>NC_091642.1:23962500-26462500 GCF_027580195.1 Bos mutus | reverse complement strand
AGAGGAAGTGCCCAGCAGGTTTGAGTCAGGAGGAAATGGAGTCTGGGTTCCCCTCTGGCCTTTCTTGTCCTGCCACGTATTTTGGCGGAGGGGAGAGGAGAGTGAGCTTGGGCTTGAAGCCTGTACTCTGGAAGAATGATTTGCCTTTCTCTTTGGTTGTCTCCAGCTGGGATTCTGGTGATTAATGGGCTAGAAAGTGTTTCACAAACACCCAGAGGGAGTCCAGACCCTGGGGCTTACAGGGATACAGAAAATCACATCAGCCTGCCCTTCTCTTTTGAAAGAAGAAATACGCCTTCCTGCTTGGTTAGTGAGTTGGCAAATGACTCTGGAGATTGGGAGGCTGTGAAGACAACAGCGCACTTTCCAGGCCCCCTGAGCATTATAAAGCCTTGATGGGGGAATCCCTCATTTGTTCATGGTGCTGAGATGCGAGAATGCTGCCTCCTCCCGTAAATTGATCCCCATGCCTTTCCTGCGGTTCAGTCAGTGTGCTGCCCTGCAGTGTGTCTGGTTGGGATGCCTTGCCAGATAGTCTTTAATTCGTGTGCCCAATGCTGCACCTTGGTGAAGAAAAACGAGAAGATGCTGATAACTTGAGGTCCCTATCCTGCCCTGAGCACACCAGCAGGTGGAACACCCAGATGCTCCCAGGCATGGTTTCGTGCTCTTAACTAATTCAGCTGGACAATGCTCTAAAATATTTACTCCTAATGTGCAAAATAGTGACAGATTTGATCAGATTAATTGTGTCTCACTCACTGGAGCATCTAATTGTGGCTCCCAAACAGATTTTTCAAATAGCTTTTGGCTGGGATGTCTAGCCTTCTCGTCCCCGCTCACCGTACCCGTGTCACAATATCTTAATGCATTTTGTCTTCTCAGAGGCTTAATAAAGAAGCCTGCCACTGGAGCCATTCTTCAGGGGTTTGCCAAAAAGAATCTGTTTTTAATTAATATTACAAGGGAAGCCATCTCAGTGGAGACAGAGCTGAGAAATGCAGGGGGACAGAGCAGCACTAATTGCTCCCGGTCACTTACTGTCAGCCTGGGGGCGGGAGGGGGGAGTGGAGTGGCCACACACAGGCTGTTTGTCTGCTCTGCGTTTTCTCTGATGGCCCAGTTGGTTGGTTACAGGGCATGATTTGCTTCTCAGATCCTGCAGTGATTTCCAAGGTGAGCAGAAGTTGCAAACTCCTTAATTGGGAGGCCTGATTTAATGATTGCAGAAATGCAGCGGTTGGAACTCGCTTTGTAGTTGGCAGAGAAGGCACACAGGAAGTGGCTTCTCTGATTGTGTTGGATTTAAGGGGAGGGGATGGTGACAAGAAGGCTCAGGGGGCAGAAGGGAGAACTGCTTCTTCCTCTGGCTGGGTAAATCTCTTACTGTAACTGGGGGGACTTTGGAACTGGATTCTCTGTGGGCCCTGAGTCATCCTACAGGGCGCAGAGAGGTGTGACAAAGCTGGATGCTGAAATAGGAGGTTGTGTCTGAAGGGTTTATCCAAGGCCAGGTACTCCAGGGCCTGGGGGCTTGATTTAACTGTTGATTTCCTGCTTCCTTTGACCTCTTGGCTCACTTGAAGTGTTAGTTGCTCAGTCGTGTCTGATTCTTTGTGATCCCATGGACTGTAGCCCACCAAGCTCCTCCATCCTTGGAATTTTCCAAACAAGATTACTGGATTGGGTTGCCATTTTCTTCTCCAGGGGATCTTCCCTATCCAGGGGTCGAATCCGGGTCTCCCGCGTTGCAGGTAGACTTTACCATCTGAGCCACCAGGGAAGCTCCTGGCTGGCTTGAGACACTTCCTTATGAGAAGATGTCAGAGGATTAGTTTGCAGCAAGTCTGGGGGGAAGCGGTCTTGTGAAGTTGGAAAGTGTAGCATGCCAGTGCCTGGTGGGCCACTTTGGGTAAGTATCACTGGTACTGTGGGATAGATGGCCTTCAGCTAACCTTGGTCATTCCTCTGGGTGGTGGGTTACTGAAAGGTCTGGATGCTGCCCTGACTTCATTGGTAGAGAGTGGAGACAAGAGATCTCTGCCTTGTGTGCAGTAGAGAAACTCAACTGGGTTTGACTAAGTCAGTGACTGAGTGAGTCCCAAGTCTCACTGAGCAGAGGCTATGAAGGAATTGGAAATCCTTGTCCCTTGGGATAGCAATAATTTTCTCAGGTTGTTCATAACTTGACAGCTGCTGTATCCAGAAGCATTTCATCCAGTAGGTCTCCATTCTAGCTTGAGAGCCTTTAGCTTCTTGAATTTGAATTTAAAGTCCTTTAGCCTGGCTTTCAAGGCCCCTCACTGCATACGTCCTGGGCCTGCTTCTTCAGCTCTGCATCTGACTGTTCCCTGATAGACCCCTTCACTCTAACAAGGCAGTGCTTCATTGTCCCCATCCCCTTCTTCACTCCAAGCCTTTGCTCTTGAGGTCTTCTCCACTCAGGATACCCCTCTTCCTCTATGGAGACACACACATTACTTATGGTTCAGTTTAAGATCCAAACATGATTAGAACCTTTCCTAGGTTCATTTATTTTCCTGTTTATAGGATTTACAGAGTGTACCACACTCTTGATTATGTTTAGGTTATCACTTGGTTATTTTATGACTGTTTCGAAGGTGAGGGATGAGGGCTGAAATACTTGCTGCAGCACCCCACGTCCCACACCTACTGTGAGTTCTGCTTTTCTCACGTGTTCTTTGTGGTCCAGTGCTTGGCACATAGCTCAGTCCGTACTTGCTGAACTGACCCTGGGAACTGGACAGTGCCCTAGCTGGTCGGGGAGGACAGCTGACACTGTTTCTTAACAGTGCTGAGTTTACGCACTTGGTTTATTATTTTATATATGACTTTTAACAGAAGATGTAGAGACGTCTCTACCCCACTTAATGAGAGGATGGAAATAGGTACTAGTCAACAATCCTGGCTTTTTCTGTATGTACTTGAGAGATCAGATGGACTCACGTAAGATAGTCAACCATTTGCCTAGTGTTCACTGGGAGTGTGGCATGGTTCTGGGGACTGAGATGGAGAGACAAAGAAGGATAAGACGGCATTTGCCTCAGGGTCCTTCTAATATGCTTTGGGTATGAGGCTGCTCTTCTGTAAAGTTTAATAACACATGGCAACAAGACAGATGCCACGGGGTGATGTTTGATTATTTGTCAAGTGATCGTTTCAGGCTGTGAGCTCAGAGGAGGTGCTGTGGGCACCTTAGATCAACAGGATGTCAAGGCTGGCTGTGCTCTTGGGAACGGTCTTCATCACATCATTCAGCAGAGAGATGAAGGGTATGAGGCTCAGATAGAAACGTGGCACCCTACAGGGTGGACTCTCTCCTGGTCTTTCCTTCTATAGCTGTCCTCTGCACACTCCTGCTTCTCTCTCTCTCTCTTTTTTTTTTTTTTTTTTTTTGCTTTTACAGACCATTTTCTGTTATATTCACTCAAGTGAGGTAGGGTGCTGCCCATTTTATAGGTCGGATAGAGTGAGGTGTAGGATGAGTACACACAAGGCTAGCCGGAGAGACTGAGGAATAGATTCCTCCCTCTTGCTCCCTGGCTGTATCCTGTGGCCACCCTGCCTACCCACCGCAGTGACTGCAGACAGTAAGGACCAGCTCCTTACTGGGAAGTCTGTGTCTTACTAACCATTGTTAATGGGGACCTCTTGTGAGACACCGCATCATTTGAGTTAGTGAGTGAACCAAGTCTGGTTGCATCACCAGGAACATTTTGCTCGTTTGTTTTGATCAGTGTAGTTTGGGTTTAATTATTTATGGAGATGCTGTTCTTTATAGTATGCTAATGAATGTGCTATAGTAAATTTCCAAAAAGTAATGGAGTCTGAGAACTTCAGGATTGCACAAGTAGCTTCCTGGTATGAACTCCTTGCTGGGGAGCAGAGGAAACCATCCCTACTAGGTTGGGGTGAGAGGACCCGGAGCACAGTAGGGCCAGCTGTTCAGGGCTGTTGGTGACCAAATCTGTGCCCTTTGGTAAGCAGGGGCCTGGTACGTGACCTGTGCTGGAAGAAACCTACCTTAGGGGAAAAGCTGACCATAGTTATATAGGATCCCAAGGCTCCTGTTAGGTTGTAGGTTATTTAGCCTGGATATGACTGTGTGACTTGTGTGAATGCATACTTGAGAGTTTTCATCATGAATGCAGTCAAGATTATACTTTTCAGTATATACTAGGAATAGAAATAAACTAGGAGCAAGAAACAGCCATATAGGAAACAGGAGCATAAGCTCTGAAGCCAGATGCCTAGCTTTGAATCCTGTCTTTGTTTCTCTCTCTTTCTTGGGTTAAGTTTAACTTACTCTCTTTAAAAATTAGTCTAAAGTTGCTGTACAGTATTATATAAGTTACAGGTATACAATATAGTGATTCACAATTTTTAAAGGTTACTTTCCATTTATAGTTATTATAAAATATTGGCTATCTTCCCTGTGTTGTATAGTATATCCTTATAGCTTATTTTATATCTAATAGCTTGTCTCTCTTACTCCCCTACCCCTATCCTCCTCCTTCCCACTTCCCTCTCCTTATTGGTAGCCACTTGTTTGCTCTCTGTATCTGTGAGTCTGGTTCTTTTTTGTTAGAGTTACTAGTTTATTATATATTTTTATTTTTTTAATATATTTTAAAATCCTACATATAAGTGACATCATACACTATTAGTCTTTCTCTGACTTATTTTGTTCAGCATAATGCCCTCTAAGTCCACCTCTGTTTCTGCAAATGGCAAAATTTCCTTCTTTTTTATGGCTGAGTAGTATTCCATCGTGTATATACACACAGAGACACACACCACTATCACCTGTTCTTTATCCATTCATCTGCTGATGAACATTTAGGCTGCTTCCACTTCTTAGCAATTGTAAATAATGCTGCTATGGACATTGGAGTGCATGTATCTTTTTGAATTAATTTTTTGTTTGGCTTTTGATATATGCCCACGAGTAGAACTGTTGGGTCAGAAGATGGTTCTATTTTCAGTTTTTTGAGAAACCTCCGTGTTGTTTTCTGGAGCGGCTGTACCGATGTACATTCCCACCAGAAGTGTAAGAGGAGCCCCTTTTCTTCACATATTGCCAACACCTATTTCTGTTCTTTTTGATGATAGGCTTTCTGATAGGTGCGAGGTGATATCTCACTGCAGTTTTGATTTGCATTTCCCTGATAATTAGCGGTGTTGAGCATCTTTTCATGTGCCCATTAGCCATCTGTCTGTCTTCTTTGAAGAAATGTCTGTTCAGTTTTGCCCATTTTTAAGTTGGGCTGTCTACCTCTGTCTCTTAATAGCTGTGTGATGTTAAGTTGTCACCCTCTCTTGTCTATTTGTTAAATCCATAGAAGGAGTGATAAAATAGTACCTCTCACAGTGGGCTGTTTTAAGAATTAAATAAGATGCTGTGCTTAGCAAAGTGTTGAAAAGAAGCACCTGACCTGTAGTTAGTCCTCCAGATATTTAATTGGTTTAATTGTTACTCTTATATTGGATGGGGCTTTCTCTTCATTTTCAGAAGGAAACATGGAAGCAGAGAAAGGAGGTAGATGCCCAGTTCCCAGTGAGCTGATCCCTAAGCCTCGGCTAGAACCTAGTTCTCAGTGAGGCACTTGTTCAACTGCCAGCCCTAGTCCACGTCCTGACTCAGACAAGTCAGTGTTATCTGCCTTCTGTGTCATACTGAAGGAGACAGTGAGAGAGAGAGAGAGAGAGAGAGAGAGAGAGAGAGAGAGAGAGTGTGTGACTGGCTGAGGACTTGGCTGCTTGAAGCTCATACTCAGAATTTTCTTAGAAATGATTGGAATCAGATGGGTAGGGTCAACTTAACGATTGCACTAATAGATAACTAACAAGTAGAACATTTATTTCAGGGCTTTCATTGAGTGGAGTTTTGAGAAAGGCATCCAGAAAGATGCAGAGTAGCTTCTCTTGGCTTGGGCATCCATGATTGTACCTTGCAGCTAATCATGGAAGACTTCCTGAAGGAAGTGAGTGAAACGTGTAGCTTTAAGAAAAGAGGACGCAGGGCTACTGGAACTGGCAGACAAGGAGAGTCTAGAGTGCCACTCATTCCATCCAAGTCATGGGGTGGACCTTGATGCTCTGGGTTTGTTTTTCCTCTCTGTCTTCTCCTATCTCTGCTCTGTGCCTGGCATGAGATGGGAATATCTGTGGCTGGAACTTGTTGCAGAATATCTGTAGCTTCTTTCTCAGAATTATCATATTGGCCAAACCCATGAATAGTTTGTGGTGATCCACACCGATCAAGGTGCAGGCTTGAATTCCCTTTTTTGTCTGTACCCTGTGCAGCAGGAATGGGACCTGAGATCCCTACACAGACACTAGAGGGAGTGTTGCCCTGGGAAAGAAGTGAAAATAAGTAGAATGAAATAATAAAACAAATACTGCATGAGGAATTGTTTCAAAGGACTGAGGAAGAGCCGTAGTAACCTGCGAGTTCATTGTGGGAGGGCTTGACCCGTAGATAAACATTTCATTAACAACCAAGGAATTGAGTCCTGGGGGGCTGATCATTCAGTCCCTTCCTGCAGAAAAAAGGGTATGGATGTTTTGTAAAATGTATCCATTCTGCAGTCCATTCAACCCATAAATGACTCAACTAAAACTCTAGATATAAATTAATCCAGAAGTGATGCTCAGGCTTGGTTCCCCCATCTCTTCTGCATTTTCTGACTTGGTGCCCCTCACTTTCTTGTGTATGGTGGTCAGTTAATAGAAGCTTACTGAGCTGAATGACATGAATCAATTCTTAAATACGTAAAACTACCTGGGTAAAGAATGACTGTCTTGGGAATAGGGAAGAGTCTGATTTCTTCTTGCTGCCTCCAGGCACAGGATCTACCCCCTGAGGCCATCACAGTCCTCTCCCCCTGGTTGTCAGGCCCCACACACCTGACTCAGTCCTCTTAAAGCCTTCTTGGTGTCTATGGTAAGGGAGGCGGTTTTTCTTCCAGATGGTTAGAATCAGGTTAAAGATCACACTGCTGCATAAGAAATGAACTTTTTCCTTTTAAAATCTGTTCTCAGTGGGAAATGGAGAACAATTACAGAGTTGAACATTTTTTTTTTTTTTTTTTGCAGTACTCAAGCTGCTGTATCTGAATGTGATTACACGTATGGAGGGAGCTTGTTACAATTTGGAGGCGGTGGTACTGGAAATGCAGAGAAGCTTGTGTTCTAGGCTAGTGGCAGGTAGAGGAAAGAATCTTTAGAGGCAAAAGAGTTACTTACATCACTATGTTGTTTTCAATGTTATTCATGCTTGAAAGAAAACTTTTCACTGGACGATTTCTCAAAACTCAGATTTTTTTTTTTTCCTCTTATGAGAGAAGGTACCCAAGCAGCAGTGATTCCAAGTAAGTCTCTGAACCTTAGTTTCACTGGCTGTAAGATGGGGATAATCCTGAACTTATAGGGATGTTGTGAATCTTATAGGTAATACTGTGAAGGGGTAGTGTTATAGATATTACACTGGTTAAAGATGTTAGCTCTCATTATCACTTAGGCAGGAGATGGGGTGGATTGAGTGTCTGTCCTTTTGTAGCAGATCTGTTGGTACCCTGCTCTCTGCACCTGCCATTGGTCTGCGAATGGGACTGACTTCTGACCACCAGCACCAGGGACTGTGTGCTGCCTGGAGCTTCGATCACACAGGCCCAGGTTGGAAGCAGGGGGTTGATTTCTATCAAGAAGTAGGGAGCTGCTGCTGCTGCTAAGTCACTTCAGTCGTGTCCGACTCTGTGCAACCCCATAGACGGCAGCCCATCAGGCTCCCCCATCCCTGGGATTCTCCAGGCAAGAACACTGGAGAGGGTTGCCATTTCCTTCTCCAATGCATGAAAGCGAAAGGTGAAAGTGAAGTCACTCAGTTGTGTCTGACTCTTAGCGACCCCACGGGCTGCAGCCTACCAGGCTCCTCTGTCCATGGGATTTTCCAGGCAAGAGTACTGGAGTGGGGTGCCATTGCCTTCTCCAGAAGTAGGGGGCAGCCACCTGATAATGACTACTGGAAGTTGGTGGATAAATACCCCAGCTCCCTTTCCCTTTGTGGTGGGGTAACTCTGAAGCTTGTTTCCTACACTATCTCCCAGAAGCCATCACTGGGATTAAGTGCCAGATGCTCGAGGTGGTAATTTGCTTGCCTTTTATTGGCAACCTTCCCATTGCGCTCTGCTGTCTCTAGCTCAATCAGTATTTCCTCGGATCACCTCCCAAATAAGTTACATTTGACCCTTCAGTAATGTGGGGATTAGGAGCATGGCTCTCCATGCAGTTACAAATCTATGTATAACTTTACAGTTGTCCCTCCGGTATTCAAAACTCCATGTCTGTGGATTCAACCAAGCACACAGATCCTGTAGTGTATGTTTACTGAGAAAAATCCAAGTATAAGTGAACCCACGCTGTTAAAACCTATATTGTTCAAGGGTCAACTGTACTTGAACTCAAGGCTTTGTTTCAGAGTATGTTTCTGGAGGAAAAGGAACTAATACCTTTAGTTATTTCTGAGTGTGTTAGCCTGGGTCTTCAGTGAAACAGAACCAATAGGATATAATATCTCTCTCAAAGTAAACCTTTTTATATATTTGTATATATATCTGAGAGATTTAAGTAAGGAATTGGCTGATACTGTCATGGAAGATGAGAGTCCACAGCCAGCATTAGCAGCTGGAAATCTAGGAGAGCTGATCCTGTAATTCCCATCTGAGTCCATGTCTGAAGGCAGGAGGAGGCTGGTGTCCCAAATTAAAGACAGACAAGGAGAAAGAATCTCTTCTTACTCAGCCTTTTCATTCTATTCAGGCCTAGAGGGGGTTGAATGAGGCCCACCCTCGCTGGGAGGGCAATCTGCTTTACTTAGTATACCAATTCATATGCTAAGCTCCTCCAGGAACCCCTTCAGTTCAGTTCAGTTCAATTGCTCAGTTGTGTCCGACTCTTTGTGACCCCATGGACTGCAGCATGCCAGGCCTCCCTGTCTATCACCAAATCCCAGAGTTTACTCAAACTCATGTCCATTGAGTCGGTGATGCCATCCAGCCATCTCATCCTTTGTCATCCCCTTCTCCTCCCGCCTTCAATCTTTCCCAGCATCAGGGTCTTTTCAAATGAGTCTCCTTCACAGGCACGTTAATATTTTGTTGTTGTTTTTGTTCACTTGCTCAGTCCTGTCTGACTTTTTGTGACCCCATGGACGGCAGCATGCCACACTTCCATGTCCTTCACCATCATTTGGAGCTTGCTCAAGCTCATGTCCATTCAGTCGGTGATGCCATCCAACTACCTCATCCTCTGTCATCCCCTTATCTTCCTGCTTTCAGTCTTTCCCAGCATCAGGGTCTTTTCTAAGGAATCGGCTCTTTGCATCACGTGGCCACATATTGGTGCTTCAGCTTCAGCATCAGTTCTTCTAATGAATATTCAGAGTTGATTTCCTTTAGGATTGACTGTTTTGATCTTGCAGTCCAAGGGACTCTCAAGAGTTTTCTCCAGTGCCACAGTTCAAAAGCATCAATTCTTTGACAGTCAGCCTTTTTTATGGTCCAACTCTCACATCCATTCTTGACTACTGAAAAAACCACAGCTTTGACTGGATGGACTTTCAGTATATTGTTTGTCAAATATCTGGACACCCCACAGCACTGTCAGGTTGACACTTAAGATTATCCTCAAGTGTTTCCCTTACCCTTTTAAAGTTCTGCATCCAGCTCCACCATGGTACCGACTCGGTACCGAGAGGGAGATGGAGGCACTGATCGTGGTTCTGAGAGGGTCTTCCTTTTGGGCTGGCTCCTTCCACAGGGAAGAAGCCCAGGTTATACTGAGTGGCAAGAATATGGTGTTGGGGGTTTGAGGAGGGGATGCATACCTCCAAATTAGCTTTCACTGTTACTTCTCAGAGCTAAGGAGCCCCACCCCAGCCCAGGGCATAGGTTGCTGCTGCTGCTGCTTCTTTTTTTAATAACAATGTTGTGATAGTATCAGGTGAATAGTGAAGGGACTCAGCCATACATATACCTGTATGTCATGGACTTGTTCTTCATGATGTGGTGTTGTTCCGTCACCCAGTCGTATCTGACTCTGTAACCTCATGGACTGTAGCCTGCCAGGCTGCTCTCCCTCATATTTGGACCCGTACCTGCTGGTGCATGATCTCTGGCCTAGGAATAAGATGTGATTCTTTTTTCTTGGACTTTGTCAAGATTTTGGCAGGAAGCAGCTGAGCTTACAGTTGGTATCTCCCCATCTGAGATATCCTTAGTGTGGGGCGTCTTGAGAGTCTGGAAAGAACACTGGCCTGGGAGTTGGGATGTGTGGCTGCCTTCTGGTTTACATTTACTCTGTTCTGCAAGTCACCTGTTTTTTAGGTGTAAGAGAATGAAGACCCTTCCAGGTGTAGTAGCTTATTTATCTGTGAATAAAACAAATTTTAATGGGTATATTAGTAAGGAAAGGGTCTAGAACTATGACTTAAAAAAATTGGAAGATGCTTTTTTAAACATGTATAAATTTGGTCTTATCCACAACAGATATACTTTCATTCATTCATCCATTCAATAACTTGTTTGCTTAGTGTGATGCTAATTAAGTTACTTGCTTATTCTGGGATCTGGTTTTCTTATCTATAAATGAAAGAGTTATGCAACTCTTGATGCAGACCCATGTCACCACAAGCTAGATGTAGTATCAGGTCAGTCACTTCTTTATGTGTGAAATGGGGACAATGCTATTTGCTCTGCTTATGTCACAGTTAAATAATGAGCTACTGCAGCCTTTTGAAAAGAGTACTTTTCAAAGCGCTGTTAACAGGGGCAGTGTGATCTCATGGTGTTAGTTCACATCACCTCTCCTTCATTCTTTGAGTAGCTGGAGGTCCTTATGCAGCAAATTTGAAACCACACATTTCTTTTGCCTTCTCCCATATCTCCCAGCACAAATGAAACACTTTCATTAGCATGCATACCATGCTGCTAAACAAAAACAAAAACCTTGAGATTCTTATTCCAGGCACGATGTACAATTTATTTCAAGTCACATCTGATATCATAAAATTCTCAGATAGGAGTGTAATTTGATGTCTTTGAAAAAAACAGCATTTGTTCCAGGACTTGACCTGTATTGATTGCTTTATACTTTTCAGATAATATGAAGTGTTTGGGAGAGTGTCTACTATAGACCTAGTGATGCAGGATGTGCAGAAAAGTGTATGATGCCGACTGGATACCCCACAAGTTTATGGTCTTGTGTGTGGGACTCACATATTAGACAGATATTGCAAAGAAATATGTGAGCTCATGCAAAATCTGTGCTAAATTTGAGCATTCTTAGGAAATACACTGAATGTAATCAAGACCGCAGTAAATGGAAACTCATAAAATGTTTAAAATATTATGATTGTTTTATTATCTACAAAAAGTTCAGTAGCATGATTAGAAATAGATATAATCCTAATGACTAAATCTGTGTCCCTCGATGAGAATGTTCCTCATAGGAAGACAAAAGAAACATCTATTTTTTCACCATAGTGCTAAGATAGTCCAGCTTCTTAATTGTATCATTAATGGATATTCTAATTTGAACTGATTTCTTTCTAGGCCTGCCTCCTTGTTGTCATCTTGATATTTCTATTTATTTCTACTCCTGGATTGGTGCCTCTGTTTCTTGAATTCCATTCCTCTTTTTTTTTTTTTTTTTTGGATTACATTTCATTTTTCTGTGGTAGATCTTCAAGTGTTCTTTCTCAGAGAATGCAGAGGAATGTCCTGACTTGTTCCTGTGTCCTGACATATATATTACTAGGTTCCTTTTAACTCTCAAATGATCCCACCTCGGATGGTATATTATATAGTCACCCAGTGCTTGAGTGATACTTTTATATTCATTGTGGATATGTCTAAAATTTATTTTTATCTCACATGGCTTTGATGGCTCACCTGGACATAAATATGTAAGATCAAAAAAAATTCCCCCTGGGTCTTTGACATTCTTAGGGTACTTGCTGATTCTGCATAGTTTGCTGTTTTTGGATGATGTGTGTTTTCCCCCTCAGGGAGCTGATGAGCATGGGGAAAGGGGATGCCTAACATGGGACATCATGGCTTTGTTCCTATTGTTGAGGCCCAACCCTTTAAGGGAACCTCATGCATTAAAACCACATTTATACAAATCAGCAGTGTGGTGTGGGGAAATTAAATTCTCTTTGAAGCAATTTGCCATAGACACATTATCTGAATGTCTTTAATGTATAGCACAACCAGATGAGGTAGTCTTCAGTTCAGTTCAGTTGCTCAGTTGTATCCGACTCTTTGTGACCCTATGAACTGAAGCACACCAGGCCTTCCTGTCTATCACCAACTCCCGGAGTTTACTCAGACTCATGTCTGTTGAGTCAGTGATGCCATCCAACCATCTCATCCTCTGTTGCCCCCTTCTCCTCCTGCCTTCAATCTTTCCCAGCATCGAGTCTTTCAAATGAAAGTTCAAATGAAGTTCTTTGCATCAGGTGGCCAAAGGATTGGAGTTTCAGATTCAGCATCAGTCCTTCCAAAGAATATTCAGTAGTAGTATATATTCAGATATATATCAGCCAGTATTCCTTTAGGATGGACTGGTTGGATCTCCCTGCTGTCCAAGGGACTCTTAAGAGTCCTCTCCAACAGCACAGTTCAAAGCATCAATTCTTCAGCGCTCAGCTTTGTTTATAGTCCAACTCTTATAGCCATACATGACTACTGGAAAAACCATAGCCTTGACTAGAAGGACCTTTGTTGGCAAAGTAACGTCTCTGCTTTTTAATATGCTGTCTAAGATTGGTCATAACTTTTCTTCCAAGGAGCAAATGTCTTTTAATTTCATGGCTGCAGTCACCATCTGCAGCCATCTTTTATTTAAAAATAATTAAAATAGTTTTAAGAAATGTTGTTGATATTCAACAGATATTTGTGGTGTGCCATCTATGTGCCAGGTGCTGCTGGGCTCTGAGTACATAATGGCGAGCTCTGAAGGAGAGGTTCATGATACTGTAACAGGTTCACCAAGGATGTTTACCTGGGAGAGGGCAGAGAGGCAGAAGCAGATGAGCACAATCAGTTAGATGAAGAGGAATGGGCAGAGTGTCTTGGATACCCAGCTTCTGTGGCATGAGGGACTGGGGTTTCTGAAAGGAACAGGAAGGACAGAGTGACTGGAGCAGAGGGTTTGTGGGCTAGGGGCTGGTGGGAGATGAATTGAGAAAGACAGGCATGGGTTGGACCAAGAAAGACGATATAGGCTCAGTGGGAGGAGTTTATTCTTTATCCTAAGAGCAAAGGGGTAAGCCTTGGGAATGTTCAAAGTAGGAGAGTCATATAATTAAATTTGACCACCCTGTGGGTTGAGTTTCCGAGGTGGTTCAAATGGAAAAGAATCTGCCTACCAGTGCAGGAGATACAGGTGGGAGATGCAGATTCATCCCTGGGTCATAAAGATACCTTGGAGGAGGAAATGGCAACCCACTTCAGTATTCTTTCTTGGAAGATCACATGGACAGAGGGGCCTGGCAGGCTACAGTCCATGGGGATGCAAAGAGTAGGACATGTCTTACCAACTGACTGGCTGACTGAGGGGTTGGAGGGAGAAAAGGCTGGATTCGAGGAGACCAGAGTGTTGCAATGGCTAAAGAGGATGGTGGCTTGGGTGGTGGCAGCGTAAGTGGTGAGAAGAAACCAACTGAAGAACTATTTAGCAAGCGTGATTGATTGTGTTGTTGGCTTCTCTCTCTAATTCTTCACTCTCTCTCTAACTCCCTTAGAGTGTTGGGCTTTTGCATTGCCCTTTCTCTATGGGTGGGACCTTCTTCCTCATCTCCTAACCTTGGGTTTGGCCTTGTGACTTGCTTTGGCCAATAGAAGTACTGCTAGTTCTAAGCTTAGTTATCAGAAGGTATTGTATATCTACCTGCTGTCTTGTACCTCTGCAGTAGCCATGAGAAAAACATGTCCAGGTTGGCCCACCAGTCCTGGGTAGAGAACAGGAGACAAGTCGTCTGTAGCTACTTCCATCCAAGCCCAGCCTAGATCAGCCCAGCCCAGCCATGGGCAGGAAGACTGCCCAGCCAAGCCCCAGCTGCCCTGTATACTTATGAGAATAAATGACTGTTGTGAGAATAAATGATTGATTGATTTATTTATTTTTGGAAAAAGATGGAGATTTGAGTGATTTGTTCTGCAGCACTTTTGCAGCAAAAGCTGATACAGCAGATAAAATCAAGGACTCGATAGACTGGATGCAGCAAACACGTAGGACCATGACTACAGGGTTAAAGGGAGGCTTGCTTGTATTTCGAGACCATGAGCGTCATACATGTTCAAGGCTATACTTGTGTGTCTTTTTGGTGGTTTCCTGCTACTCACCTCTCTTTATAGTTCATGGCTTCTTTTCCTGGAGCTGAATGAAGTAGGTCAGATTCATGGTTCAAAGAATTCATCTTCCACTTTTTCTTTCTCCTTTCTCACTCTTTTTCCAACAGCTTGGCCAGATTCCAGCAGAGTGTGTGAGCTGAGCAGTCCTCAGGTCCTTCCATGAGGGCCTTCCAGCCTTGACACTCAGTGTGTATTCTGGATCGAGTCAAAGTCAATTTCTCCTCTAGCCAGAGAGATGGGGTTTCACTTAAATAGGGGAGTTATGTGGGGCCAGGGATTTTCTTGGTCTTGATGGATTATTTAAAATATATTCTGATAAAATATTTAGCTTTTAAACAACAAATTTAATACAGGGAATTGTGTTTTATTTATTAATGGCAGTTGCAAGGAGATTGGTAGGAGTTGTGCTAAAGTACACTGTTGTGATTTTGCAAAGTATAGTAATTACTGTAATATTTTGTTGAATTATTAATACCTACTATGCCTGCAGGAACATATGCTTCTTCAGTTGAATGGATTTCAAGATTGCCTTTTCCCTCTTCTGGTTTTGTTTTGTGTTTTTCTTTTCTTTTTTTGCACACTTATGAATTTTTAAAGAAACGGAGTTGGGGCAGAGCTGATGATATGGTATGAAACACCACCATGACAACCATGTAACTGAACATAGGCAGGCAGTAGAGAAGCATTGTTGCTCCTTGACGATCCCCTGCCTCAGCCAGCCTCTTCACAGTTTGGACTGAGGGATACTGAAAGAATCATGTCTGGGATAAAATACTTCTCAGTGGGCCTTTTCAGGAGTAGAGGTAAGGAGAGAAAATTGTGGGGAGGTCATGCGTGTGTACATGTGAGTGTTAATGTGCACATGCCTTTAAACAGAGCTGATCTGACCTGGAGATGGAGTTGGCAGATTTTTAGGTGGTACTAGCATCCTTTATTAGTTATTTCAACAACTATTACTTAGTGTCTATTATGGCCTCAAAAGAGATTAATGGGGATGATGATGGTCATAGCTTAGTGGTTGTGTGAACAGGCTCAGGCTGCAAGAGGACTCTGGATCCAAGTACAGGGTACCCTCAGGAGCATCCCTTTTGCTTGTGACTAAACTGGAACTGGAAAGCCAGTCTCCATATCATCTTCTACCAGCTTTATGAAATGGTCCAAATCAGTCAACATCAGACTCATTTTCTCATCTGTGTAATAGTTGGAGGGATCAAAATGAAATCATATGTTTGAAAGGGCATTATAAACTATACACTTCCAGACATGTGTGAGAGAGTTCTGTGGCTACCAAATCATAAAAAAAGTTGCTCATACTTGTGATGTGACTTTGGGAGGCAGAAGAAAGGATTCTGTGCTCAATGATTTTTTTTTTGATGGGGGCAGAAACTTGACAATTCGAGTCATTCCTTTGGGTTAAACATGGTCCTCTCCAAGATTCTCTAAGAATATAAATAGTTCAGAGGTCATATTTTAAAGCTAGAAAGAACACTTAATGATATAACCATGTCCTTTTCCAGGTATGAAAAATATGGCTAAGAGAAACTGCTGCTGCTAAGTTACTTCAGTCGTGTCCGACTCTGTGTGACCCCATGGACGGCAGCCCACCAGGCTCCCCCGTCCCTGGGATTCTCCAGGCAAGAACACTGGAGTGGGTTGCCATTTCCTTCTCCAAATAGAAACTGCAGAGTGTTTAAATTCACCAAGATAGTGGAGGAACCCATACTAATGTCTTTCTAGCTGATTCCTAATCCACTGATCTTTTTTGGCACCTTGAGGTTCTTGTTTCCCATTAAGTTCTTAATACAGTCTCGGGCTTTTTTATTCCAGTAGGATGGAATGAATAAATTAGATGACTTACGGGGAGACAGAAGCTGGGGTGTTTTAGGTGGCAGAGTCATGCTTAGGTAGATGGACCTCACCTTGATTCTTAGCTCCATTACTGACCGGCTCTGTGACTTTGGGCAGTTTCTTTTCTGAAACCTAGTTGTCTCTTTTATTTAGCTGAATTATAATCCTTATTTTGCACACCAATGTGGGGGTTTGGTGAATGTGAAATGTTTGACAAGGTGTGTGCTTGAAAATGGGGGTGATTATTAGGTGATAAGAGGTCCTGAAGATTAGCTTGGTCTGCCTCCTGGTTGGGGCTTGCTGGGTGGCTCAGATGAATCCAGCCTATAGTGCAGGAGACCTGGGTTCAATCTCTGGGTCAGGAAGATCCCCTGGAGAAGGGAATAGATATCCACTCCAGGATTCTTGCCTAGAGGATTCCATGGGCAGAATAGCCTGGCGGACTACAATCCATGGAGTCACAAAAAGTAGGACACAACTGAGCGACTAACACTTTCACTTTCACCTCCCGGTAGATCTGCCTCCTGGGAGCCGTTTTTGCCACTGTACAGATGTGTGTTTTAAGGGGAGGAGAAAGATGCCACTTCCCTTCCTCAGGGTTGGGGGAGGAGGGACTCATGAAATGTTCCAGCAGAGAAAAGCCCTGCACAGTGGGAAATGATCTTGTAATGGCTACAGGGGTGAACTAGGACTTATCAATAGCCTTCTCTTTCTCTTTAATCTCAGATTCAACCCTATTTAAATTTCTCCTGAAAGGAGTGGAAATGGTAAGAGTGTAGAGATAAGTGTCTTTAAAGAACGGCAGGTGACCCTGAGGATGAAACACTTGTATCCACCTGCTGCACAGCTGTTTGGTGGAACTCTGTCTTATAGCCCCCTCTTCTTGTTTTAAATTTAAGTGGCTTCCTAAAAACAGGCTTTTAGAATTTATCCTGCTTTTAACAAGTCTATCCTGAATCCTTTGTGAATGGATAAGACCCATTGTAACATGTGAATTTTAATATTTAAAGTGGGGTCAACCCCAATGGCACCCCACTCCAGTACTCTTGCCTGGAAAATCCCATGGATGGAGAAGCCTGGTGGGCTGCAGTCCATGGGGTCGCTAAAAGTCAGACACGACTGAGCGACTTCACTTTCACTTTTCGCTTTCATGCAATGGAGAAGGAAATGGCAACCCACTCCAGTGTTCTTGCCTGGAGAATCCCAGGGGCGGGGGAGCCTGGTGGGCTGCCGTCTATGGGGTCGCACAGAGTCGGACACGACTGAAGTGACTTAGCAGCAGCAGCAGCACCCTATGGGTTAGCACTTGAGTAGAGGATGAAATTTCCAGGGGCAGGAGGAGATCTCAAATGCCCCAGAAAGTGAAGTCGCTTAGTTGTGTCCTATTCTTTGTGACCCCATGGACTGTAGCCTACTAGGCTCCTCTGTCCATGGAATTTTCCAGGCAAGAGTACTGGAGTGGGTTGCCATTTCCTTCTCCAGGGGATCTTCCCGACCCAGAGCCCCTGTCAGTCTCTCAGGCCTGGGGGCTGGACCAGTGTTTATTAAAGAGAAATAAGAAAAGAAAGTGATGTTGGGAAAACCACCCTGGCTCTTACCCTCTCCTCTGCCCAGCACTCTCCATGTTCCTCACTCTTCCTGCTCTGAGAGAACCTTCTGATACTAGTCCTTTATTCTTCCCTTCATTTTCCTGAGATATGTGCATTTTATTTGATTTCCCCAGCTGGAGGTATAATTGACAAATAAAGATTGTACATACTTAAGGTGTGCAGTGTAATGTTTTGATGCCCATGTACATTGTGAAATGATTACTAGGATCAAGCTAACGAACAAATCCATCACTTCACATAGTTACTCTTTCTATGCTGCTAGCAAATTTCAAGTTTACACTACAGTATTGTTAACTGTCCTCACCATGCGGTACATTAGAACTCTTAACTGAAACTTTGTATTCTGGCCAACATCTACCCGTTTATCCCACCTCCTAGCCCTCAGCAACTACCATTCTACCCTCTGCTTCCGTGAGTTTGACTTTTTGAGAGTCCACATATAAGACAGAGCATACGGTCTTTGTTTTTCTCCGCCTGCCTTATTTCACTTAGAAAAACATGTCCTCCAGGTTGCAGATGGTAGGATTTAGTCTTTTTTTAAGGCTGAAAAATTTTTTGTTATATATAAATACTACATTTTCTTTATCCACTCATCAGTTGACACTTAAACTGATTATCTTCTCTGAATTCACTTTGGTATCTGAGCAAGTAGGCTTCCCTGTGGCTCAATGGTAAAGAATTCGCCTGCAATGCAGGAGGAGTCTCAGGAGACGCAGGTTCAGTCCCTGAGTTGGGAAGATCCCCTGGAGGAGGGCATGGCAACCCACTCCAGTATTCTTGCTGGGAGAATCCCACGGACAGAGGAGCCTGGCTGGCTACAGTCCATAGGGTTGCAAAGAGTCAGGCACGACTGAAGCGACTTAGCATGCATGCATGCATCTGAGCAAGTGTTGAGACTTGCAGTTTGTTTCTCTCTTCCGCTTTCTCCTACCCCATCCCTAACTCTTCTTTCCTCTCCTCTCACTGCAGGGGCCAGTGGAGCTGAGAGATGGGCTCCGGCAGCTGCTGGCCACCCTCCCTCCTTGCCCTGGGTCTGTTCTCTTTCCACCAGCAGGACCTCTTGCCTGCGCCCTCCTCTCTACTGTGAGCTCTGTGCAGGAGCGGCCTCTCCATCATTAGAGGAAGCAGTGGGGTTCTGCTGTAATTAAAGCAAGCCAACGGGAGGAAGCAAAGCAGAGCAGGGAAAAAGCAGCCACCAACAAAACATCTCATTTCCCACACAAACTCCTCAACAACTGCCGTCTATTGGCTTTCATGGGAACCTGCTTCCTTTAAACACAGCAAAACGAAACCCCACAGGATGGTGTGGGAAAAAAGTTATCCTCAGGCTGCTAGAGTGGAGGTTTAGTCCTTTCCCCCACTCCCTACCCTGCAGAGCAAAACGATCAAATGTTAGAGTCGAAAGAGACCTCAAAAGTTATTTAGTTCAACTTCTTCCCCAAGACTGGGGTTACCTTCATCACCTGCTCCTCCTAAGATAGCATCTCTGACACATTGTTCCCTGCCTCCCACTCTTCCCAGCTCCCTAAATTTGCTGGACCAAAGCAGAGACAAAGATCGAAGGTACTTTACTAGCAGAAAACTGGCCACCCAAGCCTGTCGTCATTTATGGCACTGGCTCCGGAAATGTCTAATTAATTCATTTATCCAATTAGCCCCTTGCTCTCTGAAATGCTTTTTCTTGGTTGCTGGGCAACTGGGATAGACTTTCAACACATGCATGCTGCTGGTGAATGAACCATCAGTTTTTTCCTTCACCCTGGCACCCCCACTTTTCTTTCTCCTTTTATTTGTCTGATGCACAGTAATGAAGAACATCTCCACCAATCTCCAGTTTTCTCACCTTCCCCAGGCCTCTGGATATACTTGCTGTCTGCCTTAACACATTTCTGAAGGTAATTTTTATGCCAGACATTTGTCATGGACGAGGAGAGTGACAGAACATACAGGTACACAGAGATGTGTTTGCAAAATAATGGAATTAGCCCCGCTCACGCAAGACTTGAGGAGAGCTTAGCTGGTGCCTGGGACCTGGCCAAGGTTATGCTCAGAAGTGTTTGGGCAGAGTGGGGAGACTCTCTTCTGGTGATGTGGCATTAACAAGGGCAGTGGTTCCATTTGTCTTTATGGCCGGCCCTTCCTGGGGAATTGTCATCCGTCTCCAGCCTACAGTGTATTGTGAGCACTAACTAGGAGGCAGGACTTTAAGAGAGACTGAAAGAGACATCAGGAGGGCAGTACAGTGCCTTGAGGAATCATCCTTGAAACATAACATGCTCTCGTTGCAGGATGTGGAAGTGCCACATGCTGCTTCAGGGAGTTAGAGTGTTAGAACTGGACTTTGAGCTGAGGCTTCCACCCTTTTCTGTCTTTACAGATGAGAAATTGGAGGATAAACCTTCCGGAGGATATACCATTTGCTTGGTGTCTCAGAACCAGAGTTTGGGGTTCCAGAGTCCCAGATCTTCTCATTGGACTACCCTGCTCCTCTTTGATCTTATGGAACTTTGTCCATAAAATTAGTCACTGGAATCACCAAAACTCGATTTTAAAAATCGACTTTATTTCGAAGTTGGCAGTGAAGATTTGCAGAACTCAAGGGTCTTGGTTCTTGTTCCCCCATCCACCTGGGCATACGTCTATTGCAGAGGCTGGAGCATGTTTTCAGTATGAATAAGGAATGGTTCTTGCCCTCAAGGGCCCCTGCTTGTGGGAGAGGAGATGGCAGTGAAGGAGGGAGGGACTCCTTCTTGGAAGGAAACATTCAGAAAGGAGGATCTGGGCTGTTTGACCAGAACCCAGATCTTATATTTGAGGGGGCTGTGAGGGAGGAATGGGGGTGAGGGACATTCTTTGGCCAAGAGGGCAGCATGGGCCAAGCTTTGCAGGCACGAGAGATTATGTTTGGGGACTGGAGAGTGGCCTGGAAATAGGGCCCTCAGGCCACTTGACTTTCTCTGAGACAAGATAACTGGCTCCTTGCTGCCCTTACTGACATCTGGAAAGCATGGCCTCCTCCTATCCAGAATAATAAGCAAGCAGAGTTATCTGAACTACATGCATACGTGGGTATAGGAAAGCATATGTCAAGTTTCCTGGATGGATATGACTTCCCTTTGAATTTAATTCATAAATAATGATGAAGGTCATAAAAGTACATGCTCACGACACATGTATTTAGCTACTGCTGTGGACCCAACTTGCCAGGTGCACAGCATTCAGGAGAACCAGCTGCCTAGAGAAGGAAAAGGGGACTCTGCAGTGGGTAAAGCACTGGCTCCCAGAGCCTACTGTGGGACCAAGGGAAACCTTTAATTGAGAAGAGCCCTTTCCTTGGCACTTACAGTTGTATCAGTCACTCAGTCTGTAATTTCAAGGGATACGCACAGAGGGACCTGGCCTTGACAGTGAGCACCCTGACCACGCCTTTCCAATGCGACCAGTGCTTCTGTACTTGCAAGCGTTGCTCTTCTGGGTAAAGGTCTCCTTCTTTCAGCTGTGCAGACAAGACGGGGCTTACTTTTGCAGAACCTAGAGATGGCATTACAGAATGCTCCTTTGAATAAAATCTCCTCTGAGAATTTTCTTAATAAGATGATTTGAGTTCCTCTTAGGAATTAAGCTGACGTTGGCTGCTGTTTTTCTGGTAAGACTTTTTACTTTCAGAATGCGCGCTGGGCTGACGATCACCATGGTCTGGTTTTGGAGCAGTCAGACTCACATGACAGTCGAAGGTTCTGGCAGGGAAGAGTTGGTAGCTTTTTACTCAATAAACAGTGTGGTGGGCTTTGGTGGATGTAGCCTCGTGAGCTTGGGTCTTCCTAGACCAGAAGGTGGAGTCTCCGGTAGTTGCTGCTTCTTGTTCGTTCCTTTTTTCTTTGGCGAAACACGATTCTTGTCTTAGTGAATTCTGTTAAATCCATTCTTTTCCAAATGGGGCTGCTATTGTGTGGAAGGGATTGGAACTTTCTCTCCCTCTGATCATCCCTTGCCATCCCTCGGGTGATTTGGTTTCCCATTTTCTGAGATGTGTCCACGGGCTTGTCCCCCACCCCCGCTTATATAAGGAGGCAGGTTGCATCTGGTGCCAGATTTCATTCAGCCCTGTAACAATCCCCCCTTTATGACATCACTGCTTATCACCATGGAAACAGTCCCGAGTCACAGAGACTGGATTGTAGCATCATAGCATCAGACAGGACGAGGGGGAGAGGAGAGGAGGGAATTGAGACTGTCTGGAGAGATGAAATTCCAATAAAATACCATGTGATGGCAGGATGTGGGATTTTTCTGTTTGGATTCCTGCACAGAAAGTCTAGCCATGGGTTGCCAGAGTAAACCTCATCTAGGATAAGGAGGAAGAGCTGTTGTGGCATGTGGTCTCTGGACTCTTTGTTCTTGCTCGGTAATAGGTGAAGTTGATTAAATTTAATGAGTGCTCTGCTGTATTTTATATGTATTTCTCATTTGAGCCTCACAAAAATCTCCATGCACTACTGGATCAGAGAGGTTCAGTAACATGACTCAGATTACTTAACTGGAAAAGGCAGAGCTGAGATTTAGAGGCAGAAGTTGTGGTCTGTGCTCTCATGAAGCTTACAGTTTGTGTGTGTGTGTGCATATGTGTGTGTGTATTGGAGACAGTTATTAAGTAAATAAAATAGAAAGAGTTAAAATTGTGCTACAGGTAACATGAATGCATGGTGCTTCAGTGAGGTGGTTTTGGCGAGTGAGTAGAAACGGACTTATGTTCATGTATTATGAGATTTGGAAACATGGTTCTGCGTATAAGAGAAAGTGAAAGTCACTCAGTCATGTCTGACTCTTTGTGACGCCATGAACTGTAGCCTACCAGGCTCCTCTGTCCATGGAATTCTCTAGGCAAGAATACTGGAGTGGGTTGCCATTTCCTTTCTCCAGGGGATCTTCCCGACCCAGGAGAGAAAAGACATTCTCCTCTAATATAAAACATCCCTGGCTTGCCCAAGGATCAGGCTAGAGTATCTCCTGACCATAAAGGAGTAGTGGCCTTTTTTTATAGGAGAAAGAAATAATGGCTAGATTTTGCATGATTAAAAAATATTCTATTTTAGACGTGTTAAACTCTGGCTGATAAATGAATGAACAAGTAACAAATGAACATTAAAAGGGGAAATCCCCCAAGGAAATGGTCAGTCATGTTTAATTCAACAGCTTGTTTCTTGTTGTGGTTTGCATGGTTCCCAACAATTGCGATTGCCTGTTAGTCATGTGGTCTGGCCATATATTCTCTTAGTGAAATTGGTTCAAGTCTGTAGGACTGATTAGCTAAGTCCTTCTCAGTGTTCCAAGGGCTTTGAGGCCTTCATTACGGATCACTTCTGGGTGCTGATGTCTTGGTGCACCCCTCCCCCCGGCAGATGGATGGGTCTAAGGAAGCCCATTCCTCTGCATTCCTGCCACCCTGCTGAGCTGTCAGGAGTGTTGGTGCCCTTCATTGCACCCTGGGACTTAGAGTGGACAGCTCTCTCTTTGGTCTCCTGAGTTGAGGTTGCCCATCTCGGCTGAGCACCTTACTGGTTGGAGCTCTGCTATTATACTTTTGCAGTGGCAGGCCTCTGCGTGTGTGGCTGTGCATGTGTACAGATTTTAATTAGTAAGCCAAATGAAGTGCAATTTACAATCCAAGCTTGTTCTTTCTAAGACCTAGAGGATGCCAGTCTAACTGCTAACGTGGCCCTTCTGGACCTATGCTGTTGATTCTCTCTGAACCATTTATGACTGACTGGCACATACAGAACTAAGTGGCTTTTTTAAAAGTCATGCATGAAGAGTCATATAATGAATTAATTAAGATCACAGACTTGGAAAAGACTCTGATTCTGGGAAAGATTGAGAGCAAGAGAAGAAGAGGGTGGCAGAGGATGAGATGGTTAGATAGCATCATTGACTCAATGGATATGAGTTTGAGCAAACTCCGGGAGGTGGTGAAGGATAAGGAAACCTGGCATGCTGCAGTTCATGGGGTTGCCAAGAGTCGGATATGACTTAGTGACTGAACAATGATAGATTTGGGAGCAGCATACATAGCAGTTTGGCCTCACTTAGTTGGGCCTCTTACTAGCCAGATAATCTTGGGCCATTTACTTATATTCTTTACATATAATGTCTTCATTTACAATGTCGGTGTGAATCTTAGTTCCTACTTCAGAGTGTTGGGGTTCAGATTCAGTGAGATGTATCTCTAACATCTGATTATGATGTCATTCTCATCAAAATCAACTGTAATTAAGTGTGCCAAATGTACCCTTTATGTTTTCCCCCAATAACTTGTTAAACACTTTTTGAGCTCAGTGCAAAACTTGGGCTGTTACCCAGATCTCATCTAGATTTTCTCAGATTTTGAGTTTGAAAGATCAGAATAATTGGCATTTTTATTGTTCATCATTTTCAGGCACCATAGGTGAAGAGGGCCCAGGAAGTGTTACTCCTGGTATGGAACTGATTTCTGAGAACTTTGTCAAATAACAGAGAGACTTTCTGGAGTGTAACCTTGACCTTAGTGCTGGAGGAGCACATTACACAGGTATAGCCTCTGCCTCTAATTGCGAACAGTTCTCTTCACATGGAACTGCCAGAGGGAGAATCCAGCCAGCGGCATGTGTAAGGTAACATGCACACACTGACCATATGAGAGAGGCTAACCAGGGTTAACCACTCAAAACTAGCTCTCTGACCTCAGGAACTCAGATCATCTTTTTATATCCTCAGATATAGAAGGAAGAAGATAGTGGCTACTAGATCCTTTAATTTGTTTTATTGGTGTGTAATATACATGCACTAGAGTGCACAGATTTGAATAGTACATCTCAGTGAATTTTTTTTTATGTGTGATTACACTGATGTTACCCCACCATGTAAGTGAGATCAAGATATAGAACATCTTTAGCATCCCAGACAGCTCCTTCATTTCTCCTTCTCATCAATAGCCTCTCCCCATGGAAATAATCAATATTTTGATTTCTATCAAGATGTGTCTGTTCCTGAAATTCACGTACATGCAATAATGTGTGGCAGGCAGCCTCTCAGAGGGTTCCCAATCATCTCTGCCTCTTGATAATCATGCCTTTGTGTGATGTCCTCCCTTGGATGTGGGCTGGACCCCGAAGCCTGCTTCTGATGAATAGGATATGGCAAGAGTGATGGGATAGCACTTCCAAGATTAGGTTCCTCAAGGCTGTGACTTGCATTTTGCTTGTACTCTCTCTGGTTCTTCTAGTTTGCTCTGACAAAACCAGCTACCATGTTGTGAGCTGCCCTCTGGACAACAGCCGGTGAAGAACTGAGGCTTGTGGCCCAACAGCCGTAGAAGTGAGCCTGGAAGCAGATATTCCCCAAGATGAGGCTTGAGATCACCATAGTCTGACTGATACCCTGATCAGAGCCTTGTGAGCAGCCCTGAGCTGGAGGACTCAGATAAGCTGCACCTGGATTCCCAACCCACAGAGTGGATACAATAAATATCTGTTATTTTAAGCCACTGAGTTTTGGCCTAATCCATTACATAGCAGCACATATGTGATTTGTGTAGTATGTTCTGGTTTTTTTCCACTTAACTTTATGTCTGAAATCTATCCCTATTTGACGTATATACCATTATTATTTAAAAAAAAGTTGTCTAGTATTACAATGTAGAAATGCACCCAATTTATTTACTCATTCTATAATTGATGGACATCTGGTTGTTTCTTTTTTTTTTTGATTGTATGAACATTCTTGTACATCTTTTTGGTGGATACGTACACTCATTTCTCTTGAGCGTATGCCCGGGACTGGAATAATTGGATCATAGAATTCAGTTCAGTTCAGTCGCTCAGTCATGTCCGACTCTTTGTGACCCCATGAACTGCAGCATGCCAGGCCTCCCTGTCCATCACCAACTCCTGGAGTCCATCCAAACCCATGTCCATAGAGTCGATGATGCCATCCAACCATCTCATCCTCTGTCATCCCCTTTTTCTCCTGCCCTCAATCTTTCCCAGCATCAGGGTCTTTTCCAGTGAGTTAGCTCTTCGCATCAGGTGACCAAAGTATTGGAGTTTCAGCTTCAACATCAGTCCTTCCAATGAACACTCAAGACTGATCTCCCTTAGGATGGACTGGTTGGATCTCCTTGCAGTCCAAGGGACTCTCAAGAGTCTTCTCCAACACCACAGTTCAAAAGCACCAATTCTTCGGCACTCAGCCTTCTTCACAGTCCAACTCTCACATCCATACATGACTACTGGAAAAACCACAGCCTTGACTAGACAGACCTTTGTTGACAAAGTAATGTCTCTGCTTTTGAATATGCTATCTAGGTTGGTCATAACTTTCCTTCCAAGGAGTAGAATAGACTTTGGTAGATACTATCAGACGACTTCCCAAAGTTATGCCAACTATACTCCTTTGAGCAATGTTTGATTTGCATTTGCGCCACTTCCTTGCAGAGGCTTATGTGGTGATATTAACATATCTCATGTGGTTTTAAATTTGATAACTGATGGATGTTGATCATTTTTTTATATGTAGCATGGCCATTGGATATCCTTTTCAGTGAAATGCCTGTTCAAATCTTTTGTCCATTTTATGTTAAATTCTGTATTTTAAAAATGGAGTTATGGGAGCTCTTCATATTCTGGATTTAAGTTCTTTGTCAGATGTATTTATTGTAGAATATCTCCTTCCAGTTTGTAGCGTCAGGTGTGTTTATTGTAGAATATCTTCTTTCAGTTTGTAGGCTGCTTTGTTATTCTGTTAATGGTGCACTTTTTATAAAGGGATGCTCTTAATCTTAACGAAGTACAATTTATCAGTGTTTTTAAGCTTATAAAATCTTTGCCTGTTCCTGTATCAGGAAGGTTTTAGTCTATGTTTTCTTTTTATTTTAATTTAATTTTATTTTTAAACTTTACAATATTGTATTAGTTTTGCCAAATATCGAAATGAATCCGCCACAGGTATACCTGTGTTCCCCATCCTGAACCCTCCTCCCTCCTCCCTCCCCATACCCTCCCTCTGGGTCGTCCCAGTGCACCAGCCCCAAGCATCCAGTATCATGCATCGAACCTGGGCTGGCGACTCGTTTCATACATGATATTATACATGTTTCAGTGCTATTCTCCCAAATCTTTTACACGTTTTACTGTTTTAACATTCACCTTTAGGCCCATAGTCCATCTGGAATTTCTTTCTTTCTTTCTTTTTAATGTGCAGAATTCTGAATAAGGAGGTCAAATTCATTTCCTTCTCTCATATGGAATTTCAAGTGACCTAACACCATTTACTGAAAATATATCTTTGTTGCAAATCAAGTGTCTTTGTGAATTTTCTGTTTGGTTCTGTTGGCCTCTTTTTCTATCCTAACACCAATGCCACACTGTCTTAATACTGTAGGTTTGTAATCCATCATATTATTTGGTAATTCAATTTTGTTAACATTTTGTGTTTTCTTCTTGGCTCTCAGCTCTTTGCATTCCCATGTATATTTTAGAATCAACTTGCCAATTTCCACCAAAAAAGCCTGCTAGGATTTTTGGCTAGGGTTATATCAGTTGGTCATTTGGATGAAAATTGATGTTATTTGGTTTTCCTTAATTTCTTTCAGCAGTGTTCCACAGTTTTCTGTGAAATTGTCTTGAAAATCTTCAAATAGATTTATTCCCAGGAGTTTGATGCTGTATGATGCTATTTTAAGTGGAAATTTAAAAAACTTTCATTTTCTAATAGCTGATTGGTAGTATTTAGATTCTTTTGTCTTTTTTTAAAATTTTATTTTATTTTTAAAATTTACGTAATTGTATTAGTTTTGCCAAATATCAAAATGAATCCGCCACAGGTATACATGTGTTCCCCATCCTGAACCCTCCTCCCTCCTCCCTCCCCATACCATCCCTCTGGGTCGTCCCAGTGCACTAGCCCTAAGCATCCAGTATTGTGCATCGAACCTCTTTTGGATTTTCTTTTCACACCATTATATCATTTGTGAATGGGTGTTTTGTTTCTTTTATTTACATCCTTTAATTCACTTTTTTGTCTTATTAACCAAATTATAACCTCCCAAAAGTATTGAATAGAAGTGGTAATAGCTGACATCTTTCTCTTATTTCTGAATATAGGGGAAAAACTTTCAATATTTCACAGTGAATCACTGTGTTTGCTGTAGGTGGTTATATATACTTTTTATCGTATTAGGGGTAAAAAAATCTTTTTCAAGTGTAACGTTTTATGATTGTTTTTGAATGCATCACTTTTTAGTAAAAACTAATATATAGAAGGGAATGATAATGATGATAATATGAGTAAGAATAAGAGAGACAAGAGAGAGGAGGAGATGAAGAAGTATGCTAAAAAGGAGAGGAAGAATTTCCTGGATGCTTCCTGTGTACCAAGCACTCTGAGGGTTGTAGGAAGTTATGATCAACAGGTCACATGGCTAATCAAGGCTGGGGCTGAGTGAGAATCCAGTGCTCCTGGGAAGCAGGAGAGAGTGCAAATAAAAAGGAAGACCTGTGAGGAAGAGAGCAGTCATTGCAGTCCTCCTAGGGCCTCTGTCTTTACTGTGTCTCTTTGTATCTGATTTTTTTCTGTCTCTTTTTCAATCGTTATCTTAAAAAAATATTTATTTATTTTGGTTATGCTGAGTCTTCATTGCTGTCCTGGCTTTCTCTAGTTCGGGCGAGCAGGGACTATTTTTCGTGGCAGTGCACTGGTTTCTCATGGCGGCGGCTGCTCTTGTTGTGGAGCACAGGCTCTGGGGTGCATGGGTTTCAGCAGTTGCAATCTGGGGGCTCTAGAGAGCGGGCTCATTAGTTGCGACGCACAAGCTTAGCTGCTCTGTGGCATGTGGAATCCTCTCGGATCAGGGATTGAACTTGTGTCCCCTGCATTGGCAGGCAGAGTCTTAGCCACTGTACCACCAGGGAAGTCCGATCTATCTCAGCCTTGATCTTAATCTTGGGCTCAAGCTCAATCTCATTCTTCTTCAGTGGAGAATGGTGGTGGGTACCTCCTTTCCTCCTCCATCAGGTGATGTGAAATCCCTTTTTCTAGACTCCTTATTTTAATTCAGTTTTGAGATGCCCATAACATAATACCAGCTTACCTGAGTCACTCAGATTACAGTGTCTGGGGCAGGAGATGAATGGGCATGGCTGGTGCCTCCTTGGTGTCTCAGTGTCAGCTCTCTGCGAATAATGGCCATCCAACAGTTAGTGGTACACACAGAGAGAGATGGCCACGATTCAGGCTGAAGTAAAGCTGCAACCACCCTCCTCATCCCAGACAAGCCCAACTCCTGTGGCGACAAGCCAAGCTCATCTCCTGTGGGCTGAGGTCTTTGTCTCAGACTGACCTAGGGGTGTCTGTATGCCATGAAGTGCTGTGTTGCCTGAGCCCTCTGCAGCTGGCCTGGTTCTCCTGTGGGTTTTGCTTTCTCTTTTGCAAAGTCTATCCTGAGGCTATTGTTTGGTTTTCTGGTCCTGACTGAATTAGGATGGTTTCATTTATGGTGAAAACAATAGAAAACAATCACAAAAAAGCGCTGAAGAAGAAACAGAATACAGAGCGTTTTTTTTACTCTTTGAAGGATGAATGCAAACATGTTTTGCAGTGTTTTAATACGCTCAAGATGCTCCCTCTCACGTTAGCCAACCTCTCCCCACCTACCCGGGGAAAGCTGGTGTGTTTGTTATGTGTGTGTGTTACTTGTTGAGTTGTGTTCAACTCTTGTGGACCCCACAGATGGTAGCCCATCAGACTCCTCTGTCCATGGGATTCTCCAGGCAAGGATACTGGAGTGGGTTGCCATTTCCTTCTCCAGAGGATCTTTCCAACCCAGGGATTGAACCCAAGTCTCCCACGTTGCAGGCAGATTCTTTACCATCTGAGCCACTAAGGAAGCCTGATTGTGGTGTGGCAGGAGTTTATTGGGGGAAGAGGCTGAGTTTTGGGCTAAGCAGTTGCCTGCGTGAGGGCATCATCATTTCACCATCACTGAAACTTGAAATACCACTGGTCCCCAGGGATGGTCATGAGGGCTTGGTGCAGGGGTGAAGTGTGGTGGGAGTGAGACCATTGTTATCACCTTGCTTGGTACAGCGACCCCAGGGCTACAGCCAGTTTCCTAAGAGTGGCCAGTTGTCTCTAAGCATGACTTCTGGGGAAAGTGTGGCTCGTTTGATACCATCCGTTCCCCGTTCCTGAAAACAAACCACGCAGTGCGTGTGTATTTAGCAAAAAGGACCACTGAAATTGCTTTCATTGCTGGGATTTTCTACTTTTTTCTCTCTTACACAACATTTTCAAGAGGGGTGGTTCATGACCAGGCATTTGTTTAGAGAAATAGGCACTCTTATGTCCTAGGAACATTCTAGGAGCAATAGAATTGATGTCAATGGTAGACACAACACGTGCATGGTCTGAAAATAGAAAATCGTGAAGATGCCAAAATTAAATCTCTTAACTGAGGATAGAGCCCTTGAGAATAGATACTTTGAGAGTAAACAAGGAGGAACCTCAGCGTTTCATGTCTTCTGCCTCCTGCCTTCAGGTGGTGGTGTGCTACAATGACCTGCTGCTAAGTTACTTCAGTCGTGTCTGACTCTGTGTGACCCCATAGATGGCAGCCCACCAGGCTCCCCTGTCCCTGGGATTCTCCAGGCAAGAACACTGGAGTGGGTTGCCATTTCCTTCTCCAACAATGACCTGAGGCTTTAGTAATAAGCCTTGTTAAAGTGAGGTGACACCTCATATTTGGAGTTGATTAGTTGGGTGGCCTAGACCTAGTGCACACAAGTTACTTCCCAAGGCAGAGAGCAGAGCTGCAAAGGCAGTTACTAAGTGAATTCACAGGTGCATAGGAAGTATTCCATCAATGTTAGTGTGTACAGTTATTGTTGCTGGGCCATGTCTACAGTGATGCCTTCAGGTCTGGATGCCCAAGATAAATGAGAATATCATTTGCTGAGAGAGAACAGGATGGGGGAAGGATATTGGAATCCTCTTGTAAAAGAAACTGTGGAAAATATTAGCTTTGTTTAACCTGGGAAAGTGATGACTTGGGGGATGGGAGCACCAAATATTTGAAGGAATTCTATGCAGAGAAGGAAAAGAATTGTTCTTTAGAACCTTAGAGGGTAGAAAGTAGACTGGAGATGAGAAATTGCAAGGAGGCTGATTTTGTGGCACTTTGAGGAGGAACTTTGCCTGGGGGGAGACATAGGTGGAGCCTAAGGCAGCTGCAGAGGGGTGTGTGGAGGACTTTGGAATGTATCTTCCAATTTCCTTCCAAGGTATAAATGAAATGAGATGAAACTGGGTTCTCTTGCTTGTGGAGAAGGAAGGAAAAGCTGTTGGAGTGGCCCATGTGGGCCAGCCGTGGCTGGTGAGAACTTTATCCATCTTGAAAGAGAAAGGAAGGATCCATCATTTATTGAGCACTATGTATCACGAGCATTGCCAGGTTCTTTTCTTTCTCCCCTTTCCTTTCTTTATTCCTTCATTCCATTATAGGCTATTGTAAGATGTTGGGTATAATTCTCTGTGCATGCTAAGTTGCTTCAGCTGCGTCTGACTCTTTGTGACCCTTTGGACTGTAGCCCACCAGGCTTCTCTGTCCATGGGACTCTCCAGGCAAGAACACTGGAGTGGGTAGCCATGCCCTCCTCCCTGAAGGCGATCCAAGGGGATCCAAGCCGAGTCTCTTATGGTTCCTGCATTGGCAGGCAGGTTCTTAACCTCTAGTGCCACCTGGGAAGCCCATAATTCCAATTCCCTACACAGTAAATCCTGGTTTATGTGTAGCAGTTTGTATCTGTTAATCCCATACCTCCAATTTGTCCCTCCTTCTTTCCCCTGTGGTGACCATAAGTTTGTTTTCTAGGTCTGTGAGTTTGTTTCTGTTTAGTATATACATCCATTTGTATTATTTTTTAGATTCCATTTATAAATGATATAGCATTTGTTTGTCTGTGACTAATTTCACTAAGGATAATATTCTCTAGGTCCATCCACATTGCTGTGAATGGCAATATTTCACTTTTTAATGGCTGAATAATATACAGTGTGTGTGTCTGTGTGTATCATGTCTTAATCTCACTGTCTGTTGATAGGCACTCGGATTGCTTTCATATCTTGGTTATTGTATATAGTGCTGATATGAACATTGAGGTGCTTGTATCTTTTTAAATTAGGTTTTTGGTTTTTCCATATATATACCCAGTAGTGGAATTTCTGGATCATATAGTAGCTCTGATTTTAGGTTTTTAAGGAACGTTCATATTATTTTCCATAGTGGCTGAACTAATTTACATTCCCACCACAGTGCCCAGGGGCGCCCTTTTGCCAGATGCATTCTTTACATGACTGACTTGTCTCAGAACACCTTCAGTTCAGTTGCTCAGTTGTGTCCGACTCTTTGCGACCCCATGAACTGCAGCATGCCAGGGCTCCCTGTCCATCACCAACTCCTGGAGTCCACCCAAACCTATGCCCATTGAATTGGTGATGCCATCCAACCATCTAATCCTCTGTCATCCCCTTCTCCTCCTGACCACAATCTTTCCCAGCATCAGGGTCTTTTCCAGTGAGTCAGCTCTTTGCATCAGGTGGCCAAAGTATTGGAGTTTCAGCTTCAGCATCAGTCCTTCCAATGAACACCCAGGACTGATCTCCCTTAGGATGGACTGGTTGGATCTCTTTGCCATCCAAGGGACTCTCAAGAGTCTTCTCCAACACCACAGTTCAAAAGCATCCATTCTTTGGTGCTCAGCTTTCTTTATAGTCCAACTCTCACATCCTTACATGACTACTGGAAAAACCATAGCTTTGACTAGACGGACCTTTGTTGGCAAAGTAATGTCTCTGCTTTTTAATATGCTGTCTAGGTTGGTCATAACTTTTCTTCCAAGGAGTAAGCGTCTTTTAATTTCATGGCTGCAATCACCATCTGCAGTGATTTTGGAGCCCAGAAAGATAAAGTCAACCACTGTTTCCACTGTTTCTCCATCTATTTGCCATGAAGTGATGGGACCAGATGCCATGATCTTAGTTTTCTGAATATTGAGCTTTAAGCCAACTTTTTCACTCTCCTCTTTCACTTTCATCAAGAGGCTCTTTAGTTCTTCTTCACTTTCTACCATAAGGGTGGTGTCATCTGTATATCTGAGGTTATTGATATTTCTACCAGCAATCTTGATTCCAGCTTGTGCTTCCTCCAGCCCAGAACACCTTCAGGCGAGCAGTAAAGAAGGAAGAAACACTCAGGCAGCTGAAGTGACAGTGCCTTTCTTCATCTTCTCCTGAAACTCTGTGCTCTCAGTTGGGTCCTTTCACACCAAGTCCACTTTTTCCTCATCTAAATAGATGACTTCTGGGTAGAACAGCCCTATTTTAAACCCTTTTGGAACTTTCTCTGGGGGCTGGGATGGCCCTCTAAGCACACACTTTTGCCTTGTCAGCTGAGATTCCTGCAGAGTCCTCACCCAGGGCTCCCGATCACAGTGTCTATTCTTCCCCTTCCCTTGGGAGAGAATTCCAAAAAGCCTTCTGTTGACCTTCTTTTTTTTGTTGTTGTTGTTGACCTTCTTTTAATTGCCAATAATTATCAATAACCTAAGATATGCAGATGATACCACCTTTATTGCAGAAAGTGAAGAAGAACTAAAGAGCCTCTTGATGAAAGTGAAAGAAGAGAATGAAAAAGTTGGCTTAAAGCTCAACATTCAGAAAACTAAGATCATGGCATCTGGTCCCATCACTTCATGGCAAATAGATGGATAAACAGTGGAAACAGTGGCAGACTTTACTTTTTTGGGGCTCCAAAATCACTGCAGATGGTGATTGCAGCCATGAAATTAAAAGATGCTTACTCCTTGGGAGAAAAGTTATGACTAACCTAGACAGCATATTAAAAAGCAGAGACATTACTTTGTCAACAAAAGTCTGTCTAGTCAAGGCTATGGTTTTTCCAGTGGTCATGTATGGAAGTGAGAGTTGGACTATAAAGAAAGCTGAGTGCCAGAGAATTGATTCTTTTGAACTGTGGTATTGGAGAAGACTCTTGAGAGTCCCTTGGACTGCAAGGAGATCCAACCAGTCCATCCTAAAGGAGATCAGTCCTGGGTGTTCATTGGAAGGACTGATGCTGAAGCTGAAACTCCAATACTTTGGCCACCTGATGCGAAGAGCTGACTCACTGGAAAAGACCCTGATGCTGGGAAAGATTGAAGGTGAGAGGAGAAGGGGATGACAGAGGATGAGATTGTTGGATGACATCACTGATTCAATGGACATGAGTTTGAGTAAACTCCGGGAGTTGGTGATGGACAGGGAGGCCTGAAGTGCTGCAGTCCATGGGGTTGCAAAAGTCCGACATGACTGAGCGACTGAACTGAACTGATTCAATTTATATAGCCCAGAGTGATAAATATTCATGCATAGCACAGTACATCCAACATTTTAGCCTTTTTGTTTTTGTTCAGTATCTAAGTCGTGTTCGAGTCTTTGTGACCCCATGGACTGCTGCATGCCAGGCTTCCTTGTTCTTCACTATCTCCATGAGTTTGCTTAAAGTCATGTCCATTGAGTCGGTAATGCCATCCAACCATCTCATCCTCTGTCGGCCCCCTCTCCTGTCTTCCATCTTTCTCAGCATCAGGGTCTTTTCCAATAGGTCTTTAACCTGTTGTGTTTTTTAAATTAAATGGAAACATTCAGTTAAATTCAATAAAAGGGAAAAAAGGGAGAGCATCTATATGTAGCTATTTTAGTCTTGCTGTGGGACTGGGTGGGAGGCAAATAGGAAATGACCCAAGTGTCATAATATTCTATCTGAAAGTTCCCTAAGGAGACACCTGAAACATCTGGACCTGCCCACCCTTGTTCATTTGTGCTCTCGTCTACTTATTAACTCCCTCAGCACAGAGTGCCTTTCCATGGGATGCAAATAGACTAAACAGAGCTTCTGCAGCTCACAGCCTAGTCCTGGATGAGACAGACACATGATCAGATGTGCCAGGGTCACCAGGGAAGTGTAAGGAACGTGTGAACTCTGGCGTTCCCAGAGGAGCACAGAGGACTTGCTGGCACAGAGATGGGACCCCCATCAGGACCATATCGTTTCCTGGTCCTGCCTCCAAGGCATCTATTCTCAGTGAAGTGAGTCTGACCTTGGGGCCGGTCCTTGAAGGACTCGAGTCAGACTGCTGCGGTTCATATCCCAGCTCTGGCTCTTACCATGAATGAACATGATCCTGAGTGAGTCATGTAACCTCCCCATGCCTCAGTCTCCTTATCTGTATAGTGGGGATAGTCATAGACCCATGCCTCAGTTTCCTTATCTGTATAGTGGGGATAATCACAGACCACACCTCGGAGTTGTTGTGACGGCTGCACTAGTGTGTACCCGTGAGGTGAGGAGACACGGCTGAGCTGAACTGCATGACCTTGGCTGCTGTTGCTGCTTGCTCAGAGGCCCTGATCTGTGAATTCCTGGGCCTTCCTTGTGCTGTCAACCTCTGGGTTCTCAAAATGTTCTTGTGAAGTTTTGCAGTGTGAGGAGGCAGGCACACCATGGGGGTGCTTGGTTTCGAGAACTGAACCCTCCTGAGAACCTACTTGAGAGCCTTCAGGACACCTTCCAGAAGCCAGCACGCAGGTCAGGGAGGCCAGTAGGGCAGGCACCTTGGCAGTGGAAAGGGAAAATAGCAAACCTTCCTGTGACATCCCTGCCTCTAATGGATTCCCTCTTTTGTGGGAGGAAACCTGCTCACACGTAGGTGTGACAGTGTGACACATGCTGCACCCCGTGGGTGTGTCTCTGCTTTACAGTGGGAACTAGGAGCTCTTCCTGTGTAGTGCACACGTGAGGAGATGCTCCTGAGCCCGGTAGGGATTTTCTCCAATAGAGCCCCTTTCCGGAGAGGGTTTTTATTTTATTTTTTTAATAGCCGAGGAGAGAGAAAGCTCACCGTCACCAGAGGTTCCTAGCACCTGGCTCCCTGTCTCTTCCCATTTGAGCCACCAGGGAAGCCCCTAGCCCTGTGTGGCTTTTAACAAATCACCAGCCTGAGTCTAGTTGTGTCATCCATCATGAAGGGATTGATCAGATTCAAGACGCCATGACTGGTCCTTGTCACTGCCCTCACTTCCTGCTTGCTTCCTTGCTTCACTTGACCCAGCAAACACTGAGTTCTCTGCTCCCCAACACATGAGCAGAGCTCCTGCCTCAGGGCCTTTGCACTGACTCTTCTGCTCTCTGGAAAGTGCTGTCTCCAGCTCGCTGCATGGGTCACTGTCTTATCTCCTTCTGGTTTTTGTTAAAGTTACTTTTGACTGAGGACTACCCTTGCCACCCACTCTAAAATTACGCATCTGTCTGATTCAGCTTCCTTCCCTGCTCTAGTTGTCCTCCTTGTAACTGTCTTGCATATTATGTGTTTTACAAATTCATCTGATTTATTGTCTCTCTCGTCATGAGAATGCAGGCTTCCTGAAAACAGTTTTGCCTGTTTTGTTTCCAGCTCCCACACAGTGCAGGGGAGGAGGATCCTCGAGGTGGGGAAGCTTAGCAAAGCAAGGTGGGAGAAACACTGTGATTGCAAGCTCTCCGGCTCCCCTTTATCTCCTGAGCTGTGAAAAGAAATGGCCTCTCCAGAAGGCAGTTTGTTTACTTGGAAGAAATTCTATCTGGTGCCTAATAGATATTTGCTGAATGAATGAATCCGAGGCCAGGCCCTGGGGCTGTATGGCCTAGACTCCTCCACTTAGCAGCTCTCTGAACTTGGGCCTGTTCCTTAGTCTCCCTGACTTTGGTTTCCTTTCTTGTATAAAGGGGATAATGGTGTAATTACCTTGTAGGGTTATTGTGAGGAATCCATGTGAGGCTGAAGAATGATTGAATCTAGTGAGTGTTCAACAGGCCAGCGGTTATTTTTTTAATGCACTTTCAGGTCTGATATTTTAATTGCAGGCATAGGGACCCCTCCTTGATGGAACTTGGGTCAAGCATTCAAGAAATGACTCTGTAGACATGGATAAGGTGGAGGCCTCCTGCCTCCAGTCTGCCCTGGGAGGGAGGGTGGGGTTTTACTGGACAGGTTGCATGGGGAAAACTGCACCCAATGTTTTTATGTTTCTTTTGCCTGCCGCCTCCAGCCCTGGCCCATCTTCCACACCTCTGAGCCCTTCTAGAAACGTCCCAATGCCTGGCAGTTCGGTGTGGCTCTAAGCAATATTTTAAAAATAGGGGGCACATTGGCTTTGGTGGGCAGGGAAAACGTTCTTTCTAGTACCAGACTGTCATGGGCATGGCCGGACTTAGCGTCCCTGCTTCCAGTCCGTCTGGTCAATGTCGTTAGTGTTCTCCCTTCCGGCTCCTCGTGTCTTCTAAGAGATGGCACCACCCCCCGTGAGACTCACTGGAGTTGAGGTGGAGAAACTTTGTTGATGTTTCTGCCTCTCTGGGATTGGCTGACCCTTCTCTTGGCTGACCTTTTGCTGCTTATGGTCAGGGGTCAGTGAGGCCCAGCAGCCCTGGGGTGAGGAGAGGGGAAGTGCAGGGAACTCGGGAAGGCAATGCATACGGAGGGAAGCGAGGTAAGAGCAGGCAGGGCAGGGGTGCAGGATCTCTCTTCAGGGGCCGTGGGCTCTGATTTCTCTTGTAGACCCTTGTTAGCTTCTCAGTAGTGAGAGGAGTCAGGCAGGAGGCACCGCTGTCTGTATGGAAGGCAGGCTCTGAGCAGCGTCTGGCTTCTCCAGGCGCAGGCAGACAGGGGCTCTGTAGGCATGCTCTCTGGGTCTCAGCTGTTTTAGGGGCATCAGTAGCAGTAGTGAGTCCCTTGGGGCTGGCAATGGGAGTTCAGGTGAAAGAGCTGCCAACTGCTGCAGACTCAGACTGCAGCGATGGCAGCCTTACTCACCCCCTGCACCAGCCTCCTGGATGAATAAAGTGACGAGTAACCAATCCTCGTGAGCTCTAGAACACCCACACTCAGTAAATTGCAGAGATGAAAAGCTGAGGTCCCCACGGGGACATCTCTACCTTTGTATAACAGCCTGGAAGGTTCAGGAAGCTTGTGAGGGAGCCAGTTGAATTCAAAATGCCACCCACCTTTTCCTTCTCCCCTATGCTTTCATTCCCCACTTCCTCCCTCCTTACCCCTTCCTAGCTAGCCTGTCTTTTTCCCTTTCTCCTCTCTCCTTGTGTTTAATCCTTTCACTGTACGTTATGGAAAAGACCCAGGCTCCCAGGAGGAGCCCCATGTGGTCAGTGGTCTAAGAATCACAAACCCACCTCCCTCAGTTCTGCGTACATTCAAACATCCATCCACCTGTTCATCCATCTGCCCACCCATCCATCCATCCTTCATATACCCACCCACCCATGTATCATCCATCTACCCATGTATCAATCCATCTATCCGCCAGTCTACTCACCCATTCCTCCATTCCTTCAGTCTCCATCCATGCTCCAGTTTCCCACTTACCTGTACTCATTCATCCATTCATCCATCCAACCAGCCTTGCCAAAAATCTTCCATCCATCATGAGAGTTTTTTCTCCCCAGCTGGACAGTAAGCTCTCTCAATTAGAGCATGACACTCAAACTTATAAAAAATCATCCAGCCAGTCTGGGCTGGAGGATAAGGTACTTCCCGAGACACTTGGAATGTCTCTGGGTCCCTTGCCTCTTCCTGCTGACTCCAGATAGGGTTTGGCTGGGTGAATGGGAAACCCCTTTCCCAATACCAAATACCAGTGATTGAGCTTCCTTTCATGGTGAAGATCTTTATTATTAATGCTTAACAGAGATGACTCTAGGTTCAAATGTCTGGTAGAGGTCACAGCATATGTAAGTGCACACTAAGTGTGAATGACTGCTGGAGTTCTTCCCTGAGTGTGGCTGTGCACTGAGAGCAAGGGCCAGGAGGGAGCCCGGGGCTGTGGGTGGGTGGGTACCACATAGTAGAGCGTGGAAGGAGAAGTCTCTTGGGATTCTCTGGCTAAGTGATTTCAAACCGAGGTGTAATAACTGAGCAGCTGAGCACACAAAAACTCTTTGGCTCACTGATACCTCCTGTGTGTCTCAAGATGTTGGTGGGGAGCTTAGGGCATAGGCTCTGAAGTTTGACCTGATGTGTCCAATCTTAGCTCCCACTTTTCTGGCTGTGTAGGCTCAAGCAAGATCTAAGTCTCAGCTTCTTCATCTGAAAAATGGGGATAATAATCATACTGATCTCATAGGGTTGCTGTGAGAATTTGATGAAATAAGACATGTACTTCTTTTTGCACGGTGCCTAGTACCTAACAGCTCAAAAATGTTAGCTGTCATCACTGACGTCATTGGCATCATCGTCATCATTTGTTGTTTCAGAGAAGAATTTGGAGCAAAAGGAAGAGGAGTTTGCCTACCTGAACCATCAGTCATTGCATTGCCAGATTTAGCAAATATAAGTCCAAATCAATGTGTTGTTTATCTGAAATTCATATTTAACTGGTGTATTTTATCTTTAGATCTTAACCAATTGAACCTTTTAGAAGCAGGATCTGGATCCCCTAGGTCAGTCCCAGAAATAGGGAGTTCTTGGAAGACATGGGGGCCAGGGAGACAAGAGGACCTGTCCAGGCAGAGGCTGTGTGTGTGTGTCTGTTTATGTGTATATGCGTGTGTATATCTATGCATGTGTGTGCATATGTGTATATGTCTCTGTGTATATATATGTGTGTATATGTGTGCACGTGTGTGCATGTGTATGTATATGTGAGTATGTGTGTATAGGTTTGTGCGTATCTGTGCGTGTGTAGGGGGCACTTGGGGGAGGATGCAAATGTGTCACAGAAGCTGCATGCTTGGTGGATGTGGAGGGTCTTGTGAATCAGAGCACGCAGACTGGGCACCTGCCAGCAGGCCGTGGGCAGGGAGAGTGGCAGCCTGCGTGGAGAGACCACGCCGTAGTTCCCAGCACTGGGGACGCAGCGCAGGGGACCGCTTCTGTTTTCTTCTTGAGAGAAACAGCCAGGGCACTTGGAGGTCTCCCAGCCCGGGGGGTGTGTAGCCCCTGCTCCAAGCCCTCCTGTTCCTGCTCTTTTCGCCTCCTCCCTGTCTTCTCTCCTTTCTCTCTTGTTCTCCTTCTCTCCTGAATCCCCCGCTTACCAGCCTTTCTGAGAGAGCTGGTGTGGGTGGGGCTCTGACGCATCCTTATCCTTGGGTACCTGCTGTTCCACACCCACGGGCTTCTGCCCCGCCACGTGCTGACCTGTCACCTCCCCAGCAAGGTGGGCCTTTGGCAGCAGGGCCCTAGATCCCCTGCAGTGAGGAAGTGCCCCATTCTGAGTGTGGCTGGGAGTGACCTGTTACCCAGTGTACATTTTCTTGCTCCATCTATTGAGGAGTCTCCTCCTCCTTCCTTCTCCTTGCCTTGGCGCACAAGACTCTTCATGATTTAAACCCTTGGATCTGTTTTTTTTTTTTTAATGTGGACTGTTTTTAGACTCTTTATTGAATTTGTTCCAGTATTGCTACTGTTTTATGTTTTGGTTTTTTTGGCCCCGAGGCATATGGGATCTTATCTCCTTGACCAGGGATCGAACTTGCGTTGAAAGGTGAAGTCTTAACCACTGGACTGCCAGGGAAGTCCTCTTTATCTGTTTCTTGCTTCACCTGTCATCACTCCTTTCCTACCACCTGAGGCTCCAGGAGCTGCTTGTGGTGCAGGGAAGCTCTGTGTCCCTCACCCCTCCAGCTCTCTGTACATTGTGTTTCTCCTGCCTTGGCAAAATCCACTCATTTCTCAAGATTCAGATCATGTGCCTCCTCCTCCAGGAAGCCCTCCTGACCAGCCAGTGCCTCGCCACCTTGGCTTTCAGGGGCTCCTTCCCTTCTCATTTTGGTTCTGCTCACTTTGTTCCCTGTTATCTTATGAACTCATGGTTGGTTGTTTGCATATCTGTCTCTTCATCCAGATAGGAAGTTCCTTGAATTATTTGTTTTTGCCTTAGGTCCTTCGCACATGCTGTTGGTGCATCATGAACACTGACACCCTCTCACTGTTCGTGAGACTGACCCCACGTCATCCTTTATATGTCACCTTAAATGTCACTTCATCAGAGACACCTGCCCTGACTCTCCTTCCCCTTAGAGGATTATTCTGTTTAATACCCTGTTTCCTCTCACAAGAGTTTATTACAACTTGGAATTTAATTTCTTTCTCTTTCATTAGTCTTCACCACTGGGTGATAACTCTTGTGAGGCAGGCGCCTTGTTGCTGGTTCTCCGTTGCCCCCCACTTCCCAGCCCAGGGCCATTTGTGGATAGGCTGCAGAGTGAGGTGTGTGGAAACAGTGAAGGCCTGGAGCAAAGGAATTATGGATCAGGACTCCCTAGATGTGTTTAACAGAGAAGAAGGGCTGTGGGGGCTGATTCTGCTGTAAACCCTACCTTGCCAGCTTGCATATGGCTGTACTGGTTAAATTTGGAGCAGATACTTCCACTCTTTGACATCGTCACATTCCCTTCTTTTGCATGTTTTAGTTTTCAAGTGAGTTTCCTTGGAATTCTTCAGTTTGGTTGCTGTGTGGCCAGTGGAAGGGATCTTTGAACAGTATGTGTATGTTTGACAGGAGCAGCTACAGTGCCTGGGTCAGCTCTGAGTTCCCACCCTCCAAGGAGGGGCTGGAGTAGCTCTTATCCTTTGCCTGCAGGTGGGAGAGTCCTTTATAAATGCCTCTGCCTGGGGGTGGCAGTACTACAAAGGCCTGATCTTAGTGGTGAAGCCCTTCGCTGGCCTTGGGACTCCTTGGGGCAGGGGATGGGACATGAATTCGAGGATCCAGTCCTCTGTAGCCTGGTTTCTGCTGCTTTGCTTCTCTGAGGAGGGTAGACTCAGAAGTCCCATCCCAGGAGCCCCCATTAATAGTGAAGTCTGGCCACTTGGGTGGGGCCCAGGGAGATGATCTGCTCAGGACTAAAATTCATGGAGAAGAAATTCTTTGCCCAAATCACAGGGTTGAGGCAGGATTAGAAACCAGGTCTTGTCTGGGGTGCTTTGCCGTCATCAGAGCTGGATGGACCCTCACATAACCCGTGTTAATTCAGAGGTGTGTGCATCTGTGCAACAGGAAGTTTATTTTTGTTCTCACTGTACAGAGATGAGTCTTTTCTTCTTTTATGTACCTCCTTCTCCCACTTCTCACCTTCCTGAGAACACTGAATGAAGGCCAGGTCTTGGGTTCCAGGATAGAGGGTGGGCAATAGCTGTTTCCCAGTGATCTGTGATCCAGACAGTTACTGCCCACCCTGGGTGTGCCTGTAAGGGCCAGGCAAGATTTGTGCTAAGAGTTCCACCCTGTTATGGATGACTCCATGGTTCCTTTACGAAACAGAGCTCCACATGTGTTCAGAGCACTTTTTTTTTTTTTTTTTTCAGATACAGATCTTAAAAGGCTGTTTCTATGTAGCTAATCTTTTGAGGGGTTTCCTGGAAAACTCTTCTGCAGGGTGCAGGTGTGTGATTGCCGCTGGCTCTGACCACTGGGTCCTTTAGAACGATGTCCAGGGAGATGGGCTTGGCCAGCAGCCTGTGGGCAGTTATCCTTCAGTGCTGTGCCACTCTGACATGCAGTGAAGGATGGAGAAGGAAGGATTCCATGGTAACAAGGCTGGAAAGTCCTAGCTCCATAGTGTCATAGCAACCAAATGGAGGAATTCCATCCACATAGTGACGGGGGACCCCTGGACCTGTCAGACTCGGGCTGGCCCACTGCATTAGCAACCAGGCTGTGATGTAGTGGTGGTGGGTGGAGAGTGAAAATGACTAGGGTGGGAGGGTTGGAAGTTGTTTTGTGTGGGTTTAGAAAACTAAAAAAATAAAAAGAAACAGAAATAGGGAAGGCTCTGCTGGATCAGTACCAATAAAAGAGAAAAAAAATCACATCCCCTAGGATGTATTTCCTGATTCATCCCCCTCCCCACTTGGGCTGTTTAGTTTTCCTATTGCTTGTCTGGTCTGGAGCAGTTGACCTCCGGCTTTGGGACAACACTCACCTATGGTTTTCCTCTTCTCTCTTATAACTTCTTTGTTTCTTTCTGCTTACTTCAGATATGGAGTAAATGCTACAGTAACAATCGTTGACTGCTCTTTTCCTCACCCTGTATGTCTTCATTGCGTGGCTTATGATGTTATCTCATGGGTCCATTTTGCAAATTAAATGGTCTGTGGTGTGTGTGTTGGATTTCACCTTTATACTTGACCTCCCATTTTGGACAAGTGTGTGATTTCTCACCCTGCAGTGTGGACACATGATGACATTTGTGAGCTGACTGTGATTTGATTTAAGGGCAGGTGCTTGGCTCTTGCGGCTGGTGTCTTTTAGTAACCTGGCAATCTTTATGAGGTGGGACCACCTCTATATGGGGCTGGAGGAGGAGTTGAGTCTTCATTCACCTTTCTCATCATTTGGGGAAGAGCAGGGGAATGGAGGATATGGGAGGCCTTAAGGAGAAAGAAGAGAAGGAGGGATGGATGGCAGAGGAAGGTCTGTGTCTGCAGCAGCAGAGAAAAGAAATCTGGACATTGGCCTTCTAGAACCAGGTCTGGATGAAAGGTGCTTCAGGGGTCAAGGGCAGCTTTAGATGCAGAGTGTCTCTGAAGCCTTAGGCCACAAGGTGGCTGGAGTTGGATGTGTATTCACAATGAGCTCCTGAAAGGTTGGCCCATGGCTAGACCTCTCTATATCCTGTGGCACCTGAACATGGATGGGCACCCATGTTTGGATGCCCCATATTTATTGAACGAGTCCTCATTCTTATTCTTGTCAAAATTGCACTCTACCTGAGATAACAGAACCTCTCTCCATGGATTGCTGATCCCCAGGGACATCAATGGACTACACATTTCCAAGTATAATAATGGTTTGCTGACTGCTGAGTGACTATTTAGGACATATGGAGCCAGGGAATGAGGAAATTAAAAAGAAAAGTCATGATGATGTAGACTGTAAAGTATAACTGTATTTTAGCGGCCTTCAAACTTTCAGTTCAGTTCAGTTGCTCAGTCATGTCCGACTCTTTGCGACCCCGTGGACTGCAGCACGCCAGGCCTCCCTGTCCATCACCAACTCCCAGAGTTGACTCAGACTCATGTCCATTGAGTTGGTGATGCCATCCAACCATCTCATCCTCTGTCGTCCCCTTCTCCTCCTGCCCTCAATCTTCCCCAGCATCAGGGTCTTTTCAAATGAGTCAGTTCTTCATATCAGGTGGCCAGAGTATTGGAGTTTCAGCTTCAGCATCAGTCCTTCCAGTGAATATTCAGGACTGATTTCCTTTAGGATGGACTGGTTGGATCTCCTTGCAGTCCAAGGGACTCTCAAGAATCTTCTCCAGCACCACAGTTCAAAAGCATCAGTTGTTCGGTGTTCAGCTTTCCAGTCCAATTCTTACATGCAAACATGACTACTGCAAAAACCATAGCTTTGACTAGAAGGAACTTTGTTGGCAAAGTAATGTCTCTGCTTTTTAATATGCTATCTATGTTGGTCATAGCTTTTCTTCCAAGGAGTAAGCATCTTTTAATTTCATGGCTGCAGTCACCATCTGCAGTGATTTTGGAGCCCCCCAAAATAAAGTCTGTCACTGTTTCCACTGTTTACCCATCTATTTACCATTAAGTGATGGGACCAGATGCCATGATCTTAGTTTTCTGAATGTTGAGCTTTAAGCCAACTTTTTTACTCTCCTCTTTCACTTTCATCAAGAGACTCTTTAGTTCTTCTTCACTTTCTGCCATAAGGGTGGTGTCATCTGCATATCTGAGGTTATTGATATTTCTACCGGCAATCTTGATTCCAGCTTATGCTTCATCCAGCCCAGCATTTCTCATGATGTACTCTGTGTATAAATTGAATAAGCATGGTGACAATATACAGCCTTGACATACTCCTTTTCCTATTTGGAACCAGTCTGTTGTTCCATGTCCAGTTCTAACTGTTGCTCCCTGACTTGCATACAGATTTCTCAAGACACAGGTCAGGTGGTCTGGTATTCCCATCTCTTGAAGAATTTTCCACAGTTTATTGTGATCCACATAGTCAGAGGCTTTGGCATAGTCAATAAAGCAGAAATAGATGTTTTTCTGAAACTCTCTTGCTTTTTCAATGATCCATTGGATGTTAGCAATTTGATCTCTGATTCATCTTCCTTTTCTAAAACCAGCTAGAACATCTGGAATTTCACGATTCACGTATTGTTGAAGCCTGGCTTGGAGAATTTTGAGCATTACTTTGCTAGTGTGTGACATGAGTGCAATTGTGCGGTAGTTTGAGTATTCTTTGGCATTGCCTTTCTTTGGGATTGGAATGAAAGCTGACCATTTCCAGTCCTGTGGCCACTGCTGAGTTTTCCAAATTTGCTGGGATATTGAGTGCAGCACTTTCACAGCATCATCTTTTAGGATCTGAATCATCTTGAAATCTGTTTAAATATGCAGCTTCTCATCTAAACCCTAGAGATTCTGACTCAACAGTCTTGGAAATCTGCTTTTTAAAAATTATTTTTATTTGAGTGTAATTGATTTACAGTGTGTGTTAGTTTTAGGTGTACAGCAAAGTGAATCAGTTATACATGTACACACTCTTTTTTAGATTCCTTTCTCATATAGACCATTACAGAGTGTCGAGTAGAGTTCTTTGTACTATATCAGTGCAGTTCAGTTCAGTTCAGTTGCTCAGTCATGTCCGACCCTTTGAGACCCCATGAATCACAGCACGCCAGGCCTCCCTGTCCATCACCAACTCCCAGAGTTCACTCAAACTCACGTCCATTGAGTTGGTGATGCCATCCAGCCATCTCATCCTCTGTCGTCCCCTTTTCCTCATGCCCCCAATCCCTCCCAGCATCAGAGTCTTTTCCAATGAGTCAACTCTTTGCATGAGGTGGCCAAAGTACTGGAGTTTCAGCTTTAGCATCATTCCTTCCAAAGAACACCCAGGGCTGATCTCCTTTAGAATGGACTGGTTGGATCTCCTTGCAGTCCAAGGGACTCTCAAGAGTCTTCTCCAACACCACAGTTCAAAAGCATCAATTCTTTGGTGCTCAGCTTTCTTCACAGTCCAACTCTCATATCCATACATGACCACTGGAAAAGCCATAGCCTTGACTAGATGGACTTTTGTTGGCAAAATAATGTCTCTTCTTTTCAATATGCTATCTAGGTTTGTCGTAACTTTTCTTCCAAGGAGTAAGCGTCTATATAGTAGACCCTTATCAGTTATCTATTTTGTACATAGTAGTGTGTTTATGTCTATGCCAATCTCCCAATTTTTCCCTCCCCACCCTGTACTCCTGGTAACCATAAGTCTTTTTTTTTTTTTCCCTATATTTGTAACTCCGAGAATGAAAACCTGCATTTTAAGCAGGTTACCTGCATTTGTGACAGGTGTCTCTGGCTTGGTAGATTCCTTTTATCACTGAATTCAAGAATTCTTTTCTTCCCTTCGTTTTGGTGGGAAATGGCTGTTCTTACTGCACAAAAGATCAAATTTGAATGGTGAGCTGCAGACCAGAAACTACCTTTCTCTGAGACAGAGGCTCCAGGTGGGTAGATGCTTGGTTTGGGGAGGCAGCATGGCATTTGTTCAGTTGCTTAGTCACGTCCGACTTTTTGTGATCCCATGGGCTGCAGCACGCCAGGCTTCCCTGTCCTTCATTGTCTCCTGGAGTTTGCTCAAACTTGTGTCCATTGAGTCGATGATGCCATCCAACTCTCTCATCCTCTGTCGCCGCCATTAGGGAAGGAGTTTTGGAGGAAGGAATGCCACGTTGCCACCCAAAACCATGTCTTGCATTGGTGATTTGATTTCTGTTGCCACACCCTCATTTCTGGAATGTGGATTTTATCATAGCCTGTGTAGTAGATGCTGGGCTGCATTGTGAAGACGTGCCCTTTCAGGATGAGTCTTCATTCCCCCAGCTTCTGGGAGTGTTGGCAGCTGAGTCCTTCTTAGAAATGGCCCTCAGCCTGAGAGCTGCCTAATCCAAGGTCATGCCTGCTCCCTTGAGGTAGGCTGTGTCCATGTCAAAGGTGTAAAGGTCTGCCGTCCTGATGCAAGGGGGGATAACTCCAGAGCTTCTGGGGCAGGCTGAGGGAGGCCTCTGTCGTGGCTGCATCATCGTACTTTTCATGGAGAAGGGACTTGATTTCCCTCTGCCGAGTCCTGCAGCCTTCCCTTCCCCACGGGTGTTCATCTTGAGCTTCCCCTTAACTACCCCCTGCCCCCCAAACCCTCCCGCATGCAAATCTTAGTTTGTAGAGACCTAGGGTCTCAACCTAAGAACACCTGTCTTGCAATAATTACTTGAGATCATTGATATAAGTGCTTAGTGGAATGCTTGAAAAACAGTAGGTCCTCTGTAAATGTAGCTTTCATTTTATTAGCTTTAAAACTTTATAAAATATATAGCTATAAAATTTCAAGGAAGTTTTCTGTATTTGTGGAACATATTGACTACACAGTCATGATCGGGGCTCAATAAATTTCAGTGGAAGTAGGAATGCTTTGAGCTATGAAGGAAGCCCTCCTGGTGATTCATGTCAAACTTCATTATAAGATGTGGTCTGTGCTATTCAGATCTGCTTTGTTTCCTGGAATTTTATCATTGCGGGTCTTTAAAGTTTTGCTGGAAATCATAGGCTCTCTCTCACAGACTCAGAGAATGAATTTATAGTTGCCAGGGGGTGGGGGAAGGATAGGGTGAAGGGATATTTTGGGAGTTTGGGATAGACATGTACACGCTGCTATGTTTAAAATGCATTACCAACAAAGACCTACTGTATAGCACAGGGAACTCTGCTCACTGTTATGTGGCAGCCTGGATGAGAGGGGTGTTTTGGGGAAAATGGATACATGTATGTGTATGGCTGAGTCCCTTTAGTGTTCACCTGAAACTATCACATTTTTACTTGGCTATCGGTTCAGTTCAGTTCAGTTCAGTCGCTCAGTCGTGTCCGACTCTTTGTGACCCCGTGAATCACAGCACGCCAGGCCTCCTTGTCCATCACCAACTCCCGGAGTTCACTCAAACTCACATCCATCGAGTCGGTGATGCCATCCAGCCATCTCATCCTCTGTCGTCCCCTTCTCCTCCTGCCCTCAATCTTTCCCAGCATCAGGGTCTTTTCAAATGAGTCAGCTCTTCGTACCCGGTGGCCAAAGTATCGGAGTTTCAGCTTCAACGTCAGTCTTTCCAGTCAGACCCAGGACTGATCTCCTTTAGGATGGACTGGTTGGATCTCCTTGCTGTCCAAGGGACTCTCAAGAGTCTTCTCCAACACCTATACCCCAATACAAAATAAAAAGTAAAAAAAAAAAAAAGGAAAGAAATCATATGTTCTGTGGAGGACCTTCACAAAGATATTTTCACATTTAGGAAGAACTTAAACTCAATGTTTTAGTGAGGAATTAATGAGGAAAAGAAGTGTTGTAAATCTAGCAGAAGGAAGAGGGAATGTATTATCCTTCAAGCCGGGTCTTTCAATCTTCCAAATTGTGTGTGTGTGTGTGTGTGCCCGCACATGTGTGTGTGCCTAAGAGTGTATTTGTGGTTTCTTAGTGTTGGAGTTAAGGAGCTTAGGTGATGGTTACCAGTGGGAATGGTTATGCTGCTAGAGAAAACAGTTTAGTACACCATTTAAAAAATTGAAATACAATTGACACATAACATTACACTGACCCTCGAACAGTGAGGGTTTGAACTTTCCTGGGTTCACTTATCTGTGGATATTTTTCAGTACTTTAATACTATACAGTTATGTGATTGATTGAATCTGCAGATGCAGGGTAACCATGGATACAGAGTGAAAAGTGAAAGTGTTAGTCACTCAATCATATCTGACTCTTTTCAACCCCATGGACTGTAGCCCATCAGGCTCCTCTGTCTATGGAGTTCTTCAGGCAAGAATACAGAGGACTGACTATAAATTATATTCAGATTAACCCCTGCATTCTTCAAAGGTTAACTGTATATTAGTTTCAGGTGTACAACATAATGATTTGTTACTTGAGTATATTGTACGATGATCACTACAATAAGTCTAGTTAATAGTGACTAAGCACAGCACAGCACATACATAGTTACAAGTTTTTAGTATACCATTTTAAAATAACATCTTTGTTGGATAATTATAACAGAAGTATAAAAGGAATGGAAAGAAATTCAACATTACTGAAATGTATAATATAAAAAGTGAAAGGCTCTTCTCCATCTCTGGCTCTCAACACAAATTTGATTCCTCCAGGGTAACCACTATCACACATTTAGGACATGTAGCCCTCTACTTTGCTGTATACATGTATGATCATATGTATACAGATTTATAGCAACATATGTGTGTGTATATGCATGTATATATATTGAATAAGTAAGATCCTATTATTGAAATGCTGGGCTGGATGAAGCACAAGCTGGAATCTAGATTGCTGGGAGAAATAACAATAATCTCAGATACACAGATGACACCATCCTTATGGTAGAAAGCGAAGAAGAACTAAAGAGCCTCTTGATGAAAGTGAAAGAGGAGAGTGAAAAAGTTGGCTTAAAACTCAACATTTAGAAAACTCAGATCATGGCATCTTTTTCCATCACTAATGGCAAATAGATGGGGAAACAGTGGAAACAGTGAGAAACTTTATTTTTTTGGGCTCCAAAATCACTGCAGATGGTGACTGTAGCCATGAAATTAAAAGACTTTTGGTCCTTGGAAGAAAAGCTATGACGAACCTAGACAGCATATTAAAAAGCAGAAGCATTACTATACCAACAAAGGTCCATCTAGTCAAAGCTGTGGTTTTTTCCAGCAATCATGTATAGATGTGAGAGTTGGACTATAAGGAAAGCTGAACACTGAAGAATGGATACTTTTGAACTATGGTGTTGGAGAAGACTCTTGAGAGTCCCTTTGACTGCAAGGAGATCCAACCAGTCCATCCTAAAGGAAATCAGTCCTGAACATTTGTTGGAAGGACTGATGCTGAAGCTGAAACTCTACTACTACTTTGGCCACCTAATGCGAAGAACCGACTCCTTGGAAAAGACCCTGATGCTGGGAAAGATTGAAGGTGGGAGGAGAATGGACGACAGAGGATGAGATGGTTGGATGGCATCACTGGCGTGATGGACATGAGTTTGAGTAAGCTCCTGGAGTTGGTGATGGACAGGGAAGCCTGTCATGCTGCAGTCCCTGGGGTCACAAAGAGTAGGACATGACTGAGAGACTGAACTGATTATTAATTCTACTGTGTATTGCCTTTTTTCACTTACTGTAGTTGAGTATCTTTTCAGATCTGCACATATAAATCTACTTCATTCTTTTCTGCTTGTGCATAATACTCTCCTGGCTTCCCAGGTGGCGCCAGTGGTAAAGAACCTGCCTTCCAATGCCAGAGATGCAAGAGATGTGAGTTCGATCCCTAGGTTGGGAAGATGCCCTGGAGAAGGAAATGGCAACCCACTCTAGTATTCTTGTCTGGGAAATCCTATAGACAGAGGAGCCTAGTGGGCTATAGTCCATGGGGTTGCAAAGAGTCAGCTGTACATGTACACAATACTCTATGGATGGTTGCAGTAAAATTTATTTTATGATTGGTGGATATCTGTGTTGTTTCAAGATTTTCAATATAGTAAGTAAAACTTCAGTGAATAGCCTTTGTTCAAGCACCCATTATACCATTTAAACATATGATCCTCAACTTGCACCAGTTTGAGTACACAATAGGGGCTGAGTCATCAATGGCTGAATGGAACTGAAGGCAAAGTACAGCTTGATGAGAGATTATAGGTGCATGACTCTCCTTGGCACACAATTCGGCACTGATTTTTCAGAAGATATTGAACATCATGAATACATTTGGACAAGGATTCTCTGCTGTCCTTCTTGGTGAAAGTTTGTTCTGGCCAGATTGTCTGGGTCCTGCTGGCCATTCCTTTTTATGTCACAGAGAACTTTTCCTGGTGGTGTGCTTTGCCTGTGTGCTGAAGATAGGGTAATACTTTTCTTCCTTTGTAGTTTTAGGGTATGGACTTTAATCTGAGCCCATTTGCAGATTATCACAGGGCTGCTGCCCAAGTCTGTTAAAATGTTCACAGGTGTTTCAGGCTTCACACAACAAGGGGGCTATTCAAAGAGAACAGGTGCCTCACGGGGTGCTAAGCATCCAACATGTAAGTAAGCATCAGAAAGGATCCTCTGTGAAGAATTAATTTTCAGATGCACCCAGGACACTCTCAATGACGTAGTAGGTGATCTAGCCCTATTAGTGTATCTAGTGAAGGGTCTAGTTAAATGATGCTGTTCAGTGTGTTCACAGTCCTGTCTGTGGTTTAATTCCTTCACCCAGAAGTCTGAGCGAGCCCGGTGTCTCCAGTGTGTTCTAAGGAAGGTCAACTTTTAAAGGGTTTTGTGCACTATGTTGCCTGGAGTTCAGGGGACCTTGAGTTCATGAGGACCATTAACTGGAGCAACCCATGGGTGATGCAGTTGTGGAGCAGGGCAGGCACTAGTAGCCCCATTTTAAAGATGGAAATCTGAGGGTTGGAGTTTCCTGGCTTATGCAAAGTCATGCTGGACCAATGATCAGACCAGGATCTAGACTTCTTGTTTTGTATGAAATTTCCTTTCAGTCTCTTTCTACGAATAACCACAGGATATCTCAAAATTGTGTCCACACAGTCTGTGTGCGCTTACATACATCACTTTGAGCACCAAACTAAATCCGTATGTGCTAATTCCTGGGTGATATTTTTTAGGATTTTGTTTTGCTTTTGATTGTCAACAGGCCTTGACTGTGTCTCCAACATCACAGTGAACCATCGTCACTCCCGTGGTTCAGCCTATTGTTGGTCATTCTCTTTAGCAGAGGTACCCGTATACCCTCCTTTGTGTCAGCTTTCCCAAATTAGCTACAAGCCTTTTAGGAAGGAAAAGGAGTAGTTTCAGTATAAGGCAACGTAATTAGACTTCTCATTGAAAAAATGTCTATTGAATGCTTACCTTGTGTGACTCTGGACTGGACAAAGGGAAGGATACCAAGCTATGGAAGGAATTGTCGCTGCCTTGGGGAACCTGCAGTCTAGTTGAGAAGATGGGAAGACAATTAAATAACACAGGGAAGCATGTCATTGGTTATCCATCATGGGCCATGAAAGTTCTCCTTTCAGTATGATTTTGGAGAAAGTGGGGTCACTGAGGTATGGGGAGACAAGGAAACAGCATGGGTCTTTTTATTCTCACAACAGAAGGGTTTTGGAGGCTGGGTAGCACTTGGATGAAGGGAATGGGTAAAGGAACAGTCTTCTGGGATCTTTTGAACTCCAAGTGTTTGAGGTTCAGTGAGAACTGTTGGGTCGTTGTAAGCAAATGTGATCCATCTTGCTGCTTTGAGTCCTGTTTATTAGTTTCTAGAATGCTGAAATCACTGGTTACTGGGACCCCTTTGCATAGGAAAGACCCAAGGGTTTGGGTATAAAAGGATAAAAGCCTGGACTCCCAAATTATCTCATAGGTGGATCATTTGGGCTTTAGCTTTGGTCTCTGATTACCTGGTCGTCACGCCTACGTCTTCATCATCATTATCACCACTGGACATGTGTGCAGAGCTCTTGAGGGAAGGTTTTGGTGGTGTGGAGGGAAGACTTGTACTCAGGAGCCTCCTCAAGACTGTAGAACTAATTATGCATATGGATCACTGTTCTACCAGATATCTATAAATGTCAGCTAGCAGTCAGGTACACACTCAGAGATGAGAGAGTTAACTGGGCTAGGATGTCTAGTACTGTTTCAAAGATGACATAAGACCCAACTGACTCTTGAAGAGAAGCTAATCTTGGGATCTCTAGATGAATGAGTGGAAGGTGAATGGGTCAAGAGAATTGTCTGTTCAGATTCAAAGCAGCAGGAATGTAATTGTCTGTCTGGGATAAAGTGGACTGGTTTTTCTGGAAGGCAGGGTGCTTATGGATATCAGGTAGAGGGAGCAGAAAGGGGCTTTAATATGGGAGTCTTTCATATCAGTTTAAAGGCTTTAAGAATTTGGGTGCAAAGTATTAAGAAATTATAATCAAGAAAGGCAAATAATAAAGATAATCAGGAAATTCATGATTATCAGAAAAAAGTAAGAGCTAATAGATTTTTAAAAACATAATTAAAAAATAATTTTAATTGGAGGATAATTACTTTACAATATTGTGGTGGTTTCTGCCATACATCAACATGAATCGTCCACAGGTATACGCATGCCCCCTCCCTCTTAAAGGATGAGTGTTTTACTCATTAGGGTAATTTTATCTGAATGCAGTATGAGCTTTATTCTAGAACTAATGTATTCTGAGATACTTACAAATTATTTTCTCACTCAGTTCTAAATGAAAGTGTAATAAATACCCATTCAAGCGGCTGTTGACAGATTGCAAACATAACATGCCATGAAACAGAACGAAGTGAAAGTACTGCTTTAGGTGATTTCAGGGGTGGGATAGTTTGCCTGAGCCACCCACAGCCTATCCCTTGATCCCTTTGTGAAGGTAAATGAGGTGACTTGAAATGTACATTCACCATACTGGTCAGGAAGCTTTGGGTGGAAGCTACATAAACTAAAGTCAAAATTAGTTTAATCCAAAGTGTTTAACCAGACTAAAAACTTAACCTTAATTAAGGGCTCTGGAGTGGATGTGGCTTTCAACTGAGGTTAGATCTAGTGGTTCAGCGTGGTTGAGTCTGTCTTTTCCTCTCTCTTCTTCCAAGTCTGGTTTCCTCATTCTCAGCTTCTTTGTTTTGTAGGAGGCACTCTCCGTGAGGTAGGAAAGATGGAATTTTAGAGCTTGCGGTGACTAAAGGAGAGAGCGCCTCTCTGTTCCTTCCCCTCTTGGTTCTCTTCTCCTTTTCTTTATTTTTGTCTATGAAAAAGTTGCTGTTTGGTTCATGTATCCCACCCACTTGAAGAGTCAGACTCTCTGATGGACCTCCTTATCAAAATAAAATAGAACGAGAGGAACAGTTTTAAAATGGAAGGGGTGTTGGCCAGACCAGAGAGAGATATAGAGAGACTGGGAGAGGGTGAGGGAGAGGGAGAGGTTCAGGTCAAGGTAGTACCAGATGATGCTGGCATCTTGAGGTGGGACTTTTTGATCCTATGGCCTTAGATGTTCTCTGCTCCACACTGTCAGCCACGAATTTCATCTTAGCCTGGACTGCAGCAAAGGATGTGGCCATCAGAGACAGGGACCTATTGGATCTCACAGTCAACCGCAACCCTAGCCTTTTAAGGCTGGAGAAAGTGACTTAACCCTTTGAATTTCCATCCCAATTTCCAGAAAAAGTTATTCATCCTGGTAGAAAGCAACAATTGCTTAGCCTTTGGAGGATGAAGATGCTGAAGTTCCTTTCTTAGAATTTACCAGAAAGTTTTCTTCTTGCATTCCCATGCTTGGAGTAAGGTGGGAGATGAGTTGCTAGGTCATTTGCCCTTTAATCTCTGGCATTTGTTCTACTGCATCATGTTTGCATTTGCTTAGTTCCACCTCCCTGAAAAACAACCTGGGCTTGGAGAGCATACACGTAGCAGCTGTTTAGCATTTACCTGAGAAAGTCTTTTAAAAAGCTCGTAATGAATGCTGTCTTATGCATCCTTTCTGAACTGCTGGTTTGGAGGAGGCAGATAAGGGGTAGAAGATGGATATGATCTTCTTCATTTAATAGTTGTAGGAAAGAAAGGCATAGGGAGGGTTAAGTGGTTTACAAGGGAATATCAGTGGCAAAGTCTAAAGATAGAAAATCAGTTCAGTTCAATCACTCAGTCATGTCCAACTCTTTGCGACCCCATGGACTGCAGCACACCAGGCTTCCCTGTCCATCAGCAACTCCCGGAGTTTACTCAAACTCATGTCCATCAAATCGGTGATGCCATCCAACCATCTCATCCTGTCGTCCCCTTCTCCTCCTGCCTTCAATCTTTCCCAGAATCAGGGTCTTTTCAAATAAGTCAGTTCTTTGCATCAGGTGGCCAAAGTACTGGAGTTTCAGCTTCAGCATCAGTCCTTCCAATGAATATTCAGGACTTATTTCTTTTAGGATTGACTGGTTTGACCTCCCTGCAGTCCAAGTTACTCTCAAGAGTTTTCTCCAACACCATAGTTCAAAAGCATCAATTTTTTGGTGAATTTAAAGTCAGTCTTCCTAACAATTGGTCTTCGTCATTTATGGTTCCAATATGCTATTTCCTTTCAAAAGAGTAGCATCTTAAACATTCCACTTTCACTGGAGAATCCATTCAGATCCATTGGTGAGCACAAAGGATAATAGCCAAGAAATCATTTAATGAGATCTAGAGCATTTTACAAGGCATGCTGAGTTTCCATTTATTATAGCGTTGCATTCAACATGCACTTTTCTTATTTTTTTCTTTTAAAATACAGTAAAAAAGTTTGCTTCCTAAGCTTCTCCACTGATTGCTGATCCTAAATATAGTCAAACTGAAGGGAGTAGGTGTCTGGTTCAAAAGCTCAGGCAAGAGTAGATGTTATTGACAAAAGGCTTCTAAGTATCAAGGATGTGAGAATGTGGATTTTATTTTTTGGTGTCGGGTAGAAAAATGATGCTTCCAGCTCTTTGAACATCAGTAATATTTTATTTCATTTCTTCTGCTGCTGTTGATTCTCATGTTGCTATCTCATGAGTCTATACCAGGAGCTGGCAAACTTTTTCTGTAACAAGGCAGATAGTAAAGATTTTTGGTTTTGTGGGATATAGGATAGACTACTTGACTTTGCTATTGTAATGTGAAAGCCCCCATTTACAATATGTACATGAATGGGCAAGCCTTTGTTCCAATAAAAATGTATTTACAAAAACAGATACCCACTCCAGTATTCTTGCCTGGAGAATCCCATGGACAGAGGAGCTGGGCAGGTTACAGGCTATGGGGTCGCAAGAATCAGACACGACTGAGCGACTAAGCACACACACACACATACACACACACACACAAACAGAGGGAGGGAAGTTGTTTGCAGATTCTTTGTGTACACAGTCTGCTGGAGTCTATGTGGACTCCTCTGCCTGGACACAGCTGAAACACACTGTACTTTCAGTATTTCTAGAGCCTCCATCATGATCCATTTCCTTTTCCGGCAGAGTTCTGTTACAGGATTCAGTTTTAAGTGGTATTTCCAAAAACCCCTTTTCTAGTGTCTTAATTTCCATCTTAAGAGCAGTGGATCTTGGACTGGACTTGGGGGCCTGATTTCAGCTCTGCAGAAGCAAAAATCTTCCTGTTCTATTGGTGGAACATGCTGGAATATGGTCTAGTAAAATGGCACCAGACACATGTTGATGGAGTCCTCGAAGAAGGGAGCCTAAGCAAATTGCTTCACCTGAATGAGTCTATCCTCAACTGAGAGAAAATCCACCTTGCTCACCCTGCAGAATGGCTTTGAGGATTACCATTCATTCAGTTTCTCTGTACTGAGCACCGGCTTCTCACTGTATCTTTTGCTTGGCATTGGAGATGTACTGGGCTTCCCTGGTCGCTCAGGGATGGTAAAGATGGTGAACAATCCACCTGCAATGCAGGAGACCTGGGTTTGATCCCTGGGTTGGGAAGATCCCTTGGAAGAGGGCATAGCAACCCACTCCAGTATTCTTGCTTGGAGGATTCTTGTGGATAGAGGAGCCTGGTGGGCTATAGTCTATGGGGTTGCAAAGAGTCGGACACAACTGAGTGACAAGTGCAGCACAGGGGATGTACTGGTAAACCAAATGCTTACCAAGTTTATCTTCAAGTGATCCAATTTATTAGCTCCAATACTTTGGCCGCCTGATGTGAAGAGCCGACTCATTAGAAAAGACCCTAATGCTGGGAAAGATCGAGGGCAAGAGGAGAAGGGGGTGACAGAGGATGAGATGGCTGGATAGCATCACTGACTCAATGGATGTAGTTTGAGCAAACTCAGGGAGATAGTGAAGGGCTGGCATGCTGCAGTTCATTGAGTTGCAAAGAGTCGGACACGATTTAGGAACTGAGCAACCACATAGAGAAAACTTCGTGTTGATTGATTTTACACGAGTTTAGATTTTGCTGACCTTTTAAAACAAAGATTGTCCCAAAGACCGAGGGGAAATTTGGTCTCTTTATTTAGAAGCTGAACTCTCAAGAAAGCCAGTGGAATAGTAGCTTAGATCAAATGATAAAGGGTGAGGGCAGGCAGAGAATGAAAACAGAATGTTTAAGAGTAGCCTGATGAAGCTGCTTTCTACCAAACCTCACTTCTGAAGGAAATCAAAGAGATTTTCTGCTCCATCTGGGCTATAAACCTTACAATTAAAGTCAGCTAGTTGAGGGTAAAAATAAGAGTGTAGGAGGATTCATTTTGAAATGTTGTCAGCAACCAACTGGAAAAAAATAGCAGCTACTCTGATTACTAGGAAAGTTCTTGGAGGGTGTAGAGGTGTATCACATAATCTAATCTCCCACCTATTTCAGTGGCTTTTGGGTGGTTGGATAAGCATTACAGTTTAGAAGGAAATAGCACCAGCGGAAAAGAAAATAAGACAGTTATTTGCAATTCTGGCTCCTGTTGGCCAGTGTGAATTTATTGTTGGTCAGATGTGATAGCCTGTCCAGGTTCATTTTGATGGTATTTGCTGAGGAATAAGTTTATGCTCTGCATTGCCTTGGAAGTCAGAGGTGGGGTAGAGGTGTGTGTGTGTGTGTGGTGGTGAGAGGGGGGTGAATGGGACCGAAAGCAGAGGCAGACCCAGTTCTAACCTTCTGAGGATCAGATTTCTGGAGCGTGTACATAAAAAAGCTTTGTGCAGTGTGAGGGATCCACGTCTTCATAGAGCGACAAGATGGTATGTTCTACGAGTGCAGATCTTAGTACGGTGCCTGGCAAACAGCAAGTGTGGAAGGAATCACCTTTGCTGCCACATGTTCAGTGTTCCAACCAAACCAACTCACCTGGAGTCCCACACATGCAGCACATGCCTTACGGGTGCTGCTCTGTGCGCTTGGAATACCTTTCGCCTCCACTTTGCCTTCCGAGCTCTTCTTCAAGACTATACACACAGGTTCCCTCTCCCTGAAGGTGTTTCCTTTTCCTCTTTCCTTCTTCCCACCGTAAGCCTGGTTGAGATTCTCCATCTTCTCCCCTCCCTCTCCTACTCCGCATGCCTCTCTTACAGCCCACACTCACTGGATTGTGGTTGTTTGTATCTTACAATGGAGACCAGTTGCTAGTAATTGAAACATTTGTCTGGCATTTTGAGGAAATCACAAAAAATAAAGTTCATATATCCGCTGAATATATTATTTTAACTGAAAACTGAGAGCTGTATGTTCATTGATCCATTATTTGATATAGGCAGGCTCTGTCTTAGAGTCCTAAATCATGTTTCTCTTTAAAATCATACCTCTAATACATTATCTATAATTTCTAGTTTCTAATTTTTGTTTTTCATGATGTGTGAAGACTCTGGGAAAGCCATTCAAACATACTAGGTTCTTCCCCACATCCAGTATTTTTATTCTTCTCCTCCTCACATGTAATTAATCTGTATTTTTTAGTGACTCACCTTTATCAAATCTTTGCAAAACATTCAAATAAGTATTTATGGAGACATGGATTTTGGGGTACTCTTTTCTGTTGATTTACATACTATTAATTAAATAATATAATAACAAGTATGACAGCTATACAGTTTTGAGAACAAGCACAGTTAGCTGTTGCAAACACATATATTGGCTGGTGGGAGAAGCAATGGTTGAGTGATAACATGTGACTCACTTATTAGGCGGGCATCACAGAATGGAGAATGGCAGTTAATCCAGCAGGTTGGTTAAGCAAAACTCAGTTGAGGGAGCATATACTTGGTTGCAGAGAAGGCAATGGCATCCCACTCCAGTACTCTTGGCTGGAAAATCCCATGGACGGAGGAGCCTGGTAGGCTGCAGTCCATGGGGTCGCTAAGAGTCGGGCACGACTGAACGACTTCACTTTCACTTTTCACTTTCATGCATTGGAGAAGGAAATGGCAACCCACTCCAGTGTTCTTGCCTGGAGAATCCCAGGGACAAAGGAGCCTGGTAGGAGGCTGTCTATGGGGTCGCACAGAGTCAGACACAACTGAAGCGACTTAGCAGCAGCAGCAGCATACTTGGTTGAGCTGGTCCAGTGGCTGATCAAACATATGTTGAATAATTTGTTAAATGGATGTGTGAACAATCCAGTAAGAGGAGAGAATTTTGATGGATATGAATTTTTCAGGATCACTGATGCTTGAACTCATAGTTGGGCATCTCCTCTATAGGGAAAAGTGTGTTAGTTGCTTAGTTGTGTCTGACTCTTTGCCACTTCGTGGACTGTGGCCCCCCAGGTTCATCTTTCCATGGGATTTTCCAGGCAAGAATACTGTAATGGGTTGCCATTCCCTTCTCCAGGGGATCTTCCCAACCCAGGGATCAAACCCGGGCCTCCTGCATTGCAGGCAGATTCTTTACTGTCTGAGCCACCAGGATAAACTAGCTATAGGGATGCTGGGCCAAATCAAAAGGCTGGAACTTTCTCTACTGTTTGCAGAATATAACTGTGAAGAGATATCTCTCTCCAATGAACAGGGCACAGATTTCTGGATGAGCCTGCCAGCTGGCTCCCCAAACCCCTGCCCTACCTTCTGACACAGCTGCTGTCTTGCTGATGAGCAAACAATAAAATGTCTCCTGCACTCCCTTAGGGACCCTCCTTGCCATTGCTTCTTATTTCAGCTGCTTCTACTTTGGCTCTGAAACCTGTGAAATGTTCAGGGACTAGAGTTTCTAGAGAGATAGACCACTGAAGGACGTCATTTGTATTAAAATTCTGTATATGTAAATCCCTTTAATGAATCTGGCTTCACTGCAGCATATGGTACATCAGCTGGTAAGGGGTGTGGTGTATACATCAGGGCCCCATCTCTGGTGTAGTCTCTTTTCCCTGTAGAGAATTTTACCTTACCTGTATGGAGACAGTAACAAGAAACTGACGCACATGCATACGAATGTGCACTTTATTTTTATATATACATTATGTGTATATATATATTTATTGTATGTATTTACTATATACCTTGTATATAAAGTGATTTTTTCCCCCTAAACATGAGACAGATTAGTGCGGGCACATGAAAAATTGCTGTGGATATAGGGTCAGCTATTGCAAAGGAAGGATTATGGAGAGAGAGAAAGAGAAAGACTAAAGCTGTGTGTGTGTGTGTGTAGTGATTAATGAATTAATAGAAGGAAGATCTGTCTGACCCATGGCACCAAGACAGGCCACTCAGGGGCTTATCCACTAAGTGATGCAGTCTGAGGTTGGATCGAAGAAGCAGAAAATTTGCATGATGCGGTGGCTAAGAGCATATATCCTAGTTGCAGATAGGTGTTGGGTTCAAGTCCTGGCCCTGGTACTTAACTCACTGTGTGTTCAGGGAATGTACCCTATTGCTTCCTTTTTAGTTCTTAATAAAAGAGTAATAGGACTGCCTTCACTGAGCTGGTGGGATGATTAGATTTTTATTTGGAAAGTAATTCACACAGTGCCTGCCAAATGGTAAAACACTTTAAAAATGTGATCTTCTCATAAATATTCATTGTACTTCAGGACAGCACAATCTTGTCCTGCTATGGGGGTGTTTCTTTGGGTTATTTGGGATCAGAAGGCCTTTATTGAACCAGACTCTTGCTGATTAACACTGGGTGGTACAAAGTGTAGTGCTGGGTACTTTGGGGGTGGGAGGATCGAAAAAGTAGATTTCAAGATTGCTGTGATAGAGGTTTGTAATATAATAGGAGAGAGAGGCCTAACATCCCCAGAGGAAGACAGAGTCACAGTCAGAGAAAACATACATGACTGTCACTGATGAGCTTCCGTCCTGAGCAAGGATCGAGATGCTTTGGCCAGTTTGTTTCCTCTGCTTTTAATCATTGAGATTCTTAACACTCAGGGGCTGAGAGCTGCTGAAGATGTAGCCGCTTCATGTTGATTTCAGAAACCAGACTAGAATGCCTGTTGCTTCCCCTCCCCCCTGCCCAGCCCAATGCAAACTTGTTCTGCTTTATCCCTTCTATTAGGAAGGATTCATCTATGACAGTCCTGAGACCTAACATCAGGCGCACTTGGGATGCTGTTCTTTTATTGCTGACAAGGTTGTGACTTTCCACGTGAGAGGGGGTTGAGACGAATGAGTTTCCACTGTATTTATAGAAACTCAGTGCAATATCTCCCAAGGTATAAATAGAACAATGAAGTGTTGACAAAAGGGCTGGTTTTTCTGTAACTGTGGAAACCCTGCAATTATTCCTAGAACTATACTTATTGTTTATCTGCATCTAAATTTTAATAAACAGGGCTCTTGCTGCTTATTCATGAATTTTCAAATGGAAATATATCTCCCATTATTATCCCCTCCTTGTGAGTCAGGCCCCAACTTGCAAATTTGCAGCTGAGTAAATAGAGGGATCATTAGCAGCAATTAGATAATTGGTGCCCTGGATAAACCCGCCCACAGCTGTGAGTGAATATGGACCCAGCCAGTGTCACCTGGTGCGGTCTTTGCGTCCCACCATAGCCTTTGCACTTGAGCATAGAAGTTTACCAGCCCAAGTCCTGGCCCCTCCTCTTCCCAAGAGGCTCAAGGGAGCAAAGTAAGGGAGTTTCCCTATAGTTCACGTGAGCCATTGTGCAGTAAAAGATGTATGGCTAGAGAATTTAGTAAAAAGGGGAGAGTGAGTCCACTTATCTTTGCTCCACTGGTTGCTAATTTGCTTATGATAACTTGTTTGGTGCATACAGCCAGCAAAAACTAATGCTTGGATTCTGAGCTGGGGAAAAGGTTTGGTTCTGACTTATGCTTTTTGGTAAATCCCTCCTGCCCAGCCCAAACTTGCTAGCTTTGAGATGACCATTTTTTAAAGTCCATCATCAGTTTTCCTCCCCACCTCTGAATGACTTGGGTTTCCTTTAGTCACCATATTTTCAGTGGTTCCCAACCTTTTTGGCACCAGGGGCTGGTTTCATGGAAGACAGTTTTTCCACAGACTGGGGGGCAGAGAATGGTTTTGGGATGATTGAAGCACGTTACATTTCTGGTACACTTTGTTTCTGTTATTATTGCGTTATATATAATGGAATAAATATGCAATTCATCATAATGCAGAATCAGGGGAAGCCCTGAGCTTGTTTTCGGGCAGTTAGATGGTCCCATCTGGGGTGATGGGAGACAGTGACACCTGAAGTGTGTTGCTATGCCCAGTCTATTCTGTAATCTCATTGCTGTCACTGCAGAAAGCCCTGCTTCACAAAGATAGGATGCTGGAAAAGGAAGCAGGCTTTCAGTGCTTTTGCCGCCATCTCAGAATATACGTCAAGGCTGTATATTGTCATTCTGCTTATTTAACTTATACGCAAAGTACATCATGAGAAATGCTGGGCCAGAGAAAGCACAAGCTGGAATCAAGATTGCCGGGAGAAATAACAATAATCTCAGATATGCAGATGACACCACCCTCATGGCAGAAAGTGAAGGAGAACTAAAGAGCCTCCTGATGAAAGGGAAAGAGGAGAGTGAAAAAGTTGGCTTAAAGCTCAACATTTAGAAAACGAAGATCATGGCATCTGGTCCCATCACTTCATGGCAAATAGATGGGGAAACAGTGACTGACTTTATTTTCTGGGCTCCAAAATCACTGCAGATGGTGACTGCAGCCATGAAATTAAAAGACGCTTACTCCTTGGAAGAAATGTTATGACCAACCTAGACAGCATATTAAAAAGAGACATTACTTTGTCAACAAAGTTCCATCTAGTCAAGGCTATGGTTTTTCCTGTGGTTATGTATGGATGTGAGAGTTGGACTATAAAGAAAGCTGAGCACCAAAGAACTGATACTTTAGAACTGTGGTGTTGGAGAAGACTCTTGAGAGTCCCTTGGACAGCAAGGAGGTCCAACCAGTCCATTCTAAAGGAGACCAGTCCTGGGTGTTCATTGGAAGGACTGACATTGAAGCTGAAACTCCGATACTTTGGCCACCTGATGCGAAGAGCTGACTCATCTGAAAAGACCCTGATGCTGGGAAAGACTGCGGGCAGGAGGAGAAGGGGACGACAGAGGATGAGATGGTTGGATGGCATCACCGAGTCAATGGACATGTTTGGGTAGACTCTGGCAGTTGGTGATGGACAGGGAGGCCTGGCATGCTGCAGTTCATGGATCGCAAAGATTTGGACACAACTGAGCAACTGAACTGAACTGAACAGAATATTGTGCTTTGACTTTAATCCAGAATGTGTGGAGATTTGAAGCTGTTTCAAATACATCCTAAGCCTAACCCTGACTACCTGCTGTGTGGCTTGGGGGTTGAGGACCCCTCCCTGTTTTAATTTTTCTTTATTTGGGAGGATTATATTTCTCCTGGATGGAATAGGATGCCTTTTCCAGCTCATTCCTTACTCCTGTCCCTCAGGCAATCATGAAGCCCTTTAATTGCTGGTGACTCCAGGGAAACAGAGTAAAATCACAGAGGGAGAGTGACAAGAGGACTTGCCCATCCCTTTGAATCACCACGATGGGGACACGTTGGAGTGCAGTGGGCTCACCCACCCGTCCTCCCCTCTGTCCCACCCTGTCTGGCCTGGGTCCTCACTTTTACTTTGGGGCTGAGAGCAGTTCTGTCTAGACCTCGAGTCTCTCACTCCTGTCTCCCTGGATGCTTTCCTAAGTCCCTTCTTTCTTTCTTTCTTTTTTTTTTTAAATTGTGTACACCTTCTGTGGGTTTGGAAGGAGGGGGATGGGGTGGGGATGGGGTGTAACAAGAGTGGGGAGGTTTGGGTTGGGTGTGTGGGTCACTGAATGAGTCACGTGGAATCCATTAGTCTCTTAGGGATCACTCCAGGCCATCTCACTGTGTCCCCCTTAGAACAGGAATGTCACAGTGGGTCTTGAACAGAAAGGCTCTAGGAAAGCTCCAAGAGAACTATAGGCTCTGATGACATTTCTTGCCAGATCTATTCTGTGTTTTGATATGTACCATCCCCATTTATAAACTTGAGAAAAATTACTTTTATGTTTATTATTGATATCATTATTTTTAACCTTTTTGGTATTAATGGTATTGATATAATGATAAAAATGTATTTTACATTTTGAGCACCTACTTTGCTTTATGTATCTGTATACATGCTAAATTGCTTCAGTAGTGTCTGACTCTGTGTGACCCTTAGCCCACCAGGCTCCTCTGTCTGTGGGATTCTCTAGGCAAGAATACTGGAGTGGGTTGCAGTGCCCTCCTCCAGGGGATTTTCCCGACCCGGGGATGGAACCCGAGTCTCTTACATCTCCTGTATTGGCAGGTGGGTTCTTTACCATTTGCCTCACCTGGGAATCTTCATGTACAATTATACATTATTTAACAATCCAGGAGATTAAGTTTATTATCCATATTTTATAGGTGAGGAACTCAAGGATCAGACAAGTTAGTATATATCCCAAGGCCACACTGATAGTAAGAGGCTTATCTAATTGTAAAACCCATATTCTCAAATACCATGCTAAAATGGTACAACTCAAGTCATTTGGGGTAACAATTAATGTCTGAATTCTGGTCTTGAGAATGAGATGTTAACTGGATAGCCTGCATTTTAGGTCCTTAAGTCATAATCATTTGCACATTTTGGAGAAGACATTACAAACACAGACTTGGGTGGCAGTGGTTGCTGTTGTTGCTTTTGGTGGTGGTGGTGGTGTATTTTTAGTTTTCCTTATTTTTTTTTTTACCTTTCCTAAATCTTCCCTTCCAGCTAGAAACTAGTTTTCCCAATGCTTCCCTCTTGGTTCTCACTGCTGCCAACACATCAGATGTATCAACCACCTGAAACTGGGCTGCAGGGGTAGAATTTGTTTGCAGATATTTTAATTTCCCTGGTGATAAGAAATTAATTTTGTTGCAACTCTTTAACTTTCTAATTGAATGATGGAATGTCACGGCATGTGTTTTCCAGATGAAGGCAGTCAGAGTCTTCCTGTCCACCTGAAAGAACTGAGTTGGGACCTGGGTTTGCAGGTTCCCTTTGCCCTACAACCCAGCCCAGCCCATCCTTCTGGGCTTGAGAAAAGCCATTTGGCAGAAGGGTGTCAACTCTGCAGTCCTGCCTGGAATACTGGTGGTTATGTCTGCCAGGAGAGGACCTCTCCTTCTTTCATTCACTGAGCAAATATTTCTTGAGCACCTCCTGTGTATGTGTCAGGCACTGTTCTAGGCTCAGCAGAGAGCAAAACAGGTGAGTCTCCCTGCCTTTCCCTTGGGGAGGAGGCAGATGAGAAATTAATGAGCAACTGTCATGTAAAATTCTATGAAGAAAAGCAAAGCAGGATAATGGATGCAGAATGTTGGAGGATTTAATTCAGAGGGTGTCTCTTGGGAGGTGACAGCTGAGAAAAGCCTGGATGAAGTTGGAAGATAATTGAGCTGGAGGGAACAGCAGACCCATGAGGTTTATCTTTGGACCAAACTACTTCACTCACACCCCATTTAGAGCAGTGAGTTGACCCGACTCGGATCTTCTGTGGCTGCTTTTTCTTGTGCTCATGCAGCTTCCTCCAGACCAGGTCCTTTGGAGACTGCTTGTGACAGTGGGGTCTCCCTTTCACAAGAAGTTGATGAAGAAGTCAGTATCACCACCAAAAGGCAGCATGTGAAGCGCAAGGTGACAGCACCATGTCTGCGTCCATTGACTTCAGTTCAGTTCAGTCGCTCAGTCGTGTCTGACTCTTTGTGACCCCATGGACTGCAGCACGCCAGGCTTCCCTGTCCAACACCCAGGACTGATCTCCTTTAGGATGGACTGGTGGGATCTCCTTGCAGTCCAAGGGACTTGCAAGAGCCTTCTCCAAAACCACAGTTCAAAAGCATCAATTCTTTGGCACTCAGCCTTCTTCACAGTCCAACTCTCGCATCCATATATGACCACCGGAAAAACCATAGCCTTGACTAGACGGACCTTTGTTGACAAAGTAATGTCTCTGCTTTTTAATATGCTGTCTAGGTTGGTCATAACATTTCTTCCAAGGAGTAAGCGTCTTTTTATTTCATGACTGCACTCACCATCTACAGTGATTTTGGAACCCCCCAAAATAAAGTCAGCCTCTATTTCCACTATTTTGCCATCTATTTTCCATGAAGTGATGGGACTGATGCCATGATCTTAGTTTTCTGAATGTTGAGCTTTAAGCCAACTTTTTCACTTTCATCAAGAGGCTCTTTAGTTCTTCACATTCTGCCATAAGGATAGTGTCATGTGCATATCTGAGGCTGTTGGTATTTCTCCTGTCAGTCTTGATTCCAGCTTGTGCTTTATCCAGCCCAGCATTTTTCATGATGTACTCTGCATATAAGTTAAATAAGCAGGATGACAACATACAGCCTTGATGTACTCCTTTCCCAATATGGAACCAGTCCATTGTTCCATGTCCAGTTCTAACTGTTGCTTCCTGACCTGCATACAGATTTCTCAAGAGGCAGGTCAGGTGGTCTGATATTCCCATCTCTTGAAGAATTTTCCACAGTTTATTGTGATCCACACAGTCAAAGGCTTTGGCATAGTCAATAAAACAGAAATAGATATTTTTCTGGAACTCTCTTTTTCTGTGATCTAGCAGATGTTGGCAATTTGATCTCTGGTTCCTCTGCCTTTTCTAAAACCAGCTTGAACATCAGGAAGTTCATGGTTCACATATTGTTGAAGCCTGGCTTGGAGAATTTTGAGCGTTACTTTGCTAGTGTGTGAGATGAGTGCAATTGTGCAGTAGTTTGAGCATTCTTTGGCATTGCCTTTCTTTGGCATTGGAATGAAAACTGACCTTTTCCAGTCCTGTGGCCACTGCTGACTTTTCCAAATTTGCTGGCATATTGAGTGCAGCACTTTCACAGCATCATCTTTCAGGGTTTGAAATAGCTCAACTGGAATTCCATTATCTCTACTAGCCATTGGCCTATAGACAGATTTTATGAGTCGATGGAACACACCAATGTGGGGAGATTAGAAGTCCCCTGAATCATTCCCTGAAAATGTTGACTAATTTCCTATTATGTGCTAGTGCATGCGTGCATGCTAAGTTGCTTCAGTAGTGTCTGCCTCTTTGTGATCCAATGGACTGTAGCCCTCCGGGCTCCTCTGTCCATGGGATTCTCTAGACAAGAATACTGGAGTGGGTTGCCCTGCCCTTCTGCAGAGGATCTTCCTGATCCAGGGACTGAATCTGCACCTCTTACATCTCATGCATTGGCAGGAGGGTTCTTTACCACTAGTGCCAGTATGGGCTAAGGCAGGACTGTTTTGGGTTTTAAACACCATCAGCAGTCATTTACTATTATTATTATTTATTTTTATTAAGCAAATATTAGCTATTACAATTGAGTACTTACAGTGTGCCAGACTCTGTTCTAAGCACTTTACATGGATTAATTACATTAATCCTCACAACATACCTAAGAAATAGATTCTTTTATTGTTCATATTTGCTTGAGAAAACACAAACACAGAGAAATTGATAATTGATATATCCTCTGAGTGTCCTATGGATGTGAGAGTTGGACTGTGAAGAAGGCTGAGTGCCAAAGAATTGATGCTTTTGAACTGTGGTGTTGGAGAAGACTCTTGAGAGTCCCTTGGACTGCAAGGAGATCCAACCAGTCCATTCTAAAGGAGATCAGCCCTGGGATTTCTTTGGAAGGAATGATGCTAAAGCTGAAACTCCAGTACTTTGGCCACCTCATGTGAAGAGATGACTCATTGGAAAAGACTCTGATGCTGGGAGGGATTGGGGGCAAGAGGACAAGGGGATGACAGAGGATGAGATGGCTGGATGGCATCACTGACTTGATGGACGTGAGTCTGAGTGAACTCTGGGAGTTGGTGATGGACAGGGAGGCCTGGAGTGCTGCGATTCATGGGGTCACAAAGAGTCGGACACAACTGAGCGACTGATCTGATCTGATCTGATCTGAGTGTCCTGTCTGGGTTTGGAACCTGGGCAGTCTTTGAGTAAACACATACAGTTTACCATGACATGGGACAGGCACCATGGGAAGAGTTACAAGCAAAGGGCTCTTGCCCATCCTCATAGGAGAAAGCAGAGGCTCAGAGAGCCAAGCCTCTAATTCAAGGTGACATAATTGGGCAGCTGTGCAGAGGCCAGAATTTAACACGGGTATCTCTGACCTGAAATCTGTGTTTCTCACGGCTCTTCTAGGCTGGCCCTCACATGGCAGCCCAACTCAGGCCACACCCACTGTGTAGGGTGCAGCCGTAACCTAGGCCAGTGGCAACCTCGGACAGGTCTCCAGCATCAAGCTGTGCCTCCTCTTCACCCCAGCAATCCTCCAGAAATTGGGATCCCAGGTTAAGACTGTCCTTGGGGATGACCGTGGACTTGTACTGGAAGCGTTTTGGAAGCATCATGGGCTTCTGAGCTCAGAGAATCTCTCTCAAGTCCGGGTGCCCAGGTCTGGCTCTGGGATACTTGATGGTTCAGAGATGAGGGTGTTTGAGCCAGGGCGCTGCCTTGTGAGTTCTGGGCTTAGAGGAGATGAGAAGGGAAGTGGGAGGGAGCAGATCTTTGTGTTTCATCTGCTTTCCCAGGCTTGTTGTGATGGGCCTGTCATGTAGTTCAAATTGCCAAGTGACCATTCATGGCTAGGTTTTTGATCTCCCTGCATCTCCTATACTTAAATTCCCCCTCATTCTTACTCTTGTGGCTCTTCCCAATAATAACAATCATAAAATAGTAACAAATCAATTTGGGGAGTGCTTCCCATGTCACAAAGCACTTTTCATATGCATCATGTCCTTAAAACCAGATAACAGGCTTGTGAGATAGCATTATTTTACTCCTCTATTAAAGATGAGGACGTGGAAGGTTCAGAGAGGTTGTTTGTCCTGCCAGATGCCACACAGCAAGTACTGTATAACTGTGCCAGAATCCAGTCCTAGTCGCTTGACTCTCCCCCTCCACTGTGCTTCACCACCTCTTCAAACAACTTCCTGGTTAGTGTGTTTAATGGCTGTCTGTCAGTCTAGCTTTGGGTGGCTCAGAAGGTAAAGCATCTGCCTGCAATGCAGGAAACCCGGGTTTGATTCCTGGGTTGGGAAGATCCCCTGGAGAAGGAAATAGCAACCCACTCCAGTACCCTTGCCTGAAAAATCCCATGGACAGAGAAGCCTGGTAGGCTACAGTCCATGGGGTCGCAAAGAGTCGGACATGATTGAGCGACTTCACCACTTCACCACAAAGACAAGCTTCAGTGAAATCAAATGATTTTGCTGCTGAATGAAAACATTTGCAAAATGCAGTTTTCTAGGCCACCTTCATATATGGTTCTTTGAGCTCAGTAAGCCCGGTTGGGAAGGGCTATAGAGGCTGAGGAGGGAGAGGCTGTCTCCTTGTCTCAGGTGAATTGGTAGCAATCCCAGAGCCTGGTGGCATGCTCCTTGCAGGACGAGTGAGTTTAGGGGTGCAGGAGACAAAGGAAGCATCTATTGTGCCATAGGAAACCTTCCTCTCTGAGAAGATGCCCACAGCTGCAAGATGACTGCTGCCCTGCTGTGTTCAACCCAACACTTTCACAGTGTTCTTGGCCCCTGAGTAACCTAAAATCCCTGGAGGCCCAAATTGATTCATTCATTCAGTGAAATCAAACACCATGTGGTGACAATATAACAGTTATTAAAACAGCAAAACCCTGGCCCCATGGAGTTTCCTCTCTAGTGGATGATAGTCAGCTAGAAAGTATATTCATCGTACAGTATGTTAGAAAGGGACAAGGGCTATGGAGCAAAAACAGAGAAAGGGTGTGGGATGTGTGATGGGTGGGTCTCCAGGGAAGGGTTTTATCATCTCAGCTCCCTTTCCAGCACTGCATGTCAATTATCGTGTTATCATTTCAACATATAATCAATATAAAATATTAATGTTTTTATATTGTTTTCTTCCATACTAAGTCTTTGAAATCTGGTGTGTATTTAACACCTGCAGCCCATCTCAGTGCTGACTAGACACATTTCTTGTGTTCAGTTAACACACATGGCTATTGTATTGAACAGCTCAGATCTAGAAGAGTATCTTTCTCTAAATCCCCATTCTTTAATTTCTTCATCGATAAAAGTGTCACTTGGTTTTGTGTGCCCTTTGTACTTGAGTGTTTAGTGTATATGTGCCCACATGTGGGCTGGTTAATTTAGGTTTTAGGTTTTTTCAGTGGGGTGGAATGTAAGTAATTTGAGGCTGGACCTGCATCCCTTTACTTCTGTAAAGGTAAGCTTGTTGGCAGCAAGAAACCGTGGGAATTATACTCATATTGAGATTGGAGGAGTGTGTTTGCATGTGTGTTGGGGTGAGGGAAACACATGAAATTGAATCTTAATGTCCTTAGGGCTGGGGAAGTCATGTCTCACAAAAGATCTCTCTTCCCCTCTTGTGCGTAAGACAGTGTCAGAAAGATAATCAACCAGCTGAGCTCTCTGCACAGAGAGGTTTTTAGAGTAGCCAAGCCTGGCAGTTCAAGCCAGCAGAGGCCAGTTTACCTTCCTCAGCGCTCAGTGGTTCCCAGTTCCAGGAACTCCTGCAGTGTGGAGAGTGCCTTCCTCTTGGGGACTCTTAGAGCACCACCTGGTCTGGTCCTCTCCCGAGCAATTGTGCCTGGTGTTTCTTCATGACTGTGAAGGCACTTGCTGGCAAACAGAGTTTTACTTTCTTAGACAGTCTGTTTTTGCTGGGAATAAAAACACCTATTCATCCAGACTCTTGCTTTCTGCAAATGTGAGGTGGTGGAGGCCGGGCGTGGTTTGAGAATGACAGCTGACATGTGCATTAGAAACTGTGGAATCTGATGTAACTTAGAGCAACTATTTTCCATGTTTTGCATATAAATGGCCTGAGTACCATCCTGCCACACACTTCCCCCAAGACGGACTCTCCCTTGGGCACCTTTCTGAGAACTCACCTTGATTCCTTCTCTCCTCTAGTTTGCCAGGTGGACTCCTGCCCAATTACTATTCCCAAATTGCTACTCCTCTGGTTGCCAGATGGACTTAACGTCCATCTCCTCTGACTAGACTTTGGAGGCATCTGAAGCTTGGCTTCTATTCACCTTTCCTCTAGGTGGGCTGCCTTCCCTCTACTGAGAAAGCTTTGCCTGACCCCTTTCTCCTGCAGAGAGCATTTCCCATTGGGGGTTACCAGTTGTCTCCATTCTCCTGGGCTGTGGGACTTTTAGTGCTCAAGCTGGTGAAGTCTTGGTGAACCAGGATGGGTTGGTCATCCACCCCCTACACCATCTCCATCTGTTGGAATTCAGCCCATTTTAAGGGTGCTGCCCAGTTCCCTCCTGGGTCTGTGAGCGCCAGTATTTGTCTGTATATTCATGTGGCACTGATGTTTATAGTGTCTTTTGTTATAGGTGTTTGTGTTCACTATTGTTTCTTCAGCAACAATAGTTGAATAATTGGAGACAAGGGTCATGTCTTATTCCTTTGATCGTTTGGGGACAGGGCCTTTTGCAAGGTAGGTGTTTGGATCTCATTTGCTGAATGAATGAATGGAGAATGAATTATATCCTTGAAGTGAGAGGATATGTCATAATTATGCTGGTGGGTTTTTATTAATTTCAAAGTAATAAACGTCCATTTTGTTTTTACAGAAAAATGTGTAAAAAATAGAAAGGCAACACTCATGTTCTTGAAAACCCACTATCCATAAATAGCTACTCTTAATATACTTTTTGCCTGTCCCTCCAATGTCTCCTCTTCCTCCTTTCCATCTGTCTCTCCAGTCATCTTCTATCTTTCTGTCTATATATTGCTTTAAGATCTTATGTACATATTATTTTGTAATCTGATATTTCCCTTTACAATATATCATGAACATTTTTCTCATGCAATCAAATATGCTATGATCAGAATCCTTAAAGGTTATATCCTTATATATCATATATTTATCCTTATATATCATCTGTCTATCTACATCATTCCATTTGTGGCTGTACGAATAGTTGTATTTTTTTTTAATCAATCCCCCATTCTTGAACATGTAGGTGTTCTTGAAACAAAATTTGTTTCATAAATTTTGTTCATGTGGCTTTGTCTTTTTTTTTTAACCATCTTTGATTATTTCCTTGAAATCCTTAGGAATAGAACTTCTGAGCCAAAGGCTTCTGAGTGATTTTAAAAGTCAGGGTGCAGCTTGTAGTTCTCAGGTTACCTCTGAAAGAGGAAGTGAACAGTAGAGGTTAAACCTTGTTTAGATCTCAACTTTAGCCATGACCTCGTGCTTCTAGTGGTTTTCTTAGACTTGAACAATGAAAGTTTGAGGGGACTGAGTTCTATTGCAGGACTGAGAAAACCCAGGCAAGGCTGAGAATTCACTGTTTATGGTGGATCTGGATGTTGGGAGCATGTGTACCTGAGATGATAATATGAAGATGGCTGGAACCAGAAAAGGATTTGGGAGACAGGTTAGAGCAGTGTGAGGAGTCAGACTAGGTCAAATCAGGTCACAGACCCTTGAATTTGGGATTATGTTACACTGCACATGAGGACCTTCATACAGTGAGAAATACTACCCCAGGCAGGAAGCCTTTTACACCTGTCCTACCAGAAGTCAAGGACTGGTTTCTGTGATGGGGCTCTCTCGAGGCCTGTAGGCTCAAAGAATGTCTCAATATAAGCCCTGGAGAATCCTAGTATCTGGCTGATCTTTCCTAGCTCCAGCTTGTCTGAGCTTAGCAAGTGACAGCAGAAGTCCAGGCTCAATGGAAGACAAGTCCTGTGGGTCACAAGCCTGGGGTAGATCAGGACTGTTAAGAGTAGGCCACCAGCCCTGGTGATTCGATTAGAATAAAGCTCCATCTGCTTAAAATGAGCTCAAGTCTCTTGATCTCAAAAGATCCTATCCCAGGTTAGATGTCAAATTTTGGTATAATACAATATTGCTGGTGATATTTGAGGAAATCATTGCAGAGTGGGAATGTTCCAGAAGGAGACAAGCAGTTATTCATATTTTCAAAATGGTCTGTATAAGGTAGTTTACAAATTCATGTGCTAGTTGAAAGTCCTGGGCAAGATTCTAAAATTGAGTATTTAAAAGAGGGATTGTGTAACCTTGGAAAAACAAATAGTAATCGCTAGGAATAATCATGTGCTAACTGAGGATTGAGTCTTTTTTAGCTAACCTCTTTCCTTCTTTGCAGTAGGCATGGTATGTCCTGATTTCAGTAAGGCATTGGGAAGCCACTCAAGGTACCTTGAGCTCAAGGCAGAGGGCTTTGGGCTGGATCAGTTATTCATGGAATAGTATGCTCAGAGTATGTTGTTTTTTTTTTTTTAATTTAGTTTTTTAAATGGAAATATAGTTGATTTACAGTGTTGTCCTCATTTCTGCTGTATAGCAACGTGATTCAGTTGTACATGTATATACATTCTTTTTTAAAATATTCTTTCCATTATGGTTATATGTGGAATCTAACACGTGGCACAAATCAACCTATTTACAAAACAGAAATAGACTTGGAGACGTAGAGAACAGACCTGTGGTTACTAAGAGGGAGGGGGAGGAAGAAGGATGGACTGGGGTTTTGGATTAGTGGATGCAAATTGTTAGCATTTGGAATGGATAAACAAGGTCCTACTGTATAGCACAGGGAGCTGTATCCAATCTCGGGAATACTTTTTAATGAAGCAATTCTTAAGCCAGAGGCAGGTTTCTAGAGTCAGGAGGTTCTAGTCTTTATCCTGTGTTGTTAACATTTCCTTTAATCAATGACAAAGAAAGATGAGAGAGATAATAGATATGTTGGATGAAAAAATTCAGATCTAAAATGATCAGGTTTGGAAAAATGAACCTGATTTAACTTAAAATGATGGTTAATAGGGTCATATGCTGGGTTTTAACCTTGCATTAAAAAAAGTGAAACAGCTGCGCAAGGCCAGGATGGGGAGGTTTGACTACTCGTATTTCAGAAGATATAATTTCAAGTTCAATATGTGTCAAGTGGCATGAATGGAACTACAGACCTGTGATGAAGCTGGAAAAAGTCCTTCCCTGTCACTGGCTCTGTAACACTTGGAATGAGGTGGCTCCTTCTGGGCACAGCACTTTTGAGAGAGAAGAAGGGCTGATGGCATGCTAGAGGGCAAAGGACGTGGTGACTTCCCAATCCGCCAGTGACAGGCTATGTGGACCTTGGGGAATGTGTTAATCTCACTGAACCTCAGTTTCCTTATCTGTAAAATGGAGCAATAAATAGCTATCTCTATCACATTTTGTGAGAACAGTATAATGCATGAACATCAGTTAGAACAGGTCTTCATTCAGACTTACTGCTTGGCACATCTTGGACTTCTTTTTGTTGTCCTTGCTATAGGAGAGTGGTCAAGATTCTAAGAGTTGAAATTCATGTCAAGCCCAGATTTGCAGTTTGGAGAAGAGTAGACTTGGAGGCATGAGAGATGAACAGGTACTATCTGCCAGATATTGTTCAGAGGGCTTTACTTGGATTATCTTATTTGCCCTTAGCCCTGTGAAGGAGGCAACATTTTTTTGGCATTTCACAGATCAGGAAACTGAGGCTTAAGGAAATGTGTTTAGACCAAGGCTCCATAGCTAGGAAGGGACGGAGTTGATCTGGAACCTGATCTTCTGCTTCCCTGTCTAGACTGCCATGTTGCATCTCTTGCATTCTAGAGTACTGATACTTGGCAGGGTGTCAGGGGGGCATGCTTTGGGGTCAGTGGAGAAATCCATCTGAACTGGGTGCCAGGAGAGTCTGAGTCCAAGACCAGCTGCAGACAAGCTAGGTCTTATCTCTAGGCACCTCATCGGCCTCCCAGTTTGCTCAGCAGTTTTCCTCAGCAGCTGTTTATTGACTGTCTGCTGGACAGTCAATAATATCCTTTCCAGATAGGGAAAAAAAAAAAAAGTGGTGAGTCCAGCTATCTGTTCTACCCAGTAAAAGGGTGATCCCAGGGTCAAGGGGCCAAGACTGAGTTGGATGTGGTATGTTTTCATCATGATTGGGATGGCAGTGACTAGATGGGCTTTGAGTGAGTGAGTGCATTCCCAAGGCAGCTGGGTGCTGTCTGGTTGTCTGGTAGAGCACCCCCTTTATCCTCCTCATTCCTTGGCTCCTGCTGAGCTGACTGCATGGGGAAGAGGCCTGGAGGGGGCTTGGAGAAACATCATCACAATCCACATATTCATTTCTGCCACCATAATAAGTGGTCCATGGGAGCATCATGGCAACCTTTTCAAAGGGTTTTCTTGGGTCCCAGCCAGAGACAGAGATGCTGATTGATGTATCTTCTTAGTCTGTGTCTTCATTTACTGAGTATTGTTTATTTTGGGAGAAGGAGCAGGGCTTGGGGTCTAATCCTAAACCATCTCCTTCCCAGGAGTCACTGCTCAGGATTTTTCCAGAAAAGGCCACCTAGTCCCTGAGTCTTTCTCAACTCTGGCACTAGGAGCCTCAGTTTCCCTGTCACCTTTCATCTATGAACATTCCAGCCTCTAGGACTTGGCTCCCACTGTTTCTCCCACTGTGATCCCTTACACTTTTGTAGTTTTCCAAGTCTTACCCTGGAGTCTTCCCTCTTCTGTGGACCTGCCCGGGTCACTAAGCCTGTACAGGTTGGCTGAACTGAGTAACTGAAGGGCAGGGACATTGCTTCCTGTATCCAGAATGTGGCTGGCACTCTGAAGATGCTCAGTAGATATTGTAAAAGAATGAATGAGAACAAATGAAGGGATGAATGCTGGCTAGCACCTTTTAGCCCTTCAGAATTCCCTGGTTGCTTCATGTTGGTGCTTTACTGATGCTGTCTTCAGGATGTGGGCTCAGAAGTCAGAGGCCGAATTCAAATCTTAGCCCTTCCACTAACTTGGGTACATTAGTTAAATTCTCTAAAACAGTTTCTTCAACATTGGGGAATGTCTCATAGGGTTTTAAGGAGATTTAAATGAGAGAATGAACGTAACACTCTCAACTAGTTGCAACAAGCGCTCGAGAATCCTAGGTTACACTAGTGTATCTATCTGGAGGGCAGGACCCTGACTTATATTACTACTGCTGATTTGGTGTTGCCTTGCCCCTTGGTGAATCCATCTTGATTGCTTACTGGATAAGGACCCTAGGGGTCAGAGACAAAGAGAGCAAGAAGGGACTCTGCATAGGGGTCTGATACACTTGCAATAAAATAGGATATTGTTTTGCTTTAACGGTATTGTGCTAGCTCAGAGGCTTAATAGCAGATGTTATGGCTACAGAGAGACCCAGAGGAACATGACGTCAGGGCCATTGTTACATCAGTGTTCTCTGTTGTCTCTGAACACAGTGTTCCTAAACGGTGGCACTTGTATTTGAAAGGCGAATCATTCACTCCAGGAAGACACTGCTTTTAAAGATGGTATTAGATGCCTGTGAGACAGGAACACAGAGAACCAGCTCCACTGCAGGAAGCTAAACACGCCTAGTGCCAAGTATCTCTGCGGGGGGCCCCGGAGGAAAGAGGGTATCAAATTACTAGAAAGATCAACTCCAGTCTCAGTCTCCTTAACTTCGGATCAACCTCTGCTTTTGCACACATGCTGCTGTTGGCTGCTGTTTAGAAGATTTTATCTTGGGCTAAAATGTCATATTGTAGAGCAGAGATATTTCTCCGCTTCCCTGAGAATAAATAGCTGTGGAATGAGCAGGACACACAAGGAAGAAGGGTTACAGCAGCACTTTGACACCCAAAGGAGCTGTCAAGCTGGGAAGCTTTGTGTAGGCATTCTGCGCACAGCCTGGTGTAATCAGAATGGAGGTGGGTAAGGGGTCGGGGTGATGGACCCCATGCAGGCGGGGCCTACAGGGGAGAAGAAGAGGCCCCTCCAAGCCCTATTTCTGGGTCTAGTGTCTGAAGGTTGAGGGGCTGAGCAGCAAACAGCAGAGGAGAGAGCCCCGGAGCCAGAGTGGGAGCAAGTCAGGCTACCATCAGCCTGCAGTAAACAGGCTGATTAATCAGGGATGAATTCAATTTCCCTACAAGAGCAGCTATGGACTGGCATGGGAATCTGCAAAAGAATAATAACAGCCCTTGAACTTACAGAATGCTTTATGCTTCTGAAAATGCTCTGGAGTCCATGAACTCCTCTGCTGCTCCCAGGGGTCCTGACAGGTGGGGAGGGCTGGCACTGCTGCCCACTCAGCAGAGATGTGGAGGGCAGAAGGGCTGGCTTAAGGCCACGCAACTATACCCTAAAGAACTGAACCCGGTGCCTCCCTGATTTCTATAATTCATTCATTCATTCAGCAAATCTCTTGCACATTTCTGGTGTCAGGCATTGATTTAGGTTTAATAAATATGGAGATCTGAGACTTGCCTGCAGATAATCCCAATAGTTTATGCATTTCAATAAAGCAGCTTTGCAGTGTGTCCCCATCAGTTTCTCTTGGGAGGCACCAGACTTGGTGCTTTGCTGTAATGTCCAAAGGTTTCGATTTTTTCAATCCCTGTTTTGTAGTGGGGGAGGAAGAGAGGAGCCCCCTCTTTTGAGAGAGCTTGCAAAGCTAACACCATTTACATGGGCCTGCTCTTTGTTTTTAGCATCTCCTCAAAACCAAAGGGGGCTTCCCTGATGGCTCAGCGGGTAAAGAATCTGTCTGCAATGCAGGAGACACAGGAGACATGAGTTCAATCCCTGGGTCAGGAAGATCCACTGGAGTAGGAAATGGAAGCCCACTCCAGTATTCTTGCCTGGAAAAGTCCATGGACAGAGAAGCCTGGCCGGCTAGAGTCCACAGGGTCGCAAAGAGTCAGATGTGACTGAGCGACTAAGCACACAAAACCAAAGGACTGGGGCTGTGACGTCCCCTCAGTGATGCCTAGATGAACGTCTGTTCCCAGACAGATTATAAATTTCTTAAGGATCCTAGTATCTTGCTCATCTTGGTAGCCTACTTTCATGGCTCTCACTACAACAGTATGCTCTCAGCATATACTAACTGGATTGAGTTGGAGTACAAACATTTCTGTATTTAAGTTCATGTCTCTCTGTGTGCCTGTGCACATGTGTGTGTCTGTATGAATATGCATGTGTTAGGTTGGCTTAATCTGAAGTGTGGAAAAAAAAATGTTTACTGCTGTAGTTTGTTTTTATGGATGCTAGAAAGATCTCTCCCCTAGAAATGTATTTTTTTCCTAGTCCAGCATGCAATGATAATTTTTATCATTAGAAATATACTTGTTTATTATGAGGACGAACATCTGCAGTTCTGTGCACTTGATGTGAGTTAGTCAGTGGTCTCTTCTTTTAGCTCTAGGAGCAATCACAGCAGTGAGCGTATCCTGCAGCCCTTGAAGGTGAAGAGGAGACACGAGAAGGCTAAGAGCAGAGAAAGTGGAGAAAGTTGAGGCACAAACGGCAGGCTGGTTTTTCGTAGTTCAGTTAAGAGCTGACCGTGGTCCTATCTTCCCAGGTAGATTGAAAGAGCTTCAGAGGCACAGTATGCATTTCTTCCTAAGAAGCAAAATTATTAAGAAGCCAGAGCACAAGAGACCCCGTGCCTGTGCACAGGACCCCAGGAAGATCTATTGTTCAGTGTGTGGGTTGCACCCTCATGCAGGCAATGATGTTCTTAGCGACCATCACTGTGAGAATGACACCTGAGGATTCACATGTGGGCAGAAGGGTTCACCTCTGTTGACTCTCTCCATCGCCTCTACTGATCCCACTCAGGACCCTTTGACAGGAGAGATGACATTCTTCAATGGAAAGTACACCCATAGGCTTTGAATGAAGCTGCTGCTGCTGCTGCTAAGTCGCTTCAGTTGTGTCCAACTCTGTGTGACCCCATAGACGGCAGCCCCCCAGGCTTCCCCGTCCCTGGGATTCTCCAGGCAAGAACACTGGAGTGGGTTGCCATTTCCTTCTCCAATGCATGAAAGTGAAGTTGCTCAGTCATGTCTGACTCTTAGTGACCCCATGGACTGCAGCCTACCAGGCTCCTTCGTCCATAGGATTTTCCAGGCAAGAGTACTGGAGTGGGGTGCCATGAATGGAGCTAGCCGGGTTTAATCCCAACACAGGTACTTTTGAGGCTTCCCAAGTGGTGTTTGTGGTAAAGAACCTGCCTGCCAATGCAGGTAGATGTAAGAGATGTGAGTTTGATCCCTGGGTTGGGAAGATCCCCTTGAGGAGGGCACAGCAACCCACTCCAGTATTCTTGCTTGGAGAATCCCATGGACAGAGGAGCCTGGTGGGCTGTGGTCCATAGCGTCGTAAAGAGTCGGACACAACTGAAGCAACTTAGAACACACGCACACAGGTACTTTTGAACTTTATGACCTTGACTGAATGATTTAACCTCTCATCATCAGAGATAAAAACAACAGTGACCTTGTACATGTGATAGGAGTGTTAAGTGACATAACATATATGCAGGGTCTGTTACTAACTTATTAATATGCCTGGCAAGTTAGATTTCTCTTTCTTGAGACTTTTTTTTTTTTATATATATAGTTGGTAGAAGAATCTGCCCCTTTAAGGTTGTCAGTTTTAAAAAAGTCTTTCCCCAGAAAGGGTGGAGTACAAATTTAAGAGTTGGTGAAGAACATCAGGAAAGAGCAGGGCTCCCAGAGGGGGCTGTCCCCCTGCAGGTTGCCTTTCACTTGGCCCTCCTGCCTGGTGAATGTCTGCGGCGGGCAGGGGGCCCGGCAGCTCTGGTGGAAGCTGTGCCACTGCATTGTTCTTGGCACTTATGCCAGCCATTCAGGGCTCTCAAAAAATTGGCTTAGGAAATAGTTTGAAAGTTATTGCTCGGGATTCGGGAAACTCCAGGTGGTTTTTGAGAGCTGCCCCCGAATGTAGCCGGAGATGTATCCTCAGCTGTTCATTTTCAGGACTTTCATTATTTTTCATGTTTATTTCTGGCTGGAGCCAGAGCTGGGGTATTCATGAGCTCTCACTGTCTGCTTTTTTTTTAAACCCATCCCTTTGTTTCTTTGGGAGAGAATGAAGCTTGCTCCCCAAGCCCCTCTGCCCCACTGCAGGGTTCAAGGAAACTGGCCCTTATAATTGTAAATTACCTATAAAAAAGACAAAGCCTTCAGTTCTCTCCCTGACTAAAGCTTCAGAGATCAGTGGTGATGGTGGAAATTGATGAAAGCCACAGCTGAGTTTCTGGCCTGTTGATGACTGCTGAGATGAAAAGACAGCAATTGAAGCTGGCTTTGGGGATGAGCATCCCAGTAAGGATTTCTTTTTGGGACGCAATTATTACATGTGCTACAGACTCCAGCTAGGCCCCAAGTTTCTTGAAACCATTTCTGATTTGCTCCCTAATAATGTTTTCTTTTCTTTCGAAGTGTGGCCTCTAATCTGACCACCCCCTCCCTCAAGGAAAAATACAGTCTTTGAAACACAATACAGTCGTAGCTCAAAGTCAAGTCAAATACATCTTGCTTTCTCTGTTTCTTCTCTTTAATAGCAGAATGAGGCTTGGTTGAACTCATTTTCTTTTTCATCTTGGCTTATCCCCTTGGGCTGGTGTTAAACAGCTGTCATACTGGGGCTGCCCAGGAATCCACTTATGAAAGAAACCAGTCAGCCTTCCTAATTGTCCTCCTGTGACTGGACTAAATTGTCATCTTAATTTTTCAGTGCTTGAGTTCCTGGGCCTCGGGCCTGTGAGTGTCATCTCTGAACATGGCCAGTCATTTGCCCCCAGCCAGACCCTCCTGTGAATTGATAGGGTGGAGCTGAGAGAGCCTGGAGTTGGGGGTCTGACTTCAAATGAAGAAGGAGGAAAAGGAATAAGGCCACGGGAGCGGGGTGAGCTTGTGGAAAATAAAGCTATTTCTTGTTCGTGTGGAAGGGTTGTTTTCTTTATAATGTTCCGTATCTTCCTAAGAGAAGTTAACGCCCAGGTATAAAGAACACCCTCTAAGTGGGGCATGCCTGTGCCCGGGAAGACACATCCTGGCACCTGTACACAGGTATTTGGTTGCAAGTGAGGGCTTCATTCTAGAGAGCACGCTGAGGCTTCATTATTTTGTCAAGATTTAGAAACATATTTTAAATTGACTTTGATGAATTCAGCATTCATGTTTTTGGTTATTATTGGCAGCATCCTGAAAGAGCTTTGGCATTATAGTAATTTTTATGACCTTGGTGATTTTGTAGTTTATTCTGTTAAATAGTTGTTATATTCTCTTTTGGGGAATGAGTCCTTCTGAAGACTGTTTCCCTTCTGAAGACTGTTTGCAAGGGAAATTTTTCTTTTAAAATGTTCCCCTCTCTTAGTCTTCTTTTGACTTTTTAAATTGGAAACTTGCTTTACTATTGGTTGTCTTTCTTGCTTGGTGTTCAGGCTTTTAATGTGATGACTTTCTCTTTGTTCACAACTCATCCACACATCTATAACTCATCCCTGCGTCTGTAACCTTTGACAGCGTTTCAGCCCAGGCGCTCTCCAGAAGCAGGTTCATCCACCCTACTTGCACTGACAGTCATCCTCGTATCTACTGACTGCATTGTGCATTTCTGGTTTGCAGGCTGGGCAGTATCCTTGTGATTGCTTTTCTCCTGTGCTCCATTCTGGTGGTGTTTTCTTCCCTTATTTTCCAAGTTTCCTTCTTTGATCACTTTTTATTTTCTGTTTCAAGAGCTTCCTTTAGTCCTTCTTTTGTAGTAGGTCTACTGGTAAAAAAATTTTTTTAGTTTTCTTTTCTTGGAGAATGTTTTCAATTACCCTTTCATTCCTAAAAGATATTTTTGTTGGATAGAGACTTTGGGGTTGACAGTATTTTATTCTTTCAGCTCTTAGAAAATGTCATGCCACGTTTCCTGGTGTCACTTCTCATGAAAAATTCACTGTCATTTAAACGGTTTTTTCCTTGTAGGTAAGGTGTTTCTCTTGCAACTTTCTAGAATTTTTTTTCCCTTTATCTTTAGGTTTCAGAAGTTTGTGATATGTCTTGGTATGTGTTTCTTTGGGTTTATCCTATTTGGAGTTTGCTAAGTTTTTTGAATCTTTGCTGCTGCAGCTGCTAAGTCACTTCAGTCATGTCCGACTCTGTGCGACCCCATGGACTGCAGCCTATCAGGCTCCTCCATCCATGGGATTTTCCAGGCAACAGTACTGGAGTGGAGTCCCATTGCCTTCTCCATTTTAGGTTTGTGTCTTTTTGCCAAATTTGGGAAAATTTTAGTCCTTATCATTTTTGTGGTTAAAATATATTTAGATTAAAAAATCAAATGATTATAAAGCAAATATTAATAATCCCCACTACCCTCATCCACTACATATATACTCCTATCCAATCCCACCTTCCTTTGGTAACCAGTAGTAGCATTTTGGTAAGTTTCTTTTTTTCCCCATCTTTACTGAAGTGTATGTAATTGGTATATGAAACACTGCACATAATTAGTTTATACAGTTTGGTGAGTTTGGGCATATGTATATACTTATGGTACATCACCACAATCTGGGAAATAAACATATTCATCACCTCCAAAGGTTTTCTTGCATCTCCTTGTTTTGTGATAAGCATACAGCATGAGATCTGCCCTCTTAACACATCTGTAAGTGCACAGCACCATGTTGCTGACTATAGGTACTGTGTTGCACAGTAGAACTCTGGACCTTGTTCCTCTTGTGTAACTGTAACTTTATACTCATTGAGGTACAGCTCCCCAGGTCATCTTCCCCCATCCATGGGTAACCGCCTTCTATTGTCAGCTTCTCTGTTGCACTATTTGAGGTGACTCGTGTAAGAGGAACCGTGCAGTGTTTCTCCTTCTGTGACTGACCTATTTCACTTGGCTTCATGTCTTTCCAGTGCATTCCTGCTGTTGCAAATGGTAGGATTTCCTTCTTTTTTAAGGCCCAATTCCATTCCACTGTGTGTATAAACCACGTTTTCTTTATCTCTTCATCTGTCATTGGACCCGTGAGTTGTTTCCAAATCTTGGCTATTGTGAATAATGCTGTCATGAATATGGGAGTGCAGATATCAGTTTATAAGATCCTCATTTCTTTTGGATACAGACTTGGAAGTGGGATTTTCTGGGTTGTACAGTAGTTTTATTTTAATTAGTTTAATTAATTTTATTTTTTTGAGGAATCTCTGTACTATTTACCACAGCAGCTGTACCACTTTACATCCCCACTAACAGTGTACAAGTGTTCCAGTTCTTTTTCACAACCTCACCAACCCTTGCAATCTTTTGATATTTTTTAATTTTTAAAATTAAGCATCTGCCATATGCCCATAATCAAGGTTGGGTATGGAAAAGCCTTTTTTCTTCAAATGGCCTCTCCACTCAAGGGTGTCCTGCTCTGGGGTGAGGGGGAGGTTAAGCTTAAAGTTTCAATGATGTAGTTGGAGGCAAGGCAGCAGATGTATTGTGAGGCATTCACCTTGTTCTGGGTTTCTTGACCAGGTGCCTCACCACGGGGATGGGGAATCCAGCAGGAGTTGGGTGCCTTATAACCTGTGTCCAAGATGTTCTCTTCAGTACATCAGTATTACTGAGAATGGGCTCTCAGGAAGTGGTGGATTCGATTCTCACTTCCTGAGAGGGGATGAGTTTGTTCTGAGGTGTCTCTGTGCTGTCCTAAGTCCCTTTGAACTCATGAGCCTGCTTTGGTGAGGTAGGAGGCTAGGGCTGAAAACCACAGGAAGTCTGCCAGGGCTGTACAGAGGTAGAAGTGGAGGCTTGGAAGAGAGGTTAGGAACAGGACAGTGAGAAGCATCCTTTATTCAGGCAGAAAGGCTAGGGCTCCAAGAAAAGGATCTCAGAATGGGCTTGCCTAAACCTTCATTCATTCATGGTGATGATAATGATGCCAATAATAATAGTAATAAAATCTGATCATGATGCTTTCAACATTACCCGTTTCATCACCTCATTTGATCCTCACAGCACTGTGAGACAGATATTATCATCTCCATATTACAAATGAAGAAACCAGCTCTTAAAAGCTTGATGGACTTGTGCATGGTGGCTGGCAGAGAGTTATGGGGCAACCTCCTCATGCCAGTGAAAAGTGAAGAGAAAGTGAAGTTGCTCAGTCATGTCCTACTTTTTGTGACCCCATGGACTATAGCCCACCAGGCTTTTCTGTCCATGGGGATTCTTCAGACAAGAATACTGGACTGGGTTGCCATTTCCTTCAGTGCTCCCCTTTGCCCATTTCCACCCTGAGCTCTAAACTCAAACCCTAAAACAGTTTTATTCAAAAAACCCCCCAAACAAAAACTGAAAACAGTCAGAGTTATCTTTGCATTCCCTTCCCTATTTCACTCTTAGACCTCTGACATACTGGACATGCCTGGAGGATATTTATTTATGCTGGTGCTTCCTGTCGAATGAGATTCCTAGCTGTAATAGCAAATTTTCTATTATAATTATGGTGATTGTTATCAATTATAATAACACTGCTTTTCTATTAAAGCACAAACCATTTGCTGAGAATAGTGAAGTATTTACTTTTTCTTATTAATCCTTACAACTATCCTATGTTATCTCCACTGTTACAGATGAAGGAGCTGAACATTAGGGAGATTGATTGACTTGCCTAAAACAATACACCAGCTAATAAGGGGCAAAACTGGGGCTTCCTTGGTGGTCAGGTGGTAAAGAATCTACCTGCAATGCGAGAGACCCAAGTTCAATCCCTGGGTCGGGAAGATCCCCTGGAGAAGGGAATGGCAACCTGTTCCAGTACTCTTGCCTGGAGAATTCTATGGACAGAGGAGCCTCTCGGGCTGCAGTCCATGGGGTCACAAAGAGCTGGACACGACTGAGCAGCTAACATTTTCAAGGGCCAAAGCTAGGATTTGAAACCAGATCAGATTCCAAGCCCAGTCTTTAACCCCCAAATTCAATTTTCTCCCACATTGATGTGTTCTAATGATGCTGGGAGGGATTGGGGGCAGGAGGAGAAGGGGACGACAGAGGATGAGATGGTTGGATGGCATCACTGACTTGATGGACGTGAGTCTGAATGAACTCCACGAGTTGGTGATGGCCAGGGAGGCCTGGCGTGCTGCGATTCATGGGGTCGCAAAGAGTCGGACATGACTGAGCGACTGAACTGAACTGAACTGAACTGAATGCTATGTTTGGAGAACTTGAACTCTGCCTGCACCCCGAGAATGCATCATTCTGAGAAGGGAAAGACACTTAGAATCTTCTTCCTGCAATGCCTCTCTTGACTTTTGCTTTCAGCAGGCTGCTACTTCGCCTGGGACCCCTTTTTAAGGCTGTGCTGTCTCAAGATGTGAGTGGTGTATTAAAACTGAAGACTCCTTGTTCATTTCACAGGCGTTAATCAATGGCAAATTAGAATGGAATTGATATATGCATATGACATGCACATTAATTCCAAATGTGTTTATCGTAATTAGTGCTATTACAATGAATACCAAAGGAATCAGGAAATGATTAGCTACACTTAGTATTTGTTACGGTTTGTTTAAAAAAGTTAAACATAAAATTAGTTGTGGTTTGAGGACTGATGTTTCATTTGCTCAGTGAACATGGCTACAAGCCTTTGGTTTTTGTGACGAGAGGTTTCAAGGGGTCTTCCCATGCAAGATTTTACAGTAAAATAAATTAATGAGTCTATCATCCTCAATTAATGATGTGGTTTTTCTTTTTAATCATTGCTGTCTCCTAGCTGTTCCCTATTGTCACCCCTGCATTGAAAAGTCTACTAACTCAGAAAGATGAAAACGAAGGAGATAGAAAAGTAGATCATAAAACATCTAGAAGGATCATTGTATACTTTTAAAAGATATGTTGTATTCACTTGGGGTGGGCTATTCATATTTATTGATCTCTACTGTGTTCCGGCACTTTCATTTGTGTGATACCCATTTAATCCTCAAGATGATTCCCTAAAGTGAGTATTCAAGTGAGAAGATCAAGGCTCAGAGAAGTTTGCTTGTTCACAGTCACCCGTGTGCTGGGCGGAGATGCAGGGTTCACCTCTACGTCTGATGCTTGCTCTGCTGAGTGGGGCACTTCACCCTAAGTGACCGAAGACCTAAACTTGTGAAGCTAATGCTGTGAGTGTGATTCACCGGGAACCTTGCTCCGTGGTCCTGTGGCTCAGCTGCACCAGGCATCTGGCTGGCCACGTCCCAGTGGGGAAAGTCATCAGAAAGAAGACAGGAGGAAAGAGAACAACTGGTTTAGAACAAGCTCAACTCTGCCAAAGGACCAGCTTCTCAGAGCGCTTGTCCTGACATGACTTTTGTTTTCAAAGGATGGCCTTCTAGAGAGGTACTAGGTCACCCTGAGGAGTCCATTCATACAACAAACATTTGTTGAGCACCTCCATATGCTGGGAATTTTTCCCAGCCCTAGTGAGGCAGGTGAATAGCACAGTCATATGTGTAAATAGCTTATATTGTAGTGGGCTGAACAGACACACAGATATTTCCAAAGCACTTTGGGAAATCTGTGATAGAGACACAAGGTCCCTAGAGAATTCATGAGGGGTGCTAACATACCTGGAGATTGTAAGAAGGCGAGAAATGCTTCCCATGTGTTGAGCATAGGTTATTTCTCGAAGATTAGTGAATGCATACTTAGTAAAAGGTATTGCACTGAATATACTGTGCCCGTAAATAGACTGTGCAGACATGTTATGACTCTGTGTGTATGTGTGTGTACATGCTTGGTCATGTCAGACTCTTTGTGACCCCATAGACTGTAGCCCCCCAGGCTCCTCTGTCCATGGAATTTTCCAGGTAAGAATATTAGAGTGGGCTGCCATTTCCTCTTCCAGGGGATTTTCCCCACCCAGGTATCGAACCCATGCCTCTTGTGTCTCTGGCATTGGCAGGTTAATTCTTTACCACTGCACCACCTGGGGAGTCCTGTAACCCTGGGCACCATGTTTTATAAGGGAGGTGTCACTGGGACTGTTCTCAGCACCCAGCACAGTGCCTGGCATGTAGGGAGCATCAGGAAAAACCTGCTGAGTGAATGAACAAGTTCACATGGATAATGTCAGACAACTCCTGCCAGAGAGTTTCCTCTTTTTGCCTTTACATTTCCGCACCAAAAATGCCAGCATCAGCAAGAATGCAGTCAGCTTGCAAGATGGCCCACTGCCATCGTTAAGAGCACTGGGTTTGAAACCTCCATCTGCTACTTTTTAGTCATGAAACCTTGGGAACATCCTTTACCTCTCAATCCCTGAGTTTCCTTCTCTTTAGTAGCTCCATGTCACAGAGTTGTCATGGGGGTGAGTTTACGCACATAAAACCACGTGGGGCAAGTGGCTAGCATATAGGAAGCACTCAGCCAGCGTTGGCCCTTATTTTGCCACATAATTTTGATTAATCTTCTAAGAAAAATATCTCTCTTGGAAAATTCTGGCTTTTTTCTGATTTTATGTGATCTGAGTCTAAAGTCTACATCTCTTATGGATCTTGAAGATACATTTCACTACCATGATTCCATAATCTCTTTCCTAAGTTCCATTCATTCTGTTCTAACACATTAGTAAACTATTAGATCTTGTTTTGGTTGTTTGTATCCATCAAAAGCATCTGTAGCCATAGGCAAGGCCAGGCTGATGGTGGAACTGGCATTCTTTCTCTTCATTTTCCTCAGTGTGTTGGTTCTGTTTTCATTTTTAAACTAAAGGCAACAGAAGCCATCTGGAATTCACTTAAGTGAGAAAATGAAATTCACTGGAAAGATACTGTAGTACTATAGGCATTTCAGGGAATGACCAGACTTGAAAAAAAGGGTGGGGATTAAGCAAATCCAAGGCTTCAGAGCCAGGGGTTTGCAGGCCCTCCTTCCATATCTCCACCAAGAGTGTAAATAAATTCCTAACAGACCCTCAGGAGAGAGAAGCCAGTTTTTACATCTGTCCACTCATGGTGGCCAGGTGTCCACCATGAAACCTGTCTGCTGTGGTCAAAGGGGCAGGGTTATGCAGCAAAAACATGACTGCAGGGAGACCACCTCATGATGTGGGCGAGGTAGTTCCCAGGGAAAGGGAACCTGGGTATATAGCTTGTCTACTACAGTTGGAAAGCAAGGAAATCAAACCAGTCAATACTAAAAGAAATCAACCCTGAATACTCTGAAGAAAGACTGATGCTGAAGCTGAAGCTCCAATACTTTGGCCACCTGATGCAAACAGCTGACTCATTGGAGAAGACCCTGATGCTGGGTAAGATTGAAGGCAGAAGAAGAGGGTGACAGAGGATGAGATGTTTGGATGGCATCACTGATTCAGTGGGCATAAACCTGGGTAAATTTCAGGAGATGGTGAAGGACAGGGAGGCCTGGCGTGCTGCAGTCCATGGGGTCGCAAAGAGTCAAGACATGACTTGGTGATTCAACAACAACTGCAGTTGATTTGTGTGTAGCCTGAAGTGTTGTAAATTTACGTCTTGTTTTCCGACTCTGAGGACCTCACTGCTCAGTCAAGCATGGTTACTTAGCACTTGCCATGCCCCTCACTCTGCAAGATATGGCTGTGTATGTGTGTGTGCATGCATGGTGGTCACAGAGAAATGTATTTCAGGGACCTTGTCCTTTAGGAAGTTATAGTGCAAGGCCAGAACCAGACAGATATGACTTTATTAATTTGAACATGATTGTGTTTTCTGTGTCAGCTGTTTTCCTAGTTTCTTTTCTCCTAAGCTATTTATATCTACCTCATATTTCATGCTCCTTAAAAAAATGGGGCATCTTTGGCTCAAGTAGTCAATATTAAAAGTGGGTTTTAAATGGGACCATATAATATACTGTGCAGTTAGTGAGTGCTTGTTGTATGTCAATAACTGAACAAATCGATTATTTCCTCTTTTTCACTGACTCCTCCAAGCCCCTTAAGTGGGAGGCACAAAGATTATCCATATCTCACAAATGAGGAAGATAGGGTCTTGAAGAAGTAAGTAGCTCAAGATTACACACTTAGTGTGAACCGAACCAAAGCAGTTGAACTCAGCTTTGTTAACCCCCAAACCAATGCTCTTAAGTATTGATGCTGTGGTATCTTAAGTAAATTATAAATTATTTTGCTGATTTTTATATATTTGATGCTGTCTGTTTTCTTTCTTTGATTTCCACATGGAAAAATTTTTATTGTGTTTTAAAACATATCTTCATTGGTATTTCCTGAGCCTGAACTAATTATAGGTCCCTTGCAAAGAAATGAGAATGAATATTGTTCTTTGAAAATCAGCAAATGACAAAAATTACATTAGTACGTGGCCATATAACTTTATTTTGTCTTGATCAGCATCAGACATAGTTTTTAAGCAATATGTTTGAAAATGTGTTCAAAGGCCAAGTGTGTGTAATATACACGAGTGGGTGACACTGACCTAAAATAATCATTTAGAAGGCCAAATTTTAGAATATTTTATAGTTAAAAAATACACAAGGGCAAGAGTGAGATTTTTGTAAATATTAGGGCAGAGATATTAAGGAAGTTATGGATGCCAGGGAGAAAGCAGAGCACATCAGTTTCCACTTTAATTTTGCCTTCTGGGTCAAGGTAAATGTCTGGACTCAGTGGTGTAGAATGAACATGTGTAAATGAACAGGGAAAAATGAGAAAAGCCATGTAAGGTATGTGAAGAGACTGGTAAAATATTATATTGATTTAAATAAATCCAAGTCTTCTATCATGGAGCATTTTTATGCCAGTGCTCTGAAAAACATTACCTTGGAGATCACTGTTAAAGACTGACTAATTTCAAGCATGAGCTAGACAAATGTCAGATGATGGATGTCACACTCTGGAGCAGTGGGCCTGAAAATGACCACAAGCAAGATTTAGAAGGTTATATTAAAATAATGAGGAGGATTTGATGATAACCAGGATGCTGTGAGGGTCTGATGCAAACAGTCAGTTTTGCTTCTTTTGTAAGGGTCAATAATCTATTACGTGAGGAAAAAAATAACATGAGCAGAAAAGATCTCAGGAACATATTTGAACAACCTCCTTGTGATATTTTTGTGATTAATACAGATTTTTAAAATTTTTTTACTTATTTTAATTGGAGGATAATTGCTTTACAATGTTGTGTTGGTTTCTGCCATATAACACCACCAATCAGTCATCAGTTCAGTTCAGTTGCTCAGTCGTGTCTGACTCTTTTCAACCCCATGAACCGCAGCACGCCAGGCCTCCCTGTCCATCACCAACTCCCAGAGTTTACCCAAACTCATGTCCACTGAGTCAGTGATGCCATCGAACCATCTCATCCTCTGTCGTCCCCTTCTCCTCCTGCCTTCAATGTTTCGAACATCAGGGTCTTTTCAAATGAGTCAGCTCTTCACATCAGGTGGCCAAAATATTGGAGTTTCAGCTTCACCATCAGTCCCTCCAATGAACACCCAGGACTGGTCTCCTTTAGGATGGACTGGCTGGATCTCCTTGCAGTCCAAGGGACTCTCAAGAGTCTTCTCCAACACCACAGTTCAAAAGCATCAATTCTTCAGCGCTCAGCTTTCTTTATAGTCCAACTCTCACATCCATATGTGACTACTGGAAAAACCATAGCCTTGATCATAACTGTATATACACACACACACCCTCCCTTTTCATCCTCTCTTCCACCACCCCACCCATCTCACACCTCTAGGTCATCACAGAACACCAGGCTGGGCTCTTTGTGTTATACAGCAGCTTCTCACTAGTCATCTATTTTACATATGGCATTGTATATATGTCAATGCTACTTTCTCAGTTTGTCCCACTCTCTCCTTACACCACTGTGTCCACAGTCCGTTGTCTATATCAGCATCTCTATTCTTGCTGCAAGTAGTTTCATCAGTACCATTTTTCTAGATTCCATGGATGCGTGCATGCTAATTAACTACCTTTCAGTCATGTCCAACTATGCGACCCCATGGACTGTAGCCCGCCAGGCTCTTTTGTCCATGGGATTCTCCAGGTAAGAATACTGGAATGGGTTGCCATGCCTTCTTCAAGGAGATCTGACCTGAGATCAAACCCACATCTCATATATCTCAAACTCACATCTCATATGTCTTCTGCACTGCAGGTGGGTTCTTTACCACTAGTGCCACCTGGGAAGCCCCTAGATCCCACATAGATGCATTAATATACATATTTTTTCTCTTTTATGGATTTATATTTGTATCTAATGGAAATTGTTCAAGCAGTTGTTCTCAAGGGATATTGACCATGGTTGTAAGTTAACCTGGAGATCACCCAGTAGCGGGCTGTAAGCTGCTGTCCTTGGTCCTGCCCTCTACTCTGCCTGACATGCAGGCATCGTTTCCCTCAGCTTGGGGAAGATACTGGTGGCAAATTCATCCAATGTGCAAATAATACAAAGGCAGGAGAGACAGTGAATACTAAGACAGAAACAGGATATAAAATGATATTTATAGACCAGAGATCTGGGCCAACTCTAACAGAACAAAATGTAGCAGGGATAAATGTAAAGTTCTACAAATCCCAAAATTAAACTGCACAAAATCGGATGAGGGAGATGTTTCACAGAATTAGTAGCACGAGTAAAATATTATCAAGTGGCTTGAAAAACAGTAAGCTTATGGTTCACTATGAGTCAACTCTGATATAATAAGCCAGAAAGCTCATGAAACCTTAATCTCTGTTATAGATGTATAATCTACAGTGAGAATAGGGGTGATTTCTTTGTACTGTGCACATTTACGTTTGGAATATAGTGTTTGTAATGGTTCCATTTAGAATAATTTTCCTATTTTGGTGGATACATAATAGGACATGGACAAATTAGAGGACGTGTAGGAGGAAAACCCTATGTCCAAACTTCAAACCCATCATATAGGGGATGTTTGAAGAAACAGGGGATTATTAATATAGAAAAGAGAAAGAGAAGGCAAAGAAGAGCTATGATAGCAGCCCTCAGATGTTGTAAGAGTATCAAATACAAGAGCTATTAGGATTGTTTAATATGGTATCAAATTGCAGAATTCATGCTAATCTCTGGTAGCCATAGGGAGACAGATTTGGGTTCAAAATAATGAATACATTCCAAATAGAAATGCCTGGTCATGAGATGAGTTTTCTTGGGAGGTTACGGAATTTCTGTTATGGGAAGTTACCAATCCTGGGTTGGAAGGCCACATGGGGTGAATCTCAAAAGACATTCCTGTAAGATTACTGGTGTGTCCTGCAATGTGGGGACTAAGCATTCAAGTGACAGGGACTCTTAACACCCTGTAAGAGGTATGCTACCATGCAATCAGGGAGACTAATTAGGAGGCTATTTCTAATTTTCCAGGTGATACAAAACGCGGCAACTGAATGTAAAGGTTAAGTAGATGCAGAAGAAGTAGGATATATCTATTTCTCCACAGCCCATATAAAGCAGAAAGTAAATAAGATGACTGTAGCTTTCTGTGTGATCTAGGGCAGATCATTAAATGGCTGTGGTCTTTAGCTTCCTCAGCTGTGAAATGAGAGGCAAGAATCAGGATCTCTTTCATTCATTATATCCCTGGGTGAGAACAAGCTACAGTAATCCCGTTTTAGGTAAAGTGCATTTTCACTTCTTTGACTTCCCTCTTAAATAACGTGAGATGAGGAGGGACCTGAAGGTGGCTCCTTCACAGGTAAATTCACTCATATTCTGGAGTGACTTTATACAAAAATTGGAATCTCACCCTTCATGTTTTATTCCGTTGAACTAAGTCCTCATCCTCTTTCTTTAAAAATGTTCTCATAAAAATGCTAATGGAAGGTCCCCATGTTAAACTTCAATTGATAGAGAATTAGGTTTTTCATTAATTTCCTATACAAGTTCCAGCTAAACACAGGATTTTAAGAAATTGTTGGTGTTAAGGAAAGGAAAGATCATTTTCGAGCATGAGGATGTTGGGTTGCAAAGTTGAGTAAAGTTCAATAGTTGGCAAATGTAGGGGGATGAAGAATCACCCTAAGCCTTGTTTTTTTTTTTTTAAAGTTGAAGGACCTCAAGGACACATTTAAATTGTTTCTGGCCTGGGTGTGCTCTCTGGAAGGATCACAGATTCATTTAGTTATCCTTTTCCATTTTTTTTTTTCCTTTTCCATTTCTTTGAGAATAAGATCTTAATGGTATTAGGTGTGTTCCATTGTAATTATTCTTATATCTGTTCAGTGATTGAAATATACTTTCCTTTCACTAGTACTTGATTCCTTTGCTGCAGCTGCTAAGTTGCTTCAGTCGTGTCCGACTCTGTTCGACCCCATAGACAGCAGCCCAGCAGGCCCGTCCCTGGGATTCTCCAGGCAAGAACACTGGAGTGGGTTGCCATTTCCTTCTCCAATGCATGAAAGTGAAAAGTGAAAGTGAAGTCGCTCAGTCGTGTCCGACTCTTAGCGACCCCATGGACTGCAGCCTACCAGGCTCCTCCGTCCATGGGATTTTCCAGGCAAGAGTACTGGAGTGGGGTGCCATTGCCTTCTCTGACTTGATTCCTTTAGATGGAATTAATTACTCGCATTTGAATATTTCATGTTAAAAATAAAAGCTCATAACGTGGAATGGGGCAGGATATAATAATGAAGTTTCTCTTGGGTTTCTGATAGTTACTGTGGACTTTAGAGAGGTTATATATTTTCCATTGATCTTGAATGCCTATACTGTTCAAGGGGTTCTCAAGGCAAGAATACTGAAGAGGTTTGCTCTTCCAACAACACAAGAGAAGATGCTACACATGGACATCACAAGATGGTCAATACCCAAGTCAGACTGATTATACTCTTTGCAGCCAAAGATGGAGAAGCTCTATACAGTCAGCAAAAACAAGACCAGGAGCTGACTGTGGCTCAGACCATGAACTCCTTATTGCCAAATTCAGACTTAAATTGAAGAAAGTAGGGAAAACCACTAGACCATTCAGGTATGACCTAAATCAAATCCCTTACAGTTATACAGTGAAAGTGAAAAATAGATTCAAGGGATTAGATCTGATAGACAGAGTGCCTGAAGAACTATGGACAGAGGTTCCTGACATTGTACAGGAGACAGGGATCAAGACCATCCTCAAAAAAAGAAATGCAAAAAAGCAAAATTGCTGTCTGAGGAGGCCTTACAAATAGTTGTGACAAGAAGAGAAGCAAAAAGCAAAGGAGAAAAGGAAAGATGTACCCAAAGAATAGCAAGGAGAGACAAGAAAGCCTTCCTCAGTGATCAGTGCAAAGAAAGAGAGGAAAACAACAGAATGGGGAAGACTAGAGATCTCTTCAAGAAAATCAGAGATACCAAGGGAACATTTCATGCAAAGATGGGCACAATAAAGGACAGAAATGGTATGGATCTAACAGAAGCAGAAGACATTTAGAAGAGGTGGTAAAAATACATGGAAGAACTATACAAAAAAGATCTTCATGACCAAGATAATCACAATGAGGTGATCACTCACCTAGAGCCAGACATCCTGGAATTCAAAGTCAAGTGAACCTTAGGAAGCATCACTATGAACAAAACTAGTGGAGGTGATGGAATTCCAGTTGAGCTATTTCAAATCCTGAAAGATGATGCTGTGAAAGTGCTGCACTCAGTATGCCAGCAAATTTGGAAAATTCAGCAGTGGCCACAGGACTGGTGGCCACTGGTCACTAGGTCAGTTTTCATACCAATCCCAAAGAAAGGCAATGCGAAAGAATGCTCAAACTACTGTACAACTACACTCATCTCACACACTAGTAATGTAATGCTCAAAATTCTCCAAGCCAGGCTTCAACAGCATGTGAACTGAGAACTTCCAGATGTTTAAGTTGGATTTAGAAAAGGCAGAGGAAGCAGAGATCAAATTGACAACATCTGCTGGATCATTGAAAAAGCAAAAGAGTTCCAGAAAAACATCTATTTCTGCTTTATTGACAATGCCAAAGCCTTTAACTGTGTGGATCACAAGAAACTGTGGAAAATTCTGAAAGAGATGGGAATACCAGACCACCTGACCTGCCTCTTGAGAACCTATATGCAGGTCAGGAAGCAACAGTTAGGAGTGGACATGGAACAACAGACTGGTTCCAAATTGGGAAAGGAGTACATCAAGGCTGTATATTGTCACCCTGCTTGTTTAACTTATATGCAGAGTACATTATGAGAAACGCTGGGCTGGAAGAAGCACAAGCTGGAATGAAGATTGCTGGGAGAAATATCAATAACCTCAGATATGCAGATGACACCACCCTTATGGCAGAAAGTGAAGAACTAAAGAGCCTCTTGATAAAAGTGAAAGAGGAGAGTGAAAAAGTTGGCTCAAAGCTCAACATTCAGAGAACTAAGATCATGGCATCTGGTCCCATCACTTCATGGCCAATAGATGGGAAACAGTGGAAACAGGGACAGACTTTATTTTTCTGGGCTCCAAAATCACTACAGATGGTGACTGCAGCCATGAAATTAAAAGACGCTTGCCCCTTGGAAGGAAAGTTATGACCAACCTAGGCAGCATATTGGAGAAGGCAATGGCACCCCACTCCAGTACTCTTGCCTGGAAAATCCCATGGACAGAGGAGCCTGGTGGGCTGCAGTCCATGGGGTGGCTAGGAGTTGGACACGACTGATCGATTTCACTTTCACTTTTCACTTTCATGCACTGGAGAAGGAAATGGCAACCCACTCCAGTGTTCTTGCCTGGAGAATCCCAGGGACGGGGGAGCCTGGTGGGCTGTGGTCTATGGGGTCTCACAGAGTCGGACACGACTGAAGTGACTTACCATAGCATAGACAGCATATTAAGAAGCAGAAGCATTGTTTTGCCAACAAATGTCCATCTAGTCAAAGCCATGGTTTTTCCAGTAGTCATGTAGAGGTGTGAGAGTTGGACTATAAGGAAAGCTGAGCGCCGAAGAATTGATGTTTTTGAACTGTGGTGTTAGAGAAGACTCTTGAGAGTCCCTTGGACTGCAAGAAGATCTAACCAGTCCATCCTAAAGGAAATCTGTCTTGAATATTCATTGGAAGGACTGATGCTGAAGCTCCAGTACTTTGGCCACACGATGTGAAGAGCTAACTCATTTGAAAAGACCCTGATGTTGAGAAAGACTGAAGGCAGGAGGAGAAGGGGACAACAGAGGATGAGATGGTTAGATGGCATCACAGACTCAATGGACATGAGTTTGAGTAAACTCCAGAGTTGGTGCTGGACAGGGAGGCCTGATGTGCTGCAGTCCATGGGGTCAAAAAGAGTTGGACATGATTGAGCAACTGAACTGAACTGAACTGAATGCCTACAGACAGCTGTTTGATTATTAATCAACCTTGGAAAGATCTTGCTGGTGGGATTCAGTGAGGGTTTTTTCCTTTAAACCTTCATGGAAACAGGGAGTTTGACTCCAAAAATAGTTTATTAAACTCTTTCTAGCAATTAAATGCTCAAGCAAGAGTATGTCCACTCCATAGACTGACCTTCCTTTAATTAAATGCTGTACCTGGCTAGGTATCTTTTAAGAATCTGGCATGGACTATAGACAACCATGGGGAATCTATCCAAATATGATTTGCTTGGTTCTCTCCCACAGAAAAAGGTTTAGGGCACCTTCTAATATTTTAAATTAAGAGTGAGGAATCTATTTGATGGATGGAACCAGGGCCACCTTCACTGTTTGAGAAAGGTTAAATGATATTTACCAGCAAATTTTCTTGCCAAGAAATAAGTGATCTACATTCATGTAGAGTGACTGGGTTGAGTTATGTCAAGAGGAAAAATTAAATGCTGAAGTCTTTCACACCTTTCCTTTAAGGCCAAATTCTGAAAGGTACTGTGAATACTGAATGTATGTAAAAAGCAAGAACAGAAAGAGTACAAGCGCTTGCTGAAGGAATGCAAGTGTTTGCTGATAGCAACACTTAGTTTTAGTGAAGAACCCACTTCCTAATACTATACCGATGATCAACCGTGATAATACAAGTATAAGAACCATTGTAATGTGCAACTTTGTTGATCTTTTGGTCTTTATCCCCTCTGTTCCCTTTGCTACTGCTGCTGCTAAGTCACTTCAGTCTTGCCAACTCTGTGTGACCCCATAGACAGCAGCCCACCAGGCTCCCCCGTCCCTGGGATTCCCCAGGCAAGAACGCTGGAGTGGGTTGCCATTTCCTTCTCCAATGCATGAAAGTGAAAAGTGAAAGTGAAGTTGCTCAGTCGTGTCCAACTCCTAGCGACCCCATGACTGCAGCCTACCAGTCTCCTCCGCCCATGGGATTTTCCAGGCAAGAGTACTGGAGTGGGGTGCCATTGCCTTCTCTGTCTGTTCCTTCTAAATGTGGCTTTTAAAGATACTAACTTTTATTACTCTGTTGTAGACATTTTGAAGGACTTTCTTGCACAATCTTATTTTCAAGTATGACATTGTCCTTGGAGTTTATGTTATGGTCTCATGTTATGAATGAGGCTGCATCATTATGACATTCTTCAGAGATCAATGATCTAAAAGTCCAAGGCTGTAGCAGTGGAATTCTGTGCTAGCATTATGGTGACTATATTTTAAAAAACCCCAACTGTACTTTATTCTCATTGAGAATTTATGTATGTGAAATGATTAAATCATACTTACATCCTGATACAGAGCTTTAATTTGATAGACCTAATATGATTTAGTGACATTTGGACTGACCAGACTGTCTGACTCTCTTTGTGGGCAGTTTCTATTTACAAAAGTTCTGCCACAGGTCCGGCTCTACACTGCTAGTTTTGGGAGTGTTTTGTGCTTAAAAGCCTACAGCAGCTTTCTGAAGAAACTTCTCTTACCCAGAAGTTAATTAACTTCTGCCCCACTTTGCAGTATATGGTAGAGGTGAGACTTCATCCTAGACCTGCCTGACTCAAAATCACATTACACAGTGTTTCCATGTGTTTACCAGTCTATCTAATAGGTTGGTTACTTTAGAGCCATCTGGGGGCTCTTGTTAAACTTCAGATTGCCAGACTCTACCCGAGACCCACTGAGTCAGAATCTCTATTGCTGTTGTAAGCTCTCCAGGTGATTTGAACGTGTGGCCAGGTTTGGGTCCTCTGTGCATTATTGCCTGCCTTGGATGTAACCCTGTAGAGGAACGGTCCCCAGCCTTTTTGGCACCCAGCATCAGTTTCACGAAAGACAAATTTTTCTGTGGGTTTGGGATGGTGGGGATGGCTTCAGGATGATTCAAACACATCACATTTATTGTGCACTTTATTTCTATTATTATTACATCAGCTCCACCTCAGATCGTCAAACATTAGAGCTCGGAGATGGGAGACCCCCTACTGTAGAGAGAAGGACTTTTTCTGTCTTATAGCTATCAGCATATTTTAGAGATAGAGTTCAAAATAGTGGGGTAAAACTCTTTTCTTGTGGCATTTCTGGTTTTAGGTGCTGTAAAGGGAGAAGTCAAGAGACACTGTAAGATAGATAAGCTTCCCTGGGCTTGGTGGTGAGAGCAGTGTTTGGGCTCATGGCCTTGTTCCTATACATGAAAATTTACCCAGAAACGGTTCCCATCCAGACCACTTGTAACTTGGGTTATTCAGAGAGGAATGAAACTGATTACAGAAATCAGTCTCTGCTGGGGCCCCACCAGGCTGGACCCTGACCTCCATGCCCATGTACTGCCATCTTGTTTATTAGCATCAGTAAAGATTTATTCCACTCATTAGAGGATGGCAATTTGAACCACTGAATTATACTCTTTTCCTGCCAGCTCATTTACTCATTTTCTCCTTTTCCCCAAGCACTAAAACGAATCCAGATGGAGTCAGGGCAGGATGGAGGGGGATGCCAAAGAAAAAATTAAATTAGAAGAGATGCTATTGAAATAATCTGGCTGATCTTAGCAAAGATCTGTGGCTAATGCATTCTAGGTGAACTCATTCTGGTTGACCCAAAAGAGTATCATGCCTCCCTGAGTTAGTGTATAATGGGGAGGCGAGAAGACAGCAAGAGGATACATTTATTTGGAATTCTTGACAAATAACTGAAACCTGACTAGTTATAGGACACATTTATTTGCTTGCGCCTTTATTCTGCAAGGAGATATGCTGATTTCTTGCTGTGTATCTGAGAGTTGCCCATATGTGAATTTTCTTCAGAAGAGAACTTGAGACCTACTATTAAGGACTTTTGAAAATTTAGGTCAGTATTAAGATTGCATGAGAGTTAAGTAAGGACGTAAGAATTGGACAGGAAATACTATCGAGACAAAGCAAGTGCTGCAAAAAGGAAGTGGTAAGGTAGTTAAGGAGGGCCTGGATGAAAAGACTAATCCTAAAGGTTTAGGATTCAATTTGAAGCTTGGGTTTCTGAGATGTATTAAACTTACAGGGAAAGTGAGGACATTTAGGATGAGGAGGGTGGGATGGAAGAAAACCTAGAAGCAGAGGTGTGCTGGGGACTTTGGCAGATAGTCAAGCCATTCAGCCTGTGTTCACAGGGAACATACTGCTGAGCTGAGAGACATATGGAGTTTCATTTAAGAATCTAGAATGATACTCCTTTGCCTTTTCTCTGTCATCTCACTTTGTCACATGGAGTCATAATAATCTGGGTTCCTGTCTGTCTTCCTCCTTAGATTGAAAGTCAAGAGCAAGGACTGTCTTTTTTTGACTTTCAAGTACTGTTACTTTACACACAGCTGGGAAATAGCATGTACCCTGGTAGTGTGTGGGGACTGAGCAGAGATCTCTCTGGATGAAGGTGAGGAACCAATCTCTCCTCCATGTCTTGTTGCCTGCTGCCTTTAGGACAACAGCCAAAGTGGCTTGCTCTTCTATAAAGTTATTAGGTTGTTATGTAGCTCCTCATCAGTGGGTTAGAGGAAGCCAAGGTCACTCTGAACCCCATAGTACTCTTACTGGAGTTAGGTCATCAGTGCATCACAGAGGAAGTGGTGGGCAGACATTTATTAAGGATCTACTTCCACGTATTCTTATGTTAAATGCTCTGTGGTTATATAAAAGATGAATGTATAGGATAATGTAAGAGCTTTGTCTTTAAGATAAATAATAGCGTATTAGACCCATGAGATTCCCATACATGAATCCAAAATTAACAAAAGGATGTCTAGATTAGCTAGGTTACCTGCTGGGGGTTTGGTTGGTTTATTTAATTATTTTAATTTTGTTTTTCTTTTTTGATTGTGATATAGTTGATATACAAGGCTTTAGTTTATTTTTATCTATAAAGTTGGACTGGATGATTCTAAATACCCTTTGGGCTTGGAATTGACTGAGGGCTCAAAGAGTTCAGCGGGTAACTCACTGTGAAGGGCTGCTGCTGCTAAGTTGCTTCAGTCATGTCCGACTCTGTGCGACCCCATAGACAGCAGCCCACCAGGCTCCCCCGTCCCTGGGATTCTCCAGGCAAGAACACCGGAGTGGGTTGCCATTTCCTTCTCCAATGCATGAAAGTGAAAAGTGAAAGTGAAGTCACTCAGTTGTGTCCGACTCCTAGCGACCCCATGGACCCACCAGCCCACCAGGCCCCTCCGTCCATGGGATTTTCCAGGCAAGAGTACTGGAGTGGGGTGCCATCGCCTTCTCCGACTGTGAAGGGCAGGTGATTCTTGTTCAGCGTCTTCTTCATAAACAGGGTTTGCTGGTGCATAAGCGGGGTGGGGAGGGAAATAAGATGTAACTTAGAAGGTACCAGGAGGGGTTTGACTGGAAGAGGAGGAAGCATTCCAAGAGTGGAGAGCACCAGTGAAGAGTTGGAGGCTGGAGATAGCAGGCAGAATGGAGCATGCTGTGAGCCAGAGTGGACCTCACCTGGCACCAACCCTCTGAGAGTGGGCAGAATGATACTTTTAAGGCAGATCCCTTAGGAGCTTAAGCACCTCAGTTTCCCAAGTGGTTGGCAGTGCATTGGCTGAGCCAGGATGTTCATGTCCTGTGCTGGTACCTGGGGAATCCTTCCCAACTTTCAGGTTAGTGATATCTGGAACTCAGTGCTGAGGACTGGACCTCCTAATAGTTCCACCTGCTTTCAGGATCCTTCCTGAGATAGTCTCTCGGCTTCTAAAGCTGGAAGGTTTGAATCCAAGTTCAAGAACAACTTTTATACCTTCACACCTCTCACTCACTCCAGCACTGAACAGCTGCTGTTGTCCAGGGTGAGGTGTTGGAGCCCAATGACAGTTCACAACAGTCTGTGCCTGCTCTGTCCAGGTGGGTCTGCCAGAGGCCCAAATGGTTTGTCCCCACATCACGTGGCAGCAGAGCCCAATTACAAGTGACCAGGGGAGCGACAGACTTAATTTTATGCAGTTAACACCTAACCCTTGGTTTTCTTGGCAAAGCAAAGGCGTTGGCCTTTTGGCCTCTGCTGGTCTGCTCAGCAATTACCCAGTTATTAAAACTCAATAATTGTCATTAGCTCTCATCCTCTGGGCCTGCAGAGTCCCACTGCAGGCTGCTTTGCATCTCATTTGCAAAGCTCTCTGAGGCAGGACTGGGCACGCTTGTCCTTCAGACCCCAGGCAGGTGCAGCAACAGAGCTGGCTTCCGGGGCCCACTTTCTCTGGCCGCTTTTGCTCTTAGAGATTGCACCTCTTGTTTGCACTTCAGCTCTGGCTGCACTGCCTATGTGTCTGTGTTCCTGTGTGTTTGGAGGGCTGCAGCTCATTGTCAGGAGAATCGACTTTCCTCTTGCTTTTTCTGAGCTGGCTCTTGCTTTGTGGTGGTGGTTTGAAATTCAATTTGGCGGGACGCGTGGACTCTCTCCATTTCTTTCTCTTTCCCTTTTTTCTTTTGCGTTTCTCATCTCTGAAGAGATTTCTCCTCTTAAACTCTGGCATTAAAGGGAGGCACTTTCATTTTCTGTGGGCAAGGTCTCTCCACACAGGTGTCTGCCTGCTCTCTTTACTGGGAGTTGTTTTTTTCCTGCCACCTTGATGCTGATCGCAGTTGTCTGAAGTACAAAGGGAAAGTTAAGATTACAGGTTGTCCTTCTCTTTGAATGTATTCTTGGCTGTGCCTTCTCAGTCCTTTGCGGGAAGAACTCACATTAGGCTGGGATGTGGAAGCAGGAGAATTCTTGGCCCCAGAAATAATATAATTACTTCTTGGACTGGATTGTTTGGGAACCTCAGCACTAATGAATGGATTGAGACTAAGCCCCTGAAACAGACGGGTCCTGGTTGGGGATAAAAGGTCTGAGATCTGTGTTTTGAGGCAAAGAAAATTCTGGCTAGACCTATGTGTATATGTATTCAGAAGTCTAATTAGACCCTGGGTGTGATTGCACTGCTCGGTTGCAGTGGCTACGATATTATTTGATTTTTAACTACTTCCAGAGGGCAATGATCTTTACCCCAGATTTGTTTCTGGTCCTTTCTTTTTTTTTTGATTGAGGTTAACCACTGATGGTTGTTGCACCTTATCCTTATCGTCTTGCCTCTGGATTCATTCATTTATTCCTTCTGTCATTCAGCTCTTTGATAAATGTTCATCAAGGGCTGCCACGTATAAAGTACACTACAGCCTGGAACCATCGACCAAGACAGCAAGAAGGGTCCAACCTTACACTTCGTGTCTATTTCCTCATCTGTACAGCCTGTGTCCAAGGTCCAGGCTCTGGGACCTCTTATCTCCTGAGTGTCCTGGACCTCATCACTTTAAAATGACAGCTCGGACCTCAACGGGCTTTTAAGCTGTTAAGAGAAACAGCCTGGTACTCAGGGGACTGTGGGTGTGAACAGAGCTCACATCCATCCTCCAGGTCTTCCCCCGGGTGGCTCCTCAAAGCCAGGGGCCTGTTGGCTTTGTGCTCCCTGCTTAGTGGCTTTGATGGTGCTAGTGGTAAAGAATCTGCAGGAGACACAAGAGATGTGAGTTCGATCCCTTGATTGGGAAGATGCCCTGAAAAAGGAAATGGTCATTCACTCCAGTATCCTTGCCTGGAAAATCCCATGGACAGAGGAGCCTGGTGGGCTAAGAACCTTAGGATCACAAAGAGTTGGACATGACTGAGCATGTGTGTGCATGTGTGTGCACACACGCACATGCACACACACACTCTCACACTCTTAGTGGCCTGACAAGGCTAATATGCCTCCATAGGGTCCCCGGTTGGACCCCAGACACGTCTTCATCCTACAGAAGCAGACCCTGCTAGGGAAGCTGGTTTCCAATCTGAGGTTCTGCCGTGGGTTGAATTGTATCCTCCTAAAATATATATATGTTTAAGCCTGAATGCCCAGCACCTTAGAATGTGACCTTATTTGGAAATAGGGTCATTGCCAATATGATTAGTTAATGTAAGGTCATATTGGAGAAGGGTGGGCCCCTAACCCAGGATGACTGGTGTCCTTATTGAAAGGCAGCTTTGGACATAGAGAGAACTCCATGTGAAGATGAAGGCAGAGATCAGAGTGACGAAGCCCAGGAACACCCAAGGTTGCCAGCAAACCACCAGAAGTGAGGGGAGAGGCATGGGACAGATTCTCCCTCCCAGCCCTCAGACGGAATCAATCGTGTCCACACCTTGATCTTGGTCTTCTAGTCTCTGGAACTGTGAGACAATGTATTTCTATTGTGTAACCATGCAGTCTATGGGACTTCGTTCTGGAAGCCTGAGCTGACTAATACAGGCTCCATGTGCAGTGTGTGTGTGTGTGTGTGTGTGCTCGCTCCACTTTGAGAAGGGAATGCATCATCCAGAGGGAGATGGTGGTGGAGGGGCTTCATTTTCCTTATTGCCCATCCAGCAGTGTGGAGGAGTTTGGGGCAATATTTAAATCATTAGCCTGAGATTTTGTGGAGGGGTTATCTTAATATATATTTTTAGTATGTTTATTACATATATTCTTTTTATTAAAAAAAAAAACTTTTTATTTTGTATTGGGGTATAGCTGATTAACAAAGTGATAGTTTCAGGTGAACAGCAAGGGGACTCAGCCAAACATGTTCTTGTATCTATTCTCCCCCAAATTCCCTCCCATCCAGGCTGCCGCATAACATTGAGCAGGGTTCCCAGTGCTATGCGGTAGGTCTTTGCTGGTTATGCCTTTATTGCATGTGTCCTTTGGTCTGGAATACCCTCAGGCAAACTCAGATATCACCTTGAGTTGTCTTTTCCTCCTTCCAGGCTCGGGTGGGTATTCTCTGCTCTCCTTTTCCAGAACTTACCCTGCTGTCGTTTAACCATTTGTGCTGCTTTGCTGGGTCACCAGGTGCTCCGCAGAGGGCCTGGTGCTATCCTGGGGAGCCTGGGCTGCTGGCTGACACCGCGGAGGCCCTTGTGCTGGGGACACTTGTGCAGAAGTGGGCCAGGTAGACACACAGGATGTTACTGGATGGGATCATGTCAGATCATGGAGGGTTCTATGAAGAAGATGGTTTTTGTTGTTTATTCACTAAGTTGTGTCCCCATGTCCCCAATTCACTAAGTTGTGACCCCATGGACTGCGGTATGGCTGGTTTCCCTGTCCTTTACCATCTCCTGGAGTTTGCTCAAGTTTGTGTCCATTGAATTCATGATGCTATCCAATCACCTCATCCTCTGCCGCTCTCTTTTCTTCCTGCCTTCAATCTTTCCCAGCATGAGGGTCTTCTCCAAAGACACGGTTGTTTGCATCTTCTTTGTGAAGAAGATAAAACCCAGTAATGTACTAGAAGGGGGCGAGAGGCAGTTGGAGATGGGACTGTCAGGGAGGCCTCTCAGGTAGAGTGATTGCTGAGTGAGACCTGTGAGCACAGGAGGAGTCAGCTATGCAAAGACCTGTGGGAAGAGAGTCCCAGGGGAGGAAAAAGAAAAGTCTGGAGACCCTCAGGAGGGAATGAATGGTCCTGGTGTGTTCAAGCTGCAGTGGTTGGAGAATGGCTGCTGAGCAGGAGAGTGTGGATGGGGTTGACAAGGAGGAGACTCCTACTAGACTGAGCTCACGTGGAGAGGATTCTGCACCTTTGTCGAGACCATATCTAGCACACAGTCAGTGCTTTATACACACACATACACACACACACACATGCTGAAGGAATGACTAAACACCTGTATGTACACATGCTAATAAAAAAAATCTCTAAACAGTAACACGTTTATCTAAACAGTAACACGTTTATCTAAGTATTGCTTCTCAGGCAAATGCTACTATCCAGGCTGCATCAGGAAGCAATAAATAAATAATCGTGGTTCATCAGATCAGATCAGATCAGTCACTCAGTCGTGTCCGACTCTTTGCGACCCCATGAATCGCAGCACGCCAGGCCTCCCTGGCCATCACCAACTCCCGGAGTTCACCCAGACTCACGTCCATCGAGTCACTGATGCCATCCAGCCATCTCATCCTCTGTCGTCCCCTTCTCCTCTTGCCCCCAACCCCTCCCAGCATCAGAGTCTTTTCCAATGAGTCAGCTCTTCACATGAGGTGGCCAAAGTACTGGAGTTTCAACTTTAGCATCATTCCTTCCAAAGAAATCCCAGGGCTGATCTCCTTCAGAATGGACTGGTTGGATCTCCTTGCAGTCCAAGGGACTCTCAAGAGTCTACTCCAACACCACAGTTGAAAAGCATCAATTCTTTGGTGCTCAGCTTTCTTCACAGTCCAACTCTCACATCCATACATGACCACAGGAAAAACCATAGCCTTGACTAGACGAACCTTTGTTGGCAAAGCAATGTCTCTGCTTTTGAATATGCCATCTAGGTTGGTCATAACTTTCCTTCCAAGGGGTAAGCGTCTTTTAATTTCATGGCTGCAGTCACCATCTGCAGTGATTTTGGAGCCCAGAAAGATAAAGTCTGACACTGTTTCCACTGTTTCCCCATCTATTTCCCATGAAGTGATGGGACCGGATGCCATGATCTTTGTTTTCTGAATGTTGAGCTTTAAGCCAACTTTTTCACTCTCCACTTTCACTTTCATCAAGAGGCTTTTTAGTTCCTCTTCACTTTCTGCCATAAGGGTGGTGTCATCTGCATATCTGAGGTTATTGATATTTCTCCTGGCAATCTTGATTCCAGCTTGTGTTTCTTCCAGTCCAGCGTTTCTCATGATGTACTCTGCATATAAGTTAAACAAACAGGGTGACAATATACAGCCTTGACGAACTCCTTTTCCTATTTGGAACCAGTCTGTTGTTCCATGTCCAGTTCTAACTGTTGCTTCCTGACCATAGATGTCATACATCTATGAGCTCAAGGTCATACAACTTACACAGCCAACACTGCCTTTGGCCCTCGCTTGGAGCCTATGAACTCTCTTTTTACATACTATTGTAATGATGTTGGTTGTTAAGTTTCCCAATTCCTAGCAAATTTAGAGCAATGAATTATCTGGGAAGCAAGTAGGGGTGGGGAATTGACACTGAAGGCAAACAGAACTCATCGGTGTGAAGCAGTTATTTTGGGAGCAAGCAGCCCTAAGTGTGACGGTAAGCTGGGACATCATGTATTAGAGCAGAGTGAAAGTACAAGCTGTTTACAATGAGGATTCTGGAGTACATTTTGCTTCATGTATTTTGTCTGAGAAAACAGGGAAGTAGGTACCATTGTGAAATTACTTGCATTTGAAATGGTTAAAATTCAAAAACAAATCTAATGCTTAAGGATAAGCTTCATTTATCTGGAAAAAATGTACATCTGTGGAATTCTACCTCCTTGAATGATGCCCCATAAATGAAAATGTGATTGTTTAGCCCTTTGATCTTCAAAAGCCTTAGTACAAGTGGTAGATGATTTCCTGCAACCTCCCAATCAGAGCCAGGAATTATTATTTCTGTTTTTTTCCCTCCCTAAGAGTCAGGTAGAAAATGACGAGCAAACAATGACATTATTGCAGTGGCACTTTAATGGGTGTTCAGGGTTTAAAAAGTCAGCTGAGGCACCATATGAAATATTCATGAGTATTTTTCCTTTTTCTCGCCTTTCCCTTCTCCATCACCGCAGTGAAAACATCCAGGACAAAAGTTCTGAGTACAGGAATCCTGCAGAAATGGCTCCTGCAGGATTGTCCCTGACCTTTTGCGGGAGGGATGGATAGACAAAGCTCTTCCCCTTCCAGTTCCAACGTTATCCTGTCCCTTATTGGAGATACTAAATTTTGGCCCACACCCCAGACCTACTGGATGAGCAACAAGGAGGAGGAGAGTTAGACCAGCAAACTGTGGTTTAATAAGCCCTCCAGGTGATTCTGATGCATGTTAACTGTGAGAGCCTCTGTTGTATGTCTCCTGAATCTTTATTAGAACTATAGACAGTTATAGGCACACAGCTGCACCCAATCAACAGTTGTTGATTAAAATCTATTAAGGAGTACATTTTCATGAAGCAGGCTATTTTTTCCCCTTTTTGTGACAGGATTCAATGCAGAGTACCTTAAAATAGAGTTTCTTCTTGCACACTGAGTCATGTGGCTCACAAATATTCAAGGATCTAACACTTAATGTTCATTCAGCTGTGCAGAAATGTACCATTATATGAAAGAAAAGCACAATGACATTCATTCAGTTGTTCATTCAACAGATATGTATCGCTGGCTAGAACCTCATGCTAGGTGTGAATAATGTTTTATTAGTCTGTCTTTCCTTGTGATGGTGGTCAGCATCGTGAAAGCACAGACATGGACATTTGTGCTTAGTCTGTCACTTATGAGCTGGGTCATCTTGTGGAAGACCCAGCTTCTCTAGACTTTAATTTTTCATAGTTAATTAATATTTACATCAAGATTTCTGCTTTAACTGATACAGGATAGCTGTCAAAAACTTCTAATAAGCATCATAAAGTGTTGTTGCTCAATTGTGTCCAACTCTTTGCAATCCCATGGACTGTAGCTCACTAGGCTTCTCTGTCCATGGAATTCTCCAGACAAGAATACTGGAGTAAGTTGCCATTTCCTTACTCCAGGGGATCTTCCCAACCCGGGGATCAAACCTGAGTCTCTGGCATTGTGGGTGGATTCTTTACCATCTGAATAGATACCTTCTCATTACAATCCAAGCAAAAATAAGGAAAGCTTTTACAATTTCTGTTTTTTTAGTAGGTGGTAGTGCAATGCTTGGAGAAGGCAATGGCACCCCACTCCAGTACTCTTGCCTGGAAAATCCCATGGATGGAGGAGCCTGGTGGGCTGCAGTCCATGGGCTCGCTAAGAGTCGGGCACGGCTGAGCGACTTCACTTTCACTTTTCACTTTCATGTATTGGAGAAGGAAATGGCAACCCACTCCAGTGTTCTTGCCTGGAGAATCCCAGGGACAGTGGAGCCTGGTGGGCTGCGGTCTATGGGGTCTCACAGAGTCGGACACGACTGAAGTGACTTAGCCGCAGTGCAATGCTTGGGCTTCCCAGCTGGCGCTAGTGGTAAAGAACCCCTTGCAATGGAGGAGACATAACGAGACACTGGTTTGATCCCTGGGTCAGGAAGATCCCTGGGAGCGGGGCATGGCAATCCACCCCAGTATTTTTGCCTGGAGAACCCCATGGACAGAGGAGCCTCGCAGGCTACAGTCCATAGGGTCACAAAGAGTTGGACGTGACTGAGATGACTTAGCAGGCCCAGAGCAATGTTTCTCTCATTTTAATGTGCATGTGAATCACCTGAGGATCATGTTAAGTGCAGATTCTGAGAATTTTAAGATGGAGCCTAAGATTTTGCCTTTTCAGCCAGCTTCCAGGGGAGGCCAGTGCTGCTGGTTCATAGGCCATACATTGAGTAGTGAGGCTCCGAGAGTCTGGCTGGTGCAACAAAATAGGAAAAAGAAAGGAGGGGCATGAAACTTGTAAAGGAAATCACTTGCAAAAATGATTTCCTACTTAAAAAATTTATGAACCACTAAAACTGCTAAGAATTTAATGCTTTATGCATTTACAAGGTGCCCAGCTGTCTGGTGAGGTAGTTTTGTGAGTAAAGTGATGCTGCTTTGTAAATCATAAAACATTCTAGAAGTTTAAGCTAAAAAAGCAAGGACTTACTAGTTTCTCGGAGCACAGCTAATTGGGCCTGCATTGCCTGGCCCCATGGGGTGGGGTGGTCTTTTTTTTCCGTCCAGAATTTTTAACCAAGTTCATCCAGTAGGTTCTAAGAATGTATATTTTCACTTGTTTCCTCTGTCCTTGTCATTTCCTTAAGTAGATTGTCCACACTTTAAAGACAGGGGACTTCTTTGACTTCTTTTGGCAGCATGGTGAATAGAAGGAATGACAAATAGATTTTATCTAGCAGTCAACTCTGATTGATTGGCAGGGCTTCCTGGAATCTGAAGGCTGAAACTCTTTCCAGGCCTAAAGGCATGAGTGCTGTTATCGATTATTGATGTCTGCCTTTGACAGAGGACAGGGTAAGTGGTGGGCTGGTCCTTAAAGCCAGATTGACTGAAGTTTGAATCTCTACCAAGAATCAGAGACCTTGCCAGAAATTCCTCTCATGGAGCCCTGGGTCTTCTTTCTAGGCTCCCCAACTCCACCTCTCTTTCCTTATGGCCCCATGGAGCCTAGTCCTTTCTCTCTACCTTAGTGACACTTCCTCCATCTTCTGCGATTTCTTTCTCTATAGATTTGGACAGAGAGGAGGGCAGTCTCCCCACCTCCACTCTTCCTTAGAAACCCCATTCTCTTGTGGACCCAGCTCCTAATCTTTCTGTGGAAATAGAGGAACAATGACGGGAAGCAGTTAAGAGGTTTGTGGACCCTTGTCATAGAGCTAGTCTCTAGTTCCTAAATAGGTCAGAGGGATTTCTGAACCTCTGTCTCCTGATCTGTGAAACTGAGGAGAATGATTTTGATGTCTCAAGGCTGTTGGGAGATTGAGTGGTGTATAATGAATGTATGTGGGAATACCCACCCCAGTGGGTGGTGCACAGCTGGCATTTAGTCAATGCTGGCTCCTTCTAGCTGACACTTCGCATGCAATACATATTTCTTTTTTTTAACAGTGTTGACATAGCACGAGGGTTATGTCTGGACTTAACATGGAGTCTCCGATAACCTTCATACATGCTATTGGATGGGGAGAAAGAAGGTCTTTTTTAACGAAAACTTCCAAGACTCTTTCTCTGTGCCAGCTGTAATTCAAAGTGTATTATAGATATCAATTCACTTAATTTTCATAATAACATTGTGAATTAAGTACTGTTTCCCAGATAAAGAAGTAACCACTGAGATACTAAGTATGTTGCCCAAGATCCTCCAGCTGGTGAGTATCAGAGCTGGGGTTCCCACCTAGTGAGGATGGCTGTGCAGTCTGTGTTTCAGCCACCACTCCAAGCTGCTTCGTCTAGCCCTGTGAGGGGGGACACCCTAGTATCCACAGCCATTAACTTCCCATTTGAGTTCATAGGTGTTAGAGATTTGCTTTGTTTCCTGGAGGATTCCTTGTCTTCTAGAATTTCTGGAAGCAGTACTTCTTGATTCTGGTGTCATCCTGCTGATTTCAGGAGAAATGACCCAGGAAATAGTCCAGATGGGAGAGAGGTGAGTGAGATGAAGCCTGGGGGAGGACCCCCTAATGCTGTAAAATCAGACCAGAGAGAATCTCGAAGGTGAGATGTGGTCTGATTGTCGTGGCATCCATGAGTGGAGCTGAGGGTGGTCAGGAGAGTGCTGCTGGAGTAGATACTCTCCCCAAATCTGGTCAATATTTGCCTCCTTAACACAACTCTCGTGTGTGGAGTGGTGCTTTGGGGCAGTGAGTGAAGCAGGGCTTTACAGGCCTCTGTTCTAGTACACTGCATTCACAATGCTCGTTCACTTGTCTGTGTCCTGTCTGAGCCATGTGGGAGGAGCTGGGGCTGTGTCATCTTGTCCCCTCTTGCATGTCAAGCACTGGAATAGGGCAGGACATGTAGCTGCTATATGAACCATGAATGAATGAATGATTGCAGGAAGGGCCCTTCATACTGCTGACTGTTGGAGGAGGCTTTCCTCCTTCATGGTGGCAAGTTGAGTGCTCACCTTGACTTTCTCTTGCTGCTGCTGTAAGGACCATGATGGAGTCAGGATCTGGGGAGGTCAATGGTAGAAGGAGGAGTACATGCTGCACAATGGGATCAAGAAGTTGTGGGGCCGTAGTATATAGAGAACATAACTCTGCATTGTGACTTGAATTATTTGCTGGAAGGTGGCTACTTCCTTTCTGTACTTTCCTCAAAGGAGTGTCTTTGCTTTTTGTGACATGTTCTCTCATTATTCCATCTACCATGACTGCCTGCATGGGTTTGATGTAATGTCAGTCAGTCAGTCAGTTCAGTCACTCAGTCATGTCCGACTCTTTGCGACCCCATGAATCACAGCACACCAGGCCTCCCTGTCCATCGCCAGCTCCCGGAGTTCACTGAGACTCACGTCCATCGAGTCAGTGATGCCATCCAGCCATCTCATCCTCTGTCGTCCCTTTCTCCTTCTGCCCCCAACCCCTCCCAGCATCAGAGTCTTTTCCATGTAATGGAAAAAGCGTCAGAGTCTTTCTGATGTAATGTAAATACTCCCTATACTCCAGTATTATGGGTAAGACCCATTATTTCCTAGGTAATGACTATCAGGTTTCTAGTTTTTCTGGGTTTAGAGGAAAAATGCAAAAAGTGGCCATTCCTTGGATTCATGTTCTTCAGTATTTTTGGAGAATAGTGTCCCTGGGTCCTCCCTGACCACTGATTAAATGTGATTCTGACTCTCAACATCTTATTTCCCAACTTAAGTGTAAGTCTGCAGAGAGCTGGTTCCATGCCTTGTTCTGACACAACCCAGGATTTTTACAGAGGAAATGATGCGTAAATACTTGCTGAGTTAATGGGCAATATTTGTATACTTCCTCTGCTCTGGAGCAGCTAAGAAAATGACCTTCCCCAGAGGCTGACAGGGTTTGCTTTCTGAATCACTGGGTAAATGAAAAACTCTGAGGAGCTTCGGGATCTCAGGCCTACACCCTTGGCATGCTTGATGAAATCCCACCTTGAGATACAGGTGAAACCCCATCTGCCAGCCCTGTAGAAATAACACCCTTTGTAATGCTGTGTCCAGAGGACTGGCCTGTGGCCAGCTTTTAGGTTCTGCTCTGAAAGTTGAGTGTCACTACTTCTCTTTAGAATTGTGGCCCTAGGGGCGGTCCTAAGATGGCGGAGGAATAGGACAGAGAGACCACTTTCTCCCCCACAAATTCACTGAAAGAACATTTGAACACCAAGCAAATTCCACAAAACAACTTCTGAATGCTGTCAGAGGACATCAGGCACCCAGAAAGGCAGCCCATTGTCTTCGACAGGAGGTAGGATAAAATACAAAAGATGAAAAGAGGGCCAAAAGTGGTAGGGACGGAGATCTGTCCTGGGAAGGGAGTCTTAAACAAGAGAGACGTTTCCAAACACCAGGAAACACTCTCCTGGCGGTTCTGTGGTGAGCCTTGGAATCTCAAGGGGGCAAAATAACCAGGAGGAAAAATAAATAAATAATTAACCCCCACAGATTACGTGCCTAACAGCAACTCCCAGTGGAGCAGCAGCCCGGACGCTCGCATTCCCCACTACGGGGAGTGGGGACAGGGAGGTGCAGGCTGCTTTGCTTAGGGTAAGGACTGGGCCTGATTGCCCCGAGGGCAATCTGAGGGAACTAGCTTGAGATAGCAATCCAGACTGTGGGATAGCTATCCCGCGAAAAGCCCTAACCTAAGACACTGCCAGGCCCACTCACAGAACAAAGGACTGAGCAGAGCTAGCCAGCTGTGGACGGGCACATCATGCAGGCAAGGGCAGCCAGAGCTGGAAATGGACAATCGAGGCCCCAGAGAGGCATCCTATACCAAACTGCAAGCAGGCTTCGTTGCTAACCAAGACTTCCTGGGATTCTGTATGGTCGACATCTGCCAGGAGGGCCACAGCCAGAGATCAGCTCCCCAGAAGAGACACACGGCACACCTGAGAAGGCGCACCCGTTGTACACCCAGAAAACCAAGCAGCTGGGACGGGGGAGGCGATAAGTCGCAGCCTTCAACTGGGGGCGACAGCACTCGCCGAGCACCTGGTCACCTGAGCTCCCTGGACCTGGGAAGGACACAAAACGTAGGCCCAGCCAAGTCTGCGCCTTTGTGGAGTACCCGAGAACCTGAACCTGAGCAGCTTAGACCTGGGGAGTGCATGCAACCGGGGGCCAGCATCAGACAGTTCCCGGCAGAGCAACCTAGAGCCTGAGCAGTGTAGACAGGGAAAGCACACACACTGTGAGCGGGGGCAAACCCAGTGTGGCCGAGACACTGCGAGCACACGCCAGTGTTATTTGTTTGCAGTGTCCCCTCTCCCCACAGCACGACTGAACAAGTGAGCCTAAAAAAGTGTCCACCACCGCCCCTGAGCCTAAAAAAGTGTCCACCACCGCCCCCTTGTGTCAGGGCGGAAATTAGACACTGAAGAGACCAGCAAATAGAATTGTGGCCCTCTCCTCTTTCATTTTTAAAAATTATTTACAATAGTAGAACTTGGCTGTAATATAAAAGATGGTCAGTAGACACCACCCTCTGAGTCATTTTATTACTCATGACGAGCCCATCAAAGCGCTTGGCATTCCAGGGCAGGACAGATTCAGGGAGCTAGCACCAAGGGGTTAAACTAGATGAAGCAGAATTAGCACTTACATCAAATGTTTTCTGAAAATAAACGTCTAAATATGTTCTCCTTGACCTGGCTCGGAACTGTTATTTGAGGAGAGCTTCTCCAGGTGTGACTCAGAGAATTGCCTCAGAATTACCTGCCTTTTTGTTATAATTATGGTTCCCTGAGCTCAGAAGCAGAAGCATAGAATCTGAGTCTGTTGGGAAGACACTCTGAATCCATACTGTTTTACAACCTCCCTAGTTGATTCTTATGTGCATTAAAGTTTGAGAGTCATTTAGTGCAGGCTCTCTTCCTTCTTCTAGGGGAGGGAAGTAGGCACTCTGGATTGGAGTTAAGTAGTGAGGAGGTGGAGAACAGGCAGTTTTTGAGAACTCTGAGAGTGTTATATTAAAAAGCTCAGCAGCCTACTTTTTCTGTTTGTAAATTATATTTTATAATGCAAAGAATATTTAAAGAGAAGTTGTGCTTGAGATGGGGCTAGGGGAAGTGAAAGGAGAGGAGCTCTTGATACATAGGAAGGAAAAAAAAATCTTTTTGCTTATTTAATTTTCTATTTTGTTCGACAGTGTGGTCTCCATGGCCACCAAACAGCATCTATATAATAAGTCATTGGGGCGCTTGAAGGCGATGGTGTTTAGTTCTCTTGTGGTGTTTGTTAACCATTCAGTGCTTGTTGAAGCTTCTGGTGATGGAGAATTTGCTATTCAGGAGCTTCATGAATCAGGAGTCACCTCTTGCTCCCTCCAATCCAATTTTCTATGCAAGAAGCATCTTCTTCTCTGCCTAATTGGAGGCTCTCCTGCTCCTGAGTGACACTGGAGTGACCTGACGTGGAGGCAAAATATAAGTGCACAAAGCATGTAGATAAGTGTGTAAGGACTTGGGCATAGAGGAGGTGAGGGCTGAGGGCAGCTCGTAGATTCCTACTGACTGTGCAAACAGAATCCACACATCTTGAGAGAGTGTCTCAGCCTAAGGAGACACTCAAGTGTGGAACCTTGACCCTGGGCTTCACTTTGTCACTTCCTTGCTGCCGCATCTCCTGCCTCTCTCCCTGCCCAGCTTCCAAGCCTCCCCGCTCTCCCGTTTTCCTGAGTGACAGGAGGGTCAGAGAACCACTAATTTACTTGCAGTTAAGGAAGTGGATCTCTCCGGGGGCATGAGAAACATTGTGGGTTCACCAGGAATGAGGCAATCATCAGCTGCAGGCTTTTTACTACTCCACCAGGAAGAACAGAGAGAGTGGGAACAGTGACACCCTGGGGGTCTCTCCATTGCCACCAGCATATAGCTAGAGGGAAAGCTGGGGTGAGGCCAGTTCACAGAACTGGCTCCAGAGGCCTCCCTGGGCACTGTGCCCACAGGGTTGCTGCCGGCTATCTCTACTTTTGGAAAGATTTTTAGAACATTAAGTGTCTGGTGGGGTATTTGGAGTGCTGCCATGGACATTCCTACCCCAAGGAATGATGCCGGCTGTGGCCCTTGCGCTGGGGAGTGTGCCCAGGTGTGGTGAGATGCCTGCTGAGGAGCTGGGGCTGGCTGTAAGGTTCAGCACCTGATGGGAGAGACTGGCAGGCATTACTGGGGTTCCGGTCTGGTGCCTAAAGGGAGCGGGGGCAGAGGGAAGGGTGGCGTGGTCCTCCAAGACAACTTGCCAGAACTGAGGGAGGTCCACCAGGAACTGGAGCCAGCCTCCAGCAGGGCTGGGGTCTCTGGTCAGAGCCAGAGGGGTGTTGGCTGCAGGGGTCTGAGGCAGGGCTGCGAGAAGTAACCACTGATTCCAAGTCTGATTCTGTCTGTGTGTATGACTTAGGATAGGATTGCCCTTCTGCCGTCTCAGTTCCTTATCTGAAAGATGAAGGGATTGAGCTTGGAGAGCCCTCAGTCCTCTAGATTTTAAGAGGTACCGTTTGGTCAGATGGCTTTTCTTTGGGGGGTCATTTGGGATAATGATAATGCTGGTAATATCACCAATTGGGGTAAGGATTGTTACAAGAGTATTAGCTGCCCCATAGTGAAGCTGGCTGCCTTGTAAGGTGATGAGCTTCTTATTTTTAGGGGTAATCAAGCAGCAGTCAAAGGATTCTTTCTGGTGATTCCAAGGTAATGTCATAAGAACCATCTGATTATTAAAAAATTGATTCCTGGACCCTACTTCCAGAAACTCTAATTTGACAGGCTTGGGATGGGACCTGGGAGTTTACCTGAGAAGTCTGAAGCCATGTACTTCTGTAGAGAGAGCAAGTAAGTCTGGGAAATACTGCACATTAGACCCTTTGTTCTCAAGTGGGTCTTGTGACGTTCACAAAGCAGAGGAGCCAAATAAAGGTTCTGGGGAATCTGATGGAGAAGGAAGCAGTTTGATTTTGATTAACTTAGTGTTTCCAGTGGAGAAGGCAATGTCAACCCACTCCAGTACTCTTGCCTGGAAAATCCCATGGACGGAGGAGCCTGGTAGGCTGCAGTCCATGGGGTCGCTAAGAGTCGGGCATGACTGAGCGACTTCACTTTCACTTTTCACTTTCATGCATTGGAGAAGGAAATGGCAACCCACTCCAGTGTTCTTGCCTGGAGAATCCCAGGGACGGGGGAACCTGGTGGGCTGCCATCTGTGGGGTTGCACAGAGTCGGACACGACTGAAGTGACTTAGCAGCAGCAGTGTTTCCAGAGTGGAGTGTGGGACTTTACTGGATATGGGAGGAGAGGAATACTCCTCTGATGAAGCCGCAGAAGCACTTCCATGGATGCAGTTTCCTAGTAATTACGTTCAAAATAGTAAAAAATGGGTGAAATTATTTTTAATAATTTATTTTACTTAACCTAATCTATCCAAAATATTATTTTAACGTGTAATCAGCATAAAGTTATTGAGATATTTTTTGTCTTTTTTTCCTACTAAGCCTTCAAACTCTGGTACAGATTTTGGACTGGCCACAGTCCAGACGTAGCTGGCGGGGGCCCTTTTGGACAGTGCACATCTCTGAGATCTGTGTCACGCCACGGATGGTCCAAAGGCCAGCAGCATCAGCGGCACCTGGGAGCCTGATAGAAATGCAGAATCTCACACCTGAGCTATGAATCGGAATCTGCGTTGAGTTATTGGAAAGAGGATATCCCCTATTCCTATTTATTAATCCCCTATTTCTGGGGATTCTGTACACCTTAAAGTTTGAGAAGCTGTGTTAGGTGACTTGCCTTCTAATTCGAAGATTTCCTGTTTCTCAAATTCTGTGAGCATACAGTTAGCTAATAAGCACTGCTAATGTGAGAAGTGGGGACCCCGTGTGCAAACGTGGATGCAGTTTGGCTCAGGCCCCTGACCTCTTGGGGCCCTTGGCTGGGGGTCCTGGGATCCCTGGGTGGAGGGCAGACACATCATATCATAATGAACAGGTTGTAGTTTGAATCATGGCGCTGTCGGAGTGCTTTCCAGGGAGACCTGGTGTCAGGCAAGGCTTTCTTGAAAAAGCAATGTTTAGAATGAGAATTGAAGGGGCTGCGGGCTAATCAGTAAAACAGCATAGTTGTGAGCCTGGAGGCTTCTGGAAGGAGGTGAGGCTGGAGAGGTGGCAGGGGTCAAGTCCTGCCAGTCCATGGAGGCATAGCTTTTCGCCCCAGCACACCTCTCTCCTGCACAGCATCGTGTGTGTTAATCTGTCCACATCCTCCTGATCGGGCCGTGGGCTCCTTGCAGGCAGGGGCTGCACCCGGACACCTCTGATTCCTCCTCAGCAGCAGTGGTGGCTGGTGCCGAGTGGCTTTGGGAGCTGAAAGTTACATTTTGGGAAATTTTGTGAGCTGGTTAATGCACATGGATGGTTTGAAATTGGCCACGATGACAATATTTACACTATGAAAATTGGTGAATGCTATATAAATCAGGGTTCTTATTTTTCCTCTCAGTGAGCCTGTGTTTAAACATTTCCCAGCACACCCCTGCCAGCTGACTCAGGGTTGGGCATAGGCATACAGAGCAGGAGGCAGCAGCGGGGGAGAAGCTGGAACTCAGAATTGGGAGACGGACACCAGCTGTGTGTCGCCAGTCAAGTAACTTAGCCTCTCTGAGCTCAGTTTCCTTATTGGTCAGATGGAAATTCTGAGATAGATTTGAGAGGCTGGCTACCAGAAATGTGTCCCACGAAGCATCCTTGGTTCAGGGCAGACAAACCAAACCAGGCTGGTTTCTCCTATCTCTCAACAACTGTAAATACCTACTCTCTTTTTCTTTTGCATTGTTTTTGATTGTTCTTTAAACTTTTTTTTTTTTTTTTTTGTAATATGATATTCTCTGTGGTGGTTAATTTCACAAGCCATCTCCCACCCTTTCGAAAGAAGGTGGGATGTATACCTTCCTGTACAGGGTAAACTCCAGGAATAATTGTTCTGTTGGCTTATGTCATCCCTCCCCCTCCCCACCCTGGCTCTCAGTGCTCTCAGTTGGAGATCATTCTTCCCTTTTGACTAGACAGACTGGCCCAGCTTCTCCATCACAGCAGGACAAGGGCTGTCCTTCTCCTTGGAGGCTCTCTGAAACTGATGACTGGATCTTGGAGGCTGCACTGTTACCCCCTGGCCTCTGAGCGGGTGGCAGTGAGCAGCAGCGCCTTCTTTCTCTGCAAGCTGTGCTGATATCAGCGTATCCTCGGGAAAAGAGGAAGACAGTCTTGTGCCTTGAAGGGTATCTGCTGTGTGTTGATTATTTGAGGATAATATTTCTGGCCATGGGGCAAACGATGTGGGAAATGGCTTTTGCAGGTGATTAAATGCTGGGGTGATGTGGCAGCTTCCATCTGTGGCTGTGAGTCCCAGTTACCTGACCACAGAGAGAAATCTGGCCAAGAGTCCATCAGCAAGCCTGGATTCTGAGGGTGGTAGGCAGTGAGCAGTCACACTCAGGATATTTAAAACTTCCCTATGACTTAGACGGTAAAGTATCTGCCTGCAATGTGGGAGATCCAGTTTTGATCCCTGGGTCCCCGCTCCAGTATTCTTGCCTGGAGAATTCCATGGACAGAAGAGCCTTGCAGGCTACAGTCTGTGAGGTCACAAAGAGTCAGACACCACTGAGCCATGAACACATTCATTCCCAGGGCATAAAGGGAGCCATGAGGGACCATTCAGAATTCTGGTTCTGTCATTGCTTCACCTTGACATGCTATGACATTGAGCCAGTCATTTTCCATCTCTGCCTCTGTGTACCTTTCTTTAAAAGAAGGGTGGGCTTGAACTAGGTGATCTTCTAGCTGAGGTCCCCCTCAGCTCTGAGGTTCTGTGATTTTATGAACTTCATCAACAAGCAGAGGCATTCCTATTTAGGCTTGTTTTATGTTCTAATTCCCAAGGACGTATTTCTAATGGACTGTACTCCAGGGACTCTAATTATTTCTTGTTAGCCAAGAATAATTTTAACAAGCAGCATAAGCTGTGAGGAGCCTGGTCTGCGTGTGTGTTCCATTTTAGAGTGTTCTGGGAATTGAGTTTAACTCAACAAGCATTTATTGAACGTCCACTCTTGGGATGAAGTATGGTACACTGGAAGCAACATAGGAATTTGAGTTGGAAACCTGGATTTTAATCTGCGATTTGCTGTTTGTTAGCTCTGGCCTTGGGCATGTACTTAAACTCTCTGTGTCTCAGTTTCTCCACCTATAAAATGAGGAAATAAAGAGTTCCTTCTTCTTTGAGGAATACATGAGAGAATGAGTCTAGAGCCTATAACATATCATGCTTGAGACACAGAAATGCCGATAAACGTGCCTCCTTTCGCTGTTAGGTGCCAGGCTTTGATTAGGTATTAGGAACAAAAAGATACATGCAGGTCAGGGGTTTCTTGCCTGCAAGACACTGTCTGAGCTTCAGGCAGACAGACACCCAGTCTGTGATGGGGCATCCATCAGCACTTGGGATACTAATGCAGTGATCAGGACCTCAGAGTAAACGTGTTCAACTTCTGGAGTCACGAACACTAGCCAATGGCCAGTGTGCTCCTGGTGATAAGAAATAGAGACACAATGCAGCCAGACCAGCTCCGCAAACGCAGGATGATAGGCTTCAGCGCTTCCTTGGGCTTGGGCGTGGCATTAGGCCATCTCTGTCTTGGCAGCACTGAACTTGAAGTCTTTCGGACAGAACAGCGTCGGTGTCCATGTTTCCAGTGCTGGGCTGGCACCAAGGTGGTGTGGTGGGCTTCTTTCTACAGGTGAGAATATACAGCCCCTGAAGCCAGGAGTCGCTGCTTAACTGGGAGACAAGGTATGCTCACCTGAATAGCAAGAACCTAGAGGCAGAGATACACCATGGCTTTTCCGACCCCAGCAAGTGCACGGTCATGTAGCCCTTTCCCTCCTGGCAGTCTTTCCTTCCTGTTCTTTCATAGAGTAATTAGATATTGAACACTTGCTAGTGTTGTATGCTATGGGTCTTTGAGCGACTGAACCTGGTTCTTGCCTCTGGAAGCTTCTAGTCTGAAGGGGAGGCAGACATATAAGCTACTGTGCTCAGCAAAGTGTTGTAGGTACTAAAGATGCTGAGACAGAGTATGGGAGCCAGGGTCGGGGGGTACGAGGTGACAGCATGCCTGGATATGCAGGGCATGGGCTGCACCAAGATGTATGAAGGAGTTCATGGAAGTCCATGGTGGTCGGGGGAGGTTTTCTGGCGGAAGAGAGCTCTGTGCTATTTCTTCAAGTCTTCTTTCAGGCCATAGAGTACCAACACTCCCCAAGGTTGGGGAATTCTCCTGTCTATTTTGAATTCTTTCTGTTCATCCTGCTCGAATGTTGCCGGACAATGCAAGGATAGTTGCTGTTGGCATGAAGCCCTCATCTAAAAGTCAATTGCATTTGCCTTTTGAAAATCACACATTTTTGCTTAATCATTTGGGTATTTTTGTTGTTGGCTGCTTTTTAAAAACTTTTCTTTCTTTTTCAGGTCACACCCTGCTCATGAAATATTAATTTGAAATGGAATTAACTGTGTTCCATCCAGGACACTCTTGCCAAAAACTTATATCAAATGTAGTTTGCAGGGAACGTTGTCTTTTTATCTTTTCTTAAAGGGCAGTCCAGGATCCAAACACATACCCGCCTCTAGAACCAGCCTGTTCTTAGGTCTTTCTACAAGATTGCTGTCTCAGCTCACCCCTCTTTGAGATCCTGGAGCAGGCAAAACTGTAATAATCTTACATCTCAGGCCTCAGAACTTTTCTGTATGGTCTTTGCTGGAGGTATCAACTATAATAAAAATAAAAGTACCTGGGCTTATTCCACAGCAAAGGGAAAAAAAAAAAAAAAAGAGTAAAGCCTTGCAAAGCCCTGCATAGTTCCTCTTTGTTATATGGCAGTAGAGACAGAGAGTCAGAGAGAACGACCTACAAGGTCGGAGAGAAATGGGGGTGGTGGGGAGTGGGGCTGTTTCTGGTTCATTGCACGTGCCCAGGTCACAGTGATGAGCCCTGGGTGGGTCGGTGGGATGAGAATTGTACACTTGTGATGCCCAGGTGCTGCACTTCCCAGTGCCTCGTCCTCACTTGAGCTGACCAGAGACCCCACATCTCTGCAGGCAGTGACTTTGCTGTCATAACCATTCTTTTTGCCATCACCCTTGCCCTCATCACAGTGGTTTCCAACCAGAGGCAATTTTGCCTCCCAGGGGACTTTCAGAAATGTCTGGAGACATTTGTCGTAACCGAGGGGAGAGGGTTGCTGGTATCTAGTGGGTAGGAGGCCAAGAATGCTGTTGGGTATCCAGCAGTGCACAGGACAAAATCCCAGAAGAAAGAATTATCTGGCCCCAAACCTCGGTCATGCTGTTGGTGAGAAACTCTGTGTATCTAATTTTGTGTGTAAGTGTGTGTGTGCGGCAAGGAGTTGTATTTAAAAGAGACGACAGTTTCACTGTGACTGCAGGGAGGACACTGATATTATTTTGGGGGTAAACAGTTATTGTTTAGTTGCTAAGTCATATATGACTCTTTTGCAACCGCATGGACTGTAGCCCACCAGGCTTCTCTGTCCATGGGGTTTTCCAGGCAAGAGTACTGGAGTGGGTTGCCCTTTCCTTCTCCAGGGGATCTTCCCGACCCAGGGATCAAACCCACATCACCTGCACTGGCAGGTGAATTCTTTACCATTCAGTCGCCATGATTAGGCTCCTGTTTCACAAATTTGCCCAAGCATCTAAATTATACATCTAGTTTGTTAAAAGATATATTCTAGGCCCCACTCAATGTAGACTTAGTCAGAATCTCCAGGATTGGAAATTTTATTGCTACTCTGTTTCAAAGGTGATTCTGACCCAGAACCCATTTCGATACATAGTGGGTTAGGTAACAATATTGGTCAAATATTTATTTTTGCCCATTCAGATAAATCTGAATCTTAACCTCAGCTCTGCATTTGTCAGCTGTGTGACCCTGGACATGTCACTTCCTCTCTGAGCTGGTATTATCTCATCCTCTGAAGAGGGACGACCACATCCATCTCAGGGTTTGCAGTGAGCATGAGTGAGATGAGGTGTGTCAAAGCTCATGGGGGACAGTGGGTGTTCGGACCTGTCTGACGCATAGACTGTGTTGGATAATAAGAAGACCTAACAGTCAACAGCTGCTTACCATCCAGACATCATGTTCAATGCTCTTATCATATCTTTTCCATGTAGCTTCATAGAAACCTCTTTTTTTTTTTTTTTTAAATAGCTGGGGCACTTTCTAGGTACTCTAAGGATGGTAGGCTGAATACTAGCTTCCCTCCCAAGATGTTCATATCCTTATCTCTGGAACCTTGTAACATTACCCTACATGGTGAAAGGGATTGTTGTTGGTGTAACTGGGTAAGGATCATGAGGTAGGGAAATTATTCTGGATCGTCTCAGGAAGGGTGATATCACAAGAAAGCAAGAGATGAGAGGAAGTAGGAGACGGGACTCTGGAAGCCAGAGGTTGGAGTGATTTGAGGAAGGGGTCATGGACTGAGGAGTGCTGCCATCCTGAAGCTGAAATAGGCAGGGAAGTGGTTTCTCCCCTGGAGCCCCCAGGAACCAGCCCTGCAAGACCCATGTCAGGCTCCTGGCTTTCCGAACCTTAAGAGAATACATCTGTGTTATTTTTAAGACTCGAAATGTGTGGTCATTTGTTAGAGCAACCATAGGACAGTTATATACTTAGCATGGTCTTCTATCCAGAAATTCTTAAAATTTTTTTATTAAAATAAATTTTTGTTGAATTAAAGTTCATTTACCATTTTATACTAGCTTTGAGTGTGCAACATAGCCATTCAATAGTTTTATGGGTTGTACTCCATTCAACAGAGAAGGCAATGGCACCCCACTGCAGTACTCTTGCCTGGAAGATCCCATGGATGGAGGAGCCTGGTAGGCTGCAGTCCATGGGGTGGCTAAGAGTCAGGCACGACTGAGCGACTTCACTTTCACTTTTCACTTTCATGCATTGGAGAAGGAAATGGCAACCCACTCCAGTGTTCTTGCCTGGAGAATCCCAGGGACGGGGGAGCCTGGTGGGCTTCCGTCTATGGGGTCGCACAGAATCAGACATGACGGAAGCGACTTAGCAGCAGCAGCAGCTCCATTCAAAGTTATTACAGATAATGGCTGTATTTCTCTGAGCTCTGTCTATACGCTACGCTACGCTAAGTCACTTCAGTCGTGTACGACTCTGAGCGACCCCATGGACTGCAGCCTACCAGGCTCCTCCATCCATGGGATCTTCCAGGCAAGAGTACTGGAGTGGGGTGCCATTGCCTTCTCCGGAGCTCTGTCTATAATATATCCTTATTGCTTGCTTATTAATATTTTCTACATAGTAGTTTGAATGTCTTATCTTAATCCCATATCCCTGTCCCCATCTGATAACCATCAGTTTGTTCTATCTGTGAGTTTGGTTCTGTTTTGCTATATACATTTGTTTTATTTTTTAGGTTCCAGCTGTAAGTGATAGCATAGAGTATTTGTGTTTCTCTGCCTGGCTTATTTCACTAAACATTACTCTTCAGGTCCATCCACATTGTTTCAAATGTAGAAATTGAGTGGTAAAAGGGAGGTCAGACGTCTGACGTCTAACTGGTTAGAAGAGAAAAATGCACAACTGAAAAAGGAGGGGGATTTGCATCAAGGAGCAAATACTAACATTGGAGAGAAACAGTTGAGAATAAGAGGTGCCTTCCCATCTGGTCCTGGTACTCTGGGGGAACCCCCGGGAAGAAGCGGGAAGGCGGCTGGGCCCTTGACATGCGTGTGCATCTGATGTCTTGTAAAGACGTTGTGGTATCTTGGAAAGAAAACCATCTCTCTTGCCCAATGATCCTTTGACCCTTAGGCACTGAGCCTTCCATCTGATCTCCTGCCTTCTCCTCTTCCCACATGTCACAGTGGCTCCTGCTGCTGGCTTCTGTCTCCCCCGTGACTCTGATTAGATAGGATGGCATGTGAGGTCCCTCTTCATTTCCCGTCTGTGCCATGCAAGCCTCCACTCTCCCCAGCCTCCACCTGCACTACCCCACATCAATTGATGGGCTGTATAAGTGCTGACTAACATGGTTATTAGAAGTATGAATTATTTAAGGAGATGTGCACATCATTAACCTGTTGTTCATTGGAGGAAGTCTTGACAGGCATATTAACCTTAAGCACAGTGCAGTTTTACTTGTGGGAAGGAGGAGGGAGGCAGGGTGGTACGGAGAATTGGCTGTATTGTGCAGCATTGGAAAGAGTTGCCCTGAGAAAAGAGGCAGATTAAAAAAAAAAAGAGCTGAACGTCTTCTGAGAACGGAGTATTTTTGGCTCTGGGACACTATGAATTGGAAATGCAGGAGAATTAGCACGTCACACGTTCAGAGGCATCTGTGAGCGTATGTACCAATATGATCACTGTAATTATAATAATAATAAATGTTCTGTCGTGCTGTGACTTATGGAGGTCACCCTGAAATGAGAGAGAGGGAGAAGAGGAGGGATGGAAGAGAGGGAAGTTATTAATAAATCTTAGGCCCAGCCCCTCATGTTCTCACCTCTTTCCCACACTGAACCCTTCCCTGAATAGTCCCCTCATCCAGACTGGTGACATGAGCCTGCTTGGTTTAGAGACATGAGCCCTCGGTCACTGACCTTCTTTCCAAAGGGGCTATTTCATTAGATGAGGAGTCCTGTTCTGCTTCTGGTCCCTGTTTGGATCTGGAAGGGCTTCTGAGCCCAAAGCAGATTTTCCTTTTGTGGGGTAAGGAGATTTGAAACTGGATTTCTGGGTGTGATGGAGATGAGAACCATCTCTGCTGGAATCTGCTGTGCTCAGGCTCTGAAACCAGTTTCCTTTACGGGGAGGCCAGGCCAGAGCCTGCTGAGATGGCGTCAACCAGGGTTGCCTGTGGCTTTTGTCAGTCATCAGACATTTGCTAAATGTCTGCTGGGTGATCCTCATCTTGCGGGGACACAGAAATGTCAAATAAAGCTTCTGTTCAGGAGCTCACTGCCTTCTTAGAGAGGGAATAATAACACATTATAGAATATAGAATAGCTATAGACTACTGCTGTTACCAATGCTGCTAGGAAATATATTGTTCTCTAACATCATACAGCAGTTTATAATTTTTATGAGATAAATTACATAGCTTTTTCTTATGTGCCTACCACTGTTAGCTGGACTTTCCTGATGGCTCAGTGGTGAAGAATCCTCCTGCCAATGCAGGAGACTTGGGTTCGATCCTTGGGTCAGGAAGAAACCCTGGAGAATGAAATGGCAACCCACTCCAGTATTCTTGCCTGGAAAAATCCTATGGACAGAGGAGACTGGCAGGCTCTAGTCCATGGGATTGCAAGAATCGGGCACGACTTAGCAACTGAACAGCAGTAACAACCACTATTAGTAGCAATGAATGGAGAGCACTCTTATACCAGTGAGATATATTTTGGACATAGAATGAGTATCACTGGGGATTACAGAGCAGAGAGCTCTAGAAGCAGCTGTGGTAATACTAACATCTAACATCAGGATGTTTTATAGTTCATGTGTGTTCAGCTGCTCAGTTGTATCCCGACTCTTTGTGACCCCATGAACTCTAGCCAGCCAGGCTCCTCTGTCCAAGGAATTTTCCAGGCAAGAATACTGGAGTGGGTTGGGTTGCCATTTCCTACTCCAGGGCATCTTCCTGACCCAGGGATTGAACCTGAGTCTCTTGCGTCTCCTGCATTGACAGGCAGATTCTCTGCCACTGCACCACCTGGGGAGCCCATCTTTATATCTCACGTGAACTTCACAATGGTCAAGTGCATCCCGGAGAAGTTAACTGGCTTGCTTATATCACAGCTGGTAAGTAGAAGAGCTGGGGTTTGAACCCCTTGTGATGCTGAGACCAGGACTGTCCCCACCCACCACAGCTGCCTGCCCCGTGGAATCGTGTGTATTCCTGTGCTTCCCCATGCCTTATACTTCAGAGTCCTTCCACATCAGTCACCTCCTTTGATCCTCACAGAAAGGCAGCATGTGAGGAAGAGCTGGGTTTATTCTGGGCCTTTCAGAGGCACCAGCTTGTTGGAGGACATAGCTTTGAGTGACTTGTCAGCTTATGTGTGAGGAGGGTATCGTGACTCCTGGAGAAAATGCAAAAGTCACACACACACACACACACACACTCGTACACACACCAAAATGAAAAGATGAAAAACATATGGAGCAAACAAGGTAATAATAGAAAGTGCAAACCTGAGGAACTTCTGGCTGTCACTGTGCCTCCCTCGTTGCCAAATATCAGACGTTCTTTCCTGCATTCCCAAAAGGCTGAAGCTGAAGCTCCAGTACTTTGGCCTCCTGATGCGACGAGCCGACTCATTAGACGATATCTTGATGCTGGGAAAGATTGAGGGCAGGAGAAGAAGGGGGAGACAGAGGAGGAGATGGTTGGATGGTACCATCGACTCAATGGACATGAGTTTGAACAAACTCCAGGAGATAGTGAAGGATAGGGAAGCCTGGCATGCTGCAATCCATGGGGTCACAAAAAGTCAGACGTGATTGAGCAACTGAACAACAATAAGATATCCTTTCCTAGATTCCAGAAAAGCAATAGAAAATGCTGACAGGTTCACTGGGTGCCCCTGTTTCCTCCTGCTAATCATCAGGCCCAGGTTGGCCATCTACAGCTATGCCATGCTTTGGCATCAATCAGGGCGGGTCTTCCTGCCTCTTTCCTGGTCCACTGGGTCTATCTCACTTCTCCGCCATCACTTGTCTCCTTCAGGTAGAAGAACTGAGTTGGAATAAGGATACAGTTACTGAGTTTTGCAGACACAGTGCCAGCTTTGTTTCTCTGTGTATTGTGAGGTGCAGGTGTGTGTTTGTGCCTGTGGACTCACACACACACACTCACAGGGATGCCTCCACACTCAGTAATCTGGAGCAGGGTCTGCCATCGTGTGCATGGATCATTCGTATTAGCAGTTCCGAGGCAGCTTTATTATTTTAAACCTCTTTTATGATATTTCCTGTGATTGACAGTCGCTGTCATATTTCTGCCTGATACACACTGAGCCTGGAGTTGTTGACTTGGTTTTGGGATGTGTCACCTGGCTGTCTAGCATCGCTCACCCACGCTGAGCCCCACACTGTTCACTCCAGCTGGCCTGCTTCCATCAAGAGGAGGCAGGAGCTTGGGAGCCAGATGGGATGGGCAGTGATTGTGGTCACTCTTTTCTTTGGGGCTGTGTCTCTTCTCTAAGAACAGGCTTCCCCACGCACCCTGCTGCTAATGACAGGGAGGACAGGGCAGTGCTAGTGAGACTTTAAGAAGAGATTGCAAAGATGTCTAATTCATCTTTCACATGAAAGATTCACAGTGCCCTTACAAGTGGTCATCAGCTATTCTTGGATACTTGCAGAAAGGAGGTGATCACTGCATTCCAAGGCAGCTTGTTCTCTATTAGCACCCACCTCAGCATGCAGGGAGACGGGAGGCGTGTGTGAACCTGGGTTCCGCTCCTGACTCTCTTACCCGGAAGTTGGGACACTCGGGCAAGTGTCATTGTCTATCTGGGTCTCAGTTTCCTCTGGTTGTGAAGTGGGAGGGGGAGGGACTGTGTTTCAGATGGTGCACCGAGCAGCTTGGGGTTTCTGGAAGGTTCTTCAGGGGCTGCAAAGAAGGTTGAAATGGGGGTTAAGTGTTGGCAGGGACACAGTCATGCTAAAAGAGAATTGTTATGATTTTGCATTTTGTGTTTTTGGCTTTGAATAAATGACTTTTATAAATAAACACATTAAAAAAAATAGAAATAGAGGATTCAAGGTTCTTTCTAGCTCTAATTTTTTATGGTCATGGAAATCTGTAAAAATTACCATGAGGTCTGTTTAGTAAAATAATACTATTGTAAATCTATTTTACAAAAACAGTTCAAACCCCTCTTACAAGATAACCTTCCTACTGTCTCCCATCTTTTTAAAGTCCACAAGAGCACGTTGTGATTATTGCATCAGAGAGAGCCCTGGCCAGAACAGTGAACTGAAAGAGGTTTGTTCTGATGTCCTCTTTCCTTCCTTTCTTTCCTATGTTACTTTCTTTTCTACTCTGAGTCCCTCTGTGGTTTCCCATTCTCCACAGACCATTGGACCCAGCCAGCTCTTACCATTGGGAAATTCTCTGATAATCTTACCCTGCTTATGAAGCATTAGCTGAGGATGTTTTAATAGCTTCCAAAATATTTGGCACTTTTGAAGCCTGAAAATCCAAACCTGTTCTCAAAAAAAAAAAATGAATGTCTAATGATGGAGTCTGGGGTTCTAAGATAAATTGCATCCTGGAAGTCATGGTTTGTGCACAGCCTGCTCTCTCCATCTTCAGCTTCCCCACCTCTTCCTCTGGGTGTGTTTGCCTTAGAGGTATATTTCCAATTTTGCCTTACAGAAGTGTTTCCAAAAGTAAATCCCCCAGAATACTAATCCTGAAGGCTCTGAGATAAAAGGATTCTGCAGCCAAATGCCGTTGGGAGAATGCTGGGTATTATGTTTCTCTCTTATAGATTCACGGTGCACCCTGATCTATTTCAGACTCTGAAAAATCCATCATGGAGGAGTCCCGGTTTATCTTTGTTTAATCCAGTGTTTCCCAGACTGTTTGACCACAGTATCCTGTTTTCCTCTAAGTAACAGCTGTTAACATCCCTCAGATCTGATGTTCCCCAGGACCCAGTGGGAGCACCGGTTCTCACTGTGGGTGATGTTGCTCGCTGGGGGACTTTTGATAAAGTCTGGAGACGTTTGGGGCTGTTACAGCTAGTGGGGGAAATGCTTCTGGCATCTACTGAGTAAATACCAGGGATGTTGCTGTTATACATCCTAAATGCACAGGCCAGTCACTGCAATAAAGAGATATCTGGACTCAAATGTCCATAGGGCCGAGGTGGAGAAACTCTGTTCTAGAGATTGGCAAGGATCAGGTCTGTTTAAATGCAGGGCAAGATGCTGTAAAATCTGATATTCAGCCAGGCATTTTATGATGAGGGATGTTTACTGGACAATGCAGAAGGAGATGCACCCAGGTAATATTTCCCTAACACCACCGAACAAATCCAGAGCTGAGCACTCCTCCATGCCCAGAGGAAGCACTCAGCTCCCCCAGTTCCCCCGTGTGGGCAGAGATGAAAGACGCCTTCTCACTGCTGAGCTTCTGGGATCTGAGCTGACAGGGCGCATCACCTGTTCTTGTCCTCCCTTCCAGAATCGAGCGATTTAGCACCATTATAGGATGAGCCTGTTTTCCCAGCTTGCAGATTGTGGTTTATTTATTTCTTTAATCTTGCTCCAAGCTTCTTTTCTTTTTCTTGAACCGACAGGGCTTGGCTGCACTTTTTGGAGATGTTGACTTGGTGGAAGAAAATGTGCTTGCTGTCAAGCACAAGAGCATTCCTGGGACTGAGCTTCTTTAAGTCCTGGTGATTTATGTGTTTCCATAAAGCAGAGCAATGATGCTTGTTAGTCAGCAGAACTCACACCTGCAGCCTCCCCTGCTCCATTCCCCCCCCACCCCCCTCCACATCAGGCGGGGCAGAAGACTGCTCCGCGCTTTCTGATTCTGTAAGTCAGTGAACAGCAAGCACTTTGGGGATATGGATCCCTTTGAGAATCTAATGGAAACAAAGGAACTTCTTGCAGAAAAATGCATACAGATGCATATATACAATTTTGCATGTGATTTGAGGTGGTGCATGGTGGTCTGTGTTTACAAACTCAGGATTGGACATGCTTCATTTTGGGGACACTCCTTAGAGATGGTGGCTACTTTTGTGGGTCTGCACTGAGCCTCATCCCTGAGGTGTACAAGGACAGGAGCACTTCAATTCCTCAGCTCAGAGAGCTGCTATTCTTAAGGAATCATAATTTAACCGAGTAAGTTAGTAACGCCTATTGTTTTAGCTCATTCATTCATTCAACACATATTTATTTTGTTTCCAAGGAACTAAATGCCACCTACTGGGAATTCAAAGATGAAAAAAATGCTCTTCTTTCTCTCAGCAATAGGGTACATAAGAAAGGTCACTGGTCTAAGGTCCAGCTGCTGGGATGGAAGAATTGTGCAGGGTTGGCAGGGTCTGCTTGATGCCTGGTATTTTGTTCTGGACTCACGCTTGACCTGAGAAGCACTTTAAGAAACCGCCCCCAATCTTCCAGGGCCCCAGGGCAGCACTGTCCATTTTCCCTTTTCAGTGTCCTCTGCTGAGTTGAATCCACTTGAGTGACTTCCCGTAGTTGTTATAGGCAAAGAACAGAGGACACAGGATCTCACTTTGAAGTTTTAGAAATTGGCTCACTGGTTATAGTCCACAGCCCCACAGCTCCTACCAATATATTTGGTAGGGGTTGAGGCTGTCTTTTCTGATCACATGTCCTTATTGATGGAGCTCACTGATGTATGAGTCTTTGTAGAGGGAGAACTTTGCAGAAAGATGAACATCTTTGCAGTGAATCATGTTAATGCCAGTTACCTCTGTTTCCTGTATCGTTTGGGCTCCATAATGAATCTAATAAAATGCTTAGCTTCTTTCTTTCTGGCTAGGGCATGTACTCTAGGCATCCTGGGAGGAAGAGGAGTTGATCTGTTTGTTTGAGCTGGTGAGTACTTTGAACTCAGCTACGATGCAGCCTAGCCATCTGACGCTCTCACAGGACAGGCAGGTGGGGTTTCTTTTTCCAGAAACAATGTGTCTGCACAAGGTTGTGATATTCTCACCTGAAGAGGAGCAGTGAAGGCCACAGCAGTTGAATTCAAAAGAAGAAATCACTTTTCCATAATTGGTACCTTTTCATTCTCTTTTTCAAAATGCCCAGGACCACTGCTGCAGCTCTGAATTCCCAGTGAACCACAGGGTAGGGGAAAAGACCACACGGAAATTACAGTTGTAAGCAGGTAATGAGAAGCAGCTACAAGCAGGCAGCTCTGCCTGTGAGAGTAGGGGTTACAATTACAGATTCATATGGCTCCATTTTCTGCTTTCAGAGTAGCTGTTGAGATCTCAAACTGAGAAGCCCATTGCTGCAGCCTGGGCAACTTCCTTGCAGCTCTTGTGTCAAGAGAGATTTATTATTCTTACAGGTTCTCCTCATAGCAACTCCCTCCAGATGGGTCTTTGGAGGGAAGATTTCATTTTGCTAAGAACCACAGCTCTGCAGAGACTTTGTTCTGTCTCTCGGGTGAGGCTCCTGAATCTGGGTGAAGAAGGTAGAGAAGTTGAATTGGGCAGTAGCTGCATTGAAAGAAATGAAAATGGAGCCAAAAGACCATTTATTGCTGTACTGTGGGAACAGAAGACTGGAACAATAACCATAATGTCCATCAGTTGGTAAATAGCTAAATCATTTATGGTCCATCCATAAAATAGAATAGTATGCAGCTGTTAAAAGGAACGAGGAAGATTTGTTTCCACTGATAAGGACTGGTCTCCATGATACAGTTTTTTAAAAAAGTTTCAATACATTGTAGATAGCATGCTACCATTTGTATAAGAGTGATCTCTAAATATGTACCTTACATCTACAAGGGTGATTTCTGAGATGACTTATAAGAAATTTATAATAATTTTTGCCACTAGGGAAGGATTTTATTGAGAGACAGGGGAAGCAAGAAAGCTGGTTGTAGAAAATCCTTTTGTGCTTCTGGATCCCACCCCCCCCCCCCCACCATATGCATGTATTACTTTCTCAAAAATCACTTAAAGCTAAAAAATGATTTTCAAATCTAATAATGCTTAGCAAGGTTTGCTTTTGGAAGGATGAGCAAATTGTGGTTTGAATGTGACTAACCAGAAATGAAAAGTTGTCTCCAGGAATTCCCATTATTGTGTGGGATTTATCACTGCTAATGATAAGTAAGAACTAGAACCTGTCAGGTGAGGTACGATTTTACCTTCATTTATGGGAATGAATTGAGTACATTATGGTCCACATAAATTGCATTTATACCACACCAATTTGTTATGTGCCATTTATTAGAAGCTCAAGCTTCCTTCCTAATGACATCATTGTTTCCACCACCCAGGCTCACTGCCTCTTCTGTCCTGCTGTTTTTCAGCAGGTGTAGGGTGGGTGGTCTATTTCTTGGGAGCTCTCAGAGTTTCTTTCCTGTGAATCAGGGGTCAAAGAGGTAATACAAATGTTTGGAATGGCCAAGTCGGAGGCGGTAGAAGTGGCTAGGTCTTTGGCAACCAAAGTGGCATGCCCCTCTTGGGTCAAATTCAGCTTGAAAAAATCTGCAGGTCGTGTCTTTTCAAGGTCTGGGGGATTCTACATTCCCTTTGCTAATGATTGACAGAAGCCTTTGTAGTCAGAAAGCATACTCCTGGGTGTTGGTGTAGAGTCCATAGAGGAAGATTGACCAGATAGCCAAGAAACAATCTGATTTCTGCCTGTCTGTGCATTCTGCCCCAAGTTATTGAAGAGGCATCTTGTTCTTGTATTGGACACCAGATTCCTAGAGATTGAGGACTTACTCACCTTTTAATCAGGGCAGAGATGAACATATCTTGCCCTGGGCTGTTCTTCAAAAACTTACATCATGCAGGGTTTTACTGGTTTAAAACATTGCAACTGGGAGGCTTTCTTCTCAGGGTGTATTTCTGTGACAGGAGAAGTGAAAACTAGAACAAGATTGCTGAGAAAATGAAATTAACAAAGGAAATCATTCTTAGTACAGTGTGTATTCAGAATAAGAACTTGATAATCATTAAGAGCATGATGACTGCCCTTTGAAAGTGTAGTTGTAAGTGGAAGTGAGTACTTTAGATGGTCCTGCTCTGAGCCTTCTGCTGCCTCCTCCATGTAATGAATATCTGGTTCTGTGGCTTTTGGGGTGATGTTTCTTCTGTCTGGCTTCCTTTGACTAGTGGGAACCTTGGCTGTCCCAGTGGTCAACTTTGTCAGATAATTCAGGACTTTCTCCCTTATCCTGTCTCTTCTTAATGGTTTGGCGTGACTCAAGGGATTCTGTGCCAATGCTGCCATAACTCTCCTTGGTAGCTCACCCATACAGGAGCTTTTCCCTCAGAACAGGAGATCAAGAGTCCGTCCAAGTTCCATATAATAATGCTTCTCCCTCCCGCAGAAGACCAGTGTGCAGACTAAACCCGAGAACCACATGCAGTACTAAATAACACAATGCAGCAGGCAGCAGTTGCTATAAATTACTGAGAACAATGCTGAAAAGACAGTAAGGTGCATAAATTTAAGTGTTTAGTCAGAAGCCCATTAGCTTAGGGTGGACAAGAAAAAAATTAACAAACCACTTCCCAGTAGGAGTTTGCAGTGGGTGGGGAAATAGGAGAGGGTAGCAGAAAATAGGTCATACTGGAAAGAAGTCCAGAGAAAAGGAAAAGAAAAAAGGACATAGATCCTTTTCAGGACTGTGAGAGAAAACCCTAAGGTCTTGAGTTGTAATCCCCAGGTAGACTGATTACCATCGGAGGATCCACCCATTGCCTTATTGGCACAGCTCTTCCCTATCTTTGCAGTCTAATGGTTTACTCATTCAGTGGCTCATATGCCACCTCCTCCCTGAAGCCTTCCCTGATGTTCCAGATGAAAACAGCTTTTTTTCTTAGGATGTAACTCTGTTTCAGTACTCATCTCTTAGTTCTGACCTTTTATGGTGCTTATTTGTGTCCATGTTTATATAAGATCTCAGAAGGAAGGGATTATGACTTGGTGAGCAACAGTTTAGCAACTGTTTTACTGAATGTTTATTATATACCACTCCCAGTGCTAGTGGGGAATACTTTACATAAGAAAAATATGGTCTTAGCACTAAGGCAATTACCTTTAGGAGAATCATGTGTGGGTCTTTGCACTATGTATGTGCAATCCCTATTGAGTGAACGAGACTGAACCCTCTCTGACCTGTTCTAAGGATTAGGAAATTGAGGTCCATGACTACTTGACCTTCATAAGATGACATTCCTAGTTTGCATAAAGATTGAAACTCAGGCAACTGTTTTATTGCTTGGTTTTATAGTCTACAAACAACATCATTCCCTTGGCCAATCATCTCATAGATGAATAAGTAGGGTTTGGAGAGTCTGGCAGTAGCCCTGGCCCCTCAACATTGGGTATGGAACTCCTATGGTGCACTGAGAACTAAAGAAAGAACATGCATGAGCTATTCAAAGCAAGGCCAGTGGAATGGTAGGTATGTCTGAGAAAGGCTAAGGAAATATTGAACCTGTGGAAGGAAGGAGGAAGCCCATGGTAGAGTGAGAGAAATGAGACTTGGGCTAGGTAGATCTTTTTTAACTGGTTACTTTGCATTTGGAACTGGTCACTGGAGGCAGCATGGACTCAGAGCCCCGCAAACAAATCTATGGGCATCCCAAATTAGTTTAAATTGGTCCCTTGTCAAACTTGAAAGCCAGCCTTTGCTTTTCTTGGTTGCGAAGCTGGTGAGTTAGAACTAGAATGTATGTCAAGAAGCTATCTGATCCAGTCCCTTGCCTTCATGCCAGTAGGATATTAGCTCCATTTCAGTTCAGTTCAGTTGCTGAGTTGTGTCTGACTCTTTGCAACCCCATGGACACTAGCACACCAAGCCTCCCTATCCATCACCAGCTCCCAGAGTTTACTCAAACTTGTATCCATTGAGTTGGTGATGCCATCCAACCATCTCATCCTTAGTGGTCCCCTTCTCTTCCTGCCTTCAATCTTTCCCAGCATCAGGGTCCTTTCAAATGAGTTAGTTCTTCACATCAGGTAGTCAAAGTATCAGAGTTTCAGCTTCAGCATCAGTCCTTCCAATGAATATTCAGGACTGATTGGATCTCCTTGCAGTCCAAGGAACTCTCAAGAGTCTTCTCCAACACCGCAGTTCAAAAGCATCAATTCTTCGGCGCTCAGCTTTCTTTATAGTCCCACCTCTCACATCTATACATGACTACTGGAAAAACCATAGCTTTGACTAGATAGACCTTTGTTGGCAAAGTAATTGTCTCTGCTTTTAAATATGCTGTCTAGGTTGGTTATAACTTTTCTTCAAAGGGGCAAGTGTCTTTTAATTTCATGGCCCTACACATGGACATCATCAGATGGTCAATACCAAAATCAGATTGATTATATTCTTTGCAGCCAAAGATGGAGAAGCTCTATACAGTCAGCAAAAACAAGACCAGGAGCTGACTGTGGCTCAGATCATGAACTCATTTGCCTAATTCAGATTTAAATTGAAGAAAGTAGGGAAAAACCACTATACCATTCAGGTGTGACCTAAATAAGATCCTTTATGATTATACAATGGAAGTGAGAAATAGATTCAAGGGATTAGATCTGATAGAGTGCCTGAAAAACTATGGATGGAGGTTTGTGACATTGTACAGAAGGCAGGGATCAAGACCATCCCCAAGAGAAAGAAATGCAAAAAAGAAAAATGGCTGTCTGAGGAGGCCTCACAAATAGCTGTGAAAAGAAAAGTGAAAGGCAAAGGAGAAAAGGAAAGATATCTCCATTTTTCTGGTGACTTAAGTGAGGCTCAGAGGGGCTTAAGGGTCTAAAACCACTCAGAAGAGATCGCTGCTTGATGGGAGCCCAGCGGTGATCCTCAATGTGCAGAGTGACCATTTCATGAACATTCTTTCTGATGAAGGCGCTTCATTCAGTTGAAACTCAGGTCCTCAGGGACTGACTCTAAAGCTACTCCTTTGGCCTTCAACTTGGAGCATGGGAATGTTGGTGGCTAAGCCTCTGAATTCTGGCTGCTATGCTTGGGTAATGCAGGAGGACTTCGAGGGGGGTGCCCATGCTGGTCTGAGAGGGTCTGAGGCTGGAGCAACCACAGACGCACAGACTCCAGAGTGTCTCCTTAGGCCTTCTGTCTTTATTCATAACACATGAACTCTTCTGTTGATAACTGATGGATCATCCAGAGTTCTCTAAAACTCTGGGAAAACTGAAGATCTTTTTGAATTGGGAGTCTTTTGGTGGCTGTGGTCAGAACAGATATTTATATTTTTCACACCCTGTTTCCATAATACAACCAATGATGAAAATATTTTGTTGAGGCCAGAGTGTTATATTTCTGTTTGAGAATCAAATAAAAAAGAAGGGAGGGAAATAGATCAGAGGCATAAGTGTAGAGGGAAGCCTGGACTAGTGTCTACATTCCCTGTAAAAAAAAGCTCATGTTTGGGGACTGGTTCTGATGTGAATTCAAAACTCAGGGATCCAGAAAGTCTGAGTTATCCTAAAACATCATGGGCCTGTCCTGTTAGAGTTATCTGGGCAATAGGGCTCAGTGGGAAAAAGAGAATGTATGATGGAACCTCCACACTCACACTCCTGGGGCTGCCTATTTATCCAGTGTAGCTTGATGTTATTTATAGTCTCATCTTCCTATGGCATGTGGTTAGTTCTTCTTCTCAACTGCATCCCATTCTGCTTTGCTTCACTGGTTAAGCAGGTTAATTACTTTGTAAGACTGTTGGTCCTTGAAGGCATTGAGTGTTTTATTTCCCTTGGATTGCATATAGCATTTGTGCTGTTCCTGGCAGTTAGAAGAAATGCAATGGATGTTTAATACTATGGTTTTTGCAACAATTCTTGCTTTGGAAAGTGAACTTCTAAATATTCTTGGTATCAGAATGGCTACAGTTCTTCAGTTCAGTTCAGTTCAGTCGCTCAGTCATGTCCAACTCTTTGCAACCCCATGACTGCAGCATGCCAGGCCTCCCTGTCCATCACCAACTCCTGAAGCTTGCTCAAACTCATGTCCATCAAGTCAGTGATGCCATCCAACCATCTCATCTTCTGTTGTCCCCTTTTCTTCCTACCTTCAATCTTTCCCAGCATCAGGGTCTTTTATAATTAGTCAGTTCTTCACATCAGGTGGCTAAAATATTGGAGCTTCAGCTTCAGCATCAGTCCTTCCAATGAATATTCAGGACTGAATTCCTTTAGGATTGACTGGTTTGATCTCCTTACAGTCCAAGGGACTCTTAAGATTCTTCTCCAACACCATAGTTGAAAAGCATCAATTCTTTGGTGCTCAGCTTTCTTTATGGTCCAACTCTACATCCATACATGACTCCTGGAAAAACCATAGCTTTGACTAGATGGACATTTATTAGCAAAGTAATGTCTCTGCTTTTTAATATGCCGTCCAAGTTGGTCACAGCTTTTCTTTCAAGGAGTAAGTGCCTTTTAATTTCATGTCTGCAATCACCATCTGCAGTGATTTTGGAGCCCAAGAAAATAAAGTTTCTCACTGTTTCCACTGTTTCCCCATCTATTTGCCATAAAGTGATGGGATGGACCAGATGCCATGATCTTAGTTTATTGAATGTTGAGTTTTAATCCAACTTTTTCACTCTCCTCTTTCACTTTCATCCAGAGGTTCTTTAGTTCTTCTTTGCTTTCTGCCATAAGGGTGGTATCATCTGCATATCTGAGGTTATTGGTATTTCTCCCGGCAATCTTGATTCCAGATTGTGCTCCATGCAGCCCAACGTTTCTCATGATGTACTCTGCATATCAGTTAATAAGCAGGGTGACAATATACAGCCTTGACATACTTCTTTCCCAATTTGGAACCAGTCTGTCATTCTATGTCCGGTTTCTAACTATTGCTTTTTGACCTGCATACAGATTTCTCAGGAGGCAGGTAAGGTCACCTGGTATTCGCATCTCTTTAAAAATTTTCCACAGTTTATTGTGAAAAAGTAGATGCTTTTCTGGAATTCTCTGGCTTTTTCTATGATCCAACAGCTGTTGGCAATTTGATCTCTGGTTCCTCTGCATTTTATAAATCTAGCTTGAACATCTGGAAGTTTCTCAGTTCACATACTGTTGAAACCTAGCTTGGAGAATTTTGAGCATTACTTTGCTAGTGTGTGAGATGAGTGCAATTGTGCAGCAGTTTGAACATTCTTTGGCATTGCCTTTCTTTAGGATTGGAATGAAAACTGACTTTTTCCAATCCTGTGGCCACTGTTGAGTTTTCCAAGTCTGCTGGCATATTGAGTGCAGTTCTTTCTCAGCATCATCTTTTAGGATCTGAAATAGCTCAGCTGGAATTCCATCACCTCCACTAGTTTTGTTTGTAGTGACGCTTCCTTCTCTAAACTCCTACAGTTTGTAGGTTGTGCATTATCCTTTTTTTTTTTTTCCATTTCTTCTAGCTTCAGTAGAATGTGGGATCCTTGGGTCTTCCACAAGGGCTGTGTCCCTACTTTGGGACTGAATGATTTTTGGATGACTTAAATCCCAAGTTTTATATCTTAAAAAGGAGTTTCAGGGCTTCCCTAGCAGTCCAGTGGTTAAGAATCCACCTTGCGATGCAAGGGACACCAGTTCAATCCCTGGCCTGGGAAGATCCTACATGCCATGCAGCAACTAAGCCTGTGCGCCATAATCACTTAATCCTGTGTGCCTAGAGCCTGTGCTCTGCAACAAGATAAGCCACCACAATGAGAAGCCCGAGCACCACAACAAAGAGTAGCCCCTCCCACTTGCCGCAACTAGAGAAAGCCCACACTCAGCCATGAAGACCCAGCACAGCCAAAAATAAAGTAAATAAATAGATAAATCTTTCTTAAAAAAAAAAAAAGCATTTCATGGTATCAGTATCTTGTTGGGGCAGATGAGGAGAGGAGCCTTGGAACTTGTGCTCTAATATGGATAGATAGATATAAAATGTATATGCATATATGATATATGTTTATATAAATGCATATGCATATGAGCATATATGTTTATGAATATATCAACAAATGTGTTATATGATATATATACTCTGCATATATATTTTTTTCTCTTTTAGTCCTTAAAACAGATTTATAATAACATTGCTAATATCTGTTTTTAAGAGAAAAGAGATTCCTATCACTTTAGAAGCGAGTTGCTTTGAATGTCAGACAACATAACCCCATCACATATGGGTGAATTTTTTTTTTTTACCTCAAGTAGATGAATAGGAAGTTGAGCTCTATGTACAATAAACACAGGCTGTACAGTTAGAATAATTAAAATAATGAGTCTGCACTCTCATTCTTGCCCAAGGTCACAGAGCCAGTAATCTGTGAACCTGTTATTTAATCTCAGATCTGCCTGATTCAAGTGCTTCTAGTTCTTCCTGATTGAAAGGGAACAATAATGGAAGGCTGTGTTTAGGAATTTGGATTCTGTACCACAGGTGACCTTTGAATGCTTGATGAGGGCCCAAGTGTGAGATTTGACAATGTGTTTTATTAGGACATTCTTGTTGGAAGGTTGAGAGATGGGTGGGAGGCTGTGAGAAGGAAGTAGAATCAGTTAAAATCCATGCTATTACAGTATTCCAGGTAAAAGATGATAACAATCAGGATGGAAATTGTGGGAACACAGAGGATGTGATAACAAATTATTATTGCCAAGGTAGTGTTGTTAGGACTTAGCAATGATTAAGTAAGTTTGGGGAACAATTCGATCAGTAATATGACTTTAAGGTTCCTGCTGACACTGTTAACCCAAACATGAATGCAGATAGAGGAACAGGAATTTTCTTTAGCAAAGGTGAGGGAAGCAGAACGTGTATGATTTTAACATGTTATGATTGAAGAACCAGTGGTTCACCAGGGCTTCCCTGGTGACTCAGTTGGTAAAGAATCTGCCTACAATGAATGAAACTGCCTGCAATGCAGGAGACCCAGGTTCAATGCCTGAGTCAGGAAGATCCCCTAGAGAAGGAATTGGCAACCCACTCCAGTATTCTTGCATGGAGAATCCCATGGACAGAGCAGCCTGGCTGGCTACAGTCCATGGAGTTGCAAAGAGTTGGACATGACTTAGCAACTAAACCACCCCTAGTCGTTCAAAAGTTTGGAGGTTTCAGGAAGGCAGTTGGGTTATAGGACCAAGGAGCAGGAGGGCGCTCTGGATGAAAGAGGGAGTTTTTGGATTCATTGGAAGTTAGGTGGTAATGAAGCAGAGTGGATTCAATTTCCCAGGAATAGAGTATGGAGAGAAAGGGATGGTTGAAGATGGGACTCTGGCAGTGACAATTTAAGGGGGTGGAGTGAGGCAGGTCAGCAGTGACAAAGCTGGAGCAGTTGCCCACAGAGTGTTAGAAATGCAAGGACTGGGCCTTTGGCTCATCTCAGTTTCCTGGCCAGAGAAAAGTAATATGCAGTTCTGTCTAAAAACTTCTGAGACTTCCCTGTCAGGATCACTCATCCCTGAATTTCTGAAACAGTCACGATTCCAGATTCTTTGTTCTGTTGTCAGAATTCATGCCCATATTTTTGTCAGATTTTGTGTCCAGGTTTTTGGTCTGGAAAATGTTGTACATGTATTGCTCATCAGCTCTATGGAGTGAAGCATATGATATTCCCCAGTGCCCTGACTTCCCTTCAGAGGTTGATGGTTGGGACATTTTCTTTCACAAAGCCAAAGTGGTAAAGAGCCAAGTGGCTGCTGTAGATGGGAAGAATGAATAGAAATACAGGGAGTTCTGGGGCTCAGAGTAGATGCCTGTGGTTTGAGGTGGAGAGTCTTTTAGAAACCCAGAGGGGAAATAGCTACAGGAATCCAAGGGGAAGTTGACATGAAGAGCCTCCATCAGAATGACTTAAACAAAAGTTTAAGGAGGGATGTCAAGGTAGATTGTGTGTGTGTGTGTGTGTGTAAGAGAGAGAGGTAAAGAGGTGGGAGGGGGAAGAAATTGATTAATTATTATCCAGCATAGCTGAAGAGGAAAAGATTTGGAAAGTTACTTCAATAGACAATACATACCTACATATCTTATTCAGGTTTTGCTGCCAGGATAAGGAGAGTCCTGGGGTAACAAGAGGATTCAGGAGGGACCACTCTGATGCTGAATTCCCTGGCAAATACACTGTCCTGGATGTCATAGCTCAACACCCACTTTGGGCTTAGAGAGGATTAAGAGCTTGCTTTTCTCTACCCTCAGGAAGGCTCTTGATGGGCTCAGTGGGGGACATGGAGATGCTTAAAACACACACATCGGTGGGCCCGATGTCTGAGAACAACATTCTCAGGCATATCAGACCTAATTTCCCTTTTTGTAAAAAATATTTTGAAATCCTCACTTTACAGTACTGAAATGAAATTCAGAGAAAATATAACCTGCCTACCCACATAATTAAAATCAACATAATGCCCTAACTGTAATATAAAGGAGAAATAGATGGATAGAGATTTATAACAAAACAGTGTGTGTTTCACTAATTCCTGAGGTATGACTATGCTGGAAAGTTTAATGATATCATCACAGAATCACCACGAATAGGACAGCTACAAAAGCAGTCTGACACAGGTGTGTGGTATTGGAAATTCAAACACTATAAATGGTGTTTCCATTTATTATGATGATTTAAAAAAAGATGCATAATTTGGGTAAGTTCTTTATGAAACAAAAGGCTATCTTCCCTCAACCTATAAGGTAGTTATATACCTAGAGAATTTAGTCTATTGATACTGTACAAAAATATTTTCTTCTTATAGACGAAAATAATTTAGGCTCTGGACTTGGTTAATAACCAACAGAGTCTTCTCTTCAAGAATGTCCGGTGATTGTTTTCTATTCAGGGATATGGTATAATTTTTCCATGGTACAGAACAGTGTAGAGTGATTAGCTTTTGTGCCTCTGTCCACTAAATCCAGTATTGCCCATCTCCCACAAAATTTTCAAAATACCTCCTAAGGGTCAATAGCTTTTCTGTTGGAATCATTATTTTAGACTTGGTGGGATCCAGAAAAGACTCCCATTTCTGCTGGGAACTGAAGAACTCCAGTTATTCTGTATGATTAATGCTTGGTACCACCGAGGAGCTGTCCATGGTCCTGCTTAGTCTTTGATTACTATGAAGTGAAGTGTTAGTTGCTTTGTGGCCCCATGGACTGTAGCCCACCAGGCTCCTCTGTCCATGGACTTCTCCAGGCAAGAATACTGGAGTGGGTTGCCATTCCTACTCCAGGGAATCTTCCTGACCCAGGGATTGAACCTGTGTCTCCTGCCCTGGCAGGTGGATTCTTTTCCACTGACCCACTAAGGAAACCCTGATTACTATGAATTTGGTTAATTTCAAGTCATATTTCCACTATGACCCTTGTTTCATTATGGATTCCTGATCCAAGGCTCTAGTTACCAAGTTTAGTTTTACCTGCAATAAGAATTATGTCTGCAACAGCCAGGCCGACAGCTAGATCTGGCCCTGCTTTGAACTGAGAACCATCCTGATCAGTGGTATTGCTTTGGCTGAACCTTATTGGTGTTATAAAAAGGGAGGCAGGATATTTACTTCTAAGATGTTTCACTGAAAAGTCATTGAAGAAGGATTTCACTAGTTGTCTACCTTTTAGCTGGGTAGAATGCAGATATTTTCTCAGATTTGGATTTAGTAGGGTCTGCGATTTCCATAGCTGGTTCTGTATTTGTGAAAAGCCTGTCAGTGTGATGCTTTCTGTAGCCAAAGTGCCTAACAGTATTTCCCAAAATGTGATACTTGTAGGAGTTCATTTGGTACATGGATGTTGCAGTAAGTAGCATTGGCTCATTTGGTAAGATAATTAATCCTTTCTCAATTTGCTTTCAATCCCTTTAGGATATCAAGAAGAAAATCTCAGTTTGGGGCTGGTGTGTCTTTAACACCTTTCTAACACTTGATAATCTCTTATTTTAACAAAGAAAGGGCAGGCTTCAGGCTCAGAGCCCACAGCAGGGGACAGTATTGACTAGACTTTAATGGCCATGTTTTCTCTGCTTTGTAATTATTTTCATGATTACTCCACATTTATGGAAGGTAATCCTGAATTTCCATTTTGGTAGTAATACCAAATTTTCTTTCAAAATCCATTAATTTTAGTAAAAAAGAAGAACCAGTTTAAAGAAGTACATTTAGCACAGGTGTTACACAGATGTAGTTTGAAAAGAAGGTGGTGTGTGTAGAATTGAATTTTAGGAAGTATTGCCATCTTGTATCAGTTGAGGGGCTGGTGCCTGGGTGTAAACCAAGTTCAGGAGCAGAGGCAAGCCATACTCTCAGGATATTGGCTGGTTGTCAGTCCATTAAATTACTGGTTTCTTCCACAGACTCACTCCAGATTATTTACTATTCTTGTTGCTGTCTTTGTCTCTGGGTAGGGAAGCAGCATGTTAATGCCTCATATAATCGGTGATGGATGGCCCCAGCCTGTCAGTCTCTGACACTTTGAGTGTTCAGTAATTTCATTATCTCCCCATTTCTCTACTCTTTGCAGGCTAGCACTTATGACAGGGTGGCATCCATCCCTAATGACATGGGATGGGCTGAGATTCCCAAGAATCATTCTGGCTTAGAAGAGGTAAATTTCCATGAAAGAAGGCATTTCCCATTCCACACCTGCTCCCCGCACCCCCCCCCCCAACCCCCGTCTAGAACAAAGCAAGAAGCTGAACCAAGAGTATTTGCTTCTGTAAAAAATAAAAAGAGAAAAATAAGTAGCCTAAGTAAGAAGTCTGTAAATTGAAATCTTTAGTGACTAATGACAATGATTGAGGTAAATGTTTTCTAACTCAGAATGAAGCTAAAAGTGTTTTTTCCACAAATATGTTTTTGTAAAACAACAAATCTCAATGTAGATCAGATGCCCACCAAATAAATAAAATCAAAGGAGCTGCATTTGCCATTGGTTTGATGGAGCCAAGCTGTTTGCTAAGCCAACCTTTGCCAACTTTTCTTTTCTGAGAGAGCTCTGAATCAAACCCGATTTAAAAAAATAGAGAGAATCTGAAAATGTGTTGGCTGTAAACATTTGACTAATTTCAATGTGCCATATGCATTTATCTCACCTAGTCTAAATAACAAACTGTAACTTCAGAGAGCTTAAGCCTCTGAGAGTTTAAGGTTAATGGCTCGAAGTCACACAGCAAGCAAGGTGAGACAAGGATTGGAATTTCATATCTCCAGCTGTTGTCTCTACATCCAAAGTCAATGCATTTTGGACTTAGTTGCCTTTTTCTAGCCTGTGTGCAAATATCCCCTTCTCCCTTTAACTGTAAAATTCTCTCAAAGACAAGAGAAGATTGTCACTTGGGAGATTGCAAAAAAAATCATCTTAGGTATTTTTTAAAAAATAAGAGAATGAACATACACAGGTTTCTGAGTCCCAACTCAGATCTACTGAATCAGCATTTCTAAAGGTCAGGCCTTATCTTTTAAACAAACTCAGCTAGTGCTTATAGTCATCAGGAATGTTTGGGAAGCAGTGCATAATCTCATGGGACAATCCCATGGCTGATATTAGTTGATATTAAAAATATTCAGTGACCAGGGAAAGGCTGTGCTCTGCCTAATCAGAAAGGACCTTTGCTATAGCTGAAGTGGAATCTTAGAGATCCTCTCATGCCAAGCCTTAGTGACTTAGTTATAGGATGTGAGTAAAGCTGAAAGGTCTAAGCAGCATGTCTGGATGGTAGCTTGGAGCAAAAGCTTTTTAACTAATGGAGCTGAGAGTATGTCAGTATTTTAACTGGTGTGGCTATACCAGTGAGTTCCTGTTGAGTAGCAGCCCTGGTAACCTTCATATAAGAAAGTATAAGCAAATGGTAAGGGCTTCTTTTTCTATAAATTCTGTATTTCTCAAAACGTTGAGCCATCTGCATGTGAATCACAGGGAAGCTCTTTTTAAAATGCAACTTTGAAACCACTACACACCTATGAGAATGGCAGAAATCCAACAGGCTGACAACAGCAAATGCTGGTGAGGATGTGGAGCAACAGGAACTCTCGCTCATGGCTGGTGGGGATGCAAAGTGCTACAGCCACTTTGGAAGACAGGTTGGCAGCTTCTTACAAAGCTAAACATACTCTCACCGTATGATCCAGCAATCATGCTTCTTGGTACTTAACCAAATGAGTTCAAAACATATGTCTACACAAAACCCTGCATATGCACATTTAAAGCAGCTTTGTTCATAATTGCCAAAACTTGGAAGCAACCACGATGTCCTTTAGGAGGTAAATGGATCAACAAACTGTGGTACATCCATACAATGGAATATTATTTGGCATTAAGAAGAAATGAACTACCAAGCTATGAAAAGACATAGAGGAACCTAAAATGCATATTACTAAGTGAAAGAACCCAGTCTCAAAAGACTACATACTGTATGATTCCAACTATATGACAATTTGGAAAAGGCAAAACCATAGAGACAATAAATAGATTGGTGGTTGCCAGAGGTTAAGGGGAAGGGAAGAAGAAAAGATTTTTAGGGCAGTGAAAGAATTCTGCATGATGTTATCATGGTGGGTACAGATCATTACACATTTGTCAAAACCCAGTGAATATATAAAACTAAGAGTAACGACAAGCTATGGTTTTGAGGTTAAACTGAGTCAATCGCTGAAGGAACCTGAGTATGTAAATTTCCTTCATCACTTCTGGTTCCCCTCATGGCTGTGCTAATCATTCCCTCATGCCTTTACTATGAAGCCTTCCCTGATTCAGCTAGCCAGGACTGACTTCTCCCCTAATTTTAGAAATTAGTGACTCTTTTATTACCTCCCTTCACCTCATATTCATGTCTTTTCACTTCCTTTAGCATACAGAGGCAGCTTTAATGAGGCGGTGAAGGGCACGGTCAGATGGCCTGGGTTCAAATTCAAATTTCATTTCAACCACTTGTTGGTGTCAGCTTGGGAAGTCACTCAGCCTGTCTTCCTCATCCCAGGCTTCCTCATCTGTAAACATGGGGGTATTAAAAGGGACTGTCTCATATGGAGCTTTAGTTAGGGCAGATCAGCTTGTATTATTCTTTTTCCACTTTCCCTGCTCCCTTGGAAGAAGATAGAGTAGGACAGAGGATAGGCTGTGAAACTTTGAGGACCTTTGATTTTGATCTTAGAAAAATTAACCTTTTCAAATCGTAATTTTCTCATTTGTAAAATGAAAGAAAAAATGCCTACTTTGTCATGTAATTCTGAGGGTGAAAAATACCACCCCTGGCTCTGCCCGCACAATTTTTCCTTTTCTATTGTCACTCATGCTGCCATAAACATGCCTGTGTGAATGAATGAATTACGTATTGCCGTGCAGCACAGAGGGAATCTTTGAGGGTAAGATACAAATCTGTTGTGAACATAATTTTTACATCTTGGAACTTTTCTCTGGTCATGTTTGTTTTGAAGCAGAGCCTGAAAGGAGCAACTAAAACGTTAAGGGATGCAGTTAGTTCTAATAGCAAAATTGTACATGAATTTACAAATATGTAGAAGTTTACAGAGTCATTGTGGTATATGTCAAGGGCAAGCTTCAGACACACTTAAAAAATTCAAAAGTTTTACCACTTCTGACGGTCTTAAGTTTAAACACTGATAAGAATAGACTTTACAATGATTTTGAAAGATCCTGGCTGCTTTGATGCTAAAATGGGAATTGTATTCTCTGAGATCTACTTCCCATTGCCAGCTCACTAAAGTAATTGCTCACATTCTCTCTTTTCACTCTATTATATTTTAAGACATTTTAAATATTTGGGTGAATCATTCTTCTTGGTAATTAGATGTAGTATTAGAATAGCTCTTATATTCCAATGTATTACATTTCCTTTATATACCTCAACATCATCATTTTCAGTAATGACCTAGTATTTAATGGTGATTTCACAAAGATTATGGATTCCTGAAGCCAAGAGAGGGTGTTGGAGGACCTCACATCTCCTTATTCTGCCTTTGCTTTACAATTGGATCATCCAAGAGGAGAAAATAGGAAAGAAGAAAACGAAAACAGCCTCAGCAGAGATAAAACCTTATGGAGTTTCTCAACATCCTGTAATAGTTCTTAGAATTGAGATGGCACTTTTCAGTCTGAGCTGATAGATCACTTTGGGATTTAAAGAACTAGATACTAGGCTGTGGTTTCCCTCAGGATGTAATAGCTCATCCTGAGAATAGCCTGGAAGCAGCAGTGTCAGGAAATGGAGAGCAAGCAGGACTGTGAAATCCTGGTTCCAGTTCTGAGGAGCTGAGTGAAAGCAAAGGCGGGAAAGGAAGTCTGTGCTGTCATAGCCCGGTCTAAGGATCCTGTTGGGATCTGTTGTGTATTTTCAGAATATTTTTCCCTGAATAATGAAGCATAAGCAGAATCTGCTACCATTTAAAGCTGCTGACAACTTCTGAAGGTCAAAGAGGTAACCATTTTGGTTTTAGGGCTGGGAATCATGTGCTCAGAGAAGATCTTGGAGGTGGATAGGAGGCACCAAATTGAGTTTTTGGTGCCTGGACCTGGTTAGGTCTTGCAGACCTGGTTAGTTAGATCATTGGCACCTGTTACCATGGTACCCAGAGTACTGAGGCTTGAACAAGATGGAGATTTCTCTCCCATGTCCAGGAGTTTGGTGGTTCAGGGAGGGGAGACGACTCTGACCACAAAGTCATAGATACCCAGACTTTTCCCATCTCGTTGCTTTACTGGCCTCTCTGTCTTTCCCACATGCTTGAAGCTAGCTACTACTATGTCCGTATTGGTGGTGAAGAAGAGAGCTGTCCACTTGTTTTTGAGGAACTAACTCAGAAATTGCACATGTTACTTCCACTCTCATTCCCTTGGCAAAAAAAGAAAAAACTTAGTCTCGTGATCACTTCTAGTTGCAAGGGAAGCTGGAAAATAAAGTTTCTAGCAGGATAAAGGCTAAAATGTGGAGGAGGGTCTCCAGTACTAAAAGGAAGAAAGGGAAGCATGTTGGTGGTGGTGTTACAGATCTCGTCCCTTATTCAGTTAGTGGCCATCTAATTCTGCTGTCACATCCTTCAGGGTTCCTCACATTCCTCACAGAAGCTACCTAAAGGGGAACAGAGAAGCTGTGGGATTGAACCTTCAGGCTCCAAACCCCTCCTCAAATGCCTCATCTTGATTTTACTTTTTTTTTATGCTTTGGATTTTCACATCAGTTTCCTTTAAAGAGAGATTTCCTAGGCTAAAATATTTCTGAAAACCTCTACAGTAAGCACTTTTCATAACCCTCTGTACTACCCATCACTAGCAATTTTTCCCCTCTACCTCATCACCTCTCTCCCTTTCTGGGTGTCTCTGGGTTGCTGTTTGTGAAGAATGCATTTCTGTTCCCCTCTGAGTCCCCAGGCTCATTTACTCACTCAGGCACTTACTGCAGGTGAGTGACCCCATTTTTGCTTCTGGATTTTCTTGAAAAGCAGTATTTTTCTTCCCCATTAATCCTTTTCTCCTCCAGCTCTTCCTTGGAGGGTCCTCTGCCTCCTTCAGGACTCAAGGTCTCCCTCCTTGACTAAATTTACTGCTGTCACAGAGATCTTCTCTAACTCCTGGCTAAAGCCTGTTTTAAACTCCAGGGAAAGAGCCATTATATCATTATTTACCACCCAATGCTAGGACCCAAATCAATGCCAAGAAATTGCTTTGGGATGTCAGTCCCCAAGTTGCTGGGTATACATCACCCATTTATTTCTAGTTATCTGGTTACCTTGTAAGGGTAAAGTGTTTTTCTATTTTGGTAATGATACTTTGAAATTGCTTAGTGCTTTCCAATTTCCACAGCTTTATTTTTTTCTCCCCACATAAAGTATCTCGTGTGATTCTAACAAGCACCTGGAAGGTAGGATTTTCATCATCCTCAGTTTAAAGATGACTACAGGTGGTAATCAAAGGTCAAGGGACCTGGCCCAAGGCCTCACAACTGCTAAGTGGCAGAATCAAGATTTGAATTCAGTTCTTTCAACCTCACCCTTCATGTATATGAACTCTTGGTAATATGGATTATAGAAAGGATAAAACAGGATGTTGAAAGTTTCTTTCATGGTCCTTGCTCCAAAGGAAGAGCTCAAAGTAGATTTTAGTTTCCCTCCTCTATTATTATACCTGATGCTTTTGTAAAGTGACCTCGCTTACATTATTTCATATACTGTTATAGCCCTGGCAGTGGACAGGGGTGGATACAGCTCTGGATACAGAGGCTAAAATAGATGAAGTGACTCTACTGTTGTCATACAATTAACAACAAAATCTGAAGCTTAGTGCACTCCCTTTCCATGAACTGCATCATGGAAGGCGGCACATTAATGCACATCTTTTCAATGTTGACGTTCAGTCTTCAGATTGTAACGGAGATCCAATCTTCTCTCTACCGGAGATCCCGGTAGAGATAGGATACGATTTGAACACTGATATCATTTCCTGAAGCCAGAATAGAGGCCAAATCATATGAACTGGGCAAATTTATTTGATTTCTACCAGAAATGGGCAGAAGGGTAGGTGTGAGCTTCTTGTGTGCCTTAGGAAAGGTCTGAGTCTAGACACTCTGCAGTTTCATCCTTTCATTTGTACAATGATTTATTCATTATTCATTCATATAAGTAGGGTTTAGATAAGTAGAGAGATAGGGAGAAACAAACCCTGAGTATCACCCTTAGCTGGTTCTCAGGTGCTATGTGGAACTGTTTTCCAGGAAGTCCACCCAGATGTAATAAGCACCTACTCTGTGAGTGATCAGGGGGCTACAAACTTTGGTCCTTGCACTTCAGTTTCTTACCCTTGAATATAAGGAAAGTGACACGTATACACAGAACTAATACAACTAGAATGTGATTTCTTTATAGAAGAAGCAGAAATGAAATTGTGCCAAAGCATGGAGGACAATGAGATTAATTCCAGTGAGAAGATCAGGGGGAGGCTTTCTGGAATAGGAGCGATATCAAGAGGGAACACGAGCAAGGCTCAAAAGAGGAAAATGCAAGGAATAGTCAGAAAAATCTCAATTTTCCCAATGTTGTTTCAGAGTGGTTTTGGCTAGAAGACATTGGTACCAAAGATGAGTTGGGGTCCATTTCAGGAATTTTGAAGTGGGCTGAAGAGTTACCCTAAGTGGGTAGGGCTTCTCTTGGAGCAGTAGGGAGTAAGGGGTAATGGGAGGTGAGAAGGCTCTAAGATTGAAGCCAGTCACAATCACTTTCTTCTGGAGGGTGGAATTTGGGTCAGGGAGTACACATAGCACCTAACATGATGGATGAGCACAATGCCCTTCCTTCTAGCTGACACTCCATTCCCATCGCCTTCCACCCTCCACATGGCCATCATCCTTCAGTTTTTGCAGCCCAGGGCACCCCCCTCTCTCCATGCCCTCTGCACCCTCACCCAAAACTTCTCTCTCTTCCTCCTGGTCCCTCTTCCCTCTCACCATTCAACCTTTTCTTCCTCTCTCTTTTTCATGAGTAAACGTCAGACTTTTTCTTTTAAGCCTCTGTCTCAGATACCCTGCTTATCTTACTGCAGATGATCTCAGTCTTTATTGTAAAGACCATCGAATGAGGGTGGTAGTCGGGAAAAAAAGTTATGAACATTTGCAGAAGAGTATGATAAATATTTTTTAATCACTTTTAAACTTCCTGTAAATTAGGTCAAGTTGTCTTTAGCTTCTGGGTGAGGGAACTGAGGCATAGAGAGGCCAAGAATCCTTGCTAAGATCGCGCAGCTAGTTATTAGCAGCATTAGGAATCTAAGCAAAATATTTGTGACTCAATCTCATGCTAGGCGTTTCTTCCATTTTAGGCTGTTTCCTCTGAGTCAATTTCCTATGTGCCCAGAGGGTAAGTCTAGGCATAGAGAGGTGGGAAGCTTAGTTACAAGTGAGACAGTAAGATTATGAATAATAACCTCAAATAACTGCAGCATGATGTCTCTGACTGACTAACGGTGCTGTCAGCTCTAGAGCCCTCTTCAGTAACAGTGAAACTGGAATGGTCTTGCCTGTGAAACTGTAAATCAAACCAAGTATTTTGGAAAGCAGCATGGTAGGGTATACCCAAAGCTATAACATGAATAATGACCTTTGATTATGCTTAAGTAATGTCACGCATTGGAATTTATCCTAAGGACTTGTCTGACAGTGAAAAGATGCTAAATGTATGAAAAAAATCACGTTTTTAAAAAAAGGCAACATACTAAGGTATGTTCCCTGATAATAATAGTGATCATTATGAAGACTTTAGGGTTTCCCTGGTGGCTCAGATGGTAAAGACTCCATCTTCAATGCAGCAGACCTGGATTTGATCCCTGATCGGGAAGATTCCCTGGAGAAGGGCATGGCAATCCGCTCCAGTATTCTTGCCTGGAAAATCCCATGAACAGAGGAATCTGCTGGGCTACAGTTCATGGAGTCACCAAGAATTAGACACGACGGAGCAGCTAACACACACATGAAGACTTTAGTTAGGGCAAAGCGGGAGTATGGCAGGTTAGGTGAAAATGCAAAGATAGCTGAAAATGCCATGTGTACTTGACCACAAGTCAGTGCAAAGGTGTACATCTCATCTTACCAGAAGAGAACATAGGGATAGAAATAGGAAGGGGCTAGTGGGCTTATGTGGAGAAGGCAATGGCACCCCACTCCAGTACTTTTGCCTGGAAAATCCCATGGGCAGAGGAGCCTGGTAAGCTGCAGTCCATGGGGTCGTGAAGAGTCAGACACGGCTGAGCGACTTCACTTTCACTTTTCACTTTCATGCATTGGAGAAGGAAATGACAACCCACTTCAGTGTTCTTGCCTGGAGAATCCCAGGGACGGGGGAGCCTGGTGGGCTGCCGTCTATGGGGTTGCACAGAGTCGAACACGACTGAAGCGACTTAGCAGCAGCAGCAGTAGCTGTGTGCTTATGATGCTGGGAAAGATTGAAGGTGGGAGGAGAAAGGGACGACAGAGGATGAGATGCTTGGATGGCATCACCAAGTCGATGGACATGAGTTTGAGTAAGCTCCAGGTGTTGGTGATGGACAGGGAAGCCTGGCTTGCTGCAGACCATGGGGTCGCAAAGAGTCAGACATGATGGAGCGACTGTACTGAAGTATGCTTATGGATATTTTTTTTCTTCCTGAAATTGTCATTGGTGTGCTGTGGTTTTCATAATGAAACATGGAAGAAAACTAAGGGTTTAGGGTTTGCTCAGAGCTGTTGAAATGAGCTTAGGTCTCCCTTTCTATGTTGGATGTTGACAAACACTAGAAAAGTCCTCTAAACCTCAGGAGCTTTTGGGACAGATCCATGTTCCACACAGCTGACATCCTACACCTTTTATTCTTCTTGCATTCTGAACACCTCTGTGAAAATCTCATATCATATGCATTCCCAGGAAGCATTTTCAGACACTCTGAATTGTTGCCCTTGAGAAACTATCTCCCACTAATAACCTTTTAGCTAAGTTTCCTCCACAAAGAGTGTGTATGTGTGAAAGAGAGAAAGTGTGTGTGTGTGTGTGTGTGTGTGTGTGTTATGTGTTTGTTGCTCTGTTTGGTGTTTGGAGACTTCATTCTACCACTATTTATTCTTTCAGCCTCAGCTGATGGCTAACATAGAACAAATTCTTTTTTCAAGTTACTTGGTCCATAGAGAGGCTTTAGGGAATTCACAAATATCCTATTATTGAGTAGAAACTTTTATGTGAAGTGAAGAAAATATTTATCATTTAATCATTTTCTCTAAAAGCTCCTCTTTGAGGCTTTAAATTTAAGAGAACTGAATTGAAGTCATCATGGCAAGGACAGAAAGAGCTGCCTAGACCAGAAAGAGGAGGGCGATGAGTAACCTTCTGAAAGTTCAAGAATCACATGTTGGGAGCATCTCCAGTTGTTTTGGTGGGAAGCAGTCCCTGTCCTCCAAATGCTTTCTCCATCTCTTCTCTCTCTCACTCTTTTTTTCACTTGATGTTGATTTTTATAGCTGAACTTTTTGAATATGAGGGTGACAGCCCACAAGTTAAAAACATTCTGTGGCTCCCAACACTTGCTGCTCTCCCAGCTTGTAACAGATGGATTTATAGCTATTATTCCATAGAATATGATGCATGATGAGATTGTCCTCACACGAGAAAAAAAAGCCTTCATAATTTACCTTCAAATCGGAGTTTGAGTGAGTGCTGGGAGGCCCAGCTCTGCCATGGTGTGAAATGGATTCCCGGGAAGGGGTATGGCTCAGTTGTCTGACCTTTACAGCATATTTAAATACATATTCTGGTGTTTAGGGTAGTAAATAATGCAGCTAAGGTTATGTGCAGAGGAGAGCGGAGGGAAACATTTGCAGCAAAGCTGTGGGCTGCCCTGGCAGGGAGACAGGCGGTTGGCTTTGAACTGGATTTTGGAATCTGGGTGGGGGAGTGACAGCAAATATTTTCCACATGGATGCCAGCTACTTTGGCACTGAAAGGACTAAGAATCCCGAGGCAGAAGTTGGTTCTGTTGATTCAGGGTAGGTTTTGCCTTTGTGAGCTGGTGGCAAGTGTATGAGTGGATTTTCATTTATTTGTTCATCCATTCAACAAGCATTTATTTAGCACCCACTGTGTTGTTATTGTTCAGATTGCTCAGTTGTCTGATTCTTTGTGATCCCATGGATAGCAGCACCACGTCAGTCTTCCCTATCCTTCACTATCTCCCAGAGTTTGCTCAAACTCAAGTCCATTGAGTCAATGATGTTATCTAATCATCTTATCCACTGTCACCACCTTCTCCTCCTGCCCTCAATCTTTCCCAGCATCAGTGTTTTAACATATTGTATATTGGGTACTGTCTTACGTGCTGAGGATGTGAAGACCTTGCCCTCTGCCTTCAACTAGCTTACAGTAAAGATGGGTGGGAATGAGTAAGTTATGATAATGTACAATTCAGTAGAAGCATGTATGGAACACAGAGATAACATATAAGAGGGACTGATTAGAGGGACTGACTAACTCTACTAAGGGCTCAGGGAAAGCTGAAAGTATGGGGGTAAAATATGGCTTGGGTTTTAAAGGATGGATAGGAGTTCACCCGTGATAGATGGTGGGGTAGGACATTCCAGAAAAAGGGAAAAGCATGTGTAAAGGCCTGGAAGGAATAGAATAATTAGACACGGGTGAAGATGGTTTGCCTTCATGTAAGTAAGATGGTGGGAACGGTCAGTAGATAAGACGACTGAGGCCCTTTATAAATGGGCACTGTATGATATATTATTAAGGAAAATAAACATTTACTGAACACTTACATTATCCTAGGTTTTCTTTTAAGTACCTAGATAATCTCACTTAATCCACACAGCAACCTCTGAAGTAGGTGGTAGCATTATTTTCATTTTATAGTCAAGGAACAAAGGCTCAGAACAGTAAAGTGACTTGTCAAAGCCACACAGAAATGAACTGATGGTAACTTGAAATAGTGTTAATAATAAAGACTGAGAGAAATAAATGGATTTGAGAAGTATTTAGGTGGGAAAATCAACAGAACTTAATGATCAGTTGGATATAGAAGAATGTGGAGGAGGACAAGGAGGGATTTGAGGATGATTTATAGATTTTCATCACTTGTAATGAGGAGGCTAGTCATGACATTCAGAGAGTACTAGAGGTCCTGGGAGAAAGAACGTGAATTATTAAAGAATGCCTACCTTTAAGGTACATAAATGTAGAGATTTAAAAGCAGAAATGAAAGTCCATTTGTCATTCATCTCCTGACACTTCATAGCTTAAGAGAACATTTAATTGCTTTAGGATTCTGTGAGTTGGCAGGCTGGGCTGGGCCAGGTTGTTCTGGTCTTGGCTGAGCTGGGTGGCTCTGTTCCTGATGGGCGGCTGGCCCTGAGTCCCGTCCCCAGGTAACCCAGGGTGTCCTCAGGGGCCAGGCAGTGTTCTTAAGGAGCATGCAATGTCTGGAGACCTGGGCCCAGAACTGGAACACTCTTCTTCTGCCATAGTCTTCTTGGGCATGCAAATCACAAGCCACCCCAGATCCAAAGGCTGGAGGGGTAGACCCTGACTTGTGATGGGAGAAGCTGCAGGTCACAACTGGAAGTGAGCCTGGGTACCGGCAGGTGTGACAGTTGGGTCTGTTGCTGCAGGCATTTGGCCATAAATGTGTCCTCCAGGGTAGCAGGTCTACTTTATAGTCTCAGATTGCATCTCCACTCCTCCACCTTCCAGCGTTCACTCTTGTCTTGCTCATCCTTGTGTAACAAGCGTTATCCGGTGGTCTGTTGCGGAGGCTGCCACTCTGCTGGCTGCTGTGAATACAGAAGTGAATGAAGCATACTCCCAGCTTAACTTGAGGTTAAAGGAAGTTGTGGTTCTTTTAGTGGTGAAGTTACTGCACACGTCCCCAACCCTGCCTGGTGTTCTTCATCTGACATCGTCCTGATGTAACGACTGTTGAAGCCTTAGTCCTCTGGGACAGAGGCTGCTTCCTGTAGGTGTGCAGAGAATGTGTCACCCACCAGTGGGATGGGCTATTTCTGAACACGCTTCAGAGAGAAAGCACGTTTTCCTGTAAGCACAGCCATATGCCACATCTTGAATGTTAAAATTTAGCCACCGCTGAATCATCTAGAGATGAAATAAAGGTTATGAGTTTTTTTAAAGCAGAAATAAAGGCCTTTCAGCTCTATTTTTATAACTTCCTTCTGATTATAAAAGAAATAAGAGTATCTATTATAACAAATTTTAAAATCTGAAATGTATGATGAAGGAAATAAAAATCACCTATTGCTCATGAATGGTTATATCAACATAGTTGTGCATTAATTTTGTAAAATATGCTTGACACTTTATATAAAAAATTTTAATTTAACATTGTCATTATATAGACTGTACACATATGCATATATTTAAAAAACATTTGTTAGTATTATGTATTATTTTATAGAGTGTATTTTGTACTTAACACTATACAGTGACATACTGTATACAATATCATAAAATAATGTTATGGAGATGTGATTTTATCTTATATGGAAATATCACAGCTTAATTAACCTTTCTGTATTGTGCAGTATATACAGTGTTTCAGATGGTTTGCTACTATAAAAAATGCTGATATGTCCTTCCTGTGGGCATCTGATTATTTACTCTGGACATAGTCTTAGAAGTAGAAATACTGGGCTGGAGGGTATAAGCATTTTTTTTAGATTTGTAATAGATACTAAGAAATAGTTTGCAGAAAAGTGCCATAGCAGTTGTAACCTCATTTTCTGAATTTTCTTTGATTCAAAACCTATCTGGGTGGCAATTATGGAAACTTTCCCAGCAAGCATTTGTTCATTGTTTCCTTGACTCAGTGATTCATTCATTTATTCAGCAAACATTTCTAGAGAGATAAAGTACCCAGGAGGAATAGGAGGAATAAAAATGTTTAAGGTACTTAACACAACTTTATGCATTTGTCAAAACTCATAGAACTGTGCACCAAAATAAGTTAATTTTGCTGTATGTAAATTAAAAAAAATAACTTTTAAAAAATGACTAAGACATGCCCATAGCTCCAAGGAACTTAAAATTCAGTGAAAAAGATAAGACATGCATATGATAATTACAGCACAAGACAGCATATTAAGATACCATAGAGGAAGGGAAAATATGTATCGGCATGTTTTATGCCCTAGGAGCTGGGCCAAGTGTTTTACACATTCTTTCCTTTGTTTATTTCCTGGGAATACAAAGATGAAGAGCCAGAGTGCCTTTTCTCTAAGAGACCCCAGCAGCACGAGAGTCAGACCTGCAGTTACCACCAACATGGTAATTATTGTAACATGCATACGTAAGAGGAAAGTGTCTGCCTGGGGGAGTTAAGGTTAAGAGAGAGTTTGATGTAAGACATGAAAGAAAAATAGCCTCATTTACTCCTCACAAGTGCCTGGAAAGGCAGGGGCTTCATGCTTGGTCTACGGGGGTGGAAAAAATTGAGACTTTCAGAGGTTCGGAAAGTGGCCTGAGGTTATCCAGCTTAGAAGTGGAGTCACAGCATCCATTTGGATCTGTGCTCACTCTCCCAGTCACTGGATGTCTGGAGAGGCACTGGAAGTTGGGATGAGCCTTATGGAGTGAGGAGAAGGGAGAGCTGGAATGACCGAAGCACAGCATTTCCTGGGAAGAGCTTTGGAAGCGAGCTTTGGGTAGGAGACCTGATGTTCATTTGGGGAGTGATGCAGGGAGGTGATGGGGAGCCAGATGTCAGAGGGCCCTGCATTCTAACCTCAGGACTCCAGGCCTTAGTTGGCTGGTAGAGAAGCCATTGATATTTTGAGAACAAGGGAGTTGCCTGCTGGGAGGTGTGCATCAGAAAGGATTAATTCCAAAGTGACACCTTCAATGATTAGATGAGGGGTAGGTGGAGACCCCGTTCCCCTGGAGAGCTCTCCTGCTTCCAAAGATGGCATTTCCATGTGAAAGGAAGGAAGCTGGTGCAGATAGCCCGGTGCTCAGTTCTTGACTCATTAGGCCCATTCCTAGTTATTCCAGGGTTTTGTTGGCTCTAGCAATTCTTTGGTCGATTCAGTCACAATAGTAGAAAAAACTCTGACCTAGATTTTGTTATATTCTTTCAGTTAAAATAGCAGATAAACAAAACCTCTCTGACTCAAACATTATTTCCTTTCTACATTCTATCTCTACTCTCAGTTTGCAATTCCAAAATTAAAAGGTTTGTTTTCTTAAATAATAACAGCACTCAATGTTGAAATAGTCTAGTGAGTGATGTAGTAGTACTAGTACCGTGAGGATGGGAAAGAAGGGGACCTGAGAGGCCCAGCCCCCAGCCAAGGCTGTTCTGGTGGGAAACAGCTTTCTCTCTTTGATGGTCTAGCTTCAGCTCAGGCCCGTAGGTGGCTTGTGGGCAGGGGTTGGGTGAGGTGGTAGCAGGGAGCACTGCGGAGCTACCTGGGAGTCGCCTGGGAAAGGGGAGCTTGTAGAGCCTCCCAGAGGATGAACAGAGTGGTATTTGGGGGATGTATGGGCCAGTTTGACTTCCATTTCCTTTTGATAGGGTGTTATAGGTGGGTGGTGGATACCTGAATTTTATGTCTCTATCTGTCTATCTGGCAACAGAAGGAAGAGCCCATCTCTTTCTTTCCTACAGAACCATGATTATATTCACCTCTAACTCCAAGACACCGATCCTTGGTCTTTAGCTCCAAAATCATCCTTAGGATAGTTTTCTTTTTCCGTGTCCTACACGGCCTCTGCCTGCCTCACCACCTTCTTAACTCCAGCTCACACTTAACTGCCATGCTCCAGCCTTGATGACTTCCTTTTTGATTCTTATCCCAAGGCATTGAGTGTTTTGAGCCTGAGTCTTCACCACCAGTGTTCCGTGTGAGTTCAGTGATTTCCCTTCTTTCCTTCTTCAGATGGCTAGCTACTTCTCATGATTCATTCACTGTTTAGAAAGAACATTTCTGACCTCACAATGTGAAAGATATAAAGATAAATGTTTATTTTATAATTCAGAGAACATCATTATAATTTGTAATTACACATTCATTTCTTTGACAAAAGCAGTGTATTTTTTATATATATTAATTGTATATATTTATGTAGACATATTTATGCTCCCTTGGTAGCTCAGTTGGTAAAGAATCTGCTTGCAATGTGGGAGATCCCAGTTTGATTCCTAGGTCAGGAAGATATACTGGAGAAGGGATAGTCTACTCACTCCAGTATTCTTGGGCTTCCCTGGTGGCTCATCTGGTAAAGAATTTGCCTGCAATGTGGGAGACCTGGGTTTGAACCCTGGATTGGGAAGATCCCCTGGAGAAGGGAAAGGATACCCACTCTAGTATTCTGGCCTGGAGAATTCCATGGACTGTATATTCCCCAATTCCATGGGTTCACAAAGAGTTGTACATGACTGAGCCACTTTCACTTTCACATGTATTTATATATGTGTGCTCAGTTGCTTCAGTCGTGTCTGACTCTTTGGACTCTATGGACTGTAGTCTGCTAGGCTCCTCTGTTAATTGGATTTTCTAGGCAAGAACATTGGAGTGGGTTGCCAAGCCCTCCTCCAGGGGATCTTCCTGACCCAGGGATCTAACCTATATCTCCTGCATTGCATGCAGTTTCTTTACTGCTGAGCCCCTTGGGGAAGCCTACATATATTTATACGTATATATTCATATATATATATATATATATATATATATATATATATAATACACACCTAACTCAGGGGCTGGAACATAGAAGAGGGTTCATTAATATTTACTGAATGGTCAAACCTGAGGTGTCCCATTTCTGTGGCCTCATCAACACGTTTCCAGGGTGAATTGGGTGTGAGCACACTACATATCCTGGGGGTAGGGAAGCTTTCTTCTCTTCAGGGTTGACTGTGTCAGTCCTTTCTATAATCTTTGGCTCTTTCCATGAGTCGAACTGATGGCCCCAAATGAGAATATTCCACTGATGATGCTCTGGGTAGGAAGAAATTTCATTAAAGATAAATAATTCATCTCTGAAACGAAATGAGTAATCAGGACAACAGCATTTTGATGGGTTTGCTGAGAAGATAATTTTCTTCTATCATTGTCACAAACATTTTAGAAATCTTAAGTTATTTCTTTGTACAGGAAAATTCTCTCACTGATAAAGTATATTTGGGGGAGTCAATTTTTTTATTTTTTTGGTTTCTAGAATTAATTTAAGAAAACTTAAGATTATTTTTCACTGTGTTCCAGAGTAACTTTGCAACTTACCAGGTAGAAATTTGTATATGTTCTCTCCCATCTTAATCATGTAACACTCCACTAGAACATCTCGTATCTGAATGGCTTCTGAGTTGCTAGTTCTTCACTGCAGTGGGAGTGGCGGGGTTTTGAGTGTCCCAGCATGTTGGGGAAGTGGAATCTAGTTTCCTTTAGATTGGAGATGGGGTTCAGAAAGTTCTCTTTCTGCCTAGCTGCAGTGAGGTGTGTCACTTGCTGTATTCCTTCCTTTCCATCTTTCTGCTCTCCTTTCCCATTCCTAGGACACATACTACCCCAAATAATCAAGCAAGACCCTTCTCAAAAGCCAGGCTTTTGTAGTGACGCAACCTCAGCTGCCCTAGACTCAGACCCTGTGTTTGAGATCGATTTGTTCTTAATCGTCATGCCTCTGCCTTGGCAGGCATTCTTCACTTTGCCTGGAATTCTGCGCTCATCCTATTCTTCCACCACCCTCCTCCCTTCCACATCTCCCTCTCCTTAATCATCCTCTGGAACTCAACCCAGATATCACTCCTCCTCCTCCTGGATGCCTGACCTGATCGCCCTTCTCTGTTCACTGACAGCTCCTCATGCTGCTGCTGCTGCTAAGTTGCTTCAGTCGTGTCTGACTCTGTGCGACCCCACAGACGGCAGCCCACCAGGCTCCCCGTCCCTGGGATTCTCCAACAAGAACACTGGAGTGGGTTGCCATTTCCTTCTCCAATGCATGAAAGTGAAAAGTGAAAGTGAAAAGTCGTGTCCGACTCTTAGCGACCCCATGGACTGCAGCCTACCAGGCTCCTCCGCCCATGGGATTTTCCAGGCAAGAGTACTGGCTAAATAACCTCTATTAAAGACATCCTCTTTTGATTACTATTTTGTGTTCATGTATCTAACTCACTAGTTGTGAAATACTCTGGAGGAGGGCAGGACTGGGTCTAATTTATCTTTGCATCACTAGGGAATACTAGATGCTGCTTATTAATTAATGGATATGGAAAGCATTTTATTTGTTTCAAGTCCTATGCCAAAATAAAACACAGCAAGTTGCTTATTTGTAGTGAGATCCTATTTTTAAGTCTCTAACAGTATTATAGCTTTAAATACAGCTGATAATTATGGTTCTTCCCTTTCTCTTCCTCTTCATCATTGAATTCTAACTGATAATCCAGTCTGTGAATGAGAACTTCAAAGATGCTCTCTATGGATACACTTGGAAGAAGAGAGAAGACACAATCCTTATTTATCAAAAGCCTGCAGTCTGAAGGAGGAGGCAGGACAGACAAACAATATTAACAGACGAAGGATACATGTACACAGTTATTGCTGGTGCGTCTGCTAAGCCTCAGGGATTAATAATAACTAACCACAGTAGCAAACAATAATTTAGAAGTTGGTCATTGGGTATCCTGGAACATAACATACTTGAATACACTAAGCTATAAATAAATAAAGGTTTCAAATTAAGATTCAAAGTACAGTCATCTTGATCCTAATGATCAAGATGTTATTCTGATTATCACTTCTGGCCATGTATAAAGGAAATATATTAGCATTTCCCCAGTTACATGTTAGATCTCAGGCAAATCAATGCATAAAACAGAAACAAATTTTCAGTACATATATGTGTGTGCATGCTAAGTTGCTTTAGTCATGTCTGACTCTGTGTGACCTTATGGACTGTAGCCCACCAGGCTCCTCTATCCTGGGATTCTCCAGGCAAGAATACTGGAATGGGTTGCCATTTCTTCTCCAGGGGATCTTCCTGACCCTGAGATCAACTCTGTGTCTCTCATATCTCCTGCATTGGAAGTGAGTTCTTTACCACTAGCGCCACCTGGGAAGCCCATATATATAAATGTGTGTGTGTGTGTGTGTGTGTGTGTGTGTGTGTGTGTGTGTATACCTTTATAGAATGTAATCTCATTGATACCAAACACCGGCTTATCAGTGGATATACATATCTGCATATAGCTCTAATAACCCTGAATGCACTCTTTGGTCTAATTTGTAATTTTAAGTATGTTTCTACCTTTTCCACCTGTTTTAAAATAGACCATGTAGCTTTAGTTTTTAATTTGTAATAGCAATGTGGAATCCATCATAGAATATGCTACTAATTGCTTGAATACGTCTGTGCTATTGGGTATTTAGGTTAATTGTTGTGTGTGTTTTTGTTTCTTTTTCCTGTGATGGAGAGCAGCGTTGTGAACATTTCCATACAAATACCTTTTTTTCTTTTTCTTCCTGAATGTGTTCCTTGGAATATAAGACTATATTACCCGAAGTGGAATTAGCTGGTTAATTGCATAAATAGCTTTGTCATTTGGCTAGAACGCTCTCTAGCAGGCTGGGCCAGCATCCCCAGGAGAGTTTGTGTGCTCAGTCATGTCCTACTCTTTGCTACCCTGTGGACTGTAGCCCATTAGGCTCCTCTGTCCATGGGATTTCCCAGGCAAGAATACTGGACTGGGTTGCTATTTCCTCCTCCAAGGGATCTTATCGACCCAAGTATTGAGCCTGTGTCTCCCACATATCCTGAGTTTGCAGAGACGACGAGAGGGCACCTAGCGTGCTGAGTAGCTCTAGGCCCACCCATTCTCTCAGCTTACTTACAAAGGCCACTCCCAGGGCCTTTAGCCCATCTTCTGGGAGAGCAGGGTGGGTGCTGGAACCCATGTACCCAGACCCTGTTCCAGCACTGCTTGTCCGAGTGACCCTCAAGTAAGCGACTCAACCACCTCTCAGCTTCCATTTCCAAATCTGTATGATGGGGGAATGATAACTAACTCATCCTAAAAGGTTCTTGTGTGTTAACTCATTCCAAGTGCTGAGGCCGACCCAGACAGAGACAACTCTGTCAGAGTTGCAGAGTACTGTCAGAGACAGTACTGCCACCGTCAACTGTTATCACTCAGGTTGGTGTGTGTTGAATTTTGTCTTCTGGGTTCAGGAGGATATTCTTATACTTTGTAAATTCAGAATTAATTTTCGCTAATTCAAGTGGTACCCCAGCTTTTCAGAAGTGAGTTAATTTGCTCTTCTAAAAATCTGCTGAAGATGGTCTGCTGGGCACTTGCTTTTCTTCCCTTCTAAACTACCTGTTCTGTGCTTTCAGGCATCTCTGTCTCTCCCTGGTATCCATAAGCATGACTTCCAGTCTTGGACCAGCAGATGGTTATCCTTTCCAATATAAGGACAAACAACCAAACTTCCTCACTTTACTAGTCGTTTTCCTTGTTCTTCTATTTGCTCTTTCCCTGACAGCTTGTTTTCACATTATAGGAATGACAGCTAATTGAAGGCAGGGAATTGGTAAGTTCAGTGGATTCCCAACTGTGCCCAGGGGGCCAGGCGGGACCTGGTTCTCCTCAGGTCATCTTCTAGACCCACCAGAGATTTTTAAAAAACACACTGAGGAAAGATCAATAGCCTTGAGGTCCCACCTGGACTTGAGTCTTGACTCTGCACTGTGTAGCCTGGGGAGATTTCTTAGCTTCTCTGAGCCTGAGCTTCCTCAGCTGGATGACGGGGAGAACAGTCCTGAACTTGGAGGGTTTCTCTGGAATATCTTCTCTCCTCTACCTCTTAAGAGAACTGGGACTTTCTGGAGCTACTTCTAATGCCAGCTAATATTGCCTAACTTCCTTCTATGTGTTAGATGCTAGGTTCTGATTGACAGTTTTCTTCTTTATTCCTCACGGCAGCCCTATGAAGGCTGTGTGCCTGTGTGCAGAGGCAGAAAGGGAGGCTCTGGGGATTAAATAACTTGCTCAAGGATATGCAGGAAGTGGTGGTGCTGGATGTAACCCAGGATGTAAGCAAACCCAAGGGTGTTTACTTTCTGTGATTTAGGGCTTGACTACTATACATTGGCGGAGAAGGCAATGGCACCCCACTCCAGTACTCTCGCCTGGAAAATCCCATGGACGGAGGAGCCTGGTAGGCTGTATGTAGTCCATGGGGTCGCTAAGAGTTGGACACGACTGAGCGACTTCACTTTCACTTTTCACTTTCCTGCATTGGAGAAGGAAATGGCAACCCACTCCAGCGTTCTTGCCTGGAGAATCCCAGGGACAGGGGAGCCTAGTGGGCTGCCGCCTATGGGGTCGCACAGAATCGGACACGACTGAAGCGACTTAGCAGCAGCAGCACTACACACTGGGGCTTCCCTGGTGGCTCAGAGGGTAAAGCGTCTGTGTGAGGTGCAGGAGACCCGGGTTTGATCCCTGGGTTGGGAAGATCCCCTGGAGAAGGAAATGGCAGCTCACTCCAGTACTCTTGCCTGGAAAGTCCCACGGACAGAGGAGCCTGGTAGGCTACAGTTCATGGGGTTGCAAAGAGTTGGACAGGACTGAGTGACTTCACTTTCACTTTTCACTTTCTACTATACTTTAGTTTCTTGGGTAATTCTTCTCTGTTAAATAATATCTATCCCAGGAGCTCATTAACCACCTGTGACTTTGCTCCTGCCTTCATTCAGCCAACTTGTTTGTTGAGTATCTCTTTCATGCCAGTCCCTGGTCCAGGAGCCAGGGTACAGCTGTGTCGTGATGACGGGCTTACCTCCTCCAGACTGGCTGTGGGAGAGCCTAGGACTTAATCCTGAGAACTCTGTCCTCCTCAGCATGCAGGGGGCCTCTGCAGGCCTTGGCTGCATGGTGGGAGTGAGCTCCTTTGGTGGGGCCATCCACTCTTCAGCACAGGATGTATCATCAGTGGTGGCTTGTAGGTGTCCCATGGCTGCATCCTGCCATACTGGTTATCTGATGTGACATTTCCTCTGCTCAGGGCTGGATTAATTAGAGGTTACTGGAGAATTTGAGTGAGGCTCATATATGTGAGAAGGGAAGCTCCTGGCTGAACCAGAGATCTTGACTGCATAAAGGCCATTAAAAGGGGGATTCATCTTCCTTGTTCTGGGCCCATTGGGAATAAACATTAAAGTCATTATAAGACTCCCATCACCTTGGCCCTACTCTGGTATTTCCCATATCTCCCAGCCCCAGTATCTTCTGGAAGGGCTGTTCATGTATTAATAATTCTTGATTGTCTTGAGTTACTATAGTTCTAGAAACAAATCGAGTTTCCCCAGAGGCAGTTGTGTCCTCTGGCCTCCTCTGGAGGCTCCTGAAGACAGTTAGGTCTGTGTGGGAACAGAGCCCTGTAACAGCCTGCAGCACAGATAGTTGCTGAGGAAAGGCCTCCCCCAGGCACAGGTCAGCCCTAGAGGCACTCAGCTGTCAGAGTTGCAGAGCGGTCAAGCCTTCAGCTTGGGTACCAAGATGTCACATTGCCCAGATTGCAGGTGAGCATCTCTGTATGCACCTTCATGGACCCGTTTCCCTGCCTTTGGGTGCAGCGTGTGTCCATTGCCCCCAAGCCCAGAGGAGGTTTGTTATTTCTGCAAGAGTCAGTCCGCTGCTGCCTTGGCTACAGACATGGCCTGTGAAAGGCAGATGACCAGTCCCAGCTCTCAGAGATGTTACTCGGTGTAGAAAGGGTGGGATCCAGAATCTGTATATTTGTAAGTTGCTCAGATAAGTCTGATTCATATGGTCCCCAAGAAGACCCCAAGTCTCTAATGGTCCCCTTAGAGACCATTCATATGGTCTCTAAGCCACACTTAGAGAGGTCTTACATGTTATGTGCTGTACACAGGTGTGCACACACACACATACGTACACCTGCTTCTCTCTTTCTTTCTGACCCTCTCCTGCACATTTTCCCATCCCCAGCCTTCCACTCGCTCACCTGTGTTAGTGCGCTCTCTGCCTCATAGGCCTACAATACCTGAGAAGCTTGTGGCATGTTTTAGGTATTGGGCACCTGCCAGCTGGTTGAATGACATCTCCGCTGTGATTCTGGGTTAATTTCTGCTTGAAGTGGAGCTGCACACCGTCCACCTGGACCCTTCAGAGTCCTGTACAGTGATAATAGGCACACCCCTTCCCTTTCCCCAGGTCACCTCCTACTCACAGGGAACCTATTCTCTTGAGTCAACGTTCCAACTTTAGAAGAAAAACCAGAGCCTGAGCCCGGGTAGGTGGCCTGGAGGAAGAACCTGAGCATGGGGTGTGAAGCAAAGTTTAGGGTGGAGCTTAGGTTTCAGGAGAGTGGAGAGGTGGCCAGAACTGTGGAAGGAGTGTCAAGTTCTCACTCCTGAAGAGCTGAGCTTGCTCAAACAGCTCTGGAAGCCCACTTGCCAGTTCCTGTGTCTTCCTTAAGCACTGAGCTTGGAATTAAGAGTTGGCTTGAGGTTGACTTTGTGGCCCTCTCTTGAGGATTTCATTGGGTTTACTTTGAACTTAGTCTTGCAGAGATTCAGCAAAGGTTCGAATGTACCCCAGCCGCCTTGGGAACTTTAGTGGCACTGATATTGCTGAGTTAATTGATGCTCTTAATCAGGAAGGAGGTGGAATATAAAACATTGGGAGGGAACAGGGCTAGATTTTTCAGAGGAAAGAATATACCAGCACTACCATTTATGTATTGTGGGACTTTACTTAGTTATTTAATCTTTTAAAGACTCTGGTTCAGGACTATGCTGGCAGTCCAGTGGTTAAGATATCACCTTCCAATGCCAGGGGTATGCAGTCAACCCTTGGTCATGGAGCCAAAATACCACATGTCTCATGGCCAAAAAACAAAAACATAAAACAGAAACTACATTGTAACAAATTCAATGACTACTTTTAAAAAAACTCTGGTTCATCCCTGAAAAAAAATTGGCAATAGGGGTAGTCACATTTCATAGGGTTTTGAATATTAAAGGTGAAAATGGATGTGAATATTGACTTCTATTTCTATTATTATTATTAATTGAAATTTGTCAGTTGACTACTATTTGTCCTATATTTACTTGTTAACAGACATTTTAAACATCTATTATGTATCAGGTAGGGTTATGTTAGGGTTTAGTTAGTTTAGTTTATTTATTTATAATACTGATTAAGAGGCTCAAAACTTGCTCTCACATGTTTCATAATATAGAAAGAAAATAAAATATCAGTAATACAATTCAGTGAAACATTGATGTAATATTAGGATGCACTGAGGGACATATAAAAGAATGAGTAGCAGAGTCTGCTGAAAGAGTCATGGTAGGCTTTATGCAAAAGATAACTTTGATTTGAGGCTTAAAATATGAGAGTAGTGTTTCAAGTATAATAGTTAATAAAATATGTGGGCTGAAACAAAAGGAAGATTTATTGACTGATGTAACATAAAAGGCTAGAGGTTAACAGCTTCAGGTCAGGCTTGATCCAGCAGCTCAAATGATATTATCATGGAATTAGGTTCCCTTAGTATTTCTACTCAGAGAAGGCGATGGCACCCCCACTCCAGTACTCTTGCCTGGAAAATCCCATGGACAGAGGAGCCTGGAAGGCTGCAGTCCATTAGGGTCGAGAAGAGTTGGACATGACTGAGCAACTTCACTTTCACTTTTCACTTTCATGCGTTGGAGAAGGAAATGGCAACCCACTCCAGTGTTCTTGCCTGGAGAATCCCAGGGACGGGGGAGCCTAGTGGGCGGCCATCTATGGGGTCGCACAGAGTCGGACACGACTGAAGCGACTTAGCAGCAGCAGCAGCAATATTTCTACTGGGTTGTGCATTGTTGGCTGATTTTACTTTGTCTTCCTTCAGCAACTTCAGAAACTCCCTTCAAGACAGCAAAATGGTTGTAGTTATTCTAGAACTCATTTCTTTATTCAATGTTATCAAAAGAAGTGGGGTTGTTAGGATGTTTCCTGAAAGAGAAGTCCCAGCAAGACTCAAGCTGAATTTTGTTTCATTCTAGTTAGGTAACATATTTTTTTTCCCCTAAGCCAACCACTGTGCCATAGGAGTGGAATAGAGCCAAACAGAGCCTACTCCTTAAACTTAGGATGGGTCAGTGCATGGTCCATACCATCTGAACCACATGTCTTATCATGGGGAGACTTGCTTCCCCAAAGTGATATTGTTCCCATGAGGAGAGAGCATGGATTCGGGGCAGCATAGAGAATCTTACTGTTGCTTAGTCGCCAAGTCGTGTCTGACTCTTTTGAAACCCCATGAACTGTAGCTGTCCAGGCTCCTCTGCCTTGGGATTTTCCAGGCAAGAATACTGGAGTGGGTTGCCATTCATTTCTCCAGGGGCTCTTCCCGACCCAAAGATCGAACCCACATCTCCTGCACTGGCAAGTGGTTTCTTTACCTCTGAGCCACTGGGGAAGCCCACAGAGAATCTGGCTATCTATTGTATCAGTAATTTGGATGAGAAAAAAAGTGGGGGGCAAGTGAGAACAGAGTATAGTTGAAGAACAACTCTTAGCTGAGAATCTCTAGAGCTTTGTGCAATGATGGAGATATTCTGTAATCCACTATTTGCAGTATGGTAGCCACTGGCCACGTGTGACTGTGGAGTGCTTGAAATGTGGCTAGTGTGACTGGAGAACGGAATTAGTAATAGTTATTTTTAAACTTTAAGTGATTGCTATGTAGCTAATGCCTATAGTGCTAATTGGAAAGCACAGATCTAGAGTCTAGATAGGGTTGTGAAAGACGATTGAGAGAGAGACAGAGAGAGAAACAGAGAGAGATGGAAATAAATGAAGCCAGAATGCCCTGGTTATGTATTATTTTGGGGGGATAATTGAAAAAGTTTCAGAAATAGTTTTCTCCATTCTGTGGTTCAGAGTAATGCAGAGAATAGAAACCAAAGTAAAGAGCTGGTGACAAAAAATGAGGACAGAGACCTAGGCTGGGCAAGGTTGAGAAGGCCTTTGTGCCATGCTGGTCACTTTACATTCTACCCTGTAGGCAGTAGGGAGTCACCGAGGATTTGTAGAAATGACACGGTCTGACCTGCTTGTTGGGAAGGCAGCCTGGCACCTTGTGGAAGAAGGACTTGTGCAACTAGAGACAGGGATACCAGTAAGGAGGCAGATAAGACAGAGCTCATGAGAGAGGATGAGAATTTGAACTGGGGAAGGAGTGGTAGCCATGCATGGAAGAGTGAGATACGAAGAGTAGGGGCAGAGTAATGGAGTGGGTTTGCATGTGGTGCAGAAAAATGTAGCAGGATTCCTGGGCTTTTGGCCTGGACAACAGAATGGGTGATCATGCCCTCTTTGAGATGTGGCATTCCCAAAGGAGGGGGCAAGTCTGAGTGGTTCTTGATGAACATGTTTTAGGGCAGGTGGTATTTAGTGTACCCATTGGAAGTTGGCTGATAGGGTCTTAATCTGTTCTCTCAATGAGTTTACATTCTATTTATGGAAATTAGATCTACATAACTTAAGTCATTAGAAAACTAGTTCCACATGCATAATGACTGGAAGCCTTAAATGCTGCACGTGGTTTATGCATGTGTTCCAGGCACTTTTTCTGCATGAAAAACCACCCCAAAATTTAGTAGTGCAAAAGGAAAACATGTTCATGAACAGACTACGTTCATGATTCTGTGGGTCAAGGGTTTTGACAGGGCACTAGGTAAACCTTGTCTGAAACCTCCACGGGAAGGAGCCAGAACTGAGGCTGGCCCAAAAGGGGAGGTTGCAGGCTCTGAAGATGTCCCCGCTCAGAGCTGGCGGCCGATGCCTGCTCTTGGAGGTCACTTAGCACCACTTCCCCTCTACTCTGTTGGTTAAGGTAATAACAAAGATAGGTCTGCTTTCAAGGGAGGGACATGAACTCCCTCTACCACTCAATAGGAGTGTTGAGGTCAAATTGTAAGATAAACATGTAGGATGAGAGATCCTGGGAAATATGTTGACCATTGATGGAGAGATGAGTGGGGACTGGGGTAAGGAGGGATGGCTCTCTGCTGGGGGTGAGGTTGGAGCTGACACTTGAGGGTAGGTAAGGGGATGCTGACAGGGAGAGAAGGATACATGCATGTTGTTGGTGACAGCAGAAAGGATTTCTGTTTCTTTTGGGGCTACGCAGGGACAGAGGAGCCTGTTGGGCTGCCGTCTATGGGGTCGCACAGAGTCGGACATGACTGACGCGACTTAGCAGCAGCAGCAGCAGCAGCAGTCAGTGTTATTAATGCTGAGGGCAGCTGAATAGGCTGAAGAAGAAATCCTACAATGAGATAAAGCCATCTGTAGCAAATGGCTTCCTTCTAGATATCCGTTCAACATATTCCACTTCAAGTTTAAAGATCCCTGTGTCCACACAGGTTGCTCAATCTTGTTAAAATGCATGCCATTTCTCTTTATTTTTCCCAGGATTTTTTGTTGTATTCTGGAGTAAGAAGAGCCACTGCACCGTGGAATTATGAGTCACAGAATTTTTTGAGTTAGTGCAATAAGTAGTACACTAGAAATCACATTAAATAAAATGCTTACTTGCCTTTTTACCCCCTTCCACTAGATTGAGAGTCTCTGGAGGAAAAACAAACAAACAAACAAACAAACAAACAACTGTGTGTAACCTATTCCAGCTTGTGGAGCAGAACCAGGCACATAGTAGGTGCTTAGCAAAACATCATTTGGAAGGAATAATCTTCCAAAGCAGGGGCTTCCCTGGTGGCTCAGTCAGTAAAGAATCCACCTGCAATGCAGGAGACTGGGGTTTGATCCTTGGGCTAGGAAGATCCCCTCAAGAAGAAAATGGCAACCCACTCCAGTATTTTGCCCTGGGCAATCCCATGGACAGAGGAGCCTGGAGGGCCACAGTCCATGGGGTTGCAAAAGAGCTGGACATGAGCAACTAAACCACCACCACAAGATTATTTGGATGAATAACCTTCATTCAAGCTTATGCGAAAGTAGTGCTGAATATCTGGGCACTTTCATGCTGCCTGAGTCTCACATGGGGTCCAGACTTGTTTCTGCTCCTTATTTTGCATTCTTTCTCTTTGTCTCAAGGTCCAACCCATTCCTCTGTGCTCCTTGTGCTTCTAGAGCAATAATCTGATCTGGCACTGATATCTGTTTGTGTATCTGATGGTCCCTGTCCCAGAACTGAAGCTTTAATTTTCAAGCACACCTTGTGTGTGGGAGGAAGATTGTTTAGAACAGGGTCAGCACACAAGGAGGCTGCTGGCTCCTTTTTCGCTTTTCCTTGGCAAGCCAGCTCTGACCTGACTCTTCTGCTGTAGCTAAGATATGTGAGGAACTTATTTTTTTACAGAGATATTTTGTGAAAGATAAATTTCTCAGGACTGTGGCCATGGATTCTTAGCCAAAGGAATGACAAGGAGATATGATCAAATGTGTGCTGGTGAATCAATACAAATAAATTGTGTGTTCTTTGTTATTATGTCCTAGGCTACACACAAGAGGGCTCTTAAATCATCCACCATCAGCCGTTGGAGGTTCTGCTCCTTTCCAAGGTGTTATATGGAGACGAAGTCCAGGCTGGTGTTATTTTAGGCAATCCAGATAACTTTCTAGTGGGAATATTGGTTTGGCTGCTAGAGGAATGTTGACCACTACAGGAGACTGGAAGAGAACAATTCTTCTCTGGGTCTGGCATGGCCCTGATTATACCCTAAATATTTTTTACCTCTAATGTCTGGGATTTATGAGCATTCTCTTTCCTGAGTGGATGATCCTTTTACTATATGATTTAGAATGCTGGGGTTTTGATCAAGTGCTTGTCCAGGAGCTTGAATGGATTAAAATCAACAGCCCCTCCTCATTTCCCACCTCACAAATGCTATAGTGTTAGGTCTTGGTATTTGACTGCTATGGTCCATTCTCTTGACAACCCATGGGTAAGATCCAGGCAAGCAGTCTGCCAAAGAAGCTCAAGAGATAACCAGCCGTGTGAGTGAGGCCAGGAAATGTTAATTGAGGGAAGAAGATTCTCAGAAGCTCGGGCATTGAGCAGATAGTAATGAACAAACATGCCCTTCAGTCCCCTAGGCAGATGAGCAAGAAAAAGGTGAGGCAGAAGGAACAAATTGGTCATAAACTTGTTGCCAACAAAGAGAGAATGCATAGGTGCAGGGAACTAAGCTGAAAACCCATTCAACCAAGCAGGGGCATGAGAGGGTTAGGCCGTGGGAACATATTAGATGGTCCTCCTGAAAGTGCTGGAGCTGGATTTCAAGCCCAAGCCTTTGAATGAAAATGAAGCACATTAACTTCTTGAAAACATCAGAGGTATCTATGACTCGATGCTTTTTTATTGTGCTCTGTTTGCAATTTTTAGCAACAATTTTGCTAGGGCTCCCACCCACTACTTTCCCTCTTTCCTTTTCTATCACCATTGTCTTAGTTCAATTCTCTTATCTCTTATATTGTGATATCCTTCTCACCTGACTTTCTGTTTTTCATCTTCACTGATTTACCCTTCATATTCCTGACTGTTTGGTTTCCAAAATGCAGGTGCCAACTGATTTTTTCACCTGCTCAAGCACAGTAGACATTTGTGTGTTATTTCCTGAGAAGAGTTGGAACTCTTTAACCTGATGTACTAGGCAGAATAGTGTCCTCCCCAAAGATATCCATATCTTAATCCCTGGGACCTTGGATTACATAGCAAAGGGGAGTTAGGACAGTAGATGGAAATACGGCTGTAATCAGTTGAGTAAAAGATGAAGTGAGTATCCTGGGTTATCTGGTTGGGTCTAATGTAATCAGAAGGATCCTTCAATGGGGAGAAGGAGGAAGAAGAGTCAGAGTGAGAGTGATGCAATGTGAGACTCAACCAGTCATAGCTGCCTTTGAAGATGGACGGGGACCAGGAGCCAAGGAACACATATAACCTCCAGAACCTGGAAAAGGCAAGAAAACAGATTCTCCCTTAGAACCTCCAGAAGGGATATAGGAATACAGCCCTGCCAACACCTTGGTTTTAGTCATTGAAACCCATTTTGGACTTCTGATTTCCCAAGCTGTAAGATAATACATTTATGTTGTGACTCTTGAGAGTCCCTTGGACTGCAAGGAGATCCAACCAGTCCATTCTGAAGGAGATCAGCCCTGGGATTTCTTTGGAAGGAATGATTCTAAAGCTGAAACTTCAGTACTTTGGCCACCTCATGCGAAGAGTTGACTCATTGGAAAAGACTCTGATGCTGGGAGGGATTGGGGGCAGGAGGAGAAGGGGACGACAGAGGATGAGATGGCTGGATGGCATCACTGACTCGATGGACGTGAGTCTGAGTGAACTCCGGGAGTTGGTGATGGACAGGGAGGCCTGGCGTGCTGCGATTCACGGGGTCGCAAAGAGTCGGACACAACTGAGCGACTGAACTGAACTGAACTGAAGCTACTTTGTTTGTAATAATGTGTTACATCCAATTGGAAACTTACATACCTAGTAGTTAAAAGAATTGTTGTCTGACTCCAACCTGGGTCTCCATCTTCTTCTCCACACACCTGAGGCCCTAACCTCAGCAGACCCCCTGCCCTGCAAATTCCCACCCCAAGCCTGGAACATGACAGGAAATTTCAGCCCAATTGAATCTTCCCATGCTTATCCTTAGCCTGAAAAGTTCATTGCCTTCTTCACCTACTAAATTAAGCCAGTCCAAATAGTATTCTTGTAAAAATTTTCACACAGGATAATCCTCTACATCATCCCTGTTAGGAAATCACTCATTTCTATCACATATCAACCTTGCAGGTTTAGTGTGAGACTCCCATGAGACAAAAGGTGAAATGACTTAAAACCAGGTGCAAGTCAGAGTGGTTGCAACTTTCACTGAAGGTGGTTGTATAAATGTGTATCTCCGGTTGCACTAAAAGTGTCAGGAACATTGTGTCCTTCAGCCCTACATCCTCCACAGCATTTAGTATGGTACACTGACCATAAGAGGGCTTCCCAAGTGGTAAAGAATCTGCCTGCCAATGCAGAAGCCACAGGAGGTGCAAGTTTGATCTCTGGGTTGGGAAGATCCCCTGAAGGAGGAAAATGGCAACCCACTCCAGTATTCTTGCCTGGATAATCCCATGGACAGAGGAGTCTGGAGGGCTACAGTTCCTGGGATCACAAAGTGTTGGACACAACTGAGCAACTGCACATGCGCACATTGACCATGAGAGACTATGTAGTGATGTGTCAGGTTGAGTAGGAGATAGGTTGTGAGAAATATCAGATATGGGATTAGATGGTAGGTCATTCATTCCACACTTCTATATGGGGAATCTGGGACGTGTCAGGTACTGTCCCAGTGCTGAAGATATTGTGAAAAATAGGACAGACCATTGTGTTGCCCTGAGGCATTTTACAGTCTAGTCAAGTCCCTACTCTGGGTCTCTTGGGCTGTTAGCTACTTCCAATCTGGGGACTTTCTTATCCCTTGAAAATCCCCTTGATTCAGCAGCTACAATGGTTTGGCTGAAAGCTCTTTCAGTTCCTGAGCTCTAAGAGGGAATGATGCCCCTTGACAGGAATGGTGGGAGGAAGGGGAGTGTGCATTCCTGTAGGCAGGAAAAGCAGAGACAGACTCTGAAATGGAAAGTGACAAGTGGGTAGGATCACACAGTAGGCAAAATGGACTTGATGGGCCTGTGATCTTCCCATTGCTGAGGCTTTCAATGCATGTCCACTCAAAGTAAGCACCAGCACCCAGGGAGTGCTCCAGGCTTTCATCTCTACATCAGTGAGAGGCCTGGTGAAATTGCTGTTTATTTTCTGAGCTTCAAGTTGTCATCACTAAAGAAGTGACATGTTCCATTTTGGGGCATGCCATTTTCCTACTCGGGTGGGCAAATGACCTGGTTTGCTCAGAGATGAACCTAATGTGTACTGAGGCCTGACCATGTGCCTGGAACATAATTCTAATCCTCACATCAATCCAGTGAAGGGAATGATACTGGCTTCATTGTCCAGATAAGGACACTGAGACTCCATGGGGCAAGCTACTTGCCTTAGGTCACACAGAGAGTAAATGGCAGAGCCTGAACTCTACACTAAGACTGTCTGGGTCAGAGCTTTTGGTCTATTACCAAGGTAACAGATTGCTTATATTTTCCTCTGTATTCACGCCAATGGCTTTGGAGCCATGGTTTCATCTTTCGTCTGTTTACACCTGTTGCTGCCCTTGGCTTCCTCATGAGAGTGGTGCTGGTGGTGGTTGGATGGAAGGAGTGATGGACATGTAGGAAGGTATGAGCTCAGAGTCCTAGTTAATGGTACACTTTGAGCTAATGAACTCTAGTTCTGGTGATCTCTCATCATGAAATACGGACATTGGCAGAGAATTCTGGGGTCATTTTGCCCCACCCCCTTACTGGGCTGCATGCTACCTAAATCATTTCTAAGAGATGGCTGTCTCCTTCCTTTTCAATGTCTCTTAGGAAATGAAAGTGAATGGATTTTTAATTCATTTTTAATGGCTCGTTACACAAAACCAGGACAACCTCCCACTACTCAACAGCCATTTTTCACAAGCTCCTAGTTTCAACAATGCTGCATTCTGCTTCCTTGATCTGCCACTTGCCTTGTTCAGCTGCCACATGCTGCAAAGTGCTTTCTTAACAATGGTCCCATTTTAATTAGGGATGACTAATGCTAAGTCACGTCAGTCGTGTCCGACTCTGCGCGACCTCATAGACAGCAGCTCACCAGGCTCCCCTGGGATTCTCCAAGCAAGAACACTGGAGTAGGTTGCTATTGCCTTCTCCAATGCATGAAAGTGAAAAGTGAAAGTGAAGTCACTCAGTCGTGTCCGACTGTTCTCGACCCCATGGACTGTAACCTACCAGGTTCCTCTGTCCATGGGATTTCCCAGGTGAGAGTACTGGAGTGGGGTGCCATTGCCTTCTCCTAATGTCTATTAATTTCTCTATCTTGTATCCCTTTCTTGGATCATATAGGAATAGACAAACCTGTGTTTGGGTGCTGACTCCTACCTCTCCCCAGCAGCATGGCCTGGACAGTTTCTTCATCTGGACTATGTGGATGGTGATATCTGCTCTTCACTGTGGTTATGCTCATTACCTGTGTAATGCACACAGAACACAAGCACAGCGCTTGGCATTTTGTAGGTGCTCAGGATATACTAGCATTGCCACTGCTACCTTTTCTGTGTTTGTTCTTCTCTTGTCTAAATTACTCAGTCATGTTTCTGGCTGTAGACATACTGTTTTTTTTTCATTTACATCCAGTCAGGTATAGGTATGTATCTTTGTCATCTTTAGAAATCCCTAGAGAGTAAAATCGCACTAAAACTTAATTTAGTCACAGGGATATCCCTGGTGGTCCACTGGTTAAGACTTTGTCTTCCCATGCAGGGGGTGAGTCTTCAATTCCTGGTTTGGGGGTTAAGATCCCATATGACTCATGACCAAAAAAACCAAACCATAAAACAGAAGAAATATTGTAACAAATTCAATAAAGATTTTTTAATGGTCCACATCAAAAAAGTCTAAAAAAAAAAAAACAAACAACTTCATGCAGCCATATAGGAAGGTTGCTTTCACAATCTTCCCTCCTTGGCTTTGTGTTCCTTTTGTTTTATCCTCTGGACCTTCTTGAAGTTCTTTCACAGTCGCTTTGAATTCTTCCTTTTGGGGAGACTTGGCAGACTAATTTATCCAGGAAAAAGATACCTTTGAAAAACTACATGAGATACTCTAGAAAGAAGACATCTGGGAATGTCCACTTCCACTCATCTATTATGACCTTACTTATGCCTCTCATCCGTTATGAGGACATCTTGATCACCCCAGTCCAGACTCATTTTCTCCTCCTTTGAATGCCTATGGCAACACTTGAATTCACTGAATGCATCATATCTCTGTTGGCTAATAGGCAGCATGCTAATGAAGAGTGTGATAATACTCTTGTAGTACAATGATGAGAAAAATGATGTCTGTCCTCAAGGAGCACATACCCTTATGGTGGAGATACCTATGCAAATAGACAATTATAACCCACTGTGAGTAGCATAGTTGGAAGTATGTGCAACAAGGCAAAGGAGCATGGATGGGAGCAGAGATCTGTTCTGTCTTGCAGGACAGGTAAGACATCAGAGTGTTGATGGTATTTGAGCTAGGCCTTGAAGAAAAAGATCCTCGGGTGAAGAGTGAGAGAAGAGCTTTCAGAAGACGGAAAAGAGCTTGTGTGAATGTGTGGGAGCATGGAACAGGGAGAAACATGGGTATTCTGATGTGGCTAGAAGTTAGATGTTGTTTTGGGAAAGTGGCTCTACAGGGGGGTTACAATGTCAATTGGGGCCAAGTTGAGAAAGACCTTTTATGCTGTGCTGGGGAATTTGATCTGAAAGGCGGCCTGGAGCCACTATAGATCGTTTGACAATGTATAGGCAATGGAATTCAGCCTCTACTTTAGAAAGGTCATTCTGGTGTAAGGATGTAAGAAGGGGGAGAACTTAAGTCAACTAGTTATTTTGAAGGCCCCTGAAGTCAACTAGTAGCTAATCCAGTGGTTCATTTTCCTTGCACATGAGGTGTCAGCAGCATTTCACATGGCCGATCACTCCTTCCTTCTTGAAACCCATTCTTTGCATGGCTTCCAGAACACACACTCCCCTGAGTTCCCTCTAAGCTCGAAGCCCATTCTGTGTCAGTGAGGGTCCCTGACTCTAGGTATTTCTAGAGAGAAGTCATCAAATACAGGAATTGATTGCAAGTGTACCAGCAAGACTGGAGGAGCAAGAAGGAGAAAATGTAGTTGCTCAACTCTGCAGAAACTATTAACCCCCCTGCCCGGGAGGAAGAAGAGCAGTGCAGAAGGCCAAGGGTCTCTCCCACTGAGATTCCTGTGGGTATGCTGAGCTGCACAAGGAGGGCCCAGGAACCTGCCTCACATGTCACTGGGACCCAGTGTTGCTGCTGGTGTCCTGTTGCCTACAGAAGTGTGCAGGGAGTAGCTTCTCCTTTGTCTGCATGTCCGCGCAAGTACCCCTAGCCCCATGGCAGAATCAGAAGCCACATGACAGGAGGGTCTTAGAAATACAGTTCTCAGGGTCCTGGTTATGTTCTATAATTAGGCAGGAAAGTGGGCTGGGCCGAGAGGACACAGCAGCACAGTTCACGCCTTTAGCTACTGTAAGTGTGCATCTTCATCCCGTTTGTAAGTAGCCTCCTCTTTTCCTGTTGGTTCACTGGTAGCACGTGAAGCTCAAAGTTGCTGAGTATTCAGTTCAGCTTCCAGTTCAATGGGACAGGTGTTCTCTGTTAATTAATTGACAGAGCCAAAAGTTGTGGGGACATGAATAAAACATGCTGTGATGGTTTATGTCGAGGAACAATGAGAGGAACACTCCCACTTTTGTCCCTTGGTTCTCAAACCTTTGTATCCGAATTTTGGTTTATTTTCTAGTTACATTCACATCCTAGAAGATAGCACCACAACCTCACACAGTGCTGGCTTCCAGCTAGGACTTGCTGTTGAATCTTTGAAAGTCCATTCAATCAGTGTATCAGGTCAGCTGCTTCTGGCTGATGAAATTTGCAGGAAGACCAGCAGATTCCATCAACATGTCCATGACCACACTTCATTTGCTGGGAAATGCGTTCCTTTGTTAGATGCAATTGTGTGGGAATCCATGAGAGTGAGTAAGGTGCTCAGAAATTTAAAAATTTTGATTCTAGTATATTCACTGCAGGCAAAGAAAAGCAAGTTCAAGGAGAAGAAATTGCTTCCTCTATGTGATAGGAGTGAGATGGTGCAGTCAACTTGCCACCAGGTGCCATATTGAGTGTTGGTTTCTGAGGTTGTCAGGTTGGGGACTCAGCAGTAGTGATGCCTGTGTCAGCTTTGGCGAGGGGAAAGTGAAGTGAAAGTTGCTCAGTTGTGTCCGACTCTTTGTGACCCCATGTACTATAGCCTGCCAGACTTCTCTGTCCATGGAATTCTCCAGGCAAGAATACTGGAGTGGGTAGCTGTTCCCCTCTCCAGGGGATCTTCCCAACCCTGATATGGAACCCAGGCCTCCCAGATTGCAGGCAGATTCTTTACTGTCTGAGCCACCAGTACATGGCAAATGTAGGCAAAGGTTCTATCTCTGCCACAGTAGCCACTGTACAAAAGAGCCCATGGAGCAGATGGGGGCATTTTGGAGAGAAAGGCTTACTGGCTTCAACAGAAGGCCATCTTGTTCCATCTACTTATTGAGAGATTCTTCTGTAGTAAGTTCCATTTGGTGAATATTCATACAGGACACAGATACTCACTGTGCCAATTTCAAAAGGTTTAAAGCACATACTGGTTTCCCTTCTTCATTTCCCTAATCTCTAAATGCTGAAATGCCCCAACTTTCAATCTTCATCTCTCTATTCAAACTCCATGTCCTGGCAATCTAACCTAGTCTCATGTCTTTAAATACCATCTAATCACTGACAACCTAGTTATGACCAACTTAGACAACATATTATAAAGCAGAGATTACTTTGCCAGCAAAGGTCCATCTAGTCAAAGCTATGTTTTTTCCAGTAGTCATATATGGATGTGAGAGTTGGACTATAAAGAAAGCTGAGGGCCAAAGAATTGATGCTTTTGAACTGTGGTGTTGGAGAAGACTCTTGAGAGTCCCTTGGACTGCAAGGAGATCCAACCAGTCCATCCTAAAGGAGATCAGTACTGAATATTCATTGGAGGGACTGATGCTGAAGCTGAAACTCCAATACTTTGGCCACCTAATGCGAAGAACTGACTCATTGGAAAAGACCCTGATGCTGGGAAAGATTGAAGGTGGGAGGAGAAGGGGAAAACAGAGGATGAGATGGTTGGATGGCATCACTGACTCGATGGACATGAGTTTGAGTAAACTCCGGGAGTTGGTGATGGACAGGGAGGCCTGACGTGCTGCAGTCCATGGGGTCGCAAGGAGTTTGGACACAACTGAGCAACTGAACTGAACTGAACTGAATCACTGACAACTCCCATATTGATATTTTTAGCCTGGACTCTCTGCCCTGAACTCCAGACTCATTAATCCAGCTATTTGACTCATCCACTTGAATTCTCTTAGGCATCTCAAACTTAATGTCCAAAACTAAACATCTCAACTTTCCTCCCAACCTCCTTCTGCTGTAGTCTTCATCTCATAAAATGGCACCTCTATGCTTCCAGTTACTTAGTCCCAAATCTGAAGGTCATTTTGGACTCTTCTCTTTTATTCACACCCCATATCCAAATTTTCACCAAATCTTCCTGGCTTTACCTTCAAAGTATGTTCACACCATGTTTCTTTTCCTGTCCATGCTTGCTTGGGCCATTTTCACCTGGATGGTTACAACACAATCCAAATTCGCATTTTCCCCCACCCTGCCTTTCTTAACACCACAACCGGAGCCACCCTGTGAACACTGAAGTCCTCTGACATAATCCTCCAGTAGCTCCTCGTCTCACTCAGTAAGAGCCAGGATCTTCACAGTCCTTCACAAGTCCCAGCAAGATCTAAGCCTCCCCAGATCTCCCGGACTTCATCTCCTTCTGCTCTCCCTTGTCTCTCAGCTCCATCCTCATTGGTCCTCTTGATGTTGATTGAATATGAAAGGCCTCAGCATCTTTGCATTTGTTGTCTCTTACATGGCTTCATCCCTCATCTCATTCAGGATTTTGCTCGAGTGTCAGTTTTTCATAGTTTTCCTGGGCTCCTTTTATTCTGCTGCAGCTGCATAGCCCTGAACTACCCTGCATGTTAGGACTTGCTCTTCTCCTTTTGTTTATCCGCCTGCCCCTCCCCACCCCCACCCCTTAACACTCACCATCATCTGACTACTGTGTTACTTACCTACCTGTTTGTTTATCTTCCTTGCCAGAATGTAAGCTCTCTGAGGGCAGAGAAGCTGGTTTGTTTTCCTCACTGCTGAACCCATAGCCCTTGGCCAGTGGGAAACATTCCATGCATATTTGCTTAGTGGGTGAATGAAAAAATTGTGAGAATCAGAAATTGGATGATTCAGTGGACTATCATACATTTCAGAAGATTTTGTGTTTGTTTGCTGTATGTGCGATGAGGGTGGGATCAGGGGTCATGCTGAGGTTCTTTCTTTTTTTTTTTTCATTTTTTTTTCTTTCTTTTCTTTTTTTTCATTTTTTCCCTTTTTAAAAAAATTGTTTAACTTTACAATATTGTATTGGTTTTGCCATATATCAACATGAATCCGCCACAGGTATACACGTGTTCCCCATCCTGAACCCTCCTCCCTCCTCCCTCCCCGTACCATCCATCTGAGTCATCCCAGTGCACCAACCCCAAGCATCCAGTATCGTGCATCAAACCTGCACTGTTCAAACACATGTCCATTGAGTCAATGATGCCATCCAACCATCTCATCCTCTGTCACCCTCTTTGCCTCCTGCCCTCAATCTTTCCCAGCATCAGCTGTGGACTACAAATACTCAATTTCTGTTCCCTGGGGGGAGTGCCCCATGAATTGGGATGAGGACTCCAGGATTTAGACACTGCTGAGACTGAAAAATATACTCTTGTGTACAGTCCCTGAGGAGTAGGTTTTAGCATCCTACTACATTACCACTGTCGATCACTTTCACTAAAGGCCATGGTCCCTATTTTAATTGGCTGGAAACAAAGAACTATCAGGTAGGGGCAGGAATGTGGTGGTGAGACATGAGGGGAACTTCAGGGGGCATGTATAGAACCTGATGGATTTAAAGACACCAAGGTTTCAGGAAGGTTTAATGAACTAAAGTAATTTTCCTTCAGAGTAAAATTTTACAGGCATTAAAGGTCCTCACTTCACTGAATGTGCTCACGGGCGAGAGCGTCCCAGTGATTTATGAATTTGCAGATTATGCATTATCCTTTCAGAGGACAGGACTCCCCCGGGGCTTCCTGCCTTCCTTCTGAAGCTGAAGCTGAAGCTGAGTAGAGGAGCCCAGAGAACACACCACGTCTGATTTGTAGCCTCCTGTATCACAACTGGGGTCTAGAACGTGTGGGTATTTTTCAGAGGGAGCTTAGCAACTCTAGTGTCTGAATCCTCCTTCTCCCCCATCAAATAAGGATAACTTGGAAGCCTTGCCTCCTGAAGAATAATTATCATACTAATAACTCATATTTGCATAGTACAGCTTCTAAAGCAGGTCAACTTTCCTTATTTGATTTGATTCAAAAACCCTGTGAGGTTGGCAGGGGAAGGAGAATCATTATCCCCATTTTAGGAAATTGGAACAGATTCTGAAAACGTAAATAAGTTGCTCAGGCTCGCCCAGTAGCATATGGTGAGACTGGGTGTTGAGTGCAGCCCTCTAGTTGTAAGTGCTCTTTCCACGCTGCCAGGAGAGCCCCATCCAGGAGGCAGACGGCTGGACCCAGTGGGTCCTGGCTTCATGAAATATGTGATCTTACGAAAGGAAGAGCCATTTCTCTTCTGATCACTTTATCACCAAGAATCTTATGTTGTGTTTGGCATAGGTAGGAATAGAAGAATGAAAGGGAGAGGGGATGTGACAAATAAAGACATTAGTTACTGGCACTCTGTGTATCCAAAGACCAAGTAGTTGGCTGAGGGCTGGTCTGAGCATCTGGGGGCAGTAGAAGTCATTAGATTCCTAGAGACAAGGAGATGGGGGGTGGATGGTCAGCAAGGGCAGCACCAATTGATTTTGTCAGAGGCAAGCCATGTTCCTTATGGTCAACTAATTATATGAGTCTCAGTATTTTTGCCTGGAGAATCCCATGGACAGAGGAGCCTGGCAGGCTGCGGTTCACAGGGTCACAAAGAGTTGGACATGACTTAGTGACTAAACAACAGCAACATATATATATATATATATATACACATACAAGTATATATATATGTATGTATATATATAATATGTGTGTATACATATACACACACATACACAATAAGTCTCTTGTTATACTTTAGTCATCTAATATACATTATATATTAATATTATATATGTTATGTGTTTATACATAGTAAGTCTTGTTATAGTATAGTCCCTCTATGTAAACACCCTCTTCATTTTTATCAAACTTTATCAACCCGTAGTTGGTGGTAGGTTGGACTTCCTCTGTCCCTCATGCATGATTCTATCATCCTTTGTCCCGTCTTTCCCACCTTTGTGCAGCTTGACTGTGTCTCCAAGTGGCTGGTGCCCCCCTGACATTGCACTCAACACATGACTGCTCTTGCCTCTAATGGCCCATTCAGCTCTACCTTCATGCTGTCTTTTCCACCAAGCAGGGTTAAAATGGCATCTTACCACCCTGCTTTCTTCTATCTACTGCTGTCCAATTAAAACATGAAGGAAAGAAAGAGAGGGACAGGGAAATAAAGAGAGAGGCCAGACAAGCAAGGGAGTGAACTTCATTTCTCTATATCCAAATTCTTGATACTTTGAGTTCATATAATCTTTAATCTAAGATTAGATTAAATCATATAATCTTTCCCTCATGAAGACTTTGCTGACCACATTTTCTGATTTAATTGCTTCCTCCTTTCAACTCTTATAGCACATTATCTGTACCTCTCAGATACATTTATCTTCTCATCCCTCCTTTTATTGTCATTCATTTATAATTCATTTGCCGGACCTTGGATAGCACCTGCCATGTGTCAGGTGGTATGCTAGGCATTGGGGATGCAAAATTGAATGAGACCTGACTTGTGACCTCAAAGAGGTCACAATCTAACAGATGAGACATATGGAGATGTCACATTAATCCAAATTGATAAAAACTATAAGAGATGTATGAGCAAATGTTCTTCCGGAGATTGTGTCTGATGCTAATTTAAGGTTATATGTGCCTTAAGGTTATATGAGCCTTAAAGCTCCTATGTACACAGGAGCTTTTATTTAGGTGGCTTTACTACTCTGTGTGTGTCTGTATGTGTGTGGCTTATATTAAGAGAGAGGTGCTATTTACTCATGAATAATTCCAATTTATTTGAATTTCTCCTCTGTCTAAAATTCCCCTAGCATTGTAGCCTGTTGGTCACAAAGGACATTTTTTTTTAATTTATTTTTTTATTGAAGGATAATTGCTTTATAGAATTTTGTTGTTTTCTGTCAAACCTCAACATGAATCAGCCATAGGTATACATATGTCCCCTCCCTTGACAAAGCATATTTGACAAACCTGGGTCTCTCAACAATTTGTCTTGTCATTTCATTACACATCTCTGTTTCCTATTTCTTTCTCCAAAAGCAAAGAAAACAAAAATTACTTTCATCTGTGGGCCTTGAGCTCTGGATCTTTCTCTGATTCCCTGAGTTCAGCAGGTGTCTAATTCACATGAGAGGAGCTCAGTAAATATTTGTGGAATTCATGATTGAGTGATAAACTCTTTGAGGGCAGGAATGTGTTTTTCTCCGTTCACTTTGCCTGCTCATTGCCTTGCACACAGAAAGCTCACATAAACATTTGCTAAATGGAGGATGCATTGTATTAGAGCAGAAGAAGCATGGATGGCAGAGTCTCATAGTCCTGGGTGGGAATGCTGACTTGGTCTCTTGCTAGCTGTGCACATTGGGGAGCAGACTGCTTAACTCTTAGGGCTCACTTTCCTCATCTGTAAAATGGAGTGCTAACTATATTATATCTTCTCAGTCTCGACAGTTTGTTGTGAGAATTGAGAAGCACCCAGTGTAATATTTAGCACATAGTAATGGTTCAGTTAATCTTTGGTCCCTGCTTTTTCTTCTTTGAATTGGACTGGCACCTCTCATCTGGGGACATCTGCTGGAGAGGAGTCATGTCAAGCTTTGCTGTGGACCCCAGGCTAGCTCCTCCATCCTTCTTCATCTATCCACTGGTGATTCTTTGGTCACACTCACTTCTTTCTGATCTGAGTCCTCTCCCAGGTACCCTGGGGCTTGTTAGTGGGTTTTCTGCATCTGCTTTCAGTTTTCTTCCCTGATAATTCCCTTCTCAGAGCCTTTGGAAGGCTTTGATTGGTGAGAGAAGCAAGGGTTTGGCGGGCTTTCTTTCAGTCTTGGTTTTCTTTGCTAGGCACAGGATATCTTGGGCTAAAGGCTACATTATCATCTCTTGGTAACTTTATTCTTGTCCTTCTATGCCGGCTCCAGGGGAAAGGAAGCTTCTGGTCCTAATTCTCTGTTTGGACCTTTCCTCTGAAGGAATGCCTGGGTGATTTTGTTGGGAAGCATCCTCCTCATGCATCTCCTATGACCTGTTTTCTTTGTAAAATTCAGCTCAGTTTAAAGGCAGGAATGCTTTTCTAGATCAGGAATCCACCACACTGGAAGGCAATGTCACTGTAGCCCAAACTTGGGAGAGGAATCATGGTGTGATGGAGTCTTTCTCAAAGCTTGGTCCTCTAATAGCCACAGGAAGATTTCTGGGTCCTCCCCAAGACTCACCAAGTCACACTTGCAGGGAATCTTCATTTAGCAGGCTCCCCAGTGACAGTTAGGCTCCAACTTTTCTCATAATGTGGGAGGAACAGTGCTCTGGGCCCTTGACCAAGGCCACACATTGTTGGAACTTTAACTTGAGTCATTTTGTCTCTCTTTGTCTGTTTCCTCATCTGTAAAACAGGGATAATAGACTGGATTGAACCATCCCCTTCTGAAGACTATGCTTTACAGCTAAGATACCATTATCTTCCACTGACTCAAAAATAATGATCTTTGGGAACCTTTGATGTACTGAGCCTGTCTCTTTGGAGACAGGAGTAGAAAACGTGAAGCCTGCCTCACGGTGTTCAGAATTGAGCTGAGAAGGCAGATCCTGTGACATCCAGAAGCTATCTAGATAGTGTTTAACTTTGTGGCAAATTATGTAATGCAATTTTGAATGTAATAGGACTTCAGGCTACTTGAGGGAGATGGATCCTGAGCTGTTTCTTGAACAAAGGTAGACATATTCAGGCAGTAATGAAAGGACTGTTCACAGGCAATGACACCACAAGACAGCTGGAAAGAACGAAAGCAGAGACGTGAGAATGGATTCCTTATCTGCAGCACCTTGGGAACTTGGATTGTTAAAGCAGAGGGCAGTTTCTTGATATCCATGGAAAAGTGCCTGGAGACAGTATGTGGGTCAGACTATGGGGTGCCTTACATACCAGGTAAGGAATCTGGATTTCATCCTTAGGCAGAGGATCCAGTAAAGGCTTCTAACCAAAAACGTATGTGTATTAAGAGCAAAATTGAAACTATCTATTATGAAGGCAGAAGTAAAATTCATGGAGTTGTGTAAGGATGTATTTATTTGGATCCTCCGAGAAGCAGACACCAAAAAGAAATGAGATATGTAAGAAACATAATAAAGACTGAGAAGATGGAGGGAGGGAAGGAGAGTGGTCTAGTTCAATTCAGTTCAGTCGCTCAGTCGTGTCCACCTCTTTGCGACCCCATGAATTGCAGCACGCCACGCCTCCCTGTCCATCACCAACTCCTGGAGTTCACTCAGATTCACGTTCATCGAGTCAGTGATGCTATCCAGTCATCTCATCCTCTGTTGTCCCCTTCTCCTCCTGCCCCAAATCCCTCCCAGCATCAGAGTCTTTTCCAATGAGTCAACTCTTCGCATGAAGTGGCCAAAGTACTGGAGTTTCAGCTTTAGCATCATTCCTTCCAAAGAAATCCCAGGGCTGATCTCCTTCAGAATGGGCTGGTTGGATCTCCTTGCAGTCCAGGGAACTCTCTAGAGTCTTCTCCAACACCACAGTTCAAAAGCATCAATTCTTCGGTGCTCAGCTTTCTTCACAGTCCAACTCTCACATCCATACATGACCACTGGAAAAACCATAGCCTTGACTAGACGGACCTTTGTTGGCAAAGTAATGTCTCTGCTTTTCAATATGCTATCTAGGTTGGTCGTAACTTTCCTTCCAAGGAGTAAGCGTCTTTTAATTTCATGGCTGCAGGCACCCTCTGCAGTGATTCTGGAGCCCCCAGAATAAAGTCTGCCACTGTGGTCTAAGCACTGGGTAAAAATGCTGATAGAATGAGAACAGCTCTGGGCTCTCAGAAGGGCTCTCAGATCCAGTTGTTTGTTAGACCTTGTATTAAGTAGTAGGACTCTAACCCTCAACATCTCTTTTTTCTCCCCTTATGGGCTTTGCACTTTTTGGAAATTGCTTATGCTAAGTCACTTCAGTCGTGTCCGACTCTGTGTGACCCCATAGATGGCAGCCCACCAGGCTTCCCCGTCCCTGGGACTCTCCAGGCAAGAACACTGGAGTGGGTTGCCATTTCCTTCTCCAATGCATGAAAGTGAAAAGTGAAAGTGAAGTCACTCAGTCGTGTCCGACCCTCAGCGACCCCATGGACTGCAGCCTTCCAGGCTCCTCCATCCATGGGATTTTCCAGGCAAGAGTACTGGAGTGGGTGCCATTGCCTTCTCCGGGAAATTGCTTGGTGCCCCAGAAAGCTTGATATCGGAAGACACTAAAGTAGTCTGACTTGCTCAGGCAGACACTAAAGGGGGCTCTGACCTGTTTCTAGAAGAACGTAGTTTTGAGTTTCTCCAGAATTTGGGATGGTCTACACATAGCCACTCATGTTTTTACCTAGTGACTGTGAAAGAATGATTTAGTCAATGAAAGCAGTAAAATGAAGAGAAATCTGGTGTGTATGCATTTGAATTGATTTAACAAATAGGAATTATTGGCACATTGCTAGGCATTTGGTTGGAGAAGGTTTGGACAAGTCCTGTCTCCATTAGCCCCTGAATTTAACAAATGAGGAAGCAAACGGGAAAGGCATGGAGTGCAATACTTTGCATAGGGTACATGCTCCTTGCTTTTGTGCTGTGCTAATAGTGTAATAGAGTGGGGGCGTGTGCGGCCCTTAGCACAAGGCTGCTTCTGGTTGCCATTACCTCAAGACCCATTACCAGGCAACCGTTAGTTATCTAATTACCAGAAGACCTGTGGGAGCTTAGAGTGGCAATTAGAGGTCCCGCTTAGCCATTGGTCAGCACTGCAGTTTGCCCCTCCCCCAAGCAAGCAACTGTCAATGAGCGACTCTTGGTGGTTCTACTCAGCCATTGGTTAGCACCACAGTGGGCCCCACCCACAAGTGGCCAGTTGTCAGTGAGTGACTGTTAGTGGGTCATTCAGCCAACTGTCAGTGGAATGGTGGTTGTCAGGTGGAGAGTGAGGTAAGAGTTGGATCCAGCCTTCTCCGATAGTGCCTGCCAGCGCTCCTGGTTGGGGGTCAGCAGGGAAGCTGGGGGGTCCCAGGGAACAGCCTGGGAGCTGTGTCCCACAGGGCTCCAGAGCCCTCGCTGGGGACACCCATTGGCCTTATCCCAGGCCTTGAGGTGACCATGAACCCTCTCCCCCATCTCCACCTCTGTGACCTAATGGCAGCAGCTGTCCACATTGGATGCAGTCTAGGACCTGCCCCCGCTGTTGGGGTTGCCTGAGGAGCTAGACGACCAGTTGGGTTATGGGTGCCTGGCTCCCTCAGCAATGAAAGCTGGGCAGGGTCTGGTGACCTGGCCCTGAGGGCGTCGCTAACTGAGATCTGCCTCTTAGCCAGGACTGGGACCTCAGAGGGCAAAAGCTGTGCCGTTCTTGTCAGAATAGAGAATAACATTCGGTAGAGATTTACAGGAACATCGTTACCTGACCATGACCTGACCTCAAGAACAAAGAATCTAACACCAGAAAGTTTGCCACAACTAACCACACCCTTTCTTCACCTTTGCCAGAAAAGCTAGGCTTTGCTGAAAGCTTTTAGCGAGTTCAGAGTTTTTAGGGCATAAGCCACCTGTCTCCTTGCAGGGCCCAGCAGTAAACCTTTCTCTGCTCCAAACTCTGGTATTTTAGTATGTTTGGCCCCATTGTGCGTCGACCACATAAACTTGCATTTTTGGTACCAATAGGTCAGGTGGTTTGGTAGATTCTACTGTTCTTAAAATAGTTGTGTCTTTGATGTTCTTCTCGGCTTGGCTGTTTCTTTCCAACCTACGACTCCTCATCACAGGACAAAATCTGGGAAGAGACCTAAAGAACCCTCTAGTCATAACCTTGCAGAGAAGTTGAAGGTTCCAAGTCAGGTTTTTCAGGGACTCTCTCTGACCCATAATGGGGTCATATCCTTGCCTCTAATTTTTTCTTAGTTTACATAAAAGAGATGGAAATGGTGCTGACCGACCCCATGGGGTGCTGGATGAGAATAAATCTCAAAATGAGTGTCTTGTAGTTGGTTAAATGCCATAAAAATGTTCAATATAATGGCTGATTATTTTTCTTTAATCTTAAATGGATACCTAGCATGCAAAAGTCCTATCTTGGTAGCAGAAATCCATTATCTTGGAAAGAGTTTAATGGCTGCTGTGCAAATGAACTGAAGGAAGTTAAATTGTGAAATGGGAAGGAGTTGAGAAAAGTGAAATGAGTTGTGCATTAAATTTAGATAAACACAATTATGTGTAACTGGATTATCATGTGTGCAGGCAAGGCAGGCGCTGTATATTAGGCACCTGTGTTTTGATTAAAATAGATTCAGGTGCATGTACTTTGCATCCTTGTAGATATGGGATTGTGCCTTAGCCATTGTCCAGGTGCATGAGGGGGCAGCAGGGAAATGGCGGAGATCCAAGTCCTCAGCTGTAAAAGTTTAAGGGGACTGGGAGTAGTCTGGCCAATGGATGTTCATTTCAGAAAACTGCTGACCCTATTATGGGCTGTCCAGCTGTTTTTCATGTGCAGCTTTCTTCTGGGTTTCTTTTAACTGGAGTCAGGAAAGTGGTCCTGGAGTCTGGTGGAGTCTAATGTCTGCTTTCTCCATGGATGGGACACAGAGAAAGACAGACGACATCAGAGAGCGTTGGCAGCTGGGCTTGCCTGTTGTTCAAGATTTTATGGTTGTGAGGTGCTAGCGGTGGGGTGGGAACATGAAATCTCTTTGAACCCCTCTGTAGAAAGACAGAATCAGGCCCAGTTCTTTCTTACCCTTTTAGGTCCATGTCCGTAAGTCAGAGTCATCTCTAGATCAAAGGCAAGCCCATCCTCTGATCTCTGGGTGGCCATCTGAGTGAACAGAGCTAGCCAGCCTGTGCCTGACCTTGAAGGAGGACAGACGTGGGGAAACAAGTGTAGATATCCAGTTAATCCCTGTTGCCACGTTTTATTTCAAGTGCAAAGCACTGTCAGGATTAAAATAAATGCTACCAGTTATGAGGTAGCATTAAATTAATAATTTTTCCCCCATGCTTGATCCTATAATACCCCTCAACTCAACGGATAAATTCTAAGTCCTCCTCTGGGTGATTTGAGATGCAGTGAATATTGTTGCACAAACTAAAGTTGACTTCCTCTTTTTTTTCCCCCTCTCATTCCTCTCCTGTGCCCTTCTCCGCATCCCTCTCTCAGGTTATACTTATCCTGACGAAGCTGTATGACTTCAACCTGGGGAGCGTGACGGAGAGCTCACTTTGGAGGTAAGTGGATTAGAGGTCCTTCACTAGCTTCTCTGGTTGGGCTCACGTGAGAAGCACCAACTGAGCAGCTGGAGAGCATGTTTTGAAAGGAGCAGAAGATGCTCCTCCTCCTGGATGCCCACTTTAATGCCCCGGTGGCAATTATGGTCTCTATCTGTGAATTCCTTAGCACTCTGCTGATCTTGCTTGGGGCCCGTCACACATTCTCCTTGGCATTGTGGTTGCTTCTGCATTCATGCTGTGTCTCCTTTGGCTCGACAAATGTGAATGAAAGATAGAGAGATCAGAGCATGTCTGATGCAAGAGGAGACTGTGGATAAGGGAGCCTGATATAGGAAGGATGCTAGCCTTGGCGTGAGTCTCAGCCTAAGGACTGTTTCTCATTGTCCTTTGCTGTGACTCTTGAGAAGCCTGTGCTTCTGGGCACAGACACACATGAGAATTGGATCTGTGTGATGACTTCTGAGGTCCCTAGCCTTCCTGGACTCCTTCTTTCATAAAATAATATTAAAAATATATTTTACAACTACATTGGAGTAAAAACAAATATATTAATATTGTATATTAAAACTTGTTTTCAGCCTAACATGCTCATTCTTTGGCTTTGACTTTAAAAGAAATGACAGCATTTTTGTGAACCCTAGGCTCTATGTCTCTGTACCTGCTGAATAAATCAGCCCTGACAAGGACCTGGGATGGGGAGAAGGATGTGAGTGGGTTAAGCCAGAGAGGGCTTTAAGGAAGCCACGAACCTGACAGTTTCTCTGGACAGGAGACACCACACACTCACTCTTGCATACACCTCCTCACATGCAAGTTCACTATTCCAGCCATGCTGCGGGCAGTCACACAGGGCCCCAGTGAGTTTCATCAGCCTCTCTGAGTCGGCACTTCATGCTCTGCTTATTGCATCCGTGGGCTTCAAGAGGGCTGTGTGTCTATCCTGTTTACTCTGTCATTTGTAAACACTGGAGAGAACACGGTCACAAAAGGCCATTCACTTGGTGGTGTCTTTCATCTCAGCGCCTGTCCTGAGGGTCTCTGGAGTCTTGGAGCAGAGGGCTCTGGGGCATGAGTATCTGTGAACCTGGCTGCTTCTTTATCTGACCTGTTTGCAGAGGACCAGCCAGAGCCTCTCTCCTGGAAGGGGAGCAGTCACAGCATCTATTAAATATTTAGGGGTTAATTGCTCATATCGGCGGGGCTTGCCTTCATTTGCACAGGATGTCCAAAACCTAATTTGGTGCTCAGTGGAAATTGGCAGAGGTATAAGTAACCAGGCTGCCTCTCGTAGATGAAAGCGTGCCTCTTTCCACTCACACAGGACTCCTGGGGAACGAGAGGCTCAGAAGCCATCCCCTCAGGCCCTATCACAGTGATGCTGTGGTGATCCTTTAAGCCTGACTCCAGTGCTGTCTGCTTGGTGCAAATAATGAAATAAGCCAGAGAATCCTGTCCTTATAATGAGAGACAGCTATACCTGGCAGCCCATATCAAATTTCAGGAAAGGTTTGGTAGTTCTAAGGGTGAACCAGGCAAAGCCAGGGAGCCAAGGCCAGATGCTTAATGCTGGAGGCCCAGTAAGTGATAGAGTGTGTGCCCCATGGACATAAGAGTCAGTATATTCACTAGTGTGTGTCAAGGACAGCAGATGGCCGAATGGCCCTAAGGGCACCCTGATGTCCCATTGCTAGGATTCAAAATCTAGCTTGTCCACCCAAAGAGCTCTGTGGCTTTGGGCACTTTATCTAACTTCTCTGGATCAGCTTTTGGGGATGCTGGAATCAAGGACCACAGATTGAGTGGCTGCAAACTGCAGAAATGTGTTCTCTTCCAGTCTGAAGGCCAGAAGTCTGAAATCAAGGTGTCTTTGGGGCCCCTCCCTCTGGAGGCTCTAGAGAGAATCCTTCCTCACCTCCTTCAGCTTCTGGTGTCTGTCAGCATCCCCGGGGCTCCATTATTGCCTTCTCTGTCTTCTCCTCTTCTCTCCCTTAGAAGGACGCTTGCCAGTGGACTTAGGGGCCAGCCCCATAATCCAGGATGCTCTCATTTTCAGATTCTTAGTTTAATTACATCTGCAGAGATGCTCTTTCAAGGATAATTCCGTTGTGGGTTCTGGGGGTTAGGACATATTTTGATAGGGGCAGTGCCATTCAACCGACTTCGCTCTCGTAAATCTCGGTTTCTCTGAATGTAAATTGGAGACAGTACAAATCCCACTTTTGCTCCAGCCACATTGTCCTTGCTGTTCTTCGCACAAGCCAGCATCTTCCTCAGGACCCTTACACTTGGCTTTTTCTTGGGTCTGAGCTTCTTCCTCTCTGCTCACCTCATCAGTGAGGCCTTTGTCTCAGGACTTGGCATTTCATTACTGGGCTGCATTTTCCTCCCTGGAACCTGTCACCCTCTAGCTGCTAAATATTTACTTATTGATTTATTTATATTCAATCTACACCCACTAACATCTAAGCTTGTAAAGATAGAAATTTTTTTTTTTTTTCCATTTTGCTTCAGTGCTGTATCCTCAATACCTCAAATAGTATCTGGCACACAGGAGGTACTTAATAAATGTTTGCTTGATGAATAAATTCATGGATGGACTGTAAGGACTAAATTAAATATTAAATGTGCAAACATTTACAACAGTTACATGTGGAGAGTGCTCAGTTAATTGTAATAATTAATGATTATTGTAACCCTGTGTATTTGTGTAGTTTTGTTTGTAAGAATCCACTAAGGCAGGGATCCATGGGATGGAAACTGTAAGTGCATGCAAAGGGTTGTATTCCGTGCTGTCTAGGAATTATCACAGACCTTCCGGGGTGTTGGCAGGGGGATAGGGAGGGGAGAACAGTGATTTATGATGTTGTTCCTCATGCTGACTGGGCAGGGGGAATTGGAATAGCAGTTTCTACCTAGTTGGAGATGTTATTTTGTAAGAAAGATTCTCTGAAGGGCTGTTGGAGTGATGGGTGAGCTACAGTTTGGCAAATGGAAGGTGGAAAAATGTCCCTCGCACAGGGCAAAGGCCAGGCAAGGCAAGGCTGTAGGAGATAAGGGGACAAGGAAGGAGGTAGGGAGAGCAGCTGGGTGCTGGATTAGGTAGGGAGGAGGGTGGGAGGACTCATCAGGTTCACAGGAGGGGCCAAACCAATGGGGGTTACTTAGCATAGACTGTAGATAACAGAGTATATATGGTGTGACCCTTCAGGGATTTGAAACAAGCTGGTAGATGTTATAGGCATTCCCTATGGATACGCGTTATGTGAATATGTATTTGTGTTATCCGGAGGGTTCACAGGTCAGATAAAGCCCAGCTTAGGAACCCCTGCAGAGGGGGCAGTTGAGAAAAGGGACTGATCCTAAACTTTATGGAGACTTTCCAACTTCCTGGGCCCTCACCGTGTGTCTTCTGACTTCTTATTGTTATCCTTATCCCTAAGGATCCGTGCCCCTATCCTCTTTTCTCTGCTGTTAGTGGTGTATTTTACAGTTAGAGCCTAGAGCACTATGATCTTCCTTACTAATACAGTGAGCACAGAAAAGAAACTAAATTAAACACACACCTTTTCATTTCTGTGATTTGGTCCAACATGCTTAACTAAGTTGAAATTGAATTTGGTGATTCTTCTTCAATTTTCTGTACAGCAGAGGCGCCTGGAGCAGCAGCTGTCATGACAAGATGATGCGCCCTGCCAGGTTGCAGTATGACATAATTATTTGTCTCACTGAATTAATAATTCAGAAGCCATCTACTTCTAAATAGACAAGAGGCTGTTTAAAAGCAGTCTGTAGCATGGCGGTAGTGTGTGTCCTTGGTGACACTCTTTCTGGAACGCCTAGGTGCCATTATACTGGGGGTGGTCAAAATATTTTCTCTCCACCAGCACAAGAATGGGTGCACAAATTCGTCATTTAGCACAACCATGTGTTGGCATCCTTTAGTCAAAGGACATTTTACATATGGAGTGTCAAGCCTGTAGAATTAATGAGGCTGGGGAGTGACTTTTTAAAAAGACCCAGGGATTTGTTTTTAGGGTGTTTTCAGTCCATAGTGTGTCAAGCCTGGAGGTTGTCCGTATGTCAGGAGTGATACTAGAGACCGACTCTATCAGACTTTATAGAGGCCAGACCCAAGGAGGAGCAATGAGTCCAGATCAGGAGGCTCAGATCTAATCAGCTTCCTCCTCATCAAGGTAATTAAAAGTGAAGCTCTGGGACTGATGGCCTGGTTACAAGTCCACATTCCTCCCCTGAGCCACTGAGTCATCTTGAACACGTTCCTTCACCTCGCTGTGCCTCTGTTTCCTTATCTGTACCATGAAGGTTATATCCACACCTACCACATAAAGTTGTTTTGAAATTTCATTGAAATGAACTATGTCAACTGCCTTGAAAAATACCTGCCCTGCAGCACCTATGCATGGGAGGTGCTCAGAGAGAGTTAGTTGTCATCGTACAATCTGCAACTTGAGCTGCTTCTCTCTATGAGTTCCTATACCTAAGCTGTCTTGTTCTATCTTTTGTGAGAAACTTGAGAGTCGGGTATCACTGGGCTCAATTTACAGATGGGAACATTGAGCATTGCAGAGGTTAAACAATATGCCCCAGATTGTGAAACTAAGAAGTGGGGGGAATCCTACTGAACCCTGAGCCTGTGCTTAGTCCACCCCGTGTGCTGGCCCTGATGCTGGGCAAGAGTGGATTCATGAAATCCTCCAGAATAAGATAATTTTTAATGAGTAGAAGATTGGGATGATATGGAAAGTGGAAGAGGGAGAAGTTCTCAGAGTGGGAAAATTGCCCTCAAGTGGTTGGACTGGGATTTCAACTTCTAGGCTAAAATATTCCTTCTGTAATTGAGATGGATGCTCTCTAATCCAGCACTGTCTGATTAGAAATATATAGGAGCCACATAATTTCCCAGCAGTCAATAATGTGAAAAGAAACAGTGGAGATTAATTTTATTAATAAATTTTCTTTAACCTAGTTATATAGAACTATCATTTCAATAGACAATCAATAAAATTATTAATGGGCAATTTTGCATTAGATTTTTGTAGTAAGTCTTTGAAACTGAATGTGTATCTCACACTTAAGGGCATATCTCAAGTTTACATACAAAATGCAGCCACAGTTTGTTTAATAGTTAAATATGGCTGTTGGATACCATAGTGCCCAGTAGAGGTCTAGTAATCTCTCTTTCAAATATTATCAGTTCATTGGGTGAGGTGGGGGTGGGGAGCAGGAAACTTTTTTCACCATAGAAATGCATGTCTGTTTCATCAAAGGACAAAATGTGAAAAATTCCACCTGTTCTGGAAGGAAATTATTTTATAATGTTATGCTACTTGGAATATGGGCAGTGTCAAGGGCTAACCTGATCCATATTAAAACTCTGGTCATCTAAAATGAAACGAGGGCTGTGGAAATCTGTCCACAGAAATGGAAAAGTCGTCACCAGAACTCCTAGGTCTTTGAACTGTGATTCTTGGTAATTCTGAAATAATCATGGCTATTGACCCTAGAGTCGAAGAGACTTGGGGTGAGAAAGGATCATAGCAAACATTCTCCTTGAGCCCCGGCATCTTATCATTTCAAAGATAAGGACGTGAGTTCAGGGAGAGGAAGACACTTTGGCTGAGTTTCTTGGATAAGAAGTCTAAAAGTGTTGCCTGGCTCCTCTATTACTCAGAGTGAAGTAAGTCAGGAAGAAAAACACCAATACAGTATATTAACACATATATATGGAATTTAGAAAGATGTTAATGATGACCCTATATGCGAGACAGCAAAAGAGACACAGATGTATAGACAGTCTTTTGGACTCTGTGGGAGAAGGCAAGAATGGGATGATTTGAGAGAATAGCATTGAAAGGTGTGTATTATCATATGTGAAATAAATCTCCAGACCAGGTTCGATGCATGAGACAGGGTGCTCAGGGCTGGTGCGCTGTGATGAACCTGAGGAATGGGATGGGGAGGGAGGTAGGAGGGAGGGTCAGGATGGGGGACACATGTACACCCATGGCTGATTCATGTGAATGCAAGGCAAAAACCACCGCAATATTGTAATTAGCCTCCAATTAAAAATAAAGAGGGTTCCCTGGCTCCTGATCTCCTTCCATGAACACACACATCCCCTAAATGGAAACCCTGGAACTGGATAGACAGCCCTCTTCTTTTTTCTTTCTTTTTTTAAATTGAAGTATAGTTGATTTATAATGTTGGGTTAATTTCTAATGTATAACAAAGTGACTTGGTTTTATGTGTATATGTGTATATATATCTCCTTTTTCACACTCTTTTTCATTATGGTTTGTCAAAGGATATTGAATATAATTCCCCGTGCTATACATATGACCTTGTTTATTCTATGTATAATAATTTACATCTGCTAACTTGAAATCCCACTCCATCACCCTCCTCCCTCCTTTTTCTACCCCTTGGCAACCACAAGGTTGTTCTCTCAAGATTGTGGGTCTGTTCGGAGAGTCTTCACATCTCCTCCATTGTCAACTGAGAATAGACCATTGTTGCATGGTGTGCAGGCATCATACATTCAGAGACTGGTCATATTCTCACTTATTCCTATGACAGTGGCATGTAGCACATGCTTTGGTGTCTTCTTCATGCCCCTCTGCTGAGCTTGGTGGCATTCCTGGTCCTTGATTTGGGAGCAAGGGGCCACTTTTCTTTGAAAGTGGTCCCTGTGAACAGACTGATTAAGCCACTGCTTGAGGTTTTTGAGTCTTTAGTTTTGAATATAAGTCATGGTAGGGATTTATGTTTCGGACTGGCAAATTGCTTCTTGGACTCAGTTCTCCATGTCCTAAACATTAACACTTGGATTGATAAACACATTGCCCTCTCCTCCAAAAATTTGTTTTTAAGGTCCCATTTTATGGAGGTAGATGAGCTAGCATGCAATCCCCCAGCTTCCATCGGTCCGTCCCAAGCACTAGTCTCTGGCAAAGGTCTGTGAGTGGCCAGCTTCTGATTGGGTGTGAGGTCCCCACACGAGCTTTCATCTTGAATTCCTATTGGATTAGGGGTCCTCACAGAGCTAAACAAATTTGAAGTTTTCTGGGCATAAGAGGAACCAGGAATCCTTTGCCGTGGATGGCCCTCCCGTTTGCTACTTCGCCTCAGTTTCCTCTTCCCTTCTCGCTCCATTTCATCCACCCCCAGCCCGGCAGTGTGAGAATCAATATGCTCTTGGAAAAGCAACAAGTATTCTCAGCCCTTCCTCCTATGTGTTTGGTCTCAGGGCCCACACAACAAGGGGACTTCAGATCAAGGGGCTCCTGGTTAGGGTGTTTATGCGCCCACTTCCTGGGCACATCCTCCTGGACACCTTCCTGGATACCTTCCCTCTCCTTCCTCCCTGGGCCGGGTGCCTCTCCTCTGCTTCCCACTAATGTCTCATCCTTACATTGTGTTCCCAGCCTGGAAGCCCAGAGCAGGGACCAGTGCCCTTTCTGTTTCTGGATCTACACTGTCAGCACTTGGGCTACACTAAGTCAAAGCTGAAAGAATTGAACTGACGTTCCAGTTGCCCCAAACCAATCCCAGCCCCAGCCTTGCCTTGTCCTGTTGCTCTCCTTGTATTGAGTTGTCTTATCCCCCTGCCACTGGGGAATCCTGTGACTTTTCATCTGCTTTGCAAGCTGTTGTCTGGACCATTTATTTTCTCCTCTAATTGTTCTGTCACTGACCTTTCTGGGGGATGCTGTTTTTTTTTAATAGAAAGTGGAGACCTTTGAATTTATTAATTTTTTTGTTTGCCAAGAAAACCCTGATAATAATTGCCAAGACTTCCCAGAAGTTATTAGTTTACAAATTTTAATGACACTCATGATTTATTTATGTACTTCCCTCCCTCTACAGCTGTTCATCCCAATTCCTTAGTGGAATTCCTGCTGAATCTGAGTGAATTAATGGAAACAAAACTGCAGAGTGCAATGACTTTTTTTTTTTTTTTTGGCTAGGCTGTTAATTAAAAGCTTTCCATCCTATTCGCTAGGCTCTTCATATGTGAGGTCCTGAAGACTGGGTGGATACAGGCTGTGAAATCCTCCCTCTAGAACTGGGGTCTTTTTCTGTTTGTTTTCAGTGGTAATGAATCTGGTGAAAACTCCTGTATTGGTCACAGAGCATTCAACTGAACAGATATTAATTGAGCATTCATTATGTAAGCATCCCTGTGCTCATTGCTGGGGGATGCAGAATAAGTATGTCATGATTGCTATCTTCAAGGAATATTTAGTTTGGTTGAAAGATAAGATTAATGCATACAGGGAACAGCGTCAGGCATATACAAGTATATATAGGTACATGCAAAACACAATGTATTCTGTGATGAGTGGCCCTACTGTAGAAGTACTTATATTTTTATTATTATCACACCTCACTCTATGAGGATGTAAAGCAGTTCTAGGAATGAATTAGAGGGATGATCAATGCGGTTCATATATTTTGTTTTGCTGTTTAATATAAAACATCTTATTTCTCCATTCAGTTCAGTTCAGTTCAGTCGCTCAGCAGTGTCTCACTCTTTGCGACTCCATGAACCGCAGCACGCCAGGCCTCTCTGTCCGTCACCAACTCCCGGAGTCCTCCCAAACCCATGTCCATTGAGTCGGTGATGCCATCCAACCATGTCATCCTCTGTCGTCCCCTTCTTCTCCTGCCCTCAATCTTTCCGAGCATCAGAGTCTTTTCAAATTAGTCAGTTCTTTGCATCAGGTGGCCAAAATATTGGAGTTTCAGCTTCAACATCAGTCCTTCCAATGAACACCCAGGACTGATCTCCTTTAGGATGGACTGGTTGGATCTCCTTGCAATCTAAGGGACTCTCAAGAGTCTTCTCTGACACGACAGTTCAAAAGCATCAATTCTTCGGTGCTCAGTCTTCTTCACAGTCCAACTCTCACATCCATACATGACCACAGGAAAAACCATAGCCTTGACTAGATGGACCTTTGTGGACAAAGTAATGTCTCTGCTTTTTTAATATGCTGTCTAGGTTGGTCATAACTTCCAAGGAGTAAGTGTGTTTTAATTTCATGGCTGCAATCACCATCTGCAGTGATTTTGGAGCCCATAAAAATAAAGTCAGCCACTGTTTCCACTGTTTCCCCATCTGTTTGCCATGAAGTGATGGGACTGGATGCCATGATCTTAGTTTTCTGAATGTTGAGCTTTAAGCCAACTTTTTCACTCTCCTCTTTCACTTTCATCAAGAGGCTCTTTAGTTCTTCTTCACTTTCAATGAAACTAAATTTCTCCATTAGGATACAAAATTTTAAGAGGAAAGACTGCTTCATATGAGAACTAGTAGTTCCCATAGTTCTCAGAAACCCCTGGTCACAGATGGGATAGTGCATGTGTAGTGGTTAAAGGTTCTAATTTCAAATTGCCTGGGTATAAATTTGAGATCTACTGCTTGCTAACTGTACCACCTTAAGCAATGTCTTCATTTCTCTATGTCTAGGTCTACTTATCCATATAGTAAGATGACAGTAAGACAGATCTCATGGAAGCTTTGTGAAGATTCAGTGAGATAATGCATGGAATGCAAAAATACGTACTATTTAGTTAGTACTTTATGTAATAATTATTGTTTGTTCATAGGCCCATATCCTCCTAGCCCAGCAGCTTCTACCAGCTCCAGAGGACAGTTGTGCTAATACTTTTTAGGAGGTTGGGGTGCAGGACATACCTAGAATCCTAAGCATGTGGTGCCTGGAAATGTTACATTTCTTTTGAGAGAATGTTCTGGAGTCTTTTCCTTCAGATATTCATCTGTGCTTGGCACAAGGGGGAAGGTTAATATATTTATTGGTTTTTCTACATCAGCTATTGCTGCTGATTTGGGGTGTAGGATGCAAAGCACAATCTGATTTAAGTTCCCTTAACATAGTGTTGAGTTAACTCATCCGTTGCTGGTTATTTTCTTTTTACTGCAACTATTAGGGGATGTAAGCCTCTTGAAGAGCTTTCTTACCTCCTACGTAATTAATATGGAAGGCATTTTGGGGTCATCCGTGTTTCTCAAATTTGGTGTATCCTCAGAATTACTTGTAGACTGTGTTAAAAATCTAGATTCTTGGCCCCTAACCAAGGGATTCCAGTTTGGTAAAGCTGGAGGTTACTCAGGATGTATACTTTTAAAAGCCCCATGATTGTTTTTGATTTTCAGGTAGGACTGGGAGCCACTGGGCTCAGAGGAAGCATGGGTTCTAGGCCTGTCTCAGTTGCTAATTAATCATCTGCTAATTAATCAATTCATGCCATCTTCTATTTCCTCATAAATAAAGATATTAGATGAAATGATCTCAAGTCCCTTTCCACTCCAGGTCCACAGATGCTGTCAACCTGGGAAGTCAAACAAGAAACACACACAGGATTTATGAAGGCCAACAGGTACCTTTTAGGGAGAAGGCAATGGCACCCCACTCCAGTACGTTGCCCGGAAAATCCCATGGATGGAGGAGCCTGATGGGCTGCAGTCCATGGGGTCACTAAGAGTCAGACACGATTGAGTGACTTCACTTTCACTTTCCACTTTCATGCATTGGAGAAGGAAATGGCAACCCACTCCAGTGTTCTTGCCTGGAGAATCTCATGGACGGAGAAGCCTAGTAGGCTGCAGTCCATGGGGTCACACAGAGTTGGACATGACTGAAGCGACTTGGCAGCAGGCAGCAGGTACCTTTTATGAGCTAACATTGTGAGCACAGCCATCCCCCTTAAGGAAAACTAATGTGCTGTTCATGGACAGATAGTAGCCAGGGGGCAGGTGTTAGCCAGAACACCTGCTCTAACTACTGTACTTAAATTCATTAAACATAAAGAGCATCATCCAAGCTATAAACTCTTTGCTCCCCCAAAAAACATGAAAAAAGAGTTTGCCCTGAATATTGAAACCTTAGACATCTTAACTTTGCTGGAGAATAGGGCAGTGTGAACACTGGAGAAACAGATCTGGTTTACTGATTTAATATTTTCCTATTTATTATGGGAAAAAGGTTTCTTTTTACGGCCTAGTCTTTTTTCTTGCATCTTGACATGTGTAAATCTTGATTTTTGTCCAGTGGCTGAGAGAACGCAATCCTTTCGTACGGATTGTGCCTGTTGATCGTTATTTTCTGTTGTTTTCCCTTCCTTCCAAATGTGGTGCTGTTTTATCACAATCATAAATAACCTCACCATTGGGAGAAGGGGTGTGAAATTCTGCCCGTCCCTCTCCTCACCCTGACCTCCCTCTCATTTTCTCAGCAGTAGATTCATTAGCCTTCTAATGAAGTTAATAAGTAAACAGGATCAGACAGTTCCTTCTAAAATAACATTTATAAATGGATTTTTTTCTCCAACTCTCTCAGGTAGTGCCTTAATTTTTTTCCTGCCAGATGTCCACATGTGTAAAGCTATGATGGGTGGGCCCTTGGGATGTGATTTGAAGCCCCCCCCCCCACCCCACCAATAAAGGGAAAAATTTCAATTCACACAAAGCCTATCTATTTTCAAGTTTATAGGAGAGTGAATTTTTATATACTCCATTCCTGCTTATATATTGATATATAATGACTATAAAGATTAGGTCGTCAAGCTTTCATAGTTACTTTCTCATCCTTTGGAAGCCAATTACTTTATTGGACATGGACTGTAAATGTCATTAGGAGGCTTCTGGCAACTTCTCCCATGAAGACCACTATCCTAGACTTTATTTGGGGAGCCATAAACTGGTTAAAAAGACCTCTTCTTTATGTTATGTGTCTGTGAGCTTTCTTTTCAGAAATCGCTGAACTTATAAGGGAAACATTTCACTGCTTACTTTTGCTTCCAAATGGTTTGTGCCAAAATTAAAGCTAAAATTTGAAGTCAGAAGGAGAAAGACAAATATCTTATATTAATACATTTATATGGAATCTAGAAAGATGGTGCTGATGAAACTATCTGCAGGGCAGCAGTGGGGACATAAACAGAGAACAGACTTGTGGGCAAGGAGGGGAAGCAGAGGGTGGAATGAATTGAGAGAGTAGCATTGAAACATACACATTACTGTATGCAAAATTAGATAACCAGTGGAAATTTACTGTATGATGCAGGGAGCTCAAATGTGGTGCTCTGTGATAACCTAGGGGTGAGATGGGGTGGGAAGTGGAAGGGAGTTTCAAGAGGGAGGGGACATACATATATCTATGACTAATTCATGGTGATGTATGGCAGAAAGCAATACAATATTGTAAAGCAATTATCCTCCAACTAAAGACAAATTAAAAAAAATAAGGCAATACATAGTTATCTTTTAAAAGATCTCCCTTTCAATGGCTCTAATATCTTAAATTGGTATAATATTTGTAGTCATTGCCCACATGAATACATAGCACGTCTCATGCTTCTAGGAGGAATGGGAGGCCTGTGTAATTTTACAGATGGATTAACTCAATTTCTTGAGTAGGTTGGTGGTCAGTGATTGCAAATCTGGTACCCAGATCTAGGTCTCCCAGTTCTCAGCAGCCTCATGATCTTGCTCTTTCATTAATAATCACTCTTTCCTGACCCTTCCAGCTCAGCAACCATTCACATTTCATAAGAGAGCTATGACCAAGGGACTACTTTGGGGACCAGAAATGGGTTTCCTTGGACACTTGTCTCAGTGATTTTCATTTCTGGTTGTTCATGAGAATCACCAGGGAAATATAAGAATGTCCAGTTTCCTGGGCCTTATTCCAAACCTACTGAATCAATTTCTGGGATCAAGATCTAAGAACTTATGGTTTTAAAGAGCTCACCACTTGATTTTGATATGACCACTGACCTAAGAGATTCCATAGCTATTTTTATTTCTTAAATGCTTGTGAAGACTTATTTTTCAGAATCTTCTCCCCAGCCCTCTTGCCCTCTTACCCATTTTTCCTTCTGGCTGGCTCAGAATGACAAATGCAATCATTCATGCAAAAATACATAGTTGTGCCCTCATCTTCATAGATGACAACCATAAAGGTTAGTAATGGGAATGAGCCTTGGCACTTACTAGTTAGCTCACATTCTGTCAGCATCAGGCTTCTTAATTGGGCACTTGTTTCAGAGATTGGTGCTATAGGAGAATGGTTATAAGGTGCTGCTCTCCATGGAGTTGCATTGAGATAAATCTCTAAGGGTGAGTTGGCAGCTACAAGTCTAGGCTTTCTGAGGATCAAAAAGTGCAGCAAATGGGGGATGGTTTTCAGGCAACTTTGCAGTAGAAATCATCACTGGCTTTGGGCCACATATAGGATTTATAGGAAGCATACTGGTATAGCTCAACATTTGGAGGAAGAAATAACAACAAAACCACAGGAACAGCAAAATCCTAGGCATCTCCAGGGACCATAGGATATCATGGATCTGTACGTTTCCAGGCACCCTGACAACTGGTTTTAGCCATTCCAGTAGATGGTCTGCTGCTGCTAAGTCGCTTCAGTTGTGTCCGACTCTGTGCGACCCCATAGACGGCAGCCCACCAGGCTTCTCCATCCCTGGGATCTCCAGGCAAGAATACTGGAGCGGGTTGCCATTTCCTTCTCCAGTGCACGCATGCATGCTAAGTCACTTCAGTCGTGTCTGACTCTGTACGACCCTATGCACAGCAGCCCACCAGGCTCCTCTCCTCACAGGATTCTCCAGGCAAGAATACTGGAGTGGGTTCCCATTTCCTTCTCCGAGTAGATGGGCAATAATAGCTTTTTATAGTTTTAATTTGCATTTCCCTGATAGCTAACGATGTTGTACAAGTTTTCATGTGCTTTTTTCCCCATCTGTATATTCTCTTTGGTGAAATATCTGTCTTTTGCCTTTTTTTTTTTTTTAAACTCATGAGGAAATATGATTGAAAATAGACATATTTAATGTATACAACTTGATGAGTTTGGAAATAAGTGTATATCCACAAAGCCATCTCCATAATCTATGCCATAAACATATAGATGACCTCTGAAATTTTCCTATACTGCCCTCTTTATTTTTATTTTCTGTGACGACAACATTTAACATAAGATATACCCTATGCCTTCCTCAGTGATCAATGCAAATAAATAGAAGAAAACAATAGAATGGGAAAGACTAGAGATCTCTACAAGAAAATTAGAGATACCAAGGGAACATTTCATGCAAAGATAGGCTCAATAAAGGACAGAAATGGTAGGGACCTAACAGAAGCAGAAGATATTAAGAAGAGGTGGCAAGAATACACAGAAGAACTGTACAAAAAAGATCTTCATGACCAAGATAATCATGATGGTGTGATCACTCAACTAGAGCCAGATATCCTACAGTGTGAAGTCAAATGGGCTTTAGGAAGCATCACTACAAACAAAGCTAGTGGAGGTGATGGAATTCCAGTTGAGCTATTTCAAATCCTGAAAGATGATGCTGTGCAAGTGCTGCCCTTAATATGCCAGCAAATTTGGAAAACTCAGCAGTGGCCACAGGACTGGAAAAGGTCAGTTTTCATTCCAATCCCAAAGAAAGGCAATGCCAAAGAATGCTCAAATTACCGCACAATTGCACTCATCTCACAAACTAGTAAAGTGATGCTTAAAATTCTCCAAGCCAGGCTTCAGCAATACGTGAACCGTGAACTTCCAGATGTTCAAGCTGGTTTTAGAAAAGGCAGAGGAACCAGAGACCAAATTGCCAACATCCGCTGGATCACAGAAAAAGCAAGAGAGTTCCAGAGAAACATCTATTTCTGCTTTATTGACTATGCCAAAGCCTTTGACTGTGTGGATCATAATAAACTGTGGAAACTTCTGAAAGAGATGGGAATACCAGACTACCTGACCTGCTTCTTGAGAAACCTGTATGCAGGTCAGGAAGCAACAGTTAGAATTGGACATGGAACAACAGACTGGTTCCAAATAGGAAAAGGAGTATGTCACGGCTGTATATTGTCACCCTGCTTATTTAAGTTATATGCAGAGTACATCATGAGAAACACTGGGCTGGATGAAGCACAAGCTGGAATCAAGATTGCTGGGAGAAATATCAATAACTTCAAGTATGCAGATGACACCACCCTTATGGCAGAAAGTGAAGAAGAACTAAAGAGCCTCTTGATGAAAGTGAAAGAGGAAAGTGAAAAAGTTGGCTTAAAACTCAACATTCAGAAAACAAAGATCATGGCATCCAGTCCCATCACTTCATGGCAAATAGATGGGGAAACAGTGGAAACGGTGGCTGACTTTATTTTTCTGGGCTCCAAAATCACTGCAGATGGTGATTGCAGCCATGAAATTAAATGACACTCCTAGGAAGGAAAGTTATGACCAACCTAGATAGCATATTAAAAAGCAGAGACATTACTTTGTCCACAAAGGTCCATTTAGTCAAAGCTATGGTTTTTCCAGTGGTCATGTATGGATTTGAGAGTTGGATTATAAAGAAAGTTGAGCACTGAAGAATTGATGCTTATGAACTGTGGTGTTGGAGAAGACTCTTGAGAGTCCCTTGTACTGCAAGGAGATCCAACCAGTCCATCCTAAAGGAAATCAGTCCTGAATATTCATCGGAAGGACTGATGCTGAAGTTGAAACTCCCAATACTTTGGCCACCTGATATGAAGAACTGAGTCATTTGAAAAGACCCTGATGCTGGGAACGATTGAGGGCAGGAGGAGAAGGGGATGACAGAGAATGAGATGGTTGTATGGCATCACTGACTCAATGGACATGGGTTTGGGTGAACTCCGGGAATTGGTGATGGACAGGGAGGCCTGGTGTGCTGCAGTTTCTGGGGTCACAAAGAGTCAGACACAACTGAGTGACTGAACTGAACTACCCTTTTAGCAAAAATTTAAGTATACAGTATAGTATTGTTAGCTATAGCTCTGTGCTGTAGAGTAGATTTCTTTGACATAATCATCTTGTAAAATTGAAACTTTAAACCCTTTAATACCTCCCCATTTCCCATCTCCACCAATAACCCTTGACAGTCACCAATATACTCTCTGCTTCTATGAGTTTCACTATTTAGATTCCTCATGTAAGTTGTATTAATACTATGTAATATTTATCCTTCTGTGTCTAGCTTATGTCATATAGCATGACATCCTTCAGTCTCATTCACTTTAAGGCTGGATAATATTTCATTGTATAAAGGGTATAAAGTTTCACATTTTTAAAACCCATTCTTTTGTTGATGGACAATTAGGTTACATCCACATCTTCATGGTTGTGAATAATGCTACAATGAACTTGCGAGTACAGATACCTCTCTGATCCTTTCAATTCCTTTGGATATATACCCAGAAGTGGTATTGTTGAGTATATGGTAGTTCCATTTTTAATTTTTCGAGGAACCTTGTTGCTCTTCTCCAAAGTGGCCCTAGCAGTTTACATTCCAACCAACAATTTGAGTGTTCCCTTTTCTCTACATTCTCACAAGCATTTGTTTTCTCTTGTCTTTTGGTAACAGCCATCCTAACAGTGTGAGGTGCTATTTCATTTTGATTCATATTTCCCTGATAATTTGTGATGTTGAGCATATTTCCATGTATAATGTTGTATATCCTCTTTGGGGAAATACCTATTCAATTCCTTTGCCCATTAAAAAATTTTTTTTGCTCTTGAATTGTAGAAGTTCCTTATATTTTGAATATTAAGGCTTTATCATTCTGATATATGTTCTTAAAGTACTTTCTACCATTCTGTAGGTTGCCTTTTCATTTTGTTGATTGTTTTGCGGTGAAGAAGGTTTTTGATTTGATGTAATCCTGCTTATCTGTTTTTGCTTTTGTTGCTTATGCTTTGGTGCCATATGCACGAAATCATTGCCAAGGCCAACCTCAAAAAGTTTTTCCCCTTTTTTCTTCTAGGAGTTTATAGTGGTCTTATATATAGGTCTTTAATCCATTTTGAGTCTTTGTGTGTGTGTGTGTGTTCTTCTGCATGTGATATCTAGTTTTTGCAACACTATTTGTTGGAGAGACTGTCATTTCCTCATTGTGTGTTTTTGGCACCTTTGTTAAAGGTCAGTTGACTGTGTTTGTGTGGGTTTATTTCTGGACTCTCTATTCTAATTCCACTGGTCTTGTGTTCAGTCGCCAAGTTGTGTCTGACTTTTTGCAGCCCTGTGGACTGCAGCATGCCAGGTGCCCCTGCCCTTCACCATCTCCTGGAATTGGCCCAAATTCATGTCCACTGAATCAGTGATGCCATCCAACCATTTCATCTTGTCACCCTCTTACCCTTCTGCCTTCGCTCTTTCCCAGCATCAGGGTCTTTTCCAATGATTTGGCTCTTCGCATCAGGTGGCCAAAGTATTGGAGCTTTAGCTTCAGCATCAGTCTTTCCAATGAGTATTTAGGGTTAATACATGCCTGTTTTTTTGCCAGTACCTATTGTTTTGAATACTGTAGCTTTGTAATATATTTAGAAATCAGAAAGTGTGATTCTTCCAACTTTGTTCTTTTTGTTCAAAATTTCATTGGCCTTTCATTGGCTTTTCAGGGTCTTTTATGGTTTTGTATGAACTTTAGAATTTTTTTCTATTTCTATGTAAAATGCCTTTGGGGGTTTGATAGGGACTGCATCAGGTCTGTAGATCATTTTGAGTAGTATGAACATTAACGAAATTTGGGGTTATAGAAATATAACCCCAAATGGGGTTAGAAAGATATGTTTAGAAAATATAATTTAGTTGGGAAAAAAGCTATAGGCAAGGATGGTCTATTCTGAGACTGCTGTGACATTCTTATTGCTTTTTACCTCCATTCATCCATCCATACACACATTTGCTTCTGTGCTTATTTATTTGCTTACCTTTATAGAATGCCCAATGATCTAATGGTATTTATGGATCAGGAATGAGGAAGGCAGAAAACTGAAATTTAAAATCCCTTTGCCTGAAGGAAACCAGAAACTTTCTCTTCATCCCCCTGAGTGTCTGACTGGCTTTAAGCTATATAAACATAAGTTCTATACAATTGAAGTTAGAATCCAATGACTGGCTTATCAAGTTCAACCTGATGAAGGGCCATCAGGAGCTAGGCATGCCTTACTGGCTTCCTGTACTCAAAGTTCAAACTTTTGCATTCTGGAAGCATGGGGCAGAGGACAAAGGAAGTGATTGACTGCCTAAGATTATTATTCCATTTCATAACTTACTGTTGGGGATATGGAAGACTGGATAGTAACAATGCAAACTGCAAAGAATTTGGAATTGGACCAAATTCTGATTTACTCTGGTGCCTTATATTGGCATTCTCTTTTAAAACATCTGCCTGAATTCTCTAGGACTTGAGTATAGAATTGTTATACAAGATTTTGTGTGTGGCCAACAAGGAAGAAACAATAAGCCTCCTAAGCTTCTATTTTTTTAAAAATAGTTTTTACATATTTAAATTTTCATGCAATAATTTCACTAATAAAATATTTTTCAAAACTTAAAAATGAAGAGTACTATAAAAATACTATATACAATCCTGTTTACAACCATTGTTAAGTTTTAGCATATATACTTGGCCATTTTTAACCTATACAATTTTATATAATTGTGATTTTCTTGTATAAACAGGTTTGTTTCTTATTTTCATATAACATTTGACTAAGCATTTTTCTATGTTATTCAAAATGGTTTGCAAACATAATTTTAATGTTTACATAATAGTGTATTATATTGCTTTTTTGTAATTTACTTAACTATATTCATTTCTCTATTTCTAGAGATTTAGATTGTCTTATAGTTCTTCACTATTTAAAAATGTTGCCATGAATATCTAGATACATAAAGCTTTGCTTTTGTCTGCATTTTAGATGATTTTCTTAGGGTAGACTTCTAGAGGAGAAATTATAAGTTTTAGCACACTTGAGTTGTATTCAGAAAAAGGTGTATTTCTGACACTCTTATGCTGAAAAAGAAGCCTCTGAAATTTAAAGAGAAAAGTTAACACAGTTACAGGGTGTATATATATGTATGTAATATATGAATATTGCATATATGTGTTTACTTGCCTTAGGTAATTAGTGTGCCTAAATTATTGTAAAATTATTGGAATAAGACTGGGTAGTAAGATCCTGGGAAGCAATGTATCCCAGTCTCCAAGAAGAATATACATGTCCCTTGCTCACTGAGCGTATTCAGGCCCATCTGCATTGATAAGATGAAAATAGCAACCACAATAAGTAGCTACTCATACTTAGCACTATGTGTCAGGTACTGATTGAAGTGCTTTACATATGTTTAACTCAGCCTTATAAAAATTTGGTTAGGTAAAGAGTGTTCTCATCCCCATTTGTACAGCTCAAGGCCAGAGAATTTAAATGACTTTCCCAAGTCATGCACTTAGCAGATGGTAGAGCTGGGATTTGGATCCAAATGCTTGGATGCTAGAGCCTGTGCACTTCATCCTAGTCTAGACAGCCACTAAGGATGACCTGACTGAGGCTGGAAGTTGTTATAGAGGTTCCAACCAGTCTAAGATTTATAATGTTCTTAATGCAAGATCTTGGTGCAAGATTCATGTGGAAGAGGGAGACTACAGGGAGTTCCAACTGGATTTTACCTACAGCTCCTCCAATTCAGGGTGTGATCTGGGATGGAATCATCAAGGGTGGAAACACTGGAGGGCCTAGTCTCTTCCTTTCTGTAAAGGTTTGAAATAGGTCTCAACTCCACAATTTTCTTAATAACCCTTTAGGGACTTGCTGAGCAGAAACTTGTATGTTCTGTTCTGTCTTTCCTATTATCTGTACCTGCTTGCCTATATGTTCTTGAGAATCACTGTACACAGAGGTTGAGAGCACAGACTAGTGCATACTGCCAAGGTCCACGTCTCAGCTCTTTCTAGCTGTGAGCTTCGGGCAGTAACTTCTCTGGGCCCCACTTCTGGGCCCCACTTCATCATTTCTGAAGTAGGAGTGACGACGGTACCTACCTCACTGGGCAGCCGAGAGCCACCATGAGTTACTCGTGGTGAAGTGTTTGGAAGAACACTGGCTCACAGCACATGCCCTCTGTGCGTGTTCAGTCTTGGACCACTCTGCCTTTTGTCCTCATCCCTCAATCCAGTCTCCTGCCTGCCAGGGCTTATTTGCGTGTTTCCCAGGCAGTCAGCAGATACGTGTGGGGTGCGCCACATGCGCGATTCCATGGGTGGAAAGGGAGCAGAGTGGCCTGCTGCCTGCTCCTTTCCTGCTTTCCTCCAGTGTGGAGGCAGACAGTGACCCAGGATTCTCCAGAGGGTGAGAGAAAGCACGGGCTCCCTGAGGCACTGCAATGGCAGGAGCTGCTCCAGGGGGAAGGATCGTGGAGGGCTTTCCTAGGGCCGCTGTAACAAATATCACAAAGTAGGTGATTTAAACCCCAGAAATCTATGCCTCATAATTCTGGAGGCTGGAAGTCTGAGAACAAGGTATTGGCAGGGATGGTTCCCTCTGAGGTCTGTGCGAGAGGCTCTGTTCCATGCCTCTCCCCTACTTTCTGTGATTTGCTGGCAGTCTTTTGAGCTCTGTGGCTTGTGGAAGCATTACCACCCCGTCCCTTCCATCATGCTTACACGGCCTTCTCCCTATGTGCATGTCTGCATCCAAATTTCCCCTTTTTATAAGAATACCAGTCATATTGGATTAGTCCCTCTCCCCTACTCTAATTTGACCTCATCTTAACTAATGACACCAGCAACAAACTTGTTTCTAAATCAGGTCACATTCTGAGCTACTGGGGAGAGGACATGAATGTGTGCATCTTTGTGGGGGATATAAGTCAACCCATAACATCTGGGAGGTGCCCATAGCTGGGGCTGAAAGATGAGGCAGAATTAACCAGGAGCTGAGGGGTTGGAGAGGAGAGAGGGGAAACATTCCAGGCAGCCCTGTGCAAAGATTCTGTAGTGGTTGGGGGCTTTCCTTTTCAAGAAGCCAAAGTAAGCCAGTGAATGAGTGAGGAGTAGCCTATAAAATGCAAGGAGGTGACAGGAGGCACACCTGTGGTGTCTGGTCGGCTGTTTAAAAGCACAGGTTTTACTTTGGGCATACGGAAGATACCTAGAAGGCTTTAAGCAGGAGTGTGCCATCATTTAATGAATACTTTGTGTGTGCACTCAGTTTCTAAGTCATGTCCAACTCTTTGCTACCCCATGGACTGTAACCCACCAGGCTTCTCTGTCCATAGGATTTTCCAGACTGGAATACTGGAGTGAGTAGCCATTTCTTTCTTCAAGGGATCTTCCCGACCCAGGGATTGAACCCAGGTCTCCTGCACTGCAGGTGGATTCTTTACCACTGAGCCACCAGCGAAGCCCTAATGAATACTATTATTATTGGAATTTTGTTTAATTTTTTTTATTACTGATTCTGTATTATTATTGTGAGTGGAAGTTTTTTCTTTGTTTTGTTGTTCGCTTGTAATCCCTTATGCATTTTTCTTTTTATGCATTTTGTGTGTTTATCTATTGGTGGATTGTTTGCCTTATCCTTTATACATCTTTTAATACAATATATAAATGGAAAACATTGTTGAATCTTATGCCAATATTTCCCCCATCCTGTTTTTTCCTGTTATCATAGTTTTGCTTTTCATGAACAAGTTTTACATTTTGTAAATAATCAAATCTGCTAATCTTTATTAAAAAATCACATTCCTTCTTACTTTTATTAAGATTGAGAAGCTCTTACCTTTTTAATCTATTCTTATGAAAGAGCACATCCATCTCTTATTTAGGAACTGTGTGCTAAAAATGGTTGAATAAGCTGTGACATTCAGTTGGGGAAACATCTGCTTGTTTTGTGCTCAATTATCTCATCCAGTCCTTCACCAAAATTTATGAATTGGGGACTATTATTACTTTTCTTTTTTGAAGGTGGGGAAACTGAGTTTTTAATAAAATGAGTAATCTGCTTAAGTTCACACAGGTGATTTTCACTTTTAACCAAGAAGAACAGACTCATGACTTATTCATTACTAAGGAGTTTTTCCACTACAAGCTTCGAGTGGTATCTTGGGTGGCCTTCACCCTATCACTTCAGAGCTTAGTACCCACTTCACAGATGGAAACTAGGAAATTCCCAGCAGAGAAAATGCTTCCATGGATTTTGTTCTAGCCAGGTTACCACCTCATTTCCCAACAGCCCTGCCTTTATTTACGCCCCGTCTGTTCTGGAATTCCCTTTTCTCTCCTGCTAACCACTTTCAGGATGTATGCTCTGTTTTGTTGAGCACCCTAGCCCGGCATTCTCTTCTCTCTTGAGTCCCTTAGAATCTACTTTTCTACCCACTTACCTGCTACTTGGTCTTACCATGTATGGCTTCCTAAGACCACCCACAGCACGTGGCTGTGTGCTCTGAGTGTCTGTGTGCTGAATAGATGTCTTTTGGGTAGTCAGAGGACCAGGGTCCACCTGGGTGTACTTGATATTAATATGGGTCTTTTGAAAACCTGGCTGCGTCCAGTAGCCTCAGATCCTGCAGCGACTCCCAGTGCCAGGCAGCCCCTGGCAGATATTAGGTTCTTGGTGCGTCTTCTACTGTCATCACCGGCTTTGTAGTAGCAGTGTTTTCTGCTCTGGAGCCTGTCCTTTGTCAGTTAGATGGTGTGGGATGGGATAAATGGATATTTTGGAGTGACAGCATGTGTTGGAAGCCAGCCAGCTGAAAACTGAGCATGCCACACACAGCAGGCCACAGTTATAAAAATTCACTGGCCATTTTGAGGCAGTTTCCAGATTGTTTCATCGGGCTTGACAAAAGGAAAATTTCCAAGACAGTGGGGGATTCAGTGGGGACGGTGTATGTTTAGGGGCTGTTTTCATATTTGTTAAGATATCTGAAGGCTGCTGTGCACCAGGAATAGGTACTTTCTGATATTGTTTACAATCTAAACATCTTGATGGCAGGATGTGTAGAGAGGTGCGGGGTGTAGTATGAGCTGAGCAGGATGCTCTGTGTGTATGGGAATGGAGTTCTGGGTTTGCTATCCTGCTCAGAGATGTTAGGAATTATCACATGTTTATAAAAGTCTTAAGTTTAAAATTTTTTAAAAAGATTTTCCCCTGCTAGGAATCTGCAGGAGTTGGGAAGTGCTTAGTGTTTACTGCAGCCACGGCCTCAGAGCCCGAGCAAGCATGGCCTCCACTGGCTGGATGCAGCACAGAGGGGCCTGTCCAGTCTTGGGCACCTAAGCAAACCCCAGTGGCGTTTCATACACTCTGGTACCAAAGCCACATTCAGTCCCTTCAGGGTTCAGCTCACTCCCGTGGCCAAGACATCCTGGAACGGTGAAACATCCAGGAAGTTTGTTGATAAGGATCTCACTGGGCTGTACTATCTTTCATGCCCTTTGGTGTATGTTATGATGGGCAGCCTCAGCCTGTGAGGGCTGGACCAGGGTACTCCCAACATCTTTGCATCAGAGATATTATTGGACCTATCATTTTGCTCCTCATTGTCCACTGTTACAGCATCAGTGATAAAATATGAATGCACCAAGTTTTTCTAGACCTTAAGAGCAATTAGTGAAGTGATAGTGAACACCGCCCCATCTCACCACAGGCAAGCTGGTGCTTTCTCAGATACTTTAGAACAAAGCATCCTTCTTCCTGCCTGGGGAGTTCACATCTTTCTGGAAAATACTGTCATTTTCCTTCTGCTTCCAGTTACATTTTTTGCAAGGTCTAGTTCTTCTTCACCTTTTATTTATTCAATCTGAGCATCTCTTCTCCAGAGAGATGTTACTCGGCCATCTTCTCTAAAACAGGTTTCCGATCTGGCCCGTCTCTAACTATTATACAACTTCATTTTGTACAACATAATTTGATTTTATGTCTTATGTAGTGGCAATTATTTTACTTTTGTGCTACCTTTCACACTGAACAGAGGTTCACTGAGAGCAGGAGTGTGTATCGTACCACCTTCTCTCTCACTTCCAAGCGTTGTGCTTGGCACGTGATGGGAACCATGTGGAGGGAGGGAAGCAAGAAGGGAGACGGGAGGCAGAAACCAAGGCAGACAGGTTGACATGAGATTCTCAGCTCCCTGGATGGCAGTTCTTGATATAACTCCTTGTAGATCTCTTCCTTTATACATTCTCTCAACTAGATTGCTGATACTTCCTGTAGGAGAAAAATATCTCGTTAAGCCTTCCCTCCTGAAAGTGAGGTTCAGAGAAAGGAAGTGACTTACTTCATGTCACTTGGTTGGAGCAAGACACTGGACCAAAGCTGAAACCAGCACACTGTCAGGAAGGCAGACAACCCTGTAAGGTCTTAGGAGTCCAGTCTTTAGGGGTTTGTGACTAAACCCTTTGCTTTTGGATAGAAGTGGGAAACTGAAGACATGGAGGTAATCAAATGCTGGGGCTTTCACCCAGGAGGAATCTGTGGGTCTGAAAGGCCTTTCTCTGAGAGCATCTTGGCTTTTTTTCTTTTCCCTGAAGTGAAGCTACAAGCTGAGCACACTGCTCCTAACAGTGAGAAAGTCAGGCTCTGTCTTGGAATTGACCAGGTTGCAAGGCTCCTGCATCTTGCACCTTCTCTGCGGGCCTGTGCTCACACTTAGAGGCTGACTGCACTGCTCCTGTCCTTGGTCACGAGTCTTCGTGGAAGGCAGATGTGTAGCATGAGTGCATGCTTAGTTACTCAGTCCGTCCTACTCTTTGTGACCCCATGGACTGTAGCCCACTAGGCTCCTCTGTCCATGGAATTTTCCAGGCAAGAATACTGGAGTGGGTTGCCATGCCCTCCTCCAGGGGATCTTCCCTCCAGGGACTGAACCCTTGTCTCCTGCATTGCAGACGGATTCTTTACCACTGAGCCACCGGGGAAGCCAACAGATGTGTAGGGATCAAACAATAGTTCTCTGCTCACTTTTGACGTTCATCAGCTTGTGGTTGACACCTCATATGTATTATCCCTGAAATTTGAAAAGGGAAGGAGCAAGAAATACGGCTAAAACAGTGAACAGTGAATTTGAAAAGAAGTCCGAGAAGGAAAAGGGACACAGTTGTTGGTGTTTTCTTTTGAGGGAGTTTGACCTAACTTCATGGTTACTTACTTGAGGCAGAGAGGTCTGATCAAGAAGAAACAGATACAGATTAAGGCAAAGGAGACTTATATAGTAGAAGTTCATGGAAATTATGGTGGAAAGCAACAGATATTTAAAACATGTAAAAATATATATACTTCCAAAAAATTTTTTATCTCATCATGCTGACTGCTCTTTCAGGATTGGATTTATTGATCCAGGAATTCTTTATAATAACCAGAGTTAGGAACAGTCATGACCAGCTGTGTGTGTGTACTAAGTTGCTTCATTCCTGTCCAACTCTTTGTGACCCAGTGGACTGTAAACCTTCCAGGCTTCTCTGTCCATGGGATTCTCCAGGCAAGAATACTAGAATGGGTTGTTATGCCCTCCTCCAGCGAATCTTACAGACCCAGGGATCAAACCCATGTCTCTTACATCTCCTGACTTAGGAGGCTGGTTCTTTACCACTAGGACCACCTGGGAAGCCCATGACCAGCAGAATTTGTTATGTTTACACCTTGAGTCCTTGAAGTTAGATCAATCTAGATGCTTTCTGCAGCCATGTGAAAGAATAATTTTGGAAACCAAATCTGAACACTGCACCTCAGTTATTCTCTGTAAAATCATGGACAGATTATGTAACCTCTTTAATCTTCATATTCATGTCCTCATCTGGAAAACGGGAACAAAGTTTATTTCACGGGGCTAGTGGAGGTGATGGAATTCCAGTTGAGCTATTCCAAATCCTGAAAGATGATGCTGTGAAAGTGCTGCACTCAATATGCCAGCAAATTTGGAAAACTCAACAGTGGCCACAGGACTGGAAAATGTCAGTGTTCATTCCAATCCCAAAGAAAGGCAATGCCAAAGAATGCTCAAACTACCACATAATTGCACTCATCTCACACGCTAGTAAAGTAATGCTCAAAATTCTCCAAGCCAGGCTTCAGCAATATGTGAACCGTGAACTTCCTGATGTTCAAGCTGGTTTTAGAAAAGGCAGAGGAACCAGAGATCAAATTGCCAACATCCGCTGGATCATAGAAAAAGCAAGAGAGTTCCAGAAAAACATCTATTTCTGCTTTATTGACTATGCCAAAGCCTTTGACTGTGTGGATCATAATAAACTGTGGAAAATTCTGAAAGAGATGGGAATACCAGACCACCTGATCTGCCTCTTGAGAAATTTGTATGCAGGTCAGGAAGCAACAGTTAGAACTGGACATGGAACAACAGACTGGTTCCAAATAGGAAAAGGAGTTCGTCAAGGCTGTATATTGTCACCCTGTTTATTTAACTTCTATGCAGAGTACATCATGAGAAATGCTGGACTGGAAGAAACACAAACTGGAATCAAGATTGCCGGGAGAAATATCAATAACCTCAGATATGCAGATGATACCACCCTTATGGCAGAAAGTGAAGAGGAACTCAAAAGCCTCTTGATGAAAGTGAAAGTGGAGAATGAAAAAGTTGGCTTAAAGCTCAACATTCAGAAAACGAAGATCATGGCATCCGGTCCCACCACTCATGGGAAATAGATGGGGAAACAGGGGAAACAGTGTCAGACTTTATTTTTCCGGGGTCCAAAATCACTGCAGATGGTGACTGCAGCCATGAAATTAAAAGATGCTTACTCCTTGGAAGGAAAGTTATGACCAACCTAGACAGCATATTCAAAAGCAGAGACATTACTTTGCCAACAAAGGTTCGTCTAGTCAAGGCTATGGTTTTTCCTGTGGTCATGTATGGATGTGAGAGTTGGACTGTGAATAAAGCTGAGCACCAAAGAATTGATGCTTTTGAACTGTGGTGTTGGAGAAGACTCTTGAGAGTCCCTTGGACAGCAAGGAGATCCAACCAGTCCATTCTGAAGGAGATGAGCCCTGGGATTTCTTTGGAAGGAATGATGCTAAAGCTGAAACTCCAGTACTTTGGCCACCACATGCGAAGAGTTGACTCATTAGAAAAGACTCTGATGCTGGGAGGGATTGGGGCAGGAGGAAAAGGGGACGACAGAGGATGAGATGGCTGGATGGCATCACTGACTCGATGGACGTGAGTCTGAGTGAACTCTGGGAGTTGGTGATGGACAGGGAGGCCTGGCATGCTGTGATTCATGGGGTCGCAAAGAGGTGGACATGACTGAGCGACTGATCTGATCTGAATGTGAGCATTAATTGAAATAATCTTGAAGTGCTTACTATAAGTGACTATTCATTGATTGTTTATTTTCTTTCCTGTCAACATTTTGGGAAAATGTGGCTCTAATGCTTGGGGAGTTCATATTTTCTGAATTGTTCTTTACTAACTCGGGTGCTTCCCCCACCCTAAGTCTCTCTTGGAGTATTTCAATTTTGTACATGGACCCACACCACTAATTCCTTCTGTAAACTTTAACATGAGAAGAAAAAAAAAGGATTTAGGAGGGTTTTGTTGGGTTGTCTAGAGTCATTGGATACCATTCTCTTGGGAGGTTTTAACATTCTTGTTTTATTCCCATTTAGCACATACAATCCCAGCAACCTCCTTACAATGTGCTGGACACAGCGAGGCAATAGGGACTCCTGGCAGGGGTAGAGAAGACAGATATACCATGTCCTTGCTCTCATGGAGTGGACACAAGAGTGGGGACAATAGGAAGTAGATGCATAGCAGTGATAACTGAATACGGTGAGTGCCACAGGGGTGTGTGGTCAGTCGGTAGAGGGGAGGAGTAGTGAGGGGGCCAACTAAAGAATGTTGCTCACCATCAGCTTCTATGAGAAGTAGTTGCTAGTGACTGCATCAGTGACCTTTAACACACCCTGAAAGAAGATCAGGGTGGAGGTCAGGAATGAGGTACTCTGTGTTCTGGAAAAAACTGGCAGGATAGGCCTTCAGATAGTTATTAATACTTTCAGGAGAAAATTTTATGAATGCAATTTCATGCATCTCATACCTAGAATACCTCTAAGATCAGTCACAGAGACATCTGCTCCTCGTAACTAGCAGTAACCTTCTACCATGATGTGTGCTTGGTTGCATGTATCCTCTTCACTAAACTCATATATATTGGCCTCCCCTCTTATCTCTTTGGAGCACTTCCTCAGAGCTATCTGAGAGGCTGTCTCCCAGGCTGTAGTCCTCAGTAAGCCCCAAATAAAACTGAACTCACAGCTGTCATGGTGTGTATGTGTTTTCAGTCAACAAGGGGCACTTTTATTAGAATGGTCAGAGATGACCTCACCTATAAGAGGGGCTGGGACTAGGATGAGACAGAAGAGGCAGGTGAGGTGCCCAGGGAGCATTATTTAAGGAGGAATTCACTTTTAGGGTCCTGCATGGGCCTCCTTACATTTTGTGCCCTAGACACCCTGCTTGCCTATCTCCTGCTGGTCCCAGCCCTGCGTAGGGGTTGACATTTGAGCTAAGACCTAAAAGCTAATGAGCAGGCAAGCTTTCAAAAAGCTGCATGCTCATCAGCTAAGCATGTGAGTGAAGATTGCTTTTGCTGTGGCTTATTTCAGTGTGGTGCAAAGATAGCCGCGTAAATCCTATAATTGCCAAAATTGACCCATCAATGTTAAAGACCCTTTTTAAGTGGATCATTTTCTTCCTTTTACACAGCCATCAAATGCAGCACTAATGAGGGGTGGTATTCATCTTGTTTTACAACCCAAGCTTCTCTGAATTCATTAGCTCGCAGGGATCTGGCCCTATGTGGTTCTTAGAAACACCACCCCGCTGCCCCCACCCCATCCTAGTCTCCTCTTTTCATATATGGTTGCTTTTAATTGCTGAGGAGCCTTGTGGTTCAGCTTAGGTGGTTCCATTCATTTTCCCTTTACTCTAACTTCAGAATGCTCCAGGGGCTTGTTCTCTGACTGAAGGAAAATGTCTTGGCTGCTTTCTTGGAGAAATATCTCTTTATAAATAACATGTGCAGCTAGAGATCATTAATTAAAAGCATACCAGTGATATTAACACATCATTGAGAAATGCCACATTGCAGTATTCTAAAACTACGAGGAAAAAGTTCTAACTCCTGAGCTCTGATGTCTTACTCTGTCTGATGTGGACTCTGTAGGAGTTCATCCCCCAGTAGACTCTCCTGCTGTTGTAGAGCTGTTTTCTCATGGGACTGCCCACCTCCCATGCTTCATGCAGTTTGCCAGGGATGCTCACTTGCATCTTTCACTTCATATAGAGGTCCCTTTAACCTGGCTAGTCCATGGCCATGGCTTCCAGGACAGATTTTGCCCAAACAGTCCAGCGATCTTTCTCCTGCCTCTGATTTCCTGATGGATCTCTCAGGCCCTTCTAGGCAGTGCTACCCGCAGTCTGTCCTCAAACCCGAAGCAGAACATACCATGTGTCATGTTTGAATGTGTTAGATTGAATGTCTGAACTCAGAACTGAGTTGGGATATCAGAAAGCATGATCACCACACATATTGCGTAGTGCTGACTGCCACAGTGCTCTTGCTTGGCCTCATTATTAGCTGCATATCCTTTCCCATTGTTGGATTTTTGTGTCCTCATCTGCAGAATGGGCATAATGATAAAGGCATCAACTACATAGAGCTGTTTTCTGAAGTAAATAGGGAGTTCTTGTTAATACTGCCTGGCACATCAAAAGAGCTCTAGTAATGCTATAGATTCTTGTCATTGTTATCGTTGTTGTTAATGTTCCTATTATTATTATGGTTGATGCATAGTAGATGCATGTTCTAAGTCTCAATAACTCTCAAAGGATGGCATAAATTTTACCCTATTTTTATCTTTCAGATAAAATATGTATAAACAAAAGCACTCAAATCAATTACTATTTATTTTTTTCCATATTAATCCTATCATCTGCAACTCTCCTTCTTGGCCAATCTAAATCCTTGGGAAAGAGAAGCACTGAGCCACCTTTAGTAAGTGGCAGTGAATGGGAGCCATTCATTCATTCACTCATTCATGCATTTATTGAACACATATTTGTTAAACCCCACTATGTGCCAGGCTCTGTGCTATCTCCTTGATGAAATGGATGGATCATTATTATATTTAATAAATATTTTTGTTCTTCTTTAAGACTATATTAATTCAAAGAAAAGTAATACCTATAATTGCTGTCATCTCCTGGGACCTCAGCATGAGGGAAAGTTTTGAGAGAGACTTTGATGAGTTAGTGGGGAAGGTGTGAGGATTCAGGCTACCTTTGTCCTGGGGATAGCAAAGGGCATAGGACAGCTGGCTGAGAGGGCAGACCTCAGAGTGACCAGAGGAACAGAGGAGGAAACAAGTTCACTGTGGGGAGGGTTAAGCTGGCCATAGTGGAGATGGTGTCTGCCATGTTGAGAGTGGCCCTGCAGGGCTGTGCCCAGCTTGATTTGGATGAGGCATGCCTGTCCCACACCCATCTTCTCTAGCCACTGCTCCTCTTACCTCCCCTGGATGTCTGACTTGGAAGGAATCTTGCAAGGAGCCCACCTCTAAGGCATCCTTTTAACTGTATTGCTGGCCTGTCTTCTGAGCAGCTTATATAGTGACAGGCCAAAGAATTTAAGGCTGCTAACCCTCAAGGAGCCTAGAGACCAACACAAAGCACAGGAGTGAGCAGAGATCAAGGTCAGCAAAAACAGCCCTGCATGTTCAAGGGATCCTCTGTGTTCTTAGGGACAGGAGTAGTCAGAAGAAGTGAGCCAGTGTTGACCAGAGGAGTAAGAGGATAAAGCAATAGTTGCATCTTTTGAGAGATGACTATGTGCCATGTGCTGTTCAAAAATTACATGTAGATTAAGTTCTCACAACAGTCTGAGGAGATGACTACTCTCATGATCCACATTCTGCAGATAAAGAGATAAAGGCACAGAGATGGCTTCACAGAGAACCCAGCTCCAGTGTGGATTAGGCCTTGCTGGATGGCTAGGATTTAATTATGCAAAGAGATTGGTGAGAGCTTTTGAGGAAGGGAGGGGGAAAGACATGCAGTCTGTGTATGTTATCCCCTTAACTAAACTGGTAATGCCAGCTGATGTTCAAAGTCAGGATTCTTTGAAGGTGCAGTGTCTTCAGTAGAGTTCGGTTACTTTAGAAATGTGGGGCCCTGCTCTCACTCCACTGTATGTGCTGGCTGCGGGCCTCTGGCAATGCAGGTGGACCCTCAAGTGCAAATCGCCAGGAAGATGAATGAGAATTGGCAGCTGTATTTAATTATGCAGCCTTCTGCAATGTGCCTACAACAGACATTTTTCTTACGGAGAGTAATTATTCTTACCGTGCCCATCTGAGTGAGATTATACTTTGGTAATTGGTTTTGAATCCTTGATCCATTTTTATTTGAGCCATCTTGCTGGAATCCTTTCTATCAGTGTTTGTGAGCTGAAGCCCAGATGCTCCTGCCCCTAAGACACAACTGAACTGGAATCTTGCTTCTGCTCTTCCTGGAAACCTAGGGGAGGGAGTGTAGGGAGTGCCCAGGGATGCGCAGACTCTGGATTGTGGGATATGCTTGCTTGGCACTCTCTCACCCTGCTGAGAGGTCTTTATTTTATTCTTTTGCCTCGTATTTCTGATTAGAGTCTTAACTGATTGGAACACAGTTGTACTTTAGGCAAGGAGGTGACTTCTGCTCTGTCCCACACTAACTGCTCTGCTTACTGACCATTTGATTCAAATTAAAATCATTCACATGTAGCCAGACACTGGTCTACGTGGCTGAATAAAGCAAAGTTTATACACTGGTCAGCCACATCCTTCTCCAAGTCTCTGTACCCAAATGTGTCATATAAATATAACTCCTGCATGAAACTCGTAAGATGCCATGAGCAATGCATGTGATGGTAATTGGTAAAGTGCTCTTAAATTATGTGTTAACTTATAAATGGCAGAGATTGTTGCCAACCTGGCCTGAACTCCAGCAATGACTCCTGTGTGACCTTGGGCAAGTTGGTTTTCCTTCCTGGATTTTGGCTTCATTGTCTGGAAAATGAGGGGACTGTGTCTGATGATACTCCTGCTTAAATATTTTTGAGAATATATCTGCGTGTTAGGGTCTTTTGTCTGGACAAGAAAATAGATGATTGCTTTTCAAATTGAGTGTCCATCAGTATCATCTGGCCATGACAGACCATAATCTCGCTAAGATTTCTACCTTCTCACTCCCATCCTCCAGGGACTCTGGTCCAGTAAGTGTGAAATTGGACCTCAAAATCCTCATACTTTTGCAAAAATCCTAAGGGGTTAGTCCACAAGTCATCATTTGGGAACCCCAGAATAGAAAAATAATACAGGAGTGAAGGAAACAGCTAATTGCATGGACACCTCCTTTTGGGGTGTCTGGGTCTCTGATGAGTGTCCTTTCTTTAGCTCCATTTCTTTGTGTGCATCTCATGTGCTTGCCCAAATGTGCAGGCGCACGCCCACTCCCATGCACTATTACAAACAATATGGGTTGAAAAGTTTGTTTTCTGAAAAGCACAATATGCTGGAATCTTGGCAGAAAGAAAATTGTGTTTTGTGTTGAAAGCATCATCATTTGCCTTGCGTGAGAGCTTATGGCTCGAATGGCTTGAAGGACTGATATTCTGTTTGCAGAACGTGATTTATAATCACATGCACACACAGGCACACAGACACATACACTTGAGTATGCTCCCACACAACAAATGTGGTAAGGAAAAAGCAAAGAAAAATCCAAGGAATCTGTGCCCTCTGCAGCAGGGAGCAGGGGATGCCAATGTGTCAGTCATTTTCACAAGAAGGGCTGTTGCTTCCTGTTTTCAAAACTAAAAGAAAATAGGAAAACATAGCAAGGGCTTCTTCTGAGGCAGAAATGCAGTAAGGGGGGTGGAATGCTGGATGTCTTTTTCTCCTAGACCACTTTCCCTCTGTGGAATAAGACCCCTGGCTTTCCGTTCTTCCTTGGTTGCTGGGAATCCATTAATTCCTAAATTAACTTGACAACCTCCACTTACTCTAAGGTGCCCCCCACTGAACAGTATAGGTTCTGAGCAGTGAGATCCAGTTCTGAGCACAGAGTAGAGACAGTTAAGAGCCCCGTTTGACTTTCACCTGACTGTCTTTAGAAGAAGTACTGTTCTGCCTATTCAGAAAGAAAGTGTGCCTGAGAAGTAATTTCCTCCCTTTTTTTCTTTAGAGCAGAAACAATTGCTTTTTGCAGGTAGGGCCCCAGCATTCTCTTTTGGATGCAGTAGTCATACATTCACCGTTTGCAGATGCACAGTCTCTCATTTTTATTATAATTGTGGCATATCTTTAATTTGCATGGCATAATGCACTTAATCCATAATTCTAAAATATGTGACTAGCCCTTGGCCTCATCCTGCTCTCCCACCACAGAGGCAGCTTGGTGTATTTATTAATATAAATTTGTACAAGCTAACAGATTGCCATAAAGGAAAACAGAATTTCTCAACCAGTTCGGCTAATAGCTGTGTTCCGGCAAAGGGCCCCGTGGTACGTGTTGAACAATAACCACCTCTCTCCAGCACTGCTTGCAGCTTCTAATTGAATTTCTATCCCGTGAATATCATGTTGCACCTATTCATCTGCTCCACTAAGTCTTCTGATATTAAACAAGTTCTTCCAGGTTATTACTGTAATACAAATACTGTTAGACAGTTGACTTGCATTAAAAATTCACTGCCGTGGTGAGGTGAACACAGCAATGGGAGCTTATCCTGAACAAGGCCACGCAAAGAAATCACATTAATAGGGGTGAGGATGCCATGGGCTTATCTCATTTGCTTCCTCCAAACCTTCCTTCTTTGTTTGAGTGAGAGCGTTTGGCCATGCTGACAAATTCTGATAAACGACAGAATACCAGACATTTCCGTATAGTTCCTGGTTTGGCTGTAGGTATCTGCCATTCTGATCTGCCACTGAGGGGCACAAACATCCTGCTGAGTTTCTCTTTTACTTCCATTTATCCTTTGCTATCTTGTCTCCAGCACACACAGGTCTTTTCTGGTGACTCAGACGGTAGGGAATGTGCCTGCAATGCAGGAGACAAGGGTTGGGAGACTGATCCTCTGGGTTGGGAAGATCCTCTGGAGGAGGAAATGGCAACACAATCCAGTATTCTTACCTGGAGAATCACATGGACAGAGGAACCTGGTGGGCTACAGTCCATGGGGTCACAAAGAGTCAGACATTACTGAGCGACTAACACTCCAGCACATGTTGCCATTCTGGTTGATGTTGGGAATATCTGCTGCTGAGGGCTATTTTAAAGGTCTTACTGTTCCCTGGACTGTGTATCTTGGTCCCTTTCCAATGTTTATTACCTATACTTTTTGACTACTGTAGGCTGGCTAATTCACCAAAGTTTGGGGGCATCAAAACTATGGAGGCCTTTTAAAACTCCCAAGAGGTAATTTTCTTAATAAATGAAAGCAGATCTGATGTGTAATTCAGACAGGTGAAATTAGGAACGGCTACTGTCTATTCCAACTCTGTGAAAGTGTCATAATGGAGGACAACTACTGCCTGCTGACTCTTTAGGTTGTAACAACCTCAAGTCTGCTTTGCCATGTTCCTTCCCATGTTCCTGGTTACAACTCTCCTTCTCATCATTGTCCCTTAATATCTACCCTCTGTGATGACTTCTCCATTCATAATGGAAGTCACTGTCAGTGCTTTGACCTCATAGTCTTAGCTCTCTCTTTCAGCCACCTGCTAGCATTACCAAATCTTGGTTCTCATCATCATTTGGAGCTGCCTTTTTTATAATAATGTGAACCCTGAAATTTGCCTCTCTGATCACATTCTCTTTCTTCTACAATTTTCTCATACTTTTATGTCTGCTGAATTTGTGTTTTTATTTGAATACATGATGTCTTTTATTTTTTCAACTCCTCCTTACCTTCAAGTTCTCAAGGCACATGGCTTATCATGCTTAAGACACTGTCTTCTTCAAAAGCAAGAATCATGTTTTCTACATACACAGTATTTTGCTTAAATAAATGATCAATGAATGTTTGTCAATATGTAGATTTTTTTCCCCAGGAAGTCAAGAACATTTGACCAATCAACAAAATTATACCCTATCTTGTATTTTGGGATGTACATTGGGTCAAGATGCCATCTTGGCATGTAAACCATTATTTGCACTTTTTTTTTCACAACAGTGGTCTACATGAACAGTCAATCTTAAGTCTTGGCTCTGCCACTGAATAGCTGTGTGACCTTGGGCAAGTTACTCCTCTCAGCTTAAACCTTCCCATCTTCAAAATGAGGCATATTTGGAACCTGGCTCTCAGAGACACATTTGTAACAATTCCAAATAATTGCTTTTGAAGTTGGATTTTTTTGTTTGTTTGTTTGTTTTTTAGGATAAAATTAGGACAGAAACAGGTATGCCTCTTTGGATACATTTGTGTAATTTAAAAGAATGTCATCAAGCTTTTGGGTTCTCTGTAGCACATGATTATCCATAAAGGAGATGCAGTGTCCTTCCTGAAATCATTATGTTTAAAATCTTTTTAAGTGTGTAGAGGGATGGGATGGGGAGAGAGGTGGGAGTGGGGTTCAGGATGGGAAACACATATACACCCATCGTGGATTCATGTACAATGTATGGCAAAACCAATACAATATTGTAACTAGCCTCCAATTAAAATAAATAAATCTATATAAAAATAAATAAAATCTTTTAAAGTATGTAAATAATACAGAAGCTTTGGTCTTATGTATCTTAAGTACAAATATCTGCACATTTTTTGCACATTGGATTAAAGTTATTTCCATCAGCAACAAACATCAGTCTGTTTTTAACCTATAGTAAAGATTTTCAGACCAAATGTTTATGTTTTTGAAGTATATTTCATCACTGGCTACAGTTTTAAATGGAACTTGACTACATTTTCATAGCCATAAATGGAACTATAAGTGCTGTTCCAATTCTGAGGCCTGAAACTTCTTTTTAAATATTTCTTTAAGAATATAGTGAAATATTAATAGCAATGGTTGTTTGACTTATGTCCTGTAATAAAGTATTAATTCTTTTAGAATGTACTATCTTCCAAAAATGTCTACTTTTAAAATTTATTTTTTGTTGCTAGGATTTTTTTAAAAAGATACATTAATTGCATTTTCTAGCTCATTGCATTAACACTTATTGTGAGACAAATTTTATTTTTTAAACTAGTGTATGTGTTATGCTCAAGATTGTAGGATGAAGATGGTACCTTTTTAAGAAATTTATTAATTGGTAAATGTTTAATTTAGTTTAAGACTAATTTCTTTTCTTAAAAGTTAATTATTTTCTCCTAAAAGTAGTCCTATCATGGTGTTTATATACTATTTATAGAAGGGGAACTGATTGTCGTTCCTAGACTGTTTTAACCAAAGCAAAGGAAAAGTAATTTAACGTCTGTGGATGGCTACTTCAGCAAATCATGTTTGAGGTCTTCATTTTTGTGTATAAAAGAATATATGCTGCTGTCATTCCTGTTTTCATTTTTTCCTAGCAACCTGTCACATACCTAGCTTTCTCCCCAAGCGCATTTTCTATACTGTCTTCATCATGGTTGCAAATTCCCTGTGTGGCACTAACCCTCATTCAAACCACATAATCACGGTGGTACCCCAGAGAGAAAACTTAATTATCACCACTTTATTTGCATCATGTAAGTATGTGTCATTTGTCCTATTTTGCATGAGAAATATATTTGTGTTGTAATTAAAAAAAATGACACATGATGATAGGGTCCACCTTGTAAATTAATTGTGTTATTTACATTAATAAATATTTGTAAAGTGGTTAGCATAGCTCTTGGAACTTAGTAAATTCTTTAAAAAGTGTTAATTGTTATTACTAGAAGTCACTGACCTGCTCAGTTTTCAAATCAGGGTTTGCCTAGATGAACCTCTGAAATCTCAGATTCAGCTCTCAAGTGTTGAAGATGTTTGAGGCTATAAATTGTGGCTGAGACCCAGCTGCTCTAATGAAATTCCTAGTTAGTTATTGCTACTGGCCTGCCCACGTCCATGAAAAAATAGATGGTCTCATGAGCTCAATGGCGCATATTAGAAATGTTTCCAAATTGTAAAACCTACATGCCTGTCTGAGTGAATAAGTGCCAGGCTGAGGGTCAATGCAGAACTTTACAGTGGACATAATTATTAGTGTTTTTGAATTTCTAGACACTATAACAGTGATGGGAACACTTTAGAATGGCTAGACTCACGTGGCAAAAGGAAAGTGGCTGTTTTTCACACAACACTGCCAAACATACGCCATAGACTCCTCAAGTTTATTGGGGAGTTTTTGAACCATGTCTTTTCTCTCTCATTAGTATTACTCCATGCATCAAGGTCAAATGCCAATAAGTAGCCGATTGTATTTCTCACCTTAATGTTGTTGTTAGACCTGACATTTCTTAAGAAAAACAGCAAAGCTGCTGACGAAGGAAGATGTGGCTTCAATTGTTTTAAGTCACAAAGAGCAGGCAACATTCCTGAAAGGGAGTGTGTTCTAAGGATTGTAATCATCTCCTATTGTAACCAGTTTGTCCTGGATAACATTATCATCAGATGTTAGTTACTTGCTTTGATTTTCCTGGTCACGGGGGAGTGGTGCTTATTTTCTTAAGGTTATTCTTTGTCTTTGGGTTTCTGCATTTTCTTGTACCTATTAACAAAGCAAGTCAGGTTCTAAAATATTTTTTTAGTTATGTGCCCTTCAAATTAATCTGTCAAATGATAGAAATTGCATGTCAATTAAAAATCTGTTTCTATGAGCATGATACCAGATACTCCAAAAGGCCTTCAGGTCCTTTTAGAAAATAATAATACTTTCAGTTTGCTGTAGAAGAAAGAGCCTGAGTTGGAGGTTAGGAGGCTTGGGTAGAGCTTTCCATGGCTCTGACCCTTGCAGATTGTGGAATGAAAAGGATGCCTCCTCTGAATGCCACACAACTCTGCATGGCGGTTGAGTGCTGGCGTATAAAATGCACACCACACCCCCGTCCGGGTCTAGCTGTACAGTATCTACAGTTTTTCAGTAACTCTAATGCCTGCTTCACCACCACCACCCACCCCCACCATCCAGCATGCCCTGTAGTTTCCCACATTATTGTTGACCCTGAAATGTCTCTCATTCCTTTGTCTTTTTCACTTTCTCCATATTTCAATGCCTAGGCGCACTTCTTTCCAACCCATAGTGATATGTGTGACCTTGGACAATCTTATTGATCCCTCATTTCCTCATCTATAAAATGGAAACAATTTTATCATACCTTTTATGAGGATTAAGTCAGTAGTCAGTACACAAGTATTTGACTCATTATAGATATTCAATATAAATAATTTCCTGTCACTGTTAATTTAGCTTATTGTCATTTATTCCCTCAAGTCTTGTGTGTAGGGACCTGAACTGGGCACAGGGGATAAATTATGATCTGAACACATCTTCAAGAGGCCCAGAACCAAAGAAAGAAAGATGTTCACAAGTAATTTCAAGGCAAGACCTTATAAAGAAATGCTATATAAGGGGCAGAAAACAGGCTAAGAGAGGAGAGGAAGGCTAATTATACAGGGAGAGGGCAAGAAAATCTCCTGGGAAGGAATCAGATACCACACAGGATGTGCTTGCTCTATTGTTATCTACAGTCTCCAGTTTCAAAAGGTAATTTTGTCATTATCATTGACTTTGAAAGTCTTCTGTAGTCTCTGTGTTATAAAGTTAGTTTTCTTAAAAAGAGGTCTCTTTGGTAATAACATTTATATTTTGACAATTTTTTCCTTGTTTATAACTTGCCATTTTTTCAGAAAGGACTTCAGATGACCTGATAGTATCTTGACTGTCATCAAGATAGTCATGTTGAATCTAGCTTTTAAAGAAATATACACAGTTTTTTCAGTTACGTATGTCCATGAAATTCTTTTGTCTTTTTATTGAGCACTAGCTTAGGGACAAGGGTATATAGCCCTGGAGATTTCCATGGAGAACTGTATTTCTTTATTTACTTTACAAGTATGTTGTGCCTACACTCTGTTGCTGCAACTGGGCTGTGCTTTTGGGGTGATATTAGAGTATTCATGGTCTGCCCCTGGCAAGCCAATGTGCTGGTGAAGGAAGCATGTAAAAATCAGGTAAATTAATAGGCAATATAATGAAAGCTGGTAGTAAATGCTGTGAAAGAAATGAAAAGGTACTTTGATAAGGAAACGGATGTGGTGTGGGTACGGCTGTGGAGAATTCCATTATATGAACATTTTGAGCAAAGGACTTGGTACTTGATGTTCAAGAAGATTTACTTAAAACCTATGAAGAATTTGAGCAATTGCCTCTTGTGTTTCTCGTCTTTAACTATAAACGTCTGTGTGTGTGTGTCTCTGTGAGTGTACACATGTATGTATTATTTAGGAAAAGATGTTCACAATAGAAAAGGATGAGGAGTCTCAATTAAAATGGTTAAACAACTTATTTTATATAATATCATGAAATATTATGAGACCATTTAAGTGATTTGACAAAGGGTTTTAAATAATGATAAAATACTTGTGTAAAAAAATTAATAAAACCATATGGGTTAGAATGTAAATGCATAAAATTTGCCTTCCTCATTCATATTTTAGTCTCTGTGGAATACACTCTATGTGTTACAACTATCAACAATTTTCATACAGAAAATTGGAGGGGTTTACACAACCTGTTGGAAGTGCTTAGGGCAGGGGGAATTGGTCAGAGATGCTACCATGAAACCCTGACTGCAGCACCATCAGTTCAGTTCAGCTGCATACGACTTTTTGCGACCCTATGGACTGCAGCATGCCAGGCCTCCCTTTACATCACCAACTCCCAGAGTTTACTCAAACTCATGTCCATTGAGTTGGTGATGCCATCCAACCATCTCATCCTCTCCTGTCCCCTTCTCCTCCCACATGCAATCTTTCCCAGCATCAGGGTCTTTTCCAATGAGTCAGCTCTTCACATGAGGTGGCCAAAGTATTGGAGTTTCAGCTTCAGCATCAGTCCTTCCAATGAATATTCAGGACTGATTTCCTTTAGGATGTACTGGTTGGATCTCCTTGCTGTCCAAGGAACTCTCAAGAGTCTTCTCCAGCACCACAATAAAAGCATCAGTTATTCTTTTTCTTTATTGGTGCTCAGTTTTCTTTATTGTCTAACTCTCACATCCATACATGACTCTTGGGAAAACCATAGCTTTGACTAGGCAGACCTTTGTTGGCAAAGTAATTGTCTCTGCTTTTTAATATGCTGTCTAGGTTGGTCATAACTTTTCTTCCAAGGGGCAAGCGTCTTTTAATTTCATGGCTGCAGTCACCATCTGCCAGTGATTTTGGAGCCCCCCAAAATGAAGTCTGTCACTGTTTCCATTGTTTATCCATCTATTTGCCATGAAGTGATGAGACCAGATGCCATGATCTTAGTTTTCTGAATGTTGAGTTTTAAGCCAACTTTTTCACTCTCCTCTTTCACTTTCATCAAGAGGCTCTTTAGTTCTTCTTCACTTTCTGCCATAAAGGTGATGTCATCTGCATATCTGAGGTTATTGATATTTCTCCCGGCAATGTTGATTCCAGCTTGTGCTTTATTCAGCCCAGCGTTTCTCATGATGTACTCTGAGTATAAGTTAAATAAGCACTGTGACAATATACAGCCTTGACATACTCCTTTCCCGATTTGGAACCAGTCTGTTGTTCGATGTCCTGTTCTAACTGATGCTTCCTGACTTGCATACAGATTTCTCAAGAGGCAGATCAGGTGGTCTGGTATTCCCATCTCTTTCAGAATTTTCCACAGTTTATTGTGATCCACACAGTCAAAGGCTTTGGCATAGTCAATAAAGCAGAAATAGATATTTTTCTGGAACTCTCTTGCTTTTTCCATGATCCAGTGGATGTTGGCAATTTGGTCTCTGGTTCCTCTGCCTTTTCTAAATCCAGCTTGAACATCTGGAAGTTCTCAGTTCACATACTGTTGAAACCATGCTTGGAGAGTTTTGAGCATTACTTTACTAGTGTGTGAGATGAGTGCAATTGTGCGTAGTTTGAAAATTCTTTGGCATTGCCTTTCTTTGGGATTGGAATGAAAACTGACCTTTTCCAGTCCTGTGGCCACTGCTGAATGTCCCAAACAGCACTTTCACAGCATTATCTTTTAGGATTTGAAATAGCTCAACTGGAATTCCATCACCTCCACTAGCTTTATTTGTAGTGATTTGTCCTAAGGCCCACTTGACTTTGCATTCCAGGATGTCTGGCTCTAGGTGAGTGACCACACCATCTTGATTATCTGGATCGTGAAGATCTTTTTTATATAGTTCTGTGTATTCTTGCCACCTCTTCTTAATATCTTCTGCTTCTGTTAGGTCCATACCATTTCTGTCCTTTATTGTGCCCATCTTTGCATGAAATGTTCCCTTGGTATCTCTAATTTTCCTGAAGAGATCTCTAGTCTTTTGCATTCTATTGTTTTCCTCTACTTCTTTGCATTGATCACTGAGGAAGGCTTTCTTATCTCTCCTTGCTATTCTTTGGAACTCTGCATTCAAATGGGTATATCTTTCCTTTTCTCCTTTGCCTTTTACTTCTCTTCTTTCACAGCTATTTGTAAGGCCTCCTCAGGCAACCATTTTGCCTTTTTGCATTTCTTTTTCTTGGGGATGGTTTTGATCGCAGCCTCCTGTACAGTGTTATGAATCTCTGTCCATAGTTTCTGGCACTCTGTCTATCAGATCTGATCCCTCTCGGAGGGCACAAACAAAACCTTATGTACCAGGACCCAGGAGAAAGGAGCAGTGACTCCACAAGAGACTGACCTTGACTTGCCTGTGAGTGTCCAGGAGTCTCTGGTGAAGTCATGGGGTGGCGGTGGCTTGCTTCAGGGTTGGGAGCACTGACTGTAGCAGTGTGTGCATGGGACATTTTGAAGGCAGTCACTATTATCTTCATTGCCTCCACCATAGTTTGGCCCCAGGTAAATAACAGGGAGGAAATACAGCCCCACCTATCAACAGAAAATTGGATTAAAGTTTTACTGAGCATGGCCCCACCCATCAGAACAAAACCCAGTTGACCCAGTTTCAGTCAGTCTCTCCCATCAGGAAGCTTCTATAAACCTCCCATCCTTCTCCCTCAGAGGGCAGAGGAACTGAAAACCACAATCACAGAAAACTAACCAATATGATTACATGGACCACAGCTTTGTCTAACTCAATGAACCTGTGAGCCATGCCTTGTAGGGCTACCCAAGATGGACGGGTCATAGTGGAGAATTCTGACTAATGTGATCCACTGGAAAGGGAATGGGAAACCACTTCAGTATTCTTGCACCGAGAACCCCTTGAACTGTTTGAAAAGGCTATAAGATAGGACACTGAAAGATGAACTCCCCAGGTTGGTAGCTGCCCAATATGCTACCGGAGATCAGTGGAGAAATAAATCCAGAAAGAATGAAGAGATGGAGCCAAAGCAAAAACAGCACCCAGATGTGCCTGTGACTGGTGATGGAAGTAAAGTCTGATGCTATAAATATCAGTATTGCATAGGAACCTGGAATGTTAGGTACATGAATCAAGGTAAATTGGAAGTGGTCAAACAGAAGATGGCAAGAGTGAACATCAACGTTTTAGGAATCAGCAAACTAAAATGGAATGGAATGGAATGGATGAATGGATGAATTTAACTCAGATAATTATTAAATCTACTACTGTGGGCAAGAATCCCTTAGAAGAAATAGAGTAGCCATCATAGTTAACAGAAGAGTCCAAAATGCAGTACTTGGATGCAGTCTCAAAACCGACAAAATGTCTCTCTTTGTTTCCAAGGCAAACCATTCAATATCACAGTAATCCAAGTCTATGCCCTGACCAGTAATGCTGAAGAAGCTGAAGTTGAACGGTTCTATGAAGACCTACAAGACCGTCTAGAACTAACACCCCAAAAAGATGTCCTTTTCATTATAGGGGACTGGAATGCAAAACTAGGAAGTCAAGAAACACCTGGAGTAACAGGTAAATTTGACCTTGGAGTACAGAATGAAGCAGGGCAAAGGCTAATAGTTTTGTCAAGAGAATGCACTGGTCATAACAAACACCCTCTTCCAACCCCACAAGAGAAGACAGTACCCATGGGCATCACCAGATGGTCAATACTGAAATCAGATTGATTATATTCTTTGCAGCCAAAGATGGAGAAGCTCTATACAATCAGCAAAAATAAGACCTGGAATTGACTGTGGCTCAGTTCATGAACTCCTTATTGCCAAATTCAGACTTAAATTGAAGAAAGTAGGGAAAACCACTAGACCACTGAGGTATGACCTAAATCAAATCCCTTACGATTATACAGTGGAAGTGAGAAATAGATTCAAAGGGATTCGATCTGATAGAGTGCCTGAAGAACTATGGATGGAGGTTCATGACATTGTACAGGAGGCTGGGATCAAGACCATCCCCAAGAAAAGGAAATGCAGCACCATAATGGATATTTTTAAGGGGTCACTCTGAAATGATGGCAAACGTTTAGGAACCTCTGGGAAACGCCAACCTGTGCCATCAGTTTGCATCGGCAAAGTTGCTGGTTTTCATGGACAGCTGCATGTTGCAAAAGACTGTTTGGGACATGTTTTTCCCAAGACTTTTGCACATTGGGACTCCTGAGAGTACCAGTGAGAGTTTTAGGATAGGTAGACTATAATGGATCAAGCTTATATTAGTTAACGTATTGCTGCTGTAACAACTTATCACAAATTTAATGTCTTCAAACAACAAATGTTTATTATGTTCACAGTTCTATGGGTTAGAAGTTGGAGACAGATCTCACTGGGCTAAGAGCAAGGTCTCCACAGGCTGCATTCTATTCCAGAGGCTCAAGAGGGGCAGCGGGGAAAAGAAGCTTTTCCAGCTTCTAGAGGCTGCTTGTATTTGCACTCATCTCACACGCTAGTAAAGTAATGCTCAAAATTCTCCAAGCCAGGCTTCAGCAATACGTGAACCGTGAACTTCCTGATGTTCAAGCTGGTTTTAGAAAAGGCAGAGGAACCAGAGATCAAATTGCCAACATCTGCTGGATCATCAAAAAAGCAAGAGAGTTCCAGAAAAACATCTATTTCTGCTTTATTGACTATGCCAAAGCATTTGACTGTGTGGATCACAATAAACTGTGGAAAATTCTGAAAGAGATGGGAATACCAGACCACCTGATCTGCCTCTTGAGAAATCTGTATGCAGGTCAAGAAGCAACAGTTAAAACTGGACATGGAACAACAGACTGGTTCCAAATAGGAAAAGGAGTTCGTCAAGGCTGTATATTGTCACCCTTGTTTATTTAACTTCTATGCAGAGTACATCATGAGAAACGCTGGACTGGAAGAAACACAAGCTGGAATCACGATTGCTGGGAGAAATATCAATAACCTCAGATATGCAGATGACACCACCCTTATGGCAGAAAGTGAAGAGGAACTAAAAAGCCTCTTGATGAAAGTGAAAGTGGAGAGTGAAAAAGTTGGCTTAAAGCTCAACATTCAGAAAATGAAGATCATGGCATCCAGTCCTACCACTTCATGGGAAATAGATGGGGAAACAGTGGAAACAGTGTCAGACTTTATTTTTCTGGGCTCCAAAATCACTGCAGATGGTGACTGCAGCCATGAAATTAAAAGACGCTTATTCCTTGGAAGGAAAGTTATGACCAATCTAGATAGCATATTCAGAAGCAGAGACATTACTTTGCCAACAAAGGTTCATCTAGTCAAGGCTATGGTTTTTCCTGTGGTCATGTATGGATGTGAGAGTTGGACTGTGAAGAAGGCTGAGCGCTGAAGAATTGATGCTTTAGAAGTGTGGTGTTGGAGAAGACTCTTGAGAGTCCCTTGGATTGCAAGGAGATCCAACCAGTCCATTCTGAAGGAGATGAGCCCTGGGATTTCTTTGGAAGGAATGATGCTAAAGCTGAAACTCCAGTACTTGGGCCACCTCATGCGAAGAGTTGATTCATTGGAAAAGACTCTGATGCTGGGAGGGATTGGGGGCAGGAGGAGAAGGGGACGACAGAGGATGAGATGGCTGGATGGCATCACTGACTCGATGGACGTGAGTCTGAGTGAACTCCGGGAGTTGGTGATGGACAGGGAGGCCTGGCGTGCTGTGATTCATGGGGTTGCAAAGAGTTGGACATGACTGAGCAACTGATCTGATCTGTATCCCTTGGCTAATGATCCTCTTTGCCAGTGTCAAAGGCAGGAATGGCAGATCAAGGCTTTCTCATCCTCCGTTACTCTGAATCTGCCACAGCTGGGTAAAGTTCTCCTCTTTTAAGGACTCATCTTAGGTTGGGCCCACCTGAGTAATCCAGGATACTCTCCTTATCTCAAAATCTGTAGATACATCTGCAAAGACCCTTTTGCAGGTGATGAATTCATGGATCCCAGGGATTAGGGCATGGACAATTTATGGACCATTATTCTTCCTACCACAATGTACATGCAAAGGATGGTAGGGCTAGGCCACTACTGTCCTATCGTGTAGCATACACATTTGTCTAATGTGCACAAAGTTACTTCCTCTAGCTGGACACAGCCCTTTGGTAAAAAAAAGAGTGTGCGCATGTGAATTGGAGAAATTCCTCTAACCTTAACCCCAACTCTGTTCCACTGAACAGGTTCACAGCCTGCCTAGCAGAACATACACTGGGCCCACTCTCCCTTGGCACAGTGTCCTTAACCTGCCAAACACTATACAGAGACTGTAGGCAAGGTCAAAAGATGGAGACATCCAGAAAAAAGTGTTCAAGTCCAGTGAATTTTACCTACTACTTCTTTCTCAGGACAGCGGTGGTTGTGGTGGTTAACCAGGGTGATACCTTGGGGCGGGTGAGGAGTCCACAGCTCAGATCCTCTACCCCAGGGCCCAAGCCACCCTGGATTCACTCACTCATAGTTCAAATAATTTTATATCACCTCTCCAACCAGGCTGGAAGTTCTTGGAAGGTGGCATGCCTTCATTCTCTTCTCCTTGCATTCACTGTAGCTCAACCTCATTATTAGATACTTAATGACATCGGTGGCCTAAATGAACCAATGGCTGAGATAAAATGTGGTGGGACTTGTTAAAGACCTTTGAGACTTACCAACACATGCTGTCATTATCTTTTTCTAATGGCAACACGGAGAAAAATGTGTCAGACCACAGAGCTTATCTTCCTTCCTTAAACACTCCTTTTCTCTGTGAGATTTCTCTTCCTCTGGTTTGGGTGCTGCATACTCTCTGCCTTTCCTTTCCTCTGTCAAAATCTGCTAGCAGTTACTGCGTCTATCACTGTATCCTTTCAGAATATGTGTGTTTGGTGCTTAATTACAGGATTCAAATTTTTGCTTTGTGTTAAAAGATTTGTCAGAGCAGGTGGGAAAAGCGTTCTGGGGTCAGGGGCTTTTTGGTGCCTCCAACACCTATCCTTGTGGTCGTCACCTCCTCCACCAATGCTTCTAGCAGCCTTTCCCCCTCCACACTGCCCCTTCACCGGCCGTGAGGAGAAAAGCCTTCCTCCAGAACACTGAAGCACAGTCTCCAATCCCTTATTAGAAACCCCATTTTCCACCGCCTGGCCTCCCGCTTTGCTCTGTAATATTGTAATGCAGATGAGCAGAGAGGTAGCTCATGTTGATGGGGTCATTACTAAGCGGATCTCCAATTACATGCTGTCCATTTTGCAGTGGTAATGTCAGGATGTGAACCACAATTGGATTTCAAAACCACATGTTTGTCACTCTTCATACAGGGGAGAAAGAGATTAATATTTTAAAATTCCTGACATGGTTCTGTGTATCTGACTTGTTAAAATATATAATCTCTGTAGTCTGAGAGATAATGCCTTGAAGTTGAAACTGTGATTATTTATTTGCTCCAACTTCAGCATCATTTATGCAGCAAAGTCTGAAAAAAGAGTTACACTTCATAATCACATCACTAAACCCATTTTTAATGCAGATTTAAATGGAGAGCTGCTAGTTTGCTGGTCCCCCTGATCAGTATAAACACACAGAGGTTCAGCAACTGTGGAGCTGTGTGCAGAGTACAAAAGTGATTTGAATATGGGTGGGTGCATATAGATTGTGGTTTAATCTGCCAAAATATTTCTACTGATCAATTACTATAGCATTGTGATATGTAAATTTCCCCCTTTTAAACCAAAATGACCTGCCTATTTGTGAACTCCAGCTCTGTTCTTTGCTGAGGGAAAGAAGTGGGAAAGAAACATGTTAAAAATGCATAGAGCAATACTTTGTAATCAGAATATTAACATTTTGATTGAATTGATGGAGCATTTAAATGGAAATATTCAGATTCAAAGACCAAGCTTGGGAGGGAACCTACAATATGCAGACAGATTCTGAGCCTTTTTCCTTGATTAAGGAGAATTCTTTTAATAGAGAAAAAAGTAACAGACTAAAGAACTTCATGTTAAGAATGGAAGGATGGGCAGTGTTCACTTTTTCAGTTGCTTATACATATATATATATATACAAGTATGCACATTGACAGCTATAAAGGCAGAAGCTTTGCTTCATTGGCGATTGAAGAAGAGTGTTGTAGTTTTGTAAAAACAAACAAACAAACAAAACAACAAGTAGAGTAGCATAGCAGAAAGGTTATGGAATGGGTTTTATCATCAGAATGCATGGTGCTGGATGCACCTGAATGCCAGATCTACCTCCATCCCTAGCTTGCTCTGTGACCTTGGCCAAGCCACCACACTGTCTGGGCTCAATTTTTCTCATTGGTAAAATGGGAGCATCAATATTTATCTTAAAGAATTCATATGTTTTTCAGGTATATTTAATGTGATAAAAGCTCGTTGCCTCTTCAGCAGTCAGCAGGTATCTCTGTTTCCCATTGGGAAAAAACGTGAGTTTCCATATGGGATCTGAAGCCACAGGTGATGCACAGTGGATGCACAATGGAATTTGGTAGGTAGATTTCCCTTTGAAAATTTTAGGTTCTCCTTTGAAGAAGTTTAACAGATTACTGTCACTGATTAACACCCTAGTTTTGTAGAGTTAAAGGAAAAAAATAATCTGTATTTCCATTTGCAATAAAGTGTGGATGGAAATCCACCTGATTTACTTTCCATCTCTGCTTTATTCTCAATCTGACCACTCGTGAAATGCCCAGATTTATCATAAAAGTGGTTCCCAAATCACTTTTTTCAGTTTGGCTTTGATGCAAGATTGAAAGTGTGACTATGTCCTGAGTCAAAAGAAACCTCCTGGCTTCAGACACTCTTGGGCAAAGCTTAATATTTGGAATAAAGGAGAAATGAGTATGAGAGCATCAGCTAATGAAGCAAGTATCCTCAGAATGCTATGATTTTGCAGGGAAATCCTGATGAATATGACCTCATTGTTTGTGATGGTAAAGAGCATGGCCTCCCAGAACTGTAGAATTCTACAGAACCATTTTATGAATCAGTATACTGAAGCCTGAAGAGAAAAAACCCATTGGGAAATGTGTTCATGGATCTGACTCAACCCTCCTATTTAGAGAAGGAGCATCCAGATCAAGATCATGCTCGAGATCAAGAGCATCTCCCTTGTCCATAATATACATTGTGATTTGTAAATTTCCTTGGACAATCTTCCAGTTTGGTGCTGCCTAGTCCCAAACTATAGTTGCCTACAAAAACCTATCCCAATAGCCCCATCCACTGCCCCCTCCCAGCCACAGCCTTGAATGAGAGAATCTTTGCCAATATCACAAAGGCCAGTGAACAGTTGGACTAGAGAAAAGAATGCTAATTCACCGTTTCATTGTCACACATCACTTACCCTGTTGACCCGTCTCTTCTACTTCAAAGAGAATGCTGCTGATTTACAGTGAAGTCGAGAAGAAAGCATCGGGTCCTCAGGAGAGCAACATCACAGAATCACAGGGAGGAAGGGCACACATTTTAAGTTTACAGGTGGCTGTGCCATCTGCTTGGTTCATTCTCAGCAGAAAAAAGGAGAAGCTTCCTTTATCTACTCCAGATCAGAACAGTGAGTATGGGCAAGTTTCCTGGACCTCATTCAAGTTGCTTGCTATAGGGCCTGGGGAGCCCAAGAGTCTCCACTTTTGGGTGAGTGGGTTTGACAGCAGAGGCAGAGCGGGAGTCTATGGGAAAGAGTTGCTTAATTAATCATAACCTATCAGAACCTGTCGACAGACATAGTCTCTGAGGTCTTAATGACACCCCTCAGTGATGTTAAAAACCAGCTTGGTATGACTTCATTTTCTTAGAGACACATGATTGATCTGGCTATTGGTGAATGGAGACACAGCGGCTTCTCTCTGTAGACAGTGTCATTAGATGAGAAGATTAAGTGCCTTTGCGCAAAGGCTATGAGAAGACTGTTAAGGATTCATCGGCAATGAAGGGAAGATAAGAAAACTCTGAAATATGTATTTTTAAAGGCAAAACCTTAGACTCTACCTCATTTATTAGTATCATAAAAAGCTTGGTGGAGAATCTGAACTGAGAAAAATGGCTCTTTGGGTCAAGTCTTGCTGAGATATTGCACAGAGCAGCCAACTGGGGCAGGAATGTATGGGGGACATCTTATTTCTCTTTTTTAAACTTTTCATTTTGTATTGGGGTATAGCTGATTAACTAACAATGTTGTGATAGTTTCAGGTTAACAGCCAAGGGATTCAGCTGTACATATACATGTATCCATTCTCCCCCAAACTCACCTCCCATCTGGGCTGCCATGTAGCATGAGCAGAGTTGCATGTGCTATACAGCAGGTCCTTGTTAGTTATCCATTCTAAGTATAGTATTGTGTACATGTTGATCCGAAACTCCCAGAAATGTCTTATTTCTTATTGGTGATCCTACTAAGCATTAGAAGACTCTAAAAGGAGGTGGACAGCTTTTTACTTGGAGCTTCTCAAGTATTAGAGAGCCAGACTGGGGCAACTCAACTTCGATTCCTCTGAGAAAACTGGGAGTTGGGTTTGTTACTGTAGTCCCTGAGACCAATGCTCCTCTATCCTGAGCTTCCCTGAACTTCTTAAAGAAGGCATGGCTTCTTTCCTGTGAGCAGCCAGTAATTATACCTTAAGTTCCTTCTGTTTATGAATCACAGCAGGGACCAGCCTCTACTTTTGTAGATCCAGCTGCCCAGCTGGGGATAATGCTAGCACCACTGAACTATTAAATGCCTAACAGCAGGCCATTACTGTTGACTTTCAGATTGTTTAAATGCAGTAGTATGTGAAAATCCCTGGAACAAGTTCTGGCACATGTGAATTCCCAATAAAAGTCGGTTGTTGTCATAATTCAAGAGTATATAAATTTGAAGTCAAATATTGCAGAATCAAATATTCAGAGGGGAACAAATGGATAAATCAGAACAGATAATAGAGGAGGGTGGAGCCTGTGGTCAACAGGAGCATTTACATTCCCCCTGAAGTCATTCAGGTTCTGATTTTTAAATACTTCTTGGCAGGCTAAATCAAGCACAATCAGGAAGACTTAGCCCATAAGCTTCCAGTTTGCAATTCCACAAGTGATACAGATCATCAGAAAAGAGAGGAGGTATTTAACACAAGTATGCTTTGATGACTTAATTATTTAATTCATTCTTCAGACATGGAGGGCTACCACCTGCTAGGTTACCCTGGGTCAGATAAAAAGATAAATGAGATGTAACAAGTGATACAAAGCAATCTAACATCTAGGATCTGCAATGTAAAAATCAGTATGTTCTATCAGAGACCTTTAAATACTGTAAAGTTCAGAGAGAAGCTAGGATGGTGAACTTGGGATAGCAGATTAAGGAAGTAGTCATCAGATTTTGGGAGAAGGCAATGGCAACCCACTCCAGTACTCTCACCTGGAAAATTCCATGGATGAAGGAGCCTGGTAGGCTGCAGTCCATGGGGTCGCTAAGAATCAGACATGACTGAGCGACTTGACTTTCACTTTTCCTTTCATGCATTGGAGAAGGAAATGTTCTTGCCTGGAGAATCCCAGGGACAGGGGAGCCTGGTGGGCTGCCATCTATGGGGTCACACAGAGTTGGACACGATTGAAGTGACTTAGCAGCAGCAGCACAATTTTACAACGTGATAGGCTTGTTCCAACTTCACTGCATCCTTGCTAACCCTTGCTATGTCTCACTATTTGATACTCCCTAGGGTTAGTTCTCTACCCCACTCCAGAACTCTTGCCTGGAAAATCCCATGGACGGAGGAGCCTGATAGGCTGCAGTCCATGGGGTCTCAAAGAGTCGGACATGACTGAGCGACTTCACTTTCACTTTTCACTTTCATGCATTGGAGAAGGAAATGGCAACCCACTCCAGTGTTCTTGCCTGGAGAATCCCAAGGACAGGGGAGCCTGGTGGGCTGCCGTCTATGGGGTCGCACAGAGTCAGACACGACTGAAGCGACTTAGCAGCAGCAGCAGGAAGATCAGAAATAGAAGTTAGGAAAAATAATCAGGTGATACTGTATGAGATGCATGTAATAGGTTGGTCTTAGAAAAGAAGGACTAGGGTCCATTGGATATAGACGAGAGGTGACCTTTTTGAGAAATAGAATGGAACAAAATCCATCACACTTAATGGGACATTTAGGTATAAGGAAAAGAAAACATTTCCAAAAAGAAGTATTGAACTCCTGTAGGTATCAATTGAGGAAAAAGAAGGTGCCCATCAGTAAAGCTCTCCAGAAAATGGTTCCATATACATTTCTAGGTTTTCTTTCTTCCACATTCCTCCACAGATCCTTGCTACTAATCATAGTAGACTTGCACTAGGTACTTGCCCAGCACATCTCTTGTATTTCTTGTTTGTAGATTTTCTAATTCTATTTCTTCTGTTTCATCAAAGTTGGTAGGAAATCAGGAAATTGTAGATGGACTAGTAGTAAATTTCCAAGTTAGTATTTTAACAGAGCTTCTGAGAATCCCCCAAGTTCTGGGAGCTGGGAATACATTGAACAGGCTCATCTCTGCTCTAAAACCCGGACCATGAAAGGGACCTGAACTGCTGCTTGCCCATGCAGAAAGCATCTCCACGTTCCATTATGGATGCTCATAGGCACAGCCAATGCACTGCTGTCTCCTATGGAAACAATGTCTATTATTGGACATTTTGGAACCAAAACCGTTGCCTTTATTAGGGTCATGTAAACAAAGATCTCAAGGACAACAGATTTCCGTTTATGCTGCCAAGGAGACCTGGATTTCTGAGGGCACACACTTATGTCTCAAGTGCCCAATAAGCACTTTAAAGATGTTCAAAACATTTCTTTCTATTCCAGAGACCCTGCTGTATAGGTGGTCCTTGTGGTAATATGGTCTTTAATACTCAGCAGGATTTTATTTTTTAAATTTTGTTGGACTTAGAAAAAAGGTTAATGGTCATCATCTTTTAAAATGCTTGCAGGTTATTAAGGCTTAGGAGAAAACATTCTCCCTCAAAAATAAAATGCATAACCAAGAAATTACTTTTTGGTTTGTTTCTTTCTACTTCTCTTCCACTCCCATACCAGCCTACTTACATGAAGTGTTTGCTATAAAGCAGATGCTCCATCAAATTTGACAGAACGTAAATAGGATGGCTATCCTAATACCCTGGGAAGGTTTTGAATGCAACTTAATTAATGCAAAAGTATTTCAGCTTTAGGATTTCTACTTTTTTTCTCAATATTCCCAAGAATTTTTCTTAGTTCACATGATATGAAGTGAAATAGCAAAGACAGCAATGTCAGCAGAATAGTTAGAAAAGAGAGAGCATAGCTATAGCTAGTCTCTGTGACAGGTGATTTGGTAATGTTCAAAGTAAAGCAAAAGCCTCAGAGTCAGAAAAGACATCACAGTTCTTCCTCCTGTTTAACAGACTGGGAAACTGAGAATTCAGAAATATCAGGCGATGATCTCATAGATTCCTAGCTAGATAGTAGTTGTGTAAGGACGTTTATGTCTCTTGGCTCCCTGTTCCATAGTCTTTAAATACATCTTTATTTTTTTTCCCCTAGTAAGAATTACTTGATCCAGAGTTTTATATAATGGATTGGGGGTGGAGTGGAGGCTTTTATTTTGGGGATTATGATACATAATGATTGGTCATCCCTGTATGGAGGCAGCAAAATCTATTTGGATCCCCTCATTCTCATCAGCAGTCTCCAAATTCTCGTTAAGATATGGCTTCTCTCTTTTCAATATTCTTGGAAATTGAATTTAAATATCTTTGTCACAATGATAAATGGTGAATTCATTCCACTTACTTTATGGACTTAATTTTATATATATTTCCATTTGTTCAGAATAGGCACCTACACAGAATGTGCCCTGGCACCATATAAGTAAAAAATTGCATATATTTGTGTATATGTATATTTTATACAATAATGTATGTGTATATGGTGGTGGTGTGTGCTCAGTCGTGTCTGACTTTGCGACCCCATGGCTCCTCTATCCGTGGGATTTTCCAGGCAAGAATACTGGAGTGGGTTGCCATTTCCTTCTCAAGGGGACCTTCCCAACCCAGAGATGGAGCCTGGATCTCTTGTGTCTCTTGCATTGCAGGCAGATTTTTTTACCACTGGTGCCACCTGGGAAGCCCAAAAAGCTGAATTCATTCTGATGGTGGTGTATATATGTACATTTTTTCTCTAGATATAGATTAGGAATTATAATATTTTTTGCATTAGAACTCAGGACAGTAGTTAGGTATCAGCTAGAAATGACGTCAGATAGAGCCTGTTTACTGTTGCGCTATTTGTTTAAAATAATATATAAAATTTGTAAGATAGTGGAGAAAATATTTCTCCCTAGATTTCCTGAATTAAAATGTTTACACTTTTATCTATGGTGATAGCTTTCAGTCCTGCTTAGAGTTTTTTTTTGTTGTTTGTTTTGTTTTGTTTCCACAATTTACCTACCATCTTCTTGGCCCAACTTTTTGAGTAATCTGATTGGAATTTGTAATATATGATTTTTTTAAAAACTTTCCTATCTGTGAGTTTAGGAGGTGCAGTGCAGGTTGACAGCAGAATTTTCCAAAAGTAATATTTAGCTGGGGACATCTGGGTAATCCTAGATATTAAAATTTCTTCATTTTGCAAGTAATTTAATGAATATCTCCCTAAACATAGTAGGGAAAAGTATTTATTTTAGAGTGTCTGTTTTATAGGAATTTATGATTTAGTTGGGGAGCTAAAAAATTCACATAAGCAGTAATTATATGCAAATGGAAAACATCTATGAACAAATGGCATAGGCACTTTACTGTTTGTAAATGCTAACGGACTTCAGAGTAAGAAGCAGTCATTACAGACTGAAGTGCTTGGGAAAGGGAACTTGGGTGGGAGCAGCTTGAGCCAAGGCAGAAAAGATGGCTAGGAAAGAGCTGGACATGGAAATCATTGTGGGTATTCTAGAAAAAGATTCGGCGTGAGAAAAAGCTTAGATCAGAAATGAGCATGGCTTTGCGGTTACTTGGACTCACTCATTCCTGCTGGTGTAGAGAGGGACTGCAGAGGAATAATCAGAGACATGGTTACAGACATGGAGGTGGGAAGATGTAGGTGCTAGAGGGCTTTAAAAGTTCCACCAAGGAGCTCAAGTTGCTCCTGTAGGCTTGTGACATGGAATGCAGCCCCTAAACAAGAGTCCAGGGATAGGAAGGGCTAGACTTGCCCCTGTGGGTTAGGTGATGGGTGCTTACCTCAGCATCCTCCCTGCTCCAAGATCTCCAAGTGGTAATGGTAATGTTGATGACATGCAGCTTTCATTCAGAAAATTACCTAGATTTCATGTGAACTGAATTTTTTTCAAATGGTATTGCTTTTGAGAGTTGTGCCTATATCTTCTGAATCTGTTACCTTATTGTTTTACTTGTGTTTCTGTGTATGTTTTAAGCTCTGCTGCTTCTATCATGATGTACAGTGGCCAGGTCTGCATGGGGTGTACAGGTACAGATGCTTGCACATTTAGTACAAGCCAGGCTCTCTCTCCTATCTCCTGTGCCCTCCCAGCAACATGGAGAGGAGTGAGCCCATGGAGACAGCCTGAGACCTGTATGAGTGCTATTAAGAGTTGGGAGTTTACGCCAAAATTGAAAAAGACACATGCATCCCATTGTTCACTGCAGCACTATTTGCAATAACTAGAACATGGAAGCAATCTAGATGTCCATCAACAGATAAATAGATAAAGAAGTTGTGGTACATATACACAATGGAATATTACTCAGTCATAAAAAGGAACATATTTGAGTCAGATCTAAAGAGGTGGATGAACCTAGAATCTATTATACAGAGTGAAGTAAGTCAGAAAGAGAAAGATAAATATCATATTCTAAAGCATATATACAGAATCTAGAAAAATGGTACTGAAGATTTTATTTACAGGACAGCAATGGAAAAACAGACATAGAAAATAGACTTATGGACATGGGGAGAGGGGCCGAGAGGGCAAGATGTATGGAAAGAGTAACATGGAAACTTACATTACCATATGTAAAATAGATAGCCAATGGGAATTTGCTGTATGGCTCAGGAAACTCAAAAAGGGGCTATGTATCAGCCTAGAGGTGTGGAATGGTGAGAGAGATGGGAGGGAGGTTTAAAAGGGGAGGGGATATATGTATACCTATTGCTGATTCATGTTGAGGTTTGACAGAAAACAACAAAAGTCTGTAAAGCGATTAATCCTTCAATTAAAAAATAAATTAATTAATAAAAACAAAAACAAAAAAAGAGTTGCGGGTTTATGGTCATCTTTTCTGGGGTGGTTGGGAAGCTATGCTTTTCCCAGGCCTCTTTTCTTCTTGCTTACAGCATTGAGACATCATAGATTTCTTTTAGAGAGCGCCGTAAAACCGTTCCCCTCACTTTCACTTTTTAGAGTCTCATACGATTGTAACACTTAACCTCTTTTAAACGATTTTACTCTTTTATTCCCTTGGTACTGAGAATAAAACTGAGAATTAAATGTTGAAATCAAATCCATAAATCCAAGAGCAAAGTGACAGTCTGGGTGGTTGGGCAAAGAGACTTATGTGCTGGTTGATACCAAGAATTGAGCTGAATTGTATTTCCCTGCAGAGCATCAGACCTTGTCGTGTTTAGTGAGAAATGTGAAATGGGGGAGGCCCTTGTTTCATGTTTCTCTAAACTTGTATTCTACATATACCACCAGTGCAAAATAAAGACGCCCATTCTTGTTTCTTTGCTCTAATCACCCCTTCAGCACCTGCTCTTTTCTCTGTGGTGAGTCAACTTGAATACATGGAGTGGTAAAACCTTATAAGTGGCAGGAAATTTGGATACTACCTTTATCTAAGCTCAGAAATTATATTTAAAATACTAAATCAGAGTAGACAGAGGCAATAGGGTTGGAACAGGGTAATGAGGCGCCATGTGGGACAGATGTTCCTCTTGTACAGAATTGTGGGAAGATCTTGGAGAGCTGCAGGGATGGTTGGGGGTATTTAGGGGCCTTGGGAAAGTCATTAATTTACCAAATTCCTTTATTTTAACATTATTATGTTTGAATATTAGCCCTGTTTATGCCTTGTTATGCTTCATCTATTTTGAAATTCTATTAGGAGGTGCATAAACATAGGATTGTTATGTCTTCTGCAGAGATTGACTACTGTATTATGATATAATGGCCCTCTTAATCCATGGTAATATTCTTTACTCCAAAACCTACATTTCATGATAATAGTAAATCCACCCTGGCTTTCTTTTGATTGGTACATCTTTTTCCATCATTTCCCCTATCGTTAGCTTTTAACCTATTTGTGTCCTGAAAGTATTATCAGTCAGTCAGTTCAGTCGCTAAGTCATGCCGACTCTTTGCAACCCCATGGACTGCAGCACGCCAGGCCTCCCTGTCCACTAACTCCTGGATTTTGCTCAACTCATGTCCATTAAGTCAGTGATGCCATCCAACCATCTTATCCTGTCATCCCTTTCTCCTCCTGCCTTCAATCTTTCCCAGCATCAGGGTCTTTTCCAATGAGTCAGCTCTTCGCATCAGGTGGCCAAAGTATTGGAGTTTCAGCTTCAACATCAGTCCTTCCAATGAATATTCAGGACTGATTTCCTTTCGGATGGACTGGTTGGATCTCCTTGCACTCCACGGGACTGTCAAGAGTCTTCTCCAACACCGCAGTTCATAAGCATCCATTCTTTGGCGCTCAGCTTTCTTTATGGTCCAACTCTCACATCCATACATGACTACTGGAAAAACCATAGCCTTGACTAGATGAAACTTTGTTGACAAAGTAATGTCATTACTTTTTAATATGCTGTCTAGGTTGGTCATAACTTTTCTTTCAAGGGGCAAGTGTGTTTTAATTTCATGGCCGTAGTCACCATCTGCTAGTGATTTTGGAGCCCCCCAAAATGAAGTCTGTCACTGTTTCCATTGTTTTTCCATCTATTTGCCATGAAGTGATGAGACCAGATGCCATGATCTTAGTTTTCTGAATGTTGAGTTTTAAACCAAATTTTTCACTCTCCTCTTTCACTTTCATCAAGAGGCTTTTTAGTTCCTCTTCACTTTCTGCCATAAGGGTGGTGTCATCTGCATATCTGAGGTTATTGATATTTCTCCCAGTAATCTTGATTCCAGTTTATGCTTCCTCCAGCCCAGCATTTCTCATGATGTACTCTGCATATAAGTTTAATAAGCAGGGTGACAATATACAGCCTTGACATACTCCTTTCCCAATTTGGAACCAGTCTATTGTTCCATGTCCAGTTCTAACTGTTGCTTCCTGACCTGCATACAGATTTCTCAATGGCAGTTCAGGTGGTCTGGTATTCCCATCTCTTTCAGAATTTTCCACAGCTTGTTGTGATCCACACAGTCAAATGCTTTGGCATAGTCAATAAAGCAGAAATAGATGTTTTTCTGGAACTCTCTTGCTTTTTCCATGATCCATTGGATGTCGGGAATTTGATCTATGATTCCTCTGCCTTTTCTAAATCCAGCTTGAACATCTGGAAGTTCACGGTTCACATACTATTGAAGCCTGGCTTGGAGAATTTTGAGCACTACTTTACTAGCATGTGAGATGAGTGCAGTTGTGCGGTAGTTTGAGCATTCTTTGGCATTGCCTTTCTTTGGGATTGAAATGAAAGCTGACCTTTTCCAGTCCTGTGGCCACTGCTGAGTGTCCCAAACAGCACTTTCATAGCATCATCTTTTAGGATTTGAAATAGCTCAACTGGAATTCCATCCCCTCCACTAGCTTTGTTTGTAGTGGTTCGTCCTAAGGCCCACTTGACTTTGCATTCCAGGATGTCTGGCTCTAGGTGAGTGATCTTTCTTCTGCTTCTGTTAGGTCCATACCTTTTCTGTCCTTTATTGTGCTCATCTTTGCATGAAATATTCCCTTGATATCTCTAATTTTCTTCGGTCAGTGTAACTATGAATTTCATTTCTTCTGTTATAACCTGCATAATACATTGTTATTATTTTTGCTTTAAGCAATCATTTATCTATCAAAGGTATTTAAATAATAAGAACTTATATTTATCCATGCATTTACCATTTCCATGCTCTTCATTCATGTATATCAAGATTTCCACGTGGTATAGCATTTGTCGTTGTTGTATTTAAAAATACTGCTGCACTTCCTTGTCATTTACATTGTTTCTAACAGAAGATCTGCTAACATCTGTATCTTTGTTCCTCTCACTGTGACATACCCTTTTTCTCTCTTGCCTGTGTCTTTATTATTGGTGTTAAGCAATCTGATTATGATGAACTTTGATATTGTTTTATTCATGACTTGGGATTTTTTTGTGTCTCTTGGATATTGCTTTATAGTTTTCATCAATTTTTGAAAATACTCAGCTATTACTTCTTCACATGTGTTTTGTTCCTTGCCTCTTCAGGAACTCTTAGTTACACATGCTGTCCTCCAGCACACTGATGATACCTTTTCCCATGTTCCTCTTGGGTTTCATTTGTGCAGTTTGTTATTATGGTTTTACTTTCACTTGCCTTTTCGTCTGCATTGTCTAATTTGCCATTAATTCCATTTAGCATACTTTAGGGTCAAACATTACAGTTTTTCTCTCTGAAAGTTTGGTTTGTATCTACTTTTTATTTTTTGCATGTATATAATGAACATATGTACTTTTTCCTCTAGCTTCTTGAACATATGCAATATAGTTTTAACAACTAATGTCCTTATTTATTCATTCTATAACTTGTATCATTTCTGAGACGGTTTTGAATCATATTTCCAGCACTAGTAGTAGTGACATCTTAGATTGGCTAATTTTTTGGTTTTGTTGTTGTCATGGAATTGCCTGTGTATCGTAGGGTATTTAGCAGAATCCCCGTTTTCCATTCACTTGATGCTAGTAGCATCTTCAGTCTTGACAGTTAGATGGTTCTCATCATTGACTAGTGTTCCTTGATTGCCAGATTGGAGAGTGTAGGAAATCACCCCTAGTTACGAGCTAGTAGTTTAGATTGGTTAATTTTTCTCTTCATTATGAGTATGCTTTTTCTCTGTTTCTTACAATGCCAGATAATTTTTATTTAGTGCCAGATACTAAGATTTTTGTCTTACTGGTTGCTAGATATTTTTGAATTCCAGTGAATATTGTTGAGCCTCATTCTGGGACACACTTAAGTTACTTGCAGGTGTTTGAATTCTTTCAGGTGTTAATTTTAAGCTTTATAAGCTGGGATCAGAACTTCATTTTGTTTAGGATTGATTTTGCCCCACTACTAAGGCAGAACTTCCCTGAGGTATTCATTCCATGACTTATGGGGGTTGCCACTCTGGCTGGTGGGCACAGTGACGGTTATTGACGTTGTGTAAACGTCTAGGGTAGCACTAGTGGTAAAGAACCTGTCTGCCAGTGCAGGAGAAGCAAGAGACACAGGCTCAATCCCTAAGTCGGGAAGATCCCCTGGAGGAGGGCATGGCAGCCCATTCCAGTATTCTTGCCTGAAGAATCCCATGGAGAGAGGAGCCTGGTGGGCTACAGTGCGTAGGGTTGCAGAGAGTTGGACGTGACTGAAGCGACTGAACACAACGAGCTTCTGGGTTTGCTCCTTCTGGTCCTTTCAGGTGATTCTTTCTCCATTCTTTGGATTCTTCATTTTCGTGAACCGATTACCACTCAGCTGAAGACTTGAGGGGAGCGGGTGCTCTGCATCGCTCTAGAATTCTCTCTGCTTCTGCAGCTGTCTCTTCTCTAGTACTATTTCTTGCAAATTCTAGGTACATTTGCCTGACCAGATCCCCCATTTCATCAACTCAACTCAGGGAGATCACTGGGCTTCATATGAATACTTTACTTAGCATATAACCATATAGCCTGGAAACTTTTTCCATGCAGTGATCCAGGGCAATCGTAAGACTTACCTCATTTGTTTCCAATCTCTTGGAGATCCCTGGTTTTTGTTGCCTGTTATCCAATGACTTGAAAGTAATTGTTTTGTTTATTTATTTTACCTTACAGTCATTTCATGTGAAAAGGTAGATTCAGTTCTGGTTACTCCATCATGTTCAGAATCAGTAATGCCTATACCTTAGTTTGGAGAAGGCAATGGCAACCCACTCCAGTGCTCTTGCCTGGAGAATCCCAGGGATGGGGGAGCCTGGTGGGCTGCCATCTATGGGGTCGCACAGAGTCGGACACGACTGAAGCGACTTAGCAGCAGCAGCAGCATTCCTTAGTTTATACTGATAAATGAACCTCCAGAGAGGTGAATGGTACTTAAGGTTTATTCAGCTAGTCTAAAGGCAAAGCTGACTTTGGATCCCAGATTTCTTTCTTCTATATTTCTCCTCTTTTACTCATTTTACACTGTGCAACTGTTACCTCCAAATGTAATTATTTGGCCACTGGATCTTGAATCGTCTAAGCTTGAAATCCTAGACAGAATCTCGTGGAATTCCTACTTCTTTGATTCTTGTTTGTCAAACACACGTTTCTGTAGACAGGGTTGTGATTCTCAGGAAGAATATGCAGATGGTGTGTCAGCGGGAATATTTTATGACGATTCTTGTTTGAAGTTTTACAGCTTTGCTTGATGTTGTGAAAATATGTACGTGTTGTTGATGTGTCCCTTCAAAAACTTTCAGTTTGATGTTTAAGATATATCCATTCAGGGTTCTGTCTATCACTGTTGCTAAGAAACTTACATTTTAAGTGTATAAAAAACGTATTAAAACTGTTTAAGGAGAGGCATCAGGGTAGTTGTGATTATTATTTTGCCTAAAGGTGCAAAATGAGATTATGTCTTATCTACACGTTCTTGCCAAACCAAGACCAATGAAAACATCTCCATTGTGATTGACTGTGTCCTTTCTAAAAGCTTGTGCAGGCAAAAACAGAAACCATAGTTGAAAAATACTTCACCCCACATAGAAGACATAGAAGGCAATCAATACATGTTATTTTCTCCAATTTTGTGTCATCCCGGGGTGGAACATGAGACGGGACAACAAAGGCACTTCTCTCTCCCTTGCTCACTGTGCTCTGGCCTTACTGCCTCGCTTTAATTCCTTAAACTGGTCGGCCTCCTTCCTGCCACAGGACCTTTACACATGCCATTCTCACTGTGATGCTTCTTCTTCCACACTTTGCATGCTTTTATGCTTCAGATCCAGCCTAAATGACATTTCCTCTTAGAAGATATTGCCCCCTGCTGGTCTGTCTCTCCCTAGTCCCTCTTCATTTCTTCAGCATCCTTCATAATCTTAGCTTTTGAATTTGTTTATTATTATACTGGCTTGTTGTTTTTATTTTAGATAGTGAGACTGATGAGAGCTAGGATCTTATTTGCTTTATCACTCCTGGAGTGGTTGATTTAGATGATGAGACAATGGGAAAATGTGTGGTTTCCACTTGTTGGGATTTGTGTTTATAAATAACGTTGTAAAGGCTGATGGAGACACTCAGTAGGAACTTGTGGAATAGAATCTCCAAAGGCACCACTGGGTACAAAGCATAACCTCATTCTGGGTATAGAGCAATCCAATCCCCACACTGTCTGCACTGTCAGCTCTGGCAATCAGAACAAGGTAGGGCATAGTTCACTCCAGCTGGATGTCACTCATTGTGTGATTTTCTGGTTATCAGATTTTTTTTGGTTATCAGATTTTATCAATGCTACCTACCAGTTGTTTCCAATGCCTCTGACACATGACAAACCCTGTGTCCCTCTTTTCCCCTTTTGTGTCTTGTCCCATTTTGGTTGCCCAGTCTCCCGGTGTGAGGCCTTTAACAGGTGCTTCTGTGGAGTCTGTTTCTCTGAATTAGGGCTCCTTTCCTTCCAGGTGCCCAAGACGCCTTGCCGTACCTGCTCTGCATGCCGAGAGGAGCCAGCAGTGTCCATGGCAGGATGAATGGCTCTGTGCTCCCTCCAATTATTTCCTTCTCAGGCAGGCCCTGTCAACTTAGCAGTCTGGTCAGCCTTCTGCTCTTCAGAGACGCTCCTTCACCCATTCTGATAAAGACTTCGGGTTTTCTCCCATGGCAAATTTATGCCTTTCCTCCTGCACCTGTTCCCTCCTCCCTTCTTGCAACACTCCTCCCCGACAAATTCATTTCATTGTTTAGCTACATCTACTCCTCATCAATAAATTACTTCTCCTCACTCACCTGGGACCTTCTGTTTTATTCACAGATCTTTTGGGGGTCTTGCTCTTAATTATTTGATCTGCTTACCAACGAGGCTGCCTCCCTGTTATTTGTCACGAACTCTGGTGTAGTCTCCTTTTTTTCATCCACCCTTTGCTTTCTTATCATTGTTTTACACACTTGTAACTGTCAAGTCAGTTCGGCTTTATAAGCCACAGGTCCTCTCAGCAGCAGCATTTCTCCCAAATGGTCGTGGAGGAGAAGAGAGAAAGCGTTGCTGTTCTGCATATTGTCCATTCATCAGACGTCATCAGGCAATTACTGAGATTCAGCTGTGTGGAGCCCCTAGAGTTGGGGTGAACAGTGGTGATGGAGGGTGACACAGAATATTGAACCAGAATTATAGTTTATAGTAACTGGAAACCATGAGGTTAATGACTGTGCCTATAACTACGCTGTAGGAAGGTAGCCTGGACACCACTGTGAACCCTGGGCTGAGGAGAAAGATGTGTAGAGGTGGGACAGAGATCTGGTGGAGCATTACAGCTGCCCATGCAGCCCATCCTGTTAAACTTCGGTTGTTCAGAAAGAGAGAGAGAAGGACCAATGCAAGAGAAATTTCTGAAGCACAGTTAACAGGACTTGACAGCGATTAGAGGAGAGTGAGGAGGAGAAATTGTCATGATGATTATAAGCTTTCAGACCTGGGAGGGTTTGGTCCCATTACAGAAGTGGGGAATGGAAGAAGAAAAGGAGGGAGGAAGTGGGGAGGGGGAACAGTGTTATGGTGGAGGAGTGCTGAGCTCAGTTTTAGCATCCTGGAACTGAAGTGCCAACGGCTCCTTGCACAGCATTTGGAAATGTGAGACTGGAGTTCACAGGAGAGGCTGGAGCAGGAAAAGTTTTGGGAGTCCTCCAAACAGAAGTGGCAGGTGAACCAGGAGAGCAGTTGTATGCATATTAAAAGGTAGCTAGTATTGCAGGCAGCAGGTGTGGAACCCTAGTGTAGTGTGAGTAGGTCCTCTGGGCTGTGGATACTCAGTGGATGGAGCCCCATGGACAGAATCTTCAGGGAGGATTTTCTCAAAGAGGTGACCTTTCCTTTGCCCCACTGTGCCACTTGTATCCTTTTCCATGCTTTTCAATCCCTTTTCATATCTGGCCACTCTTCTCATTTGTATTAATCATCTTCAGCCTCAGTGTTTTCCTTTTTTCTGTTTGTCATCATTCTGAAAGGGGAGGGTAGAGCATGGAGGAAGTGAAGGCGTCCAGTGCAAACTTGTGTTGGTTCCTTCAAGGCGGTGAGTGATTGCCTTTCTGTAGAGCATGCTGAGCAGCAGAGATGGAATCAGAAATTTCTGCTTATTTCTCACTAACATGGAGAAGGAAGATGATTGAACAGAAGTGTAGTAGAAAGCTGTGTGTACTTTGCCTTCCTGAGAACCCTCATGTGCTGTGCATCCTCTTTACTTGTCCAGAAGACTGGTTGCTCCTACATCGCTTAGCCCTCACCCTCCTTTCTGGTCTGTTTCTCAGTATCCCTTTCTCTAGCCTGTGCTGGGATAGAGAAATGAGCCTGTCCTTCTCAGCTGAGCTCATCAGCTGCTTGCATTCCCACTACACTACATTGTGGCTTTTCTGGTGATGGAAGGGCTCCCTCTGCTCTCTGCATGCAGGCCTCCTCGCCTGTACACGCTTACACATATGTCAGAGGAAGAGTTTGGGATGCGCTCTCTGCCTACTAGCTTTGCCAAGACCATTGAATTAAGCAGGCAATTTCCTCTCACTTTGTCTCTCTGTAAATTTCCCAACCATATGGTATGAGAAGAGTTTTTGGATTATAAATAAACAACACTGCTCATAAATCTCAGGGTTTTTGTTTTTCTCTCCAATGGGAATAAATAGAAACCATTGATTTGTAACTTCAGAAAAATGTGTTGGAGAAGAAGATAATGTCTCTCTCTCTCTATGGATATAAATATTTTCCCCCCATTTCTCCTTATGCAGAGTCTCTTTTTTACTGAGAATCATCTCTCTGGCTGGGTTCCATTTATATTTTTATTGCTGCCATTTTCCAACCTGGAGGTAAACTGTTGCTTTAGGCAACATGAGTTTAGCCACATGGGCCTGGCCAGATTGCACTGACCAGATGGGTTTGGTGCATCTTTTCCCCTGCAGGGGTTGTCACTTTCCCTCTTCACAGGACACATGCTTCATCCTTGGGCTTGTGGCAAAGAAAGGGAGGTGGTGGATGCTTCCCATTCACTTTGGGAAGAACTCCAGCTTGGGCAGCCTGCATGTTGGTCCACTGGGTAAGCTGCAGCTTGGCCACTCTTAACATGCAGGTCTTTTGAAGGCATGAAGAAGCACAGCATTTAGCAGTCCTTTTCTTTGCTCTCCCACTACTAAAGCTAGCATGAACCAGATGAGCATTCTAGCCACCATGGACGAAGTCCAGGATGGTGCCCTGGGACTGGGGTGGTTCAGGCAAGGCACGCTCAGAGAAGGCATGGCTTCAAGTATGTGTGCAGATTTTGGTCTAGGAGGTAGGCTGAGTGTTGGTGCTTCTAGGTCAGCAAGGTGTTAGGGAGCTAATAGTGGGGAGGGGGCAAGAAGGCAGGGGCCAAAGGCAGAGGTCAGCAGACTGTAGCCCATGAGCCAAATCCTGCTTCCCTCCTGTTTTATGTGTAGCCTGTGTGCTAAGTACAGCTTTCACATTTTTAAATGGTTGAAAAACAGAAGAATATCGAATTTTGAGTGGAGTAGCCCCACTCATGCCTGCCAGCTAACCTTTGGGGACACAGATTCAGATACCTGCAGCCTATCCTGACTTCTCACCCTCAGTTCAGCTCATTCATTTTCATGGAGGTGGAGAATAGAGGGCAAAATCTCCCTGGTTACACATATGTTCCTTAGCACCATTGAGGAGGTGATTTAGGATTGGGTTGCAATGGCCTCTTTTTAAGTCATCTGCCAGTCTCTTCGGCTCAGAGAAGAATGACTTGTGTTCTAAAATCAAGCAGACATGGTTTCAAATACCCACGCTGCTTAGCAGACATGTGAACTAGAGCAAGCCACTTGGTCTCATTGAGACTAGTTTTTTTTTTTTCCCCTTTCTTTCTAACGAACATTTTTTTTTTATCGTGGTAAAAATATACATAAAATTTACTACTTTAGACATTTTAAAGGCATAATTCAATAGCATTACAAAGTTGTACAATAATCACCACTACCTATTCCCAGAACTTATATAGATTTTATTTTTTTAATTTATTTTTTAAATTTTATTTTTATTTATTTTATTTTTTAACTTTACAATATTGTATTGGTTTTGCCATATATCAACATGAACTTGCCACAGGTATACACGTGTTCCCCATCCTGAGCCCTCCTCCCTCCCCATAGCATCCCTCTGGGTCATCCCAGTGCACCAGCCCCAAGAGCACAGGTTTCTAACTGCATGGGAGATCAAGTTTGTTGAATAATTTTATTATTATTATTGGGTCAGGACACTTAAATTCTACTCTCTTAGCGAATTTAAATTGTATAACACATTATTACCATTGGCCATAATATTAGATACTCAGACTTTAAGACCTTTCAGTCTTAAAACTGAAAATTTGTGTCTTTTTGCAAGCCTCTCTCTACTCCTTCACCTACAGCCCCTGACAACCACTATTCTACTCTATTTCTATGATTTTGATTCTTTTATTTTTTTTTAGATTCCACATGAAAGTCATATCATGCAATATTTGTCCCTGACTAGCTTATTTCAGGAGAAGGCAATGGCACCCCACTCCTGGAAAATCCCATGAACAGAGGAGCCTGGTAGGCTGCAGTCCATGGGGTCGCTAAGAGTCGGACGACTGAGCGACTTCACTTTCACTTTCCACTTTCATGCATTGGAGAAGACAATGGCACCCCACTCCAGTACTCTTGCCTGGAAAATCCCATGGACGGAGAAGCCTGGTAGGCTGCAGTCCATGGGGTCGCTAAGAGTCGGACGACTGAGCGACTTCACTTTCACTTTCCACTTTCATGCACTGGAGAAGGCAATGACACCCTACTCCAGTACTCTTGCCTGGAAAATCCCATGGACGGAGGAGCCTGGTGGGCTGCAGTCCATGGGGTCGCAAAGAGTTGGACACGACTGAGTGACTTCACTTTCACGCATTGAAGAAGGAAATGGCAACCCACTCCAGTGTTCTTGCCTGGAGAATCCCAGGGACGGGGGAGCCTGCTGGGCTTCCATCTATGGGGTTGCACAGAGCCGGCCATGACTGAAGCGACTTAGCAGCAGCAGCAGCAGCAGCAGCAGCAGGTTATTTCACTAATACCCTCCAGCTTTATCCATGTTGTCACAAATGGCAGTATTTTTTCTTATTTAAGGCTAAATATTGTTTCATTGTTTACTTCTGTGTGTGTGTGTGTGTATATATATATATATATGAAATCAAATGCTGATGGCTCAGATAGTAAAGAACATGCCTGCAATGCAGGAGACCTGGGTTTAGTCTTCAATCAGGAAGATTCCCTGGAGAAGGAAATGACAATCCACTCCAGTATTTTTGCCTGGGAAATCCCATGGACAGAGGAGCCTGGTGGGCTACAGTCCATGGGGTCTCAAAGAGTTGGATATGACTGTGTGACTCACACTATATAATATATATGTATATATATCTGTGTGTGCGTGTGTTATTGTTGTTGTTTAGTCACTCAGTCATGCAGAGGATGAGATGGTTGGATGGCATCATTGACTCAATGGACATAAGTTTGAACAAACTCCCAGATATAGTGAAGAACAGGGCAGAGCCTGGAGTGTTACACCTCATGGGGTCGCAAAGAGTTGGACATGACTTGTGACTGAACAGCATTCTTTCCCTTAAACAGAGTCATATGACTGAATCCTGGCCCACAGAGAGAGAGGCTGGGAATGATGGATGCCACTTCCATTCATGGTAAAAACAATTCTCACTCATTTCTCTTTCCACCAGTTCAACTGAGAATTCCTAATACATCTAGAAGATAGCAGAATTTTGATATAAGAGCCCAGGTTTCTGAATCATGGTGCAGAACAAGAGCCCCTTCCTGCCCGCACCTCACTGCTGTCTGTAATAGACTATGACGCGGATCAGAAGTACACTAACACAGTTTTAAGTCACTGACATATTGGTGGTGTTTGCTATTGTAGCTAATGCTTCAATGTATATACTCTCTGGAATGCACATCCAGCCTTTCTATTCCTGTATTCATTTTTGTTCTTTAGCCAGAATGTCTTTTTACTATTCCCAAGATATACGGTATCTAGCATAGTGCCTGTCACACTATGGGCATCTGATAAACATCTGTTGATTTCTGGGTCAAAGACTGAAGCCCAGCTTCCTGTAAAATGCAAGCATGCTTTCTGTTAGATCTTAGTTTCAGAGGAAATATACTTTTGGGGGTGGTTCTCTATTACAGGATTTAGTATACAGCTCTTAAACAGAGAGTTCAGCTTAACTGGAACATTAAAACTAGCTTTAAATGTATACACAGGCGTTCGGGGAGATTCCTACCACATACAAGGAAAATCCAGCCATATAGAATTCTAGATGTGTTAGAGCAGCATTGCAGATGGGCTCCATCCAGAGGAAATGGTTCTAGGCCAGGATATATGAACTTGAAGAGAATGTTAAGGGCCCAGAGGTTTTCCCATTCATATTCAAGTGCTTAAAATAGAAACCGTCTATCTTTCCTTCACTTTTAGAAAGCCTCCCCTAGCTTTTCTTTCATGCTTTTGCACCTCTGATGAATTGTATGACTGATGTTGAAACTCTGGAGTATGACAGCTCCTAGGCTATCTGCTGCTTACACAAAGCAGGGCAGAAAATAAAGGGGAAGTGATATTCTCAGATGGAAGTTGTACAGAGGCAGAGGACTGTAGTTGCCCAATATTGTTTTCTTTCGTTCATCAAGTTTGTTGGATATCTCGCCATCATTTCAACGCTGACAATCACAGTAATGATCAAAGGCAATTGCTGAGAGTTACATGCTAATAAGCCTTAGGTTAAATTTAGCTTAACATTCCCTTTAGGCACCCATCAGCTTAAGATGTGATGACTTCCTCCAGAGGTCACCACTTCCTACGTCTGGGATGGCCAATAACTGGCTGGTGTGGAGCACAAAATCCTGGCCCCTTGCTTTAGAGTGCGTCAAGTCTGTGGAGAGAGTTACCCATTGGACCCCCTGTGGATCAGGCTTTACCTGGAACCTGAACCCCGATCTTGCCTCCCTCTCTTCCATTAGGTTTTGCCTACAAGCATTTTCTCAGTCAGGGCTTCCCTTGTGGCTCAGCTGGTAAAGAATCTGCCTGCATTGCGGGAGACCCTGGTTCGATTCCTGGGTTGGGAAGATTCCCTGGAGAAGGGATAGGTTACTCACTGCAGTGTTCTTCAGCTTCCCTTGTGGATCAGCTGTTAAAGAATCTGCCTGCAATGTGGGAGACCTGGGTTCGACCCCTGGGTTGGGAAGATCTCCTGGAAAAGGGAAAGGCTACCCACTCCAGCACTTTGGCCTGGAGAATTACATGGACAGTCTATGGGCTCGCAAAGAGCCGGACACGAGTGAACGACTTTCACTTTCACTATTCCCTCAATCATTCTCAAGCTTCTGCTGCTGCTGCTGCTGCTAAGTCGCTTCAGTTGTGTCCGACTCTGTGCGACCCCACAGACAGCAGCCCACCAGGCTCCCCCGTCCCTGGGATTCTCCAGGCAAGAACACTGGAGTGGGTTGCCATTTCCTTCTCCAAAGCATGAAAGTGAAAAGTGAAAGTGAAGTCGCTCAGTCGTGTCTGACTCTTTGCGACCCCATGGACTGCAGCCCACCAGGCTCTTCCGTCCATGGGATTTTCCAGGCAAGAGTACTGGAGTGGGGTGCCATTGCCTTCTCCGTCTCAAGCTTCTAGACCCAGTCTTAGGCTCTGGTTTTAGGCAACTGAGCCTAGGATGTTTTTCTGTTTTCTCAAAAACACTTTATAAGCTGCTCCAGAGATGTCAGCTCCACTCTTGTTTCCGTCTGTGGTAACACTATTCTCTTAGGCACTCAGGCTTGGAATCTTGAAGTTGTCTTTACCTGTTTCTTCTCCTTCATCTCTGCCCCAAGCGAGTAAACACATTATGCTTCTTCTGTGTCCCTCTTCATTTCTTACACCCTGCTGTCATCAAGCTAGTGAGATGGATTCCTATTAAGTCTTTCTACCTCTAGAAGAACATGCTTCATCAGCCCATCATATCCATCAGCGACCAATTAGTCTTTCCAAATGGACTTCTATTATGTCTCTGCCAGATTCTAGAACCTTGGGGGCCCCTGTTGTTTATAAGATAAAGTTCAAGCTCTTTAGCAGATATTCAAGACCCTCTACCAAATCTTATTCTACTTATAAAAACTTATGCTCATTTATGCCTGTGTAAGAACATTTCTTTCAGATCAGGCTCATTTCCTAATTATTTTCTGAAAATATTCATGTATTTTAGGTTCCAAGCCTTTGTCTTCCTCTGGACTCCTGATTCTCCATCTTTTCCTTCAAAGCTCACCTCTTCAATAAAATCTTCCTTCCTTTTTCTCTGAGCTCCCTAGCACTGATGAATATCATTATCTGCATCATTTTCATCATTACCATCATATGCCATCATCAATATTAAAAACCTAAGTAATAATAAGCCTAGGGCTTCCCAGGTGGCACAGTGGTGAAGGATCTGCCTGCCAGTGCAGGAGATATAAGAGATGTGGGTTCAGTCTCTGGGTTGGGAAGATCCCCTGTAGGAAATGTCATCCCATTCTAGTATTCTTGCCTGGAAAATTCCATGGACAGAGGAGCCTGGTGGGCTACAGTCCATGAGGTCTCAAAGAGTCAACGTGACTGAGCACACACACGTATAATAAGCCTGACATTGCGATAAATGTTTTATGCGCTTTTCCTCACTCAGTTCTCACTGAGTTCTCAAATAACCCTGTACGGTGCTTGGTTTAGTGTGCTTCCCCAGCGGCTCAGCAGTAAAGAATCAACCTGCAATGCAGGAGCCACAGAAGATGCAGGTTCAATCACTGGATTGGGAGGATCCCCTGGACGAGGGCATGGCAACCCATTCCAGTATTCTTGCCTGGAGAATCCCAAGGACAGAGGAACCTGGCAGGCTACAGTCCATAGGGTGGCAAAGAGCCGGACATGACTGAAGCAACTGAGCACACCCACTTATAGATGTGTGTGTTTGTGTGTGTGTGTGTGTGTGTGTATTAGTCACATTCGACTCTGCTGTGTCTCCGACTCCAAAATGTGTTCATTTAACAACACTGTTATCCTATTGAATTTATTCTAACTGCTTCCTACTCATTTGTCCTTTATTCATTTATTTATTGAAAATAGTGATTGAGGGCCAAGGGAGTGGATACTGGGGACTTAGTAGGACCTTTGTCCTCACAGAGTTTTATCTAATTGCTTTTTTGTATCCCTTTACTAATTGTCCCTCTCTCTGAGCTTCTGCCTCCTCTCTAATCTTTCCAGGAGAGGGCTGTATCAAAATTTTGCTGATACGCTATGTTATTTTGCCTATCATTTCATGATGATTCAGATGTTGTGTTTAAAATGACACATATTATCCCTTGGCTTCCAAGACTGACTCATGCCACGCTTTCTAGTTATTTAGTGAGAAATGATCTTGTCTCCCCAAGACCACATGACACTTTCTGAGAGCATTCCTTAGTTGTCTAGATTAGGTGATCCATAGGCTTGTAGACGTTTGGGAAGCTGAACACTTATTCTAGGGACATGCCTGACCTCAGGCAGTTTTTTGCAGGACCTCAGTGGCCCTTGGTGATGACAGATTTGCATCCTTAGAGCATAGATCTGCATTTTGAAAGCAAGCAGAAGCCATTTGGAGCTTGAAATGGAGAAATACAGAAATTTGGAGATGGCAGGACCTTTGAGATCATTGATTTCAACCCTCTCATTTTGTAAAAGAGGAAAGTACTCAAACTGTGGATCATTGTTTTTGGTTAGAAACTAGGAGTGTCGATAACCACAGGATTCTGGAAACCCAATCGACCATAACTTATGGGACTTGCTGAATGCTGAAGTTTGAGCCGCTGGAGATAGTTAACACACTGTCTTGCTGCCAGTCCTAGTATTTGTTAACGGGCTGGGAGGCACTGTTCCCAACCTGGCCTCTGTCTCCTGTCAGCATCTTGACCTGACCAACTGAGCACTACCTTTTCCCCAGAGAAGCAACCTGTGTCAGGAAAGGTATTGAGTTCCAGAGACTCCTAGGGCACATGAGCTTGAGGGAATCTATGTGTATGTTGAGAGGAGTAGGCTGGCTTCCAGAGCTAAGACCCATATAGGCTCTCACACGGATTGGCAGTGAGTGTCTGTTGGTACAAAACACCATCCTTTCTTTCCAGTGATGCTTTTGGCCTGGAACCTTGTGTTCCAAAGACTCCAGACCCAGGTGTCTGGGATGAAGTATTTTCCTGTTTAATAGATTGCTTAGGCTCTAGGCAGTGCCTATCTTCATTTCATGAAATCCTTCTTGTTTTCCAGAGGGGAAATAAGGGATGGTGATGAGATGGTTTTAGGAAGGAATGGAAGTATATCCAAGAACTAAGCTGATTCTTGCACTGTGCTTTATGTAGATTTTCTCATTGGATTCTCTCAACAACTCTGCCTGGTATCAATGATTATGCCTATATTAGAGATGGGGAAAGCGAGGCCTAGAAAGCTAAAGAAATGTGCCAGTGTCATATTGCTAGTAGGTGGGAGGATAGGAATTCCAACTTAGTTTTGACTTCAAACACTCTTGTTTTTAATACTTGTGTAGTACCTCCTCTTAGGAATGTCTTTGGAGTTCCCCTGAAAGGATGAGTCTGTGAAATCTCCCCTCTGTGACACTTTGTGGGGCTCAGTCACCACTGCTGCCAGTTAGTAGCCAGGCATCGGAGTAGCGTGCATGGGATCTGGAATCTGTTGACCAAGGTTCAAGTTTCAGTGTTGTCATTTGCTTTAGTCACTTAACCTTTCTCAGTCTCTATTTCCTCATTTTTATGACAAAGATAAAATGTCTATGTCAAAGGGTCCTTGTGAGAATTAAATAAAATATCTCAAGAGAAAGTGTTCTGTGTAAAGTACCATGCAAATGTTAGTTCCTTAAATGCCACAGTGACTTAGAGCAGCTCTCTTCTGAGAAATCAGTCATTGAGCCCAAGTGTGTGCCAACAACTTGATCCCTGACCTCAAGAAGCTTATAGTTTGGGTGGGGACAAGAGGCTATGAAAATCAGAGGGTGTAGGCCAAATCGTTCTGCAGTGATATAAAAGCAGTAAAGAATCAGAGAAAGGGAATATCACTGAAAGGCAGGTTAGATGAGAAGGCTTTATGCAGGAGATGGGATTTGAACTTTACGGGGTCGGGTGGAAGAAGAATGAAGTGAGAACATTTGCAAGAAGTTCATCAGATCGGATCAGATCAGATCAGTCGCTCAGTCGTGTCCGACTCTTTGTGACCCCATGAATCGCAGCACGCCAGGTCTCCCTGTCCATCACCAACTCCCGGAGTTCACTCAGACTCACGTCCATCGAGTCAGTGATGCCATCCAGCCATCTCATCCTCTGTCGTCCCCTTCTCCTCCTGCCCCCAATCCCTCCCAGCATCAGAGTCTTTTCCAGTGAGTCAACTCTTTGCATGAGGTGGCCAAAGTATAGCTTTTATTAAAATTAGAAACGATCTCTTTGTAAGTTGCAGTCCTCCTGGGACCCAGTTGTTTGGCATAGAGCAGGAGTTCTCAAAGTGTGATCCTGGGAACCCTGGGGAATGTCCATGATCCTATCAGCAGATTAATGAAGTCAAAGCTATTTTTAAATTATAATAAAATGTTATGGGCTTTAAAAAAAATTCTCATTCTCAAATGTACAGTGGAGTTTCTAGAAGTTGTATGACATATGTGATATCATAATGATCAAGCACAGATGTAGATATAATCCAACTGTTTTCCATTAAGTGAGATATTAAGGGACTCGGTAAAAAATGTAAAACCGTGCAGTGCTTTCTCACTAAATTATTTTTGCTTGAGAAACTCCAGTTTCTTTATCATAAAAAAACTATTTATTACTTTAAAATAAATTCATAAATATTGTAAAATTTTGCCAGATGTAATTTCTAAAATTGCAAATTTGTGAATGTAATGTATGAATTAATTTTTAAGAGTATAAAGGAGTCCTGAATCATAAAAGTTTGGGAACCACTGTTAAAGACAAAGCATTTTGGTGTGAAGATAGGATTAAGGGCTTATATTTTTGCAATACATGTTGCCAACACACCTATGTCTGGAGATTTTAAAATAGTTATGCCCAGTGTTGGCCAGTATTCCCTGAAACCGGTGCTTCCATGTACTGTTAGTGGAAGTGCAGATTGACCAGCATATTTATGTCATATAGAATATTTTATAACAAGAATGTTAATGATAATTTTTACCCTTTGAACTAATAATTGCACTTACACGAATGTACTTTAAGGAAACAAATAGAGATGCACATAAAGATTTATGTAGAAGAATACACACTAAAGTTATTTAATATAAACATTTGACCAGAAACCAACCATCTGACCAAGAAGGCAGTTAAAGTAATTTATGATACATTTGTACATTGAGATGCTGTAAGGCTTTGAAAATTATTTTGGAAGGCTATGTCGCAGCATGGGGAGATATTTAAAATGTTAAGTGGAAAAGTAGGACAGCAAACTGTATACAGAGAATGACTCCCAATTTTGTAAACATACACATACCCACAGATCAGAGAAAAAAAATACTAAAATATTAAGTGGATTTTTCTCTGTATAGCATGGCTATAATTGATGTCTGTGTTGCACATTATTCTTTTCTATATTCTATGATATTTCTATCATTGCTTTTCAGTCCTTTTATATATATTCTAAAAATACCCTAGAGTATGGCATTCATTTTCCCTAAAGCCATGGGCACCAGTTTGATGAGGCAGTCCATGTCACCTGCACTTAATGAACCCTGCCTCGGGTCTCAGAGGAGCGTTTCTTTAAGGGCCACAGGATGGTTTAAGAAATACTCTGTGACTTGGGAACAAACCCAGCTTCTGGCTAATTGCTTATTTTTCTTACTTAACCTTTCTAAGGAAAGCTTTAAAAAACTGAGATTGGTTTTCAAGCCCGATAGCTCTGATCTCGTGTCAAGTGCATTTGGAATGTAGAATGTGCTCAACAGGGCAGTGTTTAAATAATATATAGGGAGCATAGCCATTAACATATAATTCTTTTAGAAGAAGAGATAAGTGAGATTTCAGATTTCTGGGCCCATGAGGAGATGGAGTGCCTATGGTTCCTGAGATCCACTCTTGGGTATCTGGGAATTTCCTTTTCTTCCTTGGGCTGGGCAATGTCAGGTGCTGGCATAACTTTAGTCTTCTTTCTTCCCCAGATGACCAGTAAGATAAACTGATACAACCAGCTCTGCCTGAAGGAACATCTGCTTTGCTGTTAGTCTCTCCCAGGAGAACCTTTCATAAGCAGCAGGGAATCTGAATGTGACTATTTCAGTCCCTGGAACACATTTGCTTAGCCTGAATATCTAAACTGCATGGCGTTATTCAGCGTGCATTATGGGTTAAAAAAGACAGGCAAGAAGCTCCTTGACCTCAGAGGACTTATTCTCTCTGGAAAAAGGAACCTCATGTACAAAAAGTTAAATAATGACATAAAACAACAGCAGAGGAAAAAAGAGGTGTATCCCTAGGGAGTAGGTACAGCACTCCCTGAGAGTGACGCTGATGCTGAGTGCTAGGAAACCAGAGGCAGGAAAGATGAGAGGCTTCTCGGAGGAAGATGGAAGCAAGAGGAACCACTGTCTTCTCTACAGGGCTGGTTATTCAGAGAAGAAATAGACCATTTTGATGGATTAATTAATGCCTTGAGTGCTTACCACATAGAAGGCATAATGCTTATGCCAGAGAAGAAAACGATTTACAAATGAATGAGGCACAGAGCTTAGCTTTTCCAGGGTAGAGAGATGGTCTGAAGGCTCCCCATGAGTTCACATCTCTCCATTAGGCAGCTACCCATTTTATCCTGGGGCTTTCTAGTTGTGCACAGACAGACATAATTGTGTGCATGTCATAGGGACTCAACTGGCTGCATGTAATTTTAAAGGGAAATGGTAAACATCTACTCCCCAGATAGAAATGCCTTGCTAAAACTGTCCAGAACCTTCTAGTTGGTGCCTCATTATTTTTTTCCCCAGGAAAACTTGCTGAAAAAAAGTGAAGTCTGTTTTCCCTAGACTTTAATTTCTACCTGCTGGAGGCTATCTCTGATTATGCGTAGCAACCCCTCTATCTTCCCATGTGCCTTATGTTCGCTGATTGCTCATATGGTGGGGATGAGATGGCCTTAGCCTGCCCACTGGTGCTTATGTAACTACAACTTACCTTCTATTTGCTGAGAGATGTATGAGACAGGTTCTCCTCAATGATCACATTATTGTTCCACCATGAGGTCTCCCAACAACTGACAGTGAAGTGAACTGCATGATATTAGGGCTATTTAAGCTTCATGGTAATCCTGTGAAGGCGATATTTATATTCCCATTGAGCAGATATGAAATAGGAGACTTATGTAATTAGTCTAAGGTTGCACAGGCTGGATTTGAAACCAAATCTGCTTGACTCTGAAACGAATCCTCTTATGGTCATGCCAGGGCTGTCTTTTTGAATGCAAATGCTTATCTATAATAGAGTTCCTCACAGATGTGTTAATTTACTGATCTGCCTTGTAACTGTTCTGTAACAAATCACTTTATTGTGATTATTTTTAACTGCATGAGTGATACATGGATATATTTTTGTTTTGAAAACATTATAACATTACAAATAAACTCTAGTTCTTATAGCCAATCAACCCACCCTGGACCCCTAATCAGAGGTAACTTCTATTACCATGCATTTGTGTTTTCCTCTAGAAATTTTAAAATGCACTTGGATACACACTTCTAAACTGAATGGAAATATATCGGTTTGTTTTGTCTGGGTACACTGTTTGTGTCTTTAATGCATTATTATTCAGCAGCCTTTTTCATTTAGTCATGTCTTAGAGACGTTTCTAGGTCAATAATCTTGATATTACCTGATTCTTTAATGCTATTGTATATTGTATGTGTATGTGTGTTGTATAAAATACACTATATTCATGTGAATAACGGAGAAGGCAATGGCACCCCACTCCAGTATTCTTGCCTGGAGAATCCCATGGACAGAGGAGCCTGGTAGGCTACAGTCCCTGGGGTCGCTAAGAGTCAGACACGACTGAGCGACTTCACTTTCACTTTTCACTTTCATGCATTGGAGAAGGAAATGGCAACCCACTCCAGTGTTCTTGCCTGGAGAATCCCAGGGACGGGGAAGCCTGGTGGGCTGCCGTCCATGGGGTCGCACAGAGTCGGACACGACTGACGCGACTTAGCAGCAGCAGCATGTGAATAAAGGTGCAATCAATGGGATGCCGCCTCCTCTCACAGGTCTGCTCATGCTGTTCCCTTTCTCTGGAGGACTTCTTTCCTCCCTTCACCCATATGACACAAACAGGCCTCTTGGCTGATAGTGTTGAGGTCTTTTGTCATTTTGAGTCCTCAGAATAACAATCCAGCAACCCTATTTTCTGAACTGAGATTCTTCAGTGAGAATTGAAGTGTTCATACTTCAATGGGAAAGACCAAAGATCTGAATGTTCTGTCTAACTCCCCACACCCCATCCTTCCCTCCCAGATCTGAGCTGGAATGGTACTGCTGGTGGGTTTACATTTTATTTTATATAAACTATGAATTCTGCATGATCTGGTCTGCAGAGTCAGGTAACCGTCAATTCCCTGTACTTGGAACACTATGGTGGCTCTCATTCAGATAGCCAGGGCAGGAGAACATTAATTATTCTGTATCATTGTGTCTCTCTTTGTGAAACGAGATAATGAGGCTGTGGAGTCAGATGACATGAAGAATTGTGGAGAGCTGTATGAGCTTCCGCCTGGGCTTCAGCCTGTCTGTGGTTTTTCTGAAGTAGGGGATAGGGCCAATACCCACATAGGAGGGAAGCTATTTAAATCACTGGCCTTTGGTGTGAAGTCTGAAATTAGTTTCCTGGCTGGTTATTTGTGGTCAGGTTGGGCTTCTGCCACTCCAAAGACATGAATTAATGTGGTTTTAGACACTGGCCCTAAGACTGGGAGTGGAACAGGCCAGAGGGGAGCATCAGTGATTTTCCCATTTGGATGGTAAAGACTCTCTGGGCAGCCAGGGGTCTGGAGCTGCATTGTGGAAACTCATGACCTGTCTGCAGAGTGGGCTGAGGTTCACTGCACACTGGAGCCCCTCATTGCCTCTGGTGTTTGATTGTTGGCTGTTCTCACTGTAGTGTAGGTCAGTGCAGCACACTCAGGGGGAATGGTTGGGGGTCTGGCACTGGGAAGCATGGGCCCTCCTTTTGATTCCCCAGCAGCTGGGCCATAGTGTATTTTCATGGCACAATTGGAAACAGTAGCCAAAAATTCCTTAATGATTAATTGGGCATCCATGTGCCTCACCCCCTAAGAGTAAGGAGTTTATAAATCAAGGGAAAAAAACAAGATGATTGTCCTTGAGAAAAAGACAATCTGGGTGAGTAGTCATAAAAATGACAGCCATACACATTTATGCACAAGGTTTATCAGATGCTAAACTGAGTTTCTCACTATTCTCTATGGAGTACTTAAAATAGCGACCCTACTGTTCAGAGAAGTGAAGAGCGCGTGGTCTAGTTTGCCCAGTCCTGTGTATAGTTGTCTTTGCCCTGCTTCTGTCTTCCTTGTTTTCTCTATTTAGTGCTCTGCACTTTTGGAGTTTCAGAATATATTTATTTTATTTGTTATTTTTCTTTTAAGGAGCTTTTAGTCATTGCTGAAAAGAGCACATATGCGTATTCAGAGAATAAATATGGAACTTCTAATGCTGTTGATATATTCAGAGGAGAGTGTGGGCTGAAGTTGTAGGAAAAGTCTCCGCGATGTAGTTAGTACTAGAACTGGGAGTCAGAAAGGAGGAAATCCGGACACTTGCCAGCCATAATCTCACTGGGAGAGTGGGAAAGGGGAGGAAAGAGGGCAGACTACACACACCTGAGTGTCAGGCTGAGGCAGACACTTAGACCTGATGGCAACCAGGCAGGGAATGGTGAGACAGGGCATCAGATACCTTGGCTGAAATCTTGGGAAGCTGTCTGAGAGACAAAAGTGAGGTGGAAGCCTGGCTGTTGGTAGGGATGGTAGGGGTTGATATTGCAGTCAGCTAGACTAGTGCCCCACAAGTTATGCCCTGCATGCTCTTGTAAATATGCTTTATTGCAACACAGCACACCCATTCAATCGGGTATCCTGCTTGGCTTGTTTTGAACTATAAGAGCAGAGCTGAGTAGTTTTGACAGAGATCATCAAAACCGAAAATACTTACACTCTGGCCCTTTTACACGAAACAGCTCACTGCCTGTGCTAAACTGCCTCATAAGTGCCCCTGACTTGGGTGCAGCAGAGGGCAAGCCCAGTATCTAGCACATAGTCAACGCCATAATACAGAACAGACAGATATGCATGAAGAACTAAGCAACATAAAATAAAACTGCTAACAGGAAAAGGAACTATCAGGACTGAGGTGGTTTACTAATTTTAGATAATATCACAGAGAAGGGAGTCCACCAGGAAGACGAAAGACGTATAAGAGAATCAAAGAATGAAAGACTTGGTATTTTGTAGTTCCTTCTCAGGGACAAGCCTTGGAGGGGGAGGGGGAGCTGAGGAGCACAGGTGGGAGACAAGGGGCAGGCAGCTGGCAGGATTAGGAGAGCCGTGCGTCCGCCCATCCTGAACATCTGGTGGCCCCATAAGAACTGGCAGCATGCCCTGCAGAGCCCTCTCACCTCTGGCAGGAATGTGGTGCTGGGAATGCAGAGTGGGCTGGGGTGGAGGTGGGGGGGTGAGTACTGAGCTCCAGCTCAGTTCTAATGGGAAGCCGACTTGGCTGCGTTGGCTGGAAGTTTTTCTTTTCTTTCTTTTACTTTTAAAATAGCAGCCCATATGTTTGTTGCCACCAGCCTCTCCACTAGAAGCTCATCAGAGGAATGGGAGCTTGCTGGGTGGATGAAAGTATACTATATTCACAACTCAGCTCTGGAAATTGTCATCGAGAAAGTGGCCTTGGGTTGCTACCTGGGTTATGACAGGTTAGGTTGGTGAGGTAAGGCGGTGCTCCCAGAGTGTACTGGCCCACATGGAGGTCTTCTGGAGGCTTATCAAGATGGGACAAGAGCTCCTAAATAGTTAGAGGGCTCAAACCTGGAGTCCTAGGGGAGTTGAAGAGGGTAGACATCTAGTCTACCAGTGAGCCTGGGGTACCTGGGGAGGAATGTGAGTAGTTGGCAGCTGGGAGGCTCAACCTGACAGCAAGCAGGTCCCTGGCAGGGTGGAGCCACAGAGCAGATGCCCAACAGTGATGCAAATGGGAAAACAAGAGATGGTTGAGTCTTGAGGCCAGGACTCAGGGTCCAGCTACTAACTGGATTCAGTTGCTCTGAAATTGAAGATTTTGGACACAGAGAAAGCTGTTACAAGACTGGTCAGGAGCTGTGGACTCAGGCCCTGGCAATAAATAAGGACTCAGTTTCTGGAGCTGGAGACTAAGGGAGTGTCTCTTTGAAGGTACAGCCCCCTTAGAGAAAAATTTGTCAATAACCAGCAGAGAAGTTATGTTTAGGGTATGAGAGTTGTGCATGGGGTATGAGTTGTAATTTCACATCAAGATGTCTCTCTGGAAAAGACTTGTGTAAAAATGGTGATTGAAATATTTATCGCAGCAAATTTTAAAAGACAAAACATTTATCAGAGTCTGAAAGGATAAATAGACAATGGTTTATTGGTAAACTACAATGCTCCGCAGCAGTTAAAATGAATGGATTATGGCTAGGTGTGTCAACATGCATAAAATCCTCCAAACTGAATGTTGGGCAAAACAAACTAGCTGCAGAACATATATCCTGTGGGATAACATTTATGTAAATGTAAAAACACTTGAAAAGATAATCAAGTATTTGTGTTGATGGACAACATATACATCTAGTGGTAGATTTATGGTTGGCATCTTGTAGTTTTCTGTGTGTTGGAAATAATTCATAATGAAAGACAACAGAAGAGCAAGAGGTACACACACACACACACACACACACACACACACACACACAGCAGTGGAGTAACCTTCTGCAACTGGAGGAATCTGAGTAGAGACACAGAAGCTGGGAGCGCTGTGGCTGGGCACCTCTCACACGCTGCCTGCCAGGTTAGCTGTGTGTTCTGAGCTGTTCCAAATGGTAACTGGCCCAGGGCCCAGCCCATGGCAGGTGCCCAGTGCATGTGTGGCATCTCCAGCTTTCTGGACATTTCAGCTTTAGGAGTTTAGCATCAGGATTTGGGAAGTTAGCTTTAAAATAGGGAAATGAGCCTGCTTCCTCTAAGTGACCCTGCCAGCAGATGTCTGGAGTCACGAGGTGAAGGATGATCTGCTTTTTTGTCAAAGTGACTTCTCCAGGCACTGCTGGCTCTGGCAGTGGTGCAGAGGCTTCTGCCAGCTGCCCCTAGCCCAGGGGAAGGAAGCCCACCACACTCTGTGGTCAGCGCAGTGTGCAGTGACCATGCTAGAAAGGACAGAGTCTAGGCCTCCTTTGGTCCAGGGCCCACTGGCTCCTTGAGGCACCCTCACTGAGTGAGACTTGTGTCTATGTGCCTGCTTGAGCAGCCGCTGCCCCAGAAGCGAAGGAAGCTGAGCCATGGCATATCCTTTGTTGGGAAGCTCCTACCCTCAGCAGCCACTTTTGGAAAAGAACAAAGTCAATGTGAGTTGGTTGTGCAGCTTCCAGAAAGAGAAACTATGCGTCATGTTAAGTACACTACCTTTGATGAGGATTATTTGGATTCTGGAAGGAGGTCTGTTGTGACACCAGTCATGAAAGGAGACCTGAGAATTTCGCTCTTACAAGCAAGATGTTTGCTATATATAGCATAAAGAAAAGTTTTTAGTTGGAAACAGCTTAGCACTGTGTTGGTAGGATAATAAGATTTAAAGTCCAGAAGGGGCCTTATGATTATCTGAGTTAAAACTCTTGTGTTGAAGATAGAATGGGGCTTGGCAAAGATTCTCTTCTTGACCAGGCTCTAGTCAGAGTCCTCTGAGCTCTTTTCACCTAGGGCCAGTCCTTAGATATGTCCTCAAGAGCCCATTTTTAGCAACAATCCTGCTAAGTGAGTTTAGCCAGAATCCCCACCACCCCTCACAATATCTCATTGCACTCCATATCTGATGGAAGTCCTCATCCCCAACCATAACCCAGGTGACATCTGATCACCCCAGCCTGCCTTCAGCAAGAATCCTGTCAGTCAGCAAAGAATTTCCATACCTTCTTAGTAATGTTCTATCCACTGATTCCCCACCCTTCTCTTTGGCTTTAAGTTCCTACATTTTCCTTGGTGTATTTGAAGTATGGTCTAATCTCCCTTCTCTATTTCAAAACCTCATTACTGTGGTCCCTATACCTGTTGCAATAGTCCTGAATTATGTCTGCCTTGCCATTTTAAGAAATGTCAGGGTGATTCATTCTTTAACAGATGTAGAGAAGACTTTTCCAGGGTAATACTTTGAGTACATTTCAGAGTCAGTTCTTTAGTCTAGATTCCAAGTTCAATGTTCTTTCCCCACCTGGTGCTATCTTTGTGCCTTCAGGACTGTAGAATCAAGAAGCAGTTTGTTCTATAAAATTTTTTTATTTGTATTAATAAAAATATACTATTGATAGTCTCTCGAGATTATGATATGTCTTCTCCCCTGCCCTGGATAGGATAGGAGATCAGAATGACTGGTCATTTAACCTTACTTCTAGTGTCATTTAACCTGATGCTAGATCCTTCCCTGGTACCAGATGCTAAAAGACTTTACCATTCTGCAAATTGGGCCAGCATCTGAAGTATCAGGTATGTTTTCTAGGTGTGGCTCTCTGTTGAGTTGTCATTGGACATCAGCAGGTGTTTGAGAACATGTGAGTAGATTTAGACAGATTCATGTATTCATTAACCCTTGAAAATAAAAACAAAGCAAAACAAGACAGTAATCAGTAGATTTTCAGCACACTTAGTACCATGTATGGTGCAATGCATCGGGCTGTTATAAGAAATGGCTTTTTGCTCTTGCGGAAGTATAGTTGAGAAAAAGTTACAGAATAAAAATAGTATGATCACAACAATAGGATAAACACTAGAATAGTAGAATGTGTGAGGTAGTACAAGCACACGAAGGAAATGGAGATTAATTCCCCAGTGAGAAAGTTGGAATTTCAAAAATACGATGTTAAAGAAAAGAAGAAGGAAAAGAAAGAGAGAAAAAACAAACAAACAAAAACAAACAAGGTCGCGAAAATTATAAAGAAAGTACAGGTACAAAATTGATAACTAATACCTGTGGCGGATTCATTTTGATATTTGGCAAAACTAATACAATTATGTAAAGTTTAAAAATAAAATAAAATTAGAAAAAAAAAAGTTGGAAGGAGGGTGATTAAATAGAGTTGAGAATAAAGATTAGAGAGAAATTTACTAAGTAAAGGAAATAGGGGGTAGAGATAGCTCAGACAGAGAGGAATGCTGTGCCACAAATGTAGGCAATAAAAATTCAGGACATTCAGGAGCTGAATGAGGCTGGAGAGGAAGGGGCAGAGGAGCCAGTGGCTGGAAATGGGTCTAGTAAGGAAGTTACACCCAGACTTTACAAGACTAAGCTTGAAAGATACAACTTCACTGTGTGTAGGCAGTGGGTGATTACTACCAGGGAGTACGGTGGACAGACCTGTGTGGTTGACATATAGCCTGATGACAGCATGGAGATTGGTGGGAGGGGGAGAAGTTTGAAGAAAAGCATCTGATTGGGGGATTGTTGCAAAAACGATGATGCACTAGCCACTGCATTGGATGAGCATGAGACGATCAGGGGTCTCAGTTATTTAGGAGATAGAATCATTAAGACCCGGAGACTGAGCTGGGTTCGAGAGATAAAGGCAAGGATTGCTCTCATTGGCAGTGATTCCTAGTGCCGAAGGTAGACAGGAGACAGAAGATAAGAATTGAGTTTTGGGGATGCTGATTATTAAAGTTCGCATAACCAATGACCATGTGGGGCCTGGAGCCTAAGGAAGGATTAGAAATACTGACGTTTGTTTATTCAGTAAATGTGCCAAGAGTGCATGATGTGTAAGATGTTCTGTACATTTTGAAAGAAGACATGAAGGTCCTTTGTATTTTCATTTATGTCTATTTATTTTTTGACGTTTCGGAATGCCTACATCCTGTTAGGAAGTTTCCAACATGTTGTATTTTTTATCCTCGTAAATGCCCTGTAAGATTAGATTATCCCCATTTTTTTGAGTAGGAAATTTGAGGCTCCAGCAGGTGCAGTAACCTGCACTTGGTCCTGAAACCAGGGATCTGCCCATCTAAGAATGAACTAGAGTTTGCTGTGCCCCACGTTCATGCTCTTTCCTCTTCCCATAGCATTCCCTGAATTTCCTCGTCCTTGAGGACCTTATGTTGTGGCGAGGGAAACAGAATATAAGGAAACTAATCATGACAATATCAGAAAATCAAAGAGTACATTTCATGCACAGTATGTGCCTTGGGTGTACAACAGATGGGGAACTTTGCACTTGTGCAGAGAAGAAATGAGCGGCAACCAGGGAGAAGGCCAGCGAAGCCTTACCAGAGGGTGGGTATTTAAGCCAGGCCTGGGACACTTGGCTTATAAAGCTAAGCTGTGGGCCAAGGCAGAAGCAGATTAAAGTTAGAAGGTGGGTAAATCGAGGGAGATTAGATTAGAAGGTAATCAAGGAAAAGGCAAGGGCAGGTAGTTACTGTTACTAAGAGAGCACAGGGCCAGAGTTGGAATGCAGGCACCCCTGGGGTTACCTGACCGTAGAGATGGTGAGTAGTCCTCTGTGGCTTCCTGCAGCTCCAGTGGGAGAGATTTCCTGAGTCTAGCTAAGGAAGGTGATGGCAGACAGAATGAGAACCTGATGATACAGGTCCTGAAAAGGGAGGGAGGTGTATGGGGTGGGGGTGGGGAAGCGAGGCGGGAGCAGCAGGAAGCTTGGCTTCTTGAATCCACTTTTGGGTACTGGCTGTCCCTCCTCCATGGAAAGGAGAGAGGCGGGATGGAAAGGAAGGAGCCTGTGGATTGGTTGGCCTGCCTTTGTTCTCAGAGCCCTGGCTCGTGGTCTTAGTCAGAGCACCCAAAGGAGGAACAGGTAGCCAGCAGGAAATTGGCATGGAGAACGAATGGTAGCTGCTCAGTGTTGCTGGCTTTTCCCCCGATGCACCATTGCTCCTTTGGGAAGGAAGCATCAGACTCTGCTGCGTGTGGCGGGTTTGGCTGTTGGATCCCTTGAGGCTCCTGGATGCAACACTTCCTGCCCCTCTGAGGGTCTCCTGATTTCAGGCTCAGTAGAGGGGCGTGAAGGTGGTTGTACCTCAGAAGGTCTGGCCTTTCTCCCTGTTGTTCCCCGAGCAGGGACTCAGGCCTCTCCCCACAGAGCTCTGGGAGGATAGAGGGCTGAGCACCGGAGGCAGCCTACCTCCACAGCTCCTGTCACCGCACCACTTCACAAAGGGCAGGAAAGTAGGTCTCTGAGAAAGTCCAGGAACAAAGGGGAGCAAGCTTAGGTAGTAAGCAGATGCATTAGTCTAATTGCTGTTCTAAAATTAATGGGGCCTTTTATCTCAGAGGAACACTTTCTAAGCACTCATGTAATTTGGGAACAAAGATGCAGGTTGGGGTAGAGCTGGGCTCCCCTGGAAACACAATCCCCCATTTGGTAAAACAATCTTTTCTTTTCTTTCTTCCTCTTTTACCTGCAGATCAACAGATTATGGCACCACCTATGAAAAGCTGAATGACAAAGTGGGTTTGAAGACTGTCCTCAGTTACCTCTATGTCAACCCCACCAACAAAAGGAAGGTGAGAAGGGGGATCATTGGGTCCTGAGCACTCCCTGTGGAGTGGCAGGGAAGCCAAAGGCCAAGAGTTCAGAAAAAGACCGTAGCCATGGAGTCACTTGCAGAACGTCTATTTTATATGTCAAGAACACCATGGACACTGTAACTCAAACAAGTGCCTTGAGATAGTAGTGACAGTCATAACAACCACAACAATGGTAAAATGATGTAACTATTTTAGGAGATTCTCTGTGCCACGGAGGGCTTGTGCTGTGTGCTTTACACACTTTATCTCATGTGTCCTCACAGTGAATCTCTAGGGTACAAATGATTACTATCCCCATTTTACAGGGGAAGAAACTGAAGCTCAGAGAGTTTAAGTAACTTTCTAGCTTAAAGCCAGACAGTAACAGATAGTATGGTGATTAACAGATCTGGGATTTGAGAATGGGTTGGCTTGACTCTGGGTTTCCCAGGTGGTGCAGTGGTAAAGAACCCACCTGCCAATGCAGGAGACATGTAAGAGATGTGGGTTCTATACCTGGGTCGGGAAAAATCTCCTGGGTGAAATTGTATAAGGTCAGACTTTGCTCACAGAGACCTCTTGGAAGAAGGGGGCCTGGGTTCCACAGAATGATGGATGATTATAGAAAATAAGTGCTGTATGATCTATTGGCTGCGGGGAGATGTGATATTTCCCAAGCGAGGGAGGCACTCCTTCCTATTCAGAAACTTAGGCAGGCCTGGCCCCAGTAGATACCACACAGATATGAAAGGCCATTTCAGGGTTTCTAATTTGCCAACAAAGGTCCGTCTAGTCAAGGCCATGGTATTTCCAGTGGTCATGTATGGATGTGAGAGTTGGACTGTGAAGAAAGCTGAGCGCCAAAGAATTGATGCTTTTGAACTGTGGTGTTGGAGAAGACTCTTGAGAGTCCCTTGGACTGCAAGGAGATCCAACCAGTCCGTTCTGAAGGAGATGAGCCCTGGGATTTCTTTGGAAGGAATGATGCTAAAGCTGAAACTCCAGTACTTTGGCCACCTGATGCAAAGAGTTGACTCATTGGAAAAGACTCTGATGCTGGGAGGGATTAGGGGCAGGAGGAGAAGGGGATGACAGAGGATGAGATGGCTGGATGGCATCACTGACTCGATGGACGTGAGTCTGGGTGAACTCTGGGAGTTGGTGATGGACAGGGAAGCCTGGCATGCTGTGATTCATGGGGTCGCAAAGAGTCGGACACGACTGAGCGACTGCACTGAACTGAACTGAAAGGACTGAAAATGGCATTGCACTGCCCAGCTCTCCCCTTGTCATCTGATTTTTACTCCCCAGTGGTTTTGCAAACCTTTTCTTTAGTGAGGTAGGTGCAGGGGTGATCTTAAACCCGTTGTTCAGGTGTCCCTGATTTCTGATTCCAACCTGGCAGAGTCCAAGCTGTGACTGAGAACAATGATTGCCAGTGCTACTCAAAGCAGAGTGACTTGGACTCAAACCCTTAGCATCATAACCCAGAGCCAACCCTTCTCCTCACTCCCACCTAGCTATTCCCAGTGAAGGGCAAAGCAGAATTGGTGACTCACTCCTGGCTCAGCATTGGTGGCTGTTGCCCAAAGATCCAGCAGCTCCAGGGGTGCCCACACCTGGGAATGGGCAGGTGTGGGCACCAGCCAGGTGCCAAAAAACTGATAATCAGGATGACTGTGTACATGCTTGTTCCTGGTTTTAGCTGAGTAGTTTCTCTTTTTTAATCCCAAAGAGTTGTCATTTTTCCATTTTTCAATATTGTTGTTTGAATTATTGAATATTAGACCTGGGAAGGATCATAGATTTCATCTGAACAAGTGGTTATTGATGGTTTTTGAACTGCAGCTCCTCAGCAAATATGTTTAAAGCTCTAGATCTCCTCTTAGACACATACCCCCCTCCACAAAATTTTTCTAAGAATTTTTGGATGTTAATGAATACCCTTAATCCCATCTCTTGACCCAGGATGTCCATGGAGTCTTGGTTAAGAATCTTTCATGTATAACAATAGTCTCAATTTCCAGATGAGAAACTGATGCCAGAAAAGTCCCCAAAGCCAGGTTTAAAAAAGGAGCCAGAGTAAGAGCCGAGGGCTCCTGATGCTCAGTCCAGGTTTTCTGGCTTCAGACCATGTTTTGCTCCTTTTCCTTCCATATGGTCATAGCGCCGGGCTCTAAAATTGATGGTTTAGTCCGGACCTGGGAGCTTGAGGCAGCTTGCTTCATGATCTGGAATTTAAGCTCAGTGCCATGTCCATGATATGGACACGTGATTAAACTTGACTGAATCAAGTCAGCCATGATCCATCTCCACTCTGCCTTATCCTTTTATTAAGAAGGAAGCTGAGTGCAACGGAGGACAAATGTCCTTCCCATGTCGCTCAGATAGTCAACGGCAGGATGGATAGTTTGTTTTTGACTCTCAACATGAAGCTCCTCCCACCCACACAGTGACTTGGGGTCAAGTGAAATCACAAGGAGTGTCTGCACTCTGGGAGAAGAAAGAAGTAGGTGTTTGACACATGGCAGATGTCCTTCAGCAATGATCTCTCACCTATGACTGGACCACAACAAAAGTAATCATATCTTCATGGAGATGATAGATCAGCTATCTTTGTAAGGATTTTCCCAAGGGGCATATGAAGAGTCATGCCTGTTTGCATCCATTCTGGTAGTCATCTGTCACATATGTTTTCCATTAGACTCCTACTCATAACATATCTTTCAGTCTTCTGCCGTTTTTCTCTACTCCTAGTTTGTCTCTTCTTAGTATAACCTACAGGTGGTCAGTCGTGTGGGAGACAAAGAGAGGATAAGACAAATGCTGAGGGTTAGAAAGAACGTAAAGCTAGGCTTTGATGCCCACTGGTGCAGAAGGCACCTCCATTTCCCCATCCCAGAGATGATGTTCAGACCATGGGCTCTCTGGAGCAATTTCTCAGAGGAATTATTGCCCAGTTAACAAACGTTAAGCCAGTTATAGGCTTCCCAGGTGGTGCTAGTGGTTAAGAACCTGCCTGCCTGCCAATGCAGGAGACATAAGAGATGAGGGTTCGATCCCTGGGTCAGGAAGATCCCCTGGAGAAGGGCATGGCAACCCTCTCCAGTATTCTTGCCTGGAGAATCCCATGGACAGAGGAGCCTGGTGGGCTATAGTCTACATGGTTGCACAGAGTCAGACATGACTGAGTGACTAAGCATGCACACACACGCATGTGTTTTAACTTCATAAGAAACTCCCAAACTCTTTCCAAAAGGCCATTTTGCCTGTGTTTTCAGAGAAACACCACCAAAACGCAGTTAAATCCCATGTAAGAGGCACTGCCACCCAGAAAGCTAAAAGTGCAGATATTTTCTGCACTCAGATCAGGAAGAGACAAAAAATAGGCTAGTGCCATGGATTTGCTGGTTTATTTATTTTGGAACTAGCCATAGAAATTGACTTCATAAGGAGACTGAGTGATCCTGAAGTGCTTTCTGAATCATCCGAGGAGGGATGAAACTAAATTCTGTTTCATTTTATTGTCCAGTGTTTTTGATTGTATCCTGAGCCTCAAGACGTTGGCAATGCACAAATATTCCAAGTGGTGACTTTCTCTTAACCAGAATGTTTAAGTTTACTAGACCTATACTTCTCAAGCCACTCAGGAAAAATGATAGATATAAATAAAATACCCTTGTATGCTTCTTTACTGGTGTAGTGATGTGTGGGTCATTATGACCTTGTAATACAACTTTTTAAAAAGGTCCTGTCTTACATGTATCTCAGAGTTTAAACCAGTGGTCATCGGAATTCTCATCTGTCTCAATTAAGCAAGATTCTTTTGACTCTCTCAGCATTCAAATTATCTGTAGCTCCCGATGTTCATCAAGCAGCTAATGGCAGTAGTCTCTAGCAGATTTTTCAGTTAATCTTGTTGAAGTAGTGACTTTTCACCTAATGAGTTCCTTATGTAACAGATGGCTAGTGCTTTCCCTGGAGGCTGTGAGTGCATCAGAGTTCTGTCACCCTTAGCAAGACAGTAAAGTATGCTCACATTTGTATAGTTGTTCCCAAAGCTAATTGTTGATGTCTTAATACTTTTTTGACAACATAAAATTTCTCAGTGTAGAAAGCTAATAAGCTATTAGGTTGAAAGTAGAAATGTTGATGTGTGTAGAGTCTCCTACTAGTATTAATCTTAGTTAGCATTAATTGAGCATCTACTATGCTCAGATTCTTTTTAGAATTGTTATCTGTATAAATTGCCAGTCCTCCCAACCACTTTAGAAAGCAGGCAAGATAAGGAAAGAGCCTCTCTGTAAATCACACCACGCTTGTTATACTTGTAAATGGTGAGTCTTCAAGAGTCTCCCCAGGTTTATTTAGAAATAAAGGTTTATTTGGGGGACGAATTAGGAAACATCTGGCAATGCTGCTGCTGCTGCTAAGTCGCCTCAGTCATGTCCAACTCTGTGCGATCCCATCAACGGCAGCCTACCAGGCTCCCCTGTCCCTGGGATTCTCCAGGCAAGAACACTGGAGTGGGTTGGCATTTCCTTCTCCAATGCATGAAAGTGAAAAGTGAAAGTGAAGTTTCTCAGTCGTGTCCAACTCTTTGGGACCCCATGGACTACAGCCCACCAGGCTCCTCCGTCCATGGGATTTTCCAGGCAAGAGTACTGGAGTGGGTTGCTATTTCCTTCTTGAGGGGATCTTCCCAACCCAGAGATCGAACCCAGGTCTCCCACATTGTAGGCAGATGTTTTACTGTCTGAGCCACCAAGGAAAAATGCTCCTTTAAGGAAGCTGCAATTTGGACTGCTACTGCTGCTGCTAAGTCGCTTCAGTCGTGTCCGACTCTGTGCGACCCCATAGACGTCAGCCCACCAGGCTCCCCCGTCCCTGGGATTCTCCAGGCAAGAACACTGGAGTGGGTTGCCATTTCCTTCTCCAATGCATGAAAGTAAAAAGTAAAAGTGAAGTCGCTCAGTCGTGTCCAACTCTTAGCGACCCCATGGACTACAGCCCACAGGCTCCTCTGTCCATGGGATTTTCCAGGCAAGAGTACTGGAGTGGGGTGCCATTGCCTTCTGCAATTTGGACTAGTTGTACCTAAATAGAGTATAGATGTGAAATGCTGGGAGCTACTTGAGTTGAAGTTGTTCTAGGCCATCCTGTGGTGGCATCAGCACTGTTTTAATGGCATTGATCTGCACTAGTTGTATTTGATGTGATTCTGCATTTCTTGCTGTTTTCCTTTCTCTGATCATTTCCTGGGTGATGTCTGAGCCTGGCACTTTGAGCTTGAGGACCAGTGCATTAGTTTCTGATGCGTGTGTCTGAGGCTTGCCTCTGGAGGAGCCCTCTGTTCTGGTGGCATCTGAGCTCCAGCTCACAGCCTACCCTTTGCTTTGTAGGAGATAAACATCCCTGGGTTCCTGGAACTCATTACTGTCAGCTGACTCTGTCCACAGACCCATGCAGAATGACACATGTCAAGGTTAAAAGCCTGCATTTACTGGCACTGTGCTTCGTAAAACAGGCTAAAGTCTTTGTGCCTCAACAAGAGAGGGGCTTAGCTATCATGGGTGTCTATTTAAGAACAAATCTTTGAGTGAATGGAGAAATGCAGGCGGGTTATGGCCTAATTGCTCTGGCTCGAAAGCGGCTGCCACCTGCAGATTTGGAAACAGTGTTTTGGAAACGACATAGAGCACAGAAAGTCCTGACTGCCAGGGAGTGTGATCAAATTGCTGCAGGGTAGAGGTGTGTGTGCCTGTGTGTGGGGATGGAGTGAGCGGGGGGCGTGGTGTGGGAAGACAGTAAGCACTGATATCAGAAGAGAATGAGGACTTTTTAACACTGAGCTCCTAATAAGTTCTGGGCACTGGGCCAAGCTCATTTCTACATTCAGTTTTTAGTTTCTCTCTTAATCCCCTGAGCCCTGGTAGTTTTATTCCCCTTTGGCAGGTGAAGAAACTGAGGCTCAGGCAGATGAGCCATTTGCTTTCTCTAAAGTAGTTGGTAAGAGGGGGTTCAGGATCCCTGCTCACCTCTGTCTGACCACACAGGCCATGCTCTCTACTCTGACCTGCTTCAGCTTGGCTGCCCGTGCCACAGATACAAAGACCAGGTTGCTTTCATTCATGGATGCGTAGTCACTCTGTTACCTGGAGCTTTCTGCCCATTACTGTTAGAGGATTATCAGTTTCTTGGAGGAGGAGAGGAGTGTTAGATCTTCCTTTCCTAATTGATTTACCAGTGAGAAGGATAATTACTTCCAGGCTACCCTGCAGAAATACAGTGGGAATCACCACTCAGATTTCTCTGATGAGCCGGCCGTCTCTGTCAAGCTGTTAAGAGGTATTGTGTGTCTGATCAGATGTTGGTTATTTCCATGTCAGCCTCTCAATACAGCAGCATAACCCTGAGCTCTCTTTGACACAATGGAAAACCTCTAAACAAAACACAGAATCTTAAAATCTCGCACCCCCTGCCTTCCCTGACCATGTCTCCTAAGATTGCTGGAGGGTCAGGGAAAATCAGTTCTAAGGTATCTGTGAATACCTTAGAATATCAATTCACAGATATTAAAATCTCTTACACGAAAGCAAAGCAAAAGAAGAATGCAAAAAAAAAAAAAAAAACAAAAGAAGGATAATTTTAGGCTATTAAACCATCTGTTAAGTGTCTTGCTCTGAGCAAAGTATTTTGGATGGGAGCTTCCTGCTTTCAGAAATATGGAGTCTACTCAGCCAGACAGGATGCGCACAGAAAACAGCTGCATGCATAGACCTAGAGTCTCAAATGTGAATGCAGACAAGGGCCAGACAGACAGTGCCCGTGAGAGGTGTGGGCCAGGTGGGGACTGCCGTGGTAATCTAGGCTCCTGGTGACTGTCCTCATGTGAGGAGAAAGGCTCAGAGCAGCCACACTGTCATTGTCCCTGTTTCCTGATTTCCTTAAGAGATTTTTCTCTGCCTATTTTCTTATAAATTTATTTATTTTGAAATGTTTTAGATAGGCTAGGATGTGGAGTTCAGTGTGTGGGACCTGGCAGGCTGTCCCAAATTTGCTTGAATCCCTTGGACCCAATTGGCCTCATGTGTCATATGTCTTCAGATAAAAAGTCTTCAGATAAAAAGCTGGTATTTAGTGTGGTCCTTGGGGCAACAGGATAAGGATGACACATAGAAGCTGCTGTTACTGGGGCCCTGCGGTGCTGCTTTTATGATCTGTGTGAGAGAGAAATTAAGCTGAGCAATGCTCACAGAGCACTCCCTTTGACTCAAAGGACTCACATAGTAGGTTCTGCAGTGCGGAGGGACCTTTTATATCAGGTAAGGGTAAGACCATTAAGACAGGTGGAGGAGGCAGACATCTTCTTTATGGTTCTGGTTCTCCACTTGGGTTACTGAGTGTTCTTGAATAAGTGAGCTTCCTCGCAGAGCATCCATTTCCTTATTTGTATAGTGGCTAGGGTGGGTCCTAAACTATTCGAGGTTCCTTCCTGCTTAGATGGCCTGGCTGGCCACCATTTGGACTGTGCCTCTCAGAGGGCTACACGGTGATATGTGATGATCTGTGGACTTTGGGTTTGGTGGCAGTCAGGTGGGTAGTCCTTGGAAGGTGTGATCCCCATAACTCTTGGATTTATGGCCATGTATTCAGGAAGATGCCCTAGAGAAGGGAATGGCTACCCACTCCTGTATTCTTGCCTGAAGAGTTCCATGGACAGAGGAGCATGGTGGGCTATTGTCTGTGGGCTTGCAAAAAGTCAGACACGACTGAGTGGCTAACACTTTCTCTTCATTGGCCAGCTAAGCCCTGTCATTCAGGTCAGGTCTTCTGAAGTCAGAGTTCCTTGTTCGGAAGGTGGCTGATTCCCTGCAACAACTGTCTCTGCTGGTGGAACTCAAAACGGCAGCATCTTCCATGGCACAGTTGAGGAGCCCCATCAGCATGAGCTGATGCAATTCCCATGAGCATCACTTTCTCAGCTAGGCATGCACAGCCCTCCTCCAGCAGGAAAGGGAGCTGGAGAAGCTGTTTGCATCTGTTCTGGCAACCCAGGGGTGAGGACACCGCATATCAAAATAGCAGGCAAGGGAAGAGCTCTTCTGTGGCATACTTCTTCCATCATAGCCACCTACTTCCTGCAGTCTCAACCAGGCATTTCATCTCTGTTGACCCTGCTTTCTTCCTTCAGAAGAAGAAGCATAATAAGCTATATTTAAAAAGCAAATAAGAGAAATCCTTCTTAGAGCTAATATTTGTTTCTGTTTCCAAAGAGTCTAAAACAGAATGGATATATATATAACTGAATCACTTTGCTATACACCTCAAACTAAAAACACATTGCAAATCAATTATACTTCAAAATAAAATAAAAATTTAACAACAGTAATAACTTGAAAAACAAAAGTAACAAGTGTTTATGATAGTAATAAAATGGCAATAATAATGATGTTGACGACAATGATGATAAGAAGGTGAAATACCAGCCAGCAGCTTTTGAGAAGTTTCACTATGTGCCAAAATTATTCTAAATGCTTCATATAAATTAACCCATTTAATACTTCACCAGCAACTGTATGATGTTGGTACTATCATTAGTCCATTTACAAACAATGAAAGTTTGACACCAAGAGGTCAGTGACCTACTCAGATTTGATTGCTGATGGTCACTTACCTTGGTCTAATGTGCTCAGTAACTCACTTTTACTCATGCTTAATTCTTAGACTCACTGTGTATCAGGGATAAAAGGGCCCTCAGAGACTGTCTAGGAAGGCTGTCACTAAACAGAAGAGACCACTTGGGGACTTGCCCAAGGTCATGAAGTCATTTGCAGCAGAGCCATGTTCTCTGCCAAGCCCGGGAGCTCTTGACAGCTAGAGCGCATAGATCTGATGGAGAACCCTGACTGGGTTCCACGGTGGGTGCAGGTGGGGAGCAGTTGGGAATATGTACTTCCTACCCATCTCAGTCAGTGTGTGTTACAAACTATAGGCTTCATCCAAATATCTATAGCTTCTCACGTCTCTGGTCTCAAAGCCTGAGGGATATCTCAGCTGGAATTCTGTCTCAAATGAACCTGAATGAGAAATCAAGGGTCTGGTATCCAGGCTGCCTCTAGCATGTTGGAAGCACAGAATGGTTGAAAAGTGTGCCCAAGGCAAACAGTTATCAGAGAAATCAGACTGGGTCCTTCGGGGCAGAGTGTCAGGAAAAAAACAGATCGGATTTCTGGTTTAGGCCTCTCTCTGCAGTAGCTGGGGAACTTTGACCAAGTCACTTAAATTGCTGAGCCTCTGTTTCTTAAGCTGTAAAGTGGGGATAAAGACTGTTTACTTGTCCCCTCCTCCTAGGACCATAATTAGAGTAAAATGAGAAAAGTAGTATTGTTTTGGAGGAAACCAACTACAGAAAAGGACCCCTGAGAAGAAGCTGCCCCCAGGACCACACCCTGGAATCCAGGCGCCCCGTGAGCCAGCCGTAGGGCTCCTGGACCTCCACTGCTAGGCTGCCTGCTTCCTGGCTTCCTGTAGGGAGGAAGCAGACCCCAGAACCTGGGTTTTTTGAAAGCCTCACATCCTGCCCTGTTCAGGAGGCACACCACCACCTGTGTTTTTTCCAATCATCTTCCCTGTCTTTTAAAACCAAATCTGCTGCCTGACTGAGAGAGATTGATTATTCTGCTGATGGAGAGAAATGGTCCCACTCTTGTTAATTCACAACCAGCTCGTTTTTCTTGCTTCATAAATTAACAGTTACTGAGAGGCTAGAGCAGTGTTTCAGGAGATGAGTTTAGGGGAAAATGTGTGAAAGGAAGGAGTGAAAAGAGGAGGAGAACGGAACTTGGACCAAACTGTCTTCATTTATAACTGATTCCAACTCCAAACCTTTCTTTTCTCGGTATGTTCAGAAAAAGAACCAGAAAGTAGAACCCCAAGAATGAAAGTGGCTAACTTCAGGGACTGAGAAATCAGGATAAAGGAAAGAAGAAATCAAAAGAGAGGTGAATCAATGAGGGGAAAGACACTGGTTTACAGGTTTCCATTTGCCTTTGCAAGTGTGACTCAGCGATGGGGTGGATGTGAAGTGTGGTTCAATTCAAGCTAATCACTTAAAGGAAAGGAATCGAGAGTGATTCTTGGAAATTCACTCTTTAGTCACAAAGTCCCTTTCTCAGCAAGTATATGCATGTGGTCCCCTGTATAAATTACTGCAGTGTGCTCTAGCCAAAATTTTATTTAAAGGCTCATTAAAATGATTACTAGTTTTTTTTTTTTTCTTTTGCATTTTATTTGAAAATGGGAAGAATATAAACCTATAGCCTGGCTTCTCTCCAAAGTGCCCTTTGAGGTTTGCATTGAGTATATCATATTTTTTAAAATAAAGATGTGATTTGTACCAAGATTATTCATGCATTTAAGAGGAATAATAAAAATTAGCTCTTTACTGTACTTCCTCATGATTTATGTTTGCCTAACCTGTTTTGTTTTGTTTTTTTTTTGTAATTTTATTTTTATTGGTTTTGGGTTTCTTTAGATGCATATATGCATCTATGTGTGTATAGAAAATGTTCAACAAAGAACATTATGCAAGCTTTAGAAATAATTGGAAAAATTAATACTGTGTCAGACTTGAAGAAAGATGCTATCCTGTGGCACAGTCTGAGCCAGTGAAAGATAGAGGTGCAAATCAGGCAGACTTTTGGAATAAAGCTTGGGATTTGAAGAGGAGAGAGATGACAATCTCATAGGGGAAAGAGGGTTTGGAGGTCTTTAGAGGCATATTGTGTTTAGCAGTGGCAAGTCTGGAGAGGGATGGGTGGGGCTAGATGTTGTAGACCCGTGGAAACTCAGGAATGGAGTTAGAACTTGGTGCAAAAGGGCATGGGGAACCATAGCAGGCTTCTGAGCTGGGGGCTGATAGCAAGAGAGCTGCACATGAGAAGAACCTCTTGGGCTGATGAGGTGCCCATGTCGGGCATCCTACTCCATCTCTTCTCCCTGCCCTGTCCTCCCCGGACCTTCTGGGTATGTTTTCTGAGCATCACGGACAAGAGACAATTTTGCAGAGAGTCTGGGAAGCCAGGGCGATATATTCTTCCTAATGTTCTGATGCACAGTTACATAGCAAATGGGTCTCACTGCCCCTAAGGTAGAGATGCCTGTGACAAAAACAGCCATCACCACCAGTGAAAGAGATGACTATCGTTTTCTTTCTTGGTGAGCTCAGCCAAGCAGAGAGATTGCTCCTGGCACACGTGCCTTGCCTCCAGCCCGTCCCGCCATTACCAGCCCAAGGTCAGAATGACAGACGTCAATGTTCAGCACGCGCTCAGCTGGCAGGCATGTCCGGGTAATGAGGGGCGAGCATCCTGGGATCCTCTGGCTGCCAAATAACTCCAGGGCAGATTTGGAGGCTGCAAAGCCCGACCCCCGCAGTTGGGGTCAGACCAGCCAGTGCATATGAGACACTGACCTCAGTGACAAACGGGCACCCAACTTGTGCTGGCACCTCCACGTGGAGAGCCCTGGGTGCAGGAGCAGACAGACAGCCTGTCCCTCCACAGCATGAGCGTAACCCTGAGGAGTGGCCCAGGATGTCCTATGATGACCAAACTGAGGAAAGAAATGAACCAGAGAGGACAGAGGTGCGAGAAATGTAGATGACTATCTCCCAGCTGTCAGAGAGGGTCAGCGTGCAGCTTGGTTTAGAAACTTACTCACTGTTCCTGTTCCTCCCTAGTGCCCAGCGAGGAGCTCTGATGTGGAGAAAAGGGCTTCAGAGTACACTGCATGCCTGGCTGTGTGACCTTGGGTGCACTGTTTACCTTCTCTAAACCATAGCTTTCCCATCTGTAGATGGGGCTCTCAGTGGGGTCAAAAAAGCAAGCCTAAGAATGAATGAATTTATATAGAGTGCAAAGAGTAGATGTTCAACACTGCAACCCCCTTCCACCACCACTCCACTTAAAGGAACCTCAATTTGGCTTCCCCTGTGCTCAGCGATGTCTCCCAGTTTCCAGGTAGCCCCTCTCTGATAGCTGATTTTTTCATGGGAAAAGGAATCTCTACCTGTCTCAAGCCAGCATTAGGCAAAGTCTGTTCAACTTCCAAAACAACAGTAAATGTTGTCCCCTCTGCATCCCTTCTATTTCTCCCTCCATCCAGCCACCTGTCTTGTGTACTTTCTCACTGATCCATTGATTGCTTCTATCTCTCTTAATGGAGTATAAATTAAAAGTGATGGTTGCCAGCCTTGGGCAGTATGTGCAGAGCAAGTTTCCACCCATTATTATCCAAGCCCCATTAGGCACATAGAGCTGGTGAAACAGGGCTTTGCATCCAGGTCGGCCTGGCTCCAGAGCCCCAGAGAGCCCTCCAGCGTTGTAACCCCACGGAAAGCCATCTCCATCTGTGCAGATGCTCACACAGTCTCATTGCTCCCTCTTGGTGGTGCACAGATGATCTGTCTCAACACTGTGTGTCTGGGGAGCTCCTTGCTTTGTGGGGGCTCTGTGCCAGGCCCAGGGAGCACACAGGCACTTCAGGCCTGGACCCCACACAGGCAGAGATTGTATTTAAGTGGAACTTTCATTTAGGACTGAGACTTGGGAGAGAAGTAGGTGGTGTAAGACCTCAGGAACTGCAGTTATGGCAGCAACAGCTAGAATGGAAAATTATCCCCATTTTATGAGAAAGTTGGGAAAGCAACAGAGTGAGAATGAATGTGGGTGTTCAAAGGGGGAGAAAGAGAGAGAGAAGAGAGCACATCGAAGCAAAAAGACAAAGGTCTCGCAGCTGCAGAGAGGCCAGTCCAGGCTTCAAACCCAGATTGTCCAAATTGGAAACATGAGCTCTATAATACAATGGCTTATTGGCCTCCCTTGGCTTAGATGGACACTCTGACCTTCCAGAATCATCTCTTAAACACATCTAAAATAGTATCGATATGCAGTGCCATGGCCCTGTGCTAAGAAGTTATGGAAAACATTTCCTGCACTGAGGAGAAGTCAAGGAGTGCAGGGGTGCTGAATTTCCTTCAAAGTCAGACGACAATAGACCAGGGAGAATGGAGTGGCGTGTCACCTGCAGAAGATGCCTGAGCATTCAGTAGTTCCCAGGAGTGAGCTGCAGGGCTCTGCTCTGGCATTCCCACGAGGAACCCCGATAGGGCAAGGCTGGCTGGTCCCCAGGGGGCTGTTTGGTCAAGAAGCCACTTTGTGCAAATCCTGGCTCTGCCTCTCAGCAGCTGGTGTCTGGGGCACATTATTAACCATTTCTAAGCTTCTATTTCCTCATCTGTGTAATCATGATATGCAAGTACCTACCTCATAGGCTGAGAGGAGGAATAAATGAAAAATACTTGCAAATGCTTAGCCAGTAACTGACTCCAGGTGTCAAAGTCAGTAAATCCTACTACTATTACTCTTATCATCTCCCTGATGTCAGGACAACTGATGCCTATAAACAAGGGGTAATCCCATGATGGGGCTACCCATTGACAAACGGCCCTTGTCCTAGCTGGGTACTCAGGGTCTTCTTGGGCATCACGTGATCAGTTTGGAGCAGTGCAGAGCTAGTAGGTGATTTGAAGGTTCAAGCCTCTCATGAAACTGATGAAGAAACTAAGTCCCATGAGAAGACTCTCATATACTCAAGGTTACCCAGCTTCTTAATGGCAGAACTAAGGACTTCCCTGGTGGCTCAGACAGTAAAGCATCTGCCTGCAATGCAGGAGATGAGGGTTTGATCCCTGCGTTGGGAATATCCGCTGGAGAAGTAAATGGCAACCCACTCTGGATTTCTTGCCTGGAGAATCCCATGGACAGAGGAGCCTGGTGGACTACAGTCTATGGGGTTTCAAAGAGTTGGACACAGCTGAGCAAATAATGCTTTCATTTGCCCAGCTTTGGACATCAGAGTTCTAGCTTCAAACCCAGTTCTCTTCTTGTGAAGTGGCACAGAAGACATTGCCCAATGCCAACAGATCTAGGTAGATGGGTGGCCAAGGAGGATGCAGACAACTGGGAGCTCCAGTTGAGGTTCTTGTGTGCCTAGTAAACTTAGAGCCTGCAGGGCACTGGGATCAGAAGGGGCCAAGTCAGTCTTTCAGACCAGGGTGACTCAGGTGGGGAGTCTCCCAAGGGCATCTGGCTATGGGTAAGGTCCTCACGGTCATCTTGGACCTAGAGCAGGCCAAGGCAGAAAAATCAGAGTCTGAGACAAGGCTGAACCAAGAGGGAAAAGGTCCAAGTTGGAGAAAGAAGGTGTGCTACAGTCAGAGGGTGAGAAAAGACGCCTAATGGAGAGACCAACCTGAAGGGAAGAGAGCTGGAGGAAAGGGGTGCAAGGCAAGCCTGGGCACAGGCTCCTGAGACTGTGAGGTTATCGGCAGCCTGTTTTCATGGGGGTCCTTTTCCCTTGTTGGGGGATGGTAGCAGGAGAGGCACTTGACTGATTAAAACAGTCAAGCCAGGCCAGACAAGAAGGACGGACACAGAAGAAGAGTAGCGGAGAGATAGGATGCAATTATCCAAAGTGGTCTTTGGCCTGAACCTCCGATCTTTAATCATCCCTGGGGAGACAGTGACAGGAGATATATGCATGGACGATTTCCTGACGCCACTCTGGACCTTTGGAGAGGAGTGAGTTGATGTCAGAGAAGACTCTTAGCACACAGGTTAGCTCCAGAAAGTCGGCTTGGAATGATAAAGCGCTGGCTTCCTGGTCTCAGCCGCCCTGTCTTGATCCCAAATCACAGTGCATCAGCATTCCATAGCTCAGAGGAGAGCAGTCTTGGAGACGCAAGGTTGTAAAAAGTTATTTCTTGAAGAAGATTTCCTCAACAATAATAGCTTCATGACGCGGCTGTCTGGAGAGCCCGTCTTGCCTCCACTGGACTCTAAGACAGCTGTAAACGGTTTAAAGTACTCTGCATCACCCTCTCCTCTCAAGCAGCTATAAAGATGCTTTCCTTAGAAACCCCCAGCTGCTTGTGTATGAACTCACGCATGCTGAGTTTACCCTGAACTCCTCAGGTGAGTACTTAGGGTCCGAACCATCAACCTCTAGAAGTGATGGAGGGAGAGGAAGTGGTAAGGAAGGAGACCCTTACCCCAGTCATCCTTTCAAAAAATGATACCAGCCAGAATGTGTCATTTATTTTTAGGAATTGTCACTTTGATCGTGGCATTCCTTACTCAGAAACTTCCACGACCTGCTCAGTATCACTGGGCAGAAGTCTATACCAATGTGTGGTTTACCTTTGCAGGTTCTGAGCTCACCTGTCCATGCTTCTCTTTGTCCTGCTCAACTGCATCAGTTCTTTGACCTGGGACAAGTTTTTAAATGCATCAAGAATCACTGGTCTAGTTGGAAGAAAGAAAAAATCATTTATCTATTGAATATGTTGGAGTGTGTTTCTTCTGTCCCTGGCCTTTGCTTTCAGGGAGACTTGTCCAGAAGGGTGATAGATGTTCTGGGTCACAGAGGAAGGAGGTGCTGGCTCTACCTGGCAGGGCAGGAGGGCTCATAGTGAGCCTAATATTGAAGCCAGGTCAATGTATCAGGAAGGGTTTACTGAGGACTCATGGTGGGGGCAGGTTGCAGGGGGTTTCTGGGCCGAGGAAATAACATGCATGAAAGCTTAGATGTATGAGAGCATGAAGTATGTTCAGGAAGCCCCAGGTCTTTGCAGGGGGTAGACTGAAAGCCCATGTGAGGAGGCAGCAGAGGAGGAAAGAGAGGTGGTAAAGTGCTGCAGAGGAAGGGTCTCCTGTTCCGGGCTAGGTAGTGGAGTGTTACGTTTTGTTCTTAACAGAATACAGAGTAGGGTGTCATTGGATCAGATCTGTTGCTTAGAAAGGTCACTCCGGGAGGTAAGGGTGAAGGATGGTGAGAGTGACATCAGAGTCCAGTATGACATTGCCTTATAAAAATTATTATTAAAATGATTGCTACTATTGAAATAATTATTTACAAGATTAGAAGTCATCTGAATGCCCAACCACGAGAGATTTATTAGTCAATTAAAATGCATTAGTGTGGTAGAATATCATGTAATAATTATAAATATTAGGTTTGTTGATATGAAAACTTCTTCATTATATATTAGAAAAAAAGAAGTTATAGACCTATGTATTTGAAATAGAGCAAGTGAAACGCTAGTGACTGACATGGTGCTCTGGGCAAGGGATGCTGAGGGCCTGGACTTCTGCAGTGGTGGAAGGTTGAAGAGGAAGGTTGGCTTTGAGAAGGGCTAAAGACATGGAGTCAACTCAACTTAGAGTTTATTTGGATATTGCAATAAGATTTTAGGGTGGTTCTCAGGATTTCAGCTGAGTAGATAAATGAGTGGAGATTGGGGATATTACTTAGACATGGATGAACTACAGAAAAAGAACAGGTTTTGGGCAAAAGATAATCAGTTTGGTTAGGGCATGTTGAGTTTGACCTCATGGAACATCCAGGTATGAAAGTTTTAGGCAGTTGGGTCTAGATCTTAGGAGACAGGCTTATACTTAAGAGCACACGTAAGTCTTGGCAAACAAAGATGAATTCAACAATAAAGTATGTTTGCAGTTCTTGTTGTTGAACATAGGATTAAGAGCAAATAAACCCAGTGTGGCATCAAAAAAGCAGACATTTATTAAAAATTTACTCTGTGGTTAGCACAGTGCCAGGCACAGGATGAACAAGATGAACAAGACTTAGTCTTTGTCCAGGGAAACACATTACGATAGAGGTGTATTAAGTGCTTTGGTAACAAAAGAGGAAGTGATTAAGTCTACTGAGAGTGGTTAGTAGAAGACGTGGAACCGAGGTCATGTTTGACTTAAGTTTTAAAAGATGAGTGAGAATTTGTCAAATGGATTAGTGGTTGTAGTTGAATTTCACTTTAGAAGGCATGTTGTAGAAAAAAGTAGGTATTAATTTGAATCCCAGGAAGCTGAATATTAAATCCATTAGAAGCTTTCACTATAAAATTCAAGTTCCATTCTGTGTGATTGCTAAAACTGAATACGTGTTTTGTAAGTCAGTTTAAGTTCTCTCTGACTGAATAGCTCATGTCACCTTCACTTACCATGAGGCAAAGCAGCATTGAATACCTGAATACGGATGGTGCCTGTGATATGTTTTCCTCCTGTTCATCGCAGCCAAGTCAAGCATGGGTTTTGGATGGACAGCCCTTCCCTAAGCTCCAGGCAGATGCCCCTGGTTGCTTTAATAAGAACGGGTGAATGCACCCTTTCTCACCTCTCAGGGGGTTATTGAAGGTCACTTAGCAAAGTGGTGGCGGGATCCCACTGCTGCTTGTACCTTGCCACACCACCAGGCACTTCCAAATGATGCTGCCCACATGTTTGGTCGCTGTCCTCTGGCAGTGCTTGTGTGCACTTCTGCCTTGAATTATGAGGCACAGCAGTAAGGACTGGTTCACATTTGACCACCAGTGGGGATGGAAGCCAGCCAAATGGTACATGCTTGACCTGGTGGAGGATGACTGAGTGGCAGAGTTTGGACTTCCATCTTACCCTTTGATTTTGCTACATTTTACTGTGTTTTCTGTACTTCCAGGGCTTCCTGTGCTCCGGGAACCCACTCAACCTCAGCTTGCCTCTTTCTCTACTGCTATTAGTGCCTTGCATTTTTGACTGGGAAATAAATACAGTGCAGAGACCAAACCTTCTCAGGCTGATATGACTCTCAGTAGTTGGCAGGTAAATTTATAATCTGAGACTAGGCTGTGCTTTGACATCTTGCAATCGGATGGCGTTTATTGGGCAGGGAGGTCTGTTTTCCAGGGAAAAATATGATGTAAGTTAATTTGCTTTTATGTAGTCCCCACCCTGCTCAAAATCTGCTAGCCACTGCACATTGCTTCAGGATTCAGGCTAATGTCCATAGCAAGGGATTAAAACTCCTCCCTCACCTGGTGACTCAGATGGTAAAGACTCCACCTGCAGCACAGGAGACCTGGGTGAAATCCCTGGGTCAGGAAGATTCCCTGGAGAAGGGAATGGCTACCCACTCCAATATTCTTGCCTGGAGAATTCCTTGGACAGAGAAGCCTGGAGGGCTATGGTCCATGAGGTCACAAAGAATTGGACATGACTAAGTGACTAAACACACTTACCTGCACCAGATATTTCCTCCTGCCCACTCTTCTACCCTCATAGAATTCAGACAGGCTCCACGTTCCCTTTCGTTTCTCCAGCAGGTCCTGTGCTTGGGCTCACTATGTCTTCTTAGAAGTTCCTCCCATGCTCTCTCTCTACTTACTTGGATTCCAACCATCTTCAGGGCCCCGTACAGAGTCATCTCCTCCTTGAGACCTTTACTTATCAACTCACCCAGTGTTTCCTCTTGCACTGACTGGCCTTTCCACTTTGCATACTGTTTTTAATGTTTCTATCTGTAGAAACATGGCTAGCTCTTTTGGGGCCCGGCCTGAGTCTTCCCATTCCTGTACCCATCAGAATGCCTGATACAAGGTCTCCAGTTCTCAGAAAACAGCATTCCTGTTGCTGCCTTGAACAGAAACCATGGTGCAGGTGTTGAGGACATTTCCAGTATAGCTGGATCCAAGTCACCTGTCGATGGTTCTCAGCCTTTCCCTGGGCATGGCCTGTGGAGGGTTAACTAAGCAAGAGGTCTATTGCTTCAGGTTTTATCTCTTCCCTATCTGCTTTCCTGATCCAGATGGCACCTGAGTTGGGCTGCTTCATCCTGGACTCACCTCCTGTGTTCAGCCTTCTGCTGGCCTCTCCTGTCATTGCATTGGGACTAATGGCTTCCAGCTGTTATAGCTTATGATCTTTCGCCAGCGTCCTCTGCCAGAATCCAGAGCCTAGCACCGTCTGCTGGGGGTGGGGGAGAGAGATGAGGAAGGGGAGGGGAGCATTTGTGGTGGAGTTGTTTACTCCCTCCCTACTGCTTTTACAGCATTCTGTTTCTCCTCTCCTAGCATAAGTCTCCCTGTAGTTTAGCCATTCACCTGTCTGTCTCCCCTGATAAACATTGAAGACCCCCAGGGCCAGAACCAAGCATTATCTGTCCAGGCTTCCTGGTGCCTAACACAGTGGGTGGCACTGCATTGACATTCATTTTAACTAGGCTGAAATTAATAAGCCATTATGGAGTGAAAATAACCTCAGAAAGTGCCCAAACAAAGCAGATGAACCATCCAACTTCATATCCCATTCCTGCTGCCACTCTTCGCAACATACCCTGCAACTTTAGGGGACATATCTGTCCTTTGGGTGGAAGTACTCCTGGGGAAGAAGGAGGTCAAGGCAGGCCAAACCATCTCTGAGGCTCTGTGAAGTGACTGCCCACACCAAAAACCTACTTAGAAAATTAATTTCCTGGTCAGTTTCCACAGTGACCATGTTCCAAAATGTCCAAAGAAATACAGGCATAGATTCCCCTTGTTCCATAACACTTGGAGAGTAAAAGATAGGAAACATTAAACATATAAAAGTTTGTTTTCATTGAAAAATGAAAAAAGAAACTGGGGACTAGAGCCCTTAATTACTACAGTTATTGATCTATTTCATATCAGTTATTTCAGGCTCCCTCCCTCCTTGGGTCCTGTAAAAATGCTGGCTGTCACACAGCCCAGGGAAGGGTGGGAATGGCTTTAACGTCATTTGGTGATGGTCTTCACTACACTTGGCCCTTGACAGGTGTCTGTCTGGCCCATTCAGACGCGGCTCCCTCCAAAGCCGTCTTCACTCCCTCTGTGTTGAATCAAGTTGTGCACACCTTCCGAAGGCTTCGTTCATAGTCTATATACAGTGGGTAGTCACAGGCAACCCCATGTGAGTAGCTGCCATTCTGAATGTTGTTTATCTGGCTAAGAGAACAACAATTCTTCTTACTGTTATTGAAATAGACTTCAGTGATTTGGACTTTTCTCTTTTCAACTAGAGTACCAAAACTTCGACGAATCTGACTAACTTCCCTGGACTGGTCTAGACCTTGGAGAAACAAGCAAAGATGATTTTAGCACTGACTTCCAAGTACAAGCCTCTTTCTCTTCTCACTCTGGCTCTGAAACACAGTAACAAAAACGCTGTGAAGTCTCCTTTTGGGGAAAAGAGAGTCCAGTACTTGGAAACCAAGCGCTGGCTGCCTGTCTGGAAAAGTTTACATGGGGAATTGGGACCTAGCCTTTGTTCCAGCTTGATGAGTCTGGAGCGTTGAGAAAGAAGACACAGTGTTTCTGTCTTAATAGGTTATCCTGCTGTGTTAAATTCTCAATAAATCAACCTACTGCAAGGACAGGGATTTTCTTTTCTTTTTTAGTGATAAAAGCATATTGTATTCATCAGAGAGGCAATGCTGAGATAGGATGAAAGTCAGTAAGATCAGACTAAAAGATCAGGACTCAGGAAGGAGAGTCTGACCAATGTGGAGGGAATCTGACCGTGGGATGTGTTGGAGCATTTTCTGAGAACTCTTAGGAGTCAAATACCATAGTTTCTTAGAGAAATTGTTGAAATATTTTGGAATACTGAAAATTTGAAGAGTCCAGTGTCTATTGGAGAAACTGAATCAATGATGAAAAGTCTTCTCACCAAGAAGTCACCAGGCCCAGGTGGCCTCAGCAGTGAATTCTTCCAGATGTTTGGGAAAAAACAAAAGGAATATTAGAGAAATTCTTCGGGGAATAGAAAAAGGTGGATGTCTTTCCAGCTCATTATGAGGGCAGCATAACCTGAATATCAAGACCTGAGAATGACATTAAAATAAATAAAAAATTACAGATTAGTTCCTCTTGTAATCATAGATGCAAACATCTTTAACAAAGCATTAACTAATTCAAGCCAGCAAAATATAAAGAAGATAATATATTATACCCAAGTTGGGTTTATTTCAGAAATGCAGGGTGATGTTAATATTAAAAATGAAACATAATTCACCACAATTACATAATAAAGGAGAAAAATCATATGCTAATCTCAGTTGATGCAGAACAAATATTTGATAACACTTAACACTCACGGGGTTTCCCTGATCGCTCAGTTGGTAAAGAATCTGCCTGCAGTGCAGGAGACCCTGGTTCTCTTCCTGGGTCAGGAAGCTCCGCTGGAGAAGGGATAGGCTACCCACTCCAGGATTCTTGGGCTTCCCTTGTGGCTCAGCTGGTGAAGAATCTGCCCGCAATGCGGGAAACCTGGGTTCGATCCCTGGGTTGGAAGATCCCCTGGAGAAGGGAAAAGCTACTCACTCCAGTATTCTGGCCTGGAGAATTCCATGGACTATACAGTCCAGGGGGTCACAAAGAGTTGGACAGGACTAAGCGACTTTCACTTTTCAACATTCTCAACACTCATTCATATCAATAACCCTTAGCCAACTAGAAAAGAGAATTTCCTTACTATAATGAAGTATATATATATATATTTTTAAAAAAATCAATAACACTTAATGGTGAAATTTTTAATGTTTTTTCTGCTAAAATTAACAATTGAATAGGATGCTCACTTTCTCTTTTATTTGGCTTTATATTTGAGGTTCTATCAAGTGCCAAAGATAAGGAAGAAATGAAATGTATGAGGTTTGAAGAGAAGGAAATGATAACGTCATAGTCTATGTAGAGTATTCAAGAGAGTCTATAAACAAACCACTAGAATTAATAAGTGAATATGGCAAGATCACTCAATATAATGTCTTTATGTGTGTATATATACCATTTTTCTATATTTACATATTTATATAAAATTCTATGTGATGGTAAGCAAATAGAAAATAAAAATATTAAAAAGGTTCTGTGTAATAGCATAAAATAATATCTGATAAATGAATAGGTAACTATAATGAGGTAATGAATAGAGTGTAGTACACAATGAACAAGATTTTGATACAGAAGACTGTGAAATATTGTTGAGAGATAATAAGAGAGACTTAAATACGTTGGAGATAAAATCATGTTTATGAATAGAAAGACTCAATATTATGAGCATGTTAATTTTCTCCCATACTCATCTATTAATTCAAAACAACCCCAATAAAAATTCCAGTGTACTTTTTCTGTAGAATTTGACAAACTGATTCTAAAATTTACAGAAAAATATAAAGGGCCACGAGTATATAAGACAATCTTGAAAAAAAAAAAAAAAACACTGGAGTAATTACACTACCAGATATCAAGACTTATTTAAAGTTGCAGTAATTAAGACAATATGATATTAGCACAAAGATAGAAAAATAGACCAATGGACTAGAGCCCAGAAGTAGACATATATATATATATATATATATATATATATATATATAGTTTCTTGATGTATAACAAAAATAACAGTGAAATGCTGTGATAAAGAGGATGTTCTTTTTTAAAAAATGTAACTTGGTCTATTGAATATCCTATTATTTTTAAGAGAAGATTCTGAACTCCTATCTTACTTTTACAAAGAGTCATTCCTGATAGATTATAGATATAAATGTGAATGTTGAAATCATAAAGCTTCCCAATATTATTGTTCATACCAATAAAAGCCACCATCTGGAACCAACTCAAATGTCCACTGACAGAAAAATGAACAAATAGGTTGTGGAATATTTATACAATGGAAAACTGTACAGCAAAGGAAAGAAGAAATCACTTTGATAAGCAAGCAACAAAATGGTTTAATCTCATAGAATGTGGAGTCATACCAACAAGTGTAGTTTTTGATACAACATTTTAAAAATGCTCAAAACTAATGAGTTTGTAGAAGAAGGAATATGGGTTACTTTGGGAAGAGAGTGGGCACATGGTGGTTTTCTGAGTGGCTGCTAAATGTTCTTTTTGTTTATGTTGAAAGTGAATATATATAGCACACTCCCCTGTGAAAATTCACCAGGCTGCACCCTAATGATCTGTGAACTCTGTGTATATTGACTTTAATACTTTACATAATATTATTTTGTGATGTTAAGGAGACATTTTGATTTAAAATGGGGAGCATGGCTGCTCTGTTGAGCAGCACACAGTTTTTTTGAAAACATTTGCCACACATACCTTTTCCCACCAAAAAGGAAAGGGTGTTTGCTTCGTGCTGTGTTTTATCTTCACCAGTGAATCCTCAGTCATGTTGGGAAAGTTGTGTGGCTTAGGAGACCCGATTTGGGGCTATGGGAATGGGACATTTTACAGCTATCCAGTGTGGTTTTTAAGACCCCAAGCTGGCATCAGGCAGACTTGAGTTTTAGGTGCTACAACTTATTATTACCAGTGTTATTTGAATGAGTAGGTTGAGTTCTGAAAACTTCAGTATTTTTATCTGTGAAATGGGAATAATATTAATACTTACCCTCTAGGGTGTTATGAAATGAAACAGCTCATGAAAATGCTTCACACAGTGACTGGCATATCATATGTACTCAAGAATTGACAGCTTTGGTGGTGGGGACCACAAGTTCTTTATGTACTACTGGCTATGAAGGGAATAGGGGGCTGTGTAAGATGCCTGTAGGAGATTGAGAACAAAGAGTTGCAAACCCTGGACTGCCAGGCTGGTTCCTTCTGCTCTCCTGCTCAAGGCCCCTTTCCCCTGCTCTCTCTCCTTTGGACGCCCCTCCCCCTGCCCCACTCTTCTCCTGTTTCACAGCAGTTTAGTGAATTCCAGCCACACTGCCCCCTGCCTGGGTCACATGGTCCCTCCCTTTCTCTGAGTGGTAGGTATGGTTATAATGGAAGCAGTCTGTTTCTCATTTATCAGCAGAAACCAAAATCATTCGATAAGTACTTTGTGGTATTTAGACAATCACTGGGCTTTGACGTGGAAATGGGACATTCAGAGTTCTTTGTAAATGCTGGGAGCCCTCTTCTGCTCAGAGGTGAAGTTGGCTGCAGATGAGTAGCTTTTCTGACTCCATGGTTTCTCTGTTTCCCCTAGCAGTGAGCACTCCCACGTCCTGGGATCTCACAGCCCATTATCCTTCCCCTCTTCTGCGGGAGAACCAATCACATGTGGCCCAAGCAGTGAAGGCATCAGAGCAGCTTCTCTTTGTTTGGAGTTAATAGTTTTATCCTTTCTTGGTGGGGTTTCTGCATCCTAGAGAAACTGAAGCCCTCTCTCCCTCTGAGCTCTCCGCCTGTCCCTTTTGTGTGGGAATAGGCGAAGGCAGATGTAGAAGGAACAAGGATTGCAGGGAACAGGAGCCTGTGTTGAAGCCAAACTCACTTCTTGGGGTGACAGGTTGGGGTTGTCTACAGCACCTGGCATGGGAGGTGGAGAAAGGTGATGGCCACTCATGTTTTAGAAAATGCCACGGTGTGGCCTGTTGAGGTTAGCACTGATACTTAGTCTAATATGCCACCCCCATCCTCACCATCACATTGCTTTTTCTTTAGCTCACATGTAAAGAATTCCTCTGTTTCTTCTTCCAGGAGGGAATGTGATTGACCAAGGAAAGGCTGTTGGAGAGAGGTGCACTTTGAAAAATAAAGGTTCTCTGGCAGAGACGAGCAGGATGATCCATGCTTGCTGTAGTTTTCGTCGATTGGGGAAAGTTTTTCCTTCTCTATCAGTATTTGAAAGAAGAACGGGTATGATTTGGAATCCCGTACTCCAGCCAGGACTGAGGGAGGAATAGGAAATGCTGGGTTTTGGAAAGAAGAGGTTTGTCTCTCTCCTCTTGAGGGAGGCTCAGTGATTCTAGAAATACTAAGGCTCTCTTGGAACAGGGATGCCATCCCTCTATGGACAGTGAGGCTGACGTACTTAGTAACACGTCTATCCCATCAACTCAAGAGTTGTCTGCCCCATTTGCTTGCTTACCAAGACCCACTTCCTGACCCAACGCTGTCTTTTATGGTTTTTAAACACCTTGAGCATAAGCATTTGGAAAATAAAACTGCTTTTGTCTAGACACCAGATCTATTTTTGTCATTGTAGAAGTGAGTGAGAATGTTTAAAGAACTCCTTATAGAGAACTCCCAGCAGGACCAAAAATGGGCTTGGCATTAAGAAACAAATAACACATATATAGGCTGCATGCTTTTCCCACATGGACATTGTCCACCTCTCTGAATGATCCAGGATACTGACCCCTGTCCAGCCCTGTCCTGAGTGCCCCTGTGTTCTGCTTACTCCCAGAGGTCAGCTGTGTTCCCCCTTAGCATTTAAGTTCATCCCCAGGGTTCTACTATGCCTGGTGGAAGTCACAAAGAACAGTGTGCAAAGCCCAGGAACGAGGACTTTACCAAATTAGTAGATCATTACCAATGAACTGAGATGTGGGTGCATCATACAAGATAAAGAAATCAGCATCAAAGATCTGGGAATCCAAATTCAGATATTACATGACATCCAACTGGACATGAAAATTCTAGAGGCTGGGTGGGTATGGAAGTGATTTATATGGAATGGGCAAGGACAGCATGTGCAGTTCAGTGGAGTAGAAGGAGGGACCTCTCATGAAAGAAGTGATCCAGCTGGGAACTTAGTTGATGTGGATTAATTCACTTCACAACGAAGAAAACTAGGCAAGGAGAAAAGGCAGCCGTAAGAATGGGAGAAAATAATAGCAAATGAAACAACTGACAAAGAATTAATCTCCAAAATATATAAGCAGCTCAATACCAGAAAAATAAATGACCCAATCAAAAAATGGGCCAAAGAACTAAACAGTCATTTCTCCAAAGAAGACATACAGATGGCTAACAAACACATGAAAAGATGCTCAACATCATTCATTATCAGAGAAATGTAAATCAAAACCACAATGAGGTACCATCTCACGCTGGTCAGAATGGCTGCCATCAAAATGTCTACAAACAATAAATGCTGGAGAGGGTGTGGAGAAAAGGGAACACTCTTACACTATTGGTGGGAAGCAAACTAATACAGCTACTATGGAGAACAGTGTGGAGATTCCTTAAAAAACTGGAAATAGAACTGCCATATAACCCAGCAATCCCACCACTGAGCACACACACCGAGGAAACCAGAATTGAAAGAGACACAGGCACTCCAATGTTCATTGCAGCACTGTTTACAATAGCTAGGACATGGAAGCAACCTAGATGTCCATCGGCAGATGCATGGATAAGAGAGCTGTGGTACATATACACAATGGAGTATTACTCAGCTATAAAAAAGGGCATGTTTGAATCAGTTCTAATGAGGTGGATGAAGCTGAAGCCTATTATACAGAGTGAAGTGAGTCAGAAAGAGAAATACCAATACAGTACATTGTGCATATATATGGAATTTAGAAAGATGGTAATGTCGACCCTATATGCAAGACAGCAAAAGAGACACAGATGTAAAGAACAGACTTTTGGACTATGTGGGAGAAGGCGAGGGTGGGGTGATAATGAGAGAATAGCATTGAAGCATGTATATTACAATATGTAAAGTAGATGACCAGTGCAAGTTCCATGCATGAAGCAGGGCAGTCAAAGCCAGTGCTCTGGGACAATGCAGAGGGATGGGGTGGGGAGGGAGGTGGGAATGGGGTTCAGGAGGGGGCACATGTACACCCGTCACTGATTCATGTTGTATGCCAAAAACCACCACAATACTGTACAAGAATCAACCTCTAATTAAAATAATTAATTAAAAAAGTTCATTTCATAGCATCTTCAGGGTGCCAAGCCTGGGGACATAGTAGTTAAAATCTTAATATAGCCCTGTCCTCATGTTGTTGACTTTCCAGTTTGGTGTCTATCAGTGACTTTCCTTTTCTTTGACCTGACATGCCTCATGAGTCCAAAGAAAGGGTCTCTAATGAAAGAAACCTCGTCAAGAGGAAGGACACATAGGAACTGAATGAGTGAAGATCAAATTTGCCTCTTAGGAGTTAATAAATGGCACAGACAGCTCCATTACTGTAATGTTGGTTGTTCATAGTTGTGTCTCTATGCGAAGTATTTAATGATAGGCCACTCTTCACCCCGTCCCATTTGCTACCACCCTCATTCCTGCCAACCACCCACTAAATATTACTTTGTCAAGGAATGCAGATCCATGCTAATAGTAGCCCAGCTCATTCAAGCTAATTTGTTGCAGAAAGGACCACCATCCAGGACACAAATGCTTTAATTAGTCACGGCTTGGGATCACACCCTTCCAGGTCTTCTTCACATTATGAATAACCAAGCTTTGACAGTTAAAGTCAAGTTTTTTTTTTTTTTTTTTTCTTGCATGTTTAAAACATCAGCAGGTTCCTTGAGCACACATGATCCCCGCCCCACTCCAGAGGCAGAAAATTGAGAGTTGGCTTTATTTAAAATTGCTATGTTCACTTTGTTTCCAAATTGCTATGTTTTCCACAGATACTATATTAGTGTTTGGGTGTCAGTGGGGAGACACGGATGGTGGAAGGAGCTTTTTTGCTTACATGCCGTAGGGAAAGTGAAATAGTTTGGAAAGTAATTCAAGCCTGGGAAGTCAGGCTTTTAGTTGGAATTGGCAGTTCAGGAAAATGATAGATGAACTGATTTATTTTTCCCAGTAAGACAGTGAAACATTTTAACAGAGTAGGCATTCTCTAAGGGGTTCAAAGTATAGCATATTAAGAAAATAAGTTAAGTATGACTTCCACCTTCTACTTCTTAGGGAATTTTACGCTATCTCTTGGAACTTCTTTCAGCCTTTCATAAATACATTCTATTTTTATTCCATATACTTATGTAATAAAGAGAACCTTAGAGCAGTCATCTGGCATGGTCCAGATTTGGGGCCTTTGTTCATTGTGACTTTTTGAGCAGAACCAAATGTATACTTAAATTCATGTTCCCTTTAAGAAAACCCACAATATAAATATTTTGAATATTAAAATAGGTGGGCTTTGAGTGTGTGTGTGTGGAGGTTGGAGTGGAGGAGCAAATAGTGAACTTGCTGGTCAATGCCGTGGTATAGTTCACTATTGATTCACAGATCATTAGCTACATGGCAGAGAACCTGAAAGAAGCTTTAAGCCAGTGGAGGAATAAGATTTGACTTATGCATTTAATTTTTTATAATTTTTGTTTTAGACTGGACTGTGGTTTGTAATGCGTTAGTTTCAGGTGTACAGCAAAGTGATTCGGATATACACATACTATTCTTTTCAAATTCTTTTCCCATTTAGGTTATTACAGAATATTAAGCAGAGTTCCCTGTGCTATATAGTAGGTCCTTGGTGGTTATCTGTTTTATCTATAGTAGTGCTATGTGTCAATCCCAAACTCCCAGTTTATACACAAGTTTAGTTTGTGTGCAGTTTTTGTTTAAGCTGCATGAGACCACCTGTACAGGTGTCTGTTACAGGTGTGAGTTACAGTAAACATTAGTATAAGATTTAGAGGTAGAAGCCAGGGCAATAAGAGATGTAAAGATGGAATAAAAATAAAAGCAGCAACAAGCAGAGTAGAGAAACCAGGGCTGCTCTGGGCATCCCCCACCTTTACACACTGTGCTCTCTTTGCAACACTCTCTGTTTACTGTTAACTTTCTATCCCATTCAAAACGTCACCTTTTGAAACGAAGCCGTGTGTGATCACTACCCACAGCCAATGAGATGCTGCCTATTGCCTTTTTTGACACCCCTCCCCCCCACACACACCAAATACTGATTTTAGACTAGTATACAATAATAAGTTTAAGGGTTAAAAAGATAAAATTTTTGTTCCTGCAACATTACCTCCTAGCTGTACAATCTTATATGTTTCCTCAAATTGCTGGACTTTTCTCTGAAAACTGGTTAATGAAGAATGTTAATTCCTAGAGTCCTTGTGAGGGTTAAGGGAATGCTGCATGTAAAAAATTCTTAGCATACATTTTGGCACATTGCAAGAGCAAGGAATATTAGCTATTATGATTGTGATTAAAATTTTAAGGCTATTTTTATAGATCTGGTTTAGTTACAAAAATGTTTTATAAATCAGTTTTGGAGAAAACCCGCTGGAAATTTCCATTTGAAATAGCAGAGCTGCTTGGGGAAAAGCAACATTTTTCTTCAGCTCAGCCTGGAGAAATGGTGTCTTGGAAAAAAATGGGGGCTTGGGAGGTTTATGTTTTACCTCAGAACTTCAGAATCAGCATCTCCAGAGCATGTAGCATGGGATGCGGATGGTCTTCCAAAATTTCCAGGTGATTCTTATATACACTAAAGTTAAAATTTCAAAATTGATATGTAAATACTGTTCTGTCAGTGGTCTCATAACTGAAAGGTTGGGTCTTAAATATAAATGATTTCAACAAAGTAATAGTGTAATAGGAGTATCTTAAGTGGAATGTGTTTTTGAAGAAAGTCTGCTTTTTGAACCTTCCTATCTATAGAGGAATAGCTGTTCCTTTACTGAGCCCTTCAGACATCTACAGAGGACACTAGCAGTATTTCCATTTTCTGGTTATTTTTTATTATTTACAGATAATTTACTTTCTAGTCCTCACTAATTCTACTCACTGTATTCTTTGTTTTGCATATTCCCTGTGAAATGTCTCACACACAATAGACCAAATTCTTACTACTTGGGACTGCATGTCCCCTGTGAGATTGCACATTTCTTGAGGGTACAAACCATCTTGCTCAGTCCCCAGTCTCAGAGGCACCTTTCACACTGCCTTGCATCAGTTCAGTTTATTCTCTCAGTCGTGTCTGACTCTTTGCGACCCCATGGACTGTAGCATGCCAGGCTTCCCTGTCCATCACCAGCTCCTGGAGCTTGCTCAAACTCATGTCCATTGAGTCGGTGATGCCATCCAATCATCTCATCCTCTGTCAGCCCCTTCTCCTCTTGCTTTCAGTCTGTCCCAGCATCAGGATCTTTTCCACAGAGTCAGTTCTTTGCATGAGGTGGCCAAAGTATTGGAGCTTCAGCATCAGTCCTTCCAGTGACTATTCAGGACTTATTTCCTTTAGGATGGACTGGTTGGATCTCCTTGCAGTCTGAGGCACTCTCAAGAGTCTTCTCTAACACCACAGTTCAAAAGCATCAATTCTTCGGCGCTCAGCTTTCTTTATAGTACAACTCTCATATCCATACATGACTACTGAAAAAGCCATAGCATTGATTAGACAGACCTTTGTCAGCAAAGTAACACCTCTGCTTTTTAACATGTTGTCTAGGTTTGTCATAGCTTGTCTTCCCAAGAGTAAGAGTCTTTTAATTTCATGGCTGCAGTCACCATCTGCAGTGATTTTGGAGCCCAAGAAAATAAAGAACAGTCTACATATCAGAGGTGGAAGGTCAGACATGGGCAAATTGAATCAGGCACAATATATAGATTCATGATTATCTTGACTCCTGGGAAAAGCTGGCTTTTGATATGAAAGCTTATCTTGGTGAAGCCACATCCCCGGATAGTCTTATCATTTAGACATTCCTCTTTCTGTCTAATCTTGACAACCAGAAGGAAGTTCACTGTTGCCTATTGTTGAGGGGCTAACAAATTATGCTCAAAATTTTATGTATGTTATCTCATTTATTTAACACCCATTCAAACCAACAAACCAACCCATAGTTATTATTATTCGCTTTTGCACCAGGTTCTGAGAGCTGAGAGAGTTGGCCCCACAGTGATGTTTGAATCCAGGGCTGCCAGATTCTATGTCTAATGTCCTTTTATACTCAATACTTCTAAAGTGTGATTCCTGAACCACAGCATCAGCAGCATCTGAGAACTTCTTAGAGATGCAAAATCTCAGACCTCTCCCGCTAAATCCCTGAATCACACTTTGTGATGCGGGGCAGCAATCTGTAGTTCCACAAGTTCTCCAGGGGAGACTGATGCACACTGAAGCCTAAGCACCACAAGACTACACCAGTTGTATCTCAGAGTCCTTACTTCCTCTAAGTCCATGTTAGTCAAGGTATGATCTGTTAGACCTGGACGCATTGGCTTAAGTTAGGAGCTTGTTAGAAGTACAGAATCTCATATCCATCACTATACCCACTGGACCAGAATGTGTATTTTAATACAATCTTTGGTGATCCATGAACATATTCAAGCTTGAAGTTCACTGCTCTCAACTATATCTTTTTCTCCCCTTTGACTTAAATTGGCCCTTCCTAGTCTAGATGTCCAGGATCCTTAGGGTCTGCGTTAAACCATGGGGCAGGAACAAAGGCTGAAAGTCCCCTTGCTTTCCACCTTGGAACTGAGTTGAGAGCTGTGCTTACTCTATTCTGATCAAATTCAAGTTTGCATCCCCGCATCCTTGCCTCTCCAGCCTAAATGAATACACACAGTGACACCAAATATTATGTGTTTCCCTTTGATGTCACCTTAAGCTAGTCACGACAGCCAGGGAGTAGCTCAAGTTGTGTTAACATGTTGTAAATTAGCAGGGATGGCAACTATTGCCTATTAATGAGGAGAGAAGCTGGCTAATTCCTGCTCATTTCTAGTCCAGAAACTAAATGTAGAAAGCAGCTCATTGCTCCACAGTTGATGCTAATTTCTTTCCAGTTCTGTAAATGGGTAATGTTTAGAAAGCCGAAAATGTAGGCTCTTTAGGGGGGAAGACATAGAGTTATGAGGGGGGGCGGTTTGGGGATTGCACCTCTGACAGATGAGTGAGAGTCACTCAGTCATGACTCTTTGCAGCCCCATGGACTATACAGTCCATTGAATTCTCCAGGACAGAATACTGGAGTGGGTAGCTGTTCCCTTTTCCAGGGCATCTTCCCAATCCAGGGATCAAACCCAGGTCTCCCGCATTACAGGCGGATTCTTTACCAGCTGAGCCACCAGGGAAGCCCTGTGACAGAGTAGTGGGGGTTAAAGACTAGTCAGGGGAGGATATTAATCAACGCTGCCATGATTCCCTTGCTGTGGTTGGTTCTGCCCCTGGGCCACCTCCTTCTCATCTGCAGCCCTTCGTTTTCCATTGAGTCCAGAAACTCTAACCCATTGTGCAAAGGATGCCTCAGCATTTCATGATCCATTTTAATTTGTGTGAGTCCTTCAAACTTTCCATGGCCACCCCCTTAATACAGGGCTATCAGGCACTAGCAGTTTACTTCTGTAAGAAACTGGAGGAAAACTGATATTCTTGCTGCAGACACTCTAAAGGGGAGATGCTGACACGTGTATGCATTAGAATAATCTCAGTGTTTGTCATAAGGTCAGTTCAGGGGTCTGCTTCCTGAATCCGAAATCCCAATTTGGGGTATCTGTGGTAGGATGTAGGAAGATGTAGTGTTTAACAGGGGTTTCAGAGGATTCAGATGGTCTTTTCCATGGTGCCACTGTTGGCTAACAATTATATCATTGGCAACTGTAGGATTTTCAGAAGATTGCTGTATCTTTCATGTGCTCTCAACAATATGTTGATATAGTTGTGATTGATGATCATACTCTATGATAGTTTTCTCAGAGTTAGTTAATTATTATTTTACTCAGATATAGCTATTAGCATCTGCAACATACCAGATACTATGCTGAATGCCAGGGATAGAAAGGTAAGTCAGGTGTCACTGTTCTCAGAGATGTCGCAGTCTGCTAAAGACACAAACATACAGAGTAATGGATGACCATAAGCAAGCTAACGCATATAATAGCAACAGGACATAGGATTCAAGAGGGTCCAGAGGTGGGAACCGTGACATAAGTTAATTCCCGCTGTGTTCTGACAGTTCTCTATGTTGAGTTCTATAGGGGCATCTACAGCAAGGGGAGTCACGAGTCACAGGGAATTCTTGGCCAAATGCGAAAGGCAGGGCTATGCTAAAAACGTCCAGTCTGATGGAGAAAGCAGATTCAAATATTCAACTAACTGATTTTCCTCTGACTGATACGAGATTTGGTCTCCACTAAAGTAAAAATAAAAAGAACTGTTAAGAAAATTCATGCTGCCAAAAGAGAATCTCAAAGGGGACTCTGGGAATTTGTGTCATTTCCAGGAAATATAGTAGTCCTGTTATTAAAAGCTTAGAAGAGACGTGGTTCAGTCCATTGCCTGGAGGTTTGAAGGCTATCTGTCCCATTTTTCATTATCCAATAATAAATATCATAGTGAAAGTCACCTTTAACACTTAAATATTGCTAGGATTTTATGGGATTGAAATGAATGGACTGCCATGGTATAGAAAAGCCATATGGTTGAGGTGGTTTTATAACACATGCTTCATAAAGCTATATAAAGCAAGCACCTGCACACCATCCTCTAAAAAGAGAGCATTCAAGCATGGTGTTTAGGCATGAAGGAGCCTCTGCTTGTTAATTAAACCTGGTGGCAATGTTAATTTTCAAGAAATAGGAAGAGGAGGCTTGAAACGATTAGAATGGGATTTGTTCCTGGGAGTGGTCGTCAGCCTGGAACTGTTACTAACATCAGCAGGACACATGAGTTCTTCGTGTGGATTCTTCAGCGTGAGCTGCAGCTGGGCATCATGGGAAGAAAGCAGACCAGTGCTGAGACTCACAAGCTAGTCGTGGAATCAGGGTTAGTGTAGCTGTTCGGGCTTTCCTCATGGCAGTGGGCTGTGGGAGCTGTTTAGACCAACTATATTATTATTAGTTTTCATCAAGGAGAGGGGTTTGTTAGGCGACTGGTTACTTTACAAGCCAGATGGGAGTCAGTTTTGTGCTTACTAGTAACTTGGGTTTAATATTGTCATCCTAGTTTTTCTTGGCCTGCCCAGGGGAGACTGGAGACACCCAGTGCTGCCCGTAGCTCTTTTATTGTATTTTTATTGAGGTGAAATTCACATAACATAAAAGTAACCATTTTAAAATGAACACTTCAGTGATATTGGATACCTTCACCATACTGTGCAACCACAACCTCTATCTTGTCCAACACATTTCATCACCTTCCCCTAAACCCTGTAACTATTAAATTGTCACTTCCTGTTCCTTCCTAGCCAGTCCTTGGAAACCACCAACTTGCCTATCTCTAGGGACTGGCCTTTTGTGAATATTTCATACAAATGGAGTCATACAATATGTGACCTTTTTTGACCAGCTTCTTTCACTAGCATAATGCCTTTGAGGTTCATCCATATTGTGACAGGTTATCAGTACTTCATTCCTTTTTATGGCTGAGTAATGATCCATGTTGGAGAAGGAAATGGCAACCCACTCCAGTACTCTTGCCTGGAAAATCCCAGGGACGGGGGAGCCTGGCGGGCTGCAGTCCATGAGGTCGCTAAGAGTTGGATGCGACTGAGCGACTTCACTTTCACTTTTCACTTTCACGCATTGGAGACGGAAATGGCAACCCACTCCAGTGTTCTTGCCTGGAGAATCCCAAGGACAGAGGAGCGTGGTAGGAGGCCGTCTCTGGGGTCACACAGAGTCGGACACAACTGAAGTGACTTAGCAGCAATGATCCATGTATATGTACCAGAATTTGCTTATCCATTCGTCTATTGATGAATGTTTCTGCATGTTTTAGCTACATTCTGTGCATAGTGCTGCTGTGAGCAGGAATGTACATGTATCTGAGTATCTGGTTTGAATTTGTTTGGATATATACCTGGGAGTGGAATGTAGGTATATTATTTGTACAAGTTTTTCCTTGCCTCAGTGCTGAGGGTGGTCACAGGGTAAGACAGCACAGCTCTGGTGAAGTTGAGGGGGGCTGACTTTACGGGGCTCCTAAATGGAGGGGCCTCAGTTAAGAGAATATTCCCATTTATCTCTGGTCCCCCTTCTCTGGACAGACTTTTGGGTGCAGGAAAGGCCTTGGACTGATCCTTTTGAAATACACTGTCAAGGGCATTTTCTGGCCCTGCGCTGTGGAATTAGAGCTCTTTGAAAATCATAGCTAGAAAAGCTGGGGGAAAGTGAAGAAAGCGAGCCGAAATGTAATTTCCTCTTTAATACAAACTGTCATTTAATCTAATGTTATAGAAAATGATTAGATCTTAAAAACCTATAAATTATATTTGACAACTCTCCGGCCTGCCTCTGCTCTCGCTTGGCAATTAGACACCACAACAGTGGGCTGTGGCTGAGAGGAGCGCTCCTGGTGCCATTTGTTTATTGGCTCTTAATGAGAAGCGATTAATCTAAATCACCATAGGGGTGGATCCTTTGCAAGCTTTGGAATCTGAGGTGGCAGTTGGACCTTTTGACAAATGTGCTGCTTCATCCTTAACAACAACCTAAAGTTTGTGAGGGTGTGTGTGGTGCTTTCTTCCTTGGAGCTATGGGGAGAGAAAACACACACAAGCTCACTCACGTGCACACACATACAGAGTAGCGGTCACTGGGGCAAAATATAAAACCACAACCTTTGGACATCTCCATCCTCTCTCCACTTCAGTTTTTCCTCTCTTGCTTTTACGCACTCTCCCCGACTGCAGCAGCTGGGTCTCCTCATTATGCTGTTACCTGGAAGACCCTCTTCTCTGTTTATTACTGTTATTGTGGCTCTCTCTCCCCTGCCTGTCTGGGGACTGCCCAGCACAGGATGATGGATCATTACAGAGAATACCTGCCTGGCAAAATTGCTGCCTCTTGGTCCCCTCCCTTCCTGCTTCATGTTGGGAAAGAGAGGAAACCCCACCAAACAACCCAACTCCCTGAAAACCCAAAAGGAAAAGAAAAATACATTCTGCCAAGGGCTCTTTTGGGAAGAAAGGGGTCAAATTTGCAACTGACGGGGTGGGAACCAAAGCGGGGTGGGGGTGGGGGGAGTTGGGGGTGGTGGTGGACAAAGGCCTAAGGAGTCTCTCCAGCTCTGATTCCTTTCTGCTCCTGTGTCGCACACACTCTGTTCCCTCGCTGCGTCCTTTCGCTTTCCTTCACGTGTTACCAATACAGAACAGCAAGGACAGAGCTCTCAACTTGGGAAAGCAGGTTCTGAGTTTGAGCCCCATTTTTACAGATGTGTAAACCAGATGTGACCTTGGGCAAGTTGCTCATCACAGGCTCCTGGTTTCCTTGCCCCTAGAAAGGGATGTGGTTGGCTGCCTGGAAAAATCCCAATCCCTGGACTGTTTATATGTTAGGTTACATGATAAAGGGGGATTCAAATTGTAGGTGGAATTAAGGTCGTTCATCTGCTGCCCTTAAAAATTTGTACTGTCACTGTGGCTTTATTTCCCCTTCCTGTCTGGAAACTGCCTGACTTAGGATGGTGATGGTTACAGAGAGTACCTGCCTGGCTCAGTTGCCAGGGGAGCGCTCTGGAAAGGTCCTTAGAAGTGTGGACAAAGGCTGTCCCTGCCATATCAGCAAGTAAATGCGGTTGTGACCATCAAGCTGCTGCTGTCAACCCTGGCTGTGCACCCTGAAAAGATTCAGGCAGGAGAAAAAACAGGATACTGGCCCTGGAAAGGTAGGTTTCATCTCAAAGGAAGGATTTCAATGAGCCCAGACTATTGCCTCTTCTCATATATAGAATAGCGCTAAATTCATTAAGGTGAGATGTTTGAGTTTTCTTTAATTAACAGTAGTCTTTTGATGTTCTAACTACCTGGTTTTGCTGCATAAACTCCTTTGCATCCTGGCTCCTGGCTTGCCTCTTCACAGCCATCCCTCAGAGCTATCTGAGAGAATGCCTCCCAGGCTTAAGTCCTCAGCAATTTCACTGAATAAAACAGAATTCTCAGCTTTTAGGTGGTGTTTTTTTTAGTTGGTAGTTTGTAAGAGGGAAGAAGAGTCAGAGTGTTGTGATGTGAGAAAGACTGGACTGGCCATTGCTGGCTTTGTAGATGGAAGGGGGCTTTTAGACCAGGGTTGGGAGTAGTCTGTAAAAGCTGGACAAAACAAGGGAGAAGAGTCTCACCCTAAGCCTCCAGGACAGAAGGCAGCCCTGCTGACACCTTGACTTTGGCCCAGTGAGACCCATTTTGGGTCTGACATCCAGGACTGTTAGGTAATAAAATTACATATTTTTAAGCCATTAAGCTTGTGGTAATTTGTTTCCAGCCACAGGAAGCTAATAAAGTGGGTAACAATACCAGCCCTGCCTTCCTCAGGGAGCAGACTGAGGAGAAAACAGCTGTGGAAGGACTTGGCAAAATATAAAATGTGATGCCACTCAAAGGCCTCGATACGAACTCCACTTGAAGGTGAAAGAAGGCAGAGCAGATGTCTTGAGCTAGAGGTGGAAATCACAGATCGAGGGCCTCCAGCTCCTTGCAGAGCCTAATTCTTTTTCATTTTCACTCTTTCTGGAAGCTCAGTGTCTCTGGTCTGAGAGACTGGACCCAGTGCCACAGTTGCCTTTCTTAGGATGGTTCCTGCACTGCTGAGGGACAGTGAGGTGCCCACTAGCTGGGACAGACTGGCTTTTAGGTGGTCATTGGCCCCAAGGGCTGCTCTTCAGAAAGTCACCTTGCTCCCTGTTGATCACATCCAGCAGTTAGCTGTTTGGGAGCCCGTCCTATCCCTCAGAAGCATAAATGGTGATGGGGGTGAGGAGTTGAGTTCTAACTCATATTCACATGCTTCTCATTCTTGTTGGGTAAAGAAATTAGCCTCCAATTAAAATAAATTAATTTTTTAAAAAGGAGGTGCTTTTGGAATGGAGTGATTTGTTCCTGATGCTAATGAAGCTCTCCATAGCATAGTTTCTTCCAACTAGATCAGGACATAGGACATTTCCAGGCGTATTTATTCCCCTAATTGTTTTCCTTGGCATAAGCTAATACTTGTCTTGCCTCTTTTAACAAGAATAATTGTTCCCAAATTGCTAATCCCAGTAGGATTAAGTCCCTGAAAATTGCCTAGGTTTTGAAGGCTCCTCATAGGAAGAATTCAAGATCTGTTGGGAAAAATAGTTTAGCAGGTCTCCCTATTTTTTTTATAGTGTTCCCAGAATGAAATACTAAAGCCACCATACTAGATAAATACTGTATCAATGACAATCTGCAATTTTAAAATTAGTCATAATGAGTACTATGCAATTAATTTCCATTTACCATCCCTTGTGCCTTAGAGTGTTTTCAGTCTTTCTCACGCATGGCTTCAACAAGACGCTCATACATTAGGTGTGTTTTGTGGTAGATGGCAGATAATATGCGGGCTGGTGAGCGTATTTTCCTTATCTCTTCATATAGTGATTGCCTTTCTGATTTTAGGATTTTGAACAGTGATTCTTAACTCTGGGGCCCCACTGTGGTCCCAGATGTGCACAGTAGCAAGTTGGAGGCTTGAAACAATAACCAATGTGGATGATCTTAATTCAGCTAGTTGGATATTTTTCAGGATCTTCTGGTTATGATTGATGGCTGTGTAAACACTGTACCAAATCCTTTGCCTTCTAACCTGTGTCCCAGCACCCTCCCTCTGATCTCAGGTGTGCGTGTCTGGTTTTGCATCTTTCTTTAGTGTTCCTAAGATGGAGAAAGACCAAACAAGCAGACCAAAGACCCTCAAATCAAACCATAACAAAACACTAAAACAGTTTGACAAAAGGAATGAAAATGACTTCCAACCCAATCTTACAGATTTCAGGTTTTTTTTTTTTTTTAATTGTGAAACTTCTTTTTTCTTCTCTTCCAGGGATAAAATTGCTTTCTTAAAAATATTGGAATTAAACATCTTGCAGAAAAATAACATGGCCATCAGTTTATTAACTAACATGGCCATCAATTTATTAACTGATCTGCATTAGACTTTGACAAGAGGAACCAGAGTAACAGATTACTGCCCTGAGAAATCGTTGCCGCAGGTGGGGCTGGGGCGGGGTGGGCTGCCAGCGGACAGTGCTCTCTGTAAAGATTTGCTGACTGCTCTTACTGAGATGAAGCCGGCTTCTCTGGCCAGGGCATTGGTGAATCACAAATCCAATGTAGTAAACATTTGGTCAAGCAAACTTAGAAACTCTTGAGTGACCTTCACTCACCACACATCAGATATTTATTATGTGCTTCCCTGAACCCCAGAAGGACCAGGACATGTGACATTCTCTGTCTTTCAGGAACTTAGCATCCAGATGGCACAGTGAGATGAATACAAGTGAAACAAAATTTAACTAAGTCAAAATACATGAATATATTTATAACTTTTCACATATTTTAAACATGAAGCCATAGTTCACTGTGACAATGAATTTGCCGGTGGAGTTGGTGGAAGGTAGAGATCATTCTGCTGAAGCATTGGAGAAACTTCATGGAAGGGAGAGAGTTAAAATGGGCCTGGAAGGAAGGTATGGACGAGGGAAGATGCTGGGCTTTCTAGGTAAGGGAAGAACATTAGCAAAGACAGGAATGTTAGAGGAGTGGGATAGTGATTGGGGGAAAAAAAAAAACTTTTAGGGAATTCGTGGGTAGGGTTTATGGCTATGTTGTAGAGATCAAGCTTGAGAACAGCACAGGAACCCACTTATACGATGTCTGAGGTGCCAGACTTGATTTTCATGACCTGTTGAGGGGACTAGAATTTCTTATGGTGAGGAAATGCCATGGTCAGGATCAGAGCTGTGCTGGGGGGAGCCATCATGCAGTGCAAAGCAGGTGGATGGTTTAGAGCGCGGGTGGGGGCAGACACCAGGGATTCCTGCTCCAGGGAGGAGATCAACTCTCCGAGCTGGGAGGTGCTCTTGTTGCTTCTACAGTGAGGTACCGTCTCTACCTGACCTTCACCCGGGCCTGTTCTGCTCTCAGAACAGTGGTCACAGTGTGCACACATATTTGTCCAGGTTCTCAGTTTTTCCAAGGGCAGACAATGGGTAGCATAACTCTGTTGGGATTCTTGAAAGGGTTAGTGGGAAAGAGTGAATGTGTGAGTGTGTGTATGTGTGTATGAATATCTGCATATGGGGAGGAGCATAGAAACATTTCATCATTATAAAGGTAATTGCAGAATATTAGAAAAAATAGGAAAGTATAAAGAAAAAAATGACTCATGATCATGCTGCACAGGAATAACTACTGTTAAACATGCAGTGAGTTTTTCCTTCCAGTTCTTTTGTGCATATATATGGGCGTGAGATAGAAACCATTTTTAACAAATTTGCGATTACGCCTCATATGTTTTCAGCCTGCTTTTCTTGCACTGCTTCCACATATGATTATTTTTCACATTTCATAAAACTATTTGAATTCATACTTAATAGCTGCATAATATTCCATTGAGTGGATTTAGCCTACTTTAATTATTCTATCAGATATTTGAGTTGTTTCCAATGCTTTATTGTTATAAATAATACTGAGATGAACACACAGGTGCATAAGCCTTTTATTGGGTCCCTGATGGTTTCCTTGGACAGAGTCCTAGAAGAGAAATTATAGGGTCAAAATTATGAATATTTATGAGTCCTGTTCCCTCCTGCCACATTGCTTTTCAGAACAGTCATGCCAGTTTATATGTGCATCAGCGCTGCCTGCCTGCTTCACTCCTCTGCCTTTGCCGTGGTCACCAGCATCCCCCGCATTGCTAGATTCAGTGGTCAGTTCCCCAGATTTCATCCTACTGAACTGTCAGCTACATTTGACACAGGTGAACAACTCTCTTTTCAGATATACTTTCTTCCCTTGGTTTCAAGGTGTTGAGGACACAACACACTCTGGGTTCTCCTCTTTCACACACTCCATTTCTGGCCCCTCCTTATCTCTTTGACTCTTCCGAAGCATGCTAGAACCCAGTTCTCAGGCTCTTTTGTATCTTTATCATGTCTCCCTGGTGTCCAGATTCATATTTTTAAATGCTGTTCAAACACTGATGTCTCCTAAATTCTTATCTGCAGGCCAGCTCCATCTCCTGAAAATAAGCCTTGTATATCTACTGTCCCTTTGGATGGCTATTAAGCATCCAAAACCTAGCCTTTTCAAAAGCATACTCCTTATTTCTACAGCCTGCAATCTACTCCTCCCATGAGCTTTCCTGTCTCATAAAGGCCAGTTCTGTTTTCCCACTTATTCAGACCAAAAATCTGCCTGATCATTTGAGTTATTTCTGATTTTTGATCATGATAAGCAACACAGAGATGAACATACAGGTATACAAGTATAAAGCTCTCTAATGCACTCTTCAGTTTCTCTTACTCCCCACAGCTCATCTGTAAGAGGACTTTTCCTGTATACCCACAGACGGACCGCGTCTCGGTAACTGAGCTGGCCCTGTGTTGACAGTCTCTCCCACTTGGATTCAGTGGCCTCCTCCTGGTCTCTCGGATTCTGTCCTTGCTGTTCCCTGCCTCTCACAATGCTCTATTCAGCCATGGTCAAAGGATCAAAACACAAGCCGTAGGCTCCAGTGCCTAGCCGGAAGCCCACCGATGCTTTCCACATCACTGGGATAAAGCCAGGGTGCTTGTATCACTTACTGCCCCCCACGTTCAGCACTCTGCCGCCTTTGTTCTGTTCTAGCTCTCTGGACTCCTACATCCTTCCTGAAATGTCATCTTCTCAGTGAGGCTTTTCCTGACCCTGCTTTTCACGCTTCAGACCCCCACCCCCCTACTTCAGCACTTGCTGTCTCCTTTCCTGATTTATTTTACTCTAAAGTACTCATTACCATCTGATAAGCTATATATTTTACTTATTTATTTACTTATTTTCTCTTCTCCCCTCACTTGGATGCAAGCTTTCTGAGGGCAGGGTTTTCATTTGGTTTGATTACTGCTCTTATCCTGGACCTTATAGTAGAGCCTGGCATAAAGACTCTGGAAATAATGGTTGAATGAATAGTGTTTATGTCCGATTAGTTTTCAAGTTTTCTCAAACCATTGTTTCATCTCATTTCGTATCTAATTTCGTGTTTTAAATTGTGGTAAAATACACATACCACATAGTTTAACATAACTGTTTTAAAATGTGCATTTCAGAATTGTTAAGCACATCCACATTGCTGTGCGGTCAGTCTCCAGAGCGCTTTCTATCTGTAAAACTATGCCCATTAAACAACTCCTAATTTTCTGTTTCCCCCCAGCTCCTGGCTGTAATTTTTTTACTTTCTCTCTTTATAAATTTGACTAGTGTAATTACTCTAGTGGAAATCATATAGTATTTGTCTTTTTATGACTGGTTTATTCTATTTAACATAATGTCTTTAAGTGTAATCCACATTGTAGCATGTGTCAGAATCCCCTTCCTACTTAAGACTGAATAATATTCCAATATAGGTATATACTGCTGCTGCTAAGTCGCTTCAGTCGTGTCCGACTCTGTGTGACCCCATAGGCGGCAGCCCACTAGGCTCCGCCGTTGCTGGGATCCTCCAGGCAAGAACACTGGAGTGGGTTGCCATTTCCTTCTCCAATGCATGAAAGTGAAAAGTGAAAGTGAAGTCACTCAGTTGTGTCCAACTGTAAGTGACCCCATGGACTGCAGCCTACCAGGCTCCTCCGTCCATGGGATTTTCCAGGCAAGGGTACTGGCGTGGGGTGCCGTCGCCTTCTCCAAGGTATACACTGCATTTTGTTTATTCTTCCAGCAGTAGACACGGGTTGCTTCCACATTTTGGCTGTGGTTAATAATAACAATATGAACATGGGTGTGCAAATATCTCTCCAAGATCTTGCCTTCAGTTCTTTAGGCTATATATCCAGAAGGAAAAGGCTGGATCATGTGTAATTCCATTTTTTATTTTTTGAGGAACTATGATACTGTTTTCCAGAGCAGTTATACCATTTTAAATTCCCATCAACAATGCACAAGGGTTCCAATTTCCTTAAATCCTCATCAAAAATATATTTTGTATTTTTTTGGGGGAAAATGTTTATTGAAGTCCTTTGCTCATTTTTTAGTTGAGTTATTTTTTATTGTTGTTGATTTTGTTATTTTTATATATTTTTTCCTGATTGACCTCAATGATTGTTGCTTTACTGGAGGTGCTTGAGTTAATTTCTGAAGGATAAGTACAAATATACTTAATATAATGGGTAGGGCTGAAAAGGTGGGGAGTCTAATCCTGGCAAAGAGAATGGCATGTATAAATGGTAATGAGTGAAAGGGACATGCACATAAGCATAAATATGCATTGATGTTCTATCTGAAGACTGTATATGTAGTTTACATATTTTCCGCTAAATAGGATATATATAATATACACATGCATATGTGTGTGTGTATATATACACACACACATATATATACATACATACACTTATAAATGCACAAACTTGGTAACAAGTCTTCTCAGTAGCAGCACTATTGACATTTTGGCCTAGGTAATTATTGGTTGTCCAGTGTTGTCCTGTGCGTTTTAATTATTTAGCAGCATACCTGGCCTCTACCCACTAAATGCCAGTTACTCTCTTCCCTACTCCGCAGTTTTAACAATTAAAACGTCTCCAGGGATGGGAAATGGATGAAATAAGCGAAGGGGATCAGAGGTACAAAGTTCCAGCTATAAAATGATAAGTTATGGAGGAGGTGAAGTGCACATGAGGATCGTTGTCAGTAATATTCTAATAACTTTGTATGGTAACAGGTTGGTATCTGGTCTTACTGACGCAATTTCAGAATGTATAAAAATATACCATGTTCTACACTTGAAACTAATATAATATTGTATGTTAATTTTGATTTACATGAAAAAAATGTTTCCATGCATTGTTGAATATCCCCTGGGGGCAACCCCTTTTCCTGCCAGCTATAACCTCTGCTATAAGGGGAAATGTTAGAGAGGTAAATAGACAGAGGGTGGTGGGGGTGGATACTGGTAGTATATTGTTATGTTGTGATTAAGAGCCTTATCTGTAACAGGCTCTATTTGTGTGTAAACCAATATTCAACAACATATTGATTATGTCAGTAGGTTTAGGGGGTCAGCCTAAAGAATGTCTCTTATACTCTTTGTGAGCTTGTATTGATATTATTGTTATTTCTTACTGAGCTCCTGAGAGTCTCCCATTAGGACTCAATTATACAGTAAATTATAGCATTTCTCCTTTTCTATTCAGAGGAAGTCTGCTTACTCCTACTCAGAGACTGTTTTCAAAGCATTGAACTACAATTTGTTTCCTTTGCATTTCTGGAAACTCTGGCAGAGTGAGAGGCTGAGAAACCTATAGCTTTCATCCCATTTTGTAGACCATACACAGGAGGAACAGAGTATGGCAACTGAATAAAGTGAACATATTCATTAATTTTATAATTTGAGTGCTTTAAGACTTACCCAGCAGCAGGAAGGTACGCATTCTAGAAAGATTTCTGGGGAGAATTTTATCATTTCCAGTACTGATTTTGATTGACTTAGACACAAACAAGCTTTATAGGCTTTTGAAAATCTAAGTTAGTGAAGCAAAATCTCTGCCTGATTCATGACTTCCACCTGTGTCCCTTGTAATTTGCAACCCAGCATTAAAATTAGGACCACCATTATTCAACTTTACCAGGAATTTCCTACTAAAAGATAAAAGGACCATATGTATATTGATAAACTCTAAAGCTTGTTCATCTCTAATCTGAGGTACAACCCATGTACAGGGAATAATCCAATTCAAAGAGATAGGTTGTATGAGGTTCTTACTCCTAAGGAATGTTTAGTTATGTTCTTACCCCTAAGGTATGTTTACTTCCTTCATGGGCCAGAGCCTCCCACTGAGGAGACGAGAGTGGTCATTCAAAGTGCAATTGTGTTTACTGAGTTGACACTTACTTACTGATTGTTCATTTTGGTGGTGTTTTATATTTGCTAATAGAGTGTGCTTTTCTTAAAATGTTGCCAGGAATATAAAATGCATGTAAAATAAGTGTAAAATGTAGTTTTGTTTCCCCCCCCATCCTTTCACATTTTTAAAAAAAAATTGTGATGATGCACAATGCGAGATTTATCCTCTTATCAGACTCTTCCAACTGTGCATTGCAGTATTGTTAACTCCAGGTACGATGCTGTTCAGCAGATCTCTAGAACTTGGTTATCTTGCAGGCCTAAAACTTGATGCTCATTGAACAGCATTTCCCCTGTACCTATACCCCCACCACCCATCCCTTAGGTTTTTATCAACAAAATTCTGGAACGAGGGGTGTCGTGACAGAGCAAATAATACCTAAATCTCCAACCTGTTTGGCATTACTTCTGCCTTTGCTGCTGCTGCTGCTAAGTCGCTTCAGTCATGTCCGACTCTGTGCGACCCCATAGACGGCAGCCCACCAGGCTCCCCCGTCCCTGGGATTCTCCAGGCGAGAACACTGGAGTGGGTTGCCATTTCCTTCTCCAATGTATGAGAGTGAAAAGTGAAAGTGAAGTTGCTTAGCCGTGTCTGACTCTTCGCTACCCCATGGACTGCAGCCTACCAGGCTCCTCTGCCATGTGATTTTCCAGGCAAGAGTACTGGAGTGGGGTGCCATTGCCTTCTCCGACTTCTGCCTTTAGTTATGTTCTTATTCTGGGTAATTTATAGATAAACATTTATGTTTATTTAGCAGTTGTGGCCCTATGCTAAACTCTTTAATCATTATTTCATTTAATCCTTTCAATACCATGGTGAGTTAAACATGATTATTATCAGTATTTTTCTTAGATGAGCTAACTGATTGGAAAAACTGGGTAATATCCTCACTTTTACACATAAAGTAGCAGACTGGAGATGTGAACCCAGGACAGCTGCCCCAGAGCCTATAGCATTGATAACTCTGTTCATGTTTTAAAGACCCCCTTCTCTTCCAGCATATGTGTATAACCAATACATATCTTGTATCAGGACAAACTGGAAAAAGAATCGAAGCCAAACTGGAGCAAAAGCCAAATAAAACAAAACAAAACAAAAATCTCTAGTGGGAGCTCTTTCCTGCTCATTCTATCAAAATCATATAAATACAGAATTCACAGATGTCTGAACCTGTATTGCCATAGGCTTTCTACATATACACCTACAATTATGGGTTCAAAGGCAAGGTTTGTAAATTTCTTTGTAGGATGAAACTCTCATAACTATGCCAAGAGTCACATGCCTATATCACAAATTTAGTCCACAGAGGATATTTAATGTGAGTATAATGTTTTTGGTAACAATCTCATTTTAAACATTTGAAGGAAATGTGTGCACTCTCTATGTTGACAAAGTACTTACTGCTTCTTGTCTTGCTTTATCTGCTTTGCTCACTTAGTTTACCTGCTTTGTCCTTGTAGGCTTTTCTTTACCTTTGAAATCCCTGCTTCCCAGTAACAGTTTGGGTGGACGTGGAGTGATTTTCATTATATATGTAGGTATAGAAGTTGTTATGTAGAGTCATACAAAATATACATATTTTACTCTGAGGCTTAACTTCTACTGAGGCTTTGCTTTCTGATTCCATTTATGTTAATATTATGGTTCCTTCTTTTTCTTTTTTTTCACTTTTTCTTTTTCAAGCACTAACATTCTATTGTCCCTTTGGATTCCTATTCATTTAATTCTTCATGTCCTCTTGACCAAAGTTGAATGAGTCAGAGGAGGAAAGGGGCTTTCCTGAAACTGCTTTTTTTGTGTGTAGATTTCTTGTTGTTGTTGTTTAGTTATGAAGTCATGTCCAACTCTTTTGTGACCCCATGGACTGTAGCCCTCCAGGTTTCTCTGTCCATGGGATTTCCCAGGCAAGAATACTGGAGTAGGTTGCCATTCCCTTCTCCAGGGTATCTTCCTGACCCAAGAACTGAACCCACATCTTTTTTATTGCAGGCGGATTCTTTACCAGTGAACCAGTTTCTTAAAATGCTTAAAAAAAGACTAAAAAGCTGCTTCTCTGACTTCCCCTTGTCCCTTGGTATAGGTGACACAGTGCTTTTCCAGGTGTAGCAAAGCATTAGCATTAGTATGTGCGTATGTGACTCAAGGTGGTGACGTTTGAGTCTGTTAGAGGGGGTAATAGGCAAGTTACTTTCCTCCTCTGAGCCTGTTTCCTTACCTGTAAAACACAAATAATGACCCATCACATAATTTGTTTGAGGTTTCGATAAAATATCCTGCAAAGTACCCAGCATAGATCGGAAATCTAAAACATATAGGTTTCTACATCCCTCCTTCCATTCTTCTCAGACACTAGATTTAATATAGACACTGCCAGTGATATCAAAGTATATAAAAGGATTTCAGAGAAAGATCGCAATAAAAATGTACTCTTGCCAAAAAGGGTCCCCTAAAACCAGCTCACAATGTCAGTACACCTTATATATAATTGCTTTTCTGTACATGTGTATGCATAAATGTGCCACAGAGGCGTACGTGTAAGCATATGTGTGTACACATGCATGTAATGTTTGTGTTGTGTGCAGATTAATGTGCTTTGTGTATGAAAGTATGGAGTGTGTGTACAGGAAGAAACAGGGCTAGAGGAAGAGAGTACATTGCACTAGATATTTGATGGTAACCCTTATTGTAACTCATGGTATATAAAATAAAGTTCATTTATGATGTTGGTCTTATCTTCTAATTAAAATCATGGGCATGAAACTTCTTTATACCTGCATAAAAGAAGCAGTTTAATTTCTCTGCACCAGGGGAGAAATGATTTCATTGCCTGTTATGTAGCCCATCAGTACTTGGTGAGAAGTGAGGGAGAGTAGTTAGGAAAGCCTCGTTCTTTCCCAGTATATTTGTCCTCGCAGTCTTCAAGGAGCGTGGATGCATCCTCTGAGGTTTTTTCAAGGTCAGCAGGGGTGCTTTTCCCAGTAGTCCTCACCCTTCACAGTGCCAAGGGAGGAGACAGCTATTCTGTCTACGAATCTAAGAGCTTTCGTCCTAGATTATTCACACATGAATTAAAAAAAAAAGAAACTAGACTGCCTATACTGCATCTATTTCTCAAAAATTTGCTGATAACTAGTAATAACTTATTTCAATGAAGCCAAAGAAAATATTTGAGAAAAAGAAAGTAAGCTTGTCTTGGAAGTTATACAGGAACAAAAAAGGAAAATGGCTATGAATCTTAGCAGTTAAAGGCATTGAATTTGTGTAAAGCTTACTTTATAATACTGATATATACTATTGGTAAAATTTTAAAACTCTACTCTTCAAGAGTTTCATTTTAGAAGCATAAGGAAATGTTTCTTTGACTTTACTTGGTACTTTGGACCCCATGGTACATACTGTGTGTAGCTGTAACCCTAACAGCTAGTGGCAGTACAGCCCAAGACAGGACGAATTACGAGAGGAAATAAACTCATTTGCTCATTAAGTCACTTAACAAACATTAGGAACTCAAGGAAGTTGGGTTGAGCTGGATGATAAAGGTCAAAAGAGCTGTGCTAATGATGGAGCGAAACAAACACAAGGGGCAGGTTATGTCAACCCATTTGAAGAATTTTAGGGTGTAGGAAAATCAAAGATAAGTCACTGAATGGTTTTAGATTATTCTGGCCACAGTATACAAAGGGAATTGGAGGAATACTGGTTGAATCTGAGAGATGGACTAGGGGTATCTTACAGGAATCCAATACAGAAATGGTCACATTTCAGACTAACAGAACCACAATGGGCAGGGAGAGAATGGATCTGATTTTAGAGTTAATTAGTAGGTAAAACATGCGGAGCTTAGAGACTAATTAATTATAGGAGGTGAATGAGAAAGCAGAGTTAGGGATGAACCCCGGGCATTTGGCTTCACATGGGTGGCTGGTGGAAACCCTCACTGAACCAGGAAACACTAGGGATGGGGACAGGGGCTTGGATGAGGTATCCTGGGACCTGCTGAGTTTTAGGTCTTGTGGGATATTCAAACTGAAGAAAGTGCCAGAACACTTAGTGTTCAAGTCTGAAACTGGGAGGAGACCTTAGATTAACTTTTATGAATTGTCGCCAGAAAAGTGGTAACGAACAAATAAATACAAATGAGAGTGGAAGAGGTCACTGAGGACCAATGTATCTAGTGAAAAGAGAAGGTCAAAACTGAGGATTGAGCAATGGTTATAAGGATAATCATAGAAAGTTTAGTAATCAAAAGAGGTAGAAAGGAAAACCAAGATAAGTATGGTGTTACAGAAGCCCCTGGAATAAAATGCTTCCAGAAGGATGGAATTGTCAGTGGCCACAAAGACTGCAAAGAGTTTAACTAAGGGAAAGATAGGTCTGAGTGTCTACTGGATTTAAATACTGAAACGTCACTCACACATTTAGTGAGACCAATGCCACTGAGGTCCTATGAATAGAAGACTTTTGACTCCTGAGAGGTTGATAGTAACCATAGCTATCACTTGTCACGAATATGCATTATGCCAAGCATTCAAAGCCAGTTCTGGTATCATCAGACTCAGTTATTGTTGAGGAAACCGAGGCCTCTAGAAGTTAAGTAATGCTCCAAGGTGACAGTATACAGAGAAGTGTTGAGACCTGGACTGCTGTCTCAGATGTCTGTTCACTACACCACTCTATGCATTCGGCTTGGGAAGGACAGACTTTCTTGAGCATCAGTATTTGTCAAAAATGGCCTTCAGGGATAAGTGCTTTGGAAAACAACTAGAGCAAAGGGATCATGAAACCACCTAAATCAATTAAATCTCTAAAACTGTTCAGAAGGAACAAAACAGTGGGATCTTTTTCATGACTTAAAAGCAAGAGAGTGATGGAGAGTGATGTGGAGAATTGACAGAGGGAAGACGAAAAGACAGAGGTGTGATGATCCCAAGGTCAAGGGACAGAGGACCATAAGAATAAACTTCCAATATGTACAAGTATAAATATCAAAAATGAAAGTATTTAGAAGATGGACATCAGAAAAATGAAGCCTCATTTGTATGCAGACCTAACCTTGCACAGTATTTTAGCTCAATTCACCAATAAAGGACTGAATCAGGAAAAAAAATACCAGTATTTCATCTAGAGACCCAGATGCCCTTTTCTGTGCTGTGATATATAAGTAGAAATGACTTTATATTTATGCTTTAATTTCTTGTATTTATTCTCTGCTACTGACTCTGTCTATATTTTCTTCTCTTTCCTTTCTTTAGATCATGCTTCTTAGTGATCCTGAGATAGAGAGCAGCATATTGATCAGCTCAGATGAAGGGGCAACCTATCAGAAATACCGGCTCACCTTCTACATCCAGAGTCTGCTCTTTCACCCCAAGCAGGAGGACTGGGTACTGGCCTACAGTTTGGATCAAAAGGTGAACACATTCTGTTTTCGTTCACATCCTGTCACCCAGGTACCACCCGTGAAAAGCACTTGCCTATTTACTCAGTCCATATACACGAGGGTATTCAATGACATTGCATTGTTCCAACTACATTGATTGTGTCTGCAGCATCTAACTTTCCTTTCTGGTCTTTAATATCAAAATATGCAGGCGGGTATATTTCATTAATGACAATGCCATTTGTCATTTCACAGGTTTAAGATGGTTTTTTGTGTGATTTTACTCATTTAACCTTTAAAACAAACCCTGTGCTATAAATGGGAAATGTATATTCAAAATAATTTTATGGAGACTGAAGTAAGCAAAGGTGCAGAAAAGCCAAGGTACTTGTTCGAAACCACTCACCTGGTAGCTAGAGGAGTCAGAACTTGGAAGCTTATGGTCAGACTTCAAGTCTAGGCATATTCTATCACACCATGCTGCCTTGAATTGGAATATGCCATTGTTCTCAGTTTAGCAAAGGGAGGAAAGCCTCACACATGTCCATCTCATTGTTTTCTAAAAGTACATTCAAGATAGAGTACCTCAATGAGTCCTCCCCTTTGAGCTTCAGATCCATACCTATATCCAGCTGTGTACTTGACTTGTCTACTATATGTCTCAGAAGCCTTTCAATTCAACATGTTCCAAAGATGAACTCTTGATCTTCCCACGTCTAAGCTGCTTCTCTTCCAGTATTCCCTAATTGTATTCATTCAGGTGCAAAAGTCAGAAACCTAGGAGGTAGCCCTGATAGTTCTCACAGTATGTGTTCATCCTGTAACTTGAACTATGTATTTCCCAAATGTAGATCTTTTGATTTCATGCCTTTGCTTAAATTCCTTCTGCATCTTCTCTTTGCTCACAGATTAGTCCAAAGTCCTCAGTAGGCTGCAATAGCACCCGCTTGGTCTGGTCCCTCCTTCTCTCTTCTAACTCACTGTTAGTACTTCAGTGACCATCTTCAGTCCCTCCCCACAGCTGTCTCCCTTGCTCTCTTTCCTGGGCCTGGGATCTTCCATACAGTAAACCTCTTCACTATCAGATCTCAGACATCACTTCCGCAGGACATCGTCCCTAAGCTCCCTGACAAAGTTAAATCCCCCTTGATGTTCTTTCTTACAAGGCTATGCACACTTCCCTTCAGAGTACCTGTCATGGTTGAGATTTTCCTGTTGATTGATGTGCACTTGGCATCATTTGCATTTCTCTCTAGATTGCAAGTTCCAGGACACCAGGGTTGTGTCTACTTTTACTCACTGTTGTAGCACCAGTCTCTAGGACGGTGCCTGCCATTTAATAATGATCAGTAAATATTTGCTATATTTGAAAGTTTGGACTTCCATGGGCGCTCAGACAGTAAAGAATCAGCCTGCAATGCGGGAGACCTGGGTTCGATCCCTGGGTTGGGAAGAGCCTTGGAGGAGGGCATGGCAACCCACTCCAGTATTCTTGCCTGGAGAATCCCCTATGGACAGAGGAGCCTGGAGAGCTACAGTCCATGGGATCGCAAAGAATCAGACACAACTGAGCTACTAAGCACAGCACAAATATTTGTTAAGCAAATGAATTAGTGGATGGATGCATTGCTATGGTAATGAGCCCTTTATAGTTGATCAATTTATATCTATGAGAAGAGAATTTAGATTGTTCTTTGTATTTCCTGCTTTTTCCAGAACCTTAGTACAGTGTGTGATGGCAAACTATTATGTCACAATGTTGTGGAATCAATCAGTGAAAGGGGATGGATGCTTATAAGTACTGTCCTACATAGAGTTGTCTACAGAATAATGTTGTTAAAATAGCTTCTTGTCTCTGTTCTCTCAAGTCCTGAAACAGTTGCTCCTCACTATATGTTTGAATCTGTAATTTGTAAATGTGAGTGTGTGTGTATGAGGTGTCAGCACCTTTAAACAATAGTTTCAACATAACCTTTATATCTCTCATTAATAGAGCCTCAAGGTGGGCATCAGGTGCTAAATGCAGTCCCCTAAGGACACCCATGACATTTGCAGAGCAAAAACCATTGCAAATACATTTCTTTCATGGCATCAGGTGGATATTGTATGAAAGACTTAGCCAAATGTCAGATAGTCTCTGTTTAAATGCTTAGTATAGCCAGGAATTTTGAATATGTGTTGAAAAAAATGAATCATTTAGATGTTACTAAATGGCTGTATGATAATTTATTTAGATGAAACTCAGAACTCTTAAACCATGTTTTTATTTATGCAGAGACAAGCTAGGTTAGACCAGCTAGGCAGCAGACATCTCATGCCAAGAGGTTGATAAACCAAATGCAATATAGAAGTATTCCTTTTCTCCAGCTCCACAGCACTGAGAACATCTACAGCATTGCTCGTGAAGTACCCTTACAGATAGAATGCATTCAAGATAGTTTCTGACTCGATGGTTGCTTTTTCACCTGGTGAAAATCTTTGCAAATGTGGCAGTGGGCACTGATGGATTTTCCTAACCACACTGAACATTTCTGGATGCAATCTTCCTTAAGTTCTCTTTCTTGTTGACATCTTTTGTGTGAAGTGGCTGAATGTTCTTTAGGCCCATAAAGTTTCTAACTGGTGCCCTGACACTCTTAAATAAATGGTGTGAGAAGGCTGATGATGCCCCCGGCAACATTTGTAGAGATGCCATAAAACATCATCCAGGCATTCAGGTTACAGCAGAGTTTTTCTTTATTTGGGGGTAATTTATTGGTTTAGAGTCAAGGAGAGGGATGCTTTGGAGCAGCAAATGAAGATGCAAGCATAGCCGAGACTGATATACAGATGTCTCGTTTCGGACTGCAGCCTTCTCTGACATGCATGCATTGAGGCGGGGCTTCTTCCGAAGAGAATGAAAAGTGCTTGTATTAAGGTGACTGCAGCATCAAAGGGAGATGTTTGTGGTGAGGAGAGAATCGATGTTTCCATTATTGTGCCTTTGATGAAATGCACTAGCAATTTCTTTGGAATCTGTAAGGCTATCTCTTTACCTTGTATGTATTACAAAAGACCTAATTGGATGATATTTTAAAAGGACAATATCCAATTGCTCTACCTTCCAAATTGCTACCCCAAAGCTGCAGGAAACTTGCCAGGAGCTCTCACTCAATAAAGGCACTGCTGGAGAATTAAGGAAATACCTTCTGGATAGAACAAAATTCTGTCTAGAAATTGAGAGTGCACATAATCTTGTGTTCATTGAGATATTGGCTGGCAGCTTGTGAATCCCCTGGGAAACTTGGCTACCTTGTGCTGGTCAGGGCCAGGTTGGTGGTGAAAGAGAGCCAAGCCTTCCAACTTCCAAAGCGATGAAAGGGTGTGGACGTAAGGCAAATGCACCTTGCACTTGACCCTGTGGGAGGATCATGCCTCTCCAATTTTGATGCGTCCCAGTCTCACAGACTCTTTCTGTGTCCTTCTCAGTGCGATGTGGGCCTTTGATCAAGTCCTGTTCTGGCTATACTGTGGGTCCTATTACCTCCTATGCCAGCTCCCCTCTGCCTTACAGATCCTCCTGCCATCTTGCATTTTAACATTAACTGACTCAGTAAAGATGAAATTCTTTCTTGTGTACAAGAATCTTGGAGATGTTTTTATAAGAATCTTGGTGGTTTTAAAAAAAGCACAGCAGAAATAATGTTATGGTTGACCAAATTGGAAATAATAGAAGAAAAGCTACTCCTCTCCTCTCAGAACCAAAGCTCTAGAACATCTTAGGGCAGCTGCGTATTTACCAGTTATTTAGAAGGCAGGATTCTCTTTTGCCTCCATCAGACTGTTTCCTTGCTAACGACTGAAACAAATCACTTTGTGATATTTTGAATTAGCTGGAGGGCTCAATAATCTTACTGAAACCGAGAAGTTTTGAAAAGATTTTGGGATCGGTTTTGAGGACATTGCAGTCCTTTAAAAAGTTAGGTGTTATTCTCATAGTTACAGAAAGCTGATGTTTAAAACCAATCCCTCATTTTGACAAGGAGCTCTATAGTTTTTCGAATGGGCACATGCTCATGTATTCACAGATGCATGCAACGTGGACACAGAGATGCAGAGCTGATAATAGCTGTTTTCCTGCATGAGTGGTGGGATTGCAGGGCTCTCTGTAATCATTTGTCTTCTTGGCAAAATGAAACTTTAGCACACCTAGCTGGCTTTGGCCATCAGAAATGAGAATCTCAATGGGATTTCAGACATGATTGTTTTTCAGACGCTTCTGGGCTAGACTAGTCTAGAATTGCCTGAAATTTCAATGTAAAAGCCACTTTCTGAAACACTGGCACACATAATGAAGGGTTGCTATGTGGTAATTTGGAGGGAGGGGGGTGTGCAGCTATGGGTGTCTTGTTTTTATTGCTGGCCATCCACCAAGCTCAGTAGCAGCTGACAGAGTGACAAGCTGGTTAAGAAACTGATGCCGTCTTGGGAATTGTTGTTTAGTTGCTACGTCATGTCTGACTCTTTTGTGACCCCATGAACTGTGTAGTTCACCAGGCTCCTCTGGGCATGGTCACTGGCCAAACAGGGTCTGCAGTGGAGGGGGTGGGCTGCCACAGTGAGCAGGACACCAGTGAGTTAGGGTGTATCTAGTGTGTAGAAGGCCTGAAAACTCAAAGGGAAGTTTAAATTTGTACTTCTGGAATGCTGGTACAAATGAAGACATTTCTTTCGTTTATATTCTCATGAAAACCCTCTGATTAGAAATGTAATTGTGCTCAGAGCCTTCAGGATTAGCAGGAGATGGGAATTTTCCTCAGCAGCCTTGACAGAAAGGCTTCATGGCTCCCCAGCTGGTGAGGACGGGGCTGTGGGGAATTACCTTGGGCTGGCTGTGGTGTTGAAGCCTATTCCCTGTGGAATAAGACTGGGACAAAAGGTATGTTTTATTTAGAGAGAGACACTGCGTTTTCATCGGGTCCTCTTTCATGCCTATAAAATCACTTGTGTAACACTGAAGAGGAGAACGGAAAATCCATAGCCCCACTCACCTAGGGTGAGCCCACACCGCTCTCACAGATGTCTCATTCATACAATAGAAATATGCTGTCTCCATCACCATAGAAACACCAGTTTCCAGGAGGCCACTTCCTGAAGGTGAACACAGAAACAGTGGACTGAGAGAGAATAGCCCTATTTTGTATTAAAAAAGATGGCACAACCACCATGTTATTCAAATGTTAGCATTAACCTATTTGAGCTGAGTTCTGAATGACAAAACTGATTTAATGCACAATATTAACTTGCATTCAGTGAGGGTGGTGCAGTGAGAATCTCTAGTCTTCGCAACATTGCTCTAAAGGATGCTGGCTCAAAGGAACAGACTTCAGCAAAAGTCTTTATCTTCCCAAGCCTGCCTTTTCTATACCATGTCCCAGACTTCAGGTCCCTGCCTCTACCTTCTAGGTGTCCCTTTTGGTAACCTGACACCTTTCGGTCAGGAAAAGAACATTTGCTAAAATAATTAATGGAAGATGCAGCATATATATGTATTAAGAAGGGTATACAGGTATTTCTTCTCAACAACACCTTTCCTGAGGCAGTTATGCTCTCATGATAGAAATTCAGGTGTGGTAATCCTTTGGTGAAAGAGGTGACTATAGAAACAGGAATAGGAAGAGGTGGGCAAGGGCTCGTGTGATGCAGCCTCTTCTGGTTGCATGTAAGCTTCTCTGTGTTCCTCCACCCCTTCCTGTGTGGAGTGACCTTACCTTCACATATGTGCTGGTACTTTGTGCCCACACTGCTGCCCAGTGTCCCTAACTCTCATCCCTTTGCCTAATTCTGACCCTAGGTTTCCAGTTTTCCAGTTGAATCTAGGAGTTCTTCTGCTTATTCCTTCCTTTGCAAGCCTCTCTGGGCTTATGATCTGGCTGATCTAACATGGCCAAATCTCCTATCCTTCCTCCATTCTCTGCCTGTACCATGACCCACCCCTCTGGTACCTGACCTTTTAAAGTCAGGGTCAGTCTTTAAATGTTTTAAATCAAAGTATAATATATATATACAGAAAAGTACACATATCATGAGCTCAATGAATTTTCATAAACTGAATGTACCTATGGAACCAGCACCCTGATCAAGAAGCATAACATGATTGGAATCCCAGCAGCATCTCTCTTATGTACTTTTTCAGTTATTACCTTCCGCCCCAAGTCCAGCTGCTATCAGTGGGATCCTTAGCTTCCACCCCAAGTCCAGCTGCTATCAGTGGGATCCTTACCTTCCACCCCAAGTCCAGCTGCTATCAGTGGGGTCCTTACCTTCCACCCCAAGTCCAGCTGCTATCAGTAGGGTCCTTACCTTCCATCCCAAGTCCAGCTGCTATCAGTAGGGTCGTTTTTAATGGCTGGCTAAACTGGTGAAGAAATAGACTCAAGATGAATTCCTTTGAAGAAAGGTTGGAAGATAGCAAGTGAGGTAACTGACAGAGAAGGAGACTTTAAAAATATTAGCATTAAAGAATTAGTGTAAGCCAAAGGCAAGAATTCATTGACATTCAATAAGTCTAGTTAATCCAGAGAATTCACAAGGAAACTTTCCAAAGATGCTCATTTAAAATTAATAAGTTTTAATTTAAATATATTTTCCTTTCTGTGCCATAAGGAAGACACCTAGTGTTGACAAAGTTTTGGTGAAACTTATTCTGAAATTGTACTGATGGTCATGCAAATGAGTTTTCCTTCCTGAAAAACATCTTGGCAATGTATCAGAAGACAAACACGTTTTCATAACTTGATTCAGCTACTTTACTTCTGAGACTGAACCAAGAGAATAATACCAAAAAGATTTAGGCATAATAAAGTTTATCAAAATCACTCATAAAATCTGGATAGAAATTTGCTGAGTGTTCAACACTAAGGGATTTTAAATCAGGGTATATACATTTGCCCGAATATTATGCAGCCATTAAAATGGTGATTATGATGACCATGTAGCAACATGGATACATATTAATATCTATTTAGTACTTGTATATCTCATAGACATTATATATATATATAAATTAATACATGATTCATAGAAAATTAAGTAGTACGCTTTGAGTATAAGTATGCAACAAATAAAAGAAGGAAGGAAGGAAACAAAGAGGGAAGGAAGAAGAAAAAAATTAAAAATAGTAGAAGATATTGCCAAATATTACCTGAGTTCTCTTAAGATGATGGTATTGTTTTTAGGGTTTTTTTTAAATGCCACTTATTTTTTAGATTTTGTATTATTTCATTAGATTACTTTTATGATTCAATTCAGTTCAGTTCAGTTGCTTAGTTGTGTCTGACTCTTTGCGACCCCATGGGCTGCAGCACACCAGGCCTCCCTGTCCATCACCAACTTCCGGAGTTTACTCAAACTCATGTCCATTGAGTCGGTGATGCCATCTAAGCATTTCATCCTCTGTTGTCTCCTTCTCCTCCTGCCTTCAGTCTTTCCCAGCATCAGGGTCTTTTCAAATGAGTCAGTTCTTCACATCAGGTGGCCAAAGTATTGGAGTTTCAGCTTCAGCATCAGTCCTTCCAGTGAATATTCAGGACTGATTTCCTTTAGGATGGACTGGTTGGATGTCCTTGCTGCCTTGAATGTTTAGTCCCAAATATAAGACAGTGATATTTAAAAAAACAGTTTAAGTGTGAATAAGGTCAATTTAGGTAAAATCACTTTAAGTTATAATTTAACTACATTTTCAAGAGGTGGTGTGGTGTAGAGGAAAATTTCCCTGGACTGGGAATATATCAAGTCTGAGGTTTTTCTTTTCTTTAGCTTTGCTTCTCACTATATGGTCTCTTTTTAACTGTGAAACTCAAGGAACTATGTTTTTTTCTAACAAAAAAATATTCTTTTTGGATATAACCTCAAGCCATATTATTTACAACTCAGTGATAGATATAGGTTTTATTATTTAGAAGCACCCACTATAGTTAGATATTAAGAAAGTGATTTCTTCTGGTGGTTTTTCAGATGAATTTTGTGACTATATCCTAAAATTGACTTGGCATTTGGTTATTTGATTTGACAGCTTTAATGGAAACAAATACTCTGGAGCCAAGAGGTATAGACGTATGCAGTGAATTGGTATTTGTGCTCAGTAACTGTTATATTCCTCATGTTACGTTACTTGGTATTGAACATGTAAGTGCTTCTTGGAAACAGAGCAAATATGTCCTTAGGTATCCCTGTGTATGGGCACCAATGGGTGCTTTTATATACATGGTTACATTGAATTCTCATAGGGATCTGCCAAGTGGGTATTGTTATTTCCAAGTTATAGGTGAGTATGTGACTCCTGAAAGCAGTATCCATTTGCTCAAGGTCACCCCGACAGTGAGGGGACTGGCCTGCTCTCTGCATCTGGCTGAGACCCTCAACTACGACCATCACACCTGACTCTGACTAGTAGATGGACAGACTTTCTGCCACCTGGGGCAGAATCCCATAGGGGCCAGTTTACACTGAACCTTAGCCTCAGAGAACACCGAACCAGTGACACAACAAACTCAGCCAGGCAGAGACCAGGTCTTCAGAGGAATCCAGTTACTGCTAGCACATGCCTCAGCTGATGTCACTTACCAAGGTGGCGCCTTGAATAGGAAAGTCATCACATTGCTTCCTGATAAGTCATAGGACTGAATAATTTCCCCCTGGCAGAAAATAAACAACAAAGCAGTTTTGTGTGTGTGTGTCTCAGGTTTCATGCAGTTTTGCTCACTTTTCCCATCCATTTGCTCCAGTGTTTGAGTTAACATATATAGATTAAATAAGTCTTTGCTGTTCAAATAGGTAATACTATAATCTGGTTTTTTTAAGGAAGTTTATAGAGACATCTTTAATATGGTAATGAAGATAGAAGTTGAAATCATTTAACTTCATTTACAAACCATGAATATGTATTATGCTTTAAATGAAAAGAAAGGCTAAAACAGATATAGTGTTTGTTCAGTTTGCTAAAGAGAAGACAATTTGTCAAGATTTTTTCCCCAAAACTCAAGCAATATGCAAATATAGGAAAATCAGACCCCCATGTTAATTCCATGGCATGATGAATATTTTTATAATCCTAATTAGTACCAGTCATTTAGTCTAGCAATTTCCCCCAATCTAACCAATTTGAAATTAAAATAGATGCCTTGATTACAAAACTCATTAGCAAAGAAGCACCCTTCTCACTAACCAGTTCATTTAAAATGCACAAACTGAATGAAGTGTGGAATACTTGTGTTGTCAATTGGCATAAGTGAAGTGAGTCTTAATTGGGACCATTGTGAAGTATTTGTATTGCTGCATGTTTCATTGCAGTATAATATATCATTCATTAAATGTAATAAAAGCAGCTTTTAAATGGTTTAATTAAGCGAAGTTAGTGTGCTTGGTAATTTTTATAAAGTCTAATGTCACAATTGTTTGCATTTGGAGTACTGATAGGTATTAATGTCAGGAAGATGAAGTCTGACTCTGCATTTATCACTCAGATTACGCAAAGAATGGCAGGTTTAATGTCAGAGGAGAAAATTAAATTATAGAACATTGACTTCTTACTGAAAAGTACCCACATGCATTTTGTCCTTGTGCATTTGGACATGGAAACTCCAGAAAGGCCTGATTTATGGCTGAGAATGGAGAGGAAGGGCTGAGGACTTGGGAGTGAAATGAAAGGAGAAAATAACAGTTGGAGATTTTTTTTTTTGGTAATTTCTTTTTTAATTTTCTTTTTTTAATGAAGGGAGGAAGTAGTAGGTGGAGGGAAACTCTATCCAATATATTTTTGTCTACTCAAAAGAGCAATAGAGATGTGCAGCACTGCGGATTGATGTTCTGTCTAAGCCAAATGTGGGAGTGTAAGAGGAGGGGGAAATTGGCTTTGGACCAGGGAAATACTGGAAACAGGGCTCTACAGAAGTCCTGAACGGGGGCCAGATGACAATGAGTTCAAGGCTGGTTTTTTCAGGGACAGAGACTGTACGGTGAGTTGCAGCCGTGGCAGGTTTATAGGTATAAGACAAGCACAGAAGTCACTTTCTGTTGTTGCTGCTTCTCTGTGCAATCCAGGTGTCAGCTGTTACCTCGTATTTATGGGCTACTTCAACCCCATATCAATAAGGATGGAAAAGTCAGCCATGTCACTGATTTCCTTGAAAAATCTAATTTTAACAGTCCTGCCCATATCCATTTGGTGTTTCCACTGTAAAGGAAATGGTCCCATTGACTTCTGATTGCAACATTTGCATTTCTTTGCTGGAGCCTTTTGAGGCTACTCAGTCCGTTTCTATAGAAGTGCCATGTAATTAACATGTTGGAGCAGCCCTCAGCCAATGACCAACAGAATTTGGTGTAGAGATAACATAGTTTCTTCTCTTCTCATGTGGAACAACTCCAAAGAGTTTTATACTTTTTTTCCAGAATGTCCCAATGGAATGAAGCTCTAGTTGCCCAGAGTTAGCTGACTTTATAACGTATCATTTCTATACTCCATTGGCTATAATTTCTGTGCTCCCATGCTATTTCCCAAACACACCACTTAGTTCTTATCTCAGTTTCTGCTCCTGGGGGAACTCTAACCAACTGCGTGACAAGCGTGTTGTGATTTTGGTAGTGGTATCTGAAGATTTCTAAAGGGAAGGACAGGGGACACAAGCAAGTCTCCTTTGACATTTCTGTGTTCTTAAGTCCCTTCTGGGCTGACCCTCTCGTTTTCCTCATTGTTGTTAACCAAATAATATCCTCTCCCCCAACATAATGCCCGTCTCTGAATCCTCAGACCTGTAAATACATTTCCATAAAGAGCAAAGGGGGACTTGGTGGATGTGATGAAATTAAGGATCTTGAGATGAGGAGGGTATCCTGCATTACCAGGTGTGCTCTGGGGTTTGGTTTTACAAGAAGGAGACAGAAGAATAAGCATTTAAAAAGGAGATGTGACAATAGGAGCAGATGTTGAAATTATGCTTTCTGAAGATGGGGCCACAGGCCAAGGGATGCAGGCAGTCTCTAGAAGCTAGAAAAGACAAGGAAATGGGTTCTCCTCCAAAACCTCTGGAAGGAAGACAGCCCTGCTGACACTTTGGTGTTAACCCTGTCAGACTCATTTGAACTTCTGACTTCCAGAAATATAAGATGATAAACTTGAGTTGTTGTAAGCCACTACCTTTGTGGTAATTTGTTACAGCTGTGAGAGGAAGCGAACACACTCACTAACCTTCCCCCAGCTTCAGTGCATCTTCTGTCTGACAGCAGGCAAAATCCTCTAGTTACCTGGCTCTGCTTCCTGGAAGCCCAGGTATCCAGAGTTCCAGACACAGGTCATACGTTTGACTTCTCTTAGCATTGTTCCAGAGAAGGCAATGGCACCCCACTCCAGTACTCTTGCCTGGAAAATCCCATGGACGGAGGAGCCTGGTGGGCTGCAGTCCATGGGTCGCTAAGAGTCGGACATTACTGAGCGACTTCACTTTCACTTTTCACTTTCATGCATTGGAGAAGGAAATGGCAACCCACTCCAGTGTTCTTGCCTGGAGAATCCCAGGGACAGGGGAGCCTGGTGGGCTGCCGTCTATGGGGTCGCAGAGAGTCGGACACGACTGAAGTGACTTAGCAGCAGCAGCAACATTGATCCATGCCATCTTGAAATAAGAAAAGTTCCTCCAAAGAGGAATTACGGTGAAAAGAAATACAAACCTGTTGCCCATCTTGTCACATATTGTATTAGTTTTAGGTCTGCTGTAGCAAAGTTCCACAGACTGGGTGGCTTAAAGAGCAGAAATGTAAGGTCTCACAGTTTTGGAAGCTGGATTAGATCAAGCTGTCAGTGTGGTTGGTTTCTTCTGAGGATGTTGTCCTTGGCTTCTTGATGGCTGTTCTCTTGGTACTTCATGAAATCTTCCCTCTGTGTGTTTCTGTGTTCTAATTTCCTCTTCCTATAGTAACACATTTCTTTAGGGCTCACTCTAGCTCTTTAAAGGCTCATCTCCGTATGTAGTCATATTCTAAGGTGCTCGGGTTAGCATTCCACAAACGGATTTGGAGGAGATACAATTCAGCTGATAAATGCATGTCCAGGTTACTAAGTGATAAAAGTCTTGTTGTGCTTTGGGTCTGTGCTGGCCTGAAGAGTTTCCTCTGTGCAGCACGATTGCTTCTGAGGCAAGTGGAATGTAACCAGCCACCAGGAAGAATGTGTTAGGAGGCTGGGGTGGGAAGTTAAGGAAGTAAGGGTGGGGTTTATCCCTGGAATGAAAACCAAATGCTCATGAGAGTTCCTGAGACTAGGCAGGAAGGTCTCAACCCGGTCTTTGGCTTTGACTCTGGGTTAGGGAATCATGGAAGGTATGAGAGGAAAGATGGTGCTAAGGCCATGGAGAACATATGGGAACAGTTTGAAAGAAATCTCTGCTAGAAACTTATTTTTGAGAATCATGGCTATTTGCTTGTATAAGCTAGATTTGTTGTGTTTGATTTTTGGTTTTGATGTCTGAGATTTTTATTTACTCTTTGCATTTGAAAATGTCAGTAGATCTCAGAGAAAGAGGTTTAAGTGACCTGAAGGTGTTGCACATGCTGTTTAGTCGCTGAATCGTATGCAAGTCTTCACTACACCATGGACTGTGGCCTGCCAGACTCCTCTGTCCATGAGACTTCCCAGGCAAGAATACTGGAGTGAATTGTCATACCCTCCTCCAGGAGATCTTCCCAAACCAGGGATCAAACCCAGGTTTCCTGCATTGCAGGTGGAGTCTTTACCACTGAATCAGCAGGAAAACCTACACATCTTCTTAAATTCGTCATTGTAATATGTTTCTCCATAGCTTGGAAGATAAAGTCAGCTCAGCAGAGAGATCATTGTAATTTGAAGACTGTCTCATTTTCTAACCCTTTCCCCAAGTCTTTTGTTCACTCATGTAATAGGGAAATATATCCTCTTGGTTCAGCCCAGAATACCTTGGCATAGATACTTCCCTCTGGGAGTCCTTTTCTCCTTTTTTATCTAGTTATCTATCTCTCTCTTTTACAACTCAATGCTAATATGACTTCTGAAATAAAGCTTTCCCTGGACAACCTTATCTATGGAATATAACTATCCTGACTTTTAAGAAAAATTTAGAAAAAAAGCTATTTTAATGTTAGCATACGTTTTGATTTTATGGTTTTACATACTTTAAGTACATGAGGGGTGGAGAGGCCAAAATGCTTCTCAGTATTTAGGACATCCAAAGATCTTAAATTTTAAGTCCCTGGACAAGAGATAAAGAAGACCTGAGTTAAGATAATAATTGTGGAGTGGAAAAGAAAGGAGACAAATTATAGAGGGATTTGAAAATAGGAGCAAACTTGATGATTGTGTAGTAGTTATAGGAAGGAGGGGTGCCTGATAACCCTGATGTGACAGGAATCAAAGGGACATCATTGATCTGATGGTCTAATTGCCTTCAAAAATATCTAAGGCCATAGGCTGTGCCCATAGCACATTTCTTTCCTGACCAAGGAGATACTTGTTTCTCAAACACACTGAGTGGAGAGGGAAGACCCTGGTGGGCATTGCCACCAAGATGTAGCATGGAAGGGACAAAGACCTTCTTTATTGGTTGCTTTTCCATTCAGCTGCTTTTCTGACATGTTGCCCGTTGCCTCCCTTGGCTGCACTGAGCACTGGAGGCAGCATCCAGCAGTATCTGTCTGAGAAAGTTATTGAAACAGTCTTTTTAAAATGAAGACTTTCTGATTTGAAGCGCTTGGTAGAGATAGCAGGGATCGTAATTCAGAGCTTTGTAATAAGCAGCTGGGGAATGAGTGAGGGAGAAAAGATACATTAACTTTTCTCTCTTCCAGTATTGTTGTACTAATATTGGATTTGAGTGTTTTCATAATTGAGATGCTGGAAGGTGGCTGAGGTATCTACTGTCTCCTTTTTTTTATCTCAGGCAAGGATGGTTTCTGGAACCTTCTAGCCCAGAGGCTCCAGCCCTTGAAGGGAGCTTTCCAGTTTAACTAGTAGATCATTACCTTTGATATAATCTGTTTACCCTCAGGTTTTTACAATCTCTTCCCTTTTTTGATGCTGAGAAATACCACTTTAAAAATCAAGTAAATAACTGATATTATTCATCTAATCACCATTACAGGTATCACAACTTAATCATTAAAAATAACTGAAAAGTATGCCATGATGTATGTCTTTTTTTTTTTTTTCCTCCCAAGTAACGTATTAACTGATACCAGGGCCTAACAAATTCTTACAAAGATTCATGTTTTCAGTTCAGTCCAGTTCAATTCAGTTGCTCGGTCATGTCTGACTCTTTGCGACCCCATGAATCGCAGAACGCCAGGTCTCCCTGTCCATCACCAACTCCCGGAGTTCACTCAGACTCATGTCCATTGAGTCAGTGATGACATCCAGCCATCTCATCCTCTGTTGTCCCCTTCTCCTCCTGCCCCCAATCCCTCCCAGCATCAGAGTCTTTTCCAATGAGTCAATTCTTCTCATGAGGTGGCCAAAATACTGGAGTTTCAGCTTCAGCATCCTTCCTTCCAAAGAACACCCAGGACTGATCTCCTTTAGAATAGACTGCTTGGATCTCCTTGCAGTCCAAGGGACTCTCAAGAGTCTTCTCCAACACCAGAGTTCAAAAGCATCAATTCATGTTTTAGAATCTTGAAATAATTTTTTTCTCAAATGAATATTGATGGAATAAATGGGAAAATGAAGAAAAGTTTAGAGAGCAAAAACTATCTCATATTTTTTAGTATAATGAAAGTATCAACAACTTCCTTCTTAATCACCCAGATAACAGGTCAGAGATATTATATTCCACAAGTACTTATTGAGCACATACTGTGTACCATGACATAGGGATGCAGTACTGAAGGATACTGATACTATCTCACCTGTCATGGACAGAGAAGCATTGATGAAATGAGTAATTGATGGCAATGATGATAAGTCTACAAAATAGAGTTCTAGGTATTGAATCTTTTCCCTACCTTCACTGCAGGCAGTTTCACTGCATAACTAATTGACCAGAAGATAATTTGCTGTAAAAGATAAAATAATGAAAATAAAAGAAAGGCATTAAAAGAACACAATGAAACATGGAAAAATAATAAAATTAGCAAAATATTTTATTGTGAAAAATGAAACTATAAAAAATATTGAATATATTTAAAATGTGTACACTGATGGTTATCATCATATTTGGGTGTATCTTAGAGAAAACTATAATTAATTTGTTTCTCAAAGTTGATTGTTAAGGCTTCAGGACCTAATGTTGGACATAAATTCTTCATGATACAGAAAAATCTGCTGTAAAACTCTTCAGATTTCCCTGGAAGGAAAACAGAGGAGGGATGCTGTTATTTTTCATCAATATGTGTAATGTACATAACTGGCAGAACATATGTGGATTTCAGTTAAATGTTCCATCACATGCCCAGTCATATTTCAGCAAATCATCAAAGCCAATTTCCATATCGAATGCTGAAATTCTGTTGGCATCGTGTTATACACTAACAAATAGCAAAGAATTTTTATCATTTTCAAGAAACTTAAGTTCATCAGGAATCATGTAACGTGTCTTTGAGGGGGATGGGGGAGCTTGATTTTTCTTCCTTGCCTTCAGTTTCTCGTGTTGCGTGATAAATTTGGTAAAGATGACATGAGTGAACAAGCTATTGTATCTAAATCAGCCAAAGACTCCATAATTAAAGCTCCCAAAGCCTGTTGTGAATCATAAGCAACCTCTTTTTCATTTGCCGTAGCTTGGTTTTGACGAGTGGGAAGGTGGCTGGGTTTCCTGAAAGATTTGCAGACTGTTTTGTTATCATTTTCTAGTAGTGTACAGACTGGCTTTATACTTTCTTGCCTCACACTTCCTGTAAGTTTTCTTAGTGCCATATTTCCAAAGACTAGAGTTGTTATCTGCTAATTTAAGGCCATTGTGTCCACTCATCACAGTATAGACCATATGAGACCTAAAATTTATATAATATAAAAATAGGAGCAGCATGTCAATGATGAAATGAAACCAAATTGCCAACCAATTATTTTATCTTTTATGTCAAAATTGCTTTTCAACTAATTATTGTACTGAATAGTTGCACTGTGAAATTGCTTGTCCCAAAGGTGTTTATGGTGAAAATGCTAGGCATGACAAAAATAGAACTCTAGATCGTTATGAAAACATATTTAGGGAAAAGGTCTGAGCTAGCTTCAAAATGGTTTATTTGGCATTTGAAGAGTGATATCTTGAAGATATAGGTATTGAAGAGTTAAGATGTTCTTCTGGAGTTAAACATTTTTAAGTACTCATAAACATTACTTAAAGTAAAACTAAGGTCAGTCTATGAATTGCTTTCAGATGTTTATAAACAACTTTATTGAGGCATAATTGATGTGTAATAACTGCACATATTAAACTGTACTAATCTGATAAGTTTTGACACTAGCATGCCCATGTGTTCATAACTGGAGTCAAGAAAATCAGCATATTTATCACTCCCTTACGCTCCTTTGTAATTCCTTCCTCCCACCCCTCACAGTGTTCACAGTTGGGGATTTGCTGACAGTAACTATAGGTTAGCATACATTCTCTAGAATTTTGTATAAAAGAAACAGGATGTACTCTGTTTTTGCATGGCTTTCTTCTCTTATCATAGTATTTTGAGATCCATCCATGTTGCACGTATCAGTGCTTTATTATTAGTTTTTCTGGGGAGTATTCCATTCTATACTAAAATCGGTTTATCCATTCACGTATTAATGGATTAATCTAGGTTTTGGCTATTGTGCATAAAGCTGCTATGACCACTCCTGCATAAGTTTTGCACAGATATATGCTTTTATTTCTCTTGGACACCTACTTAATACTGCAATGATTGGATCATATGATAGCTGTAGGTTCAAATTTTTGTGAATATGCCAAACTGTTTTCCAAGGTCCTCATGCCATGTTACATTCCCAAGAGTAGAACATGAGAGTTACAGTTGTGCCACCTCCTCATCAACACTTGTTATAATTAATTTTTAATTAATGAATTAAATTGAAATATAATTGACAAAATATTATGTTAGTTTCAGGTATACTGCATAATGATTTAATGATTTGACATTTGGATATGTTATGAATGAACTTTTCAGGTGGCGCTAGGGGTTAAGAACACACTTGCCAATGCAGGAGACATAAGAGACATAAGAGACCCAGGTTCAGTCCTTGGGTGGGGAAGATCCCCTGGAGGAGAGCATGGCAATAAGCTCCAGTATTCTTTCCTGGAAAATCCTATGGACGAGGAGGCTGGCAGGCTACAGTTCAGTTCAGTTCAGTTGCTCAGTTGTGTCTGACTCTTTGCAACCCCATGGACTGCAGCACACCAGGCTTCCCTGTCCATCACCAACTCCTGGAGTTTACTCAAACTCATGTCCATCGAGTTGGTGATGCCATTCAACCATCTCATCCTCTGTTGTCCCCTTCTCCTCCTGCCTTCCATCTTTCCCAGCATCAGGGTCTTTTCAAATGAGTCAGTTTTTCATATCAGGTGGCCAAAGTATTGCAGTTTCAGCTGCGATATCAGTCCTTCCAATGAATATTCAGGACTGATTTCCTTTAGGATGGACTGGTTGGATCTCGTTGCAGTCCAAGGGACTCTCAAGAGTCTTCTCCAACATCACAGTTCAAAAGCATCAATTCTTCGGTGCTCAGCTTTCCTTATAGTCCAACTCTCACATCCATATATGACTACTGGAAAAACCATAGCCTTGACTAGATGGACCTTTGTTGGCAAAGTACTGTCTCTGCTTTTTAATATGCTGTCTAGGTTGGTCATAACTTTTCTTCCAAGGAATAAGCGTCTTTTAATTTCATGGCTGCTATCACCATCTGCAGTGATTTTGGAGCCCCCAAAAATAAAGTCAGCCACTGTTTCCACTGTTTCCCTATCTATTTGCTATGAAGTGATGGGACCAGATGCCATGATCTTAGTTTTCTGAATGTTGAGCTTTAAGCCAAGTTTTTCACTCTCCTCTTTCCCTTTCATCAAGAGGCTCTTTAGTTCTTCACTTTCTGCCATAAGGGTAGTATCATCTGCATATCTGGGGTTATTGATATTTCTCCTGGCAATCTTGATTCCAGCTTGTGCTTCTTCTAGCCCAGCATTTCTCATGATGTACTCTGCATATAATTTAAATAAGCAGGGTGACAATATACAATCTTGATGTATTCTTTTCCCTATTTGGAACCAGTCCGTTGTTCCATGTCCAGTTGTAACTGCTGCTTTTTGACTTGAATACAGATTTTTCAGGAGGCAGGTCAGGTGGTCTGGTATTCCCATCTCTTCAAGAATTTTCCAGAGTTTGTTGTGATCTACACAGCCAAAGGCTTTCTGGAACTCTCTTGCTTTTTCAATGATCCAATGGTTGTTGGCAATTTGATCTCTGGTTCCTCTGCCTTTTCTAAATCCAGCTTGAACATTTGGAAATTCACGGGTCATGTACTGCTGAAGCCTGGCTTGGAGAATTTTGAGCATTACTTTGCTAGTGTGTGAGATGAGTGTAATTGTACGGTAGTTTGAACATTCTTTGACATTGCCTTTCTTTGGGATTGGAATGAAAACTGACCTTTTCCAGTCCTGTGGCCACTGCTGAGTTTTCCAATTTGCTGGCATATTGAGTGCAGCATATTCACAGCATCATCTTTTCAGATTTGAAATAGCTCAACTGCAATTCCATCACCTCCACTAGTTTGTTGGTAGTGATGCTTCCTAAGGCCCACATGACTTCACATTCCAGGATGTCTGGCTCTAGGTGAGTGATCACACAATTGGGGTTATCTGGGTCATGAAGATCTTTTTTGTATAGTTCTTCTGTGTATTCTTGCCACCTCTTCTCAATATCTTCTGCTTCTGTTAGGTCCATACCATTTCTGTCCTTTATTTTACCCATCTTTGCATGAAATATTCCCTTGGTATCTCAAATTTTATTGAAGAGATCTCTAGCTCTTTGTACACTTTGGATATTAACCCCTTGTTGGATATATCATTTGCAAATATCTTCTCCCACTGAGTAGGCTGCCTTTTCATTTGTTGATAGTTTCTTTGCTTTGCAAAGACTTTTTAGTTTGATATACTCCCATCTCGGAGAAGGCAATGGCACCCCACTCCAGTACTCTTGCCTGGAGAATCCCATGGATGGAGGGGCCTGGTGGGCTGCAGTCCATGGGGTCGTGAAGAGTTGGACACGATCAAGCGACTTCACTTTCCCTTTTCACTTTCATGCATTGGAGAAGGAAATGGCAACCCACTCCAGTGTTCTTGCCTGGAGAATCCCAGGGATGGTGGAGCCTGATGGGCTGCCATCTATGGGGTTGCACAGAGTCGGACACGACTGAAGCGACTTAGCTGCAGCAGCAGCATACTCCCATCTGTTATGGTTATTTTTAAAAAATTTTGATCATTCTAATAGGTGTGTAGTGATGTAGTGATTTTAGTTTTCATTCTCTTAGTGACTAAGGATATTTTGATCATCTTCTCGTGTGCTTTTTTGCTTTCTATATTATTTATTTGATGATATCACTGAGAAAATATTTTGCCTATTTAAAAATTCAGTTGTTTTTGACTTATTATTGAGTATTGAGAATCCTTCTGTATTCTGAATGAAAGTCCTTTATCAGACATAGGATTTCCAGATATTTTTCTCCCATACCATAGGTTGTCTTTTAATTCTCTAACAGTGTCTTTCAATGAAGAAACTCTTGTCACTTTGATAAAGTGTAATTTTTCAGTTATTTGTTTTTGGATCATATTTTTGGTATAATATCTAGGAAATCTTTGCCAAAGTCAAGTTTACAAAGATTTTTCCTCTGCCCTTTTGTACATGTTTTATAGTTTTAAGTTTTATATTTAGGCCTTATGATCTGTTTTGAGTTAAATTTGTGGATGGTGCGAGGTATAAGTCAAAGTTTATTATTATTGCATGTGGATGCCAAATTATTCCAGTGCCACTTATTGAAAAGATCATAATGTCTCCATTGAATTGCTTTTGAACTTTTGTCAAGAATCAGTTGTCCATATACATACAGTTATATTTCTGGACTCTATTCCATTTCAACCATTTATTTGTCTGTTTGACACCAATGCTACAATATCTTGATTATTGTAACTTTATAATGTCTTGAAATCAGGGAGTAAGTCTGTTAAAGTTCTTATTTGTCAAAGTTGTTGTCATTCTAGGTACTTTGAATTTCCATATGAATTTGAATATCAGCTTGTTGATTTCGCCTCTCCAGAAAAAGATTCTGGAATTTTTTATTAAGATTACAGAAAGCCTATAGGTCAATTTGAGTATAATTGGCATTTTACATATATTAAGTCTTCTGATTCATTAACATATTATCTTTATTTATTTGGGTTTTCTTTAATCTAACTCAGCAATATTTTATATAAATATTTTATAGTTCTTGCATCTCTTTTTGCCAGATTTATCCCTAAGCATTTCATAATTATAATTTTTAAATGGTATTTTAAAATTTAATTTTTGATTCTTTGTTAGTTTATAGGACAAGTAGAAAGAAAAATCAGTAAGGATATAGAATTAAACAACACAGCAACTTAGTCTAACTGATGTTGATAGAATACTTCATCCAACAAAGCAGAACACATTCTTCCCAAGAGCATGTCGAATACTTACCAGGGTTGGCCATACTGTGTCCTCTGTGACTGAGCATACTTTGTACCTCTTCACTTGTGAAATAGAACTATTTTAACTGGTTTCAGAAAAGTCAAATTACCTAGTGTAAGAGAAGATGCTCTGAAGCTATTAAAGGGACTTTGAGAGAAAAGAATTTGTAATAGAGAAAAAAAATATCCTTACTACTAAAACATAACTTTAAAATGTCAGGTAAATACAAATTTCTGCCCTCACATCCCAGTGAAGAGATGAAAGGAAATACTTCAGTATTTCAGTGAAGGAAGATGCAGCCAAGGTGTGTGGAAAATGAAAAACGTGGCTTTTTTTTCCAGAGATGGTCCCTGGAAACTCAGATTACCACACAGAGAAGATATTACAGGTGATAAAAAGGCTAAGTAATCTTGTGAAGGTGATTTCTTCTTGACATAGTTCACCTGGAGGTTGGGAACTGTCTGTATTAAAATAACAAAGGCTATTTGAGTGCATCAGTTCTTTACCATAAACTATTCAAAACCTAGAGATAATCTTTGGGGAAGGCAATGGCAACCCACTCCAGTACTCTTGCCTGGATAATCCCTTGGATGGAGGAGCCTGGTAGGCTGCAGTCCATGAGGTTGCTAGGAGTCAGACACGACTGAGCTACTTCACTTTTACTTTTCATGCACTGGAGAAGGAAATGGCAACCCACTCCAGTGTTCTTGCCTGGAGAATCCCAAGGACAGGGGAGCCTGGTGGGCTGCCGTCTATGGGGTTGCACAGAGTCGGACACGACTGAAGCAACTTAGCAGCAGCAGAGATAATCTTTAGTTTTGCCTTTTATCAGCTTCATGTAGACTTTCAGTTTTGTTTAGAATTTAGTATGTGTGCTTTTCTGTCCAACTCTGTCTCTCTTGGTGTGAGACTTGGACTTTCCATCAATAATCATATCAAGAAATCCAGTCTTGATCAGAAAGTGACCTGTCTTTATAGTCATAGGGAACAACCCTTTGTTGATGCTTCCAATCTCTGAGAGGAGAGAGCACATCTGGAGCTGGAGGTGGGAGAGGTATATGTGTGCTTTTTGTTTTCCGGGGACTGTCCCTTAGGGATTATCTCTGCAGTAATTAAAATCTGGGATACACAGTGTAGCATGTAATGATCTTTTCTTCAATGTCTGTTTCATGTGTACAGCTTGGCTCTGTAACAAGACCCTCATTTTCTTATGCCGGAGGTTGCTTTTCCATTCTACAAAACTTCGCTGAGAACTTGAAAGGTTTAAATAATTGTATACAGTGCTTATGTGGATATAATGATGAATCAGACTCAGACCTTCCCTGAAGTAGCTCAGTCTAATGAGAGAGAAAAAGTAATGAACTGTTAATCACATATGTTGACATAGGAATCTAAAAAACTAATGACTTTCTGAGACCACCAGCAGGGAAGGGATTGTGGAGACTACAGAATATTGGGGGAGGGAATTAGCTGGACTTTGAAGGATGAGGGAGATTTCACCAAGGAGGGAAACCCACTGGGGTACTTATTAGGTATTTGACACATGCTTGGTGACAGATCTGTTATGGAAAAAGGCTCAGTTAAGGAAACAGTTTAGAGGACAATTCATAATTAATAGTCAGCTGAAAGTTGACCCTCTTGAGGGACACAGAGTTAGGCTCTGGAGAGAATTGGACTTGGACTCAAAAGACCTGGGTTTATAACTCCATGCTTCTCTTTTTTCCCAACGGTGAGACCTAGAGTATGTGACTTTACATTTCTGAACTTACTTCATTCTATGTAGGTGAGAATCCTGATATAAAGCTCATGGGTATACCATGAGAGTCCTGTGGGTAAAGGATCCTTCAGTTCAGTCCAGTTCAGTCGCTCAGTCATGTCCAACTCTTTTCGACCCCATGAATTGCAGCACGCCAGGCCTTCCTGTCCATCACCAACTCCCAGAGTTCACTCAGACTCATGTCCATGGAGTTGGTGATGCCCTCCAGCTATCTCATCCTCTGTCGTCCCCTTTTCCTCCTGCCCCCAATCCCTCCCAGCATCAGAGTCTTCTCCAATGAGTCAACTCTTCGCATGAGGTGGCCAAAGTACTGGAGTTTCAGCTTCAGCATCATTCCTTTCAAAGAAATCCCAGGGCTGATCTCCTTCAGAATGGACTGGTTGGATCTCCTTCAGTCCAAGGGACTCTCAAGAGTCTTCTCCAACATCATGGTTGTGCTAAATCCTTTTTCAGTGTGAGCTCTCTGCTTGGCCCTGCAGTCAACCAGATGACACTGATCTCCATGTGATTTGGCCTCTGATTGTCCTTATCCTTCTTGGCAGGTTTTTTTTTTTTTTCTGTTTGTTTTCTTATTCTGCGTTTTTAAAAAATTATTTTTTTTACTATCTTGAGTTTTAACTTTTTTAGGACTTCAGAGGATATTTTCTCTTGAGTGAAGTTACCTCCCAAGGTTCTTTGATCCTTCAGTCTCCTTAATGTCTATTTCTCCAGACTCAAAACTAGAAAGGCCAGAGGTCTTAGGCCAAGGGGGCCACTTGGGCAATAGTTGGATAATAGGACCATATATCAGTAAGGAGTTTCCCAGGAGAAAGCATCAGCCCTTGGTTAGCATGGAGAGTGGATGGCCATGACTGGGCTATCTTTGCCCCTTAAGCCACAAGCTGGGATTCTGACTCTATGCATCAAGGCCCATGTTCTCTAATTACAGGGTTGAAGACAGCACAGCTTGATCTAGCTCTTTCTCATGGAAATATACACAGAGGAGGGAAGTGATGACAGTGTGGGAACTATGACATTTTTAGCATTTCAGTTGTGCCCATGTCACTTGGTGCTGTTCCTTTGGATTGCATATATGAATGAGTACTCACCCTCTGTTATGAAACAGGAAAAAGGAAGAGAGGGAAAACACTCTTATTATCATTTATTTAATTAAATTCTTTTAGTTTTCATTAATACTTCTAGATATAGAATTTCTTTTATATATTCTCATTGGTAAATATTTTTGCAGTGTGTTTGCTGCTGCTTTTAACCTTTTTTCTTTGCCTTTTATCTTCTTAGGGTCTTCTCATAGAATTTGTGAGCTGGACAGGTCTTTAGTCCAGCTCCCAAATCCTTTGTATATTAGCTCTGACAGCAACCACAGAGCTTCTGTTTACACATTTCCAGTTTCAGGGAGCTCATTTTCTCAAAGCAGCCAATTCTGGTTTTGGAGAATTCTAATTATTAGCTAGGGCCTTATCACATTAAAGTAAAAATATACCTCCTTTACTCTTCTATCCACCGGAAATAATTTCTCTTTGGGTACCACCTCATTCAAACACTGTTTTCCAAAGCTCAGAAGTCCTCTTTCTCTCCTTGTAAAAACCATTTAAATAGGTGGCACAGCTTAGTACTTGCTCCAATTACTGTTGTCCCCTCCAGAGTGAACATCTCTTGCTCCAAGAGTAACTTCTGAAAACCCTGAATGTAGCCCTATTATATAATAGGGGATCAGGAGGATTCATTCTTCCATGGTCCAACTCTTGGCCTTTAAAACACACACACAAAGTTTGGAAGGATGCTTTTTGCTCCTAAGCTTGGGGACCCAACCCATTAGAATCCACTAGTGGCATGAAGATTCCTCAAGTGGCTCCCTGCTCTATCCCACTAGCTCCTTCTCTCATATATATTTTTTAACCACATGGCTACTCTCTTGTAGGCAGATAGATTGCCTTTCCCTTGAACTGCCTGCTGCTGTCTTGGTCCCTGGTTCTCCATTATTGCCTTGAATTCTTTTATTCCTTTTTTTGCATTGGTGTAGGAATGCAAAATTAGGAAGTCAAGAAACACCTGGAGTAACAGGCAAATTTGACCTTGGAATACGGAATGAAGCAGGGCAAAGACTGATAGAGTTTTGCCAAGAAAAGGCACTGGTCATAACAAACACCCTCTTCCAACAACACAAGAGAAGACTCTATACATGGACATCACCAGATGGTCAACACTGAAATCAGATTGATTATATTCTTTGCAGCCAAAGATGGAGAAGCTCTATACAGTCAGCAAAAACAAGACCAGGAGCTGACTGTGGCTCAGACCATGAACTCCTTATTGCCAAATTGAAGAAAGTAGGGAAAACCACTAGACCATTCAGGTATGACCTAAATCAAATCCCTTACGATTATACAATGGAAGTGAGAAATAGATTTAAGGGCCTAGATTTGATAGATAGAGTACCTGATGAACTATGGAATGAGGTTCATGACATTGTACAGGAGATAGGGATCAAGACCATTCCCAAAGAAAAGAAATGCCAAAAAGCAAAATGGCTGTCTGGGGAGGCCTTACATATAGCTGTGAAAAGAAGAGAAGCAAAAAGCAAAGGAGAAAAGGAAAGATATAAGCATCTGAATGCAGAGTTCCAAAGAATAGCAAGAAGAGATAAGAAAGCCTTCTTCAGCGATCAATGCAAAGAAATAGAGGAAAACAACAGAATGGGAAAGACTAGGGATCTCTTCAAGAAAATCAGAGATACCAAAGAAACATTTCATGCAAAGATGGGCTCAATAAAGGACAGAAATGGTATGGACCTAACAGAAGCAGAAGATATTAAGAAGAGGTGGCAAGAATACACAGAAGAACTGTACAAAAAAGATCTTCACGACCCAGATAATCACAATGGTGTGATCACTCACCTAGAGCCAGACATCCTGGAATGTGAAGTCAAGTGGGCCTTAGAAAGCATCATTACGAACAAAGCTAGTGGAGGTGATGGAATTCCAGTTGAGCTATTCCAAATCCTGAAAGATGATGCTGTGAAAGTGCTGCACTCAATATGCCAGCACATTTGGAAAACTCAGCAGTGGCCACAGGACTGGAAAAGGTCAGTTTTCATTCCAATCCCAAAGAAAGGCAATGCCAAAGAATGCTCGAACTACCACACAATTGCACTCATCTCACACACTAGTAAAGTAATGCTCAAAATTCTCCAAGCCAGGCTTCAGCAATATGTGAACCATGAACTTCCTGATGTTCAAGCTGGTTTTAGAAAAGGCAGAGGAACCAGAGATCAAATTGCCAACATCCGCTGGATCATAGAAAAAGCAAGAGAGTTCCAGAAAAACATCTATTTCTGCTTGACTGACTATGCCAAAGCCTTTGACTGTGTGGATCACAATGAACTGTGGAAAATTCTGAAAGAGATGGGAATACCAGAACACCTGATCTGCCTCTTGAGAAATTTGTATGCAGGTCAGGAAGCAACAGTTAGAACTGGACATGGAACAACAGACTGGTTCCAAATAGGAAAAGGAGTTCGTCAAGGCTGTATATTGTCACCCTGTTTATTTAACTTATATGCAGAGTACATCATGAGAAATGCTGGACTGGAAGAAACACAAACTGGAATCAAGATTGCTGGGAGAAATATCAATAACCTCAGATACGCAGATGACACCACCCTTATGACAGAAAGTGAAGAGGAACTCAAAAGCCTCTTGATGAAAGTAAAAGTGGAGAGTGAAGAAGTTGGCTTAAAGCTCAACATTCAGAAAACGAAGATCATGGCATCCGGTCCCACCACTTCATGGGAAATAGATGGGGAAACAGTGGAAACAGTGTCAGACTTTATTTTTCTGGGCTCCAAAATCACTGGTAGATGGTGACTGCAGCCATGAAATTAAAAGACGCTTACTCCTTGGAAGGAAAGTTATGACGAACCTAGATAGCATATTGAAAAGAAGAGACATTACTTTGCCAACAAAGGTTCATCTAGTCAAGGCTATGGTTTTTCCTGTGGTCATGTATGGATGTGAGAGTTGGACTGTGAAGAAGGCTGAGTGCCGAAGAATTGATGCTTTTGAACTGTGGTGTTGGAAAAGACTCTTGAGAGTCCCTTGGACTGCAAGGAGGTCCAACCAGTCCATTCTGAAGGAGATCAGCCCTGGGATTTCTTTGGAAGGAATGATGCTAAAGCTGAAACTCCAGTACTTTGGCCACCTCATGCGAAGAGTTGACTCATTGGAAAAGACTTTGATGCTGGGAGGGATTGGGGGCAGGAGGAGAAGGGGATAACAGAGGATGAGATGGCTGGATGGCATCACCAACTCAATGGACGTGAGTTTGAGTGAACTCCGGGAGTTGGTGATGGACAGGGAGGCCTGGCGTACTGCGATTCATGGGGTCGCAAAGAGTCGGATACAACTGAGAGACTGATCTGATCTGATCTGATGAGTCAATTTGGTGGTAGCACAAAGGACAGTCTTCCTAAAGCTCAGGTCTGTTCATGGGCTCCTTTGCTGAATTAATGAATTAATAAACTATAACAAAAGCAAAAATAAATGTCCCACACAAGGAGACAAAGGCAGACTTTTGGAAGCAATATTTAGGATATAGAAGAAAAGAGGGTGGGGAAACTGAACCTGTTGAATACCTGATATATACTAAGCATTGTTCTGTTTTACTTATACTAATTTAAATATTGTAGCATCTTTCTGACTCATTCATTAATTCCATTAATTTCAGATATCATAGAGTTTTATTTGTGTGTGTGTGTGTGTGTTTTGGGGGTGGGAATTATGTATGTGTTTTAAGTAATTAGTTCATCTTCACATGGAGTTTTCTATTCTGAATTCTTAGGAGGTTCCTTGGCTTGTAGAATATCCCCCATAGGTGGTTTTGCATTTGCCTCTGTTTGATCCCTTAGCATATGAATGGATATGCCGTTATCTATCTATCTGTATGTCTATTTGTCTATCTCTCATGCAGGTCATATGAATTCAAACTCCAGATCCATAGCAGTAATGGGCCTGTGATTTTGTTTCCTTTGGTGGCTATTCCCACACACCCTAATCCAAGACTTTGATCAGTAGGCAATTTGTTGTTGCTTGTCCAGACACTGACTAACATATTTTAAGGCTCTGTCTCATGTCTGATAACACTGCAAACTTTTAAAATGGGCTGTTTCCAACTATTTACCTTGTAGGATACAAAGATTTCTCTTTTCCTTGAATAAATCTTAGAACCCACCCCTCAGTTCCAAGAGCCTGTATTTACCGTTGATCATGACTGAGACAGCTCCTGATTATAACTTTAATTTTGAGTTTTCAGTTTGATTTTGACACCTTGGAATTTCCTTCCAAGCTGGGAAACTATTTAAGATTCTGAGTTTTATTTTATTTATCATGTAAAAAGTCTTGTTAAGAGATGAAATACCATCTAGTTATGGACTATTTCTCCTATATAATCTTCAAACTAACCTTCTGAGGTAGGTATCGTTTTGTTGATTTTGTGGATAGTGGTATCAAGGTTCAGGATGGTTAGGTTAGTTTTCAGAGGTCACTAAGTAACCTTAGTGGGCAGTAAGTAGCAGAACAGAGATAACAGCAGCCAGCCAAGGAGACAAAGGAAGAATGTTGAATGTTCCTGAGGCAGGAAGAAAACCAGAAATGCACGATGCCATAAGGAAGGAGAGAGGTTCAAGGTTTCGATAAGAATCAAATGCTTTTAGAGGGATAAGAGCTGAGAAAGCCATTGGGTTTGGAGATTTTCTGAACAGAACAGATTGTGTCTAAGTGATCTTTTGAAATGTGCCTGGAGGGCAGGACTCTGTGGTCTTGTCCTCTTCCTTCAGTACTACTTAGGAAGAGGCACTAAAGTGCTTTTTGATGGTGATGGTGATTATCCAAAATTTTCCCTGAAATTGCATTTGCCATTTGAAAATTTATGCAAAAATATGGATCGGGTCCAGCATTATGCTCACTCTTTGAATATTCTTTTTCTTTGAAAAGTTGCTTGTAGAATCCCCTCAAGGGAAAAACCTTGAAAGGAAGGATGGGCTAGTGACAGGCCGATTAGAGGAGGCGTTTGCCATAACTCCAACCTTGCAGGGCGATGTAGAACATTGTTTCTTGAACAAGTACAACACATTGGGCATTGCGCTAAGCTCTTCATACTCGGCCTCTCTTTCCACCCTTTGGGGAAGGGCCCTGTTGTTCCCATTTTAAAGATAAGATGACTAAGGTTTTACAGCATCAATAGACTCAACACACCCAAGCTAGAAACAACAGAACTGGGATTCAAACAGAGGCTGCTCAGACTGCATGCTGAGGTGTCTTAATTTTTCAGGTCCCAGATAGGATATAAGTGGACTCTAAGTGCATTTTAAAAGTTCTCTAGGCACATGGAGAAATACATCCACCAGAATCAAAATGAGAGATCAGTGCATTCCAAATTCTCCTCCAGACACTCAACTGTATGCCCAGGTAGGGACCAAGTGACCAATAATTTATGGCCTCTGAATCTGGCCACTTGTTTTTCCTTAAGAGCAGACAAAGCCTGAAAGGCTGCAGGTTGAGTAAGGGGTCTTCATCATGACAGAGCAGGGGAGACCAGGAGACCCTCCTTGCTTCACACGGAGCCATTTTCGACCTCACTGAGGTGGCAGTTCATTTATTTATTCATCCATTTTACAGACATTTATGGGATCATCTTAGTTATATAACCCCTTATAGAGGATAGCCTTGTGAAGACCCTAATGTCAGGAAGGTGGGGATAAGGGTTTATATCTAAGAGAGTGAATGGAGTGCCTCCCGTAGGTCAGGTACTAAGCTAGGTATAAAGACTCCAAAATGATAAGGTAGTGAAGAGGTCAGCTATTCCATACAGTAGTCATTACTCAATAAGGCTATAAATTACTTACAAATAAATAAGATTAAAAAACCCACTCCCCAGCTGCCCTTGCCACATTTCATAGTTCTCAGTAGCCACATGCAGCTGGTACCCAGCGTATGCGTTAGCACAACTGTAGGCCATTCCCACCGTCACAGAATGTGCTATTGGACAGTATCAGTGAGAAGGAATGTTGGCTCTGGAAACGGAAGGCCTGGGTTGGAACCTGGCCTTGTTGTTTAGCAGCTGGGAATCTGTGTGTGTCCTTGAGCACATTTAAAAAATATCTCTCTGCCTTTCTTCCTTTATCTACAAAATATAGAATATAATTAACAACAAAATAAGGAACATCTTAAGAGTGCTCGCTGTGTTTTAGGCACCATGGTAACTGCTTTATTTGATTATTACTTAATCATGCAACCACCCTAGGATATAAATGCCATCACTGCCATTTCATAGATGTAAAAGCAGGGACAGAAAGCAGCTCTTTAATAGAGCTGGATGTGAACCCAGGATATAGAATCTGTGCTCTCAATCTTTTAAATTCCTAACAAGTGCATCAGTCTCATAGTAATGTTGGGAGATTCAATCATTTTACTCCATGGAGATCTTAGCATCTGACTGGCATAGAGGGAGAGCTGACAGAATGTTAGTTATTACTATTCTGGCCTTCAAAGAAGTTAGAAAAACTCGAATTTGTATTCTCTTTAAGAATTTGGTACTGTGTTCTCCTTGTGAGTGGAAAATAGAAAAAAATAAAGCAGGAAAAAGACCTAGTGGAGACTGGGACCCTTAGCCCTTGCTCTTCCCCACTATGGACATATCATTCCCCTCCTCTGCTTTGGTTTCCTCACCTAGAACATGTAGGGTTTACTGGAATGTCCCTGGACTCTTGTTTCTTTTTCTAAATTCTCCGATTCCTTGATAAATGGGGCCTAATTTGCATTGCACAATTACAAGTCATGTATAAATATTAGCTTATGCAGCTGGTTAATCACTTAATGTCAGATAAACGTGCAGAGCAAGGTCTTAATATGTTTACATAAACTGTACAAACCGCTTTGTCATTAATTGTGCTTACCCAGCGTCCTAGCATGAGTGGGCAGAGGCGGGAACCCAGGCTGGGCACCTGTCCCCCACACTGTTGCTACTGCCCAGGCTCTATTTGATGCCGAGGGCTCCCTCCCGAGAAACTGGGAGCTGGGGTTTGGAAAATGTTTATGCAAACAGCGTGGCCCTCAGAACTGGAGGCCCACGAGACATTATCTCTGTCTTCAGATAGCCAAGCACCTCCAGGGCACTTCATTTCTCATCCAGTCATGGAAAAGATGGGAATTACGGCTTGTTTACACCTGGATGTCAAAACTTCTTACTTCTTTTTCTTTTATTCATCTCTTTAAGTTTTACCACAGGAGATCCAGGACAATTTCAGGGCAGTTATGGGAAATTTCTCAGGTGTGATAAAGATTCTCTGGGTTTTTGTTCCATTGATTTTTATGGGACTGTGGATGGCTGTAAAACCAGAGTGGGCATGGTACAGTGAGCTGCCTGACAGCCTGGGCTGTGCAGGTAGATGGGAGGGGCTGGGGCCAGAGCAAGATAACACCGAGAAGGGGTGTGCTTTGACCTTGTATCAGCCAAGGTTCAGGCCCAGAGGAGGAGGTTGGCCCTAGCTAGAATTCCAGGGAGAATGGAGTGAAGGGACTCTTCAGAGGGGTGTGCAGCACAGCAAGGCCCTAAGACCAGCAGTAGGAAGCAGCTGTAGGAAGCTGTCAGACCTCACAGCCTGTAGGAGCAAGCACACTTGAATTCCTAGAGTGAGCTGAAGTGGTCTGGGGGAGCATCCAATAGCTGAAGTCATAGGAAAGGGAGCGCCTGCTGAAAATGTAGGGCCAGGCAGGCAGGAAGGAAGTGGGAAAGACAAATCCTGCCCTCTTCGTCTTCCTACCTGCCAAACTCCTGCAGGTGCCTTCCTTTGGCTGAATCCTCCTGGAACGTGAGGAAGCCAGGTGGGCTGATGCAGTCCATGTGGGTGGGCCCTGTGAGATCATAAAACAGGCCAGAGGATGGCAGAAAGTGGCTACAGAGGAAGGACAAATGGTGACCTTTCAACATAGACAGCCGTGCAGTGTGTAGTGTGGGAGGGTGAGTAAGTAAAGGTGGAGAACTTGAGAGTAGTGTGTAGTGTGGGAGGGTGAGTAAGTAAAGGTGGAGAACTTGAGAGTAGTGTGTAGTGTGGGAGGGTGAGTAAGTAAAGGTGGAGAACTTGAGAGGTATGGGGTAACGACCTGGGAAGACGAGGCTTGAGCTTAACAAGTCTCCTCACTTCGTCTTCCATTTGTTACTGACTACTTTCTAAACAGACCAGCATCAAATACTAACGGAACTGCTATGGTGTAGGGGCAATATGGAAAGGGCATCTGCTTGGACTTAGATAGACTTGTGTTTTCTTTTAAATCCTGGTCTAGTTGCTTATTAACAAGGTGGCTTTCAACCAGTTACTCAACTTTGTCATCCTCAGTTTTCATGCCTGCAAAGTGGGAGTAATTTTGTAAACATCACAGTATTGCTATTACATTGAAATTAGTTAATGAACATCGGACACCTACCCAGGAGTCTGATGTTCATTCTTGCATTAATTCAACAATTGCACCCTGGGGTGGATGGGATTAGACTGTGTGCTTGCACGCAGAGGGCTTCCCTGGTGGCTCAGATGGTAAAGCGTCTGCCTGCAATGCGGGAGATCCGGGTTCAATCCTGGGTTGGGAAGATACCCTGGAGAAGGAAATGGCAACCCACTCCAGTACTCTTGCCTGGACAATTCCACGGACAGACAAGCCTGGTAGGCTACAGTCCATGGGGTTGCAAAGAGTCGGGCACGACTGAGTGACTTCACTTTTCACTTGCATACAGATAACCGATAGTCCAATTGAAGGAGGATATTCATTGTGGTATACATGTAAACAAACATGGAATGATACAAATCGTCATATCTAATTCTATTAATAAAGACATATGTGCACAGACTCATACCCAAAGTGTTAAGAAGGCAAAGACCAATGTGATGTGATTACTAGGGAAAACTTTATATTGGGGATTAGAGAAGTCCTTTCTGAGAAATTAGTATGAAGACTGAGATTTGGAAGATGGATAGAAGTTATACAGCAATGCCAGTCAAAAGTGTTCAGTAGGAGGAGGAGTGAGGGGTGGCGGGGAATTATATGGAAGAAGGAACACTATATCTTCTCCCTCACTGGCTCCTCCATATCAGAAGCCTTTATTGATGCTACCTCATCTTTCTGACCTCTTAAGATACTGAAGAGCCCTTGGGCACAATTCTTGTACCTCTTATGATCTTGTACCTCTTATTATGATCTCAGGCAGGCTCATGATTTTAAATACCATTTATTTATCCTAATTATTAGCCCAGATTTCTCCTCTGTACCCCAGATTTGTTCATCGCCAACTGCCTACTTAACTTCTCAATATAGGTATCTCATAAATGGGCCAAATATTCCATCCTAAAATAAGCATATGGTTTCTATTCATTCCCCTTCACAAATTTGCCCCTCTCACCATTTCATTCTTCCAGATTTTCAGGGAAAATACTTTAGAATCTTGGAGCTTCTCTTTATTTCATATTCTACCATCCATCACTAAGAAAGTCATCTTGGCTCTATTTCTGAAACATATCTAGAATCCCAGTGCTGCTCATGCCCTCCTCCACTGCTCCAGTCTGCTCTGTGGCACCATCATCCCGCCTCACATTCTCTTCCTTTGTTGTCCATCTACCATCAATTTTGGCTTCATAAAGCAGCCAAATGATCTACTAAATGTAAGTATTATGTCATCCCTGATTAAAAATCTCCAAAGAATATAAAAATACTGATTCAAAAATGATATATGCATTATTTACAATAGCTGAGTTATAGAAATGACCTAAGTGCCCCTCAGTGGATGAATGGAAAAAGATGTGGTATTTATACACAATGGAATGCTACTTATCCATGATGACAGCATGGATGCATCTTGAGGGTATTACACTAAGTGAAATAAGTCAGATGGAGAAAGACAAACATCTTGTGATTTCATTCATATATGAAATATAAAAAAAACAAATGAACAAACAGAAAAAAGTCATGAATACACTAAACCAAAGAAAAACAAACATTAAGGTATAGATAAGAGAGTAGTAGTTACTCGAGTTTAAGGGGCCAGTGGAGGGAAGGCTGAAATGGGTAAAGGGAATCAACGTATGTGATGATGGTAGATGGAAATTAAATTTTTAGTGCTGAGCATGATATATGGTATACAGAAGTAGAAATATAGTATTATACACATGAAACATATAATGTGATAAACCAACATTACTTCAATTAAAAAAAAAACACGAACTCTAGTAGATTCCACCTCACTCAGTAAAAGCCTTAAAGTCTTTCATGGCCCGGGCACCATATGTAGTCTTCCCTGTGTGCCTGCCCATCCCCTGCCCTGGGCCCATCTCCGTCTCTCAGAGCCCCCATGACACAGGCTTCCATTGCCGAGTACAATCCTAGCTCAGCCCTCTTTTCTGTCACCCTGTTTGGGTTGTAGGGTATTCACTTGACTTAGGTTCTTGTTGCCTTCAAGTCTCTGCTCAAATCCTATCTTTTAAAAAATGCCTTCCCCAACTGCCTTATGTAAAATTCAGGTTCCTTTTCGGTTTTGCACAGACACAGCTTCATCTTAGCATCTACCACTTCATATTATAAACACTCTTTCTTTTATTTATTTATTTTTTGCATAGACTATGTGTACAATGGAGAAGATCCTTGTCCCTTTGTGAATGACTAGTGCCCAGCATATACTATATACCCAATAATCAGTTCTTGGATGAAGATCTGTATTTTCCTGTATTTCTACTGTAATTTCCAGTAGAAATTCCCCATGGAGACATTTTTTTTCCCATCAGCAGTCCTGAATTTATTCCAATCTGGATGAACTTGAAGGCTGTAATAGTATTATGGGTGCATCTATGCTTCTGATGTATTTTTTAACTATCCTTTGGTACCTGAATCATGGTTTTTGTTGCATTTGAGTTATCAGAAGAGGCTTGTGGTGACTACTTTATAGCCAGTGTGTTTTTAGAGGATGTTGTCCATCTTGTTGAACATTACTGAGAGAGTAATGGTGAGTAGTTTTGAGAAGTTAGGATTGGATCAAGTTGTGACTGCATAGTTTTTCTTTTTTCTCCTTCTTCTTCTCTTTTCCCCTGGACTCTAAGGGGAACTGTAAACATAGACACACGTTGTTTTGTATTCTTGTGTCTAACACGTGTTTATTGAGCCCTTGTTATATACTAGGTACTGTGCTAAGTGCTTCCATGTACTTTTTATACCACATTTACCTGGTGAATTGGTAATCTTTTTTAATTTTGAAATTGAAGAATTAAAAATAAGTCATTAGAGAAGTATGTGATTTGCCTCTATACTGAAAGCTAGTGAATGCCAGACCCAAAATGACAAATTGACTTCATTAGGGGAATCTGAAAAAGAAAGAGGAGCTTTAATTGTGGAAAGACAAATTCAAGAAGCAGAAGAACATACTAGAAATGTCTATTAAGGCTTTTAGTGTTACTAGTAACAAATAATAAATACTGAGGCACATGTGAAGACATGTTATTTAGGATCTCTGCCCTCAAGAAGCTCACAATCCAGGTGGAGAGAAAAAGTATTCAAGAGGTGCAATATTTGCCCTAAAGAAGAACAAAAGGATAAACCTTCTTCTTTGTAAAAAATCGCAGTGAGATAATATATCAGCATGGAAATGTATAGATGTATGTTGAGGAGACCTGTCAGAGATTATGAGGGAATGAAAACAGTTGCTCTATTGGGGTTAATTGACTAATAACTGATTTTTTAAGATCTGATATTTTATGATGGTATTTATCTCAGTATATTTTAGAAAAAGGCAGGAGCAACAGTGAAATAAATGCTACCTTTTTTTCATGCTGCTGCAGAGCCCTCACAAGGAAGAAAACTAACCATTCTCCTATAATCATGAAATAAAACTCCCTTTTCTCTGGTTTCCCATTTCTCAGTTTATGAAAGAATATTTAAGAGACTATTAGAATTTAAGAATTAAATGGATGTTGAAATATCCCCTCTGATTACAGATAAAGAGACTAAAACCCAGAGAGGTTCCAGGATTTGTTCTAAAGCTGGTCATGACTCATGGCAGAATCAGAGCAGCCACCTTACTGCCAACTCTGTGGTGGTGGAAAGAGCACCGGCCTTGGAGCCAGAGGCATGGGTCTGGCACATCTCTGCTGTTTTCTGTACCACCTGGGTACCTCATTCACCCTCTGCCTCTTTAGTTCCACAGTCAGAATGGGAGGTAATAACACTTCACAAGCTCTTCAGGAGGAGTTCTCTATAAACCATAAAGTCACATGGATGATGGGAGTGTTAGCAATATCCCTATCTCATCTTTTGAAGATTGTAGAAACTGTCTAGCGTCTGCCCTTTCTCTGTCTGGTTCTGTGTTTCTTCTAGGGGTGAAAGATGCAATCTCGGTGAGACAACAAGATGAACCACTTAAGGTTTTTGGAAATAAACATTGTTTTTTCAGAACAGACCTGTGCAAATTGATAGAGAGCATCTCATCACAATGAGCCACAAACTCTGAAGATTATCTGCCTCTTAAAAGCTCAAAAGATCAGGGAACTATAGCTTTAAGTTGCACTCTAGCTAATGTGTGAGTTTCCACTGCATTGCCCTAGCTACTCTTGCGTTCAATAAACATGAGGAATTGCACTGTAATAGCAACCAATGCACCCAGACACACACTTTAATTAAAGGAATACATCACACAATAAAGTGCATTTAAATGAAAAATCTTTCTATTGGAAGTACACTTTCTTTCTTTCTTTTTTTTTTCTTTCATTCTGTGGTACTTTCCTGATCTTTAAACACTTCTAAGAGGACAGTAAGGTGAGGCTAGGGTCAGGGTGAATCTCTAGGGAGATGCTGGGGATTATGGCTGCCTTGGTTCAAATGGAGTGTTGGCTAAACCTCGTATGGTGACAAACGGTACAAACAACATCTAGGGTGGCCACACAGGTACTGAGGTGGAAGGAGTGGAACTGTGCATGCTGATATACTTTTTCAGGATTTCTTCATATCAGGAGGAGGAGTGATGGCTAGAAAGGGGGGAAGGGCAAGTGAGAGAAATAATTGAGATTGCATATTGTAGATATCTGGACTGATGATTATACAGAGGTCTGGTGGCTGTTGTTCTTTGGATAGAAAACCAAGCTAAAGAGCCATCTGCCTCTCCCTGTGCTAGTTATGGTATTCTTTTCCTTATTGACTTTATTGAAAAATATTTTCTGTCTAATAAACCACATTTATTTAAAGTACACAGTTCAATGGGGTTTGACAGTCATAAGCTCCTATAAAGCCACTTCCAAGATGCAGAGCATTTCCATCACCTCTGCCAGAGATGTCTCGTGCCTCTGTGCAGTCCATTCCTCCCTCCACCTATGGCCCCAGGCCAGCACTCCTCTGCTTTTTATCACTGTAGATTAGTTTGCATCTTACACAAATGGGGTCATACAATGCCCGCTTCTTTTGTGTGCCTGGCTTTTTTCATTAAGCACAGGGATTCTCAGATTCCATCATGTCACTGTGCATATCCGTAGTCCATTCCTTTCTGCTGCTGTCTATTGATTTTGGTGTTTTAAGGTTAACACAATTCTTAGACCTTTAAATGGCTATTCTTGCTGGTTGTGTACTTGGGAAACTCTCTATGCATATCTGAGCTGAGATCATTTGTCTCCACATTTTAGGAATATAGACCCTGCTCTAGTGACCAACAGTGGTGGTCAGCATGTTCCAATCCAGGTTGCACAGTGAGAGATGAAGGCCAACTTCAGACATGACTGAGCGACTTCCCTTTCACTTTCCTCTCCTTACCTCCCTCATTCCAGTGTCCTTTTCTCTTTCCATCAGTATTCATGGCACAGTGACTATGTCCCAGGCACTGCTCTAGGTACCTGAGTACATTAAGGAACAAACAAAAAGCAGACAAAAAATTTCTCCCATCATGAAACTTTCCATGTGTGTCAAATTAAAAATAAAGTGCTATATTTATTGTTATTGTTGGTTTGTATAGTTGGCCAACTCTTGATATACAGTTGACCCTTGAACAAGGTGGGGGTCAATCCGTGCATAATTTATTGTCAGCCCTCTATATCCTTGGTTCCTCTTATCTATGAATTCAACCAGCCACTGATTATGTAGCCCTCCCTATAGTATTTACTATTGAAAAATATCTGCATGTAAGTGCACCTGGACAGTTCAAACCTGCATTGTTCAAGGTCAACTGTAGTTGGCTAACTGTTGTTGGAATTGATCTAACAATAATATGTGTTGTTAATTATTGTCATAAGTGCTATAAGGAAAATAGCATAAGAAAGATTAGAGAGAGTCAGGGTGGGAGAGCTGCAAATTAGGGTGGTCAAGAGAGGGCTCCTCAAGACAATGTGAGAGAAGCAAAGTTCCAGAGCAGAGATTCCAGTCATTTCTGTGGATCTCCAGCATACCATTAATGCCTAGAACATGATCTCTTGAATACGGGCAGGCTTTTAATAGCACAGAAGGGACAGAACCCCTTGACACCCATTCTTGAATTTTCCAAAGCATTTGCCTCCCTTGACCTAGGTTCTTTCCAGTTCATTTGGGTTCTCTATGGTGTTTGGCTCTAGTGATGGAATTTAGAAAAGGATGTGGAGTAACTCGAGTAGGTTGAGAAAACATACATGTTCAAAGTGAGAGAAAAACATAAGAGGAGATCTGAATTAATCTTTGGACATTGAATGGTTTGGTGAAAGCTTGCCAAAAGCTTCATTTTCAGTGAATGTCTTTTGTATTGAACGATTGACAATGGTAAAGGTTCTGATGAGGAAGTGTGTAAGTGCAGGTGGGCTTGTGTAAATAGACTTGATAGATACATAAATCTATTAATACATAAATGGGAAGGAGATGAGGTCCTTCCCTTCCTATTAAGATGGTAACTTGATAAACTTAGAATCATTCTCTATAATAGACCTAAAAGACATTTTAGTCTGCATTTATAATCTATCCCTCTGGTCTTGGAGCATGTTAATGCCTGAAGTTCAATCATTTTTTCCTCTTTTTACACTCAGACATCTAAAAGGTTGATTTTCAAGGTCCATCAGTTTAATTACATCAGCCTGTTGGATCTTACTGTCTCAAGAGGAAAAAACTAGACTAGTGGACACTATGCAAATGTATGTTGATGCACGTTCATGAGTTGTAAACTTCAAAGGATCCAAAGAGTTATGGCAGATGGTTAAAATCTTGGAGTTTGCAACCAGACAGGTTTGAGGGCAAGTTCTACCTTTACCCTTGATCATATCACTACTAAAGGACACTCTGTAAGGAGACTGTAAAGCACCTACTTCACAATGTGAAGATTCAGTGGGACAAACTGAATCCAGCAGCGTATGCAAAAGAAAGTGTATTATTCTAAAATATAATTTATTTTTAGGATGCAATATCATTTAGTATTAGAAAAATGAAATTACCTGTATTAAAGGTTTAAGGAGAAAAACTGCATTACCATTTCAGTTGACTCATGAAGATTCTTGAATAGAATTCAACATCCACTAGGATTTACAAAACAAAAACAACAAAACAAACAAAACCCTTTAGCAAATGAATAGAAGATGAATGCTTCTCTAACATGATAAAGATTATCAATGAGAAAATGTAATGAATGTTATTTTAAATTGCTAAGTATTAAAAATATTTCTTTTAAAATCAGGACTAAGACAAAAATACCTACTTACTATACCTTTGAATTAGTGTTGCATTGGGAATCTTAAGCATCATAATAAGGTAAGAAAAAAAAAGTCATCCTTTGATAATGATCTCTACATTTAAGACTCAAAATCAACTACAGACAATATATTAAACTTAATAAAGCTTATCAATATCAAATGGATTTTTATTCCTCCACAATAATTAGTTAGAAAACATAATTAAAAATATAATTTACACTGTGTAATGTGTTTCACTTTCCGATAAGAGTAAAGTTGTGCAAGACCTTTATGGAGAAAACTTCAAAACTTTAAAAGAAAGCAAACTAAATGGAAAAATATACCATGCACACTTAATAGAAGTCTCAGTAGCATTAAAAAAGGCAATCTCTTCAAGTTGTTTTGTTTTAATATAATTTGATCAAAATAACAACATATGCTTGTAGAAACTTATTAAGTTGGTTTTCTAATACATGAAAAACAGCAAAGGCCTAAAAATAACCCAAATTCACCTAAAGGAGAATAAAGTGTATGTTGTTGGGTTATCAGATATCAACAGTTTCAGTTTTATTCTGTGTCCCTGTTCAGTTTATACATGCATACACACACACACACACACACATACATACATACACACAGAGACATAGGCATATTGACGAGTGGTTACAGAACATAGAGCTCAGAAAAGAGTCATGCAAAACATATGGCAAATTAATAATACCAGTGTTGGCAAAACAGAACAGTAGGTGTAGAATGAATTGTTTAATGATTATGGCACAACTGTTTATTCAGAGGAAATAAATATATTTGGATCTGAACTTCTTAACATACATAAAAATAAAATTCCAGATGAATCTAAGAATTAAATGTGAAAGAAAATATTAACCTTTAACAGAAAATTCTGAAAGTCTTATTTTACACTTTATTACAGGAAAGGGCTTCTTAATTAAGACCCTAAAAATGCTAACCTAAAAATAAACACATTCAAGTTATATTAATTAATTATGAACATATTAATTAAAGTTCATAATAATGAGGAATAATTTTTCACTAATAAATACCAAAAATGGTATGTGAAAATACAAGCCACAAACTTGGAGGAGATATTTGCAATTTTTGTAATATCTCTATCAAAGGATAAAGATCTATTTTATATAAAGAAAAAGTGCAAATTTATAATTGAATGACAGGCAAATTAACAGAATAATTGCCAGAATAAATGACAAGGCATAACATTTAAGGGGATACACTAATGGAAAATAAACATGAAAAAAATGCTCGACCTCATTAGTAACTGGTGCAATGCTAATTAAGATGGCAATAAGATAGCATTTAATACCAACCAAATGGGCAAAATTATGACACCTCATCATTTCAAGTATGATGGTGGTTGAAGTTCATTGGGAATCCTAGTGCATCCTGGGTAACAGCTTAAATTTGAATAATCACTTTGGAAAACAGTCTGGCAGTAGCTTTGACACCAACTACATGCAAAGCCTATGACTGAACAATCAACTCCTGGTGTAAACCCTGGGGAAACTCTTGCCAGGAGACACACACATGAATGTTCATACATAATTGCTTTTTACAGCAAAAAACGCCAGAAATAAGTATCCATTGATAGGCAAATGGACAAATAAATTGTGTTACACTCACACAATAGAATATTATTCAGCCATGAAAATCAACAAACTAAAACTGCATCAAACAACATGCATGGATGGATCTTGGAAAAATATCCTGGGTAGAAAACAAATCCTATCAAAGTAGATTTTAAACAGTAATGACTTCATTTTTAAATTTCAGAAAGAAACACGGCCTAACAGTGTTGTGTTTAGAGTTACATACTTATGGAGTAGAATTACTTCTAAAATCAAGGGGACAATAAAACTCCAATTCTGGTGACTGCTTACCTTCGGGGTTCAGGGGGAGTGCATAGATAATTTCAGTGCAATAGGCGAGGTTCTAGTTTTTAACTTTTGGTAGTAGGGAATCACAGGTATTTATTCTGTTGTGCATTAAAACCTACATTTATGTTATATAATTGCATATTATAAATACTACATATTTTATAAGAAGAGAATATTTACAGGACTTTTTAAAAAACTGAGAAATAGCACTGGGAAGAAACTGTAAAGCAAAATAAATTTATTTATTTATTTATTTATTTTTTTCCAGTGCCACACTTCCTTTTTTATTTTTTTACTGAGGTTATAGTTGATTTACAATATTTCAGGTGTACAAAGTGATTCAGATATACATATGTATCTTTCTAGATGCTCAACATCACTCATTATCAGAGAAATGCAAATCAAAACCACTATGAGGTACCATTTCACGCCAGTCAGAATGGCTGCGATCCATAAGTCTACAAGCAATAAATGCTGGAGAGGGTGTGGAGAAAAGGGAACTCTCTTACACTGTTGGTGGGAATGCAAACTAGTACAGCCACTATGGAGAACAGTGTGGAGATTCCTTAAAAAACTGGAAATAGAACTGCCTTATGATCCAGCAATCCCACTGCTGGGCATACACACTGAGGAAACCAGAAGGGAAAGAGACACGTATACCCCAATGTTCATCGCAGCACTGTTTATAATAGCCAGGACATGGAAGCAACCTAGATGCCCATCAGCAGATGAATGGATAAGAAAGCTGTGGTACATATACACAATGGAGTATTACTCAGCCATTAAAAAGAATACATTTGAATCAGTTCTAATGAGGTGGATGAAACTGGAACCTATTATACAGAGTGAAGTAAGCCAGAAAGAAAAACACCAATACAGTATACTAACGCATATATATGGAATTTAGAAAGATGGTAACAATAACCCTGTGTATGAGACAGCAAAAGAGACACTGATGTATAGATCAGTCTTATGGACTCTGTGGGAGAGGGAGAGGTGGGGGAGATTTGGAAGAATGGCATTGAAACATGTATAATATCATGTATGAAACGAGTCGCCAGTCCAGGTTCCATGCACGATACTGGATGCTTGGGGCTGGTGCACTGGGACGACCCAGAGGGAGGGTATGGGGAGGGAGGAGGGAGGAGGGTTCAGGATGGGGAATACAGGTATACCTGTGGCGGATTCATTTTGATATTTGGCAAAACTAATACAATATTGTAAAGTTTAAAAATAAAATTAATTAAAAAAAAAAGGAGTTTGGGATTAAAAGTTACACACTACTGTATATAAAATAATCAAGGTCCTAGTGTACAGCACAGGGAACTATATCCAATGTCTTGTAATAACCTATAAAGTAAAAGAATCTGAAATAAATTTAGCACCGTGTATTTGACTAGTTGCTGTCACTTTTATTATTTTAACTATTTTTGTTTAAGTAGTCATCAGTTTTTTTGTGCTCCCTCTTATATAAATTATTATCATAAAAGATAAACCTTCTGAGGGCTCTATCATGTTGTCTGGAAGGTGGATTCTGACTGCAGCCAGTGATATTCCTGTCTGCCACTCCAATTTCTTGACATCCCTGGTGAAAGTTGTGTTTTCTCTTCACTCAGCGTGTTCGCTCAAAGCTCAAAAAATAAATGTTATTTCAAGTTATGGTGGGGGTGGGGCGGGGAAAGTTGTGTAGAGCAACATATACACTGCTATTAATCTTGAAAACTGTCTCAAGGAAGAAATTTTTGAACCAGTTTGACTCTTGGAATCAGGAGAGCAGTGTTCTCATTTGGAGAACAATATTTTTAACAATGACTTTGATGTGGTACTAGAAATTCCATTATATCTCATTTAAAGATTAAGTCGCTTGTTTTCTTGTGCTGGTAATATTTTTTTTCTGCCACTTCTGGATAATTATCAAGCTTATTTGTTGTAATGAAAGGGACTTTTTTGAGAGAGCCCTCTGCTTCTTCTGCTGGTCTCTGTGTGAAATCGTTGTACTGCTAGGGTGTGTGTAGCCAGAGGCAGGGTAGGGGCAGTCATGATGGCAGTGGTAGAAAGGTCCTAACTTGGATGAGTATAGGGTTCCAAGAAGCAATCAAGCAATAGGAAGGTAGTTAGTCACTGCTGTCTATGGGGTCGCACAGAGTTGGACACGACTTAAGCGACTTAGCAGTAGCAGTAGTCACTTCTAACTACCAGAAGTGAAATGAAGAGTCTTTGCAGACTCAGGGGAGGAAAGAGGATAGATTAACCAGAAAGGCCAGTTGGATTAGCCAGGCAGCAAGAGGTTGCTAGGTAGTATAGCTTACTGGTTAAAGCACGGATTTTAGATTACATAATCCAGTCTAAACAAAATAGAGGAAGCGGTCATGGACTTTATGGCTCATATTATTATTATTACTGATGCTTTTGAGTACAGAACTACAGAGATAGTAAATATGAGAAGTTTTAGCACACAAAATGTTGCTCAATAAATGCTTCATTTGAAAAAACACCAGTCCCCTTTAATTTCACTTGTCTCACAAGGATGGGTCCTTCTCCATTAGATTCCACTCTTCATCTCCTTAAGCTTTGTTCACTCATTTGTTGAATTTGGCATGCAGCTGTTTCCTACATGAAATCATGAGGCCCCCAATAAGCAAAAGCTGCACTGAGATAATTTTTTATATTCCCTTCAGTGCCATATAAAAATGTCATTAGCCAAAGCACAGCAAACCAACCTCTAAGAACTGGCCTTTTGCACGAAGTATTCACTGACTAGCATAGCCTACAGAACATACAGACTTAGTTTCTGTATGATGCAGTGTTACCTATGGATATATATTATATATAGTAAGGAATATTTTGTTTGGAAGTGATGAAATCCCATCTCAAACTGACATAAGCAAATGGAATTTGTGGAGTAAGTAGGTATGACATTCAAGAGAAGATCAGATTTCAAGTGTGATTGAGTCTAAGAGATCAAAACATGCTGGCAGTGCTCTCTTTTCCTGTGTCTTTCAGCTCTTCTTTTTTCTGACTTCATCTTTGTTCTTGAGAAGTAAGCTTGCCCCACAGGGTGGTGGCCAGCAATTCCATGCCTCTGTCCTAGTCTCTCACAACCTTGGTGGAAAGAGTCTTTAATATTAGCTCCAATTGCTTCTGGCTGTGTCATGCACCTACCCCAAAGCTAATCACCAAGGCTGTTACATTTGGCTTAGGTCTAGATCACATGTTGACCCTGATATCCAGGTGAGAATGGGGGAATAGTCACACACAACTCTCATGAACTAGTTGGAGGACAGGTGGTGCCAGGGAATTTCAGGGTTACTGGAAACTGTACAGATGAGCAGAGTAGCAAAGCAACAGACACAAGTCTTTTTTTTTTTAAGTTTCTTTTTTTTAATATAAATTTATTTATTTTAATTGGAGGTTAATTACTTTACAATATTGCATTGGTTTTGCCATACATCAACATGAATCTGCCACAGGTATACACGTGTTCCCCATCCTGAACCCCCTCCCTCCTCCCTCCCCGTACCATCCCTCTGGGTTGTCCCAGTGCACCAGCCCCAAGCACCCAGTATCATGCATCGAACCTGGACTGGTGATTCATTTCATATATGATATTATACATGTTTCAATGCCATTGTCCCAAATCATCCCACCCTCTCCCTCTCCCACAGAGTCCAAAACACTGTTCTATACATCTGTGTCTCTTTTGCTGTCTCGCATACAGGGTTATCGTTACCATCTTTCTAAATTCCATATATATGCGTTAGTATACTGTATTGGTGTTTTTCTTTCTGGCTTACTTCACTCTGTATAATAGGCTCCAGTTTCATCCGTCTCATTAGAACTGATTCAAATGTATTCTTTTTAGTGGCTGAGTAATACTCCATTGTGTATATGTACCACAGCTTTCTTATCCATTCATCTGCTGATGGACATCTAGGTTGCTTCCATGTCCTGGCTATTATAAACAGTGCTGTGATGCACATTGGTCTTATGTTGATTTGGCATTTTTCTCTACTACATTTGGAGGTTATTACATGTGAGGCTGTATTTTCCTCTTTTATCTCTTCTAATTTTGAAACAGAATATACAGTTTTGATATAATACAGACTCAACACAGTTGAGTTGAATTGCTTCTCTTGGTAGAGTCTAGAAGAGCCATAGCTGTTCATCTAGATTGTCCCTTGACTAATTACTGTTACTATAAACTCAGTTTCTTTCTTCTTCTCTCTGTATCTTAAACTTCTCTTCCTGAGAGCACCAAGGAACTATCTAATTCTTCCACCTTACCTGCTGAGCTACAAACTTAATTTTGTTTCTTTCTTCCCTTGTTTTACCAACGCCCCATACATTCTTCCTGTTGCTTAAGTTTGGGGCTTCTCTCCCATGTCACCCATGTTAAAATCATTGTATCATACTATCTTCTCATTATCTTCGCTTCTTTTCTATTGCCACTGTTACCACCTCTGTTTTTGTCTTTGTTTTACAACACCTATAGTGGCTTCCTAATTTTTCAGATGTCTTTCAGTGTCTCTACCTGTTTCCTATACACTGACCTAAGTTAAAGTTCCTATAGAATAACATATTTGATCATTCTTTAGAAGTCATCTCTACCCTTTCCTCATTTTACAGGTAATGAAACTGAAAAGAGATCAAGATAACTGTAGAGTGTCATGAAGTCAGTGTGTGGTATTGTGCATATGTCATATGTCATTCCCACACAGAAGAATAACCAGTTGTTCTCCATTGCTCATATTTTGAATTAGCATTCATGTCTTCCATTCTAGACTGCACCTTCCATCTCTACTTTTCCTCTTCATGTCACATTCTAGACACATATGGGTTCTGTTCACCTCTGTAAAATTTGTTGTTCTGCCTCTTTCCCTCCCTTCTCTTACCTCTCCAACCCACATGCTAATCCTTGAGCAGATGCCATTTTCCCAAGTGCTTCCTTTAGTCATCCAACAGAAAGTGGTCATGCTACTTCTGAGTCTTGATGTTCCTTCATCCTTTCGTCTAATACCAAGGGTAGCTATTTATCAGGTGTGTACTTTGTGCCACATCCTGTGTCAAGCCCTTACTTATTCTACCTTGCTCAAAGATGCCCACTCCTATGTTGTATCTAATAACCGTGCTGGAGTTAATCCATCTTATCATCTTTGTTACTTTCGCATTACTCAGAATAATACCCAGCATGCAGGAGATCATCAGTGGGCATCTGTTGAATGGATGAAAGAGTCAATAAATGAAGGAATGCAATTATTTCTAAATTAAAGATCAGCTTGATGCAGGGGTCCATTATTCCTGATGAAAATGGCAGATGATCTTTCTGTTCTGTGTCGGAATGGGACTAGTTACCATAGAAATGCATTCCTTTCTCTTACCTGAATTTTGCAGAAGCACCAACAACTTGCATTTCAATGTCAAGGCCTTAGAGCTCTAATACTTCTTGACTTCACCTAACTCACGTGACTAACATGAAAGTGAAAGTTGCTCAGTCGTGTCCAACTTTTTGTGACCCCATAGACTATACAGTCCATGGCATTCTCTTGGCTAGAATACTGGAGTGGGTAGCCTCTCCCTTCTCCAGGGAATCTTCCCAATCCAGGGAGCAAACCCAGGTCTCCTGCATTGCAGATGGATTCTTTACCATCTGAGCCACAAAGGAAGCCCAAGTGACTAAACCAGAGCTCAAATTTGCTCTCTTGGAAAATCCACAATTTTGTTTCAAATACGTTGTATCCATGGTCTTATTGCTGTACCAGACAGCTTTCTGGATCTGCTATTAGAATCCACAGGGTTGCTCATACTTACTTGTCACTGGATGTCTAGGATATGGGATTTGCTCTTTATGGAATGAGAATTTTTTAAGACAAGGGTCTCATAAAGTTTGACCATATAAGATAGTTTCTTCTAAATGAAATTGCCAAATCTCGAATGGCTCTCCCTTGCTGTCAGGGTGAAGTACAAGTTTGTAACCACAGAATTCAACCTTTATGCAGTTTATAACATATATGCATTACCCTCTGCTTCTTTCTGCAAACCCTATTCATTGGACGTATCTTGGATACACACTAAGTATGGGAAGATCATAGAAATAACAGTTCTGGACTATAGTAAATTGGTGTGAGCATGCTCTGCTTAGAGATAGTCAAACTCATTAAAGAGCTATTTTAGCAAACAAACAAATAAACCAAAGCAACTCCCTTTCCTCCCCCCAAACTCTCCACATGAAGTAGCAAAAGCTGGATTTGGATTACAGAGTTGGGGGCAGGGCACCTGATCTTCACCATTTCCCTCATCCTCTTTATGCTGTCCTGTCACTATACCCTTGCTTATGTATGAGTTTCTGCCCTTGCTGAAGAGCTACTAGCTCAGATGTCAGTCAGTCAGAAAGCATCCCCCTTGTCTGAGCTCCCATTACACTCATCTGTACCTCTGTTACTCCAGCACATAATATCCAACATTGTAGTTAATTATTGCAAGCAACGCATTCCCCCAGGAGATCATATGCTACTAGAGTGCAGGGCGTGTGTCTTAGACATCCATATGTCCAAAGTGCATTGCACAAAGCCTTGTCATTAATAGAGTCTTGGGTAACACCCATTGGCTGGTACTTGATCCATCAGTGTGTGTGTACACTAAAATAGAATTAACCAACCAGTTGCATGACTGTCTCTCTGTGCTGTTTTACAGAGCTCAAACAGTCTTTTATTTTCCCACCTGAACTCTGACACATTCTCATTTTAATAATGAATAATTCTAATAACTGGTAATTGTAATAATGTTCCCTGAGATGGGATAATTTCAGTTGACTCACTTGACGTATCTATAAACACACTGGATAATATAAAATGCATCTTTGTGAATTTGCCCTTAATAATGTTAGGAAGCACTAGGCTTTTGTTTGATTAGTTTTTCACAGTGTCCCCAGTCTGGTTCAGAGCTTACAGTTAAGAGAAAGTTGGGAGACATTTATGTTTTCCAATATGTATAAGCCAATTTGTATAAGCTACAAATCATAATGTATAATTCCAAATATATGAAATTCTGGAAAAGGCAAAGCTATGGAGACAATAAAAAATCAGTGGTTTCCAAGGACTAGGGAGAGAGGAAGGATGAAAGGGTAGAGCGTGGAGAATTTTTAAGGGCAGTTGAAACTATTGTGTGCCACCAGTGGATATATATCATTCCTTCTACATTTGTCAAAACTCATAGGATGTACACAAAGAGTAAAAACAATGAGCTTTAGTTAATTATAACCAATGTACCACACTAACGCAAGATGTTAATAATAGTGAGAAAAACAGAGGCTGTCTGGGAATTGCCACGTTTTTCAGCAACCATTGCTCCAGAAAATAATCAGTAATCATTAATTTGAATAATTAAGACACTAAAATATCCCAATTGTCAAGAGATGACTTCTTAGATATTTTACCTAAAACAATTCTTTTTGGTCAACGTGGGAAGTTAGAGAAAGCCCATTGCAAGGATGTCTATGGTTAAGGAGATGGAGAGTAGACTGCTGCTGCTGCTAAGTCGCTTCAGTTGTGTCCAACTCTGTGCAACCCCATAGACGGCAGCCCACCAGGCTCCTCCATCCATGGGGTTTTCAGGCAAGAACACTGGAGTAGGGTGCCATTGCCTTCTCTGGGAGAGTAGACTAGGTAAGCCAAAATGACGGTTAATTCCCTTGAGTACTTTTTCCAAACATAGAACTTTTAAAGCAATTATTTCTAAGATGTCATGATCATTAAGTCTAATAAAAATACTTTAGAAGAGACAGGATTCAAAAAAAATAATAGAGCATCTGTGGGTAGTTAGTCCAAGAATGACCTTGTATTTACAGTGCTCCTTGTTCTACCACCCAATGAAACATATTGCAGTTCCCTCTCTCTCCCCCATTCCAGGTTCACTTCTGGAAGGAGCACTGGGATAAGCTATTTCTACAAACCCTCCTGTTGAGTGAAGCACTATCATGGAGTTGTCACCAGTTTCGAATTGACAGAATAAAAGTGAAACCAAAGCTAGTAGATAAATGGGTCTATTTGTTTTTATTTCAGTTACTGCTTTCATTTTTTATTATTATTACTGTGAGTAAACAAGGGCTAGAAATAGAAGCACATATGCAGATTTATTTTTTTATTCTCCCGATTCCTGTCTGCTGGCTGCCATTCCTGAAATTGCTTGGCCCGTACTGGTGGCTGCCTCTAAGCTCCTGCCAGAAGAAAGAGCAGAGCGTTCCCAGTGTTGGAGAGAGGACAGTTGCGCCAGGGCCACTTTTCTGACTTAGGAAAACAGCCCCTGGTCTTTCCGTCTTTGAGACTGATGGATTGAGTCTTTGTTTTTGGTGCCGCAGCTTTTTTTGTGTGTGTATGCCTGAGGCTGTTAGCAGAAAGCTGTTTGTGTCGGAGGCTGTGTACCGTGCCATCTTGGCAATTCTGTGTTTTCAGCATTTCACCAACGCAAACAGTAAGATAAATTGTAATTGAGGCTGCCTTTCTATAAATCATGCCACAGAGAATGAGCACCTCCAAGTGATGGGTCCAGTAGGAACTTCTGTCCCTCGCCTGGGGACAGTGGTGGTGGGAGCGCAGTATTGGAAAATCAGTCTGAAGTATCTCGGTAGTTGATGAGCAATGATGCTGCTGCTGCTAAGTCACTTCAGTCGTGCCGACTCTGTGCGACCCCATAGACGGCAGCCCACCAGGCTTCCCGTCCCTGGGATTCTTCAGGCAAAAACACTGGAGTGGGTTGCCATTTCCTTCTCCAATGCATGAAAGCGAAAAGTGAAAGTGAAGTCCCTCAGTCGTGTCTGACTCTAGCGACCCCATGGACTGCAGCCTACCAGGCCCGTCTGTCCATGGGATTTTCTAGGCAGAAGTACTGGAGTGTGGTGCCATTGCCAGTGGGGAAGAAATAGAAAATAAATTCTAGGTTTCCTGGCAAAATTATGAATGCTGAACACTGATAGGACTGGGAGAGCAGGGGGCAAATAGTAATAAATTAGCAAACCATAAAATCCAGTTTCAAATGAGAGGAGGCGCTCACGGGCAGGGTAGTTCCTGTGTGCTTACTTGGGCAGACAGGAGCTGGGCAATCTCCAATTCAAGGAGTAGCCAGCCTTCCCTTTTCCTCATTATTTTCATTATTGTAATTTGACCATATCATGACAACACTGTTGGAATTTAGTGTTTTTGGTGCAATAATGTTAAAATCAAAAATAAAACAAAAATGGCATCTGTATATTTGGCTATGTGATATACAGTGGCACAAAACTAACCTCTGGGTGAGCGCTCATTGCATAGCCCCTTGTGTAACTGGTTTTCCTCAAAGCTCATACAGACTTTCTTGTTCTGGTGTCTTCTGATGTAGCTGAGAATGCATTTGACTGTTGGTTGTCCTTCACTGTTCTTTGAGTACAAAATGTCAACAATGGAGGGGTTTGGGGGCCACTTTACCATCAGACAAAAATATAATACGCCCATCCCTGGATTCATAGGGTACTCCTGCATGGTTCCAGCCCTGAAATGCAAAGTTTTCATGAAACAGGATGGGGGCAGGAGAAATGGTGAAGAGGGGATCAGGTCTTTACCTAACCCCTGTCTTAGCTGTCTTATGTTTCAAGGAATCTGAGTTTTGCCTTGTTCATTCCCCTTGAAGGGGGGCTTCAGCATTCTCAATACCCACATATTTTCATGCTTCTGGACTAGAGTAAAAGTTGCAGGCATTATCTAGAAAAGAAGTGGTCAAGGAGTGTGTATAAAAGTGTGTGTGTGCGTGTGTGTGTGTGTGAGCAATAAATAGAGCCATTTTCTAAAGGTAGAACTTTCAGACAGAATGTGTAACAAAACAGCCTGTGTGCCTGGTAACATTCTTAGCTATCATGGGGTTAGGAACCTCTGCTGTGGGAGTGCAACGATTTCATGGCTTTTATATTTTCTTTGTTTATTTCCCTTTTGCATTGCTACCGTAAGTTCTTTTTGAAAATTCTGGCCTCTACCAGCTGAACTGTGGGGTCTAAGGGAAAGGATTGTGTCTTTCAGTTTGGTCTCTGTCAGCACTGAGACCAGAGAGAAAGATAGAAACATACTCGGAGGGAAAAGAATATGGCTTTCAGCAGAGCTTTTCCTTAAGAGAGCTTTTTTCCCCTTGCTCAAACTTTAGAGGAAATTGTATTTTGTTTGGTTATGGAGGCATTTCCCTTGCTTGAGGACTTTGAGTTTTGTTGGCATCTCTCTCCAAAGGTTGCTCTTGGTTACATATTAAAGGCAACAAGCTCAGCAGGTGAATGAATGAACCTGGGGTTCCAGTTCTGGGAGCTGAGGCTGCCCTCTGAGCAAGGAGGCATTTATGTGCCACTTGATGTCATGGCAACTATTGGCCTGCCAGGATTCTCAGAAGCCTTTTCCCGAGGAGAACCTAGTAGAAATTTAATCAGCAGCCGAGCTGTAAACTCTTCACTATATTTATGAGACTAGCAAAGTCATTATTTCTCTGGTCTTTTTTTGGATAACTTGGTGTTTCAGCAGATTAGGATTTTTGAATCTCCAGTGTTCTTTCTGTGTTGCTCTGGGCATTGCCTGTCATTCTCTGGTTTTAGAACCTTTATTGCAAAAAAAAAATTATTAACAGAATAATCATCTGTTTACTTGTCTGTTTCCCCCATAAAATTTTGAGCTCCTCCATGGAGGCTGTATTTTTTTTAAGCCTATCCCCTGGAGAAGGAAATGGCAACTCACTCCAGTATTCCCATCTAGAAATCCAATGAGCAGAGGAGCCTAGCTGGGTACATTCCATGGGGTCACAACAGTCAGACATGACTTAATAACTAAACCGTCACCACCATCCCTAGTAATTAGCAGAGTATCAGTTCAGTTCAGTTGCTCAGTTGTGTCTGACTCTTTGCAACCCCATGAACTGCAGCACACCAGGCCTCCCTGTCCATCACCAACTCCTGGAGTCCACCCAAACCCATGTCCATTGAGTCGGTGATGCCATCCAACCATCTCATCCTCTGTCGTCCCCTTCTCCTCCTGCCCTCAATCTTTCCCACAATCAGGGTCTTTTCCAATGAGTCAGCTCTTCGCATCAGGTGGCCAAAGTATTGGAGTTTCAGCTTCAACATCAGACCTTTCAATGAACACCCAGGACTGATATCCTTTAGGATGGACTGGTTGAATCTTCTTGCAGTCTAAGGGACTCTCAAGAGTCTTCTCCAATACCACAGTTCAAAAGCATCAATTCTTCAGTGCTCAGCTTTCTTTATAGTCCAACCATCACATCCATACATGACCACTGGAAAAACCATAGCCTTGACTAGACAGACCTTTGTTGGCAAAGTAATGTCTCTGCTTTTTAATATGCTGTCTATGTTGGTCGTAACTTTTCTTCCAAGGAGTAAGCGTCTTTTAATTTCATGGCTGTGGTCACCATCTGCAGTGATTTTGGAGCCCAGAAAAATAAAGTCAGCCACTGTTTCCACTGTTTCCCCATCTATTTTCCATGAAGTGATGGGACCGGATGCCATGATCTTAGTTTTCTGAATGTTGAGCTTTAAGCCAACTTTTTCACTCTCCTCTTTTACTTTCATCAAGAGGCTCTTTAGTTCTTCTTCGCTTTCTGCCATAAGGGTGGTGTCATCTGCATATCTGAGGTTACTGATATTTCTCCTGGCAATCTTGATTCCAGCTTGTATTTCCTCAAGCCCAGCGTTTCTCATGATGTACTCTGCATATAAGTTAAAAAAGCTGCTGCTGCTGCTAAGTCACTTCAGTCATGTCCAACCCCATAGATGGCAGCCCACCAGGCTCCCCTGTCCCTGGGATTCTCCAGGCAAGAACACTGGAGTGGGTTGCCATTTCCTTCTCCAATGCATGAAAGTGAAAAGTGAAAGTGAAGTCACTCAGTCGTATCCGACTCTTAACAACCCCATGGACTGCAGCCTACCAGGCTCCTCCGTCCATAGGATTTTCCAGGCAAGAGTACTGGAGTGGGGTGCCATTGCCTTCTCCGGTTAAATAAGCAGGGTGACAATATACAGCCTTGATGTACTCCTTTTCCTATTTGGAACCAGTCTGTTGTTCCATGTCCAGTTCTAACTGTTGCTTCCTGACTTGCATAAAGATTTCTCAGGAAGCAGGTCAGGTGGTTTGGTATTCCACAGTTTATTGTGATTTACACAGTCAAAGGCTTTGGCATAGTCAATAAAGCAGAAATAGATGTTTTTCTGGAACTCTTTTGCTTTTTCAATGATCCAGCAGATGTTGGCAATTTGATCTCTGGTTCCTCTGCCTTTTCTAAAACCAGCTTGAACATCTAGAAGTTCATGGTTCACGTATTGCTGAAGCCTGGCTTGGAGAATTTTGAGCATTACTTTACTAGCGTGTGAGATGAGTGCAATTGTGCAGTAGTTTGAGCATTCTTTGGCATTGGAATGAAAACTGATGTTTTCCAGTCCTGTGGCCACTGCTGAGTTTTCCAAATTTGCTGGCATATTGAGTACAGCACTTTCACAGCATCATCTTTCAGGATTTGAAATAGCTCAACTGGAATTCCATCACCTCCACTAGCTTCCTAAGGCCGACTTGACTTCACATTCCAGGACATCTGGCTCTAGGTGAGTGATCACACCATTGTGATTATCTGGGTCGTGAAGATCTTTTTGTACAGTTCTTCTGTGTATTCTTGCAAACTCTTAATATATTCTGCTTCTGTTAGGTCCCTACCATATACCATTGGGTATAGCAGAGTATACCCAATAGGTAATTTATACACATTTCTTGGGTACCTGTTACTTCTTTATAATTTTCACTCTTCTCTTTCTCTCTGTCACACACACACATAAAAATCCAAAGAATAGTTAAGTTAATGCATGCAACTCAACACCCCCCACATACTCTTTCCTTTTCCAGACCGGAATTTTAATAAATGACATTCCTTTCTAAAGGCTCAACATTTCGGAATTGTCTCTTTCTCTCAAGCTTGGCTCTAGTACAGCAGCAAATCATGTAATGTCTACCTGCAAAATATATCCTGAATATGATCATTTCGCTCATCTTCCTATACTACTCAATTGGTAGGAGTCCAAAATTTTTGAGTTGTCTGTGATGCCTCTTTTATTCTCAGATCTCACAACTGTACTATCACCAAATCTTACTGGTTTATCTCCAGAATATTTTGCAAATCTCTCACCTTCCCAATTTCACCACTCACAGGCTAAATTAAGGAAATGTCCCTCTTCCCTGAGCCACCTCAATAGTCTCTTCTCTGTGGTTCCTCCACTTTCTGCCAATGCTCTTTAAAACTTTAATCAGATCTATGGCAGATTGTTCCTGAAATGCTTCCGTACACTTCCGTCATGCATGTAAGACCCCAGATCCTATTAAAGACAGACATGCCTTATACATGAAGTCCTCCCTGCTTCCTCTCTGACTTTGTCTCCTGAAGCTTCTCTTCTGTGCTCACTGTTCTAGATACACTGGGCTGGATTGTTCCTCCCACATACCACCACGTTCCCACTTCACGACCTTCACCCTCACTCTTCTTCCATCCTAGGTCATGCTTCAGATGTTCATATCACCTGCTTTTTCGTTTAATTCAGGTTTCTGGTCAAATGTTAGCTATTTGGAGTGGTATTCCTTGACCGCCTTCACAGAAATAGTACCGCTTGTCTTGCTTCATCCCCTTATCCCGCTTTGATTTTCTTCTTAGCAGTTATCTTTGTATGATGTCAGACAGCTATCGTCATTGATTCAGATTCTGAATATATGAATTAATCTACTCACTAAAATTCATTTCTAACCCCCAAATCAATACTCAGAATTTTGGACATTTGGAAACCTGTGCTGAGTGGCAAAAAAATTGAGTCATCTGATATGCATGTTCCCAACAGAGGTGGAATAAGGCAATGCTCTGCCTTCTTTGAACTCTCGAAGTATAAACAACTGTTTTGTGCCATTTTTTGTGTGTATTTTTGTGCTTTTCTTTGGTGGTTTCACTATTTACAATGGAACCCAAGCAGAGTACTGGGGACCTGTCTGCTGTTCATAGCACAAAAGGCTGGTGACCCCTCATATCATGGAGTTTACATGGTAGCAGAAACAAATGGGCAGCAGGTGGGTAAAATATGTTTAAAATATATCTTCGCATGTAGGAGCTTATTTCAAGGATTGAATTCCCACTCGCTGCAGTAGAAATGTGGATTCTTAACCACTAGACCACCAGGGAAGTCCCAGTATTTATTTTTTAACAACTGTGTTTTCCAGCATCTTGTTCTTTTCTGAATCCTTAGAATATAGAACCACGCATGGTTGAGGTGAAGTGTTCACTAAATTACCGAGTGATTCAATGGATGAAGATAATTAATGAAATATTGTCAAGAATGTCTCCAGAAAAAATTTTGACAAAAATTAGTTTTGGTCTTCCAGACATCATTTTAGTAGGCATGGATCATGCTACCCCTAATCTTACCATAACTCTGTAAGACATGTGTTCTTAGAACTGTCCTACCTCTTCCCATGGAAGTAACCTGCCCAAGCTCATGCTGCGGTCTGGATCAGAAGCTCCACGTTTCCATGTTGTGAATCTTGGCTTGTGTGTTTATGGAGCACACGGGCCATGGAATCAGACAGCCTGGTTTAAATATGACCTCTACACTTACTCTGTGTTTTCAGACCAGTGACTTAGTTCTCTTCAAAGCTCTGTTTTCTGTTCTGTAAGATGATGTTAACTGGAATTCCTCTCAGGGTAGTTGTAGGGTTTAAACACACTGATGCAAACCTAATCCCTGACATATAATAAGTGCTTGTTGGACATTAGTTGTTATTTTTATCATCATGTACTTCGGGCTCTTGGTGTTGGAAAAATACAATTAAAGGGTGTGCAACCAAGGCGAGGGGCACTCAGGATAAAATTTCTCTATTGGGACCTCTTAGCCCATGTGGAAGATCAGTACCTAAGAGCAGTGGTCAGCAGAGGGTTGAATGGTAAGTGTGTTAGACATTGCCAGCCATGTGATCTCTGTTGCAGCACTCAACTATAGACAAATGAACGTGGCTGGGTTCCAGTCAGACTTTCTCTGTGAAAACATGTGGATCATGGCTTGCCAATCTATGCCTTAGACCAGTAGTATTCAACCCCGTTCACACATTAGAGTTACTTGGAGAGCTTTAAAAATACCTTTGCCTAGCTAGTCTATTCCTAGAGATTCTGATTTAAGTTTTCCAAGATGGGGCCCAGGTATTAGTATTGTTTAGAACTTTTAGGCAACTCTAATGAAGAGCTGAGAACCACTGACTTGGGTCACTAAAGCCAAGAACAGAAAAGCATCAGAGCAGTTGCTGGCTTCTGGCTCTATCCCAGCTCCTTCCTCACTCATTTTAGGACCCAGGGATTAGCATTTTTCTGTGCACTCTGGGAAAAGCTTGACTAGACTGTGGTAAGTCCCCTTTGCTTTATGCTCAGATTGTATGACTTTTGAATCTAGAAGGAAATCTAATTATCTGCGTAATAAATGCACTGTACTTTCAGGGCACACAGTCCAGCTGTTACTGTGCATTTTAGCTGGGGCTATGCTGTTTGCTGTTTAATTGTGTTCCAACACTGGCAGTTGGACAGAATCATTTTGAGTGGAAGCAGTCTGCCCATCTCCTTTTCCAAGGCTCTGGTTTCTAGGATGGCACTAGAAGTGGGTTTCCCAGGAGTCAAAATGTGTCAGGCTTTAGGACAAATCACTCTTCTCTAATGGGCCATAGAGTAGTGGTGACACTCCTATTTCTGAGGAGCTCCAAATATTCAGCTGGGCATCATCTACCTGCGATGAAGGTAGAGGTTGACTGAGACAGCCCAATGAGCTTAGTTACAAATGTCCAAGCTCACACAAGGAAGATCTAGAACAGAGTTTCTCCATGTATCATTCCTCTGCATTTATGTTAGAATCATCTAATATCTTGTTAAAATGCATATTTTTGGGCTCCACTCTTGGCTCTCTGAATCAGAATTTTTAGGGGGTGTGCAAAATATACTTTTTTTAACAAGACATCTGAGTAACTTTGCAATTTGAGAGCTGCTATTGTGGAGAAAGCTCTTCGTTATATAAGAACATTGAGATTGAGAGATTTAAAGTCTTCTTCAAAATAACTCAGAACATTGAGATTGAGAGGTTTAAAGTCTTCTTCAAAATAACTCAGTCCGTTGAGAAAGCCAAGGCCTGTATCAAAGTTTTGTGGATCAGGTAGTTAATGTTGTGTAACCAACTCTCCCTAAACTTAGAAGTTTTCAACAGTAAACCTTCATTATGACTCACACCTCTGTGGATTAGTTGGGTGGATTTTTTTTCTTTTTTTTTTGTCTCAGCTAGATTCATTCATGTGTCCATGGTCCACTGTGGCTAAGTTCATCTTGGGTGGGCTTTCTCTTCTAGTTAGTGCTCAGCTGGCTGTATGCAGGTCTGAGATGGCTGCAGACTGGGTTCTGTTCTATGTGGTCCTACATCCCCTAGCAGGCCAGCCCAGCTTTGTTCACCTACGGTGGCAGCATTCTGAAGGATTGGAAATGTTCACAGCTTCTTAGGGACCATGCTCAGAACCAGGACCATCATTTCTACTGCATTCTGATGCCAAAACATGGGGTGAAGAAATAAAGGCTAGTTCTTGAAGGGAAGAACTGAGAATCCTTTTGCAAAGGTTTTAGAAACAGGGAGGCTGAATGAATTCATCAGAGCTGCCACACAGTGTCCTGGCCTTTCCAACATTTGAGTACCTTTGGAAAATGGTCCTCTGTCAGCTTTTACAAATGTTTAGGGAACATCATAAATGAATATTCCCTTGGGTTCTCTTTCATGATTTTGCTCATAAAATAAGAATCAAAAATCATGAATCTAAAGGGACCTAAGAACTCATTGGCTTAAACCCCATCTGACACTTTAATTTTCTGATGGTATCACTTTAATCCAAGTGCTCATCCATTTTCTACTTAAACACATCCAGTAACTCCCTGGAGAACTTGTTGCCATGTGAGACAGCTTCTTTCAGCACTAGGGAGTTCTTTCCATTAAAATATTATTTCTTATGTCAAGCCAACACTTACTTCTGTCTAGATCACCTTCTGGTCCTGCTTCTGCCCTTTGATACAGCAAGAGAAAGTCTCATTGTCCTTCCACAGAACAACTTTTCCCCATATTTGAAAACAGTTATAAACCTCTTTGCCCCTTGGTCAGTTTTTTGTGTCACAAACCCAAGTTCTGACAACTTTTCTAGGATAGAGTTTGCCTCCTTGGTCAGTTTTTTGTGTTGCAAACCCAAGTTTCAAAAACCTTCCAAGGAAAGAGTTTGAGTTCTCTTACGATTCAGGTTGTTTCCTTGATAACACTCATTTTCCAATGGCAGTGTATGTTTTGGAATGAACACTTGTTTTGGAATCAGATGGCTTGGAATTTACTTTGGGATCTTGAGCAAATCCATTACACCCATGGGGCCTCCATGCCGTCCTGCAGGAAGTATGGAGAGAAATAAACATATAACAGTATTTATTTTGAATCAGTCAGGCTGTATACAAAAATACCTGTCAGGGGCAGATCTTCCATAGATGTTGGTTTATTTTTGTCTTTGCTATTATTTTTCTGAAAGAATACTTTGAAGTACACACTATCGTTCCCTTTAGTGTCTTGAGTTTTAATGAACTCTTAGATTTTCTGGCCACATATTAATACTAATATCATGAACATCTTTAAATAGTCCACCTGAAAATATATTTTAAATGGTGTTTCATATGGTAGGTATAGTGAAGTCTTCATCTCTTTCATGTTGAAAGCAGGTATTATTGTTTTGATACTTAAAGAAAGCAATTTAAATTAAATGACCTGAAACTAAATAATAATAATAATATGTTCTTCCCATCTCTTTTAGATTCAGGTTTTGGGGAAAGAAAAACAGATTTGAACTTGGAAAAGAGTTAAAGACAAATTGAATGCAGTGAATAGCCAGGAAAATAAGTGATAAAGAGGATATTAATTGTAGGATGTGATGTGAGACCAAAGTAGATGAAGGAGAAAGAACACAGGTACAAGAGGAGGGTTGTGGGTCAGAACAAATAAAGTCTGTTAGAGGAGGAATATCAACATTTGTGTTCAAAAGGTACTGCTTAAAATGAGATGTTTCTGAATCATAATGCATAAAAATGAATAGAATCTGATTGCAAAGGAAAATGGTCAAGAGAGTAAGACTATGGAGACAAAAGAATAGATTTTGGTAAATAATATGTGAATTGTTTACAAAATTTTCTTATATGATTGTTAGCTCAGAAAATACTCTTCAGCATAAAAGAGGATAAAATGAATTGTGAAAATGATTTGTAAATAAAAGCGCTGAATAGATTCAAGGCACAGTGTCGTTCATGCATGGTATACCCAAATGAGCCATCATTCCTGTGAGGTTATGAACACTTGTTTTGCTCTTAGATTAAGCAGTTACCGCCCCCCCAACCCCGCCCCCCGCAAAAAAGATAATACAGCACAGTAATAAGAGCATTGGGTTGGGAGTCAAGAGCCTGGGTTCAGATTCCAGCTTCACAACTAGCTAGCTATGTGTCACTAGACAAGTCATGTAGGTTTTCTGAGCCTTAGACTCTCCATGTGTAAAAAGAATTGGGCACTCTCAGCTATAAAAATATTATTCTCTGATTCTGTGCCATCAAGCAGCTCAGTAGAAGTTTGTTTACAGGGATCATGATTTCAGATGGCTTTCTGTCAGCCAAGGGCCTCTAGTTTATTTGAAGAGATTGCCTGAAGTTATGGTGCATTAAGTGAACAAATGACCAGATTAATGGTCGGATGGATTACATAAAAGCAATTTGAAAGCTTATAAGAGAAACCCGTTACTACCATTTCCTTCTCCAGGGGATCTTCCTGACTCAGGGATCAAACCTGTGTCTCTTATGTCTCCTGCACTGGCAGATGGATTTTTTACCACTAGTGCCACCTGGGAAATTCCCAGATTCCTGGTGGGATGCTTTATTCCCTTTGGCCATTAGAGGTGTTCTGATGAAAAACTCTGGAAAGCATTGTCTTAAACTGTATATAGGACATCCTGTGCTTTCCTCACTGATTTCTTAGAGTAATGAAACTTATGAACTTGCTTTTAAAATAGTCCTTCATTTTTGCTGTTGTAATCTTACCTCTTTTAAGTTTCAAGGGAGGATGTTTCAAATTTGATAAGAAAAGTGTGTATCTACTTAAATCTCTCTGCTTTCATAGCCTGCACTCTCACAGCCCGTCTTCAAGTCTTCATTTTATTCCTCACACTCACTCTTCTGGAATTGTTTTCTTCTCTTCTTCTTGAATCTTTTACATGACCTTGTTCAGCTCCTTTTCCATCTCTGCTTTCTCCTTTGAGATGTGACTGCTAAACCAATGTACACTGATCCACAGCCAAATGAATTTTACTTTTGTAAGAGGATGAGATAATGTTTGTTTTATTTCCAACATCTTTTCTAATGTCCAGAAATCTTCACCTTTGTTAGCTGCAATGTTTTGGGGGGAACTTATCCTTCAGGCCAAGTCCTACTCATCTATTCTGACTCAGCTCCTGGCCTAGTGTCAAGTCCAGCAGAACTGACCACTCCTTCCTTTGAGTTCTCCTAGCTCTCCTCTGCTTCCATGGGCAGGAGTCTCCTTGTGTCATGATGCACTTAGTTGTTGAACGTCCATCGTATCTTCCAGGCTTTGAATTTCACAGGATCAGGGAACCTTGGGTTATTCACCTTGGTATTATCATACCTCGCACTGAATTTAGCACATGCTAGTACTGGAGAAGGAAATGGCACCCCACTCCAGTACTCTTGCCTCGAGAATCCCATGGACGGAGGAGCCTGGTGGGCTACAGTCCACGGGATCTCAAAGAGTCAGACACGACTGAGCGACTTCACTCACTCACTCACTCAGTACTCAGTTGACATTAAATAGATAAAGTGAAATGGTTTGAATTAGTTGATTACAGGGAATATTTATAATAATTTTGAGATTCTTTTATTCACTTCCCCAGTGGCTCAGATGGTAAAGTGTCTGCCTACAATGTGGGAGACTTGGGTTTGATCTCTGCGTCAGGAAGATCCTCTGGAGAAGGAAGTGGCAACTTATTCCAGTACTCTTGCCTGGAAAACCCCATGGACGGAGGAGCCTGGTAGGCTACAGTCCATGGGGTCGCAAAGAGTCAGACACGATTGAGCGACTTCACTCACTTTATTCATTGGTGGCATCCAGTGTTCAAGAGTAAATAAGCCCAATGTAAGGGAATGCATCTTATAATCTAGACTTGTAGAAATGGAGTGGGTGGGACTTCAAGGTTATATTGTCAGGTAAATTATAGGATACACAATTAAATTTGATTTTCACATAAATAACATTAAAAAATATGCATATCCTTAATGTTACATTGTGTACAGTTACACAAAATATTTGTTCATTTTAAACTGAAATTTGAATTCTCTAGGCATTCTATATTTTTATTTGATAAATCTAGCAATCCTACTCCAAGGTCAAATAGTCCTACTCTCTCCTGCAGGCCACTCCAGTATTCTTGGGCTTCCCTTGAGGCTCAGCTGGTAAAGAATTCGCCTGAAATGTGGGAGACCTCAATTCGATCCCTGGGTTGGAAAGATACCCTGGAGAAGGGGAAAGCTACCCACTCCAGTATTCTGGCCTGGAGTCCATGGGGTCGCAAAGAGTCAGACACAACTGAGTGACTTTCACTACTGCAGGCAGTTGTAAGTCCACACTAAGATTCAGCTCACAGATTGGCATTCCTCAGGCAGCACCTGGTCACTTGGTTTAAAACATATCTTATTTGTCCTGTGATACATTTTAAATTTTTGCCAAAATTGAAAAAAATATGGAAATTTCCCATTAAAAATATCAGAATTTTCAGGTTCTCTTAAATGTTGTAAAACCTGAACACATTGGCCTAGCACTTCTGTCCAGCTAGGGAGTAACTGAGCCCGTTTTCAGATGGAGCATGAGCTCTCAGGACTACCTGCTTCTCCCCAGGATTGTGGGGAAATGTCACCTGCCGAACATCACATATGGTGTTTTTCTTAGAGTTAAGAGGAAAGTGATAATGCTCAAAATTCTCCAAGCCAGACTTCAACAGTACATGAACCGTGAACTTCCAGATATTCAAGCTGGATTTAGAAAAGGCAGAGGAACCAGAAATCAAATTGCCAGCATCCGCTGGATCATTGAAAAAGCAGGAGAGTTCCAGAAAAACATCTGCTTTATTGACTATGCCAAAGCCTTTGACTGTGTGGATCACAACAAAATGTGGAAAATTCTTATAGAGATGGGAGTATCAGCCTACCTTACTTGCATCCTGAGAAATCTGTATACAGGTCAAGAAGCAACAGTTAGAACTGGGCATGGAACAATAGACTGGTTCCAAATTGGGAAAGGAGTATGTCAAGGCAGTATATTACCACCCTGCTTATTTAAATTCTATGCAGAGTACATCATTCAAAGTGTCGGGCAGGATGAAGCACAAGCGGAATCGAGATTGCTGGGAGAAATACCAATAATCTCAGATATGCAGATGGCACCACCCTTATGGCAGAAAGCGAAGAAGAACTAAAGAGCCTTTTGATGAAAGTGCAAGAGGAGAGTGGAAAAGTTGGCTTAAAACTCAGCATTCAGAAAACTAAGATTATGGCATTTGATCTCATTATTTCATGGAAAATAGATGGGGAAACAATGGTAACAGTGACAGACTTTATTTTGGGGGGCTCCGAAATCACTGCAGATGGTGACTGCAGCCATGAAATTAAAAGACACTCCTTGGAAGAAAATCTATAAACAACCTAGACAGCATATTTAAAAGCAGAGATGTTACTTTGCTGACAAAGGTCCATCTAGTCAAAGATATGGTTTTTCCAGTAGTCATGTATGGATGTGAGAGTTAAAGAAAGATGAGCACCAAAGAATTGATGCTTTTAAACTGTGGTGTTGGAGAAGACTCTTGAGAATCCTTTGGACTGCAAGGAGATCAAACCAATCAATCCCAAAGGAAATCAGTCCTGAATATTCATTGGAAGGACTGATCAGATCAGATCAGATCAGTCGCTCAGTCGTGTCCGACTCTTTGCGACCCCATGAATCGCAGCACGCCAGGCCTCCCTGTCCATCACCAACTCCCAGAGTTCACCCAGACTCACGTCCATCAAGTCAGTGATGCCATCCAGCCATCTCATCCTCTGTCGTCCCCTTCTCCTCTTGCCCCCAATCCCTCCCAGCATCAGAGTCTTTTCCAATGAGTCAACTCTTCGCATGAGGTGGCCAAAGTACTGGAGTTTCAGCTTCATCATCATTCCTTCCAAAGAAATCTCAGGGCTGATCTCCTTCAGAATGGACTGGTTGGATCTCCTTGCAGTCCAAGGGACTCTCAAGAGTCTTCTCCAACACCACAGTTCAAAAGCATCAATTCTTCGGTGCTCAGCCTTCTTCACAGTCCAACTCTCACATCCATACATAACCACAGGAAAAACCATAGCCTTGACTAGACGAACCTTTGTTGGCAAAGTAATGTCTCTGCTTTTCAATATGCTATCTAGGTTGGTCATAACTTTCCTTCCAAGGAAATGATGCTGAAGCTGAAACTCCAATACTTTGGTCACCTGATGAGGAGAACTGACTCACTGGAAAATACCAATGAGCTGGGAAAGATTGAAGGCAAGAGGAGAAGGGGATGACAGAGGATGAAATGGTTGGATGGCATCACCAACTCAATGGACATGAGTTTGAGAAAGCTCTGGGAGTTAGTGATAAACAGGGAAGCCTGGCGTGCTGCAGTCCATGGGGTTGCAAAGAGTTGGACATGAATGAATGACTAAACTGAACTGAAAAGATAGCTGTAAGAGTGTCAAGGGTTTCAATAAAAATGTGGAAAATCTTCTTTGATAAGCAAAGAAATTTCCTTAGTGCCTTAAGTGCCAGCAAAACGAGCCTGCATCTAAAGAATACAAGTAATGGTCCTGTTTTTCTTACACCTCCCCTCACATATTCACACAACAGACTTGACAGCATTTGAGTTCTTGATCTCCACTAGAATGTAAGATTCCTGACAGCAGAGACTTTTTGTCTTTTTGGTTCACTAATGTACCTTAAACCCATGGATCAGGACTGGCTCTTAATAGGTATTTGATCAATATTTGTTAACTGAAGAAATAGATGATATAAACCATTTGAGAGAGAGAAAACCTTTGTGGCTAGAAGTCTTCAAAAAGTGAAGAAAAATGTTGCCATCTCCAATAGAATGGCATAACTAGGTGACTCTCTCTATCTCTCTTTTTTTAATAAATATGCCTATGGTGTAGATGCCTTGTACCTGCCAAGGGCAAAGGAAAATGGTTGCTGAGGACAAAAGTTCTTGTCTCTGTCCCCAGAGCTTAAAGGGACATTAGGTGGAATTATCCCCTCTGAAGAAGGAGCCAGGGCACATATTGGAAAGTGCTGTCTCTTGTTATGAGATCCTGGTTTCTCTCCTGTCTCCTGCAATTATTGCCACAACCCAGGAAGGGGTGTGGGGGGGAGCATTTCCTGTAGCTCTTTGTAGCCCAACTAAGCCCTCCCACTCGCTCTGTGATTACCAAGGATATAGATACAGAGAACTTATTTTGAGCAGAAACCAGTCTCATTTTATTAGAAAGATCAGGCTGTCATGACCACAATTCAGCAGAATGCTATACAAACTATATGAGTTTTAAAGAAAAAAGTCAGAACAGTTACATAGTAAGTTTGAGTTTGCCTATAGACTAGAGCTTTTGTGTAAATGTATTCCAAAGCATCCTTCCCTGTACATGGAAGATCTGCTGGCTCTAGGGAATCTGGCTGGAATACCAAAGGCTGCTATAAAATGTGTGTTTTGTTGCTTCTTCTGATTATGTCTGGTTACTGCCATATGGTCATTATGAATTCAAATATATTCTTAGAAAATACCCTTAAGGGTGTGGTAAAGATACACAGGACAGAGAAATATAGGCAAATTAGACTTTGGCTTTCAACCACAAACAATCTGGACCTAAACAAAACTTCTGGCCTTACAACTAAATACCTAGTAGTGGAGACAAGAAAACAGCAGAGAAATGTAACATAATCTGTCATTATTACCCCTAGTATCAGGTGTAAGAGGCTGCTATAATAAAGTGTCACAAACTGGACGTGCTGGGGCAATAGGAGTCCACTGTACTGCCATTCTGGAGACTAGAAGTCCAAAATAAAGTTGGTAGCAGGATCATGGGCCCTCTAAAACCTATAGAAGAGTCTTTGATTCTTCCTGTCTTTTGGTAATTTGCCAGAAGTTTTTGGCATCCCTTTGCTTGTAGATACATCACTAAAACTCTCTGTCTTTATGTGGTCTTCTCTCTGGGCATCTTCTTGTCTTCCCTCTGTGTCTGTCTGTGCGTCCAGATTTCTCCTTAGGAGAATACCGGGTTAAGGCCCATCCAGCCTGACCTCATTTTAACTTGATTACATCTGCAAAGACCTTATTTCCATATAAGGTCACATTTTGAGATACTGAGGGTGAGAACTTTGACAGACCATTTTGGGGGAGGAGGAGGATGGGGCATAATTCAACCCATAACCTCCTAACACAATCATATTATTCTTTGAACTTAAGCTTTCTGTATACAACATGTTGTTCTTCTTAAGGAACATTCCTTAACATTGCTTAAATTGCCTTTTTAGTTCTTCAGCTATCAGATGCTTTTCCCTGACAGGCTGATGTAATTAGGAAACGAATAACTGAATCAATAAGGAAAAGAGTGTGCTCTTTCATATTTTCCAGCTGTGCTGATGATTCATTTAGGTCGCTGTGTGTGTTGCTACTGAATATGTGCTTGTTATGAGAGATGAGACCATGTCACATAGTGAAAGAAGGGAGAGAAGAGGAGCTGGATTGTTCTTTGGTAAAAGTCAGGAATGACATCGTTGCAGGAAGGAGACATCATAAGGCAAGATATGGAGAACACAGTCTCATATGTAACTTTGTATAAACAAGAATGTTTTAAATATATTTGCTGTTTGGAAAATACATTTTATTTTAATGTTGCATGAAACACTTTGGGTTGAAGCCATGCAGGACTATATAAACACTAATATGTTGCCTGTCCTAGGAAGGATTCACCACTATCTGTGATAATGTCTCTGAAATACCACTTTATGGAAAATCCCATATTGCTCTGTCCAATTCCAGTTCCCAGATTGCAATTTTAATCCTTGGTCTTTTGAAAAATAGACAAATATATACATTATAGATAGAAAATTATTATAAAAATAGAAATAGAAGAAAGTACAAGACTATATTACTATTGAAATATAATATGTATCTATTTTAAAGAAATTTAAAAATGATGGGAAACTTTAAAAAGTATGTAAATTACCCATCATTCCACAATTCAGAGATAACTGCTGCTAATATTTTAGCATATTCTCTTCAAATATATTTCAAGGTATGCAATATTTTAAATATAATTAGCATCAATATATGCATGTTTTATAACATTTTAAATAATATATTATGGGCATTTTTATACTACTAAAAAATCTTTTAGCACCATCTATTGAATGATTGCCTATGTACTTTGTCTCTCAGTGTTAGAGCTTTTATTCTTTAAATTACTAAAGTAATAGATGTTTGAAATAATTTTGAAAAATCCCGGTAACCAAAAGAAGACAATATCAATTGCTCACAATCTTACCATTGCAGAGATAATTAGTATTAATATTATGACATATAATTCATAGCAGTGTAATTGTCTGAATTTCTGTCTTCCACTGTCCATGATATTTTTAATCTTTGCAATCCCAGAATTTAGTTCAGTGCTTAAAGCATAGTAATTGTTTGAAACACTTTTAGTGAATGAATGAATGAATGAATGAGTGAATGAATGAATTGGAGAGGCTGCAAAGATCCAGCGTGTGGGAGAATAAAATTCGTTTCAGACTCAGCAACTTACTGTAGATTGCGAGACAAGGTAGATAACCCAAGGCCCTTAATGAATAGGAGCCTACTGTTTCTGTTCATTCAAATCAGCCTTGAGACAGAGAATTCAATTTAATTTTTCTCCCATCAATCAAAATGAAGAGCTGAAAAAGCAAAACCAGAGATGGGAGGCAGGAAGTGGAACAGGCTTAGATGAGATCGGCAGCTGAGCTCTTGCTCTTTCTGTTGGGAAGAGCATGGGATGAGAGGAGTCATGCTTCTCCCAAGAGTATACCCAAGCAGGAGCTGTTGGGGGGTTGCATTCTGCCATGTGCAGGGTCCCCTGTGATGGAGGGGCTGATGATTTCCTGGGGGATTAAGACTCCAGTGGCATCAGTGTGACCTTCAAGGTTTTTCCCTGACCTGTCACTAGATTTTGCAGCAAAGGAAGACATAATAATGCTGGGTTTTATTTGAAGGAATTTGGGGTTCTATTTTCTCTGTCTGGAATCTGTTTTGACAGAGAGTCTGATTGATATCTTTGGATAGAAGGCACCAACTGAAGTCTCTTCTATTTTTAATTGAGAAACACCTGTCTTAAGTTTGAGCAATGCCATGAGAAAGAGGGTGATCACATTTCTTAAAACCCTGCATGGGATACTTGGTCCTTGCAATAAATTATGTAGGTGCATTCTTCCCAATGGGATGGTTTGGTCCTCACAAACCCTCTCCTTCCATCCAAACACCTCTCCAATATACGGATTAGATCTGATTAGATATGATACATGAGTGGCTGAAGAATTATGGACAGAGGTTTGTAACATTGTACAATAGGCTGTGATCAAAACAGTCCCCAAGAAAAAGAGACACAAAAAGGCAAAATGGTTGTCTGAGGAGGCCTTACAAATAGCTGAGAAAAGAAGAAAGGCAAAAGGCAAAGGAGAAAAGGAAAAATATACCCATTTGAATGCAGAGTTCTGAAGAATAAAAAGGAAAGCCTTCCTAAGTGAACAATGCAAAGAAAAGGAGGAAAACAATAGAATGGGAAAGACTAGAGATCTCTTCAAGAAAATTAGAGATACCATAGGAACATTTCATGCAAAGATGAGCACAATAAAAGAGAAAAGTATGGACCCAATAGAAGCAGAAGATATTAAGAAGAGGTGGCAAGAATACACAGAAGAACTATAGAAAAAAGATCTTCATGACCCAGATAACCATGATGGTGTGATTACTCACCTAGAGCCAAACATCTTAGAATGTGAAGTCAAGTGGGCCTTAGGAAACATGACTATGAACAAAGCTAGTGGAGGTGATGGAATTCCAATTGAGCTATTTCAAATCCTAAAAGATGATGCTGTGCAAGTGCTACACCCAGTATGCTAGCAAATTAGGAACATTTAGCAGTGGTCACAAGACTAGAAAAAGTCAGTTTTCATTCCCAAAGAAAGGCAATGCCAAAGAATGTTCAAACTACCACACAATTGCACTCATTTCACACGCTAGCAAAATAATGCTCAAAATTCTCCAAGCTAGGCTTCAACAGTGCATCAACCAAGAACTTCCAGATGTTCAAGCTGGATTTAGAAAAGGCAGAAGAATAAGAGATCAAATGGCCAATATCCGTTGGATCATAGAAAAAGCAAGAGAATTCCAGAAAAACATCTACTTCTTCATTGACTAAAATAAAGCCTTTGACTGTGTGAATCACAACAAACGAAAATTCTTAAAGAGACGGGAATACCAGACTACCTTACATACCTCCTGAGAAACCTGTATGCAGGTCAAGAAGCAGTAGTTAGAACCAGACATGGAACAATGGACTGGTTCCAAATTGGGAAAAGAGTATGTGAAGGCTGTATGTTGTCACCCTGCTTATTTAACTTATATACAAAGTGCATCATGTGAAATGCAAGACTGGATTGAATCACAAGCTGGAATCAAGATTGCTGGGAGAAATATCAATAACCTCAGATAGGCAAATGATACCACCTTTATGGCAGAAAGCAAAAAGGAACTAAAGAGTCTCTTCATGAAGGTGAGAGAGGAAAGTGAAAAGTTGGCTTAAAGCTCAACATTTTGATATTTGGCAAAACTAATACAATTATGTAAAGTTTAAAAATAAAATAAAATTAGAAAAAAAAAAAAAACTAAGATCATGACATCCAGTCCCATCACTTCATGGCAAATAGATGGGGAAACAATGGAAATAGTGAGAGACTTTATATTTTGGGGCTCCAAAATCACTGCAGATGGTGACTGCAGCCATGAAATTAAAAGACACTTGCTTCTTGGAAGAAAAGCTATAACAAACCTAGCTGCTGCTGCTAAGTTGCTTCAGTCGTGTCCAATGCTATGCAACACCATAGATGGCAGCCCACCAGGCTCCCCCATCCCTGGGATTCTTCAGGCAAGAACACTGGAGTGGGTTGCCATTTCCTTCTCCAATGCATGAAAGTGAAAATGAAAGTGAAGTCACTCAGTCGTGTCTGACTCTTAGTGACCCCATGGACTGCAGCCCAGCAGGCTCCTTCGTCCATGGGATTTTCCAGGCAAGAGTACTGGAGTCGGGTGCCATTGCCTTCTCCATAACTAACTTAGACAGCATATTAAAAAGCAGAGACATTACTTTGCCAATAAAGGGGCTTTGACTATAGTTAAAGCTGTGGTTTTCCCAGTAGTCACGTACGGATGAGAGAGCTGGACAATAAAAAAGCGAAATTCCAAAGAATTGATGCTTTTGAACTGTGGTGTCGGAGAAGACTCTTTAGAGTCCCTTGGGTGGCAAAGAGATCAAACCAGTCAATCCTAAAGGAAATCAGTCCTGAATAGTTATTGGAAAGACTGATGCTGAAGCTGAAACTCCAGTACTTTGGCCACATGACATGAAGAACTGATTCATTGAAAAAGACCTTGATGCTGGGAAAGATTGAAGGCAGGAGGAGAAGGGGACAAGGATGAGATGGTTGGATGGCATCACTGACTCTATGGACACAAGTTTGAGGAAGCTCTGGGAGGTGGTGAAGGACAGGGAAGCCTGGTGTGCTGCAGTCCATGGGCGAGCAAAGAATCGGATACAACTGAGCAAATGAACAACCACCACAAAGGTAAAGACAGAAATAGGTGAATGGATGAATAGGGAGGCAGACAAATAGACAGTTTCCATCTGCTTTTTGCTAGCAACTGTCATCATGTCCCTTACTTCTCTTAAAAGCTCCCCAGAACCCAGCCCGAGACCTTCGCCATATTCACACCTTTGTTCTTAGTGTCTCACCTGGGAAAATCTTGATCTAACTTACTCTTTTCCATATCGCCTATTGCCAAAGGCCTAGCTCAAAGTGCATTTCTCCAAGAAGCCTCTCTGTTCCATTTCTACTCCAATTTATCTTTCCTATCTCTCATTTACTAGTGTGTTAGCCTTTGCCCCATTTTCCTCTTTGACATGGTTCAGCTCAGTTCAGTCACTCAATTGTGTCCAACTCTTTGCAACCCCATGGACTGCAGCACCTGGGCTTCCCTGTCCATTACCAACTCCCGGAGCCTACTCAAACTCATGTCCTTCAAGTCAGTGATTCCATCCAACCATCTCATCCTCTGTAGTCCCCTTCTCCTGCCTTCAATCTCTCTGAGTATCAAGGTCTTTTCAAATGAGTCAGTTCTTCACATCATGTGGCCAGAGTATTGGAGTTTCAGCTTCAGCATCAGTCCTTCCAAGACTATTCAGTACTGATTTCCTTTAGGATGGACTGGCTTGGTCACCTTGCAGTCCAAGGAACTCTCAAGAGTCTTCTCCAGCACCACAGTTCAAAATCATCAGTTCTTTGGCACTCAGCTTTCTTTATGGTCCATCTCTCACATCCGTGCGTGACTACTGGAAAAACTATGGTTTTGACTAGAAGGACCGTTGTTGGCAAAGTATTGTCTCTGCCTCTTAATATGCTGTCTAGGTTGGTCATAGCTTTGCTTCCAAGGAGCAAGCATTTTTTAATTTCATGGCTACAGACACTATCTGCAGTGATTTTGGAGATCAAAAAAAAAAAAAAAGTGTCACCATTTCCATTGTTTCCCCATCTTTGCCATGAAGTGATGAAATCAGATGCCATAATCTTAATTTTCTGAATGTTGAGTTTTGAGCCAACTTTTCCACTCTCCTCTTTCACTTTCATCAAGAGGCTCTTTAGTTCTACATTTTCTGCCATAAAGGTGGTGCCATCTGTGTATCTGAGGTCACTGATATTTCTCCCAGCAATCTTGATTCCAGCTTGTGCTTCATCCAGCCCAGCATTTCACATGATGTAGTCTGCATATAAGTTAAATAAGCAGGGTGACAATATACAGCCTTGATGTGCTCCTTTCCTGATTTGGAACCAGTCTGTTGTTCCATGTCCTGTTCTAACTGTTGCTTCTTGACCTGCACACAGATTTCTCGGGAGGCTGGTAAAGTGGTCTAGTATTCCCATCCCTTGAAGAATTTTCCACAGTTTGTTATGATCCAAAGTCAGTACACTTTGGCTTAGTCAATAAAGCAGAAGTAGATGATTTTCTCGAACTCTCTTGCTTTTTTGATGATCCAGTGGATGTTGGCAATTTGATCTCTTGTTCCTCTGCCTTTTCTAAATCCAGCTTTAACATCTTAGTTCACATAGTACTGAAGCCTGGCTTAGAGAATTTTGAGCATTATTTTGCTAGTGTGTGAATGAGTGCAATTGTGCGGCATTTTTGGCATTGTTTTTATTAGGGATTGGAATGAAAATTGACCTTTTCTAGTCCTGTGGCCACTGCTGAGTTTTCTTAATTTGCTGGCATATTGAGTGCATCACTTTCACAGCATCATCTTTTAGGATTTGAAATAGCTCAATTGGAATTTTATCACCTCCAGTAGCTCTGTTCCTAGTGATGCTTCCTAAGACCCACTTGACTTCACATTTCAAGATGTCTGGCTCTAGTTGAGTGATCACACCATCATGGTTATCTGGGTCATGAAGATCTTTTTTGTATAGTTCTTCTGTGTATTCTTGCCACCCTTAATATCTTTTGCTTCTGTTAGGTCCATACCATTTCTGTCCTTTATTGTGCCCATCTTTGCATGAAATATTTCATTGGTATCTTTAATTTTCTTGAGGAGATCTATAGTCTTTCCCATTCTATTGTTTTCCTCTATTTCTTTGCATTGATCACTGAGGAAGTCTTTCTTATCATTCCATGCTAGTCTTTGGAACTCTTCATTCAAGTGGGTATATCTTTCTTTTTCTCCTTTGCCTTTCATTTGTCACTTTTCTCAGGTATTTATAAGACCTCCTCAGACAACCATTTTCCTTTTTTGTATTTCTTTTTCTTGGGGATGGTCTTATTCAATGCCTTCTGTATAATGTCATGAACCTCCATCCATAGTTCTTCAGGCAATATGTCTATCAGATCTAATCTCTTGAATCTATTTGTCACTTCCACTGTATAATCATAAGGGATTTGATTTAGGTCATACCTGAATGGTCTAATGGTTTTCCTTACTTTCTTCAATTTAAGTCTGAATTTGGCTATAACGAGTTCATGATCTGAGGCACAATCAGCTCCTCATCTTGTTTTTACTGACTGTATAGAGATTCTGCATCTTTGGCTGCAAAGAATATAATCAATCTGATTTCGGTGTTGACCATCTGGTGATGTCCATGTGTAGTCATCTCTTTTGTTGCCGGAAGAGGGTGTTTGCTATGACCAGTGCCTTCTCTTGGCAAAACTCTGTAGCCTTTGCCCTGCTTCATTTTGTACTCCAAGGCCAAATTTGCCTGTTATTTCAGGTATCTCTTGACTTCCTACTTTTGCATTCTAGTCCCCTAAAAGGTCTTGTAGGTCTTCATAGAACCATTCAGCTTCAACTTCTTCTTTGACATGGTGGAACTGTGTATATTTGAGGGCCAGATGTGGTTACCCTTTTAGCTTCCTGAATAATTAAATGTGGTTGAGTGCTCTTATGGTGTAGAGCTGCTGTTGTTGTTCAGCCACTCTTTGTGGCTGAACTCTTTGTGACTCTGTGTCTGACTCTTTGTTACCCCATGGACTACAGTATGCCAGGCCTCTGTGTACCTCACCATCTTCTGAAGTTTTCCCAAGCTCATGTCCATTGAATCATTTTATTCACTACATTGGTGAATGAAGAAAGAGACTCGGAGCAATGGGACAATAGTTTTGCCCATTTTTCCATGTGCAGAGTTGGACACATATAGTATTTGGCACTTCTTGGGTTGGGAAGATCCCCTGGAGAAGGGAGTGGCTACCCAGTCCAGTATTCTGGCCTGGAGAACTCTATAGTCCATGGAGTCACAAAGAGTTGGATATGACTGAGCAACTTTCACTTTCACAGAGTGAAAGCCCAGTTTGAATAAAAACCATGAGAGCTGGTGGAGTTGCTGTGGTATAGTATTAAACCTGGAATCAGCTCAATCAGCTTGGATATCCTGGCTTTCCGTATTGTTGCCACAGTCCCTTTGTAGAACTGAGTTTCAGCGTCTTCAGTATCTTTCAGTGTCTTCAGGTTTTCTATATATATAAAACATCACACAAACATATCTGTTAATTACCAGACCAAAAGAAGACTTCCAAAACGTAGTTCATGGTGACAATGTTCAATGAATATTTGCTGAATGAAACATGGTGACAATGTTCAATGAATATTTGCTGAATGAAACTGAAATGGGACCAGGCTTCTCCAGGCCCCTCACAACTTTTTTGAGATTACCAGAAGTTCCTACAAAAGTTAATTCTGTATGCACTGTGAGATTATGGGCTCACAGTTTACAGGTGGAAACGTTGCCGGGTGTGGTACACTGGAGAGCACTGTGGGTCAGCAGCTACTGGGATTACATGTGTGGCCTTCTCCTGACCCCATTCCCGTGAACTTGAAGGCCACCTACCTCTGCCTTACTCAGTTTCCCCATTTGTAGATGTTTGTGGAAAAGTGTAAACATGATGGAATTCTCCGTATAAATTAGGCATTGTGATTCCATGGAAGGAGATGTGAGCTAGGGCCTCCAAAAACCTAAATCCTATTGATAGTTCATTTGACCAAAATGTCACTTCTCTAGGACTGTCTCATTAAAACAGCTTTGTGTGTTCTTTGGTTATATACCAGGCATTGTGTGACCACAGAGGTGAATAAGGCATGATCACTGCCCCTCTATTGACTCTCCGTCTAGGGAGGGGAGAGCTAACCAGTAATGACTAAGTGTGAGCAGCTTCTTGGAGGCAGGTAGTATGTACAGTGGTGACACTCTGAGGAAGTGGTTAACTGTGCCTGAGTGGATCAGAGGATGTTTGAGAGCAGGGTTTTCCATCAGTAATAATTGTCTTGCCTTCCCTTCCATGTCCTTGTAAGGCTAAAAGGTATGTGAAAGAGCAACACTGTCAGACACTAATAATAATAATACATAAATAATAATAAACATCATTATTATTCCATTATCAGTCACATTCAGATATTATACTTTTAGGTATTCAATGAAAAATAAACTCCACACTCCTGGTGAGTCTCTTACAGGGATGTTGAGTTTTCCCTTTTGTGTTATAAAGGATCAGACTCTGCATTCATAAATAAGAGAATGTGCGATCTGAGTCATTTGGCCTTGCAGAGGGTTTTTTTTTTTTTTTTTTAAATTCCGAAGTCGTGGGGCTCTTCTGTCGTTGCTGTTGTTTTTTCTCATTCCATGAGTTGATACCTGTCTTCACCTACCTGTTTTAATTACTGATTTAGGCAATACATACTTAGTGAACACTTTGTATGTATTCAAGGAGTATAAATACAATTAAATAATGCAATCAAATCTGAAAGACATGCTATATTTTACCCATGATAAGTGCTCAGTGGAAATAAATGATGAGTGCAGTGAATTGAAAGGGAAGAATAGTGAGTGGGCTCAGATCAGAAGATCAGATCAGTAGATCAGAAAAAGCTTTGGGGAAGAAGCCACACTTGCACTGGCCCTGCATGCACTCTGAGGCACAAGAGTGGTCTTATCCTTGCCATCTTACACAGAGATGAGAGTGTGAATGAGCCTGATATCTTGAGTGGCATTGAAAGGTCCATTTCATTTAGGAAAGATTCATAAAGTAAGAGATAAAGCTGAGAGTACAATATTTTGCATGTAATATTGGCTCAGGTATCAGCTGATGAGCATTTTTACCCATGTGTCTTATTTTTCCTATGAGCACAGAATCTACCTCTTTCTTATCTTCTTATCTATCAGAGTGCCTTTCATGTAAGAGTTGTTCAGTAAATATTTTAAAAATTAGTGTTGCTGAGTTATTTTAGATATAGCTAAAGACTTCATGGAATTTGAAGAAAATAGGAAGATATAATTTTACTAAAGGTTTTACCTCTAAAAGTGGGACATGGATAGCATCAGAAATAGTTTACACTCAACTCAAAAGCCTCAGCTGATTGGGTATATATTGAGCTAGAAGACCCCATGATAAGCATAGCACAGTCATGTTCATAATATTTTTATCTGGATAGGATGCATGTCTACTTGAGTGCGTTAGGCACTCTGGTGGGTTGGATTGTTCATCTCCAGAAGGATGGCACATATCTTTCTGTTAAACAGTGTCACTTGACGCTTATGCTCTGCTCACTTCCTTGTTTTGCAGCTCTACAGCTCCATGGACTTTGGAAGACGGTGGCAACTCATGCATGAACGCATCACACCCAACAGGTTTTACTGGTAAGCCCCATCCACAGTCTCACCACTCTCTTGGATAGGAATCAGGCAACATGGCTCTCTGGCAATTTCTGGACACTTTCAGCACTTGAGGTCATTGTGTGTCCTAGCCCTTTGCTACTCATTTTGGTTCATGGACTGGTAGCATTAGCATCACTTGGGAAGTTTTAGAAATACAGAATCTCAGGGCGCATTGAAACTTATTAAGCAGAACTCTGCATATAGCATAATCCCTGGTGATTTTATGTGCACATTGAAGTGAGAAGCCTTGGACCAGAGAGCTTCTTGAGAAGGTCATGACTGGGTGCTCTTAGCTATGTATTAATCTCCCCTCTTTTAGTAAAAAGTAGATATTTTATGAACCTATTCTAAAAAGCAAGCATTTCCTAAAACGTACTATGAAGAACACTAGCAGTGCTTCTCCTTCCAAAAGCATTTCTACGGTCACATAATTTTAGGTAACAGTTATCCAACTCTGGCCTCGTGGAGACTCAGGATTCACATTAGGATATTAAAGCCTCTGGAGAAATGAAGAGTAAAGGAAGCTGCCAGACATGAAGTCACGGATTCCCAAACTCACTTTACTCCAGAATCCCTTTCTCATGTCATACCTGATCATCCTTTAGAACAACTTCTGTGGAGCACATTTTGACAAGTTTTTCAAGGAGTGAATACGTTTCAGCTGGAAAATTAGCCCTTTCCCCTATTCAGAAAGTGTTATTAACTGGTATTTTTTATACACGAATTCTATTGTTAATTTGATTGTAGCAGAGTAAACTTGGTTTGGTATAAGGTTTACTTTTTACTCTTCCTAGCTATATGAAATGCTTCTAACATGTATCATGCTTTCATTTCTGCAGAAGCGATGGCCAAATATATCTAGGAAGGTATGTAGGAAGCATATACCAAAGTGTATAATATGCTTAATTATGTGCTTAAGTAGAAACAGAAACAAAATTAACAGTACTTAAAAGTAGTACCTATTCCATGTCTCATATTAATACCTTAGTTCAGCTCCCTTAAAGAGTCACGAGATGACCCTTCATGCCTTCCACAAGATAGGGGTGGTGTGGGGGGGCAGTGGGGGGATGTACATATATGCTTCTTTGAACATATACATATATATACAACCAGCATCTTTGGAAGCAACATTTCACCCTATCCCCTCTGCACCTACAGAACTATGTTCAGAATTAAAATGATGATTGCTGAAGCACACTGTGAAAATCAACTATGTCTTATTATATACAAAGTACTTGGAGAAAAAAGGGAACTGGTAGTACTGCTTTACCTCAATGCCTGGACTATTCCCAGTCATTTTTCCCTTTGCAGACCAATTATTATTTGTTCTATAACTACTATTTCAATTATTATTTGGTCTGTATTTAGAATTATATTAAGATTTTTTCAATAGACTGAGACAGAAAATGGAAATATTTGTTTTTCTGATGTGCTAGTTATATAATTACTGCCTTTTGCTCAGCTAAGATGGACCAGTTTCTCAGTGTCAATTCAGTTCAGTTCAGTTCAGTCGCTCAGTCGTGTCCGACTCTGCGACCCCATGAACCGAAGCACGCCAGGCCTCCCTGTCCATCACCAACTCCAGGAGTTCACTCAAACTCACGTCCATCCAGTCGGTGATGCCATCCAGTCTTCTCATCCTCTGTTGTCCCCTTCTCCTCCTGCCCCCAATCCATCCCAGCATCAGAGTCTTTTCTAATGAGTCAACTCTTCGCGTGAGGTGGCCAAAGTACTGGAGTTTCTGCTTTAGCATCATTCCTTCCAAAGAAATCCGAGGGCTCATCTCCTTCAGAATGGACTGGTTGGATCTCCTTGCAGTCCAAGGGACTCTCAAGAGTCTTCTCCAACACCACAGTTCAAAAGCATCAATTCTTCGGCATACCATCACTCAAAAAGAAAGTGGAAAGTGAAAGTTGCTCAGTCATGCCCGACTCTTTGCAACCCTGTAGAATAGTGCATGGAATTCTCCAGTCCAGAATACTGTAGTGGGCAGCTGTTTCCTTCTTCCAGGGATCTTCCCAACCTGGGAATCAAACCTAGGTCTCCCACATTGCAGGCGGATTCTTTACAAGTTGAGCCACCAGGGAAGCCCAACCATCACTCAAAAGTCCCTCAAAAAAAAAAAAAAAATAAATAAATAAATAAACAAAACCCTCTGCTGTTTCTGAAACAAATTCTTGAGATGGTAAGGCAGTTAGCTGACTAGGAAGTCAAGTTGATGAAGAACGGAAGTACAGTAGACTGGATAAGCCTTGTCATCATTCCTGAAGGAAATTAAATTAAGTGGATGAAGGGTAGCATTTTCCTATTTGCAGAGGGCAAGAAGGGAATGTTCCAGATTCTGTCTGCCTTCCCCCTTCTTTTATAGAGCAAAAAGAGTAAATCCCCAGGTCCTGTAATTATGTTTCATTTCTTTTCCACCCTGTGCTTCTTTCATATATGCCCCCATGGGGAAATATAAAAGTTAGTGCCTGTGCTGGCTAGCCAAGTAGTAGCTGAAAATTCCATTTTTGTAATTATCACTTCTCTGTTTCTGATATATAATTGCCACGATTATTCTTTTAGGTGTCACTGGAGTTGTAGAGAAAGACACATAGACCTCCCCCCCGCCCCCGCCCCCATTGATAGAATCATGATTGTGGAAAGCTCTTATGCTGAAAAGACTTGGCTTGTATGGGTTAGGCATGGAAATATTGACTCGATACCTCCTTGAGGAAAGACAAAGTGTGCATTTGTCAGGGTATAGAACACAGCTTTGGTTAAGACAGAGCCTCTCGGGTCTGGTCTCTGAATCCATATAAATGGAAACAGTATTCTTCCTGTTAACTTCATATAGTTATTGAAAGGACAAGATACCATCCTTTCAGAATTGGACTCTTGGCAATTTTATTTCTCTGTTTCAGATTTATAATTTGTAAGTTATGTCTTTAAGTACTATATTTATTAGTAGTTCTGAATTTATTCAGTTGCTCAGTCTTGTCTAACCCTTTGCAACCCCATGGACTGAAGCCTGCTAGGCTTCCCTCCTGTCCTTCACCATTTCCCAGAGCTTGTTCAAACTCATGTCCACTGAGTCAGTGATGCCATCCAACCATCTTGTCCTCTGTCGTCCCCTTCTCCTCCTGCCTTCTATCTTTCCTAGCATCAGGTTCTGAAGACCATAACATGTAATTGATTGGTCATTTTTTCTGGGATCCAGAAAATCCTATGCCCGGTGAGACTTTTCCTGTGTACATCTAGTAACAATTGAATGGGTCCAAGAAGCCACATCTCAACCTAACTTTATTGTCCTCACTCTTTCTTGAGTCTTGATTTTTCTGAATGTCATAAAAACAAGACAAATCAACAGCCAAAAGCCTTAAAACTGCTTCTTTTTGAGGGATGATGCAGAGTGAAGTGGTATTGGGGCTGACAGAGATACATGGAGGGAAGGGCAGTCATGCCCAAAACAAGAAATTGAAGTAAAAGACTTATCTTGCAGTAAGTAGACAAATAGAGTAAACATGCAACCCAGACGGAATATTGCCCAAATACTGTTGTCTATAATTTGGAGATTTTCAAATTTCTAGGGATAGATCCTTCATGAATGCTAGGTTTCTTCTCCTATACTGCCTCAGTTGGTGGAAAGTAGCAACCTAGAGGGGACCTGTGGGGAAGAACACCGTGATATAGAAATGATTTCTGCCAAGGGTGCAGAAGAATCAACCATCTACGATGACGATCAGTGTAATGGCTGTGAAAATGCATCAAGAACTCTAAGGGGTATCATGATTATTCATTTCCTCCTTTGTGGCCTACAGTGCCTATGAGTTAGACAGGGCATGGGCCATAATTTTCCCATGGGCCATAATATTAGCATTAATAATAAAAGATTCATTAGAGGTAAAATTTTCTTTATGAATTCCAGATGTTCTAATGCCATCAAGAGAGGTCACCTAGGAATCTTGCACTATGGAGTGACTCCACCATCATGCCCTGAGCATCAGACTGACATGTAGACTCTTTTATGTGTGACCCTTTCACTCATTTGGTATGTGGTTAACAGGCAGATTACTAGCCCTGTCATGCTCCTCTTCATCACCCCAGTTGCTTTAGCAAGTTTAGTTTGCAGGGAGAACACAGGAGAAGCTAAGTATCCTACTGTAATCTTTCTCTAGTCTCTGCTTGGGCAGGGGTATCAGAGGGAAAAGTGTTTTTTTTGTTTAATAGCCTACTGAGCTGCAAATGAATAGTACCTCCACTCTTCCGCTGGGAGATATTTAACAGGCAGGCACATTCTGCAGTGGGAAGATTGTTTTCATTGCACATCCAATTTGAATACTTGTTATGGTTCACAGCTTTACCTCGGTGGCCCCTCAGTCTCCCTAGGTGTTCACCCTCCTCTGGCTTCTTTTCCGATGAGGGGACAGGCATCCTAGGCCTTGCTGAGTTCTCTGTGTAACTGGGCTGGCCTCTAAGTGCCTCTGATCCCTGATAGCATTTGTTTGTGTAGTATCATGAACAAGAGAAAGAATGTCTCCTATGTTTCTTTCTTACTGACTTCCCCTTAATTGTTCTCTCTCCTGAAAGACCAGGGTCCCTTTGTTTTTCCTTGATGTCACTGCAGGAGAATGTTCTGATAAAGTAATACACCCAAAGCTGCCAGGAACTTAAATTCTTACCCCTTTTTTGGGGTCTTTGGGCTGTAAAAATGGACTGGTCTTTAGAGTAGAAGAAAAAAGAAAGCCCTTAAAGAAGTCAACAGGTGTGGAACAAGCTCTAGATCAGCCCACTTCAGGGCGCTCAAGGAGAGGAGGGTTCCTGATGGATGGCTCTTTGAAGCTGTAACAGTGCCTGGCTGCAGGCTGGAGTGGCTGGCATGCAGGGACAGTCAGTATGGGCTTCACATCTCCTCTGTCCTTTGATTTAATTTGGCTTACTCTTTGTAGATTTCTAATGATGGTTGTGCCAGCAGCTTCTATTTTCTTCTTTCAGAAAGGTCATTAGGGAGGGTAGGAAAAATGTAAAAGCAAAACATGTCTCGTCTGGTGTGTAGAGCTAGAATGTCCTAGGAATATATCTTTTAAAGAAGAAAGGAAGGGTATGGACTAAAAACTCCTTTCATCACAATATTTCCTTTCCAATCTTCCGTTGTTCTTGTTTTTCCAGTCTCTTTGTATGCATGTGCTCTTTTATACATAGCTTAAATATTTTGCACATGAATTTTTATAATCTGCCTTCTCCCCTTTTAATGTTCTATTATAACAATTTTATGATATTATAAAATCTTTATAATCATTTTAATTGTCTATGCAACACTTCATTATGTAAAGAGACATACTTTATAACTCTGTTTTTATTGACCATTGGAAATTTTCATATTTTTCATTGTCATAAATAATAGTTTAATATTTTATGCATATTTCCTTAATATCTAGGATTTTTTCCTTGGACAAGTGTCCTTGGTAGCCCAAATAAAAACGTGTGTTTTTTCTCAGTCTCAACAGAGTGTCACATTCAAATGGAATGACCAAAATTCAACATTGAAGCATTTTAGAGAAATACTGTTTTTTATTGAACGTTTTCTTAAAAGAGTTGCAAAGCAGCATCACATCTCACAGCACACAGTGAGTCTTTATAAAACTTCCTTTGTCCATATCTAACAGTCCAAGATCCTGATCATCATGGTAGTTACTGTCTCATCTTTTCCTTCTCTTTCCATGGGCTCTAAAACTATTCTCAGTCACAGAAGTTCATTGTCCACAGCATGGCCCCTTCCAGAGAATACCTTGTACCCCACACACCTTCCTCCCCAGGTATCATCAGCTTTTCTTATATAGAAAAGCTCATCTCACCATCTGTCACTCTTACCCTTCCTTCCAGGAAATCAATCTTTGCTGCACAGCCCTTAGAAAACATAGGAGGGGGAGCGGGTGATTGTTAGAGTCCAATAACTTTGGTTTAATCACTACTAAAAGAAGAATAATTACATCAAAATATATACATTTTGAGTATCTTTAATACCTTTCTTTAAAAATGTCAATTGTGTGCTGTTGTATGTTCTCACCTAAAACATATGCAAGTATGAGTCTCCTTGTAATTAACATTGACTTAATTCTTGGGGCAGGCAGCTTCCGGATGGTCCCCAGTGCCCTCTGTCTTCTGGGCACCTTCTCACTGAGTTTGAGCTCCTTTTAGTGACTTGCTTCTGGTGACTAGAGCGTGGCACCAATGGAAAGATGACACTTCAGAGATTCATCTTCAAAAGTTTTTGTCTTAGGGACCTTGTGATTGCTTTGTGAGCTGCCCTACAGAGAGGCCCATATGATAAGGAACTGAGGGAGGTTGCAGTCAGTAGTCAGTGAGGAAGTGAGGGCCTCAGTCCAACAGCTCAGTTCTAGTGAGAAACGGCTGAATCCTGCCAACAATCTTGTGAGTGAGCTGGGAGGCGGGTCCTTCTCCAGTCAGGCCTTCAGAGGAGACTGCAGCTCTGGCCAGCACATCAAGCCTGTGAGAGACCTAGAGACAGAGGCACCCAGCGGAGTCATGCCCAGATTCCTGACACACAGGACTGTGAGACAATACACATTTGTTGTTTTTAGCTGCTAGGTTTTCTAGTGAGATTGTCTGAGCTTGTTTCATTCTATTCTGTTTTACTCTGTTTTGCATTCTGATGGCATGATTTTGCTCTCTGAGTATACTCTTTGATGCCTGTGTGTGTTTGTGTGAGGGTGAGCCCAGTGTGCAGATTCCCATTCAGTGAAGCGCTAATCTCACTTACAAAAATCCCGTTTATCTCAGTCCTGGACTTACCTAGCTCAGCCTAGTAGTGGCTGTGAGAGTGGAAGACAGAGCAGAGAAGCAGGAGGTGAAAATGGGACATGATTACCTTGAGATAACGTGGCTAGTGAACCCTCTTACATCATTACTTCAATTTAAACTCTGAGATCTCACCTGTTCTGGAATGTGTTCTGTGTTTTGCTTCAAGGATAAGCTCCTAAACTATGGTTCCTGAGGAACTGCACGGCGAGTCATCCTTTGTCTGTTAATACATTACCCATGACAGAAGGAGAGTTAAGGGATAGGCAGAATGGCCTGAGATTGCTTCCTGGAAAATCAAGGTCTTTTCAAACAAAGTTACCATTATGGGCGGAATTTTTGAAGCAGCCTCTACAATTTTGCAAACACAGTCATTTGCAATCTCGAATAATGGGATTTAGGCATCGACCTGATAGAATCAGATTTAGAGGCCCTTTGCAAACCAGGGTATGCCACAAATAATATTTAATTCAACTTTCCCTTACATTTTTTAAATGGTGCAGCAATTTAAAAATGCATTACATTCAGAATTATACACGCAAGGTCAGAAGGGGAGATGTGAAAGCTCAGCTCGCAAGGAGAAATCAGTTTCTACTTTGCTGATGGGGCCACCCGTACGCTGTATGTCTGGTTGCATCTTGGCCTTGGAAGAGCTATCTTAGTGCTGAGAGCAAATGCAGCACTTGAAAGCTATTCATGGTTCTCAGCCAGTGCACTGAGGAAAACAGAAAGCTCAATCAAGACCTGTTGGACTCATTCATAATTATCCTAAGCACAGATGGGTTCTATGAAGGAGGGTAAACAAGGAGATGTAGGTAGTTCTAGACTTGATGAACTCTTTACTGTGAAGAGAAGGTGTCATATTTGACCCTGCCTTGGGAACTCTGAAAAGATTTGTGTGTCAAGCAGAGAAGTCAAACACTGAATTAGGTAATGTATCCACTTACCTAATCCAGTCTATGAAAAATTCCAAGATACAAATAGGAAACATAATTTCTTCTTTTCCCAGCTTCTTGGATGGTTTCTCTGGAATTAGAGACACATGGCTTCCAAATGCTTCTTCCACCCCATGACTATGTGGAAAACACGAGAAATAGTTCTTCAGCTCAGACAAAGGGGAACCTCACTGATAAAATTTCAGAGGGTATGAAATGTGATTGTTCTCACAATGGGTGAGATTTCAGAGGTTACTGTCCTTTGAGGAGAGGCCAGGAGAGACCCATGTGGAGTAAAGCACTTAGACTGCTCTAATCTTCCTGAAACTCAAATTGTCCATTAGAGCTTCTTCTCCCTATATGAAGAAGTGGGGACGGTGGACCACTGATAGTAATGAGCTGCGTTTAGTGGCCTTGACTAGGGAATCTGAGAATTGGAGGGTCAAGGAGAGGTCTAGAGAGAAAAGAAAGAAAAGGATATTGAGCTGAGCAGCTTAAGGAGAAAGTATCCAACTGAAGAGTTGAAAGTGAAAGTGAAGTCGCTCAGTCGTGTCCAACTCTTTGTGACCCTGTGGACTGTAGCCAACCAGGCTCCTCCGTCCCTGGGATTCTCCAGGCAAGAATACTGGAGTGGGTTGCCATTTCCTTCTCCAGGGGATCTTCCCAACCCAGGGATCGAACCCGGGCCTCCTGTATTGCAGGCAGACGCTTTATACTCTGAGCCACCAGGGAAGCCCCAGCTGAAGGGTTGGAGGTTGTTTAACATGCAGGTTGGAGACAGTGTTACAGGCAGGAGGAATCACTCTTTTCCTCACTGAGGAAATCTAAGCTTGCTCTGTTTCTGGTTGGGTTAAGAGTGTGTATTAACCTGAGGCTACCATAACAAACTGCCATAGAACTGGGTGGCTTCAACAGTAGATGCGTATTTTCTCCTGCTTCTGGTGGCTGGGAGGAGATCAGGGTGCCAGCATGGTTTCTGGAGAGAGCTCTCTCTCTGGCTTGTAGACTTCTATCTTCTTGCTGTGTCCTCTCATGCTTTTGCCTTTTATAAGGACACTATTGCCATGAGGAGGACTCTACCCTCATGACTTCATCTAACCCTAATTACCTCCCAAAGGTCTCCTCTCAAGATAGCAATGCCTAGCATTGCCTTAGGATCTGCCTGCAATGCAGGAGACCCGGGTTCAATCCCTGGGTCAGGAAGATACACTGGAGAAGGGAATGGCACCCACTCCAGTATTCTTGCCTGGAAAATCCCATGGACAGAGGAGCCTGACAGGCTACAGTCCATGGGGTCACAAAGAGTTGGACATGACAAAGCAACTAACACTTTCACTTTTACATTAGAGGTTAAAGCTTCAACATGTGAATGAGGATGAGTTGGGAGTGGGGAACACAGTTCAGCCCACAGCTTGATAAAGCAGGGAAGACATTGAGAAGAAGTGGAAAATTTCCAGAGAACTTCTCACCGAGAAGAATTCTGGAGCAGAAGTGCCTCAGGCTTGTAGGAATAGATGGGAAGGAAATACCGAAAATTCAAAAACAATTTTTAAAAGGTACAAACACAATATACTTCTTTTTTTCTGATTGTAGCATCAACCAAAGCTTATTGTAGACATTCAAGAAAATTCAGGAAAATAAAAAGAAAATAATTGCTTCTAATTTCACTGCCCAGAAGACATCACTTTAAAAAAATCAAGTACTTTTCCATAGACTTTTCCTTTATTATAATGTAGTATAATTTTCAATATACTTGTTTGTTTGACAATTGAAATCATGCTGTTTATGAAATTTTGTATCTTATTAAAACATACTTGAACATTTTCCTGTACCATTCTGTACTCTCTCTAAACATAATTTAAAATTTGTATTATTTGAGTTGTATTTTAATTGGTGGCTATATAGTAATTTAATCACTCTACTATTATTTTACATTGTTCTTGCTTCTAAACATTTACTATTAAGGAAGTTACTGGAATGTTATTTTGAAAGCCTCTAAGTAATTATCTTTCCAAGGTTGGTTTATTATGATTTTTAAGGATAGACTACCAAAACAATATATATAAATATTAGCATGCCAAATTGTTCTCTGGAAAGTTTATACCAATTTCCACTCAAACTAGTGAAATGCCATTTCAACACCTCATAAAAATTTAATTTAAAAAAGTAATCTAATTTAATATGCAAAAATGGATTTCCCTTGTTTTAATTTGCATTTCTTATCAGACTGGTGAGCTTAGACAAGTTTTCATGTATTTATTAGCCATTGTATCTCTTTTATGTGACCATCTGTTTTTGCTTCTTCTTTATTATAAGTTTTTTATATAGTCTCTCATTTTGTTTTCAATGTTGTCTCCAGTTTGTTCTTTGTATTTTAATTGGCTTATGATATCAAACATACTTTTAAAAAAATTGCTCAAATCTTTTTATTTTTTCTGTTATATCTCCTATTACTTTATGTGTAGATTATGCCCTCAACTGTGATCATGCAACTATTAGCTGGACTTTTCTGATTTGCAGTGCTCCTTTATTAAACAGTGTATATAATACATATATATTATACATTAGATTATATATATTAAAAGACTCTGTATTCTCCTATATTATGCTTCAGAAATCTCATTACTGATAATTGTCTATTTCATCTTGTGACTATATTATAATTTAATCATTTTATAATTATTTTATCCATATTTTTAGAATTTAGATGGATAGATATTTTTAGAATTTGTAGGATTTTAAATTTTTTTAAGTAATTAAAATCTACTGAACATCTTCCTACTTAATTCTGTGCCCATATTTCTGACTACTTTCTCTGATGGTCTCCTGCAGGAGAAACTCTGACCAGAAGTTAGGGACCACTGAGGTTGGTAACATTTGTCAACAGCCTTTATCCTGCTGGCTTGGTCAGTCCTCTGTGCCCTGAGCCAGACCAGACTGTGTTCAGTGAGTGTTTATAACACAGCATAGTGCCTAACTGGGCAAGTCTCCTCTCTTGCAAAACATAAAACAAAAATAGAACCTTTTCTTCTCTTCCCAAATATTCCTGGGCTTATTTTACTTATCTGTCCATCCAAATAAATTTAGAATCACTTTGTCATGTTTCAAAATGTCCTGCTTCCCCTCACCACTATAAAGCAGCTATTTAGGTTATTGGTTAGAATTGTGGCAAAGCTATAAATTCATTTGGCAAGAACTGAATGTTTTTCAATATCCAGTTTTCATTTTTGGCCATATGGTTTGTCTCTCCTTTTATATTACTTCTTTGTTTCTCAGTAAAAATTGTATAGTTTTCTTTATATCAGTCTTACATATTTCTAGTTAATATTATTTCGAAGAATTTTCACTTTTGGTATTATTATAAGTAAATATATTTTGTATGTAACATCTTTATTCAGACTGGCATGACTGAATTGGGTAACCAATTCAGTTAGAGGTGTATATATAATTTGTATGCATATAAGAAGTGTATCTATAATCTATAACCAACAGAGGTATATCTGTAATTTGCCTACATGCATATTTAGTTGGTGCCCTAAGATTCTTTATATTATAAAGAAAACGTGTTTAAGATTTTTAAGTGATCAAGAGAATGTGATATAACTACAAATTCATTCCTGTGGGAGTTTAGGAATTAAAATAGGAGGAGAGCTTTGCCCTTAATAGCTGTATGAGATTGGGCAATGGTAGTTAATCAGCTGGTGTCCTTTCTGGCTGGTGGGACATCAGTATACCCTGCCATTGCCTCCTGGCTAAATGTCAGTCTTTTTAGCTTGGAACATGGTAAGTGCTCAATAAATATTAGATAGAAAATTAATAATAAAACAACTTATGAGAAGATAATTGGAAGAAATGACCATCCGCATTAATTTACTGGCAGATAATACTTAGCATCTCTTTGAAACTGAGCAAGGTTGAGTGCATCTGCATATCTTATTTTTATTCTATGTTCAAATCCCACTCATTACCTAATAGTCAGTGTTCATATTTCTGATCTGTTTTCCAGCTATCAGGCTATGTCTTATTATTATACTTGTTAAAGCTATTTTTAGAGAAAATATTTCTAGCTTGATGTTAATAAAATTCATAAAACCATAAGCTAAAGATTATATTGTATCTTATCCTGTGTACTTTAATAGATGTGATGCAAATGTTGAGACATGTCCGTGCAGATTGTGAATGGAACATGGCTAGAAATGGGAAGCACCAATAGAATATGAGTAAGAAATGTCATGATTGCTCAGAAGTTGAAGGGCCCAGGTTGGTCTGGTATACCAAGTGAAGATTTCTTAGAGGAAATGGGATTAATGAACCTTGAAGAGTGGGTTTACTTGGCGAGTAAGAAAGGGAGACAGGTTTTCTTGCAAAGGGAAGCTGATTAGAACAAAGCTGAAGTCATGGGATATTTGGAGAGCAGTTAGTATATCTGCTGAAATAGCGTTTCTCAACCTCAACGTTTTTACCATTTTGGTATGAATAATTATCCTGTGTGTTGTGAGAGGTTTCTCTGGATCCTTGGTCTTTATTCCGTAAATGCTTACAAGTATCCCTCTAGTTGTGAAAACCAGAAGTATCTCTAATATTCTCACACTGCCAAATGTTCTCTGAGGGGCATCTTCACCCCTGACTAGGAGACACTGTGCTAGGAAGATAGGATTTGTGTTGAGGGGCAGTGAGAAATGAAGCTGGACATATAGACTAGATTCAGACTGTGAAGGGCTTCAAATACCGGGTAAGTGGTTTAGACATGTCGCTCTGGCTAATGGAGGGAATTCATCTTTTGTGCAGGGAAATGACATGATATTCATATTTTATGAAGATTTATTAACATTTGGCACTTTCCTTGCGATGCTTAAGTGCATTCTGCACAGCTCTCTGTCAATAGATAAGCTACTGATTTTTCTCAAGACAGATGCAGCTCCTCTAACGTATCTTGATCCCAAGTTTCCTTCTCCAGTGGAAAAAGTATGGAATTGTGGATTTTTAAAAATATAAACCTAGTATATATTCTTTTTTTTTAGTATATATTCTTAAATAATTCATTTCTGTTTATACTTTAATCAATACAACAGCATTATAGATTTTTATTGAACTAATGATGCAATCACTTTAATACACGTTTTATTCTTGTCCTCTTCTAATTTTTGTACATATGAAAGTAATTTTTCACAAAAATACAGTTGTAATAGGTTTCCACATTTATGTCTTTTTTTCACTTTTTCCTAACCTAAACAATTTTCTGTATATAGGCAGAGTATTTATAATTATTATATTCATGGTGGCAGAGTATCATACTGAATTAATAAACTCTTTTATACTAATGAAATATGGAAAAGTTAGAGTAGAAAGGACCCTAAAAGATCCAGTGATTTTAGTCTAGTGTTCTTGGAAGTTCTAAGAGGTGATTCTATCTCTAAGGTGATTAGACATCTAAGAGGTGATTAGGCCAGGACTAATCACCCTGATCTAGTGATTTCTTCACTAGTGCTCTTGGGAGTTCTAAGCGTGTTCTGATAAATTGCCCTAGTCAGTCAGTTCAGTCACTCAGTTGTGTCTGACTCTTTGAGACCCTGTGAGCTGCAGCACACCAGGCTTCCCTGTCTATCACCAACTCCCAGAGCCTACTCAAAGTCATGTCCATCGTGTCGGTGATGCCATCCAACCGTCTCATCCTCTGTTGTCCCCTTCTCCTCCCGCCTTCAATCTTTCCCAGCATCAGGGTCTTTTCAAATGAGTTGATTCTTCGTATCAGGTTGCCAAAGTATTGGAGTTTCAGCTTCAGCATCAGTCCTTCCAATGAATATTCAGGACCGATTTCCTTTAGGATTGACTGGTTGGTTCTCCTTGCAGTCCAAGGGACTCTCAAGCATCTTCTCCAACACCACAGTTCAAAAGCATCAATTCTTCTGCACTCAGCTTTCTTTATAGTCCAACTCTCACATCCATCCATACATGACTACTGGAAAAAACATAGCTTTGACTAGATGGACCTTTGTTGGTAAAATAATGTCTCTGCTTTTTAATATGCTGTCTAGGTTTGTCATAGCTTTTCTTCCAAGGAGCAACTGTCTTAATTTCATGGCTGCAGTCACCATCTGTAGTGATTTTTAGGCCCTCCAAAATAAAGTCTGTCACTGTTTCCATTGTTTCCCCATCTATTTGCCATGAAGTGATGGGATTGGACGCCATAATCTTAGTTTTCTGAATGTTGAGTTTTAAGCCAACTTTTCCACTCTCTTCTTTCACTTTCATCAAGAGGCTCTTTAGTTCTACATTTTCTGCCATAAGGATGGTGTCATCTGCGTATCTGAGGTTATTCATATTTCTCCCAGCAATCTTGATTCCAGCTTGTGCCTCATCCAGCCTGGCATTTCACGTGATGTACTCTGCATATAAGTTAAATGAGAAGGATGCCAAATTGCCCCAGGAACTACCTGATATACAGAGAAGCCTTAGGAGTGCTTAGTGATCAGTTCTTTGGCTCCATCATTTTTACTCAGTCAGAACTACTCAGCTTTTAATGTTTTATATATTAGGCTATGCATAAGATCTATTTTGAAGATAGAAGACCATTCAATAAAGAAGCAAAAATATTTATAAAATCACTGATCTAGATTGATCTTTTCATTTTACACAAGCTGCCTACTGGTATAATAGTCTAAAGGCTATCCTTCCTTAGTGCTTGCACCACCCTGAAGTGTTCAGTTCTGTAGTGCAGACACTTATTGAATGGTTAAAATTTTGCCAAAGTACCTAAGTTACTGTGCTAATGAGGATGCTGTCTGGTGACCCTCCACTCTATCAGTGGGCTCAACGTATTTTGGTGAGAAGACAAAGGTCCACATTCACTTGGAAATGATTTTGACGAGTTAAGTGATAATTCATAGAGCCAGATGTGAGAGTGGGTGAAAGACTGGTGACTGAATTGGAAAAAAATGTATACTTTCATTTACTTGGTGGTAAATGGCACTGAGCCTAGGTGTTGTGACTACACCGTGAAAGAGAAAGTGAAGTCGCTCTTTGCAACCCCATGGACTGTAGCCTACCAGGCTTCTCCGTCCATGGGATTTTCCAGGCAAGAATACTGGAGTGGGTGGCCATTTCCTTCTCCAGGGGATCTTCCCAACCCAGGGATCGAACCCGGGTCTCCCTCATTGCAGGCAGACGCTTTACCCTCTGAGCCACCAGGGATGCTTAAAACAGGAAATTCCTTTAGTCAGTTAGGCTTTTTCAGCTGTCAACAAATTGCTTTTCAAAGGCAGCAGTTTTCCTCTCATGTACATGTTTGTGTATTTCTGAATCCAGCAACTAACATATGCTACCACCTCGATCCCCTTTGTTTACAAATACAGTGAGGGACAGAACTGTCATTCAGTTCCTCAGTTCCTCCCAAATCTGCCGGGGACCAGCCCCGGCTGATCCAGGGTATTCGAAGGAGAGACAGCGTAGGCGAAGATCAGGAAACAATTGCTTAATTAAATGTTAATTAAGGATATAAAGAGTAATAGAATGAGGATAGCTCAGTAAAATTCAGTGAAGAAAAGAGGCTGAAATAAGGATAGCTCAGTGAGGAAATTCAGTGGAGAAAAGAGGCTGAAATAAGGATAGCTCAGTGAGGAAATTCAGTGGAGAAGAGAGGCTGAAATAAGGATAGCTCAGTAGGAAAATTCAGTGGAGAAAAGAGGCTGAATAATTCAGCCAGAAAGGTAAGAGAAAGAACGACATGGTGAGACCAAGTTTCGGTGAACAAGGCCCCCGCACTTTATTTTCCAAAGTAGTTTTTATGCCTTAAGTTATGCATAAAGGATAATGGGGGAAGGGGTAGAGTCTTGCAGCAAGCCAGGCTTTCTTCCTGCAAACTTATCATATGCAAAAGCTTAGGTGATTTGCATCATCTTCTGGCCCGGAGGCCTGTTAACATTTTAAGACCCTTTCTTCAGAAAACTTATTTTTCTCTAAAGGTGATTGGTCAGGAGCCACCCTCCAAAAGCATTAGATAAAGTTGCATTCCTACAGAGCAAAGGTATGGTGGGCTATAACAAGAAAAAGAATTAACTCAAGGGTCCCAGGTTACAAACATTAAAGTTACTACTTAGACCAATTATATTAATCAATACACTGCCAGGGACACAGCAGGTAAGGGATATGGAAACTTAGCAGCAAACATTGGCCAACAAGTGAAAATCCCTTCACCAATACAATTTCTAATCAATCTTTTAACTACTCAAAAGAATCTGTGTTTAGACAGTTTAGAACATCTCCTGCCTCTCACAGTTGGGAGGCTCTGAACAATCACATGTGGCCGGAAAAACCTATTCAGGCAGGCTAGAGGATTTCCAAAGGAGTTTGTGTAACTGGAGCTGTAAGCTAACTCTTTTTTCAGAGAGGTAGTGGGGGACAGCCCCCCGTAAAGTCAGAGGTGTAGGTGAAAGCACAAAGCAGAAAGTAGGCAGACTCTGGTTTTGGGGGTATATGCTCGAGAATTTCCAGGGGGACTCCTGAAGCTCGATCCCACCTTTGCGTATGCCGAGCCTCCTTCCTCATGACCTTTGTCATGGGCGGAGTTCCTCACTGGCTCCCAGCAGTGATAGAATTCCAGTTGAGCTATTCCAGATCTGAAAGATGATGCTGTGGAAAGTGCTGCACTCAGTATGCAATATGCACTCAATATGCAATATGCCGGCTCCCGGCACAAATCAGAACACATTCTCCACCTCCGGGCCTCTTACTTGAATCTGCTCTTTGGAAAGAGGGTCTGGATGATGGATTAAGGGCATGCCCCACCCCTTTTCATCTCCCCACTGGCCAACCGTGTCATGTTCAGACATTCCAACCTTTTCCCTTCACAGTGTTGCAGACAAGCTGTCAAGTAATTTGGGCAGAACCGTGCACAGTGGAGGCAGAGAGAGAGAGCCCCAGGGGGATTCCTGCTCTGCCCACTCAGCATTTCATATGGATGTGGGGAGACTGAAGCGTTGCAAAGGTCAGACCCTGGAGTGAGTCTGATCTATAAAAAGCACCAAAGTGTGCAATAATTGCCAAGGAGCTGGGCCAGAAGCACTGGGGGATTTAAAATGGGTGGTCATGCACTTGTCCAAGTGATGCTGGGAATGAGAGGTCCCGGATCCTGAGTCATAACCTTCCTTAGCATCACCGCCCCCGTGTTTAACATGTGTTGCTAAAAGAAGTGGCAGCAAAATAGAGCAAATGGAGTTGGGTTTTATGACTATTTTCTACTTTCATGGAAGAAGAGATTTGAAACATGTATGACATAATAAGGGGAGTAACGCTATGTCTCCTTTTGTAATTTCTTTTCTTTTTAATTCTTTTAATATGAGATTTCTTAGGATTTTCCAGAGCTGAGAGAAACTCAAGACATTAGGAAGAGCAAACCTCTGACCTGTGAGGTGTAGTGGAAAGAGTCTGAGAAGGAGTCAGGGCTCCTGAGTATAATTCTATTTCTGCCACTGGGTAGTGGCCAAGCCTGGGGTGCTCATGGGATTCCTGTGACTTTCTGCATATTAATCTGTAAAATTCAAAGAGCTGAAGGTCTTGAAGGTTTGGTTCCATGCTTTCTTCCTAGGCATCGATGATTCTCTTGCAGCCTGAGTGTTGATCTCCAACATTAAGTGGTGGCAGGAAAGGAGATCCCGTCAGTCCTCTGACAGAGCTAATTTTGCTTCTCAGATGGTAGTCTCGGGAGAACCTGAAGTGCATTGAACTAAGCTGCTTATTCAAGCACAGATTCTTGGGCCCCACCCTGAAACCCTCAATTGAAAACAGTAGACCCTGGCCTCAGGTATCTCTGTTTCAGCACTCTTTCCCAGCAGTTTCTTTGTATATTAGGTTTAGAAACCAGAGGAGTTCATTAGGAAGTTGTTTTGGAAACAGAGAGGTTTGGTAGTGGGGTCCTAGGTGTTGCGTTCTGAGTCCTGCAGACTGGGGTTGCCAAAGCTCCCTTACCAGACCCTCTTTCCTTTCTCCTCAGTACTTGCCATCCACAGCGAAAGAGTAGTTCCAGCCAGTGAAGACATTGCCACCTCCAGGCATCTTTTAAAAATGCATACACTCCCTGCTAAATGAGATAATACATTCAAGTGTGCTTGAAAGCTGTAAGGCATTATTAAAATGCTTTGTAACGGTAAAGTGCTGTATAGATGTTAGTCATTATTAAAATAATGCCTCTAGTTTTTGTTAACACTGTGGCATAAATGAGATTATGGATTTTATCTACATCCATTGTACTTACTAAGGACTTCTATTCAAGAGACTATTTGGACTCCCTAACTCTGTGCATCGTGTATTCATACAAAGGACATCTCATATTATTCTTTTAATATGAGATTTCTTAGGATTTTCCAGAGCTGAGAGAAACTCAATACATTAGGAAGAGCAAATCGTTGACCTGTGAGGTGTAGTGGAAAGAGTCTGAGAAGGAGTCAGGGCTTCTGAGTATAATTCTATTTCTGCCACTGGGTAGTGGCCAAAATTATAGATGTGGGTTATTGTTTCAATGTTTAATTACCTCTTAAGTAATAGAATTGTACTTCTAAACTCGCTGCCATTTAACTTTATGATGCCTTTTGACTGTACACAGCAGGTACTTTTTCAGCCTGGCTGTGGCTCATCTATTTGACTTGTGTTGACAAGATTTAGCAGATGTAACACAGCAGAAGCTTTAAAGTGCCTTCCTGGTTGGGGTGTGTGTCTTTTGCCTCTGCCATCCCCTGGTAGCTGTGACCCTCTCATTCCAGTTTCCATAATGAACAACAAGAGGCCCACCTACACCTGTACCTCTGTGCAGAGCCCAGCTCCGCCCCAATCGCTAGTTTGGAGCAGAGCCTTCTATGCAACCCAGTCTAGACAAATTCCCCAAGTATCCCCTGGATGTATGAGCAAAATATATCATTGCTGTTGTAAGCCATTGCATTTTAGCATGGGTTATTATGCAGCAAAAGCTACTGATACAGTAGAGCAAAGAAAAGCTGTGACAAACAGACAAGTGCCTGGTACAAAGGACAGTGGTGAAGTGGCCAACAGAGGCACCACCTGGGACTACTGGACAGCGGTGAAGTGGCCAACAGAGGTACCACCTGGGACTACTGGACAGTGGTGAAGTGGACAACAGAGGCACCACCTGGGACTACTGTGGCCAGGGGAAGCGGCATCAGTCGAGTCTTCATGGAGGAGGTGGCATTTGAGGGGAGCCTTTACAGATGCTTCATAGGCAGACCTATGTTTGTACTTATGGGCCTTCTAGTGTGACGTAACAAAGGCAATGGCACCCACTCCAGCACTCTTGCCTGGAAAATCCCATGGACGGAGGAGCCTGGTGGGCTGCAGTCCATGCGGTCACTAAGAGTTGGACAGGACTGAGCGACTTCACTTTCACTTTTCACTTTCATGCATTGGAGAAGGAAATGGCAACCCACTCCAGTGTTCTTGCCTGGAGAATCCCAGGGACGGGGGAGCTTGGTGGGCTGCCGTCTATGGGGTCACACAGAGTCGGACACGACTGAAGCGACTTAGCAGCAGCAGCAGCAGTGTGACATAATGGTGGCATTTCAGGCAGAGAAAGGAGCAGGAGGAGAGTCGGAAAGTAGGTGAGCATAGGGTGTGTTTAAAAAATTGTTAATTGTTCAGTCTGTCAGGAGGTTCAAGTTCTATGCTTATGAGAGAAGAGATGCCGATAAGGCTGGGAAAGAAGATTAAAGTGATAACTTAGAGATTTTAAATGCCAGGTTGCAGTTAATACAATTGAAGGGCTCTGCTCAGTGATGGGCATACTCAGATTCAGCCTTTAGGAAGGTCATCCTTGCAGTGGGATGAAGGGCAAATCATAAAAGGGAATGTTGGGGACCAGGTGGCCTATTAAAAGGCTATTACTGGGAGTAGCAAATACTGGAAAGAGGAGATGGAACTTCAGGAAATTCTGGAAGATGTGCTTTGCAATTAAAAAAGAAAAAGAACATCTTGAAGAATAGAAAATTAACTCCTTCTCCCATTCTAGAATGTTGTTTCCTGTCTTTATAATATCTAAAAACTCAAGTTCTACTTGGAAATAAATCAACGAGTTATAGTGACCACAGATTCAAAGACTTTACAGATACCTTTTTAATGAGTATTTAAATTCAGCATGATAGTTGCACACTTCATGGAAAACCATACTCTGGACTTGGGTGTAATTCCCCTAGTGTAAAAAGGCACTGAAGCAATAATCTCTGTTGTTTTTGTATTTGTTTTTTGTGTAGTTTTTTTGGGGGGTGGATGTTATAGGCAGTGCTCCCTTGGCAACTAGACTTTGAGTCAGGAATTTGTGGCAGGAGGTTTACTGGAGCTCAGGAATAACACCCCGTTGAGGGGTGAGGGGAGCAGTGTTGGTCAGGGAAGAAGTGTACTGTGATTCGGGTACAGTTGCTGATCCCATGAGAGCTGTGGAGCTGGGATGGCCCTTCAGAGATGTCCGGAATTGAGCCTTCCTACCTCACATTGACTGTTCATAGATGTGGGCTACCAGTGGGGAAAAGTGTGACCTTGGTGAAGTGTTGTCATCAGCTGTGTTATATTCCAGACAGTGACTCAGCTGGGAGTCACCAGCCATTCACACTTCTAACACCGGGGAGTGAATGCCTGACGAGAGTAGGGTCTAGATAGCACACCACTGTATCCACTACAGTGGGGGCACAGAGGTTACTCCAAATCCTGTCCTTGTTCCTAAAGGGAAGTGAGTGTTGATAATAATAGTAGTAAATAACAAGGCAGTCATAAACAGCATTGTGAAACAAGTAACAATGATAATCAGAAATGATCATTTATTGAGGACTTATGCTAGGCCAGTAATGTGCTTCATCCATGGCCCCTATTACTGCAGTTTCTCTGTTAACAGGCATGCAGGCAGAACAGTGCAGTGGGCCAAGGTGGGGCCACTGACTGACTGCGGACGCCCAGGTTGGAATCATGATTGTGCTGTGTATTAGCCGTGTGTTCTTGGGCACCCAGGGCCTCAGTTTCTTCCTTTGTAAGATGAGATCAGTACCAGTAGTCTGTATGGATGAGTGTTATGAACTAGGAAAGGGTGGAGATGATCCTTCTGGGTTAAAATCCCACACTGTCAAGTTTAATTTTTGGTACTTGTGAGGATAGGCCAAAGATGGATGCGGTGGCTGGGACCTTGCTCAGTGAGAGGGTGTTTGGCGATTGTGGAGTGGGAGGGTCAGGGCTAAGAGGGCTGTGTGACGGCAGGAGACTGCCGGAGATGGTCAGCTCACAGGTCGACATGCCTTTCCCACAAAAACCCTGCCCCTGAAGAACGAAACCTAGGGAGTCAGCACTTTGTTCTTTTGTTTTGAACATTAGCCGTGATTGTCTGAGGGAGTTCCATGTTTTCTAACTTTCCCCCATGCCACAGAATGTGTCTATTTGTTAATAAATGCTTTCATTCAGCCCCATTATGGCTCCAAGCTTCTTTGGACAGTTTTTGATGGAGATGAAGACTTTTTAGGCTCAGAAATCCACCCTGGTTATAGAAAGAGCCTTGTCAGTGCTGGTGTGATTGCTGGACTGGCAAGTGGGTAAGACCAGAGGGAAACAGCCGTGGGGGGAGGTGACCATGGAGAAACTTACTGTGGTATGTCATTAATCACTAATTGCTGAATGATTTTATTATACAGCAGCCATAAAATATCACTTGAGATTTTACAGCCAGTTCTTGCTTTAAGAAAACAATTTCTTATGTCAAAATGACTATTAAATTAAGTGATTCCGTATTAAACATCCTTTGGACTCCAGATGATTGATGGGGGTATGTAATGAATAAGAACCTTTCCTTCCGCCTGCTCAGAAGAGATCAGCAGTCATTTCTGAAACAGCCATCGACCTTGGGAACCCAAGTGAGACATACTGGTTTCCAAGATACACCTGGACAATTAAAGCAGAAAGAGAGTCTTGAGAAAGCAGACTTAGCCTACAGATAAGGAAACTGAGGCCCAGAGAGGTAGAGACTCACTGAGAATCATGGTGTAGACAGTGGTGTGGTGACGCTGTTAGCTCACACCATGGTTACTGTTAATTATATATTGTTCTCATTATTCCCAGTTGGACTAACTGTCCCCATTTTATACATGACAAACCGAGTCTTGGAAAACTCCCTTGTCATTACCCCAAGCACAGCCACTTCTGAGATAGATTGTGTTGCCTTCCAATGACACTGACTTGCATTTTGCCCTAAATTTGCTTGTACATGTGCTAGGTGATGGTAGACTCAGTACAGTGACCTAAAACTAAGTCATTTTGGCCTTTCTAGCTATTTCTACTGAAATATTCACAATTTCAGATTTGAAGTACTCTGGGGAGAGTGACTATATACCAGCCACAATCCCTCCTTCAAAAGCTTATAATCAACTGAGAGGCCTGATCATCAGGTGTTGAATGCTTCAGTGTTCACCTGTACTGAGCTGCATAATCTGTGCCTCAGGAAACTAAAGGGTGGGGTAGGTCTCACAGGTGGTGGCACTTGAGCTACATCTGGTGAGGTGAGATGTAGCAAAGCCAAGCGAGGGAGAGTCTTTCAGCCAGAGGCACAGCAGGAGCTGAGGGTTGGAGACAGAAATAGGGTGACGTTTTGGAACTTTGCACTTTCTGATGCACGCCGAATACGCCTTGGCCAAGTAGTATGCCATCTGATTGTGAAGGGCTCAGGACCTGCGCAGAGGAGTTGAAATTCCTAGAACTCATGTTGTTTTAATGTTTATCTTTGCTAATGTTTCTCATCAGCTGATCGTTTGCACTTCTCTCTTCCCGCATCTATATTGTAAACTTGCTTGGCAGAGGTCTTGCCAGATAGTTTATCCCTGTATACATTGCCTCACACTGAAATAATTAAAGAAATAATTACAAGGAGGAGAGAAGGAAGAAATGAATTGGTAAAATGCCACTTGAAATAAGCCTGGAGAAGTTGCTGGGCATGAAGAACTAAGCTGCCCTGGAGAAAGCTTGGCTGGGCTCAGCTCTGAGCTGTCCTAGAGCCCCTGTGGTGGCAGTTCTGGGCATCCTGCTAGCTCCTGTAGTGCCTGCAGGTGGCCCCAGAGTGCCACCCTAGCATGCTTCGCTACTCTGATGAATTCTTTCAACAGACGTGTTCGTTAGCTGCTCCAAGTCAAGCACTGTGCTAGGCACCAGGCTGTGATGGTAGGCAAACAGACATGGTCTTTACCCTCTTAGTCTTCATAGCCTAACAGAGAAAACAGATGGTAAGGAAGTGATCAGATAAAGATGTAATTGCTTACTCTAGTAAAAGCAGTGAAGGACAAGTAAAGGTTGTAATGTGACGGTACAACCGAGAGACCTAAGCTAGTCTGGGAGTCTGAAAAGCCTGCCTGAATTGTGTACATATAACAAGGAACCCGAACTTGTCAGATAAACAAATATATTTAAAATCAAACTATGTAGGGTGCAGGGAATGAGGACTCTTTGTGTAGGGGTCCATCTTTCTTGATCTCTGCGTGAGTGAATATGAGAGATGCAGTAGTTCTGGCTAGCTTTGGCCCTAGCCTGGCTCTCCCGCAGTGACATTCTATGTTTGTGGTTAATTGCCTCTTCCTCTTACATTTCAGCTTTCTTATGCACATGAGGAAGTTTTTACCAGCATCACTGCTACTCAAAGTATAGTCCAGGTACCAGCACTGGTCCACAAACTGCTACTGATTTGTGATCAGACAAGTAAAGATAAGCACATTCATCGTGAATCTTCAGAGACATACAGCAGTTTGATGTTCTGTGATATTTTTTTTATTGCATTTATAAAAATATCATTTGGTAATAGTTCAGGAAAATCTATTCATTCACAAGTGGTTTGAAAACCAACTCTACATGATGTCCTCTGAGGACCCTTCTGGCACTGAGAGCCTTTGATTTTAATTGGACGAGGGTAGAAACTTCTAGATCACTGTTATAAAATATCCAATGTGTGTTCTGGAGCCTGGAGTTGAGTGATTATGAATGAGAAGATGTTATTCTAGAAAGAACTCTCCTTCAGCTAGATCTCTCAGACATTAGCCAGGCCAACTCCAGAGTAAAGAAGACATGATATCTCTGGAGGCGGGAGTTGGTGGTTTAAGAAGACAGTCACAACATGTCCTTCTCTGGCAACATACTTGATTTCCAGGCCAAAGCTCTGGAATCAGAGCTAACTCAGAGTGTCTTCACAGAAGAGGTTAGAAGTAAAAATTTTGAAAAAATCCAATAAACTCAAATGACCCAGTATGTTTGCTCTTTCTTAATCCATTTCACTCCCATCTAACTGCTCAAAAGCTACTTGGATTTATAAATGGAATTTAGGAAGTGAGTAGTTTGAAACATAAGCAATTTAAACTTTGAAAAGTAGCTCCCATGAAGCAAAGTAAAGGTACTTAAAGGATTTCTATTTCCCAAGACCCTGGAAACACAAGGAAATAGAGTGTCTCTGTTTAACTACTGTTATGGATGGTCCCCTGGGTAAACATTGTGCTTTATAAAAAGCTAATACTCAGAAAAGGTTTTTAAAAATTAATATTCAGGGACTCTTCCAGTGGAACCATCCACTGCTGACATTTTGTGACCATGTTGCACAAAAGACCTACATTATTACTAAAAAGCAGCTTCTCCCTGCTGCCCCCTGAAATTTTCCCTATGAACCTCAATTTCTTGGCTCTCTTCTCCAATGCTTCAGGGCGTGGGGGATCTATTCTAGACTTATGGTCTTGCTAGGAAACAGTGGACTTGAGTAAATTGAGATGGACAATAGAAGGGTCTAGGTTTAGAGATTGGAAGAGCTGGGGATAAATTAAGGACAGCCTGGGGCTTCATCTCATTGGTCACAGAAGGCTGCTTTTTCCTTGCCAGGAGCAGAGCTGGCATGGGGTTGTGGATTTGCCACCTCACGCTCGGATCATTACTCCTAGAGACCTAACCAGCTTTGTCATTATTGTCTGTCATTCACTTGGTAGGCACCACTGCATGTCACTCCATTCTTGAACAAAGAGAATTACAATAGCTCAACACCACCCATGACTTGCTTCCTTCCACTCCTATTTGATTAGCCAAACAGCCCCTGCTCTTGCCACAGAGTATTTTTTAATTTACTGTTCTGATGTGGATTTGTCCAACTCTCTACCATGCCTTCACCACTCGCCTTCATTCCTATCCTTCCCTGTCCCTTACTTTCAGCAATCGTTGAGCCTTCTGTTTCACCAAAAGCTAGAGACGACTGCATATAAATGCATCCTGCTTTCCTTTGCCCTTCTCCCTGAAAACTTTTCTCTTTCTCTGTATTTCTCTGCTGTGTTAACAGTACCTTCTTAGTGAACTTAAATTTCAATTACACCTTTAATCCTGTCTCTTCCAACCTGTTAGGAGTTTTACTTCAGCAGTTACTCTCTGGGTCCAGTATCTTCAAACTCTTTATTCCCTTGCAGTTAAGAAGATCCTTAATTCTCCTCTATCTAAGAAAAAAAAGGAAACAGAACTGTCCTTTCCACTCAAGTGACTTTTCTATTTGTCTCTTTTCTCCATTGCCAAATTTTACGAAACTATGTATAGTTAATGAGTGTGGTTCCTCATCTTCAAATCACCTTTAAACCCACTCAGTCAGGTCTCTGCACCAGTACTCCTTGGATCATGATCCTTGGGGAACTCTTAGTGTTGAATCCTGTGCTTTCTTTTCATTCCTCATTCTTCCTCACTTCTGCAATATTCTCACTGGTGTCAGCTTCCTTCTAGAGTCTGTCCTTCCTTGATCACTGTGATTTTCTTCTGCTTTTTTTTTCTGTCTTTCTGACCATCCCATTTTTGTATTTTGTTGGCTCCTCTTAATTTGGGGACCCCACAAATGTCAATCTTCCCAGGATGTCCTCACCATTTTATTGTTTGCTTTTAAAAAGATTCATTTCCCCCGAAAAGCATACCCACTGTCTTCAAGACGGTTAGTTCCTATAACAATTACTAAATCCTTCCCCTACTCTACGCTTTACAGAATTTTGTGCTTCCCATGTCCCACTTAGACATCTCTACTCTGATATTGTTCAGACACTGAGGGATAGCCCTAGTGAGATATTCCTCATAGACCTCAAAGCCGAAAATCTCCATGACAAAACATACTGCCTTCCTCCATCCCCCAAGTTAGTTAAAATCATTCCTCTTGAGTTCTTGGATTATCTTAGTAAGCAATCTCACCACCCATCTTTTCCAACATGGAAATCTCAAATCACCTGGACTCCATTCATTCTCTCAGTAACCCCCAGCCTCTTGAACCCATGCCAGTTTACGATACTTGTAAGATATTTTTTTTCAGCTGCGTCTTTATCATCCCTATGGGCATTTAGAAAAAATATATATATCCTCATCATCTTTCACCTAGACCAGCTTCCTTTCTGTCCTCTCTGCCTTCCAGTTTTGCTCCTCTTGAGTAAGAATCTTAATGTTGCCTTGTAAGTTTTGAAATGCAGACAAAATGATGTTATCCTTTTGGTTAAAAACTGCTGTTGAAATTAAAAGAGATATGTAAAAGAATTTAAAATAAAAGTGTAATGACACCCTGGTGAGTCATGATTACATGAGAAGTGTGTCACAAAAATCTTGTGACCAATAATAAAAACTGATGTTGATGAGTTATCACTTCTTCATTTTTTTTTCTTTGGTAAATTTGAGGCAATTCAAGGTTACCAGTAACATTATGTCATTCTTACATACTTGCACTCCTAAATGAACAAAAATCAATTGAGTGACAGCTAATGTGTCCCCAGTCATTTCTGTCTTACTGCCCATAGTAATCTGCCTTTTTGGACAAGCCATAAAGAGATGCCATAAACATGAATCATTGTTGGGCAGTATTTTACTAAAGATTATTTGAGATAGTCTCAAAATCAAGGTGTACCCACCAGATTGTGTCTTATGTGATAAACATAACCAGGGAATCAAGACTGAGAAAAACTAGCCTACAAATTTGCCTGGAGAATCCCAGGGATGGGGGAGCCTGTGGGCTGCCGTCTATAGGGTTGCACAGAGTCGGACATGACTGAAGCGACTTAGCAGCAGGAGCAGCAGCAGAGATTTTTTTATTGAAGTATAGTTGATTTACAATATTGTGTTACCTTCAGGTGTATACAAAAGTGACTCAGTTATATATATATATATATATATACATACATACATACATATGTGTGTGTATGTGAGTCACTTCAGTCGTGTCTGACTGTTTGCAACCCACTTGACTGCAGCCTGCCAGGCTCCTCCATCCATGGGATTCTCCAGGCAAGAATACTGGAGTGAGTTGCCATGCCCTCCTCCAGGGGATCTTCCTGAGCCAGGGATCAAACTCGTGTCTCTTATGTTTCCTGGATTGGCAGGCAAGTTTTTTACCACTAGTGCCATCAATTCATGTCTGACTCTTTGTGACCCCATGGACTGCAGCACACCAGGTCTCCCTGTCCATCACCAACTCCTGCAGCTTGCTCAAACTCATGTCCATCAAGTCAGCCATGCCAACCAACCATCTCACCCTCTGTCATCTCCTTCTCCTCCTGCCTTCAATCTTTCTCAGCTCGTTGGTCTTTTCCAATGAGTCCTTCACAACAGGTGGCCAAAGGATTGGAGCTTCAGCATCAATCCTTCAGCATCAGTCCTTCCAATGAATACTCAGGACTGATTTCCTTCAGGATTAACTGGTTTGATCACCTTGCAGTCCAAGGGACTCTCACTAATCTTCTCCAACACCACAGTTCAAAAGCATTAAATTCTTCAGTGCTCAGCTTTCTTTATAGTCCAATTCTCACATCCATGCATGACTATTGGAAAAACCATAGCTTTGACAGACCTTTGTTGGCAAAGTAATGTCTCTGCTTTTCAATATCCTGTCTAGGTTGGTCATAGCTTTTCTTCCAAGGAGCAAACACCATTTTAATTTCATGGCTACAGTCACCATCTGCAGTGATTTTGAAGCCCAAAAATAGTCTTTCCCTGTTTCCCCATCTATTTGTCATGAAGTGATGGGATTGGATACCATAATCTTAGTTTTCTGAATGTTGAGCTTTAAGCCAAATTTTTCACTCTCCCCTTTCACTTTCATCAAGAAGTTCTTTAGTTCTTCACTTTTTGCCATAAGGGTGGTGTCATCTGCTTATCTGAGGTTATTGATATTTCTCCCAGCAATCTTGACTCTACCCTGTGCTTCATCCAGCCTGACATTTCTCATGATGTAGTCTGCATATAAGTTAAATAAGTAGGGTGACAATATACAGCCTTGATGTACTCCTTTCCCGATTGGGAACCAGTCTGTTGTTCCATGTCCAGTTCTAACTGCTGCTTCTTGACCTGCATACAGATTTCTCAATAGACAGGTCAGGTGGTCTGCTAGTCCCATCTCTTGATGAATTTTCCAGTTTGTTATGATCCACACAGTCAAAGGCTTTGGTGTAGTCAATAAAACAGAAGTAGATGTTTTTCTGGAATTCTCTTGCTTTCTTGATGGTCCAGTGGTTGTTGGCAATTTGATCTCTGGTTCTTCCGCCTTTTCTAAATCCAGCTTGAACATCTGAAAGTTCATGGTTCACATACTGTTGAAGCGTAGCTTGGAGAATTCTGAGCATTACTTTGCCAGCGTGTGATGCTGCTGCTGCTAAGTCACTTCACTTGTGTCCAACTCTGTGTGACCCCAGAAACGGCAGCCTACCAGGCTCCTCTGTCCCTGGGATTCTCCAGGCAAGAACACTGGAGTGAGTTGCCATTTTCTTCTTCAATGCATGAAAGTGAAAAGTGAAAGTGAAGTTGCTCAGTCGTGTCTGACTTCGTTACCCCATGGACTGCAGCCCACCAGGCTCCTCCATCCATGGGATTTTCCAGGCAAGAGTACTGGAGTGGGGTGCCATTTCCTTCTCCATTGCTAGCGTGTGAGAAGAGTGCAATTGTGTAATTGTATGGTAGTTTGAACATTCTTTGGTATTATTGCCTTTCTTTGGGATTGGAATGAAAACTGACCTTTTCCAGTGTGTGTGTATAGTTTTTCAAGTTATTTTCCCTTATAGGTTATTACAAAATAATGAATATAGTTCTCTATGCTATACAGTAAATCTTTGTTGGTTATCTACTTTATATTGAGTAGTAAGGATCATAGGTAAGGATCATAGTAAGGATCATAGTTTTAAAGAATCTGCCTGCCATTGCAGGAGATGGAAGAGATGAGGGTTCAATCCCTGGGTCAGGAAGATCCCCTGGAGTAGGAAATGGCAACCCATTCCAGTATTCTTGCCTGGAAAATTCAGTGGACAAAGGAGCCTGGTGAGCTGCAGTCTGTAGAATCAGAAAGAGTCAGACACGAATGAGCATACGCACACATATATGTTAATCCCAAGCTTCTAACTTCCCTGGTGGCTCAGAGGTTAAAGCGTCTGCCTGCAATGTGGGAGACCTGGGTTCAATCCCTGAGTCAGGAAGATCCCCTGGAGAAGGAAATGGCAACCCACTCCAGTATTCTTGCCTGGAGAATCCCGTGGACGGAGGAACCTGGTGGCCTACAGTCCACAGGGTCATAGAGTCGGACATGACTGAGGGACATCATTTCACTTCACTTCTAACTTAACCCCCACTTTCATCTCTGGTAACCATAAGTTTGTTTTCTCTCTGTGTGGATCTATTTCTGTTTTGTGTATGAGTTCTTTTTTATCTTTTTATTTTTTTTTTTTTGAGATTCCAAGTGTAAATGATATATGATATTTATCTTTGGCTTACTTCATTTAGTGTGGTAATCTCCAGTTCCATCTATGTTGCTGCAAATGGCATTATTTAATTATTTTTATGGCTGAGAAGTATTCCATTATGTATATGTACCATATCTTCTTTACCCATTTATTGTCAATGGCATTTGAGTGGCTTCCATGTCTTGGCTAGCCTAGAGATTAAATTCCAAACCCTTTAACATGGTGTAGACTGTCTTCTCACACCAAATACTTGAAACATCTTTCCAAACTCACATTCACCTACTGACTTACATTCTACACCTATCACTCATCTCATACATACCAGGAGATCATTTACCTCCAGGTCTTCAGTTATGCCTTCCCTTTGCCAGGATAGTGGAGGCGGAACATTGCAGTTCCAGACAAACTACTTAATATCTCCTAAAATTCTGCTCAAAAGTTACCTAACTTTTGAAACCACCTGAACTCTTTCCCATTTTATTTTCAGACATGTTAAGGGGTTTCTTGAGCTAGGCATCTTGGCTTCTCCATTAGAAAAGTTCTAATATTGGGGGCCATTTTTCTAAGCCTAAGTTTCTTTGTCAACCTAATGATGATAATCATGCTGTTCTCTACCTTATAGAGTTACTATGGAGATGTGTCAGGTAATTAACCACTCCTGGTTGAGGCTGGGTATCTTCTGCAGTCCTTTTACAGGTTCAGGTCGGTTAACATCTGCAGCTCCTTCAGACAGTACATGGTAATACTATGCTCATCTGGAATCAACCTCACTTTGCATCTCTCCAAAGCACCTTAAGTGTGGAGTAAATTAATTTTCAGCATGTTAGATGCAGTCTCAAGGTAATTTTCCATGATACTTCCCAGCAGGGAGGCTTTGAAATAACATCCCTCTTCTAATTAGTACTATGTACTATGCTGTGCTCATCAGCAGATGGGATTTATCCTTGCACATTTGGACTTGACAGAGGTCAGCCCTCAACTCTCTCTACATGTCCTTGTATGCTCCTGACAAGCTGGCCTCTTTCCTTTCCTTCTTTCCCAGCCCTTCTCATCATACCCTACCTCTTAGTCTAGCCAGATCCTTAGCTCATTGGCTGAAATTAATTATGAGCCATATTTACTGTCCCCAGACAATAGAGGACATGGGGACAGGGACCTTCCTAACCTTTTCTCTGCCCCTTAGAGCCATTCTTGGGTTCAGTTTCATTAAAAAAAAATAATGTAACTAGGATTAATAGCATGAACATTTATTACTATCACTAGCATCTTTGCCTTTCATGTCATTATTAGACCTCTTTCACAGAAGAGAAAACTAAGCTTGAGAGGTTAAGTAAGCAGCCCAAATTCACACAGTTCCTAAGTGTCAGCATCAGAATCCAACCTAGGCTTTACTCCAGAGCTGAGATATTAACCACAATTCCTATACCACGTTTCTGTGTCAGATGGTTATCTCCTTCAAGGTTATTTTCAGATTTAACAGGAAGGAGATTTCTGGATCAAATAGACCTGAATCAGAAATACCTGACATCTTCACAGGAGGGGAGAAATCCCAGGACCTTTGTTTAAGGGCTTCCCAGCCTGTGATCGAGGAGCTTCACATCATGTCTTTCAATGGAAAACCTCCATCCCCAGCCCTTTGGAGAACCCTGCATGGGAGGGAGGCAGCCCGTATTTTCTCCACAAACCACAGGACCCTTCCTTGATGGTTACACAGGATGATCTCAGCAAAGCTGACAAGATGTTTCCATATTTGTTAAACAAGAACCATTTGTTTAGCTCAGGAGCATCTGTTGAATAAACAAGATATCTGATGTGCCATTTGCTCATTGGAAATTAACAAACCCTTAAAAAAAATGGCAATTTGTCAGGAGTTATATGAGGCAGAATTCATTCTCAGCAAGTGCACACATTGAAACTTCCTTCCTGAGCTTTCTAGAATCCCCCAGAGCTAGTTGCACAGAAAAAGTTCAGTTTAATTTTACCATCATTAAGGAAAATATGCAGACATGTTGGAGGAAGTGAGGCAAGTGTCCTGTTAAGGAAATGAAGGACCCTGGAGAATGTGTCCTCCAGAACAGCTGGCGGGAGCTAGCCCCCTTCTGGTTTGTTTTTCCATTCGGAGAATGTATGTCCTCTGGTTGGGAGGCACTTTTTTTTTTCTTTTTTTCCCCTTCTTCCATGCTGTTTCCAAGAATCATTTGGTAAACTTGTCATTAGCCAGCATCATTCCTGCATGTGGCTACCTGGGAGGGAATGGAGGAGGGGAGGGTTTAACTTACTGTAAGGATAAAGGAGATAGGGAAAATAGTGAAATGAAAAGCTGTCACGTCTCTTAGGGATGTAGTGCCTACTACTAGAACACTGGCTAAAGTGAAGTCTGAGTATAATCCTATTTTTCCCGTGAAACACAAATGATTCACAGTGTTGGCCCATTTTGAATTCATCCTTGAATGACCGCAATGTGCTGGCCCCAGGTGCCCCAAGCAGAAGGGACAGTGAATGATAGTTAGCATTTACCAAGTGCAGGTGCCATGCTAAGCACATTACTGGCATCATTTAGTTATATGCCCACAAACCTGTACTGTTACTCCCATCTACAGATGAGGAAACCAAAGCTTAGCAACAGGTAGAAATGGGATTTAGACTCACATAGTCTGAATTCCCATTGATGTGGTCATGATGTTGTATTGTCTCTGTTAGTCTGAAGAATCAGGGTCCCTGGGATGCTAGATGTGAAGACTGAGCAGGGCAGGCTCCACGCTCAGGAGCCCTGCTCTGGGCCAGAGCAGAAATATATTCAGCAAGATCTTCCTGAGATTCCTGGGAAATGTTGGCTGCCTTGAGGCTGATAAGCTGTTCTTTGGTGCTTAGTCACTCAGTCATGTCAGACTCTTTGTGACCCCATGGACTGTAGCCACCAGGTTCCTCTATCCATGGGAATTCTCCATGCAAGAATAGTGGAGTGGGTTGCCATGCCTTCCTCCAGGGGATCTTCCCAACCCAGGGATCGTACCTAGGTCTCCCACATTGCAGGCAGATTCTTTACTGTCTGAGCTACCAGGGAAGACCAAGAGTACTGGAGTGGGTAGCCTATCCCTCCTCCAGGGGATCTTCCCAACCCAGGAGTTGAACTGGGGTCTCCTGCATTGCAGTCAGATTCTTTAACAGTTGAGGTACCAGGGAAGCCCCAATTTTTGCTGGATTACAATTCAAATTCTTTATTTAGAGGGTCTTTGTGGGTGGGAGGGGCTATTGAACCAGGCGAGTTCTCAGGCTTTATATAAGTGAGTCCCTCTGGACTCTAGTTAGAAGCTAAGGAATTAGCTGACTCTGGGCCCAGAGCAACTTGCTGCCTCATCTCCTCACATTAGCCCTCTTAGCAATTGATCTTGTAAACTTTCTGAATCAGAGAAATTAAAGATGAAAAAGGGCCTATTAACTGATGTTGCTCCAGCCCTGGACTAAGCAGAATGGCTCCCAGGAGAGGAATTCAGAGCATCTGGTTCAGTTTAATTGTAATTGTCCCAGAGGGTCTGACTTCTTGCTCTTCCCCCAGGCAGCCCTTCTCCAGGATGGCAGATGCAGGTGTGAGCGATGTCGCAGAGGAGTACACTGTCCTGTGCCAGGGCTCCGAGTCCTCACCTAGGTCTCAGTTTCTAGGGAGTTTTCATGTGTTGCCTCTGGAATGTGCTGGGGTTTTGGGGGTAGATGCTGCTGCTGCTGCTAAGTCACCTCAGTCGTGTCCGACTGTGTGTGACCCCGTAGACGGCAGCCCACCAGGCTGCCCTGTCCCTGGGATTCTCCAGGCAAGAACACTGGAGTGGGTTGCCATTTCCTTCTCCAGTGCGTGAAAGTGAAGTTGCTCAGTCGTGTCTGACTCTTAGCGGCCCCATGGACTGCAGCCTACCAGGCTCCTCCGTCCATGTGATTTTCCAGGCAAGAGTGCTGGAGTGGGGTGCCATTGAAATAGCTCTAACTCCTAGATAGAAGCTGGTGATTTTACCTGTTTCTCCTCTTAGCCAGGAGATGTGCCTTCAGCAGTGTCTATGCAGGTAAAAGGGAGTGTGGGGGCTTGAAACAGAAGTGGGAGTCAAAGACTGACAATACACTGGGAAGACCTGGCATGAGTTGTTGAGTATTCCTAAGCCTAGGAATGTCTTACTATCAAAGACTTACTATCACAGACTTTGATCCTCACAACAACACTTAGAAGTAAGTATGTTATTATTCTCTTAACAGAGAAGGGGATTTTGAGGCTTAGAGAGGTCAGATGAGTGTCAAGGTCATGTAACTTGGTGGGGGAGCTAGAATCAGAGAGAGCTTGGACTGCAAAGCCCCCTCTTGTCCCTGCTTCTTAGTGAAATGCACTGAACAAGATAGAAATGCGGAAGAGGAAGAGGCAGGAAGGGACTGGTGCTGACTTTGAGTTGAAATGGCTGATACTCAGATCAACCAGGTTTAGTGTCCTGAACTGGGAAGCCTGGGCATGTGGCATGAGCTCTCTGTGCAGGTCTCAGTTGCAGAGATCTTACAGTGTTTGCAAATCTGTTAGTACATAGGCTGTGTTCCCTTCCAGGCCTAGGAAAGCGGGTAATTCACTCATGTATCCTCTGCTTAGAGAGTGAGGCTGCTGGGCAAAGGTGTTTAGTGACTGATCCTTGCATCTTAAGTGCAGCTGGTTAGCATTCATTGGCTCTGCTGCCCCTCCCTAGATCTCCTCACTTGTTACTGAAGATCTTTGATTCTTTCAGTTACTTTTTTGGGGCTGCTATTGGCTGAGGGTCTGGACATTGCCATGAGCTGCTGGTGGTTGACTTTAGGTCCCAGGATATTATTCAGGAAGGGCAGGCCTATGTAGATAGATGAGTGTCTTGGGTCCTGGCACACATGCAGGGTGAGAAGCATGAGTGAGACCCCTGAATGTAGAAAGCAGAGAAGTACAGAGAGGGAACTGGGGATTGGGGATGGGGGTGGGAGGGGTCATCAAAGAACTGCCTGTGCCACAGTTTGTCCCCACGTTGTCCCTAAAAGAGTTGTTTGAAGGAACAGGAGACTGTACACTTCTATTTTCCACCCATCCATGCCTTGTGTTTCTAGGATTAGTTTGATCTGTGTCACTGTGTCACTCTTTGGGACACATGCAGTAAAAGGAAGCTCTGTTGAGGTTAACTAATGGGATCATCTGAATCTTCTCTCATCTCCTTTTCCAGCTGAGGAATCTTGGGTAAGCCACTTAAATTCTCAGGATCTCTATTTATGCATTTATTTTTTTGGATCATGTGGTAGCTCTGTTTTTAATTTTTTGAGGAACCTCCATACAGTTTTCCATAGTGCTGGCAATTTTTTTCCCAGCAGCAGTGCAATAAAATTTTCTTGTTCTACATCCTTGCCAACACTTGTTATTTCTTGTCTTGTTGAAAATAGACATTTTAACACGTGTGAAGTAATGTCTCATTGTGATTTTGCTTTGTGTTTCCTTGATGATTATTGATGTTGAACATCTTTTTGTATACCCTTTGGCTTTCTTTATATATTTATGCATTTTCAGTTTTGGGCAATACATGCTTCATAGATTTCTTCTTAGAATTAAATGATGTAATGATGTAAAGAAATGAGGTGCCTGGAACGTTGTAGCTGATAAACACGTGTTGGCCATTTTCTCACCTCCCTCCTCCTTTCTCCAGTGGAGAACGGCAGGCTCCATGGTGCATCATAGAATGTCCTCCAGGGCCGAGTCCAGTGAACCTGGGTTTAAATCTGAGAGCTGCCACTTATTAGCTGTGACAACTTAGACAATCCACCAACCTAGCTCCTCTGAGCCTATAGTCCCTGGCTAGTGAAATGCAGACAAAAATTAGAAGTTTTGATCATTGGTTGAATTTCATGATTAGGTACCAGCTTTATGCTAGGAAGTGGATTCACCATAGTGGACAAAGCAGGCAAGGCCCCCTCCCTTTAGGAAACTTACATTCTCAAGGAGAGGCAGGCATTATTCAAATAACCACACCAATTATTATGTCTTAAATAGTATCCCACACAATGCCTCATATCACAGGGACCATAGCATAGCACACACACACTAGCTATCAGTACCTGAGCATCAGTGATGCTGTGGTTACCATCTTCTTTATGAGGGTCCCATGTGATTACAGCCTCTTTCCTCACATAATTTCCTGTTGTCTTCCAGACCCATTTATACACATGAACCCATGTGTATAAAGCAGAGACCCTTTTCTCTAACTATTCCTTTCAGCCTGGTTAGGTCTGGCACAGCCATTAATTAGTAATGGCTTTCCCATGAAGTGGCTGTCTTTGTAGGCTCTGAGCAAGCATGTCCATGCTACCATAATGCACCAGAATGTGTGCCCCTAACAGTCCTGAGGCAAAGATCAGGAAATTCTGTTTTTATTCTCTTCAGAGCTAAGATACAATTAAAAATGTTACCACAGTAATTGGCAACATCCATTAACTTGATGAGAATTGCCAGAGGCAGCACATTTTTCCCCTCTTCTGCGCATTATTAGCCTATAAATATACCTGGTTCCTTTCTCTTTCTTCTCTAGAATTTCTATAAAATATCCACCCAAGCTGTCTCCTTAATGCCCTTTGCCATTTAAAATTAACTCTCTCAGTTCCTCCAGTACTTCCAGTCCATACCACACAATCTTGCATCTAATTACATGTGCTAATGTACGGGGAAGCAGCTGGGGAAAGCCCACAGCACTGAGAGCTCTGGGCTCAGAGTCAGCAGAGTCTGGTGGGAACCCCAGCTCCACCTGGTTATCTTGAGTGACTTTGGCTTGGGGTTTGATCATCTGCAAAATGGGAACAATACCTGCTAGAAATAAAACAGTGAGATTACAGGAGGATGATGGGAAGGTGCTTTGTAAACTCTTGCATGTGGGGCCCTCCAGATCATTGGTCCCCAGCAGTAACTTTGTCTTCCTGCTCCCTCCTTGGTCTTTTGGTCCCCATAGAGGTGCAGGGCAGATGGAATTTGGTGGCACAAGACTGTTGAGAAAAGCCCTCTTCAACTGCAGCTGCACCCTGCCAGTGGCTAGCAACACCTCAGGGACCTTTCCAGCAGGAGGTTCCTCTCCCTTCTGATGCACTCACTTGATTAGAAAGATATCCCACCCCTGCCTCAAAGAAGTAGGGCAGAGCAGGATGGAACAGGGGCTTAAGAACGGTCAGTGCAAAGGAAGAGCTCATGTACCTCCATCCTCCACAGCCATAGAGCCTCTCAATGCCAGAGAGCAGAGGGGGAGGGGATCCCGGCATCACCCACCCCACACATGTGATTTGCAGAGAGAGGAACCGTGCCCAGAGGGGTCAAGTGACATAGCCAAAGCCACAGTGCTAGACTGTGACCAGAACTAAGGTCTTTGCCCCAGCCCAGTGCTCTTTCTCCTACACTCCAATGCAAGTTTTCCTTAGACACTTTTGAAAGGTTGTTGTTGAACCATGTAAAGATGCCGGGATTCTTGGCCTCCAGAGGAGAAGAATTCAATCTGGGGCAAGAGACGAGGCTTGATCGCTCAGAGCTTTTGTGTAATAAAGTTTTATTAAAGTATAAAGGAGATAGAGAAAGCTTCTGACATAGACATCAGAAGGGGGCAGAAAGAGTACCCCCTTGCTAGTGTTAGCAATGGAGTTATATACTCTCCAATGAATCCAAAGAATGTCTGGAGGTTGTAAAGACCTCACCAGACCTACTCCCATAATTTAAATTTTAAGATAACAGGATTAGCCAGAAGGTTTAATCCAGAGACTATCTTCAGGCAGGATACATTATTGTTATACAATCTTAAGGAATGTCGAGGAAAGAAAAGTTTGTCCTTTCTTCCTCTTTGAGAATTCCAGACCCCTCTCTCCTTGGGGACCCCTAGACTTCTTATCAACCTGCCTAGGAAATGACTTTCTCACTTTCTACACAATCAGTGGTATTCAGATCAGTGTATGTCTGTGTGCATATCTTTGTGTGTGTCTGAATGTAAGATGCCAGGAACCATTGGGAATATTCTCTAAATATGTGCATATGCTATTTCATGTTCATCAAGACAAAACAAGGAAGTTTTGACTCTTATGGAAAATTATAGATTTAGAGAGGTTAAGTAACTTGCTCAAAGTCACACAGCTAATAGAAATAGAGCCAGGATTAGAACCTAGGGCTGATGATTCCAAAGCTCCTAACCACTGGACATAGAAGAGACAAATTCTTGTCCTAAAAACAGACTATGGGTTAAAAATAATACCTAGTGTGATCGGGCAACCCCAATAAACACTGACTGTGTCATCCCAGACTCCAGTTTAGAAAATGTGGGGCAGTGAGACTTCTTTTTTTAATAAGATAATGTGATTTTTCTCATTAAAAAAAATTATTTACTTTTAATTGAAGGATAATTCCTTTACAATATTGTATTGGTTTCTGCCTTACATCATCATGTATCAGCCATAGGTATGCATATGTCCCCTCCCTCCTGAACCTTCATCCCAGCTCCCACCCCATCCCACTCCTCTAGGTTGTCACAGAGCCCTGGTTTGAGTTCCCTAAGTCACACAGCAAATTCCCACTGGCTATCTATTTTACATATGGTAATCTATATGTTTCCATGCTACTCTCTCTATTTGTCCCACTCTCTCCTTCTCCAGTACCCCAGCCTGCAGGGAAGCTTTTGTTCCTTCCTAACTGTCTTTGAGCTGTTTCAAATCCTAAAAGATGATGCTGTGAAAGTGCTGCACTCAATATGCCAGCAAACTTGGAAAACTCAGCAGTGGCCATGGGACTGAAAAAGTCAGTTTTCATTCCAATCCCAAAGAAAGGCAATGCCAAAGAATGTTCAAATTACTGCACAATTGTACTCATTCACACGCTAGCAAAGTAATGCTCAAAATTCTCCAAACCAGGCTTCAACAGTACATGATTGGTGAACTTCCAGATGTTCAAGCTGGTTTTAGAAAAGACAGAGGAACCAGAGATCAAATTGCCAACATCCACTGGATCATCAAAAAAGCAAGAGAGTTCCAGAAAAAACATCTGCTTCTGCTTTATTGACTATGCCAAAGCCTTTGACTGTGTGGATCACAATAAACTGTGGAAAATTCTTGAAGAGATGGGAATACCAGACCACCTTACCTGCCTCCTGAGAAATCTGTATTCAGGTCAAGAAGCAACAGTGAGAACTGGACATGGAGCAACAGACTGGTTCCAAATTGGGAAAGGAGTACGTCAAGGCTGTATATTGTCACCCTGCTTATTTAACTTATATGCAGAATACAGCATGCAAAATGCCAGGCTGGGTAAAGCACAAGCTGGAATCAAGATAGCCTGGAAAAATATCGATGACCTCAGATGCACAGATGACACCACCCTTATGGCAAAAAGTGAAGAAGAACTAAAGAGCCTCTTGATGAAAGTGAAAGAGGACAATGAAAAAGTTGGCTTAAAACTCAACATTCAAAAAACTAAGATTATGGCATCCAGTCCCATCACTTCATGGCAAATAGATGGGGAAACAATGGAAACAGTGACTGACTTTATTTTTGTGTGCTTAAAAATCACTGCCTGTGGATTGTGACTACAGCCATGAAATTAAAAGACGCTTGCTACTTGGAAGGAAAGTTATGACCAACCTAGACAGCATATTAAAAAGCAGAGACATTACTTTGCCAACAAAGATCTGTCTAGTCAAAGTTATGGTTTTTCCGGTAGTCATATACGGATGTGAGAGTTGGACCATAAAGAAAGCTGATCACCAAAGAATTGATACTTTTGAACTATGGTGTTGGAGAAGACTCTTGAGAGTCCCTTGGACTGCAAGGTAATCAAACCAGTCAATCCTGAAGGAAATCAGTCCTGAGTATTCATTGGAAGTATTGATGCTGAAGCTGAAAGTCCAATACTTTGGCCACCTGATGTGAAGAACTGACGCATTGGAAAAGACCCTGATGCTGGGAAAGATTGAAGGTGGGAGGAGAAGAGACGACAGAGGATGAGATGGTTGGATGGCATGGCCAACTCGATGGACACGAGTTTGAGTAAGCTCCGGGACTTGGTGATGGATAGGGAAGCCTTGTGTGCTGCAGTCCATGGGGTTGCAAAAAGTCAAACACGACTGAGTGACTGAACTGAACTGAATTGTTTTTATTTAACTGATCTCTATTCTTTATTATATATTTATACCCTATTTCTCTCTCAAATTATATCCTACCCCACTTTCTAACCCCTCCACTACCTCTGGCTCCTGACCCTCATTTTTCTGCTGGGGTCCATGCTGGATACACAAGAAGCATTTGGGAAGTTTCAGGTATTGGCTCAGGACCTCAGTGAATGAGGACATGAGAGGATTCCCACAATGCACTGCCATTTGGGGGTCACACAACACATGTTGTGATATGTTAAGCATATCCCATAGAAACCAAAAATAAATAAAGATAAAGCAACATTATTAGGTTGTTCTAAGTTTTAAAAAAATTGTACTGGAGTACAGTTGATTCAGTTGTCCCTGGTGGCTCAGATAGTAAAGAATCTGCCTGCAATGTAGGAGCCCCAGGTTCAATCCCTGGGTCTGGAAAATCCCCTAAAGAGGGGAAAGGCTACCCACTCCCATATTCTTGCCTGGAGAATCACATGGACAGAGGAGTCTGGCAGACTATAGTCCATGGGGTTGCAAAAAGAGTCAGATGTGACTGAGCGACTAACATTTAACTTACAGTTGATTTGCAATATTGTGTTAGTTCTTGCTGGACAGCAAAGTGAATCAGTTACACATATACATATATCCTCTTTTTTAAAAGATTCTTTTCCCATATGGGTCATTACAGAGTATTGAGTAGAGTTCCCTGTGATGTATGGCTGGTTCTTATTATCTATTTTTTTTTCTTTAATAGAAAATTATTTAATTAGTATACATGTGTTCCAGTAGTGTGTACATGTCAGTCCCAATCTCCCAATAAAACATTTTTAAAAAGTACAGACTTTCCTAAGTAACAGTTTATAAAAGATGTTTTAATAGAAATTAACTTCTAAAGAAATAGAGTGAATGTACCTACAGAAAGACAGGAATTTGTCCAATGTTATGGAATGTCACAGATTTTAGTTTGCAGGAAGCAATTCATAATTCCTGGCATGGTGGCTTTTCACTGACTTCAGATCCTTTCTTATTCTGTCTCCAAAGTGGTCTCTTATGACTACTGCTCAGTATTCTCCTCCCCATCATGTCTGTTTGCACCATCACACCTTGGGTCATATCATCCCTCTCTCCCTTCTGACTTTCCAATCCCACACATTCTTCAAGCCTGCTCCTTGTTTCCCCATTGCTGTGAAACCCTACCTGATCCCCTGCACCTTTCCAATAAGACTGAAATTCCCTCTGTGTGTTACCCCATAAATACCTATTAAAGGTACTCTCAGGAGATAGGTAGTGGGGTCTGAGAATGAACATTCCAAAATCTAATGGCTGGGAATAAGAGCATTGCCTGTTCTCTGCAGTCCCTCTACAAATGAGGCAATGTGCTTGGTCTGTTTAATAGGATCAAATAGTTTTCTATGAGCAACCTTTCCTTAAGCTGTGATCATATGACATGATCTTGTTTTCTAGAGCTATGCTAGTCTATAGCCCATATGTATGTAGAAAACAAATGGGCTGTGTGCTAGACTGGTTGGCAGCTTCCTAAGTGCTCACACATAGTGAGTATTCAGTAAGTACTTGCAAAGGGATTACTGGTTATATTCCTAGTAGACCAGCTGTTCAGTTGCATTCAGGGAAAACCTCATGGATCGTCACTATATTAGCACAATCACAAACCCCAGTGACCAAAGCTTAGCTTCAAATTGCTACTGCCAGCATGAGCATGATATTAGCTATGGTTCACTGGGATTCTTCATTTGAGTTCAAACTCCTCATCTGTTGCAAGTGACCTCCTGATGTGTGTATGCCTTGTCCTGAAAATAGTTCATGTGACTGCTGAATTTCATTCTAGCCATTTAGAATTTAGAAAGGTATTATATTAAATTAGACCATGCAGTTTCTCTTTCCTTCCTTCCTCCCTGGCCCCTGCCTTCCTTCCTCCTTCCTTCCCTCTCTCTTGCCGTTCCTCCCTCCCTCCCTTCAATACTGCTTCTCTGGTAAGGAATACTATACTTGTGTCCCTGGATAAACCTATATCTTCTTATATATCTTTACATGTTATGAAAAATACTTAGTCTACCACATGAGATGCTCTCTGATACTTCCATTCCATATTTTATAAAAAATAATTGGGGTTTGATCCGCTAGATGTATTTTACAATCCACCAGTAGAACATAGCCTATTGTTAGAGACATACTGATACAGTAATCAGTAGCCCTTTTAATTTTCTGGGAGAACCAGAATGCTGAAGGGACAGTAGCTAACCCTTATGTCCAGAAACGGCTCTGCACATGCTGAGCAACTTTTAGAGAGCATATTAATGATGATTCTGGGTATGGGAAACAGTAACTAATTTTGTTGTTGTTCACTTGCTCAGTCGTGTCCGACTCTCTGTGGCCCCATGGACTGTAATGTGCCAAGCTTCCCTGTCTTTCACCATCTCACAGAGCTTGCTGAAACTCATGGCCATTGAGTTGGTGACGCCATCCAACCATCTCATCCTCTGTCATCTCCTTCTCCTCCTGCCTCAATCTTTCCCAGCATCAGGGTCTTTTCCAATGAGTCAGTTATTCGCATCAGGTGGCCAAAGTATTGGAGCTTCAGCTTCAGCATCAGTACTTCCAGTGAATATTTTAGGTTTAATTTCCTTTAGGATTGATTGGTTTGATCTCTGTGCTTATTGAGAGAGATAAAGAGAAAGAAAGAGAGAGAGACATTATTAGAATCCCAGAAAGGGAATGCGTTTAGACCTCACAAAGGTCCCTATCCCATAACCTCACAAAGTGCCTTCTTTCTTTCTTTCTTTTTTTTCCTTTCATCTCTGCTTCTCTCTTCTTTCTGGCTGAATAGTTGAAGGTGTCCAAGACAAGTTTCTCCGAGTCTCATGCTACAGTTTCTCAAAGCAGTCCTAAAGTCTGGGAAACGTGTCTCTGAACCAGCTTCGGTGAGGATCTCCCCTGGTCTAATCGGCTATAGACAGGAACAGAGCCATGTAGTACAACATGGGCATAGGGTTCTACACCTAGACATCTGTGGATCTGGGAGGAGCCAGCAGTTGACCGAGGCAGGGATTATTGTGATGCAGAAGGAGAGCTCCCAGAGTGCCCACTAGAGGAGCTGTATTCATTTGAGCTAGATAAGATCCCTGGGTTTTTGTGGCCCTAGTGTTTTCAAAGGATGGTCGTGCATTTGCCAAGCAAATCACAGATGACTGTGTTTGACAGATCCAATATTGCTTTGAGGATAAATGGTGAAAATAACAGCATAATAATGGAAAATGAAGACTTTATTTACTTAATTGCCTAGAGATTAATTAAACAGATGAAATCTGTTCCACCATATTATGGAACCGTTTTCAACATTTATCCTAAACATACTGTTGGGGTTATTACTACTTTCGTTTCTGTGTTCATCTATCTACTCAGGCGATATTTAATAATACAGAGCAAGAAGGCACAATGGTAGGCGCTAGTGGAAAAATAATTTAATCAGATCTAAATCGTATCTTTAGGGACAGTACAATAAAGAAGGAGAAAAAAAATTGAGGTACACAGATAATTGATGGTGGCATAAAATGAATTATGTGTGAATCTGAGATCCATCTCTTTCTCACTCTGTACCAATGATTAGGCAATTTGCCATCTCAAAATTTTCATTTCCTCATCTGAAAAAAAATTATACTGCCAATTTCAAAAGTTTGTTTAAGAATTAAGAGAGACAACATATTAAATTAATAATAAAAGCCTTTCCTGGAGGTCCAGTGGTTAGCACTCTGTGCTTCCACTACAGGGAGTGTGGGTTCGATTCCTGGATGGGGAACTAAGATCCCACATGCCACATGGCCAAAACAAAGATGATAATAACAGTTTTGGTACATTAGATACTCAATAAATATTACACTTAAAAAGTATTAGTTCCACATAATGAGAGCTGTATATTAGTAAGCATTACATAGAGTTAGTTGTTGAAGTATGCCTCTATTTGAAATGTTTACATGCATTCAGTTCTCATAAAAACAATGCAAAGGGTGCTATTATGATATCCCCAGTGTGCAGACTAGAAACATGCAGCAAGGAGATTGAGTTAATTGCCTGTGATCCCAAGGCAACTGAGTGATGGAGCCGAGACTTTGACTTGGAGTGCCTGATTCCGGACTGTATGCTTTTAACTACCCCACTGATATATAAAAAGGAAGGGATATTTCAGCTTGGTTTGTGAAGGTTGCATTTCAATCTCTAATGAGTGATTTTCAACTCTGACTGCACATCCTTATCACTCATGAGCATCTAAAAGCTATTGATTCCTGGATGATACTCTAGGGTAGTGGTTCTCAGAGTGTGTTCCCTGACCATCAACATCATATGTTTTATGTGTTTGCTAAGAATGCAAATTGTTGAGCCCTACCCCAGACCTCTCAAATACAAAACTCTGAGGCTGAGCCTAGCATCTGTTTTAATAAAAATATTCTGATGTAGCTAAAATGTGAGAGGACGATTGCTCCAGACCAATGAAACCAGAATTTACGGGACTGGGACCTGTGCATTGGTATTCAGTATTTTTTAGAAAGTTTCTCATAGCATTATAATGTTTAGTCAAGATCAGGAGGCTTTCATGGAATGTGGTATTGAGTTGTACCATAAGTGGGGATGGAGAAGGAAATGGCAACCCACTCCAGTGTTCTTGCCTGGAGAATCCCAGGGACAGGGGAGCCTGATGGGCTGCCATCTATGGGGTCGCACAGAGTCGGACACGACTGAAGTGACTTAGCAGCAGCAGCAGCAGCAGCATAAGTGGGAAATATGCAGAAGGAAATTTCCAGGTGGAGGGTCAATTTGAGCCAAAACACCAAGGACGAGAATGTTGGTGGTGTGAGCTGGAGAAACATGTTGAGACAAGGTTATCTTGAAATTTAACAGTCTAGCAAATCATTTAGTCAAGCATTTGTCCTTTGTCCCCTCAATACCTCCCTCATGTACACACCAATATCCAGTGTTCTTATTTCTGGGGAAGATTTTTCTCTAGAATTCACATCCACAAGGAGAGAAAAACACACCAGAGTTTAGCTCTGTCACTTCCTCACGGCAGCCCAGGTGCTACAAAGAGGCTGTCCTGAGGTTCTGAACTGGGTTTGAGAGCCACATGACACTGGCTAATAACTGTGTGTCTTTGGACAGTTGTGTGAAACTCAGTTTTCTCATCTGCTTAGTGAAGGGGCTGAACGAGATCATGGGCTCGCAGTTGTTGCGCCCAGCTCTCTTGGGCATGGTTGTCCGGGTGAGCCGTTTCTGATTCCTGATAAGTTCCTGTTTGATCTATTGCACATGTTAGAACTTGGAGACTGTATATGAACAGAGAATTCAGTTGCTAAAAATAAGTTTGAAAGCCACTTGGCCTTTTGCAGGTACTTCCATCAGTAACAGCTGCACTTCCGTCATAGCATCTGTGAGCATGTGGTTCTGACATAACATCTGTGAGCATGTGGTTCCAGGCGCCACATGAAGTTTCAGTTTCTTCCCTGGAGGCTTGGCCGTGGCTTCTTATGTCCTTTCGTCCCCTGTGTCCTTGGTCCTTGCTCAGATCAAGAACTCTCAGTTTTGGAGAAGAATCCCTATCTTTCCCCTTTAGGGTTTCAAATGATCCTTGTGTGCTGATGCTGAGTTTGGTAATTGTTATAAAACTAAATATTGTAAAGTTAAAAAAAAAAAAGAATAAAAAAAATAAAGATATCTTTCTTTCACTGAAAAAAAAAGAAAAAAAAACTAAATAGCCCCAGGAGGAAACCACTTCACACGTTACTCAGGTCTGTGTAGATTCATTACTGTTTTCTCATCAGTTGAGTAATTTTCATGATAAAAAAATGATCTGGGACATAGACAGGAAACTGAGATCTTGTTTGAGCCTAAGAAAAGTTTTCTTTAAGACCCAAAAGTGAGCTCAGGGCTTACTTGGGGCCTTATGAAGTTTTGCCTGAGTGAAAGTGTTATAATCATTTATTCAAAACATATTTGTTGATGGTCTACCAAGGATGTTACCAAGGATTAAAAAAAAATCGAATCCTACTTCTTTGAAATTTGTATCTAAGTAACGCACTGGTCATAACAAACTCTCTCTACCAACAACACAAAAGAAGACTCTACACATGGACATCACCAGATGGTCAACACCAAAATCAGATTGATTATATTCTTTGTAGCCAAAGATGGAGATGCTCTATACAGTCAGCAAAAACAAAACCAGGAGCTGACTGTGGCCTCAGATCATGAACTCCTTATTGCCAAATTCAGACTTAAATTGAAGAAAGTGGGGAAAACCACTAGACCATTCAGGTATGACCTAAATCAAATTCCTTATGATTATACAGTGGAAGTGAGAAATAGATTTAAGGGACTAGATCTGATAGACAGAGTGCCTGATGAACTATGGACGGAGGTTTGTGACATTGTACAGGAGATAGGGATCAAGACCATCCCCATAGAAAAGAAATGCAAAAAAGCAAAATGGCTGTCTGAAGAGGCCTTACAAATAGCTGTGAAAAGAAGAGAAGTGAAAAGCAAAGGAGAAAAGGAAAGATATAAGCATCTGAATGCAGAGTTTCAAAGAATAGCAAGAAGAGATAAGAAAGCCTTCCTCAGTGATCAGTGCAAAGAAATAGAGGAAAACAACAGAATGGGAAAAACTAGAGATCTCTTCAAGAAAATTAGAGATATCAAGGGAACATTTCATGCAAAGATGGGCTTGATAAAGGACAGAAATGGTATGGACCTAACAGAAGCAGAAGATATTAAGAAGAGGTAGTAAGAATACACAAAAGAACTGTACAAAAAAGAGCTTCACGACCCAGATAATCATGATGGTGTGATCACTCACCTAGAGCCAGACATCCTGGAATGTGCAGTCAAGTGGGCCTTAGAAAGCATCACTACGAACAAAGCTAGTGGAGGTGATGGAATTCCAGTTGAGCTATTTCAAATCCTGAAAGATGATGCTGTGAAAGTGCTGCACTCAATATGCCAGCAAATTTGGAAAACTCAGCAGTGGCCACAGGACTGGAAAAGGTCAGTTATCATTCCAATTCCAAAGAAAGGCAATGCCAAAGAATGCTCAAAGTACCCCACAATTGCACTCATCTCACACGCTAGTAAAGTAATGCTCAAAATTCTCTAAGCCAGACTTCAGCAATACGTGAACCATGAAATTCCAGATGTTCAAGCTGGATTTAGAAAAGACAGAGGAACCACAGATCAAATTGCCAACATCCACTGGATCATCGAAAAAGCAAGAGAGTTCCAGAAAAACATCTACTTCTGCTTTATTGACTATGCCAAAGCCTTTGACTGTGTGGATCACAATAAACTGTGGAAAATTCTGAAAGAGATGGGAATACCAGAGCACCTGACCTGCCTCTTGAGAAACCTATATGCATGTCAGGAAGCAACAGTTAGAAATGGACATGGAACAACAGACTGGTTCCAAATAGGAAAAGGAGTACGTCAAGGCTGTATATTGTCACCCTGCTTATTTAACTTCTATGCGGAGTACATTATGAGAAACGCTGGGCTGGAAGAAGCACAGGCTGGAATCAAGATTGCTGGGAGAAATATCAATAACCTCAGATATGCAAATGACACCACCCTTATGACAGAAAGTGAAGGGAACTAAAAAGCCTCTTGAAGAAAGTGAAAGCAGAGAGTGAAAAAGTTGGCTTAAAGCTCAACATTCAGAAAACCTAGATTATGGCATCCAATCCCATCACTTCATGGCAAATAGATGGGGAAACAGTGGAAACAGTGTCAGGCTTTATTTTTTGGGCTCCAAAATCACTGCAGATGGTGAGTACAGCCATGAAATTAAAAGACTCTTACTCCTTGGAAGGAAAGTTATGATGAACCTAGATAGTATATTGAAAAGCAGAGATATTACTTTGCCAACAAAGGTCCATCTAGTGAAGGCTATGATTTTTCCAGTGGTCATGTATGGATGTGAGAATTGGACTGTGAAGAAACTGAGCATCGACGAATTGATGCTTTTGAACTGTGGTGTTGGAGAAGACTCTTGAGAGTCCCTTGGACTGCAAGGAGATCAAACCAGTCCATCCTAAAGGAGATCAGTCCTGGATGTTCATTGGAAGGAATGATGCTAAAGCTGAAACTCCAATACTTTGACCATCTCATGCGAAGAGCTGACTCATTGGAAAAGACCCTGATTCTGGGAGGGATTGGTGGCAGGAGGAGAAGGGGACGACAGAGGATGAGATGGCTGGATGGCATCACCAACTCGAAGGACATGAGTTTGAGTGAACTCTGGGAGTTGGTGATGGACAGGGAGGCCTGGCATGCTGTGATTCATGGGGTCGCAAAGAGTCGGACACGACTGAGTGACTGAACTGAACTGATAGAAGACATACAAGGGCAATTGCATAAGTAATGTGATTAAACCGTGCAAAGCAGTGATTCTAAGACTTGGCTGTGCATGGAAATCATCTCGGAGTTTAAGACATGCAGATGCCTTGATCCAACCCCAAAGGTTTTGATTTCATTGGTTTGGGAAGGCTTCAAGACTCTGGATATTCCAAGGTTCCCCAGTGACTCTTACAGGCAGCCAAGTTTGAGAATCACCAAGGTAAGGAAGCAGATAAAGTTCTTCTTTATCTGCTGGAGGGAAGAGGCCAACTAAGCAGTGAAGGAACGGTAAGAGGTATCTGAAGAAGAAAAGGGGCAGGGAGAGAGTTGGATACAAGGGCACTGCAGGCAGAAGGGATAGGAGTCAAGACAGCTGCTCTAGATGGAGAACTAAGTCAGTCAGTCTGTCTAGTTCTGGCCTAGTTCCTGTGTCATCTTAGACACATGTCCATTGCTCTGTGCCACAGTTTCCCATTCACTCAAATATAACTAATGATAACTGTTCTCCTTACCTTAAGTGTTTTGCTTTAAGGTCAAATGAGATGAGGAAAAATTAAAAGATAGTATATTGATGATCATTAAGCAAAAAATAAAGCACTAGAGTAAAAACCTCTTTCATTCAGCTTCTTTGGGGAAAGAACTATTTCACATAAATGAGCCTTGTCTGTTGCTGAGCACAGGCTTTCTCCAGTACAGTGAGTGGGGGCTACTCTCTAGCTGCAGTGCTTGGGCTTCTCATTGCAGTGGTTTGTTATGTTGTGGAGCATGGGCCCTAGGGCGTGGGGCTCAGTAGTTGTGGTACACAGGCCTAGTTTCCTGGCAGCGTGTGGGATCCTCCCAGACCAGGGATTGAACTCATGTTCCCTGCACTGACAGGCGGACTCTCAACCACTGGACCACCAGGGAAGCCCGCATAAATGAACTTTTAAGTAACTGAAGTTTAGCTATTCAACAAAATGCTGCTGCTTCTGCTAAGTCGCTTCAGTCATGTCCGACTCTGTGCGACCCCATAGACAGCAGCCCAACAGGCTCCACCGTCCCTGGGATTCTCCAGGCAAGAACACTGGAGTGGGTTGCCATTTCCTTCTCCATTGCATGAAAGTGAAAAGTGAAAAGTCGCTCAGTCATGTCCGACTCTTTGAGACCCCATGGACTGCAGCCTACTAGGCTCCTCTGTCCATGGGATTTTCCAGGCAAGAGTACTGGAGTGGGTTGCCATTGCCTTCTCCATTCAACACAATAATCATTAACAAAAATCATTTTATTTTTCCTAACATAGGTCATTTGCAGCCCTATTTTCTTAAACTGAGTTAACTGATATCATTAGTCCTCTGCTTCCTGTTTTCTCTGCCTGCAGCCTCTTGGCACAGATGTCAGATAGTGAACTGTGATATAATAACAGTTAGGGCCTTAGGACCAGAAGATGCATAGTAGATTTATGGTGTGGAAGATTGGGTTTTGGGTTCTTTGGTCTGTTTTTCATAAGTTTTCTATTTGTCTTGCTATCTGGGTACCAGCTGTTGATTCTCATTGTTTTAATTTGACTTTTCCTTTCTAACTTGCTGCCTCTTATCTATTCAGAACTGAAAAAACAGAAAACCAATCTTTGAATGAGACTGAAAATAAGTAGAAAGACTAAGTGTCCAATTTTGCTGCAGAGAGTGGGTTATGCGATGTCTTTAGTATGTGAATGTTTTCATGTCTGTGTTGCCTTTCTAAGCTGACTTTTTGGGTCCTACTCTCGCCTGGCTATCTTATGCAAGACTGGGCTCTATATGTGGAAGGTTGGAGGCCCACAGGCATTAGATTGTAAAGATTTCTCAGCCTTCCTTTTTCTGGCTGTTGGCCTTAGAATTCTAAGGTTCCCCATTCCTACCACCAGAATTGTGTCCTTGTCAGACCAGATATTGAATATTTGTTACCAAATATTTATTGTTTACAAGGTAGAGGTAAGGGAAGGTAGATAGGTCCAAACTCAGGAGGGCAGGAGTGTATGGAAGCAAACAGCCAGAAGGGAGGTTTAACCACTTTCCCCAGGGAGAAGAAAGTGGTATGGACTATGGCACCTCAGGTGGAACGAAAGTCATAGAAATAATCAGGTGCGACATGGCAGAGGGTCCGTGACAGAAGTTTAGACCAGCTTTACTATGGGGCACATTATTCTGTGCTCTTTTTGTTTCTATGTTTTTGAGAGTTAGTGACTCCCTGGCAGAGCTCCAGGACACCTGAGTTGTAACCATTACAGGTGGCAGCTGCCAGAGGCCACCACTCTGCAGGGCCTGGGAGTCATCATATTCTGTGGATCCTCAGTACAAGACAGGCCTCCTTTAGAAAGCAGCTTTCTGAGTAACAACCCCAGATGCCTCCCCACATTGTTGTCAGCTGTCCTTGTCACTGAGCTTCTGACTCTCCTTTCCTCCCCAGGTCAGTGGCCGGACTGGATAAGGAGGCAGACCTGGTGCACATGGAGGTGCGGACAGCGGACGGATGTGAGTGCTGTGGCCGCTGGCGGGGCGGGGAAATCTGCCCGCGGGCCTCTCTCCTCCACCCCCACCAATTTGCATTTTAATGACTTGGGAAGATGAAAAGCCCTGCGCTCCCTTACTGCCATATCCATCTTTATTTCCTAGAGTGGGGGAGAGGCCTTCAGTCCCCAGGGAGACGTTTCATTGAAATAAACTCTCAGGAATGAATTTTCTGGGGATGGGAGTTAATGAGATGAATTTTGAGGCTCCTGTTAGTAATTTCCTGGCATCTTCAGTGTAATTCAAATAGGAATGTCCATAGCTCATCGTGGTATTTTGCATTCACGTGGTGAATTGCAGGGATTGCAAGCTTTAAAAAAACTAAACCTTTACATAGTCAAGATTATGAAAAAAATGTAACTGGAAAAATTATTTGCAAAACTATTTGTTCATCCGTTCAGCAAATATTTAGAAATGGCCTACTGTGTGCCAGGCAAATTTCTCAGCCCTGGAAATACCATGCTGAGCAAGACCTCTATTGTCCCTACAAGTTAGCAATGGAATCCAGGATTTCACTCCTTAGTCCATCATGCACCTGTATGCATCTTAAACAGAATTTGACTGATAAAGTATCATTTTGTACCAGCTTAAGACTAAACTGAAATTGAAAGTATCCATAGGGGCCTTTCCTGTCCAATAAAAAAAAGATCAACTTAAAATGTATTAAATATGTGAATATATATGATATACATGAAATATGTAAAATATATGAAAACTAATTAGCATATTCTAGGTCATAAATAGACCCAAATAATCCATGAAAATAACAGTGATCTAGCAGTGCAGCAGATCAAAGTACCATACTGTGAGTTGAGGTCCTGGATTCTGCTACCCATTAGCTATGAGACCGAGACGCCCTAACCACTCTGTTCTCCAGCTTCCTATTATCTGGGGACACTCATCCTTGCCCTGCTCACCTCAGGGTTATGGGTTGAATGTACAAACATAAGGAGATTGTGTTTGGCCTGTATGCTGACATTAGGATATCATTCAGGATACATTAAGTAAAGAAGCTGCGTAAGCTGTGTCCTTGGGAAATCGACTGCTTTTGAGGCCAAACACAGATGTATGATAAAAACATGTGCTTTGGGGAATATATTTTATTTGCTTTGTTTTTATTTTTAAAAGAGTTAGAAGGCAATTGACATGTTACTCTATGCCTGTCAGTCTACTGAGTTCCTTCCTTCCTGCCTTTGTTCCTTTTTCTTTTTTGATTCTTGAATAAATGTAAGTCTCTGAAGCATCCAAGGATAAGGGATGACCCACACTGTTTGTACATTTTTTTTTTTTAACAGAAAAGCTATTTAAGATTTAGGGAGATAATGCCACGTATCCAAATTCAGTGATCATAAGTGTGGTGAAACCTGAATTCTAAATTACTCTTACTGGTAAGGAGAAAAACAAAACAAAACAAAACTGGAACACTGGAGGAAGGATGAGATGGAGGGGTTTGAAGGGGTGTAGTAGAGGAGCCAGAGGGGAGAAGACAGCAGCTCTCAGAAGGTGAACCACAGGCCAGTTTTCAGGACAAAGCTGGCCCTGGCCTTGATTGCATGTCAACCTTTTTAAGCCATATATGTGATCTGTGGTATCTGCCTGTGTGACCTTCTACCTGATATAGGAATCCCTTCACCAACAACCCCTTATAGTATGTCCTCAGGTTCCATGAGCTCAGGCTTAACACATATCCTTTTTTGTTGCTGGACAAATAGCAAAGTTTCTGTCCCTTTTAAAAAAAAGTAATTTGTTACATTAAGCTTAAACTTATTTTCTGAAAGTTCAAGAATTCTGGTCCACATTAGAATAAGGCCTATAGTGCAGGATTGCTATGGAATTTTATAAGATTAAAAATGCAAAACACATAGAAAAGTTCCTGGCCTTTTGTCAAAAATTGAAAAAAGCAGAGTCAACTTAAAAAATAATCACAACTTAAAGTTGAGAGTTATGTTTTATTTGGTGGGAATTTTTAGGACATCACGCCTGGGAGACAGCATCTCAAGTAACCCTCAGAGAGCTGATCTGAGGAGGTGGGGGAAGTAGTCAGGTTATATAGAATTCTGCAACAAAGGGAAGGTAGTCTGAACATCAAAAGTATTTTGTGAATTAAAGAAAAGCCAGATATCCCAAATTAAAGAATACAGCACTTTTCTTCATATGGGAAGATGCAAGAGTCTGGGCTCACTGAAATCATTCCTTTCATATCTGGGGCCAGTATTCTGTGCTTTTCACATCCTGAGTTCCTCAGTGCTCACCATAGGGAGTGGCTGCAGCCTGGTGCCTGCCAGATCACAGGTATTCTCCTCCATCCTAAGTGCTCTTAGGGCTCAGGAATTCACATTTGGAGGGCTGGAATTGCTGATGATGTGAAATCGTTGTTATAGCAGGAAACACTCCATTTCTCAGCAGACAGAAATATAAATAGGGATAAATGTCATGTGCCACACTTATGTTAAAATATGGTATATATTAATTCTGTGTGATTTTTTAGGTTTTATAAAATCAATTTTTCAACAGTTCAAAGAATCTTCTTTCAACCTAGTGAATTGGCTCTAACCCCCACTTTATTTAGAAAGTGCACAGAAGACTGAGCTGAACTAGGGATGTTTTATTTTGCATACACTAATGAAATGCATGATTTCTTTCTTCTTTGGTGTGTGGTGAATGCTTTCTTACACACTCATGCATACACATACATCTCTATCTTTTTGATCATTGTAACATGGCACAAAATATATTTCCTTCCCCCTCACCCTGATGTGGTAGTTTAAACGTGAATTTGACTTAGACTTGAATTTCAGCAAATTCACATGGCTAGCCTAGTGAAAGAATAAAAGCATGAACACAAAACTCTCAACACATTACAAATGAAAGAGAACTTCTAATAAACTATGAAATATCCAATCCTAACATCATATTTAATACTGAGATGTTGAATGCTTCCCCTCATAAGTGTAGGAAAAAGGCAGGGATGTTTACTATTAACTCCTCTTTTCAACATTATGCTGAAAGTCCAGTGAGTGCATGAAAAGTAGGAAAATGAAATGTAATTCATATAGATTACAGGAAAAAACTGAACTGTTTTATTCTCATTGACATGATTCTCTTTATAGAATATCACAAGGAATCCGGGGGGGAAAGCTTCTAGAACAAATATGTAAAGCAGGGTTATAGGATACAAAACATTCAGTGGAGAGAGGATAATAATTTTTAATGAATGGCTTTGGAAAAATTTGGGCAACCATATGGGAAAAACAAACATTTACCTGTGATTTACAACTTATACAAAATCTAATTTAAAATGGATTGTATTTCTAAATGTAGAATATAAAATTATAAAGCTTTTGGAAGAAAATAGAGGAGACCTTAGATTGACACCAAGAGAAAATTTGATAAAGTAAAAGACTGATAAATTAGACTTCATCAAAATTTTTAAAAAATGTTCTTCAGGAGACGCAGTAAAGACAGTGGGAGAAACTATTTGTAGGTCGTATAACTAACAGAGGGCTTATACCCAGAACACATAAAGAACTTTTAAAACATGGGAGTAAGAAACAACCCATTAAAAAATAGGAAAAAGGTTGGACAGAACATTTACCAAGGAAAATATAACGGTGACAAATAAACACAAATATTTGTGTTTGTATATTAAATAATACCTAGATCCCTTGAGTCCTTTTGTAATTCATATATTTAAAAGAACAATAATGTCTCTAAGAAGCTTAAATCAGGTGAAATAGTGGATCTTAGATAATTATATTTTTTTAATTCCTCAGACTTTCTTTCATTATACCACTTCTATTGGCATATTGAAAAGTCTGCTCATTGATCAGCCTGTTTCAGACCCTTAACCCTATGTTATACATTTGCCAATTGCTGTTTTGAAAATTATAGTCAAAGGGATCTTGAGCAGTAAATTCTATTTCTCTTCATCTTCTTTCATCTCAGTTCACATGGCCATTTTGCTCAACAGGTAGCATTCATGACCATCCTCTGGTGAGCAGTTTTCATTGCAGATTCTTGGGGTCCCCCCAGAGGTTTTGCTTTAAGGGGTCTGATACAGGACCTGGGAGTCTCCATATTATGAAGCACACACTCCCAACGTGATTTTCATCCAGGTGCCTATTCAGGAACACTGCTGTGTGGATCCTATACCTTGCACGGTACTGAAGTCACAGCCCAGGGGCAGTTGTCCTCAATAAGCCTGGAAAAGGAGCCTTGGTACTGGGGTTGGGAATTACACTTCTCTGTAGCACCTGCAGAGCAACACGGCTGAAGTGACTGAGCACAGCACAGCATCTCCACTTGTGTGTCCATTGGACAGCACTGCCCTGGAATGAAGGGACTGCAGGTGTGGCATTAGGGCATGTGGCTCTTCAGTGCCGTGGTGTGGCACTGACAATCCTGTTTCTAAACTTGGCTCCAACACTCCTGAACAAATCCAACATGAATAGGCCCCTTTTCTTCTTTTGCTGTAAGAATCTCCACTCTTCCCCAGTCCTGGTCCTCCTCTTTGGAAGTCAGATTTCCAGATTAAACTAAAACCATTGAGTTCTCTCTTGCCTTGGCACAGTTTAAACAGGGCAAAGCCAACCAATTTGGTTAATAACAGTGTAAAGCCTGTTTCTGCTGTGAGATTAAAGATTCAAATGGCTTTTTCTCCCATTCTCTTCTGGAAATCATCTTTCTCTGAATGTCATCAATGTCCCCTGTGAATATTTCTGTTCATGTTCTTCTCTTTCTTTCTCCTTCACGCACTTACTCAGTCACATACACATTCCCCATCCAAGAGACAACTGAGTATCAACAGAGTATTAATGTGGTACCCTAGGAGTTTAGGGCTTCCCTGGTGGCTCAGCTGGTAAGGAATCTGCCTGCAATGCGGGAGAGCTGGGTTCGATCCCTGGGTTGGGAAGATCCCCTGGAGAAGGGAAGGACTACCCACTCCAGTAATCTGGCCTAGAGAATTCCATGGACTGTATAATCCATGGGATTGCAAAGAGTTGGACACGACTGAGTGACTTTCACTAAGAGTTAAGTTGGGGTCTGTTTGACCTTGGACGAGCTTTTGTAACCTTTCTGTGATCTTCCAGTGTTTCCCATGTTTGAAAACACAAATATAAGGGATATTTTTTTGGTATCATTTTTTCATCAATTGTCTAACAAGGTTCTTACATGGAATAAAATTTACAATGAGCAGATTTCAATTCAGTGAACAAATGTGTAACCATTAAACCAACCCCAAAATGATGCTGACTGCTTTGTAAAGTAGTGAGTTTCTCTTGATTGGAAATTCTCAAGCATAAGCTATATGTGTGCCTTATAGGACTCTGAAATAAGTGCACCTGTACATGAGCTAAGGGTTTCGAAATGTCTAGACTTCACATTTCTAGAATCAAAGCCCATAGCATGTGTAGTACCATTCCTTGTCTTGGAACCATTATCAATTCTTCATGAGTTACTGTACCTTCTGACTAAGCCAAGATTAAACCCACTACATCTTAACAGAGCATTCAGTCATTAGTAAGGCAAATAATTTTGCCTTAAAGAATCCACCTGCAATGCAAGAGAGACTGGGTTTGATCCCTGGGTTGGGAAGATTCCCCTGGAGAAGGGAAAGACTTCCCACTCCAGTATTCTGGCCTGGAGAATTCCATGGACTGTATAGTCCATGGGGTCGCAAAGAGTCGGACACGACTAAGTGACTTTCACTTTCACTTGATAAAGGATCTCAGAATTTAAAAAAAGAAAATAGTTGGACTGTATTTGAAGTTTTCAAATTGTATCACTTTCCAAAAAGCACCAAGATATGTCACAATTGGCCCAAGGTCACACATAGATAGTCGGTGACAGGGAAAGAACCAGAATTCTGGTGGATTCTGGTCTGATTCTGATTCTGGTCTGATTCTCAGCCTGGTTTTCCTTTCACAGTTTAAATACACAGTGGTTAGGATTACTGGTTCTGGTGTCCAATCGCCTGGGTGCAAATCCCAGCTCTGTCACCTTCTAGAGCCATGGAATTCAGATACACTTACTTAATCGTTGCTTAAGTTCCCTCATCTATGAAAAGGAGTCATAATAATTGTAACTTCTTATCTGGATTGCAATAATTCCTGCATGGCTCTTAACATTCTTGTAATAATCAGTTTAACACACATATTTTTTATTGAACCAGACAACAGAGTGAAGGCTCAAAAATGTTACTTATTATCATCATCATCGTTACCACCTAGTCATCATATTCACAGTGAGTGTATGTAGTGGGTGGAGCAGAAAGAGCCTTGAATGGAGCATTAGGAATCCTAAGGCATTCAGAATTGCTATGATTTTTAAACGTCTATAACTCTGTGAGATTACCCTCATGCCATAGGAAGGAAAAAACACTAGAATTTTCCTGTGGGTACAAAGAAGTTTCACCAAAACTCTAAATCCATAAGCACAATAGAAAGGAATGGTAACTATCTTTTCTTTTCTTGCTGTTTTGTGGTACCTACCTTGTCTTGGGTACTGTATTGGACACTTTTTTGAAAATGTCAGTCTCTGCTGTTTCACACTATGCCTACAAATAGGTTAGTCCGACTCCCCAGGCGAGAAAAGGGAGGCTTTTGGAAGCTAAATATTTTTTCAGAGTTTCTTGGAATCTGCTCCATTTCACTTAGTTGCATTTGAGAAGGCAATGGCACCCCACTTCAGCACTCTTGCCTGGAAATCCCATGGATGGAGGAGCCTGGTGGGCCGCAGTCCATGGGATCGCTAAGAGTCGGACAAGACTCAGCAACTTTGCTTTCACTTTTCACTTTCCTGCATTGGAGAAGGCAATGGCAACCCACTCCAGTGTTCTTGCCTGGAGAATCTCAGGGACGGGGGAGCCTCGTGGGCTGCCGTCTATGGAGTCACACAGAGTCAGACACGACTGAAGCGACCTAGCAGCAGTAACAGTAGCACTGTTATTTAAAATAAATAGCTCCTGAATATTTCTCTAAGAAAAGACCTGAAGAGCAGAATTTGCTTTTTGTTCACAATTTTAATTCACTTTTTAAAATTTTGACAATATGAGTATACCCAAAGGGATGGAAGTTGAAAGAATCATGGGAAGTTTTTTTTTTTTTTCTTTCCTCTCTGAGATGGCAGGAGGCATGACATTTAGGATAGTTTGAATATTTAATACTCTTAAAAGCAAAACATACTCGTAAATCTGAATGTAACAAAAATGTAATGTAATTCAGTTAAGCTTAACTTGCATTTCAGTTCAGTTCAGTCGTGTCTAACTCTTTGCGACTTCATGTACTGCAGCACACCAGGCCTACCTGTCCATCACCAACTCCTGGAGCTTACACAAACTCATGTCTGTTGAATTGGTAATAGCATCCGACCATCTCATCCTCTGTTGTCCCCTTCTCCTCCTGCCCTCAATCTTTGCCAGCATCAGGGTCTTTTCCAATGAGTTAGTTCTTTGCATCAGGTGGCCAAAGTATTGGACTTTCAGCTTCAGCATCAGTCCTTCCAATGAACACTTAGGACTGATCTCCTTTAGGATTGACTGGTTGGATCTCCTTGCAGTCCAAGGGACTCTCAAGAGTCTTCTCCAACACCACAGTTCAAAAGCATCAATTCTTCGGTGCTCAAACTTTCTTTACAGTCCAACTCTCACATCCATATGTGACTACTGGAAAAACCATAGCTTTGACTAGATGGACCTTTGTTGGCAAAGTAATGTCTCTGCTTTCTAATATGCTATCTAGGTTGGTCATAACTTACTTTCCTTCCAAGGAGCAAGCATCTTTAAATTTCATGGCTGCAGTCACCATCTGCAGTGATTTTGAAGCCCCCCAAAATAAAGTCTGTCACTGTTTCCACTGTTTCCCTATTTGCCATGAAGTGATGGGACCAGATGCCATGATCTTAGTTTTCAGAATGTTAGTTTTAAGCCAACTTTTTCGCTGTCCTCTTTCACTTTCATCAAGAGGCTCTTTAGTTCCTCTTCACTTTCTGGCACAAGTGTGGTATCATCTGACTATTTGAGGTTATTAATATTTCTACCGACAATCTTGATTCCAGCTTGTGCTTCATCCAGCCCAGCATTTCTCATGATGTACTCTGCATAGAAGTTAAATAAGCAGAGTGACGATATACAGCCTTGATGTACTCCTTTCCATATTTGGAACCAGTCTGTTGTTCCATGTCCAGTTCTAACTGTTGCTTCCTGATCTGCATGAAGTTTTCTCAAGAGGTAGATCAGGTGGTCTGGTATTCCCATCTCTTTCAGAATTTTCCGGAGTTTGTTGTGGTCCACACAGTCAAAGGCTTTGGCTTAGTCAATAAAGCAGAAGTAGATGTTTTTTCTGGAATTATCTTGCTTTTTCAATGTTCCAGTGGATGTTGGCAATTTGATCTGTGGTTCCTCTGCCTTTTCTAAATCCAGCTTGAACATCTGGAAGTTCACAGTTCACGTACTGCTGAAGCCTGGCTTGGAGAATTTTGAGCATTACTTTACTAGCATGTGAGATGAGTGCAATTGTGTGGTAGTTTGAGCATTCTTTGGCATTTTGCATTTACTGAAGCTTTATAAAGTCAGTGCTAGGAGAGAGGAAAGATGATAAGACTTTAATCCAGGCTTCTAAGGAGGTGATCCTTTTGGAAAGGTTTGACAGTGAAAAATGCTGGACTTCACTGTGAAACTCATTGATGTAGATGGATGAGAAGCTTGCCTTACAAAACTCCTGGTGGAGATGCAGCCTTTTGGGAAGACTAAGGATGCTGGGGTATCTTCTTCATACTCTTTTCAGAATTCCTAAGTTCTCTAATTAGCGTCTCTGCAGCACAGATCCCAAGGCATGTTCACTTGTGTAAATATTCTGTCTCTGTCACTGGTCTGGGATTCCTCTGAGGGCAAGAATCAGACTTATATTCTCAGGTTTCTGAAACCTCAGGGAGTGTCCAATGCATGCAGCTTCTCTATTCACCTTGACCAAATACAAAAGAAATGAATCAGTGAATCTAAAGTCACCCTTTGTCACCAAATGAGACCCTTGGCCTGCCATCTGCTAGATGGGGAGGCATGAGGCTGGCACAGTGGTGTGATGGTACCACCTTATAGCTAGTCAATAAAGTTATGAAGCAGATCTCTATTCACAGGGCAAGGAACAAAGCCTTTGACTTTTAGTTTTTGTAAGTTGAGGAGTGACTGTACCAAATCTTAGAAATACTTTATAAGGGCATTTGATATTTAGAAATACACTAGTCATGAAGATTATGTTGCTATCAACCATTTGGGAAATCCCTCTCAGGTTTTACCACAAGAGTAACCAAATGATAATTTCATTCAGTCTAGTCTTTCTGGTTTTAAGTTCAAAAATAAGGATTTATCAATGTCCACCAATTATTGTGTAATTATATAATACCTTCCAAGGGCTTTCCCTACCTAAACATCCACATACAGTTTTTACTCTCTTTCTTAAAAATTCCCTTCTCTCATAGAACACTTCTCCATCTAGGCTAAACCCAAGCAATCTCTCCTTCTTCAATTAGTCCTCCTTGATTATTCCAGCTCAGGCATGCTTTTTCTTCCTTGTCTGAACACCTATAGCATTTAGAGAAAATGAACAGTGATATCAATCCACAGTATGACTTTACTAGTAGGATTTGTGCTATCATGGTCTTTTGATTCTCCACAATAAAGCACAACATTACTTGCTATTAATTGAATGTATGAAGGATCAGATCAGATCAGTCTCTCAGTCGTGTCCGACTCTTTGCGACCCCATGAATCGCAGCACGCCAGGCCTCCCTGTCCATCACCAACTCCCGGAGTTCACTGAGACTCATGTCCATCGAGTCAGCGATGCCATCCAGCCATCTCATCCTCTGTCATCCCCTTCTCCTCCTGCCCCCAATCCCTCCCAGCATCACAGTCTTTTCCAATGAGTCAACTCTTCGCATGAGGTGGCCAAAGTACTGGAGTTTCTGCTTTAGCATCATTCCTTCCAAAGCAATCCCAGGGCTGGTCTCCTTCAGAATGGACTGGTTGGATCTCCTTGCAGTCCAAGGGACTCTCAAGAGTCTTCTCCAACACCACAGTTCAAAAGCATCAATTCTTCGGCACTCAGCCTTCTTCACAGTCCAACTCTCACATCCATACATGACCACAGGAAAAACCATAGCCTTGACTAGACGAACCTTTGTTGGCAAAGTAATGTCTCTGCTTTTGAATATGCTATCTAGGTTCGTCATAACTTTCCTTCCAAGGAGTAAGCGTCTTTTAATTTCATGGCTGCAGTCACCATCTGCAGTGATTTTGGAGCCCAGAAAGTAAAGTCTGACACTGTTTCCACTGTTTCCCCATCTATTTCCCATGAAGTGGTGGGACCGGATGCCATGATCTTCGTTTTCTGAATGTTGAGCTTTAAGCCAACTTTTTCACTCTCCACTTTAACTTTCATCAAGAGGCTTTTTAGTTCCTCTTCACTTTCTGCCATCAGGGTGGTGTCATCTGCCTATCTGAGGTTATTGATATTTCTCCCGGGAATCTTGATTCCAGTTTGTGTTTCTTCCAGTCCAGCATTTCTCATGATATACTCTGCATATAAGTTAAATAAACAGGGTGACAATATACAGCCTTGACAAACTCCTTTTCCTATTTGGAACCAGTCTGTTGTTTCATGTCCAGTTCTAACTGTTGCTTCCTGACCTGCATACAGATTTCTCAAGAGGCAGATCAGGTGTTCTGGTATTCCCATCTCTTTCAGAATTTTCCACAGTTGATTGTGATCCACACAGTCAAAGGCTTTGGCATAGTCAATAAAGCAGAAACAGATGTGTTTCTGGAATTCTCTTGATTTTTTTATGATCCAGCGGATGTTGGCAATTTGATCTCTGGTTCCTCTGCCTTTGAAGGATACTGAGTGTTAAATCCCCTTCTTTCTCTCTTCATAATACAAAAAGAACTAAATTTTTTTGATTTTTAAAAATGTATTCAACTACATACTAAGCATGCTGCTGCTGTTGCTGCTGCTAAGTCGCTTCAGTCATGTCCGACTCTATGTGACCCCATTGACGGCAGCCCACCAGGCTCCCCCGTCTCTGGGATTCTCCGGGCAAGAACACTGGAGTGGTTGCCATTTCCTTCTTCAATGCATGAAAGTGAAAGGTGAAAGTGAAGTTGCTCAGTCATGTCCAACTCTTCACAACCCCATGGACTGCAGTCTACAAGGCTCCTCCGTCCATGGGATTTTCCAGGCAAGAGTACTGGAGTGGGATGCCATCGCCTTCTCCGACATACTAAGCATATTTCATCAGTTCAGTTCAGTTCAGTTCAGTCGCTCAGTTGTGTCCGACTCTTTGCGACCCCATGAATCGCAGCACGCCAGGCCTCCCTGTCCATCACCAACATACCTAATCTTATTTAATCCCAATGACAGTCCTGAGAGACAAATACTAGCTTGTTTGCACTTCACAGATGAAAAGGGGTACCACTGCTTAACCAAGGATAATCAGCAAGTAGCAAGTTCAGGATTTGAATTTCTCTCTTTTCCTTATAGCATGTTAAAAAGCAGAGACATTACTTTGCCAACAAAGGTCCATCTAGTCAAAGCTATGGTTTTCCCAGTAGTCATGTTTGGATGTGAGAGTTGGACCATAAAGAAGGCTGAATGCCAAAGAACTGATGCTTTTGAACTGTGGTATTGGAGAAGACTCTTGAGAGTCCCTTGCACTGCACTGAGATCAAACCCATCAATACTATAGGAAATCAGTCCTGAATATTCATTGGGAGGACTGATCCTGATGCTGAAACTCCAATACTTTGGTCACCTAACTCAAAAGAGCTGACTCATTAGAAAAGGCCCTGATGCTTGGAAAGATTGAAGGCAGAAGAAGGGAACAGTGAAATGGTTGGATGGCATCACTGACTCAATGGACATGAGTTTGAGCAAGCTCCCAGAGTTGGTAAAGGACAGGGAAGCCTGGTGTGCTGCAGTCCATGTGGTTGCAAAGTGTCAGACATGACTGAGCAACTTAACAACTTTCTACCTCCAAAGGCCTTTGTTTTACACCACAATATCCTTGAGAGATCTGGACCTCTTCCTCTTTATCGGGCATCTTGTGTTATTAAAACATACAAAAGTGCCACAGGCATGGGACTTCCCTGGTGTTCCAGTGGTTAAGAATCTTCCTGCCAATGCAGGGGACATTCCACATGCCACTGGGCATCTAAGCCCTTCTACTGAGCCTGTGCTCTCGAGCTGGAGAGCCACAACTACTGAAGCCTGCACACCCTAGAGCCCGTGCTCTACAATAAGAGAAGCCACTGCAGTAAGAAGCCCTCACACCTCAACTAGAGAAAGCCTGCATGTAGAAATGAAGACCAGTCCAGCCTAAAAGAAAATAAATGAATAATTTTTTTTAAAAAGTGTCATAGTCATTAGAAGCCTATTTGGGAATCTCAAGTTATATGATAAATATCTGCTTTCAGTTTCATCATAGAATCTTTATTCAGCCTCATTTGGAGATAATGTCCCAAGTCCAAATTTAAGACCTTTGGCAAATTAGAGGCTTGAGCCAAGTGGTGACTCCTGCTCACCTATGACACCCACAATGTGCTGTGACCTTCGGTCGTTTTCACCTGGTAGCCTGGCCTGCCTGACTCCTTCCTCTCCCCAGGCCCCCCACTTTGGGTTCTCCCCAGACAGCAGGTGCAGTAGCACTTATTATCGTGTCTCTTTGTTTTGGAAAATAAAAGTATTGAGACTTCTCAAATATGAGTCTGACCAAAAACTACAAGGCCCCTGACTTTTAAAATTCAGTTCAGTGCTGCTTTCCTGTTGAAATGGACCTTTTGTTCCATGCTGGGCAGTGGTAAGCAGGGTGGGAGCCAGCAAATAGGACGTTTGGCACAATAGCTGACCTACTAGGTTCCAAGGTTTAGGTAGGTTTTAGTTTTGTTTGGGGTGGCCTCGAATATACCTGATTCTTTTTTCAAAGTGTCCAAGTGTGGGAGTAAATAACAAATAGACAGGGAGGAAATGAGCCTGTGGGAGGGATAAACAGATGTCCTCCTGTGCACACCTTTGATTACTGGTATAAGGAGCTTTCCAGGGCACTGGCTGGCAAGAAAGAAGCGGGTTGTCGTGTCAACACTTGTGGTTTCTTTACATGTATTTACAGCATTTCGCTGGGTTTTAGTGCTTTATTCTAGGAACAAATTACTCAGGCAGTGTGGAGCCAAGAATATTCCTGGTGGACAGGCCATGTGTTCCAAATGGTAGCCTGGGCTTCTTGCCTTCCCTGTCCTTCCAGCCAGACGTGCAAAGCCAGGCCACTCTTGGCTTTCTGTATGGATGGAGACAAAGAGGAAGGGGCCTGCAGGCTGTACTCAGGGAACAGGAAGCAAGCTGGTCTTGCTAATGCTTCAGGCATAGGGGGATGGGGCACTGTCTTTTCTCTGGAGGATAGGGAGGGACTAAATCACAGAATCAAGATGCAAAATGAATGGCTCCTGGGCTTGTTTGGGCTGTAGGTTTTTTTTCGTTTGGCCTTGTACTGTTTGGCCTGCATCATATTTTAAATTTAAATTAACTGTCAATTTTTTAAACATCAGGAAATTTCACATTAAAAAAGTTGGGACCTTTACCTTGATGTAGAAATTCAGAACACCTTATTCCTGCATCTCAATGATGACTGATGCAGAGAAGCAGCTCCCCCATAAAGAGGCAAGTGTTGGCCATGTTACTATAGTCCCAGCTGATCCACAGTGATCTAAGACACTGAGGCCATGTGCCAGCTGTCATTCATCATCTTTCCCAACTCAGTTTCCTCTTATGTTATTCGCCTGGCCCCTTAGACATTTGATTTCAAAGGCTAGTTTTAAAAGACGTTCTATTTCACAGAAAAATATCTGGGCTTGTCCCCTGTCAGTCGGAGCTGTTGATGGTTTTTGACCCAGGAGGGATTAGCTGAGGTTAGGGTTGAGAGACGATGCTGGCTCCTTTCCTCAGGTTCAGCCAGGTTCCAATCCATCCTGCACCTGAGTAGCAGTTGTGAAACGGAAGGCCTTGTTGAGGCAAGTGGCAAGGGTCATGGATAGAAGAAGAGAGATTCTGGAAGCACTTTAGGGACAGAATTCAAGGTTTGGACCAGCTGGGTCGTCGCATGTCATGTGGAGGAAAGAAAAGTGAAGAGGCTCGAGCTGCTGGGCAGATGATGAGACTGCTGATGGAGAGAATGAAATCAGTGTTTGATGTGTCTGGGTGTAGGATACCAAAGCAAACTGACTTTGCCCAGATATAGACATTTGAAAAGTAGGACTGTCACATGTAGTGAATTCATTTCCTACCAAAACATGTTTCTTTGTTAAATTAGCATTGTGTTAATTAATAAATGTGTGTAATAGCTAGCTACAGATATGTGTGAACCCCTTCTTAGACAGCAGGGCCTTTCAGAATAGAAAATCTCTGCCTCACTCACTGCCATATTCCTGGTGCTTTTAAAATAATATCCACTATGTTATATATACTGAAGGAGTACTTGCTGGATCATTCCATCAATCACTTAATTAAAGAACACGAATTAGGGATAGTTTAAAGTACCCTTGTTATAAACTCAGTTATTATAAATTTTTGTTCATTTAAAGTTTTGCCTTCATTTGTCTCTGCTGCTTACCACGCCTTCCAATGTCGCCTCCAGTACTCATGCACACCTGTGTACATATTTAAGTGGGCAAATGCATTAGATGTATGTAGTAATGCATATCATTTTAGACAATAACAAAGAATTCTCTGCTTTTAACCCTAAAGTGATCTCTACTTTTTACTTTGACCCATTTATTTTTAAACACCATTATTTTTAAAGCAGGTGTATGCAGAGGTTTCTTTATAGAAACACACCTGTGGACTCCTGGATTTCTCATTCACTGCATAGATTTCAGGGGTTGATTGAGGAAGATTTTACAAGTATATAATAAGTAAATATATTCTTATTGTAGACAAAATAAAGATGTGTATAATATAAAAAGGAAAGGCTCCACTTTAACTCTGTCTCCTTAAGCCCATTCTTTTCCCCAGAATTAATCATAGTTCATTTGTGTAGGTATTCTTTAAAACATTTTATTTCTATGCAGTTATGGCACAAACCTATATTTATAAAGACATCTTTATTTGATTTTTTTTTTTTTCATCCATTGGATCATGCCGTGGGTGATCGTGTGTGCTCAGTCGCTTCAATTGTGTGTGACTCTTTGCAACTGCATGGACTGTAGCCCGCCAGGCTCCTCTGTCCATGGGATTCTGCAGGCAAGAATACTGGAGTGGGTTGCCATAGCCGCCTCCAGGGGATCGTCCTGACCAAGGGATCGAACCTGCGTCACCTGTGTCTCCTACATTTCAGGTGGATTCTTTACCACCATCTGGGAAGTCTCTTTTTTCGCAGTGTGGTGCTTTGTAGCATCTGTACCTTTGATTATTTAAATGTTCCTTAGTTCACGGACATTTAGCCGGCTTCTGGTTTTTCATTGCTGTGAACAATACCACAATGAACATTTTTGCCCTTGCCTCTTTGTGAAGATATACAAACATTTCTCTAGAAAACATCACTTGAGTTAGCATTATTGGTACAAGATATGTACATTTAAAATTCTGATAGATATTTCAAATTTGTTCCTCCAGAAATCTGTACCAATTTCTCTTTAACTGGTGGGATATAAAATTAACTCTTTCCTGCTCCCTTGCCTGAATTAGATATTCTTTTTAAAAAAATTATTACAAATTCTGTGGATGAGAAAATGCAGTAGGATGGTTGTTTTAAATTGCATCCCTGTTTCCAGGAGGTAAAGCTCTGTGTGCTGAGAGCTTTGCTGACCATTTTCCCCTGTGTCTAAGTGTCGCTCTTCCCTCCCCTTTCAGATGCTCACTACCTCACCTGCAGGATCCAGGAATGTGCCGAGACTACTCGGAGTGGGCCCTTTGCCCGCTCCATTGACATCAGTTCCCTGGTGGTCCAGGATGAATATATATTCATTCAGGTGAGTCCAGACGCACCATCACTGGTAGAGGGAAGATGCACGGGTGAAGTCCAACTGATCACTAGGAATATGAGGATGGCTTTCCAGAGGCTGTAAAGATGTGGAGCTGGGGTGCTGTCCTTTCTTTGCTTTGGGTACCCAGTCCTCTGGGGAAACCCCAGACTTCTGGGGTTATGGGTCATTATTGTTACAGGGAACTTTAGTGGCCCTCTGAATCCTGTGGTGAAATTGCCGTTTTATTCTATCAATGGGATGTTGAAATGACCAGGACTTGGGCTGGGGTTTGAGATTACTTGGAATCAAGTCTCATTAGAAATGAGTAATCAGAGATGAGATAAGTGATTTATCAAAGCCACATTCTATTTCTGTCCAAAGTGACTTGTCTAATGTGGGAATGAAAATCTCCAAGAAATTAAGCCTCTCTAGGATTTTATTTCTGTGAAAATCTAGGTCTCACTAAATCTTCCCCTTCCTTTCCAGTGCCTACTACCCCCTCAAATGTGAAGCCCCAAATTCTTGACTCCAAGAACTCTATGACTCTTAGAGAAAACTGGATGTAACTAACATTTTTAGTCAGGCAAGGGAAGCCTTGGTTTAGATTTTGAGTTTCACTGGAAGGAGGTGCAAAATAGATTTTAAAATGAGGGAAAAGAAAAGAAGATGCTCTACTGAGTGATGGACTCTGTGTGTGTGTGTGTGTGTGTGTGTGTATGTTATTGAGATAAATCATACTTGTATTTGAGGGCAAGTTTGATTCCCCCAACCCCCGCCTTTCCAACTTTCTCCAGTCCATTGTTTTCCAGACTGCTTCCTTTAGGAACCTTTGCCCTTTGAAATTTCCCTGAGTTTTCTCTGCCTCACTCCTGGCCTCTCTGTCCATAGCAGGACTATCTTCTCTGTGAGACCTTCTGTGTATTTCCAAGCTGGGTACGACTCTTCCTTGAAATTGTGAAGCTCTTATTATCTGCTGTTCCTCTAGCACATAGGCTATTAGGCATTGTTACTTCAGTCTTAGTGGAGTTGTCTATTTCCAAATTGTGTTTTGCACTCTCTGAGAATAGGGACAATGTTTTATACACACATTTTACACTGAACTTTCACCCTAACAAGATGTCTTTGCAAATCAAGGATGCTCAATGACTACTTGTTTTATTGATTGACTCTACACGTAGCAGTTACTTTTTTTTTCCTTTTTTACAAATTAGCTGCATAGATTTTTGAGGTCTAATATGATACAGGAGAGGTTTCACAGGTGGCACTCATGCTAAAGAACACTCCTGGCAATGCAGGAGACATAAGAGGCACCAATTTGATCCCTGGATCAGGAAGGTCCCCTGGAGGAGGCCATGGCAACCCACTTCAGTATTCTTGCCTGAAGAATTCCACGGACAGAGAAGCCTGGTGGGCTATGGTCCATAGTGTCGCAAAGAGTCAGACATGACCGAAGTGACTTAGCACACATGCATGCATGACACAGCAAAAGTAGCCAGCCATTCAAAAACAAACTTGAAAGAGGGAGTAAAAGAGAGATTTTTGTGTTTACATACTCACTGGTTTCTCAGCTTAATTAAAAGCCAGAATTTTAGGAATTTTTTTCCTAAATTTTGGCAGGTCATTGATACTACAATTTTCTTATTCATGAATACATACAATCCACAATACACAGCAGTAGGCACTACACTTGGTGTTCCCTAGCTTTCTGCTTTGACCTTCTTAACCACCACCAGCTCCATCAGCACCCACCCCTTCCACCCCGCCCGCCTTCTCCATGTTCTGATAACTCTTAAGTGAATGTGCTATGACCTCTATCATGTACAGCAGACCTACATATCTAACAGCCGTCTCAGTGTAGCTATTACATAGGTAAAATATAATTGCCATGTCCCCTTTAAATTTCAACTACCCTCAGGATAGGGTAGTTGGTGGTTGAGTTGAGTTACTCTGCCAGATCATTCAAGGTAGAAACCTGGATGTCATCAGTTAAAATTAAATGAACCCACAGCCTCTGCTGATGTCACTGTTAGTCATTTCTCAGGTGTTTCCTTTCATTCTATTCCCATTGTTATGGTCCCCAGTTTAAGGCTTTATTATTGTTTTCTCAGTGTTTACTTTTTTAAGGTAAAAGCACAGGGATGATTTATGAATTTACCAATCTTTTTGCCCTTTCCTTAATGCTAATACTGCATAAAATGATGAACATGGCAGAATTGTTTCTGGGAAATATGACTTAGAACTTAAAATGTTCAGTTTTTTGGGTTTCATTTCCTTGTATTGCATAAAGTTTTCTGTAACTGCAGGCCAATATCTATATTTGTTTTCTAAATGTTCTGAAATACTCTTTTTTTAAAACAAATATTATTGTTCTGGAAACCAATAGAATTTTTTTCTCTTTGATCAGTATTAAAATTTCTTTTGAAAGAGATATGAGTTCCATTATTCAATAAAATTTATTGATTCTGTACTACATTGCAAACCCCCTGTTTTAAGTGCTGGGGTAAGATATTAAACACAATAGAGTTCCTGTTTTACATGCTAATGGGAGACAGGAAAAATATGTAGATGATGTGTGTGTGTATGTATATATATATATATATATATATATGTCTGTATATATACACACACACACACTGATATGAAAGGCCATGAAGGGTAGTGGCTAATGACCTGTAATTTAGAGCCTGACAGCCAGCATTTATTCTGCTGCTGCGGCTAAGTCACTTCAGTCGTGTCCGACTCTGTGCGACCCCATAGACAGCAGCCCCTTGCCAAACAGCTGAATGATCTTTACCTCATCTATAAAAAGAGGAAAATTGTATTATCTACTTCATGGGTTGCTAAGAGGATGACATTTGTCAATCAAATCTATAAACCACCAAAACAATGTTATATAAATGTTGCTTTCTCTTTATCTATCTTCTATACCATCTATTAATTTAGTTATAGAATATATCAGATAATGGCAGTGCTATGGGTCAAAATAAATGAGGGGCCATGAATTTTGGGGGTCTGTAGATACTTCTATTTAGGATGACCTGGGGAGACCTCTTTGGTTGGTGATCAGGGAGAGAATGGCCAGAGTCTGCAGTCAGAGGGGGAGGAGGAGCCAGGTCTCTTGTGCTCTGTGTTTTCTTGAGCCCCTGATGCAGATGTGGGGTAGGCAGGTAGAAATTTGAGGCTGAGTTTAGAAGCAGGAATGGTGGAAAGGTAGGGGCTGGGGATATAAATTGGGAGGGTGTCAGTGCATTGATACTTTTGAACCACAACATTGAAGTCACCAAAGGAGTAAGTGTTGACAGAGAAGAGAAGAGATCTAAAGACCGGGCCACTGGGTACTCCAATATATAGAGCTCAGGGAAATAAGGAAAGTGGCAAATGAGACTTGCAAAGTTTAGAGATGACATCAGAAAGGCATAGGCTGGTAGATTCCACAGAGTCTTGAAGGGTTTTTAAGGATTTATTATTATTACTGTATAAAAAGAAAGAAATGGGAAACAGTAAAATCACAATGCTCCAAATGTCATGCGAGTATATGTTCCTCGGTTCTTTGTCTCGTCACAACAAAGATTTGGAACAACGGACATTAAAGCCCTTGGTGCGTCACAGCTCTCGGGTCTTGGACAAACCGTGCTGCAGCTCTTAGGCAAATCATTGTTACAGCTCCATTTCGTTTAGAAGATAGCAGGAGACAGAGAGAGAGAAAGAAAAGAGCGCGCGCACGCGGGAGAGAGAGTCCGTGAGAAAGCGCTTTGGCTCCTCCTTTTATATGTTTTTCCTCCACCTGGGCCTGCCCTATGCAAATTGGGCTTAGCCAGAACTGCTGTTTGTTCTGCCTGAAGTCTTCACTCTGGTCCTCGGACCGTCCTTTGACCTTCCTTGTCTTCTAGCCACTGCCATTTTGGACTCCTTTTCCCTATTCTACTTCCCTAATACAAATAATACAAAAGACCAGTGCTCTTGAGCAAAACATTGAATTTCATTAATAATGAAGTAAACACAGATTAAATGCTGTTATTTCCAACTATCAATCAGGTAAGATGAAATAAAATCAATGAGTTGCAGGTAAACAATAATACATACTGCACGTACAGATGTAAGTAGGTTGCCCATCAATACTTAATCAGAGTCCTTTCCTCCTCATAGGTGGGTTTGAGGGTTGATTTTGATCAATGTGAGAGATATATCTTAGTTCTGACAGTGTATGCTTAGTTTTTAGTTATAATTGTTTATTTTTAAAAAATTATATAATCTGTTTTCTTTGCTTCCCTGCATATGTATTTCTTTGAGGATTTTGAATATTTGTTCTAAGATTTATGAATATGATGTTATAGAGTATAGCATATCTTCTATTTTGTATAATCTATTGATTTCCTCCTGTGAGCAGTTTAAAAGTTAGTGCATTGCCATGCCTTTCTTCCGCTTTCTCTTTAATTCCTCTACCACCCAGTTTTGATTGGTTATATTATCTTTTAGTGTTTGCTTTCCTATCTTGAAATGCAATTTTCTATTAGTTTAAATATTTTATTAAGCACTGTTGAAAACAGGTAGAAAAAATAGTATGTGTGTTTATGATCGCCTTCTATCTCCCTTCTATACAACCTCAGTTTGCTAATTAAATCATTTGGAACGTTTATATTCTGCTCAAACCAGAATTCCTGCATTTATTTTTATTTTAATTTTATAGGTAAATGAATTCAGTGCTCACCATCAGTCCTTTTACTAGAGTTTCCCATTTATCTCTTGGTTGTCTGAAATTTGTCATTTAGTAAAGTCTTCAATAAAGATGAATTCTTGAATGCCAAACATATTGTTTATCCCCTTTATGCTTTAATATTATCTTTTAAGTATAAAACTTATGTGTTATTTACTTTCCATGAGAACTTTGTTTTATTAACTTATGGAATGTTACTGTCTGTGGCTAGTCTCACATTTTTGCTTTCTATGCATCTTTATGTATTTTTCACCCTTGATATGTAAAGATCATATCACTTTTCACTTTCATGCCTTGGAGAAGGAAACGGCAACCCACTCCAGTATTCTTGCCTGGAGAATCCCAGGGACACAGGAGCCTAGTGGGCTGCTGTCTATGGGGTCACACAGAGTCGGACATGACTGAAGCGACTTAGCATATATATATTTGCATACTATTTTATTTTATTGGTGTATGTTTTATGGTTGGTAATACTATGCTGATTCTTTCTGCTGGAATATGTCTCATTTAATTGGCTCAATTTCTCCTTCCTTTTTAATTACTCAAAAGTTTCTGTGTTTTGGCTCTCTTTCTTCTAGACACCTAGAATGTGTACAATGGACAAGAAAAGCAAAGGGGAGACATAGATTTTTTTTCTTCCAGTGTGAGCAAAATGAGATTTATAGAAACAGTTTTATTCATACTATCCTTGAATGAGTATTTAGCCATGTCCAGGCTTCCCTGGTGGCTCAGATGGTAAAGAATCTGCCTGCAATGCAGGAAACCTGGGTTTGATCCCTGGTTTGGGAAAATCCACTGGAGGAAACTCCCCCATTCCAGTATTCTTGGCCTGAAGAATTCCATGGAAGAAGAGCCAGGAGGGCTACAGTCCATGGGGTCGAAGAGTCAGACACAACTGAGTGACTAGCACACACAGGCTTCTCTCTCCCTGTTTTGCTGTTGTTGTTTTTAAGTTTTTTTTCATGTGCTTTGCCAGCTTATATTTTATCTATTTTTGTTGTCTCAACATATCTCCCCTGAGCTCTTGTATTTAGGCTTTGACCTCTTCTCTTATAATGGTGATCTCATCATGTGAGTTATTTTGAATCATTAAAATTAACCAGTGTGATCACACATTTTTTTTCTATATCTGCTCTGTTTTTCTTTTTCCTCTCTTCTTTAATTTTGTTGTTTTATAACCCGTGTTTTCTTCCATCTCTATGTTTTTTATTGTTATCTATTTTTTAAATGATATGAGCTCTTGCAGTTGAACTATTTGAAGAGCTTCATCTTGGGGATCAGGGCTCTGATCAAGGTTCTTTTTCAGCTTAATAAGAGTCCCCTTTGGTTCTCAGTGAGTTTGTATAAAACTAAATTATTCCCCATGGACTATACAGTCCATAGAATTCTCCAGGCAGAATACTGGAGTGGGTAGCCGTTCCCTTCTCCAGGGGATCTTCCCAACCCAGGGATCAAACCCAGGTCTACCCACACTGCAAGTGGATTCTTTACCAACTGAGCCATCAAGGAAGCCCATAAAACTAAATAGTGTTAGTCTTTTAGTGGGTTTTTCTTATAAGGTAAAACCACCTGAGTGTTTCTCTATCCAGCCATACCTCTCCAGCTTCTCCTTGTCACCAACCAGTTCCAGGAACGTTTCCACTGCCAGTTCCTGGGCTACAATTCCTTTGTTCCAAGTAATAGGTTGTTAGTTTTGCTCCTTTGAAAATATCTTTAGAGAACTCTCTCTCTAGCTTGATCTAAGACTGTAGCTGCAGGCATTTTTGCTCTGGTGCCTGCCTATACCCTGTTTGTCCTTCACAGCCTTTGGCTTCATTTCCACGTATAGTGTTTCAGGGTTATATTTTCCTTAAGTATAGAATTTGTGTTTTTCTTTTTGCATGTTTTCCTTGTTGCTCCAGGATGATTTATGAAAGAATAGGGGGAAGCATCTTTATTACTTGGCTATTAAAAACCATTTATAAACCCTTTTATATTTTCTGAAAGGTTGCAGCTCCAATCAGTTCACAACACTACTTCCAAAGTAATTTATTTAAAATAAAAATCAATGTCCTTGCCTTCAGTGGCTTCTCATCACCTATAGGTTAAAATCCAATTTCCTTAACATTGCCTGTAAGGTCTTCTATGATCTGGATCCTGCTTACTGCATCAGGAATGAATCAGGTGTGAATTCCTTTCCCAACACTGTCCCCCATGTACTTTCTTTTTCATATTTTACACTTCAATAAAAATAAAGTATTTTAGTCTCTATTCATGCACCATGTCATTTTTGCACTATGTCATTTCTTGCCTAATATGCTTTTCTTGTTTTGTTTTCCCCAGCTTGGAATGTTCCTTTATCAGACAAACTCAATCTTTAGGATTCAACTTGAGCAATGCCTCCTATAGGTATCTTCCCTGACACCCTCAGTCAGATCCTATGCTGATTACTTATCTATGTGCATTAAGCCTCCTGCAACAAGTTCTGTAAACTTTAAGAGGAATGAGACTATGTCTTATTCATCAGTGTTTTTTCTGCACTTGGCATAGTGACTGGTGCTTAATAAATGTTTGTTAAACTGAACTGAACTGAACTGAGAAGATAAGACACCATCCTCATTCCTAGGGAGTGTAGTTAGTTATCTTTTTAAAAAGCAAGGAAGTCTTGTTTCTCTGACTAACAATAGAAGACAACTTAGGGTAATTGGCAATTGCTCACTGCATAAGAAATGACCATTTGTAGAATGTCTCTGTATCTTTATAGAACTGCTGTCCAGGAATTATCCATTATGTTATTCAGTGTCTTTTTTATATTCATTCATTTAAATGTATGAAAATACATTCAGCCCAGTGGGGAAAACAGACAATGAAACAAATATAATCGAGTGTGATAAGAGATGTATTTGTGGGAAGCACATGTTGCTCTCAGAGTGAGGAAGAGCTCTTCACCCTGCCCTGGGTCAGTGCAAGCTTCCTGGCAGCTGGGCTGTAAGTATCAGTTAGACAGGTGAAGGACAAAGGGCATTGCAGGCAGGGGAGGCAGGGGTAAAATGAAGGAAGTGAGAGACCACAGTGTATCAGGACCTCTGTCTAAGGACAGTTGTAATTGCGGGAGGAAATGAAGTGGCTGGAAAATAAATTAGAAAACTGTCCTGGAGAGGCAAACCTTTTCTGTTTCCTCTCATTAGACACTGGTAGTTTTGTTTTTCCCTCTTCACAGCTGCTAAAAACTTCAAAACTAATTTTTGTGTCTGTTTGAGCAGCTTCCAATTAAGCTCTATGATATTGTTTCCTCACCACTGGTCATTTTTGATGACTTGGCACCTCTCTTCTATTTATTCAGTTTTTTTTTTTTTTACATTTTTGCTTGATAGTTGAATAGATAGGAAGGGCTTTGTGGAAAAGGTAAGATTTGCACTTTAGTGAATGAATATCAACCTCTGAGGCAAGGAAAGAGCAAAGATTTCTCATTCTGTTTGTTGAGATAAAGCTGCTACAGAAGACGTTTTTGTCAGAGCAGCAAACCCTCAGAGACCACCAGCAGCCTCCAAAGTTTGAACCCACAGATTTGTATCTGATCAAACTATCATGGGTTTGGGATAGGTTGTATTCTTCCCACAGTAGCTAGAAGTCTGCCAAAGAACAGTCTTGGGAGAAACAGCTGTAGCTCACCCAGGCTTGGGTCCAGCCCAGCGCTCACGGGTGCCATCCCCGTGGAGTCTTCCTAAGGCAGAGCTGGACACTGAGGATTATGCTGCCACTGACGGGGTCTGTCCTCCTTCCATATTGGACTTCCAAAGGGGAGATTTGTAAAGGCAGATTATTTACTTCTCTGCCGATGACCTGAGGAGCTAAATAACAGCAGTATGGGTGTTAAGTGGCTTTGGTTTTTCACAATTCTAAGGGACTTACCACTTAAATTTGCTAGCTTTTTAAAGTATTGATATCTTACATTTTGTTTTGTGCCACCAGAGGTAGAACTCCAAAGGGGGAAAGCAAACAAAGCCTTGATGAAAAGGAGACAAGTCTACCCCTTCAGTCTTTCATACCTTTATGTGCCCAGGTGTTTCTTGGTAGTTTGTACATTGGCTCTTAGAAAACTTCTCTTGATGCAAACAAAAATGGAGGAGGTTGTCTGGGAGGGTGGGATTCCAGGACTCTTAGTCCCTCCTTAAAAGTGTATTTCTGCTCTTGTTTGCTCTGTGTATCATGGTTCTTAGTACATTTATTTGGCAAAAGGAATCTGCCACTTAGAAATGTTTGAAATCCACTGATGTTTTTGTAGCTGCTGACTGTGTAGATCCAGGTCAGGTGTTTTTTGTGTGAGGACAACTGAAGCACTAGGAATTCAGGTAATATCCAGGCCTGCATCTGTCTCTTCATATTCATAAATGAGGTGCGTGTTTTTGAGGCATAATTATTTACCCACAAGTGAATCATTATATACATTATATACAAATGTACAGACATTTGAGAGAGCGGGTTGAATAACCCAAAACCTAGCTTACCTCTTCATAATGTACTTCTCATAATATTAATTTTGCATAAAATATTCACCCTCTCTCATATGCCCCTCTACAGGCAAACTTTCCATGCCTTTTTGTAGACACATTATTAGCATTGATCCTGTATTTTGTATGGAGAAGGGTCCATGTACTTACTCACTCATCTCCTACAGTTTCGAGAGACCCCAAACATTCTGCCTCATCTTTTACTGTTTCATCGACAAAGAGGTAAAGGTAGCCATCTTGATGGTTTTGCTTAGGGAACCTGCTGTGTGATCTCCTGCTGTTGGGGAAGCTGAGCTGGAGATGCACAGGAAGCTGTGAAACGTGTTCATCGGTCAGCACCTTTTCTGTGCAGGGGGCCCAGGGCCTAGGGCTTTGTACTGAAATCAAAAGGAGTTAATCCTTCCCAGAAGAGCCCTTGTTTTAATGGGAAAGTGTCGGCCTGAAATGCCTTAGTTCCGCATGGATAAAAGAGAAATCAGTTTTCCTCTGTCGGGGCGGGATAGAGAGAGATGAGTTGGTTTCTGTGTTCTGAACCAAGATGCTTGGAAATCCTGTCTTTTCTCCTTATGGAATAGATTTTCTGGAGTTTATCTTCGAGAACAGGTAGCTCAGCAGTGGTTAGCAGTAAAATCCCTTCATTGATATGATTCATACCCTGGCTCTTAGGGAGTGTGTTAAAGAAACAGGAGCCACACCCTAATAAGTCATCCCAAGAGATTTGTATGTTTCTTAACTAAGCTATATGAAGCCTGGTCCTTTCCTCTCCTGGCACAGGAGGTAGCCCTGAATGTAATATGAATTCAGCCACTCATTGAATGCTTTAATTTTACATGCAACTGAATTTAAAAAAAGAATGTATGATATTGACCTATCTTCAAATGTCTAAAGTATAAGATAAAAAAATCCATAATTAAGATACAAATAAAGTACTCTATAGGGGTGGACAAAGCCAAAAATTCAAAGGAAGGAAGGCCATCCCAGCCTGCCAGGTCCTTCTCCATATCCACAAGGAAACCAGTAATTTAGTGTAGATCTTTCTGCTACTTAATGCCACTTTCATCTGCTGGTGACATTGTGTAGAGAAGACCCCTCCATAGCAAGAAAATCTGAGAGTGGAGCAATGCCATACATACGGGTGGTTCTCATATAATCCCAATAGTACAATGAAGCCAGCAGGTAGTTTGGATATAAGTTGCTGTTAGTTTTTAAGAGTTCTGTGTATAAATATAGAAAAATAGCACCATTGTATTATTCTCGTGTATTATTTGAGATAATCCAGAAGTATTAGCAATTAACAAGTACAAGTAGCCAAATCACAGATGTTTGTTGAGCCACTAGAAATAAAAATAACGGAGCATGTAAGAGACAGAAGTTGTTGTCCCTCCTCTCAAGTACTTAATGATTTGAAAGCTGGTGGTCTGATGTGGGGAAATGAATCCTGAACTCAAAGACCTAGGTTGTAATCAGGAATCTGCCACTTACTAGTCAGAGAACGAACATTGGGCAAATCACTTGGATGATCATAGCTTTAATTTCCTGATCTTTGTAGAATGGAATCATGCTAGTTGTTCTGCCTAAATTGGGAGGTTGTTGTGAGGATCAAGCAAGATAATAATGGCTTTGAAATCCTTTGAAAACAAGCCCTGTAAAATGCAAGGTTCAAGAGACTAATCTACATACAAAAATCAGCGTCACTATATTTTGTGTATGCACCTCCTCAATGAAGGGTTTTTATAAGCCTAGCATATAAAAGATTACTAACCTTTTCCTCAAATTCATCCTTTAATTATTCATGGTTTCAACTCATATATGGACATGTGTGCATGATAAACTCGTCCCACAAACCTTCCATACTCTTATCAAAGAAACCAACTTTTGTGTATAGATAACTGTAGATATTCTGGGACTTAATTGTCTTTCAAGATACTTGAGTACCTTATTGTAGCATCTTGGTCCCCAGATTGCTTGGGTTTTGATACTTTGTTTAAGACCCTGCTTTATACACCCACATGAGTGGTAGAAAAGCCTCTATGATGTGGCTACTATATCCCTAATAAATTTTTATCTTTCTGAAAGAAAAAAAAAAGCCCTGAGGCAGAAATTAATAGAGTGTAATCATTCAAAGAGAAACTATTTGGCAATACTTTAAATGATGTTAATTTTGTCTTAATGGGAGAGATTTTGAATGTTAGATAAATAGCAATTTCTTCATTAGGGATACATTTACAACACAGGAGTTTAAAGAAAAAGGAAAGAGTTTCAGAGATGATCTTCAAAAGAAATCCAATAAAGACATGGTTCAGTTGCTCAGTCATGTCCAACCCTTTGGACTGCAGCATGCCAGTCCTCCCTGTCCATCGCCAACTCCCAGAGCTTATTCGAACTCATGTCCATTGAGTTGGTGATGCCATCCAACCATCTCATCCTCTGTTGTCCCCTTCTCCCGCCTTCAATATTTGCTAGCATCAGGGTCTTTTCCAATGAGTCAGTTCTTTACATCAAGTGGCCAAAGTATTGGAGCTTCAGCTTCAGCATCAGTCCTCCCAATGAACTGATTTGATATCCTTGCAGTCCAAGGGACTCTCAAGAATTTTCTTCAACACCACAGTTCAAAAGCATCAATTCTTTGGTGCTCAGCTTTCTTTATAGTCCAACTCTCACATCCATATATGCCTGTTGGAAAAGTCATAGCTTTAACTAGATGGAACTTTGTCAACAAAGCAATGCCTCTGCTTTTAAATATGCTGTCTGGGTTGGTCATAGCTTTTCTTCCAAGGAGTAAGCATCTTTTAATTTCATGGCTGCAGTCACCATCTGCAGTGATTTTGGAGCATAAGAAAGTAAAGTCTGTCACTATTTCCATTGTTTCCTCTCTATTTGCCACAAAGTGATGGGACTGGATGTCATGATCTTAGTTTTTTGAATGTTGAATTTTAAGCCAGCTTTTTCATTCTCCTCTTTCATTATCATTAAGAGACTTTAGTTCCTCTGTGCTTTCTGCCATAACAGTGGTGTCATCTGCATATCTGAGGTTATTAATATTTATCCCAGCAATCTTGAATCCAGCTTGTACTTCATCCAGCCCAGCATTTTGCATGATGTACTCTGTATGTAAGTTAAATGAGTAAGGTGACAATATACAGCCTTGACATACTCCTTTCCCAATTTGGAGCCAGTCCATTGTTCCATGTCCGGTTCTAACTGTTGCTTCTTGACTTGCATACAGATTTCTCAGGAGGCAGGTAAGATGGTCTGGTATTCCCATGTCTTCAAGAATTTTCCACAGTTTGTTGTGATCCTCACAGTCAAAAGCTTTAGAGTATTCAATCAAAGGCTTTAGCATATTCAATGAAGTCAAAGGCTTTAGCGTATTCAATGAAGCCAAAATAGATGTTTTTCTGGAACTCTCTTGCTTTTTCTATGACCCAATGGATGTTGACAATTTGATCTCTGGTTCCTATGCCTTTCCTAAATCCAACTTGAACATCTGGAAATTCTTGGTTCACGTACTTTTGAAGCCTGGCTTGGAGAATTTTGAGCATTATTTTACTAGCATGTAAATGAATGCAATTGTGCAATAGTTTGGACATTCATTGGCATTGCCTTTCTTTGGGATTGGAATGAAAACTGACCTTTTCCAGTCCTGTGGCCACTGCTGAGTTTTCCAAATTTGCTGGTATATTGAGTGCAGCACTTTCACAGCATCATCTTTTTGGATTTGAAATAGCTCAACTGGAATTCCATCACCTCCACTAGCTTTGTTTGTAGTGATGCTTCTAAGGCCTACTTGGCTTCACATTGCAGGATGTCTGGCTCTAAGTGAGTGATCACACCATCGTGATTATCTGGGTCATGAAGATCTTCTTTGAATAGTTCTGTGTATTCTTGCCACTTCTACTTAATATCTTCTGCTTCTGTTTGGTTCATACCATTTCTGTCATTTATTGTACCCATCTTTGCATGAAATGTTCCCTTGGTATCTCTAATTTTCTTGAAGAGATCTCTAGTCTTTCCCACTGTATTGTTTTCCTCTATTTCTTTTCATTGATCACTTAGGAAGCCTTCTTATCTCTCCTTGCTATTCTTTGGAACTCTGCATTCAGATGGATATATCTTTTCTCCTTTGCCTTTTGCTTCTCTTCTTTTCTCAGCTATTTGCAAGGCCTCCTCAGACAACCATGTTGCCTTTTTGCATTTCTTCTTTTGGGGGATGATTTCAATCATATCTCCTGTACAATGTCACAAACCTCTGTCCATAGTTCTTCAGGCACTCTATCAGATCTAATCCCTAGAGTCTATTTGTCACTTCCATTGTGTAATCCTAAGGGATTTGATTTAGGTCATACCTGAATGATCTAGTGGTTTTCCCTACTTTCTTCAATTTAAGTCTGAGTTTTGCAATAAGAAATTGGCGATCTGAGTCACAGTCAGCTCCCAGTCTTGTTTTTGCTGACTGTATAGAGCCTCTCCATCTTCTACTGCAAAGAATATCACCTTGTCTCAACTGCTCTTTGGACCTCTTGTTTTTTGTCCTAGGGCTGATTTGTTCCTAAGTAGGAGACTAATGAGAGACCCCTTAGTCATTCTGATGCCGGTGCCTACCTTGAATTGTAAGGGTGTCAAGGTCCTCTGTAATGATTTGACCAAGCAGAGTCATGGGCCAGTGGATAAGAACTCCTCTCTTCCTGCATCAGAAGGGCAATTCTGAGCTTCATCCTGAGTCTTTATAGAGTGCACAGTAGAGCAGCCCCAGTGGCTTATAATAATGACCTTGGCATGGCTTTCTCTCCCTCCTTGTCTCCTGCTTTCTAGTTCTACCCCTCCTGTTCCCTAGGAAACTTTCTGAAAAACAAATAAAACCTAAACAATCTCCACAAAAGCCTTTGTATCAGGCTCTAATTTTGGGGGGAACCCAACTCAGGACCACTTGGAAAGACTCTCTTTGAATCCCTACTATGCATCTAGGTCACAAAGAGTCGGACATGACTGAGCGTCTGAACTGAACTATCCATCTAGGATTGCAGATCAGATGGATGATACAAGACAAATAGAAAGAATCACCCTCATTCCTGTATAAAATGTCTCAATCCAAACACCCGTTCTCATCTCTTCTAACTGTTCAGGGACCTGGATTTATTGCTGATTCTTCTGTTCCCTCTAACTGTAGCTTATTCATTCCTCTTTCTGATTTTCCATCAGCATTTAAATATTTTAAAGTATCTACCATCCTTAAATTAAAACAAAACAGAACAAGGCTTTTTTGAACTCTGTACTCCTTTCTGTAAATGACCCATCTTTCATTCACAACCAGATTTCTTGAGCTCCGTCTACATTCATTATGCCTTTTTCTCATTTTCTTTTTTTTTTAAACCCACTTGAGTCTGACTTCTGCATCTGCCACTTCATTGAAATTACCTTTGCCAAGTTCATCAAAGGTAGTTTGGAATGGAATCCGGACAACACCCCTCAATAATGACATTGGTGGATTCATCTGCAGCTTTTTAATCTGATGACTCCTTCCTCCTCGAAGCAGCCTCTCTCATTTGCCTTTTTGATAATGTGCAGCCCATCTCTTCCCCGTACCCCTTCAGTCTCTTCTCCCTTTCCTACACAGGTGCCTCTTCCTTTGCCCACCTTTTAAGTGTGGTCTTTTCTCAGGGCCCGCACTAGGTTCCTTCTCTCTGCTCACTTCTTCCCTGTGATCATTCCCTCTCATCTTTTCCTATAGCAGAGCATCAATTACCAACCAGATGTTGATGATTCCCCAGTGTCTCCTGCTGAGACAGAGTGGCTCTGGGGAGGGTTTCTTTATTTTCAGGATGCCCATCAATCTTTTTGGCATGGCGATCTCTTCACTCTATTCAAAGCTTTGCTGTGCCTGTCTCTAATAAGTGAATCCAGTTTGCTTCTTCCCAGGAGATCTGCTGAGGCTTCTTGGAAGTTATTAAATACAGTGCTGGTTGCTTGCTAGGCCAAAATAACAAAGAGTGTTTTTCCTTAACCTCAGAGAATTGTTCTGTGATTAGCTATGTATTAAAACCTAAGTATTTGCCTTTTTAGTAGTACATGGATGGGATATGTCTGGTTTAGGGGCGTCAATTTTTTTTTTTTTTTTCATTTTATGTGTTACCTCTGAGTAATTGGTGATAGCTGCATAGAAAACTGTGTTACCGTGATACTGTAGGAAAGACTGATTTTGTTAATTAACAGTATCTGCGTGGGCATGAGAAGGAGGGTGGTGACGTGTCTGCTGGGCAGTGCATCTTACAGGGAGAGTGGCAGTCGGTGTCTTGCTATCCAGGAGCCTCACGTGGCTGCATGCAACCTGTGTGTTCTGGTCTGGAAGGTTGGTATACTGTCCAGGGCCACAAGCACTTCTAAATTCAGCTCAAAGAATGAGATCAGCCCCACAACTTTCAAATCTCTTCTGCTATTTGGAAATTTGCAAGTTCCTATTTCCAAAGCAGTGGTTCTTCAGAATGATTTCCCACCGAGCCACCGCACCATTTTTTACCCACCAATCAGAAAATTAGAAGAACTGTTCTCTTTGTTGGAAAAGGATCTCATGCTTATTTAGTGCCAAGTTCCTACCTGGTATGTGTGCATTTTATTTTACTTTATTCTACTTTATCTTCATAAGATCTCAGTATGGTACCTAGCATCATCTTTATTTTGCAAAGGAGGAAACTGAATTTCAGGAAATTTTAGAGTCTCACTCTTTGTTGTATAGCTTAATAAATGGTAGAGCGAGGAGGATCTGACCTCAGGGCTGCCTGGGTTCATAAAGGGTGGCAAAACCAAACCAGGATCCTCTCATTCGTGTCTCCAATCTGAAGATCTTCACATTAGCACTGAGTATGCTGGTATTCTCAGTAACTTTTCTGGATGACTGTAAAGGTGAAATAGACAGATGCTGCCCTTGTCTTGGTAGATAGCAGTGGCAGGAAAACTTCATTCCACTCCTAGTTCAGTGGCCTGTTTGTCAGGATCTGTTTCAATTTTGCTTCAGATCAGAAAATTTCTGCATCATTAACCAAAGAAAGGTTTAATGGAATTCAGTACAAGGTAATCATGCCTGCATCTCTGAGAGTTGTCCCTCAGATACACTTAGAGGATTATTCAAATGCTCATCACTGGGGTGCCAAGGGGGTGAGTGACAACATGGTTAATCATCATTGCCACCCCAGCTCCACTCTTCTCCAGCCTTCCCCACTTGCCTTGCGCCTTTCCAATGCTTGATCCAATCTCCATGATACATTTCAGGAAACTGTGTCTCTCGTATTCCATTCCAGGGTGCAGAAGAACTGTGGAATCATGACCCGATCAGGTCTCCCTGTTATCCTGCCCTTTCAAGTTCCTGCAGGTCTCTGCCACACACTCTGCTAAGCCCAGCTCCCAGGAGGATCCCTTTTCTGGGGCCTTCTATTAAAGATAATTGCACTGTTGTAAAAACAACAGTGTTGATAATGAAGGCAGTTGGACTGTTGACTGAGAAGCAGACTATTAAGTCCAGTTCTCTCCCCATTACCATTCTAACTAGAATATATATTTCAGAGGTTCCGTGTTTAAAAATTTTAATCGCTCTTTGTTTTAACTCCTTTGCTAGCTAATGGGGTAAACAGACATTTTGGATTTCTGCAAGTAGCTTTTAAGACTCAGATTCTGAAAATCCTCAGGGTCAGTCAGAATAAGATCTTCTTGAAGTTTTGTAGTAGTGGAGCCAGTGGGTAAGCAATCAGCTTGATTGGATTGAATGCTTACTATGTACCCAAGGCTGTATGAGACTGAAGTGTTGTTTGGTAGATCCATTCATTCATTTTCATTCAACAGTCATTCACTGAGCACTTAAGATGCTCCTATGACTGTGCTCAATGAAAGGGGTATAATGGTGGATAAGACTGACAAAGTGGCTGTCTTCAGTTTTGTTAGTTTAGATGAAGTGGTAGGACTGGATGGCCTGACAGTCTCCATGAATGATGCTCAAAGCAGCTAAGGTATGTAAGGCTCCTTCCCAGAGAGAGAAAGACCCATGAGGCATGATATGATCAGGGGCATTTCCTAGAGAATGCAAGGCTCAAGCCAGTTCCCAAAGAAGGAAATTGATTTGAGGAGTCCATCTTCAGGACCAGCCAGTGCTCCAAAGAAAAGAAACGTTTCATGGCAGGAGACAGTGTCCATGGTATGGAGTAGGCGGCGGGGAAGGGGTGGCAAGTACTCCTGCCTTTAAGTCTGGTCTCACCATAACTCACTCTGTGACCTTGGGCCATTATTTTTCCTCCCTGGAACTCAGTTGCCTTATCACAAAATGGTAAGATAGCATCCAAGTAGAGCTTTTAGACTTTTTGTTGTTGCTGTTCTTAACAGTGGGAACCACTTTTCAGACAACAATGTTCAAGGAATTCCAATGTGTGAAACAGATGCAGGAGGAATGGATCCTGTTCTAAGCGAGTGAAGAGTTATATCAGCTCTCTTATCCACCCAGCCTCCTCTACACCTTTTTACAGACACTCTTAAAGTATCTCTGTAGAATTCTAGAATGCCATAGAATCCAGTTTGGAAGGCAGTGGACTGTATGATATGACTCCAGAAATTCCCTTCTCTTGGTAAAATTCCACAAGACTGCTCACTCTACCAGGCGGTCCATTGATTCAGACACAGAGAAGGGACTACTATTTGGAGGTATTTCCCAACTCATTTCTCCAGTGTCAGAAAAAAAAAAAAAAATTTAAATTGGGATGCAGCTAATTCCTCAACAGAGTTGCTGAATCATCCTTCTCTCTTTCCTTTCACATCCATTCACTGAGGGCTCAGTATGGAGATAGTGCAGCAGATCAAAAATTAAACAGCAGAAAAACCCAAAAGTTCCTGCCATGGGAGGGTTTGTATTTAGTGGGAGAGAGGGAGATAATACATAAGCAAAACAATAAAGAAGAAAAATAATTGCAAATGTGAGAAATCTGGGCAGAAATAGGCATAACTGTAAGAGCCAATAATAGCAAGGAGCGGACTTCATTCTTTTTTTAATTCTATCAGTCCCTCAACACATTTTTCTGCAGTTACTACTACTCACAAATCACGGCGCCCCACTGTAGAGATGTTATAGTGAACACAAGACCGACCCTAGTCTTATGGGAGCTTACGATTTAGATGGATTCTCATCTCTGATAGTCATTAGGAGGCAAAAATAAAATAATGTAAAAGTATAAATTAAGAAAAATTGTGTATGTATGTGCTTGTGTGTGTGTATAAAACATTCCCTGGTTTTGCTTTTGAGGCTGGGACATGTCAAGTGTTTTCATGACAGGCGGATTCACGCATCCTCATTCTTCCCCCTTCCTAAACTGGGAGTCAGAAGGTCTGAACAGAAATCAATTCCTGCAATTTATTTTTAACTTCTTTCTCCTTAGCCAGGATTGATTTTTGTCTTTGTGATCAATGGCAGAGAGAATAGCTCCATGGCCCGAGCAGCTGTTCAAGCAGTCAGTCTGGTCGACCCCACATCTATTGAACGGAACTTCAGAAGCTGATTATGAAAGTAATAGGATGAAGATGTTTAAAGGATGGGCCTGATTACCCCTGCCTTCCTGGAGAAAAATGCCTTCAGGTGGGGGGTGGGTAAGGCAGCAGGACACCCTGTTATTCCCAGCGGGTAAAACCTATCAGGGTGAAGCTAGGAAGAGGGGAGGCCTTGGGGATCAGCTTCTTGTTTGCCAACCTGACTCTCTCCCTCCCTTCCTTTTAAGCTCTTTCCTTTTCTTCCTCCTCCTATTTCATCCTTACTACATCAACTGCTGTTAGATTCAGAACTGCAAGCAAAACATCTGTTGTAAAAAAAAAAAAAAAAAGGAAATTGATTGGTTCTTCTCTCACTGTGTTTCTTGGGCTTTAAAATTGTCTGATTCTTTAATCTCCATTCTCTCCTCTTCCTCCCTTGTTTTCTTCTAATCCAGCTTGTGTGTAATGGGAGCATGAAATTAGACACTTACCCTCTCTCCCTCTAGCCTTGGAAACCTCTCGAGGCTGGGCTAGATTGCTTCCACTTTCTTCTATGAAAAATGTTTTTGGAAGGCATGCGTACCTTGTGATCCTGTGTGGTGGTAATTCCAGTGAATGCAATTAGAATGGAGAGGGAGCCATACCCAAGGCCTTCTGTCTGGTTCTCCAGAATAAACGCCTGCAGTTTTACTGCCTGCCCCAGGTGGCAACTGCTTCCAGACTGCAGTGTGGAGAAATCATCCCAGGGCTCTTAGTACGTTGTGTTTATTATCTCAGGGCGCTGTGTAATTGCTTCTTAGGTGTTTGTGGGGGCAGGCAGGGAAGGTGTAGAATCCATGACTTTCTTACTTCCTCTGAAATATCTGAGATGAGTCCTGTGAAGCGGACTGAACGTACCTCTTCTATGTAAGCATTTTTTCTCTTAAGATTTGTCCTCGCCCTTCCTCCACAAGTTTTATCTCTTATCTAATTTTCTCTCGTATTGAATAATCTATAGTTCTTTGAGAAACAATTGTATATAAAGAATCAGCTACCATTTCTTGAGAGGCTAGTATGAGCTAGGAATATTGTTAATGAATTTAATTGTTATGACATTGTATTTGGAGAGACCTGCCCTTAATTCCATTTCACAGAAGAGGCACAGAGCAGTTAAGTCATTTTCCCAAGATCACACAGCCAGCAAAGAGTGGAACAGAGGTTTGACCTAGGCAGACTGACACCAGAGCCTTCTTTCTCAATCTCTGCTCTTGTTCTGCTGTTCAAATAAGAGTCACGACGTAAACTTCCTTGTTTGCCTGAAGTAAATTGGATCAAGAACTGTGTAAGGGGGCATGAGCAGGCGTGGAAAACTTAACACAGAGTAGATGCTTAAAACAGGTTTGTGGCGTCACTGAATGACGACAACAAAAATAAACTGGGATGACCCAGAGGGATGGGGTGGGGAGGGAGGTGGGGGGGTGGTTCAGGATGGGGAACACATGTACACTCATGATGGATTCAAGTCAATGTATGGCAAAACAAATACAATATTGTAAAGTAAAATAAATAAATTAATTAAATTAAAAAAATAAACTGACAGCAGGGGGCAAGGGTGGGGGAAGGGACAGTGAGGGAGTTAGATCACATGTCCACACTGCTGTATTTAAAATAGATTACCAGCAGGGTGCCCCTGTATTTCACAGGGAACTCTGCTCAATGTTATGTGACAACCTGGATGGGAGGGAGTTTGAGGGAGAATGGCTATACACATACATGTATGGCTGAGTCCCTTTGCTGTCCACCTGAAACTGTCATAACTTTATTAATTGGCTATATGCCAAAATAAAATAAAAATTTAAAAAGAAAGAAACTGACAGCATAGGATCTTCAGTTCAGTTCAGTTCAGTCGCTCAGTCATGTCCGACTCTTTGCGACCCCATGAATTGCAGCACGCTAGGCCTCCCTGTCTATCACCATCTCCCGGAGTTCACTCAAACTCATGTCCATCAAGTCGGTGATGCCATCAGCCATCTCATCCTCTGTCATCCCCTTCTCCTCCTGTCCCCAATCCCTCCCAGCATCAGAGTCTTTTCCAATGAGTCAACTCTTCGCATGAGGTGGCCAAAGTACCAGGAAGTGAAATGAGGCGCACAGAGATGTGACATTTTTGAGCCTCTGCTTTTTGTCAGGTGTGTGTTGGGCCTATATTTTGAGTTTTTTATCTGCTTTGAGGTGAAACTGAGGTGTGGGGCAGTTAAGTGCTTTTTCCTAAAGAATCCTAATTGCTGATGGGCTGGGGGAAGTTTGGCATCCATGTCTGAGCTTCTGCTCTGATGTTTTTCATAAATTTTCATAACAAAGAACTAAGTCAGTAACCCCAAAAGATGCAGAAAGATAAAATCCCTGATAACCCAGCTGTAACTCTTGGATGTTTCCTTGAAGTGGAATCACATTCCTGATGTGAACCACCTCTGCAGAGATAAACAAATAAAATTTTAATAAGATTATTGAGCAGTGTAGTATAGACTTTTTATTGAAAGTGTCAAGTAAAAATGAAGCAGAGTGTTTATGTCAGATATTGAATGGCAAAAACCCTTAATAAAACCTACACACACCCACTGTTTCTTGCCCTTCTCCCAAAGTGCCTCTTGTGGAACCAGTCAAGCACCATTGATCCACTCACGTGGATCTCCTGTCCTGCTGCCTCTCCAGCTCTTCTGGCCAGGTTCACCCCATCTTTACTCTCCCCATCTCACTTTGGTGTGTAGGTCAGTTCAGCTGTGACCTGGTTTCTCTAGTTTTCTGTCCTCAAATCCATCTCCTCATTTGGCAAAGATGTCCTTCAATGTGAGAATCCCCTCTCCTCCTAAGGCAGTGGGAGTGTAAATAACTCTTAGACGGTAAAGAATCAGCCTGCAATGAGGAGGCCAGGGTTTGATCCCTAGGTGGGAAGGATCCCCTGGAGAAGGGAATGGCTGCACCCTCCAGTATGTTTGCCTGGAGAATTCCTTGGACAGAGGAGACTGGTGGGCTACAGTCCATGGTGTTGCAAAGAGTCAGACATAACTGAGCAACTAACACTTCTACTTTTCATACACTTGTTATTGGTGTGTATGCACACACATGCACACCACGCTGTGGAGGGTGATACAGAAGGCTTGTGCCTGCCTCTCTGGAGTCAGGCAGATATGAGCTGCAATCCAAGCTCAGGCCTCTTCCAGCTGTCCCTCTTCCATCTCCATGTGTTAGTCATGTTATCTATAGACGGATATAGGATGAGTATGGACTCCACAGTGCCCAGCATTGAGTTACTGTAATTCTAGAAGGATCATGAGAATAAATTGAGTAAACTGGTATGGTTCTGGGGTAGGGGTGTTGTAGCCACGCGTTCCGGGAAACAAACTCACTCAGAAGGACAATAAAGATAGCAGAGTGCAGTTTATTATACCAGTGGGCCCAAGGCAGAGTCTCCTCTTAGTTAAGGACCCCGACCAGTTTTTGTGAAAACCTTATATACCCTAAAGTGTAAATGCTCAAACCCACCTCCCCAGATTCTCTGAAACTAGTCTGAAAAAGGAAAAGAAAGATACAATCAAAGTTAACCCATGATTCATATGCCTTAAACCCGTGATTCGTATGCCTTAAGCCTAGTTAGTTAAGAGTGTACAATTATCAATAGGCCTGTGGTCATACCCCAATAGCATAATAGAATTTATGATTCTATTTGGTTACACAGATAATTAGGGTATTTTTTAGGCGATGGAGAGTCTAGGTACAAGCCCTGGGGGCTCTCCCATCCGGGGGTCTAATTTTCCAGTTTGTATGTCGTTTCCATAGATACAGGGCACATAGCTCAAAGTCCACAGTCCAGCCCAAGATGGAGTCCTGCTTTCAAGATAGAACCTGTTTTGTCTGTTCCTCCTTCAGGGGTTTCTCTGTTTTATACTTCTTAGCTTTTGCTATGCTCAGAGTACCATGGCAGTGGCATTCATTCTACATTGCCGTTGATACATCTTACATGTTTGGCTTATTTTTACAAAGAAATGGTGAACTCCATGAGGTCACAGCCCATGACTCTAACACATCCTGGGCACAAAAGTGCTGAATAAGTATATACATTGATTGACTGATCAGTGTTACATGTAGTAGAATTGGGGCTGATATCCCTAATGAGATGTCTGAATGTGATTAATGGTTGAGGAACGATGTGAATTTGGCCAGACCTTTAATTAATCTGTGGTTTCGGCAGCGGATAGGAAAAAACATCTTGTAATCTGCTGCTTCTTGTCCCACAGGAAAGCAGTCTTTCTTATGGCCCCTGGTTTTCCATGTTGTGGTGTTGCCAACCACTCAAAGGAGTATTTGATGTAAAATCAAGACCCACTTGTAGAAATCCATGCAATTATCTCCGCTTTGCGCTTGTCTAATCTTGATTTAGTGAACACAGAATGACGCAGCCTAGCAACATGAAAAGAGCTTCAAGTCAGAAGTTCGGGGGTTGGCTGTGAGCCCTACCTTTTAGCAGCAAGGTGATCTAGTGGGGCCTGTCTGGGCCTCAGGGCCCCTGAATTCTAACATGGGGATCTATTGATAATTAGACCTCCCTGGCATGCTTGTGCTCCAGCCAAATGAGATTCAGTCCAGTGATGAAGACAAATGGCACAAAGCAAAATGCTCTACAAATATGAGTTGTGACGTGGGTGCCAGGTACCAAGAGGCAGTCAAATGGGAACAGGACATATTGTTTCCCCTCAAAGATGATACAAGAGACCCTCTTCTAGTAATCTCCTCAGCAGCTGATAAGTGCAACAAGAGAGCTACAGAGAGCCCTGAGAATCAGAAAAGAAAGGCTGCATTCCAGCTGGGAAATCCGGATGGAGGACGATTCTTTGAGGAGGTAGCTTTTGATGTAAGCCAGTGTGGATTTCCTTAATGCTGGTATTTCTAAGGATCTGGGTCAGGATGAATCCCTTCAGGAAATTGGTCCTAAACTAGCTATTCTTTGGAGAGGCTCTGCAGTAGACTTGTTCAGGGTTGCATAGGGTAATGGACATTGTCAAAATTTAAAGACCCAAGTCCAAATCCAGGCTCTGCTGCTTTGAAGCTGAGTGACCTTATGTGTATCATTAACTTTATCAGAAAAGCAAGGCTGTACAGTATCTCTCCTCCAAGGTTGCTGTGCATGAGGGCAGACAGTACATAACAAGAGGTGAGCACCAAGTCTGACTTTTCAACAGTGATGCTTCTGCTGGGGGAGGATAGGACAAGAATGACAGACAGTACAATGAGGAAGCTCCAAGAAATAGCAGTTGGCATTTTACGAGTATTCATGGCTCCCTTGGGGAAGTGGCGGTGTTTCCTGAAGAAAACGGGTTGACAGATGGTTTAAATCTATCCACTGCTGTCCCCAGATTCACTCATGAGGGATGCAAATCCCATGTTGGAGAAGTTTGGCTGTTATATCTAGCAGCCCATGTATCTCCAAGTCTGCCTAGAAATCCCATATCTCAAAGACACATCCCTGCTTCTCTAGAAAATTAATGGCTTTGTTTGCCTTGCCCTTTAAGTTCTTTAAAATACTGGGAACATAGCAATAAAATTAGTCATTCTCTAAGCAACTATGTGCACCTGCCATTTATCCCATGTGGCTGAAGACACGTCTGTTCTATAGCTCTGCCTGTCCATTTCTTGCTTCTAGTCTCATATTCCATACTGCCTCTAGCCTTTCAGTCTGCAGATGACTGTAACCCCACAGGGTATATGCAGCTTCTGCCCCAGTGGCAAATGTTCATGCCCTACATAGTCTATAGACTGGGCATGTCTGGATCATCAGCTTGGGTTCTGTACTAATGCTGCCATAAGAGCTGTAGACTGAGTGGTTTATGAAAACAGAAGTTTATTTCCCACAAGTCTGGAAGCTGGAAAGTCCAAGATCAAGGCACTGACAGATTTGGTGTCTGTTCATAGATGGTCAACTTGTTCCTATGTCCTCGTGGGTAGTATGAGAGTGCCCTCTGGGGTTTCTCTGGTAAGAGCACTGGTCTCATGAGGGCTCCATCCCCATGACCTAATCATCTCCCAAAGGCCCCACCTCCAAATACCATCACAATGCAGTTAAGGTTTCAACATATGAATTACAGAGGGATACAAAAACTCAGTTATAGCAATTTGTCAGTGAAAATACTTTTAAAATCTTTGAGTTCCTGGATACATAAACAGGTCAATCATTACATCCTATTCATTGTACTCGTAGAATAATTTATAGATAACATGAAAACATTTTACTATCTTTATCTCATTTACTTCCTGTAAGAGAAGAGTAACTATTATTTCCATTTTACAGAAAAATAACCTTGAAACTCCAACAGACTATTTACTATGCCTAAAATTGCATGTCTGATACATGCATGCCTGATACATGATGGAGCTGAAACTAGAATCACTAATGTTACAGATACTGGTACCTTTTACCTTTCTTCCCCCTCCTCTCCCACTCTTTTGTTTTAATTTTCTGAAATTCTGGAATGTTATATAAAAGACAGAGGCTAGTGTCTGGATTGGGAATATTTTAGCCAATCAATTGACCTCATAATATCTACCAGTATAAAGGAACTAGCCTATGTAATATCTCAAAAACTTTTATATAAGTATAGGAAGACTGTATAAGCTTGACTCCTTGCAATATCTTTTCATGCCCTTTCTCAGTCTTTTATGAGACCATACTACACTCACAGTGTACAAGGAACATTTGTGAAAACAGAAGTTGGGCTCTTTTGATAGTAAGTTGTAATATTTGTCTTTAAGGTTTCCCTAAGTAGTGTTTCCTTTTTCTGTGAAGCTCTGGCATCCTGATTTAGAACACTCAATGTAGACTGACTGAGTTTTAGCTTTTTTTTTTTAACTATTACTATATTAACTGGGAGTATTCAAATGCTCCTAAATTTTGTACTCCAGGATAACAATTCAAATCCATATCAATTTGTTTTATTGCTGCACTAACCATCTTTGCCTTTTCATCCACCAACGAAACTAGGAGAGGAAAAGCAATGAACTTCCATTTTTATGGGTAAAGTGAGCATCCCAAGGACTTCTTTCACTCTTTTTAAATCATAAAAGCTAGAACATGAAGATAAGATTCGTAACCATTCTTGGTCAAATATCTGGCACAAAGCACATTGGCTTGGCAGTCTCTGTAAGTGAATCTTCTCCACAAAGTCATCCTTGCTGATGGCAAGAAGAATTTCAGTCTTCTATCCCTGGTTGATTTTGACCAGGAAGCCCATTTGGCTGCCTCTGCACTTCCTGAAGTCCTCCATTTGCATGTCAACTGTCACCATGGTCAGTCACCATAAACCCTCCAATATATTAGACTGATACAGGCACCTATGCCTCTATTTCAGCAGGGACAGGTAATATGCATTGAGTACTTAGCATGTGCCAGATTTAAGGTTAAATTCTTTACATGCCATGGTGGATTCAATCATCATGATAAAATATCAAGAAAGTTCCAGAAAAACATCTATTTCTGCTTTATTGACTATGCCAAAGCCTTTGTGTGGATTACAACAAACTGTGGAAAATTCTTCAAGAGATGGTGATACCAGACTACCTAACCTGCCTCCTGAGAAATCTGTATGTAGGTCAGGAAGCAACAGTTAGAACAGGACATGGAACAACAGACTGGTTCCAAATTGGGAAAGGAGTACCTCAAGGCTATATATTGTCACTCTGTTTATTTAACTTACATGCAGAGTACATCATGTGAAATGCTGGGCTGGATGAAGCACAAGCTGGAATCAAGATTGCTGGGAGAAATATCAATAACCTCAGATATGCAGATGATATCACCCTTATGGCAGAAAGCGAAGAAAAACTAAAGAGCCTCTTGATGAAAGTGAAAGAGGAGAGTGAAAAAGTTGGCTTAAAGCTCAACATTCAGAAAACTAAGATCATGGCATCTGGTCCCATTACTTCATGGCAAATAGATGGGGGAAACAGTGACAGACTTTGTTTTTTGGGGCTCCAAAATCACTGCAGATGGTGACTGTAGCCATGAAATTAAAAGATGCTTGCTCCTTGGAAGAAAATTTATGACCAACATAGACAGCATATTTGGAGAAGGCACTGGCACCCCACTCCAGTACTCTTGCCTGGAAAATCCCATGGATGGAGGAGCCTGGAAGGCTGCAGTCCATGGGGTCGCTGAGAGTTGGACACAACTGAGCGACTTCACTTTCACTTTTCACTTTCATGCACTGGAGAAGGAAATGGCAACCTACTCCAGTTTTCTTACCTGGAAAATCCCAGGGACGGGGGAGCCTGGTGGGCTGCCATCTATGGGGTCGCACAGAGTCGGACACGACTGAAGTGACTTATCAGCCCCAGACAGCATATTGAAAAGCAGAGACATTACTTTGCCAACAAAGGTCTGTCTAGTCAAAGCTATGGTTTTTCCGGTAGTCATGTATGGATGTGAGAGTTGGACCATAAGGAAAGCTGAGTGCCAAAGAATTGATACTTTTGAACTGTGGTGTTGCAGAAGACCCTTAAGAGTCCCTTGGACTGCAAGATGATCAAACCAGTCAACCCTGAAGGAAATCAGTCCTTAATATTCATTGGAAGGACAATGATGAAGCTGAAACTTCAATACTTTGGCCACCTGATGCAAAGAACTGACTCATTGGAAAAGACCCTGATCCTGGGGAAGACTGATGGCAGGAGGAGAAGGGGACGACAGATGATGAGATGGTTGGATGGCGTCACTGACTCAATGGACGTGAGTTCGAATAAGCTCTGGGAGTTGGTGATGGACAGGGAAGGCTGGTGTGCTGCAGTCCATGGCGTTGCAAAGAGTCAGACACGACTGAGTGACTGAAATGAACTCAACATTAATATCTCCATTTTCCAGAAGAAGAAATTAGGAACATTAAATTACCTGTTCAAGGTCACCAAACCAGCATATGACAGAAGCAGGATTCAAACACATGTCTGAGATCCCAGCTGATGTACTATAATGCTTAACAATCAGAAAAGTTTTCCTTGAAAATAGATAATTGGAAACTTATCAAGTCTAACCCCTTTATTGTATCTGAAAAACAATCTCAGAGAACTAGGCCTCCTGATTCTTATTATAGTGTTGTGTGTGGTCTAGACATGGTCTTTGTAACATGCTTTTCTAACTCACCCCTGTTCTGCACCTTGCTGGCATTCCCCATAGCTGGTGAAGGCTCCAAGAAGTCTCTTGGCAGGGCTGGTGACTGGGCACTTGATTTGCCAGTAGTTTTTTGGCCAGTTGTGTGGTGGACATGCCTTTCCTCCAACACTGCCCCTCTGCATGCACGTGTGCATGCACACTCGTACACAGAGCAATACTGGCTTCATATCAGCTGTCTTATCCCAAATCTATTCTTGATGAAGCTATTTTTGGGGGCTACGTTAGGGCCCCCATAAAAAATTTTTATGGGAAAATCTGTTTCAAAAATGTTCAGCCTCAGCAGGAGTGTTGTTAGGCATTAGACCCACTCCTTCTAGAAACAGGCAGATAAAACTGCATATTTCATTAGTAGACCAGAGCCTCCAGGACATAAAACAAGCAAACACCAGTTTGACAAACATTAAATTCAACATCAAACAGTCTAGTAGGGGAGATGGCTTGCTGATAGGTGTCTTGTTGTTCCAAATGCCGTACCCAATTCTGGTTCAGATACACAGTGCAGTGCCTTAGCAGAAAGCTTTCAGAAATGAGCTCAAGATGACAGAGGTGATGTAACCTACCATGTAGAAGCTCCCAGGCCAGCCTGACACATAGAGCCACATCCTAATGAGACCAGTGGCTATTTATTGACTCTTGTGACCTGGTAGTCAGAAGCCTGTTTCTTTGTTCTTGAAGAAGAACTATGATCTTTAAAGGAATTATGTAGGAGGAGAAGAAGAGAAAGGTCTAACAATGTCAAAATGTATTTTAAATAATCTGAATAGAATTAATGAGCAAAGAAATTGGAAAAGTTAATTGTGCATCTTAACAACTCGACTGTCCCCTTTCATTTTTTAAGAAGGAGGAAATAATGCAAAGGCTTCAAGAGAAATAAGTAATGTATGCCCATAAAGGTAGTCATTTCTCTTGTCTTAGATTCTTCACACCATCCTGGACCTAGCAAAGTCCTCTAGCTGGAAAAACTTCTAAATGTCAACTCCTATGAAGGTGACAGCTCTTGTGTAAGCTGAATTTATTTCCATTATCCCTCTTTATTCACCAATTCCAATAGCAACACCATTGACTCCTATGCAACAATAGAACCTTGATTTCTTAGGGATAGGGAACTGACATGAAAGATCTACCTTGTTGGTGGGTATCTTACCTGGGAAATTGGGAGTTGAGTGACCAGGATTCATTCTTTTCCATGGAGGGGTATGGAAACCCACATAGTCTGAGGGACCAGAATAAGCTTTGCAGTCACATAAACTTGGGTTCAAATTCCAGTTCCAGCATTTACTGGCTGTGTGTCTTTGAGCATATGGTAGAAGTTCCCTATGCCTCAGTTTCTCACCTGATTATAAATCAGAAAGCTGGTTCATACAGAACAGTGCCTGGCATATAATAAATGCTCAAAAAATTTATCAATACTTTTACCTTGTAAGGGTACTAATAATGGTTTTAACAATAATAATAGTAATAGTAATATTTATTGTGGATATTGAATAGTAAAATGAATCTGAAGCACTCATTGCATGATAGGTATTTGAACGTGTTAGTTTCTACTTCTCTTCTCAGAAGCCATGTGTCCACTTATGAATTCTAGAGACATTACAAGTTTTCTTCTCTCTGTGACAGAAAAAGGTTCAATATGACTCAAGGCCTTCTGGTTCCAATTTTGAGGGGCAGATTTCTCTCTCTCCTCCAAGACAAGTCATCATCCAGAAGCAAGGAGAAATGGAAAAAATAAAGGATATGTCGGTTTAGACTTGGTTACAGACGCATGGGAACAAGTCAGAAGAGACAGATGTGTTTAATGGCCAATGCATTTGTCCAAAGGAATCATTTTCACTGGCCAGGAGCCCAATTAAACCTGTAAAATGGAAATCCAGAAAATCAGATTAACGAGCCAGTCATTAGTGAGGAAAAGACCCAGCTAATTCTGTGTTTAGCATGACAGATGGGCCCAGAGCAAATAATTGGATGACATTCATCAAATGTAAAATAAAAGGTGTCACTGAAAGGGAAAGTGGTAATAATCTCTGGGATTTACAGTGCCAGCAAATTTGCTTGTAAGGAAGAGAAAAGTTCATCAAAATAGATTAATAGTTGCTAAACTTTATTCCTTCCTTGTGTGATTGCCAGAGAACCACACAAATAATAGTGGAGAGGCAGCGAATGCACTAGGCTAGTATCACTCATTGCTGGGAGGACTCTGCTCCCCAAGGAGGCGCTAGGACCCCTGTGTGGAGGTGAATCCCTGGGACCAGCAGGCACTGGGCAGGGATGGTGGCTGCTTCTGTAGCCACCGTTCGTTAGCCACTAAACAACAGAGAGAATCGAATCTGAAGGCTCTCCAGTTAAGTGAATGAATCACATTTCATTGTTCAGTTAGTTAAGTACTGACCTCCTGCCCTATGCCTGACATTTTTGGGGATGTGTTCATTCCTGGTTATATGTTTAAGCATAGGCTGGAATTGTACATGGCTGGGTCAATGAAGGGCTGTATGTTGTTGGACAAATTAGTGACCTCTTAGCCTCTACTTCCTTACTTATAGAGGCTATATCCTCTATGGGTCAGGAATATATAATATAATGTGTGTGTGTATATGTATATATGTAAATAAAGTATGGTTTAGAAACTGCTTACTGTAGCATCTTCCATGTTATAAGTTTTCACTGCATGGTAATCATTGCTCTTCTTGTTTTTATTAACTCACCACTTTTCTAAGAAGGCATCATTTTTAAGATGTAGCATCAATGCCATGACAGATTTTCTGGGAATGTAAACATATACACACACGTCAGTTACAGAAATTTAAAAGAACATGTTTTAAAGACATTGGAATCAAGGAAATGTTGTGCTGAAATTACAATACAACTGGTGACATGAATAAGATGAAGAGAGGATTTGTCAGTCACAGGAGGAGGAGAGCAGGTTTAGAGCCAAACTTCAGTAGGTTCATACTTGTCTTATCTTGGGCAAGTCATTCCATAGACTCAGAAGGGTTGTCAGTGGGGTTAAACTATTAATAGATAATTTATATAAGGGCTACGTGCAGTTCTGGAGCATGGAAGATGAACCCAGTTGATGACAATTTTATCATTATTTTTATCATCATGCATCCACTGATTGCCTGCCATGAGACGAGCATTATTTAGGAATTAAGAAGCTATAACCTTATAATAAGACATGGAGGGATCACTATAGGTATATGTACACCACAGGAGTAAATGTTGAAAGTGCTGTAGAAATGGAAATAACAAAATTCAGGAATTAAGAGGAGGGAGAAGTTAGAATGGTGCTGTCCACACCAAGGCCCGTGAACTCCTGGGCCTTACATGAGGTATGGAGCCTCAGGTTGGATCCTGCAGAACAGCCAGTGGCATGACTGGGACAGAGGGAGGGCTGCAGGCGCCCCTGGATGTCTCTGGGGGGTGCTGTGATGTCAGAGGCAGCAGATAGCCTCTGCGCTCCTTGGGCTTTGTGCAGCCGTTTAATACTTTAGATTATTCCATGGTATTTCTGAAGTGTACTTCCATCTTTATGATATACTTAAGTGCAGACTCTCCCAGGTGGTATGTGTGAGCTTAACAGAGGCGGGGGGGAGTCTGTGCTTGAAGAGGGCTATAACAGGCACAGCTGGCCTGAGTTCCGGGTCAGTGGGACTGAACACACACTCAAGGGGACCACTTTGCTTTCCTTCAACCCTCGGCAATTTGGAAACCCCACCAGCCTTGCTCTGTGCTACTGATGAGAAGGCTGGCGGTGCTGTCATCTTGTTCCCTGTGGAGGTGACTGGATCTCCTGGGGAAAGGCGTTTTTAGTTGCTGAGTTCTGGCCGGCGTTAGTGCTGGGATTTGCCTCTTCTGATGCTGGGCTCATTCACTAAAAGTGAGGATGGTGAGGTTCAGGATGTCTTGTAGAGAACTGATTTTTAAGCATTTGATAGAGGATGTATTCTGGGGTTTAAAAGCTTTATCACTGGGCAGATGGTCTTCTTGAGGGGGTGATAAAAATGATTTAGAACTATAAGAGGTGGTGGTAGTGTAACACTGTGAATACGCTGAATGCCACTGAATTGTACACTTTAAAATGGTGAATTTTCTCTTATATGAATTTCACCTTGGTTAAAAAAAAAAAATTTATCATCACTAAACACAAAATTCAGGAAAGAAGCTGCATCTGAGAGGGAGGCCGGGTTCAAGATAGGTGAGGAGCAGAGAGGCACAGAGCTGTATGTCAGTTGGCATTAAAGTTCTGCTTCTGTGCTGCTCCAAGTGTGGTCCCCAGACCAGCAGCATCAACATCATCTGGAAACTTAATTAGAAAAAGCAACTCTTGGACCCCACCCAGACTGATTGAATCGGAGTCTCCATGGGTGGGGCCCAGCAGTCTGAGTTTTAACAAGCTTTCCAGGAGATTCTGGTGCATCCTGAAATTTCAAAACTACTGATCTGCTTCTTGGGTTTTGCAGGTATGTTTGCATGTGTTGGTTTTACAATTAAAAGTAAAACCAAATTAAAGAAGCAACTAAATAGCAAATTAAAGAAGCAAATAATTGCCAGGATTAATGGTGACTGTGTTTAGAACCAAGGGTTACATTTTAACCAGATTCTATGCAATTGAGATTTATTTAAAAAAAAATTCTCTGCAACTCATTGATCTTAATCTGTCAACACCCCACCTCTAAGCCGACATAGAACAACATAGATTTAGAACAGATGTCTTATCCAGAAAAAAAAAAAATAAAGGTCTTGGAATACAAGACAAGAGTGATTCTAGTTAGAAAATAGAGATGTGAGGATAGCAATGACCATCAGGCAGAAAGCTGGTCTCTCCTGTTGGTTTCCAGCCTAAGTCTTTGCACCAGGTTTTTTTCACAGCTCTGCCCTCACACTGACTCGAACATCTGCTCTCCCTGGCAGCTTGTGGTGCCTGCTTTGTGGGCTTCCAATCTGCAGAGGTTAAGGAGGAGCCACAGGAGATGCCATGCCTCAGAGTGAGGAGCGATGGGTGGCTTTCACTAGAAATGTAACAACCTCCTACTCTCAGCAGCCGCTATGGATGGGCACCAGGGTTGGATCAGATCTGGGGGACTGGCCTGTCTCCAGCAAGTGCTGGGGTCTTAGTGAGCACAGAGCCTGTGCCCCCAGTAATTGCCTCCTCAGCACAGAAGCCCGGTTGCTATTGTTTCCCTGCTATTTTCTCTGAACAGGCTACGTTGTCTTCTCCTGTGAATATTAATCTCCCCTGAGTTAGGGTAATTGGACCAAGAGCAGCCATCTGCAGAGCTATGCAATTTGGCAGGCTTTCCAGCAAGTGCAAGCCAGAGGACCATTTCTTGCTGTGGTTTCTGGGTTCCCCTAAGAAGCCATCTTTCCTCTAGTGAGGTTTCAGACCTTGACATCACCAGTCATGAACTAGTAGAACTGAGATTCAGGCTTCGGATTTCTGATTTTCAAATCCAGAGTTCTTTCTTTGACTTTTGATGCCTTTAATTAACTTGCATATGGAAAGAATCAACAAGTATCTGTTCACTGCATGGATTTGTAAAAATAAAGGGAAATTGTGCTCAAATGGGAAGTGAAATTAATTGCAAAGTAACAAGAGCTTTGAGCAATAGTAATTACCCAGATTCAGAAAAATAGTTTCTTTGATAATCATGTCATCATTGCAATGGATTAAAAACTGTTAAGAAAAGAAGAATAGAATATGTAGATCATAAGTATAGCCCATATCAATAGTTTCTCTGTTTTCTGTTGAAAATGTTTATTGTGTATGAATTCAGAGCATAGTGACGAAGTAGAGAGTCCCTGCTCCCCCAGATATCACCAGCCATGGGGAAAGACTGCTGGAATTGCTCATTTATTGTCTAAGTGCTGTGACATGGGAGTAACTTAGGGTGCCGTGGGGTTGGAGGATCAAAGGCAACAGGAGAGGCTACTACTTTCCACCTTGCACTGGATCTGTAGCCCCATCTGACCTTTCTGTGTTTCCCTATGATCCAGGTAACAACTGGTGGAAGAGCCAGCTACTACGTGTCCTACCGGAGAGAGGCCTTCGCTCAGATAAAGCTGCCCAAGTACTCACTGCCCAAGGTATTCATCACCTGCTGCCCTGGGTCCTGCCAGACAAAGCAGCAGGGAAAGGCTGTCTTGTTGGGCTGCGGAAGGTTTGATCCCTTTCTGGGAGACAGCAGGCATTCAGCCTGACTTACCACTGGGGGTTTGGCCTCTGCTCAAATGGCAACCCACTCCAGTGTTCTTGCCTGGAGAATCCCAGGCAAGGGACAGGGGAGCCTGCTGGGCTGCTGTCTATGGGGTCGCACAGAGTCGGACATGACTGAAGCGACTTAGCAACAGCAGCAGCAGCATGTCAGTGAATCTGGGTTCTGTGTTCCCCTCCCAGCAGGATACCCAGGCAAGAGTTTTAATTTCCTATGACTCAAATATACAGTATAACCTTGGGTCGTTTCCCAGGACTGGTAGTGAAAGGAACACTAGCTTTGAAATCTCTTCTGTGGGTCCCTATCTTTCACAAGGGCCTTATTGATGAATAGAAGGCCAGACTCAGAATGGCCTAGGTAGAAACTTTATATACACACACATATATGTGTGTGTGTGTCTGGGTGTCTGAGAGAAAGAGAGAGAGAGACTGTAGCTGATGGGTACATCAGAGAGAGAGAGTGTGTAGCTGATGGGTACATCCTGCAACTATGATCCTATACAATGGTCCTATAAAGTCAATTACAGATGTTACAGAAAATGAGAAATTAATACCCATGGCCCCTGGGGCTACATACAATTATATATATGTAAGGTGCACAGGTGAGTCCCATGTCTTTCATGCTTCTCTCTACATTTTAATGCTAAATATAAATGCACTGCTTGTACTTCCACTCCCTTCTGCCACAATGAGTAATTAAAAAGGAATAATTTACTATAATGTTAATATCGAATCGTGGCATTTTAACTCCTATTTTGGAAAATCACAACACTTATTCTGTGGACCTCATCCCTTGTAAACAGTGGCTCCTGGGAGGAGATGGATCTTAGAACATCAGTGTGAACATGGGCAGGCCTTAATTGCATTAAAGCCTTAATTGCATTAAAGCCTCAGTTGCATTATTGGGGCTGCAAAGAAGCAAAGTCTCAGGTTGGACAAAAATCAAATGTAAAGTTACAAAGACTTAGATCTCCAAGCCGGTGCTAGGAAGCATATCATGAAAAGTGAAATGAGTACAGAGGCAGATGGGATTATGAGATAAGAAGGTAGATAACCATCTACCCCTAGTTGCTTTTACCCATTCATTTATTCACATAATCATGCACATATTCATTCATTTTTTTCCTTTCTTTATTCACCCATTGATCTTGTCTTTCTTCCATTTAGGTTTTTACTCAGTGCCATGCATTGAGCTAAGCTTTGTGGTTAGAGTGGTAAATAAGACAGACATTCCCTACCTTCATAAAGCTTGTATTCTGGTAGAAATGGTAAACAAGGAATTGTGGGTATGAGAGGTGTTCTAGGCACAGAAGTTCAAGGTACGCTGTGACATGATAGTTGAAGCTCACCAAATATGGGTCGTGAGGGCTAGTTTTCTAAAGAAAGTGATGCTTAAGACGATTCAAGGAAGATGAGGAGTTAACCCTGAAAATAAGTGTTTAGGAAGCCGGTAGAAAATACATACACTGGCCCTATTTTAAGAGAAGGCTTCCCAGGTGGCGCTAATGGTAAAGAGCCTACCTGCCAGTGCAGGAGATGTAAGAGATGTAGGTTCGATCCCTGTTCGGGAAGATCCCTTGGAGGAGGAAATGGCAACCCACTCCAGTATTCTTGCCTGGAGAATCCCATGAACAGAGGAGCCTGGTGGGCTACAGTTCATAGGGTTAAAAGAGTCAGACACAACTGAAGTGACTTAGCATGCACACACGTGTGCACATTTTAACAAACTAGAAGGCCATGTTAAGGGACAGGGTTGCATAGAAGAGCTGGAGACGTTGGCAAGGATCATAGTAAGTAGCCCCAGGGGCCACAGGCATTAATCTCTCACTTTCTGTAATATCTTTGTGATTGATTTTATAGGACCATTTTATAGGATCATGGTTGCAGGATGTACCCATCAGCTATTCTAAACCCAAGCAGGAAAGAGGTCCGCTTCTTGCAGAACATGAAGAGGAAGTTCATGATCATGAGAATGACCTTTAGCAGCAATCTGGTGATTTCCATGTATTGGCCCAGGAAAAAAGTTTCAGGAACTTTCTAAACCACATTCTCCATGGAGCACCTATTTTGTTTCTTCATGTATGCCTATTTTATGTATTTTTAACCTTCTCAGGAAAACAAACAGTTTGCTCCCCTGGGCAGTATGGCTGCAGGTGGAAACAAATGAAGCCTGGCATCGATCACAACCCTAGAACACTCCATTAATGATTAGCAGCCCCATGGCAATTTACTGTGATGGACTACCATCCATGCGGCTCCTTTGATAGAACTTCATCCAGAACAGCTTCTCATTAATATGAGGGCTGCTGTGAAAATAGCTGGATGGTTATTGATCCCCTTTATTAGTCGGCATTGACCAGGATTTTTGTAACCTCGGACTAGGATGTGAGGGCAGAGTGGGCGGAAGGAGACTGGTTCTTTCCATTGTTTAAAAATTGAAATGGCTTTTAAACAAGTTGCTGCCATTCCACGTAGTGCCCAGCTGCTGCTGGGCATCTTGCTTAAACACAGAAACACAGAAAAGCTCCCTGTCATCATTGCCTTCACACTTCTACTCCCAGTCTGTTCAGAATATGCTCTCCTGGGGCACTCCTTGGCTTTGGAGTGTTTTGCAGGGAAGGAAATGAAGGCCATTACTAATGAGCAGCATTACTAGGGGCAGCAACCTTGTGCTGAGTCCTCCATAACCCAGCCCCTGGGCATCGAGTTGGTGCTCTCAGGCCACTATCATGAAAAGCACGCACCAGCAGGGGGCTTGGAGCCAGATGATGGGAGGCCTGGCAGCCTCAGGAAAAGACAATGGAGCTCATGAAGAGGATGAACAGAAACCAGGACTTTCATTCCAGCTCTGCCACCTGCTCATATGTGAGCCCATGTCTTCTGATCTGTGAAATGGGTATCATAATACCACGTGGCAAAGTTGTGAGGATGCAGCAAATGACTTGTTTTTGGTAAAGCATAATGTGCTGGGCAAGTCTAAGCAACACTTGTCATCAGGGGAAATACTACTGATGCTCTTAACCTTCCAGGTGAGTTCCTGATAGGGTCATATCCCAGGCTTCCCTTGCTTTCAAAGCTGCTTGCCTCACTGGACTGCTCTGAGTCTCATAGACCTCCACTTGTCTCTTACATTCTGAACATTCTGCTCTTGACTTCCCAGTCTAACAGTCATTTCTGCAAGAGAAAAAATTGTTTTTTGCTGGTTTATTTTTACGTGGAACATTGATGACAATGTTGAACTTGACTTGAGCTCCAGATTCCTGGAAAACAGCAACATTTAGGAAATCCTCCTACCCTTTTGTGTTCCTGAACATGGTTTACTGCAAACCCCCCACCCCTGCCTCCTCTTAAATGTTCCTTGTGTTTACCTTTGGCAAGACCAGATTCCTGTCCTTTTTCTCGTAAATGATTAGCTGAACCATTTATCCCCACCGACCAATCTGGATAAAATGCTTGTTAATTCAACTGGACCAAACTTAAGTCTGACTTTTCTTCTGAGAATCACCTGACCTTAAGGAAAACAATTTCCTGTCCACCTATTCACCTCACTCCCCACAGGGCATTCCAGCCTTACTTTACTTCTCCCCAAACAAGTGATTCTTTTCTGCCCTCACTATGGGGGTGCTTGCAGGTATTTTGATCAGAGTGCTTTCCCTATTACAATAGTGTTTTCAAATAAAATCTCTCCTTACCTGAGTCTAGGTTTGTTTCTGACAGTAGAAACCCCACTTTTTTTTTTTTCCTGGTTTCCTTTCCTGGATCCCGTTCCCTTGCCATCCTTAAAATGTTGATGTTCCTGAGTTCTGCTTGCATAAATCCCACAGTTAATCCCACTTTGAATAATGAAAGAGGAGGGGGGAAATAAGTTTCAGATAATTTATTATAATGATAGTGATATTAACCTTTTCCTTAATTTCCTTAGGAATGTTTTCCTTAATGTTTGCATTTCCCCAAATGCTGATTTCGCCTTCCTTGCTATGTCACAGCCTTACTTCCTAAAGAGTCGTCTGTAGTTCTAACCTCTTTTCTCACTTTCATTCACTCTTGAACTTGCTGCTAGTTTTCCTCAGCTCTCCCATATCCATCTCTCCACTATTGTACTAAAAATCTGTTAGCCATTGTTACTGCCTACATGCTAAATCCAACCAGACATCTCCATATCTTTATCTTTTTTTTGTTTTTTTAAACCTCTCTGGAGCATCTGACACTGGTGGGAGAAAAATTAATAACTTGGTGTGTAGATTCCCTTTGGCAATGTTCCCCCCTCCCCCCCCCCCCGATTTCCTTTCCTGGATCCCCTTCCCTTGCTATCCTTAAAATGTTGATGTTCCTAAGTTCTCCTTGTTTCCTTCATGGTTCCAGAGTGACCTCATTCCTTCTCTTCATACTATTGAGTTCTATATCCACAGCTCCTATGCATCTGTGCATTAAATTCTGAACTGCATTGTTAACTGCGGTTTAGATGAACATCCCCTTCAGTTCAGTTCAGTTCAGTCACTCAGTTGTGTCCAACTCTCTACGACCCCATGAATTGCAGCACGCCAGGCCTCCCTGTCCATCACCAACTCCCGGAGGTCACTCAAACTCACGTCCATTGACTTGGTGATGCTATCCAGCCACTCATCCTCTGTTGTCTTCTTCTCCTCCTGTCCCCAATCCCTCCCAGCATCAGAGTCTTTTCCAATGAGTCAACTCTTCACATGAGGTGGCCAAAGTACTGGAGTTTCAGCTTCAACATCAGTCCTTCCAAAGAACACCCAGGACTGATCTCCTTTAGAATGGACTGGTTGGATCTCCTTGCAGTCCAAGGGACTCTCAAGAGTCTTCTCCAACACCACAATTCAAAAGCATCAATTCTTTGATGCTCAGCTTTCTTCACAGTCCAACTCTCACATCCATACATGACCACTGGAAAAACCATAGCCTTGACTAGACGGACCTTTGTTGGCAAAGTAATGTCTCTGCTTTTGAATATGCTATCTAGGTTGGTCATAACTTTCTTTCCAAGGAGTAAGCATCTTTTAATTTCATGGCTGCAATCACTATCTGCAGTGATTCTGGAGCCCAGAAAAATAAAGTCTGACACTGTTTCCACTGTTTCCCCATCTATTCCCCATGAAGTGATGGGACTGGATGCCATGATCTTCGTTTTCTGAATGTTGAGCTTTAAGCCAACTTTTTCACTCTCCTCTTTCACTTTCATCAAGAGGCTTTTGAGTTCCTCTTCACTTTCTGCCATGAGGGTGGTGTCATCTGCATATCTGAGGTTATGATATTTCTCTCCTTAATGGTCCCATTTAACAACTGAGCTCAGAGTCTCTCCCTTCGGTCCTTTATATCTCCTCCTCCTCACATGTTTACTTATTTACTTCATTTATTTACTCAGTACGCTTGTGTTGGATGTCGACCACATGCTAGGTACTCTGGTAAGTGCTAAAAATAAACTAATAAAAAAGAGAGACATAGCTTCCGCTCTCTGGGAGCTTAGAGTCTAATGAGAGAGGCAGACATCACACAAATAATTATAGAAGTAGATTATTAATCTTGATTGTAATGAATACTCTAAGAAAAAATAGAAAATTTTGTAAGTCAAATATCTGAGATATTAAAGATATGGCCTTCTGCCTTAGCCCCTGTAGACGCCACCTCCTTACTACTTTACCAGTTCATTCCATAGGGTTTTTATAGAGAATCTACTCCCTCAGTTCGGCCCTTGTACATTCCTGCCCAGAAGGTTGCCATGACCTTTTAAAACTTCTCCTTGCCTCTAGCATTGCCCCATTTAAATCCACTCATCACATTGCTTCCACACTGAATATTATCATGTAAAGAACTTGATCATCTTAAACAAAATCTATGCATTAACCAACTCTGATTTTCTCCTCCTGCTTCAAATCTTGTGTCAACTTTGTACTTCAGGGTAGAACTTCACTGTGCCATACAGAATCCCTTGTAATGTGACCACTCTCTATCTTCATCTTCCTCAGCAGAAAATTGCCTTCAGGCTCTTCTAGGTTCCATACATTCCCCTGAATGCTCCACCCTCTCTCTCACCTCTAAGCCTTTGTACTCCTTTCACCATTTTCGGGATGTCTATTATAGTCCTTAGTCAAGTTCACAAAAGGCTACACAAGTTTGTGATGTCTCCACCACCAAGTGGAAGTCAGGCCCCATGTTTTGTTCTTCTCTGTATTTATTATGGTGTTTGGCACAAGAATGAAGTTATACTGGGCCCAGATTAAATAAAATGTTTCAATAATGCAGAGGTATTTTTATTATTGTTCACCTAGGAAGTTGTAAGCTTAAATTTTTCGAAAAGCAACTATGATTCTTCCTACTGACTGTATTGAGAGGGTGTAGGGGGAGTGTTATTTATCATCATTTAAATAAGGAAGTGACACATGCTTTGAAATTAGATTGGGGTAGCGAGATGAAAGAAATAAGTTTTATTGTCATTCAGATTCCTATTGGACCAATTTTAAGTAACAGTGCTTTTTTGTTGTTGTTTTTCTGGAAGACTTAATATTCTGATTCTTGGTTGACCCCTGTTCAACTCTAAGACTTGTTAGGAGAGAGGACACATCGTTCAGAGTTTTTCAAGAATTGACGCCCCGAATTGCATGCACCAGCATCATCTGGAGGGTTGTTCAGGTGGTAGAACCCAAGGTTCCACACCAGACACACTGAATCAGAATCTCAGGCATTGGGTCTCCTGAGTCTGCATGCTCTCAGGAGCTCCAGGTCATGCTGATGCACACTGCATTATACACCCACTGGTAAGGAGTTTAACTTCTCTAGGTAGTCTTAGGCTCAAATCTTAGTAATGTACTTTATTAGCTAAGTGACTTTGATTAGCTAAGGAATTCTCAAGCAGAAATCCCATAACTCTATATAGTAGAGAGTAGTCGCTCATCCTAGAGCCTGGAATTCCTGCTCACCAGTTGACACAGTCCCAGTGCAGGTCTAAACTAAGATGCATTCACAGCAAATCTGGCTGCTTCTAATCCTGACCATGCCCCAGTGTTTTAAGTTGTCCCCCCACCCCCAATTCTTTTACATTAATTTAGTCTAAAATAACTTAGCTCATTCATTTTTATGACCAAAACATCTGGGGAAAGCCAAGCATTTCTATTGCATTTTTAACAGGGTAAGTGAATTTAATCTGAATTTCCTGCAGCTGCTATTTCCCCTCCTACTGGGTTCCTGGGCTTTCATTCCACACCAGCACAACATGACTTCATCAGATGGTTTTTAAGAGTAAGCCTCATTTCCATTTTCAAGCACCTCAGCAGGAACCTGCAATTCTACAAGGTGTGTAAACACAAACAAGCAGAGCAGGTGAGGTCTTAGTCAAGGTGACCTCGGAAGTCCAAGGCTAGAGGCTGAGATTTCACAGAGGATCTCCAATAAAAGAGATCCAGAACTCCTTTTCTTACTTTCCCCACCTCCCAGCTCTCCAAATCAAATGAGTTTGCTTCTTTTTAAAATCGGCTCGGAGGAGCTCTCCATGGTTCTGATATTATAGACATGGCTGCTCCTGTTTTTTTGTTGAAAGCATTTCTGGGAAAGGTTGGTCTAATAAGGTAAAGGCTAGATCCACTCTATGTGTTCACTTACTGTCACTTCCCTTGCCTGTGTCCCTGTCACCAGTGCTTTCTGCATCAGTGACAAGGATGCCTCTCTTTTGCTTTTCCAGCGTGCTATTACTCCTTGGCATATGCACTTGTATACTCATAGTTATTCATTTTAAAAATTACTCTTGTGTTGTCAAATGTTTATCCAGGTCAACATTTCCTTCTGACAGTATAAGTTATTTAGGTAATGACTTGAGTTTGTGATAATATGTGTACAGTTCCTAGCCACATATGCAAACTGGATTTTGAAAACTATTTTGAATTCTGAACTATTAGAAATGATTTTAGAAATGACCCAGTCATTTGTAAACTTAATTAGAATTAAGAATTAGGAATACAAATCAAAGGGGCTTGAGGGACCAAGAAGGTAACATTAATATATATATAGGCAGATGATCGGAGAAGGCAATGGCACCCCACTCCAGTTCTCTTGCCTGGAAAATCCCATGGATGGAGGAGCCTGGGAGGCTGCAGTCCATGGGGTTGCAAAGAGTTAAACATGACTGAGCGACTTCATTTTCACTTTTCACTTTCATGCATTGGAGAAGGAAATGGCAACCCACTCCAGTGTTCTTGCCTGGAGAATCCCAGGGACGGTAGAGCCTGGTGGGCCGCCGTCTATGGGGTCGCACAGAGTTGGACACAGCTGGAGTGACTTAGCAGCAGTAGCAGTAGCAGGCAGATGATAGGAATCTTTGGGTGTGGAAGGCTAAGACTTCAATGAGTACTGACTCCATCTAAAATACTACACTTTTAGGTATATGGTAGAGGCTTTGGTCAAACCAAGGGCTTCCCTGGTGACAGAGAGGTAAAGAAATCCACCTGCCAATGCAGCAGATGTGGGTTCAATCCCTGGGTCAGAAAGATCTCCTGGTGAAGGAAATGGCAGCCCACTCCATATGACAGAGGAGCCTGGTGGGCTTCAATCCATGGAGCTGTGAAAAAAGTCATATAAGACTTAGAGACTGAACAACAACAACAATAATAATCAGACCAAATAATTATGATTCATATTCATTTCATGGGTCATTCATTTGCAACTTCTGGCTTAGCAGTTATGTATACAACTAGTTAGAAGCTAACAATTAGGTTAAAATCATGTCACAGAGGTTCAAAACATGGTTTGGCTACTTATGAGTTATATAATCTGAAGCAAGTTGGTAAACCTCTGTGTGCCATATTTAATTTCTAAGTAAAATGGAAATAATCATACTACCTCCACTGTAGAATTATTTGGATTTTTTAATTGAAATAATGCATTTAGATGACTTAGAGTATGCCCAAATGTTAGCTATTTTTATTGGTAGCTTAACCTCTTCACTCTGTTCAGTGAGAAAATTGGAAGCTCAGGGAAGCTGACACATCCAATATCATGCAGCTGACTTATAGTAGAACACTATTATGACCCAGAACTCTGAATTCAAGCTTAAATATCCTTTCCTCTATAATCCATGGTTTTCAAATATTATTCTATTAGCAGTAGAACCCCCCCCCCCACCTTTTACTCCTAAAATATTACACAGAACTCCATGATATAGCAAATCTAAGTAGTGCTGGTATGTTTGAAACAGATTTGGAAACCCAGAGCCCCACCCATTGGCTGTGCCTCTTGGCCACCCTTCTTTCAACCCCATCTGAAGATTCCCAAGAAAGGCATGAAAACCACTATCCTAGAAATGTTGAAACCATAAATTAAGATTGAGTGAAGGGAGAAGCCCTGTCTTTTTTTCATGTGTGGGTTTCCTCACGCAAGGTTGTATGTCTCTGTTAGCGCTAACACCAATTTTCAGTTATAAAAATAAAAAATGAAAGTGGATAAATCCCTTGAAGCCATGGAAAATGATACCCACCAAAGCCCCTTACACCCATCTTACTGTCACTTAGCAAGGAGCAGAAATCATGAAGCTCATAATTTATAGCCTTGGCCCAACACAGAATTGTTTAACATTGCCTATAACTCAAGCTTTTCCTCAGCCATTTCATAAGTCATGGTAATTACTCTGGGTCCCAGTGGGCAAGGAGATACAGAGATCTGCTGCCTTATGGGCTTTCCATCTTCTTACAGGACATGCACATCATTAGTACCAATGAGAACCAAGTGTTCGCAGCCGTCCAGGAATGGAACCAGAATGACACGTACAACCTCTACATCTCAGACACACGTGGGATCTACTTCACCCTGGCCATGGAGAACATCAAGAGCAGCCGAGGTCTGATGGGAAACATCATTATTGAATTGTATGAGGTATGTAGCCAACATTATCCTGCACTTGAATCTGCCTCTCTTTTTCACGAGTTCTAACAATATGAACACAAGCATTGGAGTCATAAAGTCCTGAGTTCAGATATCAGCTGTGCGCTTAGCAGTTGTGATTTGGGGCAGGGGACTTAACTTCTCTGTGCCTCAATTCCCTCACCTGTAAAATGGGGATAAAACATCTATCTAATAAAATTATTGTGAGAATGAGGGATAATGTTTGTAAAGCACCTTGTGTGGCAGTTGACTCAATAAGCCTTCAACAAATGGTAGCTCGAGTTGATGTCTTAAAAATAGCATGATTGCAGGCCAGAAGTGAAGGTACGTGATGTCAGTGATCTCTTAAGCACCCTTTTCAAATCTGTGCTTCTTTCTATGAAGTCTAGGTGGAAGGATTAGTACTATTTATATGCTTTAAATTATTTGGTAAATCATGTTTTAAGAGCAACTTTATAAGAGAAGAAAGCAAATATCAGTGGTAAGAGTGAAGGTTCCTCTAAAATGCCGCCAGATGCCAACACCTATGTGCGGGAAAGAACCGGCCTTGACTTAACGTTGAAATTTTCTGATTTTTAAATACGATAACCTTCATTGAGTTTATATCTATCTATCTATCTATATATAGATATACATATATACACACACACCAGTTAAATAATAATTTATCTAGGAAACCAAGTGACCCCATTTAGAGACTATATTAAGAAAGCAACCTAAATGTTTCAGTAACCCTAATGATATATTGTATGTCTATATGTCTAGTAACAATGTACGTGATCTTTCTCAGTGAAAGTACTTGACTGACTACTTCAACTAGATGGATTGATTTTAGCAAAGTAGGTGTGTCTCATTATCTCCCACATTTACCAGTAACTTGTGGTCAGACCCATAAATACTGTGCTGGTGGAGGTCATTCATTCACCTTTGCCTCTTGCAGAAGCTACTTCCATGTGAGTTTTCCCCTTTGAACAGTGGGAGTGGCTGTCAAAACAGAGAGATGGGTACATGGACTTCTGCTTTACAGTGGTCTCTTCTGAGCTTCTCATGTCAAAGTTCCAGTATCCCCTACTCTGGTATCTAAGTTGGTTGCTCATTTACTAACAGCGATGGAAATATCCCAATTATTTTACAAGGTAGAAGGAGGATTGCAAAAAGGCATGGGATGAATGGAAGTATATAAAAAGAAGGAGAGACAGGAATGTCAGGGAAGAAATACCCCGATTTTCTAGGAAGTAGACTGGTGCTGAAATAATTCACTTAGCAACAAGATTCCAGCTTGGGAAATGACCTAGATTTCTTTCCAAAGTTGTAAAGACCAGTAGAGATGACTAAAGAGTGTAAATGGCTTTGAGAAGCTTACATTTTCATGCCTCTCATCACACCAGGAGGCAGAACTATATCTTTGTTATTGTGCAGTAAGTCGCAACTGTGGGAAGGTTTCGATGAATGTTCCCAGGATGGAGGCCATTCCTGTTTGCACAAGTAAGCCTATAGAGGTAAGAGGATTATTCATGCTCCTGTGGTCAGAGCCCATTAAGAGAGGTAGACGTTGCTGCAGATGACCTTTAGTTGAGAAATCCCTGTTTCTCAGACTCTGCTGATATGGTATGGAGTGCATTTTGCCACTGTGCTCTTCCTTTTCCTTAAAAAAAAAAAAAATGTTCCTGAAACTCCTTGGTCATTTAGAACAATGAGACATTCTGCTCTGGAGTATGAATCAAAATGAAAAATGTGCCAAGATACATGTGATTTTTTTTTTTTTTATCTTGCTGAAGTTGGTCTTGTTGAGGGGAAAAAACTACATAGTGTCATTGCGTTCACATAGAAGCAAGATATATCAGGCAAGGTAACTTCTCTAGAGCCAATTCTGTTGTCCTTGCTCTTCCTTCACTTTTATCAGGGTTGATTGTGTCCCTGTATTGTGCTCAAGTCCATGAGGAAAGCAGGAAAGACAGGGGCCCTTCCCCTCAGGGAGCTTGCAATCCAGTTTGTTGGGCTTTGAAGGGGTCCATAAATGAATTTCCTCTTCTTCCTGCCCAAGAGTGAAAACAATTGAGATAGAAGCAAATGGTGAGACAAAAGGAGATCAGATCCCAGCTTTATTGCTTTTAAAAGCATGAAGGAGGAAATGTTCTTGGTAATACTGCTCCCCAGAATCGAACTCATCCATCCAGTCTCAGGCAGAAACTGTGAATCAAAAGCTCTCTTATGGAAGCCTGTCTCCATAACACCACAACCTTGTGATACAGAGGATGTGATCTTTGCAGGCAGGTTCCAAAAATAGTTGAGTTAGGGATGCACTGCACCAGAATGTTATCGATCTGACTATCAGTACGTTTGCTGTCAGGAGGAAGAAGGGAAGAAGTGGAATGTCAAGAATGACAGAAGCCAAGAGTTAGAGAGATGGTATAAATTTTTATGTCCATGAGCTAGCTAGTCTAATTGTGTAGAATTGGTTGTCAAGTACAAGAGTGAATGCTGGATAAGAAGTTGGGGTTCAGATTCTAAAAGGTGTTTAATACCAAGGGAATAAATTGTATCCTGACACTATCTGGACCATGACCACATTGAAGATTTTTAGAGGGTGATGCTGTTTTGCACCTGGATATGCATTCTGTGATTTGGAGATAAAGCTCAATTTAATTGGTCTCTAGGGATCATTAGACTTTAACTTTCTTCACTGGAGATTCTCATAGAAACTGAGATTGTGTACCATATGGCCAGTTAACAAAGAGACTATAATTTTTGTGGACTCTAGATGCCCTTGAGTAATACAGCTGGAAAAAAACAGCATGCTTTTACATTCAATTGCATTTAAATTAACACACTTTTGTGAAGTGTATTTTGTTTGATGAGGCTGGTGCATGAGACCATCTACTGGAAAGATGTAAGTGACTCTAATAGAGTTGTGATCATGGTCTAATTTGTGTTAGAGGTATAATTCCTGTATGTTATAGAATTACTGTAAGAGTAAAGCTAATTCTAATTTGATGAATCTGGGGAGTCTGGCAGATGCGTAGGTTTAAATGATGAATTATTAGAGCATGGGAGTAAGGCATGCCTGAGTCCCAGCATGAGAAAAGAACCAGAGTCTGATGAGTAGAGGTCCATTTTATTAGAATATGAGATGACCTTGGAAAATAATGGGGATAAAAATTTAAAGATGCTAGGAAAGAGCTTGACTAAAGAGTTGGACATTTATTCTCCAGGCTACTGTATCTCTGTTTTCTCTTTATGTCTAGCAAATAAATATATGCATGATTTAGTCCCTGTGCGAAGTTAATTCAAAGATATACATTCTAGTGTAACAGGGTATCACATCTGTTTTTCCTTGTCTAAGATACGTATAGTTAACACAGATGTGAAGTGGCCTGAGCTGACCGTGGCCACTTGAAGCTACTGGTGTATCATTCTGTCTTCTACGTGAACCTCTTCTTGACATTGGAAAGGGAACAAAGAAAGTAAGAATTTATTTGAGAAATTAACCTTCTAGTCTTTGGCACTAAGAGACCTTGGAGATCAATGGGGATCAATCTCACCCAACTCCGTAAAATCTAAAGGGAAATATTGTTTATTTCCTGGTCTGTTGGAACAGTTTACTGCTAAAGAGGGACTCTTGTCCACTCCCTGCCTCAGACTGCAGTATTGTTATGGCTGTAATTATACAATCAGGGGAGAAAATACTTCTTGAAGGCCAAATAATAATCTCTTCTTTAAGATAACAGAGCCCATTCCATCCAAGGTCAATGTTGACAATGAATGTAGTTCATTAGGTGTGCTCACCATTACTCTTACAACACTCTTTTCATGGAGAGTTCTGTTGTTGTTTTCTCATATCTCTAAATATAAACTACATTTCTTCTTAGCTGTTCTCCACTGATAAATCCGGTAACAAATATTATTTCCAACAGTCTCAATTGTATTATGGAAACATGCTTTGAGCTGCTGCATTTTCTTCAGTATTTTCCAACTTGTAAATCTGTACAGTAATAACAATGGGATACCAAATAATTCCTTAAGTGCCCTTGTTGAATGAATATATAACACAAGCTACACAGGCATTTTTACAATCCAGAAAAAAGAAGTAAAAAAGAAACAGGTGAAATTAATTATAATGTTAAATGTTATTTAACTAAAAATGTAAAATACTATCATTTAAGTATATACTTAATATGAAAAATTACTAATGAAATATTTTATATTTTTGTCATACCAAGTCTATAATATCCTGGGTGCATTTTACACTTCCCAAGGATCTCAATTCATATGCTAAATTTTCAGCATAAACACTTCATCAGCATTTACATTTCATAAAATTTATAGTAGAAAAGGTAGATTCACATACCCTGGTGATTCCAAGCATATTTAGAAGTTTGCCAGTAACTGAATCCAATATCAGTTTTAAATTTATATTTAAATTGGTTAAAATTAAATAAAACTAAAAGTCAGTTTCTCACTCCTACTGGCCACATTTCAAGTGTTCAGGAGCCCTATGGGGCTAGTGGCTATGGTATTGGACAGCATAACCCTTAATGATATATATATATATATATATATATATATACACTTTTTCTTATTTATCTATTATAGCATCTCCATGTGGTAGATATTATTCTGTATTGTGCCTGTGAGAGTACAAAGATGCAGAAAACTTGGTAACTTGACTTGGGTCACACAGCTAGTAAAAGGGAGAAGCTATCTGTGAACCAACTTATGTCCATTTGACCCAAAAGTTCAGCCTCTTCCTATTACACTTTTTTTTTTTACATTCATTTTTTTTTAATTGAGGTATAATTCATGTGCAGTAAAATTTAACCTTTTTGGTTCTATGAGTCTTAACAAAGGTATGTACATCTACCACCATAATCAAGATATAGAACACTGAATATATAGGATATTGTCCCAAAGCATTCCCTCTTATGGCCCTTTTGTGATCACTCTCCTCCCATCCAAAGTCACTGGCAAGCCGGTATGATTTCTCTCCCTCCAGTTTTGCCTTTTCTACATTTTCATATGAATGAAATTGTGCAGTAGGGAGTCTTTTGAGTCTAGCTTCTTTCACTTATTATTTTGAGATCCACCCATCTTATTGAATATCAAGAGATGTTCCTTTCTTTCTATTGCTGAGCAGCACTGCATTGCCTGCATGTGTTCTTGTTTGTTCATTCATTTGGCAGTTGAAGGTTATTCAGGTTGTTTCCAGATCTGTGTGACTATGAATGAAATTTCTGTAAACATTCGTGTGAACATAAGTTTTTCTTTCTCATGGATAAATACCTAGAAGCAGAATTGCTAGGTCCAATGTGTGTGTGTGTTGTTGTTCAGTTCTAAGTCATGTCCAACTCTGCAACACCGTAGACTCCTCTGTCCTTCACTGTCTCCCAGAGTTTGCTCAAATTCATGTCCATTGAGTCGGTGATGCTATCTAACCATCTCATCATCTGCTGCTTCCTTCTCCTTTTGCATTCATTCTTTCCCAGCATCAGGCTCTTCCCCCAATGAGTCAGCTCTTCACATCAGGTAGCCAAAGTATTGGAGCTTCAACTTTAGCAACAGTTCTTCCAATGAATATTCAGGATTGATTTCTTTCAGGATTGACTGGTTTGATCTCCTTGCTGTCCAAGGGACTCTCAAAAATGTGTTTATGTTTATAAAAAGCCACCAAGCCATTTCTTAACTGGCAATATCATTTTGTTCTCCACCAGAGATGAAAACAAGTTCTAGTTGCTTCACCTTGGTATTATCAGGTGTGTGTGTGCATGTAGGGGGGAGGTGGGGAGTGTGTGGCATGCGTGTGTGTTTAGACATTCTTTCAGAGGCCTAGTGGTACTTTGTTAGTTCTATTTAGATTTCCTAATGAGTAATTATATCTTGACCTCACTATACTTGGTTGGATGGATAAAATGAAACTCTGAGCCACCCTTAGTGTTCTGGCCTCTTTGCCCATATTATTGACGTTTCATTGCTTTCCTTGTCTCCGGTGACTCCCCTCCACCCACTGCTTTATCTTGACCTTACGTTACCCTTCTTTGGACAGATGGACAACTACTTACAGACTCCGTGGGGACATTTTACCCAAACTAATCTTCTTCAGCTCCTCACCACAGGTCCAACTCTAGGGACAGCCCAAGGCACACCATGATAATTGCTTTTCTCAGCACAACCCTGGTTTCCTTGTCCTGAGGGCCCAGGGGAGTGAGCGACAGATGAGCATGCCACCTGGACTCGGTGCTCTGCCAAGGGGCTGCTGTCAGTGTCCCTTTGCACCTCAGACTGATTCCCGGGGGAAACTGGGTCGTGCAGGCCTGGAATCTTGTATCAATACTACTCTCTTCTGTGGGGACTACCACAAGCTGGTAGCTTGCTCCTTGAGCTCTCGGGGCCAACAGCAGCAGCTATGCTTCTGATTTCAAACCACAGTGGCCCATAGCATGTTTAAGTTTATCAGATTCTAAATGCCTCCTTGAATGGAGAAGCTAAAATGTGTGTCTTATTCTCCAGTTTCTTTATACTGCATGTAGTGAAGGCAAGTAGTGTTTCATGGAACTTTTGTTTTGGATATGCTACATGTGTACACATATATGCATATATGGTTATGAGTCTACTAGGTGGCAACGGAAATGGATTTCATACTTGGGCTGTGCTTGGAAAGTTTGAAAGCTATTGGCCTAGGATACAGAAAGCAAAGTACCCTCCAAACTTGCAGCCCATTTATTCAAGAGATGGAGCCAAGAAGCAATTCAGCAGCAATGATGGGGCTTAGAAGAATCCAAATACAAATGGAAAGTGTTCCTTTTTGCCCCCAGACAAGACTGAGATTTCTTTGGCATTATGTGCAGCTGCAGGAGGAACACCCTCAGAGATGCATCTGGGTTCCCTCAAAATCTCTCCTTTCTGTATCTTTTCAGTCTCCATTCTCATGATTTTGCTCTCAGACTAAGTGAGGCACACAGAAAATACCCACCCGAGTGGTGGGGTTCTTAGGGGGAAAATGCTAATGTAATATTGGCATATATTTTCCAAGCATACTTATCCAGAAGAACACAAGCAGCAGCAGAGTGGCTAGTAATTCATGCTGGAATGCATCAAACTAGGAGGCAGGGTGTGCAGGTGACAGATGAGAGTCTGATTCTGACCTATTTATGTTCTAGAAATTAGATAGCAAGGCCTCTGGTGCACGATGGAGAGGGGCAACCGGCATGAGAGAGAGATATGGCGTTATTAACTGGTAATACACAAGAAAAGGTACCAGCCCTGTGTCTAAAGAGAATAACAAAAGGCCTGCATTAGGCAGAAGGTTCTAAGGAAACTCAGATTCGATTCCCTGTGAGGAATTATCAGTAACTGGGTTTGAGACAGACACCTTTGCAGTTGGTTTTAAAGACTGAGGTGATTGCAGAGCCTCACAGACCTTGGACGAGTATGTGAGGTACCAGCCTTCCTGAAACGGCACTGTCTCTGAGCAGCTAAGGCAGGGAGGGTACCACTGGGAAAGGGCATAAGGCTGACACCACTGTCCCTCGCCCCACCCTGGCTTCTGTCCTTTCCCACCCTCTGTTCACAATAGGATTGTAATCAATTCCACCCTTGGCCCTTTGTCAAATTCCCCTAGTGGTGTCCTTCCCAGTCTGTTCTCCTCCAGACATGCCCTGTTTGGTTTTTGTTATTTATTTATTTATTTTGTATTTGGGTTGGCATTCTTTATTCTCTTTCAAGGTCAGTCAGGTTACTTAAAAAAAAAAAAAAAAGCACTTCTCATTTCATCAGCTAAATTATGTCATTAAAAATCAAACAAACAAACAAACAAACAAAACAGAAGAGCTGACTTCTATGAAAGTCTTTCCCTTTGCTCCCACTGGGATCCTCTCAGAACTGCAATACACGTCAATTCACGATGACCCTCAAAGAATGGGGGTAAGGATGAATACAATTAAAATTTTAATAGTGTTATCTAGAAAATCTGCTGAAGTCTTGTTTATATGTATCTAAACAATTTGAATTACCTTTCCTTTGGAACTTAAATGGAAAGTTAAGACAACATAGATTGCTGTCATTCTAAATATCTCTTCTTATTGCTCAGATGTGGGCAGAGAAGTAATAAAAGTGAGTCAAATCTGTGCTTAGTCTTGAACCGTTCTGGATGATAAATCTCCTCAGTCTGTAGCTACTTGTGGTGATGCTCTTCTTCCTTCAGAATATCAAAGGTATGCAAATCCCAATACATGGGGAACTCTGGCAAGAGTGGTCTACATTATCTGTGGTATCCTTTGCCAACCAACAGAGGAAAAAAAGAAAGGGAAGGGCTTATTCCACATTTTTTAAAGTGACAATTGGCTGAGACCCAAGATAAAATAAGAATTATCCAAAGTCCACAGTGACTGGTGTCACAGCCGATGATAGGGGCCAGGTCACCAAGCTGGGTCATCCGAGATAGAAGACATCTCAGTTCAGTTCAGTCACTCAGTCATGTCCAACTCTTTGCAACCTCATGGACCGCACCATGCCAGGCTCCCTGTCCATCACCAACTCCCAGAGTTTACTCAAACTCATGTCCATTGAGTCAGTGATGCCATCCAGCCATCTCATCCTCTGTCGTCCCCTTCTCCTCCCACCTTCAATCTTTTCCAGCATCAGGGTCTTTTCCAATGACTCAGTGCTTCACATCTGGTGTCTGAAATATTCGAGTTTCAGCGTCAACATCAGCCCTTCCAATAAATATTCAGGACTGATTTCCTTTAGGATGGACTGGTTGGATCTCCTTGCAGTCCAAGGGACTTTTAAGAGTCTGCTCCAACACCACAGTCCATAAGCATCAATTCTTCAGTGCTCAGCTTTCTTTATAGTCCAACTCTCACATCCATACATGACTACTGGAAAAAACATTGTTTTGACTAGATGGACCTTTGTTGGCAAAGTAATATCTCTGCTTTTTAATATGCTGTCTAGGTAGGTCATAAATTTTCTTCCAAGGAGCAAGTGTCTTTTAATTTCATGGCTGCAGTCACCATCTGCAGTGATTTTGGAGCCCAAATAAATAAAGTCTGTCACTGTTTCGACTGTTTCCCCATCTATTTGCCATGAAGTGATGGAATCAGATTCCATGATCTTAGTTTTTTGAATGTTGAGTTTTAAGCCAAACTTTTCACTTTCTTCTCTTTACTTTCATCAAGAGGCTCTTTAGTTCTTCTTTGCTTTCTGCCACAAGCGTGGTATCATCTGCATATCTGAGGTTATTGATATTTCTCCTGGTAATCTTGATTCAAGCCTGTGATTCATCCAGCCCAGCATTTCACATGATGTACTCTGCTGCTGCTGCTGCTGCTAAGTCGCTTCAGTTGTGTCCGACTCTGTGCGACCCCATAGACGGCAGCCCAGCAGGCTCCCCCGTCCCTGGGATTCTCCAGGCAAGAACACTGGAGTGGGTTGCCATTTCCTTCTCCAATGCATGAAAGTGAAAAGTGAAAGTGAAATCGCTCAGTCGTGTCCAACCCTCAGCGACCCCATGGACTGCAGCCTACTAGGCTCCTCCGTCCATGGGATTTTCCAGGCAAGAGTACTGGAGTGGGGTGCCATTGCCTTCTCCGATGATGTACTCTGCATATAAGTTAAACAAGCAGGGTAACAGTATATAGCCTGGACATACTCCTTTCCCAATTTGGAACCGGTTCGTTGTTCCATGTCCAGTTCTGACTGTTGTTTCTTGACCTGCATGCAGATTTCTCAGGAGGCAGGTCAGGTGGTCTGGTATTCCCATCTCTTTAAGAATTTTCCAAAGTTTGTTGTGATCCTTTATCCTTAATTATCTTATTGATTAACTTTTTAAGAGAACATCTTCCTCACTACTAATCAGGACACTTCAACTTAGCACCATTACAGATTATACCTTGATGCCTTGAAAACCTGTCTACAAACCCTCTCTGAGCAAAATCCTATGTTCTCTGTTTTTATTTATTTTTTAATTTTTATTGAAATATAGTTGATTTACAATGTCAGCAGTGGCCACAGGACTGGAAAAGCTCAGTTTTCATTCCAAAGAAAGGCAATGCCAAAGAATGCTCAAACTACTGCACAATTACACTTATCTCACATGCTAGTAAAGTAATGCTCAAAATTCTCCAAGCCAGGCTTCAGCAATACATGAACTATGAAATTCCAGATGTTCAAGCTGGTTTTAGAAAAGGCAGAGGAACCAGAGATTAAATTGACAGCATCCGCTGGATCATGGAAAAAACAAGAGAGCTCCAGAAAAACATCTATTTCTGCTTTATTGACTATGCCAAAGCCTTTGACTGTGTGGATCACAATAAACTGTGGAAAATTCTGAAAGAGATGGGAATACCAGACCACCTGACCTGCCTCTTGAGAAAGCTATATGCAGGTCAGGAAGCAACAGTTAGAACTGGACATGGAACAACAGACTGGTTCCAAATAGGAAAAGGAGTACATCAAGGCTGTATATTGTCACCCTGCTTATTTAACTTATATGCAGAGTACATCATGAGAAACACTGGACTGGAGGAAGCACAAGCTGGAATCAAGATTGCTGGGAGAAATATCAATAACCTCAGATATGCAGATGACGCCACCCTTATGGCAGAAAGTGAGGAAGAACTAAAGAGCCTCTTGATGAAAGTGAAAGAGAAGAGTGAAAAGGTTGGCTTAAAACTCAACATTCAGAAAACTAAGATCATGGCATCTGGTCCCATCACTTCATGGCAAATAGAAGTGGAAACAGTGGACATGGTGGCTGACCTTATTTTTCTGGGCTCCAAAATCACTGCAGATGGTGATTGCAGCCATGAAATTAAAAGACACTTGCTCTTTGGAAGGAAAGTTATGACTAACCTAGACAGCATATTAAAAAGCAGAGACATTACTTTGCCAACAAAGGTCTGTCTAGTCGAAGCTATGGTTTTTCCAGTAGTCATGTATGGATGGATGTGAGTATTGGACTATAAAGAAGGCTGAGTGCTGAAGAATTGATACTTTTGAACTGTGATGTTGGAGAAGACTCTTGAGAGTCCCTTGGACTGCAGGGAGATCCAACCAGTCCATCCTAAAGGAGATCAGTCCTGGGTGTTCATTGGAGGGACTGATGTTGAAGCTGAAACTCCAATACTTTGGCCACCTCACGCGAAGAGCTGACTCATTTGAAAAGACCCTGATGCTGGGAAAGATTGAGGGCAGGAGGAGAAGGGGACGACAGAGGATGAGATGCCTAGATGGCATCACCAACTCAATGGACATGGGTTTGGGTGGACTCTGGGAGTTGGTGATGGACAGGGAGGCCTGGCGTGCTGCGGTTCATGGGGTCGCAAAGAGTCAGACACGACTGAGCAACTGAACTGAACTGAACAATATTTCAGGTGTACAGAAAAATGATTCAGTTATATATATATGTATATATATATATATATACACACATATGTATACATTTATACATATATGTATATGAATATGTGTATTCTTTTCAAATTCTTTTCCATTATTATAAGTTATTGTAAGATACTGAATATACTTCTTGGTGCTATGCAGCAGGTCTTTCTTGTTTATCTATTTTATATATAGTATATGTTGGCTAATCTCAAATGTTCTCTAGGAGTAACTACTTGGGTTTGCTATCATTCACTTCCACCCCAGAGGAAATTTTGGTGGTTAATTAAGGATAAAAAGTTAATTAAGGGTAAAGTCCTCTGAACAAAGTACAGAGATGTGTAGAGTGGGGCAAAGAAGATGAGTAAGAGGAGGATGGAATATCTGGTTTGTGGCAGGAGGTGGTTGAAGGAGTGGGGGGGTTGTGTGGAGGCCAGCAGCTGCTGATGCTGCTAAGTCGCTTCAGTCATGTCCGACTCTGCGTGACCCCATAGACGGCAGCCCACCAGGCTCCTCTGTCCCTGGGATTCTCCAGGCAAGAATAATGAGCTTAAACATCTCCTGTAGACCATGTGGAATGTGACATTTCTCACCATGCTCCTCCTCTTTTCCTCTTGTGTTCTCCAACACACTGTGGACAATCCTAGGGGATTTCTCCCTAGGCTTCTCCAAAACTATAAGCATTTTGGCCCAACGTGGTTCTCCATCTTTCGCCCTTTTTCCTAGGTAGCCGGTATCAAAGGGATATTCCTGGCAAACAAGAAGGTGGATGACCAGGTGAAGACATACATCACCTACAACAAAGGCAGGGATTGGCGCCTCCTGCAAGCTCCAGATATGGACCTGAGAGGAAACCCAGTACACTGCCTGCTGGTCAGTGTCCCGGTCTCATGTGAGACCACAGGGCAGACTACTTACCTGGGGATGCTCCATCAGGGGCCTTATTCCACCAGAGAGGCCTTAGGAAGGTGCCTGGTGCTGGGCAGGGATTTCCTACAACTCCTAGGGCATTGATCTGTGGACTCAGACTGCCATATCGTCTGGATGGAAAGTTCAGTTGGATTCCACAAGCTTTTACTTGAGAATATACTATGTGCTACAACTTCTAGTAAGAGAAAGACGCATAGGAGAAAGCCTGTGCCCAAGGGTCCCAGGCAGAGCTCAGTAGTGGTAAATACCTATTAGCTGATACTGATATGATGCCATTTGATAAGTGCTTGAAAATGGGTAAGGTAAGTAAAAGCTGCATTAGAAGCCCAAGAAATGCAGGCTGGTATGTCCACATGGACAAGAGTTAATCTCTCAGCATTCCCAGGGTTCCAGCTATATGGGATATTGACATAGGCACATGGAGGATCTAATGTATAAGACATGATCTCTGTTCTCAGGGGCCGCAACTCCAAATGAGGAGGGAAGCCATATCATTAACAATGAAATTCACAACCCTCAGTGCCCTCTTAAAGAGGACAAATGTGAGAAACATTTCTACAGTCCCAGAAATGATTATGTTTCTCCTTTGCAAAAAAAGTTGCTTTTCACTACTTACTGGATATTCCAGACATTATGTTAAAAACTGGGAGTATGGTGGTAAATGGGATTAACATGGCCTTTTCCTTTTGTAGTTTTCAGTCCAGCTCCATGTTTTTGGCTTGGGGTACTAGGAAGGTCAGAGACATATGCCTGCCTGTGTCCAAGAACTGGTCACAGCAAGAATTCCCCACTCCCTAAATCTTACCCATGGATTCATCTTATTTTATTAACCTAATTTTCTCCTTTCCCCAATTTCACAATTTTTTTATATATATTTTTTATTATGTGTCTGCTGCTGCTGCTGCTAGTCGCTTCAGTCGTGTCCAACTCTGTGCGACCCCATAGACGGCAGCCCACTAGGCTCCTCTGTCCCTGGGATTCTCCAGGCAAGAATACTGGAGTGGGTTGCCATTTCCTTCTCCAATGCATGAAAGTGAAAAGTGAAAGTGAAGTCGCTCAGTCATGCCCAACTCTTAAGCGACCCCATGGACTGCAGCCTACCAGGCTCCTCCATCCATGGGATTTTCCAGGCAAGAGTACTGGAGTGGGGTGCCATTGCCTTCTCCTATTATGTGTCTACATCTCTCTAAATCCCTAATCCTTTTAAAGAAACTCAACTAGGGATAAATAAGTAAAGAAGACAAACTTATACAAATTTCAGATAATGGCTTCAGACAATTTAAGTGAAATTCAAAGTAAAATTATAAACAGGAACCAAACACATGAAGCAGAAAGAGGGACCATCTGATTGAAGAAGAGGGTAGAGGGTCAAGACTGTCTCTCTTCACTTCCCCCTCCACTGCTCCCAGTGGCCCCCACAGAGCTCCAAGAAGCAGAGTGTGATGGCCACGGTGAAAGATGGGAGAAGACCAGTGTCATCCTGTGGGTGGGAAGAAATGGTCAGGAGGCTTCATGAGGCTGACCATGAACTGGACCTCGATAGATAGAGTCGGGGTGAGAAAGGGGAAGCATACAATTGTGGTGGGAGCAGGGACAAGAAGGGGCCTATGAATGGTGCTCAGGGCAGGTTCTGATGTGATTCTATCAGCTGTTCAGGGAGAGATGACTCCTGCCCCAGGTCATCTCTTGGGGCAGTGAGTAAGTGACTCACATCTAACCCTTGCTGTTCCTAGAAGGTTGGCACCTGCGAGCCCTGTATCTGGTGGGCCAGGGATGCATGTCAGGAGTTCCCTGACAAGAATGAAGTTCCCAGGAATGAAACTACTTTCTTTTTCTCCATTTTAGCCTTTCTGCTCCCTACACCTACACTTGCAGATCTCCGAAAATCCATATTCCTCAGGAAGAATCTCCAGCAAGGAGACAGCTCCAGGGCTCGTGGTGGCTACAGGTAAGGAAGACTGAGCTTCTTCTTACTGAGGGCTTCTGGCATGTGTCATGACCTCTTTGTAATCATTTGAGCGTCAGATAAAAGCTGTGGGCATTCATCCCAGAAAACAGGCAGAATTTGTGGAACTGCAAGGCCAACCTAATAACCCAGGCAAAGAGCTCCAGAACCTTGTAACTTTTGGTAAATGCAACATTTCACGTGGTCATAGCGCAGTCCCCTGTGTTAGCTAGAGGCCAGAGTTCCTTTTCAAGTCATCTAACTGATCAGAAAGGTTGTTTGCAATAGGGAATTCTCACTTTGAGAAAATGTGATATATGAGCTTCTTAGCTCACCAAGTATAAGTTTGGGGTAGTTTTCTCTTTGCACAGAGGATTCTTTACAAAAGGTTTCACCCCAGAGCTGTTTTTAATCAGGAGGTCTCTGGTGCATGTAAAGATTTGTTTACACATGGTTAACCACTTGGCTGAGGGCCTGGGGGAAAGGGCAGAGAAACTCCAGGTTGCATTGTTGGAACCACTGTCCACTGAACATCAATCAGAAATGAAGATAAAACAACTCCGAGATGAAAACGAAAGTCTCCTGGGGAAAGTGCTCTGATTAGCATGCATTTGATTTCCATACACCTTTTCAGGAATACATTAATGGCATAAAGCAAAGCAGGCCTCTAATCTTCGAAGTTAGGGCTCTGGTATGAGGCAGTTTTTTTCTAATGAAAGTAGATAAATTCACAGAGACCCGCCGAGATGATAAACTCATCAACCTGAAGCTCCAGGCCCTGGAGTTACTGCTCTGCTAGCCATGACTTCCTTCTCCAACCCTTCAACTGCACGAACTTTTAAATACCACCAGTGACCATCCACTCGAATTGGGGTGACAGCTGTCATAGCCTTCTGAAGACACCTCAGTCAACTCTCCACCCATAGAAACTGGATCCACCATATTTAACACCACTGGCTTCAGGGAGCCCAGCACACTGAGTGTTGAAGGCAGGCTCTGGTACTATGTTCCTGACGGGGGTAGTGACCCCCACACTCCATCATCCATGTCTGTTAGGCCTCCCAACTGTGGGACTGCTATACTTTGCCTCTCCTCCAGGCCTACAGGAGGCCCTGGACTGGAGTGGAAGGAACACTGGAGAACAGTAATCAATAATAAAAGTTACAGAGCACAGACTTTGGGTTCCCTGTGGGATGGAGTAGAAAGGGAGGTGGCAGGGGGCTTCAGTAGGGAGGGGACACACGTATGCCCGTGGCCGATTCATGTTGATGTGTGGCAGAGGCTGTCACAATATTGTAAAGTAATTATCCTCCAATAAAAATAAATTGTAAAAAAAAGGAAAAAAAATAATAAAAGTTATCATTATGTAAATGCTAACTATGTAGCCAGGATTTCTTTCTGTGGCTTAGCCACTCTAAACATTGGTGTTTTCACTGACAGTGGAAAAAAGAGTACCGACATAATGGAACTGGAGTATTAAACAAAGTGATGGGTTTCAAGCGTTCAAAACAGTGCCTAGGAGATATTGAATGCTCAATACATGATACCTTTTATAATATCATCATTAATATTACAGAAATTTAGAACTGCTCTTATTGCACCAGAAGAACATGATTTGTACACGTCTTTCAATAGAAATCCACAAATAATGTGCTTTCAGTGTGCATCTCCAGAATGAATGAATGCACTTAGGAACTCTGCAGGCCTGCTTTCCAAGCTGAGCTCTGACACTTATGAGCCTTAAGAATTTGACCAAGTTCTTTAACCTCTGTGCTTCATTTTCCTCATCTGCAAATCAAGTTATCTTTCCCTGCCTTGTGAGGGTGTTGTAAGAATTAGAGATTGGAGAGTGTGCCTACAAGATCCCGCTGAGGGCTCAGAGCATAGTCAGGAGGGTTAGTTATGGCCGGTATCACCTACAACCATCATGGGGCTCGAAATTACTCTAACTAAGTCTTTATGAGCTAACAAACACATAGGCATTCAAGACTGGATTCTGAAACTTCTTTTGCCCATTTCCATGAGAATTTACTAATATTCTCCCCTTGTAACTCTTGTAACTTTGCATAGTGCATCAAGAGGGGCATAACACAGCTGACAAGATCCTCATGAAAAGCCTTTACTGGGTCACTGACAGATGTCTCCTTATTCCCAGCTTCTCCTTACCCTGCTTGCCAGTTCTCCCTGAAGGTCGTTTCACTATCAGAAAAATAATTACAAACTTAGCCGAGGATGCCTTCAGTGGTCTGGATGGACCTGTCTCTCCAGAAGCCTTTTCCAGATCCATGCATGTCTCCTGCCTTCAGGTGTCAATGGCCCTGGTCCCTCTCACCTTCACTCCTCACTGCCTTCTCCTATCTCCCACTGAGACCAGGGGTCGGGGAAGCGGCATGGATGACAGTGCCTGCCGGGATTCATCTCTTATGTCTGTTGAGACCACCTCCAAAGGCAGATAGAATTCCAGTCTGGAAAGTTTGGCATTTGCTTTTTAGCAGCAGAAGCACCAGAGTACTAAGTATCCTTACACTGTGGTTTCAAGCTGGTCACCGAGACCATACATCCTTCCAGGTTCTTAAGGTGTACAGAGCACTTTCCTGCTGTGATTGCAAATGGCCCTATGATTTATGGGTGAAGAGGTAGAGGGCAGGAGGAACAGGTATCTTGCCCTCACTCACACTCCCTCTGCCTCCAAGTCTAGTCCATCCAGTAGCCATTCGGCCAGACCTAGTCCCGAGCCCCTTTACCTGCCAGCCCCACAGCTACTCCAGGCTCCCTGCCATGCTTCCTGTACACTCTGAATGTTCATACCCTTATGTTGTCCCCTCCATGGAGGTGCTTTCCTGTACTGTCTGCTTCCTCTTGCATTTAATTACCCTGAGTGGACATCAGTGGTGGTGAGAGAAGCATCTCTAACCTCAGAGCATGTTAAGATTCTCCCCCTGTCTCTTTGTGTTTCTGTCTCTCTCTCTTTTTTCCAGTTCAGTTCAGTTCAGTTCAGTCGCTCAGTCGAGTCCGACTCTTTGCGACCCCATGAATCGCAGCACGCCAGGCCTCCCTGTCCATCACCGACTCCCGGAGTTCACTCAGACTCACGTCCATCGAGTCAGTGATGCCAATCAGCCATCTCATCCTCTGTCGTCCCCTTCTCCTCCTGCCCCCAATCCCTCCCAGCATCAGAGTCTTTTCCAATGAGTCAACTCTTCGCATGAGGTGGCCAAAGTACTGGAGTTTCAGCTTTAGCATCATTCCTTCCAAAGAAATCCCAGGGCTGATCTTCAGAATGGACTGGTTGTATCTCCTTGCAGTCCAAGGGACTCTCAAGAGTCTTCTCCAACACCACAGTTCAAAAGCATCAATTCTTTGGCACTCAGCCTTCTTCACAGTCCAATTCTCACATCCATACATGACCACTGGAAAAACCATAGCCTTGACTAGATGGACATTTGTTGGCAAAGTAATGTCTCTGCTTTTGAATATGCTATCTAGGTTGGTCATAACTTTCCTTCCAAGGAGTAAACGTCTTTTAATTTCATGGCTGCAGTCACCATCTGCAGTGATTTTGGAGCTCAAAAAAATAAAGTATGTCACTGTTTCCACTGTTTCCCCATCTATTTCCCATGAAGTGATGGGACCGGATGCTATGATCTTCGTTTTCTGAATGTTGAGCTTTAAGCCAACTTTTTCACTCTCCACTTTCACTTTCATCAAGAGGCTTTTGAGTTCCTCTTCACTTTCTGCCATAATGGTGGTGTCATCTGCATATCTGAGGTTATTGATATTTCTCCCAGGAATCTTGATTCCAGCTTGTGTTTCTTCCAGTCCAGCATTTTTCATGATGTACTCTGCATATAAGTTAAATAAGCAGGGTGACAATATACAGCCTTGACGTGCTCTCTTTTCCGGGAGTGTCTAAATAAAGCCTTAGGTAGAAAGGTACCTTGGGAGGACATAAGGCTAAAAGCATGTTGTTGACAGCTGCCCAGATGGGCCGCAGAACCTGTGTGATTGACCAGCTAAGCTGTTGTTGTGAGGAGCTCCCTGTTTTCCATGGCTCTCCCCATTTCTCCTATCACACCACTCCAAGGGGGACCAGCTGCCTCTTCCTCTAGCCTGGCCTGGGGCCACACTGGGAGCCCTCATCCAGTTTCACTGTAACAAGTGAGGCACAGCATTCAGATCTTCCTTCTCTCACACCGTAATCCAGACTCTCCCTCAGAGGTTTCCTTCCTATAGGTCCAATTGGGAATGGAATGTGTTCAAAGATCAAGTCATCCTGGACACCCCCTTTTCTGTCCTTTCCTCTGGGAACTGACTTTTGGTCTGTGATCAGTAGCATTTCTTTCAGGGATCCTTTCAATTGACCCAAGATATTTCTAAAGCAAGCTTCACTGGGAGCCTTGGATTCTCATCATCACCATGCCTCCAAAATCAGTCTCCTTGAGCTTTGCAAGAGAGGTTTAAGATATAGGCAGAACCAGCTCCTAAAGAGGATGTAACAGATGCTAAGCCCTTACAGGGCCGGCAGATTCTAGCTCTTGGGGGGCTATACATACACCTGCCTCCCTGCCTCTCTACCACCCTTGGTAGATGTTACTTATCGGTCACCAAACTCTGCTCTGTTGAAACCAAACATGGGCTCAGAATATTTGGCACAGTGCTCCAGGTGGCCATAAGTAAAGGACAGGTTGACATTCTCTGTCCCGTCCCTCTTTACTTTCTTCATTTCTGTGTCTTCCAAAACCTGCATCTGAAGAGTTGAAGTCCAGATTCTAGACATAGATCCTCAGAACTGTTCACCATGTCACTACCCTCTCCACTGGTACTGACTGCCTGAGCCCTGAGCCCTAGGGTTATTTTTGGAAGTCTGAGTGTCAAAACAAGTTGGCTAGCTGTGTGCTCCCTGATGCTGATGTGAGCTTGACAAGCTGTAGCCTGGCTTTAATTTCTCATTTTGAAGCATTAAATGTCAGGAGCTCAATTAACATTTTCATTACTGCATTTTTATTGTGCTCTTATTTAGGCTACAGATGTGTGGGAGCTAACATTCCCTTCCTGCTATTTTTAAAGAAAAAATATCAGCCTCAATGATAAATTCTTACATGTTTAGGGCACTCTCCTGCTTCTAAAGACCTCCCCAAATGCACATCAACATCATAACATAATTCAGTCACGTGTTTCCTCATTCATCTGTTGTACAATTATTTATTGAGCAGCTCACTTTTAAGTTTGGGACATTTGTTCTGGGACCAGAGGGTTTGTGGGTAAACTTGGGCAATATGGATAGGCTAGAAAATCTTAACTACTTTCTTGTTTTTACAAATATAACCACAAGGTGATGCAAAGGGAAGAAAAAGAAGGGGAGAGGGAAAAGGTGTGAAGGAATAAGACAGGAATTGTGGTCAGTCTAGGTGTAATCCAGGTGACTTCTCCCACCATGCTTGATGACCATGGCTTAGTCGCTAAGTTGCTAAGTCTTGTGACCCCATGGACTGTAGCCCACCAGGCGCCTCTGTCCATGGGATCCTCCAGGTGAGAATACTGGGATGGGTTGCCATTTCCTTCTCTAGGTACTTGACGACCGCGGTCTGCTAAATATTGTCATCTTCTTCTGGAAACTCTATCACTTTGGTTACATATTCTGTACCGTTGGTTTATTCAATGGCCTGGCACACAAGAAATATTTTGACAGGTTTAACTTGGAAACAGATACACATATGTGCACACACACACATATACATACTCACACATACACCGGTTTTTCTTAACCTAAAATTACATATGAGAAGGAAGGTGTTCCTAGGCTAGCATAATTGTTTACTCTTCTGGTCTTTGCCATCATCAAGATCAATTTTGGAGAGACTGATGGAATACAGAATGAATAGTTCCAGAGATCCAGGCTAATCGATATTTGGTCTTTGGGTGTTGTCTTTTAAACAGGCGTCCCTCTTGTATTATTTATTCATTTGTTGTTTTCCATGTTAGGTTATCTTCCTGCTGGGGTTCTAATATGACACCAAGAAAAAACTGCATAAATATATTCTAAACATAACTTGGAAAACCTGTACTCTCTGCTACCCCTTTCCTCAACCCCAAGCACACGTAATCTGTAAAGCTCCTGACATTTTCAAATAATCTGCTTCTGTTTTAGGCAACATTGGTCCGGAGCTCTCATATACTGACATCAGTGTGTTCATCTCTTCTGATGGGGGCAACACATGGAGACAGGTAACTGAGAGATTCGGGAACAGGGAAGAGATATTTAGGGCAAATTCTGCCAATATTTCTCTTATCAATGGATTCTCAGGCTCATTGTGACTTTTTGTTTGTAAAAAAAAAAAAAAAATTGAAGCAGCAATTCTGTTTGGTCAAAGTAGCTGGAAGAATCGATGAGCAATGGGGTAAAATGGGAAGAGCTGGGCAAGGAATAAGAAGAACTGGAGTTTCCCTAGTTTTTTCATTCTTTCATTCAGCAAATGGTATGGAACAGTCACCAGATGCTTAATTACCATGCCTGTGTGAGGGGATACAATCAATAAAACAATTTTGTATCATTAATGTGCCACGGGATCTTGGCAAGCACGTCTCTCTACCTTTCTAGATCTGTTTCTTTATCTACAAGGTGAAGGGTATAGAATACTAAGACCAGCAAAGCCACGGAAGTGGCTTAAGCCATCTGTGATGGCTTAAATAATATGTCGGCCTAACCTTAGTTAAGGATGAGACTGCTTAATAGATATATGACCATATGAAAAATTAACTCAGTTGTACAAACATTTTTGTTTGTAGTGCTGTCCAATAGAACTTTCAGCAATAAGGAAAATGTGCTGTGTGTATGCTGTCCTTTATGTTTGTTGCACACTTGAAATATGGCTAGGGTGACAGGAGCGAATTTTTAATTTTATTTTAATCAATTTAAATTTAAATTGTTTCTTGTAGCTACTATATTGGATGACACAGACTTATACAGTGTCAACTAGGTGTCAAGTATAAACCTGATGAGGCCATTGAATACTTTTGAGTCCCTTTTCCCATGGAGCTCAAAATTAAGTAGAGGAAACGGGTTCATAAATAATTGTAGCTTAGATTGTGTTATTTTAATGTCATTATCAGCTTGCAGAGAAATGGAAGAAATTAATTCTATTTGGGCAAACTGGGAAAGACTTCACGAGAAGAGTTGACATTTTACTAAACCTTAAAGATGAGGTTTCTATCTGAGGAAGAAAAAGGATGAGTATTGAATGTCTTAATGATGAAGATGAAGCAACTATCTGAAATCTGCTTGCACAACTTTCTGTTTGGGTCCCTTGGTGAAGATTATCACCATCACCAACATCATCATCATCGCCACCCCCATTGCCATCACTTCCACTACTACCACTTATCAAAAAAAAAAAAAAAAAATTACCAAGGACATGCTAGACACAACTCCTATGTTAACTACTATAAGGTCTACTCCAAAGAATAAATGAAGATTCCTGCCCACAATGGAATCAACTAGATGAGGAACAGACACATAAATAAGAACATACTTTCAAAACATAAGATACTCTCTTATAAGTGCCAAATGGGGTAGAAATTGGAACGTAAATTCTTCTGGTCCAGAAATTCACAACAGACAAAATATTGTCCCTGAATACAAGAAATAGCTCACCTGGCCAGGTGGCCACTGCAACATTCCTTCCTTGTGTTGTCACCACTTTGGTTTCCTTGTCTCTTTTCCCAAACAACTAAGCATTCCAGCTTCCACTACAGTGCTGAACAGGGCAAGAGTTAGAAGTGGCCAGAATACTATTTTAGAGAGGATAGTATGAAGAAAAATAACTTCTTTTCCTCAGTACTGAGAATCTTCTTGTAGTCCTTACTCTCAGACTTTGATCCAGTGCTTCTATTCATGGAGTCCACTTTTGAACTCAGACTCAGAGTCTATGTTTATATCTGGAATATAAAAAAACACACCATTAGTGTGGACATTTAAAGGCAAATATAAGAAGAAAACCAATTGAAAGGTTTAGGCCCGAGAGTCCATTTGCTTTTCTCTATGGTGTTCTCTGAGTCATATTTACAGGGGACACCATCCCTCCTATCCCCTCCTTTTTAACTCTGCTTATATCTTTTTACCCCTTCTAGTACGTCTCACTTGACCCACCACCCCAACCTCTCCATCCAGCTTGTAAGAGCCACCATTAGTGGTTAAGAACTGGAGGAATTCTCTAATTCCACTTTTCTCTAGAAGATCTAGAGGAGAGAACTTGTTCTTTGGTGCAGACAATTTTTTCTGTCTTAGGTTGAAGACTTAAAAGTTATAAATTGTAGAAGTGTTGCTGTATGTGGAGTTAGGTCTGAGCTAAGGCTCTGAGACTTGCGTCATGGTAGGTGCTTAGTAAATGCGTATGCAGATGGATGGATGGATCACTGAATAAATCGATGAGTGAGTGGAAAGATTGATAGGTAATGGGCAAATGAATGAATCAAAGAATGAGTAACTCTGCATCTCAGGAAGCATGGTATCCCATTGAACATGTAGCGTAAGGATCCCCAAGCACTAAACTTAAGTCTTCATTCAAGCATGGGAAATTAGGATGTGGTGGCTAAGTCTGAGAACTCAGTTATCATGTAGACTTTAATGTCCACATGTCTAAAAGGGATTGTCCTTTAAGTTCCTAGAAAGTTTATAACCCTACTATAAGATACATCACCGACTCAATGGACATGAGTTTGAGCAAACTCCGGGAGATGGTGGAATATAGGAAAGCCTGGCATGCCACAGTCCAAGGGGTCGTAAAGAGTCTGACATGACCGAATGACTGAATGAGACAGAGACCATTTATAAATTAGCAAACGTCTCATTTGAAAAGACGAGAAAGAGAAAGCTGACTAGTAACATACTCAGATGAAAAGATGAAAAAGTTTTTTAAGCTATGTTTTCCATTGGGTTATCTAGTTGAGCATGGGTCTTGTTGCCTGAATTTCTTGTGGCACACTGACTCACAGTACGAGGGGAAAGAACCCTGGAAATGCCATTTGAGTGGATTAGGGACAGTTGACAGTTATTTGTTCTCTGCTAGCCCATTTTTTCATCTGTTAAATGAGGATGACATTGCTTGTCAAACTTCTTGATAAGATTGTTGGAAGGCTCAGAATCTAGATGAAACAATATATGTGAAAATCTTGGTAAACTTTCAAGCACCATGCAAATGTAAGGTGTTGCTATGATTGTTGTTGTTGTTGTTGTTCCAGATCTTTGATGAAGAGTACAATGTCTGGTTCCTAGACTGGGGTGGCGCCCTCGTGGCCATGAAACACACACCTCTGCCAGTCAGGCATTTGTGGTAAGGACAGCTTCCTACCCTATTAATGGAAAACTTTTCAGTGGAAAATATTGGGACAAGTTGCTATGCATGGTTTTATACCCCTTTCTTCATCCATTTCTTTATCCACCCCTTCATTTAATGTACATTACATCATCCAACTCCTAGGTAACAGTAGTAGACCAGATGATTTAGATGAGGAGGTATAATGAATAGTATTAAATTAAATACATTACTCAGCTACACAGCTAGTACCTGGAAGCACCAAGTTGGGTTTCTATCACCAATATGCTTCTCTTTTACCTGCTCATTTTCCAGATACTTTAATAAGTACACAGAGTGTTATTACATGGTCTCTGTCCTCTGGGAGATCATAATCAAGGTAAGGAGTTTAGATCGTCCACATATCATCAGAAATCTAAGCAATGCCTGGACAAGGATGCTGACTCTGCATTGCTGGAATCCTGAGGCTGGATGGAGCCTCCACACCCCCAGTGTGTGAGCAGGGGTGGGGGTCTTCATACCATAGGTGGCATGAGGGCTGATCCTTGAAGAAAGGATGCCAGGAGCAGGAGTAGAAGTGATGGGAGGAAAGCCAAGGGATGAGAAAACTCTGACCAAGCCTGGAATTCAGGAGACGTAGGGAGTGCTCTGAAGACTGTATTTGGTTGGAATCAAGAAAGTGAGTAAGTAAGGATGGGTAGGATTCAGAAGAACTAAAACACAAGTTCAGGCATTTGGGTTGAATCCGTAGGTAATTCCTTCTAGTACCAAGACCTCTCTCTCTGTAGTAGGAAGAGCTCTCTCTGTTGAGAACTGAGTAGGGCTCACACTTCTAGAGAGGACAGCTTGACTCATAAGTTCATTATTTTTTTTAACCAAGAAAAGTAACATCTCTTAGCCCTTATCATTGTATTCTAAGCATTGCTATCCAACTTGGGAAAATTATTTAATATTCACTCAGGAAAATGTAATAGGATCAAATGTTGCTTCTCAAGTTCATTAATACAAAGTTTGATAGTTCCCTATTCCATGAAATATTTTTTTGTTGTTGGGAAAATAAATATTTATAGAGCTCAGAAAAAAAATAGCTACATTCCTATTGAATTTTCTCTTATAATAATAACGATAATATTACCCCAATTTGTTCACCTTGTTCACTTCAATTTATAAAAGATTAAAGATGATTGTTCAAACTAAGCTCTTGGAACAAAATTTTTTCCATTTAGTGGATGTTGATACTGTCGTAAATGCTACAAATATTTCCCTCGAGTTAGTTACCACCCGTGGTGTCTGCTTACTCGTCTACTAATGAATGCCCTTCTCTGAAATAGTCCCTGCACTGGTTAAATGCCAGCTGCTGAGTGTAACTCACTCACGAATTCTTTGCACTCCTCTTTCAAAGCTGAGTGAGTGTTTTGTAAGGGCCTGACCTTATCATTATCGTCAATATTTCCTTATAAACTTCTTGACTTTGTCTCTGGCTGGCTTATGAGTTGCAAGTTTGTGAAACTCAAATGCAATTTCTTCATCACCAGTAGCTTCTAATTAAGTTACAACCTTCAAGGTAAACAAATAGCTTATTTTAAGTGGAAGGAAGGTTAAGTAATCAGTTCATTGTTCTTTTCTGTAGTAGGTCTCAGACTGACATTATTTTGGCAGCACACACAGATGTATATATATTTGCATAAGAAAAAGACATTGGCCTACCCACTCTCCTGTATAGTGGCTCTTGAATTTAAATAATAGCTATATCACCTTTCAGAAAAAATTGGAACCATAATTGAAGAGCTGGGGAAACTTTAGCTCAGCTAACAAGGCATGCTGTTTCCTATAAATTGAAATGATAGGTAGCTAGATATGCATGGAGACAAAACAGCATACAAATGAACCCATCCATTTGTGACTGTGTACACTTAGATCCATTGAGATTAGAATTTAAGTGCTATTTCAGGTAAGCCCTCCATCCAGTATTATTAGTATTACCTTTGTACCTTAGAAGCATTAGAGTGAAATGAACAATGGAGCCCTGTGGAATGCAATGCTCTAATGAAAACTTATAATAGAGTTACTCATCAGCGAGTAGACAGGGATCCCACTGTTTGCTTAGCCCTGACAAACTGTCAGTGTCTCCTTTCAATGGAATGTTCTTGGAAACTGAAAACAAAACATCACCTGGCCATTTGTGTTCCTTTGTTCTTCTGTAAGTGGTTATGAGCACTGGCGTTTTTGTTCAGAGAAACATTCCCATGAAAACAATAGTTGCAACCAGTATGTGCCTCTGAGAAGTGAAAGTGCATGTGCTGTTCTTAAGGACTTCCATGTAGCTTCATTGCCATCACCTTGTGCATTTGGGATAATGTAAAATGGAGCAATACACCTAACCGAAGGGAGGAACATTGATCATCGATGACCATTTTAACTCTATTCCTGTGCTAGAGTATTCAGGGGAGGAGTCTGATTGTTGTTGAAAGATTTCATTTCTTTTAGTGGCTCTCATCTCAGTATGATAAAGTCATCAATGCATGAAATTAGGAAGGGTCTTGAGGAGACAGTACAGCAGATACCTCTCTGACAACTCTTGAGACACCCACCTTACCAGGACAGCACAGAGCTGACCAATTTACAGATGGATTCCCGCGTTGTACATCAGCTTTAGTTGTTAGAAAGTTAGCTTTGTGGCGAACAATAATGAATCTACTTGCAATTTCTGTCTGCCAGTCCTTGTTCTGCTGCCCAGACCTATGCAGAGTAAATCTGTTCCAGAAATGGGTGTGAATTTTAGAGTCCTACACTTGGAAAGGCCCTAAAGAGATGGCTCGGTCTAGGCTTTCTAAGGTGTGGAAAGTGATCAGATATGCAATTCAAGACTGATTCCATGCCTTTGTTCATTTATTTCTCACATATTCACTGAGCCTATACTGTTTCTCCAGTATTAGTGTAGGGATTGGGATATGCCAAAGGACAAGACAGAATGCTCATTTGTTGTTCAAATATTTGACTTTCTTTTTTAGAACAATTATGAGAATACAAATCTTTTCTACCTTATTCTATCTGTTTTTAAACTGATATTTTCACACATCTATCCACATTCTAATTTCATTCACAGACATTACCCCTTTTCTGTAGGCAACAATTATTTTTGTGTGCTGATCTATTTGGATCTTTCTTACTTAGAAAGTTAAAAGGCAATGGTAAATTATTCAGCTCTTATTCTTCTTTCCCTTAAGCTTGATTCAATTCATAGAACCTGTTTCTAGAACAACTGTTTCTTAATTTTAATCACATTGATTGTCAGTTTTCTACAATGATTGAAACTGAACATGGTGTTTAGGATCTGGTAAAAGGATAATTTCTTCTCTTGCATATGCTAGCTGTCTGTGAACACACCCTAGACTCACAATGACTTGATTATCACAAAAGTGACCTTGCTGGAAAATATTTATCTTGTGACTGACAATCACCTAAGTTTTTTTTTTTTTTCCAGCTTGCGCTTCTCCTGAGAGTTATTGTTTTTCCTTTCTCTGGCTATGGCAATCTTTGCTTTTTTTTTTTTAAATAAAGTATTCTGCTTTAAGTTGGTCCTATCTTATAAGTGACAGCCAATTCTACATCCCTGGCTTTGATCTCTCTCCATAAATCTGGATGCATCCATCCAAAGGACTTCTTGACACTGTTACAGCATGGAAATCCAAAGCACATCTCAGCCTAGGTGGACTGAGCTAGGCTCCAAACAAAACAACAGAAAGCTTTGCTTCTCCTATTCTTCCCATTTCCCTACCTCAGTTGCTTAACTCCCCAAATTCATGTTGTCTGTGATTTCTTTTTGTTCAAGTAAAAGCCTATTGATTTTATCTGTAAAAATATCCTAAAAGTCTTATTGACTTTACGTGTAAGAATAGCCTCAATCTCTCCATCTCTTTCTATATCCACTATTATAACCTCTGTCCAAGCCCCTTCTCTTACTTGGTCTCTTACAATTACCCGACCTCCCCTTACCCCCAACACCTCCCCCGCCACCCCCACCCCACCAACACACGCTGATTCATTTCCCTACATCTTGTTTGGGCCCTGACAGTCCACTCACCACAAAGAAATAAAAGTTATCTTGTAGTGGTTAAATCAGATCCTCTCTCTCTCCTTTCAATTTGAAAGCAAGGTCGTTTGTCATTTGCCCTAGCCTTATTTTCTTGACTCCATTTCCTCCTGTCAAGCCCTCTTCCACTAATCCCCAGCCACCTACTGGCCTTCTATTCTTCATTTCACACCGGATCTGCCCTCCAGAATGGCTCTCACCTTGATCTTTGCATAGTAAATTCCTTATTATCATTCAGATCTCAGTTTAAATGTCACCTCCTCAGAGAGGACTTTCTTAAATTTTCAATGCAAAGTAGCTTTACTCTCTATCATATCACTCTATTTTTACTGCCTTCATGACACTTATTTTTAACGTATATTTTTAGCCCATTTATCTACATGTTGTTTGTCTCCTCAAACTAGAATATGATCCCAGTGAAACTAGGGCGTTTCTTGTTCACTGCTGTATCCCTACACATAGGCTACTGCCAGACCAGGCACATAATTAAATATTTATAGGTGAATTCTATGTTTTATGGTCCTGCCTTGTCACTATTTAGAGGTCAATGGTTAACTTTACTCCTATCTCCCTGGTACTGGTGATCTTATCATTTCTGCGTCACCTGTAGGCCTAAAGGAATTCCCAGTTCCTTTGTCTTGCCCATTAATGAGCTATGAATTGGGAAGGAGAAGGTGGGTCCCGTGGGGTTACCATTCAGTACTGTTACTTCAGAACATTAAAAGCTCCTAGTTATCTGAAAGAGTAGCTCTCACAAATGGCAGACCCAAATTTCTGATACTCAAGAGATTAACTTTTATAATGTTGTTTTTTGTGGATTTTCTTTAGGAGTTTTGGTTTTAATAATTATCTCAGTTTGAGAAATTTGGGTGCTGGAAATTACTGACCTCAGAAAGTCACTTGAATGGCACAAACTTGGGCTTCCTAGTGATAACGCAGACCATAAATTATAGTCCCAGCATTCATCCCTCAGCCTGGCTCTGGAGATTGTCTCCTTGTTTGTGCTCATTTTATATCATCTGTAGACTTTGGTTATTGTCTGTGTTAGTCTTCCCACTTGGATGTTGGCATTTCCTAGTTTTTTTGGCTGATCCTATCCTTCCATTTAATCCATGCTTTTGCTCCTTCATGTAGATTCAGTTCATTCAGCATGCTTTTATTTTCCAGCAACCAATTTCTCCACCTTGGGCTCAGTTTTTCTTTGGAACTTCCATCTCAGAACTCAGAGCTCAGAAGGCTGTGAATGGTCCCTCTGTTTCTACTTTGTGGTATCTTATCTTCATGTATAAAGTAAAGACGGCTGTCCTCTGCCCTATTAATGGCAGTGATGTGAAGGCTCCTCCTTCCCTGGGATGCTGGTGGCACTCACTGCAGTTTTTTTCTGCTGACCTTCACCATTAAGGAAACTGAGAATGAGACCAGGACAGAGGCCTTTAATAACCACTTTGACTTCTTCCTATCAAGACAATAATCAATCCAAAGTTGTCAAAATAAACCAGGAGCTAAAGAAATACATTTTTTTTTAACCTCCTGTACTTATCAGACAGAGTTAACTCATTAGCAGCCATGACATATTTTGAAGCACCTGTGATTCATTAGGAATCAAACCAAGAGGATAGGTGGCAGGAAAGGTAAACCCATTCCTAATTATACTCTCACTTTCACTTTTAAAATGAGAAACTCATTTCCATGAGAAGCAGTTCAGATTTGCCCAACTTCCTCTGGTTCCACATCAATGATTATTTAGCCTCAGCCTATTAAAAAAATAAGCCAAGTCCGTAAAAGTCGAAATAAGATTAACTGTCATCATCATGCTGTACATTAGATCTCCAAGAACTCATTCATCTTGCATAACTGAAACTTTGTACCTTTGACCATTTCTCCCTCCTGCCCATTCTCCACTTCCGCCCATTCTCCACTCCCACCCTCTGAGAGATCAGCTTCATTATGACCAACCTTTCACTATATCTCTATCTATCAAAGTATCATTTTACACTTTAAATATGTACAATTTTTTTAATGTCAAAGATATCTCAGTAAAGTTGTTTAAGAGAAAATAAAAGTCAAGACTGATGCTGATAATTTAGGAATGATAGAGGATGACATGGCTGGATGACATCACCAATTCGATGGACATGAGTTTGCGCAAGCTGCAGGAATTGGTGATAGACAGGGAAGCCTGGCATGCTGCAGTCTATGGGGCCGCAAATAGTTGGACACAACTTAGCAACTGAACTGAAACATTTTTATGTCCACTGTCTGATTTTGTTTATAAAAGCAGGTCTAGGTATACCAGAAATATAAAACTTGTTTCATGACAGACTAGTTTTTCTAGCTGAGTAAAGAGATTGACTTTCTTATTTTTAAGATCAGTTTATTTGGGGAGAGAGGATAAGATAGAGACATATTTGCAGAGACTGGACTGAGTAGGTTGACTAGTAATGGGGACAGAGATTTGTATCTAGTTCATGGATATTAGCATAAATCATGCTTGAAAAGTGCCTGGATAGATTAGAAGAGTTTTCTTAATCATTCCTTTTTTTAAAAATTTATATATTCATTTAACATTTATATAGTACCATGTGCCAATGTTTCTGCTAATTGCTAGGAATGCAAAAATGAATAGTATGGTCTTTGACCTCAAAAAGATTATAGTTCATTGAGAGAGTCAGACATATGTTTTAAAACTGTATGTAATATCAGGTAAGAAGCATTATAATAAAGGTGTGATATCAAGTGGGTGGCGGGGCGGGGGTGGTCAGACAATGAACATAACCTATGTGACCCCTGAATTCACACGATTATAATGTTGAACAGAGGGATTTCAGGTAAGTTAAGAATTCATCACTCAGCACTATGATAGGGAAAGGCATAAATGTTGTAGGAAAATAGAGTTTCTACATTTGAACTCGGAGAACTGTGTATTGTGGAGTCAGAGAAGAATTAAGAACTAACCAGGAAAAAGGATCGCAGAAAATGAAGCAAGTAAAGCTGCTTTTGGGAAGGAGGAGCGTTGAGAAAATTTTCTCAGAGAAGATGGTCTTTGAACTCTGTCCTCTGGTTAAATCAAGCAACAGTTGGGAACTCCATAATATCAAGAAAGGGATATTATTAAGGAATTGACCGCTCAAGATTACTCAACTCTTGTTCACTAAGCAGCATCCTTTTAAAGAGTTTCAGATGCTGTGTCCACAAAGGGCCAGGCCTTCCTCTTCTCGCTGGTCTAAAGACGGAACAGTGTTGCCCAGAACGTCTCAGGCACTCAGTACTTGTTCCTAAAAGCCCCTTAAAGTGGCATCAGGGAGGGAAAATGATACTTCATCCATTCTGAACAAATAGGAAATTGCTATTTTTGATCTGAAAGACACACACCTCCCTTCCCATAGGGTACACCCCACACTACTCAATTTATCTGTGTCCAAAAGTCCAGAGACTGAATTTGATTGTGCTGTAACTGAACCTCAGGTTTCATTCTGAGTACTTGAGATGTGACACCTCATCCACTAAGCCCTCCTGCCTGGCTTGTTTTTTTTTCTTCCCCAGTTCTAAGATGTTGAAATATTTTTTTTTTTTTTTTGCATTTCTTGGGGCCATCTCTGCTTGAGCCAGGAAATGCCGTTTTTATCAAATCTCATAATAATATAGAGAGATGTTGAAGATTAATGCCTATTGATAATCCAGACTGCCATAAAATGAGATAAGAGGAGAATTTAATAACCTGAAAAACAGTTGTGAAAGAGTGTGGTTTTCTCTTCAGCTGTCTCTTCCATGTTCTTGTTTCCAACCCAGGGTGAGTTTTGATGAGGGCCACTCCTGGGACAAGTATGGTTTCACTTCGGTTCCTCTCTTTGTGGATGGGGCCCTGGTGGAGGCAGGCGTGGAGACCCAGATTATGACGTGAGTACTTCTTTGTGGCTGAGAGGAATCCAGGGGCTTGGTTTCTGCTTCCACGGAGGCCGTGGGTTTTCCCCAGGGAGGCTTACACTGAAGCATTTCAGTGTCTGGGCCAAAGTTTCCTCATCTGTAAGATGCTCACAGCCACCAATTCAAATGGCTACTGATGGGATTACAGAAGCTGGGCTTCTAACAGAAAAGTTAAGGTTTCTCACAGAATTACAGTATTGTAACAAATTTATCCAAAACCCAAGCAAACAGAAAACTTAAGGCTTCAGATGTGTTTTCTCTTTCCAAAACAGCCCAGTAAAGGAGTAAGGATGGGGACAGGGGATAAAACAGCCAACTTACTGAAAACAGGGGATGTTTAAAGGGAACCACCTGGAGTCTGTGAGACACATACACAGAGTTACTGTTGTTCCACTTCAGATTCATTTGCTGTGAAAAGTTTTCCGTAGTCCTTTACAGTGAGAATAGATGGTGGGGATATATATCTGAAAGCTAGATAAAGCCCCTGAGTACTTTCTGAATATTAAAGAAGATAACTTGATGTTTTCTAAAAATATATCAAAATCTAATTCTCAAAAAATGGATGACCCATGTGTGTGTGTGTGTGCACTTGTGTAAATAGAGGAGTGTGGGGGAATAGTTATGTTAATACTTCACCAGTAATACCAAACCACACCTCACCTCATTTTCCCCGGTCCCGAGACTGGAATACTTCACACTTTAATTATTCACTGGACAGAATGAAGGGAGTCTTCTGAGCAAGATTAAGGGGAATTTGCTGTACTGTGGAGTTGTCACAGAAAGGCTTACAGAATGCTGCTGGACTGGTTTGGGGGAAGGTTGTCTTTTTACTGTAAGAGAGACTGCTGTTCTTTGAACCTTTGTGTTCATTAATTTCTTTAAGCTAGAATCAGTCTTCCCAAAGAGACCGATGAGCTTTGAGGAGGAGGCAAGTGGCTAATTCCTATGCTTTACTTTTCCCCCAGAGTGACGTTAAAAATTTATTTATAACTGTGGATATGCAGTTTTGATCAAATGTTATAATCTAGCCCCAGACTGGACCACTTTTACCATGTTCCTCACCTCCACTTCCATCCTCATATCCAGAGAGTTGTCCAGCCACTTCTCTGAGCTTTCAGAAATACAGAAAGAACCCAGCCATGATGGAAAATGGTGCACAAATTGGGGAAAACAAGCAAACAAAACAAATGGACAAAAGTCCAGTCCTAAGAAATTCAGCAGAAACACTACAAAGGGGTTTCTTGTCTACAGCAAGAGTCTTATAGGATTCTCAATGTCCTCATTATTTAAAAAGTGTTTATAACAGAAAATTTGGCTCCACAGTATGTCTTTAAAATTATTTGGAACAAATGCAGCAAAGAGCGATTTTAAATTAACTTTCTCTGAATTTTCCAAATTGCCTGTACAGACTTCTCTCAAACTTCAAGGGTTTGTGCAACGTGCCTTTTAAAGCCTTTTAACACTCATTTTTGAGCATGTTGTTTGTGTTTGGCACATAGACTCTATGGTTGGAAAGTGAAAGACATGATGTCAAACCCTATGAGGAACTACTATAAATCTTTCCAGTGGGTGGATTTCGTTTGTAACTGGCGTCCTTAGGTGCAAACCTTTGCCATGACAGGACTTCTCTAGACAATTCTGTTGTACAGTTTGAGGATTTCCTGTAGAATTTGTTACTCAGGAAGTACAGCTTTAATTTGAGTTTTTCCAGCAATTTCTTTTCATTCTCCTAAAATATCCTCTAAAACAGATATCTTACCATCTAAATTTCTGATTAAAGTTTCTATGATAACAAGTGAACTGTGTGGGTAAGCTGGTGAGTCACTTGATTAATTAAGAGTTAACAATATTGTATGCAAGTTTAGCTGTTCAAGCCATAGACAATATTTAAGATATAGATGTTATTAATGCTTAGCCATTGTGGAGGAGGCAATGGCACCCCACTCCAGTACTCCTGCCTGGAAAATCCCATGGATGGAGGAGCCTGGTAGGCTGCAGTCCATGGGGTCGCTAGGAGTCGGACACAACTGAGTGACTTCCCTTTCACTTTTCACTTTCATGCATTGGAGAAGGAAATGGCAACCCACTCCAGTGTTCTTGCCTGGAGAATCCCAGGGATGGGGGAGCCTGGTGGGCTGCCGTCTCTGGGGTCGCACAGAGTCAGACACGACTGAAGCGACTTAGCAGCAGCAGCAATGCTTAGCATCTAAAGCTTCATCATTTGGTTAATACACAAGGACTAAATATTCAAAGACACTATCATAATACAAATTTTATGTCTAAAATATAAATGATTTGAGAAATATGTAGATATATTTGTATAGTGAATATGTACGTGCAGGTATTTTTGTATATAGACATGCAGACATATACAGGTACACATAGATACACATGTATATATGGAGAGATTTAGACAACAGAGACACGCAAATGAGAGAGAAATTCCAAGGATCTAGGATTGTGGCAAAACTTTTATAAGGTTATACTACTAAAAAACGAGTGGTACCTTTTTGCCAGATACTCTTATTGATGAGCAAATCAAGAAGAAACCCCTGTCCTTGTGGACTTCGCATACTTGTGCATTAAATAAACATGGCGCAAATGACTCTGTCATGTTATGCAGAATACTCTGCCGAGAGATTAAAATATTTTTGTAGGCACTCCAGGAAGCATATCACAGAATACTAGGAATACCACCTTCTTTTTTTTTGTAAGCTGACTTTTGCAAATTATTTCCCATACTTTGTCACTAGCTATGAAAACAATGCCTTCCTTTCTAGAACCTCCTGTAATACAACCACTAAAGAGTTTTAAGTTATGAGTTCCAAGTTCTCTAAGGCAACGGTACTTACACTCCAGAAGATTGTGCAATCTGCTTTGAATTTATCAAGCCAGATGTGGCTTTTCAGATCTGATGACAAGCCCTAGAAAATTGATAACAGCTCTAGAAGATCGGGCAGTGACAATACAAGTGGTCCTAAGGTTAGCTTTTCCCTGTTTATGTAGCAAAGAGGTACACCAGTCCTCCTTTTATTCTGTGTTCTCATCTCTTTATGTGATATATCCTGCATGCTCCCCTATGTGGCCACTCTGAACTCATCTCATGCTTCTCTTGGGTGTTACTTTGAATAATAGTGCTTATACACCAATCTGTACATGACCTGGCACTTCCCAGCAAGTTTAAGGCCATAGTTAAATTCTGTATTTATCTAATCGTAAACGGTAATACTTTTTTTTTTCTTAACTTCAGATGGGGTTTAGTTGGTCACATGGATGTGAAGGAGGTTGATCTCAGGGCTAAACCATTTACTGAAAAGACAATATAGCCCTTCTGTTTTCCTTTCCTCCCCAATAAGACTCCAAGGAGTGTGGTAGAGTTTGTCCCCCTTCTACCTTGTTTATCAAGATCTTTTAAATGGTTAGTAAGCAGAAAAGGAACTAGAATAGTGCATAAGTTTCTTATATGGGATTTGAGACAGGCAGGTGTTTGTCTTTAATGGAATAAAGATGAGTTTTGGAAGCAAACACCCAACTGACTATAAACAATTCAAGCTTCCTATTTTTAAGTTTTCATTAAATCAAAGTTTCTGTAGTATGAAAATGACCCAGGGCCCTTTAGATAGCAGAAGGGTAGTCTCTGGAATGATTGCCAAGAGGCAATTTCTGTCTCGATTTTAGGTTTAAAAAGGACTTTAAAACCAAGTGACCCACTAGGATGACCACTGCTTTTCTTCAAGAAATGGCCATGCAGAGACTGAAGCAGGAGTTCAAAAAATTTTATATATCCCTTATGAATTTCAAGGACAGGAAATTCATTTGGGGATAAGATTACTTAACCTTGCCATTTAAACAGAAGCTTACTAATGATGTAATTCAAATAATGATGTTGGTTATTTGAATTCTGTATCTTTCCTCTTTCTGTTTAACCCTGACTCTGATACTCAACTAGAGTCAGGCAGAAGTAAAAGCATACTCATTCACACTGAGGTTTTATTGCTTTATCCTGTTACATTCATTTAAATATTTATAAGTTTGTGATGGTTAATGTTATGTGTCAACTTGACTAGGTCATGAGGTACCTAGATACTTGGTCAGACATTATTTTGGATGCTTCTGTGAAGGTGTTTTTGGGTAAGATTAGCATGTAAATCAGTAGACCCAGTAAAACAGATCATTCTCCCTAATGTGGTGGAACTTATCCAATCAGTTGAAAATCTAGATAGAACTAAAAGGAACTAAAAGGCTAACTCTTCCCTGGGCAAGAGAGAATGAAGACTTCTTGCCTGGCTGCATTTGAAATGGGACATGGCTTTTTCTTGCCTTTGATTACAACTGAAACTTCCACTTTTCCTGAGATTCAAGCTTGGAATTCCACCACTGGCCCTCCTGTCTCTCCAGCTTGCTAAACCACTCTGCAGGTCTTGGGACATGTCAGCCTCCATAACTGTATGAGCCAGTTCCATATAGTAAGTCTCTCTCTCTCTTTCCCATCCCTACCTCTGTGTCATTTTCTATTGCTATTGCCTATTCCCTCTGTTTCTCTAGAGAGCCCTGACTACTACATAGTTAATTAATTCAAAAACATTTAATGAGATTCTAATATATTTTAGACTCTTTTAACGGGTCAGACACAACTGAGCGACTTCACTTTCACTTTTCACTTTCATGCATTGGAGAAGGAAATGGCAACCCACTCCAGTATTCTTGCCTGGAGAATCCCAGGGATGGGGGAGCCTGGTGGGCTGCCATCTATGGGGTCGCACAGAGTTGGACACGACTGAAGCGACTTAGCAGCAGCAGCAGCAAGGGGTATTAAAGAGGTAAATATAACTCTTTCTACCTTTGAGGAGCTCTCAGTCCATGTATTGGTGTGGGGGGAAATGAGATACACAATCTTTAGGAAATCCTAGTTAGAAAGCCAGGATATAAGTAGAAGAAAGTAAAAACTTCACATATATGAAAGGTGACAACTGAGTCAGTCTGGAATTTTCAATAGCAGTTCACCAGTAGAAAACTAATTTATAGGTAATAGAATGTAAGTTCAAAGAAAGCACACATTTTTAATAGTTTTGCTGAGTACTGTAACTGCAGCACCTAAAATGGGAGTAGATGCATAGTAGAAATCAGTAATTATTGGTTGAAAGAATGAGTGACTTCAAAACAAAGGAAAGAACGATGAGAGCATATGCCTGAGGTTACATGATATTAAGCAGTAGAACCAATGAAGGGTCTTAGGTTATATTTAGGAATTTGACTTATATTCAGAGTGTTCTTGAAATTGAAAACATGGAAACACCACTCCTCTTCTCAAAACCCTTCTTCAAAACTCTTCTCCGAAGTGGAAGGCTTTCCATTGCCTTTCAGATAAAGTCTAAACGCATCGAATGGTCTACAAATACCTACACTGAGTCCATATCTAGAACTCATTTCTGGCCCCCATGCTCTAAACTCCCTTCTCTGATTCACTGGTACCTTCCTGCCCCGGGGTCTTTATCTGTGTATCCATCTGGAATATGCCTGTCTTCCCCACTTGAATAACCAAACTTCTAATTAAGTATCTTTCAGGTCTCAGCTTATGTATTAGCTTTTCTGGCACATCTTCCTTTAGCCCACCAGAAAAGGTTGGGGCTCCATGTTATATGTAGTCCTACCTCATATATTTTTTGCTTCACAACACTTTAGGCAATACATATTAACAAAAGTGGCAGTTTGTTTAGTAGCTTCCCCTCCCTCTTCATCTACCCTTAAGATACAGAGATATGTGTATACATGTAAACACACACACAGGCAAACATGCACACAAGTGCACACACACACACAGACTTTAAGTTCCCATGAGGGAAGATCTCTGTGTACCTTATTCTTTGACTACCATTTGCATCAGTTTTGTACTAGCACTGAGAATTTAACCATATATATGTACTGACTGAATGCAGAAATGAATTTTATAGACCCCAGATATTCTGAAGTGCTCTATGTGATCAGAATCCAGGAGTTGCAAATTATGGGAGCCTGGAGTTGGGGAGGAATCTGAGCGGTGCATGTCTCTGTGCAAATGTGTGATGATGAAGCAGGGGGTAGAATGGCAGTGGGCACAGAAGGGCAGTTAGCAAATAAGGAACATCCCAGGAATTTCTTATTTCCTCCGCCATCCACAGACTCTTTTCAGCTTCCACTTCTACCAGAAGCCAAAGCTAAGGAACAGGCAACCCTCTAACACCGTGGTTTTATAGAGGAATTTGTGTGGAGGAGACAGTCCCCAGCTTGCAGGCATGGGATTTGCTTGCTTTTATTGCTCTTTTTCCCACTGTCTCTTCAAAGGTTATTATTTCAACATTCCCCAGGTAACCTTGACAGGAACCATCTAGTCTAGTCTAATTCACAGTGAAATGTGACCATTCCTATTAGTTAAGGCTGAGAACAGCGCTGGGTGATTGACAAGCCAGAGGGCCTATTGCCATCTCAGGCAGAGGCTTTCCAGTCAAAGAGATGGCCCTGGCTGTTAGAGCACTTGCGTTTCTTTGGTTCCCTGCTGCTGCTGCTGCTGCTAAGTCACTTCAGTCATGTCCGACTCTGTGCGACCCCATAGACGGCAGCCCACCAGGCTCCCCGATCCCTGGGATTCTCCAGGCAAGAACACTGGAGTGGGTTGCCATTTCCTTCTCCAATGCATGAAAGTGAAAAGTGAAAGTGAAGTCACTCAGTCGTGTCTGACTCTTCGAGACCCCACAGACTGCAGCCTAGGCTCCTCTGTCCATGGGAGTTTCCAGGCAAGAGTACCGGAGTGGGTTGCCATTGCCTTCTCCTATTGGCCCCAAAATTAGTGCTTTAAGGAGAGCTCTTTTTTGCTTGGCTCAGATGTGGCATCAGATTCTGCAGTCTCAAAGCAACATTTGAAATTCTTTCTTGATATGAAATATTTTAACCAATTGGCTGTGATTTAGTTGATCCTTTACAGGGGCCAAGGAGAACCTGGTAGCCTGTCACAGGAAAAGAAATCCCCAAAGGGAGGGGTTCAGCTTCCTTGGAAGAAAGCAGATACTCCCTTGGAGGAGCAAGTGTCAGCCAGCTGGCATCTGCTCTGCTCCTTCCTTTTGTGTTAGTTGTCATGCTGAACTCTCCCTCAAACTTGATTTCACTGACGTCTCACAGTAATCCCACCAGGTAGATTGGATTATTGTCCTTGGGCAAGGGAAAACACTGAAGCTCAGAGAAATTAAGTGCTCAGCTCATACATTCAGTAAGAGGAAAGCAGAGCAAGGAAGGTGAGTTTCAAACTTTAGGCTCAGAACTGAAATTTGAAGAAAGGTACTAGAGTTCTCCAAGGATTGTTCACTAAAGGATCACGGTGTTTGGGACAAGAAGGGCAGGGATGTTATTCACCAAGAATTTTAGCCACTGTGCTGCCAGATACGAAGTCACAACAGACCTATTCAAACACAACCTATCTGAAAAAATATGACAAACACATGAAAACTAGAAAACAAGTAAATGGTAAAGGGTTGGGACAACTTGCAGTTGCCATTAAATATCAAAGAAGTGATTAAAATAGAATAGATACGGCTTTGTATCTCTGCGGAGAGGGAGGAGCAAAGATATCCAGGTGCGGGGAGAGTATGAGCAAACACGGAGCAATAGGAACTTGTTTGGCCTGAAGAGGGGAAAGCAAGAAATGGGAAGGGCCAGAGATGCTCTCAGCAAATTGTCTAGGGCCAATTGTCTCGCTGAGTCCCTGTATAAATCCATTTCTAATTGGCATAAATCTCTGATCCATTGTTCCACCAGCAGAACTAATAGCTGAAGTGAAGGGGAAGAGAAAACATTTTTGTAGAAAATTATGCAAACCCCAAAGCTGCAGAGGTTTTAAAGAAAAAAAAAAGGCAAAGACCTTCTTTCTACTTAAGAAACTGTGACTGCATGCTTAGCAAGAAACATGTTCTCAAATACAGCCCTGGTGAACACAGAGACCCAGCCCTGAGCTTAAATGTATTGTTTAGCCTCTAGTGACTGCATCCGATAAAGTCATTGGAAATTAACCAGCACTGCTTCCATTGATCTGTTTTTCAATTCTCTGTTGTTTGCTGGAAGAATCTGATTTTACTTTGCCTGAAGTAAGTCATTCGAGTAATCAGCAAATCCAGTGGAACTCTTAAATCATCGCCTCTCAGGCTGGTTGCTGGATTCAGATCCTTCAGGTTGTCACCAGACTTGCCATCCATTCAGAGGCCTGCTGAGTAAGAGCCAAGGAGTACAAAAGCAGAATTCACGCTGACATAGGGGCTTTGGATGATACTCCAAAGGGCTTTGGATGATTCCAAAGCCCTTTGGGAGATACTGGAAGCTGGCAGTAGTCTGGAAAGAAAAGGCTTATGTGGACCAGTAGATTGCTGCGTGGGATGAGTGGTGACTGAGAGCGTAGATTTTGTAGAGTCATACTCCAGGGACAGGTCTCAGACCGCCACTTACCATCCCTCTGATCTTAAATGTCTTACTTACCTTTCTTAGCTTTGGGTTCCATGTGTGAATGTGAGAATTAAGTGAAATAACTAACACTGAGTGACATTTGAGATGCTTTCAGTCTCCATAGTCTAATGATCAAGATACGGGCCACCTGCAGGAAGAACTTTAGCCAACTAGGAGAGAGGTGGGCAGACTCTCCGTGTAAAGATTTTAGAGTTTGCAGGGACTTTCCTGCATCTGCTTGGTTCTCCTGGTCCAGTGTGAAAGCCACCACAGACAATATGCAGTGAATGGATATGCGATATGGAAGACAGCATGCAGTGTCTTCCAATGAAAATTCAATTATAGATGCTCAACTTTGAATTTCATACAATTTTCACGTGGTATAAAATGTGATTCTTCATTTGCCTTCCCTTCCAACCATTTAAAATAAAAAATTGTTGTTTGCTTATAGGCCATCCAGAAGAGGCATTGGGCCAGATTTGTCCCATTGGCTATAGTTTGTTGACTCTGAACAAGAGGGTACATGCAGTTTAATCTTTTGTGGCTATTATTACAAATATTGAATTTTTGAAATGATTTACACAAGCTTCCCCTATCCATAAACTATTTTAGTTGCTTATGAAGGAAGTGATCTCTTGGTATCCACTGTGATTGGTTCCAGGACACTGCTTACCATAGTGGGTACCAAAAATTCACAGATGCTCAAATCCCTTATATATAATGACATAGTATTTGTATAATATCTTTCTACATACTTTAAATCATCTCTGGATTACTTATATAATATTTAATTCAATATAAAATATATATAAATAGTTCCCAGTGTATGGCAAAGTCAGGTTTTGCTTTTTGGAACTTTCTGGGATTTTTTTTTTTTAATGTTCTATGGTTGGTTGAAATCGTGGATGTGGAACCGGCAGATATGTTGGGCTAACTATATTGAATTGACAAATCATTGGAAATGATTTCCTCATTTCCTTATTGAGGAAGTTTCTTCATTTCTTATGTTAGCCATACAGACAAATCTCACCTCTTTCAGGAAGCCCTCCACAGTTCTTCCAGCTCTTATTTTCTTTCATTAAATTCCTATGTTAAGCTTCTGCATTTGGACCACAGATAAATTGTTTGGTCTACATTTTTCTTAATGGAACTAAAATTTTCAATCAGAAGCATCTTGTGGCATTGAGCCCAAATGCCCATCATCCTACAGGCTGCTGGAGCTATGTGGAAGCTGCCTACTTTCCACTGGTTGAGCTGATTCTTGCCCGCCTCTCATCTGATGTGTACATCTTCTCCAGCTGTATCAGCTTACTCATTGTTCATTTAAGTTGACCCCCTGGCTCCTGTATGATTTTGGGTTTGTGATTCCCAATATCGACCCCACATGCTTAATTTTATACCTTTATTTTTTTCCTAATAGTTCTTTTTAGAAAGTTTTTAAAATATAGTAAAGCACAAAGAATAGTATTACGAATACTTGTGTGCCAACCCCTTGGAATTTAATAAATACTAACATGTTACCATTTTAGCTTTATATTTCTAAAATAAATATGCAGGGTATTCTAGGTACACTAGCCAAGTAATGCTCAAAATTCTCCAAGCCAGGCTTCAACAGTATGTGAACTGTGAAATTCCATATATTCAAGCTGGATTTAGAAAAGGCAGAGGAACAAGAGATCAAACTACCAACATCTGCTGGATCATCAAAAATCAAGAGAGTTCCAGAAAAACATCTACTTTTGCCTTATTGACTACATCAAAGTCTTTGACTGTAGATCACAACAAACTATGGAAAATTCTTAGAGATGGGAATACCAGACCACCTGACCTGCCTCCTGAGAAATCTGTATGCAGGTCGAAAAGCAACAGTTAGAATTGGACGTGGAACATAAGGCTGGTTCCAAACTGGGAAAGGAGTACATCAAGGCTGTATATTGTCACCCTGCTTATTTAACCTATATGCAGAGTGTATCATGCAAAATGCTGGGCTGAATGAAGCACAAGCTGGAATCAAGATTGCTGGGAGAAATATCAATGACCTCAGATGAGCAGATGACACCATCCTTATGGCAAAAAGTGAAGAAGAACTAAAATGCTTCTTGATGAAAGTGAAAGAAGAGAGTGAAAAAGTTGGCTTAAAACTCAACATCCAGAAAACTAAGATCATGGCATCTGGTCCCATCACTTAGGGCAAATAGCTGGGGAAACAGTGGAAACAGTGAGAGATTTTATTTTGGGGGGCTTCAAAATCACTGCAGATGGTAACTGCAGCCATGAAATTAATAGACACTTGCTCCTTGGAAGAAAAGCTATGACCAACCTAGATAGCATATTTCAAAGCAGAGACATTACTTTAACAACAAAGGTCCATCTAGTCAAAGCTATGGTTTTTCCTATGGTCATGTATGGATGTGAGAGTTGGACTATAAAGAAAGCTGAGTGCCAAAGAATTGATGCTTTTGAACTGTGGTATTGGAGAAGACTCTTGAGAGTCCCTTGGACTGCAAGGAGATCCAACAGTCCATCCTAAAGGAAATTAGTCCTTAATATTCATTGGAAGGACTGATGCTGAAGCTGAAACCAATACTTTGGTCACCTAATGTGAAGAACCTACTCATTGGAAAAGACACTGATGCTGGGAAAGTTTGAAGGTGTGAGGAGAAGGGGACGACAGAGGATGAGATGGTTGAATGGCATCACTGACATGATGGACATGAGTTTGGGTAAACTCCGGGAGTTGGTGATGGACAGGGAAGCCGGGCGTGCTGCAGTCCATGGGGTCGCAAAGAGTTGGACATGGCTGAGCGACTGAACCGAACTGATCTTAGGTAGAGTTGGTCTCCTTGGAGTTGCCCATTTCCAAACCCCTTCCCATTGCTTCCTACACTAATCAACCACTGCTGTGAATTTGGTGTATATCCTTCTAGTAAGGGTATTGATACTTTTAGTACATATTTAATTATCCATAGAAATATATGTAGTATTCTTTTGTTTTTAAAAATGTCTAATTATCTAAATGCTATTATTCCTCTATGTGTCTATCACTGAGTATTATCTGTCTTGGGACAAATCCGTCTGATACAGACACATAAATGCTGTGGCCTTCTATTATGATATGAATATACATAGTTTATTTCTCCATTCTCCTACTGATGGACATTTCGTTTTTTTCCTGGTTTGCACTATTGCAGACAATATTGTCCTGCCTTTATATGTGTCTCCAAATGCACACACACAAGTTCTCTGAGCTGCATACCTAAAAATGGAATTGCTGGCTCATGCTGAATTGGTGTTGTCACTTTTATTTTTCACCGTGTTCTAACTGTTTTACATATTGGTCATCTCTGCAGTTATAGTCTGAGGTCTTTTTTAGTCTGAAAGATTCATGAGGTTGGCAGCTGTCTTATTTGTCATCCTCCACAGCCCTGAATGTGGATGCCTGTCCATAATTGGGCTCAGCAGATATGTAAAGAGTGAGTAATACTCTTATTGAACTGAACTGCACACTATTTAAGGATAGGAGCTGAATTTTTTTCTGATTCTTTTTACTTCTTGGTTCAGGATTTGACACAAAGTAGGAGACTGAGAAATGACGAAGGAAAACCAGTCCCTCTTTACCGTGTTCTCTATGGCTTATTTGATTCCCAGATATTTCCTTGTCTCTCAAATTTCATCTCGAACATCCATCTTCTCCCTTTTGGTTCCATCTCTTAGGTTCTCCTTCGTCACCAACTCCTGACTTACCTTTCACAGGTTCATGGAACACACTTCCAACATTGTGGACTTTAAACATTCAAGCCCATTGAAGGAGCTTATTAAATTTTGAGAAAGAGTCAAAGTTGTTTGGACATTGAATGATTTCTTTCAATGCATTTAAAAATCAACTTTCTTTCCTTTGCCTCTTCAAATCCAAAGCCTTTTAGTCTCTTTCTCAATCTTCCCTTCTTCACTCCCGGTACTTATTTTCAAACCTTTTAATCCCTGCCTGTTTTCACCATCTCACTCATCATCATATTGTGTAACTAACACAGGCTTTGCATGCAGGATTCCTTGCTGCTGCTACTGCTGCTAAGTCGCTTCAGTCGTGTCCAACTCTGTGCAACCCCACAGACAGCAGCCCACCAGGCTCCCCCGTCCCTGGGATTCTCCAGGCAAGAACACTGGAGTGGGTTGCCATTTCCTTCTCCAATGCATGAAAGTGAAAAGTGAAAGTGAAGTCGCTCAGTCATGTCCGACTCTGTGCGACCCCATAGATGGCAGCCCACCAGGCTCCTCTGTCCATGGGATTTTCCAGGCAAGAGTACTGGAGTGGGTGCCTTTGCCTTCTCCGTCCTTGCTGCTGATCTTCTGTCTATTTCTGTTAAGGTCTAGTTTGTGTCTCACTTTTACTCAGTGCAGTTCCTCTGTAGCTGCTGACCTCCTTTACCACTAATCCCTCTGCTCCCTAATGGGAAGAGTATCAGGTGGCATGGAAGCACTCAGAAAGTCAAGGATGTGGCCTGAATTTCTGGAGACCAACAACTGCTGGCCTCCAAGCCTCACCTTTCTAGGGCACTGCTCTTTCTGCTTTGATTTGAAATTGGTCCTTGGCAGCTTCCTCCATGGATGCAGAGAAGAGGGCTTATGTAGGCAGGAGGCAAAGGAGGTGAGGGAGCTTAGGTCTTTCACAGAGAACTGAGCTCTGTAGGAACCCCTGAAGAAGGGCACAGGAATCCACCTGTATCAAGTTGCTATACAAGAACATTGATTATTTCTTTATTCAGTGGTATGTACTGAGTACCCACTACAAGGTAGACACTGCTCTAGGAGCTGAGCTAAGGCATAAACAGTACAGTCAGGGTCTCTGCTGATGGAAAGGTGCTATGTTCTATAGGCTCTTCTACACCCTATAAAAGAAAGCAAATTTGTATGAGGCTTATTTCGGCACTAGTATTTACGGAATATTCTCCATAATCAAATTTTTAATGGTGGTGGTGATGATAGTGGTGGTAGCGGTGGTGGTGGTACGTATGTGTCTGTGTGTTACAGAAAGAGAGAGAGGCAGGTAGGGAGAGAGAGATTGCAGGATTACTTCTAATTTCCAAAGTCTTTAACTCTAGATGAGAACTGTGATTATTGCTTATCTCTTAGTCTGAGAAAGAAGAACACTGTCAGTGAATGGAAGGGAATATCACAGAATATTAAAAGTGGTTACGTCTAGTGAGGTTTTTATGTTCCCATCTATAGATTGTTATAGTTTTCAATTTTTATAATGAGAATGCATTCTTTTTATAATGAGAAAATGGAAATCATTTATCAAAATGTACTCATGAAATAAAAAGTAGCTTCCAGATAATGAAAGAATAGAGGCTGCATTTAGGCATGTGTAGGTGATTGTTTGTGTCACACTTACTCTGCCTTTGAGGTCATGACCTACAGAAAGGAAGAGTCTTAACTACCCACCATCACTCCTCAGTGCTAACTAATGCTCTGAGTAAACTAATACTAAGTCATTTCAAATAAGAAAGCTGCTGCTGCTGCTGCTAAGTCACTTCAGTCGTGTCCGACTCTGTGTGACCCCATAGACGGCAGCCCACCAGGCTCCCCAGTCCCTGGGATTCTCCAGGCAAGAACACTGGAGTGGGTTGCCATTTCCTTCTCCAATAATAAGAAAGCTACTAGAACCTAATCAAAGACAAGAAGGAAAAAACTTAAATCCTATTTGTAAAATAAAAATTCAGGAAATTACTTGATAGTGGCTTTGGATGAAACAGTGCTCTAAATAATTTTTTCAAGGTCATCTGGTTAATTTATGCTTCATTTGTAAGTTATTGTGTATTTTAAAAATTAATGAAAGATTTAATTATAGCAGGGTTGCCTGTGACCTTTTGTGAAATGACTTCATCATAAATCTACAGGTATTTCAGAACTGTTTTCCAGGTTTCTAATAATTTGCTCTCAAATTAATGACATCCAGCCAGTGAAAGGCGTCAAGGCAGGGTAAAAGGTTTGAGTTGGGATTTGCGGTTTCCTAGCAATGGCTAATTCTGAATCCTGGACGGAGGTGGCATAGAAGATGGTGTGTGACTCACGGGAATCCACAGCTGGTTTAATTGTTTACTTAGAAGAATGAGAAATAAATCCAGTGTGTCAATAGGGGAAATTGCAAGTAGCCAGACTGTCATTGCAGAGCCTTTGACTTGAAGTGAAATCAAAGTCGTTCGGTCGTGTCTGACTCTTTGTGACTCCATAGACACAGTCCATGGATTTCTCCAGGCCAGAATACTGGAGTGGGTAGCCATTCCATTCTCCAGGGGATCTTCCCAACCCAGGGATTGAACCCAGTCTCCCGCATTGCAGATGGATTCTTTACCAGCTGAGCCACCAGGGAAGCCCACCTTTGACTTGGGGCATATTTGTCTACATGTCAGTGTGAAGGCAACGCCTGGACCAATGGAGCATCCTTCTTCCCTAGTACCTACAAAGATTCTCCCTCATTTGTGAACTGAAGGTTTATGCCTTATTTCTAGCCTGCCGACCACCCATGAAGTCCAATTTAGATTCCATCACCCTCCCTAGTATCTCTGACCTTCACCCACCGTAGGAACTTGATGAGAGCAGCTAAACTGTCTCTGGAGGGGGGCTCATTTCCCAGAGACCAGGATACATCGTTGTCTATGTCATTCTGATGACTCATTTGATCCGTTAGACTATGCAGAGGAATGCTACATCTTAGCACATCAAAGATAATGCTCTCTTAGAAGAACCTAGTAGCTCAGTTTATAGTTCCAGAGTTGCAGGCTAGAGTTTGGAAAACCCAGAACTCTCTAGATACAAGAGCCTTAAGGAAAAGCCAACGAAGTGTGGAAAGTGGGTCTTGGCTAAAGCCTTCCCTAGTCAACCATAGCTCTGGATGTGATCACCTTCCTACCCTGTGTTCCTCCAGCAATTACTCATGGTACTATTGTCATATATGATGTTGCATGATTCATCCTGCAAGATGCAGAGGTTTCCATGAAAAACAGTCAGCCAGGAGAAAGACTTGGGGCTCAGGTGACTTGGACTCTACTCCTTTATGTTCGTGAGCAGACCACTACCTAGGCTTTGGTTTCCCCAGTTAGCAGGTGAAGGGTTTCAGCCAAAGGTTTATCCCTAAGGACCTTTAGTCTTGAGCAGTAAGACTTTATAGCTTGGTTTGTTCATTTTCCTACCCTAGGGACTTCCAACTAGAGGCCAAGCCAATGAAGATTGTCATAGTACATGTACAGGTAGATAATTCTCCATGTAGAAATGCTTTAGACCTTGAGACAAATTGGGCCATAACTGGAGTTCTCTAGATAACACCTTTTCTGCCTATTTCTCTTTTCTATTTACAGCAACTGTGCTTTCAGTTTTATATATTTCATGGTGTTTCTGTCTTTTATTTAAGCAACCTAATAGACCCCCATACCCATACGTCTGTGCCAAACAGTGCAGTCAGATGATTGCTAATGAGTCACAAAATGCTTGACAAGGGATATGAAGTCTTGTTGAAAGCACAGTGCTGAGAATCATATTATAACATCAGCAGCAATCACGTCAATTGGACTCCTGACTCCAACACCTATTCACTGCATAACCTTTTTATATGAGCTATTTAGCTTCTTTGAGGCTTAGCTTCCCTATCTGTTACATGGGAATAATAAATGAGATAATTCACACAAAGTGGTTAGCACATTATAAGTTTCAATAAATGATCACTAATATTGGTGTTTTTATTATTATTGGTGTTATTTGATTGACTTCTGCTAGAATACCTACTGTTTGCAAGGTCTTAAAGTAGAGATAGTGGGAATATAAAAGCATAAGATGTACTATCTGCCCACAAATCCTCAGACATCCAACAAAAGATATGAAATGAATTATCATATTTAAGTCCTATTATATAAAATATGATGGGTAGTTTAAAGTATTCATTTCTTAATTTCTACTAAATATTACAAATATACAACACATTTAAACCTCAGAATTCTTCTAGGTCATGCTGTTATCTTCATTTTGCACATGAGAAATCTGAAGTCTAATTAATATGTATGCAGAGCTTCCCATTGGTCCAGGACTGGGGCTCACATACTGGCCCATATGAAGTCAGCATATTTTATGTTGGACCATTTCCCAGACAACACATGGTACTGCGCAAGGCAAAATTTGTGTAAGTTGAAGACTTGTAAGAGTTTAAAATCTAGTGAAGGCAATACTATATATAGGGACGTATTTTATGAATTATGATACCTGTTGGAAGTGCTAAGGATGATACTCACCACAGAAAAACATGCTACACAAATTCAAAGTAAAGAGATCATCTTTTTCTTTATAAGAAAGGAATAGAGGAAGAAGATATAGAGAGCAAAAAGTTAGCCTTTAAATTAAAATGAAGAAGAATAATCCATGAAGAAGATAGAAAAATCTCAAAATCTGTAGAGTGCTATGTTTACACAATATAAAAACTTACAAAGACTTGAGGAGAAATGGCAGATTTAAAATATCATAGAGGAATAGTTTAATAAATTTCACACAGAGCAAGCAGTCCAAAAGTTCATGTGATTTTGGATATGAATGACACTATTAAGAAACCTGATTTAAAAGAACTGTATATGACCCTCCATGCAACAAATAGAGAATACATTTTTAGAGAAAACATTCAATATATCATTTAATTGACTACATACTGGGCCGTATAGAAAGGCTAGACTAATTCCAAAGAACTGATATCATTGAGATTATATTCTCTTTAAACATTACAAATTGATCAAAATCTTTAAGTGATAAGAAAATAAATTTTAAAACCTTCATCTGTTTCTTTTTGAAAAGAGAAATCAATATGGTCACTACAAAATGCTTAGATTTGAACAGTTTTCCTCCCCCTTAATCTCCCTCCCAAGAAACACTGCATATTATTTGCCTTGGGACTTGCAGAATGGGCAGGAGTTGGACATATAAGATGTTGGGGGAGGCATCCTAGGCAGAAGAAGAGCAGGCACTAGGAAGTCATATTTCTTTTACTGGAACAAATGGAATTCTGTCTGAGCATGAGGAATACTATGAAGTAGCAGGACATAATACTACAAAGGTAGATAGGGAGGCTCTTATATCAAATTCACAGTTCTTAGTGTCATATTCATGACTAAATCTTGTAAGAGTTCAGGAACAAGAGTAGGTTCCTTGGGAGTTTTCTGCATAGAAGTTCAAGTTGAAAAGATGAGTGTCATAGAAGGACATTAGGGGACCTCTTGACCCACATGTGAAGCACAAATGCCAAGTGTAGGGATAGAGAAAAAGAAGGCTTACTTTACCAGCACAGATGTGAAGAGGAGGGGTGAGGAGAGAAGTATACTTAGAGAAGAGGGAGGTGGAAAGTAATGGTGTTTGAAAAACTGAGGAAGCCCTCTGCCTGGAGGAGGAGATTACCATCTGTTCATACAGGAAGTCAAAAGTTTAGAAGAGAGATCCTTTAGACTTTGAACACACTTTTAAGAGAAGGTGGCCTTTAAGTCAGAGCTTGTGTTGGTTTTAGAGCAGGCAAAGACTATAGGAGGCTATTTCTAATGAAAAGCATGGAAAAAAACAAGGTGTGTAATCAGGAGTATATGTGGGTGTGTGTATGTATGTGTGTATATGTGTTTGCTAGAGACTCTGATAAGCATTCCACAGCTATTATTATCAGCACATGTGTGTACACACAAACACAAGTACCTATGTAGAGCAGGCACCTGTAGAAAGGGAAAGAGACCAGTTTGGCTAGGACAGAGAGGGGAGAAGGAAGAAAATTTGGAAAGGAATATGGTGGAATGGCATAGGATGAAATGCTAATTCTAGGAAGTGGTCCCTGTTCTATAACCTGCAATTTCTGAGCAGGAAGCCCTCTGCCTGGCGGAGAAGATTACCATCTGTTCATACAGGAAGTCAAAAGTTTAGAAGTCAAAACTTTAGACTTTGAACACACTTTTAAGAGAAGGTGGCCTTTAAGTCAGAGCTTATGATGGAATGGCATAGGATTAAATGCTAATTCTAGGAAGTGGTCCCTGTTCCATAACCTGCAATTTCTGAGCAGGTGTGTAGTGTCATTGAAATAATGCTCTAAGACAACAGTCTGGGAGCAGGTGGGGGACAGGTTTCATGAAGATGTAGGTGTAAACTAGTGAGGCAGGAGGTACTGAGAGCCTGGAATATCATCTTCAGAAGGAGGAAGCACAGCCAGGAAGAGCTTTGGCTTCACATGAATGTCAGCTTGATTCCCAACTCAGTCTTGACCTTGAGCATGGTCCTAGAGCCACAGTTTTCCTCATCTGAAATGGCTGTGCCTAAGATTCTCAGGTATTGTGTGGAAGATTCAGGATGATAATAGCTGAGGAACATTCAGCAGAGTCCCTGGAGTCTGACAAGCATGCCGTCAGTGGTAGCCATCAATGGTAGCTGTTATTAGTTATCAAGGCGTAGGAGTGGAATACAGAAGTTGGTGGATGTGAGACATTTTGTAGAAGTGTAAGAAAAGGATGGAGTGCCAGGCTAGAGTTTAAGAGCGAGGACAGGCTGAGGGCTAAGTCTCTGCTAATGCAGAGGTTTCTAGCCTAATATTAACAGAAAGAGGAAAATTAGGAAGAAACTGACAGAGTCAATTTTGGCCTTGTTCTCTTTCTTGAGGCAGATAGAGATGAGTGAGCTGGTGGTTCCAAGAACTCAAGGTGCTTGTGCTGGAGTCACTGAGGAAGATAAAGGAAGGGAGTCCTGGGGCAGGTTGATGACAGCATAATATTATCTTAGTTGAGTTTGATCAAGTGTTTCCTCAAAAGTCAGTCTGCAGTGACATGCCTGCTAATCTGACTCCCCAAGAACTGTTCTTTCATTTACGTATTTCCAGTGGTTTCCTAATAATGAATTCTTGTCATTTTCCTCTTGGAAGAATTGTGGTCAACCAGTCTCTTCTTGAAATTTCGTTCAGCTTTCACAACTGTATATAAAGTTGGTGCATTTGGAAGTTGAAAAAAGTACCCAGTTACTATGCAGGGGAGAATCAGGTGACCCAGAGTTGCTCTCCAGTAAAGAGGAAAACATCCTTACAGAGCCTGCTCCTCTAATTACACTTAGTGTGGCATTGTTTCCACCTAAATTATAACAATTATATACCAAGATCCCCTTTGAAATCATTTAATTAACGTGTAGCTAACCCTCTGTGTGGATGGAATTCTAATGAAGTCTTTTACTTTTATAAACTACCTCCCTCCCTCAAATTAATCACTTCCCTCCCCACAAGGCCTACTCAGGTCTGGATAGTGGATTAGAGAAGGTGTGTTATTTAGGGTCCCAGCAAATCACAGATGTTTGTGGGAATCCTAGCGCAGTCCGTGATAACAAGAGGTAGAGATACTGCTGCTATTTTTCCTGAGATTGTTTTCATTTAAACCCCAAAGGACATACAACTCAACCATGTTCTTTGGCCCAGAAATAAGGCGAGATAAAGCTATCACCCCAATTTTGGAAGAAGTAGACAATTTTGATAGATTAATTCTACCCCGTAATCAACCCAGAACTATTTTTTGAGCATCTGTTATATGAAAGAATTGCCAGTGGAGACAAAGATTAGTGACTCTAATTGTTAAATCCTTTGTGTATGGGGTCACCAGGAGATAGTTCGTTCACCTCAAAGTAGACATAAGGATTAAAAGAAAATAAACTCTTGAAAATTGTTTTTAACGAGCCATGTTTCATCTAGACAATTTTTGCATCCTATCCTTTCAGTATATGTGTCACTGAATAAAAATGTTGTGTAAGGAAGCTGAAAGCTTGAGAGATGAAGTGATTTGCTCAAAGTCACCTAGCTAATTTAGTAGTAGACAAGGACTAGGAAAAGCCAGGTCTTCTATTCCCTTACCTGGTATTGCCATGCCCAGACTACCTGTATGTTAAAAGGTAAACAACCACACAAGAGCTTAGGAGGGCACTTTGTTACCAGAGTCACAACAGCACAGACAGAGCAACAGAGGAGGTTAAAGGAGGATAGAGATGCTCTCAGGTTTGTAAAGCCCAAGAAGAAGGTGAATCTTGAGTGGAGCCAAAAACTCTCATGAAAAAAAAAAAATACAGGTGACAAGGTAAAAAGAAAAAGAAAAACAAGTAATAAATTTTAATTGCTTTTTCCTGAAAATCCATATTGTGAGAAGTGGCTCAGAGAATTCATTTATTTTGTTCTGTGGTTGGGAGCAACTTCTTCAAAGGAACTAAAGAGTAGCCTACCCTTTCCAGACAGTCATCTGTATTTTTGTATGAGTTATCTACTTTCTCCAAGGCTGTATAGAAGGAAAAGACACACAAAAGACAAAGAAGCCCTGCATTTGAGGTTAGTATTTACCTTGGAAAGGGAATTTTGAGCCAACCTTATTGAAACCTCTTGATGAGCAGGGCCTTGGGTATGAATCTGTGGGGGTCCCAACAATGAGAATGATGGAGATAGGAATGAACACTTATTATCCACTGGGATTTTCAAGGTATTTCCATACATTATCTCAGGGTTTTGATTATGTTGATGAAAATATGCTTTGAGTTAAGGGAGACTAGGAATACATTTTTGAAAAAAAGAGGTCAGAATAGTTTATCTGACAATGGCAAGAAAGTATGGCTGTGGATGACCATGGTTTGGCTATGCTAGGAATTGGCTTTTTTTGTCAGACTTGAAAATGAAGCCATGCTCTAGAATTGCTTGTTCCACTATTTACTCAGGAGTCAGCCATTCTTTGTCCAGCAACTACAATTGAAAGGCTTTATGTGGTCCAAAGAAGTACAATAACGTTCCCAGCTTTATGGAGCTTTCTCACTCATTGATACAAATTTGACCAAAAATACAAGAAAATTAAATACAATTAAATTAAACTTTTTGTTTCCCAAAAAGTTACCACAAGTGGGATGAATATGCTATTCCTAGTTTATTGGTCATAAGCTCAGGGCAACATTTCCCTAAGGAGATGAGTTTTTATCTGAGAAATTTTATTCTTGTACTATTATTTAAAAGCAGTCTAGACTTTCTCTTTCTCCAATCCAGGACCAAGTAGATCTAATTAGTGTTTATCACCCCAAAGTGAGGGGCTTGTTTTCTAGTCTCTCTGATTTCTCTACTGGGTTCTCACTTCTACAGATTCCCGTTGTGAATATTAACATATGTTCTAAGGTTAGATATGAAAAGGGTTGAGAAATGCTTGAAATTAAGTAAGTCCTTATTTTATCTCCTACTTAGTTTGCTGTGTTTCTGTCATTTCATCTTCCACGACTCTAATCAGAAGATCAGTGAGTGAATTCAATATTGAACAGAGTTAGGGAAGCCACATCTCTGTAAAAGAGACACTCTGTATCAGAGTCACTCATGCCCCACAGGAAGGAGTCCACCATGAACTGATAATGGATAGAGAGATGGGAAGTACATCAGTGTCTGAAAGTTGCCAAGAGATTTTACCCTACTAATATCAGTTGGGGTCCAGTGAGAAAATGAACAAAGCTAGTATGCTAGCATTAAATGTTTAAAATTTTGCATCTGGCACATGAAAGTGACCCCATGGGAGAAGCAGACTAGCCAACTTTCAAATGGAAATATTAGCAAGTCAATTTAGAGTTTGGGGAAAGACCTAGGAAACATGGTACAGGGAAATGTCATAGAAATCAAAGAAATGTAGATGAAAGGAAGTGACCTGCCAAGATTGCGGAAGAGAAGAATCTGAATTAGTCTCCTAGTCCCGACTGGGAACCTATTGTGTTCAGTTCTGAAATGAGCACCCTGGGATCAGAAACAGATATCCCAAAGAGTTGGGAAGACCAACACCGTGGACCTGCTTAGAGGCTCAGCGTCAGTTCAGCTGTGTACTTGGATGTTCCCTGCATCTTCCTCAGCATCAGCCCTGGGAAATGACGACGTCTGAGGGTGAGATTCTCTGGTTACTAACTCTTGAGCTATTCCTTTCCTGTGTGGGCAACTTTGTCTATTAGAACAATCTCTCCTATTTTGTAAACTTCTGAACTTTTATTTCCTGTTATTTTTTAATACTGTAGACATCTCCCTGGAGCACCTGTTTATTGGTCTTCACTCCCCTGACCCTTCCTAAGTCATCTCCAGGTTAACCAGCCATAGTGTTTACACCACTTCTTGGATTGGTAGCTGAAAATTGGCCTCGAATCATAGCACCTTTTGTATTATTTCATTTTATTTATTATTTCTTATATTTGTGCCTCCTGTAACAGATTTCTACAAACTGGGTGGCATTTAAGAATAAACCTTAATTTAAATGAAACGGAAAAAGAAATCGAATTCATTCTAGGCTTGTTCCACCTTTCGGTGGCTCCAGGTGTTTCTTAGCTTATGTCTGTGTAACTCGTCTTCACCTCTGTTTTCACATAGGCTTCACATCTCTGCATGTCTCTCTTCTTTGTGTCTCTTATAAGCATACTTGTCATTGGACTTAGGGCCAGGATGATTTTATCTTGAGATTCTTAACCCACATCTGCAAAGACTTTTTTGCAGTTAACCTGTCACACTTACAGGTTACAGGGAATAGATTGTGGTCATATCTCTTTGGGGATCCACTATTTAATCTAGTACATCATCTTAATCCTCTTTTTTTCAATGGTCCTTAAACTTTGGGAACTGTGAACCCTTTTGAAAATCTGATAAAAGATATATAACTTCTCCATGGATAAACAAACACATCCCAATAAATGCATATTTTTATTTAAAGTTTCAAGAGATAAAAACTCCACCACCACCACTACCAAAGCCCCCAATTCTGGAGATACTCAGTCTATTCTCTGCATTAAAGCTGACACTCAGCACTAAGTAAAAATTTCCTTTGTGATCTAGTCAATGTAAACCAGACCAGGACACTGCCTCTTTGTTCTAGGCAATATACAAAATTCTTCATTCATTAATGCATTCTAAGATTATCTTAAGTATTTTTGGTCTCTGAAGTGTTTACTTATGTTAATCACATTGTATATGAAAATTCTTAAGCTAGCATCCTCATTGTCATCATCATCATTATTTATCCTGAGCTGCAACAAGTCACATTTCTTTTATCCAATACTTATGTAGTTGCCAGGGAAGGACCTGACAGTTTTTTCCCTGTTACATCACATGTTATTAAATTCAGCCTGTCTGTTTAATCTGTCAAGAGCTTTTTGGTTCCTTATTCTGCCATCAAGCATATTGACTGTTTCTTCCAGTTTTGTGTCATCAGAAAATGCAATTTTCAATGATGACCATTATTTCCATGTCATAAAGTCATTAATAAAAATGATGAACAAGGAAGAGCAGACAGCTGCAGATAGCAGCTGACTACACATCCCCTCCCTCCTGGTTGATTTTAATGCCTTAATTGGGTCCTGTTCAGCCACATAATTTTACCAGCACCTGGCTTATATTTTTCATCTTTTCTTCAAGACTGCAGCAGCAGACTCTGTAGATGCCTCATTGATATCCGGGTAAACCATGTGCCCCATATTTCCTTCTTCTGTCTGCCTAGTTATCTTACCATAGAAAGAAATGTGATTAATCTGACATAATGTATTTTGTGATCCATACAATAACTGTAAACTATTCAGAGTAGGCAGAAGTGTTTATTTTTTGTTTAGCATCACTAATATCCTGTTACTCAGGGTACTGCAATCAGGGAAGACTTTCTAGAGGAGGGGGCATTCAAATGTGGGAGGATTTAGATAGGTTGGATAAGGAGGGAAGAAGACAGTCCTCAAAGTTTCTCGCACTGTTTGTTTGTTTTTTGATGAGCTCTTACCCTTATTCTCCTCTTTTAAAACAGATAGAAACTTTTTATAAAAAAGAAGTGTTTTGTTAAAGATTGAAATTTGATTGACTCATGACCTTTCCATGAACTGTATCAGATCTATTAGTAAGTGGTAGAAATACCTTAATATAGACTTGGCATGGATATAGTATATTTGCTACTAAATGTAGCAAGAATGTGATGGAACAGAAGGGATGGCAGAGCAGGTACCCCACATAGTACTGGCCACACAATCTAGGATATTCTAACCCCTCAGCTCCTACTAGTCAGGAGTGAGGTAAGGTTCATGCAAAGACCATACAGTTTTACTAAAGGAGAAAACCAGTCTTTCCCTCGAAGTCTGTTTAATCTTTTTTTCCTCAGACAAGGATCTAAAAAGCTTTATTTAATGTGTAAATGATTATTGTTGTTGCTGTTCAGTCTCGCCCAGTGGTGTCTGACTCTTTGTGCTCCCATGGACTACAGCACACCAGGCTTCCTGGATCTTCACAACCTCTGAGAGTTGGCTTAAGCTTATGTCCATTGAGTTGATGATGCCATCCAATCATCTCTTCCTCTGTCGCCCCCCTTCTCCTTCTGCCCTCAGTCTTTCCTAGCATCAGGGTCTTTTCCAGTGAGTAGGCATTTTGCATCAGGTGGTCAAAGTATTGGAACTTCAGCGGGTTGATTTCCTTTAGCATCTACTGGTTTGGTCTCCTTGCTGTCCAAGGGACTCTCTATAAAGAGACTTCTCCAGACCATAGTTTGAAAGCATCAATTCTTTGGCACTCAGCCTTCTCTATGGTCCAACTCTCACATCAATACATGACTACTGGAAAAACCATAGCTTTGACTATATGGACCTTTGTTAGCAAAGTAATATCTCTGCTTTTTAATACATGGTCTAGGTTTGTCATAGCTTTTAAACATTAAAAGTCATTTCCTACAGTGTATTTTAAGTTATATAATCTACAAAACAATTTTTACTGCATTTCACAGGTTTAATCCACTCCACCCCTCCCAAAGCTTCCTCATCTTTCAGAAAGCAGAAGGAAATGTCTCTTGAGGGGAGTTAGTATTTTAGGTGTCACCATAAGAATATTTGAATTTGGGAAAAGGAGAATTCAGAGCTAGGACTCTGATTAAGTCTTACTGGGATGGAAGCCATCCAGTTCCTTGAAAGACTTCAGTGGGTTTTGGTTCTGGGCATGACTGGTCTCTCCTTTACATCACTGTGATAGATGCCTTGCGTTGTAATTATAAGACATGCCACCCGAGTGGAGTATGGGTGATCAGTCTTCTTTTCTATTTTTCTAGAAACGATTGATCATTCATATTTATAGGGCTATCAACTGCTGGACTTTGAAAAGGTCAGTATTGATTATCTAAGTCATGCAGACAATGTGCTTCTTTGATTTACATAAATATGAGTTCTTTTTATGAGATGACTGATTTTTCAGGGAGGAGGGAGAGAAGGTGATATTCATGTGAGTTAAGTGATGAGAATTTCAACTAAAACATGCTTAGATTCAGTCAGAATTTTGGAGTTGGCAGGATCATACTTTAGATTAGCTAATCCAACCCCCGCCCCCAAAAGAAAAACACACACATAAAGTTTACTTTACAGATGAGAAAACTGAAGCCCTGCCTTTGGACATCAGCAGATATAACAGTAGCGCTTGCATTAAGAAGAAGGCTGGCTATCAAATTAATACCTGTGTAGAAGATTGTAGACAACCGGAAAAGTTTTTCCTTCTGTATACCTTTTTATACTTCATATTCTTCCTATAAAGCACATATATTAATTTTGCAAATATATACATATTCAAAAGCAATTATATATATATATATGTATGTATGTATATATATGATTTTAAATCCACAGTGAATACCGTGTCAGTTGGCTGGAGTTGTGTGGGCAGTGGACTTTACCATCAATGGACTTCCAACACTTGGTTTTGGAAGAATCTTTAAAATCCAGGCTGTAATTCAGTCCTCTCTCTCTCTAGTCTTTGCATTTTAGTGACTGACTATGGGACTCTCTGCTTGTCTTTCTCCTTCCTCCCATAAACACTTAGAGTTTTTGGCCACTTCAGCCTCCGCTCGGAATGGCAGTTGGTGAAGGTGGACTACAAATCAATCTTCAGCCGACACTGTAGCAAGGAGGACTATCAGACCTGGCACCTGCTCAATCAGGTACAACACCGGCTTGGGAATCCTGGCTCTGGAAACAGGGGCCACTGCAAGCCCTGTTTGGTCCTGTTGGGTCTTCCTATTTGGAGGAGGGAAGTAGTGGGCCATCTGGGGAAAATGGTGAATTGTGGGGGTGGGACTGGAATTCACACACCAGGTTGAGCAAGGGCATATGATATTTTGGAACTGCTGTGCACCCTGAATCCTGATCTACTCATTGAAATCACCGAGCAGCCTGGAAGAGAGGCAGCAGTGATGACCTGGGGTTTTAGTGCTACCCATGGAAAATGAAGCCCAGAAAACCAGCACACCCTCTAACGGTTTGATCATCTTACCTTCTAATGGAAACAGTGGGAGCATTTCTCAGGCCATCCTGAAGTCAGGGCCCAGGAGCACTGGGAACAGGACAACAAAGAAAGCGGAGGGTGAGGGACTCTCGCAAGGCAGATATTTAGTGCTAGTCAACACAGGCAGAATTCTTTTGTCTTCAGAACCATTGAGTCCTTATAATTCGTACCAATTTCTTCTCTTTTTGTTCTTGACTAGGAATAAGGACTCGGGCATGGTTGTTTATCATAGAGAGGAACATATCGAGTCCACTTCAGTTTCGCTCTGAAGATGATGTGAAAAAGATGCCAACAGTGGATTACTTTCCACTGGAATTTATGGCAATTCAGGCAATTGCCAAGTGGTCTGTGGGGATGACTGGAATGTTTGCATTCTCTGTAGAGGTGGAGAAGCAGACATCACTGGCCAGGTTGGGTGGAGGGACAGTAATAGGCCAGTCTCCCACAGTGTTCCTCTTGCCTGGTAGTAAAAGATCAGTCTTTTAATCTTGAACACTCCTGAATGGTTCCTAGGAGGGAAATTTCTGCATAAAGTGACCAAAAGAGAATGCAAAGACTAATGCTGGCTTATTTCACTGTCTTTTGTGTTTTTCTGTCTCTCTCACTGTGGACTTTCTTCCTAAGGGGGAGCCTTGCGTCATGGGAGAAAGGAAAATATTCAAGAAACGCAAGCCAGGAGCTCAGTGTGCCCTGGGCCGAGACTCCTCAGGGACAGTGGTCTCAGAACCCTGTGTCTGTGCTGACTGGGACTTTGAATGGTGAGTCTCTTTATGTCTCATCAGCAGTTCCAGCTGGACACTGACTAGTTTGGGGGATGAGAGTGAAGAAGAAGTTGAGGAGGTAGGCATGACTCAGCTGGCCTGCCAGCCTGGCTGCCTAAGGTCCTGGCCAGATGGGATGTCTACAGCCCCAGAAGGAGGAGGGGGAAGCTTTTCACAGGGAAGATCATTGTCCTACCAGAGTGGTGTGTCCAAGGGGACTTCTCGTCTTCAGTTAGCAGCTGTCCTGGAAAGTCCCCAGGAGGAGGGGCTGGGCATGGAGAGCTTAGAGAGCTGCCACCTTGGGCAGTCACCTCCACACATGTGAGCTCGAACTGTGCTCTTTCCAATGAATTCTCTTATCACCATTTCTTTTTTCCTCCCTCTAATGACAGCCAGAGAGAATGAGTTTGGATCTCATCTCTTAGCTAATGACTCACAAATTTCCAAATATTTACCTCCAGCTCCAGCCTGTCTCTTCTCTTAGATGAAGACATTTGTGTCCATCTGTTTACTCAGCATCCATCTTCCCTTGAATTGGTAACAGGGATTTCAAAGTTTATGTTGCCAAGCAGAGTTCTTCCTGAATGCCCACTATTAGAAGCAGTTTTTCAGCTTCTCTTGAGCCCCCCAACCCAGACCAGGTTTTCCAAATTCAGTAAAACACATAGACATCCATTCAGTCCAAATCCCAAGAGAGCTTAATTTTTCCCTTTACCCTCAGGTGCAGGCCATCCAGAAGTCCCTGCACGTCTCTATTTCCAAAACACATTCCAACACAAAGCACCGCTACCCATGTCCATGGCATCTGGATCACCTCAACAATTTACTAATTCACTCTCTATGTCCATTCTGGTCACCTTGAAATCCATCCTTGTTGTTCAGTCACTAAGTCATATCCAATTCTTTGTGAATCCATGGACTGCAGCACAGCAGGCTCCCCTGTCTTTCACTATCTCCTGGAATTTGCTCAAACTCATGTCCATTGAATCAGTGATGCCATCCAACCATTTCATCCTCTTTCACCCCCTTCTCCTGCCTTCAATCTTTCCCAGCATCAGCCTTTTCCAATTAGTTGGCTCTTTGCATCAGGTGGCCAAAGTATTGGAACTTCAGCATCAGCATCAGTCTTTCCAGTGAATATTCAGGGTTGATTTCCTTTAGGATTGACTAGTTTGATCTCCTTGCTGTTCAGTGGACTCTCAAGAACCTTCTCCAGCACCATCCATCCTTAGAAGAAATAAAATTATATTTTAAAAACCCAAGTCAGATCTTATCATTCCTATGTTTTAAATACTCCAGTGGCTTTCCTGCTCCCTTAAAATATAATATAACTTTCTTTCTTTGCTCCACTGCAAATGATTGACCCACTAGCACTGTTCCTTAACTTCTTACTATTCCCTCTTCATTCGCCGTTTTGCAGCCATACCACTATCTCCTGCACCTTGATTAACCCAGACTCATTCCAAGCAAAGGAAACAGCAAGAACAGATATTTCTTTCAAATCTCAGTATGACTGGCACTGTTGGAGCACTCATACTTCAGCAAAAACCGCAGCTCAGAAATGCCTTCTGAGACCATCTAACCTCACCCCTACCCTGGCAGTCTCAGGCATATCACCCTGTTCAATTGTCATCTTAGTATTAATCACAAATAGAGAGATTGTGTGTTTTGATTGCTTTATAATTTGCCTGTCTTTCCCAAGTAGAATGTAAGTGCTGTGAGTGCAGGAATTTTTGACTTTCTTTATTTTTGTATGCTTAGTGCCTCTCCAGTGTAAGGACAAAACAGTTGTACAGTGTTTCTGAATGTTGTTTCTTTTAGGAGAGGCAAAAACCTTCCCAAATGTGGGAATGAGTGATCTCATTAGTAATTGCAGAGTGATTCCATGCTCATGCCAATTGGATGAATTCTTTCTCTGTGTCATATTCAAAAGCTGAAGTTCAGTTTATATATTTTCATTATATTAATTATAGGTTAAAAGACAAATCTAAGGGCTCGGGTAACAGCCTATAAACATGGAAGGGGCAGGACTATGACAGAGGTGCATTAGGGTTTTGTTATTGTTGTTGTTTGGTCACTAAGTTGTGTCTGACTCTCTGTGATCCCATTGATGGTGGCCCACCTGACTCCTCTGTCCATGGGATTTCCCAGGCAAGAATACTGGAGTGGGTTGCCATTCCCTACTCCAGGTGATCTTCCCAACCCAGGGATCAGACCTGTGTCTCTTGCATTGTGGGTGGATTCTTTACCACTAAATGGTGTCTAATAGCTAAATTAAGTCCATATAGGCACAGAACAGCTGCCCCTGCCCAACAGCCTCATGCCCTTCATTCTCATTTCATCCAGCTTGTTTCTTGATTATGTTTGGGAATCCATCTTTCATTTCCTGCTTTCTACCAGGACTATACTGGTAATAGCAAGCAAAGGAGACAATCATGACTGCTCCCAACCTGCTCTTCATCCCTGCCTTGAAAAGCTTGACTTCAGGAAGAATCATCTGAATGGACTGTGCTAAGTTGAATTTAATTTGAATGGCAGGATCCTATCTGTGGCATTTTTGACCCTTTGGAAACAAAGGCTATTTTCATACTTGGGAAGAATAATTTTAATTATTCACCATAATCCAGAAGAATAGTCATAGCATTATATACAGTGGCCCACTCAGATTTATGGTACATGACATATTGATGTCATCCTTAGTATTCAGAATGTCAACGTCAGCCTTTCTTGTGTCCTTCTGCAGACTGACTCCACATCTTTCTGTATGTCATGCCACATTTTCTCCTGTGTCTCTCTGAGTTGTTAGACCCTCACCCATTTGGGGGAAACCTCACAGTTGAAGGAAGAATTGTAACATAAATATTTTTCCTTCAGCAATTACTTTAATATTTACTAGTCTGGAAAAAAAATATCCCAGCTCTGATGCTCAATTTCTGACCTTAGGAAATTTTTTAATCTCTACAACTTCACATCCTGGGCTATAAACTGCAAATGAATAACATGTATCTCATTGGGTCCTAGGGAGGAATAAATGAATTCATATTCATCGTTAATGTGAATAAGGAATTTATCCTAATGGTGTACATAGCTTTTGCTGTTGTGGTTATTCTTAGTCTTATAACCCAGGGTTAAGTGGTCCCCATGGTATTTTTAGCAAGTAAACTAGAGCTCATATATCCATATAAGGACTATGTTCAGAGTTGTACCTTTGAGTGTTATCCATTTATTTCAGTGGTGATGGCTTTGCTTAAACTATTTCTAAATGCTTCTTTGGAAACTGCTATCAAAATGCATCTATAAGTGAAGAAGTGGAGGAAGGGAGCCCTGCTCTATGGTTCTCAGCTTGCCAGTGCAAGAACCACCTGGACCTAACACGCTGTAATGTCAGTGTCATTACTATGATATTTTAATGAGAAGAAAATTAGCATCTGGAATATAAATTACTTGACTGTGATCACATAATCTGGGAGAGAAAGAGATGAGGAGCAAAAGCAAATCTAGCCAAATTCCACATTCTCTTCTCTATATTATGCCATTTCTCAAGAAATCAAACAAGTCTTTGTTATTTTAGATTTACTTTATTTTTCAAAAGAAAGAGTCCCCAAATTTGATTATTCTAAAATTGAAACTCATCCTCAAATGATTTAGGTTAACTCCTGGTGATGAGGTTTAATATAGAATGTGCCATTAACTCTAAACCAATGCCAAATTGAATAGTTTAGGCCATTGGTACCAGAATTGTAAAGTCCATGGAGTTGCAAAAGAGTCAGACTTGACTTAGCAACTAAACAACAATAATTAGAATTGTAATAAGTATATGGCATTCAAGAAGACTTTATAGAATTCTAAGAGGAGATATATAAGATATTATACATTTGCCTTTCTATAGCCAATCATGCCTCATTAAAAAAAATTTTTTTTTATTGAAGGATAATTGCTTTACAGAATTTTGTTGTTTTCTGTCAAACCTCAACATGAATCAGCCATAGGTATACGTATATCCTCTCCCTTTTGAACCTCCCTCCCATCCCACCCCTCTAGGTTGATAGAGAGTCCCTGTTTGAGTTTCCTGAGCCATACAGCAAATTCCCATTGGCTATCTATTTTATATATGGTAATGTAAGTTTCCATGTTACTCTTTCCATATCTCACCCTCTCCTCCCTTCTCCCCCGTGCCCATGAGTCTATTCTCTATGTTTGTTTCTCCACTGCTGCCCTGTAAATAAGTTCTTCAGTACCATTCTTCTAGATTTCATATATATGTATTAGAATATGATATTTATCTTTATCTTTCTGACTCACTTCGCTCTGTATAATAGGTTCTAGGTTCATCCACATCATCAGAACTGACTCAAATGTGTTTCTTTTTAAGGCTGAATAATATTCCATTGTGTATATGTATCACAACTTCTTTATCATTCATCTGTAGATGGACATCTAGGTCGCTTCCATGTTCTAGCTATTATAAATAGTGCTGCAATGAACAATGGGATCACGCCTTATATTAAAAAGAAAATAGAAGAACTTGAGTCTGAGATAAGACAAACAAACACACAAGACTTCAGGCTGGCTTAGTTGTCATAATCTAAGAGAAAAAGCAAAAAAAAAAAAAAAATCATGTGACCTAATAAAGTATTTAGGCACCACTTTTGAATATGGCAAAGAGAGTTTGCTTTCTGAAATTTCTGGGGTTTTTTGCTGTTATGATGACGTCTTGGACAAGGGGCTGAATATTTATTTTTCTTTTCAAGTCAACTTCAGTAAGCATAAGTGTTAGTCATAAATACAGTTTTTCCATCAAAAATAGTTTGTCATTAATGATTGTGCTGGAAAATCCATGTATGGCAATAGTTTCATAGTCCTGCTTCCTTCTCAAGCCTCCTTCCTACCAGGAATTGTTAGCTAAAAAATATGAAAAGCCCAACTTGGTTAGCATAAGCCTTTATGCACATTCTACCTAGCTGTTTCCCTAAATCAGATCAGGTAATGTTCACTGGACTGGTCCAGGCAACTTTTAAATCTGAGAGACAGCAGGGAGTGGAGACTTGGGAGGATGCCAATGGATGCCAAGGATGGAGAATGCCTTGATTCTGGTGAAAAAGTTAAGGAGTGCAGCCTGGATTCACAAAGCAAAGGTATTTTCCACTTGTATCCCTTCTCTACTTGAAGAAGAAAGGCTTTATAGATTCTCAGATGCAGTTATTTGTAGGGAACCATTACCTGGGTTCAATCCCTGGGTTAGGAAGATCCCCTGGAGAAGGAAATGACTACCCATTCCAGTATTCTTGCCTGGGAAATTCCATGGACAGGGGAGCCTGGAAGGCTACAGTCCCTGGGATAGCAAAGAGTCAGACATGACTGAGTGACTAATGCTTTCACTTTTCATTGACTTTTGCTACTCTCACTTCTATGCAGAGTGGGTATCAGTAATAAGTATGCAGTTTACATAAATATGGATGTTTCTACTTAATAGCCTCATAAATCCCCCAGCCTCAGGTTTACTGTAGAGAACCACTCTGAAGCATCCTCCATCGTGGTACTGGTGAGGGGCCAGGGGCAAATCCTCCCTGAGAAGTAAGCAGACTAGTGGGTAGTCAGAAAACAGAGAGTAAGAGGTCTCCTCTCAAGTCTTACGGAGTCTCCTAGGAGGTAGTTGACCCCTGGGAGGTCCAAGTGCATTTGTTCAGTGAGAAACCCGTGTGGGCTAGAAATTATGCCTCACTATTCTCTTTTATTACTCATTCATCCAACCACTCTCACAGCAGAAGTTTTGCTGAGCATCTACTATGTGCCAAGATTTTTAGATGGATAATCTCACTTAATTTCTCAACCAGAAGGAGAGTCTGTTATTTTAGACATTTTATAGGTGAAGAGATGGAGATACAAAAAAATGTTAATATATTTACTTAAAATTATAATAGTCTGACTCCAGCGTCCTAAGTCTCAGTATGTCTTAGTGTTTATCTTCCATGCCCAGAAGGTTCCAGATCCACAGAGTGCATTTATCAAGTGGAAATGTAGATGAGTGAGGGGAAGAGTCTTGGATATGCCATTGTACATAAATTCAGTCATGTCTGAAATCTACTCAACCTTGTTATTCTGCGTATAGAGTCCAATCAATTGTATTTTTTCTATAGATAGCACATTGTAGAAAAATCAAAGATATATAAAGCAGAGTTATTGGATGCAAAAAAGCATGACAGCAAATAATAAAGAGTATAATTGGGTGTTGAATTTCATGATCCAGACCTATGCTGTACAGTATAGTATCCACTAGCCACATGTGGTTATTTGCATTAAGATTAAAAACAGCGAAGTATTCATTTCTTCAGTTAGCCATGTATTGGGTGCTTAATGGTCACATGTGGCTAGTGGTTACCATATTGGATAGCACAGACAGAAAGTTCTTTAGGACAACATTGGTCCTACCTGAAAGTATTGGGAGTATTCAGAACAAAGAGCCCACCAAAGACTGGAGTAATGATGGAAGGCTTCCTGTAGGAGGTGGTGATAGAGCTATGTAGACTTGCTGCTAAGTAAGTATGAGGAAAATGAGCAGCGTATCTAAGAAAGCAGTTACATGAAGGCTGTTGATGCATAGAGGGGTAAGGGCAGATAGGTAGCTTGGTGTTAGATTAGGAGAAATACTTGAGCCATGATTGTTTGGTTTTTCAAACCATTTATGAAAATGGTTGGGATATAATTATCTTTCTATTTCTCTGGCTGTATTTAGGCTTATGCATTACAAAATGATTTGTTTATTAGTCCATTGTTTTTGTTGTGATTGCTTCTCTTTGCTGAGTGTTCATGCTGTGTCTGCTAAAAACCTCTATCTGACCCCAAATCAACCACACTCTATTGTCTCCTAAAATGAGACAGAGACATTTGTGAAATACTCATCCTAGAGCCTTAAATCCAAAATGGGAGACTGGAAGAACTGGGGATCAGTGAGTCTTGATGGGACTGTGCATGGTCTGAGAGTAGGATACTCCCTACCCCTGGGCCAGCAGAGACCATGACTTCTTGGCCAGCTCCAAGGGGATCAGAATGACATCGGCCTCAAAGCTGGCTTAAAACTCAGCATTCAAAAAACTAAGATCATAGCATCCAGTCCCATCACTTGATGGCAAACAGATGGGGAAACAATGGTAACAGTGACAGACTATTTTCTTGGGCTCCAAAATCACTGCAGATAGTGACTGCAGCCATGAAATTAAAAGGTACTTGCTCCCTGGGAGAAAAGCTATGACCAACCTAGATAGCATATTAAAAAGCAGAGACATTATTTTACTGACAAAGGTCCATATAGTCAAAGCTATGGTTTTTCCAGTAGTCATGTATGGGTGTGACAGTTGGACCATAAAGAAAACTGAGTGCTGAAGAATTGATGCTTTTGAACTGTGGTGTTGGATAAGATTTTTGAGAGTCCCTTGAACAGTAAGGATATCCAACCAGTCCATCGTAAAGGAAATCAGTCCTGAATATTCATTGGAAGGACTGATGCTGAAGCTGAAACTCCAATACTTTGGCCACCTGATGTGAAGAATTGACTCATTGGAAAAGACCCTGATGCTGGGAAAGATTGAAGGCAGGAGGAGAAGGGGATGACAGGAAATGAGATGGCTGGATGGCATCATTGACTCGATGGACATGAGTCTGAGCAAGCTCTGGGAGTTGATGATGGACAGGGAAGCCTGGCATGCTGCAGTCCACGGGGTTGCAAAGAGTCAGACATGACTGAGAGACTGAACTGAACTGATAACAGGGGTCAGGAGTCTCAGTTATCACCTTTGATTGACATCCCAACAGCTGTGTACAATCTTTAGCAAGTCATTTTTTCTCTTTTTCTTCTCCTTTCCATTCTGTGAACTGAGGGGATTGGGTCCCAGTAATACTAGTCTCCCTTTTCTGACATGCAGAAACTGTTTGGTTTCTGAGCCTTTCCTTATCTGTCCCCTCTCTGGATTGTTTGAGGCTTCTCTCTGGGTGGGATTTTGAGGACACACACGCCCCTGGAAATGGACAATTTTCCCCTAAACTTTTAGAAGTTCTCAACCCATTTACAGTCAAAGAAGACACAGAGGTGACTTACTTCTTAAAGAAAACTACATGTGTGTTTGCAGAAGCTGTGGCAGCTTCCTTTCCTGAGGCGAATCGAACTTTCTGGCACATTCTCTCCAAATGTCACAATTCAAGAGAAAAACACGTTTCCCTAGGAAGCTGGAGCAGCAGCTGGCCCTGCTTATTTGCTGAAATCATAAAAACTTCAGAGCTGGGAGGGGACTTGGATAGGATGAGAGATTTTATTCAATAGTATACATTTAGCAGAAGGTAATGAAGAAAGCCACAGCTTGGGGGCAGCTAGTGATGTTTCCATTAATGTTATTAAATATTAATGCGGTGCTTTTTCTCTTTGGGGCAAAGCAGCATGGCCTTCTTTAATTACTGCATCACAAACAGGTAGCAGAACTGAACATTACTGCTAAAGATGGTTACACTGAGCAAGGAGCATATGACATTTCTCTCCCTCATAAAGCTGCTTAGGAGAGCACCCTTCCTTCGAAAATTACAAATATTTCTGGGATGAACAGGACATTCAATAGATTTACCACATAAAGCTATCAGGGGATTTTGTAGTAGTGCGGGCCCATCACAGCCCAAATCCTTCTACAGGTAAATAATACTTTGAAATCAGATATTCAGTACTGTGCTGGAAAATATTTAACTACTGGCTCTCTGGGCTTCCCTGATAGCTCAGTTGGTAAAGAAGTCACCTACAATGCAGGAGACCTTTGTTCGATTCCTGGGTCGGGAAGGTCCTCTGGAGAAGGGATAGGCTACCCACCCCAGTATTCTTGGGCTTCCCTTGTGGCTCACCTGGTAAAGAATCCACCTGCAATGCGGAAGACTTGGGTTTGATCCCTGGGTTGGGGAGATCCCCTGAAGAAGGGAAAGGCTACCCACTCCAGTATTCCAGCCTGGAGAATTCCATGGACTGTGTAGTCCATGGAGTCGCAAAGAGTTGGACACAACTGGGCAACTTTCAATTTTCTCAGGAACAAAGAAGTAAATAAGCCCTTATTAGTAGTGATTGGGGATTGCTGTAAATATCCTCATGATATATGATTTCATGCTGCCAACATGACATCACTGAACGAAGAATTAGGAAACACAACATGTATTTCTACCATACACAGGTACACAGACATAAATGATTTCAAGAGCATATAATGATTATATCATGACATCTTATATGTAGTATTTATTGCATATAGTAATAATAAATGCAGCAAAATAATGGAATTTCTGTGTTTTAGGTATTATCTTTTGAATATAAGTACAATTTTGTATAAAATTTAAATCATTATTTAAACTATGTTTAACAACCTTAACTAACTCACAAAGTTCCTGGAATTTTAAGTAGGCTCTCATGGGCTGTTAGCAGCTGGCACAATACTAAGTCCATATGAACTCTCAGGGGGCAGATCTTCAATCATTAATTGGGAGGCATGGCAAAAGATTACCTTGACAAACATGTCCCATTCTCCTTTTCTTCCAGTTTCATTTAAACTCGCCTATTGAAGCTGGTCTTGTGCTTCACCTTTTTGTGTAGCCATCTGCAATGACTCGAGCTCATACTCACTCCACAGACATGTTTTGAACTCCTGGATGCTTTGTGGTACACACTGGGAAGTTAACCATAGGCTCACAGTCTCCCTGCAGAAATAGACCAATGCAATGGGATAATTAGTGTGATTATTTAAAAATGCAGTGAGAGTACCATTTACCCACTAAATATTTATTCAAGACCTGCAGTGTCCTATTCTAGAGCCTAATATTGCTGAACTAAAACAACAGAGGTAACTGCCCTTTTTTAGCCTCAATGTTTCCCCAAATGGTAGAGCCACCAAGATTTGGTTTTAGAAAGCAAGGATGGCTTCATCAGGCATAGCTATTGAAGGATGTTTAGGAAACTGCCTAATACAGAAAAGGGTAGAGTGCTTCAAAAGCTCCAGGGAAATACCACATACAAAGACAAAGAAGGTTGAAAGATTGGTCTGAGTTTGGTTTGGAGGAAGGTGGTGAGAAGTAGGGTGGGATCAAATCCAGCAGATATTTATATAATCGCATCAGTCAATTGGTACTTCTAAACTGTACTGCTTCATACTGTGTTACATTGTACTCTGCTTCAGACTGTATTCCTGCTCTTTTGTTGGATTGGAGGCATGGTGTCTTCCTCTCTCCAAAAGACTGAAAACCCCTTGAGAATAGGAATGATGGCTCTTCTTTCACAGGACAGGGCACATACTGAATAATAAATAAATGCAGAATTAAACTTTTCTTCCTCTCTTCCTTTCATTCCTATCCCAGGTGCCCACATAGACAATTTGCCTCTATTTTCACGGATCTTTAATTAAATCATGTCTCAAAAAATATGGGAATAGAAAAAGAAAGGGGGAGTGAGTCAGGAAAGAGTTAATTTCCTATTGTTGCATGTTTCATTAACACTCAGTGAATCGATATTCAAAGGTCCAGATTGTCTGCCTTGTCTTTGGGTTTCAGGAAACCCTTGGATGCTTGACTTAGAAAGACATGACTTCTGCCAAGTGAAGCCACCTTCAATGACCTGGAGTTGGTTGTAGCAATAATGCCTACTTTCTTATTCTTTTTCTACCTTGGCATTTACAATTCTTGGCATTTTATAAAACCTCAAGAAGTAAGGCAACACCATTTACATTTCCAATGGGAGCCCTCTTCTCACACCACACACTGGTCTTTGACTCCCTCATTTTGGAGTGCTGAGGGAAGAGGAAGGGGATCATACCTGACCTTTCTTCATTTTATTATGGCTCGGCTTTTACAAAAACATGGAGAAGAGCTACGGTTTAACTTTTGTGGGTTTTTTATTTGTTTCCTAAAGGAAATGGGGCTTGTGTTATAAATAGTTGGGGAAAGTTTGAAAGTGAATGCAAATGTGTATGTGTGTTTGAGAGAGAATTTCAAAAAATATGAAGATAAAATCAATGAAATCCATTTTGGAATAAAGTGTGGAACCATATCACATAAATAAATCTTTACTTTTAAAATCATCTTCTTGATTGTCATCCATTTATTTCAGTAAATCCACTGTGACCCCAAATAAGCTTTTAAGATTATGACATCCCTCACACCCACCCAACCTAGTGTGCCTTACTCATTCACACCTTTTTAAACCTGGACTCTCCGTTTGCTAATCTACTATGTCTGGAGAAGGCAATGGCACCCCACTGCAGAACTCTTGCCTGGAGGATCCCACGGACAGAGGAGCCTGGTAGGCTCCAGTCCATGGGGTCGCTAAGAGTCGGGCACGACTGAACAACTTCACTTTGACTTTTCACTTTCATGCATTGGAGAAGGAAATGGCAACCCACTCCAGTATTCTTGCCTGGAGAATCCCAGGGACCGGGAAGCCTGGTGGGCTTCCGTCTATGGGGTCCCACAGAGTCAGACATGACTGAAGTGACTTAGCAGCAGCAGCCGCAGCATGTCTTCTGTACACTGGACTCCAAATGACTGAGTCTGAAAATCTGTTTTCAAAGCATGAATTTTGCCCCTACTGGGAATATTTAAAGAATGTGTTTGGCTTTGGGGATGGTTAGAGAGATATATTTGTGTTTATATGTGTTTGTGGATATTTTCACATTTGTGCATGTACAGCAGTATTCAATGTTTATTTTCTGGACAGTGACTATGGCTATGAGAGACACGGAGAGAGCCAGTGTGTCCCTGCTTTCTGGTATAATCCAGCGTCTCCATCAAAGGACTGCAGCCTTGGTCAAAGCTACTTTAACAGTACTGGGTAAGTAATTTACCTGAAGGAACCCCGCTCGCTGCCTTCCTATTTCACTGTTCACTAAGTTGGGATCAGAGGAGCATTGCTAGTGAAGCAAGAAAGAACATAGAGTCTGTTTACAGCAGGTGGCTTCTGAAGAAAGTTGAGGGGTTCTTTAGCTGAGCCTAGCTTTTTTGAACATAGAAGAGATTTCTGATTACCCAGATTTCAATGCCTTTTGCTATTTGCCTCTGAAATATCATAGCTATTATTTTAGTCAGGTCTTCTCTTCTGGAAAGAGATGCCACCATATTTTCCAGACCCTGATGGAAATAAATTAACACAAGTGGTATGCAGATATTATGGTTCTCTTTAGTGAGAGATGAGCTGACGCTCTTGTGGACCAATGATGGAAACGGAAAAAAGTCCCATCCTGGGAACTCCTGGAATAAGAAGCTCAAGGCACACTTTCTGTAATTGTCAAATTATGTATATTTCTCTGTTACTTATTACTTCCTCCTTTACTTTGCCACTTCGGTGACCAAGTACAGATTTGGAAAGCAGATTGGTGGTTGAAGACAGCGTTTTTACAATTTTATGTGCTATGAATCACCTGGGGATCTTGTTAAAAGGCAGCTCCTAATTTAGGCGATCTACAGTGGCACTGAAATTCTTTATTTCAACAAACTCCCACACATTGTTGTCTTTGCTGGTCCCAGCACTCATCTTTGAGTAACAAGGGACTAGAATCCAGTCTGAACTCTTCCAGTGGATGGATCTTCTAACGTCTCACACAAGTTACTCACCATCTCAGTATTTTTACTTTCAGTTCAGTTCAGTTCAGTCGCTCAGTCGTGTCCGACTCTTTGCAACCCCATGAATCGCAGCACGCCAGGCCTCCCTGTCCATCACCAACTCCCGGAGTTCACTCCGACTCACGTCCATCGAGTCAGTGATGTCATCCAGCCATCTAAAATAGTGGCCAGAGTACTATCTACATAACTGATGTCTAGAAAGAAGAAAAAACATGATGGAAGAGATGTATCGAGTGGTCTGAGATACTCTGAGAAGTATACATTTTTTTTAGCCAAATATTTGGTTCTTAGAGAACTATTCTTGGGATCTGAGCTGAAGTTTAAGCACTGTTGACATAATTTTATTGTAGATGACTGTCTTGGGAGTTAAGTCACTCAAACTACAGATCCTGCAGAGTGAAATTTAAAGACCTGAGGTGTTAGAGAATAAAGTTTGAGGTTTGAGAAAGAGAAATGTAACAGGCATATATGACCAGCTAGGCCAGGTCTCAGCCAGAGCACACCTGGACAGAGCAAGCAGGTAATTGCATTAGAGCTTCTCGTATGATCATGTGATATGTGGACCCAATTTTAAGCAAGTTCAGTGTGCCAAAACCGCTAAAAGCCAAACAAATAATTCAAGAAGATAAAAGGGAAAAATTACTCTTTTTTTTTTTTTTTTAAAGATTCTCTAAAAATTCCTATACATACCTCTAGGTTATTTAAATGTTGGCCTCTGTTACAAATCATCCACCAGCTGGCCATAGTTAAAGAGCAAGAGTGGATGATATCAAGTGTACATTAAGATGTGACATCCTCTAAAATGTCTATCACAGGTAAAGCTCAGTATGTTCTAAATGAATAAAGGTCAGCAAGAAGCTATAGATTATGAAAATTTGATTATATAGACCAGTGCTGACTGAAAGAACTATACTATAAGCCACATCAGTTCAGTTCAATTCAGTTCAGTCGCTCAGTCATGTCTGACTCTTTGCGACCCCATGAATTGCAGCATGCCAGGCCTCCCTGTCCATCACCAACTCCTGGAGTCCCACCCAAACCCGTGTCCATCCAACCATCTCATCCTCTGTCGTCCCCTTCTTCTCTTACCCTCAATCTTTCCCAGCATCAGTTTCAGCTTCAACATCAGTCCTTCCAATGAACACCCAAGACTGATCTCCTTTAGGATGGACTGGTTGGATCTCCTTGCAGTCCAAGGGACACTCAAGAGTCTTCTCCAACACCACAGTTCAAAAGCATCAATTCTTTGGCACTCAGCTTTCTTTATAGTCCAACTTTCACATCCATACACGACCACTGGAAAAACCATAGCCTTGACTAAACGGAACTTTGTTGGCAAAGTAATGTCTCTGCTTTTTAATATGCTGTCTAGGTTGGTCATAACTTTTCTTCCAAGGATATATAACTTAAAATTTTCCAATTTCCACACTGAAAAATATTTTTAAGTGAAATTAATTTAATAATATATTTTATTTAACTAAACATTCTTATCATTTCAACGAGCACCACTAACCACATTTTAAGTGCTGAGTAGCCACAGGTGAAAAGTGATTAACATATTCGACAGGGCAGCTCTGGACCCACTGTGAACTCAGTTGGCAATTAAAATAATACGTGTCTACAAGAGGATATATTGTAAGTTCACATTAGCAGTAACTACATATAACATTTGCTTGACATCCTCTTGAGATCTCCTGATGAAGATGTTGGGCTAGTAGTTCAGCAGTACGTGGGGGTCAGGGAGAGACAAAATACCAGGTATAATGGAGAACAAATATCATTCATATAGAAATTTGCTTTCAAGGCCACCAGAAGAAGGCAACATGGAGAGACTGGTTAATTACTCCTGACACACAGAGGGAAAGAAGATGTGATGTGGTGATGACGATGATGGCCGTAGTGGTGTCTGGGGTGCATTTATTTTATGTGGTTTTACCAGAACATTGATTTTATGCAGCTTTACGGATAGTGATATGCCTGGAAATAAAGTCTGTCATGCAGGTCAGGGCTGTGGGCAAGCTCTCGCCTTGGCTTCACATGCTTGGGTCAGCGGTCAAGAGAGATGCATGTCATCACCGTGCCCAAAGATGCTCTTATCTTAGACGGTCACAGTGTTTATGGGGAGATTTTCCCATGCAGGCTTCTTCTCTGAGACAGTTTTATCACAGCAGGATCAAACAGGAGTTTCACAAGTGTGCTTCTGGTCTGGTGTTAGTGATGAATGGGAAATGAAATGTTAGCAAGGAAAGAAAATCTGCTATAAGAGTCCAGTGGCTCCAGAGTAAGAACTAGTAGGTGTTAGGTGATGCAGTGGTGTCCTGGCGGTCAAGGGAAGACAGGAAGAGGCTTCCTGAGGAATCAGAGTTAGAAGAAGGCTGATCTTCTAGCTGCTTTCTGGCCTCAGGGAGGTAGAAACAAGTCTGTCTCTCACAGGGAGAAGAACCTGCTTTTCTTGCTTCCCTAGACCAGTGGGTCTGCCACTTCCTGCCTCGTGCGTGAGTCAGACATTGATTTTTCTTGGCTGGTTTAGACACTGATCTGATCCGTGGTTCACCAGGTAGGATCGATAATAGTGTTTAAAGAGCTGCTCTTCCTGAGATGAAGGGATAGTGGCTTCTCAGCATTTGTTTAGCTTCCTAAATGGCTGTCTTCTCTGGGACTCAGACGTCAGGTGCAACTGTGTGGAATCTCTGTCTCGCTCTTGCTCTCTTGCACACTCTACTGAACGTGCTTCACACAAGCACACACACATGTGATAAACCACACCACTGACAACGATCAATACCCCTTAGGTACCGGCGAATCGTGTCCAACAACTGCACAGACGGCCTAAGGGAGAAGTATACTGCCAAGGCCCAGATGTGCCCTGGAAAAGCCCCACATGGCCTCCACGTGGCGACGACTGATGGGCGTCTGGTGGCGGAGCAGGGGCACAATGCAACCTTCATCATCCTCATGGAGGAGGTAGGGGACCCCCTCCTGGGCCTCTGAGGTCAGAACTCACAAATGGGTCATGTCCCACATCCAGATGGGAAGAGAAGAAAGAGCTTGTGTTCCCACTAGTCCTTAAAACAAAGTCAATGGTGAGAAGCACCACTTGTGTGATAAGATGGAAGGGGTGAAAGAGGGCTTGGGATGTTTAGGGACCCTGTTCCCTTCATCCCACAATACAGACCTAGGCCAAAGGGGTCCCCTTGTGTCTGAGCAGGCGCAGATCTGAATATATTCTTTGAGGTACCCCTTTAGGGCCTGCGTCGTTAAAGGACTCTTAATTATCATTAGACTGCATACTATAAACATTGCCAGAATGGAATTTACATTTTTTCCTGTTTGTTTCAGGATCCTTATTTTTTTTCTTTTACCCTTAACCCCACTAATTAGAAAAGCCCACAAGATTTCTAGAGAGTCTTCAAAGTATGAGTACTTGAAAGTATGAGGATGTGGGAGGGTGATCCCAATCCTCTAAACTTATTTTTCTAAAGAATGTCAAAGAATGTCATATGAGTTGACTTTCCATCAGCTGCCTGCTCCATTAGTTCACATTTTAGGTCATTTGCAGTCTGGGGAGTAAAACCAGACCAGATTCACTCATTCTGGATAGAATAGCTCTGCTGTATGTTTCTTTGCTTCCTATATGAGTTGTTTCATCTGTTTCCAAACCAGGGAAGTTTTCAGGCACTCCTTGCTGAGGCGCTGGGGCAGGGAAGTTTGCCTGATTCACAAAGCCATCTACCTTTAAATGCAAATTACTGTGTGCTCTTGAGATCTTGGAAAGAGAGCAAAGCAGGCCAGGAGTGTGTCCCCATGCCCCGCCTCTGCCCAACTGTGAATACTTTAGAAATCTTTAAAGTCTGGCCCACACTGACAGGACAGTGAGGGCTCCTTATCCTGGGTCGGCACGTTCTTTAGCCTTTATCCACACTGGGTGCTTAAATTAAAGAACTTTAATATTCAGAGGAGGTCATCATCGCATTCCCACTAGGGAGTTTCCAGGATCAGCTCTATTAAAGCCTTCTCTTGAATGGATGTGAAGAGCCATGATCTTATCCATTTGAATTGCCTTCAGTTCATTTCCACTTTAATTTATATTCATAAACTCAAGGGTAGTTGACATTGTGTTGGGGGCAAGGTAGCACCTATCAATATTTTACTCACATCTGGGTTGCCATGGCGGGAGAGACAGTGAAACTGTGATGAATGCACAGTCACTGGGCAGGAGAATTGGCTCATAATTCCAAAATGATGTATTTCTCTTCTTTCTTCTCCATCAACAATCTTTGTAAATAAGCAGAGAAACCTGATTCTTCTTTTTTCATCCAGAACCCTTATCTTATGGTTAGGTTCAGTTGAATTTATCCAAACTGTCAGCCCAATAAAGTGGGATGAAGTACAAGAAAGTTCAAGTACAATGTACAAGTACAATGAAGTACAAGAAAGGATGGGGTTCAGTGTTAGCTCTTAGGAAGCTAAGGATCGACTTGGGGTGGTAAGATGCACTCAACTAAACCACTGACATCACCTCCTCAGGTGGGCCCAGGTGGCTCTTGGCATCCCTCGAGGCAGAAATACCTGTGAGCTGAGATGGTCAAAAAATGCTTCAGGGAAGAGGGGGCTTAGGCAAGTTTAGGGAAAGCCAAGATCAACAGAGCACAGGTATATTTTCAGCAGGTGTGCAGTATTTATCTGTAGAATGGAAATAATTATCCTATCTCACAGAGTTATTTTGAAGGTGGTATTATATAAAATGTGTTAAGCGATTAGCATCATGCTTGGAACCTAGTGATAAATACTAAAAAATAGGAAAATTCCAATAACAGCACGGTGGTTGAGAGTACTGACACCAGACTACTTGGGTTCAAAACTTGGCCCTTCCACTATTGGCTACAGAGGCTTTGGTCTAATTCCTTTAATTCCTTTATTTGTGTCCTCATTTCTAAAATGGGAACAGTAATACTTTCTACATTTTAGAGTTATGAGGGGACTAATTCCTTGGAACTGAAAAGAAGCTTTATCAGTGTTAGCTGTTACTACTATTATTATTATCATGAAACAAGAGAGGAACAATTAATGTCCATGAGCGATCGAGGGAGGCCCTTGGCTTCCACATTTCAGAGCTTCATAGAGGCTCTACCTTCTCCATAATTGCTAATATCAGCCACATCAGGCTACCTGAGTTTGGGCATAGAAGGGCAATAGACCCATAGTACCTGTTCACAGTGCCCAGTAGCTATCAGACAGAGTCTGATGATTGTGTTGAGAGTGTTTCAGGAGGGTGTTTGAGGGAGATTCAGGCCTCTAGGGGTGATGCTGAAGGCAGAGGACCAAGCATCAGAGAGGAGTCGGGCTGGACCATGCAAATGGGCCCAGGCCAGCTGCTATTCCCCTTTGCAGGGTGATCTCCAAAGGACAAACATCCAGCTTGACTTTGGGGACGGGATTGCAGTGTCCTACGCTAATTTCAGTCCCATTGAGGACGGCATCAAGCACGTGTACAAGAGTGCAGGCATCTTCCAGGTGACAGCCTATGCGGAGAACAACCTAGGCTCAGACACAGCGGTCCTCTTCCTGCATGTGGTTTGTAAGTAGCTTGAACCACCCCTCCCTTACTCTGCTCCCGGTTGACTACTTCTTCTGTTCAGGCTTCCTGAGATCCCTCACTGAGCTGGAATTGGTATGACTACTACCACAAATGATAACCCCAGTCAAAAGACAGATGTGAGTTCATCTATGTTGGCATTTCATGATGCTAAAGTAGACGGATTATTTTGAAAATTTGGAAAATGTTACCACCTAGTCTCTCCTTTTCAGCTCCACTCTGTTCTGATGTAAGTGTGCACATGCAAACACATATTTGGGTAAAAGTCCCTTGCATTGGAGGCTGCTAAAATAGAGGGAGAGAGGAACCATCTGGTTCACAGCCACAGGCTCATTTTTAAGTTACTCTGAGTGAAGGCAGCACAAATCAAAGTAAATTGTTCTTTCCACTGAAAGAGCCAAAGAAGGATTAAAGAAACACGTGCCCAAATTGTTTTATATGTAGAACTGAACACGTAAAGTAACTTAATTCTTACACCCAAGGTTACTTCAAGTTTATCCCAGATGTAAATAATTCTAAGAACTCCCCAACAGTTTTGTTGTCCTAGAATTTGTTTCATGGCTGTTGGCTGTTGCTTGAAAAGTGAAAGTGTTAGTCACTCAGTCGTATCTGACTCTTTGTTACCCCAGGGACTGTAGCCCACCAGGCTCTCTGTCCATGAAATTTTCCAGGCAAGAATGCTGGAGTGGGTAGCCATTCCTTTCTTCAGGGGATCTTCCCGACCCAGGGATTGAACCCCCGTCTCCCACATCACAGGCAGATTCTTTACTGTCTGAGTCACCAGGGAAGAAACCACCAGTTGAAGTTCCAAAGTAGTGTGTTAGTCCTGGATTTATTTTGTGTCTTTGATATCCTGGAACTTGACTTAGATAAATTGAAACCTAAATATGATTTAAAATGTTGGGTTAAGGAAATGTTGTTTTGGGACTGTTATTGGTTTCCTATACTTTGTAGTGATAATCATGGGTCTAAGGACTACTGTAGTTTTTACTTATACACCCCACAAGAGTTTAGAGGCTATGCTATATCTGATGGTCTTCCCAGGTGGCTCAGTGGTAAAGAATCCACCCACCAATGGAGGGGTCACAGGAGATGCAGTTTCGATCCCTGGGTTGGGAAGATCACCTAGAGGGGGAAATTGCAACAAAACTCCAGTGTTCGTGCCAGAATAATCTTATGGACAGAGGAGGCTGGTGGACTGCAGTCCGTGGGCTCTCAAAGTTTCAGACATGCTGAGCGATTGAGCACACACACTCATACATGCTACATATGGTGAAAATTAAATGCTTAAAAGAACCTAGGTGAACATAAGAGACACTTTTTCTATTAACAACTCAGTAAAAATATAAAAACCCTACACTTAAAAGTCCGTGGCAGACAGTGACTAGCTGGTCTCCTAGCATTCTGGTTACACTAATAGTATAAGGACCAGCAGCGATGAGGGAAGTGCATGGAGAAAGGCCTGGATGATATATCCTTAAAGACACCAAGCTAGTGGACCATGGGGTAAATGATTTCTTCTCTAAAACTTCTGAACTTCAGTTTTAAAATGGCTTAATTCTAACTGGTACCTTGCTCTATAGGTCTCTTGCAACAATAGTAAATAGGAATTACAAATAACACATCCAGTCGTTCACTATTTTATTCAATGACTATTTGTTGAGTTCTTAATATATTTCTAGATACTGGGGACGCAGTATAGAAAGATGGCCCCCCTCTTGCAGAGTTTACATTCTGGTGAGGGAGGAAAAAGACTGCTAGAAATGGGCCATCAATAGCCCAGTGGTGATAATCACACCACACCGTCTATAATCTTTCTGTGCCAGCAGCACCAGGTCAGAAACCCAGGTGGGTGGTGTGCAGGGTGTTTACAAGCCAAGTTTGGAGCAAAAACGACCTGCATTTGAATACTGATCATATCCTTTTGTGAAATGTTTAATATCTGTCAACTTTCTTAGTCTTTACAAACTTCTGATCCCTCTCCTGTAATATTTAGATTATAGTGAGGCTCTGAGAATCAAATTGGATTATGTGTATGTGTCAGGGTCCCCAAGACATCCTCTCCCAGGTTTAGTGATTTGCTGGAAGGACTTGCAAGTCTCAGCATATAGTCATACTTCAGACTTTGATTCATTACACTGATTAGCAGAGAGAGATCAACAAAGAGAAAAGGCCTGTGGGTCAAAGTCTGTAGGAAACAAAGTGCAAACTTCCAAAAGTCCTCTCCCATGGAGTCCCACAGAACATGCATAATTCCTCCAGCAATGAGTTAGAGCAATGCGTATGAAGGGCTGTTTACCAGAAAAGCTCATTGCAAACTCAGTGGCCGTGTCTTCTACTGGGGACTGATCAAATAGCCATCCTCTGCCTAGTGTGCACAAAATTTCCAGACTTCCTGAGGAAAATACTTTTTTCAGAATAAACCATGTATGTGTGTGTGCCTAGTCTCTCAGTCATATCCGACTCTTTGCTACTCCATGGACTGTAGTCTACCAGCTCCTCTGTCCACAGAATTCTCCAAGCAAAAATACTGGTATGGGTAGCTGTTCCCTTCTCCAGGGGATCTTCCTGACCCAGGGATCGAACCCAGGTCTCCTGCATTGCAGGCAGATTCTTTAACCAGGGAAGCCCTAGAATAAACCATATCATTGCTTAAAAGAAGAAAAAAAATTCTAGGCAGAGTGAACCAGTCCTATCAGCTAACTGTTGACTGGAAACACACTGAGAGCCAAGTTCCCTTATGCCAGAAAAGGGCCAGTCTTACACACAGGTCTTTTTAAAAAACAAATTTACTTTCCTCTGTTCCAACGACCTGCCCCACCCATGTTCCTAATTCTCCCAAGAGTGGACCTTGTCTGCTGGGCACAAAGACCAGTGTACTTCAATGGCAAAAACAACAACAGTGAGGAACAGGTTTATATTGTGGGTTATGTGCGTGAAGGAGGAAATGTTCCTTGAAACTTTTATCGTGCTCATAATTCCCTCCAAATCAATCATGGCTGCATTTACCAGACAGTTATTATAGTGGAAACTGCTCTTGGCCTCACCTTGGGCCATTAGCTAACAAAAGTAGCTGTTAGCCGCCCATAATAACCAATCTCTCACAGATTATTAGATTTTTATTAAAAAGAACACTCTTTGACAGTGAGGATTTTAGGAGTTTCCTGTATTCCCTTCTGAATCCTCCCGGCTCTCTTCTCTCCAATCCATGGTTTATCTGTAGGTAGAAGCCTGGAGTTTCTGGCTCAGGTTCTTTGCTCTAAAAAGCTGTTTAGTGTTGTTCCTTGAGATTATGTTTACTTGTCCTGAAACTGGCATATATGTGGCTGTGCTTGATGGTGTTCTAATTCATGGAGGCTCCACCCCTTTTGTGTTTGGCATGAATTTGGTGAGAAGAGGGCTTCCCAGGTGACACTAGTGGTAAAGAATTCCCCTGGCAATGCAGGAAACGTAAGAGATGCAGATTCAATCCCTGGATCGGAAGATCTCCTGGAGTAGGAAATGGCACCCCACTCCAGTATTCTCGCCTGGAAGATTCCATGGGCAGAGGAGCCTGGCAGACTATAGTCCATAAGGTCACAAGGAGTCAAATGAGACTGAGAGACTGAGCACAGTAGGGAGAAGAAGGTCTCATTTTATGTTTGGGGGCATCAAAATGCCCCACAATGTGAGTCTTAGATGAGTGGAGATGTCTGAGTAACAGAAAACTGAGAAGCCTGTCCAGTGCTGTGAATCATAGCAATGTGGAAAAAGTGCAGGGTTCTCATGAGCTGGCCAGCAGGATGGGCTCTGCACATTTTGAAGGAGAGAGCTAAGAATAGGAGCGTTGTCTAAAAAATAGTACAAATGAACTTATTTACAAGACAGAAACAGATTCACAGACATAGAAAACAAACTTATGGTTACCAAAGGGGAATAGGGTGGGGGTAAATTAGAAGTATGTGATGACAGATGCACACTACCATATATAAGATAAATAAGCAACAAGGATTTACTGTACAACACAGGGAATTCTATCCAATATCTTATAATAACCTAGAATAGAAAAAAGAATATATGTATGTATGTAGGTAGGTATGTATGTATAACTAAATCACTTTGCTGTATACCTGAAACTAATGCAATATTGTAAATCAACTATACTTCAATTAAACAACAAAACAGAAGCATTGACCTTGAGGATAAAGGGACTCCATTCCCATCACGGGGAGAGTGAGAAATCTGAATGTGGGCATGAAGAAGGACTCAGAGGTGTTAAAGTAAGACCCAGGTTTCTCATCTCCCTCCCAGGACATGGCCTGGTCAGGGACCCCTTCCCATTGCCGTATTTCTTCCACAAAGATCAATAAAGCACAAACAGCAAAGAGAGTTTAACCAGATGAACTCCTAAAATTGAGTAAAGAAATGAAAACTAGCCAGTATTTTCTAAATTCTAGCCCACAATCAAACCATACAAAAATAATTAAACAGGCTCACGAGTTGAAAATAATTAAGCCTTTAGCCAAATGTGTATCTGAAGTGACGGGTTTGAAACTGTTTGTTGGAAGAAATCTTGAAATGCTATATGCCTGGGGTCAGCTGAGAGAGCTGTAGGCAGAGTGTTTTTGCACTGTAGATACACAGATTCTTGAATACTTTGTTGATTGTTCAGAAAAATACCATCTGGACAGTGGCAAGCAGGTCTGGCTGATCTCCTCATCTGATCTCAGTTCCTGTCCAAACACCTTTTCTCCCAATATAAATTTACCTATGACACAGGAGGTACGAATGAGATTCACAATAATGCCCACTCTTGTAAGACAGACTTTAACCCAATGATAAACAGGAGCCATGATGGTGTGGTAGTGGTGGTGGAAATAGTGTCAGCCCATAACTAATTATATGATACTTTTAATATCCCCAGATCACCTTCATATGTTCTTATTACTGTAAGGAAGGCAAAGGACAGTGTAACAGCCTGTGTAGGGTCAAAGTTATGTAAAATAGAAGAAAAGGTCATACAGCCAAAATTAAATAGGAGCAGAAGTAAAAAATATCTTTCTGCTTTCTTCCCTTTAAACTGAGCCATCTCCAAAATAACCAAGGATGTCATTAGTGAAGCCTTGGTGGCCTGGAAAATGCCCCACTCAAGAGACGGACTCAAGGTTCCAAGGATAAAGAGATGTCCTTGCTACAGCTGTGACCTTTAGTTACTTTAGCTCATCAACATTATCGTGTTGGAAACCAGAAAATGTGTTCCAGCAAAGTGTGGGCAGATAACTAGAACATTTTAGTTGGATCTGGTGAAGTAGAAAGGATGTAAGAAAGGGAAAAGTGGAGGAAGGGAGCAAAGGGAGGAAAGGCAGTGGGTAGGGAAAAAAAAAGAAAAGGAAAAAGAAAAGGGTAAGAGTTGGGGAGAAAAGCCCACAGAATTAAAAAATAACATATCTGCCCCACAAATGCAGTGCTGACTCATTAACATTTTTCTTCAGCGTTTTCCTCCTCTCATGTTATTTTGAAAATGAATTAAATTAAAATTCTCACTTATGCATAGAATGGATTCCAGTCTATTCTCTTACATGCTAGTTTAGAACTTGAGACTGCTTACATCAGTTTTCTGAGGAGCAAAAAAAATGTTTGGTCACCTTTTGGCAAACAGCTTTTAAAATTATTATTATTTGTGAACCTGGCATTTATTTCTTTTCAATTTAAGGAGACAGGCTTTTTTCTTTTCATAATACAGCCCTGCCAGCTTCTGAGTGACACCCACTGAGTGTTGCAGATGACAGGCACAATGGCCGATTGTTGAACAAGATGGAACCAATTAACAATTGAGGATAATGGCAGAGCCCTCCATACAATGCACCAACCCCCAATCACGATACAGGCTAATCAGCAGATATGCAAGAGATCGCTTTTTATCTTCCTATTTTTTGGCTAAGTGTCCAGTAAACTAGCTTTGTCCTTAGATTTGAGGTTCATAAGCATTTGTGGTGGGATCATCAGATGGAAGTTAAGTTCAGATGTCACTCAATCTGAAGCCCAAATTGAGTTCCCTGTTGTTTGCAGTGCTTCATTTCAAGCATACACACACACACACACACACACGCACACACACACATACACACACACCTCAACATCTGTGAGTTTGCGATTGTTGTTTTATTATAGATGATGGTAAAGATAAAAAGAATCTGGGAATGTGAGCTTTTGTTTATTTTGGGAATAGAAACACTGACATTGTTTTCCTCGTTCCCTTAGGTCCTGTGGAGCATGTTCATCTCCGGGTTCCCTTTGTTGCCATAAGAAATAAGGAGGTCAACATCAGTGCAGTTGTGTGGCCCAGCCAACTGGGGACTCTTACGTATTTCTGGTGGTTCGGCAATAGTACAAAGGTTTGGCCCTTATCGATTAGTATCTGCCTAGATTTGACCCTTTCTGATTGGTATCTGCTTAGATGATCCCATGTTCTAACTTCTGTTTGATGCTGGGAGCACAGGGGGATGTGGGCAATAACGGATACTCAATGAAGCTTGGAATCCACGTCAATGAATATGACATACCTTCCCACACCAACTTCATTGCTATAATAGGGGAACTTCAAATATCCTAAGGAAGAAAAGATTATACAAACCTGGTTGTTCTTGCTCCTCTGATCAATTTTTCTAATACTCATTTTGCTCTGTTTTGTTTTAATCCTAGCCTTTCTACTCATTAGGTGTATAATATCAAGAAAGTCATTTAATGGTAAATAATCAGCCTGCAATTCTAGGTGACCCTGGTTCAGTCCCTGGGTTGCGAAGATCCTCTGGAGAAGGACATGGAAACACATTCCCACATTCTTGCCTGGAGAATCCCATGCAGTGAGGAACCTGGAGGCTACAGTCCATGGGTCGCAAAGAGTTGAACATGACTGAGCAACTAACACACACACACATTGAGAAAGTCACTTCAGTTCAGTTCAGTCGCTCTGTTGTGTCTGACTTTGTGACCCCATAGACTGCAGCACACCAGGCCTCCCTGTCCATCGACAACTCCTGGAGTTTACTCAACTCATGTCCATTGAGTCAGTGATGCCATCCAACTATCTCATCCTCGTCATCCCCTTCTCCTCCTGCCTTCAATCTTTCCCAGCATCAGGGTCTTTTCAAATGAGTCAGTTCTTCACATCAAGTGGTCAAAGTATTGGAGTTTCAGCTTCAGCATCAGTCCTTCCAATGAATATTCAGGACTGATTTCCTTTGGGATGAACTGGTTGGATCTCCTTGCAGTCTAAGGAACTCTTAAGAGTCTTCTCCAACACCACAGTTCAAAAGCATCAATTCTTTGGTGCTCAGCTTTCTTTCTAGTCCAACTCTCTCATCCATACGTGACTACTGGAAAAACTATAGTTTTGACTAGACGGACCTTTGTTGGCATTGTAATGTCTCTGCTTTTTAATATGGTGTCTAAGTTGGTCATAGCTTTTCTTCCAAGGAGCAAGTGTCTTTTAATTTCATGGCTGCAGTCACCATCTGCAGTGATTTTGGAGCCCCCCAAAATAAAGTCTGTCACTGTTTCCACTGTTTCCCCATGTATTTACCATGCAGTGATTATGATCTTACTTTTCTGAATGTTGAGTTTTAAGCCAACTTTTTCACTCTCTTCTTTCACTCTTACCAAGAGGTTCTTTTTGGCTTTCTGCCATCAGGGTGGTGTCATCTGCATATCTGAGGTTATTGATATTACTCCTGAAAATCTTGATTCCAGCTTGTGCTTCATCTAGCCTGGCATTTCGCATGATGTCCTCTGCATATAAGTTAAATAAGCTAGGTGACAACATACAGCCTTGACATACTCCTTTCCTGATACCAGTCTGTAGACCCATGTCCAGTTCTAACTGTTGCTTGTCGACCTGCATACAGATTTCTCAGGAGGCAGGTCAGGTGGTCTGGTATTCCCATCTCTTTAAAAATTTTCCACAATTTGTTGTGATCCACCCAGTCAAAGGCTTTGGCATAATGAATAAGATGTACAAAGGCAAAATGGCTGTCTGAGGAGGCCTTACAAATAGCTGAGAAAAGAAGAGAAGCAAAAGGCAAAGGAGGAAAGAAAAGATACACCCATTTGAATGCGGAGTTCCAAACAATAGCAAGGAGAGATAAGAAAGCCTTCCTCAGTGATCAGTGCAAAGACATAGAGGAAAACAATAGAATGGGAAAGACTAGAAATCTCTTCAAGAAAATTAGAGATACCAAGGAAACATTTCATGCAAAGATGGGCTCAATAAAGGACAGAAATGGGATGGACCTAACAGAAGCAGAAGATATTAAGAAGAGGTGGCAAGAATACACAGAAGGACTGTACAAAAAATAAATACTCAGTTGCCATGTAATAATTCCTTTTTAAAAGGAATGGAACAATGCCCATTTTGTTTGTTTGAGATGAACAAACAGAACTTCAGATCTTGCACAGTAAGAGTAGAATATGATTCATTCCTGCTTCTGAGTTGATTTACAGTATTGTGAGTCCTGCTTTTGTTTAGGGAAACAGCATTATATGGTGCTAAGTAAAATGAGGCACCATATAATGGTGCTTAGTAAGAAAACTAAGATCATTGAAAAAGCAAGAGAGTTCCAGGAAAACATCTACTTCTGCTTTATTGACTACTCCAAAGCCTAGGCTGTGTGGATCAAAACCAACTTGCAAAATTTTTCAAGAGATGGAAATACCAGACCAGCTTACCTGCCTCCTGAGAAATCTGTATGCAGGTCAGAAAGCAACAGTTAGAACTGGACACGAAACAACAGACTGGTTCCAAATAGGGAACGGAGTACCCTGCTGATTTAACTTATATGCAGAGTATATCATGCGAAATGCTTAGATGGACAAAGCATAAGCTGGAATCAAGATTGCTGGGAGAAATATCAATAAGTTCAGATACACAGATGACACCACCCTTATGGCAGAGAGAAAAGAACTAAAGAGCCTCTTGATGAAAGTGAAAGAGGAGAGTGAAAAGGTTGGCTTAAAACTCAACATTCAGAAAACTAAGATCATGGCATCTCGTCCTATCACTTCACGGCAAAGAGAAGCGGAAATGATGGAAACAGTGAGGGACTTCACCTCTGGGCTCCAAAATCACTGCAGATGGTGACTGCAGCCATGAAATTAAATGACGCTTGCTCCTTGGAAGGAAAGTTATGACCAACCTAGACAGCATATTAAAAGCAGAGACATTACTTTGCCAACAAAGGTCAATCAATAAAAGCTATGGTTTTTCCAGTAGTCATGTATGGATGTGAGAGTTGGACTATAAAGAAAGCTGAGTACCAAAGAATTGATACTTTTGATCTGTGGTGTTGGAGAAGACTCTTGAGAGTCCCTTGGACTGCAAGGAGATCCAACCAGTCCATCCTAAAGGAAATCAGTCCTGGGTGTTCATTGGAAGGACTGATGCTGAAACTGAAACTCCAATATTTGGCCACCTGATGCGAGAAACTGACTTGTTGGCAAAGACACTGATGCTGGGAAAGATTGAAGGCAGGGGGAGAAGGAGACGACAGAGGATAAGATGGTTGGATGGCATCACTGACTCAATGGACAAGAGTTTGAGTAAACTCTGGGAGTTGGTGATGGACAGGAAGTCCTGGTGTGCTGCGGTCCATGGGGTCACAAAGATTAGGACATGACTGAGTGACTGAACTGATTATATGGTGTGGAGAATATGTACTGTGGGTTCAGAAAGAAAAGGGTTAGGTTTCTAGCATTGCTGCATGTTGTTTGTGTGAGCTGGATCAAGTGATTCAACCTAACATTTAATGCACTTAACTGAAAACTGAGAGACTAATGCCCATGTCTTCTTGATTTTTGTGAAAACTAAGTAAAATAATCTGTATTTCCCTGGCATAGATTAGGTACTCACTAAATGATGCTCTTTTTTTTTTTTTGCATAAAATATGGCAGTTAGGATGGGTTGATAAAAGACAATTAGATTTATGGGACCCCAAGGACAATTTTCTGTTTGTATCCTTTGTGCTGTGGACTTTTAATTTCTTAGTATAGGCTATGATCCTTTTGCATTTCTAGTGTTATTGTGCACTGGGACAATAGGTAAGGAGGTTAGTTAATAAGATGCCCCTTTGGTACATTACAGTCTTGAAGCTCCCTATGTGAGATGAGCATTCTAAAGGCAAACATCTGGTTCACTCTTGAGCCAGAACCCAGGTGTCCTCACTCCCGTCTATACCAGTACCATTCCCAGCCCCAGGATGCTTTCTTTGCATCACTCAGTTTGTCTCTGGGAGCTCACGAAGTGCAGTGAAGTGAAAGTTACTCAGTCATGTCCAACTCTTTGCAACCCCATGGACTATACAGTCCATGGAATTCTCCAGGCCAGAATACTGGAATGGGTAGCTATTCCCTTCTCCAGGGGATCTTCCCCACCCAGGGATCGAACCCAGGTCTCCCAAATTGAAGGCAGATTCTTTACCAGCTGAGACACAAGGGAAGCCCAAGAGCTCATAGACCCTAAAATTCTGCTTCAAACACTAGCAGACATAAACATGGTGAAAGAAAAAGAAAAAGATTTCTGGGAGGAGAACATCTGAAAGAGAAGGACTTTAAGTTCATTTCACCTCAGAGGATGTGAGGTCTGGGCTGTCCAGCCAGGGAGTTCTTTTCTCTAGTGTTTGTTCACCTGTGGACTCTCCAGGGAGATGACTGTGTGCAGAGGGCAGTTCTTGGCTATCATAAGCACAATGATTTACTCAACTGCTCACAAGGAACTGAGGACAGTGCTTCTCTGTGGCACCAGTTTTTTTCTTTGTGTGTTGATTCTGTGACCTGAAATACCAGACAGTGTCTAATAAATATTTGATCAATGGAGAAGTGGACAGTGTGATTGGAGAGTCGTTTCTATTTCTCAGATAATCATCTGTGTTAGTTTGAAGCTCAGTGTACTTTTCTCTAAGTCAAGAATAAAAACATCTAATCCATGAACATCACTGAGTTATTATTTGAAATTATCTGCCTCTCTAATTTATATTGTGCCATATTATGAGGGGGGAATTTTAACATTGCAGAAAGCCATTATAGTATTATTTTTTTATTGACAATGACCTTAAGTATTCCTTTGGTTAAGAATTCTACTTATAATGAGCATACAGTGTAAAAATACTTAGATATCAAAGATTCTACTGGTTGGTTTTTGTTTCCAAAGAACCAAGAGAATGAGAGTACATTAGAGGCATTCAAACAGAGTGGTATTGAAATGAGACAAGCCTGGATTGGGGTCCCGATACAGGTTCTTCTTTGTTGTATGTCTTTGATCAAATCAGGTAATTGCTCTGTGCCTCAGTTTTGTTCATTGTAATGTCAGAGTAAGGCTAGCAGAGACTATATTCTAGTATTGCTTTGAAGATTAATAAGGAAAGGTACTTAAGTGCTTAGAACATATCTAAGCACTTGAAGATATCAGTCACTGTTGTGCTTAGCCGTTGTATCAGTGGGATATACCTCTTGGGGGGCGCAAATCTGACATGGTTCCACAGATTTCTCTCCCACCTCTAAGCATGGTTATTCTGCTAGTTAAAAAAGGTATATTTTCAGTGCTTTTGCCAGCATCAAGACAGAAAAACATTAAGGTGGCCATAGTGTTGAAAAGTTGATCCAGTGAGAATTTTCCTGGCAAATGAGTTTCTTTGGGTGGTTGTTGAGTGCTCTGAGTGTCGAGCTAGTTGGCTGCCCTTCATAAACAAACTGATCTGTGAAAGGGGCAGATACTAATTTTGAGCATTTATTTCTACTACTGTCTTTATATACATTATTGTATTTAGTCATCAGAATATCACTGATGAAAGAGAAATTGGCTTGTGTGTGTATATCTGTGTGTTGTGACCAGGTGAATTGGACAGTTTCACCCCAGTGGTTGAATTAAGTCAACCTCCCAGTAAGAATCAGTTGAGGGTCTTCCCTCATGGTTCAGTGGCTAAGACTCCTCTTCCCCAATGCAGAGAACCTGGGTTCGATCCCTGGTTGGGAAACTAGATCCCTTATGTACAACTAAGAGTTTACATGCCACGACTAAGACCTGGCGTAGGCCAAATAAATAAATAAAATTTTATTTAAAAAAGAATCAGTTGACATCCCCCCAAATATTTATAGTCAACCCTCTGTTTGGTGCCCTTAGGAATAAAAGAGCACTTTGTCTCTACCTTCAGGGAAATTACGTTTCTGATAAGAAGGCACGATGAATACACACACAGTTATTGGTGCTCAAGTATGACGATGTATACATAAATGGAAGGGACCAAGTGTTCCTAAAATCCAACTGTAGGCCCGTATACCTTCAAACCTATTAGCAAATGTGAAATTATATCAGGAGTTCCATGAGTCTTTCTCAAGAACTTGTATTTTGTGCTAGCTGTTATGAGGAACACAAAAACAGTATAAATTTCATTTGTTCCCCTTAGTGAGTGAAGTTGCTCATTCGTGTCTGACTCTTTGCCACCCCATGGACTGTAGCTTACCAGGCTCCTCCATCCATGGGATTTTACAGGCAAGAATACTGGAGTGGGTTGCCATTTCCTTCTCCAGGAGATCTTCCTGACCTAGGGATCAAACCCGGGTCTCCCGCATTATAGGCAGATGCTTTACCATCTGAGCCTCTATTTGAGGCTCTATTTGAGGCTCAGATGGTAAAGTCCTCTATTTGAGAATATGAGGTTAACATCCAAGAATAGATACTATAAGCTATGGTAATAGGAATATAACATTATTGGCCCAGCCAAGCAGCTTAGTGGGTGATGGATGCAGGGCTTCTTGGTCTTAGAGCAAGTCATGTATGGAGCTGGTCCTAAGCTGGCATTGAAGGAGCAATAGAATTGGGGCAGAAAGGAGGGAAGGGATTTGTATGCAGTGGTAAGGCTTTGGGTATGTTTTTGTTCTGTGTTGACTGAGTCTACCAAAGTGGGATTCATTTGGGATGAATTGCATAACAACTAAAATTGGAGTGGATAGGTGACCAATGGCTTTAAATGACAAATGAATACGTTTTATTTTGTCATAGAAATTCATATTTAGAAGAGGATATTGTAAGAGAGTGGGCTTTCCAGGTGGCTCAGTGGTAAAGAACCCCACTGCCAGCACAGGAGACTTAAAAAAGTGGGTTCTATCCCTGGGTTGGAAAGATCCTGTGGAGGAGGGCATGGCAGCCTACTCCAGAATTCTTCCCTGGAGAGTCCCATGGACAGAGGAGCCTGGCCAGCTGCAGTCCATAGAATTGCACAAAGTCAGAGCTGACTGAAGTAACTGAACATACACGCACATGTTATTGTGGAATCTGCTAAAACTTTTAAGGGAGATAAGCGTACTGATTGCATAGTCTGTCTAATTTGGGAATGGCAAGTTTTTATCAGGGTATGCATTTAAACTGTGGACATTTGATAATATTCTATGTTGATTTACTGTGGGAAAATGGTGTAGGCTTCATCCCCACATTTCTGTGAAGCTCCCAGATCCATTATTCAGGGGGATATCTTCTAACTATGTAGTCGCTCAAGAGCTTTGCTGATGTCTTGCTGGGTTTACTGGATAGGATGTGACCTGTTGCACATAAGGGACTCTTTGTGGGCAGGGATGTAACCCACAGCCTACGCAGGCCATGAGCCTTGCCGTGGGCTGCCCGTGCAGCTTGGACAAAACACAGAGAAGTCAATTGGCCGCATGTTGGATTTGTGGGGCTCTAAAAGGCCAATTTGCTGGGATTAACAGAGGTCTGGCTTAATAAATGTGTCTGCTTGCCTAATAGATTTAGTAAATGAACCTTAAAATACTTGATTTAATTTAGTGTTGTGCACTAGACATGGGTGGCCAGTGAAGAACTCAAGAATTCCGTGGAGTGTTCCAGCTTTGCAAGGGAGGTGAAATCAGCCATCATGCCATAATAGCTGATGAAAAACAAAAGCAATTTGAAAAACAAAATTAGATTCTGCCATCTCTCTAGCGTGGAAGCCTGTGGTCTGCTGCCCTGGAGGCCAAGTGTGCTCATTTGACACAGTTTGCTGTGGCTCAGAGCCCTGACTGGCTGGTGGGATGGCATGCTCCCTCCCACCTCAGCTGGCATTTCCTTGCTTGGTTCCTGGATCTGCTAGGAAAGCAGCCAGAGGGGAGAAAGTCAGATCTGCTGGAGCGGGAGGAATCCCTCTCCTTTCAGGTTGCCCAGCCCAGTCTAAGACAAGAAGAGTGTGCAGAGTAAGAAGAGTGGGACCACGTAGACCCCTGAGTGCTGAGGATGATGTGGGAGTAGCACAGATTCCTTTAAAAAAACTGAAAGTATCTCAGTCGTGTCTGACCCTTTGTGACCCCATAGACTATACAGTCCATGGAATTCTCCAGGCCAGAATACTGGAGTGGGTAGCCAGATTCCTTGAAGAGAATACCATTAGGGGAGAAAGGATCCTGATGGTGAGAGGTGGGAAGAGATTAGAGATAGCTGAGGGCAGTAACCAAAACAGAAGGGTAATGTGATATAGTTATGGTCAGAGAGAACAATTTATGGAAGCAAGAGAAACTAAAAACAGATCAGTTATTCCTTTGCTGTTTTGTTTGTCTCCCAACATTTTATTATTAAAAAATTCAAACACAAATTAAAAGATGAAATAATTTTACAGTGAATATCCATATACCTACCACCTGTAGTCTTATCATTGGAAGAGGGCATGGCAACCTACTCCAGTATTCTTGCCTGGAGAATCCCATGGACAATATAATCTATATTAACATCTACTCTGCTTGTTTTATCATGTCTATTTATCTGTCCATCCTTAGTCTATCATTAACACATAGTCTATCATTAACATCTACTCTGCTTGTTTTATCATGTCTATTTATCTGTCCATCCTTCTATCCAGCAATCAACTGATCTTAATTTTTTTAAATTCATTTCAGAATAAATTTCAGACAGCTATATATTTTATCCTTAATGCTTCAGGCTACGAATCATTAGCTAGAGTTCTTTACTTGTTTGCACTTTTTCCTCCATGGAGGTATGAAATGTATCAATCACAAAATGGACAGATCTGAAGTCTGTACTTCCTGAGTTCTGAGAAATACACATACTTATAACCCAAACTCCTATCAAGATATATATTATTAGCATTGCTTCCAAGAGTTCTCTATACCCCTTCTCAGTAAATTCCCACCCCAAACCCCAGAACCAACCACTATTTTTTCCCATCATGAATTAGATCTATCTTTTCTATTAATAGAACTTCATATTCATACCATATGAATTCTTTTATATAAGGTTTCTTTCATTTCTTATGGTTTTTAGAAGGCAATGGCACCCCACTCCAGTACTCTTGCCTGGAAAATCCCATGGACGGAGGAGCCTGGTAGGCTGCAGTCCATGGGGTCGCTAAGAGTCAGACACAACTGGGCGACTTCACTTTCAATTTTCACTTTCATGCATTGGAGAAGGAAATGGCAACCCGCTCCAGTGTTCTTGCCTGGAAAATCCCAGGGATGGTGGAGCCTGATGGGCTGCCGTCTAAGGGATCGCACAGACTTGGGCACGACTGAAGCTACTTAGCAGCAGCAGCATGGTTTTGAGACTCATCCATACTGTTATGTATATCAATATTTGCTTTTTGATTTTGTTGAATGCATGCACTTTGGCTTGTTTATTCATTTTCCTATTGATAAATTCTTCTAGGTTCATTTCAGTTTTTGACTACTATGAATGTAACTGCTATGAGCATTTTCTTCTGTTTGTGGATACATGTTTTCTTTTATCTTGACTAAATTTCCTAGACTGCAATTGCTAAGCTATAAATATAAAATAGCATGATTATCTTGGAAAAATTATTACAATTTCTTATAAAAGTGAACTTTTTCCTACATAGTTGCACCATCGTACATCCCATCAAAACCGTATGAGAGTTCTAGTTGCTCCACATCTTCAACAATATTTGTCATTATTTTTAAAGAAATTTTTGTCATTCTGTTGGGTATACAGATGTATTTCATTTTCCTTCCAAAGAATATGACTAAGGTAATGAAACAGTTGAAGGCATTCTGACAGACAAGCCCTAATGGGTTGACTAGTAGGAACTAGAAAATTAGCCGAAAGCCATTCATTAATTCTGTGTGTTCTTATTGCTGAATAAGTCCTTACAACTTTAAGCTAAGGCCCACAGTAGGGACAGACTTTTCCCAAGGTCATTCATTAAAATAGTAACATGCTATAAAACTCAGCCAGAGTTTCAAGTCTCTGTTCTTGTTACACCAACAATGGCCACTCAGTGGCACACAGTTTTCCTTTATTCCATGTCCATGGCCAATATTGCCGTGTTAAGCCTGACTTGACTTCTCAACACAGGACACTAAACAGTCACCGTTGGTCTGTTGGAGTTGATGTTCATCACAGAACCTACTTGTGCCTCATTTGTGGTTTAATTAATGAGTTCACATCCTTGTGCATATCATCACAGAACCATAAGTATGAGGAAGCATGCTTGGACTCTGGGCTTACCCTTAGTTAATAAAAAAGAATATAACTTTCCACACCCACTTCCTTCTGTCATTTAGCAAACAGAGAAGAAAGGATGTCAGGAAGCTTAGGGCAATGTCTAATCCTGTCCGACTCCAGCCATCAGCTTGGTCATAAAATAGAGCAATAGAATTTTAAAGCCAAAAAATCAAATGATTGTTTCAGAGGCCCAGGTGAAAATTCTGAGCTAGAAAGGGATTTCAGTTTTGCAGAAGGGACGCTATACTCTGAATGCTGCATCCCTGAGCCTCTGCAGCATCCAGGTGCACAGATGTGCTGTGTGAACTCTGGCTGATATCCACATTCTTAAAAGGCAAGTCTATGCATCCTCACAACTGGTGACATCACTGCTCTATCCTATTGTCATCCTAACCCACAGAGAGGAGATGGGGTCTGCTCATCTGCACTTGTGACATCTATTCATGAGCTGCCTTAGAAAAGCCTTACCTTGCAAACACCAGATAGCTTCAGAGGACGTGGGCCTCAAGATAACCACTGAATAATGACACTTTAATCTCAGAATCTGCATTCTCTTCTCTCCAATAAACCCTTGCTTCTACTGAGATCCTAATTTCTAAGGGAAAGCATGTGCTTATTATCTTTCACTCTTTATCTTTGGCAAGTCCTATCTGTTATGATCAGGGGAAGACAGAAAAATAAAAAAAAGATTAAAAAGTGAGCACAGATATGCATGTTTCTCTGTTTCCCAGCTTATTTAAATTGTTAGAAATGCCTTGCAATGAAACACACAGATCAATAATACGACTGTATATACAACTTATATATGGATTCTGCTAGATGTAAGACAACATGCCAAAGGCAGGTAGGTGATTCAGAAAGAAATAAAATATGGTCACTTCTCTGAGAAATCTTGCGGCCCAACGGAATACATGATGAAAATATAAGTCGCACAAAATATTAGAGGAAAAGAGAAAGTGATCAGCTATTCCCAGAGTCACTAGGAATAGATTACAAAAGGTGCTTCTACTTTGCCCCAGGAGAAGTAACAGAAAGATGGACAAAATCCATGGTGCCCAGTCTTACCTTCATCTCTCAGAATGAGCATTTTACAGTGTATTTCAAGTAGATTAATATGCTTCCTGGATACTAGCTATATAATTTAGAAAGCTGTGCAATTTTTTTCCTTCCTTCTTCAAGTTAGGATCCCTTGGGGATATGCAAATGCTATGCAGATTGGTGACAGTCTGAGATTTACAGGAAAGGAGGGAATCTAATATTCCCATAAAGGACTAAGTAAGTGTTTGGGCTTCTCTCTTTTAGCCCCTCATCACCTTGGACAGCAGCATTTCCTTCACATTCCTAGCAGAGGGAACTAATACCATCACTGTCCAGGTGGCCGCTGGGAATGCCCTCATCCAGGACACAAAAGATATCGCTGTTCACGGTAAGCCCTGTGATGCCCCTTTCTGCCCAGTGATCCCCTCCAGCCACCTGAGTGGCATTCACTGACTGTTTTGGAAATTGCCCAGGCTGTGGGAAAATTATGTATGTCCACAAAAGGTATCTAAAGGTACTTCTTTACTTGTCCTGGAGTAGATACTGAGATTGTTAGAGAAGTAAGTGCAGATAAGCATTGTTTGTCTTCCGTGATATGTCTGCATCACAACCTGATGGTCTCATTAGACAGGGATAAACCATAAGTTGAAGAGATGCTGAGCTAAAAAGACTATCATTGAAGCATCTTAATCTGTTGAACCGCCAAGGTATCTATAACACACAGGTAGCATCCATTCTTTGTGAGGTGTGAACCAGTAATTTCAAAAGCTGGAGGAGTTACAGTATCTGCTCTTGAGGAACTCATAGCTTAAGTACTGAGATGAACTATACATAACCGATGTGTTTTGTTTGTTGTTGGAGACTCTAACATCTTTTGCTGCAAAGGATAAGAATAAGGCTAAGAATATAAGGATAAAACAAGGCAGGAGAGTGGTAAACAGAATCACCATTCTGTTCTTTATCCTGGAGGACCATTCTTAATTATTAAGTTAATTTTCAATCAAACTGCTTTTATCACCATTCAGTGAACCTCCCTCAGACCCAAAAAACAGCCACTGTAGAAAAAAAGAAAGCCAAAAGAAAATCCTAGAAAACAGGATTTTCTGGAAAGTTATACTAGGGTATGTGACTTTAAACTATAAACTTTAAACTATAAACTTTGACTCAGTTTGTATCTTCCACTTCACCCCAGATGAGCGCCTTTTCCTACAACTCTGCAAACTTGAGGTTCAGGCTCTCTCACTGGGCACCTGGAAGACTTTAAACATTTTTATTGGAGTGCAACTGGGAGTTTGGGCTTTGTAGATGTAAACTATTACATTTTGAAGGGATAGACAATAAGGTCCTACTGTGTAGCGTAGGGAACTATATCCAGTCTCCTAGGATAAACCATAATGGAATGTATATCTGTATAAAACTGGGTCACTTTGCTGTATAGCATAAATGAGCACCACATTGTAAATCAACCATACTTCAATTAAAAAATTAAAATACAGAGAAGTACACAGATAATGTTTCAGTTTCATGAATTACCACAAAGTGGACAGACCTGTGTATCTACCAATCAGATCAAGAAACCAAATGTTACCCACAGCCTAGATACAGCAGTATCGATGGAACAAGAAAAAGCTCCATTCTAATCTAGCTCAATTTATTAATGCTTTATTGTTGCCTCTACATGACTACCTGTAGCAGCAGAAGTCTCCTTTTCCTCAAGTTTCACAATTATCTTGCATTTTGGATGTTTATTTACAAGAAGAAATTCTTAAGATTAAAAAAAAAAAAGTGGTAGGAGCACAAACCTACTTCCAGTAGGTGACTTCCAGTCACCAAATCCCACTTCATTTAGAAGCCAAGAGACAGGCTGAAAAGACAGAATTAGAGATGAGGCCACATGGAAGCCCTTTTCCTAAAGCACAAAGATGGTGGAGTCTCCCCACCTTATCGCAGCCTCTCTCAGCCTCACTCACACATGCTCTCTCCTTGCAGAATACTTCCAGTCCCAGCTCTTATCTTTCTCTCCTAATCTGGATTACCACAATCCTGACATTCCAGAGTGGAGGCAAGATATTGCCAATGTGATCAAGCGGGCTCTGGTGAAAGTAAGTTGACTTTATCTTTGCTTAAATCTTCTTGAATAAAGAACCAGATGGTGTGGTCCCAGAGGCATTTTCATGATTCAGACCACCATTCTACAGTTAAATAAAGATTATTGCTCTGTAAAAAGAGAGAGAAGGGTAGAGGAAATGAAGGATGGAAAAGAAAGATGGAGAGATTCAGAAGAGAGAGATAAAGACAATTAATCCATGTTTGAGGATGGGAAATTGGCACCATCTTTCTCCTGCATTTTTCTAAGACAGGAGATTGAGCCCTTTAATAAAATGATTGATGGACCACTGCTTAAGTATATACTAATGTCACTCACTCGTTTGGCCCACCAAAGTTTAGAGAGCTTTTGTTTGTTTGTTGTTTTTGTTGCTGCTTTTTAAAAAAATTATTTGTTTTTTAATTGAAGGATAATTGCTTTACAGACCTTTGTTGTTTTCTGTCAAACCTCAATATGAATCAGCCATAGGTATACATATATCCCCTCCCTTTTGTTGTTGTTTTTAACCAGACAATCAGACTTCAAGATTTCCATTGACCATATGTCGCAGTCAGAAGGTGACAAGCTAGGAATTAGAGCATGCCAGCAGACTCTAGGGTGATAGCACCAAGCCTGGCATTCTGCAGTCTGTGGTGTCACAAAGAGTCAGACATGACTTGGCAACTGAACGACAACAGCATATTTTCCTTAGAGCAAGTTGAAATGGTTTTGTTAACCATTTGCTCAGACCTAGGCACTAGAGTATAATGATGGATAAAACATGGTCAATTCAAATTTAAGTCTAATGTGCAACTAATTCTATGAGAGAGGCATGGCCAGCATTTCAAAGGAGCATGGAGAAAAGTGCAATTCACTCTATCTAGAAAAGTTCAGGCTTGACACATATTTGTGATTCAGTAAATACTTGTGAACTAGTGGAATAGTCTTTGGAGGGAATACTTGAACTCTGTTTTAAAGGATAAACGGTAGTTAACAGAGACAGGATGATGTCTCTCAGGTACAATGAAGGCGTGTGCAAAGCCATGGCCTATGGTAAGTACAGCATATTTGATAAATGACAGTTTATTTTAGCCAATCTATAAGTTATAAGGGCAGGTGTGACTGATGTTATGCTGGGATGGATTGATCATTTTGTGAAAGGTCTGAGCAGCTAAAAGGGGTTTTGACATACTTCCTGTAGGTTCTGAGAAGTGTGAAATGTGTTCTTTCTTTATTATTTAGGTTAAAGAAATACTTTATTTATTTTGCTAACAAAGCAAGAGATTTTATTGGGAAGTGGTGCCTGGGTGGAGAGCAGTAGGGTAAGGGAACTCTGGAGAACTGCTCTGCCACATGGCTCGCAGTCTCAGGTTTTATCATGATGGGATCAGTGGCTTTATATTTCAGACACCCAATCTTGTGGTAATACAGAGGATGGTCTCTAGAGGTGGGAAGTGAATAGGGTAGGGGATGATTTCACAGGAGATGACCTGTTAAAAGACTACGGCACTTGTCTAAACCAGATGTAATAATAAAATCCTGAAAAGGAAAGATCCAAAGGCTAACTTAACCTGTTGAGAAATAGAACTGGTGACTAATAAAATGTAGTGTGAATGAGAGGGAAGGAGAAGCTTTCTGATTATAAGAGTAGAAAGGAGAGGATTTTCCTTGCCATTGATCAAGATGGCAACTGTGTAGGAGAAACATACTTGGGGAACAATGATGATTTGGTCTTTGATATGAGTCTGGAGTATCTGAGAAACAACTGGGTAAAGATAAACAAGAGAGTTAAAGATATGATTGGAGATCAAGTGAGGTTTCTGTAGGAGGTAGTGAGGCTGGAACTGAGGCCATGGAGGTCTTTAAGTCTGCCCCCTCCCCCCAACCACCCTGAAAGGGAGAGGGGGCAGGGCCGAGATGGATGCTAATGCTCTCCAAGGTAAAGGAGAAAGATCCAGGGAAGGACACGGAAAAGAAGCTGCCAGAGAGGAAAAATAGATAAAAGATAATAATATAAGAGCATTCCTGTGAGGAGCTGTCTATAAGAACCATACTTCATATCTGTTTACAAAAACTTGTTCAAAGAGAGGGATGAAAATGAAATTGATCTTGTATGCCTTTGACTATGAGACATCTAGGATTGTGCTGGATTTGTATGATTGGAGTTAGTTCCTTCCACATTCCCTAACTGAGTGATGCACTCTGCGACCATTCTTCCCTGGGACACGGGGTCACACCTGCCAGGACACTCCTGGGCTTATCCCATTTTCTCCATTGGGTGATTATCTGACCTCAGTCTGTTCTCTGAAAATTACTTTCCCTGCCTAGTTAGAATAAATCCATCTTGCCTCCCAGCAGGGAACTGAGGCATCTGGCAAAACCTTGTCGAGCTCTCTGGAGATGCCTCCCCACTTTGGGGGGGGCTTTCCAGACTTCTGACTGCCACTTACTAGTTCTCTGCAGGATGGCACTCTCTTTTCTTCATCACATCCCTGAGAAATAACACCAGTCTCTAGTTCCAAATACAAATCGGAGCTGAGCTAATGGGAGACAGCCCCTCCACTTATATTCAGTCCAGTGTTTATTTATTCTTTCCTCACTGTCAGGCATCATTTGGAACAGTGAGGTAGCCATAGAGACCATCCCCTCTCCTCCGAATATGGGCAGACATACAATAAGAACCTATTAGAGAAAAGACTGTGGCAGATAGGCATACCTTACTGTGGGCATGATCTAAATTCCTTTCGTGGAAATCTGAAGTGCTAGGAGCAAGAGGCTGACATGGAACAGGTCAATGAAGGTGAGATAGTCAGGGGAGACTTCTAGGAGATGGGTATTTCTGCCAAGTCAAAAACTGTATGTGAGAGTTGGACTGTGAAGAAGGCTGAGAACCGAAGAATTGATGCTTTTGAACTGTGGTGTTGGAGAAGACCCTTGAGAGTCCCTTGGACTGCAAGGAGATCCAGCCAGTCCATTCTGAAGGAGATCAGCCCTGGGATTTCTTTGGAAGGAATGATGCTAAAGCTGAAACTCCAGTACTTTGGCCACCTCATGCAAAGAGTTGACTCATTGGAAAAGACTCTGATACTGGGAGGGATTGGGGGAAGGAGGAGAAGGGGACAACAGAGGATGAGATGGCTGCATGGCATCACTGACTTGATGGACGTGAGTCTGAGTGAACTCCGGGAGTTGGTGATGGACAGGGAGGCCTGGCGTGCTGCGATTCATGGGGTGGCAAAGAGTCGGACACAACTGAGTGACTGAACTGAATGGAACTGATATCATATCTGAATTGACAAAAGATTAGTTCTGGATAAAAGACTTTCAGGACACACATAGGAAAGAATAGGACTACCCTTTACAGAGAAGAATTCAGAGTTTTATTTTCCTGAGGATTTTACCCTCAAATGGAAGCTTACATTTAGTTTTTATCGAAAAGCAGTATAATCCTTTTACTAAACCCTCAGGAATAGAAAAATTCATTTAAAATTTCAGCATCTTAACTCAACTTTTAGTGTCTTGTTTTATTTGTCATGTGTATACATTTTTATTTTTATAGAATTGTAGCCAAGGAAATGTAAAGAACTAGATCAGAATACAGCTCTCATTAAGCATTTTTCCATGTTGTCTCACTGTGCTAATTATCATCTTTATGGTAGCATAAACATTATTTACTTAACTTTTTAAAATATTTAATATTTTCCCATTTATTTGATATTATAAGTAATGTTATGAGTGTTTCTTTCTCCAAATGGCTTTTCCTATATTTTGGATTATTTCTTTAGGACAAACACTCCAAGTTACAGTTTCTGAATGAAGGGTCTGAATATGTTTATGACTTTACAGTAAGCCTTTTGAAAAATAAATTGGCAACATGTATCAATTTTTAGTGCTGCCAGCAACAGTTGAGGAAACCTCTTAATTGAAGCTGCACCAATATTAGCTATTTTAACTTAATAAAAAATCCTGCTTTAGTAAGTGAAAACAAGAACTGCTTTGCTCTTTTTTTAATTTGCATTTTCCCGTGTTTGTTTATAACTTCTTATTCTTCATTTGCAGCCAGTCTGTTCATGTTTTAGCCAGAAGCTTTAGTCTTCTTAGTGTAGAAAAAATGGAAAATGTGGGAGGAGATTTTGCCAATGTTGCCAGCAAACAATACTTTGCAGATCATTCATAGTAGTATTTCAGTTTCATGAAAGGTGTATGTAAGAGCAGAGGAGGTAGAGAAACTAATTCTCTGCTTAGCAGTTCTAGGGAAAGCAAAAGGAAGCCTGAATGTATATTGGAAACTGTGCCTTAAATGCTGTATTAACTATGCATAGTCAATATCCGTGTTATTGACTTGGGGAAGGCTGGATCCTCCAGGACCCACTCTTCAGTCAAAACGTCTTTGCAGGTAACCAGTGTCCCGGAAGACCAGATCCTCGTTGCCGTGTTCCCTGGCCTCCCCACTTCTGCAGAGCTGTTCATCCTTCCCCCCAAGAACTTGACAGAGAGGAGGAAAGGCAATGAAGGGGACCTGGAACAAGTAAGTGAAAGAAACCTTGGCTAGGACACTCTTCTGCACCACCCTCTAAGGGAACACAAAGCATTTCTAGCCCAAAAGGTAGACTGAACCCTTTCCTATTTGTCCATCAACCTGTCACTCATTGTCTGGCACCAGGGCTTTGGAAGCAATCAGCTTTAACCAGAATAAACACAAATGCACAAACACTGGCACATTTAGCCACACAAGAAAGAAAAGCACTCCTGAAATCATTCATTCCAAGAGTTGCCATTCTTGCAACTTGCTCATGTCTCCCAGCTAATGAGTTGTCCTGGCAAAAAGAGATGGAGTGGGAGGCGGGGGGGTTGTGGGGGATGAAGAGAAGGATTTGAGTTTCCCTGTCTATTTCTCAAAAATGTGCTTCCTGTCTTGAAAGAGCCTGGTCAACAGAAGTTCTGCTTCTAGGAAGAAAATGAACTGCTTTTAAATGTGTGTCTTTGGAGAGAGATGGATTCCCTCATCTTGCTTTGACTAAGGAAGCAGCGTTCCCCAAAGGGATCGTGATTTACTGCCTTTATCAAATGGCATATAGCTCTTATGATCTGCATACCTGCCTAGAATGAAGGTGGCAGTGGTCCCATGTCTCGCTCTCTCACTCCCTGCTCTTGCTGGGGTCTTACTTGAATGGGCTTTGCTTTACCTTCCCATGCCTTCCTGTGATGAGTTAGAAATAAGTGAGAAAGGAGCTGCTAAAAGCCAGCAGGAATCAAATTCCCTTTTGAATTAATCAATGTACAGATGTCTTCCAAGTCCCTCTGCCACTCACCTAGCTGCCACCCCATCCCACGTTGGGCACAGTCCACCAAGGGCTGCACAGATGCCATCATGGTCAGTTTCTCTGGAAATGAAGTGGATCCTTGCATTACAGGGCTGCATATTGAAATCGGCCAGATATAAATTCAGCTTCTCAATGCATACATCACTTTTACAAGACCTCTTTATTCTGAAATAGCAAGTGGCATGTGTGAACTATATTTGGAAGCTACAATATCCATCCATTTAGATAAATAGGTAATTACGGTGATGAATAGCAGCTGTGATATTAAGGCACGTACAGCGAGATAAGAGTTAGGGACAACAGCCTCAGTCTGCCTCAGCTTTCATGTGGGAATTACACAGTGATTAAATCGATGTTATGTGTTCTGAGACTTGCTGGGGAAAAGTAAAGAGGAAAAATTATCCCATAAAAAGGAGGCAGCTTCTGCTTTGATGTTTGCCTCCCATTGTCTCTAACAGAGAAACAGCAGAGGAGTGGGCTGTGGTGTACATGCCTGCTTTAATCCTGGCAGGGGCCTCTATCCTGTGTGTGTTGCTTGTTCACATTAAAGAACTAATGGTGGTTGACTTTCTTTCACTGGGATCCATAACACGTCTCTCTATGGAAAGTTATACAGGCTTGGATGAAAAGACACTGAACTGGGAGTTGAATGAAACATTTATGTCCGTTGTCAACTCAAATTCCCTAGGTGACTGTGGACACACCTCTGTCTCATTCTCCAATAATAGCAAATAATACCAACTTGTCCTTGGCTTCACAGGGCTCTAGGGGCTGGGAGAACCAAATGGATAAAAATGTTCCAATATCCTGTCCTCTCACTGAATAGGTTATTTTTCGCCTGTTGACCCGGGTTTCTTTCTCCATGAGGGGGCACCATCACATGACATTACTTCCCATGCAGCTTCTCTCTCTCTCTCTTTTTTCCTCCAGATTGTAGAGACTCTATTTAATGCTCTAAACCAAAACTTGGTCCAGTTTGAGCTGAAGCCAGGGGTTCAAGTCATTGTGTATGTCACACAGCTGACCTTAGGTAAGTGCCTGAAGGCATATGGGGTGGGGAGATGGGTATGGTGATCTGATATCCTGGAGATAAAACAGAGGAGATGGTTACCAAACGCTTTCCAATAAATGCTCATAAATGGCTTTGTGTAGTGATGGCAAAGAAAGATTAATTACATCTTTCTTGAGCCCTCCTGTTAGGATGGCAAGAAGACATCTTTAGAAGTGGCTTTGCTATTGAATTCCTGGATGATCTTCAGGAAAACCTACAATTTCTTTGGGCCTTGACTTTATTATGTTTCTTATGTATAACAGTTTCTTATCTATAACGTAGTTCTCAATCTCCCTTAATTTCTACAGTTATCTGATTCAATGAATCTTGATTGGGAGACCAGATCAAATAACTTTAAAACTCCCTTCAATTTATAATGTTTAAATCTATTATGTTTAAATCTAAAGTGAAAAGAGGGACTAGCTCTGGGTGGTTGATTTATGAAAGAAATTCTAAAAAGGCATGTCCCATTGAACACCCACCTTTGGCTCTCTGGAAAAGCCTATTTGCTAACTGTTTCTAATTAATGAAAGCTTTTCAGATGTAGAGGTTCCACATGTGCCCATCCAGCCATGTTTTACCAGAATCGACTAGAGGAAGAAACAGAAACACTCTATCACCTATAATCATATTGACAAGCACTCAGGTGTCTAAGAAAAGGAGCATTCATACCCTATTCCTGCTCCCCTTAGCTGAGTACAATTTATAGCAGGAACAGCAGGTTTCCCCAGGCAGAGCGAGGAGTTTACTTTCCCTAAGAAGCTGTGATCAGGGTACCATCATCATTGAAGCCAAGCTTCCTCTGCCAAGATAGCATGCAAGGCAATCGGAGGCTGTATATAAGGTTGGAGACCCTCTGGCCTCATTCTCCAATGGATACTCCCCCAGCTAGTAGCTTCCGAATGAGCAAGTCTGTTCTTTCCTCCTAGCTCCGCTGGTGGACTCTGGCGCTGGGCACAGCAGCTCAGCCATGCTTATGCTCTTGTCAGTAGTGTTTGTCGGCCTGGCTGTGTTTTTGATCTACAAGTTTAAAAGGTATGTGCTGCCATCACTCAATTTTATGCATGGGGCTAGGTTCCTGGGGGTTGATTCTTCCTGTAACTTACATTGCTAAACTCATCCCACATATGTGATATTAACTTTCCCTGAAGCTGTACTTGGCATTGGGAAAGAACAGGAAATGTTTTAGGGTCAGAGAGTAAATGGACTTAATATGAATCTCTCCAGTTTATAATTATGTTGAACTGGGAAAATGAAGTGGCTTAGATGGTAAAGAATCCGCCTGCAATGGGGGAGACCTGGATTTGATCCCTGGGTCAGAAAGATCCCTTGGAGAAGGGAATGGCAACCCACTTCAGTACTTCTGCCTGGAGAATTCCATGGACAGAGGAGCCTTGCAGTCATCGTCCATGGGATCACAAAGCGTTGGACATGACTGAGTGACTAACACAACACTAGGAAAATGAGGGGCAGCCTATGAAGCCAGTTTATTTTCTTGAAGAAAGTTTCAGACGTCATTTCAGAGAAGGCAATGGCAACCCACTCCAGTACTCTTGCCTGGAAAATCCCACGGATGGAGGAGCCTGGTAGGCTGCAGTCCATGGGGTCACAAAGAGTTGGAGACAACTGAACGACTTCACTTTCACTTTTCACTTTCATGCATTGGAGAAGGAAATGGCAACCCACTCCAGCATTCTGGCCTGGAGAATCCCAGGGACGGCGGAACCTGGTGGACTGCCATCTATGGGGTCGCACAGAATCGGACACAACTGAAGTGACTTAGCAGCAGCAGCAGCAGCAGCAGCAGACCTCATTTAAGTTTCTACAGTAGGGTCTCAAATATTTAGGAGATCTTTTTCTACAGCTTACCACTCATTTAAGGTGACTAAGTAGAGAAACGCGTGTGTGTGTGCTCAGAGGTATCGGACTCTTTTCTACCCCAAGGACTGTAACCTGCCAGGCTCCTCTATCCATGGAATTTTCCAGGCAAGAATATTGGAGTGGGTTGTATTTTCTCAGTTCAGTTCAGTTCAGTTGCTCAGTCGTGTCCAACTCTTTGCGACCCCATGGACTGCAGCAGGACAGGCCTCCCTGTCCATCACCAACTCCCGGAGCTCACTCAAACTCATGTCCATTGAGTCGGTGATGCCATCCAACCATCTCATCCTCTGTCGTGTCCTTCTCCTCCCACCCTCAATCTTTCCCAGCATCAGGATCTTTTCAAATGAGTCAGCTCTTTGCATCAGGTGGCCAATGTATTGGAATTTCAGCTTCAACATTAGTCCTTCCAATGAATATTCAGGACTGATTTCGTTTAGGATGGACTGATTGGATCTCCTTGCAGTCCAAGGGACTCTCAAGAGTCTTTAAACACCACAGTTCAAAAGCATCAATTCTTCAGCGCTCAGCTTTCTTTATAGTCCAACTCTCACATCCATACATGACCACTGGACGAACTACAGCCTTGACTAGATGGACTTTTGTTGGTAAAGTAATATCTCTGCCTTTTAATATGCTGTCTAGGTTGGTCATAATTTTTCTTCCAAGGAGCAAACATCTTTTAATTTCATGGCTGCAGTCACCATCTGCAGTGATTTTGGAGCCCCCAAAAATAAAGTCTGACACTGTTTCCACTGTTTCCCCATCTATTTGCCATGAAGTGATGGGACTGGATGCCATGATCTTAGTCTTCTGAATGTTGAGCTTTAAGCCAACTTTTTCACTCTCCACTTTCACTTTCATCAAGAGGCTCTTTAGTTCTTCTTCACTTTCTGCCATAAGGGTTGTGTCATCTGCGTATCTGAGGTTATTGATATTTCTCCTGGCAATCTTGATTCCAGCTTGTGTTTCCTCCAGCCCAGTGTTTCTCATGATGTACTTTGCATATAAGTTAAATAAGCAGGGTGACAATATACAGCCTTGATGTACTCCTTTTCCTATTTGGAACCAGTCTGTTGTTCCATGTCCAGTTCTAACTGTTGCTTCCTGACCTGCATACAGATTTCTCAAGAGGCAGGTCAGGTGGTCTGGTATCCCCATCTCTTTCAGAATTCTCCACAGTTTATTGTGATCCACACAGTCAAGGCTTTGATATAGTCAATAAAGCAGATATAGATGTTTTTCTGGAACTCTCTTGCTTTTTTGATGATCCAACAGATGTTGGCAATTTGATTTCTTGTTCCTCTGCCTTTTCTAAATCCAGCTTGAACATCTGGAAGTTCACAGTTCATGTATTGTTGAAGCGTGGCATGGAGAATTTTGAGCATTACTTTACTAGCATGTGAGATGAGTGCAATTGTGGGGTAGTTTGAACATTCTTTGGCATTGTCTTTCTTAGGGATTGGAATAAAAATTGACCTTTTCCAGTCCTATGGCCACTGCTGAGTTTTCCAAATTTGCTGGCATCTTGAGTGCAGCACTGTAAAGCATCATCTTTTAGGATTTGAAATAGCTCTACTGGAATTACATCATCTCCACTAGCTTTGTTCATAGTGATGCTTTCTAAGGCCCACTTGCCTTCACATTCCAGGATGTCTGGCTCTAGGTCAGTGATCACCATGGTGATTATCTGGGTCGTGAAGATCTTTTTTGTACAGTTCTTCTGTGTATTCTCGCCACTTCTTCTTAATATCTTCTGCTTCTGTTAGGTCCATACCATTTCTGTTCTTTATCGAGCCCATCTTTGCATGAAATGTTCCCTTGGTATCTCTCATTTTCTTGAAGAGATCTCTAGTTTTTCCCATTCTATTGTTTTCTTCTGTTTGTTTGCACTGATCACTGAGGAAGGCTTTCTTATCTCTCCTTGCTATTCTTTGGAACTCTGCATTCAATGTGTATATCTTTCCTTTTCTCCTTTGCTTTTCACTTCTCTTCTTTTCACAGCTATTTATAAGGCATCCTCAGACATCCATTTTGCTTTTTTGCATTTCTTTTTTCTGGGGGATGGTCTTGCTCCCTGTCTTCTGTACAATGTCATGAACCTCTGTCCATACTCCAGGGCATCTTCCTAGTCCAGGGATTGAACCCATGTTTCTTGCATCTCCTGCATTGGCAGGTGGATTCTTTACCACTACCCCACTTCACATGTTAAATAGAGAAAATATAGCTGAAATCTGGTTACACACATACACATACTTACTTGTATAGTGGTTATTATCCAGTCAGATCAGATCAGTCGCTCAGTCGTGTCCAACTCTTTGCGACCCCATGAATCGCAGTATGCCAGGCCTCCCTGTCCATCATCAACTCCCGGAGTTCACTCAGACTCACATCCATTGAGTCAGTGATGCCATCCAGCCATCTCATCCTCTGTCATCCCCTTCTCCTCCTGCCTGCAATCCCTCCCAGCATCAGAGTTTTTTCCAATGAGTCAACTCTTTGCATGAGGTAGCCAAAGTATTGGAGTTTCAGCTTTAGCATTATTCCTTCCAAAGAAATCCCAGGGCTGGTCTCCTTCAGAATGGACTGGCTGGATCTCCTTGCAGTCCAAGGGACTCTTAAGAGTCTTCTCCAACACCGCAGTTCAAAAGCATCAATTCTCTGGTGCTCAGCCTTCTTCACAGTCCAACTCTCACATCCATACATGACCACAGGAAAAACCATAGCCTTGACTAGACGGACCTTTGTTGGCAAAGTAATGTCTCTGCTTTTGAATATGCTATCTAGGTTGGTCATAACTTTCCTTCCAAGGAGTAAGCGTCTTTTAATTTCATGGCTGCAGTCACCATCTGCAGTGATTTTGGAGCCCAGGAAAATAAAGTCTGACACTGTTTCCACTGTTGCCCCATCTATTTCCCATGAAGTGGTGGGACCAGATGCTGTAATCTTCATTTTCTGAATGTTGAGCTTTAAGCCAACTTTTTCACTCCCCTCTTTCACTTTCATCAAGAGGCTTTTGAGTTCCTCTTCACTTTCTGCCATATAAATTTGCATGCAGAAGTATACCTTTTAAAATCCTCCTCCCTATTTTTCCTGTTTCTAAAGGTAAATAGATCAGAAAAACCAAACCCCACATGTATTCAAATTTCATTTTTGAAGACCAGAGGAGGGGTGATATAATAGGATACTCATTAAAAACATGAAATTGAAATCAATAATTCTGTACCATTATTTACATAATGTAATGCATCTACAAAGCATATACTGGTTAAGAATGTGAACTCAAAAGTCAGACAGACTGTTTTAACATTAGTGCTTGCAGCCTTAGGCAGTTGAATCTGCCTCTAACTAAGCCTTCATTTCCTCATGTGTAACATGGAAAAGCGATAATACTTTATAGGTTTGCTACATGTTTTCAAGGCAAAAATATCTATATCCAGTACATAATAAAAAAAAATCATGAAAGCTAAGCTATTTTGAATAACAGCATGCCTCTGGAAGGTGCCTCCTGTGTCACAAACTGGCACATAGTAGGCTCATATGTATCAGTGGCATAGAAAGATGCTTCACAGGAAGTCTGTGTAAAGTAAAAGTATTATTATTTATTGTCAGATGAATTTTGAAAGTATAGCTTTGGGATTTTTCTAAACTCCAAAGGTAATGCTTTTAGATTTTGGAAGAGATCAGTGGTAAACATGCTTCACTGTACCTTCCCTTCCCCCAGCCCCTGTCAGCTCCCTGCTAGTGGATTTCTCAGGTTAAAAAAAAAAAAAAAAAAGTTTTACTCAGTGTACATCTAAGCACTGGGCAGACAGAGGGATCCTTCAACACTCTCCACTAGAAGGGCAAAGTGGGGTTTACTGTCCTTCTCAGTATGTAGACTAATGCTTGAGTCCCTGTCTTTTTGGATCATGATGTGTCAACCCACCACTGTGTTCCCTTTGAAGAAGGGAAAATCCTTCATATCCAATTAACAAAGATTCAGTATATTAATAGAAATGGCCTGGTCAGAGCGATACCCATTTATGGAGATACTTCAGTTACATACAAAGCACATTTTCATTCATTCAAGGATTTGGTTTTGGGGATGCCTGGTGGTTGCGGAGGCTTGAAGATCGGCTAAACCAAATTTATCACCTTCTGGCTCCTAGAACTCCACGTTTGCTAGAACAGGGGCCAGTAGAAGTCCTGCAAAGAGGTGTTTGTGTCAGGTGTCTCTAAATCAAGGCCAGAGGTATCCTGTGACTTAAAAAAACTTTTTCTTTTCTTGTGAGTGAAGTGAAGTCGCTCAGTCACGTCCAACTCTTTGTGACCCCATGGACTGTAGCCCACCAGGCTCCTCCATCCATGGGATTTTCCAGGCAAGAGTACTGGAGTGGGGTGCCATTTCCTTTTCCAGAGGATCTTCCCAACCCACGGATTGAACCCGGGTCTCCTGCATTATAAGCAGACACTTTACCATCTGAGCCACCAGACAGTCAACTTATTCATGTAGCTCTCTCTTAATGTGTAGACTTTAATACTTGAATCTATGCCAGGTAATGGCATTTCTGAATTATTCTACCTCTGTAGAATAATTAAATACCAGCCAACCCTTTCTTAAATACCATTCAACCCTTTCTATGTCCCTGACACTGAATTAGGATACAGAAAACAAATACTAGTTAAAATGGATAAACAATTTGAATCAGTTAACTTTTCTTTTCTAGTCACTTTTTCTGGAAGCTTTTCTTCCAGTGCCCAAGCCTGTTGGCTGAGGTCCTGTTGGATCTCCCTTTATATCTTTGTTCTCCTTTCCCTCTCACTACCTACCTGGAACTCCAATGATGGCTATATGGAGGGTACCTGGCCTGCCGGCAAGTAAAGGTCAGGTTCTTATCCATGGTTCCCAGAGTCTCCTTTGCTTCTTTCATTTCTGTCCAATAGAACATTCTGCAATGATGAAAATTCTTCATGATCTCTACTGCCCAATACAGTAGCCACCGGTATGGTGAAAAAACTGAATTTTCAGTTTTATTTAACTTTTATTAATTTAATGTTAAATAGCTATAGCTGACTAGCAAACACTTGGACAGCATAGGCTAGGGGAAGTGTCATTCTCTTTCTGTTTCTAGATCACTCACCAGGCTCTGTTTTCAGACCCCAAACTTTCTCTCTGCCATCTCCAACATTAATTCATTAAGCCAATAATTCATTCAGCAAACATTTATTGAGTGCCTGCTCTGTGCCAGGCATTGTCTACAATCTCAGCATCCCAAGTGGTCACTTAATAGAAGGGGAATCGAATTGTTTAAAGGAATCTTGGAGATCAAAGTAACTCTTTCCTCCTTCCTCTGTTAAGGGACTATATTTGATCTTATTCTTTGATAGTGACTGCTATTTTGTGGTATCTTAGGCAATATAATAAAAAATCATTTTGTGATGGCTTTTATTTTCTGAAAATTCTGCCTAATAACACCTTCTTTCTAGACTGTAGATTTGTTTTTTTCTTATTGTCCAAGAAAACTTTTGAGTTGTTGTATTTTCTAGTCTTTTTTTTTCCAGTAAGGCTTTCATGATAGTGTGACGCCTACTCTGCTTCTTCTAAATTCTTCTGACAAACTTCTAACATTTAATAATAGTTGGAACAAACAAATAAAAGCTGAAATTAATATAGATGATTTGGATTGATCCATCTTACTCGTCTTATTAAGATCCTCTTATTAAAACTTATATGAATGTATAGCTCAGGGCGTGCCTCTAAACTTCATTTCTCACCTTTCTTTTCTGCAAAGTGGGGTTTAGTCTTGACTTATAGTCCCACTCCAGTACTCTTGCCTGGAGAATCCCATGGACGGAGGAGCCTGGTGGGCTGCAGTCCATGGGGTCGCTAAGAGTTGGACACGACTGAGGGACTTCACTTTCACTTTTCACTTTCATGCACTGGAGAAGGAAATGGCAACTCACTCCAGTGTTCTTGCCTGGAGAATCCCAGGGATGGGGGAGCCTGGTGGGCTGCCGTCTATGGGATCGCACAGAGTCGGACACGACTGAAGCAACTTAGCAGCAGCAGCAGCATAGTCTCAAAAGTCTTACAGGTAGATGTGTTAAAAAATGAAGAGCAATTTGAAAAAAAAATTTAAATGCTGCCAAATTGTGACATAAAATTCATTCTCTTCCAACTATCTATTAAAAATACTGAAAAAAGTGTGTTTTCAGAGATGCAAATAAGGTGAACAATCTTTATAAGGGCAAGTATATCCAAATTCTTACAGGTATCAATCATTAAAAAAGCAGGAAGGGGGAGACAGTGATCTCTGGCTGAAGCTCTGAAGTACCCAGACTTGTGTGATCAGGAGTGGTTTGACTGCCCCAGCACCTAATAAATATTACAGTTGATCCCAACATTCATGAGTAATATGTACTTTTATGATTAGAAGAAATCTAAATCATTAGGCTGCCTTTCTATTTAGATAAGAAGAAAGTAAGGGCTAGCATGAAATTTTAATTACTCACATTTAGAGAGCCTGTGGCCTGCTGCCTCACACATAATCTATTCATTTAAGGTTCTTGTAAATTATATTAAGCTAGTTTAGACCAGTAGGAGTCAAGGGACACCTCCCTTAATGTATGGAAAGCAGCCATTAAAAACATGAAAATTGGATGTCAATGGAAGGTAGAAACTGTCCATGTTTCAAACATATTTTGAGGGCTTTCCAAATTAGCTACGGGAGACCTCATTAAATGCCCACATTCTACCTGGTTGTGGGGTTGAAGCAGGGAAGGGAATGTAGATGCTTAAAAATACAGCTGGTTGGCACTAGGGCAGCAGAGTGATTCTGCTTCACACTTTCACAGAATGTTCTGTATTGGGATGGGTGTCATATGTCTTGAGTTTTAATAACATCTATGCCAGTAATTAACTTCATGAAATGTCTGAACTTCAGACCAATTTCCCCACCATTTAATGAGGTAAGACAGGACCCTTCTACCTGTAAAATTCTAAGATAGAAGTGTGGTCTTTTTGTTTGAGGGCATAATAAATGAAAATAGAGCATTAGCTTTGAGGTCATTTATCTGTTTATTCAACAAATACTTACTGAATATAAACCACATACCAAGCACTATGTTAAGTGTATAGCATTGAAAATGGAAAATGTTGACCTTGCAGAGATGGGGCTTTAGTGGGAGAGAAAGACAGAAAGCAAGTCCACATACATGGCCTATTCCATCACCTTAAACCAACACCCTATTCATTTCTTTCACAGACACCATCCTGTTATTACACATTTATGGTGGGCGAGTTTGGGTGGTCAGGAGAAGCCTCTCAGAGTGGCCTATAAGCCAAATTCTGAAGGGCAAGAAAGACACTATCACAAAAAGAATAGAAGGTGTGTTACAGAGGGAACAGTTTATTCAAGGTCCCCAAGGTGGGGACGAGCCTGATGTATTAGAATCTTGAAACTCAAAGATTGGGTTTCAGACTAGCGGGATCAGCACCAGCTGGGAACTAGGTAGAAATGTAGAATTTCAACCCATCCTGTTCAGACCTCTAGAGAAACAAATGCATTTTAATAGGAACCTGGTGAGGCATAAGCACATTGAAGTTTAAGGAGTGTGGGATTAAAAGAAATCAAAGGAGGCTACAGAAGCTGGTGCACAGTGGGTCAGGAAATAACAGAGATGAGTCAGGAGATAAGTATTCCTATAAGATTTCAGTCTTAACCTGCCTGCTTCTTCAACCTCGAGTCTGTCTGCCTTGTTTACAAACCCACTACTATGGTGTCTTTGAAGGAAGTTACTTCTCTTAACCCTTACCTTAGATAGCATCACTGACTCAATGGACATGACTTTGAGTGAACTCTGGGAGATAGTGAAGGACAGGGAACCCTGGAGTACTGCAGCCCATAGGGTTGCAAAGAGTTGGACATGACTTAGTGACTGAACAGAGAACAGCAATCCTTGCCTTAATCCTCTCCACAATCCTAAGAGAAAGCTATTGTTATTCCTGTTGAACAGATGAGGAAACTGACTATGGAAGTATTTATGATACTTGGTCCATGGATGGTGTTCTGAAAATAGTAGCAGTGGCTATAAGTCTTTTATCTCCTCTCCTATTTATAAAGGAAACCAATGTGAGTTAATTAAACTGATGTAAACTTGGAAAAAGCTGTCTTTTCACTGTGATGCCACCTCATAGTCTCAAAGTTCAGCTCCTTTATAAATGTAATAACTGGTAAATATTTTAAGGGTTTTACTGGTGTGCTGCGATTCATGGGGTCACAAAGAGTTGGACACGACTGAGCGACTGAACTGAACTGAATGCACAGCTGGTCAATAGTATTGCCCTTCTCTTTACACTTGCTGGTTTTGCCCCAGAAAAAGGTGAATTCCTTGGGGAGTTCTGTGGTTTACAACTCCCCTGGGCATCTGGGTCCCTCCTTATGTTCTTTGACCTCATGAAGACAGTATCTGGGTGGCCAGCCCCTTTCCCTGACTTTGATCCTATAGCTTCCTCCTCCCCATTATCACCCAGGATTTCCAGTTGCCTCAGTGTGGCACACTCTGTGATTATAATCTGATTTTGCTCCTGTCCCATGTAGGAAAATACCCTGGATTAACATCTATGCTCAAGTCCAACATGACAAGGAGCAGGAGATGATTGGGTCAGTGAGCCAAAGTGAAAACGCCCCCAAAATCACACTCAGTGACTTCACCGAGCCCGAGGAGCTGCTGGACAAAGAGCTGGACACCCGGGTCATAGGTACGTGTGCTGGAATCCCCAAGCTCCTGATTCCTCTATCTTCCAGACACTGAGTCAGCCAGCCCACGTGGCCTGTCCTTCAGGTAGAGCTAGTCTGGAGGGTGGGGAAAACCAGCAGTTGCCTCAGCGACATAAAACCTGACATAACCAGGTTTTAAAGTGTCTGCCTCCTCTGACCACATGAAATTGGCAGAACTTTTTCTCTTAAAAGTCGATCAAGATCCAAAGTGCTGGAGTCTGAGTGGGAGAGGGCTGAGACCAACTATCCATTACTATTGGACTTTTTTTTTTTTTCCTTTAAGGCAAAAACATTATGCATCCTAATAATCACACAAATAGGGATTCTGCCATCAGAGAGCCCTGGATTCATTTTCTTGCTCTGTCAGTCTGCTAGTTCTGTGGTCTCTCTGTGCCTCATATTCCTCATCTGTGAAATGGGAATAACATTACCTGCCTTGTAAGACTGTTGTGATCATAAAGTGGCATATGTCATTAGCACAGTGCCTGCCACATAATAAGTGTTCGATTCCTATTGGCTAGTACTATTGCGATTACAAGAGTATAAGATGGCAAGGTATTGATGCTTCCTTGTGTGCTGGCGTGGGAGAGGGCAAACATTAAACACAGATTTGATAAGGCAGTGAATTGATAGGATAGACCACCCAGCTGCCCTGTTTGATAAACACACAACAAGGTGGCTTGGTATTTAGCAGTAAATAAAGCAAAGATCCATCCTCCTGTGACATGCACATCTCACCTTCCTGTGTCTTCTCTCCCCTGCAGGAGGCATTGCCACCATTGCAAACAGCGAAAGCACAAAGGAGATCCCCAACTGCACTAGTGTTTAACACCAACAAGCCGCGTGGGCAATCGCCTTTCTGACTTTTTATTTTTGATGATTCCTATTACTCTTATTATGGAAAAATGAAAGTGTCTTTTTTACTTATTGTTTACCAAGGGCCCCATGAATAGCAGACAGATGCTTAGCTTTGGGAGGCAAAGCATACTTAGCTGATTATGAGCCACGAAGAATAAATGGCTGTTTTTGTGCTAAGGGCAAAGGATGCGTCTTCCCATGGCTTTCTTACTTCATTCTGCCATTTATAGTGCAAGAAATCCTGTTTCCCCTGTGATCTGTCTTTTTATTTTTTAAGTTGGGTTGGTTTTCCACTAACCTCCCATCCTCTCCCTGACCCGTACCACACCAAACCACCAGTACCCAGCTCCTCCCTCCCAGCACACCCACCTAAAACAGAAACCATTTCCCAGCTAGATCTGCAGAAGGTAGGTTGGTGGGGAGTGAGGGTGGCTGTAGAAAGTACACACCTGTCAGAAGAGACCCTGCCTCATGCATGTCCATTGCAAGGCTGCAGATGGCTTATTGTATATAATTACAATGTAAATAGCTTTTTATTTCCTAAGAAATAATTTAATGTTTAGTAAAAAAGAAAACTGAAAAAAGAAAGATGCGTCTGTTGGCTTATGCACTCAGCTTTGGAGCTGACCAACCCCAGGCCTGCTTGATGTGTTGGGTTCTGGATGCTCCCCAGTTGTCTGTCGCACTTAACTCTTGCATCTCTGTGTCCCTGCCATCACTGGTTTCTATTTATGTGTATAAAGTGGGGAGGGGGAGTACTTCTTTGAAACAAACAACTGGTAAAGGGAGGACAACAGTGACATCATAGAATGTGTGAGTTTTTGGTCCCATCCGTGATGTGGGAGAAGTTGCAAGATGAAGTCCACTAGAGACTTCAAACTGAAACCCAGATGGGCAAACAAGGCTTCCCCTCCAGAAGAATGAGGTTGAGGATAGTTAACAGTCTGAGGTTTTCTCTAAAGAAGCCAGGCAATGGATCTTAAAAAAAAAAAAAAATGGCATCCTGCTTTCTGGTTGGATTCCATGGAATTGTATAATGCTTACAGGGAATTCTCTGGCTATTCGTAACTCAGAAAAGACCCTTGGGCACTAGGTTAAGTCCAGTGAGGGCCTCAGCCTGGGAGAAGTTAGAGGTGGGAAGGGAGCCGGCACTCATGCAATCATGTGACCATGCAAACCCTGCAGGCTAAGTAGGGGTCTAGCCTTTAATGATCTTCGTCAAGTTGATTTAGCAAAGCTGTGCTACTTGCTTGTCAGATGTACACAACTTCCTCACAGTCAGATGTCTGCCTTCAGTTCTCTTAAGATAGTTCTTGCATCTGGGGTGAGTAACTTTCAAAGCCAGTGTTCTCCCGCACCCCAGCCCTTCACACATTCCACAGGTCAATTCCTTTTAGGAGGGTTGCTTGAAGCCATGCTGTAGCATTGTTTTACTTTGGACTCAGCCTGAGCACACTTGTTTTAAAGAAAAGGTATACTGTATATATATATATGGGAGGAGAGGCTAAATTTTGTACCTGTCCATTTTTGTGGGATATTGTTCACATCCTTCTCTGTGAGACATTGAGAGAATGTGACCTTGAGAAACTGGACTGGCTACAGCATAGAATTAGGACTATTTCTAAAGATCCTGCTTTTTCATTTCAAGGGTTAAATGGGGCAGACAATTGCAATACTTGTACTAAACACTGGAATACAAATGCATGAGTCATATCTATATATACAGTATATGTACATATACTGTTCTTGGTTTTATTGTTCCATTTGAATATTTCTACTGTAAAAAAAAAAAGACAGTGGTTTTGAAATTGTTGAAAATAAATGTATTTTTGTACATCAAAGCTATATACCTGGCTGAGAGTTCTCTCTTTGGGCCGTTGTCTTTATCTATTGTATCATTCAACTATTGCTGCAATAATTCTCCATGGGTAAAAGAATCTGACAAGTATATAAGAACAGATATTGATGTTTTGCTTGTGAGTCTTCAGGTTGGCTGTGATTTGGCTGAGGTCACTTGGGGTTGACCAGGCTCTCCTGAATGCACCCTTCAGTTGGTTCAAGTCTGCTTATCATTCTGAGACCAGCAGCCCCCCAGGATGTTATTTTCACGGTAGATCACAGAATTCCAAGTGAGACCAGCAGCAGACGCTATCCTCTAAGGCCTTGGCTCAAAATGGCCCCTCTATTACTGTCACTGACCTTCCATTAATTAAAACCATACGGCCATGTTCAATATTAAGGGGCTAAAGAAATAGACACTGGTGCAAGGCATTACTGAATTACATGACAAAAGATGTGGATATGTAATTCCAATCTAGGGAGGGTAAGAAGAATTGAGAACAATAGTTCAATTTAGTCTACCTATTCATTTTCTGTGACCCCATGGGGAGCTTTCATTAGATGGCCCATTTGAATCAGGATCCAAGTTTCCTATCCCAAATATTTGTGGCCAGGACTTTTGAGCAGAAGTCTTATAATCCCAAGGCCTTTGAGTCTGACACAAGCTCCCAGTAAGTAGTAGAGGTGGGACTCCACCTCAGGTCTGAAAGATTTCAGCAAGAGTAATGAAAAGAGGAGAGGAAACCAATAAGATATATATCCTTTTAATTTTTTAATTTTTTAAAAAATCGGAATATAGTTGCTTTACAATGTTGTACAACAGAATAAATTAGCTATGTATGTCTATATCCATATCTATCCCCTCCCTCTTGGCCCTCCCGCCCACCCATCTAGGTCACCACAGAACACAGGCATCCGTGTTCACTGCAGCAGTGTTTATAACAGCCAGGACATGGAAGCAACCTAAATATCCATCGGCGGATGAGTGGATAAAGAAGATGTGGTGCATATATACGATGGAATATTATTCAGCCATAAAAAGAATGAAATTGGGTCATTTGTAGATATGTGGATGGATCTAGAGTCTGTTATACAGAATGAAGTAAGTCGTATATCCCTTATTAAAACCTTGTTTATCCTGACTGATGCATCAAACTAGCAACAAATCTCTTTCCCACACTGAGTGAGGAATTTGGAAGGTGGAATGAGTGGCTCTCCTGCATATTAGGTAGTAAGGAGTGAACCAAAACCTAGAATAAGGGCTATAGTTAGATGTTTTAATGTTTTAGTATTCAAAATATGAGATAAATTTCCATGGATCCAAGAAACCCAAGAAACCAGAAGTTTTGGTCAATAGTATCCCATATTTTGGATATAAGTGACTATCCTGGAATTGTACTTTCTGAACTCACTTGAAGATGTAGGATAAAACAATGATGGTTTTCTTTTGTTCTGTGAATGCATTTAAAAATTATGTATTATTCTTGCTATAACTTTTCTTGAGTTATACACACCTTTAAAAAATTAACAGATATTGAGAATGTCATTTATGGTACCTCTAAAGAAATGGTGGTTTTGGGTCTAACCTCAGTGGTTCATAACATAAAGTGGCCTCCATCTTTAAGGGATTTTTAATGGTTTTGAACTTCTCCAATAATGTGGGGTGTCTAATAGTGCTATCCTAAGTCAAAGGAGAATTTTCTAAATGAATTAGCTTTTGCTTTCCATGAGATTTGAGTTCTTCCCATGTTAATTTTATGTCCTGGTTGATGAAATTGCCTCACCAGATCAAAGAGGATGAAAATGAAATACAGTGGTAAAACGGAATGAGTCAATTGGTTCATTTGAGCAAAGTCATGCTTAGAATATAGCCTCCATACCCACCACCAGCATGGGCCTGGCAGATTGCTCCGTGGTAGACAGAGAAAGGCAGACGGCAGACAGTGTGACCGGCTTTGTAGTGAGTTCTATGCAGGATCTCTCACTAGTGGTGAGGGTTCTCTGTGCTTGGGAATTTCTTCTCTAAGGCAGTTCTAGACCAGAGAAGTAAGCCTACAGAAGCCTTCTGGAGCCAGAGCCCCAGAATCAGCACCATAAAGCGATTCTCTGAGGATCCTCATGTGCACTGAAGTTCGAGAATCACTGCTCTGTCTACCACTAAAATAGCTTAGCGAGAGTAAGAGTCACTGGGGTAAAAGTCGCCTCCCCTAGCCCCTGTTACCATGGTACAAGGCATCGTGGCCTACAGAAGTGAGAACAGTTTCCAAATTCGCTCATTTTCTCCTGGGCGACAGCTGCAACTCTGGGCAAGTTCCTGGATTGAGTTACCTAAAGCAAATCACACCGTGAGTCAGGGTGGTGATGGATTGTGCCCTGCAACAAATAGTAAGCCAGGAATTAGAAGAGCTCTGACCATCAGCAAGTCATTCTAGACCACAATTTCTACATTTGTAAAAGGAAAACACCTTATGGTCTTCCTCATTGGCTAGTTTTGATTTCCATAGATGTGAAAAACACACTGCCAGTTCCACAGTTACCAAGAGAGCGGTGCTCAGGAGTGCTTAGGTGAACTCTCTTCCTCTATAGAGGGATAAACTGAGACTCAGAGAGGAAAGTGACTTCTCTAAGGCTACACTACAGATGAGTGCAGAGCTGAAGATAGAATCGATATCCTCCTTATTGTAGGGCAGTATTATTTCTGTCACATACCTCCTCAGCAAATGCAGAACTGATCCAACTGCCCTTGTTGAGAGCCAGCAGAGCCTGATTGGGTATGCAGTGTGGCCCCCATATTCATAATGTACAGAATGCTTTAGAATCTGACTTCCCAGGTGGGCTCATCATTCAAGGGCTCATCTCCACTTGCCATTTCCCTGCTGCCCCACCTGTTTAGCAGCCTATGGCCTGCTGTCCTTGCTTCCCTCACTGGACTGAAGGAAGACTGCTCAACAGACAGCTACCAGGCTCCAGCTTCACACACCCTGCTCCTTGCCTTGCAAAGCATTTGGCTTTGTTCAGATGGCCAGAGAGCAAACATAAGCAGTGAGGATGCCTCATCCGGACACACATACCAGATCCTGCCAAATTCTCTTGTCCAGTCCAATGTTACAGCCAAAGGGGACCAGATGTGGCCCAACAATTACCTCCCAAAGTGCCTGCATCACCAGGTCCTTAAGCTTAGCTTCTTTACCATTAACTCGACAGTAGCAGAGTCAAATTGCTCTTTGCCTCTGTGTTTTCAGACCATATTATCATTATGAAATATCAGTTCATTCAAAGAGAAACCAATGGGATGTTGTATACAAAATAGGAGTCTGTGCCAGTGTTCCATTTATTCAGAGACTCAAAATCTTAAAAAAAAAAAAACAAAAAAAAACCTTGACAGCACTGCTTTAAATTATCTCAGACCTGGAGGGGTAAAATGACATCATTAGAGTCTGGTTTCCCTATCTATAAATTGACAATAATGACGTCTACCTCGAAGTGCTGGAACAGTGATCAAGTAGAATGTTGGAGTGCTCATGCAGAGTCATTAAGTCATGTCTGACTCTTTACAAACCCTGTGAACTGTAGCCCTCCAGGCTCCTCTGTCCATAGGATTCTCCAGCAAGAATACTGGAGTGGGTTACCATTTGTTTCTCCAGGGGATCTTACTGACCCAAGGATCAAACCTACATCTCCTGTTTGACAGCAGGGTTCTTTACCACTGAGCCATCAGGGAACCAATAATTGGAGTAAACGCACCTGAAACAACTGGACCTTAGCAGAAAGTAATTGAATCTGAGAAGCTCTGGTTGTATCGTGCTAGATCCTTCTCCTCTGTCATTCCTGGCCTCAAGTTGTAAAAGTTAATGACCAGTCTCTTGCCAAGAGCCATTCTGCTAGAGAAAGAATTCAGAATTCCTCGACATGTCATCATCCCCAGCTGAAAGGAAGAGATTTTTGGTTAAAATCCACTATTTACACCTTGATCCCTAAAGTCACTGCTTATTTTATTGCTTTTTGTTATTGCTGTTAATATAACTGATCTAGTTTTACTTGGACTATATGGTGGGGACAAGAAATGGAAATTTCCAATCAGGACTGTCAGAAATGCCTCATAAAACTGAAGACTGGAGGTTTTCAGGTCCTGCGCCATGCTTAGACTTGCAGAATGCAATGATGCCCTGGAGAGAACCACTCTACTGGAGGTAAACCATTTGGCCATGCTTGTTTATGGTTTAGACTCCAACCTTTATAACATAACTTGCTTCTTATTTATATTCTCTTCACATACAAAGCTTTTGTGGTCTACATTTCTAGGTCCTGGTGTCCCTCGAAGCCTCTCTGAGGGTCACTGATTGAGTTTATCTTCATGCATTGAAAAATAATCAGATAAAACAATTATCTGTAAAAAACATACCTTTTATATAAATGGAGGTACCAAAGAAGTGGTTTCTTGCCTTTGACTCTGGTCACAGCTTAAGAAGAGCTCTTTCAGAGAGTGAGCACAAGAGACAGATTCTTCCCAAAATGTCAGCAAAGATGGAAGAAAATAGATCATGACAGGCACACATGCCATCTGTCATTATGGCTTAGTCTCTGGGGAAAGGTGCTGTTTGCAGCCATTAGAAATGATCTAGAGAAAGTGGGGCCTCCAGTGATTTGCTCCTGAGAAAGCATGTGGTCCAGTCTGTGAAGAACAGAAACTTCCACTGAAATGTCTGTGGCAGAGTGCCCCATGTGCTGAAGGCTGCTGGACTCCAGGGGTTTCGCCGCACCAAGAAAGCCCTGCTTCTCCTCCCGGAGCCTCTCCTAGAAGCCTCTTCTTACACAGCAGGGTCTTTTCTTGCATGTTCTCTTTTGCAAAGGGTTGCCCTGGGTGCCTGCCATTTACCTCTACAAGGATTAAATCATGTGCTGCTGCAGCTGCTGGCCTACAATACCCCCTGAAAGGCGTTCAGGATGGAGAGCAGGAATGAGCTTGTCTGTGCTCTGGGAAAACCTGGCAGAACAGGTCTTCAGATAGATATTTTCAGAAGCTGATTGTGTGAGCCCAATTCTTATACTGCCTCATATCTAGAAAAGCACTAAAATCCTTCATGGTGATGACTGATCCTTGTGATGAGCAGAAAAGCCCTGCAAAAAACAACAACAAAAAAAAATGTGTGCTCGAGTGCATGTCCTCCCCCTTTGCCAAAGTCATGTACATACTAACCTTCCCCTGTCTCTTTGGAGAAGTTTCTCAGAGGTATCTGAGATGCTGTCCCCAGGCTAACATCCTCATTTGACCCCAGATAAAACTTAACTTACAACTTCCACGTTGAGAATTTTTTTTTTTTTTTTTTAAGTTGCAGGGTTGTCACTGCCCATGGTCCAGGACTGGCTGCTGTTGAGAGTGTGTTCAAGCATGGTGGGTATGAAGAGAAAGCAGGCCATGCAAAGAAACAGAGACAGAACAGAATTGTTTTTCTTGTCACTAATCTGTCTTTCTTGGTTTCCAGCTACAATCACCCGGGCAGCACATAATTGTCTCCATAAACAACACACCTGGTCCTTGGAACGCCAGAATGGTTTTCTTACACTGACCTTCCAAAATCTTATGGTTCAATTAGAGAATTGCTGGGCTTCTTCCATTGGCAGCTGGGATATTCTGAGGGTGGGGTGCCAAGAGAAGAAGAGGAGAGAGATGAGGTGAGAGAAATAAAGTTAATCTTTGTCAATTACAAAGCTCTCCTTGACACATTCTCATTTCAACCTGTCAATTTCAGATTCTCCTCTGTGAGGGGAGAATACAGATGCTCCCCAGATTTCTAATCTATTTATAATGGTAACAAGACAACTCTAGGCAGCATGTGCTCATCACGAGCTAATCATCCTCTGCTACGCCTCATGCCTCCTAATTAGTGGCATGTTGGTTGCCTACTGATCAAGTCGGAGCCTCATTCAGGCGATAGGGAGGGCAGGTAGGGGGAGGAACAGCTTCAAGTCCGGTGGAACTCAGATCTTGGTAGGCTATTTAACAACGGGCGGGCTTCATACCTTCTCTTCAAATGCATCCCTTTGAAAGAGGCAGCCATCACTTCCATGGGTGCTAACAGGTCTCCAAACCCGTGTCTCCTTACATTCTTGTAAGTATTCAATTTTCTATAGCACTTTATCAGGGGACAAAATGCTCTGATAATTTAGAGAGAGTTAATAGAGTGATGGAGAGGGGTAATCCGGCCATCTGGAGGAAGGATGGTGGTAAAAACTGAGAAAATATTAGCAAAGTAAATGGCATTTACACTAGGCATTAAATATGTTGGTCTTTGTTCACATTTTTCTGTATGTAGCATGTTCCTTTCCTTTCTTTCTCTAGCAAAGTGATAGCACTGTAAAAGTTGAGGAAGTAGCAGAACAGGAGGATGAATGGGTATCGGGGAATGGTAGGAAATTGGCTAGAAAAACAACTAGGAAATAACAAAAAAGTCAGAAGTTTAGAAAAATGTTGACCTTATTTGCACAGAGGAGTTTGTATTTTCTATATGAACTTCAAATGTTTTTGATGAGTGTATGTTCACTTCATAACTTAAAAAAATAAAGAAGAAAGTGCAAATCACATTAAATGTTTTTTAGAAGTTTTCAAGATCTAGTAGATTTCCAGGTATTTCATTAGAGTCCTTTTTAATACACTTTTTAAAAAATCATAAGAGATTGTTCTTCAATACTGATCATTAAGCATAATTAAAGTAAGAACATTTATAGGTCAAAGATGCACAATAATTTCAAGAGACTTGTGGTAGCATAATATCTATGAGAGAATGGTTTATTGGTCTTTATAAATGGAAAAAGAAACTAATTACTTAGGTCTTTCACAATGAGTATTAAGAAGATACAGGAAATCATTACTCAAGATTCTTGGCAAAATAAATGGGCTCTTATGTTGCTCTGTGCTACTCTTTTGTCTTATTCCTTTCACAAAAGTAAAAAAAAACTTTTTTGTTGAGCAATTTTGCTGGCACTGTCCCATCTGTAAGTAATTTGCCGTTGTTAACAAATGTTGGAACCAAATAACACCAATTAAGGTTTTAAGTGGCTATCAAACATGGTGAGGGATTCTGCGTGAACTGTGAGGTGAAGAACTCAGCTTGAGGGAGGCATTGCCTAGTGCTAGAAGACATTTTGAAAAGAAGGGAAACTTGGAGCAAATTTCCTCCTTGAGATTTAGCACCCAGCTGACCATCTCATACAAGGGTGAAGCTAGAGGTTCAGCACTGAAGCTCTAGAAGCCATGGACCTGGATGCGGTGACCCACAGGAGACATCAAATGGAAGGTTAGCACGTTCAAACTAGCCCAGCAGCTTTGGGAGATAGACTGCTCTTTAAACAACTTTTCATTTATAGTGTATGTTTTTTATGAGCATTTATCAGTGTATCACATAACTTCCCTTTGTTAAAATGAAGTGAAAGTCACAACAAACGTTTATAATGATTTTCCAAATCTAGCGGATTTCTGAATTCTGAGCTCCCAGAATTCAGAGATCGTGTCCACCACAGACATGGCTAGGGCATTGCCTCCACATTTGGGGGCAGACTCATGATGCTATCAGAGGGATTTAGCCTTTGAAGGGCTTCCATGTTGGTTCAGTTCCAGCTTCTGCCTTTCCTCCCTGTGTGGTCTTGGGTGAGATGCTTATCTTCCCAAGCCTCAATTTTCTCCTTTGTCTTATGAAGAAAATGAAATAGGACACATCTAGAGTATGACAGTTTGGGCCTAAGTGAGCATACCCTCTGCCCTCACCCTTCTCTGCTTTCCTAGGACACATGGCATCTGGTCCCATCACTTCACGGCAAATAGATGGGGAAACTGTGGAAATAGTGACAGACTTTATTTTCTTAGGCTCCAAAATCACTGTAGATGGTGACTGCAGCCATGAAATTAAAAGATGTTTGCTCCTTGAAAGAAAAGTTATGACCAACCTAGACAGCATACTAAAAAAGCAGAGACATTACTTTGCCAACAGGGGTCCGTCTAGTCAAGGTTATGGTTTTTCTAGTAGTCATGTATGGATGTGAAAGTTGGACTGTAAAGAAAGCTGAGAACCAAAGAATTGATGCTTTTGAACTGTGGTGTTGGAGAAGACTCTTGAGAGTCCTTTGGACTGCAAGGAGATCCAACCAGTCCATCCTAAAGGAGATCAGTGCTGAATATTCATTGGGAGGACTGATGCTGAAGCTGAAACTCCAATACTTTGGCCAGTTGATGTGAAGAACTGACTCATTTGAAAAGACCCTGACGCTGGGAAAGACTGAAGGCGGGAGGAGAAGAGGACGACAGAGGATGAGATGATTGGATGGCATCACCGACTCAATGGACATGAGTTTGAGTAAACTTCGGGAGTTGACAATGGACCGAGAGGCCTGGTGTGCTGCAGTTCATGGGGTTGCAAAGAGTCAGACACAACTCAGTGACTGAACTGAGGATACCTGCATGACAGGACGCAGGGCTCCTTGCTAAGGCAGAAGCAGTGCAGGAAGGCTCAGACCCCCAAGGAGTGTTCCTCAGTCCCCTCGGCCATCAGGTCCCCGCTGCAGCCCATTCGTCAACCCAGAGCTGCCTCTCCTCCCTAGTGTAGGAAACAATGGAAAATAATTAGAAAAGACAGCCCCTGACCCCACACCTCACCTGTTCTTTTGTCCAGTCGCAGGAAAGAGCCAAGATAGCAATAATTTTGTAGAGGTAAACCGAGGGCTAGGACAGCGAAGCAGATGAGCAGCCCTGCCAGTGAGGAGGCTGGTGGGCTTTTGGAGGATGAATGCTGCATTTCAAATAACAGCCCTGCCTGCCAGCTGAACAGCTCCTTCTCTTTATAAAAAATCTGAGACCAAGCAAGGGCCTTCCAGGAGCCTATCATTAACTTTGTTATTATGGTTATTATCAACAATGTGCCAATTTTCCTGCATCTTTTAGGATCTTTCAATTATGGCATGCTGAGTTTTTTCCCTCCCCTTCTTTCTCCTGGCCTCTCCCCTCCCCCTCCGCCCTCCCTCCCTCCCTCTTCCCCAAATGCCAAGGTTTCTTTTCTTTCCTCCTCCTAAATTGTTCTCCTTAGAAAAGAATGGCAGTGACAAGGCTGAAAATTCAGCAGGATTTGGCATCTCTCTGACTGTGAAGAAAGAAATATTTGTATATTATTCAACGTCCTCCAAGTTATTCATCAGAAGTTTCATTTTTCACTAAAGTCTTTTCCTTATCTTAAAGCCACTGACATGAATATATATCATGAAGTTTAAAAGATTGAATTACACTTTGCTGGCTACTGCTAAGATTCATGGACGCTCCAAGCCCCAGCTAGTCCCTGGGTGTACCAAGCTGCTGCATTTTACATCTGCCTTTTTTTTTTTTTTTAACTTGCTCAGCGAGCACACACTAACAGGGTTTGTCTCTTCACTGTGGTATGAGAATGATGGAAAATACACTCAGCATTGCTTGATGAAAGACCTTTGCCAAAAAGGAGAACGTCTCTGTCGTTTGAGTATATTTCCCAGGGGGCCCTGAGAAGTGCTTGAGCTGGGTTTAGTGGGATATTTTGGAGCCCCAGGGCTGCCTGGGGGCCAAAGCCAGAATCTGGTGCGTCGGGTGGCTGGCCCTAGAGGAACTCTGGAAGCCCCCCCACTGTGGTGTAGGTTACAGTGCTGGTTGGTAAGCTTGTTTTCCGATGGCTGGGGTACCTGAGCAAGTAGCATCCTGGCGGTTCATCCATCCACCCACACCATTGTTACTAAGGATATTCCCACCAAACATCACCCAACTGGCTGTATTCCTCTCCTTAGGGCTGCTCTAATGGGTTATCATATACCAGGTAACTAAGGACAATGGAAATGGATTCCCTCACGGTTCTAGGGCCAGAAGTCCAAAATCAGAGTGTGGCAAAGTTTGGGCTCTTTCTGGAAACCCTGAAGAGAACTTCATCTCCTGTTTCCTGGATTCTGCTGCCTGCTGGCAATTCTTGGCATTCTTTGGCTTGTACCTGTATCTTGCCAGTCTCTTCCTCCACCTTCACATGACTCATTTGTGTGTTCTCCCTTCTGTCTCATAAGAACATCTGTCATTGGATTTAGGGTCCATCTGATTAATCGAGGGTGATTAATCTCATCCAGAGATCCTTAATTATATCTGCAAAGATCCCTTTTCCAGCTAAGAAACCTGTCACATTTACAGGTTCTGCGCGGTTATGTCTTTTGGAGGGTCACCATTTCAACTCACTACAAGACCCATTCCTAAAAATAAAGATGAACCAAGGTGTAGGTAGAAGGATGAAAGTTGGGATAGGCAGAATATCTGTGTAGAAACTCCTAGCACCCAATACCAGGCCCTGTGATCTACTTCTTTCCTCTAACGCTTCCTTCCCCATCAAAACTTACCATGCCAGGGTCCCTTTGGCTTTCTAACATGAATCCAGGCTGTCCACTTGGGTTTGTTTTTCTGATCTGCATGTTGTGAACTATTATAATCACCTGGCATCTTAGCTTAGCCTAGTGGTTTCTCATTGACAGAAACTTCCCATTGATTTCCCTGTCCCTGCAGCTGCTGCTGCTAAGTCGCTTCAGTCGTGTCCAACTCTGTGCGACCCCATAGACGGCAGCCCACCAGGCTCCCCTGTTGCTGGGATTCTCCAGGCAAGAATAGTGGAGTGGGTTGCCATTTCTTTCTCCAATGCATGAAAGTGAAAAGTGAAAGTGAAGTCAGTCGTGTCCGACTCTTAGCGACCCCATGGACTGCAGCCTACCAGGCTCCTCCATCCATGGGATTTTCCAGGCAAGAGTACTGGAGTGGGTTGCCCTTGCCTTCTCCACCCCTGTCCCTACTTCTCTTCAAAGAAGGAGAGAAAGTGGTCTGATTGTTCAGATTCTAGAACACAGGTTGGTTGAACTTCCTTGGTTAATTTTTGGGGTCACTGTGCTGCTACGAGGTGGCTGGTCCTCAGCAAAAAGTTTTCTTTTGTATGCATTCTTGTAGTTTTCTATATTTTCATAAAATAGATTGAGCCATTATATCCTGTGATTTCACTGGTGCTTATAGGAAAGGTTGATAGAGAGGCTTCATAAATATCAAGGCTAAGTCACAGGTATCACTCAGGTTTCTTAAAACATGCTGCATTTAGAGTTTGTGGCCCAGGTCTTAGGTATAAGAAAGTAATAATTGGTTTCCCTTTGTCTTTTCCCATGGGACTCTTGGGAACCTCTCAGGTAGGAATGTCTGAGACAAGAGTGGGGCATTTTTGATACACTGTCCTATTTTACACCATCTTATTTCTATAAAATCCTGCCATGGCTCCATAGCATCTGCATCTTGACTTAAAAGAGCTTTATTCCTCTTTATTTGGTGGAGGAAAGCAATTTCATGCAACTCTCCACCAATGTGGGACCAATTATTCAGGAGTTAATGCAACCAGAAACAATAGCTGAATTTAGAAGCTAGAAAAGGGCATGCTGTGGGTACCTAGATAAGTGAGAGGAAAGACGAGCTACAGCACTCTTCCCAACACATACACACAGCTGAACGATGCTTCTGCAAATCTAGCCCTTCTCTAGAATGATCCACATGCCATACCTCGGATGTACCCAAGATTGTTACGGTCTCTGGACTACCTGAGTCTGAGAAGCTCTCAGACTCTATCCATCTAAATCCAGCCCAGTTGTGACTCCCTCATCAAGCCTTCCTAGCAAGTCCAGCTCAATTTTCCTCCACTCTCCCCGTGTCCCAAGTGTTTGCTCTACAACCTGGAACTGTACTACCACCACTTTACTCTCCCCGTTCACCACGAGAGGGGCAAGAGACAGAGAGATGCAGCAGAAATGGACAAGGGACTGTCAGATGTCCTAGATTCTAGTTCCAAGTTTTCTCAAACTCTTTGGTTGTCTTTGGCTAGTTATTCCATCTATCTGGGCATATTTCCTTTTCTATAAAAAAGGATTCAGTTTTTGAAGAGAAATGATGTCTGCCCTTTCTGTCTTATCAGGCCATTGTTTGTACCAAATGAGACACCCCATCCTGTAATGAATTTAATATACTAGCTGAGAGCTGCTATAGCAGTGAGCTGAGTATGAAAGCAATTTCCTGGCTTTTCCCTGGGCCTGTTTGCACTTCTTTGACCACAGCAGTGCACCCAGCACCAGCCTCTGTGAGTGTTGGCTGCTAATGCCTCACTGTTGCTCGTGCCCCAGAGGGGTCACCGTCTCTCTCTAACACCCCAGCCTCCTCCTGGATGGGGCACATCTGTGGTGTAATGGCCTATCACAGCAACAACCCTACCTCTGCTAGGAGTTTTCTTCTGTGGATGCTAAGCCCTCAATCTCAAGAATGATTACTGACCACACAAGCTGAGCTTTCTTGAAAGTGATTGTTTACTGGGAACATCTGGAGTGTGAATGGAACACTTATATTTTTTCTCTTCCCTCCCTCCAGTCAACACTAAGTGATACTTTCAAAGGCTGCCCTGCTTCTCTCCCAAGGATTGGAGACCTGCTTCATTATTTAACTCCAGATTTTCATCACTGCATAAATTGTTTTTGTGGAGCCCTTGTCTGGAGAGATGAGGTATGGCCCAGAACTTGAGAGGTTTTCCTGTTAATTAAGTTTCCAACATCTCTGTTTGCCAAAGAAAACACTCCCATCTTACCTTGTTCAATTACTGCTAAGTAGGACCAGCTCATTGTTCCTGACAATAATTATTATAAGACCTGTGAATTTCTCTATTTTTGCATCAATAGGTCTGAATATATATTCATACATACATACACACCCAGACTCATATGTTTTTACATATATACGTGGAAGATATTACCTGGGACCCTTATGTTATAAAGAAATTATCTACTCATATATTATCTTTTACTTAATTAAATCCAGGCTTTTCTAGGTTTTTCTTTGCAACTGGTCTCTCCAAAGCCCATAACTACTAAGAGTGTGATTGGTGAATACGTAACTTTAACTATTGATTGCTCTGCTCTTGCTAGCAGTCTGGATCAGTTTGGGTGGGAGGGGAGTCTTCTGTATTACGTCTCTCCTTGATGTAATGATGAAGACCACAGAAATAGAACTGGGTCTTATCTGTCACCTTTGGCTGGTGACTTTGGCAAGTGAATTCACATCACTAAGCCTTAATTTCTTTTCAGCTCAAACTGTGAATAATAATAATAGTAGGTGTTCCATGGTACGATTTGAGGATTATATGAGAGAATTCTTGTACCCTACTTAGCTCCCATTTATCAAATACTAATCTGAGTGCCTCTGATCTGTACATTATTCTTGTGACTTGGTTTGGAACTCTCAATGAAGAAAAATATATTTACATTTTATAGAAATTATCCAGACCAAATCAGTATATCCCTCTAGTTATAACCCAGAGGTAGTGGACAGACTATGGCTTTGTAGCAGAGATAGAAACCAGCTTTCCTGGCTTACTTCACTCTGTATAATAGGCTCCAGTTTCATTAAAACATGTATATCATATAAGAAACAAATCGCCAGTCCAGGTTCGATGCAGGATACAGGAAGCTTGGGGCTGGTGCACTGGGATGACCCAGAGGGATGGTATGGGGAGGGAGGTGGGAGGGGGGTTCAGGATGGGGAACACATGTACACCCGTGGTGGATGCATGTTGATGTATGGCAAAACCAATACAATATTGTAAAGTAAAAAAAAAAAAAAAAACAGCCTTTCAAGTGGGCTAAAATATGTACACTGCCTATAGTGATGAACCAATGATTAGAAAGAGGTAAGCTGCAAGCACCCAGTGGTCATCTATGGGAGTCCAAGCTGCCCTTGCTTTGCTGACAGAAAATCAGGCTGCCCTTCGATTATGGCAGAAATGCTCTACCCCAAACTATGACTTTAGCTGCTGCTTATAATTGTTTTCTCCCATTCGCAATGAACCCTTAACACAAGTTTCTCTCTTCTTTTTCCCACTCTGAGAATTATTTGGGGACCGTGAAAATAGGGTCTTAATCTCTATCATCTTGCATCTCTGATTTCCTCTGTCTGCTCTTAGCCCTCTCTATTTTCACTTGCTTTTCCAGTGCATGCTCCTCCAACTGTAAGGGTCCTAGAAGAAAGTTTCTAGCTCCTGCAAGCTAAGAGTCTTAGAAGGAAGTTTCAGATAGAGGGAATCTTGTTATTGCAGTTTGTTTTTTTGAACCAGCCAGGTACTGTCTTTGTGCAGATTTTGAATGATTGTCCAACTCTAGCCCCGTCAGCTGAGACCTGGCTAGTGGAGTATTGTGATGCAGAGATGACCATTCCTCTGGTGTACATAGAGATGAGGCAGTTCCTCTGAGAAGGTGGTGGGATGGCTACTGCTAGACAGACCATGTAAGTTTCATACTCTTCTTCCTCCCTGCCCCAAGCCTGCTGCATCTTTTATGAGTTAAAAATGAGCAGAGAAAATATTCTGTCTTTAAGCATATGTTCATGGGTAAGGGCAAGGTACTCCCTAAGCATGAAATTTAGCTTCCCTTCCAAGCCAAGAGCTAGGAAAAAGTCAACATGCAGGAAATGAAATTAGCCATCTATAGAAAAACCTACCCTAAATGCTAAGCATTCGAACTTCCAGGTTCAACTATTTGGGCCTCATCCATCTCAGGAGAGTATGGTTGCTTAGCAGAGCTAAAGTTGATGCTTTCTGCATCCTCCATGTAAAGATGGAGTGTGCTAACAGAGGGCAGTTTCTGCATGAAGACAAGGGAACGAGGGTCCAAGCGGTATCTTGGAAGAAGACTATCCAGCTCTGGCCTTTCCGGAAGGGAAGGGCTTCTCATCAGACTTGAACTCTCTGGTTTGTTACCCTTGCTATTTGTACTTCCACCTCCATCAACTTTTGACTTTTATGCATCTAACTTTGTTCCCCATTACTCTCTGAAAGTGCTTTCTCCAAGTGTATCACCTCATCCCAGGCACCAAAAAACCTGGACACTTTCTAAACTAAACAATAATTTTAATAACAGAGCAAAGTAAAGCTCTTCCTTCTGGAAATGCCTTATTACACTTTCCTTTGTAAAACTCCTTCCTGATACTTCAAACCAATGTGTTCAAATCTCTTTACCTTGCCCTTGTCTTTCCCTTTCTCCTCCTCTAACCACCCCCTGTTTCGTGTGTGTGCGTGCATGTGTGTGTTTTAACCTCTTCTCAATCTTCTGCTTTCATCGCTCTGCCCTGGGCTAGTATATTTATCCCAAGACTTTTATTACCATCTGTATTCTGTTAACCTGGAAACTTCACTACAGGCTCTAGAATGCTAGGAAGTCACAGCCTCTCTCTGGTCTGTGTATCCATCCTCCGCTCCTCTACTCAGTGATGCGCCAGTAAATCTTTACCAACCATCTCTGATAGGGAGAGGAAAGACGTGCTCCAGTGTGAAGTCTGCCAATTTCCATGACATAAATATACTGATCATGGTTGATTTTTAGCTACCAACTGACATCAACCAGCTCACAAAATGACTGAAAATTAAACAATTGGCTCTCAACTGTTAGACATCTCAAACTCTACCTGCTGCTGCTGCTGTTGCTAAGTCGCGTCAGTCGTGTCCAACTCTGTGTGACCCCATAGACGGCAGCCCACCAGGCTCCCCTGTCCCTGGGATTCTCCAGGCAAGAACACTGGAGTGGGTTGCCATTTCCTTCTCCAATGCATGAAAGTGAAAAGTGAAAGTGAAGTCGCTCAGTCGTGTCCGACTCTTAGCAACCTCATGGAGTGCAGCCTACCAGGCTCCTCCTTCCATGGGATTTTCCAGGCAAGAATACTGGAGTGGGATGCCATTGCAAACTCAACCTAGTCAAAGCTAAATGTCCTGTGGCCTGTGTGACTGTTTTCCTCCCAAGTAGCAACCTGGATTATCAGGAGTGACACTGTAATCGCCATGACAGCAGTCCCTTTGCTGCTCATATTTTCTGTTTTATCCCCACCGTCTAGGACCTCTCTGGCAACTAGTACACGATAAATGTTTGTGGAATGGATGAGTCAGTATAGCCAACGTTCCTCTCTGTTTTTTGGGTCTACTTAGCTTTTAAAATAATGAATTAGAATGCTTACTCGTACATCAGATTCCTGTGCACTTAGAAAATTGTTTTCTAATGAAGGATAAAATTGAGTTCTGAACCTAAAGGCTGAGAACCTAAAACTGCTACTGCTGCTAAGTCGCTTCAGTCGTGTCCGACTCTGTGCGACCCCATAGACGGCAGCCCACCAGGCTCCCCCTTCCCTGGGATTCTCCAGGCAAGAACACTGGAGTGGGTTGCCATTTCCTTCTCCAATGCATGAAAGTGAAAAGTGAAAGTGAAGTCGCTCAGTCGTGTCTGACTCCTAGCGACCCCATGGACTGCAGCCTACCAGGCTCCTCCGTCCATGGGATTTTCCAGGCAAGAGTACCGGAGTGGGGTGCCATTGCCTTCTCCGGAACCTAAAACTGGATCATGGGAATTCCATGAAGGCCTGTGCAGCCAGATGTCACCTTACTGTTTCAGTGCCCCAATAAATGTCCTAGAGAAAATAACATGAACTTGTTTACAGAAATGCTATAAATCAAGAAGCATCACCATGTAAAAATCACTTGAAAGAGACTGACAGAGGTGCCTGATAGAGTGAAAACTGCATGGATTTAAGATATTTCTAAATTTGTGTCAAATTTTTAAACTGAGAGTTTGGATGAATTCCTTAACCTTTGTTTTGCCGACTGTAAAATGCCTATTATAATACCTATCTTGCGTTATGAGAGAGCAAATCATGTCTGTAATACAGCTGATGCAGGAAAGTGTTTCAAAGATGGCAGGTTATAATCTTAATGATGTAAAGAATTCATTGTTCCAATTTCTAGCAGATCTAGATTTTAATTTTGTTCCCTACCAATCATTCCTGAGTGACCTATACAAAGTAGGTATCCATTAACCATTTATTGAATAAATGAATGTGAAAATGATGGGGAAAATGACGAAGTGAGAGGTTAATGAGTTATCCTACTTCAGAGGCAATGAGTTGCTTTTTCTGGAGACTAAGGATTTCTTGAGGCGAACAGGAACAATGTCACAAGAGGACCCTTATCTGAGGTACCTGCTGATCTGGCTGCCAAGGACAGAGAAGAGATTAAGTCCTCTTGTTTTCCCAGCTGGTACTGCTTCTGTTAGTGGAGGAAGGATCAACATCTCTGCAGCTGGCTGTTCTCTGAGCCAGGGCTGAAGCACATTGCGGGAAGGATGGAGACTGGTCTGCCTTGCTCTGCTGCGATGCTTCTATCAGGGGGAGGCAGATTCTCCCTGGCACTGACAGTTCCTCGGTTTCTGTTCAGCAATCAGCTATGCCTTCATGGGACCCCTGAGTTGAGAAACTATCCCTGCCAGGCAGAAACAGCAGATACAAAGGCCTCTAAGTAGGCTCTGGCATAAAAAATTCAAAAGATGTGATGAGAGCAATTTTCTTTCTTTCCCAGATGTGATAAAGTCCTCTTGTTGCTCTGGGGCTAGCTAGAAAATTCCTCAGGGAATTTCCTTTATCTTTTAAACCGAGGAAGTCCCTGAAATGTGACTCTAGTTAATTCTAGGTGGTTTGTCAGCCACCACTAACAAACTCAAAGGCAATGGTTAATAACACCAGGGGCCCAGATACAGTCTTCTAGAATCCTAAGGACTAAGTCCTGTACTTGAGAAATCCCCCTGACTTCGAAGTACCTGGTGCTGATTAAGGTTCAGTGGCTCAGGACAAAGTGGGTCGAGGGAATCAGCCAGAGCAAATAGTTTTTTAGGAGGCTAATTTTTCTTGTTACCTATAGAGATGGAGAAGAAGAGATCCCTCTTTTCCCACCTGCTTCTCAGAGGTATCCCAACTTGGATCACTCTGTGACAGAGTCCTAATTATCGCAGTGTCCTTCTGACTTTTATCATGTTCTGAGGATTTAGACTATTGGACCACAGCCAGGCCTCTCTGGCTGGAAGCTGTGCTTTGTGGGCCATATAATTGTTTAAACTGCTTTATGGAGACATAATTGAAGTATAATAATTGCAAATGTTTAAAGTATACAGTTTGATAAAGTTTGACATATGTATATACCTGTGAAACCATCATCACAATTAAGGTAATAAATATTTCCATCACTCTAACATTCCTCATGCTGCTTTATCATCCTTCTCTTTCTCCATCCCCATGCTCAGGCAAGCACTGACCTGCTTCTGTCACTATAGATCTGTTTGCATATCATAGAATTTCATGTAAATACAATCTGACATGATGTACTTTTGGGGAAGGTCTGGCTTTCTTTACTTAACATCACCCTTTTGAGATTAATCCATTTTGTTGTGTATATCAATAGTCCATTACTTTTTTGAGTAATTGCTGAGTAGTACTCCATTGTATAGATATACCATAATTTCAGAATTAAAATCCATTTACCTGTCAAGGGGCATTTGGATTTTTCCCCTAGTTTTGACTATTACCAACAAATCTTCCATGTATGTTTGTAAACAAGTTTTTGTATGAACATTTGTATGTTTTCAATTGTCTTTGGTGAGTATCTGAGAATGAAATAGAAGGACGGTAGTTCTCTGTTTATAAATGTATGAACATTTGTATGTTTTCAATTGTCTTTGGTGAGTATCTGAGAATGAAATAGCAGGATGGTAGTTCTCTGTAGTGCTTTCTTCTTTTCTAGTAATGTATAACTATTCCACTTATATCATGATCTCCAATCCATGGCATGGCTAGCCTTTTGAACTGTAGCCATTTTAATGCATATTCAGCAATATCTCAGCATGTGTTTGATATGAATCTTAATGAGTCATGATGTTCAACATGTTTTCATGGTTTTGTTGTTCATTTACATATTGTCTTTCATGAACTCTCTATAAAATATTCTACTTAAGTTGCTTTTTAAAAATTTTTATGTATTTATTTTATCTTTGACTATGCTGGGTCTTCACTGCTGCATGGGGTTTTCTCTGGTTGCAGTGATCAAGGGCTGCCCTCGAGTTGTGGTGCACAGATTTCTCATTATGGTTGCTTCTCCTTTGCAGAGAGTGAGCTCTAGGGCACATGGGCTTCAGTGGTTGTGGTTCGCAGTCTCTAGAGCACAGGCTCAATAGTGTGGCACACAGGCTTCGTTGTTCTGCAGCGTGTGGGATCTTCCCGGACCAGGTATCAAACCCACGTCTCCTGCATTGACAGGCAGATTCTTTACCACTGAATCAACAGGGAAGCCCAGTTCAAACTTTAAATTGTGTTGCTTGTTTTCTTATTAAATGAAGGTGTTCTGCATGCATTCTTGATACAGGTCTTTTATTCAATTTATGTCTTGCTACTATTTCCTTCCTCTCTGTGGCTTGTCTTTTCACTTTCTTAATGGTGTCTGTGTTCGTTTTCTATTGCTGTGCAGCAAATTGCCATGATTAGTGTGGCCTTAAACATCACCCACATATTAACTCTCAGGTCTGTAGGTTATAAGTTTGGCACTGTGTGACTGGATTCTCTGCTAAGGGTCTTACAACACCAAAGTGTTGTCAAGGCTGTGTAGCTTTTCAGAAGCCCTGGGGAAGAATCTGTTTCCAAGTTCACTAAAGTTATTAAAATTCAGTTCCTTGTGGTTGTAGGACCCAGTTCCCTGTTTTCTTAACACATGGTCCTATCCATATCTTCTGACCGGCAACATTAAATCATTCTTGCGCTTCAAATTTCTCTGATTTTTCCCTCTGCTTTTCTCTTCAGCTTTTAAGGGTTCATGTGACTACACTTTGTCTATGCAGAAATTCAGGATAGTCTGCCTATTTTAAGGTCTGTTGATTGGTTAACCTAATTTAGAAACTGCAATGTTCCCTTTGTCATATAAGGTAGAATATTCACAATCATTCTGGGGATTTAGACATGGGATTTTTTGTTGGGGATTGGGGCATAATTCTGTCTGGCATTAATTATGATGAAGTTCAATCTAAAAGGATATTAATTATGATGAAGTTCAAACTACCAAAATTATTTTGTTTGTTCTTTTGTGTTCTTTGAAATCCTTGCCTACTTCTAGGTTGCAAAGATTTTTCCTTATGTTTCCTTATAGAAGTTTCTTATAGATTTAGGTTTTGCATTTAGGTAGGTCTATGGCTCCAGAGAAGGCACTGGCGACCCACTCCAGCACTCTTGCCTGGAAAACCCCATGGATGGAGGAGCCTGGTAGGCTGCAGTCCATGGGGTCGCTAAGAGTCAGGCATGACTGAGCGACTTCACTTTCACTTTTCACTTTCATGCATTGGAGAAGGAAATGGCAACCCACTCCAGTGTTCCTGCCTGGAGAATCCCAGGGACGGGGGAGCCTGGTGGGCTGCCGTCTGTGGGATCGCACAGAGTTGGACACGACTGAAGAGACTTAGCAGCAGCAGCAGGTCTATGACTCACTTCAAGTTAATTTTTGCATGTGGTGTAGTGTGGCGGGCAGTTTCCTCCCCTCCCCCATATAGATCTGTGGTTGTTTCGGCACTATTTGTTGAAAATACTCCCCTTTCCCACTTGATTGGAATTGGATTGTTTGTTTACTATTGAGTGGTGATAGTTCTTTACATGTACTTGAAATAGATGAGTTTTTTCAAATGTTTTTATCCCAGTCTGTGGCTTATCTTCTAATTTTCTTCATAGTAACTTTCAAAGAGCTTTAATTTTAATTTTATGATGTATAATGTATCTGCTTTTTTCTCTTATGGTTTATGCTCTTTGTGTCTTATCTAAGAAATCTTGATCTAATACAAGGTAACAAAGATTTTCCTCTATGTTATTATGAAAAGTTTTATATTTAAGACTATAATTCACTGAGTTAAATTGTGTGTGTGAGCTGTGGACTCAGTTTATTTTCTTTCTTTCTTATTTATTTTAATATGGATTTCAAGTTGTTCCAATGTAATTTCTAAGTTGAATTTTCTTAACTCCTTTGTCAAAAATCAGTTGAACATACATATTTGGGTGTATTTCTGGACTCTTGTATGTTCATTTAACCTATATCTTGATTACTGTAGCTTTGTAATAATCTTGAAACTGGATAGTGTGAAACTTGCAACTTTGTCCTTCATGGAAATTGTTTGGCCTATTTTAGTTCCTTTGCTATCCCATGTAGATTTTAGCACATTCACTTCTAGGTGATTGCAATTGCTTTAAATCTATTTATCAGTTATGGAAAAATTGACATCTTAACAAAATTAACCTTCCAATCCATTATTGTTTAAGTATTCTTTGATTTGTCTTAATAATGTGTTATAGTTTTTAGAGTAAAAATATTGTATGTATTTGGCATATTAACACCTAAGTGTGTGTGTAAGTCACTTTAGTCATGTCTGACTCTTTGAGACTCTATGAATTGTAGCCTGGCAGGCTCCTCTGTCCATGGGATTCTCCAGGCAAGAATACTGGAGTTGGTCCCCTCCTCCAGGAGATCTTCCTGACACAGGGATCAAACCCGCATCTCTTATGTCTCCTACTTTTTATGTTTTTGTAAATATTACTCACTTTAACTACAATTCCCTGATGTTTTCCAGTATAAATGTATATGTAGCTTTTGTGTAGATTCTTTGTAGCTATCTGAGCATAGCTCCCTCTTCCTTTCTGATAGCTCACACTGTATATTCCAGCCTTCTTCTCTCCCCCAAATTCTGATCTCTGCCTTTGCAACTCAAAAGGACTGTGACAGCCTGCCTTGACTCCAACCCTCTGTACATGTCAGGAAATTATCCTCAGGTAGAAAGTTGGACAATCTGCCCCTCAGCTTTTTAGTTTCCCTTGGCTTAGGAATACCAAAATTATACGGTTCATTATCTAGTGCTCAAAAATATTGCCTCATGTATTTTGTATATCCTTTTAGTATTTATGTTTAGAAAGTTAGCTCATACCAGTTACTCCATCGTGGCTGGAGGTAGATGTTCCTCCCATAGTTCGCTTAACCAGGTGCTATATATATGCATATATATATAATATATATATATATTAAGGTAGGAAACTATATACACACATGTGTGTGTGTGTATATATATATAGTTTCCTACCTTAATTTTACCTATGTTTCAATGAAGGTCTTATGTTGTACATATGTGAGTTTGTCTGTAAGATAAATACATAAGAATGGAATTGTCAGAAATACTTAATTTTTACTTGATATTGACAAATCACTATATGCATTTGTAATTCCACAATCGTCATAAGTGGGCACACATTTCATAGCTCCCTGCAGAAGTTTGTGGATCTTTGCTTAATGGAACAAAACATACTCATACAAAAAGAAATGCAAATGATTCTCCAACATTTGAAAGGTGATCTATCTCACCCATATATTTACATACTCTAAAGATACTATTTTTCACTTATATAAGATTAGTAATATCATGTGAAGCTTTCATATAAAAAGAAAAGTCTGCATATAGATGTAGAAACAATAAGCCAAAAAAAAAAAAAAAAAGTAGCAAAGTCTAGACAGACTGGGGGAATGAAAATTCCATTTTCCCCTGCCATGTGCTGCTAAGAGTTATCTGAGAGGAACAGTAACCATAGCCAAAGTACCCCTCAAACCTCTCTAGGTTGCTGCCAATCCTTGGCTGCCCATTCAGTACCGTTGTCCCTTACTGCATTCCAAGAACTGACTTGTGTCACTGGCATTGCCAAGCGCAAATGATGGATTGCCTGAACTGCTTCCACCAACAAAAAATCTGCAGAGCAAAAACAGAACCATGTCCCAGGCCAAATTCTCAGCACACTTCTTAATTACCCCATTAAATCTTGTGCAGGGCTGTGGTGAACTCGCTCTGATCCTGGCAGCCGACTACTAGAAGGGAGAAAACCTTTTGGGGGTTTAGAAATTGTGTCTTATTTTAGATAAGGGAATTTGGAGTCTTTCCACCTACTGGTTTTCAAGGTCCCTGTTTGCCATTAGACATGTTACGCTCAGTAGAACACAAAGAAGTTTAAACTCATGATCTGCAAGGTAGACGGTCCTTATCCTAAACATAATTATGCATCACCAAATATCTATTTAGATTAGAGGGTCCAAAAAATATTTTTTAACAAAAATATTAGCTTTTCTTCCTTCAGCCCTTAGTGGAAGATCTCTTATCTCATAGAAACTTGGGAACCAAGACTAGACAATCTAGATTTGGGAGACTCTAGAGTCATCATGCATACATTTGAATCTCAGCTCTATCCCTAATAGGTACATAAGCTTGGGTATTTATGTATCCTTCTATGCCTCAGTTTCTTTATAAAAGAATATTGAATATTAATAAATATTAATAAGTAAATATAATAAACACCCAAGATGTTGAATAGTAATAACTTATTTATTTGAAGTTATTATCATTATTTTTGTGATTATTATGCTTTGATAACTATGAGTAGAGACACCATGGAAAATGGCCCCAAGAACAGAGGACAGTGACTGCTTATATATTAGTAAGTTAGCCAAACATTTTGAATGGCAACTATATCCTCAGTACATTGCTAGTCTGTGATCCTCAGCTTTGTGTGTTCAGTGGTCCATTTAAAATACAGTGGCTAATATATGTGAAGATCTGATGAAAGGATGATATCACAAAAATATCACTATTGTTATTAATATGTGATAATTCAAGAACCGCATTCTTAAAACAATCAACAAAGAAGTCAAGAGTAGGTTTACACTGAAGTCTGTGTGTTACTTTGCTGTACTTGGACTGTTTTAATAGACTCATAATGTCCTTTGGAAGGAATTAAAAGGGCAAGGCTTAACTCGTATCTTCAGCAAGATCCTACTCCAATCCATCCTACTGCTCAGGTTGACAGATATGTCCTCTGAAATTCTGTCTAATCTTGTCAACCCACACTAAGCACCTTCAAAAACTTAGCAGTGAGTTATATGACTACATTTAAATTTCATGGCATATTTTGTGTTTGTCCTTCTGCATTCTTATACTTCATGCTCAACCTACATCTTTCTCATGTTAAACCAAACCACTCACTGTTCCCCTGGTAAGCTGGTGTCAAATGCCACGAATCTTACATCAGACGAAGTTATTTTGCTTCTATCTGAACTCTCACAGCTCCTTGCCACTACACATGACATTTAAAAGATAAAATGTCACCATACATTTTCCTGCATGACTGTATACACATATATACATGCATACATAAGTGCCTACATCTAACACAATTCAAAATGTTATAACCTAATGGTCAAGGCTTTATTTCTGGAGTTAGTTCTGGGTTTAAATCCTGTTTCTGTCACTTACTAGTGATGTCGCATTTAATGAGTAAAGGAAAGAATATGGTTGATAATACGTGCTCCAGACTGTAAAGTTCTTTGAATTCAAGGGAAAGAGCAGAATGTGGACTGAAGGAATGGGAGAAGTCTTTCTAGAGCAGTTGAGAGAACAGAGTTGAGTGGATGAGAAACATTAGACAAAAGGACAAGAATAATGGAGACAGTGTGTTTTGCTTATGAAGAGAAAACACAGAGGACTGGAACAGTCCTGAATCTTTGGGTGTGATTTGGCTAAGTGAAGCAAACAACATTCTTTAACCATACAAGACTCGTATTCCACACTTGAAAAGCAGACTAGCTACAACAGCAGCTGTGGGTCCCAATTTAGATATTTCTCAATGAAAATGGGAATCTCAACTTGAGAACAACTTTGCTCCCTTGCAAAAGCATTGTCGTTGCAGTAAAGTCAGAAACCTTGAAGGTCATCTGGGATTTTTTAGGTTGCAAGTCAAATCTTAATGGGGTGAAGGGATTTGGAGTGAAGTAGATGGAGTCCTGGACTGAGTGGTCCTGGACTGAGTGGCCCATTATTCATTACCTGGAGACTTTTTAGCAAATTACCTACCTCTCTATTTCAAGTTCCTCAGCAAAATAAAAGGATAATATCTGACCTATTTTCACTGCAAGGTTTTTGTTTTTGTGGTTTGTTTTCGTTTTTAGTATTTTAGGTGTAAATACACTTGAAATAATTAAAACTGCAAGCTTATTTGAGGTGATAGTGTGGGGAGTGGTACTGTATCATTCAGAGAGCAGAAACAAAGTACTGTGGTCAGCACCTCTTACAGATGCTAATGCTGAGGAAATACCTGCACTGGCTGTGTTTCCAAAGGTCTTTTAGGCCATTGTTAAAGCTAAGAGGTTGATACAGAGTCTATTCTTATATCTGGATGTCTATGTGTTTAATTGTAGAGGTGTCCCTTATTAAACCTCAGATCTCTTTGAAACCACTATGGAAAAGAATGCTATTATTAAAATGTATATGTATTATTAAAATGTCAGTGTATTGGACTGAAGGTGCTCATGCTTCGTTCACATTCTTCTCATTAAGAGGTGGACCTATTTTTCTTTGCCTTGAATCTGACCTGGCTTTGCTTTGACCAAGAAAGTACAATAAAATTAAAGTGATATTGAGCTTTTTCCAGGTGCAGCCTTTAAGAGAACTGCCAACGTCTGTCTCAGGCTTTTCAAGTCCGAGGTCTTCATGTAACAGTTGGACTCCCTGCTGGAGAAACCAATGAAGAGACCAGAGATTGAATGGAGGATGACTCAGCTGAGCCCAAACTTGTCAGGGTTAGATAACTTTGACTAAGCACTGAGCATGTTTAAAAAAAAAAAAACAAACAAAAAAAACATGGCTGACTCAAATTTTCAGAGCCTTTCAAGCACCAGCTGACTCTATTCTGCATCACGTGGAGCACAAGAATTTCCCAGTTGACCTATTACCAAATTCCTGGTCAAAAAATTATAAGATATGATAAAGTGATGGTGGTTAAAGCCACTCAGTTTGGGGATAGTTTTTTCTTTTTTTAAATGAAGGCTTCTTTCACAGAAAGATGCATGCAAAGAAACTCATATAGCAAAATTAGGAAGTGACAGACCAAATAGATCAATACCCTGGCCATATCTGTAATTAGTAATTGAACCATCAGCGAAAGATTTATTAATGCAGTTTTAAGTTAGAAGTTTGCTTTGTTAATTCTGAAGATCATTTAAAGTGACAAAAAAGAGAGAACATATCATATAACTCAATCAATGCCGGTTTCTGACAATAGTTTTCTTGTTAAATTTACACCAGATAATATCATAGTGTAAGGAACATATCATGCCCAGATTCCACTTTGAGGCAAAGGTAAACGCAGAACTCTTTAAAAATGCTTAATAATTAATGTCTACCATCTTTGCTCTAACTTGCCCCTCGGAAGCTGTACACATCTAGATTAATTAAGCTTCAGAATGCCTCTGTGATGCGGAAAAAGAATAACAAGGAATCATTTTACCCAGCACTGAAACACAGTCACCTCTTGGGTTGAACACAACAGCTGTTTAGCAGCTGTAAGGGAATCCTGAACTGTCATTCTGGGCAGTCATGCTAAGGAGGATAACGGATCTGATTGAAATTGCAAAGGAAATTTGAGTAGACAGGATGCAATTACCTGAATTGGAGCCTAGCCAGATCACCAGGGCTAAGTGGCAAGTGACTGGAGCTGAAGAGCATGTCTTCTGCATACTTCACCAGATTTCTGGGACCATTCAGCACCCTGTGTGGACAATAATCAGAGGCTGTGTAAGCCTGTGATCCTGAACCTGCATTACAGCTCCACAAAACACATTTCTTTCTAGAACAATATGGCTATTCCATTAAATCTATCTGGGAACCACAGTTCATATGGGCACTGAACATAAATGTGGACAGCCAAAATTAAGCAATTGGATGTTAGACTGTTAAATCACTCATCGTAACACAGTTTGATGCACATATTTTAAGGATCTGAAAAATAATAAAGTGGTTTCTACACTGATATACTTACAAATATATCAATATGATGACTATTTTCATAAGCCATAAGTATACAAGATAAGTGACATTTGTATTTAAATTCAAGAGGCACTGAGAATCACATTTCCCTTTAAAAATTCAAAGAAAGACTAAAATAAAGGAACTAACCATAAAATCTAGTTTTTACAGGAAAAACAAGGGTTTTTAGATGATACACATTCTAATAACCTGCTCAACCTAAAATCTTGTAAGTCTCTGCGTCTGAAGAGCAATTGCTGGCTTTTCTTTTTTTATTTTTTTTTATTTGGACATATATTTGATTTACAGTGTTGTTTCAGGTGTACAATCATGGTATTTAGTTATACATATATATATTCTTTTTCAGTTTCGTTTCCCATGTAGTTTATTACAGAATATTAAGTACAGTTCCCTGTTCTGTACAGAACGTCCTTGCTGCTTATCTTTTATATGTCAATTTCACCCTCCTATTTCATCCCTCCTCTCCACCTTCCCACTGCCCCATTCAGTTCAGTTCAGTTCAGTTGCTCAGTCGTCTCCAACTCTTTGCCACCCCATGAATCGCAGCACGCCAGGCCTCCCTGTCCATCACCAACTCCTGGAGTTCACTCAGACTCACGTCCATCAAGTCAGTGATGCCATCCAGCCATCTCATCCTCTGTCGCCCCTTTCTTCTCCTGCCCCCAATCCCTCCCAGCATCACAGTCTTTTCCAATGAGTCAACTCTTTGCATGAGGTGGCCAAAGTACTGGAGTTTTAGCTTTAGCATCATTCCTTCCAAAGAAATCCCAGAGCTGATCTCCTTTAGAATGGACTGGTTGGATCTCCTTGCAGACCAAAGGACTCTCAAGAGTCTTCTCCAACACCACAGTTCAAAAGCATCCATTCTTCGGCCCTTAGCTTTCTTCACAGTCCAAGTCTCACATCCATACATGACCACAGGAAAAACCATAGCCTTGACTAGACGGACCTTTGTTGGCAAAGTAATGTCTCTGCTTTTGCATATGCTGTCTAGGTTGGTCATAACTTTCCTTCCAAGGAGTAAGCGTCTTTTAATTTCATGGCTGCAGCCTGACCCATTAACATACATTGTTATCTAAGTCTGTGTCAGTTTCTTTTTTGTAAATAACTTCATTTGTATCATTCTATTTTTTAGTTTTCACATTTAAGTGATATCGTATGACATGTCTCTTTGTATGACTTACTTCAGTTAGTATAACACCCAGCTCCACCCATGTTGCTACAAATGACATTTTCATTGCTTTTTATGGCTGAGTAATATTCCATTGTATATATGCACCACACCTGCTTTGGCCCATTCCTCTGCTGATGGGCATTTAGGTTGCTTCCATGTCTTGGCTATTGCAAATAACGCTGCAATGAGCATTGGGGTGCATGTATCTTCTTGAAGGATGGTTTTCTCCAGATACATGCCTAAGAATGGTATTGCTGGATCATATAGTAGCTCTAAAGGCTCTAGTCTGTGGGGTCACAAAGAGTCGCACACAATTGACCACGTGCACACACACACACCACACACACACAATAGCTCTAGTTTTAGTTTTATAAGGAATCTCCATACTGTTCTCCATAGTGGCTGGCTTTACTCGAGTAAAACAACTAATTTTCTGAAAGCATTTTTAAGCAAAGTCACTGATTAAATAGTATTAATGAATTAAAATTAATTTACTTAAAATACTGAAAAAGTTTTTAAGCCAGCCAATCACAGGACCCTTATGCCAACATCAGAGAGCTGGGGTTGTGGAATTCTGTACTTGACTTCCCATGTAATATAATGCACTAATACTCTAATGAAAAAGGCCCCCTGCTACTGCTGCTGCTGCTAAGTTGCTTCAGTCCTGTCTGACTCTCTGTGACACCATGGACTGCAGCCTACCAGGCTCTTCCATCCATGGGATTTTCCAGGCAAGCGTACTGGAGTGGGGAAAGGCCCCCTACCAAGTGCTTAGAGGAAGTGAGATGAGAAAACAAACAAGAGGATGGACTTAAAGGGTCATCCTACTGAGTAAAGGTAAATCATATGTTCAATAAATCTTTGAACTTTTCTCCTACTTCCTGTAAAAGATGAAAAATAAAAAATGTTTTATTATATCTATTCAGCTTTCTCACATAAAGTCTGGATGCACTAAAGCACTTTTTTACTCCAAATGTGGTCCACAGACCTGCAGCAGTGGTATCACATGGAAAATTCAGAATCCCAGGTCCCACCAAGACCTATGGAATCAGAATCCAGATTTTAACATGATCTATAAGCAATTCACAAGTACATGAAAGTCTGAGATGCTCTGCTTTAGCATATTATGTTTTTGAAGACTCCTACACCCATATACATCATTTAACCTTGTTTGACTCAGTACTTGTCTTTGAATATCAAGGACCTAGACCTATATATATAGTTTAATTTATCCCTCATCATATTCAGTGGAGGCTTCCTTGGTGGCTCAAATGCTAAAGAATCTGGCTGAAGTGTAAGAGGCTCAGGTTTGACCCCTGGGTCAGGAAGATTCCCTGGAGAAGGGAATGGCTACCCACTTCAGTATTGTGTGCTGGAGAAGACTTTGAAAGTCCCTTAAACAACAACTGAGCTATCAGGGAAGCCTCAATATGCAGATGACACCACCCTTAATGCAGAAATTGAAGAACTAAAGAGCCTCTTGAAAGTGAAAGAGGAGAGTGAAAAAGTTGGCTTAAAGCTCAACATTCAGAAAACAAAGACGATGGCATCTGGTCCCATCACTTCATGGCAAATAGGTGGGGAAATGATTTAAAAAAAATGACAGATTTTATTTTCCTGGACTCCAAAATCACTGCAGGTGGTGACTGCAACCATGAAATTAAACGATGCTTGCTCCTTGGAAGAAAAGCTCTGACCAACCTAGACAACATATTAAAAAGCAGAGACATTACTTTGCCAACAAAGGTCCATCTAGTCAAGGCTATGGTTTTTCCAGTAGTCATGTATGGATGTGAGATTTGGACCATAAAGAAAGCTGAGCACCCAAGAATTGATGCTTTTGAACTGTGGTGTTGGAGAAGACTCTTGAGAGTCCCTTGGGCTGCAAGAAGATCCAACCAGTCCATCCTAAAGGAAATCAGTCCTAAATATTTACTGGAAGGACTGATGCTGAAGCTGAAGCTCCAATACTTTGGCCACCTGACGTGAAGAAATGGCTCATTTCAAAAGATCCTAATGCTGGGAAAGATTGAAGGTGGGAGGAGAAGGGGACAACAGAGGATGAGATGGTTGAATGCCACCACCAACTCGATGGACATGAGTTTGAGTAAACTCCAGGAGTTGGTGGTGCAGGCCAGCCTAGCGTGCTGCAGTCCATGGAGCTGCAAATAGTTGGACACAACTGAGTGAGTGAACTGAACGGTACAACAAAGAGATCAAACCAATCAATCCTAAAGGAAATCAACCCTGAATATTCATTGGAAGGACTGTTGCTGAAGCTGAAACTAAAGCTCCAATACTTTGACCACCTGACTCGAAGAGCCTACTCATTGGAAAAGACCCTGATGATGGGAAAGATTAATGGCAGGGAGTGAAGGAGGCAACTGGGGATGAGATGGTTGGATGCCATCACCGACTCAATGGACATGAGTTTGAGCAAGCTCCTGGAGATAGTGAAGGACAGGGAAGCCTGGTGTGCTGCAGCCCATGGGGTGGCAAAGAGTTGGGCACAACTGAGCAACTAAATAACAAATATTCAATTAATATTTTCAACAATTATGACCTGTTCATTTTTTTCAGGTAAATATTGGAATAATTATTTTATTGTTGATTTTTCGGGGTGTTCTATTTAAAGATATATTCAAATTACAAGTAATAGCTTTGAAAACCAAAAATTCAATAAACTGAAGACCCTTTTTGCTCTGCTTTCAATTTTTCAACCACAGCAATTATTTCTCTTATGCTAAAGGACTTACATGTTTGTGATACATCACCATGTTATGTAGGCCTATAGTGGGTTGTAATTTTACATAAACTTATTCCATTTAGCTTAATAGTATTCATTTATAACTCAGTTTATAAAACACTCTTCACTCGAGAGTAATAAAATTGCATTTTGTTAACAAAACATCTGTAATTTGGTTTTGTTACTGAGTCATATTAGCATCATTATTCAAAATTAGTGAGGCTTTACCATGTAAGTCATGGCTGCAGACATCAGCCACAATTGTGTTCATAATACAAACACTGATTTTAAGATGTAGAATTTGTTTAGAAGTGGCACTCTCTAGGAGTACACAAAGCATGCTTCTTCAAGCCCAAAGGACCTGATGAACTCTCTTGGAGCCACTGTGTCTAGAGTATAGAGTAAATCTGATTCAGACTCTTCTTTGGGCTGGGCTTCTGCATCAACTGTCATTTTAAGAAAGCATTCTGTGTGAAGAAGTTTGAAAGTTACTCATTTTTTGTCTAGTTTACCATCCACCAAGAGCACGCCTTGGTGAGCAGAGACAGTGACTAATACAACTGGCAGGAAAACTAAGATTATTCATCTTAAATTTCTGACAGACATGTTTTTAAAAAGAAATGCAGTAAGTATGTCACTCCAAGGAAAACAAGTTAGAATAGATGTTACCAATGAAAAGTTTAAGAAAATTGAATCTGGAAAACTTGTTTAAACCACCATGACCTAAAAGATTAACAAAATTTTAAGACTTTTCTGATGAGATCTGTGGTGATATTATTGAATGCGACTCATTTGATACTTTTTGATGAAATGTGTCTATATTTAGAATATCTTCATTACTCAATGATCCAATATTTTCCATTCAAAGGTATAAAAGGAGCTACCAAAATGTATGGTAAACTAGTTAGCTGATTTTAATAGAGTAGTAAAAGTTCACTAATATAGCATCAGATTCCACATTGTAACTAATTTTTTAATGTGTGTGTGCTCAGTGATGTCCAACTGTTTGTGGCCCCAGGGACTGTAACCTGCCAGGGTCCCCTTTCCATGGAATTTTCTAGGCAAGAATACTGGAGCAGATTGCCATTTCCTACTCCAGAGAATATTCTTGACCAGGGATCAAAGATGTTATTTTTTAAAAAAAATAAACTACCACTTCTCTAGTTTTGATATAGTATCAGAAAATAATATTCACCATTAGCCAAAAGACTATTAAAATACTCCTCCCATCAATATGTGGCAATTTTTTCTTATATTTCAATCTAACAATATATCATGCTAGGGTCCAGCCCCGGTGGATCCAGAGAATTCAAAGCGGGGATGGTGCCGGTGAACTGGATACAATAGCTTTAATTAAATATTAATTAGAGATATAAAGAGTAATAGAATAAGGATAGCTCAGTAGGAAAACTCAGTGGAGAAAAGAGGCTGAATAACTCAGCCAAAAGGTGAGAGAAATAACGACATGGGGAGACCAAGCTTCGGTGAACAAGGCCTGCGCTTTATTTTCCAAAGTAGTTTTTATACCTTAAGTTGTGCATAGAGGATAATGGGGGAAGGGGTAGAGTCAGCAGTAAGCCAGGCTTTCTTCCTGCAAGCTTATAATATGCAAAAGTTTAGGTGATTTACATCATCTTCTGGCCCAGAGGCCTGTTAACATTTTAAGACCCTTTCTTCAGAAAACGTATTTTTCTCTAAAGGTCATTAGTCAGGCGCCACCCTCCAAAAGCATTAGATAAAGTTGCATTTCTATAGGGCAAAGGTGTGGTGGGCTATAACAAGGAAAAGAATTAACTCAAGGGTCCAAAGTTATAAACATTAAAGCTACTACTTACACCAATTATATTAATCAATACACTGCCAGGGACACAGCAGGTAAGGGATATGGAAACTTAGCAGCAAACATTGGCCCAACAAGTGAAAAACCCTTCATCAATACAATTTCTAATCAATCTTTTAACTGCTCAAAGGAATCTGTATTTAGACAGTTTAGAACATCTCATACCTCTCACAGTTGGGAGGCTCTGAACAATCACATGTGGCCGGAAAAACCTATTCAGGCAGGCTAGAGGACTTCCAAAGGAGTTTGTAGGTTGAAACACTGTCACACCCAGGAACTTTATTAACTGGAGCTGTAAGTTAACTTTTTTCAGAGAGAGGTGGTGGGGGACAGCCCCCCGTAAAGTCAGAGGTGTAGGTGAGAGCACAAAGCAGAAAGTAGGCAGACTCTGATTATGGGGGTAGATGCTCAAGAATTTCCAGGGGGACTCCTGAGGCTGGATCCCGCCTTTGCGTATGCCAAGCCTCCTTTCTCTTAACTTTTGCCATGGGCAGAGTTCCTCACGCTGGCTCCCAGCACTATCACATCAGAAAAAGTGCAGAATCAGATATGAGTCTGGCTGTCTTCTGTTTAGCCAAACATTAAAGTGATTTACAAACCTGTAAGAATGACACTCATCTTACTGCTTTTTGTTCTGTTTTGGAGACATATAAGAAGAGACATAGAAGGAAAAACAAAACAAAACAAAAACAAGTGTCGTTAGGTATCCTGGAAACGTCAGCTGCTACCCAGTCCATGTTGCCATCTTTGGTTCAGGTCCTGAAGGTTGTCAGTGATGAGACTTCTCAGGGGAAGGGGTGGCCCCTGCTCAGAGATACTAAGAGATGGAACTAGCTTTCCTGAGAGGTAGTGTGTTTTCCATCACTGAAGATATCCAAAGGCCTGTGGGATGACTTAGACCACAGACCTTAAGAATCAGCTGGGGGTCATCTTAAAATGCAGATTCTAATTCAGTGATCTGCCCTGGTGCCTGAGATTCTGAATTTCTAACAAGTCCCTAGATGCTGATGCTGCTTCTGGTCTATGGAGCACACCTGAGGGCTTTCAAGTAATTAGGAAAGATGAAGCTGAAGCAAGCTTTCTAGGTTATAAGAATCACCTCATATCCTTGTTAATCCAGCTTTCTAGCTTCCTCCCCAGGAGAATGTGACTTAGTTGATTTTGGTGGAAGTCTGGAAATTGTGTGCTTTAAAAGGAAATTCTTATGATCAGTTCAGTTGGAGAACACTAAGTAGATGATCTTCCATGATCTTTCCACAGTGTATTTCTTCTGTATTTCCCATAAGGCTAGCTATTGATTTTATATCTACATTTTTTGTTAGTTTTTGCCTTTTGCTTTTGTCTTTTTTTGTCTCAGAATCAATAAGATTTCTACTGGAGGGAATCACCCCCTTTTATCTTTAATAACCAAGCACAAGCTCTCCGTATGTGAACCTGCTCTCATGGTTCGGTGGTTAAGTGATTTTGGAAAGTGATATAATTTTATTTGTAAAACAACTCTGAGTTTCATATTAATACCCTCATTTGTGTGGATTAAAAACTTGATAGAAGCCAAGTGACTTGCGCAAGGTCATACAGATGCAAGCAGTCTTGAAGTCAGGATTTGGCTCTCATCTCAGTCTGTAGCCTGGTTACTCAGACACTAGACCCCTGATCACCTGCAGGGCCATCTCCCTCTCTGTGCTTGCAAGTCACAGCGCCTGTGCACTGCTCACATCCTCTGCTCTCTCCTTACCACAATATCTCCTTTTAATTTGGCTTTACTTCCGCTCCTCAGGACTTTATGTTCTTATGTTAGTCTTTGCTCTCCCCAGTCTCCCAGCCCAGAATAAACACCAGCCCTGATTCTGGGGGTCAGGGTCGCTCTTTCTAGTCCCTCTCTCTGGTCTTTATGAACATACACATTCATCGGGGTCTGGACAAAAGGCCAAATTGTGATGCAGTGAGGTTCTGGTGACAGGCTCCTCAAAATGGCAGTAAAATGCATTGTCTGAGCTCTTCTTCAGTCAGAACCAACGATCCTGCCTAGAGCTATGTGGTGGGCTTGGTAGGATGGGGGAAATTAGCCCTCATAGGTGGCTAATAGTGACTTTGGCTAATTTTCTTTTCTGGATCTTGGTGATAATTGGTATAAATTCCATGGAGCTCATTTTTTTTTATTAACTTAATACAGATGCATTGAGCACCTACAATATGCCAGGCACCATCTGGTAGCTGGAGGTACAGTACTGTTCTAAAGCAGACAAGGATGCTGTGCTCATGAAGTGATGATCCAATGAGAGTCAGATTTTAAACAATAATCACAGTAATGACAGTGTAATTACATGCCAGTAGCAGAACCATGAAGCAAAGGAATCCTGTTCCTTGAGTTATAACTGTGGAAATGGAATTAATTTAAAGGCTCAGAAAATAATAATAATAGATAAACATATATACCTGGTGCTTTACTACATGTCCTACACTGTATTAAGTAGCTTTTAATCAAAATGTATTATTAATATTTTATGCAATTTATAAAGATTACTTTCCATTTGCAGTTTGGACTATATTCCCTATGTTGTACAGTACATCCTTGAGTATCTTACTATGCCCAATAGTTTGTACCTCTCACTCGACATTGAACGTGAGTGATCTCAGGCTGTCCTAAAAACAGCTATATCGGTAAGTTACCTCATATTACTGGTGAGAAAGCTGAGGCTCAACAGTAAATGCTTAATCTCAGTATGTGCTTCCACTGACCACTAAAGCTCCCTGCTGGCTACTCATTCCATCTGGTCAGAACAGAGAGAAATCCTGCAGGATTTAGTGTAGAACAGACTGCTCCATCCTGCTCCCATTTGAGGTTCTCTGCCAGGGTTCCCAAGTGCTAGTTCTCCTTGAGGCTAAAGGTTGTTTATCTGAGATTTTTAAGGCAAGGTTTGCCTGGTTTGAAATTGTGTGTAGCAATTGCTACCTAGGAATTAAGAGGTCAGTAAGACTGAAATATCAATAACCTCAGATATGCAGATGACACCACCCTTATGGCAGAAAGTGAAGAGGAACTAAAAAGCCTCTTGATGAAAGTGAAAGAGGAGAGTGAAAAAGTTGGCTTAAAGCTCAACATTCAGAAAATGAAGATCATGGCATCCGGTCCCATCACTTCATGGGAAATAGATGGGGAAACAGTGGAAACAGTGTCAGACTTTATTTTTGGGGGCTCCAAAATCACTGCAGATGGTGACTGCAGCCATGAAATTAAAAGACGCTTACTCCTTGGAAGGAAAGTTATGACCAACCTAGATAGCATATTCAAAAGCAGAGACATTACTTTGCCAACAAAGGTCCGTCTAGTCAAGGCTATGGTTTTTCCTGTGGTCATGTATGGATGTGAGAGTTGGACTGTGAAGAAGGCTGAGTGCCAAAGAATTGATGCTTCTGAACCATGGTGTTGGAGAAGACTCTTGAGAGTCCCTTGGACTGCAAGGAGATCCAACCAGTCCATTCTGAAGGAGATCAGCCCTGGGATTTCTTTGGAAGGAATAATGCTGAAGCTGAAACTCCAATACTTTGGCCACCTCATGCAAAGAGTTGACTCATTGGAAAAGACTCTGATGCTGGGAGGGATTGGGGGCAGGAGGAGAAGGGGATGACAGAGGATAAGATGGCTGGATGGCATCACTGACTTGATGGACGTGAGTCTGGGTGAACTCCGGGAGCTGGTGATGGACAGGGAGGCCTGGTGTGCTGCGATTCATGGGGTCGCAAAGAGTCGGACACGACTGACTGACTGAACTGAATTGAACTGAAGATTGAACCATTTTGTGCAAAGGAGGTGGGAAAGGCAATGGGAGCTGGTCTCTAAATCAGTAAAGGCTAAGCCTTGAGGAAATTTAAATGCAAACTAAAAATGTTTAGCACCTTGATCCCCAAATCCAAAATTAGTAGCACTACCACTGAACCAAATCACCCCACTTCAGTTTGTGGGGCCTGCTCTGCCTTTTATTCATTCTGAATCATCACAGGAAGATTATAAGTCAAGTCCACTTAATACTAGGTACACTTATATCTTCCTAATTCTTTAGTTAGTTTTCATGAAATGCATAGCTTTTCATTTGTATAAAACTTTGATGTTTTTCTCAGTGGGTTTGCATGCTTGCTCAGTAGCTCAATCGTATCCAACTCCTTGCGACTCCATGGACAGTAGCCTGCCAGGCTTCTCTGTTCAGGCAAGAATACTGGAGTGTGTTGCCATTTCCTCCTCTAGGGACTCATCTCGAACCAGGGATCAAACCCTTGTCTCCTGCACTGGCACCTGGTAAGCCCACTTCAATGGGTTTACTTAGGGTAGAATCTGATACCCTGAGTCTTGTGATTATGACTTTACATATTTTAAATCTAAGCTGCTGAGGACTGAAAACAGTGGATCAAAATTCCAAAACTCACATAGCCCATTAGTAACCTAGCTAGGATTGCCACAGACATTGGGAGTTTTGATCCTGTGTACTTCCTTACTAAATAAAAGACCATCATTCACTGTAAATCAATGAGACCATTTTATTACCCAGAACTAGCTTATGCTGTAGACTTGCTTGAAAATGCAATAATTGTATATAAGGTTTTAGGTTATAAAATATCAACAGAATATGTAACAGAATGATCCATCATCAGATGGATTTCAATGTATGTCAGGGTAAGTTGTGTTCACTGATATAAACAACTGCTATTCATTGACCTTGAAATATCAGACTAGCCAATTTTCCTGTCCTATGAGTAGTATAAAGTAGTATCATGCAGAATATTACCTTAAACTTAAATATGTATGACTGTGTGCTTCTATACCATAAAGGTGCCATGTTTTAAAAAATAAGCACAGTTAATGCAACAAATGGAGAAGGCAATGGCTCTCCACTCCAGTACTCTTGCCTGGAAAATCCCAGGGACGGCGGAGCTTGGTGGGCTGCCATCTATGCGACCCCATAGATGGCAGCCCACCAGACTCCGCCATGGGACACAACTGAAGTGACTTAGCAGCAGCAATGCAACAAAATTAACCATTAATTATTTCACTTTTAACTTAGATTTCTAGAATATCATGCAAGTGAATCATAGTCCCATTAATATCACTGAAAACTCCCTGCGTCACATTTCTACTGAACCATTCTTTGAAAAAACACAGCCCTCCTGCCTTTTCACCTAATTATCCACTACAGATATTGCAAGAATTGATCTGGGGCATCAGAGTTCCCTCTCATATGGTGAAATTAGAAAGATAAAGTCTAAGCTCAAACAACCTAATTTAGGACGGGAAAATAGCTGGGATCAGTACAGGCTGTTTGATTTTTTTTTTTTTTTACCATCCCAAGTATAATTCAGGTGTCCCTGAGCATAGTGCACGGCTCTATCTGATGGACTCCAGGGACTCAGCGTGTTGGATAGTGCTCTGGGTGAGAACTGAGGGAGAACAGGTTGGCCGAGGAAACCCACTTGCATTCAAGTTCAGAAACATCTAGAAATAGTGATGTTGAAGACCTTCTCAATATTTCATAGCATTTGCGGCATATTTCTCCTGCCTTCATTCTTCACTCATTAATTCCCCAAAAATGGATTGTACTCTAAAGTAGCCAAAGTTCCTTGTGAGATACTACTGGGGGTGTCTTGAATAACTGTGTCTACTCCTTGATGTCACCACCCTAGTCAGTAGAGGGTCTGAGACTTTCTGTGTTTCCCACTGGTCTTCTTGTGGACACTTCACCAGTCCATGCTAACTAGATAGGCGTGTGCTTTGAGTGGTCTCTTGTAGGAATGTAGCATTTTCTGAATTACAAGTAGTTAGATCGTCTGTTCTCTGTTTTGTTTTTAAGCTGCCTCTTAATTTCTGTTTCTATCCTTGTGACCATTTTTTGATTATTAGCATATGCTTATCAGAATTCCCAGGGGCAAATGCAGGTTACTGTTTAGAAATGCCACTGTTTAAATTCCAAAGGATACAATTAAGCAACCAGCAAGAACCGAAGCACAGGGCTCTTGTCTGGTTAGAAGCCTGTGCCTGTGTGTGTGCTCAGTCATGTCTGATTTTTTGCGACCTTATGGACTGAGTCTGCCAGGCTCCTTTGTCCAAGAGATTCTCCAGGCAAGAATACTAGAGTGGGTTGCCTTGCCCTCCTTCAGGGGATCTTCCCAACTCAGGAATTGAACTCGTGTCTCCTGCATTGTGGATGGATTCTTTACTGCTGAGCCATGGGGGAAGGCCTGGTCTTAAGTCTTTAAATCTCTGTAAATCATCCAACATGACTGACCATTCTGGTTTGCCCTGGACTGGGCAAGGCAGAGCAGGATTGGGGATGGATAGTCATTGCAGATTGAGGCACTTGCTGTGATAAAACTGGGACAATCCCAGGCAAACTGACTTGATTGGTCAAAATATAATTGGCTGCAGTTATCACAAAGGGCCCTAGGCTAAATTTGTCCCTGCATAGTTCTCATGTTTCTGGGAAGAGGAAGTTGCTTTTTGAAATGTCCTGGTTCTGCTTCCTACTCTGGCATAGTCACTGCAGACCAGAGGGGATCTGCTCTTTAAAACTGTTGGGACTCTAATAGCGGTCCCTGCTCTTTGCTTATTGGTCCTGTGAAATTTACCATGTAGATTCTTATTTACACAGAGGAATCCATGAGAGAGAAAAATGCAGGTCAGCTCATGCACCAACTAGTCCAAGAAATCATAGTCCCTACTGCGGAATGCAGACCACTGTAGGGACGTTGCTGGAAATCTCAGGGAGAGGTGAGCTCAGCGGATCATAAAGCCCATTTTCCTCATCTTTTTAGACTTGAGATTGAGTGTGAGCCCTCCCTTCCCTAGACACAGCACAGATGTAGATCTCTAGCACCTAGACCACCGAATTTTCATCCTGACTCTGTCACTCCTTATGTAACTTGGAGCAAGTCACGTCTCTTGGGCCCCTGTGTCTTCATTCATCAGATGAGGATGTTAAAGTAGATCATTCTTAGTTTATGTCAACTCTGGACTTATAGCTAAGACTTTCATGGGATCAGGATCCATCTCAGTACTTTATATGTTTTAATTTGTGTAATTCTTGCAACTGCTTTCAGAGGTAGGTACTATTATCATCCCAATCTGATAGATGCACATTGGTTTTCAGATCCACCCTCTATAATTTCCCATTCTATTGGAATACTTGGAAGGCCAACTTCTGTGAATGCTATTCCTTCTTTCAGGCTTCTGTTTCAATTCTGCCACCAGGGAGCAGGAAATTGTAGGAAAGGGAAAGAGTGAGGTTGGAGTACTTATTCTCCAGCTCCCTCACTGTGGGGTCCCCTTTGGATGGAGGTATCTCTTGACTGAAACTTGCATCTTCTGCCAGCCAGCCATCCCCACACAGCTCTCCTCTCTCTGTGTGTTCCACCTTCTCCCTCTTCAGCCCTGGAGAGGGAGCAGATCCTGGCACTGTTAAGAGTTGAGATTAACAGTTGAAAAACTCTATTATTAAACTCTCCTCAAATTCCCTAGTCTTTATCCTAAGTGGTTGAAGTAGGATTCAAAATCCAAGGATGGATTTCAGAACCTGTGGGGGTAACGTCCATGTTCTGTTGCCCTATAAAGTCAGTGATTACTTGATGTAGAACCAGGTTTAATTTATCTCTTAGTCTCGGAAACTGTTCTGACACTCTATGAAAAGTAACATTAACACTTCTGGGGATTGTATTAGATCCCGCCTATATATGAATCTTGTACCATTAAGTAATTCATACAGAAAGTGATCAAGAAGGAAATGGCAGCCACTCTAGTAATCTTGGAGAAGGCAATGGCACCCCACTCCAGTACTCTTGCCTGGAAAATCCCATGGATGGAGGAGCCTAGTAGGCTGCAGTCCATGGGGTCGCTAGGAGTCGGACACGACTGAGCAACTTCACTTTCCCTTTTCACTTTCATGCATTGGAGAAGGAAATGGCAACCCACTCCAGTGTTCTTGTCTGGAGAGTCCCAGGGACAGAGGGGCCTGGCAGGCTGCAGTACAGTCCATGGTGTTGCAAAGAGTTGGACACGACTGAACACGCACAGAAAGTGAAAAGTGCTATAGGCTTTGGAATCAGACAAACCTACATTCTAATCCCGCACTTACCTAAAGGTGCTTCTGCTGCTGCTAAGTCGCTTCAGTTGTGTCCGACTCTGTGCGACCCCATAGACAGCAGCCCACCAGGCTCCCCCATCCCTGGGATTCTCCAGGCAAGAACACTGGAGTGGGTTGCCATTTCCTTCTCCAATGCATGAAAGTGAAAAGTCAAAGTGAAGTTGCTCAGTCATGTCCGACTCTTAGCAACCCCATGGACTGCAGCCTACTAGGCCCCTCTGTCCATGGGATTTTCCAGGCAAGAGTACTGAAGTGGGGTGCCATTGCCTTCTCAGACCTAAAGGTGAGGTCATGGTAATTTACTTAATGCAATTAAGCTTTTCTGCTCAAAAGATCTGCAGAGTTTAAACTCCTTTTTTAAACAAAAATATGATAATGTTGAAGCATCCAGTTGGACAGGGTAGGGGTTCAGCAGACATTCATTGCTTTTCTCTTCTCCTAAACTTTTATTCCTGAATTTCTTAGTAGGCTATCATTATGCCCCATTTGAGATTTTTGCTACTATTCTTTTTGGGTTTCTGCATTTTCCCATCTGAAAGCAAAGACTGAGACATTTCTCAAACTGCTTGCTGAATAAATACATAAATTAATTTTTACACAAGGCTTCTTTTTTTAAAATATGTGTCTCTCTATTTGTCTGCACTGGGTCTTAGTTGCGGCATGTGGGATCTCTCTTAGTTGAGGTGTGCAAACTCCTAGTTGTAGCATATGGGATATAATTCCCTGACCAGGGGTCCAACTCAGACCTCCTGAATTGGGAGCATGGAGTCCCAGCCTTTGGCCCACCAGGGAAGTTCCTTGACAAGCTTTCTGACCAGTATCCAGATCTCAAGATTTCCTAGGTCATCTTCTTTTCCAGAAGGGACTTTTTTTCAAATGAAGATCACTGATATATTCCTCAATGTATTCGACCCCTGCCCCCCCTCCCCGCCCCCCGCCCCAACTATGGATGTCTCTACTACAGCAGAGGTAGGAGAAAATAATATGTTCTTACATGTACAAAATAGTCATTTGACATACAAACTTGTTTGTATTTCAAGGCTTCCTTGATGGTTCAGTGGTAAAGAATCTGCCTGCCAATGCAGGAGACAAAAGAAATGCAGGTTCAGTCTCTGGGTTGGGAAGATCCCCTGTAGAAGGAAATGACAACCCACTCCAGTATTCTTGCCTGGGAAATCCCATGGACAGAAGAGCCTGGCAGGCTGCAGTCCATGGGGTTGCAAGAGTCGGACACAACTGAGTAACTAAACAATAACATGTTTCTACAAACCACTATTTCATACCCTGAGGCTGTGGACTGATAAGAAAGAATGAGACAAATTTCAAGTCAGGTCATCTGGGTGGCTGCCATTTTTCATCTTATTTAGAAAAGGCCTCTAGAAGGTTGCAATTTGGTGGGGAACTTTTTCATCTCATATTTGTTGGTATGCTGATGAGAAACCCTTCAAAATCCTTGGCCTTTCCATAACTATTGTCATAAATGGGGATTGCACATCTTGTTTTGTTTCTAAGTAGATTAAATTATTTTAAGAATCAGTGGTTGTGTACTCCTAATTTACTCTGTTCATAAATTCCCCAAATTTGGGGTGTTATAAAGGCAAACTGAATTAAAGAAAATATAAAATTGAAAAAAAAAAGTAACTTGTGGGTGAATCAGTGTATCACTTATCTCTTTATGGCGACTATGGAATTTATGGACAATAAAAGTGTAAAGAAAATCTCTCCCAATTTACTTACAGTTTGATAATGTGTGAACTGAGTTACCCTGTTAGAGTGTCAGTTTCCCTTTATAAAATGCAGGAGTTGCATTGAATGGTCTATAGCATTGTCCTCAACTCCCATTTGGAGAGCGGATGATTCTGAGATGCTGCCCTGAGCGAATTGTTAGAGTACCATTAAATAAGCATGATGAAGCCCCCTACCAACTGGCTCTGTAGATTAAAAGAGCCTCAGCAGTAACTTTCCTTGAAAAATGTTAAACATTTAAAATAACCACCCTTGTGAGGAGAGTTGTGTGGCTCTGTGATTAGAGGCTGGAGGGAAGAAATCAGACCCCCTACAAGCATGAAACTGCTCTCTGCAAGAGAAAACCAATGGTTGTTAACCATTACTGTGATCTTCGCTCTTAAGGCACACTTTTGAGTATTGAGGCAAGGTTAGGATTTTTAAAGAAACCTTTACTTCTTCTTCTTCTCTCCCCACCCTCCCAACCCCCCCATCTCAAAGCATCTCATACTCGAGCTTCTAATGAGAAAGTTAATGTTTTTGCAAGCTGGTGGCATCTGACATGTAAAGGTTCCACTGAGGATGTATTTCCAAATCCTTTACGACCTTAGGGAGTGGTGTGTAATTGTTGCTATAAAGTAAGGTGTGACAGTAACCTTGGGGATATAAAATCACTACAGGAAATTGAAGAGTAAATTCCTCTTAATAAAGCAGTGCACAGCAAGATGCCAGGGAGCAAGAAATTAACTCACATGGCAGCTGTTGCTTAGGTGGCAAGAGAGAGTTCTACTACCAGGACCCATCCTGGGAGGCTCAAGATATTTTTTTTACGAACAGTCCTCTGCCCTGTTTCAGAAGTGGCCTTATGACATTCCGGATGAAAAATGCTGAAAGGAAGATGATTCCTCTGGCATAAGTAGCAGAGGCAGCAATCTGGGGAGGTGGGTATGGGGCAGCAGGGGAGATAACAGCCTTGAGAAGCAGAATCTTAGTTTAGGGCTTTCCTCTATGACTTGGTCTTTGATATTGAGGACTCAAATCATATCTCACCAGCCTCAACTTCCCCAGGGCTAAGTCTAACATTAGAAAGCATGGTGACTTTTATTTCCCCAGCACCTGGAGGGAAAGATAATGTTTGTTGCCTTGAACATGGAGATGTCTACAAGAAAGAAAATATGAGAAGCTTGGGCAGGGAGGCAGGACATCAATACAAATTACAGTATCAGTATGGCAGCCCTGCTGTTCGAAGCACTTTGCATCGTGTTAGTTGTTAATGATTTCTTTTCATTAAAAACTCATAGGTTGAATGTAGACAACCTATCAGGGCAAAAGACAGTGAAAACACCACTCAAGCCGAGTGATATTGCCCTGAAAGGACAGAGATGTGGGGTCCTGCTGGATACAGGACCTTTGTCAAAAGACTTGATGTGGTGAAAGACCCAAATTCAGGGAAGGTTGATATTAGCTGGAGTTGGTTGTAGCCATTGCTTTCCAGGGACTATCACTCTCTTGATTATTCTAGTAACCCATGATTACTCATATTATCACTCCCCATCCAGACCCCTGCATCTTCACCCCAATATCTTACTGCTGCTGCTGCTGCTAAGTCGCTTCAGTCATGTCCGACTCTGTGCGACCCCAGAGACGGCAGCCCACCAGGCTCCCCTAGTCCCTGGGATTCTCCAGGCAAGAACATTGGAGTGGGTTGCCATTTCCTTCTCCAATGCATGAAAGTGAAAAGTCAAAGTGAAGTCGCTCAGTCGTGTCCAACTCTTAGCGACCTCATGGACTGCAGCCTACCAGGCTCCATGGGATTTTCCAGGCAAGAGTACTGGAGTGGGGTGCCACTAGAGTCTGCCAATTGCTCCCCAAGATCCAATACCTCTCTTTTCCTAGGCCTGCTGTCCCTTGCTGTCCTCCCCCAACCTCTTGGTTTTCTCCTGTTCTAAACTATATTAGAAGTAGCAAGGTGAAAAGACAGCCTTCAGAATGGGAGAAAATAATAGCAAATGAAGCAACTGACAAACAACTAATCTCAAAAATATACAAGCAACTCCTGCAGCTCAATTCCAGAAAAATAAACGACCCAATCAAAAAATGGGCCAAAGAACTAAATAGACATTTCTCCAAAGAAGACATACAGATGGCTAACAAACACATGAAAAGATGCTCAACATCACTCATTATCAGAGAAATGCAAATCAAAACCACTATGAGGTACCATTTCACGCCAGTCAGAATGGCTGAAATCCAAAAGTCTAAAGCAATAAATGCTGGAGAGGGTGTGGAGAAAAGGGAACCCTCTTACACTGTTGGTGGGAATGCAAACTAGTATAGCCACTATGGAGAACAGTGTGGAGATTCCTTAAAAAACTGGAAATAGAACTGCCTTATGACCCAGCAATCCCACTGCTGGGCATACACACTGAGGAAACCAGAAGGGAAAGAGACACATGTACCCTAATGTTCATCGCAGCACTGTTTATAATAGCCAGGACATGGAAGCAACCTAAATGTCCATCAGCAGATGAATGGATAAGAGAGCTGTGGTACATATACACAATGGAGTATTACTCAGCCATTAAAAAGAATACATTTGAATCAGTTCTAATGAGGTGGATGAAACTGGAGCCTATTATACAGAATGAAGTAAGCCAGAAAGAAAAATACCAATACAGTATACTAATGCATATATATGGAATTTAGAAAGATGGTAACAGTAACCCTGTATATGAGACAGCAAAAGATACACTGATGTACAGAACAGTCTTGTGGACTCTGTGGGAGAGGAGAGGGTGGGATGATTTGGGAGAATGGCATTGAAACATGTATAATATCATATATGAAACGAGTCACCAGTCCAGGTTCGATGCAGGATACTCGATGCTTGGGGCTGGTGCACTGGGACGACTCAGAGGGATGGTACGGGGAGGGAGGAGGGAGGAGGGTTCAGGGTTCAGGATGGGGAACACGTGTATACCTGTTGCGGATTCATGTTGATATATGGCAAAACCAATATAATATTGTAAAATTAAAAAATAAAAAAAATAAAAAATAAACTATATTAGAAGTAACAAAGGTTTGGGTATTAGTATAGCCTCTGTAGTCTGACCAGATATGGCCGAGTCACAATTCTGCTTTGTATAAGCAAGTTACTTCATCTCCTCCAGCCTCAATCTTCTCATCTTTCTAATGGAAAAAGGATTGCTAGGAATATTAAATGAGTCCAGGTACAGAAATCATTTAATAGAGTGGCTGGTATAAAATCAGAGCTATGCATTTTTACCTATTATTATTTTTGTTGCCAAGTACTTTTTGTACTGACTCTTGAATTGTTTTTTGACATTCTCCCTAAAAAGGTTTACCTACTTTATTCTCTGTCTCTCTTGATTTATCCAGCATTTCCTTAACTCTGAAACTTTCTTGACCTCTGTTTTCTCATCTGTAAAATGGAGACTAATAATAGTTATTCTTTCATGGTTTTGTCTTCCTGTGCCCAGGGATCTCATCAATAACCCCTTTCCCAAGCCCCAACTTGATGTCGTGCCACCTCTTCCAGGAGAATCCAAATGCTACAGACAGCTCATCAGTTTTCCTGAGTCATATCTGCCCTGGAGTAAAAACATAGTTTTATTTATTCATTTGTGTTTTAACTGCTCCTCATATGACATTTTTTCTTAGCTTTTAGCATCCTGGCTTTTCTCTTTTAAATGATATGATTGGTTCATATTAACCAAAGACATGTGGAATACATTATTCCATAAATGGTCAGCTTGGGTAAAGCAATGCTGTCTCTGATAGCCTTTATTTTTCACATTTTTTCCTAAACTTTGCACATCTCAGAGTAAAGCACAGATCTCATAAAGTTTTTACATGTCACCTTCTATTGTTTCCTCATCTTGAGTATCCTACCCACAAAAGCTGATATCCCTAACTCAAAAGGCAAGACCGCACTTACATTTGCATTAAATATCACATTTAATGTGAGGCGCATTTAATGAGATGCAGACCTTCATTTCAGTTGGTGGGAATTTTTGTATATACTAATTTTGTCAATCAACATATTAACTCCCAGCATTTTTTCATCCATAAATGTAATGAACCCTCACCTTTCATATGTTAACCTAGATCCAGTGATAAAATATTTTAGGGCCAAGATATTACAGGTGGCGCTAGTGGTAAAGAACCTGCCTGCCAGTGCGGGAGACATAAGAAACGCAGATTCAATCCCTGGGTCGAGCAGATCCCCTGGAGGAGGGCATGACAACCCACTCCAGTATTCTTGCCTGGAGAATCCCATGGACAGAGGAGCCTGGCAGGCTACAGTCTACAGGGTCGCAGAGAGTCAGACATCACTGAAGAAACTTAGCATGCACACAAGATATTACAAACCTTCTTCCTATTTGTTAACCACCAAAAAAAAAAAAAAATCATCTTTGGTTCTGTTTTTTCAACCAATGGTTCATCTACCTAATTGTTCTTATATCTTGTCATAATCTTTCCATTGTGGGTTCAATTACTATATGACACAACTTGTTACTGTTCCTATTGGCTCTCAATACATCACATCATCATGTTTCCTTAAGGCAGTAACTAATCCACAGTTGTTTATAAACTTGAGCACTGGAGTCAGGTAGACTCCTGTTGAATTCAGCACCTACTACTTACTAGCTGTATGACTGTGGGCAGGTTATGTAAGCATTCTGTCCAAAAGTCACAAAAGAAGAAACTGAAGTGAGCAGGGAAAGCCCTATTTTGTACGGCTAATATGGTATCTGTTTGGATATAATATGATAAAGCATATCAAGTACTTATAAGAAGCTACTTGCATACAATAAGGACTCTATAATTGTTAGCTCTTTTTACATATATAAACATTACAACTTCACTAAAGAGGATAAAGAAAAAATGAGGTTAGATCAGATCTTTAGATTATCAGAGATCTCAGATTATCAGATCTTTAGGTCGGATCAGATCTGATCTGATCAGATCTTTGCTGATTTCTACCATGTTTGTAGACTTTATGTCTGTATTCCTTTCCTTATTAGCCCTGGTCTCTATTTGTAATCAGGGGCTTCCCTGGTGGCTCAGAGGATGAAGCGTCTGCCTGCAATGAAGGAGACCTGGGTTAGATCCCTGAGTTGGGAAGATTCCCTGGAAAAGGAAATGGCAATGCACTCCAGTATTCTTGCCTGGAGAATCCCATGGACAGAGGAGCCTGGCGGGCTACAGTCCACGGGGTAACAAAGAGTCAGACACGACTGAGCAACTTCACTTTCTTTCACTTTCTATTTGTAATCACACATGGGTTGTTGTGATTAATTGTTAGGCTGTGCCTGGCTTAGTTGCAGCATGTAGAATCTTTAGTTGTGGCGTGTGGGCTAGTTCCCTGACCAGGGATCGAATCCTGGGCTCCTGTATCAGGAGCCTGGAGTCATACCCACTGGACCACCAGGGAAGTTCATATTGTGCTTATTTAATTATAATTATCTTCCTCCGTGTCAGCTGGGCTCAGCCCTGCATCTCCAGGTACCTTGTACAGTGTCAGGCAGGTGTTCAATGTATATCTGTTAAATGAATGATCACTGTGTAATTTGTACTAATGATGACTGAGGTACAGAGAAGAATCAGCAATAGTCATCATTAACCACCTATGAGGGCTAATTTCCCCATCCACTAAGCCCACCACATGACTCTGTGCAGGATAGCTGGTTCTGATTAAAGAATAGCTCAGACAGTGCATTTTACTGCTGTTTTGAGGAGCCTGTCATCAGAACCTCACTGCATCACAATTTGGCTTTTTGTCCAAACCTCATGAATGTGGATGTTCACAAATACCAGAGAGAGAGATTAGAAAGAGTGAATCTGATCCCCAGAATCAAGGCTGGTCTTTATTTAGAGCTGGGAGACCTGGGGAGAGCAGAGGCAAAGGTAGGAACATAAAGTCCTGACAAGGAGACATAAGCCAAGGTAAAGGGAGACATTATATTAAGGAGAGAAGAGCAGAGGATATGAACAGTGCAGGCGCCGTTCATCACTAACAGGCAGAGGGAGATTGGCATTGAGTGTGATTAGGTGTCTAGTGTCTGAGTGTGACCAGCTTCAGACTGAAATGAGAGCCAAATCTTGACCTCACAAGTTCCTACATCTGTATGATCTTGAGCAAGTCATTTGGTTTCTATCAATTTTTTAATCAACACAATGAGAGAAATAATATAAACCTCACATCTACACAAATAAAATTATATCACTGAATGAAATAGCTTACCCATCAAATAATGAAAGTGGATTCACATATTGGTTGCTTGTTTTGGTTATTAAAAATAAAAGGTGGTGATCCTTATAGAAATGTGAAGGTCCCTGAAGCAGCACATCAAGAGAAAGATGGAGCTATGTATCCACTGAAAACTAGTCTAGAGCTAACCCTACGAGGAACATAGAGAAGCAGGATCAGGGAAAGTCACTGTTGAAACCCATCGTAAAGATTATTTAGTTATTATTTCCCCCAATTTGCTGATTATAACAATCACAAAGCTGAAACAAAAATTCCAGACTTCTTGTAAAGACCAATAAGGCATCATCCCCAGGGCAGGAGCCTAGATATTGATGTTAAGAAGAGTACCAGGTGATTCTTACGAAGATGAACTTGGTAAATCCTGCCTTTGATAAATTGCCTTTGATAATTATTTGAATTTCTTTAAGCTTTCTCTAGTCAAGGTGTGGCCCTTAAATCAGCAGCATCAGCATCACCTGAAGAGTGTAGACCTTTGTAGAATCTCAGATCCCAGCCAGACGTACTTCATAGAAATTTACAGTTTAACAAGCCTCTAGGTGGGTTGTACATGTGTTAAATTGTGGCTGTGCCTGCCTAAGATACCTCCACCTCCTCTTTGACCCAGTCAGGAGCAGGGGGATCTCTTTGCCAGGAAGGTTTTTGCAACCTCCTGGCACTTCTAACTCTTTAAAATATAGCAGCCACAACCTCCCTACAGAGTCAACAACATTGAGAGAGATTTGGGGTCTGAGACAAAGGTTGCACCATAGGCTGATAAAAGCTGACAATTCCAGACACCTAAAACAGGTAGGTAGTAACTCTCTCCTACAATATTAATGCTTAGATCAAAAAGGTGTTTGTGTTTCCGGTTTGGGAGGGATTTTTAAAATCTGGTAAAAAACATATAATGCAAATTCGCCATCTTAACCAATTTTAAATATACTGTTGAGTAGTGTTAACTCTGCACATAGTCATGTAACAGAGCTCTAGAACTCTTTGCATCTTGCAAAACTGAAATGCTAAGCTCATTGAACAGGACTTCCCTTTCCCGCCTCCCCTAGTCCTTTGCTGTCTTTGAATGAATTGTCCTATTTGGACGGGGCTGTGACAGGCCACCTGACAATGAACTGCAGGTATCTTCCAAAGGCATACAGCCCAGCGACACCCTGATGGCAGTCTTGGGAGGCCCCGTGTTGTATATTGTGTGCCATTTTAAGATACTAAGTTTTTGGGAATTCCCCGGTGTTTCAGTGGTTAGAACTTGGCACTTCCACTGCTGAGGCTTTGTGCTCAATCTCTTATAGGGGAACTAAGATCCTGCAAGCTGCATGGCACAGCAGAAAAAGAGGAAAAAAAACAAAAACATATCTGTGGTAATTTGTTATGCAACCACATAAATCAAGTACATCTGTGAAGTGTTTGCTTTTTGGAGTAATACTTAAAAACTGTGTAAACGTCCCATTCTCTAATTTTTTATCTAATGATTTTATTATCTTATTTCATTTACATGAATGTTGAAAAAGTTATTCTACTTTCTTTTTGGTTTAATTTTGTTGAAGTATAGTTGATTTACAATATGTTACTTTCAGGTGTAAGTAAGTGATTCAGTTATATATATATTTTCAGAATATTTTCCATTATAGCTTATTATAAGATATTGAATATAGTTCCCTGTGCTATACAGCAAATACCTGTTGTTTATCTACTGTATGTACAGAAGTTTGTATCTATTAATCCAAGACTCTTAATTTATCCCTCTTAATTTATCCCTCACCCCTTTCCCCTTAGGTAACCATACATTTGTTTTCTATATCTGTGAGTCTGGCTTTGTGTTGAATATAGATCTATTTGTATTATTTTTAGATTCTACATGTAAGTGATAACATATGTCTTTCTCTGCTGACTTAATTCATTAAGTATAATATTCTCCAGGTCCATTCACGGATGGAAATGACAATATTTCATTATTTTTATGGCTGAGTAATATTCCATGGAAACCCACTCCAGTATTCTTGCCTGGAAATCCTATGGACAAGAGTCTGATGGGCTACAGTCCATGGGGTCACAAGAGTTGGACATGACTTAGTGACTCAACAACAAAAACATTCCATCATATATGTATGTATATATATATATATATATATATATACACATATATCCCACATCCTCTTAGCCAATTGTCTCGAGTTTTACCTTCTCTGTACCACAATCATTATTACAAATTGCATGGTGATCACTGAGGTCTCAAGGCTCTGTTTCCCTTGAGTTCATGCCCTTCCCCAAAGGAGGTGATTCCAGAAGCAAGTGAGGCCCTTGCCATCACAGGGAACCTGTGTAGGGGTCCACAGTTCAGCCTAGAAGCAGCCCAAGATTGCATCCCTTTCTCTGTTGTGTTTGTTCCAGATCTAGTGTAAGCCTGTGGTGTGGAGTAGATGGGGGCTGGGGTGCTGTGGCTGCAAGAATTGAGGTGGCTGTGCTGTCACCTGGGATCAGGGCTCTCTCTGCCACAGACTTCTCCCAGGACCTGTCTGCCCCAGGTCCAGCATCAAGCTGTGGTGTGGAGTGGGTGGCTCCAGGGTGCTCTCACTGGGAAAGGGATTGCTGAGTGCTGCCCAGGGCCTGTCTGCACTTAGCCCCTGTACATCCCTGTGGTGCTGTGTTGGTAAGCACATTGCCAATGTCTCCCATGGCTGGACTCACTGCCACCCTGCCTGTGTGCGTTGACAGTGGGCTCCGGCCCTCCCTGATCACACCCCAGGCCCTCTGGGTCATCTCTGAGGAGCTGGACTGAGTCCTCTCCTAGGGCCTGTCTGCTCATGACTCAGCGTTTGGCCACCCGGGTTCTGTGGTGCCACCTGCCTGGTGTGCACACTGACAGTGCTTCCCCTCCCGACTCGCTGCACCCGTGTGTGCTAACCACGGTCCCCACGATTCCACCTGGATCACACTCCAGGTGTCCCTGTCCGTCTCTGTGCTACTGAACCAAATCTTTCCCTGATCTCCCTCCAGGCTGTGATGTGGAATGAGCAGGCTGGGATGTTTGCCTGTTTGGATTGGGAAGTGTGGTGAAGAGGCAGCTTCTAGTGCAAGGCTTTTTCTGCCTTTGTTGTTGGCAAGCCAGCATGGGGACACTCCTTGCAAGTAGAGTCTAGGCTTCTTCAGCCCTTCTGCTGGTCTCACTGGATTTCCCAGCAGGCAAGTAGGCTTACCTTCTCTGTACAGGATCCCCGGACTGGGATGCCCAGATTATGGGTCTATTTGCTCCCTCCCCGAGGTAAGGGTCCACCTGTGTGTACCTTCTGTTTCTTACAGATCCCTGCCAAGGGTGCCAGTCCTGACCTGATGCCTTTTTTGCTATCCTACCTAGTTATGTGAAGATCATTCTTTTAGCTTTGGTTGCATAGGGGATCTTTGCCAGGTTACAGTTATTTTTCTGGGAGAATTGTTCTATATGTACATGTACTTTTGATGTATTTGGTGGGGGAGGTAAACTCCATGCCCTCCTACTCTACTATCTTGACCCCGTCTATGTTCTTAATTGCCAATTTTCAGTGTGGAGTTGATCGGTAGTCATCTCCAATGGCAGTAACTGGCTATTTCCTTTCATTGTTACTACGGACTCATGGGTTTTTAATCCACTAAATATATTGCAAATAGTCATTCTTTTTGTTCCACATAGCTTTTGAAGCATCTTAATTTACATGATACATTTATTTAAAGAAAATTGTAATTGTGCATTTTGTAAATTAAGCCAAACGTCTTGCACTAATTTCTCATCTTAGAAGAGAATAATGCACATTTTCTATTATTTAGGAACTCCAAGATTCTGGGCTACGTTTGATCTTCCAGAACTCTAAATACAGGCAGACTTTTGGTTGATTTAGATGTGAATCTGGCTATTTTGCATTTGGTAATGCAATCCTTAGTGTTGTCTTTTGAGGAATGTGAATAACTGTGATCAGATCATCTATAGCAAATCTATAGGTTAGAAATTCTTTCAACACTTGTTTGTTACAGCAAAAACATTCCTACCTAGATTTATGAAGCATAGCTTCACTTTCAAACACACAGTAAGTTGAGGGTTGATTCCTGTAGTACTGAACTTTCCAGGGTTTTCTTTTCATAAGAGCCTCATTCTCAAGCCCTGTGTGGGTGCATGTTTTCTGAAGGATCTTCCTTAGACTCTTATAAACACTGCCTTCCTTAAATGCACTCTCACCTGCTCTTTCATGAAACCGATGAACCCTTTGTTTTTGTGTGTTCTGTCCAAGGAAGTCCTCCGTGCTGGAAAAGGGAGAAACTGGAAAACAGAAAACTCAGCATTTGCAAGTAGACTAGAAAACATCATGAATCATCAGTGCTCAAAATGCAGTAGGCGATTTTGCACCAAACTCAATTACCACGTGCCTTGGGAAGCAAGCCTATACTATTGTTAAACTAAGAAAGCATTCACTTCTAGTTTCTATGGCAGTAAAAAGTAAACACTCTACAGGCTCAGAAGAGAGAAGTTTCCAAAGAGATCTGAGAAATGCTTAGAGAATAGAGAAAAATATATATATATATATACACACACACACTATCTTCACAAAATGTGAAGTCATTAAGAAAATGGAAAAGGACATTCTTGTGACATTTAAGAGATTTGTACTTTCTTTTTTCTCTGAAGTGCAAAGAAGTCTGGAGACCCAAAGAGCTCAGCAATGCTCCCACTGTTGACTAACTCTTCTAAGAAAGAGTAGAAATGGTAGAAGTTATCCTGGGCTGTGATCTAGGGATCTTAGTCTGAGCCTTGGATTCCTATCTCTAGTTTGGTATTCCTCTTTTTGTAGAACAAGATTATCCTTTCTTCCCTGTTCATTTTCATAAACCCACATGGAAGTTATTTTGCTACCCCTGTCACAATAGTAAAGCAAACAGAATTTACTGTGGAATAATAAAGCATTAGAACTAGAAGAATTCTAATAAATCCATGAGTCAAATACTTGATTGCTATTGGTGTTTTAATAAAAAATGAGTGAAGCAGCTTGGTTTATTTTATGGTGGCCACTTAAATTATATTACTTCATTGCCTACCTACATATATAAAAGTGTTCTTTATTTCAGAGACATGCTGAATCTGACTTTTCTTGAAACATATGGTCACTCAGACCTGCTTTAATTTTCTTTCTTTGAATTGACTTCTGGGAAAAGAGCCAAAATACCTTCCCTTGTATTAAATGGCCATTGGTGTGCAACCTCAGAGTCTAGGAGACAATCAAGGCACAAGATACGAGAAACCTAGAACGCAGGAAAAGTAAAGGGAACAGCAGCCTCTTCTTAGTTCAGAAAAGGATAAAAATAGAGCCATAAATCCAATATGAGTATAAGAAGGCCAGATTTTAAAATGTTGACAAGTATCTCACTTTTTAAAGACACTGGATAGGCTAAACCTGCTCAAACTGGATCCCATCCAAGGGCGGTTAACTAGTCATCTGATTTAATTTGTAGGTTATTGTTCCATTTCTGAAAAGGAAATGTCCTAAACCAGTTAACTACAAAACTTAAAGCAGAACCTGCTTCTCCAAACTCTTCCTGCAGGAGAGTGTGTGAATACAAATGCCCCATCAAAGGAACCAAAATAAACTGCATCCCCCTGGACTCTAAATTTTGCTGCTGATTTGTTCATCCACTTTCGTTGTTGTTGTTGTTCTGAGAGATAATCTGGTCAACCATGGAGCAGAGATTTTATTCTGTTTTTAAACTTTAATGTTGGTTAAAAAATAATAATGCATCTTTAAGGCATGTGTTATGGTGGTAAATATTTAAAGTCTCATAAATCCACCATGATGGAGATTCCCAAGTCAATAAAAATGGAGAGCAACACTGAAGCGTGCATGTTACCTTTGGAAAGGTTATCTGAGAATGGAATGTACTCTCTCCAAATCCTCCTTTCCCTTTGCCTTAGGTCAGAATTCCTCATTTTTCTAGGTAGAAACAATATTGAATGTTCATAAGAAAGCCTCCTGCCATTTAAATTGTCCCCAATTTATGGATTTTTTTTTTCATGATGAAACATAGTAGGTGAGGCATCTGAAATATAATCCACAGGAAAGACTGATAGTCATAAATTGCATTTCCCCTTATCCTTTTCATCTGGACTGAAGGACACTCAAAAAACCTTTCTGCCTCTTTTCAAAACATTGATCTATATATAGGTTATGGTTTACTTCCATTATATCTTTGCTTAAGTTAAAATGAATATTGTGTATATATTATCAGTTCAGGTTAGTTCAGTCTCTCAGTCATGTCCAACTCTTTGCCACCCCATGAATCGCAGCACAGCAGGCCTCCCTGTCCATCACCAACTTCCAGAATTCACCCAAACTCATGTGCATTGAGTCAGTGATGCCATCCAGCCATCTCATCCTCTGTCATCCCCTTCTCCTCCTGCCCCCAATCCCTCCCAGCATCAGAGTCTTTTCCAGTGAGTCAACTCTTCACATGAGGTGGCCAAAGTATTGGAGTTTCAGCCTCAGCATCAGTCCTTCCAATGAACAGCCAGGACTGATCTCCTTTAGAATGGACTGGTTAGATGTCCTTGTAGTCCAAAGGACTCGCAACAGTCTTCTCCAGTACCACGGTTCAAAAGCATCAATTCTTCTGTGCTCAGCTTTCTTCACAGTCCAACTCTCACATCCATACATGACCACTGGAAAAACCATAGCCTTGACTAGATGGACCTTTGTTAGCAAAGTTATATCTCTAATTTTTAATATGCTATCTAGGTTGGTCATAACTCTCCTTCCAATGAGTAAGTGTCTTTTAATTTCATGGCTGCAGTCACCATCTGCAGGGATTTTGGAGCCCCAAAAAATGAAGTCTGACACTGTTTCCCCATCTATTTCCCATGAAGTGATGGGAACAGGTGCCATGATCTTAGTTTTCTGCATGTTGAGCTTTAAGCCAACTTTTTCACTCTCCTCTTTCACTTTCATCAAGAGGCTCTTTAGTTCCTCTTCACTTTCTGCCATAAGGGTGGTGTCATCTGCATATCTGAGGTTATTGATATTTCTCCCAGCAATCTTGATTCCAGCTTTGCTTTCTTCTAGCCCAGCATTTCTCATGATGTACTCTGCATAGAAGTTAAATAAGCAGGGTGACAATATACAGCCTTGATGTACTCCTTTTCCTATTTGGAACCAGTTTGTTGTTCCATGTCCAGTTCTAACTGTTGCTTCCTAACCTGCATATAGGTTTCTCAAGAGGCAGGTCAGATGGTCTGGTATTCCCAACTCTTTCAGAATTTTCCACAGTTTATTGTGATCCACACAGTCAAAGGCTTTGGCATAGTCAAAAAAGCAAAAATAGATGTTTTTCTGGAACTCTATTGCTTTTTCCATGATCCAGTGCATATTGGCAATTTGATCTCTGGTTCCTCTGCCTTTTCTAAAACCAGCTTGAACATCAGGAAGTTCACGGTTCACGTATTGCTGAAGCCTGGCTTGGAGAATTTTGAGCATGACTTTACTAGCGTGTGAGATGAGTGCAATTGTGCAGTTGTTTAAGCATTCTTTGGCATTGCCTTTCTTTGGGATTGGAATGAAAACTGACCTTTTCCAGTCCTGTGGCCACTGCTGAGTTTTCCAAATTTGCTGGCATATTGAGTGCAGCAGTTTCACATCATCGTCTTCCAGGATTTGAAATAGCTTAACTGGAATTCCATCACCTCCACTAACTTTGTTCGTAGTGATGTTTTCTAAAGCCCACTTGACTTCACATTCCAGGATGTCTGGTTCTAAGTGAGTGATCACATCATGGTGATTATCTTGGTCATGAAGATCTTTTTTGTACAGTTCTTCTGTGTATTCTTGCCACCTCTTCTTAATATCTTCTGCTTCTGTTAGGTGCATACCATTTCTGTCCTTTATCGAGCCCATCTTTGCATGAAATGTTCCCTTGATATCTCTAATTTTCTTGAAGAGATCTCTAGTTTTTCCCATTCTGTTGTTTTCCTCTATTTCTTTGCACTGATCACTGAGGAAGGCTTTCTTATCTCTTCTTGCTATTCTTTGGAACTCTGCATTCAGATGCTTATATCTTTCCTTTTCTCCTTTGCTTTTCACTTCTCTTCTTTTCGCAGCTATTTGTAAGACCTCCCCAGACAGCCATTTTGCTTTTTTGCATTTCTTTTCCATGGGGATGGTCTTGATCCCTGTCTCCTGTACAATGTCACAAACCTCTGTCCATAGTTCATCAGGCACTCTGTCTATCAGATCTAGTCCCTTAAATCTATTTCTCACTTCCACTGTTTAATCAGAAGGGATTTGATTTAGGTCATACCTGAATGGTCTAGTGGTCTTCCCTACTTTTTTCAATTTTAGTCTGAATTTGGCAACAAGGACTTCATGATCTGAGCCACAGTCAGCTCCCGGTCTTCTTTTTGCTGACTGTATAGATCTTGTCTATCTTTGGCTGCAAAGAATATAATCAATCTGATTTCAGTGTTGACCATCTGGTGATGTCCATGTGTAGAGTCTTCCTTTGTGTTGTTGGAAAATGTGTTTGCTATGACAAGTGCGTTCTCTTGGCAAAACTCTATTAGCCTTTTCCCTGCTTCATTGCATATTCCAAGGCCAAATTTGTCTGTTACTCCTGGTGTTTCTTGACTTCCTACTTTTGCATTCCAGTCACCTATAATGAAAGGACTCTTTTTGGGTGTTAGTTCTAAAATGTCTTGTAGGTCTTCATAGAATCATTCAACTTCAGCTTCTTCAGCATTACTGCTTGTGGCATAGGCTTGGATTACCATGATATTGAATGGTTTGCCTTGGAAACAAACAGAGATCATTCTGTCATTTTTGAGATTACATCCAAGTATTGCATTTTGGACTCTTTTGTTGACCATGATGGCTACTCCATTTCTTCTAAGGGATTCCTGCACACAGTAGTAGATATAATGGTCATCTGAGTTAAATTCACCCATTCTAGTCCATCTTAGTTCGCTGATTCCTAGAATGTTGACGTCCACTCTTGCCATCTCCTGTTTGACCACTTCCAATTTGCCTTGATTCATGGACCTGACATTCCAGGTTCCTATGAAATATTGCTCTTTACAGCATTGGACCTTGCTTCTATCACCAGTCACATCCACAGCTGGGTATTGCTTTTGCTTTGGCTCCATCCCTTCATTTTTTCTAGAGTTATTTCTCCACTGATCTCCAGTAGCATATTGGGCACCTACTGACCTGGGGAGTTCCTCTTTCAGTATCCTATCATTTTGCCTTTTCATACTGATCATGGGGTTCTCAAGGCAAGAATACTGAAGTGGTTTGCCATTCCCTTCTCCAGTGGACCACATTGTGTCAGACCTCTCCACCATGACCCGTCCGTCTTGGGTGGCCCCACACGGCATGACTTAGTTTCATTGAGTTAGACAAGGCTGTGGTCTGTGTGATCAGGTTGGCTAGTTTTCTGTGATTATGGTTTCAGTGTGTATGCCCTCTTGCAACACCTACCGTCTCACTTTGGTTTCTCTTACCTTGGAGGTGGGGTATCTCTTCATGGCTGCTCCAGCAAAGCGCAGCTGCTGCTCCTTACCTTGGATGAGGTCGCCCCTCCTTGCCTTGAACATGGAGTAGCTCCTCTTAGCCCTGCTGCGGCCCCGCAGCCGCTGCTTATTATATAAACATACAAATATGATTTATATGTAGCTTATATACTTGCATATGTTATTTGTAAACATATGAGATACGTAATAAAAATTTACATATTTGCCTTGGTTTTCCTGTATCGAGTGCACGCTGTGTGTTTTTGCAGCGTTTTCAGTACCAGTGTGAATGTCGTGGTTGTGTCCTCTGTTCATGGGCATTATCCAGGCAAGAACACTGGATTGGGTTGCCATGCCTTCCTACAGGGGACCTTCCCAATCCAGGGATCAAACCCAGGTCTCCCACATTGCAGGCAGATTCTTTACCAACCGAGCCTTAATGGAAGCCCAAGCATACTGGAGTGAGTAGCTTATCCCTTCTCCAGGGGATCTTACCAACCCAGGAATCAAACTGGGGTCTCCTGAATTGTAGGTGGATTCCTTACCAACTGAGCTACCAGGGAAGCCCAAACATATGAGATATTTAATATATACTTATATATTTTGCTCTAGTTTACCTGTATAGAGTGCATGTCAATGTGTCTTTTGTAGTATGTCTCCAGGTCCAATGTGAACTGTCATGGTTCTGGGGTACACTTAAGGAAGGGATATTCCTTTCTGGCTTATTGGCTTTCATACATGGTTCTGTACATACTTAGAATCTTCTTGGAAGGTAAAGTTATTAGAAAATAGAAGTAAATGTAGTTGTTGCGGACAACTTTTGAGATATCTGTGAAGCTTATAGAAACCATCTTCTTAGAAAAACAGTCCTACCACACCCTGAGTCCACCTCATCTACCAACAGGGATGAATAGGTGCAGCCATATACATTGGCCATGAATGGATATTGAACCAAGCTGTTAGAGAATTTATCACTTTGGAATTCTGAAGTGTGCTTACTTCAATAGTAACTATATATCCTTGGGATCTGTACAGCATTATTCTCCACCATGGTAATGGAGGAAAGAGAATAATGAAGCAGACACACAGAAGCACAGACCAGAGACCCAGATGTGAAGCTGAGAAGCTGCTCCAGCTTGGTTTATGATATCTTTTCCATTCCATGTTTTTAGTTATTTGCTTAGGCCAGCAGTATTCTTTGTCCTTGGTCTTCGTGAGATAATCCCTTTATCTTTAACACATATGCACAAAGTCTATTTATTTGCTTAAACTTCTTGAAACCACTTCTTCATTTGCAACCAAAAATGCATTAGGCAGAAATTATTGTATATGCTATATTTTATTTTTTAGGCCATGAAGACTATAGACTGTCATTGCAGGTATTCATATTGGAATTTGATAAGTATTCAGAACCTTGCCCTTTCAAAAATGATATGAGTTTAAGAAGAGGTGAAAATATGCTGGGAAAGAACATGATATCAATTTAATATTTATATCCCAATGTGTGGCTTAAAAAAAAAAACTGTCTAACTCTTGATATCAATAACCTCAGATATGCAGATGACACCACCCTTACTGCAGAAAGTGAAGAGGAACTAAAAAGCCTCTTGATGAAAGTGAAAGAGGAGAGTGAAAAAGTTGGCTTAAAGTTCAACATGCAGAAAACTAAGATCATGGCATCTGGTCCCATCACTTCATGGGAAATAGATGGGGAAACAGTGGAGACAGTGTCAGACTTTATTTTTGGGGGCTCCAAAATCACTGCAGATGGTGATTGCAGCCATGAAATTAAAAGACACTTACTCCTTGGAAGGAAAGTTATGACCAACCTAGATAGCATATTGAAAAGCAGAGATATTACTTTGCCAACAAAGGTCCGTCTAGTCAAGGCTATGGTTTTTCCAGTGGTCATGTATGGATGTAAAAGTTAGACTGTGAAGAAAGCTGAGCACAGAAGAATTGATGCTTTTGAACTATGGTATTGGAAAAGATTCTTGAGAGTCCCATGGACTGCAAGGAGATCCAACCAGTCCATTCTAAAGGAGATCAGTCCTGGCTGTTCTTTGGAAGGACTGATGCTGAGACTGAAACTCCAATACTTTGGCCACCTCATGTGAAGAGTTGACTCATTGGAAAAGACTCTGATGCTGGGAGGGATGGGGGCAGGAGAAGAAAGGGGCGACAGAGGATGAGATGGCTGGATGGCATCACTGACTTGATGCACATGAGTTTGGGTGAACTCTGGAAGTTGGTGATGGACAGGGAGGCCTGGCGTGCTGCATTTCATTGGGTTGCAAAGAGTTGGACACAACTGAGTGACTGAACTGAAGTCTCCATTCTAACTTTTAAGTGTTCAAAATAGTTATTTCCATTATATAGCGGAGAACATTATGGCTCAAGGATGTTATGTGAATCCCACTGCATCATAGCTGCCTCTGCACAGGGTCTGATACAGAGAGAGGGTCAGTGTACACTGAGCAAATGTCTAGCAAGCATTCTGTATATTAGGTAGTTTATTGCTTTTTTCAGGGCTGGGGAGGGTCAGAGGTAAGATGATGTTACTCAATGGTTTTATTGGCAGAGAGTCAGATGCAAGAAATACACAAAGTAGCAAAGAAAGATTCTTCTAAAAAATCCTGTAGTGCATATCTATTTGTAAATCAATAACTAATCAAATAATTAAAGAAAATGTAAAAACTTGTTTTTCAATTACTTGGTACAAGGTCCTGTGTGCAGAAAACCCCTTTAATAGTCACAAAAAATAGTAAAACATACACGGCAGCATAGGTTAAACAACATAGCTGAAGACAGAACCCAGGAGTTGGTGATGGACAGGGAGGCCTGGCGAGCTGCGATTCACGGGGTCACAAAGAGTCGGACACGACTGAGCGACTGAACTGAACTGACTGAAGACAGAAATAAAAAGTTACCCTACTTCAGATACACATATATCTTTCAGTGCATAGCATTGTAAGTGTAAATTCAGGTGTTTTCAAAATAGTGTTAAGTCTGTCCAGTGCATATGCTTAGATATGTCCTTACACAGAATTTGCTGGGAAATCCAGTGTTCTTGTATCTTCTTTATTTTAAGTGTAAGGGATAAATTAACAACTGTGTGCATGTGAACGAGGATGGGCCGTTTCTGGCAATGTGGCTTTGGCTCTGAGAATCCATGTAAGTTTTTTGGAAGTCTCTTTTTTGATGTGTGGACTCCATGTGCTTCAGCCAGCCAGACATTCATTTCTCTGAAAATAAAACAAAATACGAAAAGTACCTGGTTATGTTTGAACAGTGTGGAAAATACAGTGGGCACTTAAGTATTCAGTAAGAGCAGGTTTAATCCAAAAGTAATGGCATTGAAAAATGTATAATATCATATATGAAACGAGTCGCCAGTCCAGGTTCGATGCACGATACTGGATGCTTGGGGCTGGTGCACTGGGACGACCCAGAGGGATGGAATGGGGAGGGAGGAGGGTTCAGGATGGGCAACACATGTATAACTGTGGCGGATTCATTTTGATATATGGCAAAAACAATACAATATTGTAAAGTTAAAAAATAAAATTAAATTTAAAAAAAAGTAATAGGAAAAGCAGAAGGAAAGGAAAATGACAACAATTTAAAAAAAAAAAGCCCAAAGCACAAGTAGGAATGAGTGAGGGAATATTATATAATCCATGTTGTCTTCCGAATAGTAAACACCAACTGAGAGTCCAGGAATTTGAATTAATGCTCTCTGTTTCCCAACACACGTGCACACACACACACACACACCCCTCCCCTAAGAACTCAGCGTGTGTATGAGCGTGTGTGTGTTCTTTGAAACATGGCTAACATAAATTGCAGGGGCTCTGATTGTGGGAGATACATGGTGGTAGGAATAAAGGTAGGAGTAATGCCCAAGGATCCCATCAAGTTGACGGGACATGGCTTAGAAAGGGAGTAGGGCAGAAAACGCAGAGTGAGAAAAACCTCCATTTCCTGGGCAAACATAGATTCTCTTACATGGTGGAGAGTCTGAGTTGGAAATTGATGTCTTTGAAGATATTTTTCTAAAACCAAGCCCTCTACCTATTTGAAGTTGAGAGATTAATGGACTCTAGCAAATAAAGTTAAGGATCCCATTAGATGAAATGATATAGCTTGACAATAAAACATCTCTCAGTCAGGATTAATCTTGTCCCATAGGTTTGTGGTACTTTGCACTTGTGTTATAAAATTTATCATAATCTGCCGTGTATTATGGAGAAGGAAATGGCAACCCACTCCAGTGTTCTTGCCTGGAGACTCCCAGGGACGAGGGAGCCTGGTGAGCTGCCGTCCATGGGGTCGCAGAGTCGGAAGCGACTGAAGTGACGTAGCAGCAGCAGCAGCCGTGTATTATATACAAAAATGGAACTGTTATTTGTTTGAGAGACGGTGATATATCCTGCACTTTCTTATATTGTCTCATTATAAGTGACTTGTAATACAGGATATCCTGTCTTATAATTTGTATTTTACAGATAAAGAAATTGAAGTGTGAGAGGTTAAATAATTTAATTAGTAAGATTTCCTTCCAAACTTTAATTCAGATGTGTCCATTCCCACTGTTCTGCATATGCATACCTATCTAGAAAGAGACAATTCACATCTTTGTCAGCTTAAGTGAATTACTGTGCAAAGTAAATTCTCAATAAGTCTTGTAAAATTGACTCCAGTGAACACACAGCAACTAAGTGTGCCATTTTTCAAGCTTAAGACTCAAATTATAACCTTTATTCAAATTGCAATGCAGCAATGAACATCAAATTAGGATCAGTTCATTTTTGAAGAATAGAAAAATTTCTGAAAGTTCACAAGAGAAATAATTATTCACAACTTCTCAATATTTAAATCAAGAATGAACTTGCCTTATAGATTAACAGGTGGAATATGTTTCCTAGTCACTCTGATAAATTTTTGAAATGTTTATCTGTCTCAAGTTCCCTTTATCTCTGACCCGAACACCAGTGGGATGCCTAACATTTCCACTGTCGGAGCTAATGCCTTATGTAAAATTATAGTCATCCAAAGACTTCAATTAAATTGCTCATCTGCACTAGGAATAAATGAAAGTTAAGCCTCCATTTTTTTTTCAGGCAAGGATACTGGATTGCGTTTGCATTGCCTTCTCCAGGGGATCTTCCTCACCCAGGGATTGAATCTGTGTCTCTTACATTGCAAGTGGATTCTTTACTGTCTGAGCCACCAGGAAGCTCCACAGTAACACACATATGCATAAATCAAAAGATTAATCTACACTAAAGAAGATCCAAGGATCAAAGGAATTCTACATGCAGATTTGAAGGGGAGAAGAGTGAAAGGGTTAGACACCAAAGAGAAACTTCTGAACCTCATGATGTTGCCCAAGGCTGGTTCTGAATTAGAAGTACATTTACTATGTCTCGGAAAAGGCAATGGCACCCCACTCCAGTACTCTTGCCTGGAAAATCCCATGGACGGAGGAGCCTGGAAGGCTGCAGTCCATGGGGTTGCTAAGGGTTGGACACGACTGAGCGACTTCACTCTCACTTTTCACTTTCATGCACTGGAGGAGATGGCAACCCACTCCAGTGTTCTTGCCTGGAGAATCCCAAGGACGGGGGAGCCTGGTGGGCTGCCGTCTATGGGGTTGCACAGAGTCGGACACGACTGAAGTGATTTAGCAGTAGCGGTTACTATGTCTGAATGATGTAACTAAATAGAAGCTAAACCAATATGACTAACATAAATGGTGTTCTGTGCCTCCTATGTAATATAATCAGTGTGCTCGGCCAGGTGTGTCTCAGGGCTGGAAGACCTGTTGGGTTCCTGAGTCATCTTTGGGCTGGAGAATCTATTGAGAAGTAAAGCTTTGGAGGTTACTAAGAACTGGGACCCTCAATGTTTCAGTATTCAGCAAGTCTGCTTTGCATCTGATATCCTAGCAAAGGTCATAAACAAATAAAAAATTTGAAAGTTGTGAGAGAGGAAATAAAGGGAGAGACAAAAATAGCCCTGAATTTGAGATATAATCTAATTTGGAACAGACAGAGAGTGAGTGAGAAGTGTAAAAAATATCGGGACAGCACCTTAAAATTGCAGAATTTGTCTATGTTTCTTCATTGGATGTTTGAAAGAACCTCAAGAGAAAACTATTGTTATGGCAGAAAACTAGATGCAGAGAAGTCAAATTCATCCAAGACGAACAGCTAGAACATGGAAACCCAAAATACACTTTCCCCTCCTGGGTCTACACATCTCATACTTCTGGGGGCTTATGCTTGCTGCTGCATAGGAATGAAGTACAGAGAACATTCTCTAATGTAGGTGCTCATTCTGTCATGTGGAACATGGAAAGGACCAGAGTTGTCAAGACTGTCTACTAGGAAAAAGTGAGATTTGAGTTGGCTTGTGTGGAAACTGGGGTCAGAGGATGCGATGGTTGAGAGTGGGGCTTTAAAACTACCCAGCTTGAATTTTTACCTTCACCACTGCCAATTTGCAGCTGTATGAACTTGGCAGATTAATTAACTTCTTTGTACCTCAGATTTCTCATCTGTAAAGTGTGGCTAACTACTGTTTGCAAAAATGGCTTAAGATTGGTAAGTGTGTAGATTAGTTTCTGACATTGCACACACTCCAGAAATGATAGCATCATTGCTGATCTCTAAAGAGAGAGGCAACTCCTGAAGGAAAATGTTTGTTTATCCACCCACCCAATTCTATAGTATTTATTGAGAGTTCCCCTGAAGGATTTCCCAAGTGGTGCTAGTGGTAAAGAACCCACCTGCCAATGCAGAAGACATAAGAGATGCAGGTTCTATCCCTTGATCAGGAAGATCCCCTGGAGGAGAGCATGGCAACCCACTCCAGTGCCCTTGCCTGGAGAATCCCATGGACAGAGGAGCCTGGCGGGCTACAGTCCATAGGGTGTCAAACAGTCAGACACAACTGAAGAGACAGCATGCATGCACGCATGCACTTGAAGGGTAGAAAAGCACTGTCCATGGTACTTTACTTACTCTAGGTAGGATTAGGATTGTGTTGTGTGCATGTTCAGTCATGTCTGACTCTCTGCAATCCCATGAACTGTAGCCACACAACAATACCATAGAGTGTGTATTGGTCTCACAATTTGGAAACTGAGGCACAAGATAATTCAAAAACTTGCCTAAGATCAAACAGCTAATAAGTGAAAATTTAGGACTCAAACCCAGGTTGTCTTGTTCCATAAACTGCACTCCCCATCACTAGATTGCCACAGCCAAAGGAACTCTTGGATATGGTACTAGCTCATAATCAGGCTACCTAATATAGTGTGATTTAAATCTTGATTTTAGTCTTTGGTTTTCTAACTAGACTGCTCCCCATCCCTGCCCTCGTGAGTATTCGCTGTAGGACATTCCACTATTTAGGACTAGGCAGAGCATGGGTGCGCAATGTCATAATGGATAAACCAAATTTCATTTATTTAGCATTCTGAGAGAAGACTCAACTGTCACAAGTGTAGAACCTTGGAATGTCAGGGTGAAAGTGGACTCAAATGATACATAGGCCCTCTTCTTTTAACATGAGAACTAAGTTCCCAATAGGCAAAGGAACTTATTCAAGATTATGTGGCAAGTTAATGATACAAATTTGGTGAGAGCCCATGTTTTGTGACTTGTGTACCAAGACATTTCCCCACAGGGCAGAGTCAGATATTCTAGATACTAGTTTAATCCTTAATCCTAAATTTCACTGTTAAAGAAAAAAGAACTGTATCATCCATCAATTTCACTTCTGGGTATGTATTCAAAAGAATTGAAAGCAAGGTCTCAAAGGGATATTTGTTATATCTATTTTTTATAGCAGTGTTATTTTCAATAACCGAAAGGTAGAAGCAGTGCAAATATCCATGGATGTGTGATGGAAAAACAAAATGTGGTGTGTACATACAATGGAAGGAAATTCTGACATGTGCTATTATACAACGTGGATAAGCTCTGAAGGTATTATGCTATGCCAAAGAAGTCAGTCACAGAAGGACAAATATTATACGATTCCATTTATATGATGTACTTAAAAGTAGTCAAATTCATAGAGACAGAAAGAATAGTGATTGCCAGGGACATGAGTGAATAGGTAATGGGGAGTTACTGTTTAAAAGATAGAGTTTAAGTTTTGCAAAATGCGAAGTGTTCAGTGGATAGATGTTGGTAAAACGTGCGCAACAATGTGGATATACTTAATGCCACAGAACTGTGCATTTAAAAAGGACTGGGTTGGTAAGTTTTATGTTACATATGTTTTGCCACAACTTAAAAAAAGAAACATACAAGACTAGGAACTTCAAAAATGTTAAGGCAGCTTAAAGTTAACACATTTCAAGAGTGTAGCCACAGTCAACAATAAGAATTCTGGCTTTGTCCTGTTATCTTACCTTGATTGCATTCAATTGCATCACAGAAACAAAGATTCTGTGTTGAAAGAACTATGAAAAGTAATTCAACATCTGTAGAATACATCTGCCTTTGGTCATCTCTAGCCTGAAAGCTAATATGTTACCTTTTAACAAATATCTACAGGCTTTCAAAGGTAATTTTTTCCATTAACTGGAAGTCACCCCTTCTCTTTTGAAATGCACTCTTGGGAAAAGCGTACAAACAGACATACAAAACCATATTGTCTGTTCAAAATCCTCAAAATGCTACTTAAAGCCTTCTGAATCTTTTCTGAGAAACCAGAAACATTCACGATTACTTGCCCCAGAACAGGGCACTCTCAGCCTGCCCTGTGCCTGCATTAATCTTTTAATTTATTATCGGCATGTTTGCTTCAATAATTACACTGTGTGCTCTCTCAAAGTAGGTACTATCTTTCATGTCTGTATCTCTTGCATTTAGAATATTGTAGCTCATAGAATTAGTCTTAGCAAATTCATTGAGTGACTATATGAAGGAAAATAAATTCTGAGGCTGGGCATTGCATGTCTCCTTAACGTCTGGCACTCACAGCGCTTTAAAAGCTCTTGTCCCTTGAATCAACCCACTCATGTCAGTTGAAATTGTCTTAGACATCTAATAAACCCAGCATCCTTCCCTGGGCTTACTCAGTGCTGCCTTCAAATATGTAAAAATGTCACAAAAGATGGCTTGCTCTTCTCGAAGAGGATGGTTAAGTGCATAATTAAAAATTGATGCAATTTTTTTCTTTGATGCAACAGTATTTTGCTGTTTCTCTCTCTGTAGCATATAAATGGAGCTGAACACAGAAAATTGATTGGTTCCCAATTGTTCCCTCCTTTTCTATGCTGGAGGTAACAGAGACCTTGATTTCTATCTCTTCACTTTTGGAACGAACCCCGCAGTTACTGGTTTGCAAGATCTCTGCTAAAGCACAGGCTTATTCTGTACATGAGATGTGACAAGCATTATGTTATTGACAAGCCTCAAAGAGATGGACAAGCTTCTCAATGGGCAAGGTAGAAAAAGCACAGTTTTCTGTCCAGGTAGCCCTAATTTTTTGCAAATAGGTGTTTTTATAGTTTAAAACTGGTCAATCAAATGATGGAAATAGAAATCCCAATCATATAAAAATGTAGTAAAGGTGGGATCATTTAGTCATAGACATTATTATTAAGGGGTTTCCCAAGTGGCAGTAATGGTAAGTCACATTCCTTCTGATTACCACCTATGTTTTCTTCTTCAAGACCAGGTTTTTACCTACCAAATTCTTTTAAAAAATAATATTTTTGGCTCTTGGAATACTCTAAGCTAGGTAGGCAGGGAGATGGAAAATAAGGGGTGGGACCCAATAAATCATTACAATGAAAAAGTAATATTGGGATTAATTGCAGAGGTTGGAACCTGGCCCATGGGATTCCGCCAGTGAGCTTTACATTCATTGGCAGCATGGGGTTTCCTTCCTGCCTGCCTACCTTCCTCCTTTCCCTCCTTCCCTTCCTTCCTTCCTGCCTTTTGCCTTTTCTCTTGATCACATTTTTTTTGGTCTATGTGTGTTTTAAATATCCTTCAGACATGAATTATCCATGTTCATCTCATGCTGTTTGTATAAGAAACTAAATGAAACACATAAAATGATAGAAAAATAGAGTTAGACCTTAAGACTGATAACTCCAAATCTGGACAGATTTTTTTTATGACTCCAGAAAATGTATGTAACCCTTTTAAGCCTCATTTTCCTTCCCTGCCAACTGTTGAATTCCATCTTCCTTGCACACATGATGGGTTTTGGTGATAGTCTCCATCTGAGAACACAGATTCCATGGAAGCTGTGATCCGGTGGCTGTGGCAGAGGAAGGGGCAGCACTTGCATGTGGGAACCTCAGGAAATGCTTCACAGGGAGACCAGCCGGGGATCTGGGCTTTCTCTGGGGGTGGCGGTCAGCTTAACAGAGGTGAAGGTAAGATAGGGGAGCACACTTCAGGCACTGGAAGAGGAACTTAGGACACTGAAAGTAGGCAACCTAGGAGGATGTTTGAGAAAAAGTTTTTAAAAATTCAGAAAAGGATGCTATACATATTTGCATGCCAATTTTTCTTCTCATCTATTAAAAAAAAACCCTCACTGTAGCTATGAAAGAATATCAGGCAGCTTTGTTATTAGTTCCATGTATAAGGAGGAAAGGAAGAATGCAATTAAATTGTCAATAGAGCCCTCCCTACATTTGGCCTTTCACTACGTCCCTCCCAGGGCCGCCTCCCTCGGCAGCATTGATTGGGTATTGTTAACCTTTATCTATCTCTTGTTTACGTTTCTCTATTAGAGCCAAACATCAATAAGAAGCTTTTAGAGAGGACAGCTGCAACCAACAAAGAGACATTGGGAAAAGGTCAAAATCTTGGAGATGAGGTGGGCTGTTCTCAGCCAGGCCTGGGAAAACACGCTCAGGCTGAGAGAGCAAGGTCAGGGCCCAGGAGTTGGCAGTGCTTTCGGGAAGAAGTACTATAGGCAGTAATTATTAAGGCCTTCTCTATCGGGGCAGGTATCAGAAGCAAATGCCCAGACTAAAGAAGAGGGCAAGGCAAAAAGGATTCACTGTCATGAATGGATGTGAAGGCAGTGAGAACATTGGATGGGGACTCAGGATTGGCGAGGCGCAGCAGGTGAGCCGTGCCCACCACTGCCTGTTGCTTTACCTCTGCCCCGCTTCAGCCCCCACCCAGGCTCCATTCTGCAAGGCTGGAATGCCAGTTGTCATTTCAAACAGGATGAAACTAAGGCCATGAGAGATTAGAAGACTCATGTAGGTCCAATGGCAACAATGCTACACTTAGGTTTCTATTTTGAGAACAGACATCTGCATCTGAGAAACACAAGAAACACCTTCCCTTCTGCAAAATCTGGTCTGTGCAGTGTCTCCCCAGAGCTATCTTTTCCTTATGCAACTTTTGTTGCTGTTCAGTTGCTAAATCATGTCCAACTCTGAGATTTCGTGACCATGTGGACTGAAGCACCCCAGGCTTCCCTGTCCTTCACCATCTCCCAGAGTTTGCTCAAACTCATGTCCATTGAGTTAGTGATGCCATCCAACCATCTCATACTCTGTCACCCCTTTCTCCTTCTGCCCTCAAATATTCAACCTTATTAGGGGCAAAAGCATCCCTTTGCTACATGGCCTTTGCTGAGATGTTTGCTGCTATGGGACCATGCCTTTGTCTGCTAAGCCTTCCTGTGTAGCTAACAGCACACAGCCAGACTTGTGTGTCCAGGGTCTAATCCAGTCAGATAAAGGCAGCTTCTTTACCTACATAGAGGTACAGGAGAATCCCATGTCCAAGCCTTTCCAGTAAAGTCTAGATTTCAATTATCTTGCTCCTGTGTCCCATAAACCCGCTACTTGTCAGAAGGCATGGTCTGATTCTGAGTTTGTCTACATTCATGGTTGCAGTGATGGCACTTCCTGGTAGGTGGCCTGGGCCATCAGAGGACCATGTGTTTGGTTACTGAAAAAAAAAAAAGAAAAATTGATCAAGAAGAGCTTTCCCTCCAACCCTTACCTTATATGAACAAATTTCCAAATATATCTCATAGGTGTATATTTCAAGTAGACAGGGGTGTGCTACAGCTTGGTAACTGGCTTCTTGATCAAAGAAGGAATAAAAGAGACTGCTTATAGGCTTCTTATGAATGTTCTGACTTACAAATTATTTTATCCTTAAATGTCTTGGGGATAGGTGGGGTTATGACTGCTTCATAATCTAGAAAGATACAGCTTATAAATGCTGAACGCTGAAAAGCCACCTTCATATACCCATTTTTTTGGCTAAGGCACTGATTAAAATGCAAATATCTTTAAATGGAAAAATGTAATAAACTGTGCTGGTCATTAGCAATTTAATGCTAATGTGGCTGTGAGATTGCCTTTTCCTTTCCTTACCTAGACAGCCAGCTGCCATTAGATTTCTATTAGGAATAAGACATATATCAAGTCTGATGACTGTGAGGAAGAGAAAGTGAGAGACCAGAAATTCAGCCCTGACTGAGAAGCTCTGTCATGAGCATATTGATAGAGTATCCTGAGACAATATTAGAAGGAAGAACATTCATGTTATTCATGCTTTTATCCAGATTATATTGGTGCTAAAAAATGTACTGGTCTCTCTCACATCCATCTCTACATTCAATACGTATTTTTTAGTATTCTTAGTTACTATGTTGGTCATAATGCATTACTTCATTTAACCTTCACACTAGTTCTATATGGTAAATTTTTAACTTCATTTTTTTTTTTTTTTTTAACAAATAGGGACATCCAGGCCCAGCTAGCATCCATAGTTATAATACACAGAACTTCTATTCTTTAATTACGAGACCCGTACCATGTATCAATGAGATTCCTAAAATTAAAAGGCCAATAAGACAGAAAGTCTAACTTTGAATTAATGATATACTTGCCTCTAAATGAATACTTGATCCTCTCAATCTCTGCTTTAAAGAGGACAGTGAAAGGGAACTAGAGAAAGGAGAGGAGGCCGAACCAGAAAGAAGAGGGGTCATCTAAGGTCATCATCATTCTTTAGTCCTAATGATAATCTTAATGAAAAATATGGACAAAGAGAACTTACCACTACTCATCTTGGTGCAGTGTCTCTTAAACAAAGAACACGGCAAGATCACATTTTCAAAATGTCACCGATTCCCTAACCACCCTCCCTCTGGCAAGAGCTTTGCTATTTTCCTTCATTTGGAAAGCTAATTTCCTGATTGGGGCTGGTTCCCCTGCTTCTTCATCTTCTCAGCTAAAGGGGCCAGGGGAACTGCCCTTTCAAAGTCCTTGAGATAAGGATTGGAAGGAGATATCATTTCTATCCTTGACACAAAAGACATTGATGCAGTAAAGGGTTCGAGAGTGTTCACCTGCCCCATGGACTACCCCAGACCAGGCACAGGAGGCTCTATATTGAAGAGGTTTTGCTGAGATCTGCCCAGACATCTTAGGGATACAATTTCTCTCTAGATTGTCAAGAATCAATGGTCCGAATAACAAATAATGCAGAATTGCTCTAAGAGGATTTGGGAATCGTAAGGGAAGGAAACCTGACCTCCCTTCTCTCTGAACTCAGAGGAAGCCCCATCCTTGTAAATAGCCCTGTCTTAATGGCTACTGATGGGGAAATGGGATCATTAAATCAGTTCTTGCTGACAGAGGTGGGATGGCAATCCCAGTCTTTATGTGACTTACTGGCTAGTTTCTGCTATGTGCTTCCTCCCCAAACCAGCAGTTTGCCAAGGGTGCAGTTTTACAAATCACAAGTAAATAAACACAAGACTTTCATCCAGGAGGCCGAACAAATGGAGTTTGAGGATGGTGACACCAGTTACTGTGGACTTGCAGAGCTTGGTCCCACCCTCTTCATCACAGGCACAGATCAGGTTCCAGGCAGGAGTACTGGGGAAGCTCAGCTCTCACCCCCCACCCACCTCCCACCCCTGCCTCATTGTTGCTCTATTGTTCTGTACTGCAAAAAGTCATGAAACAGGGCGAGGAAGCTCATTTTTGTCTTCCTTGAGCCTGACAAAATCACCTTGATTGCGAACACATCTAATAATTGTTTTAAATCATAGGAAGTCAGCCTGACAACTGCAAAAGCAATTAAATATCAGGGTTGAGGCATCTTCATGAAATTATGGGAAGCAGTTTTGTGCTACCCCAGGCTGCTGGACATACTTAGGAAGAATGTCATGCTCAGCCTGGTGCTTTCATTAATGATAACATAACAACATCAAATACAATACAGGAGCCTACAAAAAGGGATCAGTGTGCAGGGTCTTGAGGCAAATGGCTAGACAGATATTGCTCTCCTTGATTTCCTGAGTACCATTCTTCCCTCTTTATTTCCAAATCCCAAATCCAATTAACAGAGAGGCAGAGGCAGCTGTTGGGTGGAAATAATGGAAGAGGCAAGAGCAGTGACTAAGGTATACATAGTTAAGAGCAGTGACTAAGGTATACATAGTTAAGAGCAGTGACTAAGGCATACATAGTTAAGAGCAGTGACTAAGGCATACATAGTTAAGAGCAGTGACTAAGGTATACATAGTTAAGAGCAGTGACTAAGGTATACATAGTTAAGAGCAGTGACTAAGGTATACATAGTTAAGAGCAGTGACTAAGGTATACATAGTTAAGAGCAGTGACTAAGGTATACATAGTTAAGAGCAGTGACTAAGGTATACATAGTTAAGAGCAGTGACTAAGGCATACATAGTTAAGAGCAGTGACTAAGGTATACATAGTTAAGAGCAGTGACTAAGGTATACATAGTTAAGAGCAGTGACTAAGGTATACATAGTTAAGAGCAGTGACTAAGGTATACATAGTTAAGAGCAGTGACTAAGGTATACATAGTTAAGAGCAGTGACTAAGGTATACATAGTTAAGAGCAGTGACTAAGGTATACATAGTTAAGAGCAGTGACTAAGGTATACATAGTTAAGAGCAGTGACTAAGGCATACATAGTTAAGAGCAGTGACTAAGGTATACATAGTTAAGAGCAGTGACTAAGGTATACATAGTTAAGAGCAGTGACTAAGGTATACATAGTTAAGAGCAGTGACTAAGGTATACATAGTTAAGAGCAGTGACTAAGGTATACATAGTTAAGAGCAGTGACTAAGGCATACATAGTTAAGAGCAGTGACTAAGGCATACATAGTTAAGAGCAGTGACTAAGGTATACATAGTTAAGAGCAGTGACTAAGGTATACATAGTTAAGAGCAGTGACTAAGGTATACATAGTTAAGAGCAGTGACTAAGGTATACATAGTTAAGAGCAGTGACTAAGGTATACATAGTTAAGAGCAGTGACTAAGGTATACATAGTTAAGAGCAGTGACTAAGGTATACATAGTTAAGAGCAGTGACTAAGGTATACATAGTTAAGAGCAGTGACTAAGGTATACATAGTTAAGAGCAGTGACTAAGGTATACATAGTTAAGAGCAGTGACTAAGGTATACATAGTTAAGAGCAGTGACTAAGGTATACATAGTTAAGAGCAGTGACTAAGGTATACATAGTTAAGAGCAGTGACTAAGGTATACATAGTTAAGAGCAGTGACTAAGGTATACATAGTTAAGAGCAGTGACTAAGGTATACATAGTTAAGAGCAGTGACTAAGGTATACATAGTTAAGAGCAGTGACTAAGGTATACATAGTTAAGAGCAGTGACTAAGGTATACATAGTTACTTTCTGACGTCATGTAGAGGTGGGGCTATGTCCGCCTGAGATGAGAGAAAACATGCAAAGATTGATGATTTGGTAAAAGAGAAAGGGGTTGACTATTGAGCAGATAAACCATGAAAGAAGGCTGCTTGCCTCTGGTTTCTCCTGATCAAACAAAAACATCTTGCTAATGGGGTTAATACTAGATTTCTCTCCTAGTGCAGAATTAGAAAACAGGAAGTTTTTCAGGCTAAGTCAATGTTTGCAAAAGTCATGAATATAAACACAATCAGATTCATAATGCATTGAATATATATAGCCCTTTTATTTTGAGGTGCTGTATAAAGTCACAGAGAGTGTTTCCTTAATCCTTCTTTCTCTCTTTTGTGAGATGAGGTGATTAGCAGACACAGGGCAGAGAATTGAAGATCAAGCCAGTGGAGGTGTCAGAGGAGGAATCATCACTGCCCCCACCTCCATGGCAAAAACAACTAGAAAAGTGGTTATTCTGGGTTTTGCACTTTTGCCCAACATAGGAAGCACTTGTATTCATGCCTCAAAATAAATGCATTTGCAGGCATATTTCTCCTGTCCTATCATATTTTCGTCAAACCGTAGAAAATGGAATAAACATATTGCCTTATAAACAATAAAATTCTAGCATTTCATGAATAGGTTCTTAAATATATACAGTGTTTCTACAATAACCAAGGAAAATAGTCCCTAAGTATTTCTTGCCATAGAATGACAAATGTACACCTTTCAAAGCTTGGAGGCTTTCTTCCCACCACTTCCTAAAAGAATGTTTTTAAACAGCTTTTTAAAGAATTGGAACTGGTATATCCTGAGAGTCAAGATAAAAAGAGATAGGATTACTTGACACAAGGGAAAGAAAGATCGGAGAAATGGTATAGTGTAGATCTTATGCAGAAAAAGATCTTACAGAATTAAAAGTAATCAGGAATCCTTTATCCTAAAGGGAGAAGAAGAAAGATTTTTTCCATAGCTGTATAAAAGACTCAAATAGCAATGAGTTTTACCACTGTGGTTATTAACATTAAGACTGTCCATTTTGTCCATCACCACTGAGACATCCTGAAGTTTGAACCACCACCATTGCTCTCCTGGATTGCATTAACCTGATAACTGGCCACTAGATTTTCAGTTTTTTCCTTTTCCAAGTCAGTTCAGTTGCTCAGTCATGTCTGACCCTTTGCGACCCCATGGACTGTAGCACGCCAGGCTTCCCTGTCTATCACCAACTCCCTGAACTTGCTCAAACTCATGTCCTGTCCATTGAGTCGGTGATAAATAGCAACTGGAATTGTCCTTTGAAAACACAGATCTAATGATTTTTTTTTTTTTCTTAAAATCCTTTAAGTATTCAATTATTTTCAGTGCTTGGGCCAACTTGTTGAGTTACACATGGCCTGTAAGATTTGATCTGTGCCAGCATCCTCTCCATCTGAACCTAGCACTTTCCTCTACCCTTCTTCTCTGTGCTCTAATCAGATTGTGTTCAGTTCCTCAAGTATATCATGAACCTTCCTTTTTCAACTGCTTTCCATATGTTGTTCCTTTTTCATATAATTCTCTCCTATTTTTCAACTGACCCACTGCTGCTCACCCTTCATAATCCAGATAGACTTGATATTCCCATCATATGCTCCCATTATATTCTTCCATAGTATCCTACATTTATCTTGTCTAACATTTATCATACTTGTAATTACCTGTCCAATTAAGTAGAAGTGACTTGAGGGCATAATTGTCTTATTTGCCCCTATATAGCCTTAGAATTTTGGTTGGTGTCTTGTCTCAGAATATGATTTTAATCATTATTTAATGAATCAAAAGGTGAGTTAATTGTTGCCCAATAAATATTTGTGAAATGAGTGAATGGATTAAAAAATGAGATTAAAAATTTTTTTAATTAAAAAGAATAAAAAATAAAATAAATAAAATTTAAAAAAAGTGAGATTAGCAGAGAGAATCACAAAAAATCAGATCAATTGGATATCCTCCAAATATGTGAACTTGAGGTCATTCTATCTAGTTCTCAGTCATATATTTCTATCCCAAATTCTGCATATGGGGTTCAACGTGGGATGATTACTGGGTATAATACATAATTGAAAAATAAATTTGCAGTAAAGCTACATTTGCATCCAAGTACTGCATTTCAGACTCTTTTGTTGACTATGATGGCTACTCCATTTCTTCTAAGGGATTCCTGCACACAGTAGTACATATAATGGTCATCTGAGTTAAATTCACCCATTCCAGTCCATCATAGTTCACTGATTCCTAGAATGTCAATGTTCACTCTTGCCATCTCTTGTTTGACCACTTCCAATTTGCCTTGATTCATGGACCTAACATTCCAGGTTTCTATGCAATATTGCCCTTTACAGCATCGGACTTTGCTTCTACCACCAGTCACATCCACAACTGGGTATTGTTCTTGCTTTGGCTCCATCTTTTCATTCTTTCTGGAATTATTTCTCCACTGATCTCCTGTAGCATATGGGCACCTACTGACCTGGGGAGTTCCACTTTCAGTATCCTATCATTTTGCCTTTTCATACTGTTCATGGGGTTCTCAAGGCAAGAATACTAAAGTGGTTTGCCATTCCCTTCTCCAGTGGACCACATTGTGTCAGACCTCTCCACCATGACCCGTTCGTCTTGGGTGGCCCCACACGGCATGGCTTAGTTTCATTGAGATAGACAAGGCTGTGGTCCATGTGATCAGATTGGCTAGTTTTCTGTGATTATGGTTTCAGTGTGTCTGCCCTCTGACGTCCTCTCGCAACACCTACCATCTTACTTGGGTTTCTCTTACCTTGGAGGTGGGATATCTCTTCACGGCTGCTCCAGCAAAGCGCAGCCGTTGCTCCTTACCTTGGACGATGTTGCCCCTCCTGACCTTGAACGTCGAGAAGCTCCTCTCAGCCCTCCTGCACCCGCGCAACCGCTGCTCCTCGGACGTGGGGTTGATCCTATCGGCCAGCACCCCTGACCTCGAGTGTGGGATAGCTACTCACAGCTGCCGCTCCTGACCTTGGACGTGGGGTAGCTCTTCTCAGCTGCCCTTCTGCACGGTCCGTCGCAGTTGGCGTGCTTCTGCATGGACGGTTGTGCAGAAGAGTCTGACATGCAGTACTTGAATGCAATTTCAAAAATGACAGAATTATCTCTGTTCATTTCCAAGGCAAACCATTCAATATCACAGTGATCCAAGCCTATGCCCCAACCAGTAGCACTGAAGAAGCTGAAGTTGAATGGTTCTATGAAGACCTACAAGACATTTTAGAACTAACACCTAAAAAAGGTATCCTTTTCATTATAAGGGACTGGAATACAAAAGTAGGAAGTCAAGAAACACCTGGAGTAACAGGCAAATTTGGCCTTGGAATATGGAATGAAGCAGGGCAAAGGCTAATAGAATTTTGCCAAGAGAACGCACTGGTCATAGCAAACACCCTCTTCCAACAATACAAGAGAAGACTCTACACATGGGCATCACCAGATGGTCAACACCGAAATCAGATTGATTATATTCTTTGCAGCCAAAGATGGAGAAGCTCTATACAGTCAGCAAAAATAAGACCGGGAGCTGACTGGCTCAGATCATGAACTCCTTATTGCCAAATTCAGACTTAAATTGAAGAAAGTGGGGAAAACCACTAGACCATTCAGGTATGACCTAAATCAAATCCCTTATGATTATACAGTGGAAGTGAGAAATAGATTTAAGGGACTAGATCTGATAGAGTGCCTGATGAACTATGGACGGAGGTTCGTGACATTGCACAGGAGACAGGGATCAAGACCATCCCCATGGAAAAGGAAAAAAGCAAAATGGTTGTCTGAGGAGGCCTTAAAATAGCTGTGAAAAGAAGAGAAGTGAAAAGCAAAGAAGAAAAGGAAATATACAAGCATCTGAATGCAGAGTTCCAAAGAATAGCAAGGAGAGATAAGAAAGCCTTCCTCAGTGATCAATGCAAGGAAATAGAGGAAAACAACAGAATGGGAAAGCCTAGAGGTCTCTTCAAGAAAATTAGAGATACCAAGGGAACTTTGAATTTCATGCAAAGATGGGCTCGATAAAGGACAGAAATGGTATGGACCTAACAGAAGCAGAAGATATTAAGAAGAGGTGGCAAGAATACACAGAAGAACTCTACAAAAAAGATCTTCATGACCAAGATAATCACCATAGTGTGATCACTGACCTAGAGCCAGACATCCTGGAACGTGAAGTCAAGTGGGCCTTAAAAAGCATCACTACAAACAAAGCTAGTGGAGGTGATGGAATTCCAGTTGAGCTATTTCAAATCCTGGAAGATGATGCTGTGAAAGTGCTGCACTCAACATGCCAGCAAATTGGTAAAACAGCAGTGGCCACAGGACTGAAAAAGGTCAGTTTTCATTCCAATCCCAAAGAAAGGCAATGCCAAAAAATGTTCAAACTACTGCACATTTGCACTCGTCTCACACGCTAGTAAAGGAATGCTCAAATTCTCCAAGCCAGGCTTCAACAATACATGAACTGTGAATTTCCAGATGTTCAAGCTGGATTTAGAAAAGGCAGAGGAACCAGAGATCAAATTGCTGCTGAATCATGAAAAAAGCAAGAGAGTTCTAGAAAAACATCTATTTTTGCTTTATTGACTATGCCAAAGCCTTTGACTGTGTAGATCACAATAAACTGTGGAAAATTCTGAAAGAGATGGGAATACCAGACCACCTGACCTGCCTCTTGAGAAACCTATATGCAGGTCAGGAAGCAACAGTTAGAACTGGACATGGAACAACAGACTGGTTCCAAATAGGAAAAGGAGTATATTAAGGCTGTATATTGTCACCCTGCTTATTTAACTTCTATGCAGAGTACATCATGAGAAACACTGGGCTAGAAGAAGCACAAACTGGAATCAAGATTGCTAGGAGAAATATCAATAATCTCGGATATGCAGATGACACCACCCTTATGGCAGAAAGTGAAGAGGAACTAAAAAGCCTCTTGATGAAAGTGAAAGAGGAGAGTGAAAAAGTTGGCTTAAAGCTCAACATGCAGAAAACTAAGATCATGGCCTCTGGTCCCATCACTTCATGGGAAATAGATGGGGAAAAGTGGGAACAGTGTCAGACTTTAGTTTTTGGGGCTCCAAAATCACTGCAGATGGTGATTGTAGCCATGAAATTAAAAGACGCTTACGCCTTGGAAGGAAAGTTATGACCGACTGAGATAGCAAATTAAAACCAGAGACATTACTTTGCCAACTAAGTTACGTCTAGTTAAGGCTATGGTTTTTCCAGTGGTCTTGTATGGATGTGAGAGTTGGACTGTGAAGAAATCTGAATGCCAAAGAATTGATGCTTTTGAACTGTGGTACTGGAGAAGACTCTTGCAAGTCCCTTGGACTGAAAGGAGATCTAAACAGTCCATTCTAAAGGAGACCAGCCCTGGGTGTTGATTGCAAGGACTGATGCTGCGGCTGAAGCTCCAATTCTTTGGCCACCTCATGCGAAGAGTTGACTCATTGGAAAAGACTCTGATGCTGGGAGGGATTGGGGGCAGGAGGAGAAGGAGATGACAGAGGATGAGATGGCTGGATGGCATCACCAACTTGATGCACGTGAGTTTGGGTAAACTCCGGGAGTTGGTGATGGATAGGGAGGCCTGGTGTGCTGCGATTCATGGGGTCACAGAATCGGATACGACTGAGCGACTGATCTGAACTGAAAGCTACATAAATTTCAAATTAGCTAGTTCAAATTTTGTGATGATCTCAGCCATTTCACCATTTGTAAAAGGAAAGTTTTCTGCAGGGTTTCATGGACTGTAGCCCACTAGGCTCCTCTGTCTGTGGAATTTTCCAAGCAAGAATACTGGTATAGGTTGCCATTTCCTTCTCCAGGGGATCTTCCCAACCCAGCTATCAAATCTGAGTCCCCTGTGTCTCCTGCATTGCAGGTGGGTTCTTTACTGCTGAGCCACTGGGGAATCCCAAAAGTTTCATTAATCAGGCCCTTTAATAAACTGCTGTTGGGAGTTTGGATTAGGGATATCAACAGCATTAAAGAAGCGGAACCTGATAACCCTATTTTGAGGAAGCTTTCCTAGTAAATATCGTAATAATAAAAATGTATATAAAGATTTTCACATTATTGTGCTCACATTATTGTGTAACCATTTTTACAATGACAAAAATGTTGAAACCACTGAAATGTCAAAGAATAGTGGGTTTTTTGAGTAAATTATGGCACACCCACACTGTGATTCTCAATAAAACAATGTATTTAAGTAATTTTCAAAGATAGGGAATGTTTATGATACAAATATTAAGTGAAATAAGAATGCAGCATTATAATCAGAAAGGCTTTGACACTGCAAAAATTATATTTGCAATCACAGAAAATATTTGGAAGGAGATATACCAAAATGCTTATATTTGCGTGGGAGTGTTTATGGGTGCTTTTGACTTCTTGCTTTTAGATTTTCCTGTCTCCACTTGTCAACTCCCACACCAGCCATTTCCTGACAACAGAAATTTGAAAAACGAATACCCTGTGTCTGACACTGATGGAAAACCATCTGTGTTAATGTACCTCATCCTGACCACACGCAGCCTGGTGCATACTAAGTGCTCAAAACACAAGTGTTGAACAACATATTAGAATATGTATCATTATTATCCTTCCTTTAAAAATGAGGAAACTAAGCAGAGTTTAGATTAATGATATACAGCAAATGATGAATTTGGCATTCATAGCCAAGCAGTCATATTTAAGAGCCTACTCTTGGAAAAATGTGGTGGTTAAAGAAGTTATTAATACAGAGGTGAGTATCATTTGGCGAGCTTTTTACTACTGCAGATTCAGGGGTCTGCACAGAGGTGCTGATGAATGGGTCTAGAATGGAGTGTGATAATTTGTATATTAACTAGTCCCTTCAAGTGATTGAGAATCAGCCAATCTGTAGGACTAACATCTGAAAGCAAGAGCACTGGTTTGGGACTTAGACAGATGCAGGTTTAAGGCCCAGACACTTACAGGGTGATGGGGAAGATGGCATAAATTTTCTACTTTTAGATTTCTCACCTGTAAAATGGTGACACTAACAAACTCTTCTAGAGACAGTGTGAGGAGTCAATGAAAATAATGTGTTACTTACTTAGCACAGTATCTTGCCAGTAGCAGTAAATAAATGAATTATCATAGAAATAGATGCCATACTGATTAAAATCTGTATTGTTAATACTAATGATAAATTATGGTTTGTTTAGGTATAGTTAATGTGCTATATTATATTTTATACAACATGGTGGTATGTCATTGATAGTTATTATAAATTTTGGCTATAATCCCTGTGTTGCATCATTGTAGCTTACTCATTTTATACTTAAGTTTGTGCCTTTTAATACTGTACCTGTGTCCTGCCCCTCCCCCCTCCACTACCCACTGATAACCACTAGTTTTTTCTCTGTATCTATGAATCTGATTCTTTTTTGTTGTATTTATTAGTTTATTGTTTTAGATTTTACGTATAAGTGATATCACGCAGTAGTTGTCTTTCTCTGTATGACTTAATCCACTTGGCAAGATACCCTTCAAGTCCATCCATGTCGCTGCGTATGGCAAAATCCCACTCCCTTTTACGGCTGAGTAATATTCCATTTTGTGTGTGTGTGTCTTCTCCATCCACTCATCTGTTGATGGACAGTTCCATCATCTGTTGCCTCTGTATCTTGGCAACTGTAGGCAATGACACCACAAACATTGGGATGCGTATATCTTTTTGAATTAGTGTTTTTGTTCTGTTTTTCTTTTTCAAATCTATACCCAGGAGTGGAATTACTAGATCATATGGAAGTGCTATTCTTAGTTTTTGAGAATCCTCCACATTGCCTTCCACAGTGTCCATACCAATCAGCATTCCCACCAACAAGGTATGCAAGTTTCCTTCCCTTCATATCCTCACCAACACCTGATGGTCAGCAACGTTGATCATCTTTGCATGTGCCTGTCAGCCGTCACATGTCTGCCCTGGAAAAATGTCCATCCATGTCCTCTGCTCATTCCTTAGTCAAGCTCTCTGTCTTCTTGCCCTTGAGTTGCATGAACTTACATTTTTTTTTTAAATTTTATTTTATTTTTAAACTTTACATAATTGTATTAGTTTTGCCAAATATCAAAATGAATCTGCCACAGGTATACATGTGTTCCCCATCCTGAACCCTCCTCACTCCTCCCTCCCCATACCATCCCTCTGGGTCATCCCAGTGCACTAGCCCCAAGCATCCAGTATCGTGTATCGAACCTGGACTGGCAACTCGTTTCTTACATGATATTTTACATGTTTCAATGTCATTCTCCCAAATCTTCCCACCCTCTCCCTCTCCCACAGAGTCCATAAGACTGTTCTATACATCAGTGTCTCTTTTGCTGTCTCATACACCGGGTTATTGTTACCATCTTTCTAAATTCCATATATATGTGTTAGTATACTGTATTTATGTTTTTCCTTCTGGCTTACTTCACTCTGTATAATAGGCTCCAGTTTCATCCACCTCATTAGAACTGATTCAAATGTATTCTTTTTAATGGCTGAGTAATACTCCATTGTGTATATGTACCACAGCTTTCTTATCCATTCATCTGCTGATGGACATCTAGGTTGCTTCCATATCCTGGCTATTATAAACAGTCGTATCATTTGCACTTATTTTCTCCCATTCAGTAGGTTGCTTTTTCACATGGTCAGTGGTTTCCTCTGCTGTGCAAAAGTTTTCAAGTTTAATTAGGTCCCATTTGTTTGTTTTTTTTTTTGTTTGCTTTAGGAGACAGATCCAAAAAATATCGCTATGATTTATGATAAAGCGTGTTCTACCTATGTTTTATCCTAGGAGCTTATGGTTTCTGGTCTTACATTTAGGTCTTTAATACCGTTTTGAGTTTATTTTTGTATATGGTGTTAGAGAATGTTTAACATCTTTTTACATGTAGCTGTCCAATTTTCCCAACATCACTTATTGAAGAAACTGTCTTTTCTCCATTGTATATTATCTCATCCTTGTGGTAGATTAATTGACCGTAAGTGGATGGCTTTATTTCCCGGCTGTCTGTTCTGCTTTATTGATCTGTGTGTCCGTGTTTGTGCCAATACCATACTGTTTTGATTGCTGCAGCTTGTACTACAAGCTGAAGTTAGGGAGCACGATTCCTCCAGCTCTGTTCTTCTTTCTTAAATTTATGTTGGCTGTTTGGAGTCTTTTTGCATTAAAATTTTTTTAATTAAAAAATTAATTTTAAATTATAAATTAAAATCAAAGTACATACTTTAATAATAAAAATCTGTTTCTAAAAATTGTCAAAACAAGTAGTAACAAAGATCGCTGATCACAGATCACCATAACAAATATCATAATAATGAATGAGCTTGAAATATCATGAGAATTACCAAAATGTGACAATTTAAAAATTATTGTAAATGTAATTTACAGTCATGTAATTTTAAAATATACCAATTTTAAGATTATTTGTTCTAGTTCTTTTAAAAATGCCCTTGGTATTTTGACAGGGATTGCATTGAGTCTGTAGAAGGCCTTAGGTAGTATGGTCATTTTAACAATACTGATTCTACCGGTCCATGAACACAGTATATCTTTCCGTCTGCTTGTGTCATCTTCAACTTCTTTCATTAGCGTCTTATAATTTTCCAAGCACAGGTCTTTTACCTTATTAAGTAGATTTACTAATGATGAATTATTAATCAATACTAATTAACATTATTAGTAATAGAATTTCATTTACTATAGACATACCTCATTTGTTGCTCTTCATTTAATTGTACTTCTAGATATTGAATTTATTATGAGTTGAAAGTGTGGCTTTCTGTGTTGAGCATATCCATCAGAGTCATTTTTCCAATAGTATGTGTTTACTTTGTGTCTCTGTGTCACATTTTGGTAATTCTCATGATATTTCAAGCTTGTTCATTAGTATGATGTTTGTTATGATGATCTGTGATCAGTGATCTTTGTTACTACTTGTTTTGACAATTTTTAGAAATAGATTTTTATTATTAAATTACGTACTTGTTTTTTTAGACAAAAGGCTATTGCACACTTAATAGACTACAGTATGGTATAAACATAACTTTTATATACACTGGGAAATAAAAAATTCTGTGCAATATTTGCTTTACTGTGATGGTCTGCAAGGACCCCAGAGTCTCTGAGGTCTGCCTATATGTCAATTTATCATTATTATCATTATGATTAATGTCATTTTTACCTTTGTGAAAGCCAGCTATTGGCTCCAAGTGTCTGTGGAACAGGATTCTTATAACAGTGACCTGACCTAGCTTAAGTCCCAAGGAGCACCCCAGAAAATTCAGTCTGCAGCAGAAATAACAGAAGAGCCTCTCACTTGTTTACTTACAGCCCATGTAGCAGGCTGCCAGCACAACCTCACCATTATCAATATGGATTTTGAAATCACCCAAGGCTAATAGCCCAAATTAATAGCCCTGGGGTGGCTCCAGAGCAATTGAGAAAGAAAATCCATAACTTCACTAAAGACGCCAGCAGCTGTTCAGGGAGAGAGGTCTATATTAATTAAGAGCTATGAACACTGTAAAAAGTGGTGCATTCATGAGCGAGAGACAGACAGTTATAATTAACCAAACACAAGAATCCCACAAGCCATCCAGGTTAGGAAGCAGAGGGAGCCTCCACTGGAGAGCCTGGGCTGGAGGCAGCCCTGCCACACATGGCAGGAAATCCCCCCAGGGAATTAGATGCCTTCTCCTATTAGCCCTGCATCCCATTGCTCACAGCAACTCTAGGGTAAGCCTGTCCTTCTAGCATCAGCAACAAACTTTAGGAACATTCAACTGTGGGATGTGTGTAAAACTCTTTGGTCCTTTCTTTCCGCAACAAAATCATTCAGCTGCAATGGCCTCCTTTCTTGAGGTCCCTCCTGGGTACTTTGCACGGCGGGGGACTTGGTGTGGAAGGAAATGGGCTGAGGATGTTAGAGCAATGATCCTTATCCTTCAGCAGCCTCTCTCAGATGCTTTGCACACAGGGGGATTAGTACCTAAGAACACTTCCCAACTCAGGTGAGAAAATTACACACACTGAGGAGAAGCTGGAGTGTCCGGAGCACAGAGGGATCAATGTATTTACACTGGAGGAGTGTGGTCGGAAAGCAGGTGTCTTGGATTTGACACTCATCTTGTCGTTTCCTACTGGAATTAACTTAGATAAGTCACTTGACCTTCCTGCATTTCTCATTTGTAAAATGAGATGCATATCACTTGCTTTGCAGAGATAATGTAAGATTCCTTAAGCTACTGTATATTAAATACATTATTCACATTTTAATTATATTTTCTTTCGAAGTACATTTCCCCCGTGGAATCTTATTTTGTGATAGCTTTAAACACTATTAGTGTTCTAAAGAAAAGCCATTTTAATTTCTTGCCAGGACCACTCTCCTAAAAGGCAGACTATAAATAACCTTGTTATTCAACACCTCCTTTTTGATATCTGATAAGCATATCAAACTTAACATGTCCAAAACTGGGCTCTCAAATTCCATTCCCCATCACAGATGGCTCAGGCCAAAAACTTGAATGATCTTGTTTCTTCCCCTTTTCACAGCCAGTCCACCAGCAAATCCTATCATCTGTCTTCAAAATATGTCGAAAGCTGACTCCTTTTTACCACCTCCATCTCCACCCCTCTGGGCCAAGCCACCTTCATTTCTCACGTGGATCATCACCATCACTTGTTAACCAGATACCTTGTTTTCTGCCTCCACCTCCTCCCAGTTTGGTAGTTTCTTCTCAGCACAGCAACCATGATGAGCCTATTGAAATGTTAGATTCTGTGATCACACTGTTCAAAACTTTCTGGTGATTTCCCAAATGAAAGTAAAGGCTTTGACCTACAAAGCCTCAGGTGATCTTCCTGGCCTCATTTTCTCTTACCTGTTCTCTCTGCCTTCTTTATCTTCCTTGCACAGGATAAATAAGCTTCAGCCTCAGGGCTTTTGCACTTGCTGAAATAGTAATACTTCCTGGAATGTTTTTTTATTCAGCTAAGTATATAGGTTAGCCTTTTGTTGCTTTCAAATTTCTGCCTAAATATATCAGAGAGATAGGCTTTTCCTGACCCCCTGTTAAAATAGCACCTTGACGGTCTCTCCTGCATTTCTTTTCGCACTTACCTGCTTGCTTTTCTCCATGGCATTTATCATCATTAGCCATATAATTAATTATTGACTCAGGGGTTGAACCTGCGTCTCCCACATTGCAGGCAGATTCTTTACCGTCTGAGCCACCAGGGAAGCCCAATTAATTATCTTGTCACCTCCCAACTAGAATATGAGATCCAGGAAAGTGCTGCATTTCCTGTTTTGTTCCCCTACTGTAATCCCCCATACCCAGAGCGGGCTCTGGTCCCTGAATGATAAACAATCAAAACATAATTCAAAATCAATGAATGAAGGAATGAATGACTCTTATCATTTCAATTGATTTATCCATGAAGTCTTTTGGGAAGTTCTTACAAGTCCAGAAGTACTGAGGATGCGTATGCTATGTATTTGTTTTAAATGTTTTGTGTTTATTCTTGCTTGTTTACCTGCTCACATAGTGGGGGGTCAAGATGAGGGGAGAGAAGTACAAGGCATCTTGTCAGTGTACTGGAGTGAGGAACCTCAGCACAACTCTTGATAGACATATCCCACTCATTCAGAGTAAGGAGAGAAGCCAGCATTTTTTTGGCCATGGCTGGGCCTGGAGAGGATGGAGAAGCCAACTGTGCCATTCACCAGGAGACTTGCTCTGGACCCAGAGGACTTTCTGAGCAGTGTTGTACTCAGACACCCTCAGTCCTCACAAGGTAACCTGGGAAGAGGGACTCCACCTCACGCCCCTGTGAATTGTACACACAGGCTTCATTTCTGCAAATGAAGCTGTGTTACCTCTGGCAAATTATTATACCTCACTCTTTAGGACTTGGGCTTTTATTTGTCAAATGGAGGTAATGCTAGATTATAATAAAGTTAGTTATAAATGGAGATCATGCATGCATAGCGTCTAGTTTTAGGTCAGTCACATAATAACATGCTCAGTGTGTTTATTTTTGATCTGATCATCTCCATTAAAAAGATGCCTAAAGTCCTTGATATCTGAATTGACTCCCAGAACTTCCTTGTGAGGCATAATTTAGATTTATAACTCAATATAATGCCCTTTTTTCTTGAAATGCTGACCTATAAAAAAGATAAGTGATAGAGTTACAATTCTAAATTATTTCACAAGAAAAATTTAAAATATATATGTATATATATATGCATATACATATCAGTTCAGTTCAGTTGCTCATTCGTGTTCGACTCTTCGCAACCCCATGAATCGCAGCACGCCAGGCCTCCCTGTCCCTCACCAACTCCCGGAGTTCACCTAGACTCACGTCCATCGAGTCAGTGATGCCATCCACTCATCTCACACACTAGTAAAGCAGTGCTCAAAATTCTCCAAGCCAGGCTTCAGCAATATGTGAACCGTGAACTTCCATATGTTCAAACCGGTTTTAGGAAATGCAGGAGAACCAGAGATCAAATTGTCAACATCCGCTGGATCATGGAAAAAGCAAGAGAGTTCCAGAAAAACATCTATTTCTGTTTTATTGACTATGCCAAAGCCTTTGACTGTGTGGATCACAATAAACTGTGGAAAATTCTGAAAGAGATGGGAGTACCAGACTACGTGACTTGCCTCTTGAGAAATTTGTATGCAGGTCAGGAAGCAACAGTTAGAACTGGACATGGAACAACAGACTGGTTCCAAATAGGAAAAGGAGTCCGTCAAGGCTGTATATTGTCACCCTGCTTATTTAACTTATATGCATATACATATATACACACATATTTCTGCCATAACATCTTCACTAGTTACCTCTAGTTGCCTCAATAACACCCTAAATAAATATATCCCAAACTCCATTCTTTCTAAAACACAGAGTTGCACATGGTGATTAAGAGCCTAGGCTCTGAGACCTTAAAGAACTTGTCCTGTGTCACATCACTAGCTGCACAAAATTTAATTTCCATGTCTGGAAAATGTGGTAACCATAATGGGCAGGACCAGCTACATAATTTATGGAACTTAGTGCAAAATGAATTCAAGGTCCCTTGTTCAAAAAGCAGGATAAACCCTTAAAGATACTAAGACATAAAACTTTCTTTTTTTCTGCAGTCTGTCTCTTGATTTGTCATGGCAGCATTTTTGTATGTTTTTTATTTTCTGTTTTGCTCTTTCCTCTCATGCACCCTCAGGGATGGAAGTACACAGATTCTCACACATGGCCTGGGGCCCCACCCTGTGAGGGCAGGTGGTAGTGGGTCCAGACCAAGGCAATATACCCCAGTCAAACACCGGCCCAGGGCCTGCCTTCCTAGCCCTGGGTCCATGATGACCTCCAAACGTTTTCATTCTCTGCCAAGATGTGCTTAGTGCCTGGTCTGGGGGAGATGAGGGCCTTGTTTCTCACCCTTGAAGAACCCCATGGTGCTGCCAGCCCTGGACCGTGGGCAGGGACGGCCACTTGTGCCCTGGCTCCGTCCTGTACTCATGCAGAGGGGAGGTCCCTGCTGGGGGCAAAAATGATGGTGAAAAGCAGGCCTTTCCAGGTCAACATGACCAGGCCATGGCAGTGGTCATGGGGCAGCGATGGAAAGAGGGAGGCCTGGTGGGACCAGGGTGCCAGGGGGCTGTGAGAAGACAGCTGAGAGCCCATCTCAGAGAGGCAGAGAGGCCAGAAGAGGCAGGACTGTGTGTGAGCTGAGGCTCTAAGCTCCAGGCATGTTCCATTGTCCCATCCTTACATCCAGTCACACAGAGATCAAATTATTAGGGATTTCAAGACAGACGCCACAGAGCCTTAAACCCCCAGAGCAGGGCTCTTCTGACCTGTTGTCCGAGCTGGTCCTTTGCAACATGCCTACAAAACCAGTCCATCCCAGCCACAGAGTGAGGCAAAGTGAGTTCAAAGACATCAAGTGCATTGCCTGTCATATAGAGTGCTCTCGATACAAACCATCACCAAGATTATGTTCCAATAGCCCCTAACCCTGCTCTTCTACCTGTGACCTGTTCTCAAAAGAGGGTATCTTTTAAAAAGGCAAATCGAGTTGTGCTATTCCTCAGTTTTGAATGTTGAAGTTGCTTGTCTTTCTCTAATAATAAAGCTTGAATTCTCCATGTAGTCTGTGGATCCTGGTGTGGTCCTCCTGAGACCCACCCTCTCACTTCAGGCTCTTCCCTCCTGCCTCACTGTCCTCTAAGTTTGCTACTCTTCATTCTGAGGATCAGCCTTCTTCACACTTAGGTTCTTGGCCATAATAAGGGAAGGGAGGAGTCCCAGGAAGAGGGAACAGCCAATGCATAACCTCACTCAGGTTTAGGTTTGAAAATATCACTTTCTCAGGAAGGTTTGTTTTGAAATTTCTGGCTAGCTAAAACAACCTCCACCCCATGACATGCTCTATTAATATCCTGTAGTTTTTCTTTATAGAACTTCTAACAGTTCTAAGTAGAATAAGCTATTAAGAGATTATTTAATGTGTCTCTTTCTAATTAAACTTTAAGCATCACTCAGGCAGGTCCCATATATCTCTTGTTCACTGCTATATCCTGGTGCCTAGATGAGGGCCAGGCATACTGTAGATTCTCTGTAAATATTTGTTGAATTACTTAAGGCAATGGCACCCCACTCCAGTACTCTTGCCTGGAAAATCCCATGAATGGAGGAGACTGGAAGGCTACAGGCTATGGGGTCGCTGAGTGTCGGACACGACTGAGCGACTTCACTTTCACTTTTCACTGTCATGCATTGGAGAAGGAAATGGCAACCCACTCCAGCGTTCTTGCCTGGAGAATCCCAGGGACGGGGGAGCCTGGTGGGCTGCCGTTTATGGGGTCACACAGAGTTGGACACGACTGAAGTGATGCAGCAGCAGCAGCGGCAGTGCTTAAAAAGGATGGATTTGATAAATAATGATCTTTTATACATTAGGTTTTAGAAAGAGGGTTATCTTGGTTTCTTTTGATTCTTGCTTGCTCTCCTGGACATTCTAGATGTCACCACTTTTGGTATTAAAACCTTGTCTTCAGCTATTTCCCAGTACCGTTTTCCCCAATCCCCTGTATTATCTTTCCTCAGCAAAAGATACGTATGTGTTTCTTCTTCATAATCTTCGATTCTCAACTTCTTCCCCCTGTCATTTATCCAGTCACTGCTGCTGCTACTGCTAAGTCTCTTCAGTCGTGTCCGACTCTGTGCGACCCCATAGACGGCAGCCCACCAGGCTCCCCTGTCCCTGGGATTCTCCAGGCAAGAACACTGGAGTGGGTTGCCATCTCCTTCTCCAATGCATGAAAGTGAAAAGGGAAAGTGAAGTCTCTCAGTCGTGTCCGACTCTAGCGACCCCATGGACTGCAGCCTTCCAGGCTCTTCCGTCCATGGGATTTTCCAGGTAAGAGTACTGGAGTGGGGTGCCATTGCCTTCTCCATATCCAGTCACTAACCCCTCCTTATTTATTCAGTTGGTAATGACAGAGAATAAGATGGTTAGATAGCATCACCGACTCAGTGGACGTCAATTTGAACAAACTCTGGGAGACAGTGGAGGACAGAGGAGCCTAGTGTGCTGCAGTCTATAGAACTGCAAAGATTTGGACATGACTTAGTGACTGAACAAAGTGTCTTTACAACAACATTTTCTATAATTTTCCTGTAAACTGTCTTATATTATTTTGAGGTAGAAGGGGTCCCATGATGCAGCTTTTAGAAGAATCTTTATAGAGGGAGATAGTTTCATAAATAAAGAAATATACTGTTTTTTTTTTAAATAACTATGTCATATAAGCACAGCTGAATTGTGAGTTTCAACTGTCTATATTACACAGTTTGATAATCACAGAACAGGTGCAGAAAACAAGGCCCAGGATACACAGCCACTGAGTTTCAGGAGTATTTTGAGATGGTCCAGAATATATTTGTCATTGTCTACAGCCTAATAGGAAAATAAGCCTTCATTTTTCACCTCTCATTTTATCACTGTCTATAATAAAGGGATGTGTTAATTTCATCTGTGAATACAGATATGATGGTTTTATCCTATGGCTATGAATGGTGCTTTCAAGTAAAGAATAAAAATGATAAACCAGTATAGTAATTTACCATAATTACAGCCCTGAAATATTACTTGGAATTAGTCATGGCAGTAATACATGGCTCGGGAAGTGTTTGTGAAATCTGGAGAAGTGAGAGAGACTCAAAGATGGGAGGAAGCAAGATTTGAGGACGTACAAAGTTTGTAGCCACTAATCCAGACAGTTGGGGGAAATAAATCCAAGCTGGAGGGCTCTGGGAAAGCTCTGCCCTGGGAGGAAATGCCCTTGTTTTCTCTGCAAAGCCCGCCAAGTTTAGGAGACTTGCCACAGTTTAATTAAAGTCTGCAGCTGGTGTGAAAGCAAAGGAGAAAAGAAATTAGGGCAGCACAAAAACTAATGAAAGTCTAGGATCTCATTTTAAACTTTTCTCTCCATTATGAAAGAAATATGACTTGTCAGCAGTGGCCCCATTCACCGTGACAAAGCCCTCAGGGAAGGAACGTTCTGGACGACAGAGAGAAAAGACCTGCAGTCAGGTCTCTTTGGACTTGACTACCACTGCTTTTTTTTTCAGTAAAAACTCATCAAAATCCTTTGTTTGGTTTTTTGAAAAACAAATTAGTAAAAGAGGGCAGTGCAGATTGAACAGCTTTTAATGACAGGCAAGTCCACTGAAACTCCAAAATGAAGAGCTAACCCTGACAATCAGAGATCGATTCACATTCAGGCTTTATCAGTGGTATTAGTCAGGGTCTCCAAAAAAACAAGCCCAATAGGATATATCCTATTATGGGGTTTATGAGTTCAAAATCCATATGGTAAGCCTGTAGGCTGGAAACACAGGTGAGAAGTGACCTAGTCTTGAGTCCAAATTCTACAGATCAGGCCAAGCAAGCTGGAAACTCAGGCAATTTTTTTTTTTCCTTTAAATTATTTTTTAAATCACTTGAATTCATATTGGAGGATCACTTCACTTCAGTTGTTTAGTTATGTCTGACTCTTTGCAGCCCCATGGACTGCAGCACGTCAGGCTTCCCTGTCCATCACCAACTCCCAGAGCTTGCTCAAACTCATGTTCATCAAGTTGGTGATGCCATCCAACCATCTTGTCCTCTGTCGTCCCCTTCTCCTGCCTTCAATCTTTCCCAGCATCAGGGTCTTTTCCAGTGAGTCAGTTCTTTGCATCAGGTAGCCAAAGTATTGAGTTTCAGCTTCAGCATCAGTCCTTCCGATGAATATTTAGGACTGATTTCCTTTAAGATTGACTGGTTTGATCTCCTTGCAGTAAAGGGACTCTCAAGAATCTTCCTCAACACCACAGATCAAAAGCATCAATTCTTTCGCACTCAGCTTTCTTTATAGTCCAACTCTCACATCCATACATGACTATTGGAAAACCATAGCTTTGACTAGATGGACCTTTGCTAGCAAAGTAATGTCTCTGCTTTTTAATATACTGTTTAGGTTAGTCATAGCTTTTCTTCCAAGGAGCAAGTGTTTTGTGTTTTTTTTTTTTTTTTAATTTCATGGCTTGCAGTCACCATCTGCAGTGATTTTGGAGTCCAATAAAATAGTCTCTCACTGTTTTCATTGTTTCCCCATCTATTTGCTATGAAGTGATGGGACCAGATGCCATGATCTTAGTTTTTTTAATGTTGAGTTTTAAACCACCTTTTTACTCTCCTCTTTCAGTTTCATCAAGAGGTTCTTCAGTTCCTCTTCATTTTCTGCCATAAGAGTGGTGTCATCTGCATATCTGAGGTTATTGATATATTGGAGTATAATTGATTTAAAATGTTTTGTTAGTTTCAGGTATATAGCAGTGATTTATTTATACATATACATATATCCATTCTTTTTCAAATTTTTTTCCCAGTTTGGGTTATTATAAAATATTGAGCAGAGTTTCCTGTGCTGTGTAGTGGGTTCTTGTTGGTTATCTGTCAAATATAGTGGTGTGTGTATGTCAGTCCCAAGCTTATAGTTACCAAAAGGGAAAGGTTGGGGAGAGTGATGAATTGGGAGTTTGGGATTGACTTCAAACTGGGTTTCTATGTTGCAGTCTTGGGGCTGAATCCTTTCTTTTTTAGGAAACTTCAGTCTTTGTCTTGGCCTTCAACTGATTGGATGAGCCCACCCACATTATGGAGAGTAATCTGCTTCACTGAAATCCTACTGATGTAGATGTTAATGCCTCCATAGCAACCTCTAAAAAATAACCTCCATGCATCTAAAAAATACTTTCACAGTATCTAGTCTGACACTTGACCAAACAAATGGGTACCATGGCCTAACCAACAACCTAATATTAATAATAATATACTAATTTAATATTTGTATAACACTTTCATTTGGCCAGGCACAATGAACTCATTTAACTCTCAAAAAACACTATGATCTGGATAATACCATTATTCTCATTTAATGGTTGAGATAACTAAAGTAAAGGGAAAGTTAAGTAACTTCCCAAGTTCACAGATAATAAGAGGCAGAGATGGAATTTGAACTCATGTAATCTTACTCCAGAATTTGGGTTCTTAAGCACCACAATATAATGAATCTGGGCAAGTTAAATAACTTCCTTGAGTCTTTGTTCCTTTATGAGAAAACACATGTAATAGCAGATAATGTGTGGTTTGAGGGTAAGATTAAATTAGAAAATGCATGTAAAGTTTCAACCATAATATCTAATAGAGACTGGCTTCTCAATAAAACTTAGCTTTCTTCCCCTGACCTTAAAGTTGATTGCTTTTATATTGTGTCTTAAGTTTAGAAATCTCTTCATTCTAGAAAGCCTCAATAAACATTGAGGTCTTAGTGTTATTTGTTGATTTTTAGTCGCTAAATTGTGTCTGATTCTTTTGCAGCCCTCTGAACTTTAGCCCACCGGTCTCCTGTGTCCATGGAATTTCCCAGGCAAGAATTCTGGAGTGGGTTGCAATTTCCTTCTCCAGGGATTTTCTCATCCCAGGGATTGAACCCACATCTCCTGCATTGGTGGGTGGATCCTTTACCACTGAGCCACAAGGGAAGCCCGTTAGTGTTATTACATGTAATTATTTTTGTAATTATTTGTTTAATATTAGTTTTTCCTGGTAATTCCAAAGATTCATTTAAGCTAGAACCTATGTTATCCCATGCAGTTCTTTAGCACTAAACTTGACACTTGGCATATAGTAAAGTCTTCAATTCATGCAGTAAATCAGTAGATAGATTTAGAAATTAATGTCTTCTATTGTTAGTTGACACGTAAACTGAGTCGGAGGGTGATTGAATAACGTGCTCAAGGTACGTGCAGTCTATAGACTGGTATATCCAGTTCTCCAGAATTCTATCATTTTTGTTTGTTTCCTTTCAAAAAGCAGTGTTGGATGTAATTAGAGGCACGTGCAATCTTAAGGTTCATCACCTCCCTGCCCAATTGGCATATGAGACACTTTAAGTACTCCCCACATCTGCTTTGGGTCGTGATCAGTATCTGAGAGTTGTTGACACTGGGGGACCTTATTTGGAGTGGGCTTCTTCTGATCAGGCAGATGAATAGCTTTAGAACTCAGTAATCAAGGGGTCAGTGATTCATGCAAAGTGTTCTACAGTTAGACACAGATAATTTGCCCTTTGAAAAAGAGAGGAAACCCTCCCCTTTAACCAACTTTCATTCCTCTTGCTCTCTCACTTTCCTGGAAACCGATGAGAAGTACCTCTGTAATTTAAGCCTAATGACAATTAAAATGCGAAGTCATTACCTACTTTTATTGAATTGTCTTCTCTTTTACGGACTAACTGAAGGAGTGACATGTTGCTACAGAAAGCTATGTGCTCATCCCCCACCCATCTCAGCTTTCTTCTGGCTAGGAGTTGTTGTCTTTGTTGTAGGAGACTGATCTTGGACTTGAAACACAGCAAGGGGACCAGTTCTGGTTTGGCCCTTTATACTCCAAGTGGCCTCAAGTACATGACTGAAGCTCTCTCTGCCTCACTTTCCCAGCATAGAAAATGTGGGTGATAATTTCTACCCTAATCCCTTCATGGATAAGTGAGATTTCAATGAGGTAATCTATGTAAGAGTCTTTTAAATAAGACAATAAAACCTATAAGTAAAAGCAGAGTATATAAACATAAGCTATTATTATCACCATGGATTTTTTGAAAGGAAAATACATTCTACTTGGTATTGTTTCCTTTACACTGTAAATTCAATGTCCAGATTTTAAGTTCAAGTAAATAGATGAGCAATTCACAATCCTCCAAGTGTTACTATCTTCTAGTCATTCTGAATTCTTTCAAACTACCAATATTCCAGTAATTCTTTATTTTTTGATCTTCTGTAGAGCCTTGATTCCTATTATTTTATACTTTCTTTCACATTTCCATGAACAACATCTCAAACCAAAATCTCATTGTTTTCTAATAGATATTTATTTTTTCTTTCTTTCCTAAAATGATCTTCATGATGGCTTTCCACTTGCTGGAGAAAATTCCAAACCCCTTTGAACTCTACAATTCTGAACTGCTTTGTGTTTTCAGTTTTCATAAAGAACTGCTCTGCCCCCAAATTTGCAATATTTTCACAAAACTTCAATGTGGCTTCTTAGAGTCCTTCACAGATTCCTTCATATCTGAGCCTATAAACTATTCATCACACTGGGGTCTTATTCATCAAACTCTAGGGTCATCATTTCTCTCCCTCTCCTAAAATTTCTGTAGGACCACACTGTCTTTAGACCAATATCCCTGAGAGGATCTTAAAGGTCTTTCATAATGTTCTTAGTTTGTGAACGCCAACCCACAATTCTTCCCCAAACAAGACATTCTTACCAAATTTGAACATCCTTCATTTCCTGATACTGCTCCTGATCTTTTCCTGATTCAGGTTCTCTTCCTGCCCCTTCTCTGTTTATCAAAATTCCAGCAATCTTTATGAAAACAGCTCATGTAAAAATCTCCCCGCAAAATTTTTTCTGTTGCTACATGTTTTCTTTCACTGACCTCTCAGAATACAGAGGAGGTAGGATTGTGTAGGAGAGGCAATAAGGTAGTCTAAAAGTAGAATAGCATCTAGGGTCACAGAGACCTAGAGTTGGAATCCCAGTTTGGCCTTTAATATTGGTGAGTCCTTGGGAAAGTCACATAATTCCTTGAGTTTTCTTTTCCTTATCTGTAAAATAGGAATAGTAATTATAACCTTACTTGGATTGTAGTGATCGAATGAGGCAATTTATATAAAACATCTGCCATGTAATAGTTATTCAGGAAGTGGTAGCTACTATCGTTATGAATACTGCCTCCGTCGCTCATTTGGCATCTACCATATGCCACCTCGTGTTATTGCTCAACTACTTTATGAGTTTATATCTGTCTCCTCTTAAAGTGGCTTTCAGAGACGTGCTGTGTATTCCACTTATTTTGAATGTCCTGGAGTGGTAAGCAGAGTGATGATATCCTCTCATTTATTAGAAATCTAAGAAGCCCGTCTCTTGAAAAATTCATTTCAACAGTATGCCTTGCCATTTTAAGTACATACAGTTAAATGAATATTTACCAATGCTTATAAAGAGTTGCTAGGTGGAAATCCATTTGGGTTCTTTTGGCATGTTCATTAAGCATCACTTTGTAGTCCTATCGTCTTGTTGGGATGCCATCATTTGAAGCTTAAGAAGAGACTCAGACTATCCCTTGGGATGATGACAGATTATTGAGTCCCCTCACTTCAACCGTGCTGAAGTAGAATGTTTTATAGTTTATATACATAATGAACACATTGGGTGCTTCATAATGACTCTGACCTCTGAGAGCTTTTGATATAGGGGAAGCTGAGTAGTTTTGAGCCACATTCTACCTCTCTGAAACTTAATTTATTTTTTAAATGTAAAGTATCATTGTTCTTCCTCATAGAGCTTGCAACAGAGAAGCTCTTAGCCTATTGTCTGGTATGTAGTAGCTGCCTATATCAAAAAAGCAAGAGAGTTCCAGAAAAATACCTATTTCTGCTTTATTGACTATGCCAAAGCCTTTGACTGTGTGGATAATGATAAACTGGAAAATTCTGAAAGAGATGGGAATACCAGACCATCTGACCTGCCTCTTGAGAAACCTGTATGCAGGTCAAGAAGCAACAGAACTGGACATGGAACAACATACTGGTTTCAAACAGGAAAAGGAGTACGTCAAGGTTGTATGTTGTCACCCTGCTTATTTAACTTATATGCAGAGTACATCATGAGAAACGCTGGGCTGGAAGAAACACAAGTTGGAATCAAGATTGCTGGGAGAAATATCAATAACCTCAGATATGCAAATGACACCACCCTTATGGCAGAAAGCAAAGAAGAACTAAAGAGGCTCTAAATGAAAGTAAAAGAGGAGAGTGAAAGAGTTGGCTTAAAGCTCAACATTCAAATACTAAGATCATGGCATCCGGTCCCATCACTTCATAGCAAATAGATGGGGAAACAGTGTAAACAGTGGCTGACTTTATTTTTGGGGGCTCCAAAATCACTGCAGATATTGACTGCAGCCATGAAATTAAAAGACGCTTACTCCTTGGAAGAAAAGTTATGACCAACCTAGACAGCATTTAAAAAGCAGAGACATTACTTTGCCAACAACAGTCCATCTAGTCAAAGCTATGGTTTTTCCAGTGGTCATGTATGGATGTGAGAATCAGACTATAAAGAAAGTTGAGTGCTGAAGAACTGATGCTTTTGAAGTGTGGTGTTGGAGAAGACTCTTGAGAGTCCCTTGGACAGTGAGGAGATCCAACCAGTCCATCCTAAAGGAGATCAGTCCTGAGTGTTCATTGGAAGCACTGATGGTGAAGCTGAATCTCCAACACTTTGGCCACCTGAAAAGACCCTGATGCTGGGAAAGATTGAAAGCAGGAGGAGAAGGGGACAACAGAGGATGAGATGGTTGGATGGCATCACCGACTCAATGGACATGAGTTTGGGTAGACTCCAGGAGTTGGTGATGGACAGGGAGGCCTGGTGTGCCATGGAGGTGCCATGGAGTTGCAAAGAGTCGGACATGACTGAGAGACTGATCTGAACTGAACTGAAAAAGATGTAGCTATTATTATCCTTGTTATGTTGGAGGCTGTGATGACTGCGTACCCAGGAATGTGGCTCATGCTGTACCAGCTATATCCTTCTCAAAGACTAGTCTTGAGCCAGAACCGTGGATGTTCTTAGAGAGTATAGCGTCTCAGGCTCTCTGACTGAACAACTGAATTCAGATCTGCATTTCAAGAACTCCAAAGTTCTTGGAAGGTACATTGAAGTTTGGGAAGCCCCGGTCTAGATCAGATTCTGAACTAGTAGGTGTAGGAAGGGCTCCAGCACTCTGCATTCCTGACAAGCTTCCAGCTAGTACCAGTGCTGTTCATTCCACATAAGTTACCCATTTGGATCACTGATCCCAAACTTGGCTTCACATTAGAACCATCTTGGGAGTGGGCTTTGGAAATATGGATGACTGGTCTTCACTCTCAGAGGTTTCACTGGAATGAGATGCAGCCTCATCCCCCAAAGTTCTAAAATGAATGAGTATATTCTAATATATGGAAAAGTTTGAGAATGGCTGCTGTGAATTAATTTCATTGGAACCTTTTTTTCATACATTAATCAAAAGCACCATTTCAACCAAGATACTGCATAAATCAATTATTTTTAAAAAATCCATCACTGAGATTTTACTAGAGATATTTTTGACATAAAAAATGTAAACATGTATGTGTACTAACAGGAAGACATATAGATCAATTTAAATCTTTTTAACTTGAAACTTGTTCTTGCATGACAATAACAAAACAAGGTTGAAAGCCTGTGAAAGATACCATGGCAAGACAGAGTTAGGATGTGGATTGAGTTGAAGGATTTTGGAAGAAAGCATCATAGAGCACTTGAAACATTAGAGAATCTGGGCGAGGTATTTCTGCCAGCTTTTCACTTGTCAGTACATCAGAATTAAGGTTGAGCCACATAAATTGTTAGCAATGTCAACTTTGATTGTTGCAGTATGTTCCTAATCATGGCTGCCAAGGGTGGATCTTGCTGACTTTTGCATCTTCCTTCCCAAATCTTGGAAGAATGATAGATGGAGACTTTCTTTCCAATGTGTAATTGATACATTTATTTAGAAACAAGTGATACTTCAGTGGGAGGACTTGTGTGAAAATATTCCACCTACTGATAAGACCTATGAAAAATCTTACTGGGAGTTTCATCTTTAGAAAAGATTGTAGTATCTCATCAGGCTAGATACATTTTCCCAATTTTTTTCCAAAAGTGATACATTTTAAATAAATCTATTAGATGCATCATGACTCTAGACATTTCAGTGCTTGACAAAACTCCAGCTATGCCTCTCATGTTAAGAAAACCTTGAAGTTGAAAATAAGTCCCTAAATTTTGTTTATTCACATTAACTAATACATCAGAAGCAAGAAAGTGAAACTGTTAGTCACTCAGTTGTGTTTGACTCTTTGTGACCCCACGGGCTATAGCCTGCTGTCCATGGAATTCTTCAGGCAAGAATACTGGAGTAGGTTGCCATTCCTTTCTCCAAATATACCAGAAGGCAACTTTGAATACATATAGTATGTTTTCACTCTTTAATAACTTAATTGATGCTTGCTGCTACTGCTGCTGCTAAGTCGCATCAGTCGTGCCCGACTCTGTGTGACCCCATAGACGGCAGCCCATCAGGCTCCCCCGTCCCTGGGATTCTCCAGGCAAGAACACTGGAGTGGGTTGCCATTTCCTTCTCCAATGCATGAAAGTGAAAAGTGAAAGTGAAGTCATTCAGTTATGTCCGACTCTTCGCAACCCCATGGACTGCAGCCAACCAGGCTCCTCCGTCCATGGGATTTTCCAGGCAAGAGTACTGGAGTGCGGTGCCATTGCCTTCTCCGAATTGATGCTTACACTACAGGAAAAAAAATGCAAAATAAGTTGTAAAAAAATATTTAATCTTTGGGGAAAGCACACTGGAGTGAGGTTTAAGTTGTAATTGGTAAAGAAGCAGTGTCACTCATACAAGGCTGGGGTAGAGGAGGGGTGTTTGGCATTTTGCGGGTTATGAGGTAGACTTATCTTGTTGGCATATATACAAAATTGTAAAATGACCTTGTTTTGTCTCATTTTGTATTGGTTTCAGAGTTATTTTTCTGGTGTTGGTGTTTTGTAAGATTGTTTACATCCAACAGGTCACTGACCTGGCCTAGCTGTGAGCTGGATATCCAGCCAGATCCCACGCACACAAAGGCCCAGCTGTCTCAGACCAGTTCCTGCATGTTGAGGCCTGGTTTGTTGTTGTGTAGTTTTGTTTTCTCAATAGTGTATTGAGATAGGTAAGATCCCTCAGTCCTAGTTCCTGGTATCTTCAGGGCAGCAATGTATTGGGTTGGCTGGAAAGTTTGTTTGTTCGGGTTTTTCCATAAAATGATATGGAGAAACCAGGGTGAACTTTCTGGCCAATTCAATAAAATAGAACAGATCATGTGTCTAATTCCATGCCTGGTAGAGAATAGAGAATCATCACTGGGCCTCTGTGTGTGTGTGTGTGTGTATGTGTGTGTGTATAGCCTACTACACTATGGGTATAACTCAGAGAATGAGAGAGAGAATGTCACTCACCAAAAGCAGACAGAGACCAGAGAAGGTCTATTATTTCCAGAAGGACTGAGAACTGTGAACAGTAGTGCTTCAGGAATGTTTCTTAGATCAAGTGGAAAAGACTTGAAACCTTAAAATGGGAAAGAATCGTTGGGAAAAGCACAAACAGATCGATTGCTTAAATTCTTGTCCCTTAAGTTTGGTTCTTCAAACAGCTCTACTTCCATCCTCAAAAGAAGGGACTGGCTTATCCTTTTCTCCCATGAGCCATTCAGCTAAGCAGTCAACAAGTTCTGTAGCATCTACCTCCACTATAACTCTTATGGATTTAATGATGAAACTATAAAAACATACATAAATGCACAGGAATAGTGTAACCAACAAAAAATTCTCCTTGTTTTAGTCCCCCATCTAAATATATTAACCTTCTATACATAAAAATATCTACCATTTTTCCCCTTCAAGTTTTTTTTACTTTTTCTAAAAATTATTTATAAATATAGAACATGCAAATTAAGAATAAAAAATACTGTAAAACTGTCACAGAACACTTTATCTTTACTAGTCCCCACTCTGCCTCATTCCTGAATCTCCTGTTCTGCAGAGTCAATTACTATCAATGATTATATATATATACATGCATATACACCCATATTTCTCCTTCCAACTCTTTATCTCTATCTCTTTCTATATAAATAAAATTTGGGTTGATTTCCATATTTCTAATAGTATCCATGATGCTAATTATGTTAACAATTACAGTATCTATGATACTATTAGCAATTGTTGACTTGTAGTTTTGAGCATTACTTCTTCACTTGATAGTGTAGTAAATAAGGATTTAACATCCTTAGACCCTGTCTCAGCCCCTCCAACACCTCCGCTTCCCCTCTTCTCTTCCCTCCATTTATAAAATATAATTACAATCCAGTTTTGGTTAAATACATGTTGATGTGTTACATTGTATGATTATGTAAGTATTATTCAATAGTAGGGTACTATGGCATCACTTTCTAGATTAGAGTTATTGATTTCTTTTATAGAAAAAATTGCTTGCTTTTCAATACATAATCATTTTTTTCAAACTCTACAAAGGATGTAGAGATTCCTTTAGAATACCTTTTCCTACACCAGCTGAGATAGTATTTATTTAGTTATTTTTCTTTGAAATAGTCTTCCCTCCTGGGCCCTCCGTCCTTCACTTCTACTCCGACTGGTTGCGTTCAGAACTGCAGAGCTAACCTCTTGGGATTTTTCTTCACTCGCCTTTTGGTTGAACTAACATTTGTCTTTCTTGGTCTCTTTCCTTGTTTTGGAGAGACACAGCTTCATGTAATTTTCTGAGAATGAGACATGAGAGGAAATCATGAGACTTTATATTTCTGAAAATGTAATTTGCTTCCCTCATACTTGATTGATACTTTGGCCAGGTATGGCATCTTATGTCAGAAATACACCTTCCCTTAGAGTTTTGAAGACATTGCTTCATTTTCATTCAGCTTCTAATGTTGCTACTGAAAAACTTATATCATGCTAAGTTTCAGAAAGATAGAAGATCGTGAACAATAGTGGTTAAGGAATGCTTCTTAGGTCAAGAAGAAAAGACTTGAAACCTTAAAATGGGAAAGAAGCTTTCCTGTTCCTTTGTGGGTAATCTTGTTTGTTTGCCAGCTAGGATATTTTAGGAACTTATTTTTACCCCTGGTGTTCTAAAATTTATATTAGAGAACAGCCACTGAATAGTTGATTAGGAGATCTGGAATGGACATCATTCAGTGATTGTTTAGTCTTAGAAATTGCACTATGGGGATTTCAGTGCCTATATTTTGAATCTGCATTTTATGTATTCCTTTTTTGAAAAGAGAAAACAGCAGCTTTATCTTTAGCCAAGTCCAGGCTGAGGGTTTGGTGTGGATAGCTGATTGTTAGATAGGGGAGTCAGTGCCAGCATTCTTGGGAAAAATTAGTTGTGGGTGATGGCTGGGGTCACTTCAATTCAACCTTCTTATTCTTCCCATTACATGCTGTGCCTCCTGCCCCTATAATGGAACTTCTCTGGATTATATTCCCTTATAGAATCAAAATGAAGCACCTGCTGGGGTGAAGAAAATGTAGTTGCCTGACTGGGTAGAATAGATCATAGATCAGGGTGCTGACTCCTACCAACATCTCCCCCTTTTGTCTCTTCCAGTGCTGCTGTGATTGATGCTGAGTTCTGAGTTCTAATTGGCTCACACCCTACAGGCCTTCCTCTGCTAAAGAACTCAGGTTTCTTAGCAAAACTGATTCATTCATCCACTTGCCTCATTCCAAAACCTTCTCAAAATCCCCTCTCCTTGCTGCTCCTTTTATGCATTTACAATTTATTTTTATTTATTCTCTTATATTTTTATGGAGTTCCCTGGGGGTACAAAGATAATTCATATGTGCAATTAGAAGTCTTTAAGCTTCTCCTATTTCTCAATTGTTGTTTGTTACATAATTGTCCAGCCACATACACAGAGTCCTTTACACTGATGTTAGTTATAGCACATATAACAGGATATATTCTAAGTCAGTAGAGAGAATAGTCTGGTCATTACCAATAAAAGCCATCTCATCACAGTACATAAAATTTCACTAATGATAAGCTCATTTTTTTTAATCATATAAGCTTTTCTAAAATAGTCTACTGCTGGTCTCAAATGTTTTGTGAAATATGTAGTAGGGAATATATAAATAAATAAATATTAAATATATAAACAATAAATGAATGTCTGTTATTTATTAATATAATACAGTAGCAACAACAACAAAAAATCTCCCAATCAGATGCAGTGTGGTCTTTGGACCATCTGTTTGAGAAATAAAATTTTTTTGACTCCAAGGCTTTGTGGAGCCTGTATTCTCAGAATGCTTAAATAGCTTTGAAAACTGACCAGAATGGAAGACCCACTGGTGTTTTCCACATTTAGTACTATGAAATTATCATACAATATTGCAAAAATGAGGCTGGATTTCTCAGGCTTCTGGGCACAGTTGAGTTTTGACGGTGGTATGCAGGAAAAATGAGAAACAGAATGAAAAATCCCCATGCACATAGCAAATATTCATCCTGCTCGAATCTGCCACAGAACCTCTGGATTTCTCCAGTATTGATAGCCCTCTTTATCCGAGTGAATTCTGAAAGCTGTCTCATTAATGCACTGAATGGATAGTGGTGTTTAACTGATGCCATTTTCCAGGTCTCTCTTATCAATGCATAATGATCCATCACAGAGGTCAATTTCATTCCTTGGCATTTCTCACAGCAGAATGTTTCTTCTAGAAACCAAAGCTGCCCTTCCATTTCCCTTTATCATCACTCTTCCCCTCTTTCACAGAGGAGTTGCTCCTGCCCTGTCTCTCTTCCTCTCTCCCTCTCTCTGAATTAATACCCTCTGGACTCATCTTTATATCGCTTATGATGTGTTTGACAATCACCAATTCCTCCCTGGGCTTCAGCTCACAGGGTAAGCGATGGAAGGAATGAGCTTTGCTGACAGATTAGAAGGTGCTTTGTAACAGGGGGAAATAAAATCAAATGCCTGTCTTCAGGAATTCCAAGCTATGTTGAAAGGCAGAAAGAGCAAGAGAGAAAAGGAATAGCTGGGACAAGGTGAAAATACAGTCTAAAATATAAGAAGCAAATACCTGAAAAATGGCATCAATTGGTAAAACAAAGGAGACACTGCTCTAAGGCTGTTTAAGGATGTTCTCAACTTCTTGGTAACCCACTGAATTCCAGCAAGAAAGCTATGCAGATTTAGAAAACGGAGAAGTGGTTAACAAAACGGCAGGCTCACCAATGGCAGTATCACTAGTAGTCATGTATGGATGTGAGAGTTGGACCATAAAGAAGGCTGAACACTGAAGAATTGATGCTTTTGAATTGTGGTACTAGAGAAGATCCTGGAGAATTCCTTGGACTTCAAGGAGGTCAATCCTAAAGGAAATCAGGAAGGCCTGTTGCTGAAGCTCCAATACTTTGGCCCTCTGATGCAAAGAGCTGACTCAGTGGAAAAGACCTTGATGCTGGGAAAGATAGAGAACAGGAGGAGAGGAGGACAACAGAGAACGACATGGTTGAATAGCATCAACCAACTCAAGAGACATGAGTCTGAGCAAACTCCAGGATATAGTGAGGGACAGGGAAGCTTGGCATGTTGCAATCCATGGGGTTGCAAGGAGTTGAATACGACTTAGAGACTAAATAAAAACAACATCACCAATCAAAGGAAGTTTATGCAGCCATTAAAATATTAGCTATGAAAAAGCATCATAGTATGAAAAATGCTTATTAAATTGTGATAAGTGAAAGAGTGGTATAAAATTACAAAAGCAGTGTGACCACAGCTAGGTAAAACTACTACACAGAGAAAAGGATGAATCTATACCAACAAATTCAGTCTAGCATAGTTAATCAGTAGAAATTCCTATATGTTTCTGTTTTAAATTTTTCTATATTTTTCACAGTTATTAAAGTACATGCCACCCTAATTCTTTGGGGGAAAATGTCTATTTTTCATAAGGAAGAAGTCTAAGCTAGCCTCTGATCCTAAAGGAAGAAATTCAGATGACAAAAGCATGAAGAAATACAATTGAGTGTGTTAGCTATTCTGGGCCTTCTGTCTAATGAAAATGGAAACAAAGAAAGAGTTAAAATTGATGAGAGGGGCAAAGACCCAGTAGAGGTTTATAGGAATAAAGTCTAAAAGCTAATGGAGTAAGTTAGATGGCAGTTCATAAAAAAATATACATATAAAAGAATCAAGGGGAAAAACCTCTTTGAATGTCAGAAATATATGATCATTTTAGGAAAATCATTTTCCTTTAATTTTCATTTTTATTTTAAAAGGTCATAGGTGCTCCAGAAACATGGAAGGACCATAGAATATATTGAAAAGGGTCTAGGAACCAATTTGGAGTAGGAAAATGTATGGATAATATATCTATCTCTTAAGTAAGAATTAATTAAACCATGATACATGAAACTGTTAGTGGTATACACCCATAAAAATGACAAATGCCAAAATTATAGAATCATGAAAATGCCTACAAAAGATATAAATAAAAATGCCAAACAACTGTATGTAAACACTGATTGCAGCAATGTGAAATTTTATGTGTATACAGAAAAATGTAAATAGTTATGCTAAGGGAGATGAATCTTTATAAAGTTTTCTTCTGTACAACTGTTTCATATTTAACAGTTTTATTTTGTAAAAAAGATTATGGATATAGGCTAGATGCATACAAATACTGAAGCTCAAATTATTTGCCCCTAGAATGGCAAAGGAATCCAAATACATCATTTTGGAATATTTGGGATTACTTTGAGGATGCTTTAATTGTGGGACATGTAGCAAATGACCTGAGGATATTTGCTTTGTTAGAAGATATGGAAAAGAGGGAAAGGAGCATCTTCAAAATACTATGCTATGTCCTGGACATAGGAATATATCACCTACTTGAATCCATTGGCTGCAGCTAGTTTGCCCAGCCTGTATCACTTTCTTAAAATTAACTTTTAGTGGAATATAGTTGCTTTGCAATATTATATTAGTTTCTACTGCACAGCGTAATGAATCAGCTATACATAAACATATACATATATCTGCTCCCTACTGGACTTCCTTCCCTTTCAGGACACCACAATGCACCCTTTGCTATACAGTGGGGTCTTGTTAGTTATCTATTTTTATACAAGTAGCAACAGTGTATATGTGTCAATCCCAACCTCCCAATTCCTTCCACCTCCCCTTTCCCCCTTGATTTCTCTCCATTTGTTTTCCATGCTTGAGTCTCTATTTCTGCTTTACAAATAAGTGAAGTCGCTCAGTCGTGTCCGACTCTTTGCGACCCCATGGACTGTAGCCCACCAGGTTCCTCTGTCCATGGGATTTTCCAGGCAAGAATACTGGAGTGGGTTGCCATTTCCTTTTCCAGGGGATTTTCCCGACCCAGGGATTGAAGCCGGGTCTCCAGCATTGCGGGCAGACGCTTTACCGTCTGAGCCACCAGGGAATCTCTTTACAAATAAGATCTATACCATTTTTCTAATTTCCACATGCATGTGTTAATATCTGATATTTGTTTTTCTCTTTCTGGCTCACTTCACTTTGTAAAACACTCTCTAGGTCCATCCTTAAGAAAGTTCTCTAGCTCCAGTAGGTCCATCCTTAAGAAAACTAAAAATAGAACTGCCATGTGGCCCATCAATCTAACTACTGGGCATATACAGAGAAAACCATAATTTAAAAGGATTCATGCACCCAAATGTTCATAGCAGCACTACGTCACTTTTGAATGCTCTTTCAATACTGCTGGGTGCTGTCCTCCCAACTTGAGAAATGTTCCTCTAACATTCAATTAAAACATCAATGTCTTCCCATGTACCTTTGAATGACAATCACACTTTATGTCACCAGCTTGCAAGTTCCCACCTGATGGGGTCCTGGTGCCCTTTTGACTCATCTGAGGCTCCGTCTTCTGCCACCCCCCACTCACTCTCCTTCCAAGTTGTCCCCTGCTTCAGAACTTTGCTGTTTCCTCTGCAGGTTTTGTTTCCCCTGGTTCTTCATGGCTAGCTCTTCATCTTTCAACTCTATTCAATGTCATTTCTTCAGAGAGGTTTTTCCCATTATCCTCTCTGAAATATGCCTCCATCCATCCCCATCCATCTACTTTGCTGTGATATTCCCAGGTACCACTGGGTTTACTGTCTTTACCATATTTATCATGAATAGTACATACTTTATTGGCTGGTATCCATTTATTTATTTACTTGTAGCTCCTATTTTTGTAGCTTGAGTTCTTTAAAGTCAGGGATTTCTATTGTTGATAACCATTTTATCTGCAATGCCAAGCAGGAACTCTGGCATATAATAGGGCCTCAATAAATATTTTTAGAATTAATGACTTCCTAATTGATAGATTAAATGAATGAAATGAAATATTTTCTCCCTTCCCTTCCATCTCATGAAGTGTTTGTTAGCAAGTCTTGTGCCTAGAAATACCACAAGCTTTCTGAAAGCATGAAATGACATGTCTATTATTTGTAAGTTATTTGCATTTTCTCTGGATATCTGAAAGGCCAAGATAAGGCAAGATAACAGGTTTAGGTCACGCAGATATGTATTCAAAGCTTGTGTTAGTTGTATGACTTTTAGTTCCTAAAACATCAACTGGTCTCATTCACCAGTAGTTAATGGGTTATCAGTAAGCACACAGTATTGTAATAAATGATATTATTATATGGCCAATATTATTCTTCCAATACAGCTTCCATTTAAAAGTGACTTCAGGTGATGATTGACATAATTAGTCTATGTGGGGTTACTTTTATTCATATAACTGCTTGGTATAGATTATAGTCAGATTTTATTATATTAGTATATCAAATACTATCAAATTATATATAGTATATCAAATATACTATAAGACTATCCAACTTTAAATTCCACTCAAGGAGTTTCATTATGTGAAAACTCAAAGCATCTCAAATAACTTTTCTCAAAACACAGAACCCAGTAACAACACTGTTGTTGTTTAGTCATGTCTGATTCTTTGTGACCCCATAGACTGTAACCTGCCAGGCTCCTCTGCACATGGAATTTCCCAGACAAGAATATTAGCGTGGGTTGCCATTTCCTTCTCCAGGGGATCTTCCCCACCCGGGGATTGAATACACATCTCTTTCATTGGCAGGTGGATTCTTTACTGCTGAGCTACCAGGGAAGCCAAAAAAAACTTTTTAAAGTTTTAAGTTTATGTAAAAGAGTAGGAAAGGAGAAACATGGAAAAATAAGAAACCCTAACCTGGAATGAACTTGAGTGTCTCTATCTCAGTGACAAGAAATCGCACAAACTTCATGCTAACACAGTATCAGATTTAATCCCAAGTAGGTCTTAGCTTCTGCCCCACCCATTCACAAACAGGAAAGGTCAAATATTCTTCTCTTATTATGGAGGAGAGGAGGGAAAAGGTAGAAGATAGATGGAGGCCTGAGCATCTCAGTTATTCTTGCAAGAATTCAATGCCACATCTGATGAGGAATTTTTTTTGGATATCACTGATGGATAACAGATTATTACTGTATTAATGAGAAAGATTGGCATTCACCTCTCCTGAATGTATGTTGCAAAAGCCACACTCTTACATTAGCCCACAGTCTTCTAAGACAATCATCTAAAAAAATGATGACTGAGCATCATTTTCTGTGTAGTTGTGGCTCTTTAGTCTGCTTTTAAGAAATGATAGCTCTGTTAGCTTTGGCATAGCCATTTGAAGTTTATTGCAACTGGTTTGTGTTAAGATAGTGTGACAATCAGGACAGGCTATATTATGCTGTGATAACAAGTAATACCCAGACCTCTGTGGTTTTAAACAACAAAGGCTCATTTCTTTCTCTCATGACACAAAGTCAGTTGGGGCTCTGCTACTGGATTGCCATTGTCATCGCTTTGAAGTAGAGGCAGACAGGGCGGCTGTCATGAGAGAGAGAAGAAAGAGAATGTGGCAAATCATGCACTGGCTCTTACCATTTCACACAGGAGTGTCTCACATCTGTTTCCTTGTATTTCATTGGCTGAGGCAAGTGACACAGTCAATTCTGACTTCAAGGTGGCAAGAAAGTAAAATCTTCCTACAGAAAGAAGAACTAGATCATGATAGATATTAATACAGTCTACCAGGTTGTTAAATGGATGTTTGGAATCCTAACTCCTGGGCTTCATTTGTGAAGCCACACACACACACATACATGAATACATGTACGTTTGTATATATATATGTGTGTGTGTGTATGTATACATATATATATAATGTGTATGTATACATATATATATAATATGTATGTGTGTGTGTAAATCCAAGTACATTCCCGTGGCCGAGTGAACAATTTTATTGCTATGTATCTTCTTTTTGTGTATCCATATTTTTCAAAATTTTCTATAGCATAGCTTTATTGTTTTAAGTCTTTAAAAAGTTGATTTTGTTATTATTTCTAAACAACTGGTTACATAGTTGAAGCCAAAGTCTATCAGCTCCCCATAACTGAAACTGATGGGCCACGCAGTTGCTAAGATACAGCCATGCAGATGAATCAGATCAGCACCTCACAGGATCAGCCATCTTTGAAATAGATGTCTTTCCCACACAGGGCAAGAGGCATTTGTACAAGCTTGGTTCGAATCAGGTCTCTTAACGCAGTTTAAGCCGTGTACTCTGGGGAGTTGCTACTAATGGTTGCTCAGGTTTCTACACTCTCATCATACACCCGAACAACCAAACAAGTGTAACAAGGAGGAGTAAATAGGACAACTGCAAAGTTGTCTGGAGAGAGATGATCACATAAATGAAAAGTGGTCATCATATTACTTACTGTCATTGCAATCTCTAGATCTCAGTCTCAAGGTCCATCCTGCTAAGTGGAATGAACTTTGGAAATGTGGTTTACATTAACTATTTTTTACTTATCTGTTGATGACAAACTGGACTCCTGGCAAATCTTCTCCCCTGCAATGCACTGCATGCTAATTGCCAGCTAGGGTTAGAACTCTCTAGTAAAGAAGGTATGTTTATGACTGTAACTCAATTCTGGCTCATTTTCATAATGATATTTTATGATGATGCAGCTGGATTAAAAAAAGGTCTGCTGCAGATAGGAAATGTATAAGAAGTGCCAGAGCTGCAATATATTGTTACCTTGCCACCTTATATTTGTATAACATATGCACAGCATAACAATAAAAAGTAAATTAAAACTGATGAGACACAAAATGAAGCAAAATGAGGCAAAAGGAAAATAAGTAAAAATGTCAGATGGAGCCACTTATAGATTGGTCTACCGCACACATGCCTTCTGCACATCTGCTAAGCCAGCTTTTGAGCTGGAGCTGTTTGTGCACCAATGGGAAGAGAAAAACAAACCCATTTCATAACGTATAGTGAACAAAGTGGGTTTCCCAACTGGCTAGTGGTAAAGAACCTGACTGCCAATGCAGGACACTTAAGAGATGTGAGTTTCATCCCTGGGTCGGGAAGATCCCCTGGGGGAGGGCGCAGCAACCCACTCCAGTTTTCTTGCTGGACAGAGGAGCCTGGCGGGTTATAGTCCATAGGGTCACAAAGAGTAGGACACGACTGAAGTGACTTAGCACAGCACACAGTGAACCAAGCATTAAAAGCATTTAGGAGTCAAGTTATTTCTGGTAGAGGAATACAAAGAAGTATCCATCATGGATTATTTTAGACACTGAGTTCATGACGTGTTTGCAAACATGAGCCTAGGAGTCAAGCTGCTTGGGTTGGAAACTAAACCTCTAAAATTTCTTTGCTGTGTTCTCTTGGGCCAAACTATACAAACTTCTTCAGGCTCTTTTCCTCATTACTAATTGTGAATAACAGCACTAACCTCATAGGATTGTTTTGAGAACGTGTTGGATAAGCTATAAAAGAAATTCAACATTGCGCCTATTCACAATAGTAGCTAAACGTTACTGTTTTTCAGTCACTAAATTGTGTCTGACTCTTTGTGACCCCATTGACTGTAGCACACCAGGCTTCCCTGTCCTTCACCATGTCCCAGAGTTTGTTCAAACTCATGTCCATTGAGTCGGGGATGCCATCCATCCCCTAGGGAGTTTATTTTTAACATACGCAAACTTTTTCACAATTTTCACAATAATTTTTGCTAACCAAAACAACATGATTCAAAGTGCATGTGTATATTGTGATGGTATCAAGACAGATTTCAGTTTAGTGACTGTGAAAGTTGCTCAGTTGTGTCCAACTCTTTGCAACCCCATGGACTGTACAGCCCATGGGATTCTCTAGGCCTGTTATTTTATAGAATAGTGGGTGAGTGGGCAACACAGCAGGTAAGTAGTTTTGGGTATATAAACTAGGAGCATATTTAGGAATAGCTGGAGAAGCAGTTCTGTCCTGAGTATAAAACATCAGGTTTGGCTTAAAAAGATTCCTTACAAAATAGATTGGGAAAATTCTAGGTTAGTAAGTCAAGGCGTTTTTCTTTACTTCACAAAATCTCATGTATTTTTGTACACTGCTGTGCACTCTGAATCAATGGAAGGGATTATATGTAATATTTGCCAAACCTGGTTGAACAAAGAATTCTTTCTTCACTGGACATCTTGTAGATTTATGTCCCAAAAGACACAGGAAATGCTGATTGAAGGAGGTGGCAGATTTGCACTTCATTCAGGCAATGGGTCATAAATACTGTTCCTATAAGCTGAGATTTTGAGCTTGAATTTAGGATTTGGGCACAGCTACCATCTGACTCTAGTTAAACATGTCATTTCTCAGCCTAATTGGAAGAAGTGATTGACATTCTCCTGTAAATATTGAAGAAACTAAGGAAGATGTGTCATTGATTAATCTATATCATTTTAAACCAACAAACTGTTTTTTGTTAGATCTATAAATCATTTCTCCTCTCCTCTCCTCTCCTCTCCACCTCCCTGCCTCTGTGTTTTCTGAGATTTCAGGTAGAATCTTATGGAACTGTGAGATTCATCCATCAGTCAGTTCAGTCACTCAGTTGAGTCTGACTCTTTGCATCCCCATGGACCCAAAGCATGCCAGGCCTCCCTGTCCATCACCAACTCCTGGACTTTACTCAAACTCATGTCCATTGAGTCAGTGAGTTATTTCTCCACTGATCTCTAGTTGCATATTGGGCACCTACCGACCTGGGAAGTTCATCTTTCAGTGTCCTATCTTTTTGCCTTTTCATACTGTTAATGGGGTTCTCAAGGCAAGAATACTGAAGTGGTTTGCCATTCCCTTCTCCAGTGGACCACATTCTGTCAGAACTCTCCACCATCACCCGTCTGTCTTGGGTGGCCCTACACAGCATGACTCATAGTTGCATTGAGTTAAGACAAGGCTGTGGTCCATGTGGTGAGATTAATTACTACTCTTTAATGTTTCTTGTTAATGATATACATCTATATAAGTTTATGCCATGAATACATGCAACATATGCTAACTGTAAAAAATAGTCCCAAATTTTGCAGTATAAGAAGAAAAAAGCTAAAAAAGAAAACTTTTCTTTTATTAGGCCTTGTAATTTTTCTGTCCTTTCCTTTAACTGAATGAGTATATAAACATGTACTTTAGAAAAAAAAAAAAAAAACAGAATTGTATGGTATATATCTTTCTATACTTGGCTTTTGGACCTTGAAATATTTCCTGTGAATCTTTCTTTGTCTTTGTCTCTTTATTTCCTTTGATCATAGACAAAAGAAGACCCGTGGAACTATAAAACATGATTTCATAAGGAGAAGTTTGCATAGGGAGGCCTGAGTTGAATAAAATTCTGGCTTGAGGATTTGGGGGTTTTATAAGAAATGGGAGTTACCAATAATTCCTAGACTGGCAAAAAGCATTAAGCAACAGCATTTTAGATCAGTCTGGCAATGAGAGGTGAGATGAAATAGTATTTGTTATGATACTTGTTCATCCTTTTATGCACCGAGGATTGTAATTTTTAAAAAATAAGTAAACACAGTTGTAAACTGTGATTATGGCCATGAAAGTCACCCTTAAGTTTTGGTTTGTTTCTGGGAAAATTTGGGAAAATGCTCTCAGTTTTGAAAAACATCAGAAAATAACAAACTTTAATGTTCTCTGGAAGTTAGCTACCATTTCAGTCTTTTCTACAAGAGAAAGTTCAGCTGGGGAGTTTTCTGGGAAAGATCTTACTCTTCCTGGACCAATGAGTCCCCTGAGATGTCCAGTATGTTTACAGATGTTTACCATCTGAGTTCATGCTTTGGGGAAGTAATACACTTACATTTTGTCTGCTTATTTGACCTCATCCAAACATTAGGACGCTTTGTCCTCCCCAATGCTGTTTGTGGCCAATCACATTTTCTGCCTCTCCAGCCTCTCTCCATATCTCACTGCCTGTCATTCCTGATGAACATCAATAAAGGTAATGCCTTGTGTGCTGCGTGTAATGTTTGAAGAGGTGTATGTTACTCTGGTTACCTCTAACTGCGGAAGGGAAAGACTTGTGTGCACACCAGCTAATTGATGTCAAATCACATCAACTTGCAGTGTGGAGACAGGCACTGATCAGAGCGGCCCAGGATTGTCCCAGTCTCCACTCGATCAGAACCCAGCTGGTATTTCAAAGTTGCCACAATTTAGCATTGATGACCCCCACCCCCAGCTCCATACCAAAACAAATTTTGCTTTAAATTGCCTTAATCTTCAGATCAAAAACACTTCAGGGACTTGAACAACTGAGTCTATCTAATTACTGCAGATACCTTCCCCTTTTTGGCAGCTGAGTCTAGGAGGAATTGTGCCGAATGTCGAACTTAGCATGAAGGTTAATCATGACCCCAGAACAGCTGTGCCCCAACGGAGTCCCTTTCCACTGGCATATTTTTGTTAGGTGCCTTGATCCTCATGCACTCAAGCTACTTGTGTCTTAAACTTACAAGAAAAGAGGATAAATAAGTCACTTTGAAAGCAACCTCTTCATTTCAGAGTTTCCCTGAGAGAGCCTTGTGAAATTTCTACTTAGCACTCTCGGAAAATGTGATTTCTTATTGAAAAGAATGTCAAAGAATAGAGCCAGTGGTCTCAAGAGACAAATAATTTCCTCTCGAATTCTTGGAGTACCATCCCAGGAGCCTTTCTACCAGGAACACTTTCTCTAGGTTTCTTGGCTCCTTCTTAGGCTGCATGTCTCAGTTCCAAAGCACTCCTGACCAACTCCATCCTCTCTAATGCTCCTTGTCTTATCCTCTGCCACAAGAGAAGATATGAACAAAATAAGAGGGTTCTGCTTTGCTGCTTCATAGCATGTGTACAATCTTTAATTATTTTTGTTCATTCATTGTTCTAATTGTGTGTAATCTGTTTCCTTCACTGGGATGGGGAATTTGCCTGTATTGCTAACCGTGGACTGATCAGGGCGAAGCCAATGGTAAGTCGCCAATTAATGTTTAAGTAAAGGGGAAAAATAGTATAACTCAGCTCAGGTCCAGAGACCTCAGGCCAGGAAAGCTGGTGTAAGCTGCAGTCCGAATTTGAAAGTCTGAGAACCAGGAGAGTCAATATTTGAGGGCAGAAAAAGAGGGATGTCCCAGCCCAACCAAAAAGAACAAACCTGCCCCTCCCCTTCCTTTTTATCCTATTCAGTTCCTCAACAAATTGGATGATGCCCACCCCTAGCTGGTGATGTGGATCTTCTTTACTCATCTACTGATCCATATGCTACACTCTTTCTGAAACACCCTCTCTGACAGACTCAGAAAAAAATGTTTTACCACCTCCTTGGGCATCCCTTAGTCCAGTCAAGTTGACACATCAAAGTAGCCATCATAACTGATGTCAATGGAATCTCAGGACCACTTCCTCTTCTGATGCAGGCAGTCCTCTCTGCTGCCATTGGCCTGAAGACTATGCCTTTATCTAGTTTTGGATGATGAGATTAGGTGCAACTGTTTATGCTGTTAGACTTGTGAGTGGAAAATGGCCAAGCTTCCTTTTTATTGCTCAAGCATTTGTCATAAGTTTTATATAACAGAAAAAAAAAAAAAAAAAAAGCTAGCTGCAGGACTCAGGGATGACGCATCCAATAGGGAAAATCTTGGCAGCCAGTCCTGTGTGTGTGTGTTGAGAGGTGAAGGAGGGGGCAGAAGAAAAACAGGCTGGCTCTTCTTGAGCAAAATAGTCTAACTTCTGTTCTAATTTCACCATCGATGTGCAGCTTGCTGCATGGCCTCCTGTGTCAGGTTGGCTGCCAGCTTTAAACACCAGCTTTAATTAATTTAGTCAGAGATTTACAAGAAGAAAAATGAAAGAGAACTAAGCCAAGTGCTTAACTTTAATTCAAAACGAATTACCTGATTTCTTTTAAGGAAAAGCTCCTTAAGCTTCACAGAAGCATTGGCAGCTTTTTCTATTTTCAAAGAACATCTTAATACATGGTTATTTCCATGTGACTTTTAGAAGCTACAATTCCTTCAGTGTGAGCCTAAAAAGCTTGCATGAGGACTTTTTTGTTTTTAACTGCTGTGGAGATAGGAAGTGCTTCTTGGAAATACCAAAAACCCCTGTTCTGAGTAAGTGTTGCTTTAGGGCTGATGCAGCATGTTTTGAATTCTGTGTATGAGATGCTGGAATGCATTCAGATTAGAATCTACCATGGCAACCCCGAAGAGATGGTCTGAAAGGTACCTATCCAGTTTGCTCTGAGATGATCTGGAGGTACTTTGCTAGTTGTGGCATATAAAACTTGCTTGAGATACTTGTTGAAATGTAGATCACTTGGTCGCACTCCAGGAACTCTGATAGAGTACGTAAGCAAGGGCTTCCCAGATGGCACTAGAGGTAAAGAACCCATCTGCCGATGCAGGAGACTTAAGAGATGCTGGTTAAATCCTTGGGTCAGGAAGATCCCCTGCAGGAGGGTATGGCAACCCACTACAGTATTCTTACCTGATGAATCCCATGGACACAAGAGCCTTGTGGGCTACAGTCCATGTGTCAGAAAAGTAGGACATGAAGCAACTTAGCATGTGCAATGTAAATGAGGAAGTCCCCAAATTTTCATTTTTCAATATGTCAGAGCTTCATGATATGATGTATTTTAGAAACATTGCTCTTGGAGGTTAAAAGAAAACAATATGATACAATCCTTGGTGTGCTTAAATGTAGTAAGTGTATTACTGAACCTGCCTTCTAAATGGCCCCCAGTCAGGCAACTTCTCAACAAGTGGACTTTGTCTTTCTTCGACTTAAGACCTTCAATCACTCCCAACATCATTCAAGATTCCTTTCAAATGTCTTTGCTCAGCATTTGCTCTTCATTGTCCAGAACAATGACAATATTGTCACCCTGCTATATATTGTCACCCTGCTTATTTAACTTATATGCAGAGTACATCATGCAAAATGCCGAGCTGGATGAAGCACAAGCTGGAATCAAGACAGATGGGAGAAATATCAATAACCTCAGATACCCAGATGACACCACTCTTATGACAGAAAGTGAAGAAGAACTAAAAAGCCTCTTAATGAAAGTAAAAAAGGAGAGTGAAAAATTTGACTTGAAACTCAACATTCAAAAAACTAAGATCATGGCATCTGATCCCATCACTTCATGGCAAATAGATGGGGAAACAGTGGAAACAGTGACAGACTTTATTTTGGGGGGCTCCAAAATCACTTCAGATGGTGACTGCAGCCATGAAATTAAAAGATGCTTGCTCCTTGGAAGAAAAGCTATGACCAGCCTAGACAGCATTTAAAAAGCAGAGACATTACTTCACCGACAAAGGTCCATCTAGTCAAAGCTATAGTTTTTCCAGTAGTCATGTATGGATGTAAAAGTTGGACCATAAAGAAAGCTGAGTGTGGAAGAATTGATGCTTTTGAACTGTGGTGTTGGAGAAGACTCTTGAGAGTTCCTTGTACTGAAAAGAGATCAAACCAGTCAATCCTAAAGGAAATCAGTCCTGAATATTCATTGGAAGGACTGATGCTAAAGCTAAAACTCCAATACTTTGGCTACCTGATGTGAAGAACTGACTCATTGGAAAAGAACCTGATGCTGGGAAAGACTGAAGGCAGGAGGAGAAGGGGACAACAGAGGATGAGATGATTGGATGGCATCACTGACTCAATGGCCATGAGTTTGAATAAGTTCTGGGAGTTGGTGATGGACAGGGAGGCCTGGCATGCTGCAGTCCATGGGGTCACAAAGAATCAGACACAACTGAGCAACTGAACTGAACTGAAACGTCCACAACACTGCTTTATAAATAGAGTGTGTTAAACCTGCAGATTACTGGCTACACTGAATCATATTTCCAGGACCTGGCCAAGAAACTTCCTTAGTAAATTCCCTAGGTGATTTTGATATATATCAAAGTTTCTATTTGAGATTTTCTCTGGTCTGTTTCCCACAATTGATTGCATGCATTTTCTGTAGCAACCACACTAATTAGCTTAACATTTCTTCAATATCTCAGACTGTTTCAAGTCTTCTGGGATGTCCCACCATAACTCCCAACCAGGTAATTCTTCATGTCATTCACAAACTGAGCTGAGCCCCCATAACCTCTAGGAAGACTTTTATGCCTCTCCAGTCCGAAATCCATGCATCTCTTCTGTGTTCTCATAGCACCCTCTAAATATCTCCAGCTAAAACTTATCCTATTGGATAGACATCATCAGTTTACTCAGAATTCCTTGAGATCCCAGAGCATATATCATTTACATGTATCTGAATCACCAATAATCAACACAGAGATTGTATGCATATGCAAGTGTTTAGTTTAATGGCTGTGAAATGAATGAACTATAACTATAATGCAGAACAGTAGACCAATAGCTATACATAGAAAGATGTAGTTTTACATATAAAAATTATTTTTGACTGTAAAAGTATTTTAATAGGATGGAATTGATTGGAAATGATTATTTGAAAGTGGTGCACATCGAGCCTGACCTTGACCAAAGTATATCATGAGAAGAAAAGGACCAGTTGGCATAATCAATGGGAGGAAGGTTGAGGAGTCTAGCATGTGGATATCCCAAGAGCTAAGTTTAAATAAAGTAGAGAGGTCAGAATTTGGAACAGAGAGTCAAAGGTCTAGAAGACTTTATTTAGACCGTGGATGCTGAGGATGCTGGTTTGCTTTAGAAGTCTTAGTTTCTGCTCTGAGAATGTCATCTGAAGATTAGCCTTATCTGTGCAGCCTTAGCTCACAGGGTACTTCACATGAACTGTATGATTCCTGGGCAGAAATCAGTGACAATGATCTATTATCCTATAAATCTTTCCTTTTCCTCTTGCTCACCTTGAGGTAACTCAGCTCCATGATTTATAGCTGCTTTTTCTGTAGAATGTCAAGGAAAGATGTCAGACTATGATGATTTCAGTTTGTTTATACTGTAAAGAAAGCAATTATCTTGTTCAGAAGAATGAGAGAGGGATTGGAAGAGAGATGGATAGGAGAGGCAGAGATAAAAGTAATGAGAGAAAGAGAAGTTTAACAGACTCTCAGCAGTATTTATTTTAAGCATGTTTACTTCTTAAAGAAAATTACGGGTTCATGTCTTTCACTTTTCATTGAGAAACCCAAAACTTTGAGATGAGAAGTTTGAGAGGGAAAGAGTAGATTTTGAAGAAAGAAAAAAGTACAGTAAAGATGATCAAGTAAATTAGCAAGTGAATCTATAAGTTAAAGGTGGATTATTTCCCATTTTTCTCATTTCTTCTGTAGATCCGTGGTACCATTCTGCATCTTTGATTGTGTACCAACTTAAACTGCTTGATTTCTTGTGCCACCCCCTCAAATTCTTCATATCATTGTTTCTGCCTTCTCTCTAGGATTTCTTCTGCCAGGATCTCTCAATCAAAGCTCTCCATCAGACCACTGATAGATCACACCGTTCTAAGCAGCACTGATTATTTGGACCTAACCTTACTGTTGGGCTTCCCAGGTGGCTCAGTGGTAAAGAACCAGCCTGCCAATGCAGGAGACATGGGTTCAATCCCCGGGTTGGGAAGATCCCTTGGAGAAGGAAATGGCAACCCACTTTAGTATTCTTGCCTGGGAAATCCCATGAACAGAGAAGCCTGGGGTCACAAAAGAGTCAGAAATGACTTAGCGACTAAACAGCAATGCAAAACAGCAACCTTATTTTTAGATTAGGTCTTAGTTTTAGATTAGATATAGCAAAACTGAGATTTCTGAGGGTCATAAATGTTGAATTTCATGGTAAATTAGAAGATTAAGAAAAAAATGAGATATCAACTAGCTTTAGCAAATAATCCTTGAAATTCTGCAGTGCTGGATGGAAGACCATCTGGCTTATAGAATAGACTTATAATAGGTAATGGGTTAATATTCCTTTTCAAGCCTTCTTCTATATCTTGATTCCAATCTGTCATTCCCCTGTTCATCCAGGTCTGAAAACTTGAAATCCATTTTGGTATTCTGTTAACCTATCCAATTTGTCACTCAGTTTTGTCCCTTTCAGCCTCTCCAAAGCTGTTCAATTCAAGTCTCTCCTCTTCCCTTTAGACTTTCATTGAGGTCAATGCAGATGCCTTTTGACAGTTCTCCGTGCCCTCTGTTCCTCTGCCTCCACTATTCCTTTCCCCCCACTGTTCCTAGACTTATATTTATTAATATATAAGTATGATTATGCTATAGCTTTTAATGTTTTCCCATAATAAGCCATTTTCATGGTCTTAAGTTTTAGTCTTGAGGATCTAGTCTTTGTACCTACCCAGCCTCAAGTTTCTTTTTCCTCCTTATCACGTACCCTCCTCTTTGTGGCCAGAACTACCTACAGATCTTAGACTGTAACAGGCTCTCTTGTCTGCAATATTGTCCTCATACTGTTACAATTATTTGCAATGTGCAAGTCGATCCTCATTTGGCCAATGCCTAGGCATCCTGCAGGATTTAGTTCCTCCAGGAATCCTTTGGGTAACACCACCTCTGATTGGCTTTCATCTGTGCTCCAAGGGTACCCTGAGCTAAGAATATTCGGAAATTATCACATCAAACTAGAGTTGTCTTTTGTCTGCTTCCTTTACTGTCTCCAAGTTCCTTACAGGCCTGTCTTTCCCCTCTGTATGCCCTGTGTCTAATAGAATGACTTGCCCGTTTGTAGTGTGTTGCCTAGAATCCTTTCTTTCAGAAATCACATAGGTGTCATTTTATATGATTCTGGTATGTCTGATCTTGGGCCCTTTAAATTTAGTGATGGACATAAGACCAGGCCAGGTTAATCAGTTGCTTCCCCAAGACTGTTATGAGAGGGCTTTGGAAAAGACATGCTCCTCTTCTAGACTCTAAAGGTTTAAGGACATCTAAGCTGAACCTCTGATGGCTATTTTCCCCTTTTGAATGGAGAAAACTGTCTTTAATAAGACAATGAGGCCCATACTCCAAAATAAATAGAACCTGCAATCACAGGAGTTGAGAGAAACAGAAAGAGACAGAGAGCATTTGAGCTTTTTATTCAAGACCCTATATGGAGGCATAGATGAGATTATCCCATATCCCTATTTGTCTTAGTTATATAAGCAAATAAACACTTCAAATACTGTAGTTAGAAAACAAAATAAATGAAGAAATCTATTAATGTTTATAGAATGGATGAATTAAAAAAAAAAAAAAAACTATCTTTCATAAGGTGAAGGGAGGGGAAAGACAGAGAGGGTTAAGAAAAATTAGGGCATCAGAAAGCATATGGTAGTCAATTAGGATAGAATCCACACCCTAGGATAGCTTCTAACACAGGCAGAAGGATGGTGCACACACAGAGGGAAAGGACATGCATAAATCAGTGGCTCATGGACTGAGGATTTATTGCTGAAGAGACCCAGAGCAATCTGCGCGGCATGAGGTTCTGGGCATGAGATTCAGTGCTTACAAACTGACAAGTCAATCATTCTTCTGAAACAGGGAAAATTAGGATTTAGCATCATAAAATGCAGTTAGTTAATTTATCTCATAGTTTCATTTATTGCATGTGCCTAATTTAGGGTTAAATTTGTAACGTCTCTGTAGAAGTGTATCCTGACAGATATATATCTAGAGTCACACTTTTGGTCAAAGGACAAAATGATGAAACCCGCCAGGAATGGGCTCAGAATACAGTTAGCCTAACCAGGTCCCATTGGGCACGATGAGGAAAATGTTGTAAAAAGGGGGCACAGACATTACACTCAGAAGCTAACTTCAGTTTCTGACCCTCTGTGACTGAAGACAGCTGAAGGAAGGCCATAGCCACAGTGCAAGCAAGGGACAGCACCAGCCATGGGAACTGTGTCCTGTGTCTGCCCTCCACATGGCAGTTCTGGGAATTCATATTCACTCCCTGACTCTGTCAGCTTAGATTCTGTACACACAGAGGATAGGAAAACCCTTTTTCCCCCAATAAAGTTGACGATAGATAATGCAAATGAGTTGGTTCTAGCAGATTCTTACTCTGCATGTGGAAGTCAGTTTCTATCTTAGGACAACGATGTGAAATGTGCTTACAAATCACATAGGGATTCTAACTCTAACCATGATTCGCTTGGTTACAGAACTAGTTATATGACTAGCAGAAATACATATCTTTTCCACTAAGAACTAATCATGCAAAAAGGGGATATCTCTGAGGGACCAAAAAAAAAAAAAAAAGGTAGTTCCATAAGTAAAGAGCAAATTAATTCACTTTTAAAAATCATAAAATCTTCCATCATCAGCTTGAAAAACATAGTAAGGAATATGAGCATTTGTTTATTAAAAGGGAAAAGAAATAAGTGAATTTTTCTAATGTATGATCAGTTGATCCAATGAGGAAGAAAGAGGGTCCTGAAACAGAAAAATATTTGAAATTTGTCAAAGTTTTAAGTGACAAAGGTATAGCCATTCCCTTCTCCAGGAGATCTTCCCAACCCAGGGATGAAACCTGGGTCCTCTGTATCTCCTGCATCGCAGGCAGATTCTTTACTATCTGAGCCACCAAGGAAAGTGCCATTAAGTATCTGACACTTGTCTAGTATCACCCATTTCCTGGGGGAGAAAAACAAGCCAAGAGTAACAACCACTACTCCACAGATAAAGTAAAAATAAACAAAATTTTAGCATACAAAGAGAGCAAGTATTTTATTTTCAAACATATTTTAACTTTTCCCTAAATTTAAAATCTGTAACTATTTATTATTTTCATATTTTCAAGGGAGAAAAACAAAATGTTTTCCCATTTACTAAAATATTCTACAATATATACAGTTGTGAAGATAAAGTTATTTTCTCATCAGGCAATCCTCGCGTCTTTTAGAATTTTTAGGATCTTAGCACGAAAGACTCATTTCATTATTATCATCCATGGGTGTAAATGGTTTCACACACTTGTCCATCACCCACATGATAGAATTTTGAGAACCACAATGTTGATATCTGTCTTGTAAACTGAAGGGAATGGAAGGGATCTCTTGTGATGGTAAAAGGCCCCTACCACTCTCCAAACAGCACCAATTCAGATCTTCTCAAATTCTTTCTCTAATGAGGTACTGATCATTTAACTTGCAATTTGTTCTTCATAAAAATCTCTTTATTTTGCAGATGTTTGGAAAGCTCTATGTCATCCTCCTTCAGGGAAATAAGGTTTGGAAATTTACTGCTAAGTGTAGATAAAAAACTCCTGGAGATTTTGCTTTCGGATATACTAGTGCTTGGAAGGCCAAGTCTGTCTTGGCAGTGGCTGCATTTAGTAAAGCTTCACTTTTCCCAGAAGGTGACTGTGCTCTGAAGGAGACATTAGACAAAATATTTTTATAGCATCACAGTGTGCATGTATTCCTCATACATTGGTCTCTTCCTATCTGCCACTAAGATAACACAAGATCTGAACCCCACCCAACTGATATTATCTGTTACTTCTCCCTATGAGACTTCCCTCACAGCTCAGTTGGTAAAGAATCCACCTGCAATGCAGGAGACCTGGGTTCAGTTCCTGGGTTGGAAAGATCCCCTGGAGAAGGAAATGGGAACCCAGTCCAGTATTCCTGCCTGGGAGATCCCATGGACAGAGGAGCATGGCATCTATCCTTGGGGTCTCAAGAGTCAGACACGACTTAGCAACCAAACCACCACCACCACCTCCCTACCTGGAGGAGGGCATGGCATCCCACTCCAGTATTCTTGCCTGGAGAATTCCCATGAACAGAGAGGAACCTGGCAGGCTAGAATCCATGGAGACTGGCAGGCTACAGCCCATGGGGTTGCAAAGAGTTGGACACGACTGAACACTAATCACAGCACAGCACCACCTCCCTATGAAGATTTCTTTCTGTTCACTATTTTAACATGTGAACACCACCTCCAGTCCTGTCATTTTCAAGCCACGGAGATCTGCCTTGCCTTCCGAAGAGTTCAAAATGTGTTAGATGAATGCTAAAACAACCGGAAAATATTTAAAAGCTTTCTGTGTAGGTATATGTACATGGAGCGTGTGTGTGTGAGGGGGCGGGGCTGCTTCAATTCTCTCTGCCATTTAAGTCATTGCAACCTTTGAATGACAGCTAGAAGTATGACAGAGAACATTTGCTAGGAGTGAGAGCTGAATTACACTACTTTGTGGGTAGAGTTACAAGGCACACGACAATCATTAGAAATCACTGCAAGGTGTGATTTTTAGGTGTGTACGCATAAGCATACATGATTTAGCACTGGAGCTAGTTGGCATTTACCTTTATTCCATCTGCATGTGTATTTTGCTCTGTAGGAAACCTGGAGGACAAAACATTACCACTAATTTGTTAACATTATTGTGATTCGTGCTGCAATACATAGAGTGAGAGCAAGCTTCATTGTTGAAGAAAATTCATCATTTGTACAACAGGTGTTTGAAGAAAATTCATCATTTGTACAACATTTGTAACAAGAGGTGCTCAAGTTTAAATGCCCAGAGCCATAAGCTGAAGGTAGATCCTTATCTCTGGTGTGGGCATAGCCTCTCCCTTACCACATAAATGAGCACTCACTGTGTCCACCGCTTCTTCTCTATTCATGGTCACTTCAATCCAATGAGGGACTGTGTGGCTGGATTATCTATCAAAAAGTCCCTAACTGTTTTTTTTTTTTAAGATGTTGCCTTTATGAATAATCCCAATAAATATGCCTTAATAATTAATTTTCAGCCATTTAACATAAAAAGATGTCATTAAAATTAAATTAGATGTCTAGCCTCAGATCTTAATGGAGCTTATTACCCCCCAAATGCAAAATCCACTTTCAATTAGAACACTTTGCAGCTATAAATGTAATAATAATTGCACCACCAACCCACTTATATGTCTCTCCGATCATCCTGAACATGTCTCTCATCTTGGCACTGTAGGAAGTCTTTGTGTTGGCAGGATATTAGCGAAGCGTGTTGCAGTTAGCACTAATTAATTCATGTTGGTCTCTTCACGATCTAATGAAACAAAATTAAACCTGTATTTTGTTCGTTTGGTTCACAGTTTCCAAATGAGACACCCAATGGAGACTTTGTGAAGGGCATGCAAACTCGGCATAGTTAGTTCTTTGTGGCTTCTCTAATTTTTCCAAAGGGAAAACTCTAAATACCATGCCAAAAGCAGTGGTAATGATTATATAACAAAAGCAGAATGAATTGTCAGAGTGGCTAAGATTTTTCAGAACCTGTTTCTAGCTATGAATTTAGAACGAGGCAGTAGTTTCTCCTTAGAACTGACATTTAAGGAATTAAATTAAAGCACACAAATTCTTCAAGGATTGTGTCTTTGTATAATACGGGAAAGGTAATATCTACACTGCCAAAATCATTTGGAAAATGGAATAATTATTCAAGTAATTTAAAAATCTGACTTTTATTGTGAGAATTTGCAAACTTCATATACATTTGGACATCACGAAGGCAATATTTGCCATTTTTATTTGCTTGATTTTTCATTTTTATTTGGTTAAGGGAGAACTTTCTTGGAAATATTATTTCAAATATTTAGAATATTATTGGGTATTGCAAAAGTTAAGTTGGTTATAATTTTATAGATTTACATACACATTAGATCCTGCAAAATGTAGTCAAAAGACAAGTTAAAGTCGATTATTTTTCCCTGTTTATTTTTACCAAGCATAATTGTATATATAGTTTGGAAACTGCTCTGTAATATTTCCCAAGTCACTTTCTGGCTATATTTTTCTGCTTTTTCTCATTAAAAATGAGCATGTTGATTACATGATCTCTTAAGACTAAAGTTCAAAATTATATAATTTAAAATGCAGCCAAATAATAAATAGCCAAAATTTTATTCAGAGGAAAATTCATAATCCTATAGGTTTAGCACTTGTTACTAAAGGGCATAAAAATTGCTAATATTTATATCACATTTATTGTGCATTGATAAGAAATTTCTGATTCTATACAGAAATTCCTTTAGACAAGAAGAGTAGGCTGCTTCTTAAACCACAGGCCCAAGTGCAATGCCCAGACAGTGAATCAAGAAGAAAGAAAGGAAAAGATGGACGATGGACTATCATCTGAGATGGTTGGAAATAACCAGATTTAAGCAAATAGTGCCGATTTTGAGGCCTTGTCCCTGGACAACTGTCAAAAACTTGTATATAAGATAATTTTTGCCATCAAAAGTCTAAACATTATAGTGTATAAACATTGACTATTTTCTAGAAATAAGGATGTGTGATATTCATATTGCGTAGAGAGTTCAGAATATTATTGGGTATTGCCTATCACCTCCAGTCAAGCACAATCCTCTATATTTTTTATAATGAGTCCACCGTCTTATTCAGTGTAATGACATTACTCCCTTCCCATGACTAATGTAGGAAGTCACAAAGTTATTTTTGCTTCTTCTTTTTCTCTAATTTCTCACATCTCATCACTCACCAAGAGCTTTTGTCTGTATAGACATTTTAACTTCTAAATCATTTTTATGACAACTTCTATCCTGTTTTGGTCTCAAAACTTTTCTGTCATATAAGAGATCAGTACTGGTATTGTTAAATATTTAATTGCTCATAAATAAAAATAAGACTCTAAAATGTAGTGATTTGTGTCATATCACATTTGATATCAGATAAGAAATTTGGATCCAGGCTGCAAACTCCTTATGCATGACCTGAAAAGGTTTCTAATGCTTTTTATTTCTCCCATCTGCTAACCTACAATTGCTAGTTTTCCTGGGACTCTATTAAGAACTTCAGATGCTCTGAGAATAGGAACAAATATAAGGCCATAAGTAATTCAAAACAAAAATAAAACCAAACCATAAAATAAGATGAAAGAAGGCAAATATAGACCTAAGCTTATCTAGGAAGTTTTAATGCTTAAAATATTGAATATTATATTGTTTTTATCTTTGCCTCATTTATTTTATATTCCTGTTTTACTGGTACTATAAGAACAGGGTTCTTGCCTGGAAAATCCCATGGACGGAGGAGCCTGGTAGGCTGCAGTCCTTGGTGTCACTAAGAGTCGGGGACGACTAAGAGACTTCATTTTCACTTTTCACTTTCATGCATTGGAGAAGGAAATGGCAACCCACTCCAGTATTCTTGCCTGGAGAATCCCAGGGACAGAGGAGCCTAGTGGGCTGCCGTCTATGGGGTCGCAGAGAGTCGGACACGACTGAAGTGACTTAGCAGCATATATACACACACACACACACACACACACACATGTATGTCTTCCCAGGTGGCACAGTGATAAAGAATTCACCTGCCAAAGCAGGAGATGCAAGAGATGTGGGTTTGATTTCTGGGTTGAGAAGATCCCCTGGAGTAGGAAATGGCAACCCACTCCAGTATTCTTGCCTGGAAAATTCCATGAACAGAGAAGAAGCTTGGTGGGCTACAGTCATTGGGTTGCAAAGAATCAGACATGACTGAACACACACACACAATACATATTAATATGTAATTATTTTATATATTATATGTGTACGTGTGTGTATGTAAGAAGTTTTTACACATATGAACTCCTTTGATATCTTCTGTATTTCTCTCTGACTCTCTCTCTTCCCCCTTCTCGCACATAAACACAAAAACAGCGTGCAATTTACCAGAATGTTTTGTCAAATTCTCAGGTGGCATTTTCAAAGCCACCGAATTCCTTTATCATCACTTGTCATATATGTTAAGAAAAAGTCTTAAGTCCCTAGAGAAAGAAGCCTTAGACAGCTGGATTTTCCTAAACAGAAAAGTTCTGTTGGAGGTTGGTCCAATTCAATATTTTTACTGCACACTCTCCAAGGACTTAATTTTCACTTAAAGATAGAAAAGGTTTGGAAATTTCAGTCTCAGTTGCTTCATCAAGTGTGTGCATTGCGTGCTAAGTTGCTTCAGTCACGTTCGACTCTTTGTGACTATATGGACTGTAGCCTTTCAGGCTCCTCTACTTATGGGGTTCTCCCAGCAAGAATACTGGAGTGGGTTGCCATTTCCTCCTCCAGAGATCTTCTGACCCAGGAATCAAACCCTTGTCTCTTGCCTCTCCTGCATTGCCAGGCAGGTTCTTTACCACTAGCGCCTCCTGGAAAGCTTCAAGTAGTTGCTGTTAATTTCCAGAGGGAAGGTTAGAACTAATTTCCAAAATTCAGCAGCTCTTTACTGAATGCCTTGGGTATCCAGTACTGTGCTGAACATGTTGATGGATAATGAAACAGGCAAGAGCTCTTTTGGACTTACAGTACAGTCATGGAAACCAGATTTCAAGCAAAATGAAAACAGTAGAAAGCAATGAGAAATAAAAAATGATAATCATCATCATAATCATCATCAAGAAATAAAAAATGATAATGATAAATTTTAATTATATTGACTATTTTACTAATATGAATTCAGAGAAAGAAGATGCTAGGGATTATAGTTAATAATCAAGGAATCCCTCCAAAAGGACTTTTACAAAGGCAGCCATGCTCACTCTTGTTCCTGCACAGTATACTGTGATTATAATAAACCAGGCATTTTAAATTGTCTATTTGTGCAAGTTACTGTGCACACTGGATTTGATCACCATCATTATAGAATCAGTATTACCTACCCACATAAAGCAAACACCAATAGAAAAGTATATTGCAAATCATCAAATCAAGAATCTATAAAATTATGGCCTCTAGGTCAAGTGATATTTCTTAAACCTTCAGACTAGATGATTTTCATGACCCATAAAGGTCCTCCTGTATGGCCAGTGAGTGTGCCTGTCTCCCTGGTAGGGGACCAATTTATTACCATTGCTCAGATTTCCATTTACTCTCTGAAGTAGAAGAAGTATATATGATCAGGCTGGCTACTTCTCATAGAGTGGGTTCCATCTCCCCCAATGTCTCTAGCAGCCTGATGAACTGAAATGTAGATGCTTGAATAGGAGTCTGGGAAACCAACTACATGAGAAACGAATTCAATTGTATTCTATTTGACAGAACTGACTTTACTTATCTATGGAACTCATCTCAGATGTGGAAACAGGAATTGGTTAATTCTGCCATCTTCAAATAGATGTAAAGTTATTTCATGCAACCAAGTGAAAGAGAGTAGAGGGTTGTGGTGCTGGCCAAATGCTCCAGGACCTGGATTCCAAGTGCCTCTTGTTTTCACTGTGTGGTTAATCTAAATAGGAGGATGTTTATCACCTGAGAACTTACTAGAAGTACAGACGTTTAGATTCCACTTCACCTCTATTGAAACAGAATTTGCATTTTACAAAATCCTCAAGGATATTGTATGCATGCTTAGGTTTCAGAAGCCCTGCACTAGTGAACATCTAAACCCATGCCTTCATGAACTTACTATCTAGTATGGAATATGGACAAGAAAAAGAGTTATAAGAATACTCATAACAATAGCTGACATTTATTGAGCAATGATTATCAGGCATTTTTCTAAGCATTAAATTTTTGCTCATTATGTTAACATGTTTAGCCTTTATTTTAAACTAATGGTATAGTACTATCATTCTCATTTTACAGGTAAAGAAATTGAGGCAATTATATTTTAACCAGGGGTAGGGTTAGTAGCAAATGATGATGTTGAGGTTAAAACTGAGGATTATTAGGTACATAGTGACCTCCTAAACTCCTACATTCTATTACTAATTTCCTAGAGAACAAAATCAGGCCTTTGACTGAAAGAACAAATAGCTCAGGCTTCCCAGAGAGGTCATGAGTAAGGTGAGATACAGGAATGAGGAATAATTAGCCAAAGCAGCAGTGTCCCTTTGACAGGAACCAGTCCTTCCTTTGTTCTACTGACTCAGTTGACCAGTTCCAAAGTCTGTCCCTTAGCCACGCCAAGGTTATTTCTCTTACATCTTCTCTTTCATCCTCTCTACTTGTGAATAGGACCACCCTTTTCTCAATCTGTCCCTCTTTTCTCCTGTCTTCTCAGGAATGCTTGTTCCCAGCGTCAGGATAATGATTTAAATCTCTTAAGCATGTGCAATCTACGTCTGTGAGCTTTCAATTTTACCCTGGCAATATTTACACCTTTGAATGAGAGAACCCTTTCAACTTAAATGTTGGCCCGACAAGGCACATCTCTAGACAATGATCAATGAAATGTACTCACTGCTTCTCAGATTAACATGCTTTCCTTGTGAGATCTGCCTTTTTTGGAGTAATCAATAGTTTGTTTAAAAAGGAATAAACACATTTTATATTAGCACTCCCAGAAGGAATGCCTCCAAATGAGGGAACTGAAAAAAAGAGAGCTGTTTGCTGGGATCAGATCCTGGGTCACAATGGCTCAGAGGCCTGTCTTTTACACTCTGGCCTTTCCTTTAACAAGTCTGACGTGCCTCAGCCTCTTCTGATTACAATAATTGAAATTGATCTGGCTTTAAAAATGAGTGATTCCTACAGACATGTGAGAATTGTCCTCAAAATAATTTGGTTACTATGGAAAGGCTTCGTTTCTCTATTTACCTTCTCCCCCTTCAGATCAGAGGAACTCTAAAATGTGCTCACCCAACCCCAGTCTCTTTCAGCATGTTACATTGGGTTTAATGTCCTTGAGAACTTGAGGTATGCAGAACATGCCAGGCACATAATTGTACTCAGTGAATGAAAGCTTGTGTTCATCCTCATGCAGCCCAATAGAACACTCAGCCTTGGTTATCCTTGCCAGCCTAAAAGAGTAAACCATCTCCAAGTGATCCTTCCTTGGATTCACACGGCAACATGTTAGTGTTTTTGTTGTCATTACTGTTGTTGGTTCACTTTGTGAATAAAGTTTTCTGCCTTAGAACATAGGCCTATATCCAGGCTCCAAATCCTAATAAAATAGGAAACTGACCGGACAATAAAGATTGGTAAGTTATTTCATATTAGCAGGGAAGTAATTCGTCAGTAAATATTAATAGGACAATGGATTATCAAATTATAAATAGGGTGATTTCTAACTCATAACATAATCTAGAATTATTTTTAAAAGTTAAAAATAAAGCCTCAAATGAACCAGAATAATAAAATACAGATAGCATTTATCTGATTTCTGGGTGGGGAAGATTTTTAAAATAATGTATGCTAAGGGAAGGTATGTGAAGATAAAGTCCAAGAATAGGGGTTCTGGCTTCAGACAGATCTTCAGAAAGCCAGACCTACCTCCTATTGACTGTACAACATTTGGAGTGACTGTTTAGTCTTTGTAATCTTAGTTTTGGAATTAGTAAGATGGTGCTATAATAATATTAACTTCATGTATCTCTTTTTTTTTATTTAATTGACCTATACTTGATTTATAATGCTGTGCTGATTTCTAACATACAGCAAAGTGATTCTTTTGCACATATATTCTTTTCCATATTCTTTTCTACCATGATTTATCATGGGATACTGAATATAGTTCCCTGTGCTCCAGAGTAGGACCCTGTTGTCCACCCATCCTGTGTGTAACATTAGCATATGCTAATCGCAAACTCCCAGTCTATCCCTCCACCACCCCCACGGCCCCATTGGCAATGGCAAGCCTATTCTCTCTGTGTGTGAGTCTCTTCTATTTTGTAGATTAGTTCATTTGTTCTATTTTAGACTCCACATATAAGTGATACCATGCGGTATTTGTCTTTATCTCTCTGACTTAGTATGATAATCTCCAGGTCCATCCATGTTGCTGCAAATGGCATTATTTCATTGTTATTTTATGGCTGAGTGATAGTCCATTGTGTGTATATGTATCTGTTGTGATAGTCCATTGTGTGTATATGTATCTGTTGTGATAGTCCATTGTGTGTATATGTATCTGTTGTGATAGTCCATTGTGTGTATATGTATCTGTTGTGATAGTCCATTGTGTGTATATGTATCTGTTGTGATAGTCCATTGTGTGTATATGTATCTGTTGTATAAAAATCTTCTTTATCCATTCATCTGTTGGTAAACAGTTAGGTTGTATCTATGTCTTTGTTGTTGTGAGTAGTGCTGCTATAAACACTGGGATGCATTTACTTCATGTATTTCTTACAGTTAAAAAAGTAAAGCATGTAAACAGTTCAGTACATTATCCCACATATAGTGAATGTAAATAAATATCACTGTCCCATCTCACTTTTTAAAATGATTATATGTCAGTTTATCTAAAATTACTAAGAATAATTCAAATAATTCAAGAATAATTCAAAAACAAATGTCAGCTAGGCATGGCATTTGATACAGATCATTTTTCAATGTATATGCCTTGTATTTTTTCTTTTTATGCTTTAAGGTTTTGTACTTTCCAAATTTTACTCAGTCTTTTTAATCAACATATAAGACTGAAGATTATAGCATAAACATGTTGCCCTAGAGAAGCTTCATGCAGATAAGAGAGGATTGTGCATAATCTTACAGTGGGAAAATCATTATCTGGAATGAAATTTAGTGATGTTGACCTTGTCTAACACCAATATTCTGTTTGAGGATCTTTCTAGTATAGATCATAGAGTTTTGAGAGAGGGTGGGTTGTGAAATCTCTAGTTTTTGCAGATCTACAATGTTGGCTCCTCTTGGTGGTGACCTCTAATATAAAGAAGGATTGGAGAGTCATATAATGTACAGCTGGAAGGTGTCTGAGAGATCAGCTTTCTCATGACCAGCTTCATTAACAGAAATTTATTTTCAGGACCTCTCATTCTTTATCTGAAACTGTCCCCATGCCTAACACACTGACACAAGAAAGTCACTCAGTAATACTGCTGAATGATTCAATAGAATTCTTTCCTTCAGTGGCATTTGTCTACAGACTATTCTATTAATATTTTCCCTGGGCTTCCCAGCTGGGAAGAGACTAGTGGTAGAGAATCCACCTTTCAATGCAGGAGGCATGAGAGATGTGGGTTCAATCCCTGGGTCGGAAAGATTCCCTGGAGTAGGAAATGGTACCCTAATCAAGTATTCTTGCCTGGAAAATTCCATGGGTAGAAGAGCCTGGCAGTCTATAGTCAACAGGGTCACAAAGAGTTGAACATGACTGAGCACTGTACTTTTCCCTGAATATGTTGAAATCTGCTTTTCCCAGATGTCGAATATAGATTTGTCTCCTTTAGTTTTTTCCCTACCTTTTTATGGTACTTTCTCAAAATATCATACCTTTACCTCTGAAATCACCAGCTTGTTCTTTCCTGTTAGTCAAAATTATGAGGGAAATAGCAGCTAACTCATTTATCAGATAATTTATTCACCAAATGCATCCATTGTGTCCTGACACTTTGCAAATGGGTAAGAGATGAGACTAGGTGTTAAGACTAAAGTATAGGCGAAAATACATATATTTAGTAATTATTAAAATATAGATGGTAATTGAATATAAATCTTGTACAATTAGAGGAAAGGATGCTAAAGGAAATATAATACCAGAAAAATTAAATGCTCAGAAATATACATTTTCTATACTACTTGTTCATTCTTAATCATAGAGATTAGAATTGGAAGAAATATATCATATTTTCCAATTTTCTGTTTTGAACAAGTAATGTGGTCTTGTGTTTCTTGGTTTCTGTTTCATCTTGTTTCCTTAAGTTTTTAAATATTTGTTTGTTTCTTTATTATAGGCACTTCCAGGACAAAATCTTGTGATTTATTATAATTTCAACAATTTTCAATATGGTATTGTACTGATAACAGGTACCCATAAAATAGTTGATTGCTAATTAAATGGATCAATTGTATTATATGTCAGGATTCCTAGAAAATCTGGAACACATTTGTCTTTACCCATATCTCATACCTATGTGGGCAGACAAACATTTCCTTGTATATTTTTAAACCAGATTATAACAGTGAGTTTTCTGCCCAAATGTCTTCCAATGCCTCTACCTCAGAGATAATAGATATTGTGGGAGTAGATGAATATTATTACTAGAGGTAAAATAAAAAATATTAGGAGTATCTTATGTGAAGAATCTGAAAGGTTATTGCTTTCCTTCATTACTAGTGGGTCAGAAATCCAAAGATGAGGATATCGTAATTGTAATAGTCTAATAATTGGTAAGTGGGAGGCACTTAGAAAAAATAGACTAAAAGATTCCACTTTTAGCAGGGAATTAAAACAACAAATGAACCTTTAAGGAATAAGCAAGTTAAAAAGCCAGAAACTGTGTCTTTTTATCTTAGACTAATATCCTATGATACATTTACCAAAAGGAAAAAGTCTTCTGGGATATTACGGAGCACAGTGCCCTCCAGCATTTAGTTTTACTTGTAGTCAAGTCAGTAGATCTAATTATTGTTCTTTGGTATTTTCAGATGTAGTGGAATTGTTTCTAATACTTTCACTGTTACATAAAGAGAGTAGCATTTAGTGCCATTCAATGCTTTGAAAATAAGGGTTAAAAATGTATTTAAATGAAGTGGGTTTGAACTAATCCTCTCAGAGGAGCTGTGCTATTTACAAATGTTTCAGCTCTCTCTTCACTTTTATTATTAATAATATTTTCTGCTTATATCTTTTTAAACCTCTTATAATATTTTAAAAATGTTAAATTTCTAGCTCCCAACATCCTTATATTTATTTTATATGTTTTAACCTGAAGCTGCTGGAAATGAATAGAATAAATATTATAACACTTCAACACAGTGAGGAGAAGGACCAGATGCAAGAGGATGACGTCCTTATCATTGCTGCATGATTTGACATCACCTTGTTCAGAATCATTCAAAAATGACAGAGAAACTCCAGACAAAGCACTAAGCCCAAACTAAGCATGGGAAAATGTTTGGGTACAGGTATAGGCTGACTCTGGGACAATCTGGGAAAATAAATCCCAATACCATAATTCTTGTATTTACACGGAAGGTCTTCAGAGATAAAGGAAGAGTTTTGAGGCAAGCAGAAGCCTTGGATTACTGGATTATTTTATCAAAGGGCTAAGAATAGCCATACCCACTCCAGTGTTCTTGCCTGGAGAATCCCAAGAATGGGGAAGCCTGGTGGGCTGCCATCTATGGGGTCGCATAGAGTCAGACATGACTGAAGTGACTTAGCAGCAGCAGCAGCAAGAATAGCCATGAGCTTCTGAGAATAAGAATGTGTAGTTTTGATAGAGTTCTAATGTTGTCATCTGAAATCAATAGGATTGGAGATGTCTTGGAATAAGGCATTTTTCCTGATGCATGTGTTGGAGGCTGATGAACTCAGAGCATCAGTGAATGTTTGGTAGCCAATACATTAATGACTGCCTCTATGAGTGGTTTCAGTTCAGTTCAGTTCAGTTCAGTCACTCAGTCGTGTCTGACTCTTTGCGACCCCGTGAATCGCAGCATGCCAGGCCTCCCTGTCCATCACCAACTCCCGAAGTTCACTCAGACTCACGTCCATCGAATCAGTGATGCCATCCAGCCATCTCATCCTCTGTTGTCCCCTTCTCCTCTTGCCCCCAATCCCTCCCAGCATCAGAGTCTTTTCCAATGAGTCAACTCTTTGCATGAGGTGGCCAAGGTACTGGAGTTTCAGCTTTAGCATCATTCCTTCCAAAGAAGTCCCAGGGCTGATCTCCTTCAGAATGGACTGGTTGGATCTCCTTGCAGTCCAAGGGACTCTCAAGAGTCTTCTCCAACACCACAGTTTAAAGCATCAATTCTTTGGCGCTCAGCCTTCTTCACAGTCCAACTCTCACATCCATACATGACCACAGGAAAAACCATAGCCTTGACTAGACAGACCTTTGTTGGCAAAGTAATGTCTCTGCTTTTGAATATGCTATCTAGGTTGGTCATAACTTTCCTTCCAAGGAGTAAGCGTCTTTTAATTTCATGGCTGCAGGCACCATCTGCAGTGATTTTGGAGCCCCAAAAAATAAAGTTTGACACTGTTTCCCCATCTATTTCCCATGAAGTGATGGGACCAGATGCCTGCAGTGGTAAAGAATCCTGCCAATTCAGGAGACTCAGAACACACGGGTTTAATTCCTGGGTCAAGAAGATCCCCTGGATTAGAAAATGGCAACTCACTCCAGTATTCTTGCCAGGAAAATCCCATGGACAGAGGAGTCTGGTGGCCTATAATATAGTCCATAAGTGAAAGTGAAGTCTCTCAGTTGTGTCCGACTCTTTGCGATCCCATGGACTGCAGCCTACCAGGCTCCTCCGTCCATGGGATTCTCCAGGCAAGAATACTGGAGTGGGTTGCCATTGTCTTCTCCAGGGCATCTTCCCAACTCAGGGATCAAACCCAGGTCTCCCACATTGCAGGCAGACGCTTTAACCTCTGAGCCACCAGGGAAGCCCAATATAGCCCATAGGGTTGCAAAAGAGTCAGACATGACTGAGCACACACATATGCACACATTTCTTCCTTCCTATGAGTGCTGGCTCTATTGGCTTGGACATTTAGAAGAATTAGAAAGCTCAGTTATATAAAGCATCCAAAATAAATGCCACCTATTCTGGAATTTAATTTTATGAACCTTGATTCTTTTGTTCCATAATCTTCCTTGCATCAAAGAACCCATGTATCTGCCCAAAATTTATTTGGAATTTTCTTGAGTTCTCAGTTGACAAGTGGTCTTCAATCATTTCATAAGTTTTTACTTGCCTTCTTTGATAGAGTGCTGCTGTCAGTGCTCATGCTTATGATGAACTTCCCTGACTTCCTGTTCATCATAAATAAAAGGAAGGTGAACTAGCCTTTTAGCTGCTGCCTCCATATTTCCATTTGGTGAGGATCTTGAAGTGACCTTAAGTACTCTTTTACTACAAATAAAAGAAAGCCTTCATCTTTAGGCTGATGATCATCTTCTTGAAACCATCAGCTACTGTTTCCTCTATTGGAAACATTTTCTCACTGTTTTCTCTCACACTGAAAAATTCCTGCTTATCTGGTAGAGCTCAGTTCTAAAGCTTCCTCTAGGAATACCTGTTGGATCCTCTCTAGAGTAAGTGGCATACTTCTGGTCTTTCATCCGTATCAAGCTCCATTATAATTCTTATCACATTTTACTATTACTGATAATTTAATTGATTTATGTCTCTTCTTGCCTTTAACTCCTGAAGGCAGACATATATCTACATTGTCAACCTCTAAGTCTCTGGTACCTAGTTCTCATCCCTTGGTATATATTCAGCAAATACTTATTCCAAAAATGAGTGGATGGTTGGACAGATGGATGAATACTGGATGATTTAAGATACTTTCACTTAGCAGACAGTATGAACAAAGTAGAAATAATGCCTTGGTTTGTGACCTAAATTTTACATTGTACATTAATTAGCTTCCTAAATCTGCAACTTCCTGGATACTGGGAACTTCTGAATAGTAGGCCCTGAATATCTTGGATATTTAGGCTGGACTCAACTGTCTGGATCTACCAGACTATATTGGTTAGTGAAATTCTCTTTTACAATTATTATTAGATTTTCGTGATTAATCTGGTCACATTGCTTGTATATCTTAAAGGGATAATAAACATATTTCCCCCCAAACCTCACACCTCCTCAAAATATGAACTGTTTTTATTTCAAAAATAAAAATATTTATGGCTTTTACTTTTTTCTGTAGTGTTTTTCCAGCATATATTTATCAATTATCTAAAATATTCTAGTCTAAATATTATGAATATATGGTTCTGACCCAGTGAAACTTATGTAATGACCAAAATAAAGCAAATATAGATATTATAACTGCTAATTAGTTGTTTTTTACATCTTATTTTATTTTTATTTTTTTTTAATTAATTTTATTTTATTTTTAAACTTTACATAATTGTATTAGTTTTGCCAAATATCAAAATGAATCCACCACGGGTATACATGTATTCCCCATCCTGAACCCCCTCCCTCCTCCCTCCCCACACCATCCCTCTGGGTTGTCCCAGTGCACCAGCCCCAAGCATCCAGTATCGTGCATTGAACCTGGACTCGCATCTCGTTTCATACATGATATTTTACATGTTTCAATGCCATTCTCCCAAATCTTCCCACCCTCTCCCTCTCCCACAGAGTCCATGAGACTGTTCTATACGTCAGTGTCTCTTTTGCTGTCTTGTATACAGGGTTATCATTACCATCTTTCTAAATTCCATATATATGCGTTAGTATACTGTATTGGTGTTTTTCCTTCTGGCTTACTTCACTCTGTATAGTAGGCTCCAGTTTCATCCACCTCATTAGAACTGATTCAAATGTATTCTTTTTAATGGCTGAGTAATACTCCATTGTGTATATGTACCATAGCTTTCTTATCCATTCATCTGCTGATGGACATCTAGGTTGCTTCCATGTCCTGGCTATTATAAACAGTGCTGTGATGAACATTGGGGTACACGTGTCTCTTTCCCTTCTGGTTTCCTCAGTGTGTATGCCCAGCAGTGGGATTGCTGCCTCATCTTATTTTAAAAGTTGTGTATAATACCATTGTGAAACTACTTGATTTAGCATGAACCAAACTAGAAAGGAAAGACAAATCCTTTCTTCCAACATGGCTAAGAAATAAGTAAATCATTTTAATGCAGTATGTAGAATTCTAAATCTTATATTATAAAATAGTAATCTAAGTCAAACCAACCACTTGATCAATATTATTTAAACTAACTCAATTTTTAAAAGAATCTCCACACTGTTCTCCATAGTGCCTGTACTAGTTTGCATTCCCACCAACAGTGTAAGAGGGTTCCCTTGTCTCCACACCCTCTCCAGCATTTATTGCTTGTAGACTTTTGGATCACAGCCATTCTGACTGGCATGAAATGGTACCTCATAGTGGTTTTGATTTGCATTTCTCTGATAATGAGTGATGTTGAGCATCTTTTCATGTGTTTGTTAGCCATCTGTATGTCTTCTTTTGAAAAATGTCTATTTAGTTTTTTGGCCCATTTTTTGATTGGGTCATTTATTTTTCTGGAGTTGAGCTGTAGGAGTTGCTTGTATATTTTTGAGATTAGTTGTTTGTCAGTTGCTTCATTTACTATTATTTTCTCCCATTCTGAAGGCTGTCTTTTCACCTTGCTTATAGTTTCCTTTGTTGTGCAGAAGTTTTAAGTTTAATTAGGTCCCATTTGTTTATTTTTGCTTTTATTTCCAATATTCTGGGAGGTGGGTCATAGAGGATCCTGCTGTGATGTATGTTAGAGAGTGTTTTGCCTATGTTCTCCTCTAGGAGTTTTATAGTTTCTGGTCTTATGTTTAGATCTTTAATCCATTTTGAGTTTATTTTTGTGTATGGTGTTAGAAAGTGTTCTAGTTTCATTCTTTTACAAGTGGCTGACCAGTTTTCCCAGCACCACTTGTTAAAGAGATTGTCTTTAATCCATTGTGTATTCTTGCCTCCTTATGATCCAGCAATCCCACTGCTGGGCATACACACTGAGGAAACCAGAATTGAAAGAGACACATGTACCCCAATGTTCATCGCAGCACTATTTATAATAGCCAGGACGTGGAAGCAACCTAGATGTCCATCAGCAGATGAATGGATAAGAAAGCTGTGGTACATATACACAATGGAGTATTACTCAGCCATTAAAAAGAATACATTTGACTCAGTTCTAATGAGGTGGATGAAACTGGAGCCTACTATACAGAGTGAAGTAAGCCAGAAAGAAAAACACCAATACAGTATACTAACGCATATATATGGAATTTAGAAAGATGGTAACAATAACCCTGTATATGAGACAGCAAAAGAGACACTGAAATATAGAACAGTTTTGTAGACTCTGTGGGAGAGGGAGAGGGTGGGATGATTTGGGAGAATGGCATTGAAACATGTATAATATCATATAAGAAATGAGTTGCCAGTCCAGGTTCAATGCACGATACTGGATCCTTGGGGCTGGTGCACTGGGACGACCCAGAGGGATGGTATGGGGAGGGAGGGAGGAGGGTTCAGGATGGGGAACACATGTATACCTGTGGCGGATTCATTTTGATATATGGCAAAACCAATACAATATTGTAAAGTTAAAAAAAAAAAAAAAAAAAAACTAAGGTGTTATATGCTAGGTTTTACTGTTTTATGTACTTTTTAGTACAGATTTGGTTGAGAAATTTTTCTCCCCAAGTATAAGCTTTGATTCACTTGAGCCTTCTGTCTTCATGCCTTTTCCCCTATCCTCACACCTTGCACAGAAGTTCATTGCAGGCAAATATTTGTTAGACACAAAATATAAATTTCTTTATTAATTCATAGATTTTGGTACCATGATTTTGCAAAGTTTAGAGATTTTGGGACCACAAGACTAATTCCTGGAGCCTTTAATATTTCAATACTGTGGAATGTGAGACGGCAAACCATGAGATTTCTTGTCTGTGAAACTGCTGCTGCTAAGTTGCTTCAGTCTTGTTCAACTCTGTGTGACCCTATAGACGGCAGCCCAACAGGCTCCCTTGTCCCTGGGATTCTCCAGGCAAGAATAGTGGAGTGGGTTGCCATTTCCTTCTCCAATGCATGAAAGTGAAAAGTGAAAGTGAAGTTGCTCAGTTGTGTCCAACTCTTAGCGACCCCATGGACTGCAGCCTACCAGGCTCCTCCATCCATGGGATTTTCCAGGCAAGAGTACTGGAGTGGGGTGCCATTGCCTTGAGACTGCACAAGTGTAAATTTACAAGACAGAAAGACTTTGAAATTATGAGAATTTGAAATTCTAGATGTACAAGTAAGAGCCCTAGTTCTACTTTTTAGTTTTGCCTTCACGTTTGCTTACCTCTCAAAAAAAAAAAAAAAAAAATTCCCTTGTAGGATAATTACTTGGCAGAGTGAATTTATTTTTGTGTTTGATTGCCAATCTATAGTTAATACCTGTGTTCATCAGAAGTTCTGTCACGTATAGACTTTCATCTCTCCTGCAGTCCCCCAACATTAGTAACTTGCCCCAAGCATAAAAATGCCCTTTGTCTTGCTCAACCTAGAAAGAGTTCATCATTATAAACTTCAGTTTTTTAGATTCTTTTTGCTCTCTGATCTGATCTTTCATCGTTCTAAAGGAAAGCATGATTTTTTTTTTCCCCCTCCTCTTGATTTCTTGACAGTTTGGTGAGAATGAAGGTCTTTAATCTTCTACCGTCTAATCAGAAGTTGAACTTTTATTGAGTTCTTAATTTCAGTTAGTATGCTTTTTAGCTTCTATTTTATTTGCTTTCATAGTTGCCAGTTATTTGCCAAAATTCCTCCATTTAAATTCTTGACTAGATATTTTAAAATTCACAAATCACAGTTATTTTAAAATAATCACTTCACAACTCCAATATCTGGATCCCCTTTGATTCTGTTCTTTTGTCTGCCTTTTCACTTACTCTTGATCAATCATATTTATTTGCAAGCTTGTTAAAGCAGTTACTAAACTATAATTTCTCAGTCTCCTAACCCATTATTCTCTACCCTACTCTGAGGAGGGAATCTGAGAAAACTTGGCTGATTTGGCCACTCTCTTCCTATTAGAAGACCTTAGGGGGAGATAGTAAGGTTGCAGGGAGAAGGGACTTTCTTCTGCACGTTTGCATCCTGTTTCTAGCAGTATCATCATAACAGTGTTTCTTCAGTTCGGAGTAGGTGTTTCTTAAGTAGAAGCAATTGGTTCCAGTTTCTAACACTTCAGATGAAGAACCAGCCTTAATATTGCTGCTCAGAGACTCCAGCCCTGGCCAGGCATTGTTACTTCCTAAGAAATCTGAGTCTCAGTTCCACTGGAGTCCTCCTCCAAGCTCAGAGATGATGCTAGCCAAGAAGCATGCATGTGTGCTCAGGCACTCAGTGGTGTCTGACTCTGAGGCCCCACGGACTGCACTGCAACAGGCTCCTCTGTCCATGGAACTCTCCAGATAAGAATACTAGAGTGGGAAGCCATTCCCTTCTCCAGAGGATCTTACCAACCTAGGGATCGAACCCAGGTCTGTGCACTGCCGGCAGATTATCATTTCAGCCACCAGGAATTTAACAGCAACCCCCTCCTAATGTCTTGGTTTCTCTCTTTGAGGGGCTTCTCTTCCAATCTTTGTTGAAATATTTCAAACTTCTTTTTTTCTGTTCATCCAGCTGTAAATAAGATGGCTCCTTCCATATCTGCTACCTTTGTGACACTCTGACATCCTCCTTTCTGCTTTCCAGTTCTTACATTTCCATTAAATCATTTCTACTGAATACATTGTACAGTTTTTGCTTCCAGAATGGACTGTATCATAGATACTCAGTTCTGGGGGTTTTGGGGGCTTTTTTTTTTTAGTGGACACTAGACATTTTGCATTACATGGTTTAGAGATGAAAGATCAAGGAGGCCTTTTGCTAGTGGAGCTCAGTTCAGTTCAGTTACTCAGTTGTGTCTGACTCTTTGCCACCCCATGGACAATGGCACACCAGGCTTCGCTGTCCCTTACCAACTCCCATAGCTTACTCAAACTCATGTCCCTTGAACTGGTAATACCATCCAACCATCTCATCCTCTGTCATCCCCTTTTCCTCCTGTCTTCAGTCTTTCCCAGCATCAGGTTCTTTTCCAATGAGTCAGTTCTTTGCATCAGGTGGCCAAAGTATTGGAGCTTCAGCTTCAGCTTCATCATCAATCCTTCCAATGAATATTCAGGACTAATTTCCTTTAAGGTGGACTGGTTTGATCTCCTTGCAGTCCAAGGGACTCTCAAGAGTCTTCTCCAACACCACAGTTCAAAAGCATCAATTCTTCCATGCTTAGCTTTCTTTATGGTCCAACTTTCACATCCGTATGTGACTACTGGGAAAACCACAGCTTTGACTAGATGGACCTTTGTTGGTCAAGTAACATCTCTGCTTTTTAATATGCTGTGTAGGTTGGTCATAGGTTTTCTTCCAAGGAGCAAGTGTCTTTTAATTTCGTGGCTGCAGTCACCATCTGCAGTGATTTTGGAGCCCAAGAAAATAAAGCTAGAGGAGCTAGTTTAATCAGGGTTTGAGCTTATTCAAAGCTGAACTTCAGTCCTTATAGAGTGGGTCTAGATCTGGTTCACACTTAAATTAACAAGGTGGCTTGACAAATTCCCAATTAAAGTCTCATTTGTGAATAAGAGCTCCTCCTTACTGATGGCTCCTAGACTCCATGTGTGCCCCAAGACCTGTGAGACTGCCAATCATTTTAGCTTTGACTTTATGCTCAGATTTCTTAGCTTCTCAGTTGCTGCTTTTTGAATTAGCAAATGCCTCAGAGGAAAGCATTACTGGATGTTGGACTCACCATTCTGGGCTTTCCTGCTTTCTGAAATGTTGGCCTAAAAATTCTGACTTTCTTGGTAGCTCTATTATAACTCCAGAAACTTAAAACAGATTATCGAAGTTGTATATTTTTTCTCAATCACAAGTTTAGCCTAAAACAAAATGACATTTCTTTCCCCTTTTGAATACCAAAGGGGATTTCACCAGTCCTTGTACTTTCTTTTGACTGCCCCCAGTCCTCTGTAATGACATTATTTTTCTAACAGTGCTATTAGGTGAAATTTAAAGATTAATCCTCTGGTCTTGTCATTTCCTAATGTTTCATTTTAAATTATCATCTCCTTAGATAAAGCAATCAAAGGAATCCACCTAGATATCAAATGTAATTTGAATTGGACTGATAGAATATAGGTTAGTAATTAAAATTCTCTTTATTTTTGGACTAGGGAAGATATCAGGCAAAGATATTGGATTGGCCAAAAAGTTTGTTTGGGATTTTCTCTAAGATCTTTTGGGAAAAACTGAATGAACTTTTTGACCAATGCTACACAGCAGCAAACATCATCTTTGTTTTTATGGTGTAATAAATTATCTGCTGCCGCTGCTGCTGCTAAGTCACATCAGTCATGTCCGACTCTGTGCGACCCCATAGATGGCAGCCCACCAGGCTCCCCTGTCCCTGGGATTCTCCAGGCAAGAACACTGGAGTAGGTTGCCATTTCCTTCTCCAGTGCATGAAAGTGAAAAAATAAAGTGAAGTCGCTCAGTCGTGTCTGACTCCTAGTGACCCCATGGACTGCAGCCCACCAGGCCCCTCCGTCCATGGGATTTTCCAGGCAAGAGTACTGGAGTGGGTTGCCATTGCCTTCTCTGAATAAATTATCTATTTCAGGTATTTATGCTGCTGCTGCTGCTGCTAAGTCGCGTCATTCGTGTTCGACTCTCTGCGACCCCATGGACTGCAGCCTACCAGGCTTCTCTGTCCATGGGATTCTCCGGGCAAGAACACTGGAGTGGGTTGCCATTTCCTTCTCCAATGCATGAAAGTGAAAAGTGAAAGTGAAGTCGCTCAGTCGTGTCCGACTCTTAGAGACCCCATTGACTGCAGCCTACCAGGCTCCTCCATCCATGGGATTTTCCTGGCAACAGTACTGGAGTGGAGTGCCATTGCCATTGCCAAAACTTCAAATTGTAAATCCCAAAGTGACATTAAATTACAAAGTCTGCATTTATCTATACATTGTGCCAAACTAAGTAGCTTTCTAAAATGATGTTTGAAGAAAATGTTTAAATTGTACCAGCTTAAAATGGAAACATATTTTGGGTAAATGGTAGGAAATGTAATATACCATAAAAATCTCAAATATGTTTTAAAATTGTAGAACAGACTAATTGGCTCTGAATAAAGAAGAGAGTATACGATTTTATTTTTGACATTGCAGTACTTGTCTACAGTTTCCCGATACCTATAATAAGCATGTATAATTGTGATAATCAGAAAATAGTTTTAAAGGGTAATAAGAAAAGGGCAGAAAATGGAATGGGTAATTGCCAGGATCAGAGGAGGGGGAAAAAGGAATTGTTATTAATGGATATATAGTTTCCATCACGCAAATGAAAAGTTCTAGAGATCTACTCTACACACTGCATTTATCGCTAACAGTGCTATTGTTGTTTAGCTGCTAAGTCGTGTCCAACTCTTTTGCAGCCCCATGGACTGTAACCTACCAGGCTCCTCTGTCCATGAGATTCCCCGGGCAAGAATATTGGAGTGGGTTGCCATTTCCTTCTTTAGGGGATCTTCTTGACAAGAGATTGAACTCGCATCTCCTGCGTTGGCAGGAGGATTGTTTACCACCGAGCCACCTGAGAAATCCCATAGTACTAAACCGTACACTTCATAATTGTTTAAGAGGGTAGATCTCATGCTACTTGTTTCCTTACCACAATAATGAAAAATGAAATGCACTGTGTAAATACACATGTGTGTAGACCAAACTACTATTTTTCCAATTCTATTTTCCTCTTTAATGTCATTGTAAAGTGGTTTGTCCATAATCATTTGAGACAGTTGCAATGAACTTATTTCTAATGTGGAAAAATGAGAATGAGAATGAGACCCTCTTCAAAGTGTTAATTAACAATCTACTTAGCTTATCTGATTTCCACCAACCTCATTAATAATTATAATATCCTCTCTGCATTCACACATCATACAGCTAACTCTACCCCAATTGCTTCTCATTGATACCTGAGCCTTTGTCAGACCATTTGCATTAAGTAGATTCAACTGCATGTCTGCTGGAAATGGACAAGGCAAGCCAGTTGTAAAGGTGGTATTTGTTGGTGAAAGTAGACAGCACACACTCATTGGGGGAGTATGGAGCAGTGTGAGAGCATCATGGCAGTCACTTCAGTAAATTACATACACAGATAATCTGTGACACGACCATCTATGCTTTACACAGGTTCATATGGAACTATGGGTCAGTATATTTAGAGTTGGAGGCAATCTATTATTTAAAGAAAGGACAATTATAATGTGGTGAATGCAAATTTTGGAATATTTTATGGCAAGTAGAAGAAAAATAATACATACACAATAAAAATGAATTATCTTAAAAACAGGGCTGAGTATGAAAAACAGATAAATAGAAATAATTCTATTATATGATATTATAATCATTAAAAATTCATATGAGAAATATAGAAGTTAAGCATATAGATATAAGGATAAAATATTTTAAAATAAATTAAAATTTTTAAAATATCTTCTAAGTGAAAGTGACTCAATCTTGTCTGACTCTTTGAGACCCCATGGACTATAGTCCATGGAATTCTCCAGGCCAGAATACTGGAGTGGGTAACCTTTCCTTTCTCCAGGGGAACTTCCTAACCCAGGGATCGAAACCAGGTCTCCCTCATTGCAAGCGGATTCTTTACCAGCTGAGCCACAAGGGAAGCCCATGCATTTTACAAAGTTACATACAAATTTACAATATATTTGAAAAACATTAAAATAATTGTCTGTAGCTTGGAGAAAAATACTATTCAGGATGGCAGTACATGGGAAAAAGAAATAAGCAGGTTAAAAATGGAGGAATCCAAAGATGAGAGTGTTCTGGGGTAAGGAATCTAAGTAGCTTTTCATTTGCACTTTTTAAAAAGAAAAAGGAAAAAGAAAACTTAAACGAACAAACCGAAGAGAAAATAAATTAAGGGAATTTGTCACATTACAATTCTCATTAGGCTGAAGGCAAGCTAATTTTTTTCATGATTTTGTCAACTCATTTCATATTTGGTTCCAGAGTTTGGTTGTCTTAACTGAAACATGTTTCTGCTATTTTGAATATGTTAGGTAAAGATATGGGGCTTAAATTGTAGTTTAGTTTTTTTAAGTGACTAGTTCCTCTCAATCATTATGAGCGATAGCTTTTTTTCCAAATTGCCCTTGGATATGATTTTAAAACAATTTTTCCAAGCAGCAGTCTAAGTCACTGAGCATACTATCCAATAGTGTTTAATTATATTTATTCAGAAGGAAGTTTGATTGTCATTTTCTTTGACCTCTCATTTTCATGACACAGCGGGCACAGAGCAAATACAAGTTGAGACTAGACTCAGTCTTCAGTATTTATTAAGTTGTAGCCAAACAAATCCTGCTCTCCCCGATTATCACTGCAGTGTCAGGACCATAGCCCAGAGTTGTTTAGCGTGGGTTGTTTATTGTTTGAATGTGCACAGCCAAGAGAGTAGTGAGGACTGAAATCCAACCTGCATCCTGCTCACCTTGTTGAGCGCACACAGGCTCATCCTCTCAGGGTGGAAATCCTTTCTCTAGTTCATCGAAAGGAGCCATATGAGCAACATCTGTATAAGTGCCTTCTGTCACTCCATCTCTTTGTACCCTTGTTCCTTCCCACCACTGTTTAGCTCCCGACTGGGGAAAGGAAAGAGCATCTAAAATACTTTTCTTCTCCATGGAGGATGGAGGTTTTTATCTTCATCCAAAATGAAATGAGTGGAGCTTGGAATGGCTACATGAGAGCACGCTCAGGTCTTACTCCCACCCTGGTAGGGTGTTCAATTATGGAATTCTCAGGCACTGGGAAGGAGAGGAAAGAGTTTTAAGTTTTTGGTAGAGCCTGACACTTGTTCCCTAGAGTTGGGGAGAATTCCCAAAGAGACAAGGGACTGCATTTTCCCTGGAGATGCTTGAAAGCTTAATCGCCCAGAGCAACAGAACAAGTTGGAATCCTGGATAGTGTGCTTAGCATGAAGGGGATAGGGACTCATACCCAGCCTAATTCTCATGGGGAAAAGTTAAAGGTTAATTACCCTAAACCAGTCACAGTCCAGTTCTATGGCAGAGATTGAGCAAATCCTGCCCAAACCCGAAGCACCTAGATGCTACACAATGATGTGAGAGGAACTGTTCCCTGAAGGAAAACCTGGGTGATGTCAGCAAGAGGATATGGGTGGAAATGAATGCCAGGGGGAGTGCCAGGGCCCTGTACTTATAAGGTTTGGGTTGATATATGAGCAGCACCTTGTGCCTTCAAGTGAGTTGAAATAAGTCTTGAATAGAGTCAAGGCTTATGAGTCAAGACCATGTGAGGTGGTCTACTTGGTCTCCAAGGTTGGAGGGAACCCACCTACAAAAAGGAATGGATATGTGGAAATTTCAGAGCTGACAAAAGATACAGCTGTTCCTCTCTGTGCCCTCAGTATTGGAGGAGCCAGAGTGAAAGAACATCGGCCTCAAAAAACCACTCACATATTTGCAAAAATCACTATGTTGGTGGATATGCCAGCAACAAATGGAGTTAGCTGAATCATGGTAAGATTGTGGATACCTTCTTGCCACTTATACCCTTCCTTCTTTTCTACTCTTCCCCATCCCCTGCCCCTGCAAGGATGGGCTAAACACAGAGGTAGGAGGAGAGAGGAGGGATTCCAGAACCAGCTCTGTATCCTCCATCCCTAAAATATCAGAATCTTCGTTCAAAATCAAACCACAGGTTCCATTCACACTCCAAGTCCTCTACAATGAGGCCCATTGAAAGGGAAGGAGGAGTTGATATTTGAAATGCATTTGAGACAAGAGTTTTAAATCTATCCAGGATGAGTGTTTAAGGGGCCAGAAATTGTTTGACAGAATATGGTTGAACACAGGGAATTAGAAAAGGATAATTAAACCATTTTATTTTTATACTCAAATTTCAAAATGCTCAATAAAATTGAAAATGCTCAGTATCAGGTAAACCTGTAAATATAAATACTTCCACTTGAACCTTAAGAAAAGACACAGAAAAACGAAGGTGCTTTAAATTTGAAGGCTATGTATTACGTTGGAGGGTTTTTCTGGCCTTTAAAAGCTTTCCCATCAGCTGTTTCCCTGAAGAAGGTCCTTTACAGGATTGATGTAAGGGGAACATGGACCACTTTTCAATCCTTCTGTCACTTGTTTATCCAACAAGGATTTTTCATCACTGTGTGGGCCCTGGCAATAGATACCCTGTATGTTGAAGTAAGGACGAAATTCAGTATGGTAGAATAAAGCTGTCATACAAAGAGACTGGAGTTCAAAAAGTCAAAACTGAACCAAAAGTCAATACTCAGTTAGTGAGCAATAAACAAGTTCTAAATGGCAAGAGGAGATCATGCCACTCTTGTACTAAAGCTTTTAATAACATCCAGACACTTTTAGAATAAATGCACCCATGGTGCAATTATCTTGAGTGATCTGGCCCTTCCAGCCAGACATCTAATTTGTGTCCTTTCCTTTTCCTGTGTTCATTCTGCAGTGCTCTCATGGCACTTCTTAGAAAATGTTTGGTTCTTTTCTGCTTTAGCATTTTGTCCTCAAAGTTTACTCTTCCCCAAACCCTCTTTGCTGGCTTCCTCAGATGATCAGCGCAGCTTAAAGTTTACATAGAGTGGCCAACTCATCCTAGTATGGCTTGGACTGTACCAGTTTTAGCTCTCAATATCGCCCTCCCTAGAAATGTTTCTTAGTCCAGGGTGGTTGGTCATCATATGTATCTTCAGGTCTGTCAGAACTAATGTTACCTCCCCAGAGACACATTTCCTCAGCACCTTATTTAAGATCAGATCAGATCAGATCAGATCAGTCACTCAGTCGAGTCCGACTCTGCGAAAATAGCTTCTAAATAAATCCAAATTGATTTCACCATAATGAAACAAAGTGTCCCATAAAAATTCACAGTAACCAAAGCAAAAACACAGATGATGTAGTAGGTGGAAGGGGGGAAAACATTGGCAACTTTTGTTATAGATAAGAGTTACTAATATTTAAAGAACTTCTAAAAAGATAAAAGATAGTTTACCCTGTAGGATGATGAGCTAAGGAAATAAACAGAGTTTATGGGAAAAAAGCAAACCGAAAATAACTCTTAATCACAAGAAACCATACTCAACCTCACAAAGGAGATGCAAATTAAACTTCAGTCTGATGCAATTTTTCATGTATCGGCTAGAATTCTAAACTTTGCCAGAATACCGTTTTTGAGGTTATGCTGATGATGATGCAAAATGGTATAATACTTACGGTCAGAAATTTGGCAATATCTAGCCAAATAGCATATTTATTTCTTCTTCCACCTGTTGATGCCACTTTTAGGAATCTATTCCTAAAATAAGATGAACAAAAATATAAATCCTAATTATTGAAGGACTGTCAGTAGCAGCAAAAGCTTAGATACAAAGGTGAAGCTGGTAATTAAATTGTTGATCCAGCAATTTTTGAAAGTAAGTATCAGATATAATTCCTGAAACATTTTTCAATGAAAACAGCAGTCGTTGATTAGGTTAGGCTACCAATGCATGTGCAAGCTGTGTGCCCAGTCTTGTCAGACTCTTTGTGACCCCACTGACTGTAGCCTACCAGGCCCCTCTGTCCATGGAATTTTCCAGGCAAGAATACTGGAGTGAGTTGCCATTTCCTACTCCAGGGAATCTTTCCGACCCAGAGATCAAACCGCCGTGTCTTGTGTCCTGCATTGGCACGCGGATTCTTTACCATTGTACCACTGGAGAAGCCCAATGTTATGGCAAAAACTAAACAGTGGATAAGAAAGTGGAAATTTATTTGTGTACAGTCTTTTGCATGCTACCAGCTGGAAGGAGGAAGACAGGGTCACTTTTAAAGCACAAGGAATCTTTTCATTTCCACTGAGTGAAGCAAGACATTCTAATGTATGATAAAATGAGAAATAGAAATTTCTTACCCAAGTCTTCTTCCTTTTCTCCCTTATATATGCAGAGTTAAATATAATGTTCAAGCTAAATGAATCCATCTCAAGAGCAGGGGAATTACTGGAATATTAAAACCGGAAGGGAACTTAGATGTTATGAAGTGTTTTATAACTATTTTATAAAACCATTAATTGTATAGAAGGGAAAATTGAAGCCCAGAGAAGTCAAATACTTTTTATAAGCTCATACAGCTAGGATTGCAGCCAGATGTATTTAGACTGAATCAACTGTCAGTGAGCATTTTAACTACCAGTTCTACCTGATGTTAGGAGAAAACTGAGAAACAGAAATAGAGCAAAATAATGAGAAAGTGGGTGTAGGCAGAGCATGAAAGGTCACCAAAGACGAGATCACTGGCCTCATCAGTTTATTTCAAACTACTTCTTGTCTGGTTCCCATTCTCTCTCCCATTTAAAATCTCGAGTTTATAGAGAACTAATGTACATTTGCAATCCTCTTAATCCTCAACTATGGACTGTATCTCCTATGTTCTAGATCTATATATAGCAGCCTTTAGGCTCTATTCTATTTTTGTTCAATGAATGGCTCATTTGGAGGTAGAATAGACATTCACTTGTGACCTTTCCAGGTCACATTTTCATTCACCTCCATTTTCAACAACACTCAGATTTTCCTTTGTGGAATGAATCCTGCCCCTAACACCTCTTGTTTGTGTTTGGTAAGATTTACTCTGTGCTGATGTCAGAACTGGACTCTGATTGCACTAATGCAGTCAACAATAATTTATTTGCCCTGCTGCGGCTACTGCTAGGTGGCTTCAGTCACGTCCGACTCTGTGTGACCCCATAGATGGCAGCCCACCAGGCTCCCCCATCCCTAGGACTCTCCACGCAAGAACACTGGGTTGCCCTAGTGATTGGTAAGGATAAATGGGCATCAACACTAGTTGAAATTAATCAGTACATGGTAGTGTCTTAGTCACAGTCCTTGGGTAAGAAAAGTACATTTAAATTACATTGGCCCATTAGAACTAAGCCAAGGACTTGTGTTTGTAACGTTCTCTTTATGTTGTAGTTCCTTTCCTCTCCTCCTGTGGTTATCTTTCTCTCCCAGAAGTTGTTAATAATTATGCTGTGATATAGTGTGAAAAATTCTTAAACAAACCCCCCCCCAAAAAAAATAAATTACAAAAAGAAAGTGAAAAGATAGGAAAAAATTAGGTGATATTTCCAAACTACTAGATTAAACCAACCAACCAACCAACCAACCATCATACCCATCTATCTACAGTTGAACTTGTGATCTACATAAACCAATGCATTCTGTTATTATTTAGGTCCATTTGAATTCAAGTTTCAGTTATATGAAACTAAAAGCATTGAAACTGATAGTGGAAGAGATATGATTTAGGGACAAGAATTCTCATCAGATCCAGATTCCATGCTAGCAACTGACTGTGTGACCTTGGGGTAGTCATCATAGCTTTCTATACTACATTCTCCTTAGCTGTAAATTTGTAATGGAATATTTCTCTTGCCTGATATTGTGAAGTATCATGAACACCACATGAAATACTGATTTTGAGTGGGAAACCTGAAAACTCTGTGCAATTCAATTGTAGGTGATATTATTACCATCAGAAGATCTTGCAACCACAACACGCTTATTGTAGAACATTGTTTCTTTTTTCTACATTGCTGGAGACAGGAATAATTTATCAAGATTTGCACTTCGACAAAGCACTTGATGAAAACAAGAGTGGAAGTTTCTAAAGCAAAGCGGATTTCATTAGGCTGCTTAATATGGGTATTTATAGCCAAATTGTTTCCCAATTGACTCTGCAGTCCTCATTTGTGATTCATAATTCTTGGTGAATAATTGCAATTATCATCTGTTTAATGAGACTGATTCCCTTTCTCCCCCATCTTTATTTTCCTTTTGGTAAAAGCTTGCATTCAATGCTGTGTAATGTCATAGAGAGTCAGTCCATTAGGAAACTGAACCCCTGCCAGATACACAGAACACCAGGCCAAGAGGCAGAAGAAAAGTTCCAAGCATGAAGCAGGACAATGCATATCAATTAATCTATAAGTGATGTTCCTCCTTTCAGATACATACACTAGCAAAATTTTTTATGACTAAACTGAGTACAGAGATGTCTATATTTATGATTGAATATAGGTGCTCACCCACCCCAAATTCATGTTGAAACCCAGTGTGATATTTTTGGAGGTGGGGTGTTTATGAGATAATTAGATCATAAGGGTGGAGCCTTCAAGAGTGGAATTAGAGGTCATATATATGGACTTCCCTGGTGGCTCAGATGGTAAAGCGTCTGTCTACAATGCGGGAGACCTGGGTTCGATCCCTGGGTGGGGAAGATTCCCTGGAGAAGGAAATGGCAACCCACCCCAGTACTCTTGCCTAGAAAATCCCATGGATGGAGGAGCCTGGTGCAGGCTACTGCCCATGGGGTCGCAAAGAGTCGGACACGACTGAGCGACTTCACTTTCACTTTCACTTTCATATGTACTTCTAGTGGCTCAGATGGTAAAGAATTGACCTTCAGTGCAAGAGACCCAGGGTTGATCCCTGGGCCGGAGAGATCCCCTGAAAGAGGGAATGGGTACCCAGTTCAGTATTCTTGCCTAGAGAATTCCACGGACAGGAGAGCCTGGTTAGCTATACAGTCCATGTGATCACAAAGAGATGAATATGACAGAGCAACTAACATAAGCATCTGGCATATTATATGTTCTAAGTAAATGGTCTACTTTTATTTAACCACAAACAAGTGAGCAGCTCCTGTTATTAAATACATAGCCAGGAAAAGGAGATGGAAGAGCTAATCGATGATTCATTTCAGAGACTGATTAAACTCATAACTCATTCAGCTAAGATGATTCAGCATCATTATCATACACAAGCCTTAAACAAGGTGATTATAGGTTTGTTTGTTTTGCTTTGCCAATGAACAGAAGAATGTCCTAGGCCAGAGAACTAATCTACCAAGGAAACTGGTCAACCACCTTGAAACAGTCAGTGATGCATCACTTTACTTTGCTTATTGACCTAATAGAGACATACAGTCATAAGTGAAAGAGCTGGATTTTGATCTTCCTCAGTAAGTTTCATAAGTTGTATTTATTCTTAAACAATGTTACTTCCATTACCTTATCTGAGGTTTAGTCTCCATAGACTTTAGGAAAAGCAGTACCCCAAGCCCCTTTTCACAGATAAGATGAGACTCAGACAAGTAAAATGTCTGGGTCGGTCTCCCAGAGCTGGAATCCTGACTCCCTTTCTCTTTGTAGCTCTATACTATGCTGTCTTCTTGGAAAAAACTCATGTAGTTCTGCTTAGAACAGGGATTCCCAGGTGGCACTAGTGGTAAAGAAACCGCCTGCTAATGCAGGAGACATGAGACATGGGTTTGATCCCTGGGTCAGGAAGATCCCCTGGAGAAGGGCATGGCAACCCATGCCAGTATTCTTGCCTGGAGAATCCCGTGGACAGAGGAGCCTTGTGGGCTACAGTTCATAGAGTTGCAAAGAGCCAGAAACAACTGATGCAACTTAGCACATACACATGCTTTTAACAGCCAGAAGGAATTGATTAATCAAACAAAATTATACTAGTGGCATATGGAATGAAATGGCAAAGAAAAACCCACACAAAACCCCTATTTCATTTGTGAGAAAAGGAAAAAGAGAATCATTGTAAATTCTGATTGTGAGAAATAGTTAAAACAGCTAGCATTTATAGGGAACTTGCTATGTGGCAAATATGTTAAATTTTTTTGATATTGCTACTTCAATAAACTCATACCACTATATATTGAAAAAAAAAAAAAAAAGGAATCCATTACGATTTCTTTACACTAGGTCACAAAGATGTTAAAGTAGTTATCCTAAGTCACAGGGCTGGTCACTGAAAGAGTGTAAATTTTAACCTGAACTACCCATCTCAAGAACATTCATTCTTAAACATTCATCCATTGAATCGATGATGCCATCCAACCATCTCATCCTCTGTCACTTCCTTCTCCTCCTGCCTTCAATCTTTCTCAGTGTCAGGGTCTTTTCCAATGAGCTGGCTCTTCACATCAAGTGGCCAAAGTGTTGGGGCTTCAGCATCAGAATCAGTCTGAAGTATTCAGGGTTGATTTCCTTTAAGACTGACTGCTTTGACCTCCTTGCTGTTCAAGAGACTCTCAAGAGTCTTCTCCAGCACCACAATTAGAAAACACTAATTCTTTGGCCCTCATCCTTCTTTATGGTCAAGCTCTCACATCTGTGGGTTATTCCAGGTGGCGCTAGTGGTAAAGAACATGCCTGCCAATGCAGGAGACATGAGACACGGGTTTGATCCCTTGGTCTGGAAGATCCCCCGGAGGAGGACATGGCAACCCACTCCAGTATTCTTGCCTGGAGAATCCCATGGGCAGAGGAGCCTGGTGGGCTACAGTCCATAGTGTCTCAAAGAGTCAGACATGACTGAAGTGACTAACGCATACACATACACACACTCACATCTGTATATGAATACTGGAAAAATCATAGTTTTGACTGCACAGACTTTTGTCAGTAAAGTGATGTCTCTGCTTTTCAATACACTGACTAGTTTGTCATAGCTTTACTTCCAAGGAGCAAGTGGCTTCATTTCATGGCTGTAGCCATTGTCTGCAGTGATTCTGGAACCCAAGAAAATAAAGTTTATCACTGTTTCCATTTTTTTCCCATTTATTTGCCACGAAGTGATCAGATGATGCCATGATCTTAGTTTTTTGAATGTTGAGTTTCAAACCTGCTTCTTCACTCTTCTCTTTCACCTTCATTGAGAGACTCTTTAGTTCCTCCTCACTTTCTGTCATTAGGGTGGTGTCAGCTGCATGCTACTGCTGCTGCTGCTAAGTTACATCAGTCCTGTCTGACTCTGTGTGACCCCATAGACAGCAGCCCACCAGGCTCCTCTGTCCCTGGGATTCTCCAGGCAAGAATACTGGAGTGGATTGCCATTTCCTTCTCCAGTCAGCTGTATATTAAAGGTTATTTTTATTTCTCAAAGCAATCTTGATTACAGCTTGTGCTGTATCCTAACTGGCATTTCCCATGATGTACTCTGCATAAAAGTTAAATAAGCAAGGTGACCGTATATAACTGACGAACTCCTTTGCCAGTTTTGAACCAGTCTGTTGGTCTATGCCTTGTTCTAACTGTTGGAATATGAGGTCACCAAAAACATGCATTGAACACATACAGGCTCACGTACATGCATCTGACTTCCTTGTGGCACAGTGATAAAGAATCCACCTGCCAATGCGGGAGATACAAGAGAAGTGGGTTTAATCCCTGGCTTAGGAAGATCCCCTGGAGTATGTAATGGCAGCCTATTCCAGTATTCTTGCCTGGAAAATTCCATGGACAGAGGAGCATGGTTGGCTACAGTCCATGGGATCACCAAGAGTCGGACATGACTGAGCATGAGCACAGACGAATGAACTTGAGGTAGCAAGGGCAAGCTCTTAAGATAGCTCAAACTGTGATCAACTCTCCCTACTGGTTTGGTCAACACTCATCGTTAGTTATGACCCAGACTGAACATGGTTTTGTGAATCTGAATCTACTCTCCTTGTTGATTCCCTTGGGCCTTTGGTAGGTGAAAATCCCTCTCCCTTTATCTATTATTCCACTATTCAAGACAAACATTTTATTCACATAAACTGTTTTACAATTAAACTAACGACTGTACTTGTTCCCAAACAGTTTCAATTCCAATTTTAGAGGAAAAACCCAGCATTGTTTGAGGTATTTTTTTTATGTTTATTTGAAAGAATTATAGTTTCAGAAGAAGTTACAAAAGTAGAAGCCTCAAGTCTTCACCCGGTTTTCCCCCATGGTTACATCTTACCTAATTATAGCACAGTATCTAAACCATGAAATTGACATTGGTATAACAAGTGTCATTTTATCACATGTGCATTTATGTAACCACCACTGCAATCAAGATATATAACTCTTCCACAATCACAATGACCTCCCTCCCTCTGCTCCTTTATAATCAGGTTTTATGGTTTGGTTGCCCTAACGCTTGGCAACCACTGATCTTATTTCCAAATCTATAATTTTGTCATTTTGAAAATGTTAAGTAAATGGAATCATAGAGTACATGACCTTTGAGATAGGCTTTTTTCACTCAACAGTGCCTTTAAATCCATAAAAGTTGCTGCACGTGTGAAGTGTCCATTCTTTTTCATTGCTGAGTAGTATTGCATGATAATGTTAATCACGTGGTGTCACATACTATGTGAACCACAGGTTAACCATTCACCTAAGGAAAGATACAAGCATCTATCTTGTATAAGCATACTATTCCAAAGAATAGTAAGGAGAGATAAGAAAGCCTTCCTCAGTGATCAACCCAAAGAAATAGAGGAAAACAACAGAATGGAAAGACTAGAGACCTCTTCAAGAAAATTAGAGATACCAAGGGAACATTTCATACAAAGATGGGCTTGATAAAGGACACAAATGGTGTGGACTTAACAGAAGCAGAAGATATTAAGAAGAGGTGGCAAGAATACACAGAAGAACTGTACAAAAAAGATCTTCATGATCAAAATAATCACGATGGTGTGATCACTCACCTAGAGCCAGACATCCTGGAATGTGAAGTCAAGTGGGCCTTAGAAAGAATCACTATGAACAAAGCTAGTGGAGGTGATGGAATTCCAGTTGAGCTATTTCAAATCCTAAAAGATGATGCTGTGAAAGTGCTACATTCAATATGCCAGCAAATTTGGAAAACTCAGCAGTGGCCACAGGACTGGAAAAGGTCAGTTTTCATTCCAATCCCAAAGAAAGGCAATGCCAAAGAATGCTCAAACTACCACACAATTGCACTCATCTCATAAGCTAGTAAAGTGATGCTCAAAATTCTCCAAGCCAGGCTTCAGCAGTACATAAACCGTGAACTTCCTGATGTTCAAGCTGGTTTTAGAAAAGGCAGAGGAATCAGAGATCAAATTGCCAACATCCTCTGGATCATGGAAAAAGCAAGAGAGTTCCAGAAAAACATCTATTTCTGCTTTATTGACTATGCCAAAGCCTTTGATTGTGTGGACCACAATAAACTGTGGAAAATTCTGAAAGAGATGGGAAACCGGACCACCTGACCTGCCTCTTGAGAAACCTATATGCAGGTCAGGAAGCAACAGTCAGAACTGGCCATGGAACAACAGACTGGTTCCAAATACGAAAAGGAGTACATCAGGGCTGTATATTGTCACCCTGCTTATTTAACTTATATGCAGAATACATCATGAGAAACGCTGGGCTGGAAGAAACACAAACTGGAATTAAGATTACTGGGAGAAATATCAATAACCTCAGATATGCAGATGACATCACCCTTATGGCAGAAAGTGAAGAGGAACTAAAAAGCCTCTTGATGAACATGAAAGACGAGATTGAAAAAGTTGGCTTAAAGCTCAACATTCAGAAAACGAAGATCATGGCATCCAGTCCCATCACTTCATGGGAAATAGATGGGGAAACAGTGGAAACAGTGTCAGACTTTATTTTTTGGGGCTCCAAAATCACTGCAGATGGTGCCTGCAGCCATGAAATTAAAAGACACTTACTCCTTGGAAGGAAAGTTATGATCAACCTAGATAGTATATTCAAAAGCAGAGACACAACTTTGCCAACAAATGTCCATCTAGTCAAGGCTATGGTTTTTCCAGTGGTCATGTATGGATGTGAAAGTTGGACTGTGAAGACAGCTGAGTGCTGAAGAACTGATTCTTTTGAACTGTGGTGTTGGAGAAGACTCTTGAGAGTCCCCTGGATGGCAAGGAGATCCAACCAATCTATTCTAAAGGAGATCAGTCCTGGGTGTTCGTTGGAAGGACTGATGCTAAAGCTGAAACTCCAATACTTTGGCTACCTCATACGAAGAGTTCACTCATTGGAAAAGACTCTGATGCTGGGAGGAATTGGAGGTAGGAGGAGAAGGGGACGACAGAGGATGAGATGGCTGGATGGCATCACCAACTCGATGTACATGAGTTTGGGTGAACTCTGGGAGTTGGTGATGGACAGGGAGGCCTGTTGTGCTGTGATTCATGGGGTCGCAAAGAGTTGGACAAGACTGAGCAACTGAACTGAACTAAGTGTCATTTTGGTTGTTTTCAGTTTCGCAAACTGGTTCAAAATTTTGTTCATATGTTCATTGTTAGTATATAGAGGCAAATGATTTTTGTATGTTTATTTCATATCCTGTGACCTTATTAATTTTAGGACTTTCCTTTTGGTAGATTTCTTGGAAATGTACACCATCTCCATATTACAATAGAGTGCTTCTTGGCCCAGTTAAGCTTGTGACTTGGTTGGTCTGAAAGGATTCATTTCATGATGGACAGCTGTGGCCCTGCCATCATTTGATATCTCATGTTCAAAAGCTCAGTATCTGTCAGGGCCAAGCAGCATGCCTTGTACCTTTTGAGCAGTATGTATTTCTTTGGTGCAGGAGGGGATGATCACCACATTGGACTTGATTAATTCTACAGTAACATCCTTTCCCATACTGCATTTTGAGAGCCATAGTGGTGAATTAAATGAAGATATGACAGCGACTAATTCCTTCCTTCTTTATGTCTTTGAGTGTGGCACAATACGTGGCATTTCACCTATTGAAACCGTGCATAATGATTAGACAAATGTGTTTCACCTGCCTTTACTAATAAGGTTATTTTAAGATCTGCATTTCTGAGGGCACGTAACCTAAACAATAGATGTTTGCCAAGTTGTTTTCTAGGAACCTGGAGTCAACCACCTCTGGTTCAAGCTAAATCGCTTGAGACTGACTAGGACCACTGACCCTTCAACTGGGCATGCGCCAGTGTCCTCTGGGTGACCTTTTGAATATGCGTGTGCCTGTAGATTAGTTACGCCTGCGCAGACGATTACCGCACCTGTTCCCAATCACCTTTCCCCGTGCTCATCATGCTTCAGACTGCCCTGCTTCTTCCAAGCCCCTTGCCTTCTGGGAGGCAGGTTTGAGGTTGTTCTCCACTTCCTACACTTGGCAGCCTGTGGATAAACATTTTCTTGGCTACAAACCTCAGAGCCTCCGCGTTTTCTCTTGCTTTGGATCCAGCATAACGAAACTGGTTGAGTAACACTATCATTTTTGAATTATTGTCTTTTTTGGTGGGTGGGTGGGCGGTGCTACATACCAAAAGTATTCATTTAGTCTACCCAGTATAATACTTCTTACCCTGTCTAGAAACCATTATTAAGATTCTTTTTTTAAAAATTAATTTTGATTGGAGTATAGTTGCTTTACAGTACAGTGTAGGCTCCTCTGTCCGTGAATTTTCCAGGCAAGAATATTGGAGTGGGTTGCTGTTTCCTACTGTAGGGGATCTTCCCAACCCAGGGATAGAATTTGTGTCTCGGCAGGTGTCTCTTGCATTGGCAGCTGGGAAGTCCTGTTAGTTTCTACTGTACAGTGAAATGAATCAGCCCTACATACACTTGTATTCCCTCTCTTTTGGATCTCCTTTCCATTCAGGTCACTGCAGTGCATTAAGTAGAGTTCCCTGTGCTATACAATGTCTTCTTATTATAGTCGTGGTATCGATGCATATACACTGTTGGCACTATGTACAATATTAGGATTCTGACAACTGCAAGTATTTCATTTCCAAAAATACATTTAAAGACCAAGAAAATGATCACCGAGTTTGTGTGTGGGCACAGTGGATCCATTGTGAGTCAGACCTGGCCAGAACTTCATTACCTGCATCCCATATGATCCCACTCTAACTGGGGGTCATGGGTATTGATGTCCATTCAGATCATGTGTCTAAGAATCCATGTGTCTGAATATTAGTCTAGTATATGTTCATCTGAGTAAGTGACCAAAGAGGTATCTGAGAAATTATTACTGCATTAACTTGTAGCACTACTTTAGAGTCCTTAAAAAACGTCCTCTCCTTCAATTCTATGGGTTCTAAGTATGAAAAATGGCTCAGGTCTGGATACTGGTTAAAACATCATACATTTTTACTTGGTGTGTCCACCCTCAGCCTTAAGTTTTCCATTGTGACTTCATTTAATTGTATAAATTAAGCTGTGTCCTTCTTGAATGGTCATCCAGGTTGCCTCTAGGTGGATCATATTCTCTAACCATCTCCATAGCTCTTGTAGGTTGGGCATATGTGCCACTGATCTTGGTGAATATTGAGGTCATTGAAACCACTTGATTTAGATGGTAAGGCACTGCTTTGTTGCTTAGTCACTGAGTCACGTCCAACTCTTTTGCTTCCTCATGGACTGTAGCATGCCAGGCTCCTCTGTCCATGGGATTTCCCAGGCAAGAATACTGGAGTGGACTGCCACTTTTCTACTCCAAGGATCCTTTCTGTCCTAGGGATCTAACTCTTGTCTCCTCCATCAACAGGCAGGTTCTTTACCACTGAGTGCCAGGGAAACCCGAGGCACTCCTACCTGGCCTCTCTTATTTGGGGACTTTATCGTGCTTTATTGCTACTAGGGTACCCAGTTCTGTGACAGAATATCATACCAGCAGCTCTTCTATCAGTGAGATTCTCAGTATTCTGATGCTCCTCTCATTAACACAATCATTTTATTTTGGTAAATAATACATCTTCTGAATTTTCTCACAGAGTATCATCAGCTGGTGTAGTATACAGTTGGCTCTTTGTATCCATGGGTTCTGCATCTGTTGATCCAACCAACCACTGATCAAAAATACTAGGAAAACAAAATTTAGAAAGTTTCAAAAAACTATACTTAGATTTGACACACACTTGAAACTATTTACATAGCATTTACATTGTATTAACAACTATTTACATAGTATTTACATCGTATTAGGTATTATAAATAACCTAGAGGTGATTTAAAATAGAGGAGAGGATGTGGTTAGGTTATATGCAAATGCTGTGCTATTTTATATAAGGGGCTTTTGGTATTCACTAGGGTCCTAGAACCAATGCCCTGTGGATACCCAAGAAAGACTGCATATACTGTAGAATGGTCACTTCTCTGAGAATTTTGCTGTCTTCTGTTGTCAGTGAGGGGTTTTTGGTAAAGAATCCTGCCAGCGCAGGAGACTCAGAAGACACAAGTTCATTCCCCGAGTCAGGAAGATCCCCTGGAGGAGGAAATGGCAACTCACTCCAGTATTCTTGCCTGAAAAATTCCATAGACAGAGGAGCCTGGCGGGCTAAAGTCCATGGGGTCGCAAAGAATCGGACTTAACTGAACTGACTGAGCATGTACTCACCATCAGTGATGGCTTATAAAGCGCTTGGTCTAAATAAAGCCTCTCTTTATTCTTCAAGGAAAAGAAAAAGTGAAGTCGCTCAGTCATGTCTGACTCTTTGCAACCCCATGGACTATAGCCTATCAGGCTCCTCCGTCCATGGGATTTTCCAGGCAAGAGTGCTGGAATGGATTGCCATTTCCTTCTCCAGGGGATCTTCCTGACCCAGGAATCAAACCTGGGTCTCCAGCATTGCAGGCAGACACTTTATGGTCTGAGCCACCAGGGAAGCTTAATTCTTCAAGGAAAAGAGAAGCTACTGTCTTTTAAGAAGGTGTTATAATCCATTTACTTTTTGTTTTGTAAACAAAAAAAGAGAACCACTTCAGAAGACCCTGCAGATTGAGGGTAATCCTGGAGTTAAAACCTCTGAACTTCATCTTCTAATGATTTTAGGGTCCTGATATTGGTATCAGGGACTTGGCAGGTCTTAGAATTCAGCCTTCTCTGAAGCTCTATTACTCTTAATATTATGCCTTGTTCCTGATTATGGGGAAAAATATTCAGTCTTTGAACATTATAATGTTAGCTATATACAATTTTTTGTAGATGTCTTTTATCAAGTTGAGAAAGAAAAAAGAAAGAAAGAAAGTGAAGTAGCTCAGTCATGTCTGAGTCTTTGTGACCCCATGGACTATGACCTACCAAGCTTCTCTGTCCATGGGATTCTCCAGGCAAGAGTACTGGAGTGGGTTGCCATTTCCTTCGCCAGAGGATCTTCCCGACCCAGGGATCAAACCTGGGTCTCCCATATTGTAGGCAGATGCTTTACCGTCTGAGCCACTAGGGAAGCCAAGTTGAGAAAGGATCTTTTAATTCCTAGCTTTCTGAGAATTTTTAATCAGATATGAATGTTGGATTTTACTAATTTTTTTTTTTTCTGAATCTATTGAGATGATCATATGCCATTTCTTTATTTTGGTGATAAAGATGAATTGTGTATTAAACCAAACTTGCCTTTCCAGGATAACATCTTGCTTAGTCATGATGTACTATAGTTTTTAAGGTTTCTCATCAGTTGACTTTAATTTTTTAATTTTTATTGGAGTAAAATTTTCATATATTGTTAGAATTGATTTGCTAGATTTCAAAAGAAAATTACTAGTCTGAATTCATGAGGGACACTGGTATTAAGTTTTGTTATATCTCTGTAGTATCAGGATAATTCTGGTCTCATTAAATGAAGTGGAAAATGTTTTAAAATCTAATTTGGAGAATAATTTATCTAGATTGTCATTATTTCTCCTTAAATATTTGTTGTAATTCACCAGTGACACCATCTGTGCCAGTGTTTTCATTGTGGAAAGATTTTTAATTACTAATTCAATTTATTTAATAGATATATGGCTATTTATTTCTACTTGATTGAGTTTCACTAGTTTATATCTTTCAGTGAACTTGTCCATTTCATCTAAGTTGAGGGCTTCCCTAGTGGCTCAGCAGTTAAGGGTCTGTCTGCAATGCAGGAGCCGCAGGGGACATGGGTTTGATCCCTGGGTTGGGAAGGTCCTCTGGAGGAGAAAATGACAACCCACTCCAGTATTCTTGCCTGGAGAATCAGAATCCCATGAACAGAAGAGCCTGGAGGGCTACAGTCCATGGGGTTGCAGAGTCAGATAGGACTAAAGTGACTTAGCAAGCAACTCGTCCATTTTACAGATGTTGGATTATTTATAACATTGCTTTATTATCCTTTCTACATCATAAGACTCTTTAGTAATAGCCCCCCTCTTCTTTATGTTGATATTGGTAATTTGTATTGCTTTTTTTCCATTCCTCATAAGTCTGGCTATACATTTATCTATTGTATTGATTTTTTTCAAAGATATAGCTTTTGGTTTCTTTTATTTGTCTCTGTTTGTTTTAATTTATTCTTGCTCTTACCTTCTAATTTATCTTTATGTTGTTTACTTTGCGATTAGTTCTTTTTTTTTCTAATTTCTTGAGATAGAAGATTAGTTCATTGCTCTGCAGTTCTAGTTTATACAATAGGCAATTAGTGTTATAAAATTTTCTCTAATTGCTATTATACTTGCATCTCATAAATTTCAATATTGTGTTTTCAATTTCATTCAGTTCAGAATATTGTCTATTTTAATTTCCTTTTTGACTCAATGGATATACAGACATATTTGATTTAGTTTCTGTATTTGAGGGATTTTCCAAGTAGTGTGCTATTGATTTCTAATTTACTTCCATTACAGTCAGAATATACTTTTCTCATTTAGGTTATGGTTATGATTTGATTATATTTTGGTAGAATCCTGAACATGTTAGATATTATGCTAGGATATTCTAAATCTTATTTAAATCTTCTCTTTTAGCAAGCAGAAATTCTGTTTAGTTTTAGCAGATATGACATCTCACTTTTGTGTTCTATAGTTTCAATGACAATTTGGTGTTGAACCCTTCCTGTGTTATCATGGTCTGTTTTGTTCTCCTGCTGCCTCTGGGGCTTCTGCTTGATCCCAGCTGATGCTGCCCGTAGAGCCTAAGTGCACTTATCTGTGCCCGGTGCTGCCTGGTGAGGGGTAGGAGGTGCCTCACCTGTGTTTCAAAGGCTGCTTTCTTGGGTCAGGCTAACTAGGGGTAGGAGATGCCTCACCTATGTTTCAGTGGCTGCTTTCTTGGGTCAGCCTGCCTAGTGCTAATGAAATTTATACTGCTGGGACAGAAGGTGCTGACTTGGGTCTCTTTTTTTCTTTTAGGGGCAGGGAGCTCAGGTCATCCTCTGCTCTTAGATAGAGGGCCAGGAAATGTCACAATGTGACATCCTTCTGCCACAGTGTGAAAGGAAGCGAGCTGGAGGTATCTGCTGTTTACCATGCAGGTATGTGTGCTTAGTCAACTCTGTCATGTCCGACTCTCTGATTCCCATGGACTGTAGCCCACCAGGCTCCTTGCCCGTGGGGATTCTCCAGGCAAGAATACTGGAGTGGGTTGCCATGCCCTCCTCCAGGGGATCTTCCCAACCCAGAGATTGAACCCAAGTCTCGCACATTGCAGGCTGATTCTTTACTACTCCCACTTGGAGGAATTTTAGGGAATGCTGTTCTTTCCTGGCAAGTTGTTTGTTGCTCTGCTGGTGTGGCTATAGTGGGCCACTGGAAGGGGCTGAGCAGAGAACAGGGAAAAATTAGCTATGTCATCTTCTCTGAGATCAGACCTCTAGGTTTCATTTACAATTTTATTTATTATGAAACAGTATATTGTTACTATTTTTGCTTTAGACATTTAACGATGTTTAAAAATAAAGAGAAAAGTGATATGTTTAGTTACATATTTACCATTTCTGGTGATCTTTATTCCTTAATATGGATCCAGATTTCTATCTGAGATCTCTTTTCTTTTGCCTTAAGGATTTCCTTTAATATTTCTTGTAGTGAAATCTCCTTGTGGTACTAGTGGCAAAGCACCCGCCCGGCAATGCAGGAAACATAAGAGACACAGCTTCTATCCCTGGGTTGAGAAGATCCCCTGGAGGAAGAAAGGTCAACCCACTCCAGTATTCTTTCCTGGAAAATTACATGGACGCAGGAGCCCGGAGGGCTACAGTCTATGGGGTCACAAAGAGTCAGACACAACTGAAGTGACTTAGCACGCATGTAGTGAAATCTATTAAATTCTTTCAGTGTTTGTGTATCTGAGTATAGAAGTCTTAGAATTCTAGGTTTGGAGGGTTTCTTAGTTTCTTTTTCCAGCAGAACTTTAAATTGTTCTCACTGTCTTCTGGTTGGCATTGTTTCCACTGAGAAGTCTGATGTCACGTGCATCTTCGTTCTTTAGTACATATGTATCTTTTCTTTTCTGGATCAGATTAAGATTTTCTCTTCATTACTGGTTTAAAGAAAATAGATTATAATGTTCCTTTGTATAGTTTTCTTTTGCTTAGAGTTTCTTAAGCTTCTTGATTCTGTGGGTTTATATTTTCTATCAGTTTTGGGAAACTTTTGGAATTAAATTTTCTTTCCTAATCCTTCCTATTCACTCCCTCTTGGATATCAATTTTATAGTTTGGGATGCTTGAAATTGCGCCACACTTTGTTGATCTCTTGTACCTTTTTAAGTGTCTTTTTATTCTGTGTGTTTTAGTTTGGATCATTCCTATTATTATGTACAAATTCATCTTTTCTTCTTCAGTCTTTTTCTTCTTTGCTTTTCACTTATTCCAATGTACTTGTTGTTTCCAAAATGTATTTTCATCTGTAGAAGTTCAACTTGTTCTTTCTGTTTATATTCATATATTCATATAGTCCTTTCAGTGCAGTTCAGTTGCTCAGTTGTGCCCAACTCTTTGTGACCCATGTACTATAGCTCGCCAGGCTTTCCTGCTGCTGCTGCTGCTGCTAAGTCGCTTCAGTCGTGTCCGACTCTGTGCAACCCCATAGATGGCAGCCCACCAGGCTCCCCCATCCCTGGGATTCTCCAGGCAAGAACACTGGAGTGGGTTGCCATTTCCTTCTCCAATGCATGAAACTGAAAAGTGAAAGTGAAGTCGCTCAGTTGTATCCGACTCTTAGCAACCCCATGGATTGCAGCCTACCAGCTCCTCCATCCATGGGATTTTCCAGGCAAGAGTACTGGAGTGGGGTGCCATTGCCTTCTCCCAGGCCTTCCTGTCCATCACCATATAGTCTTTTACTTTTTTTTTATATGCAGTATATAGTTATGTAACTATTTTAATGCACTTCCCCATTAATTTTATCATCTGTGTTATTTCTGATTTAGTTTGATTGATATAGTTTTCTCCTCATTATGGCTTATATTCTCCTGCTTCTTTTCATTCCTGTTATTTTTTTTCTAGATAGTATTATGAAGTTTACATTGTTGAATCTGGCTATTTATATACTTATTCAAATATTTTGAGGTTTATTCTGGAATATAGTCAAGCTATTAGAAGAATGACTTATGAGATTTGCTTTTAAAGTGGCAACAGAGCAACCTATAGTCTTGAACTTATTATATCTTCATATGAGGATTATATTAAGCGTATATATATATGAGATTATATTAAGCATATATATGAGATTGTATTAAGCCTATATATATATATGAGATTATATTAAGATATAATAAGTCTTGAACTTATTATATCTTCATATGAGGCAATATTCTTCTGAGTATTCTACCTAATGCCCACTGTGTTATGAGAATTTGATAATATGTCTGGTTGGAACACCAGTTATTCCTCTCCCTTTGTGAGCACTGTAAATTTCTTTGCCAGCTTTTAACTGATTGTACTTTCCCAAGCCTTGAGCAGTTGCTTCAAATACATGCTCCGATCAGTACTTATCTGAAGACTTATAAGTGGGAGGTGGGTCATCTGTATATCTTAGAATATGATTTGTTCTCTCTCTTTCTCTCTTTGCATCTCTCTCCCTCTCTCTCTCTCTCTCTGCATCTCTCTCCTGCCTGGTACTCTTTCTTATGATTAGTCTTACTCTACTGACCTACTTGGAAACCCAACATCAGTACTGAACTCAGGGAGGCCAACAGCCTCTGCCCACATTCCTGTTCCCTGCACTTTAGCCTATAAACCCTCTCTAGGTGTAAGCTGAGGTGCAGTTATATGTCTTACTTCATTTGTTGTTCCTCACCTGGGGATCTCTGTCCTGTTTTCCAAAAAAGCTGCCTGTTTTCCAATACTTGAAAATCTTTGTCTAGTTTTTTTCCCCCCACTCCAGTTTTCATTATTTGGCTAAGACAATTGGGTAAATACAGTTCCAATTCCTTTTTCTTAGCTGGAAACCAGGATTACAATTTATTGTTTTCTTTTGAACACCTTGAATGTTTCTTTGGCTGATGTCTAGTTATTGCATATGTCTTATTTTACTGTGAATAAGAACTCATTTTTCCATTATGCTCCTTGATTTGTTATTACTGGCATAAAGGAAAGGCTATTCATTTTTCATGTGTTACTTTTAAATCTGAGTGTGCTGTGCTTAGTCGCTCAGTTGTGTCCAACTCTTTCTGACCCCATGGACTACAGCTGGCCAGGCTCCTCGGTCCATGGGGATTCTCTAGGAAATAATACTGGAGTGAGTGGCTGTGCCTGCCTCCAAGGAATCTTCCCAAACTAGGAATCGAATCCAGGTCTCCCACATTGCAAGAGGATTCTTTACTGACTGAGCCACCAGGCAGGCCCAAGAATACTGCATGGGTAGCCTATCCCTTCTCCAGAGGATTTTCCTGACCCAGAAATCAAACTAGGGTCTCCTGAATTGCAGGCAGATTCATTACCAGCTGAGTTACCAGGGAAGCCTCTGGATAGCTTACCAAAATAAACTTCTTCATTACTCACAGAATTTTTCCAATGATCCTCATAGGTTTTCTGAAGGAGTGTGTGTGCTCAGTCATGCCCAACTCTTTGAGACCTTATGGACTGGAGCCCCCCAGGCTCCTCTGTCCATGGAATTTTCCAGGCAAGAATATTGATTTGGATTGCCATTTCCTCCTCCAGGGGATCTTCCTGACCTAGGGATCAAACCTGTGTCTCCTGCATTGGCAGGCATAGTCTACCATTGAGCCACCTGGGAAGCCCTTAGATTTTCTAGGGCAATAGTTAATATTATTTATAGAATATACATATTGCTACTTTCTAAAAGTATTATATTATCTCACATATCCTTTTGTTTCATTGACAAGATTATTGTTGTTGAATGATAGTAATTTTGGGCAAAAAAAATTTTGTCCTTGATTTTAAAAATCCAGTGATTTTTCTTCAGTAAATATGATGTTTGCTCTAGATTTAAGGAAGACATTATTAAGTTAATAGTGTTTTTCTGCTCCTAGTTACTAAAAATTGGTGAATTTCATCAAAATATTTTAAACATTATTTGGGTTGTCTTATGTTCTTTCTCTTTTAATCATTAATACTACAAATTGCACTAATAGATTTGCTATCAATAGCGTATATTTGCTGTTGTTGTTCAGTCATCCTGTCAGACTCTTTGAGACCCCATGGACTGCAGCACACTAGGCCTCCCTGTCCCTCACCATCTCCCAGAGTTTTTCAAGTTCATGTCCATTGCCTCAGTGATGTCATCCATCCATCTCATCCTCTGATGCCCTCTTCTCCTTCTGCCTTCAATCTTTCCCAGCAACAGGGACTTTTTCAATGAGTCAACTATTTACACAAGGTGACCAAAATACTGGAGCTTCAGCATCAGTCCTTTCAATGAATATTCAGGGTTGATTTCCTTTAAGATTGACAGTTTTGACCTCTTTTCTGTCCAAGGGATTCTCAGGAGTCTTCTTCAGCACCACAGTTTGAAGGCATCAATTGTTTGGTGCTCTGCCATTTTTATGGTCCAGCTCACAACTGTATGTGACCGCTGGGAAGACCACCTTGATTATAGGGACTTTGTCAGCAGAGTAATGTCTGTTTTTCAACACACTGTCTAGGTTTGTCATAGCTTTCTTGCCAAGAAGCAATCACCTTCTGATTTCATGGTTGCAGTCACCATCTGTAGTGATTTTAGGGCCCAAGAAGAGGAAATCTGTCACTACTTCCACCTTTTCCCCTTCTGTTTTCCATGAAGTTATGGGGCTGGATTCCATGATCTTAGTTTTTAAAATTGTATTTAGTTTTATTCCAGCTTTTTCACTCTCCTCCTTCACCCTTAACAAGAGTTTATTTAGTTCCTCTTCTCTTTCTGCCATTAGAGTGGTGTCATCCACTCTAGGTTGTTGATGTTTCTCCCGCCTATCTTGATTCCACCATGTAACTTATCCAGCCCAGCATTTCTCATAACATGCTCAGCTTATAAGTTAAACAAACAGGGTGACAACAGACAGCCCTGTTGTACTCCTTTCTCAATCTGGAACCAATCAGTTGTTTCATACAGGGTTCTAACTGTTGCTTCTTGACTTGCATGCAATTTTCTCAGGAGACAATAAGATGGTCTTGTATTCCCATCTCTTTAAGAGCATTCCACACTGTAGTGTTGGAGAAGACTCTTGAGAGTCCCTTGGGCTGCAAGGAGATCCAACCAGTCCATCCTAAAGAAAATCAGTCCTGAATATTCATTGGAAGGATTGATGTTGAAGCTGAAACTCCAATCCTTTGGCCATCTGACGCAAAGAGCTGACTCATTTGAAAAGACCGTGATGCTGGGACAGATTGAATGCAGGAGGAGAAGGGGACAACAGAGGATGAGATGGTTGGATGGCATCACCAACTCAATGGACACGAGTTTGAGTAAACTCTGGGAGTTGATGATGGACAGGGAGGCCTGGTGTGCTGCAGTCCATGGGGTTGCAAGGAGTCGGACTTGACTGAGCGACTGAACTGAACTGACAGTTATGATCCACACAGTCAAAGGCTTTAGCATAGTGAATAAAACTGAGGTAGATGTTTTTCTGGAATTCCTTTGCTTTTTCTATGAGCCAGTGATATTTACCTTCTTTGTAAAAAAATCCTTATTAATCATAATATGTCACATCTTTAAAGTATAGTTGGATTCAGTTATATATTAGTTATCTAGAATATTTGCATATGTATTTATATGTTACATTGATTTCTAACTGTGTTTCACAAACTGAAACCCAAGGATACCAATATTCTGTAGATTTAGTCTCATTGGAAGATACTTACATATAGTGCCCTGTTTTGATAGCATTCTCAAATTATACACATCAGCTGAACTGAACTGAAGCATAATGTTATGTGGGTTATGTGGGTCAGCACCCTACAACTGAGAACTTTTATCAAGTCCAATGCCCTACTTTGCTTTTGTGCTTAAGATGGCATTCTCATCAAGGTTAGATTGAAAACTGACAAGGTGTATAGGCAACAAGGGATATAAAAAGGTGAAGAACTGGGCCATTAAAGAACAGATTAATATGGGCATATCACACCCAGAAGAATTTAATCATGACAGTTAATGATGTCTTAAAGTTACATGTATATACATTGTGTGATTAGGAAGCCCCCAGCACTTCCTATACAGTCTTAGGCCTGACTCTAGATTAAACAGAATCCATAAAGTTGGGACTTGGACATCAGTTTTGTTTTTTGTTTTATGAATAGTTCTGAAGTGCAGCCAGAAATGAGAAGCACAGATATAGTCTTTGCCTCAAACTATTAATTTGTAAAAGTAAATGAAGTTATAAATAAGTGATGAAGATTTTATCTACTTCTATTCCAGCAATAAAAGATAAAATAGCCATTTAAAGCCTGCTTTCAAAGTGCCACAATGCTAATTTATTTTCAAGTGAATTTGGCATATCTACAGACTTGTTGTATGCCACCTGATTAAAATTGATGTTTGAAGAGAGTGAGATTGCTCATTAGCAGAATTTTTGAAAAATTATTAGTTCTGATGATTTGTAACTAGTAAACCAAGCCTTGAACTTCTTAGTAATTAAAAAAAAAATGTATGTGAACAGGCATACTCATTATTGGTTTTATTAAGCTTAATGTCTAAAAAACAGAAAAATAGGCCTTTCCTCTATCAAGTCCTATGCCACTTATTTACCTTAATGTAATAGTTGAAACTGGGTAACTAGGAATACATTCTATAATCTTTCATTTTTTGTAGGTATGCATTTATGTGTATTTTTTAAGAGTTTAAGGTAAAAAAAAGCTAAAACTAATATGGAATTGGTGACTCAGATGGTAAAGTGTCTGCCTGCAGTGCCGGAGACCCGGGTTCAATCCCTGGGTTGGAAAGATCCCCTGGAGAAGGAAATGGCAACCCACGCCAGTACTCTTGCCTGGAAAATTCCATGGACGGAGGAGCCTGGTAGGCTACAGTCCATGGGATCGCAAAGAGTCAGACACGATTAAGGGATTTCACTTTCACTTTTCAACCTACTTTTAACTTGTACATATATAAGTAATATGTGAATCAAAATGTGGTTCTATAAGATATTTTTCTGAAAAGGGGCTCATATATTAGTGTTCATATGATTTTTCCAAGCTTATCTTTGACTAAAATTCTTTCTGAATTTTACTCAGTTACTATAATTTTAAATATTACAAAAACCAGGCCATCCTTAATGCTATGTGTTGCGAATCTCTGGTAAAACAAACTGGGCCTAGTTCTTTTGATGGAGTGTGCTGAAACTATCTCTATGACATCCCTATATTTATCCATTCAGGTTTCTATCTTCTATTGCAATATAGCCTCTAGATTTTCTAGATTATAAAATGTAATTCAGTATCTACTTAAAAATTTTCAAACAGCTTATGAATCTGTAGTCATATTTTCTTTATTATTCTTAATGTTATTATTTCATGTTCTTGTTCCCTTTTTTCTCTCTCTCAAACCATTTTTAGGAGGTGGATCAGATTTCCCAGTTTTATTTTGAAATATATAATCTGTATAACTAGGTCATGCTTTATTTTAAATGATTTTTGTCTTTTAATAAGCATTTTTTGTATGTACATGTTCTATTATACACATTACACAACAAATATAAAATGGTATTTATCTTCTTTTGCTTTAAGTAAGCTCTCTAGTTATTAGATTTGTAATGTCACTGACTTAATTTTATGGGATTTACAATAGTTACCCTGATATCTGTATTTAAAGAAGAGGAAAAGGATGAAGGAGGCAGATACAGATGGAGATGTAATATTATTACTGATCAGGAATGCTTGGTTAAGAGATGTGGAAAGAGAACCTATAGGAATATAAAGTTGTAAAAATGAAGTAAAACATTAGGAAAAATAATGCACTTATTCTTTATTTGTTCGAGAGCCTTCTTAAATGCCTACCGTTGGTGGATGGTTATATCAAAAAGCCTTTAGACGAATCTCCATCATGGTAAGAAATTTATAAAGTAGGATCACTACAGACAGTGATTGCAGCCATGAAATTAAAAGACACTTGCTCCTTGGAAGAAAAGCTATGACAAACCTAGACAGCATATTAAAAAGCAAAGACATTACTTTGCTGACAAAAGTCAGTCTAGTCAAAACTATGGTTTTTCCAGTAGTCATGTATGGATGTGAGAGTTGGACCATAAAGAAGGCTGAGCAGTGAAGAATTGATACCTTCAAACTGTGGTGCTGGAGAAGACTCTTTTTTTAAAATTTTATTTTATTTTTAAACTTTACAATATTGTATTGGTTCTGCCATATATCGAAATGAATCCGCCACAGGCATACATGTGTTCCCCATCCTGAACCCTCCTCCCTCCTCCCTCCCCTTACCATCTTGAAAGTCCCTTGGATAGCAAGAAGATCAAGCCAGTCAATCCTAAAGGAAATCAGTCCTGAATAGTCATTGGAAGGACTGATCCTGAAGCTGAAACTCTAATACTTTGGCCACCTGATACAAAGAACGGACTTATTGGAAAAAACCCTGATGCTGGGAAGAATTGAAGGCAAGAGGAGAAGAGGGAGACAGAGGATGAGATGGTTGGATAGCATCATCAATTCAATAGACATGAGTTTGAGCAAGCTCTCGGAGATAGTGAAGGACAGAGAAGCCTGGTATGCTGCAGTCCATGGGGTCATAAAGAGATGGACATGACTGAGTGAACAACAACAAAATTATATTTTATTTGCCAAAATACACCAAAATTGGAATACCAGAATGATATAGTTTTGGAATACAGAAGTGGAAAGTCAGTTTGAAAAAAAAATTGCAGTTTTCATAATTAGAAAACATTTGGGAAATATTAGGAGTTATAGGTATATATATTTATACATATTTAAAGGAAATACCAGGGTTCAATATAATTTGAATACCAAAATACCCATCTGTGTTTTTCTTTAACAAATTAATTATTATGAATTGATTTACAAATCCTATGTGCCACATGAATACTAAGTGATTAAGCTCAAAAGTAAAAGTAGAAATATCAGTATTTATGGGGTTATATAACTTAGAATATTTATAGGGTTGGAAAAGAAATTAAAAGTGCCAAAATGACAACCAGTTGAAAGTTTCTAAATATCTCTTTGATCTGAAAACAATAGAAAGTTTGGGTGCTGTATTTAAAAAAAAATCATTTTGTTTGTTGGCTTTAAATATCCTGGGAATTTAATAACACTTTAATGCCCCCAAATGGCCCCACAAGAACTGAAAAACACAAATATATGATCACTCTTGAAGAGGCAAAAACTGATCCAGTTTATTATTACCTTTACAAATACTTGCACCTGTACATAACTCTACACTAAGTACTAAACTAATATTGTTGATTAGATTGTTAATCAGGAAGGAACAGAGTTCAGACTACCAGAAGGGTCATCTGTGTTTCTAATTGTTTCCCTATAGAGAGTAACCTGCAAGGATTCCTAGGAGTCCCTGATCTTATTTTGAATAAATTGATCAGATTGTGTTTCTCTAGGCTAGGAAAGCCAACTCCTAAAACTATGCCTTGCATAAAATAGGCACTTGATATATATTTACTAATAGATGAGTTCACTGATGCAGACAGTAGGAGAGGTCTATTAGGACAGCTATTGAGGAACAGCAGAGAATACCAATTGCAGGAAGGAATTTCACTCTTTCTGTGTATCCCACAATTGAAGTTTGCTTAAAAAATAAGTTGAGATTTGACTTGAGAATTATTTTCCGCTAGAATGAGACAAAATTCCTGAGGGTCTATCTCCCAATTTTCCACCACCCTTTGGGTGCTTATACTTAAGTTTAAAAAAAAACACATAGTAGCTCAGAGCTTCATGAACCTTTGTACAGTTTCTCCTAATGATGAGGAAACTTTGGCCCAGAATTGGTGAACTGACCAAGTTCACAAAAATCAAGCTCTCTGATGTCCTTTCCACTGCACCTATAAACACACTCTGTCAATCACTGATCTTATCAATAACCCTATCTCAGCCTAAAATGTTAATGATTTTAATACAAGGAGAGCATAAGTATCCAAAGAATAAAATGACTTAAAATTGCCCAGTTAACTCTTTCCCTGCTTATTGTACAGATGAGGAAACTGAGGGCTGGAAAAGAGTAGCAATTTCCCCATGGATATATAATAATTTATATGGGTAATGATGCAGTCATCAATGAAAAGTGAAATTAAGATCCATGTAAACACTTAACTAAGGCTGGGATGTAATACATTTTAAATTAGTGTTCCCATGGGTCAGCTATAGATTTACAAGTTTTTGTTTTCCTATCATGCAAAGACTTAATTATTCAGATCAAGCTACCCTAAGAGACACGCAACAAATAATAGATGGCTGACCTATTCATTGAGGAAATTACTCAACACAAAATTGTTTTTCAACAAATCTACAGTGAAATAGCAATTCAATTAAAATTACTAGTGAAATAGCCTTAAAAAGCTGAATTTTCCATTTTTTTTCATCAAAAGCATTAAACACTGTACACTTTAGACACATTTCTTCTCTAGATAGCAAGTTTTTCCTGAAACCTTTCAAATAACAATAGCAAAATTAGCTCATTGTGTAATTTGTCCACTTTTTTTCAGCTTTATTTCAGTCTTGAGGAATCACTCTTTGACTCAGATTCATCAATATCCTTTTTTTTTTTACAATATCTTCTTTGTGCCATTAAATGTGTTAATTAACAGTGCTCCATTATTGTCTTCCACATTTTTTCTTTGTTGCTAATATCTAATCATTAAATTCTGGTGCTGGTACATTATTAGAAAGGGATAGTGCAAGGTTTTTAGACGATATCCATTTGTTGAAAGCCAACAATATACTCCATCTTCACATGATCCTTAAATAGCTTCTTGACTGACACGTCAAGAGGTCTAGTTACATCATAAGGAATTTTACCCAAGTCTGTACATGCCCAGTCAATGACTGCCAGAATTCTGTGACCTCTCATAGCTTATAGAAAATATAAGATTTCACCCAGAATTTTTAAGATGTTCGTATTTGAAAGAGGAGCAAATGATCATCTCTGAACTGAGGAAATACCCTGCATTATATCAGACATCAAACCATCCACTTTCTATCCTCTAGTAAGGAGAAAAACAATATAATGAAAGCAAAACACTCTCTTTTTCACCCTCTACCCCCTAATATCCCTCGTGCTTGTTGAGTCCAGTGTGTGCCCCCTGCTTCAATTTCCATGAATTCAAGGATGGACAGGTTTTTTGTGTAATTTTCAAGTAGCCCTACATTAGACTTTTCATTTGAATCCAATTTTATGAACTGCATCAAGGCTTTTACTCCAAATTTTCAGTCGTCTTAAGGTCAATGCTGTGTCTAAAAAAACTGCCTGTACATTAACAGTGTAAAGTACTCTTATCCACAGTTCACCAGAGGTGAGGTTCTAACTAATTCTAAAAAATGGCATGATTTTTTACACTTGCAAGCTCCAGGCAATACAACATCCTCCCCATTCCCCCTACCCCCTGAAAATTACAGAAAGCTCCTTCAAACCCGAGGTTCAGTTCAGTTCAGTTGCTCAGTCGTGTCCGACTCTTTGCGGCCCCATGAATTGCAACACACCAGGCCTCCCTGTCCATCACCAACTCCCGGAGTTCACTCAGACTCACGTCCATCGAGTCAGTGATGCTATCCAGCCATCTCATCCTCTGCCGTCCCCTTCTCCTCTTGCCCCCAATCTCTCCCAGCATCAGAGTCTTTTCCAGTGAATCAACTCTTCTCATGAGGTGGCCAAAGTACTGGAGTTTCAGCTTCAGCATCAGTCCTTCCAATGAATATTCAGGACTGATTTCCTTTAGGATGGACTGGTTGGATCTCCTCGCAGTCCAAGGGACTCTCAAGAGTCTTCTCCAACACCACAGTTCAAAAGCATCAGTTCTTCGGCACTCAGCTTTCTTCACAGTTACTCTTTGCTATAATCCAAATGCACCCTCCCTTTGCCCTTGGAATGGCAGTTCTAGAACCCTCTGACTCCTTCAGATAAGCTGTTGATTGGCCACAGAAGGATCCCTGACCTGGGACTGAAATAGGCTTAGTGGTGAGAGGACAGAGACATTGACAGACTATATGTACAGTGTCTGTTCATTGCACATGGTGCATAGACTGATGAGATTTATAAGCCCTGTTCTAACCATATATATTCCAAAAAAGTGTCTCTTCTCTCTGCCTTCCTGGTTCATTTATTCGGAAACTGTTCTGGCATTCAGCAGGCTCAATTTTACTCTCTTCATTTGCAGAATATGGGGGAAGGGATTAGACAACTTGATTCTGTGTTAACAGTACGTACTTCATATTTTTTTTTTTCATTGAATCATTGAGTGATTCATTGTTAAATTATTCCATCGTCCTTCAATTAGTGGAACATGATTACTGAATCTCCACTAATTAAAATGGTTTTCCAGGAAATGGATCCTAAACACAACACCCAACTTATATACATTTAGAATAAAAGACAAATGAACATGTGGGAGGAGCCTGGGACCAAAAAACAAGCATCCTTTTGGGGGGACGAATTTCATTCTTCCTCATGGATGTTTCTGTTCTTTGTCCCATTGAACTGCTTACAGCTTTGCAAACTGGCCACATTTCCTCCCTGTGGCTACCATACCATTTTAAGGTCTATATAACTTCAGTTCCCAAATTTACTCCTCCTTGTGGTTTACACTTTTCAAAATTACCAATGTACCTCCCTGACCATGACTGAAGTGACTTAACACGTGCACACCTCATTGACCTCTGTTCTTCCATAACTCTCCCATGTAGACTACAGGTTACTTGCATGTCTCAATTCTCTGCTGTGCATCTTTAATCATTTTCAGATAGAGATCTCTTCTCTATTCACCATCTCCAACCCCTTAGTGATAGGCAAAGTACTTAGGATCAACATAGTTTTAGAAGACACCTGCCTATTCTCAAGTAACTAAAAATACAGATTGTTAAAAACACAGATGATAAGTTGTATCTGACTCTTTTGACCCCCTGGACTGTAGCATGCCAGGCTTTCCTGTCCTTCACTATCTTCCAGAGTTTGTTGAAACTCATATTCGTTCATTTGGTGATGCCATCCAACATCTCATTCTCTGTCACCCCCTTCTCCTGCCCTCAATCTTTCCCAGCATCAGGGTCTTTTCCAGTCAGCTCTTTGCATAAGGTGGCCAAAGTACTGGACCTTGAGTATAAAATATATCATAAAACAGAAAAAGTGAGGTTGTACCAAGTTGTAATTCTTCAGTTGGCTCTACTGAACTCTGTTTTATTTAAAAATTTTTATGGCTAAATATATTTTGGAAATACTGGATTATTATATTTTGCTTTTTCACATTTACAGTGTACATTAATGTATTAAAAAACCTAAGAAATGCTTTCTTATAAACACCAAATTAATTTGAGTTATTATCTAACTTTTGAGTCTGTTTTTAATGTGTGCTGTGCTGTGTTTAGTCTCTCAGTCATGTCCTACTCTTTGCAACCCCATGGATTGTAGCCCACTAGGCTCTTCTGTCCATGGGGATTCTCCAGGCAAGAATACTGGAGTGGGTTGCCATGCCCTCCTCCAGGGGCTCTTCCCAACCCAGAGATCAAACCCAGGTCTCCCGCATTGCAGGCAGATTCTTTACCAGCTGAGCCACCAGGGAAGCCCGTGAATACTAGAGTGGGTAGCCTATCCCTTTTCCAGGGAATCTTCCTGACCCAGGAACCAAACCAGGGTCTCCTGCATTGCAGGTGGATTCTTTATCAGCTGAGCTACCAACTGGTAATATTTGAGATAATAGTCATATAAGAGAGCTTTTCAGAAATACTGTGTGTAATATATGTCTTGTACTTTTACAGAATTACTAAAATCTAGAATGCCTCCTTTTCATAATAGTTAGGTTGCTCCCTATCATTTTCTTGCTGCCAACTACCTTTTCAGGCTCATCTCTTACTCTACTCCTGTCTTTATGTGTGTTGCAATTCATTCTCATTCCTGCACATCTCCATCATTCCATCCCACTTCAGGACCCAGGATTCTTTTTTTCTTTTTTGTAATTCAATAGGAATTTTATTTATTTACTTTTAAAAATTTATTTATTTTAATTGGAGGTTAATTACTTTACAATATTGTATTGGTTTTGCCATACATCAACATGAATCCACCACGGGTGTACACACGTTCCCCATCCTGAACCCCTCTCCTTCCTCCCTCCCTGTACCATCCCTCTGGGTCATCCCAGTGCACCAGCCCCAAGCATCCTGTATCTTGCATCAAACCGGGACTGGCGATTCGTTTCTTATATGATATTATACATGTTTCAATGCCATTCTCCCAAATAATCCCACCCTCTCCCTCTTGCACAGAGTCCAAAAGACTGTTCTATACATCTGTGTCTCTTTTGCTGTCTCACATACAAGGTTATGGTTACCATCTTTCTAAATTTCATATATATGCATTAGTGTACTGTACTGGTGTTTTTTTTTCTGGCTTACTTCACTCTGTATAATAGGCTCCAGTTTCATCCACCTCATTAGAACTGATTCAAATGTATTCTTTTTAATGGCTGAGTAATACTCCATTGTGTGTATGTACCACAGCTTTCTTATCCATTCATCTGCTGATGGACAACTAGGTTGCTTCCATGTCCTGGCTATTATAAACAGTGCTGCGATGAACATTACGTTACACGTGTCTCTTTCAATTCTGGTTTCCTCAGTGTGTATGCCCAGCAGTGGCCTAGAGAACATAGGCAAAACACTCTCCAACATACATCACAGCAGGATCCTCTATGACCCACCTCCCAGAATATTGGAAATAAAAGCAAAAATAAACAAATGGGACCTAATTAAATTTAAAAGCTTCTGCACAACAAAGGAAACTATAAGCAGGGTGAAAAGACAGCCTTCAGAATGGGAGAAAATAATAGCAAATGAAGCAACTGACAAACAACTAATCTCAAAAATATACAAGCAACTCCTACAGCTCAGTTCCAGAAAAATAAATGACCCAATAAAAAACTGGGCCAAAGAACTAAACAGACATTTCTCCAAAGAAGATATACAGATGGGTAACAAACACATGAAAAGATGCTCAACATCACTCATTATCAGAGAAATGCAAATCAAAACCACAGTGAGGTACCATTTCATGCCAGTCAGAATGGCTGTGATCCAAAAGTCTACAAGCAATAAATGCTGGAGAGGGTGTGGAGAAAAGGGAACCTTCTTACACTGTTGGTGGGAATACAAACTAGTATAGCCACTATGGAGAACAGTGTGGAGATTCCTTAAAAAACTGGAAATGGAACTGCCTTATGACCCAGCAATCCCACTGCTGGGCATACACAGGACTCAGGATTCTGAGCTATACTGGTGACCCCAGCTGAGCTTCCAAATGGGTTTGGCCAGCAAAGAAATATCAGAGTACTGGAGGCTAGGGTCATTGTTCCATGAACTGTCTGTCTCTGTTAGGCTACGTTGGCAATGGGGTTATTTCTCTTCCAAAGGCCAAAATTCCTATCAGGTTTTTTTCCCCCTTGCCTCTTCCTGTTTTAATTACTTCCTACTATTTCTGTCATGGCATGTTCTATAATTTCATGTAACCCTTCCAAATGGCTTGCAAAATCCCCATTAGACTCTCTTTAATTATACTTTTAGCCTGTTGAAAGAAACTATAGGCCCTGAATTAAGTCACTTGTGCTGAGCCCCATATTAGCAAACCAATACTTAATACCTAACATAAGTGCAAACTTCACCTTCTACCAAGAATACAGTGTTAACCCAGTCAGTCTGGAATTTCCTGGTTAGCAGTAATGAGGTAACCCACCTGAGTCACCGCTTCCATCCCCTTTTCTGTTTGCTGGGTTGGATCCTATCCAATTCATGAATCATGGCTGTTGTTGTTCAGTCACTCAGTCATGCCCAACTCTTTGCGCCCCCATGGAATACAGCACACCACGTTTCTCTGACCTTCACAAATGCTCAAACTCATGTCCATTGAATTGGTGGTACTATCCAACCATCTCATCCTCTGTCATCCCTTTCTCCACCTGCCTTCAGTCTTTCCCAGCATCAGCATCTTTTCCAATACGTTGGCTCTTTGCATAAGGTGGCCACAGTATTGGAGCTTCAGCTTGAAAATCAGTTCTTCCAATAAATAGTCAGAGTTGATTTCTTTTAGGATTGACTGGTGTCTCCTTGCTGTCCAAGGGACTCTCAAAAGTCTTGTTAAATAGAGTTAACTCAATCTTAATTTTACTTGGGTGAATTTTGCCTGTTTTTTGTTTCCTTCTAGGACCATACTTGCAGACTCCCAAACTGTTATGTTACCATTCCAGCAACCACACAAAATTTCACTTCTTTCTTCACACTGGTCTCTGAGGTTGGAATGCCATTTCATTCATCTTCTAATAATAGGCATCCTCATAATCAGTCAAGGTCTATTCTGACTGCTGTTTTTTTCCTTTCAGTTTTTCCTTCTTTTGAAAATTACATGTACACCTTGTTCCAGATCCCACTTAGTCTAACTGAACAGACTGTCCCACTAGCTTGTAACCTCCCCATAAGTTCAGTTCAGTTCAGTCACTCAGTCATGTCCGACTTGTTGCGACCCCATGAACCACAGCACACCAGGCCTTCCTGTCCATCACCAACTCCCAGAGTTTACCCAAACTCATGTCCATTGAGTTGGTGATGCCATCCAACCATCTCTTCCTCTGTCATCCCCTTCTCCTCCTGCCCTCAATCTTTCCTAGCAACAGGGTCTTTTCAAATGAGTCAGCTCTTCACATCAGGTGGCCAAAGTACTAGAATTTCAGCTTCAACATCAGTCCTTCCAATGAACACCCAGGACTGACCTCCTTTAGGATGGACTGGTTGAACCTCCTTGCAGTCCAAGGGACTCTCAAGAGTCTTCTCCAACACCACAGTTCAAAAGCATCAATTCTTGACCACTCAGCTTTCTTTATAGTCCAACTCTCACATCCATACATGACTACTGGAAAAACCATAGCCTTGACTAGATGGACCTTTGTTGACAAAGTAATGTCTCTGCTTTTTAATATGCTATCTAGGTTGGTCATAACTTTCCTTCCAAGAAGTAAGCATCTTTTAATTTCATGGCTGCAATCACCATCTGCAGTGATTTTGGAGCCCAAGAAAATAAAGTCAGCTACTGTTTCCACTGTTTCTCCATCTATTTGCCATGAAGTGATGGGACCAGATGCCATGATCTTCGTTTTCTGAATGTTGAGCTTTAAGCCGACTTTTTCACTGTCCTCTTTCACTTTCATCAAGAGGCTCTTTAGTTCTTCTTCACTTTCTGCCATAAGGGTGGTGTCATCTGCATATCTGAGGTTATTGATATTTCTCCAGGCAATCTTGATTCCAGCTTATGCTTCTTTTAGCCCAGCATTTCTCATGATGTACTCTGCATATAAGTTAAATAAGCAGGGTGACAATACAGCTTTGACATACTCCTTTTTCTATTTGGAACAAGTCTCTTGTTCCATGTCCAGTTCTAACTGTTGCTTCCTGACCTGCATACAGGTTTCTCAAGAGGCAGGTCAGGTGGTCTGGTATTCTCATCTCTTCAGAATTTTTCACAGTTTTTTTGTGATCCACATAGTCAAAGGCTTTGACATAGTTAATAAAGCAGAAATAGATATTTTGGGGGGAACTCCTTTGCTTTTTCCATGATCCGGCGGATGTTGGCAATTTGATCTCTGGTTCCTCTGCCTTTTCTAAAACCAGCTTGAACCTCTGGAAGTTCACGGTTCATATATTGCTGAAGCCTGGCTTGGAGAATTTTGAGCATTACTTTACTAGCGTGTGAGATGAGTGCAATTGTGTGGTAGTTTGAATATTCTTTGGCATTGCCTTTCTTTGAGATTGGAATGAAAACTGACCTTTGCCAATCCTATGGCCACTGCTGAGTTTTCCAAATTTGCTGGCATATTGAACGTAGCACTTTCACAGCATTGTCTTTCAGGATTTGAGATAGCTCAACTAGAATTCCATAACCTCCACTAGCTTTGTTTGTAGTGATGCTTCCCCATCACTGAGCACTATATATTTTAGTTAGCAAAGTCGCTATGTGGGTTTGTTGAATTGAATAGGAGGTGAGACATTGCGTAGAGCTGCTAGAAGGAAATATATTAGTAGATCTAACTTAGGTTTTCTCAGATTTCTTAACTCCCAACCATGTGGGTTCACTTTGTCAGTAAAGTGTTTGATGAGAACAAAAGTAAAAAGCCCAAACTGTTTGTCATTTAAGCACTTGAGAGAAGCAAATGTATGACTTTCTCAACAACACTTATTATATAGCAAGATGACTACCTGTCAGCAAGAGATGGGTCTCAGAAGCTATCAACACCCTGCTGTATAAATACAGTGTACTTTGGAGAGCCATTCTTCCATCATTCCATAGTAGTCACTTTCAATCCAGGTGATGATGTTGTGTATGCTACTCTTTCATCTCCATCTAGGTTGTAGGTCGTTACACAGGAGAGGACTAGCCAGTTAAATCAGTCAATTACAGTGGGCACAGTGATGGTTCAGGAGTGGTCATTTGACTCAAACAGGACTATCCGAGATGTTGCTGAAGCTATTGGGGAAAATATTCTCTTGCTCTAGGATTTGTAAGCTAGAAGGCTGATATTCTTCATTTTAGTTAGGAGAAGAGAGGTAATGTTAAAGTAACAAAATCCACCAAATAACCTGATAAACTAATCAAAGGTTTATTTCTATATAACTCTTTCTCACTGAGTCCATGGTAGTAGCGAGCAGCTCTCCTTGTGGTGACTCAAGTGTTCAGTTGGATTAAACATTCCATCTAAGAGTGGCACCATCCGGGACTCATGACCTTGTCTGTCAATGTTGCAGGTAGAATGAGACTGGGAAGGCTTGAGCATGAACTTCCACTGGGTCACCCTGATAGTGTCACATCACCACTCTTTCAGCATGCCATCCAGAACTAGTTACAGAACATGCTAACTGGAGGAAGAAGGTTGGTGAGTGTTACTACCTCTACCAGAGCTTCTAACTTTGGAACCATCCCAAATCTATGTAGAGATGGTGTGATAAGGAAGCCAAGCTTCAATTAGCAATGTCCAGAGTCATAGATTAAAATTTCTGATGAAAACAGTTGAAACTCGCTCCCACAGAGCATCCCAAATTGCAAAAGCTATGCTTATGTATATGTGTGTGTGCATTTGTCCTATACACATTAAGCATAGAAAATAGACGTGCACCCTATGGCAGAAAAGTCATTAAAAAAAAAAAGAATGACTGAGAAACCTAATTTAAAAAATTGTCATGGAATTCACGCTGCTGCTGTAGAAACTTATCTACTTGTAGCTTTCTGTTCTCTGCCATGTGGGTAAATAAGCAAGGCAGGTGACAGGAAAAGTAGACCTTTATAGTTAATTAGAAACTGGAAAAGCAAAGCCAGAGTTACCCTTAGCTTAAAGCTATGAATCTTCTAGGGAAACAAATAGGATGTGGTTTGTTGAGATATACGATAAGCCGTCAAAAGGAATTTATCAATAAGCTGTTCTCTGCCTTTGAAACCAACTTAAAGAGTGTTTGAATCTATGTAGAATCAATCATGGACTCCCCTAGTGGCTCAAGTGGTAAAGAATCTGCCTGCAATGAAGGAGTTGTAGGTTTGATCCCTGGGTCTGGAAGATCCCCTGGAGAAGGGAGTGGCTACCCTCTCTTTATTCTTGCCTGGAGAATCCTATGGACAGAGGAGCCTGGAGGGCTATAGTCCATGGTGTTGAGAAGAGTCAGATACAATTGAATGACTAACACACACAGAGTCAATTGCAAAAGGAGTTTCTAATCTGTAAACTCCAGTAATAAAACGTTGGCTTTTACTGAGCACCTGCTGTGTTCTAGGCATGTGCTAAATGCTTTACTTAAAGTATATCAGCTTGCATTTATAATAACACCCTGAGTTTGATAAGATTATTGTATTACACAATTCAAAATATGGAGGCATAAGGAGGTTTTCTAATTTATAGAAAACTGATGAGAAATTCTGACTTTACTGAAACAAAGTAAGTATTTGTAGGTAAAATCAAATTATCTCTAAGTATTTATATTTTAAAAGTCTCAGTGTTTATCATGTGTTATCAAGAGTATTTGAAAAATACCTTTTTGAAAAGATTATTCTTGAATTTTTAAATGCAGAGTTCTAATTTTTTTTAAATTTTGTTTTATTTTTAAACTTTACAATATTGTATTAGTTTTGCCAAATATCGAAATGAATCTGCCACAGGTATACCTGTGTTCCCCATCCTGAACCCTCCTCCCTCCTCCCTCCCCATACCATCCCTCTGGGTCGTCCCAGTGCACCAGCCCCAAGCATCCAGTATCAATTTTTTGAAATAAGAAAGACAGTGACTAGAAACTGTAATTTCTTCCCCAGATCCAACCCAGTGCTGAAGTCTTATAATAAATTCTAATAGTGAGCAAAATACCAGAAAACGAAATAAGTAATTTACTGTCTGCTAAACTCTGCAAACCTAACAGATTCAGACTCCACCAGTATTAAGCTCACTCTGAGAGAGGTTTTCTTGGCCTGAGGTTAAACAGAAGATATTTTGAGTTGAATAGCCTGAATTTGAATTCTGGTCTACCCATCAATTAGCTACAGGATCTTTGGCAAATTAGTTAACAATTTAATCCTCAGTTTTCTCACCCATAAAATAGAAATGATAATAATACTAATAGTATATCTCCTTTGGGCTTACCACAATAAAGAGATAAAATGACTCATGTAAAAAGGATTATCAACCTACCTGGCATACTACAGGAGTTTACAAAATATGAATTATCCTCATCATTAATGTCATCACCATTCATTGTCATCATCAGAATTGTCATTATCAGCCATAACCTATTTTTCATTGAAACTACTAACTTGGGTCAATGATCATCTTTTCAGTGATCTTTTTTCAGTTTCTGGAGGCTGCCTGAATTCAAATTCACTTTGTTGTCAGTTTTTTGTTAGCTAATTTTATTTCCTTTCTTAACTTTATAATTAGGGACTGAAAAAACAGTGATTCAAAGTTAAGATACTTAACACTAATAAGATATAATTACCATTTAACAGGCAGAAGTTAGTGCTTTTTGAGTTTCAAGCACAGGATAATTGGAACACATGATTCAGAGTTTGGACAGTTCTGTTGCATTGAATAAAGAATCAAAATATAAGGGGGAAAGTTTTGTGTTATTTTCTATCAACAGAAGGGTATTTAATGTTGTTTACAGGTATGCTTGAAATTTCAACTTTATTCAACTGCAAATCTACTTATTTGTTTGGAGGAAAGAATTCAGTAGGCAATTAAACACAAGAAGGGAAAAAAAGTAAAACATGGCCATGATAAAATAAACAGCAATGAATTTACAGGCATAAAAGTCGCTTAGATATCAGTAAGTTATTTCCTTGGAGATAGTCTTATGCTGAGATGTTGTTATAGCATCCTTGCCTTCATCTTTGGTTTCTTCTGCCATTTCTCCTTCTTCCCTCCCTAGTTCCCTTCATTACTGAGCAGGACCCAGTCCGATGCTGGGGACACATATATGAGCATGAATGATACAGGTCCTCTTTGCTGTCGGTCATGAATATTTATGTAGTGAAGAACACAGAAAGTGAATCGACAGTGACAAAGCAGATGAAGTGAGGCAAGTCACTGAGCACATAATGGAGTTATAATATCCAAACTTAGATGTACGGGAAAAGCCTTCTGGAGGAAGCAACTTCTGCACCCAAACTAGCAGGATGAGAAGTTACTTAAATTGTGTATAAAAGCGAGGAAAGGGAGATTTTAAAAGGTGAGCAAATAGCATGTATGGAAATAGGAGACCCTAGATGTATGCTGAGTTCTTGACATCACCTGTAACTGTGGGAACATGGAGGCTGGAGATAGATCAAGTTTAGAGAGGTGTGGAAAGCATTGGCAGGTCTTAAGTGTTGCTCTGTCACGATCACAGTTATGTTCTAGGAAGATCACCTTAGCTATACTATGGAGAATGATTTTGAAGGATGTGAAGCAAGTTCAGCAATAGCAGAATCAATAAAGAAGCTATTGCAGTGATTCAAGTGACATTATGACCCAAACTAGGATAATAGAAATAGGGAAAAGAAACGTATATAGAGTCAAGAAATGACAACGACTGTAAAATCAACAGAATTTAGTGGTTTCTTGGTGGGAGAAGGGGTCATTTTTGAGTAAGAAGAATAAGACTTTAAGGAGGCTGCCGAGGTTACTGGCTTAAGGAAATGGATGGACCTATTTAGGGAGATCAGGAACCCTGGAAGAAGCATAACACTCATAAAGAAAAAAAAGTAGACCTTCAAGGATCTCTCATAAGGATGAAAAACAGGAGCTCACAAAAGAGACTGAGAAGGAACAGTCAGAGGCAGGAGGTAAAGCAGAAAACCATTTTGCCATAGTTTCCAGGAAAAGAGAGTGTTTGAGAAAAGAAGCTTGTATGTGGGTGAGCATATTGGGAGTCAGGGTTTTAAGACATTTGCTTGCTGAGGGGCAGAGTATGAGCAAACAGAGCAAATGAGTACAAATGTCTCTTTCCTCTCTAATTCTATGTGGTATGTAACAAACAAGAGATGTCTGCCTCTGCAGGCTATAGTCAGAGTTGGGGGCCTGTCCTTCCCAGCAAGACTCAGAGAAACTGCGAGCTCTTTGGAGGAAAGATAAACAGGGATTACTTAAACCTAGTATCAAAGTTCCTATTAATAATAAATATCTATGTACCCAATCTATGATAGAGACAGAGGAAGGGAGAAGAGAGAACAAGTCAGGACTGAGAAATGTAGTTGTGAATGCCCATGAAAATATTCTTTTCAATCAAATGACTGACCACCCTACTGGCAAAGTGGCATCTTTTTCCCAGTGGCAGAGTAATGCCACTTGGTTTGTTGCTTTAGGAACTCAGCATTGGGATTGGCTAAAACCACTTGAGTGGTTAAGGAAAGCTAGACAAAGATGCTTGGAGAAGGCAATGGCACCCCACTCCAGTACTCTTGCCTGGAAAATCCCATGGACGGAGGAGCCTGGTAGGCTGCAGTCCATGGGGTCATTAAGAGCCAGGCACGACTGAGCGACTTCACTTTCACTTTTCACTTTCATGCATTGGAGAAGGAAATGGCAAACCACTCCAGTGTTCTTGCCTGGAGAATCCCAGGGACGGGGGAGCCTGGTGGGCTGCTGTCTATGGGGTCGCACAGAGTCGGACACGACTGAAGCGACTTAGCAGCAGCAGCAAAGATGCTACAGAGATGTCTGTTCTTGTTCCAAAAGCATACAATTGGTTATAACAACAGCAATAATAGTCATACTCATATTCCTAATAAATTTTAATGATAATATTTATTAAGTGCAGTATTATAAATCAGACTCCGAGCTAAGTGTTTTACTTGCATTAGTACTTAATGCTTATAACTATCCAACAAAGTTACTGTGATTAGCCTAGTTTTAAAGATGAGACGATAAGAAACTGAGATATCAATGAATGTGCCTGAGTGCACACGTCTGCTGCATTGTAAAATGAGGACTTGAATCTAGTCCATTCTGCCTTTTCATCTTGAATGGTAATGGGAAAACCTTGATTATTATAATAAGAACACTATGAGACAACTCAAAATTGCATAACAATTATATGGCTAAGTGCTTTATTGTTATCATTGCTTTTAATCCCCACAATCACAGCATGAGCCAGGTACTACTGTACACCCATTTTATTATTTTTTGCAATTTTTATTTTATTTATTTTTTGGGGTACACTGTGTTTTATTTGCTACGTACAGACTACTTTGTCTACAACTTTCTCTAGCTGTGGAGAATGAGGGCCACTCTTTAGTTGCGGTGTGCGAGGTGGTATCTCTTACTGCAGAACATAGGCTCTAGGGTGCATGGGCTTCAGTAGCTGTGGCTCATGGGCTCAGTAGTGGTGCCTGGCGCACAGGCCTTGTTGTCCTGTGGCATGTGGAATCTTCCCACACCACAGATTGAACCCATGTGCTCTGCCTTGGCAGACAGATTCCCGACCACCGGGGAAATCCTGTATACCCATTTTATAAAAGTAAACTCAAGTCAGGAAACTGTTGAATGTTACAGAGTTAGTACACTGCAGAGCAAAGACTTTATCCAAGTTGTCTGACCTTATTAGATCCTATGTACTCAACCATCTCCCTGTTGCTTTTTAGCCTATGATACATATCAAAGATGCCTGGATCTGAACTGGACAGAGGCAGAGTGTAGTAGTAATAAAAAAATCGATTTTGGCCTTCATTTTTTGCCTCTCTGAAAGGTGACATACATTTGGTGCATTGTTTACCTCCTTAAAAGAAATAAAGTGTGGTCACAACTCATCTGAGAACCTGTAATCTATTGCTAAGCCTATTGCTATTCTTTTTAAGAAAGATGAATCAGAGAGCTCTGAGGGGAAGAGGGGGCACTACACTTTTTAAAAACAATTCAGAATAATTTTCCAGCTGAAGATGTTGTGAGATAAACTTAGCATCCAGTCCAGAGGCTGCCAAATCATATCTGTTCCGGGTTTGATCCTACAAAGTGAATGTCTGTCTGGATTGGCAATGGGGACCAGGGAAAGGCTTGAGACATCCTTTCAAGATTATTTTCCTTCACTGAGTTTTAAAGAAGGGCACTGATCTCTTGATCCTCGATCAGGACATGTTTCCATCATGAAAATGTTATCTGACTAGTCCTTACCACTCGAGAAGAAGAAAAGGAAGCTAGAATTCCTCTAAAATCCCCACAGCTTGCTGAGAGCTACTAGAGCCAGGCAAGAAATGCTTTTTATCTCAAAGCTGAAGCCAGCAGGAAAAGCTTTAAAAAAAGTATCACCATACAATTTATACCAAATAATGAATGTGCAGGGGATTCTGTTAGGGATGCATGTTAGAAATTTCATTAGCTTTGTTACCCGGGATTTCTATGGATATAGCCCATAGATATTCCTTCTATAAAATAATAGTGGCTTCCTGTACCCATCTCTGCTATATTACTACCTCCACATGATTCACAAGAGACATGGGCATAGGCATTCAACATGAATGTAGACTGATTTTTCCTTGAACTTCATACAAATTCACATACACACACACACACACTCCTGCCCCAGGTAAAAGTGAAAAAAGTCCAAACAAAAATAACTTTAAGGACATTTTGTCACACTTTCTCCTCATTTGTTTTCTATCATTCATATAAAATTTATTAAGCATATTCTTCTCATCAGGTACTCATCAGGTGCTATGGATGATAAAATGGTGAATACGGTATGGCACTAAACTCAAGGAGTTCATAATTTATTGAGGCTAACTGTGGAGTATACACTTCATAATAGTACAAAGCAGACCGTGCTATTTGTTACTGTAATAAAGATACAAACAGCATTCTTAGGGGAGCACAGAGGAGGAATAAATACAATTTGAATGGAATAGTTGGTTGCATTAAGCATTTTGATCCCGTGTCTCTAACCACTTTACTAGTTCTGTAACTGCGAACATGTCCTTGGCTGCACAAAACCTCGGTTTTCTCATTTGTAAATTGAAGATAATAAGAGAATGTTTTCTTGAAGATAATCTGAGGAACAAGCAGTCAATTATTATTAGGCATTGCACTTATAAAGGGGGTGGTAGGGAAGGCATTTCTGGGGTGGTGACATTTCAGTTGACTTTGGAAAGAGAGTAGTGTTTTTAATAGGGAGGCAAGCCTCTCACAGGAGGCTGTGAGAAAGATTTCCCAGCTGAGGGACAGCATGAGCAGACTACCAGTTGTGATCACCTGCAGGTAAACAAGTCAGTACATTCTCTTATTTCTCCTGCCCTGCCTGGCATTTCTCACTATTAGGATTGCCTCTTTGGATTTGTGCAAAGAAACTACTTCCAATGACCAGAATCAAACCTGACATCTAATGTCTAAATGTGTGGAAGGTCTAGTGCTCATTTTTTAATTCATTGCTAACCATTAATGCTCAGTAATTTTATCCAGTTAGCCAACAAGAGCCTTAGGAAGGTGAGTTTGAGGCCAAGTGGAAGCATTCAGGACAGCGCTGGGATGCAGGCAGTGCCCTGAGGGCACCCCCAGTGGTGTAAGGCCGCTGCAAAGCTGGTGGGCTTGGTGGAAGGGCCAAGAGTAAATGAGCTGCCTTGACATTCTCCTAAAGGCAAGTTCAGGCTGTGTCTATCAGCCTTGTCTAAATGGATGGAAAGCGTGAGGAGGAGGGTGAGCTGGGGAGAGCTGGTACTGAAGGCCAAGTCCTTAGCCACAACCACAAATTACTTTCACTGACTTTCAGTTGAATTTCTCTTATTCTGATGCTGAAAATCAGCCCCAAGGTGACTAATACCCGTATTTCCTTCTCATTGTTGACTATTTCATCACAAGAGCTTTCCAGTCTAGCTATGGGTATCTAATTGTGCCTTTTGGCTCATGTTACTCATTAACTTGGTATACTGCATCCCTCTTCTCATCTATGACAAGCTGAATCATCCTTTCTTTCCTCTAGGGCTGAACTTCACTAAGACTCTTTCCCTTGTCCCCTCTTTCTCAACTTCTAAACTGAATGTGCTTGTCACTTATTGGGTTTGAGGATACATTACCACCTAATAGAGGATATTACTTGTTTACCTTGGAAGCTCTGTTCCATTTCTTTTTTTTTTGTTTGTTTGTTTTTTGTTTGTTTTTGTTTTTGTTTTAATTTTATTTTTAAACTTTACATAATTGTATTAGTTTTGCCAAATATCAAAATGAATCCACCACAGGTATACATGTGTTCCCCATCCTGAACCCTCCTCCCTCCTCCCTCCCCATACCATCCCTCTGGGTCGTCCCAGTGCACTAGCCCCAAGCATCCAGTATCCTGCATCGAACCTGGACTGGCATCTCGTTTCATACATGATATTTTACATGTTTCAATGCTATTCTCCCAAATCTTCCCACCCTCTCCCTCTCCTCAGAGTCCATAAGACTGTTCTATACATCACTGTCTCTTTTGCTGTCTCATACACAGGGTTATTGTTACCATCTTTCTAAATTCCATATATATGTGTTAGTATACTGTATTGGTGTTTTTCCTTCTGGCTTACTTCACTCTGTATAATAGGCTCCAGTTTCATCCACCTCATTAGAACTGATTCAAATATATTCTTTTTAATGGCTGAGTAATACTCCATTGTGTATATGTACCACAGCTCTCTTATCCATTCATCTGCTGATGGACATCTAGGTTGCTTCCATGTCCTGGCTATTATAAACAGTGCTGCGATGAACATTGGGGTACACGTGTCTCTTTCCCTTCTGGTTTCCTCAGTGTGTATGCCCAGCAGTGGGATTGCTGGATCATAAGGCAGTTCTATTTCCAGTTTTTTAAGGAATCTCCACACTGTTCTCCATAGTGCCTGTACTAGTTTGCATTCCCACCAACAGTGTAAGAGGGTTCCCTTTTCCCACACCCTCTCCAGCATTTATTATTTGTAGAGTTTTGGATCGCAGCCATTCTGACTGGTGTGAGATGGTACCTCATAGTGGTTTTGATTTGCATTTCTCTGATAATGAGTGATGTTGAGCATCTTTTCATGTGTTTGTTAGCCATCTGTATGTCTTCTTTGGAGAAATGTCTATTTAGTTCTTTGGCCCATTTTTTGATTGGGTCATTTATTTTTCTGGAGTTGAGCTGTAGGAATTGTTTGTATATTTTTGAGATTAGTTGTTTGTCAGTTGCTTCATTTGCTATTATTTTCTCCCATTCTGAAGGCTGTCTTTTCACCTTGCTGATAGTTTCCTTTGTTGTGCAGAAGCTTTTAAGTTTAATTAGGTCCCATTTGTTTATTTTTGCTTTTATTTCCAATATTCTGGGAGGTGGGTCATAGAGGATCCTGCTGTGATGTATGTCAGAGAGTGTTTTGCCTATGTTCTCCTCTAGGAGTTTTATAGTTTCTGGTCTTACGTTTAGATCTTTAATCCATTTTGAGTTTATTTTGTGTATGGTGTTAGAAATTGTTCTAGTTTCATTCTTTTACAAGTAGTTGACCAGTTTTCCCAGCACCACTTGTTAAAGAGATTGTCTTTAATCCATTGTATATTCTTGCCTCCTTTGTCAAAGATAAGGTGTCCATATGTGCGTGGATTTATCTCTGGGCTTTCTATTTTGTTCCATTGATCTATATTTCTGTCTTTGTGCCAGTACCATACTGTCTTGATAACTGTGGCTTTGTAGTAGAGCCTGAAGTCAGGTAGGTTGATTCCTCCAGTTCCATTCTTCTTTCTCAGGATCGCTTTGGCTATTTGAGGTTTTTTGTATTTCCATATAAATTGTGAAATTATTTGTTCTAGCTCTGTGAAGAATACCGTTGGTAGCTTGATAGGGATTGCATTGAATCTATAAATTGCTTTGGGTAGTATACTCATTTTCACTATATTGATTCTTCCAAACTATGAACATGGTATATTCCTCCATCTATTAGTGTCCTCTTTGATTTCTTTCACCAGTGTTTTATAGTTTTCTATATATAGGTCTTTAGTTTCTTTAGGTAGATATATTCCTAAGTATTTTATTCTTTCCATTGCAATGGTGAATGGAATTGTTTCCTTAATTTCTCTTTCTGTTTTCTCATTATTAGTGTATAGGAATGCAAGGGATTTCTGTGTGTTGATTTTATATCCTGCAACTTTACTATAGTCATTGATTAGTTCTAGTAATTTTCTGGTGGAGTCTTTAGGGTTTTCTATGTAGAGGATCATGTCATCTGCAAATAGTGAGAGTTTTACTTCTTCTTTTCCAATTTGGATTCCTTTTATTTCTTTTTCTGCTCTGAATGCTGTGGCCAAAACTTCCAAAACTATGTTGAACAGTAATGGTGAAAGTGGGCACCCTTGTCTTGTTCCTGACTTTAGAGGAAATGCTTTCAATTTTTCACCTTTGAGGATAATGTTCGCTGTGGGTTTGTCATATATAGCTTTTATTATGTTGAGGTATGTTCCTTCTATTCCTGCTTTCTGGAGAGTTTTTATCATAAATGGGTGTTGAATTTTGTCAAAGGCTTTCTCTGCATCTATTGAGATAATCATATGGTTTTTATTTTTCAATTTGTTAATGTAGTGTATTACATTGATTGATTTGCGGATATTGAAGAATCCTTGCATCCCTGGGATAAAGCCCCACTTGGTCATGGTGTATGATCTTTTTAATGTGTTGTTGGATTCTGATTGCTAGAATTTTGTTTAGGATTTTTGCATCTATGTTCATCAGTGATATTGGCCTGTAGTTTTCTTTTTTTGTGGGATCTTTGTCAGGTTTTGGTATTAGGGTGATGGTGGCCTCATAGAATGAGTTTGGAAGTTTACCTTCCTCTGCAATTTTCTGGAAGAGTTTGAGCAGGATAGGTGTTAGCTCTTCTCTAAATTTTTGGTAGAATTCAGCTGTGAAGCCGTCTGGACCTGGGCTTTTGTTTGCTGGAAGATTTTTGATTACAGTTTCAATTTCCGTGCTTGTGATGGGTCTATTAAGATTTTCTATTTCTTCCTGGGCGAGTTTTGGAAAGTTGTACTTTTCTAAGAATTTGTCCATTTCTTCCACGTTGTCCATTTTATTGGCATATAATTGTTGATAGTAGTCTCTTATGATCCTTTGTATTTCTGTGTTGTCTGTTGTGATCTCTCCATTTTCATTTCTAATTTTATTGATTTGATTTTTTCTCCCTTTGTTTCTTGATGAGTCTGGCTAATGGTTTGTCAATTTTATTTATCCTTTCAAAGAACCAGCTTTTGGTTTTTGTTGATTTTTGCTATGGTCTCTTTTGTTTCTTTCGCATTTATTTCTGCTCTAATTTTTAAGATTTCTTTCCTTCTACTAATCCTGGGGTTCTTCATTTCTTCCTTTTCTAGTTGCTTTAGGTGTAGAGTTAGGTTATTTATTTGACTTTTTCTTGTTTCTTGAGCTGTGCCTGTATTGCTATGAACTTTCCCCTTAGGACTGCTTTTACCGTGTCCCACAGGTTTTGGGTTGTTGTGTTTTCATTTTCATTCATTTCTATGCAAATTTTGATTTCTTTTTTGATTTCTTCTGTCATTTGTTGGTTATTCAGCAGCGTGTTGTTCAGCCTCCATATGTTGGAGTTTTTAATAGTTTTTCTCCTGTAATTGAGATCTAATCTTACTGCATTGTGGTCAGAAAAGATGCTTGGAATGATTTCTATTTTTTTGAATTTACCAAGGCTAGCTTTATGGCCCAGGATGTGATCTATCCTGGAGAAGGTTCCATGTGCACTTGAGAAAAAGGTGAAATTCATTGTTTTGGGATGAAATGTCCTATAGATATCAATTAGGTCTAACTGGTCTATTGTATTGTTTAAAGTTTGTGTTTCCTTGTTAATTTTCTGTTGAGTTGATCTATCCATAGGTGTGAGTGGGGTATTAAAGTCTCCCACTATTATTGTGTTATTGTTAATTTCTCCTTTCATACTTGTTAGCATTTGTCTTACATATCGTGGTGCTCCGTGTTGGGTGCATATATATTTATAATTGTTATATCTTCTTCTTGGATTGATCCTTTGATCATTATGTCTTTGATCATTTGATCATTATGACCTTCTTTGTCTCTTTTCACAGCCTTTGTTTTAAAGTCTATTTTATCTGATCTGAGTATTGCTACTCCTGCTTTCTTTTGGTCCCTATTTGCATGGAAAATCTTTTTCCAGCCCTTCACTTTCAGTCTGTATGTGTCCCTGTTTTGAGGTGGGTCTCTTGTAGACAACATATGTAGGGGTCTTGTTTTTGTATCCATTCAGCCAGTCTTTGTCTTTTGGTTGGGGCATTCAACCCATTTACGTTTAAGGTAATTACTGATAAGTATGATCCCATTGCCATTTACTTTATTGTTTTGGGTTCGAATTTATATACCGTTTTTGTGTTTCCTGTCTAGAGAATATCCTTTAGTATTTGTTGGAGAGCTGGTTTGGTGGTGCAGAATTCTCTCAGCTTTTGCTTGTCTGAAAAGCTTTTGATTTCTCCTTCATACTTGAATGAAATCCTTGCTGGGTACAATAATCTGGGCTGTAGGTTATTTTCTTTCATCATTTTAAGTATGTCTTGCCATTCCCTCCTGGCTTGAAGTGTTTCTATTGAAAGATCAGCTGTTATCCTTATGGGAATTCCCTTGTGTGTTATTTGTTGTTTTTCCCTTGCTGCTTTTAATATTTGTTCTTTGTGTTTGATCTTTGTTAATTTGATTAATATGTGTCTTGGGGTGTTTTGCCTTGGGTTTATCCTGTTTGGGACTCTCTGGGTTTCTTGGACTTGGGTGATTATTTCTTTCCCCATTTTAGGGAAGTTTTCAACTATTATCTCCTCAAGTATTCTCTCATGGTCTTTCTTTTTGTCTTCTTCTTCTGGAACCCCTATGATTCGAATGTTGTAGCGTTTAATGTTGTCCTGGAGGTCTCTGAGATTGTCCTCGTTTCTTTTAATTCGTTTTTCTTTTATCCTCTCTGATTCATTTATTTCTACCATTCTATCTTCTAATTCACTAATCCTATCTTCTGCCTCTGTTATTCTACTATTTGTTGCCTCCAGAGTGCTTTTAATTTCATTTATTGCATTATTCATTATATATTGACTCTTTTTTATTTCTTCTAGGTCCTTGTTAAACCTTTCTTGCATCTTCTCAATCCTTGTCTCCAGGCTGTTTATCTGTGATTCCATTTTAGTTTCAAGATTTTGGATCAATTTCACTATCATTATTCGGAATTCTTTATCAGGTAGATTCCCTATCTCTTCCTCTTTTGTTTGGTTTGGTGGGCATTTATCCTGTTCCTTTATCTGCTGGGTATTCCTCTGTCTCTTCATCTTGTTTAAATTGCTGAGTTTGGGGTGTCCTTTCTGTATTCTGGCAGTTTGTGGAGTTCTCTTTATTGTGGCTTTTCTTCGCTGTGTGTGGGTTTGTACAGGTGGCTTGTCAAGGTTTCCTGGTTAGGGAAGCTTGTGTCGGTGTTCTGGTGGGTGGAGCTGTATTTCTTCTCTCTGGAGTGCAATGAAATGTCCAGTAATGAGTTATGAGATGTCTATGGTTTTGGGGTGACTTTGGGCAGCTTGTATCTTGAAGCTCAGGGCTGTGTTCCTTTGTTGCTGGAGAATTTGCTTGGTATGTCTTGCCCTGGAACTTGTTGGCCCTTGTGTGGTGCTTGGTTTCAGTGTCGGTATGGAGGCGTTTGATGAGCTCCTATCTATTAATGTTCCTTGGAGTCAGGAGTTCCCTGGAGTCAGGGTTTGGACTTAAGCCTCCTGCTTCCAGTTATTGGTCTTATTTTTACAGTAGTTTCAAAACTTCTGCTTCTATACAGCACCATTGATAAAACATCTACGTTAAAGATGAAAAGTTTCTCTGTGAGGGTCACTCAGAGAGGTTCACAGCGTTACATGGAGAAGAGAAGGGGGGTGGGGGGGAGTTAGAGGTGACCCAATTGAGATGAGGTGGAATCAATAGTGGAGAGAGTGGGGTAGCCAGTCGTCACTTCCTTATGTGCACTCCACAACTGGACCACTCAGAGATGTTCACGGAGTTATACAGAGAAGAGAAGAAGGAGGAAGGAGACAGAGGTGGCCAGAAGGATAAAAGGGGGGAATGAAAAGGAGGGAGACAGATCCAGCCAGTAATCAGTTCCCTAAGTGTTCTCCACCGTCTGGAACACACAGAAACTCAGAGAGTTGGGTAGAGTAGAGAGGGGTTAGGAGGAGACACAGGCGACCTGGTGGAGAAAAAGGAGAGTCCAAAGGGAGGGAGAGCAGTCAAGCCAGTAATCTCGCTCCCTAGTGAAAAATGGGTCCTGAGGATTGGGTTCTTAAAGGTACAAAATTGGTAACAAATACATAAAAGCAAAAATTAAAAATCTAGAGTAGAGTTTGGAATTTCAAAAATACGATGTTAAAGAAAAGAAGAAGGAAAAGAAAGAGAGAAAAAATGAACAAAGAAAAACAAACAAGGTTGTGAAAATTATAAAGAAAATACAGGTACAAAATTGATGTCTAACACCAAAAAGCAAAAATTAAAAATCTGGAGTAGAGTTTGGAATTTCGAAAATACAATGTTAAAAAAAAAGGAAGAAGAGACATAAAGAGAGAAAACAATCAAACACACAAAAACAATGTCGCAAAAATTATAAAGAAAACACAGGTACAAAATTAATATCAAATACCAAAAAGCATAAATTAAAAATCTAGAGTAGAGTTTGGAATTTCAGATATACAATGTTATATAAAAGAAGAAGAGAAAGAAACAGAATAAAAAAAAAAAAAGTCACAGAAATTATAAAAAAACCTATAGGTACAAGATTGATAACATATACCAAAAAGCTAAAATTAAAAAACTAGAGTAGAGTTTGGAATTTCAAAAATACAATGTTAAAGAAAAGAAGAAAAAGAAGAAAAAAAAAAAAAAAACAAGGTCAAAAAATTTATAAAATATATATATATGAAGTTTACTGAAGAAGAAAAAAAATAGGGTCTTTTTTTTTTTTTTTTTTTTTGCAAAGTAATAGGTTATAAAAGTGAAAATTAAAGGAACAATAGAGGACTTAAAAAAAAAATTTTTTTCCTAAAAACTAAAAAAAAAAAAAAAAAGAAAGAAAGAAAGAATGATCGTAAAAATAGTAAAAATATATGTAGGACTTTTTCTGGTTTTGTTGTGAGTACTGTGGGTTCAGTTCATTTTTGGCTAGTTCCTTGGTCTGACTTATATTTCTCAAGATCTATAGGCCCCTTCCTATGTAGTCCGTAGTAACCACGGGGTTTTAATCTATTGCCTGTAGCTTCCAAGGCGTTTCCCTGTTATAGCTTCTTCTGTTTGCTCCTCTCTTCAGTGTCTGGTTACTGCCCTGACACAAAGGGGACGGTGGGGGAAACTTTTTTTTTTTTTTTAGGCTCACTTGTTCAGTCACGCTGTTGGGAGGGAGGAAGGGATGCTGCAAACAAATAACACTGGCGTACGCTCGCAGTGCCTCAGCCACACTGGGTCTGCCCCCGCTCACGGTGAGTGTAGCCTCCCTGCCCACACTGCTCGGGCTCTAGGTTGTTCCGCCGGGAACAATCCGAGGCCGGCCCTGGGTTGCATGCACCTCCCAGGTCCAAGCCGCTCAGGTTCAGGCACTCGGGTAGTCCTCAGAGGCGCAGACTCAGTTGGGCCTGCGTTTTGTGCTCTTCCCAGGTCCGAGCAGCTCAGGTGATGAGGTGTTTGGCGAGTGCCAATGCTGCGACTTATCGCCTCCCCACCACACGGTTATCTGGGTGTAAAACCGGCGCACCTTCTCAGGCAGATGTTGACCGTCCAGACCCCCAAGAAGTTTTAGTTAGCAAAGAAGCCTGCTTACAGTTTTATAGATAATGTCTCTCTGGGGCTGCGATTGCCCCCTTCCGGCTCTGGCTGCCTGTCACCGGAGGGGGAAGGTCTGCAGCCGGCTATCTCTGTTCAGTCCTTTGTTCCGTGCGCGGGCCTGGCGGTGTCTTAGGTTGGGGCTGGCTTTTCGCGTGGTAGATATCCCACAGTCTGGTTTGCTAGCCCAAATTATTTCACTCAGATAGTGCTCAGGGTATTCAGGCCAGATTCTTAACTCTCAGCGATGCGGCCCGCGCCGCCCCTCCCTGCCCAGCCCCCGCTTGCTAATGGCGTGTGCAGGCGTCTGCTCTGCTTCTCCGCTGGGGGAGTTACCTTAGGGCTCGCAATCTGCGAGTTTTAATTGTTTATTTATTTTTTCTCCCTGTTATGTTGCCCTCTGTGCTTCCAAAGCTCGGCACAGATTCGGCAGTGAGAAGGTTTCCTGGTGTTTGGAAACTTCTCTCTTTTTAAGACTCCCTTCCCGGGACGGAGCTCCGTCCCTCCCTCTTTTGTCTCTTTTTTTTGTCTTTTATATTTTTTCCCTACCTCCTTTCGAAGAGTTGGGTTGCTTTTCTGGGTGCCTGATGTCCTCTGCCGGCATTCAGTAGTTGTTTTGTGGAAGTTACTCGACATTTAAATGCTCTTTTGATGAATTTGTGGGGGAGAAGGTGTTCTCCCCGTCCTACTCCTCCACCATCTTGGCTCCTCCCCTGTTCCATTTCTAATGTTGGAATCTGAGTCTCTTGAAGAGAAAAAAGGGGCAGAGATCTGTTTTCCTGCTTATAACATCTAGCCTAGAGCCCTAGGTATGTCCTTTGAAGATTTGCCTATTAATTACAAATATGATAAAAAAGCACAGTAAGCAAAATTCCATATCTTCAAATCCTATATCCTCCCCTTCATTATCCCCAATATATTTTATATTTAAAATATTTTCATGCCAAGCTATACCTATCTCCATTAATTTAGAACTCTTTCTCTTGTTTATCACAAAACCAGAAAATGAAAGAAAATAAATTAACAAGAAAATGCTAAGGTAAATGAGTGCCTAGGTCATGCCTGTCTTCTGCATGTAGAAAGTTGTCCATGTATGAACACCCTGATTTGCTATAGCCCATAAGGTTTTCAACTAGCATGCATGAAATATGTTCCAATATGTATTTCCTCTATTAGGAAGGAGAAAACAAAGTCCAGAGAGGCTCATTAAATGACCTAAAACAATTAAATTACCACAGCTGAGCCTGCAATCTAGACCTTTCCAACTCCCATTTCAAGGTTCAACCCATTATGCCTTTAGTAAGAAAGGATGGCATTGGGGACAATGGCAATGTCACAATTGACAGAGTAATTCATCTATTCTGTGAATAAACCTCTCTTTTCAGCCAGATAAACAGGAACAGTAACACGTGCTCTAATACCAGATTCTCAGAGAAAATTCTCTTTGATTCCAAAGTCGAAGCCCCAGTGTGCACACACAGCCTATTCTTTCCTTCCTAAACAGCCTCACACACACTGGTTGCCAATTAAGGCTTTGTTGCCAATAGGGTAGTCAAGACCTAAAATTAGCCCTTCACTTCTTATGACTCCAGGGGACTCAGCCAAAGGGATATTTATGACTGTTACAGACCAGTGAACTAAAGACAGCCATGACATAGAGTGAGTCAAAACTGCTCCTTGTTCTGGAGATGCCTAAGTGAAATGAACTCTCTTGAAATAGATGAAGAGGCTCTTCACTCAATTCTTATCTCTGTACACTCAGAGGTAATTATGAAAGACAAATAATGAAGATAATCATTGGTTTCATATATTAAAACTTCTATACATGGTTCTATAACTCTAAAACAAAGCTAGCATATTTTTTGACATTTATCATGTATCAAGTCCTTAACAAAAGGTAAATAAGTATGTATTGTTATTTCTATTTTCTAATAAAAAAAAAGCAACATTAAGAGGTTGAATACTTGGTGAAGGTCATAAAAATTGCTGAGAGGGCCTGCACCCAAACCACTTCTGTCTCCTAATGTCATGCCTTCCCTGCCCCTCTCTATTGCAAAGACCAACAGATTGTCACTCTGGTCTATGAGATCCCATAAAATTTGGTCAAGTTCTGTATTATAAAGACTAAGATTATTGTATTATTTTTAAACATTCTCTTTGCATAACTGTCTGCTTCCCTTGAGAATTGTGGAGCTCTAACTTCTGGCCATGTCACTTATGAGCTTTAAAAATGTGGCCAAATCATTGGATAATTTTGTACCACACTTTTCTTGTCTATAGAACAGAAATTTAAGTTTCCATATCATAAAGTTTCTATGAATAACTAAATGAGTATTCAACTTGCTATTCTGTAAGTGCTCAAGCAGTTATCATTATCCAAGGGCCTAAAGAGAATGAGCAATTGATGGCAAATCATGGATGTTCATTGTGGGCAAAACCATGACTCTTTTATGCACCACTAAGATTGTACCCAGTTCAGTTCAGTTCAGTCAGTCAGTCGTGTCTGACTCTGCAACCCAATGAATCACAGCACGCCAGGCCTCCCTGTCCATCACCAACTCCCAGAATTCACTCAAACTCACGTCCATCGAGTCAGCGATGCCATCCAGCCATCTCATCCTCTGTTGTCCCCTTCTCTTCCTGCCCTCAATCCCTCCCATCATCAGAGACTTTTCCAGTGAGTCAACTCTTTGCATGAGGTGGCCTAAGTACTGGAGTTTCAGCTTTAGCATCATTCCTTCCAAAGAACACCCAGGACCAATCTCCTTTAGGATGGACTGGTTGGATCTCCTTGCAGGCCAAGGAACTCTCAAGAGTCTTCTCCAACAGCACAGTTCAAAAGCATCAATTCTTTGGCACTAGACTTTCTTCACAGTCCAACTCTCACAACCATACATGACCACTGGAAAAACCATAGCCTTGACTAGATGGACCTTTCTTGGCAAAGTAATGTCTCTGCTTTTGAATATGCTATCTAGGTTGGTTATAACTTTCCTTCCAAGGAGTAAGTGTCTTTTAATTTCATGGCTGCAATCACCATCTGCAGTGATTTTGGAGCCCCCCAAAATAAAGTCTGACACTGTTTCCACTGTTTCCCCATCTATTTCCCATGAAGTGATGGGACCAGATGCCATGATCTTAGTTTTCTGAATGTTGAGCTTTAATCCAACTTTTTCACTCTCGTCTCTCACTTTTTTCAAGAGGCTTTCTAGTTCCTCTTCACTTTCTGCTGTAAGGGTGGTGTCATCTGCATATCTGAGGTTATTGATATTTCTCCTGGCAATCTTGATTCCAGTTTGTGCTTCATAGAGCCTGGCGTTTCTCATGATGTACTCTGCATATAAGTTAAATAAGCAGGGTGACAATATACAGCCTTGTACTCCTTTTCCCATTTGGAACCAGTCTGTTGTTCCATGTCCAGTTCTAACTGTTGCTTCCTGACCTGCATATAGGTTTCTCAAGAGGCAGGTCAGGTGGTCTGGTATTCCCATCTCTTTAAGAGTTTTCCACAGTTTATTGTGATCCACACAGTCAAAGGCCCAATAAAGCAGAAATAAATGTTTTTCTGGAACTCTCTTGCTTTTTTGATGTGTATCCAGCAAAGAGTAAATATACACATATATATTGGTTCACTAAAGAGGTGAGCAAATCATTTGAAGTTCCGAATAAAGTAGATATAGCCTTGTTTGTTGTTGTTTGGTCACTAAATCACGTCCAGCTCTTTGCAACTCCCATGGAATGTAGCCTGCAAGGCTCCTCTGCCTATGGGATTTTCTAGTCAAGAATACTGGAGCAGGGTGCCATTCCTTCTCTAAGGCATAGCCTTGATGGTTCTCAACCCATCAACCATGGACCTTGAGGATTAGCAGATCTACTGTGAGAGATCTGTAAAACAGTATCTGCTAACAAATAAGTCCCACACATAGAAGCTTTGTTATTTTCTAACTATATATAGGTACTCTTGTGATTTCTGAAATACAAAATTGTTTGAAATGTTACTTATATCTTAGGAGTTTCTTATCATTTATTTTTCCATTCAGTGGCTAATACAATTATGACTATATGATTGGGGGAGATGTCCATAAAGTTTTGTAAAACAAAGGAGAAAGGGCATATACGTTAAAGATTAAAAGACACTCTACCAAGACATTCAAAATTGCTTGCCAGTAATAGTTATGGTTCCTTCAAACTGAAACCACACAGAGTGTGTCTACAAATAATTTGATTTTTTTCTCATAACATAGAATACGCATTTAAACAAGGCAAGAGTAGAAAGAACCATCTCCATTTTCTGTTAAACTTTTCCTTATTTGCTACTTTTCTTTATGTCATAACAAAAGAGTATGAATGTGAGCTTGGAAAATATTTGATACTTAAGAAATAAACATTTCCCCCACATCCATAAGAGTGAATGCCTGTAGCCTTGTTTTGCCTACATGGTCCTTTTCCTTTGGCTGTGATTGGTTGCCCATAAGAGGCTGGGAGTACTTTATCCCAGGCTAGGCCAATCAAATTCTCTCTTCCAGAAATTTGGAGGTTGAGAGAATCTAGTAGAGTTCTTGTTCAGAACTGAGGTAATGAAAACTCAGTAATCACACATTGGATCAGTGAACATGAGGCCTCAGTGTTGGGAGGTAAGTGACACAGAAAGAGGACAAGAAGATCATGTAAGAGAACCAGTGAATCCATAAAGGGAAGCTTTCTAAGCTCCTAAGAGCTTCCTAGACATTTTTAAATCCTGGATTTACGTCTTATGTTGAAGTTCCATGGAACATGATTGTATCTTGATTCTTTAATTCATTGATTACTTACTGAACATTTGCTGTGTCCTTTGGGGCTTCCTTCATAGCTCGGTTGGTAAAGAATCTGCCTGCAGTGTAAGAAACCCAGGTTCGATCCCTGGGTTGGGAAGATCCTCTGGAGAAGGAAATGGCAACCCACTTCAGTATTCTTGCCTGGAGAATTCCATAGACAGAGGAGCTTAGCAGGCTACAGTCCATGGGGTCGAAAGAGTTGAACACGACTTAGTGACTAAACCAGACCAGATACTATTCTAAGCACTGTGGATACAACAGTGAAATAAATTAATGAAAATCCATGCTCTTCTGAAGTTGATATGCAAATGTAGGAAATACAAAATAAACAAGGTAAATGGTTAAAATCGACAGTGATATCTACTGGGAGAAAATTAAGTGTGGTAACTGGTGTTGTGGGTGGAGGTTCACTTTTGGTTACGTAGCTAGTTGAGGCCTCAGAGAAGGTGATATTTGAGTGATGTGAAGGGGATGAACTTCACACTAGGACAAGTTCAGAAGCAAACCTATGAGTATGGAATGGAGTAAGAAGGAAGGGGGGTGAATAGGTAATGAGATTTGAGAGATGGTGTTCCAGATTATGTATAATTTTACAATCATACTAAACTCTCCTGCTCTGTTCCACTTTGAAAGTGTTAGCCATTGGATCATTTTGAGCAAATGAATGACACAAACTATTTCAGTTTTAACAGGGTCACTTTTAGAAGCCAACATTTTCCATTTCTTCAATAAGGTTAACATGTGCTGGTCCTTTTTGCTTAGAGTACATCTAGAATTCTTAACTACAACACTCTTCATCTGTGTAATTTTTGAGGCAAAATAATAATAATAATAATTGGTAAAGAGATCTGATAGAGTGCCTGAAGAAATATGGACTGAAGTTTGTGACATTGTATAGGAGGCAGTGATCAAGACCATCCTGAGGAAAAAGAAATGCAAAAAGGCAAAATGGTTGCCTGAGGAGACCTTACAAATAGCTGTGAAGAGAAGAGAAGAGAAAGGCAAAGTAGAAAAGGAAAGGAAAGATATATGCATTTGAATGCAGAGTTCCAAAGAACAGCCAGGAGAGATAAGCAAGCCTTCTTCAGTGATCACTGTGAAGAAATAGAGAGAAACAACAGACTAGGAAAGACTAGATATCTATTCAAGAAATTAGAGATGCCAAGGGAACATTTCATGCAAAGATGGGCATAATAAAAGAAAGAAACAGTATGGACCTAAAAGAAGCAGAAGATATTAAGAAGAGGTGGAAGGAATACACAGAAGAACTATACAAAAAGATCTTCATGGCCCAGATAATCATGATCTGTAATCATGAGGTGTGATCACTCACCTAGAGCCAGACATCCTAGAATGAGAAGTCAAGTGGGCTTTAGGAAGCATCACCATGAACAAAGCTAGTGGAGGTGATGGAATTCCAGTTGAGCTATTTCAAATCCTAAAAGATGATGCTTTACAGTGCTGCACTCAATATGCCAGCAAATTTGCAAAACTCAGCAGTGACCACTGGACTGGAAAAGGTCAGTTTTCATTCCAAACTCAAAGAAAGGCAATGGCAAAGAATGCTCAAACTACCGCACAATTGCATTCACCTCACACACTAGTAAAGTCATGCTCAAAATTCTCCAAGCCAGGCTTCAGCAATACGTGAACTGTGAACTTCCAGTTGTTCAAGCTGGTTTTAGAAAAGGCAGAGGAACCACAGATCAAATTGCCAACATCGGCTGGATCATCAAAAAAGCAAGAGAGTTCCAGAAAAACATCTATTTCTGCTTTATTGATTATGCCAAAGCCCTTGACTGTGTGGATCACAATAAACTGTGGAAAACTCTGAAAGAGATGAGAATACCAGACCACCTGACCTGCCTCTTGAGAAACCTATATGCAGGTCAATAAGCAACAGTTAGAACTGGACATGGAACAACAGACTGGTTCCAAATGGGAAAAGGAGTACGTCAAGGCTGTATATTGTCACCCTGCTTATTTAACTTATATGCAGAGTACATCATGAGAAACACTGGGCTGGAAGAAGCACAAGCTGGAATCAAGATTGCCAGGAGAAATATCAATAACCTCAGATATGCAGATGACACCACCCTTATGGCAGAAAGTGAAGAGGAACTAAAAAGCCTTTTGATGACAGTGAAAGAGGAGAGTGAAAAAGTTGGCTTAAAGCTCAACATTCAGAAAACTAAGATCATGGCATCTGGTCCCATCACTTCATGGGAAATGAATAGGGAAACAGTGGAAACAGTGCCAGACTTTATTTTTGGGGGCTCCAAAATCACTGCAGATGGTGATTGAAGCCATGAAATTAAAAGACGTTTACTCCTGGGAAGGAAAGTTATGACCAACCTAGATAGCATATTCAAAAGCAGAGACATTACTTTGCCAAGAAAGGTCCATCTAGTCAAGGCTATGGTTTTTCCAGTGGTCATGTATGGATGTGAAAGTTGGACTGTGAAGAAAGCCTAGTGCCGAAGAACTGATGCTTTTGAATTGTGGTGTTGGAGAAGACTCTTGAGAGTCCTTTGTACTGCAAGGATGTCCAACCAGTCCATCCTAAAGGAGATCAGTCCTGGGTGTTCATTGGAAGGACTGATGCTGAAGCTGAAACTCCAATATTTTGGCCACCTCATGCAAAGAGTTGACTCATTGGAAAAGAGCCTGATGCTAGGAGGGATTGGGGGCAGGAGGAGAAGGGGATGACAGAGGATGAGATGGCTGGATGACATCACTGACTCGATGGACATGAGTTTGAGTTAACTCTGGGAGTTGGTAATTGACAGGGAGGCCTGGCATGCTGTGATTCTTGGGGTTGCAAAGAGTCAGACACGACTGAGCGACTGAACTGAACACATGCTAGCAAAGTAATTCTCTAAATTCTCCAAGCCAGGCTTCAACAGTACATGAACTGTGAACTTCCAGATGTTCCAGCTGGATTTAGAAAAGACAGAGGAATCAGAGATTAAATTATTAACATCCGTTGGATCATCAAAAAAGTGAGAGAATTCCAGAAAAACATCTATTTCTGCTTTATTGACTATTCCAAAGCCTTTGACTGTGTGGATCACAATAAACTGTGGAAAATTCTGAAAGAGATGGGATTACCAGACCACCTGACCTGCCTCCTGAGAAATCTGTATGCAGGTCAGGAAGCAATAGTTAGAACTGGACATGGAACAACAGACTGGTTCCAAATTGGGGAAGGAATACATCAAGGCTGTATATTGTCACCCTGCTTATTTAACTTATATGCAGAGTACATCATGAGAAATGCTGGGCTGGGTGAAGCACAAGCTGGAATCAAGATTGCTGGGAGAAATACCAATAACTTCAGATATGCAGATGACATCACCCTTATGGCAGAAAGCAAAGAAGAAATAAAGAACCTCTTGATGAAAGTGAAAGAGGAGAGTGAAAAAGTTCGCCTAAAACTCAACATTCAGAAAAGTAAGATCATGGCATCCGGTCCCATCACTTCATGGCAAATAGATAGGGAAACAATGGAAACAGTGACAGATTTTATCTTGGGAGGCTCCATAATCACTGCAGATGGTGACTGCAGCCATGAAATTAAAAGACACTTACTCCTTGGAAGAAAAGTTATGACCAATCTAGACAGCCTATTAGAAAGCAGAGACCAACAAATGTCCATCTAGTCAAGGCTATGGTTTTTCCAGTAGTCTTGTATGGATGTGAGAGTTGGACTATAAAGAACATGAGTGCCAAAGTATTGATGCTTTTGAGCTGTGGTGTTGGGGAAGGCTCTTGATAGTTCCTTGGACTGCAAGGAGATCCAACCAGTCCATCCTAAAGGAAATCAGGCCTGAATATTCATTGGAAGGACTGATGCTGAAGCTGAAACTCCAATACTTTGGCCACCTGATGTGAGGAACTGACTCGTTGAAAAAGACCCAATACCAGGAAAGATTGAGAGCAGGAGGAGAAGGGGACGACAGAGGATGAGATGGTTGGATGGTATCATGGACACAATGGGCATGAGTTTGAGTAAACTCTGGGAGTTGGTGATTGACAGGGAGGCCTAGCATGCTGCAGTCCATGGGGTTGCAAAGAGTTGGGCACGACTAAGTGACTGAACTGAAAGAGAGCTTGCCTCTACACCTTGAACAAACTTCTTTTTTTTTTTTTTTTGATTGGTGTTTTGCTCTCTGGTTGTCTTATGCTCCTGGTGATACTCAGCAGCACAGAATTTGAAAGAGATTAAGGAGCAAATGAGTTAACCTTTAACAGCAGTGGGAAGACGATATTTGTGGTCTCCCTCAAAGTCCACTGGGTTCATAGGAACAGATGATATAGGAAGAAATTACATTTAAAGATTTACAAACCTTTCAGCAGAACAAAAATCTCCAACATGTAGCTATAAAATATCATTAGAGAGCATTAATTAAGTCACAAGAAAAAATAGAGTTGACCGTTGAACAACGGGGAGGTAGGCGTGCTGACTCTCTACCCAATCAAAAATCCAAGTATAACCTCACAGTTGGTTTTTGGTATCCAAGTTTCCTTCATAACCTCAGCTCTGCATCCACAGATTCAATCAGTTGCTAATTGTGTGGTTCTATGACATTCATTTCTTGAAAAAAATTTTAAAAACATGTATAAATGGTCTCATGCAGTCCAAGCCCATATTGTTCAAGGGTCAACTGTTTAGCTTGCTGGAGAAAAACCATAATTCATTTATGGAAACTCGTACCTTCAATTATCTATTAAAACAAATTCCTGAGTCAAATTTAAATATCTCTGAGCAACAACAACTCATTTTATGCTGGATAAGATTTTAAACTGGATAAATCTTTAATATTATACATTTGAAGTATTGCAGAGGGATTAACTGCAAGAACAAAATATTCTGTCTTTGTTTCTTAACAAATTCCTTTGAAGCACCAATGCATGAACACAAATAACTTATCCATATAACTCTAGCTCATTGACTTTAGGATTAGAAGGCTGAAATAATCTCCCAGTAAAAAAGATATGATAGCTTCTTTGAAATTATGATGAATAATTACTAAAGTGTGACATGCATGTTAAATTGGAAATGGTTTAGGGGCCATCGGATGATTTTGCTTTACAGACAGAAAACCAAGTGAATATTGCAGGAGGGTAGCTGGGGAACAGACAGGTTGTGACTCTACTTGCTTTATTATTTTATCCAATTTGATGCCTGCTTCTTTCCTTCTCACCTGGGGCCCTCCACTGTGACGTGTGCAATTTTAAAGAAAACTGAAGGGTAAAATGAATCAAACGAGGCTTTTGCTCCTAGGACCCTGATCCTCTCCAACTGAGAAGTCACAAAGGGAATTTAGTCTTATTAAAGGGCAGTGGGTCAGACCACAGAATCCACAAAGCTGCTCTTAAGGCTCAGTGTTCTTGCTGGGTATCATTACCATCAAAACCAAATAACTATGCAGCATATCTGTTGCCAGAAAACTGTAGTAAATTGGGTTGCTGGGATGTAGAAAATTTAAAGCATCCAAAGAGACAGTGCTATTGTTCAAAGCAGGTCTCTTTGCCCTTCTCTATCATCTTCATTTTGTACTTTGTTTAATCTTTTCCTCCCATGAGTTTTGCTACCCCAGACTGAGCCATCATGTAGATGTTTAAAATTTATACCATTTCCTTAAACCCATGCTCAGTAGTGACCTCGTTCTAAAGCATGGTTTCTCAGTGTTGGCAGAACTGACATTTGGGGTAGCATAGTTATTTGTTGTCAGGGTCATTCTGCACATGTAGAATGGTTAATAGCATCTCTGAGCTCTATACGGTTGATGTTGGTAGTATCCCTGAGCTCTGATAAGCAAACACATCTCCAGACATTTCCAGATGTCCCCAGGTAGTGGCAAAACCACCCCAGGTAAAGACTCACTGCTTTGGAAGTTGAAACTGCTGGACCCAACAACTCCCTATGCAAGACAAGCTGATGACAGCTCAGGCTAGCCACTGCTCCAAAGCTTTTCTTCAGCAACAGAAGAGGAAACATAAAATAACTAGCACAGTATCCCAGGCTTAGAGAAACTCCATTAATTAATGTGGAAGTTTGACATTGACATGATGGATTTATCTGCTTGGGAAGCATGTGGTTTAGAAGTTGGACCTGCTGTACCAAACGCTCAGTCCGTAGTATGGTTGTAGGTATGGTATATGGTTCCTTGATTCATTGGGTGACTTGACAATGCCTCAGTCTTCTCTGTGTCTGCAAGATGCCTAATGCCACATAGTAACACAAAACAATACTCATAAAAGGGAATCAGGTGTCGTAGATGCAACCATGGCTAGCCACCTGCCCAAGCACTTCAACCTGTTAGCAGTAGAGCAAAATGAATTCCAAGGACAGTGATGTATTGAACACTTGTAATGTGCTGGGCCATCTTCTGTACAGTTTACTTGTATGAACTCATTTTATCCTGATAGCAATACTGGCTGCATTTACTATTTAAAAATAGTATTTGAAGCAGTATTAGAAAATTATTATTTCCTCCCATTTCACAAGGAAACTGGGACACAGAATGATTAAATAACTTAACAATGTCACATTGTATCGAGTTTTAGAGTCAGGACACAGTCTTGCCAGTTGACTGTTAACCGCTACAGTGCAAATGTTAAATCAGTTAAAAAGTATTGTACTCTTTCAACATGCCAGGTGGTCTGCTCAGTGTTGGACAACCACAGATGAATGTCATGTTTCTGCTACCAAGTTGATGACAAGCTAGTGTGGATTCAGTTGCATAAGTAAAGCATTTCCTACAACAGAGATCAGCGTGATGCTCTTAGCATAGCAGCAGATGCAAAGCAAGCAGAGAAACAAAGGAGGGATGATGACCTTAGCCCTGAGAGGAGCAAGGAGACTTCAGAGAGTCAGTGGAGCCAGAGGAAAGTCTTAAAGGATAAATGAGAATCCACCTGAGAGAACTGATGTGTGAAAGACCCTTGGGAAGCGGAAAACAGCCTGAGTGGTCACCATCAGTCTGTCTGCCTTGGGGTCCTAAGTGCCCACTGTAAACTAGCCCATTCTTCAAAGTTCAATAGCTTGCTATCCCCTTCATCTGAGGTCTTTTAGAATACACCTATGCTTATTCCTGTTCCAGATCTTGATTTTCATTTACTACCTTCTGTCCTGTGTTGGTTAGTTGAATTCACATCATTCTCCCTGCCTGACTTCAAGCTCCCTGAGGAAAATGAGTCTGTTCTTATTCTTTGTTATGTAGGCATGGATGCTCAGTGTCGCTTTATGAACAATGAAAATTAAGTGGTGAGATGAATGAAACTTATCTGTACATAATGTAAATGTCATATCAAGCAATTCATCCTAACTATGGGCAATAAATTAAAATTCTTCCCTGAGGATTTTCAGGTCTTCATGAATGGGGTGAATGGGAGTGGGGCCACTAATTTCCCTCTGGGTGAGAGAAAAAGCTGGTGTCTGAGAGGAGGTAGTGACTGAGGGAAAGCATGAGCTATTTTCAAGTGAGGGAGGCGTTTCTGAAGGCAGAGTCGCTCTGGAGGAAATTACAGCTGTGGCTGAAACTCCAAAACTGGCTGGTTCTTAACTGCTATTTGTGGCTAATCACTTCCAAATAACAAATGAATAGCATAGTAAATGTTAGCAAGATAATTTTCTGTTAATCAAGAATAATGAGTGAGTAGACTAATTCCCTCTTCAAACATCCCTAATTTTAATGCTGTTGCATGTTGCTGCTTCAGATTGATTACATGGTGATTTAGAGGGAGCGAAGAGGTAGGAAGACTCAAAATAAAAGGCAGATTATTATTATTTCCTGCTATGTTCATGAAGAATATCTCCTCCCCCACATGCATCCTTATAGAAGATGAACACTGCCTTTCTGAAAATGACCTCAACCTAGAGACATGATGCCCAGATTTAAGCTCATGTGTATGTGTATGTGGGGGTGGGGGTGGGGGGGACAGGGGAGGAATTGAGAAAGGGAAGGAGAGAAGAAGGAAGTGTCCTAACCAGAAACAGACAAAACCTAACTGCATAAAATCTGGAAGAAGTCTAAGTGTTTTCTCAACTCCATTCACTGTGAAACTTTGGACAATTTGCTAAATTCTTTTGACATTTCATTTATATACTCAAGGTAAAGAAACATTCAGAGTTTGGTTATTTCACATTACATTAGACTGACCTCAACGGTCTGGGTCTTGATCCTCCACAACAGCAAACTTTCAAAGAAATTATGCAGCCCTTCCAGGAGTGTCTAGTGTGGGAAAATCACCTACATATGAAACAAATGTAATGGGTTAGAATATGTAATCAACCTGCAGTAGAGTGGGGAGAAATGTGTTTCTTGTTACAGTAGTTCAAAGAAAGAGGGACTAGTGACAGTTTACGGTGAACGATGTTGGGTTCATGATCTCCGAAGAAGAAGATTTGACTTCGGGACCAGGGACCAGGCTTGATCACGCGAGAGTTTTTGTATAGCAGAGTTTTATTAAAGTGAAAAGGGACAGAGAAAGCTTCTGACATAGACATCAGCAGGGGGATGGAGAATGCTCCCCTTGCTAGTCTAAGCAAGGGATTTCTATAATTTTTAATTAGTTATTACAACAAATCAAAAGAATGTCTCAAGGTTGTAAGCATTTTACCAGACCCACTCCCACAATTTACATTTTAAGGTAACAGGATTAGAATGTAACAAGAGAAAGATCTTACCAGACTCACTCCCATAATATTTTACAATAACAGGATGAGTCAATCAGGAAGGAGACACTGTCCTCAAGCAGGATACATTGTTGTTGTATAATCCTTAGTACAGGGTTTAAGCTGAGTTGTTTGGTGTGTGATCATCAATTCCAGGGCTTAAAGAAAAAAATGTTTTATGTGAGTAAGACTAATGAATGTAGAGAGAGAAAAAAAAAAGGCATTTGTCCTTTCCTCCTCCTTGAGAATTCCAGACCTATAACTCCTCCTGGAGAGCCCCAGACCCCTCTCTTCTCTTTGGGGAACCTGGACTTCTTATTAACCTGCTTAGGAATTGACTCTCTCATTCCCCTCTTTTCTTTTAGGAGAATTATGTTGTCAAGGAAAAAGGGTGTCATTTTCATTCTGTAACTACTTCCTGCCGCAATGGGGCACTGTCCTTACATTGTTGAAGCAACATATTCTCCTAGTCCTCATATTGAGGGTCTCTGATCCTGGGGCCCTAAATAATAGTTGGAGGAGGTTGTGGCACTTATAGGAGCCTGGGCAACCTTTTGTAACTTAAAAGCTTTCAGACAGTTAGAAACAAACCCCATTATACAGTCACAGATATAAGGCAAAATAGTCATTAAACCAAGTTAAAACATATTAAAAATTAAAAGTTACATTATGTCCATAGTTACATCAGTCCATCTTAAGATTGCTAGGTGTCATTAGATCAAGAAGAGGCATCACGTATGTTTGCTGTTGGTGAGGGTATTCACAGAGCTGAAGAAAGTCCTTTCCTTGAAGCAGAGAAACCCACCATGGGAAGCCTCCAGTTGATGAGGAGGTTGAAAAACTGAAAGCTGAGTCACAGTTCTAAGGCTCTGGGATCTATGACAATATCTGTGCACAAAACCGGTCTGTCATTGAGATAATCCCATTTGGCGGGGGGAGGGGGGGGCAGTTTGAGCCCTCATTAAAGGTACAGGTAAAACTTTAAACCAACTCTCTTGAGTTTCCTGAGTTAGCTTACACAGATGTCTTTTAATACTGCCATTAGCTTTTCAACTCTTTCTGAAGATTGGGGTCTCCAGGAACAGTGTAAGTGATATTCTATTCCTAGAGTTTTCTACACACCTTGAATTACAACAGCTTTCAAGATGGAGCATTGTTGCTCTGAATTTTAGAGTTTATGATCCCACTTACATCATGAGAAGTCAGTAGAGTAAAATTTCATTAGTAAACTTATGAGATTTAGGTATTAGCAAAACAATAGTAACAATTACCCTTAAGCAATGTGGCCATAGCCTGATTTTTTTTTTTTTTTCCGTAACAAGCAAACTCTGATCCTTTGAGCAAGCTCAAAACAGGAGCCTGCAAGAGAGCAGTTTGAAGAGCCTTAAAAGCCTTTTGAGTCTCTGGGGACCAAACCAGCTTGTTGGTTTGCACCTGCTGAGTCTCAGTTATAAGTTTATATAAAGTCCAGGCAAGTCCTCATAACCTGGAATCCAAATGCAGCAATAGCCTAAAATGCCCAAGAATCCTCTCTGTTGTTGTAAAGTCATAGGTAGAGGATGATCTAATATGGGTTTAACTCTAGACAGCATCCTTCAAATCAATGATTGAAAAATATTTGGCTTGTTTAGGAATTTCACACAATAAAGTATAAGGATCAGGCACTTATCATTTGTATATCTTGAACTAGTCTCCATTTATCATTTGATTTCTTTATACCCAAATAGGTGTGTTGCATGGATTGTTACAGGACATTAATAGCCCCTACTCTTAAATTCTCAATGATGGATTTTAACCCTTCCTTAACCTTGGGTTTTAGTGGGTACTGCTTTTGATGTGGAAATAGGTAAGGAACAGCATTTTGTGCTCAACCCAGAGTTTTTCCATCAGCCCACACTTTAGGATTTACATTTTGCTCAATTAAAAGAGCAGGTTCCATATTCATGAAAACATAGGCCTGGACCTTGTTCAGTATATCCCTCTCCAGAAGGGGTGAGAGACTCCGGAACTAATGGAAACTCATGAGAAAATAGTACAGAGTCCCAGTTGCAGCTTAAAGGACGACTGAAATAATAACATGTGGCTCATCCAGACAGTACCATTATAGTAGTGGATCAGGAGGAAAGTGAGCGAGGGGCTTCAGTTAGGACAGAGAAAGTTGCCCCAGTGTCCAAAAGAAAACTGACTGATTGGCCCTCCACAGTTATTAACACCTGGGGTTACTCAGATGGTATTAGGACAGGGGCTTGTGTGGGGACCCCAAGGCACCTTCAGTCCTGATTGTCCTGAGAGTCCGAGCCCTGGGGCCTACGCCTCAGAGGGCTGTCTCTTCTCCAGTGTGATCCTTTACAGACCAGACATGGAGCCAAGGGGTGGCTTAGATGCCTGAGGGCAATCCTGCTTGAGATGCCCCCCCACCCCCTTTCCACAGTAATAACACGTCCGTCCTTTTTCACCTGGGTCCCTCTGGGTATTCTTCTCAGGCTGTTTCAGAGCAGGTCTAACAGCAACGCTGGAGCTTCAGTCTTTCCCTGGTCTTTTTTTTTTTTTTTTTGCCTCTTATTTTCCTCCTCATATTCTGTACCATAATATACCATCTGAACCAGTTGCAACAGTTTTTTTAAAGACTGATTTGGTCCAAACGCCTGTTTTCATAACTTAGGGCAGATATCTGTAGCTGACTGAGTGAGAAATCTATCTTTTAAGATTATTTCTCCTCTGCACTTTCAGGATCAACATCAGTATACTTGTCCAGAGCCTCCTGTAGTCTACCTAGGAATTTACCAGGAGTTTCCTTCTCTCCCTGTTCTGTGTCAGCCTACTAAGCATAGTTTAAAGTCTTAGTGTGCACTTGCTTAAATCCTTCAAGAATACATCCAGCAAAGCGGCTCTGTTATTGGAATTGCTTGGCTTCCAGTAGGAAGGAGGGCTATTTTGTGTTCCCTCTTTCCCCTTGTCTCACGTTCAAGCCATTCATCTCCAAAAAGTAGTAGCTTCCCCCAAAACTCGAGTTCTCAAGTCAGGAGTCAGCATCTGTCCCAAGAGATACATTACATCTCTCCAAGTAAGCTCGTAAAGTTAGTCCTGTAAAGGCTTCTATGTACTTTTTGGATCCTTTCAATAGTCTCGACCACAATTGGTACTGTTTGAATTTCTACCAAAACAGAAGCAACCCCTCCTGGAAGGGTGCCCTAATTCTCAGCCTGTTCAGTTGGGAGCCCCAGATACAGGGGCAAAGTAAGAGAACAGGAGGAAGCTGAAGGTTTCACACCAAAATCTGCACCCTTAGGACATAAGTCTGGCATGTCTCACAGAGAGATAAAGGGCAATATATATATATGGTACTTCTAGCCATTTCTCTTGTTTTCTACAGAACTGGTCTAATTGTAAAACAGTATTATAATTGAGACCCTTCAGCTGGCCAGTGTTCCCCATCTTCCAAAGGATGCTGTGGTCATTCAGTATCGTAAAGAAGATTAGGCATGTATTTTTAAAATTCTGAGGATCAAACATGTCCCAGTTTTTTAACATACATTTTGAAGAAGTGGTCCTGGAACTCTTAGCTCCCATCTGTAAGAGAGAAAAAAGTGGCATCTACAGATGTGGCTTCTTTCCACCAGAGGCTTCCCTCCCTACTCTAGATGGGGGTGTAGACAAACTTTACATCAAAGCTTTCCTTCCCTGCTTGGACTTAGTCTGCCCCGTACTGACACAGGCGCCATACTCATCCCTCCTGGCTCTACCACCAAAACGGGGTGGAGATGCACCAGGGATAGACCTGATGGCATCTCAGACTGATTTTCAGTTCCTTACCACCAAGACCTTTGTTTGATTTGCCCTTTTCTCTGATGCCCCCCGAGTGTAACAGAGTAGCTTTCCAGAATGTTTCCCAAGCTAGGACTGCTAGGGCATCCATCTCATGTGTGCCCACGCACATTCCTGAGTACAGTCCTGGCCACAGTAGAACTGGTGAGTCATAAAGGGATGAACAACAACCTAGATGTCCCTTTTGAGTGTCACCACACCAGTATAGCAAAAGAGGTGGTGGAAGGTTGGCCAATGAGGAAAAAGTGATTTTTTTTCCTCAAGCTACTAGGGCCAATGCTTCCAGTTCATTCCCACAGATTCCACAGAAGGAATATCTAGGGAGTTGAGAAAAAGCCACAAGCGAGCCTCCTCTGGTACACAAAGAGCCAGCGCTACCAAAGGAAGAAGTCCACGGCACTTCCAATCTGACCAGATCCTGCAATTCCCAATGTGTCCTCAAAAACCCTATGGTCCCCAGCAGTGCTTCTATCCACATAGACTGGAGGCACGGCCATGACAAAGACCCAGGTTAAGGACTCTGGCCCCTGAGACAGGCAGCCAAGAGAGTAATCTCTAGCCTGAGAGACGTTCCTGAAGCTAGAGTTCCACCTAGTTCCCAAATGTGCTCTTGTAACTTTCGGATCCTAGCAAGGCTAGGTGCTTCCATACATGGGGTCTAAGTAAAAGTACATATTAACAGCATGGATCACAAGTCCCTTGAAAGTCTATGATCTGACAGATTAGGTTAGTAGTTCTAATTCCCCATGAAACTAGAAATGGTCAAAGAGACTAGGAAAAGATGACGGGGAAAGAAAAGCTGGGTCCACACACTTCGCCCATTTCTGGCTGCTCCCCTTACAGGGATGTTGGGTGTCTCTTGGCATTGGCAGGTTGGTATAAACTCTAACAAGTCTCCCCTTTTTGGGACTGCCTTCAGTTATTACAAGGCACTGCAAAACTGCAGAGCAGGGCTCATCACTTGCTTCGTGCAGGGCATGTCACTCATTAACACAAGCACACCATAGAGTTAGTAAAGTGAAGCAGAAAACGTGTATATTGAGAAAACAAAGAGGCTACAGTTCTAAGTGTTCTTACCTTGTCCTGAAGATCCCAGAAGAGCCTACAAGGTGATAGCTTACAGTGAACCATGTCAGATTTGTGATCTCCAAAGACAAAGATTTAACTTCTGTACCAAGGACCAGGCTTGATTGCTCAAGAGCTTTTGTATAGCAGAGTTTTATTAAAGTAAGAAATGGACAGAGATAGCTTCTGCCATAGACATCAGCAGGGGGACAGAGAGTGCCCCCCTTGCTAGTCTAAGCCAGGGAGTTCTATAATTTTTTAATTAGTTATTACAATAAATCAAAAGAATGTCTCAAGGTTGTAAACATTTTACCAGACCCACTCCCACAATTTACATTTTAAGGTAACAGGATTAGAATTTAACAATAGAAAAATATTACCAGACCCACTTCCATAATATACATTTTATAATAACAGGATGAGTCAATCAGGAATAAGAAACTGTCCTCAAGAAGGATACACTGTTGTTATATAATCCTTAGTACAGAGTTTAAATTGAGTTGTTTATTGTGTAATCATCAGTTCTAGGGCTTAAAGAAAAAAATGTTTTATATGACTAAGACTAAGGAATGTAGAGGAAAAAAAGACATTTGTCCATTCCTCCTCCTTGAAAATTCCAGACCCATATCTCCTCCTTGACAGAAGCAGAAGATATTAAGAAGAGGTGGCAAGAATGCACAGAAGAACTATACAAAAAAGATCTTCACAACCCAGATAATCACTATAGTGTGATCACTCATCTAGAGCCAGACATCCTGGAATGTGAAGTCTAGTGGGCCTCAGGAAACATCACTACGAACAAAACTAGTGGACATGATGGAATTCCAGTTGAGCTATTTCAAATCCTAAATGATGATGCTGTGAAAGTGCTGCACTCAATATGCCAGCAAATTTGAACTCAGCAGTGGCCACAGGACTGGAAAAGGTCAGTTTTCATTCCAAACCCAAAGAAAGGCAAGCCAAAGAATGCTCAAACTACTGCACAATTGCACTCATATCACATGCTAGCAAAGTAACCTCAAAATTCTCCAAGCCAGGCTTCAACTGTACATGAACCGTGAAATTCCAGATGGTCAAGCTGGATTTAAGACAGAGGAACCAGAGATCAAATTTCCAACATCCACTGGATCATTGAAAAAGCAAGAGAGTTTCAGAAAAATATCTACTTCTGCTTTATTGACTATGACAAAGCCTTTGACTATGTGGATCACAACAAACTGTAGAAAATTCTTCAAGAGATGGAAATTCCAGACCACCTTACCTGCCTCCTGAGAAATCTCTATGCAGGTCAGGAAGCAACAGTTAGAACTGGACATGGAACAACGGACTGGTTCCAGATTGGGAAAGGAATACATCATGGCTGTATATTGTCACACTGCTTATTTAACTTATATGCAGAGTACATCATGAGAAATGCTAGGCTGGAGGAAGCACAAGCTGGAATCAAGATTGCCGGGAGAAATATCAATAACCTCAGATATGCAGATGACACCACCCTTATGACAGAAAGCGAAGAACTAAAGGGCCTCTTGATGAAAGTGAAAGAGAAGAGTAAAAAAGTTGGCTTAAAACTCAACATTCAGAAAACTAAGATCATGGCATCTGGTCCCATCACTTCATGGCAAATAAATGGGGAAATAGTGAGAGACTTTATTTGGGCAGCGGAGGAGGGGGGGGGGGCGGGCTCCAAAATCACTGCAGATGGTGACTGCAGCCATGAAATTAAAAGACGCTTGCTCCTTGGAAGAAAAGTTATGACCAACCTAAACATTAAAAAAAGCCTATTAAAAGCAGAGAAATTACTTTGCCAACAAATGTCCATCTAGTCAAAGCTATGTTTTTTCCAGTAGTCATGTATGGATGAGAGAATTGGACTATAAAGAAAGCTGAGTACTGAAGAATTCATGCTTTTGAACTGTGGTGTTGGAGAAGACTCTTGAGAGTCCTTTGGACTGCAGGGAAATCCAATCAATCCATCCTAAAGGAAATCAGTGCTGAATATTCATTGGAAGGATGATGCTGAAGCTGAAACTCCAATACTTTGGCCACCTGTTGCGAAGAAATGACTCATTTGAAAAGACCCTGATGCTGGGAAAGATTGAAGGTGGGAGGAGAAGTGGCTGACAGGATGAGATAGTTGGATGGCATCACTAACTCAATGGAAATGAGTTTGAGTAAACTCTGGGAATTGGTGATGGACAGAGAGGCCCGGTGTGCTGCAGTCCATGGGGTTGCAAAGAGTAGGATGTGACTGATCAACTGAACTAAACTAATCTCCTGCTTGAGAGCCCCAGACCACTCTTTCCTCCTCAGGGAATCTGGACTTCTTATCAACCTGCCTAGGAATTGACTCTCTCACTAGAAATGTTCCCTTATGTGGGTCTGCTAGATATAAATTGACGACAAGGTGTATTGGATATTGTATTTGCCCCTCCCAGATTCACTCTTCACCCTCCTTTATCTGTTTCTGATAAGAGGTTGATCTGTCTGATCATATTAATGAGCTCCTTTGCCGTCCAGCCTCCTATGGCTTTTGCCCAGTGAGGAGCTTACGAGGAGATCAGAGGGAGGGAATGTGAATTTGGACACTCATCTTCCCTTTTCTTCTAAAATTTCACTTGGTAGCTTTCTCCCTTGGTTGTCATGGCTTCTTTTATAGATGTCCTCTCCATTCTCTCTCTCTCTTTTTGGCTTTCAGGGCCACTTCCTCCCTTCTCCCTTTTCACCTGGAAGTGATGACGTAGGTGGGGCACCACTCACACCCTTGGATTTTCCCAAACACTGCCTACACATTTGTAAATAGTCTCTAGCAAATTCTGCTTTAATTATTCCACTGTGAGAGTGTCATCTGTTTCCTTCTGAGTTACTGGCTAAGACACAGACTGAGAAATGGGAAGGTGGCCATATCATGCAGTGGGAATAACTATGAAGACACCATTAATTACAGCCAGTTTACATAGTAGAAGGTACTAACTCTTTCCTATATAGAAAGTCAATGGCTAACTTGAAGGCAAATAAGATGTAAAAATCAATTAATATGTGGTCACTGAGATGTTACAGATGCAAAGTTGCTAGATTTGAACCTACCTTTGCTTTTTTTCCAAAGCAAGAAGAGAGGAGATATCCCTACTTAAAACGTTTGGCTTGAAAAGAGGTGATGGCAGCAAGAGTGTTGGAAAAGACCATGAGACCATCATAAAAAAGAGCCGCATCCTTTTAAAATTTTCTGTTCACCTAAACAGTCCTACTTGAGCCCAAAGTGTGTAATGTCAGCCTTCCTCTCCTTGCAACCCTGGAGGGTATGAGAATCAAGCAGAAGTTCTTATTAATGAAAGTTACTCTACTGCTTACCTTTCAGCAATGTTTATTTGGAGATGAAAGCAAAGGAAATTTTCTGAGGTCCTGATGATGTATTCACTTATTTATTTATTTACTCCTGTATTTATGCATTCACGTATGTATTAAGGAACTCATCTAAATGAAGTTGCATGTGGCGATGATACCTATTTCCTCCAAGGTCAGGAGGATGATAAGAGTGTGTTTAGGGGTAGACAAGTCCATTGTTTTCCTCCAGTAGTTCTAACAAATTTGTTTAGCTTGATGGACAGAAGCAAGGTGATAACTCTCTGTCATATTTCTCAATAGAAAAAAGAAAAGTTGATGAATGAAAAAAGGAAAGCCCTTGTGTGATGCTAAGCAATAGGAAAATGTGTAAAACTAATTGCAAAAGGAAGGTCAGGTTCAGCAGCCCCAGCATTCTCTGAGTTAACTCATACAAGATATCATTGTGAGTCAGGCAGATTCCTCACATGGAAAGGTTCAAATATTTTCTACTTTAATTTTTTTCCCCCAAAAGTTTTGAGAACTTTGACATCTTGATCCAAGAGTTAGATTTTCATTTGAGTAAAATAGATCCAGATTAGAATCCTAGCTTTAAAATGTTCTCAATTAAGATGCGTTTTCCACTCTTTAATTTTTCTCATGTGAAAAATGGGACAATAAAACAATCTTTCAGGCAAATGCTAAGGACTAAATGCAGTCAGGTTTATAAAGTACTGGGCAAGCCAGGTATAATGAAGCATAGAGGCAACTGCTGGTGTCACTTTTTGAAACAGATATACATGCAGCTTGTAGTGATCTGACCACAACAATGGTAGCAAAAAGAGACAAACACAGGTCGCAGATATGAAAGATTCTGCAGAAGTTCAATCTCCATTCTCTGGGGACTTCTCTGCTCTGGTGGGCTCTGGCACCTATTTCTGGTGATAGAAAGGTTTTGACTCATTCAGCCACTGATGGAATTTTTTTTTTTTTTTTTTTTTAGCAGTTCTAGGCATGAGAGTGTTCTTAGAGGTTATAGAGATAGAATGATAGGAAGAGAAGAGTATAAGTTTTAGAGTCAGTCATAGACAGATGAATATCTGTTACACTCTTCACTGTCTGAGTGGCCACTGCAAACAAACCCATAAACATTTCTAGTGCCTTTCTTTTCCAAGTGTAATATGACAACTTTTAAGGGCAAATGAATGAGATAAAATATCAAAATTTTAAGTACAGCTGTTCACACATAATGGGTACTTAATATTTTTTTTTCCTTCCTTCTATTGAGGCAAAAGCTGCCTTCTTGTATCTCAGTCATTTATCTTTCATCTAGCTCTGGATCCATATAGGTTATGTTGGGGTCCTCTTTCATAATCAGACAGTTATTCTATTATTTCTCTCATTAATGGTTAATAGCTTTTGAGTTCTATTCCATTCCTGTAGGACATGATTTTGAGAGCTCTAAGGGAAAAAGCCTGGCGTGCCTGCTGTAATTCACGGGGTTGCAAAGAGTTGGACATGACTGAGCCACTGAACTGAACTGAACTGAAGGGAAAGAGATGCAGTGTCTGTGTATAATTAAGGAATAGAAATGGATTTCAGATAATATTCAAGTATCAAGGTTTGGGAGGCAAAGGACCTTTCAGTACCCTTTTAGCAATGTATCTCTGTGGCCTGTATTTGCAGAACAGTAGATATCACATTAAGATGGAAGAGAATATAATTCTAATTCTTACAATAAATCTTTCTTACGTAACTAAAGCTCCTTGGAGCACAGGCTCTAAAAGACAACACGTCAGATGATGATTATTATCCGCCTTATAAACAGTGCAGGCTACTTTTAGTGACTCAATTTGTCTGTTTTCATCCTCCATTTGTATACTTGGCCTTGCAGATAGAGTAGCTGAGTAAATATTATAGCTATATTTATGGGTATTCTTGTTAAGTGCTTCTCTTGGTGATACATTACTAGACATTCAGCATAAACCACAGAGAGGGAGTTGTTTATCCTTGTTAGCCAGGCAAACAGATAGTTCTTTTTACCCACTATCCTGGGCCAGGAGGAGCCTTTGTCTAAATCTATGGCAACACAGAGAGAGCAGTCCTCAGCTGATGAACTAGGAAGTTATGCGGAAAAATAATTTAAAAACCTGTGTGTGATGGTTCTTAATAGCAATGTTGAGAAGAAACGTCTTGGCTGCCAATATGCTGATATTTACTGAGTGCCTACACTATGCCACAGGCTTCCCTGGTAGCTCAGTTGGTAAAGAATCTGCCTGCAATGCAGGAGACTCCAGTTCAATTCCTGGGTTGGGAAGATCCTCTAAAGAAGGGATAGGCTACCCACTCCAGTATTCTTGGGCTTCCCTGGTGGCTCAGCTGGTAAAGAATCTGTCAGCAATGTGGGAGACCTGGGTTTGATCCCTGGGTTGTGAAGATCCCTTGGAGAAGGGAATGGCTACCCATTCCAGTATTCAGGCCTGCAGAATTTCATGGGCTGTATAGTCAATGGGGTCACAAAGAGCTGGATATGACTAAGCGACTTTCACTTTACACTATGCCACAATCTAATTGGATAATTCTCATGTATCATATTGTACAGCATATAGATGTATAATGTGGTGTTTAATTGAAAGATAGGTGTTACTACGCTTGTTTTGTTGATGAGTAAGTGGAGGTTCAGAGATGAAGGGCTTTGTCTGAGGACAGGGAATCCGCGGCAGAGTTGAGACTTAACCCTGGATTTGCATGAAACAAAGTCCATTTTTGCTGTAGTAGCTAACTTTGCAGTGCCAGGTGGGCAGAGAGAGCAACATTAGGTATAAGTGAAGACATCCCTGCATCTGTAGGAAGAACTATCTAGAGGCAGCAAGGGCCTAGTCTGTAGGCTTTGAGAGAACTTTATCCCTCAAAAAAGGGGATACTTCCCTGGTGGTACAGAGGTTGAGACTGCTTCCAATGCAGGGAGCATAGCTTCAATCCCTGGTCAGGGAACTAAGATTCCACATTCAACACAGTGAGTCAAAGCAAAACCAGAAAACAACAGCATTAAAGGGGAAGGAGGTCTCCTGGTAACCCCTGGGAGTTTATGGGAAGAAACAGAAACTGCCTATGTGTACCACTGGAACCATGACAAGAACAAAGAATGGGAGGAGAAATAATCCTTCAGGGGCAAGTAGAGGAAGGAAATGGAGGATGAGAGTGAGAGAGGAAGATGATATTGAGTGAAATGGGGGGATAGAATTTATTCTTTTTCCCAGTGCTTCTGTGCTTTGTATGTTGTTTGCTCTAGAATGATGTGAATGATGATTTTTATCTTTGCAAAACAAAGTGTTCACAATGCCTCTCTGATCATTTGCAGCATTTTTAAGATCAGTTTTAACGTGAAAGTGTGAAAGTGAAAGTATTAGTCCCTTAGTCGTGTCTCTCTTTGTGACCCCCATGGACTGTAGTAGCCTGCCAGGCTTCTCAGTGCATAGAATTCTCCAGGCAAGAATACTGGAATGAGTAGCCATTCCCTTTTCCAGGGAATCTTCCTTACCCAAGGATAGAACCCAGGTCTCCTGCATTTCAGCCAGATATTTTAATGTAGGCCATGTCTATTAAGAAGGAAGAAAGGGAGGGAAAGAGACAGGTTTAATAGAATACTAAAAGACTGACATCAGACTAATGGCTAAGCTATCTTGTAAAGGCAAGCATGGGCCTTTATATACAGCCCTAGTCCTTGTGCCATGATGAAACCATGCTTTGCTGAAGACCTATGGAAAGTAGAGTCATAGATCTCTGCTGCTTCTGTCTGTAGCTTTGGAGCCATTTGTTACCTGTCATCTATTGTTCATGTCTATAGTCAGCACCTCGTCATGTCTGAATAGAAAAGAAAATTCCACTTCTGCCTGATCATAATACATCACCAGTAAAATTGAATGTAACTCCAACATTCAAAGAAAAGTAGTCAATAAATCCATGCAGAACTCCTGGTTAAAAAAAAATAAAATAAAATAGCTTTTGGTTGTTACTTTTTCCTTCTTAACAAGTGCAGTTGGTCCATAATGACACTAATTCCAATGTATTTAATTTCTTAATTCTGTCTATGATTAGTCATCCCAGGAGATAATCACTAGAAAAGTAGCTTGGGATTAGGTTTCTCATTAGGACATTAATGCATGTTGTGAACTCTGAGAGGCTAATGCTTCCATCTCCAGGTAACCCACTTTGCTCATTCAGCTCTTTTTATGGTCCTGCCGGTCTGTTCGCTAGTGTTTGTGTTGTCGCTGTCTCCCTCATCTACAGCTCTATTTCACTTATATTTGGCATTTGGAAAGCTGGTTTGAGACTTAGACTGCCTCATTAATAATTTTCCTATTCAGTCATATTCTATAGCAACTGCCACTTAACATCACAGTGACTCCACCCCCCCCCCCGACTTTTTTTTTTCATGTTCAGACTCCATTATAATTAATTGGCAGGGATAAGGGTCAACTCATGTTTTTTTCTGCAGTTGTGGTTTTCTCTCATTCTGAACTCATTTGAATCACTGTAACTCATTAAATCTTGCAGAAAGAATTTAATACAAATTTTGGGTGTCTGTGTGTATGTTTGTGCATACACTACTTTAAAAAAATATTTGCAATGCTTATTTTACTAAGAATCTATGAAAGTACTATAAAAGTCTAGTATAATTCATAAGTGGGCAGTATATGAAATGTTTCTCAACTAGATAAATTTAGAAAAATAGAATGTTTTTTATACATACTCCTAAACATACTCTTAATTAAAAACATTGAAATTAAAATCAAAATGAGATAAACTTTTTCATTTATTCAACTGGAATTTTTTGAATTTTATAATATCGATACTGAAAAGATGAAAAATTATGAATTTTCTTCAGAGGAAAATAAAAAGCTTAGTGCTTAAATTCATTAATTCTGATCTCTTTATTTATACCTAGAAAAGTTGGTTTAGTTACTAGAACTAGAAAGTTCACCACAGCTTTGTTTATGATACATCTGTGCATAGCCTATTGACAGATCAAATTTACATATCTGTCTTGGCTCAGGAAGAAGATCCCCTTTCTATGTGTTTGTATGGTATTAGTAATATCAAAGTTTCTTCAGTCTTTATTCTAAAACTAAACCACTATAACTTGATTAGCCCACCACATACTGGCTTCTTTCTGTATAATCTAGAACAGTTTAGTAATTTTGGAGAGACTATTCTGAAAAGCTATTGTTATCTTTCTGGATACTGGGAAGTGTGTGTGTCGGGATTAGTAATATAGCTGCTTCAATAACAAGCAAACTCTGAAATCTCATGGCTTAACCAAATTAGAGTTATTAATTCTTGTTCCCATTAAGTCCAATGTGAATGTTCTAGATTAGGCAGTTTCCTTGGCAGCCTCAAAAGCAAGAACTCTGAGATCTGGGACTCTTCATCTGCTCTACGAATTCTGGGCTCCCCTGAATCTTTGGAGTTCTTCCCTGGATCCTTTCACCCGTGTAGCCAAACTGGAGGTGAGAAGGGAGGACAGGAGAGTGGAAGAGAAGAATTCTGTAAGAGAATTCTGTTAAGTAGAAGAGAAAGATTCTGTAAGAGATTTTAGAGGCTGTTATTGGTGGAACCATGCTATTATACTGGCATTTCTTAACCCACGCCTGAGTCACACTGTTAGGTCACTTGCAAAGGTAGCTTAGCTGTGTGCCCAAGAGGAAATGAAAAGCTATGGAGGGTACAGAGCCGTGTCTCAGCTATGCTGTTCCCATGCATGGCACATATTTAGCACCACCCCAAAGGAGACACCCCAGAATTCCATCCAGCAGATTCCCTAGGTAATGAGCTACTTTCTCCATCTCACTAGAAGTGGCTCTTTGTGGTCTAATAGCTGTGACTTACAGAGACAAGCTATTTCCTTTCTCCTCATACAGTTAATGTACCATGGTAGAGTAGGGACAGGCTAATCATGGTGATATTGGCATTTGGAAAATTAGAGAAGAAGAGCACAGAGAATTTACTGATTCACTTTGCTTTGTTCTCCCTGTCTCTTCCCATGGGCTTCCTTCTATACAATCTGTCAAAATGTCCTTTTCCTGTAAGAACACCCACTGTATTGGATTAGCATTCACCCTAGTGATCTTGGCTCAACTTGATTATCTCTGTATATGCCCCATAACAAATAAGATCACATTCTGAGGTAGTGGAAGCTAGGATACCAACAGATGAATTTAAGGAAACAGTTCAGCCTGTAACACTGTAATTTTTGTGATTATTATTAGTTCCTGATGCCAGCATCACCATTCAAATTTCTTTTCTAAAGTTAATTTCATATCTACATCATCTGGTGTTTCCTCAAACTTAAGGTTTTCTCACCCAAGACGAGAGCTGTTAGGGCTTGAGTGAAAAGTCAAGTTAAGATGACTCTTAACTTGATAGTTGTCTTTATACATTTTTTTTTAGACATTTTATTCATCTGTTTCATTAGGTCTCTGACCTTTAAAACCTTTTTAACATTCCATGTTTTATTATTTTTATCTAGAAGCAAATAGCTTTTCTGAAAATAAGGCCATTGCTTTCTGACTTTTTCTATTTCCTTTTATTTCTACTTGCAAGCCAGCCAGATTTTTCCTGAGTTCATCTCTTTCTTGCAATGTCTGTCAAGGCAGCCAACAGTATCCAACACACACTAACAGTTCAGTGCTTTTAATTGCCAGGGGAGCTGCTGGCTCAGAAGGCATGTGGTTGGCCGTCTACACTATCGTGGGCGAGAGTATGCCAGGTACACGGAAACTAAATGACATGTGTTCCCATCTTTGGAGCCTCTATTATCAGTCTCCTTACTACCTATCACCCAACTTTAAGACAAATGCTACATCTTTAGACTTTGTATTACAGCAGCATCTTTTTTTCTAGCTAACAACTGCTACATTAGGCTGGTTAAATAATCTTAGCTTCTGCAGCAACAGTAATGAAATCTTAGTCCCTTAGCATTATTTAACTTCCTGTATTCTTCATGTAAAAGTTATCAGTGGATATAATTACCATCAGCCTCCCTGAGTGGCTGTCCTCCACAGAATCCAGGCTATCTTCATCCAGTGGAGTCAAAAAACTATCCTCTGGATCCTCTCCCTCTACCTGACCAACGAGGAAAGAGTAAGAGAGAGAGCTTACATGTGAGAGTTTCAAGGGTGAGCTCTGAAAATGGCATGCATTATTTCTGCCCACATTTTATTGACCGTAACTTAGTCTCATGGTCTGACCTAACTCCAAGGGTGTTGTAAAATACATTTCTCTTAAAAGGAATGATTTGGTGAACACATAATTCTAAGACACAGGAGAATTACATAAAATAACATGTGTAGAGCCCTTGGCAGGGTGTCTGACATGCATAGGAGGCATTCAATAAATATCGGTTACCAGTAGAGAAGGCATTTTATGTACTGACTGATCTCAATAAACCCGTGAAGAATCTCTATCACATATCTGCATGGCTTAATCAAATATATCATTAGAAGTAGGATGACATTTTCACTTATTGAAATTCTGACAGCTCATAAATCCTAAAAATCAGGATCTGCTGTGAAGAGCAAAGAAAGTGAGATGCATTCTTTTTTATGTGTATCTGCTTTCAGACTTGCATGCAGTTGCACACATATGCACATATGCTGAAATACCAGGTAAGAAATTACCCTAATTTTCTTTCATTGCACTATAGTGAGCCTCTCTAGACACATCTTTAGTTAACTGTGTGATGCTGTTTTTCAATTTAAACTAGAGACAGGTAGATGTGACATTCATGAAAGGGCTCTTAATGTCCTCAGATTGAGGAAGACTTAGTGTACAGAGATGAAGGCATTTCTTCCTTCTCTCCTGTTCTAAAACATTTGTGAGCAGTATAGACTGTCATGGCAAACATGGCTAACTCCCTCTGCCTGGGTTTGGAAGAACACAGTCTCTTGACATCTACTTGATCTACAGGAGGTTGTGTTCACGTCCTCATGTGGGGTTCCTGTGTGGTAAATGTGTGTACAAGAAAGAGAATTTTTTATCTTTGGAACAAAATGCCATCTGATATTTACAGGATGAGGCAGAGAACAGAGTGCCAACCTAAAGCAATAATAATGTTAATGAAACCAGTGGTTGTGGATAAATTCCTAGTGAATGTCAGTCATGAGGGAAAATGTCAGAAAGCAATGTTAATTCTTCCCTTACAGAAGAAGCCTCAGATGGAATTGGTGTTTGAAACAGCTGGCAAAGGGCCAATTTTTCCTATGATGCTGTTCCATTTAAATCAGTCTGATGTAGGCACACAAGTTATCCTAAAATGTTCAATCGAGTTCCCTACTGATTTCCAAACTGAAGATTCTAGGTTAAGTTAACATCAGGTGTGCAGCAATTTGTTCTAAATCCCAGGAAAGAAAGAGATGCCAAAGAGTGTTGCTTGCGTCTAGAGGTTCTTCCTCATGTAAATATCAGAACATACTTCTGCTTTCTTAGAAGCAAGGCATTTGACTCTGCTTCTTTTGTTTTCATTTGATTCACTTCATCTCCTTCTGTTCTTTGCTTTATTTCTTTTGACCTTCTGATCCTGGTTATAACCCATTCTCTTTCTTCATTTTGACTCCTTTCCTGATGCCCTGAGTTTTATTGATCTCAAGCAGTATTTGTGAATGTCAATCAAATGGAAAAAAAAAAAAAAAACTATTCAGAGCATTTTTAGTGTGCAACCAAGTTTCTGAATATTGGATGGTCCCTCTGTACTTCTCAAGGCACTGGCTTGATGCCAACCATAGTCTTCGTTATTAAAATTACTGACTTCAATCCATCAAATGCCAGTAGGACCTCCCCAATTTAACAACTGAAAACATCTCCAGATAGTACCAGATTGCCTCCTAAGAAATAAAATTGCCCTTGTTTGGAAAACACCAACTTAAAGGAATTTTATTTTCCCAAAAGGAAATTGCTGGACAATTCCTTCCTTTTTTCTCAGTGTTTTTATGAAATTCTGTTTTGTCCTAACAGGTTCTTTTAACTCAGTTTGCTACCACAGGTCACCATGAACTAATTTGTAATTTTCTTCTCCATTTTCTAATGCCATTTTCATGACTTTTTCCCCAAAGTTACCCCATATTCTTTCTCCCAACCATCATTTAAGATTAAAATATCTTTATAGCCATATCCCTCCTATAGTTGTTGTTGCTGTTGTTTTCATTACAACTAACTAGGCTTTTAGTCCTTCTCTACCCAATGGCAGCCAAATCAATATTATATCTGATGGAACCTCTCAGGTGTGTCTGGTCCAGTATAGAAACTGTAACATATCTTTATAGAAACACCAGTCACCTGAAACTAATCAGTTCCCAGACCCAGATTCTTGTGTGACTGAACTCTAAGAACATGAGCAGTCTTCTGAATTCAGTGCCACATTCCATGTTCCTACAGCCAAGTACTTTGTCTTGGCTCAGGTTGTCTTCATGTCATCTTGAGGGTCTAATTGCACATTTTGCCTGATCCACATGCATTTTGTACTTAAACCTTCTCTCTACATAATCTCAGCCTTTTCCTACACAGGCTTACCTCAGCCCATATTCAGACCTGCTCTTGGTCTTCTAAGTATTAAAGTTGTTTTTTTTTGTTTTGTTTTGTTTTTTTTTAATTTATGTAGAATTTTATCAGTATTTTCATTAGCCTTGCTACTTTTAGTTCTCTGGTTACAAAGTTGCCTAGGTTATGCAAATTTCCCCTGTTGGTGCTTGATCCTGCAGAATGTGAGGAATTCTTTCCAGAAATATACTTATCACTTTGTAATAGAAATGTCTGAACCTGGAAAACACCTAAAAAGTGATTTCATCTAACTCATCTCCAACTCATTTTGTAAATAACAAAACTGAGACCCACGGATTATGATAATGACACAACTTGTTTCCTGTTTTGCTCTGTAGCCATGGAACTCACAGCAGCATTTTTGCTCCATTACAACATATTCTCTTAGCTTAGATTTGCTGCTATAACTTTTTTTTTTTAATCTCAAGTTATTAACCTCATAAAAGAATTCTGATACATTAGTGGTTTTTATTGAAAGCCACCTCTAATCTGTTTTGGAAATAGGCAAGGTATAAATAGTAAATAAATAATGAACCTAGGAGCAGAGAGGTTTTACAGCTTGCTGACAGCAGAGCCAGACCAGCCCCTCTTCATAGCATTCTGTCTCCCCATGCATTGGTGGATCTCCCATTCTATGGAGAGCTCCCATTTTATGGAGAGCTCCCATTTTATGATCATGGCCCTGCAAACTCAGTAAATGATCACCATGTCATTTGGCAGATTACTCCCAAATGTTTCACTTACATGCCAAGTTAGGCCAAAGTTTAAAATCAGATATCTGTGTCACCATCTTTTGGTAAACATTATTAGCTAACCTCTTAAGCTAAGGTAACCATCTTAGGTTAATTTTGTCAAAAAGTATAGGTTATATTGGAGAAGGACGTGACGACCCACTCCAGTACTCTTGCCTGGAAAATCCCATGGATGGAGGAGCCTGGTAGGCTACAGTCCCTGGGGTTGTGAAGAGTCGAACATGACTGAGAGACTTCATTTTTTCACTTTCCACTTTCATGCACTGGAGAAGGAAATGGCAACCCACTCCAATTTTCTTGCCTGGAGAATCCCAGGGACGGAGGAGCCTGGTGGGCTGCCATCTATGGGGTTGCACAGAGTCAGACACGACTGAAGCGACTTAGCAGCAGCAGTAGCAGCAGCATAGGTTATATAATACATGGTGATTCACAATATTTTCAGATCTAATTAGAGACACATTTATTCATTGAAAATTTATATAAAAATAAAACTTTTAAGCTGGATTTTATTAGCACCAAATTCTAATCTGCCCAAGCAGAGGAACCCCTTATAGATTAGTCCACATATAGCTCTCTCCCCATTAATGTTCATTAGTTCACACTTGCTGAAAAAATATTTGGCAAACAAAATGAAGAAGGATTCAGAAACATCTTTTTTTTTTTTCTTTTTAAAGAAACCCAAAATCGTAGTAAGAGTCCAAGAAAATAAAATCAATGAGGAAAAAATATTGCAGCTTGCCCTGAACCAAGCTAAACATGACAAAAAAATAGGAGAAAAGTAATAAAAAATGAATAATCATAGATCAAACTTTTTAAACATGATCACTTCAGGCACAATGAGGACCCTAGTCGAGCTTTGCTTGGTAGGCATAGAGTTGGCCTGCAAAGACTTCATAAACTTGAACGATAAATGATATAACCAGAAGATTTCACATAATCATCTAAATTTTTGGCTGTTCTTAAAAAGTATAAAAAAGTGTACACAAAAGCCCTCACTTTCAGCATGACGACTGTTAGCTGAAGCTGAACACCTGGGGTGCCTTCGTGAAGCACACGATCCAATTTTCGCCCGCTTGCTGATGGCTCATTGCATCCCAGTAATGGTTTTTTTTTTTTGGATCCGAATGTGTGTGTTGGGTAATGGAGGTTTCTTGGATTCATTAGAGATGTGCTTTCCTAGTGTCTTATTCAACTACACAGTATGTCAAATGTTAACCTATAATTATATGTAGAAGTCCAACTTCCAAAGATTAAACCAAAAGTTTTAAGATTTACTCTAGTTCATAAAGGCTTTCAAAATTTTACCTACTACTCCCATACATCTTGTTACTTTCCTTTGATAAATCTCTTACTGGCCCTGAACTGAAACATGGAGTGCCGTACAGCACAGGCAAGGCTATAAATTTTTACTCAAGTGATGGGCTTCATTTGAACTTGTCCTGACATCATTGCTGCCAGCTCCAATTCCACAGCCTGGCTTTCATTTCTTGATATAGGGGGCAAAATTTTGAGACTAGTTTAACATTTATCATTAAAAGGGGGGGAAAGCTATAGAGAATAATTTTAATACATCATTGGAGATACATTGCTTTTAAAAAAGAATTTTTAAAAAGCCTCTTAAGAAATTATGGTTAAATTCCAAACTGACTTTGCAAAGGTGGTTATAAAACTGCATTTAACTATTTGCAATTTTAATTATACAAAGCATCCTTTCTGGTTACCTTTGATTCTCAAAACTCTTCACTTTGCTGCTTTTACCACATTTGTTTTAGGTCACAAAGGTGGTCGATTATTTCAGTTTCTTTTCTTTTTAAAAAATTGCCTTTCTGGTCTCTATCATGACTCCTTTTAGATCCTGCAAAGATTTTGCTGACTGTTGGTAAAGTCATTGATCTGTTGCTGTGTTGGCATTTTATGCCTACATTTTTTTCCCTAAAAATTGTGCTTGTTTAACTTTTTATTATGGAAATTTCAGAAGTATACCAAAGTACAGAGATTAGTATAATAAATCCCTAGGTGCCTATTATCCAGCCTCAACAATGAACAATATATGTAGCCAATCTTATTTTGTCAATCTTAGATTATATATAACCTAGTTTTATTCATCAAACAGATATGTGATTTTATATTTCCAAGAGACAATGACTCCTACTAATTCTATACCATCATCTGATTGTTAATATTAACAACATAAATTATTGCTAATTTTACTAGAAAGCATTTTAATTAATATCAAAACTAGGTTTAAATTTCAATAAGTATCATATAAAAGTTCTTAAAAATTAAGATGTTTTCATTTCCAGCTTTAATCAAGCAGCTTTCAAGACATTGTAAGAACATGTAACATGAAACCTACCCACTTAATAAATTTTCATGTATGAGCTACGATTTCACTAACTATAGGTACTATGTTGTACAGAAGATCTCTAAACTTTATTCATCTTACAAGACAGAAACCGTACCCATTGAATAGCAACTCATCACCTCCCCCTGCCCTAAATACCTGGCAACCACCATTCTGGTCTTTATCTCTATGAGCCTGACTATTTTAGACATCTCATATATGTGGAAACATGCATATTTGTCCTTCTGTGGCTGGCTTATTTCACTTCATATAATGTCATCCAAGTTCATCCATATTGTCACATATTGCAAATTTTTCTTCTTTTTAAAGGCTGATAAGATTCCATTGCATGCATATATGATGTTTTCTTTATCTATTCACTTGTTGATGGACACTGGGATTATTTCTCTGTCTTGACTACTGTGATTGATGCCACAGTAAACATAGAAGTACACATCTCATCAATTCTTGCTATTATATACCCAAGAGCAGGATTGCTGGATCACATGGTAGTTCTATTCTTAATATCTTGAGAAGTTGCCATATCGGTTTTTAATAGAGGCTGCACCATTTTATATTCCTACCAAACATGTACATGGATTCCAGTTTCTTTACATTCTTTCCAACTTGTATTATCTTTTGGTTTTTTGATAATGTCTTTTTTATGGTTGGGTTGAATGAGAATGTACACACTGCACTTGGTTAATGTTCGTTATTTATTTTGCACTGTGACTGTCCTTTTTTTTTTTTTTTTTAATCTCTTTGCAGATATTATGTGGAAGGACCTGAATTCTGTAGAATTTCCTATAGAGAATCTAACAGAATTTCCTACATTCTGAATTTGACTGAAGGCATTTCTGTGATTTTATAAAATACACTTATCTATCTCTGTATTTTGTGTAAATTATTAATTAGATATAGAGTCTTGATAAGAATAAGCCTTGATTTTTGGGGTGCTGTGGGGTAAAATATAGCATAAGCCATTCTGGTTATTGCCTATTACACCACAGTAGTAAAAGCAACAAAGTTTGACCAGACAGGAGATGAGTGGCATCTAGGGGTAAAAGCAATATTATATGCAGAGGTCCCGTGCAGGAAGGAAACTGGTCCATCAGCGGAGAGCGGATAAGGAGAGTGTTGAGTAAACTAAGGGTATATTGGTATAATTATGACAAAACATGTAAGACCATGCACTTAAAAAGAAAAAAAGATTCCTAATAGAAAAAAGAAGCAAGCAAGAATTTTAATGAACATGATTTGGTGTGATGAAAACAACCAGAAAAGTCGTATAAAGAATCACTGGGTGTAGAGGGTAGGGTGGGGAGGGATTAACTGAAGTCAACTAAATGAATAGCAGCCAGGGGATTATTTTGACATCAGACAAAAGATCACGTTGGAATTCTTTAGAAACTTATTTCCTTGTTGGGGAAATCTGCTTTGGACAAATGTAACTCATAACCAATAATGAATTAAGGTAGAAAACATGGTATTATTCAAATAGGAGAGGGCTTATTATAAGAAATATCAGTGAGAATAATTTGAATCTAGTGAGCAAAATAGTATTTCTGAGTCCTAAGCCCTTCTAAACTTTCTCCAATGCTTCCCAACATGGGAAATTATCTTTGTATGGTACACTGGAATGAACGGAGGAGTCTGCTGCCAGGTAGAGAAGATCTACTCCAGGGAACTTAGATTTCCTGGGCCCTCCTGGCAGCTATAGGGAATCAATACCTTAGCACATCTTTGAACATGTGTGGCACCCCACTTGCAAGACTAGATTCAGCTGGGTCGGACTAGATGGACAAATGAGTGAGTGAGAATCGCTTAGTAATGTCCGACTTTGTGACCCTATGGACTATACCTGTCAGTTTTCTCTGTCCATGGAATTCTCCAGGCCTAGATACTGGAGTGGGTAGCCATTCCCTTCTCCAGGAGATCTTCCCAACCCAGCTCTCATGCATTACAGGCAGATTCTTTACCAGCTGAGCCACCAGGGAAACCTACTATTAAGAAGAGATATTTGTAAGTATAAAGACAGGTCCACTTAAAAAGTATCAGCAGATACATGCTTGACTTATCTTATAATCTATAGACAATTCATTAGAATATGTAATGAATCCGTACACCTTTTCCAAAGGAATACCCAAGATAGAAGTAGCGATAAAGTTATAAATGACAATCATCAATCAGATGAAATAATTTAGGTGAAGCTTATCTCTCTCAAAGAGATGGGGACTGGGAAAGTGCTCAGGAAGGAAATACAATGCGCTTTCAACTGTGCATGAAAAGGAGAGAGTGATTTAGGCTAGCTCTCAAAGTGTCCATTAGAGCCCTTTTGCTCTCAGTCTCTGGGATTGCCATGGTGAAGCTGACTTGATCCTCCAGTTCCCATATAAACACCATTTCTATTGGCTATTTTATTTATTGTGTATCAATATACAAATGCTAGATTTTATGTGAAAAAATATTAAAAAATATAAGCTACTTGTCTTATAGAAAAACCTTAGGTCTAAAATGGGGAGGTTTGATTGCTTCTCTTAATTTGCCATTAAGGACTGGAACATTCAGTAAGTCACTTACCCCCTGGGATTTCAGTTTCTCCATCTGTCCCACTAGGATTGCATATCTATCCTGCATAGCTTGCAGGGTTGCTTTGAGAACCCAGAAGTGTAGCAGTTTCAAAGTGTTTTGTACAACACAGATGCAAGCCTTTTTCCCCCCCTCTTTTAAGTTATAAACATTGCTTATAACACAGAAGCTTAAAGAGCATCAAAAATCACTTAGATATCCCTGGAGAGAGAATGTGCTATTAAGGGCAAAGCTGATATTAGACATTAAAAAAAATAATGAAAACAAATTACTTTGCAACTTCAGTACATGATAGTAGCTAAATACATACTTCTGAGGAAATGTGTGTGTTAGGCTGAAATCTGTGTATATCTACAAGGATCTAAGGACAAGACAAGACTTTCAGCAAGAGGGTGTGGCATATTTGTTTCTAGTTAGTATGTGGCCTGGAGAAGGCAATGGCACCCCACTCCAGTACTCTTGTCTGGAAAATCCCATGGACGGAGGAGCCTGGTGGGCTGCAGTCCATGGGGTTGCGAAGAGTCAGACATGACTAAGCGACTTCACTTTCACTTTTCTCTTTCATGCATTGGGGAAGGAAATGGCAACCCACTCCAGTGTTCTTGCCTGGAGAATCCTAGGGACGGGGGAGCCTGGTGGGCTGCCGTCCATGGGGTCGCACAGAGTTGGACACTACTGAAGCAACTTAGCAGCAGCAGTATGTGGCCCTCGGTGAAGAGCTCTGGGTTCCTGAATTAGACAGTGTTTAAGAGCAAAATTATATAATTGCTTTTACCTGCAAAGTCCAGGAGGAGAGACACTCAGAGCTTCCCTTGCTGTAGGCCATTGGGATGGGAAACTGATAATTTCAACATTATATTATGTAACAGAAGTTTTGTGGGCTTCATGAAGGTTTCAGCTCAATGTATTTCTCTTTCGATTGAGCCCAAACCCTTATCCCCAAAGGTCATGCCCCCCACCAAAAGTTCTCACGGTATTCCAGAATTTATTAGAATGACCTTATCAACTTATTTCCCACAATTTAGCCCATGAGTAGAAAGAGCAAGTTATCCAGGTACCCCATTGTTGTTGTTGCTGTTGTTGCTTAGTTGCTAAGTTGTGGTCAACTTTTTTGTGACCTCATTAACTGAGCCCACCAGGCTCCTCTCTCTGCCAAACTATGAGTCTGGCCTCCCTCTCTGTTCCTACCTGTCAAATATTTAGAAATAATAATCATATTATGTGATTATGAAATAGATTAAAAAAATCATCATCATCTATCTAAAAGAGTAATTGAAAAGATTAAATGATTGTTTTAAACTGTAAAGAGCCCTATAATGTACCATACAATTGAACTTATTTCTTATGCTAGCAAGGTAATGCTCAGAATCCTTCATGCTAAGCTTCAGCAGTGCATGAATCTAGAACTTCCACATATACAACCTGGATTTAGAAAAGGCAGAGGAACCAGAGATCAAGTTTTCAACATCTATTGGATCATAGAAAAGCAAGGGAATTCCAAAATATCATCTACTTCTGCTTCATTGACTACACGAAAGCCTTTCTGTGGACCACAACAATCTGGAAAATTATTAAAGAGATGGGAATAATAGATCACTGAGAAACTTGTATGCAGGTCAAGGAGCAACAGTTAGAACCAGACATGGAACAACAGACTGGTTCCAAATTGGGAATGGAGTACTTCAAGGCTATGTATTGTCACCTTGCTTATTTATATGCATAGTACATCATGTGAAATGCTAGGCTGGATGACTCACAAGGTGGAATCAACATGGGGGGAAATATAAACAACCTCAGATATGCAGATGATACCATTCTAATGGCAGAAAGTGAAGAGGAACTGAAGAGCCTCTTGATGAGATGTCAGGGGACCTTCAACTTTAAGGGATCCAATATGTTGCATTTTCCTTTGTGTGCCATTTCTCAAGGACTCTCTGTTCCTTATCAGTTCCTGGAGTATAGGAATGAGTAGAGCTGCATGCAGTTCTCAGGACTGAGATCATGGGAAAGGGCACCTGCTTGGATTCCTTTCAGTGACTCCTTCAGTGACTCCCTTCAATGACGCTCTTCAGTGACCTTGTATGTATTAGATTATCCATTTTGTTGCAACTCGTGGAATTTCATTCTTTGTAATGTCTGAGTAATCATTTTACTGAAGATATATAAGCATGCAGTTCTGCTAATAAAATACCCTTGTTCCACTAGAGACTTAGATCCCCTGTGTCCTTCTTCCTGTTTCATTCTTTTCGGAGCCTGGAAGCCTACTGAGCTCACTTTCTCGCCCGGGCTTTCAAGGCCTCCTTGAGAAGATGCCCTGTGCCTTTGTGAGCGGTACAAGTTCTGTGCATGGGCTTTATTGGTTTTCCACATAACCCGAGAGATACTGCTCTCTCTCTGTCTTCGTCGACTCCAGTCCCCAGGTCCTGGTCTGTAAAAGACCATAACAATGAGAGTGAAAGAAGAGAGTGAAAAGGCTGGCTTAAAACTCAGCATTCAAAAAACTAAGATAATGGCATCCAGTTCTATCACTACATGGTAAATAGATGGGGAAAAGGTGGAAGCAGTGACAGATTTTATTTTCTTGGGCTCCAAAATCACTGTGGATGGTGACTGCTGCCACAAAATTAAAAAATGCTTGATCCTTGGAAGAAAAACTATGACAAACCTAGACAGTGTATTAAAAAGTAAATATATCACTTTGCTGACGAAAGTCTGTATAGTCAAAGCTATGGTTTTTGCAGTAGTCATGTATAGATGTGAGAGTTGGACCGTTAAGAAGGCTGAGTGCTGAAGAATTCATGCTTTTGAATTATGGTGAAGACCCTTGAGAGTCCCCTGGACAGTTAGGAGATTAAATCAGTCAATCATAAAGGAAATCAACCCTGAATATTCATTGGAAGATCTGATGCTGAAGCTGAATTTTCGATACTTTGGCCACCTGATGCAAAGAGCCAACTCATTGGAAAAGACCCTGATGCTGGGAAAGATTGAGGGCAGGAGGAGAAGGGGCTGACAGAGGATGAGATGGTTGGATGATATCACAGTCTCAATGGACATGAGTCTGAACAAATTCCCAGAGATAGTGAAGGACAGGAAATCCCGGCATGCTGTAGTCCATGGGGTCGCAAAGAGTCAGACACAACTTAGCAACTGAACAACTACAGTGTTCCATACCAAGGCTGTTCCCAGATCATGTTGCCCTGCTTTTGGAAGGTGCTAGAATATAATATGAGTGTGTGTTGCTCTTTTGTTTAGTTGATCCTCATAATATGCTTTTATTATACGAGTGTATGTCATTACAGCTTGACTATCTCATTTTCAGGAAAGAAATTAATGTGCCAGGATGAATCCATGAGGGAGATGGAAAATATGTAATAAAGGAACAGCTGGAGATTCATTTTACAGTTTTGAGGGAAATGAGCACCAGGAATGCCTTTTTTTTTTTAAATCAAGGAATACCTTGGAGGGGACTCCTATAACTTCCTTTTCTCCCAGATGCTTACATTTAAAACACTTATTTTGCCTGTTTCTTTCCAGTCATTTTTTAAAATTAATTTTTATTGTAGTATAATTGCTTTACAATGCTATGTTAGTTTCTACTGCACAGCAAAGTGAGTCAGCTATACATATACGCATATCCCCTCTTTTTTGGTTTTCCTTCCCAATTAGGTCACCACAGAGCACTGACTGCTATACAATAGTTTATCATTACTTACCTACTTTCTTTAGGAAGTTCATTCTCCACCCTGCCAATCAAGTGTCTTCTGGGGCTTCAGATACTTTTCTCAGACTAACTGCTGCTTTGGGGAACCAGCCCTGGCCTATCAAAGACCATACTCAGATCACAGGATCAGTGCAGAGTGGGCACATACTTTAAGTCAGCAATTCACGTTTTCCCCAGTAGATTTTGTTTTGGCCTCAAGGAAAGGCACCATGCCTTTAGGACTATACTATTAGGGATATACAAATAGGGGACTGAACAAAGTAATCTTCCCCACAAGTCATTGGACTTGCAAAACAAACACAGAAAGAAGAGGAGGGTGAGGATCAACCCTGAGTTTGTACACTGCTGTGGCTGCTGTCACTTCAGTCGTGTCCGACTTTGTGTGACCCCATGGACTGTAGCCCACCAGGCTCCTCTGTCATGGGATTCTCCAGGAAAGAATACTGGAGTGGGTTGCAATGCCCTCCTCCAGGGGATCTTCCCGACCCAGAGATTGAACCCGTGTCTTCCGCAGCTCCTGTATTGCAGTCAGATTGTTTACCACTGAACCACTGGGGAAGCCCAGTTTGTACACTAGTTTTGCCAAAAACAAGATCTTGCCTTACATTTTCTGCTTTCAAAATATATTAACGCTTCTCCCCTTTCAAGCTGAGCCTTTCTCTTATAACCAAAAGAGTCCTCAGTAATCAATTTCTTCTAGATAAGTATCAATATTAAATGCCAAGAAACATGCTCTTATAATTCTTACACACTGATACTTTTCAATATCTTATATATACATATTGATTTTAACCCCAAGCATCTGATATAAAATGGGGAGGGCAGGAGAGAATAAAGGCAGTTGACAAAAAAAAAAACACACAATTAAAAAAGAGAGTCATTATAAATTATAAACTCACTTTCAGTCATATCTGTAAGAACTTTAGCCTCTATCCGGTAAGAAAAGACCTAATGCTTAAGATACCTGTGCTCATCATAAAATAGAGATCCAACAACCTGATTTGGAAGCTCTGTTTCCTTAGAGGATATTATTTCATTTTGAAATCAGTCAATACATACACATATGCTGTGATTCTTCCTTTCAAAAATAGCTAAAGGTCTTTATCATTTCCTAAATACTTTTCAGATACAGTCTCAGATTTTATTTACAGTCCTTATAATTAATTCCCATAAATCTAAAGAGGAAGGGATTTGTTACATGGCATTAAATAGTTCATAACATTTTCCAGGATGATGGGGGAATTATGCTTGAATGATAAACAGATAAGAAGAATAACTAGGGGAAATGGGATCCTAGGGGAATACCACTGTCCCCCAGTCTGCTGCTCAGAGCCTGTAATGCCCTGGATCAGATGACCTAGAACCTCTGCTACAGCCCTAAGTGGATGTGCTTGTACTCCCCTGCCTCGCAAGAAGAGACCATCTGCTCTATGAAGCCACTGATGCCCACTCCTTGCTTCTTCCTTACTAACCTCATATAAGTATACCATGTAGCAGAATGTAAGCTGTATCTTCATGCTTATCTGCAAAGGAGTCTCTGAAATAAAGTTTTTGATTTTCCAGCTCTATGGTGGATGAGGGGATCCTCATCATCCTGGAAAATGTTATAAACTATCTAATGCCATGTAACAAATCCCTTCCTCTTTAGATTTATGGTATCGGAAGCCTGTTAGAAACCATTTAGATATTGGATATACCAATCTGCAGTCTTCCCAGGTAGCGCTAGTGGTAAAGAAACCCCCTGCCAATGCCGGAGACGTAAGAGATGGGAGGGAGTTTGATCCCTGGGTTGGGAAGATCCCCTGGAGTAGGAAATGGCAACCCACTCTAGTATTCTTGCTTGGAGAATTCCATGGACAGAGAAGCCTGGAGGGCTACAGTTCATAAGATCGCAAAGAGTTGGACACAACTAAAGCAACTTAGCACGAACACGTGCATACCAATCTGCAGTGTCCTCTGCATGTTGTATCTGATTTTTGTCTCCTATCAGCCTTGTGACAGAGGTATTTTGATTCCTATCTTAGAGCTAAAAAGGCTAAGACTCTGTGACGGTGGGGTTAGAATGAGAAATTCTTTTATCCTTAACTCCTATTGCTTCCACTTGTCCTCCTACAATACTTTCCCTGATCATTTCTGGAACTTAAGTACATGTTCTATTAATATTTCTTTCCATTACCACTTCAACATAGACCAAGATTGTTGTCAAAATTGTCACATTTGAAAAAGCACTTATCATCCACATTAGCTGCTGTTCAGAGATTAATGTTTTAAGAATGGAATCAGCAACTGGGTGAGATCTGTCTCAGCTCTGTGTTTTGGGGATTTTCTTAAATGATGTCTTCTAGGACTGTATGCCATCCAAAAATTCTTCACGGTTGTCCTTTGAATGAACCCAGTCTGACATTTTCAACAGGCTTATTGTCAAAATAGTTAATACCAGCCATATTCTTCAAAAATGTGATGAGATATATATATATATATATATATATATACACACACATATATATGTATATATACAGTTAATGGCCTACAGAATATCATGTAATCATGTACTATGATTTGGTGCTGGAAAAAGAGCCACAGTTTTTTTGAAAAAAGGATAAGTAGAAGGCACATAAGACAAAAAAACTGATTTACATGACTGAAAACCAGCTTCTCATACATTTACCCTTTAAATAATTCACCCACAGATATATAGTTAATACATGATCACAGAAATCTCTAAGAAATTGGGAGAATTACTGGAAGAATTGGCACGTAGCAGAATTTCACCTAGATTCAGCCTTAGCACCAAATTCCTTGGGTTTAAAACTGCCCCATGGAAGGCGGGGAAGGGAAATAGGAAAATAAATATCAAACAAAAAGTCTAGGGATTGACAAGCTGGAATCTATATGTCGAAAGTCAAAATTTAGCCTTTAAATAAAGCTGGCAACATTTGTGATCTTAATTTGAATTTTTGTTCCTAAGAATAAAAGATTACTAAAATTTAAGGGAAGGATTGTGTAATAGATTCAGCCTGAATCTATTAAAATGCTATCTGTTGGCAGGGATCAGAAGGAAGAATACACCATAATTGTTTCAAAAATCTATCAATTTCTATTCTAAATGTCAGGACACCAGCCATGACTTTGGAAAGATAGTCTGTCAGCAGAAAAATAGTGGATTTATGGCTCTGAATAGTACAAAATATTTATAACAGGGTATACACAAGATTAAATGAGAGGAGTTTATGAAGGGATTGATGCAAGCTCTGCTAATTGTGTGATCATTGTTTAATTGTCCTGTGTGAGTGCTAATAGGAGTACATCATGATCGTAGTGAGTTAGACATTTTATATTCTATGGTTTATCTACTTGTCCTCTGCCTGTTGGCCGTAAACTCAACCACTGACCTTCTTCACACCAGAGAACCCACATATGGGAGTTTGCTGTTGAGCAAATATCAAGTTCTTTTGGTGATGGTGATTGAACTCCAGTGTTGGGGAGGGAGGATTATTATGTCTAATAAAGCAATATGTTGAGCAAATCTTGAATACCCAACATCCATTAGAAAACTGGCACAAAAGTACAACCTGTGCTGTATGTCGGCAGTTCCAACTCTCGGCCCTGGCATACGCACCTTGCATAGAAATCTCTTTCCAAGGTGGACACAATGAACTCTGATGGCAGAATCAGCTATCATGGTAACAGAGCTAAGTGGCAGTGTCATGGATGAGGTAGAGGGAACTGAAGCCAGGAAAACCCCAGAACTCGCATTAACTCACATTAACACCCAATGAACTTTGCTGGGTCCTAAACTTCGTAAAGATTGGTAGAGCTCATGCAATCTATCTAACCAAATTCTAGGTTCTAACATCATTAGGCTGATTTTAAAAACTCTCTGGTGTGAATTTGGCAAAGACACATGAAGCGCCAGGTCACCACATCTGAATGTATCAGTTCCTGCTCGTGGTAGTTCATTTGCTACTTAAAAACCCTTGGAGTTCCTTGAAGTTTGCAGTATTGATGAGAGTTCAGGTTTTAACTAACTAGCTCAAGGATATAGATGAACATGTCACAGAGTGCAAACAGGTCTCACTGTTTATACACATTTATTTTTAAAGTAACTTAACTGCAGACAATATGACACAGACATACATCTTCCTTTGTGGCGTTTCTGGAGTTGTTCCTTCATGTCCAGAATGCTTGCACTGTCTCCTTCTAGTGTAATAAAGACTGATCTTCACCACTAAGGCATTGTTCCCTTGCCCTGGAACCCACGGAAAACTCTCTTGAACATCGACCACTGACTACCTTTTATGGACACTCAACACAGTCAAATGTTTAGATCTTGTTTCCCCAGGTTGAGAAGGGCCAGTTATCATTCCTCTGTAGCCCTTTATTCATCTACTATAGGGCCAAAAAACTTGGATACATTTAAAGTATGCTGAATGGATACCTGCTGAATAAATGAATGAATGATGATATGAAGTAACCACTAAGGAGGGCTCCAATATGCCTTACTATTGTTTCTATATGGAGAAGATGTGCTCATTTTAACTTTGTGATCCAGATTTCTAGGGTAGAAGATGTAAATGATAATATTTGATTCTGGTAGCAGAGTTACTTTGAGGCATCCATTTTGATGGCTAAAAACAGGTGTCTTAATGTTTCCCAGCTGTACCCTGCAGCAAACGCCACCATGAAAAGGCTGATGGGGATTGCGTTATGGAAATGTGTTATGAATCTTATGCTCTAGGTGTCTGCCAACCCCCATTCCAACACACGCACATGCACTTGCCACATACACATACACACCACACACTGCCCTCTGATTTACTTTGTGGCTTGGCATTTACACAGCAGCTGATGTGCTGTAAATAGACATGCAGCACCAGGGCTGGCATACCAATGAACCCAGAGGTGAGACATCTGGTAAAACAGATGCAGCGTGGCAGGGGGATGCAGACTGCCCAGAAAGCGCTCATCTCCCAAGATCCGTGCCAAGGGTTTGACCAGTGCCTGCATGGGCACTGTGCCTTCCAAACAGATGGGAATAGATTTGAGCAATAAGGGTATATGGAGAAAGTCATTAGCTCACCTGTAAGTTGGAGAAGGCCAGTGACAGAAAAGTCAGAGCAGCCCTTTTCTTTTAAAAGTCAGCTCTTCACTGTCACCTGGGCCCCACACATTCATCATGCACTGTCAAGCAATTTTTGCCCAAGTTTCACCACAGCAGAGTGAGCTCTTAAATAAATGCCTTACCTTGTTCACAGAGATGACAAGAGGATTAATTAGTTAATGTTAGCTATGCTCCTACAAGATCAATGAATGAAAGAAAACTCACAAAGTGCATTATTAATAATGGAATGAGGTCACGCTCCATGAAAGCCCTGTAGAAAGTTCCGTTTTCAGGATAGAGCAGGCATTTTGTATTAAAGTCTCACTTTTTATTGAAATATTTAACAAGCATAATGCAATGTAATTTGTGTTCTTAACTAGGAAAAAAAAAAGTATATACAGGAGAAATGTTTGGGGAAAAGCAATGAATCCACTTGTTTTGTACTTCTGTGTGGTTTAGAAGCAAGGTCATTTTTCCCCTGAAAGGATAAGCTCACTTATTCATGGCTTTAATACACTTAATCTTTTGCATCCATCCCATTAACTTCTATGATAAAAAGAACTAAAACTAACTGTAAGGAATATCTGAATTTTCAGATATGCAAAAATAAGGTGTTAGATGTTTTGCTGTAAAATAAAAGCCCTGAATAAATATAAATCTCTTATTCTCAGGTACATTTGGCACCAGAATGAGGCAAACGAAGTTATGTCCAAAGTGGAAGTCTCCAAGGGGTCTGTATTCAATAGGAGCAAATGTGAGACAAAGAGCAATAAACTTAGATATAGGAATTTGAAATTGGCATAATTTCTTCCATGAAAACTCTCTTTACTTCTAACTTCCTAAGTCTCAACTTTCCATCAGTGCTCCTTGAACTTCATCCCTTCATCTTCCTCTGTGAGACAGACCAAATCATGTTAATCTAAAGCTGTCTTGCACCTTACATCCATTACCACATCCTTTAGTGTATTTGCAATTTTTATCATTGTATTTTATTTAGGTTACATATACTTTGTTTTACCCAGGTGATCATAAATTCATATTCTCCAGAATCTCAACTACATGATGTCAATGTAGCATGTCCTTCAACTAATACCTGTTGATTGATACTTAAAAAACGAATAGAGATGATATAAATAAGCACTCTTAATGTGCCAGCCATTGCTCTAACTGCTTTCATGCATTGTCTCATTCTAGTCAAGGCTGAGAAAACAGTGGCACCCACCTTGGGGAGTGTTGTGATGACTGGAATAGACAAAGATGATGAGTCTCAAACATGTTCAACCTAGTTGCCTAAGCAAGTAGAGCTGGAAATGTGAAGGGCCAGGACTTGAATTCAGTTTGGTTGAATCCTACTATCCACTATGTTATATCACCTCTAAAATTCTTCCATTCCTTGGAACAATCCCCACCCTCTGACAGTATATCACTGAACGTTCAGTTAGAAAACTTTTTATTGCATACTATCTTACCGATAAACTCCAGTTTCTAAAATTAAGAAATAAAAATAGATGAGGACACACTCTACTATTTGGCCGGTGAATATAAGCTAGACACACTGAGCACAAACACACAGAGGTCTAAGAGGGAGAAGACAGAGTGAGTGAGTGAAGTCGCTCAGTCGTGTCCCCATGGACTGTAGCCTACCAGGCTCCTCTGTCCATGGGATATGAGTGAGTGAAGTCGCTCAGTCGTGTCCGACTCTTTGCGACCCCATGGACTGTAGCCTACCAGGCTCCTCTGTCCATGGGATTTTCCAGGCAAGAGTACTGGAGTGGGTTGCCATTTCCTTCTCCAGAGGATCTTCCCGACCCAGGGATCCAACCCGGGTCTCCCACATTGTAGGCAGACACTTTACCATCTGAGCCACCAGGGAAGCCCTAAGAGAGAGAAGATAACCTGCTTTTTTAAAAAAACATAGTCTCACTCATGCATTAAAGCACCCATGATGATGTCTCTCTCCGAGCCTTTTCAGTTGCCTCTGCTCCCAACCTAGAATGCTGTGGGGACTAATTAGATATCGCCTGTAGAGTGTAAAGTAATAATATAATGATGATGGGCCATCTCTGAGCTCTTCTGAGATTATGAGATCGTTTGAATACAGCCAACTCTATGGTCCAAAAGCAGTAAATAACATACAGCCAAATGGCTTTGACATTCAAGTTCCAGGCATTCTAATGCATGGGATAATTCAATGCTCTCTAATAGCTTGAACTAGAGACTGGCTTTCTTGATTGACTCTCTATTAATGGTGAATTGCTCAGTTAGTTAACAGGATAAGTGCTGGAGAATGGGAAGTAAAATCATAATGGCATATGTTTGAAGAAAATGGCTTCTCTGTAGTAAAGATTTATAACCTTATGTATTCATTTATTCAATAAACATTTTTTTTTCATCATTATCCCTGTACCAGCCATTTTAGGAGCTGCAGTTACTGACATAAACAATACAAATTTCCTGGTTAGTTAGACTCTTGTAGGCAAGACACACAATGTATATATTTAGCTACCTTATGGCAACCACTCCAGTATTCTTGCCTGGAGAATCCCATGGATGGAGGAGCCTGGCAGACTATACAGTGCATGGGGTCACAAAGAGTCAGACATGACTGAGCGACTTCAGCCACCTTATCACCTAACTTCAACTAGTGATAATTTAAAAGGAGTACAATAAGAGTACAGAGAGGAGAAAGAAGGAGATAGATGGCCAGGAAAGGACTCAGTGAAACTGACATGAGCAGATTTCTGAAGTTACAAAGGAGCAAAGAATGAAAATCTGGGAGAGAGCTCCAGGAAGAGGGAACATCAAACAGAAAGACACTGAAGTGGAAACAAAATTTATCTGTTTGAAGAATAGTAAACAGCCATGTTGGCTACTGTAAAAGGAGTGAAGAGGAAGTTCCAGATGAGGAGATTGGAGAGATAGGAAAGGACAAACCAAACAGAACCTTAGTGGCCATCTTTAAATTTGAATGTGAAGCCATTTAGAAATTGTAACAGAGGAATGACATGGTCAGATTTACAGTTAGAAAGACCACATTCACTGCTATGCAAATAGTCTTTATTGGATGCAACAAAGATGGGAGAGAGACCAGTTAAGGGAGTTGACAGTTTTTGTTTTTTTTTTTAGAGTATTGTTTAGGGAGGTAGAAAATGAGAATATTCAGATTCAGGATACATTCTTAAAGCTACATCTGTCAGGATTGGGGGTTAAATAGATTATAGTATTTGAGAATAAGAGCAGAATCCTATATTCAAGGGTTAAAAAGAGATTTAAAATGCTAAAATACTAGAGACAGTTTTCACAAATTGTTCTTTCTTCTCAGCCACATTTCTGTAGTTTAATGGACTATTCCCAGTGGGAACTCCTCAGAATAGAACAAAAAGCTCTTACTCTTTTAAAGCTCAAAAACTAGTGTGGTGAAAAATCCTTGGGACTAGTCATCTAGTCCAAGTTCTGCTGTTAATTATTACTGGTGACCCAGAACAGGCTGCCCTAACTCTCTGCTCCTCAGTTTCCTTTAATTTGAAAAGAGTAAGTGAGAAGCAAGAATTAGAAAATATCGAAAAATACTTCTATCTACATCCTTTAAGCAAATGTTTAAGCTTAATAGGTTTCAAGTTTAATTTAACATCAATGAAAGTGAAAGTCGCTCAGTTGTGTCTGACTCTTTGTGACCCCATGGAATAGTTCATGGACTTCTCCAAGCCAGAATATTGGAGTGGGTTGCCATACCCTTCTCCAGGGGATCTTCCCAATGCAGGGATCAAACCCAGGTCTCCCACATTACAGGTGGATTCTTTAACAGCTGAGCCCCAGGGAAGCCCTTCACATCAATAAGCAGCCTAAAATCAGATGCACAGTACTTTCTAAAACAGAAAATTATCATTGAAGATAGTCCTATCACTAAAGTTAGAACAGATCCTAGAAGCTGATATGGTTCGGCAAATACAATCTGAAGAATGAAAAGCTATACCTCTAAGAGTCCTGGAGAAGGAAATGGCAGCCCAGTTCAGTGTTATTACCTGAAGAATTCCATGGACAGAGAAGCCTGGAGAGCTACCATCCATAGGATCACAGAGTCAGACATGACTGAGCAACTAACATATACCTATAAAGAGCAGAGTCAGTGAGTCTTTGAATTCTTCTGATGAACCTACTTTAATTTGGAATCTTTGCAGTGAAAATATTTCCCCTGAAGTTCATCCACTATAAGTACTAAATCTACAGAACTACTATGCACTCTTCTTCCATAAAAAACTGTTGTTGGGATAGAAACATCTCGACACTAAAAATAATTGTCAAACCATACAGTTTTCAGTTAGATTATAATGGTCAATGCCTTATATATTTGAAAATCCTTTACTTTTTAAATCAAGAATATGAAAATAAGAACAAATATTCTAGATGAAAGAATCTCTTAAAAATTGGAACACTTCAAATCTAAAATAGAGTAAGCTTTTGAGAGGGAATGTTAATTTTAACATTCTCTAATTGATCTCAGAAAACAGAGTCTGAGCCCAAGGCTTATATGTCACTAGTATTTTATTAAGAAATAAAATTAGAGAGACAGAGATGAGCAAAAAGGAGGGGGAGGCCAGCAGGAGGGGAAGCCAATTCAAGGTGCTTTATTGAGCTGGTACCATTGAAAGTGACTATTTGGTCTTGTGGAACTATGTACAGATAAGTTGCATAAACTTCATCTTAGGTGATTTATCTGGAGGAAGACTTTATCCATCAACACCGGTACCCTATTGGTCAAAATTCATTGCATAAGGTATTAACTCCCTCACATTCCTGACTTGCACAAACAAGGGGACCAAGTGAGACCCATCCCTCCATGTCAGTGGGGAAATCCTAGGGGAGAAGGGAGAGAGAGGGGCACAGGTGAGATGCCCTTGGACTCAGCTGACCTTCAGGTGTAAAAACCTGCACAGCAGCAGCTGCAGGCAGTGAGTGTCTCAAACAGTGCATAAAAGGCGTCTGATTCAATATGTTCCCCCATTAACTGTCCAAATGCAAAGTAGAGGGAAGAATGTCTCATTAGCAAAACACATAAGAATGACTTAGGAGACTCAGCCCACAGTAAAAGGAACAGGAGTTAACTATGTGGTACATCTACCAAACAAAATAAAACAAGACAAAAAAACAAAAAACAACAACAACAAAAAAACACTTCCCTGTTGAGCAGCATTAAAAAGAGCAGAGTGTCTAGAAATTGGTGGAAGCTGATACTACTCTACTCTGTACTGTTCCTTTTCCACATAAAGCATAATATGATCAAAGGAGGTGTGTATAATAACTAAGAAAACTATGAGTTGTGCTTAGGAAAGAGTCATAGATAAAGGAATAGGACAATTATAGAAGAAAAAGACATAACAGTGCTACTTATTCTATAGCCTAATACTGGGAGCCGTTATCTTCATTATCTCCTCCATAGTTTGGCCTCAGGTCAAATAACAGGGAGGAAATACAGCCCCTCCCTTCAACAGAAAATTGGATTAATGATTTGCTGAGCACAGCCCCCCCACCCCATCAGAACAAGACCCAGTTTCCCCCTCAGTCAGTCTCTCCCATCAGGAAGCTTCCACAAGCCTCTTATCCTTCTCCATTAGAGGGCAGACAGACTGAAAACCACAATCACAGAAAACTAACCAATCTGATCACAAGGATGACAGCCTTGTCTAACTCAATGAAACTATGAGTCATGCCATGTAGGCCCAGCCAACATGGATGTGTCATGGTGGAGAGATCTGACAAAACATGGTCCACTGGAGAAGGGAATGGCAAACCACTTCAGTATTCTTGCCTTGAGAATCCCATGAAGAGTATGAAAATGCAAAAAGATAGGACACTGAAAGATGAACTTCCCAGGTCAGTACGTGCCCAGTATGCTACTGGAGATCAGTGGAGAGCTAAATCCAGAAAGAATGAAGAGGTAGAACCAAAGCAAAAACAACACCCAGTTGTGGATGTGACTGGTGATGGAAGTAAAGTCCAATGCTGTAAAAAGCAATATTGCCCAGGAACCTGGAATGTTAGGTCCATGAATCAAGGCAAATTGGAAGTGGTCAAACAGGAGACGGCAAGAGTGAACATCAACATTTTAGGAATCAGCAAACTAAAATAGACTGGAATGGGTGAACCTAACTCAGATGACCATTATGCCTTCTACTGTGGGCAAGAATCCCTTAGAAGAAATGGAGTAGCCATCACAGTAAAAAGAGTCCAAAATGCAGTATTTGGATGCAATCTCAAAAATGACAGAATGATCTCTGTTCAATTCCAAGGCAAACCATTCAATATCGCAGTAATCCAAGTCTATGCCACAACCAATAATGCTGAAGAAGTTGAAGTTGAACGGTTCTATGAAGACCTACAAGACCTTATAGAACTAACACCCAAAAAAGATGTCCTTTTCATCATAGGGGACTGTAATGCAAAAGCAGGAAGTCAAGAAATACCTAGAATAACAGGCATATTTGTCCTTGGAGCACAGAATTAAGCAGGTCAAAGGCTAACAGAGTTTTGCCAAGAGAATGCACTGATCATAACAAGCACCCTCTTCCAACAACACAAAAGAAGACTCTGCACATAGACATCACCAGATAGTCAATACTGAAATCAGATTGATTATATTCTTTTGCAGCCAAAGATGGACAAGCTCTATACAGTCAGCACAAACAAGACCGGGAGATGACTGTGGTCAGATCATGAACTCTTTATTGCCAAATTCAGACTTAAATTGAAGAAAGTATGGAAAATAAGTAGACAATTCAGGTATCACCTAAATCAAATCCCTTACAATTATACAGTGGAAGTGAGAAATAGATTTAAGGGACTAGATCTGATAGATAAGAGTGCCTGATTAACTATGGTCAGAGGTTCATGACATTGTACAGGAGACAGAAATCAAGACCATCCCCAAGAAAAAGAAATGCAAAAAGACAAAATGGCTGTCTGAGGAGGCCTTACAAATAGCTGGGAAAAGAAGAGAAGCTAAAGGCAAAGAAGAAAGGGAAAGATATACCTATTTGAATGCAGAGTTCCAAAGAATAGCAAGGACAGATAAGAAAGTCTTCCTCAGGGATCAGTGGAAAGAAATAGAGGGAAACAATAGAATGGGAAAGACTAGAGATCTCTTCAAGAAAATTAGAGATACCAAGGGAACATTTCATGTAAAGATGGGCTCAATAAAGGACAGAAATGGTATGGACCTAACAGAAGCAGAAGATATTAAGAAGAGGTGGCAAGAATACACTGAAGAACTACACAAAACAGATCTTCATGACCCAGATAATCATGATGGTGTAATCCCTCACCTACAGCCAGACATCCTGGAATGCGAAGTCCTATGGGCCTTAGGAATCATCACTATGAACAAAGTTAGTGGAGATGATGGAGTTCCAGTTGAGCTATTTCAAATCCTAAAAGATGATGCTGTGAAAGTGCTGCACTCAATATGCCAGCATATTTGGAAAACTCAGCAGTGGCCACAGGACTGGAAAAGGTCAGTTTTCATTCCAATCCCAAAGAAAGGCAATGCCAAAGAATACTCAAACTACCACACAATTGCACTTATCTCACACACTAGTAAAGTAGTGCTCAAAATTCTCCAAGCCAGGCTTCAACAGTACATGAACCAAGAACTTGAGATGTTCAAGTTGGATTTAGAAAAGACAGAGGCACCAGAGATCAAATTTCCAACATCTGTTGGATAATTGAAAAAGCAAGACAGTTCCAGAAAAAACATCTACTTTTTCTTTATTGACTATGACAAAGCCTTTGACTGTGTGGATCAAAACAAACTGTGGAAAATACTTCAAGAGATGGGAATACCAGACCACCTGACCTGCATCTTCAGAAATCTGTATGCAGGTCAGGAAGCAAGTTAGAACTGGACATGAAACAACAGACTAGTTCCAAATCGGGAAAGAAGTACGTCAAGGCTGTATATTGTCACCCTGCTTATTTAACTTATATGCAGAGTACATCATGAGAAATGCTGGGCTGGATGAAGCACAAGTTGGAATCAAGATTGCCGGGAGAAATATCAATAACCTCAGATATGCAGATGACACCACCCTTATGGCAGAAAGTGAAGAACTAAAGAACCTCTTTAAAGTGAAAGAGGAGAGTGAAATTGTTGGCTTAAAACTCAGCATTCAGAAAACTAACATCATGGCATCTGGTCCCATTACTTTATGGCAAAATGTGGAAACATTGGAAACAGTGAGAGATTTTATTTTCTTGAGCTCCAAAATCACTGCAGATGGTAACTGCAGCCATGAAATTAAAAGATGTTTGCTCCTTGGAAGAAAAGTTATGACCAACCTAGAAAGCATACTAAAAAGCAAAGACATTAGTTTGCCAACAAAGGTCCGTCTAGTCAAATCTATGGTTTTTCCAGTGGTCATGTATGGATGTGAGAGTTGGACTATAAAGAAAGCTAAGCACCGAAGAATTGATGCTTTTGAACTGTGGTGTTGGAGAAGACTTTTGAGAGTCCCTTGGACTGCAAGGAAATATAACCAGTCCATCCTAAAGGAAATCAGTGCTGAATATTCATTGAAAGGACTGATGCTGAAGCTGAAACTCCAATACTTTGGCCACCTGATGCGAAGAACTGACTCATTTGCAAAGACCCTGATGCTGGGAAAGATTGAAGGTGGGAGGAGAAAGGGACGGCAGAGGATGAGATGGTTGGATGGCATCACCAACTCAATGGACTTGAGTTTGAGCAAACTCTTGGAGATAGTGAAGGACACAGAAGTCTGGCATGCTGCAGTCCATGGGGTCCCAAAGAATTGAACATGACTGAGTGACTGAACAGAACTAAACACTGGAAGCAATTCTAATGGAAGACCTTTGAGACTTTCTCTGTGAGGTACACTCTAGAAATAAAAAGAATTGGTTAAGTCATTGGAGGCACAAAATTTTAGTAGTAATTAAGTGAAGTGAAGTGAAGTGAATGTTACTCAGTTGTGTCTGATTCTTTGTGACCCCATGGACTATACAGTCCATGGAATTCTCCAGGCCAGAATACTGGAGTGGGTAGCCTAGCAGATCTTCCCAACCCAGGGATTGATCTGGGGTTTCCTGCATTGGAGGCAGAGTCTTTACCAACTCAACTATCAGGGAAGTAGTAATAGCTGTTCCCATATTGAATGTGTGTCTTGGAATGAGGTAGAAAAGCACTATAAATGTTAGTGTACCTTAGGGGGATGGAGAAACTGAAGGGTTTTTTTTTTTTCTGTCATGGGATATGTGTTTGCATATAAATTCTCACATTTCCACTTGGGTGATAACTGACAATTTCCCTGGCATCTCTGATCTGTTTCCTCAGAAGAATAATAGCAATATTCTCAGGCTTAATACCAAAATTATTATATATAGGCTGGGAAAATGGGGAGAAGTTGCTTAAAGGGACACAGTTCAGTTATAAGAGAAATAAGTTCTGAAGACCTAATGTTCATGAGTGTGACTATATAAAATAATACTGTTTGCATACTTTAAATTTACTAAAAAATTAGATTTCAAGTGTTATCATAAAAGGTAACTATGTGAAGTGAATAAATGGAAGCATTTCACAGTGTATAAGAAATCATTACATTGTATACTTAATTTTATTTATAAAAAACTTTATTGTGATATAGTTGATTCACAATGTGTTAGTTGTGGTTGTACAGCTAAATAAGTCACTTATACATATATGTATATACATTCTTTTTTAGATTCTTTTCCCATATAGGTCATTATTGAGTACTGAATAGGGTTCCCTGTGCTATACAGTAGGTCCTTATTTGTTCAGTTACTCAGTCATGTCCAACACTTTCTGACCCCATGAACTTTTGCACACCAGGATTCCCTGTCGTTCACTATCTCCTGGAATTTGCTCAGACACATGTTCATTAAGTCGATGATGACATCGAACCATATCATCCTCTGTCACCCTCTTCTCCTGCTCTCAGTCTTTCCCAGCATCAGGGTCTTTTTCAATGAGTCGGTTGTTCACATAAGGTGATCAAAGTACTGGAACTTTAACTTGACTATAAGTCCTTCCAGTGAATATTCAGGACTAATTTCCTTTAGAATTGACTGTTTCTATCTCCTTTCTGTCCAAGGGACTCTCAAGAATCTTCTCCAGCACCACAGTATGAAAGCATCAGTTCTTGGCCCTCAGCCTTCTTTATGGTCCAGCTCTCTCATCTGTACATGATTACTGGAAAAACCATAGCTTTGACTATTTGGACTTTTGTCAGCAAAGTAATATCTCTGTGTTTTTAATGCATTGTCTAGGTTTGCCCTAGCTTTTCTTCCAAGGAGCAAGCATCTTTTAGTTGTGTGGCTGCAGTCATGGTCTTCAGTGATTTTGGAGCCCAAGAAAATAAAAGCTGCCAGTGTTACCACAGTCTGGCATTTTGCATGATGCACTCTGCATATAAGCTAAATAAAAAGGGTAACAATATTTTGCCTTGACGTACTCCTTTCAAAATTTGGAACCAGTCTGTTCCATGTCTGGTTCTAACTATTGCTTCTTGACCTGCATACAGGTTTCTCAAGAGGCAGGTAAGGTAGTCTGGTATTGCCATCCCTTTAAGAATTTTCCAGTTTGTTGTGATCCACACAGTCAAAGGCTTTAGAGTAGTCAATGAAGCAGAAGTAGATGTTTTTCTGAAATTCCCTTGCTTTGTCTATGATGTATTGGATATTGGCAATTTGATCTCTGATTCCTCTGCCTTTTCTAAATCCAGCTTGTACATCTAGAAGTTCTCAGTTCTCATACTGCTGAAGCCTAGCTTGAAGGATTTTGAGCATTACCTTTCTAGCATGTGAAGTGAGCATAATTGTATGGTAGTTTGAACTTTCTTTGTCATTGCCTTTCTTTGGGATTGGAATGAAAACTTACCTTTTCCAGTCAGGTTGCCACTGCTGAGTTTTCCAAACTTGCTGCATATTGAGTAGAGCACTTTAACAGCATCATCTTTTAAGATTTGAAATAGCCCAGCTGGAATCCCATTCCATCTACTAGTTTCGTTCCTAGTAATGCTTCCTAGGGCCTACTTGTCATCACACTCCAGAATGTCTGGCCTGGATAAATGACCACACCACTGTGGTTATCCTGCTCATTTAGACCTTTTTTGCACAGTTCTTCTGTGTATTCTTACCACCTCCTCTTAATCTCTTCTGCTTCTGTTAAGTTCTTGCTGTTTCTGTCTTTTATTTTGCCTATCTTTGCATGAAATGTTCACTTGGTATCTCCAATTTTCTTGAAGAGCAAACATCAACACTTTAGGAATCAGTGAAATAAAATGAATGGGAATGGGAAAATTTTAATACAGATGACCATTATATCTACTACTGTGGCCAATAAGGAGAAGGCAATGGCACCCCACTCCAGTACTCTTGCCTGGAAAATCCCAGGGATGGAGGAGCCTAGAAGGCTGCAGTCCATGGGGTTGCTGAGGGTCAGACACGACTGAGCAACTTCACTTTCACTTTTTCACGCATTGGAGAAGGAAATGGCAACCCACTCCAGTGTTCTTGCCTGGAGAATCCCACGGACGTGGGAGCCTGGTGGGCTACTGTCTATGGGGTCGCACAGAGTCGGACACGACTGAAGTGACTTAGCAGTAGCAGTGGCCAAGAATCCCTTAAAAGAAATGGGTAGCCCTCATAGTCAAAAAAAGAGTCCAAAATGCAGTATGTGGGTGCAGTCTCAAAAATGACTGCATGATCTCCATTTGTTTCTAAGGCAAACCATTCAATATCACACTAATCCAAGTCTATGTCCCAAGCACTAATGATGAAGAACGTGCAGTTGAGTGGTTCTATGAAGACCTACAATCCTTCTGGAACTAACACCAAAAAAAGATGTCCTTTTCATCATTGGAGATTGGAATGCAAAAGTAGGAAGTCAAGAGATACCTGGGAGAGTAACAGGTAAGTTTGGCCTTGGGAGTACAAAATGAAGCAGGGCAAAGGCTAGCAGAGTTTTGAAGAGAGAATGCACTGGTCATAGCAAACACCCTCTTCCAACAACACAAGAGATGACTCCACACACGGACACCACCAGATGGTCAGTACTGAAATCAAATTGATTATATTCTTTGCAGCCAAATTTGGAGAAGCTGTATAGAGTCAGCAAAAACAAGACTGGGAGCTGACTGTGGTTCAGATCATGAGCTCCTTATTGCAAAATTCAGGCTTAAATTGAAGAAAGTAGGGAAAACTACTATACCACTCATGTATGACCTAACTCAAATCCCTTACAATTATACAGTGGAGGTGACAAATAGATTCAAGGGATTACATCTGCCCCAAGAGAGATTTGTAACTTTGTACAGGAGGCAGTGACCAAAACAATCCCAAAGAAAATTATATGCAAGAAGGCAAAATGGTTGTCTGAGGAGGCCTTACAAACAGCTGAGAAAAGAAGAGAAGTGAAAGGTAGAGAAAGGGAAAGATATACCCAACTGAATGCAGGGTTCTAGAGAATTGCAAGGAGAGATAAGAAAGGCTTCTTAAGTAAACAATGCAAATAAATACAGGTCCTTAATGGTTATCTATTTGATATATATTAGTGTTGGACTTTCCAGATGGCCCAGTGGTAAAAATCCACCTGCCATGCAGGAGACGCAAGAGACATGGGTTTGATCCTTGGATCAGGAAGATCCCCTCGGGTAGGAAATGGCAGCGCACTCAAGAATTCTTGCCTGGAAAATTCCATGGACAGAGGAGCCTGGCAGGCTATAGTCCATGGGGTCACAAAGAGTCAGACACTGCTAAGCAGACACATCACACATGCAGGTGGTATGTCAATCCCAAGCTCCCAATTTATCCCTCCCCTCTTCCCCCGCTGGTTATATACTTTAAATATATTATGATTTTTTTGTCAATTATATTTCAACAAACCTGGAAAGAAAACAAGGAAGTTGCTCAGCAAAGTAAAAAAAAAAAAAAAACGATATAATATATGGCTGCATATGAATCTCTAGGAGTATTAAACATGATATACTAGTATCAATATTTACTTTCATTGTTGAGATCCAGGAAACATGAAAAGAAAAGAATGGAAGGAGAGTTTCTAGGTTAGAAGGGTGAACTTTAGAATCCCACACATGGCTGACACTCCCAAGTACATAAGCGGCATGCACTTGATGAAGAGAAGTCTGTGTTATCCAGAACCAACACTCAATTAATGGCAAGAAATGCAGCATTTTAAAATGGGGCTCATTTGAATGGAAAGAAAGAAGCTCAAATTGTAATAAGCCTCCAAGGCATTTTATAAAATTCTCATTAGAAAACAACACAGCCAGCAGACTGTATGGGTACCAAATCTAAGAACAAATAACATGAATGAGATGCTAAATGCTTTTTTGTTGTTGCTGTTTAAAAGCATAAATTCAATTGGTCATATTCCAAATTAAATGTAAGACTAATAAAATATTACCATAGTAGAATATACTATTAGAAATTAAGCAAATGAATAAACATACCCCCTCTGGTGAATATTTGTAGTAATTATTGAAAATTTTTGCAAGCATGTGGTATTTTACCAAACCTTAGCATTATACGATATGCAATTGTAACTGAGCAAGCTCTGAGAATTGGATGGTGCTCTGGCCTTGTTCCTAATGAGAGGTAAATAAATAATGTACAACATCAATTTGGCACACAGATGATGCTAAGGAATGAGCAGCACAAACAGCCAGCTCTTCTAGGCTGGGACAGATGACTCCATGTGTAGCAAGTTTCTGGATACTAATGAGAGGTTAGGCTGTCTCACAACATCATAAGGTGTAGACACTTTAGAGGAGACATCACAGCAATTGGCCTGCTTGAGAAAAATCAGTATTTGTTTAACATCATTAAAATCAGCTTGGAACCAAAAAAGTTTTCAAATGCACTGAAATTTGTTTGATATCATCTAAAAACTAACTCTTATATTTATCCAAAACCATTCATCATCTATCCAGCCAGCCAGCCAGCCATTCATTGGGCACTTAAAACAGGGGTCTCCAGCCTCTGGGATCTAATGTCTAATGATCTGAGATGGAGCTGATGTAATAATGATAGAAATAAAGTGCACAGTGAGTGTATTGTGCTTGAATTATCCCAGAACCACTCCCCCACCCCAGTCCATGGAAGATTTGTCTTCCATGAAACCGGTCCTTGGTGCCAAAAAGGTTGGGTCCTTGGAGCTTTTCTGCCTGGTTTCTGAATCCTGAGCCTCAGCTTAATAACAATATAACCTTGAACACATTATTTCACCTCCCTAAGCTTCCTTAGTTTCTTCATGCATAAAATGGATCCCTCATAGATTCCCCATCATGAATTAGAGTTAAAATTTAAAACTCCAAGCACTGGGTCAGGAACATAGTAAGTGCCTGGTTTTTGTTAGAAGTTTTTATTTCATTCAAATTTGAATCACATGCCTGCTGCTGCTGCTGCTAAGTCACTTCAGTCATGTCTGACTCTGTGTGGCAGCCCACCAGGCTCCCCTGTCCCTGGGATTCTCCAGGCAACAACACTGGAGTGGGTTGCCATTTCCTTCTCCAATGCATGAAAGTGAAAAGTGAAAGTGAAGTCACTCTGTCATGTCTGACTCTTAGCGGCCCCATGGACTGCAGCCTACCAGGCTCCTCTGTCCCTTGAACAGCAAGATCAAACCATTCTATCCTAAAGGAAGTCATCCCTGACTTTTCATTGGAAGGACTGATGCTGAGGCTGAAGCTCCAATACTTTGGCCACCTGATATGAAGGGCCAACTCACTGGAAAAGACCCTGATGCTGGAAAAGATTGAGGGCAAGAAGAGAAGGGTGTGGGAGGGGATGAGATGGATAGAGAGCATCATCCAGTAAATTGACATGAATCTGAGCAAAATCTGGGAGATAGTGGAGGACAGAGGACTCTGATATGCTATAGTCCATGTGGGTCACAAGGAGTTGGACATGACTAAGCGACTGAACAACAAGAAGTTGACTGGAAAGACATAGACTAGAAGCCAGCTAAATGCTGGAGGGCTTTAATTGCCAAAAAATCAATCAGCTCAGACAAAAAATTATTTGACCAGAGTTAAAAGAAGCTTTAGACCACCTTATCTTCATGAATAAGAAGCAGACATTATAAAGCTATACAGTCTCAAAGGGAGACCTGCTCTCCCACAGTCACATCAATATGATCATGAAAAATAATCAGGAAACAACTACCTGATGATGAAGCCATAAAGATATTGACAGAGGTGCCCATCCCAGAGCAGAGAACCAGAGCTTAAAGGAGGAACGTCTCCCATTTCTAGGCCTTCAGGCTATCTTCCCAGCAGGATTTTAGAATCACTAGACAAGTCATTTTTTTGGTCTCACATTCTTACCTTTTTCAAAAAGAGGCATCTTTTGTGGTTATGTTGACTATGCACCACACTGCCTTTTGAGTATAGAGGGAGCGGCTGACTTGTATTTTTAGTTTGTTGGTCACTAAAAAAATGAGAAGCCATGAATGAACTTGGCAGTATTGACTACACATCTCTGAGAGGTCTTGAACCTTGACTTGGATGCAATGATGGGTTGGGGCATTAGTAGGGGTTATAGGATGAAGATGGCCATAAATTCTTTACTACTCCAGGTATTGAGAGGTAGAATTTATCCCTCTGCCCTGAATTTTGGCATATTTAATGATGTTCTCCACCAGTAGAATCTGGCAGAAGTGATGTTCTTAGACATCTGAGGCCAGGCCATAAATGTCTGATGAGACCTCTTATAACACTCACACCTAGAGCCCTGAGCTTCCTTATAAGTCTGCCTACTCTGAGACCACCATGCTATGAGAAGTCCAAGCCTCCTGCAGACACCATGTTGAGAGGCTCTAAGACCACATGGAAGCAGAGAGGGATCAGGCCAAACCTGGACTTCCAGAGATTGGAAGGCATCAGCACATTAAACAAGTTTTCTGACCAAGCCATCTGCTGATCTGAGTGATCCCAGGGGAAGCCGTCAGAAGCACAAAACTGCCTGTGAGCCTCTTCTGAATTTCTGACTCACAAAGTTGTGGAATGTAAAATATTGATTCAGTTCAGTTCAGTCACTCAGTCGTGTCTGACTCTTTGCGACCCCATGAATCGCAGCACGCCAGGCTCTCTGTCCTTCACCAACTCCCAGAGTTCACTCAGACTCAACGTCCATCGATTCAGTGATGCCATCCAGCCATCTCATCCTCTGTCGTCCCCTTCTCCTCCTGCCCCTAATCCCTTCCCAGCATCAGAGTCTTTTCCAGTGAGTCAACTCTTTGCATGAGGTGGCCAAAGTACTGGAGTTTCAGCTTTAGAATCATTCCTTCCAAAGAAATCCCAGGGCTGATCTCCTTCAGAATGGACTGGTTGGATCTCCTTGCAGTCCAAGGCACTCTCAAGAGTCTTCTCCAACACCACAGTTCAGAAGCATCGATTCTTCAGCGCTCAGTCCAACTCTCACATCCATACATGACCACTGGAAAAACCATAGCCTTGACTAGACAGACCTTTGTTGGCAAAGTAATGTCTCTGCTTTTGAATATGCTATCTAGGTTGGTCATAACTTTTCTTCTAAGGAGTAAGTGTCTTTAATTTCATGGCTGCAGTCACCATCTGCAGTGATTTTGGAGCCCCCAAAACTAAAGTCTGACACTGTTTCCACTGTTTCCCCATCTATTTCCCATGAAGTAGTGGGACCAGATGCCATGATCTTCGTTTTCTGAATGTTGAGTTTTAAGCCAACTTTTTCACTCTCCTCTTTCACCTTCATCAAGAGGCTTTTTAGTTCCTCTTCACTTGAGAAAGTAATAATTACTACTGATCAAAAATCAGTAATTAAAAAAGAAACTAGCAAAACCCTGAAGTTTTGAAAATAAAAAAAAGCTAACTTTAAATAATGAATGTCAAAAAGAAATAATAAAATGAATTAGATTACTTAGACTGAACAATAACAAATTCTGTTCCTACAACACATCTTGAGATGAAAATATAGTAGTTCTCAGAGGGAAATTTATAGGCTTAAACACTTAAATCTATATTTTGAAAAAGAAGATAGGTTTAAATTAATATACCAAACACTAGATTTATAAAGTTAGAAAATGAATAAAAGGAACTAAAATAAAGTAGATGAAAAGAAGTAATAATATTAATAGAAATTAATTTTAGAAAAACCGTTATAATAGAGAAAATCAAAAAAAGACAAATGTTTGTCAAATTGTTGGTTTTGTCTCTGCAGGGGACTGCTCTCCTGCAAGACTGAGCAATCAGGAAAAAAGGCACAAAGTTGATATTAAAAATGACAAAATAGATATACCTAAAAATACCTGAATGGAATAAAATGTCAGCTTGTTTTGAAAACAATTTTACCGCAATAAATTTGAAAACATAGAAAATCAGAAAGTTACTAGACAAGTAAACCTTACTTAGCAAAGCTGACCCAAGAAGTGATTAAAGATAAAAGCATCTTGTGATAGGAATGTAAATTGGAATACTTTAGAAAGCATATTTTTAGAAAGACATGCTTTAGAAGGGTGAGGGTGCCCACGCCTCCCATTTTCTTTGGGACAGTTCCAAGTTACAACGGCTGTCTATGCCTAATCATGATGAGCACTCCCTTTCTAATGTCAAGTGATTCCAGAATTCAAGTCTGATGGCTTTCCGACAGCCTCAAAATTCTGCTCTCAGCTATTCACCCTGAACATAATTCTTGACTGGTGAGAAGGAAACGTGTAGAGGAATATCATAGCAACATCATAGGTAGGAGAGAAAAAGAACACTGGTACCAAATGAACTCTTCCTCTGAGGCATTTTCTGTGGAATATGATAGAAAACCATGCCAAAGAGAGAAAGAATGAGCTACCACTCCATGAGTCAATGTAGTTGAGCTTAAGGAAAACAATGTTGTGAGGAGGGAAAAAGAAATTCATTGCAGAATAAATCAAGATGGTTTCATTTATATAATGCCACTTAAGGATACACACACATGTAGTTAAAGAAATCTTTAGGGAATATAACAGGGACAAAAACTTCAGGACAACAGTTATCCCTAGGGTAATGGGAGAATGAAGGTTGGAATCAGTGAGAGAGCTTCCAAAGTGCTGATTAGTTTTCTGTTTCTTCAACTCTTGTTATCCTTTGTATCATACATGAGAAACTTGCTTGTAGTAATACCAGTTGGGGCTTCCCTGGTGACTCAGTGAAGAATCGGCAAGCAATGTGGGAGACCTGGGTTGGATCCCTAGGTTGGAAAGACCCCTTGGAGAATGGCATGGCAACCCACTCCACTATTCTTGCCTGGAGAATTCCATAGAGCAGCCTGGGCTACAGTCCATGGGATGGCAAAGAGCAGGACATGACGGAGCCGCTAACACACACACACACACACACACACACACACACACACACACCATTTATTGAGTGCTTACTCTGAGCCAGGAATTATTCTAAGAGCTTTATGACTCCTAGGCACAAGAACTTTAGTTTTCATCACAACTCTGTGAAGGAACCATTATTTTCTCTTTTTAGAAATTAAAACAACAACAACAACAAAAAACCTGATTCATGTACAGGGATGTTACTTAAAATACAGGTTAAACCTCTCATAAACGACAGTACCAGGGTGCTTTAAACACTGTGCTCAAATGCTTCACATAGCCTGGCTCTATAGTTTTACACTTTTTCTGCAACAACTATATATAATGCTTATATGCAAAACAAAACAAGCATTATAAAACAATCATCAGCCTGGCTACAGAGCTTGAATTAATTTAGGCTAAGTTAAAGATGTTTTAAAGTATAACTGGAAGAACTTTGAAGCACATTAACAACTTACAGGGCAATGCTATTTACATTGAGCTTTCAATTTTAAAAGCATGTTGCCATAAGCCTTCATAAATGCCTAGTAAAGTAGGTTTATATCATCATTTGCATTTTATGGGTATGGAACCATGTCATGTGACTGAGTCCTCATCATGGACACAGACATTTTATCTGTCACTTCTAAGTCACAGTTAGTCACATGATATGTGTCGCACTGGTCCAGCGTACTCTTTTATCTCAGTAATGATTGTAAGGTATAGTCTCTGGATTATGCCGCCCTGAAGACTTCACTCTTCTTCAAGGAACTGGTTATGAATCAGTGGTGCTCAGAGAAAATTTAAAAGAAAATTAAAGTATTAGACTGTGTCTGGGAGGAGATAGGATCTCAAGGCACATACACTTTTATTAAAGTGATGATTCTGTGCACATCTATTATTTCCCATAGGCTGGACCTGGTTTAGGTGATGGTTTAGTGTGCCTACCTCTTTGCAAAAATGTGAAGTTGACAAAGTTCATCTCTCAAAATCTGTTCTCTTCCTTTTCATTTATTTTATTGCTTTTGATTTCATATTCTTCGAGCACCTGGATCCCATCCCTGCCTCATTCTTTTCTTAACTAACAGATCTCTAGATTAATAACTGATGAACCTGGTATTTTACAAAGGAGGCTCATGTAAAAATCATTAGGCAAGATTAGTGCCAATCCTTCAACTAACTCACTTAGAAACTTGAGCATTTCATCCATCTTCTCTGGGCCTCAATTTCTCTGTTTTATAGAGGATGAACTAATGAGTTCAATAGAAGAGATGCTGTCAAAATCCAACAGTTTCATTTCTACAATGTGTAATTAGAGAACTACTTTAGCTATTACTCCTTCTGGAAATATTTTCAATTATAAAGAATATATACTTCAAATCTCATTGGTTTATTCAGTCTCTTATTATCTCTTACAGATGACTCTTAACACTCCAAATCTTCCTTACTTTAGCCATCTTTACCTCCAATCTATTCTAAGTGCTATTGCTAAAATGTGCTTACTAACTAGTGATATACCTACTCTGCTTCTTTCCTGAATTTCTTCCTCTCATCAACTTGTTGGACTTTTGATGAACAACAGAAGTGTAGTCTATGTAAGTTAACCAATTCGGCAATGGATACATATTGACTATAGTATCAAGAATTTCCTGCTCATGTTTAGTACATTCATTTGCATTTTAAAAATGAGTCCAAATGGTATTTCTTATTCATTTGTAATGCACCAACCCCTTTCAAAATACTCTAGTCCTTCCCCTAAGGTGGAGTTAACTGGACCACACTTTGCTCTCACCTTGGTCAGTGTTTTTGTTCTGTTTTGTTTCCCCCATTACACTATTAACGTGGGCAAAAAGTGCTGTTGATAAAACAATAAGCATGTGAACCGTGGGATGGGTACCTGCTTAAACTTTGAACTCATTTCACTCTTAAGCTCATAGGGATGTAAATATCTTGCAGTTTTCCCTTTCTTGTTTTTGACAAGGTCTTTCTGATTTAACATGTTCCTCTAAATTTATATGTATTTTCTAAGTTTAAGGTATTTCTCTCTACCAACACCATGGAATTCTCTTCTTTGAAATACAACCCAAGTTGAACATATCAAGTCACTCATTAAATTTTAATGGCTTCTCATTGCCCTTAGAATCAAAACCCAGAGTTTCATAAGCTGGCATTGGAAACTTTTTACAATCTGTCTCCAATTTAGCTTTCATTCTCATCCCACTTTCCTCCCTATCTTCTTGTCATCCAACATCCTGAATTCTATTGAATAATTAAAGCTAGTCGCCTCTTACCACTCTCATGAGATAATCTGATTAATAGTATGGATCTTTCAGAATTTTTTTGTGATGATTTAAGTAGTTTAAACATGTAAGGGCCTAGAAAATTTTAGACCACTTGTAAATGATTTATCAAAAATACTTGAAAAAAGAAAAGATCCTTGCTGTTATTTGTTGTGGCCTTTATTTGTATTTGTGTCTTTGCTCATGCAGTTTCTATAGGATACACTTTCTTTCACTATTCTCTCTATTTGTTAAAATTTCCTTGTTTTTCAAAGGTCAACTCAAATGCTACAAATCTGGAAAGTCTTCTGTTATAATCAGGGTTAGAATTATTTGTTCCCTTTTGTGCATTGTCAAAAAGCTTTAGTCTTCTTAAAGTTAGTTATTTCTGTCTCCACAATAAGTAAAGTTAATGAGGGCAGCGATGAAGGACCATTTGGTACTCTTCTCCATGATCCCCAGAGTGCCTGTGACTGATTATTCAGCCAGGAAGTACTTCTTAAAGTGAACTTGGAAACTGAAAATTCTTCAGGCCACTAGGAGATAAATTATAATTACAGAACAATGGGCATTTAAAAAATATTTTGGAGCAGTGGTGGGAATGGTCACCGTTCCAAAGTCAGCTATATACATTTGCTCTTTTCAGAACAGCTAGACAAAATTAGAATGTGGGGACAAGACAGGAATTAATAATGATATCTATATGCTTATGTTTGTTTATAGTGCCATTGCTAGGAATTATGTAAATATTAAGATGATATGCACTGACAGTCAAAGAAATTATATACTAAAGAGAGCAATGACATGTACAAACTAATTATAATTGAGGACAAAAGGTAATGGCTCTAATGATGATAATAATGATAAAAATTTTTAATGTTGATTGAATGATTCCTCTGTGTAAGTGTTGTCCGCATAACTTTACATAAATAAACTCATAAACCTTCAGCTAACGCCTCTGAATTGGTAGATAGTATTGTTTTTCCTGCTTCACAGATGAAAAAGTAGATGATGATGAACATGAAGGTTGAAGAACACTTCCAACTCAGTTTGGGCTGCTTTGTAATAGTAACTTCCTTCTAGAGAGCAAGAGTGTGGAAAGAGGATAAAAGTTACTCTATAGGTGGAGAAATCTAACAAGCGCCTATCTCAAGCAGGTAGTCAAACGTAACAAAAGCAATATCATGTTGATTGTATGTATCCTTGAGTGTTGTAATTAAAAAACACTTGTGGTCTTTCAAAGATTCTGTGATCTCCCTCCATAAAACCTATAACCCAACTCTGTGAGAAAAATGTCAGGAAAATTTTGACAAAGGAGACTCCTATATTTTTTTCCTACTCATACTCTTCAAAACTATCAAGGTCATCAAACATAACGTCACAAGGACATAGTCATAGTCAAGAGGAGCTTGAGAAAACATGACAGTGAAATGTAATGTGATATCCTGGATGGGATCCTAAAACAGAAAATAAAAAAATATTAGGAACATTAGGACATCAGGACAAAGGAAATCTGAATAAATGATGGACCTCAGTTAATAATAATATATTCAGATTGCCTTTATCCTGATGAAAATTATAAGAGGCACAGACACAGAGAAAAGATGCCGTGTGAAGACGGAAACAGAAATTGAATCGATGTAGCTATAAGCCAAACAAATTCCAAGAATTGCCAGTAATTGACAGTAGCTAGGAAGAGTTTAAGGGATATTTCTTCTCTAGGGTCTTTAGAGGGAGCTTGATGCTGCCAGTGACTTAATTGCAGATTTCAGCCCCTCAGAACCCTGAGACAATTTCTATTGTTTTAGGCCACACAATTTGTGAAAATTTGTTGCAGTAGCCCTAGGAAACTAATTTAGTAGCCTACTACTATAAGACATTAATAATTGAGGAAATGTATGGTCAAGGGGTTAAGATGGAAATTCTCTATATTAACTGCTCAGTTTTTCTGTACTTCTAAAATAGTTGTAAAACATGAAGTCTGATAATTAAAAACAAGCAAGCAAACAAAAAGCGATGAGCTATCAGTTCAATTAACAAGGGTGACTAAAAAAAAGTAATAACAAATGTTAGCAAGGATGTAGATAAATTGTGTGTCTCACTGACTGCAGATGATAATCGAAAGGGATGTGACTATTTAGGAAAATTTCTCAAGGGATTAAATAGAACTGGATGGCCCAGCATTTCTATTCCTGAATATATACCCCCCCAAATTGGAAACACATGTCCTCACAAAAGCTTGCACATGGATGCCCATAGAAGCCAAAAAGTGGAAGCAAACCAAAGTCCACTGACAAATGGATAAACAAAAAAGTGGCTCAGCAGTAAAGTATCTGCCTGCAATGCAGGACACAGGAGACAGGAGTTCAATTCCTGTGTCGGGAAAATCCCCTGGAGGAGGAAGTGGAAACCCACTACAATACTCTTGCTTGGGAACATCTCACAGACAGAGCAGCCTGGCAGGCTACCATCCATGGGGTCGCAGAGAGTGGACACGACTGAGTGAGAACGCACAGTAGACCCTAAATGGACTGTTATTTAGAACTGATAATGCTACAGTATAAATGGAATTTGACAATGTTATATTAAGAGAAAGAAGCCAGTAACAAAGGAATATATATTGAATGATTTCATTTATATGAAATTTTCACAAAAGGCAAATCCATAAAGACAGAAACTATGTGAGTAGTTGCCAGGGACTGGGGGAGGGGTGGGAGGAAATGGCCAGTACGGCTAAGGGATACACAACTGGGGTGGAGGTGATAAAATGTTCTAAAATTTATTGTGGCAGTGGTTGTACAGCTATCAATATACTAAAAAACATTGACCTATAAACACACATGGATAAATTATGCTATGCAAATTATATCTTGACAAATTCTTTAAAAGTGTATCAGAAATAGAATGATGAACTTGTCCAAGTTCCCATAGCTATTAGATGGCAGAGTCAGGATTGGAGCCCAAGATGTCTCACACTAAGGGTGTGAAGTCTTAGCTGCTCCATGCACTGCATCTTTTGTAGAGGTGTCAATGATATTATATAAAAGTATCAAGAATGCTGAGCCTAAGATGAAAGATAAAACCATCACAAGGGTGACTTTCCTAGGTTGCCTGGCTCAGAATAGCTTCTGGTAACAGACAAGGGAATTTTTGGAGGAGATATGTCATTGAAGGCCTGACTACATGCACAACCTCCTGTAGAGAAAGAGGGAATTTTTTCTTTTGCCCTTTCCAATTCTCAGAAGGGTTATCTTTAGGGGAGCAATGGAGATTCATTCCAAGCCATACGGATAAACCCATTCCCGGTACCCACTGAAGTTCTTCAGATGCATGACAAAACGTCTTTTAAAACCAACTTAAAATGAGCTCTTCTGAGGCAGTGTTGCCTTCCATTTCACAGCTTGTTGCACATTTGCTTTTCTTTCCTGAGAGGTGCTGTGTGTCTGTCAAGCAAATATGAGAATTTTCCCCCAATTGCTACAAATTTGTGCATATATGATACTTTGAAGGTATATTCTATGTTATCATGATTAAAAAAAAAAAATAGTAGAGGGCTGACCACCTTGATCAAGCTGCACTGCCAAAGTAGCCTTCCTTAGGCCAGTGTACTAGCAGAGGGTCAAGGTTGTTCACTCTTCTAATTCCTAATGACAGGCTAACCTTCCAGCCACCAAGCCTGGGGCAAACCCCAAAGGTGGCGGAATCCAGAGGAAGACAAAATCTTCAGGGCCTATTTAGTGGAATGAGTGGATGTGGAGGAGGAGGCCTGAGGTGTTCAGAGAGGCAGGATCCCAGTAAGGAATTTGTGTATTATCTGCAGGCCATGGAGAGCCTCTGAAGGGATATTGGAATGGGGAAAACATGTGATATTCGAAAGTTCTTTCTGGTTGTGTTAATGGAATTCTGATTGGAGGGGACAAGAGAACCGTATAACCTAAACAAGTTGCTGCTTATCATCACCTTATTTGTTGTAGAGCTGTACAGTTGATTTTTTTTTAATTTTTATTTTTAATTGGAGGATAATTGCTTATAGTCTTGTGTTGATTTCTGCCGTACAACTATGTGAAGCAGCCATAAGTACACACATATCACCACCCTCTTGAGCCTCCCTCCCAAACCACCATCCCGCCATCCCACCCCTCTCGGTCATCACAGAGGACCAGGCTGAGCTCCCTGTGTTGTATAACTACTGCCTACCAGCTATCTATTTTACACATGGTAACGCATATATTTCATGCTACCCTCTCAATTTGGCCCCCCGTCTCCGTCCCCTGCTGTGTTCACAAGTCCATTCTCTGTGTCTGTGTCTCTATTCTTCCCTTCAAATAGGTTCATCACTACTATTTTACTAGATTCTGTACATATGCGTTAATATAGATTTTTTTTTCCCTCCTTTTGAGTTACTTCACTCTGTTTAACAAGCTCTGGGTTCATCTACTTCAGTTCAACTCATTCACATTTGTTCTTCTAATGGTGGCTGAGTAATATTCCATCGTATATATGTACCACAACTTCTTTATCTAGTCATCTGTCTATGGACATCTAGGTTGCTTCCATGTCCTGGCTATTATAAATACTGCTGCAATGAACACCGGGGTACATCTGTCCTTTTCAATTATGGTTTTCTCAGGATATATGCCCACTAGTGGGATTGTTGGATCATATGGTAACTTTATTCTTAGATTTTTAAGGAATCTCTATGCTTTTCTACATAGGGGCTTTATCAATTTACATTCCCAACAATAGTGCAAGAGGGTTCTTTTTCTCCACATCCTCTCCAGCATTTATTGTTTGCAGATTTCTTGATGATGGCTATTCTGACTGGTGTGAGTTGATACCTCATTGTAATTTTCATTTTAATTTCTCTAATAATGAGTGATATTGAGCATTTTTTCATGTGTTTGTTGGCCATCTGTATGTCTTTCCTTGGAGAAATGTTTGTTTAGGTCTTCAGCACATTTTTTGATTGGGTTGTTTGTTTTTCTAATATTGAGCTACATGAGCTCCTTGCACATTTTGGAGGTTAATCCTTTGTCAGTTGCTTCATTTGCATTTATTTTATCCCATTCTGAGGGTTGTCTTTTAATCTTGTTTATAGGCTCCTTTGCTATGCAAAAGTTTTAAAGTCTGATTAGGTCCCATTTGTTTATTTTTGCTTTTATTTCTGTTACTCAAGGGGATGGGTCAAAGAGGATCTTACTGCAATGTTTTCCTGTTTTTTTTTTTTGTTGTTGTTGTTGTTGTTTTGTTATAGTTTTTGGCGTTATATTTAGGTCTTTAATCCATTTTGAGTTTATTTTTGTGTATGGTGTTAGGAAGTTGATCTAATTTAATTCTTTTACATGTAGCTGTTCAGTTTTCCCAGCACCACTTATTGCAGAAGCTGCCTTTTCTCTATTGTATATTCTTGCCTCCTTTGTCAAAGATAAGGTACCCATAGGTGTGTGGGTTTATCTCTGGGCTTTCTGTCTTGTTCTATTGATCTATATTTCTGTTTCTGTGCCAGTACCATACTGTATTGATGACTGTAACTTTGTAGTATAGTCTGAAGTCAAGAAGATTGAATCTTCCAGCCCCTGTATAGTTGTACAGACTGTCAATTACAAAGGCCTGAGTTCTAATTTTGACTCTGCCTCTGACAAGCTATATGAGTGTAAACACTTTTTTTTTTTTTTTAAGATCATCAAGGCTTAATTTTCACATCAGTGGCTCAGATGGTAAAGAATTAGCTTGCAGTGCAGGAGACCCAGGTTCAATCCCTGGGTTGGAAAGATCCTCTGGAGAAAAGAATGGCAACCCACTCTAATATTCTTGCCTGGAGAATCCCATGAATAGAGAAGCCTGGTAGGCTATAGTCCATGAGTTTGCAAAGAGTTGAACCCAACTGAGCAACTAACAGACAAAATAAGAATAAAATGAAACTCTTTTCTCAGGGCTTGAATGAAAGCAAAATTAGATCATGTTTATATAAAGATATATATTTATTCCTTATTATGTATTTTAATAAAAGAGAGAATTAGGCAATGTGAAATGTTCTTATTTGTTCTAAGGAGTTAGGTGCTTGATGATGGAGAATCTAATGATTTATGGACCTGTGAAATGACAGAATTGAATTCCTCTTGATGACCTTCATGATATCACTAAAGAATTTGTGAGGCATTAGCAAGTGTAGAAATGCAGTTCTTTATGTGGTTATATCATGATGAACTGGAAAATCCCGGAATTCCCAGCAACCTCAGAAATCCCTAGAATACCAGGAAAGTACACTGAGAAAGCTCTTTCAACTCACTCATCAATCAAATAGGCCTTGGCATCTTATTTGGTCTTTATTCTCACAAATTTTCATGCAATCCCATATGGTTCTGGGCAGTAGTAACAGATGATGAATAAACAATGAGCAGCCAAGATTAACTTTGGAGAGAAAGTGGGATGCTGGTCAGTGGGGGAGTCTGAGTCAAGACTCTGATAGAAGAAATTATGAGACATGATCAGGAATAGTGAAAACGTGTGCTGGATAGTAAAGACATACATGCCTAGAAAAATAAACTATGACCCCAAATGCCAGCTTGTAACTTTATCTCATGTGTAACATAGGTCATTGAGAAATATTAGAAAAATCAAATTTCTAATGGAAAAACTACTTTATTTTTTGCAAAAGTATTCAGGATTGGAAAAGGTGATCACCTGAGCCAGGGAGTTAAGCAGTTATTGCAATGTTTCAGGAGTGGCACTCTGGGGACATAAACTAATGCAATAGGAATAAAAAGGGAGAATCTGTGAAATTGAGTACAAAGGAAATACTGATATGCCATGAGAAGAAAAGGAGATGGCAGGATGATCGAAACTTTACTAGTGATAAAATTATTTTGTAAACTATAAAGGGTTAGGCAAATGTATTAAAGTACACACATTCTTTCATTTTTTCCAGTGAAAAAGATACACTGGTGTAAAACAAAATACAGTGGATGCAACTTATCCTTCTTCAGAAATAACATCTCATAGAGGTCAATCAATTTGTCCAAGGTTATACCACAGAATGACAGTTAGAACTTGAATTTGCATCGGTTCCTCTTAATACTATAGTGCAGGTCTCTATACAGGTGTCCTTACACAAGATCTACGGATGAAACAACGCCAGTGTTGGTGTCACTGTGCACCATGGAATTTGCCTTTTTTGCCAGAGAGCTCCCTCTGAGAATACCTCATGCATTTGTCTTCTTTTGTTGAACATGTAGTAATAATCCAGAACATCTCTTTGTGATGTTAAGAGGTCTCAGTTGCAAGTCTCTTGAAGATATTGACATACTATGCCCCCAAATTTGGAAACATAGAATGTGTTTGCTATCCCTGTGTACCAAAAAGTGGAACTCATTTAGGAGTACTAGTTACTGTAACCTCTCCCATAAAACGTTTTGTTTCTTGGCATTTATGTATTTGATAAAATAAGCTCCCTGAAGGTATACAACTTTATTTTATTCAGTGACATATCTCAAGTACTAGAATGGGAATTGACATGTAGTACATACAAGATAAAGACTTATTTAATGTATGAATCCCTTTCTTCTGAATAACAAAGATGAAAAATACTTAAGGAGTTAGGGGCTTAAAGAAAGTGAAAGTGAATGTTGCTCAGTCGTGTCCAACTCTTTGCAACCCCATGGACTGTAGCCTGCTAGGTTCCTCTGTCCATGGAATTCTCCAGGCCAGAATATTTCAGTTGTTCTGGAATACAGTTCCCTTCTCCAGAGGATCTTCCCAATCCAGGGATCGAACCCAGGTCTCCTGCATTGTAGGCGCATTCTTTACTGTCTGAGCCACCAGTGAAGCCCTAGGGGCTTAAAAAGCAGTGTATTTCCCTGCCAGGAAGCAAACTGAGGCTTCTTCATTACTATATCACTCTGAGTCTTTATAACCAGAGAATCACTACAAGACTATTCCAAGCATGGCTCTTGACTTTATTTGCAAGGACTTTCTTTACTGCTTGATTCTCTAATGGCAGAAATGGGAACATGAGCCGAAAGACTCTAGGGCTACTTGAAAATGAGGGGAACTCTATTCTCTCCCATTCCTCTCTATTATCATTATCAGCCTGAATGATTTCTGGGGAAGGGCAGCATGGTGTGATGAAAAGAACATGAACTTGGGTCTAGGCAACCCATCCTTTGAACCCCAGCCAACTCTTTATGAGCTGTATGACCTAGGACAAGTGATTATACATGCCCGAGTCTGTTTACAGCATTCTCATCCAGAAAATTGAGAATAGAAAATTGCTAGAATATCTGCATTAGCTCACTTCTGTTGTGAAAATTAAAGATACAACATAAAGATCAACATAAAGCAGATATCTAATAAATACTGTTTTAAAATGTTTTTTACATATTCTTTAAAAAGAATATGTTTATTCTTTCTCTTTGCCCCTGTATCTGTGAAGATAAAGATGAAAGGTTATCTGGGAGGAAGAATCATGTGTCAGCATCTTGTGGACTCAGGGAACCCAGGAGAACAAATGTCTGGTGGGAAAAAGAATCTTCTGGTGTCTCTTTTGGGTCTGTTTAATGAGTTCTGGACATGGGACCTTCAGGCTGCCTCCCTCTGTTCATTAAAGCCCAATCGTGTGTAGAATCCTAGGCAGGGGTGAACAGTCAGAAATTCACCTTTAAAAATAAGATTTGCTGTGATTCCCCCCAGGGACTGTGGCCTGGGGAATAAGCTGCCTGTTCTTGGGGCTGCCTGCTCTGTGGGAGAGTGACTGTCAGTGACTTTCAGCTTGTAAAATACATTTCTTAGCCATCAGTATTTACTCCTGAGGGAGCCACCACTGGGAGTATCAGAGCAGAGAGAAGTTAAATAGACCATGCTGGTTTTGTAGCATCACGGCTCACGCAGGCCCAGCAGGAAGCTCCCCATTCCTGGAATTCACAGGTGGCATCCTCTGATTCTAAGTGTATCCTCAACTCCTTCCATTTTAAAACCCACTGGATTTAGCTGCTGCTTAATTCATGCCAACTTGGTGGCCTGCACTGGCATGTACACTAATGTTGGCTTTTATAGCCATCCAGTGAAGAGGGGATGAGTGAATAATTTGAATCTAAAGAGAAAACTGAGGTTCAGAGAAGTTAAATTACTTTCCCATAACCACACAGAGAGTTTTGCAAAACAGGATCCAAACCTACACTGATTTATAGTGCTCTGGGTGAAAATCATCAGCAAGGGAGGACGATCTGAATTTAGGGGTCTGAGACCTCTTTATCTAACATGTTCTCAGGCTCATCCTGGTGCTAAGCACATTCACTCTTTCTGCTTCTTTTGGTCTCTATAAAAAGCTTCTCTGATCAAATCTGTTCTGTCCACTTCCCACTAAGTAGATAGGTCTTATTTTGATTTTTTTTTTAATTGGAGGGTAATTGCTTTAAAATATTGTGTTAGTTTCTTTTGTACAATAAGTATACACATGTGTAGATGCTATATGTATACATGCTATATGCATACATGTATCCCCTCCATCTTGGACCTCCTTCCAACCCCTCCATCTTACCCTTCTAGGTCATAACTGAACATTGAGCTGAGCATCCTGTGCTACCCAGCAGGTTCCAACCAACCATCTATTTTATACATGATAGTGTGTATGTGGTGGTTTAGTTGCTAAGTCTTGTCTGACTCTTCTGACCCCATGGACTATAGCCCACCAGGCTCCTCTGTCCATGGGATTTCCCAGGCAAGAATACTGGAGTGGGTTGCCATTTCCTTTTCCAGGGGATCTTCCTGACCCAGGGCTTGAACCGGGGTGTCTTGCATTGCAGGCGGATTCTTTACCAATTGAACCAGCAGGGAGGTCCTAATAGAGTATATATATTAGTCCTAATCTTCCAATTCTTCCCACCCTCCTTTCCACCCACAAACAAGACCAAGAAGTGTGCAATGGACAAATATAACTTGGATCCCATTCACCCATACCCATAGTAATAAGAAAGAGAATCTATGGAACACCTACTCCACATCTGGTACATCTGTTCCCATTCAAAGTTGTTTATATATACTGACTCCTTAGAGCCTCACAATAGACTCAGGAAGTAGATATTGTTATCTCATACTTACAGATAAAAAAAAAAAAGAAACAGAGATGATACAACTTGCTCAAGACTGTACAGCTAATAAACAGCAGAATGAGGATTTGAGGCCAGGGAGATTGATTCTAGGGGTGTGCCTAATGATGAGCCAGACTGGCCATATTTCTATACTGTCTTTTCAACAACATTAGAAGGAGAAAGGCACATAAACAATAGCCTTTTTTCAGTTTTTAAGAGAAGACGGTGAGCAAAGATGTAAGTAGGAGGAAAATACCTTAGAAGCTCATTGTGACAATGGAGTGCCCGCCAAGGAAAGGTTATTGAGGCAACATCTCTGGAAATAATTTTAAAATAGATTAGCAAAGCATATTAAGGGAAAAGACAGAGAAAGGGCCTGAAAGAGCTGCCAGGAGTCATGTTGATTATGCCTAGAGGCTTCCATTTTAAAGGCTTAGGATACAGTGAATGATGTACCCTATCTCTGATATTGAGTGCATGCCAGGGAAAGAAAAAAAAAATGCAATGATGAGAGTCAGAGCATGTACTAGAGATACCAAACAAAGTGTTCATATGCCAAAGAGTGTCCTTGAAGTGCAAATTCTTCTCTGCCATTGGGCCAGAGGTCACTGAGTCATTACTGAGATGATGAGCTTGTGTTGGTAAAAACCCCAGGGGTAACCAGCATTTCTCTTGCTGAATCACATTTACTCACATCTGTATTTTGGTTCAGGAAGCAGAAAGTCTATAGTTGGGAAGGAAGGTTACATTCCTTTATTTGCTCACATATTGAAAGGATAAATACATTCATGAGAGCTTGAGATAAGCTTTTATGGTTTCAGACAACGTATGTGTGTATAAAGAACCCAGAGGAATTTGTTAAATGTAAATTCCCAGTCCTCCTCTCCAAAAAATACAATCCTGAGGGTCTATAATGAGGCTTAGGGATCTCCACTTAATAAATCTGCTTAAGGCATTTCTTTTGCAAGGGGGTCTTCGTATCTCACTTTAAGAAGAACAGTTAGTGGTTCTTATTGAGACTTGGCTTAAAGTTGCCTGTGGATCTTTACAAAACTGCTTGTCTGCGGGGTCAAAGCCACTAGGCTCAGAATTCTGTGGAAAGAGGCCAGTTGTCACAGACTGGGTTTCGCAGGAAGCTAAGTCTGAGACAGAGATGACCTCTGAAAAGAAAGAGATTGGGCAAAGAAAATGAGCTGCAAGGCATTCTCAAAGGAGGCCTCAACTCCTCTGAGAGACTGAGGTGCTAGGATGCCTCTGCAGTGGTACCCTTATGTGGCGTGAGGGAGCTGGGACTTTGTATCCCCAAGGTGCATGATTCTTGGATGCTGGCTGCCCTAGGGGGAAGGAGACCTGAGCCATTAGTCTTGGCGTTCCCTATGGGGTTTCAGGGTGGAGAGTCATCTGCCGGCCACCGGAGAGCAGATCTGGGCAGTGCCTCACAATATCCCCCAGGCTGAGTGGGCATTTGATTTGGTTTGGTTTTCTCTCAGTTCCATGGGTAATGATCACGCACTGCCAAGTTGAGAGCTAGGAATGTGACATGTCACTGGTTATGAAGAGAAGGAAAGTGGATTGTTTTCCCTACAGGGCAAGCCCTATTGCTACCTCCCAGAGAATTCTGACTCATCCTACAGAATTCTGATCAAGTGTCATCTACTCTTTTGAAGACTTTTTGACTGATTCAGGCAGAGTTAATCACTCAGCTCTCAGAACTATCACTTATATGAACTTCTATTATAATATATCTTTCCTCCCTGTTAGCCTGTTTATTTCACCATATCATATTCATTTTTATATCCTAGCATCTAACAGGGTCTACACATAGTGGATGGTGAATGAATGAATGGATGAATAAATAATTTGCTTATTGGTACCTGAAAGGTTAGAAGAGGAAGCAATGTGGAGATAACACTCCTAATAAGTATCTCTTGGTAGGGTTGCTCAGTGGTAAACAATCAGCCTGCCAATGCATGCAAAATGGGTTTGATTGCTGGGTCAGGAAACTCCCCTGGAGGAGGAAATGGCAGTCCACTCCAGTACTATTGCATGGAAAATTCCATGGACAGAGGAGCCTGGTCGGCTAGAGTCCATGGGGTTGCACAAAGTCGGACATGGCTGAGCATGCAAGCACATGTCTCAAAAATAAACTTTGAGTAAACTCAATAATATTTCCACCTTCTTGTGATATCACAGCACCTCTCAATCTGCTTGATAATCAGGGATTATTTGGAAAAACTTTTAAGACCAACCTCTTGAGTGAATTTCACTTAAAAAAATATTTTAAAAGTGGGACAAATTCTAGTGTGATCCTATATACCTTCTTTGTCTCTCTAGGACTCATGGCAGCCTTGTCACCTTCTTGCCTGTTAGAGGAGCAAGTGTCAAGTGAATGGGATGATATGATAAACTAGCCAGCTGGTAGCAGATTTCACAAAGCCTCTGTTTAGCACTTTTTAGAAGACTATGACTTTCTTCCCCTTCCCCAATAATCCAAATTCCCAGTAGGTTCCCTGAGTTATCCAGTATCCTATGATGTATACCACCAAGGGCAGTCAGATATACAAAGCCAAGTAAATTCTCAGCCAAGTAGCCCTTAGCTTGATTAGATTGCAGCCTGTGCTCTCTCCAGTCACTTGCATGAACAACCCTGAGGCGGAACCACCTGATCAGCCACAAAAACAGGTCACTGAGGACTGGGAGGAGAAGGAAAACACAATGAGTTTCACAAGTTCCTTATCCATCCTGAGAAATGCCTGGGGACACAAGTTGTTTGAGAGCCCAGTACCATTACCGGCTCCTGACAGTTTATTTTAGATTTGTCCTCAGGGACAGAGTATCAAAATTTCCTACTGATGGCTTGAATAGGTGAATGATGCTGCCAGTTGATCAAGCAGAAAAGAAGAGTTTAGGAATATAATAGGAACTTTGGTTTCCCCTCAGTGCCTCTACAGCTGGAAGTTTTCTAGTGTTTTCTTGCAAAATCCAGTGCTTGAAACCTTCAAGAGATGGTGCAGAGTAGAAAGGCATTCATCCCAGATCCCCCATCCTACCTGACTTCAGCATAAATGATTGCTTTGCTTCAAGATAGCATTTTAATACAGCTGATTTTCTGAGAAGAAACCTTAACCATTTTGGAAGTCCTGTGGATACCTTATAAGTACATCCATAGGAAACCCTTAATTTTTATGAATGTAGGTAACTATGAAGACACTAAAGCTAAATGTTAAATATGAGTAAAATCATCTAGATAGTTGCACTAATGAGTACTTCAAGGACAAAGGATAACTGGCAATAGGAAAAAGGAAGCTAATGTCTCCTAAATACCGAATCCCACACACCTATCTCCTCACCTTTCCCTGCAGTGGAATGATGGCCCACTATGCTTTAGAGATGAGGAAACTGAGGCTCAAAGAATGAAATCAGTTACCTGCTGTTGCACCTTTAGTGAGGAAAGATACCAGGTTCCTGCTCAACCTTCTCATCTCTGATGCTTCCTGGTAGACTTGAGAGGAAGAGAAACTAGAGAACAAAGAGGAGGAAGAACACGATGGAAGATGGTGGCAGTTGTATTGGGTTGGCCAAGAAGTTCTTTTGGGCTTTTCTGTATGAAAAAACTGGAACAAACTTTTTGGCCAATCCGGTGAAATAGATTAATAGATTATATTCTGGAGTAGTATCATTAGAATCACCCAGGAGTTTGCTGAAACGGTGACTCTTTCATTCCCTATTGATGCATAACACACCTACTCCACAACTTAGTAGTTTAAATAAAAACAAGGCATTATTTTTTTCATGAGTCTGTGACCCAGTGGGGGCAGTTCTTCTGTCTCAAGTGGGTTTGGCAGAGGTCCTGGGTTGTCTAATAGGTCCCCAAACGGCCTCACTCACTTGACATTCTCTGCCAGCGGTAAGCTCAGCTGGGGCTTTCAGCGACAGGTCTCAGTTCTTCCTGAGAGCATCTCCAAGTAGCCACAAGGCTTCTTTACAGTTGGCAGGTGGGTTCCAAGAAGGAGCACTCCCAGATAACAAGTCCCAACAGATAAGCACTTCTCAAACTGTTGCTTACTTCACATAATGCCTCACCAGCCAAAGTCAATCAAATGGACTAGCCCCAACTTAGGGGAGAGACCTCTACAAGGGCAAGGAGACTGACTACCTACCACAGAGAGGTCTTCTTTCCCTGCTATATAGATTTTTTTTTTTGCTTGAAAATCAAAAGAGGTTGTATGCAGGCATCTATTTTTAATAAGCTTTCTAAAGTGTCCCTATACTCTATCTTCCTAACTTTCCTTATCTACCACCTACTTTATTTCTTAAAAACCTTCTTTTTGCTGAAAATCTTGGTTAATTCATTAATCTACAAGGCAATAGGTTTATTGATTGTGAGAGAAAGAGATCCATTGATCTGGAGAGAAAACAGCAATAACAACAACCACAAAAATTCCACTAAAAAAGCAATTTATAGTCACCAAGGACCTCCATGTCACTATGAAATGAACATTTTTCAGTCGTCATCTTTCTTAGTTCTTTACCAGCTCTCAATATTGTTGATTGCACCCTCCTTCTTAAAATACTCTCTTCCCTCACCGTGTGTGATGTATCATGCACACCTCCTTTTCTTCTTTTCAGTTTGCTACTTCTAGTCTCTTTCTCGTCCACTTTTTTCTTTCTAACTTCAAATGTTTACATTTTTCAAGGCTTGGTTCCAAGTGCTTTTCCCCTCTCAACCTCTATTCATTCTCTAGACAATATCACACCCACCAAAGGCTTCCATCATCAACTATCATGTACATGCAAATGACTCCCAAGTTTATGAGACTAGTCTGGATCTTTGCACTGAGTTAGCCTATAGGCAGTTTTATACCTCCAGCTATTCCCCCCTTCCCCCCGCCCCCCTCCCCCACACTTCTCCTAGGATGTCTCAAAGGAATTCAAATTAAAAATGTCCCAAACTGAATTCAATCCTCTGCTCTGTCTAGTGTCAATCTGTTCTTCTTCTATTGTTCATTATGTTAGTAAAGCGTGCAATCAACTAGGTCATTCTTCAATGAGAGTTTGAAGAGTAATTCTGTCACTTCACTCTCCATCAACCACCCACACACCTCATTCAATCTACCATGACTTTTTCATCTTACCTCCTCTAATATATCAGCTTCTCTCCAGCTTCTTCTACTATAGCATCCTCAGACACACTGCCATCCTTTCTCATCCAGAAACCAAATTTTTAAAAGAGCTTTCTAAGTGGTCCCCAGAATTATCTCATTCCATTTCCTTCCACCTTTATGACCCACCATTCTTTGTCCATGTGTCAATCACAGTAATCTGTTTTTTAAAAAACCACAATGTCTAATTATGTCATTTCATTTAAAGCATTCATTATTTTCCCAATGCTTTTAGAATAAAAAAAGCAAAATCTTACCATGATTCACAAGATTTTGAATGATCAGTTTCTGCTTCCTATCCAGCCTTTTGTCCCAATCTCCCTCCTGTTTTCTGTAGTTCACATGCCCTGGCCTTCTTTTCATTTCTCAAATGTAGAAATATCTCCTACCTGGCAACTTTGAATGCCTCCTCAACCCCATTTTCTTGCTGATTCTTCAGATCTCAGTTCATACATCTCCTTAGAGAAGTTGGTGAGTATTCACCATACCCAGCAGGCTACATCAGGATTTCTTATCACACTCACAGACCCATGAATTTCTGATAATTAAAATTAATCACAGTTCATGATGCATCTGTTTGTGTATTTAATATGTAAATGTCTCACCCATTAGATAGTAAGGTCTATGAGAGCAAGAAGTACATTTGTTTAATTCATTATATCCATAATATCTGTCAAATAAAATACCTTAGCATGTTTTGGTTGAGTGAGTAAATGGAGGGAGGAAGGAAAGAAGATGCTTTTTAGGACTGTAGTCTTGCCCAAGACTGCCACCTTTAATGTTAATTGTCTGCTTCTTTGAACCGTTTTTGTCACACACCTCTCATTTTCTCTAGTAGACTACTCCTGACCAGGATTGCTTCATTTTGTGCCGTGACTTTTGTGCTGTGTGGTTAGTCTCCCTCAACACCAGCATCTGGAGCTTCCCTCCCTGGAATGAACCCCACTTATTCCAGGCATGTCCTAGTCTCATACTAAGTACTAGTCCTTGGAGTCTGCACTTGCTAGAAATATCCTGGCTCCGGTGAGAAAAGTCTCAAGATTACATAATACCTCTCAAAGTTGGCTGCATGAGATATATATATATATATATATATATATATATATATATACACACACCTATATACATATACATATACATACACATAAAGAAACAAAACCTGTGTGCCAATGCTAAGAGGAAATCCACCTATCACTGGATTGAATGATAGCCGAAGAGTATAGCGGATTGTTGCTAAGGGAGACAAATTTCTGCAAGTAAACTGATAATACTAGGATACACGCATATGCATTGTGTGACATCTGCAAGGTACCTACTTCCTGTTTCCAAACAAAGCTTGCCCTTGAGAAGTGTAAGTTTGTTTGGTTTCTCCACTCATTTGAATTTCTGACAAAACAGGCTATGGTGCAACCAATCAGACCAAGCTGCTTTGACCCTCTGGGGTGCCTGAGGCATACTGAGGGCAATCAATCAGACCACATTACTGTCCATTCACCTTCAACTAATCCATTCTGCCTTGACCTACTCTAGGGAGGATTACTCAGAAATTTGGTTTCTGCCATTTGTGAGAGTTGAGAGTTAAGTTGTAAAGGCTCCTAATCATTACTGCACTTTGCACTTTTAATGAATATTTTCATCTTGGTATTCACTTTTCCTCCCCTCTGCATACCCTCTGAATTGATTTGTGTATAGACTAGCTTTGCACATTGATGAATTGGAAAAATGGTGCTCAGCAGTTTTGCATTGGGAAAATTATCTGTATTTCATTAAGGATGAAAATGGTTATTAATGGTTATTTAAAGGCGAGAGTTCTTAGAAAGTTTTCCATAGGGTCCTAGTGGACATGGTTAGTTCATTTGATAACTGACACATTAACCTGTCTCCAGGAAGGCCTCTTGTTTGCTGAGTTACACTAACCTCTGGAAAGACAGACATTTTGCAGACATTTTTGCAATTCATGGACTAGAAATTCAAGTGTTTTGCTTTTTTTTTTTTCTTCCTGATTTTGACAATAGAAAATGACCTCAAACATCTCACATTTAACATACACCAAAAAAAGATGACTGGTGATTTTTAAAAAATGTATACTCATCCATCCATTAATTAACCCATGTTCCATTCACCTCCTTATACAAGGAATGTGTATTGCACTTGTACCATGTCCTACTGTTAAGTTAGATACTAGGGATATATTGATACATAGCATAAAAAATTATAAAAACAAAACAATATGTAGTTCCTGGCCTGTGGAGCTAATGCTTGTAAAGAAATAGAAATCAAAAAATCACAGACCAGATGTGCAATTGTTTCTATGACCACTGCCATGAATGAGAGCTATGTTATTTCTATGTAAGCATATAGTATAGCTTATACCACACGTACAAGTAAAGAGTAAGATTTGCTTAACCTCTGACCTCTCACTACAGTCTACTAATTATGGAGGGATTAAAAATTTTGAAATAATGGCCATAGTTATAATGTTCATAAGATTTTGCTACAGTAGATGTGTTTTGATAGTTGAAAAAACTTCCTTTACTGTTGTATTCCTGGGCTATATCTCCTCTGGTTCTTACAGAAAGTTGCATTACCGCTTTAACACACAGGCTTGCCTTATCTTTAGGTGGAACTTATTAAAAAAAAAAAAAAAACCTTATAGTTAACATAATTTGCTCATATACTGTGAGTATCTCATGTGTATTCCTGTCTTGCCTTTGCTCTGTTTTCTTCACCTAAAGGTCCACATTTCTTTAGACATTTATTTCTTCAATAAATTTAAAAGATTAAGAATCATATACAGTACATTCTCAGACCAAAATAGAATAAAATTAGAAATAATTTCCAGGAAAAAAATTGGAAAACTCACAAATAAGAGGAAAATAAACACTTCTAATTAACCTATGGATTATAGAAGAAATCAAAACAGAAATTATAAAATACTTTGAGATAAATGAAAAGGAAGATTCAGCGTAACAAAACTTATGAGATATAGCTAAGAACTAAGAATTAAGCAGTTCCTAGAGGGAAATTCATAGTTGGAAATGCCTGTATTAGGAAAGAAGAAATATCTCAAATAAGTAACCTAACCCCACATTAAGACACTGGAGAAAAAAGTAAAACTAAAACTAAAGATGACAAAAGAAAAGAACTAAATATCAGAGTGGAAATTACTGAAATAGAGAATAGAAAAAAAAAAGAGTATAGAAGAAATAAAGAAAATAAGGGAAACCAAAAACTGATTCTTTGGAAAGATCAACTAACAAAAAATTTTAGTTAGATATACCAAAAAAAAGAAGACTCAACTATAATCAGAAATAAAAGAAAGAACATTAGCATTTCATACAAATACCAGTTGTCTAGAAATAAAAGGGCTATAAAGTGAGTACAGTGGACAATTAAAAGGCAACAAACTTTATAACTCAGATAAAATGAACACATTCTACAAGGACATAGCTAAAACTGACTGGTGAAGAGATTGGCTAAATGGATCCTATAATAAATAAATTGAATTTAAAAAAATAACTCAAATATTAACTAGACCTAGATGTCTTGATTATTAGATTTTATCAAATATTCAAGGAAGAATTAATCTCAATTCTTCACAAACTCTTCTCAAAAATAGTAGGGGAGGAAACACTTCCCAAATTATAAGACCAGTGTTACCCTGATACTGAGACCAGGGAAAGATAACACAAGAAATTACAGAATTAAACCCTACCTGACAAAATAATGTGGAATATATAATGATGCTTCTATTGGGAAGTGAGTACCCTATGACATTCAGCTCTATAGGCAGGAAAAACAGAAGGGCCAAGTTTAACAAGATCACAAGAACAATAAAAATCTTCCCAAAGAAAGTCAATTTATTTTGATGACTCTTCTCCTGAAAGAAAAATATTGTCTCCAGTTCAAAATAGGTTTTCATAATTCAAGGAGCTCTAGAGTCTCCTTTTACATTTTATCATTTGAGATTTGATTAAATCTGAATATTTTTACACTTATATATTCTAATCCTCTAGCCACTGAATAGTCTACCTGTATCTTGCTTTCTGTTACAACAGAGAAAGTGCCACTCCATCAACACTCTAATATAGCAGTCTTGTGCTGCTGCTAAGTCGCTTCAGTCGTGTCCGACTCTGTGCAACCCCATAGACAGCAGCCCACCAGGCTCCCCCATCCAGCAGTCTTGTATACATACACAATTATTACATGACCTCTCAGTGGTATGTGTATGTGTGATAGCCTATGAATTATATACAGTATATACATAAGTAAAATGCCTGCACCTCTTTGAAAATTCTTTTGTTGGCTGCAACTCTACACTTAATGAGAAAGACATGAGATTTTCTCTAACCCTTAGTCACTCTTTCTAATGCCAGCATGCCAAAGGCTTTGGTGTCAATACAAATCCACTAAAAATGCTGCTGAGGCTACAGTGCCAGTACTGTTAGCACTGTTCTGAGATCAATGATCCATGGACGTTTAGAGAGAGATTCTTTCAGCATTTTCCTTTTTCTGCTTTCCTTTCTCTCTAGGCAAATGTCCCCAGTGGCTAGACAACAGACTATTTACGTGAAAAGTAGTATGCTCAACTCAGCCTCACCTGCAATAATAAACACAGCGCAGTAGCTACAGATCACTTGCCCTAGGAGGAGTTCCTTCCAGGAATTTGCTTGGACCTCCTCTAAACAGAGTTCTGGTGATGTGACATATACATGGCCAGCTATAACCAAATCCCTGGACCTCCCCTGAATAATCTCAAGAAGGACTCTTGTTAATGACATTAAATCATTTAATTGAAAGGGAGTAGAGCATGCTTCATAAACTTTCATTTGTTTCTCTAATTAAGATACCATTTTAATTAATACAGTTACTTTAAAGTTCAGGTATCATTTGCCAGTTTGCCAGGGAGTCAAAACCACATACACCAAAGGACGAATAGGATACACAGGAATCTCACTGAAGGTGAACAAAGACTTGCTCTAAAACCATACCTACCTATTTACCTTAGATATGTGCCACTGCTTATTTGGCAATGCTACAGAATGGCAATAAGGACATCTCTTGGTGGTATTAACCCTTTTCTCCATCGGAATCAAGTTCTCCACTGTAGATCTCTCTTGTTCTGACAGCAAATTCCAACCATACTCATTCAGCTGAGAATTTTCAAAATTTCACTTTTGTTCATTAGTGTCACCCCATGTGCATTTTTTATCAAATTCTGAACCTGTCTGATAGGCATCTGGCATTTCTTGATCCTTCCCATCTTAGCTAGTCTACCGAAATAGGTTGACCAGCTGTCTGTTGTTTTTTTTTTTTTCCTTGATTAACATTCATCTACATAATTGAATTCAATACCTCTGATCCTTAATAATAGATAAAATCCTCCCACCATACTAGGACCACCTAGTGCTGTCTTTCTCTGTTCCATTAAGGCAGGACATCTTTTCTCCTTATATGGTCTTGGCTCCAAACAATGGACAAAAGAGATTTGATGACCTCCTGACTTGGTGCAGAAAAATCAACACAGAAGTTCTGGATTCTGTTATACATAATTGCTTATAAGCAAAATACAGTGTATGTTTTTCGCTTTAAAGAAGGCAGCTAAACTCTAATAAGTATGATTATTAAGTCTGAATATGTGAAGATGAAGTCAATAATTGAAAATTCCTGTATGATGGTATATAAAATAGATGAAGCATCAAATAAGGTATGAGATATAGCAAGTGTAATCAAATGTATTTACTGTTGATAATTTTAATTAAGGAAGTTGTTAATGGAGTTGTGTATACTCAGGAAAGATTTCATGACTTTATTTTTAGAAGTACACATTCTCAAATTTGCAAGTCATATGAATTAAATGAATCCAATGATCTACATGTAATTGAAAGCTGCCCTTCCTCTTTGCGACCCCACGGACTATATAGTCCCTGGAATTCTCCAGGCCAGAATACTGGAGTGGGTAGACTTTCTTTTCTCCAGGGGATCTAGCCAACCCAGGGATTGATCCGAGGTCTCTCACTTGCAGTCAGATTCTTTACCAGATTCTTTACCACAAAGGAAGCCCAATAATACTGGAGTGGGTGGCCTATCCTTTCTCCAGAAGATCTTCCCAACCCAGGAATCGAACCCATGTCTCCTGCATTGCAGGCAGATTCTTTACCAACTGAGCTATCAGGGAAGCCCTAAGATTTTATTTGGCTGCCCTAGGTCTTAGTTGCAGTACGTGGGACCTAGTTCCCTGATCAGGGATCAAACCCCAGGCCTCCTGCATTGGGAGTGCAGAGTCTTAGCCAGTGGACCAGCGGGAAAGTCCAAGGTGGAGGTACTGGGGATTGAACCCAGGACCTCATACATGCTAAGCACGCACTCTACCACTGAGCTATACCCCCAGCTTGCTATTTTATTCTCCAGTGGATCTTTCCAACCCAGGGATCAAATCCGGGTCTACCACATTGTAGGCAGACGCTTTACTGTCTGAGCTACCAGGGAAGCCCTATATAAAATAGATGAAACATTAAATAAGTTATGATATATAGCAACTGTAATCAAAAGTATTTACTGTTGATAATTTTAATTAAGGAAGTCGTTAATGGAGTTGTGTATATTCAGGAAAGATTTCATGGCTTTATTTTTAGAAGAACAGATTCTCAAATTTACAAGTCATATGAATTAAATGAATCCAATGATCTACATGTAATTGAAAGCCATCCTTCCAGTGCCAGAGGATAATTTTAATTGCAAATGTTATTAAACTGTCCTTGTGAATTTATTTATGTGAACAAAGTCCCCCATAACAGTGTTAGTATTTGGTTGTTTTAATGTGTATCCTACAGTACTTAAAGGTCTCCAGAAGTTAAAATAATTATCTTTCTCTTTCATTTATTTCTTAAAATATTGATATTCACTTCAAATCATTTCCCTGAAAGCTTACAATGTGGGTTGGTGATGTTTTTGTCTTAATGACACCAACATTTATTTTTGTGAGGGTTTAAGTTCTTCAGTAAATGGTAATCTGAGATTTTAAAGAAAAATGGATCACCCAAGTTCAACATAGTACCTATGTATAATAGAGAGTAGAGGAACTCTGGTTTTCAGATCCATATATGTCCATCTACTTCATTTTTGCTTTTGGATAAAATGCAAAATGATACCCTCTTTAACTTGAATAATGCAGGTAACATTTTAGGAGGAAAAGTTGGAGAAAAATTTGTAGTTAGCTCTCTTTGAAATCATTTGTTCATTTTCAGAAAGGTCAGAGAAGATGTGAACAAAGATTGTAATGCTGAGCTGAAGAAATCAGCCACTTATTTATTTTTTCATTCATGTCATATATACATATTATGTGACTGTATAAATCTTGTTTTTCATTTTCTGTCTTTTATGATACTTTAACATCTTAGGAACTTGGCTGACTGGGAAAAGAGGGGCTCTGCCATGGCTAGCTAATTCCTAGAGACAGCAAATTAGTCCCTTTCATGTACAAACCAATGACCCAAAGTTCATCTCTCTCAATCACCTTCTTTATTGAATATCTACATGTGAAGCCGATATTCCTCTGACCTGACCTGATCAGCCCAGGCCTAGGTACCGGACAACTCGAGACAGCCCCCACTGAAATTGCAGCCTGATGGAGTTATTCACACTAACCAATTCTCATCCTGTTTACCTTGCTTTACCCATTTCTTGCCTTAAAAACCATAATCATTTTCCCCCATACTTTTCTCAAATCCCTTCTGCCTCCTGACCAACCTTGGTGCTACCCTGTGTGGCCGTGCATGACATGGCATGTTCAGTTCTCTTAAGAGCTGGAACAAACCATATTTTCAATGGCAATTAGAATACAGAGTTCTCCTCCTCCCACACTGTGGAGCTTATAGTAGTTAAAATGATATGCACTTATCCATATACACAGGTTTCCTTTGGAGAGTTTGTGATAACAGTTGCATAATGAAAAATACACAATGTATAAATATCCCTTGTCTCAAAGAAAGCACAAGACCTTTCTGCTCCTATCAGTAATATAACACAATCTTCTCACTCTTAGCAAAAAAAAATTTATAGGAAAACTTGGAAATCATTAAAAATCAATGATCCAGAATTAAAATGGCATATATTTTTAAAAGCTTTGTTTATCTTTCCTCATTAAAAATATCTTTACAAAAAGCAGTAATCCTGATGGTATGAATTAATAACTGCATTTTGGAGTTTCATTGCTGTTCTTGTTTTACTCGTGGTTCACCGGTTTCCTGGGCCTGTTTTGGGTACAATTCTATTTATGTAGCCACTGGATTATTATCTGTCTTCAAAAGTGACAGCAAAACTCTAGGGCTTCAGGGAGCAGTGAGAAGATTGTTTGCATATAGAAAATGTAATTTTTTTTTTAGGAAAACAGATTCCAGACAGTATGAAAATCAGGGTCAAGAAGAAACAAGGACAAAATGATAGAAAAGTACAAGATAGAGGGGAATCAAACGCAATTTCTTTTAAAGTAAAACTGTGAGAAACAAGCCAGTATCAGATTACTTCATTCAAATCACTTCTTCAGTTCTCAAGGGACAAGGAGGATATTTAATAACATATATGCTCAGAAAGGCCACATGACACCCAGGAAGGAACAGGAAATTGGGACCTATGTGGATAAGGGCTGGAATTCCAGTTTAGTGTCACAGATCCATGAGCAAGCTATTGTCTTTCATTTTCTCATGCCTAAAATGGAGACTGTAATACCTACCATAGTGGGTAGTTATTAGAATTAAATGAACGTGAAAGAACTTAGGTAATAGTTGGAACATGGGAAATGCCCCTTTTTCTAAATGGGACATGTAGCCTAATAAGTCTGGGACCTGTCACTGCACTACAACGGATTTCTAGTTTTATAAAACTATGGTATTGTGTTTAAGTCAATTAAATGAATAAAAATCTGGCTGTTGTTTTCATGAGGGTTTGTATTTTAAGATCTTCTTAGTTGTAAAGTTCAGCTTAAAAATGAATAATGCATATGAAGGGAGCTGCTGTATAACTCTTTCTAGAAGGCAAAATTGTGTATTGTATTTAAGCATGCTTTGAATATTGAAGAGTTTTTGGTTAAGTCGTGGGAAGACAATCCCAAGATAAAATATAAGAAAAGCAACTGAAATGGTCTTAAGTTTCTATTGAATTTGGGGTTCTGAAATATATGAAGGATGCTTTTCTCTTTCTTTGGTTCTGCTATAATCACCTGTGTGATGGTCTTGCCATCAATTCAGACCCTGCTGTGCTTAGAATCTCTTTCTCTCTGAGAAAACATCACTCTGACATATGCATAAAAAGTTTTGGAGGATAATTTTGTTAGCCCATTTGACTTTGTCTAAGATGGGCCTCTTGAAACTTTGTCCAGCACAAGATTCATCTTAGCTGCTGGAAATCATGGTGCTTCATCACAATTCTGACTTGCATTTTCTTTGAAGGCAGACTAACATTTCCAAATGTGGGATCACCCAAATAAGACCCTGAGATTAAAAATCAAACTCAGTGCTGTGTGTGTGTGTGTGTGTGTCTGTCTGTCTGTCTGTCTGTGCCTATTTCAAATTACTTTCAACCACTTCCCAGGTAGCTCAAAGAATTCGCCGGTCAATGCAGGAGACACAGGAGATATGTATGGGTTCAGTCCCTGTGTTGGGAAGATCCCCTGGAGGAGGCAATGACAACCCTCTCCAGTATTCTTGCCTGGATAATCTCATGGAAAGAGAAGCCTGGCAGGCTACAGTCCATGGGGTCACAAAGAGTTGACATGACTGAGCAACTGAGCATGCACGCACGTACATCCTGAAAAAAAAAACCTCAACAGTTTTGTGTTGTAGATGTGTGTAATCTTTTGCAACACAAATTTCTACCAAGAAAGTTCTTCACTAAAATTCTTTTTCATGATGAGAGAGTCACGTGCTGAATGGAGTAAAGAAAATGACAGGATGGTGGGAATCAGTCAAAGCTTAGAAATAAAACACGTTCAGCCCCTCACTTTCACTTTCAACATGTGAGAGCAAAATCTCCGGATTTCTGAGTTTGTTTTAGATTACATTTCTTCCAGTTGGGAAAAGATGTCAAATAGCAAATGTGTTAGTTAAAATATCAAGTAACTGGTTTCAATGGTCTAATTCAATGTTATGCTTCTGACCTGTTTCATATAAAATTCTAGTTCTTGCCTTAATGGCTACAGAATATATATTCTGCCAACTTGCAAATTCTAGCTCTAATGCAAAGGCTTCTTTTTTTTCCTCAAAAAGAAGGATGAGGACAAAGGAACTGTCACTGAGAACCAACTAAGCCCCCAGGTACCCTGATGTTTAACAGATGAACCTAACATCTTGCTTAATGCATTCTCAAGAAAGTGTCTGGTTTATGGAGCTTAATGTGCACTTAAGATATATCTGATTTGCAAAGCTTTCTTGATTAAAAAGGAAGCTTTTCTTGGTCCATGATGATAGGTTTGTAAAACTCAGATTACCCACTAAGTGCAGGCTTTCTAAGGAAAATGTGTACTCTGTGGCACTTAAGAGCCCAGTATCACACAAAACTCATCTTGTGGCCTGTCCCTCATTAGCTGTGTGGTCTTGGACATGTTCTTACATCCTCTAAGCCTCAGTTTCTCTTTTGTAATATGAGAGTAACAATGATAACTACCTAATAGGAAGAGTGTGAGGATTCAATGAAATATTGTTGCTGAAAACCTCTGCAGAGATTCTAAACCATATTGTGGGTTCAATAAATGATAGCTGTGTTTTAGCTGTTATTAATCCAATGCTGTTTTACATGCACACAGAGAGCAACCACAGGAAGGGGAGCAACCGTTCAAGGAAGGAGAAGATGACCTTCCCACCTCAATTTTCTCTGCCTCAGATTATCCCCAGCTTTTCAGTCTTTCTCCCCCTTTCTTTCCTATCCTTTTCTCTCTTATCTCTTCTCTTAACTCTCTCATTATAATTCTCTTCTTTTTCATCCCTAATTATTTTTATTTATAATAGCACAATCTGCTGAGGATCAAATGCTTTACCTGTGTCATTTATATCCCTTAGAAACAATACAAATGTGGATATTAATTTTCAAATGAGGAAATTAAGTTAAACGTTCCCCTAGCCTAATCATTGGCATGCTACAGCCAGAATGTGAGCACCAGCTGATTTAACTCAAAAGCTAATTCTATTTTTATTATTGGACATATTTTGGTTAGTTATTTCTGCATAACAAAGTACCCCCAAACAAAATTGCTTTAAAAAGCTCCCATTTAATTGGCTCATGATTCTACAGTTTAATGCTTCCAGCATGGCTCAGTGAGCTGATTCTTTTGGTCTGGGAAGGACTCATTCAGTCAACTGCTGTACACCGTGTGTTGACAAGGCAGCTCTGCTGGTCTTAGAAGGCCATTCTCATGTCTTTTCAGGTTGGGTTGTTACAGGATGCTTTGAAATAGCCTTAACTGGAACTGCTAGGGTCTCCTCCATGCCTTCTCTCACATCCCCACAGAAGAACAGACATGTTTGTGTTACCGTGGCCGGGTTCTGGTAGAATACAGATTTTAGACCATGAGACCTGTTGATATCTAGGCTCATCACTGGCTCCCTATATTACTGTTGGTCTCATTCTATTAAAGTACGTCACAAAACCCACATTCAAGGATTGAGGAAATAGTCTCCAACCTCTGATGAAAGGAACCATGAAGTTCATATTGCAGAGGAAATGAGTATAGGGAAGGATGAAAAATTGAGGATGTTTTTGCAATCAGTTTCCACACCAGATATTCTGGTACCTTGGTTTCTTCCCTGCACTTTGAGTGCCTAGTTTATTTTCATTTTCCTTAAATTCTGAAAAGCATGACAGAGTATCAAAGTGCTTAGTCACCCACTAATAAAAACATCTTGCCTTTCTTAAGGCAAAGGATGCCAATTGGTTCTCAGGAGAGCAGAAAACTAATGGCAAAATCTCTGCTTAAGATGAGTACAATTGAGTATCTATAATAGTTGCATTGCAAAAAACCCAAAACAGCAAAAAAACCCAAAAAAACAAAAAAAAAAACCTTCAGGATTATTTCCTTGCCATCTATCTTTATTTTGCTAACTGACTCTGTTGACATCCCCAGGAAAGCCATGCATGAGGTAACAATGGAAAAAAAAATCCACAAAGTAATTTACAAACACACATTTCTATTTTTTTATGGCCTAAAGAGGAATACAGTTTGGGTTGCATAGCCCTATGGCAACAGAGTGCAAAGCCATAGCAGGTACCCACTTCCAAATTTATCTTTGCCTAGAGCCCCATCTAATTTACTTTTAAGTATATTTCACCAGGATGCCCAAAGTCAAAATGTTATTTACAGCATGAGGCTAGCAACAGAACACACTGCATCATTTTTTGCAGAAGAAGGGAGCCCAGAAATCCATTCTCATGAAGGCAGGAAAACACAGTCCCCTTATTTACTTATTTACAGCCCTCTTCCTCCGGGAAAAGGGCTTAAGGTAGCTGACACAATTGGTTGCAAGTTAAGCCACGTGTGTTTGGAAATGAGAAATCAATTCTTTTGTAACAGTTCTGCTTTGATAGAGCAGCATCTGTATGTTTAGGGAGAAGAAGGAGAAAGACTCAGCAGGTATTGATCCCAAAGTCATTATCACCCGTGTTCCGTGATAACAAACCAGCTTTCTGTTTCTACTCAGCATTTGTTTGAATCAACCAGAGTACACAGATTAAAAAGCCTAGTAGTTCCATCTGTAGGGAATCTTAGCCTAGACCACTGAATCTGGATCTTCCAAGTACTCATTTGTTTCTCTAAATTACACTAGGATCCACATACAGACACAATTAACCAAGGAAATTCTCTTCATCATTGCCAAGTGGTTAGAGTTATATGACAAAGGAATTCAATCTTGTCAGAGGCAAGACTCTGAAGTTGCAAAAAGCTGACTCTGAATACCAGTTTTTAAATTCTTCATTTTCAGTAGCTACTCAATAAATGTTTATTAAATTCCAGCAGAAACCTGATGGAAGTTTTACTGCACACAAAGAGGTGTGTATGATAAGTATTCTTAAATTTTCATACTAAGAAATTTGAGTGTAGAGAGAGAGATGAGTCATAATTTTTTTTATAGACTTCATTCTGACCTACAAGAAAGAACCGGTTATTAATGTAAGTTCAATAAATTGCTTGTTGAACACCAAAATGCATCAGACACAATCCTAGCTGCTATTGATCATATCAAAATGTAAAATTAGATACTATTCCTGAACTCAAAGACTTCTCAGAGTGGCTTAGAAGATATGGGAACATGAGACATAGTGCTGATGCTAAATATCACTGCTGCTGCTGCTAAGTTGCTTCAGTCGTGTCCGACTCTGTGCGACCCCATAGACGGCAGCCCACCAGGCTTCCCCGTCCCTGGAATTCTCCAGGCAAGAACACTGGAGTGGGTTGCCATTTCCTTCTCCAATGCATGAAAGTGAAAAGTGAAAGTGAAGTCGCTCGGTCGTGTCCGACTCTTAGCGACCCCATGGACTGTAGCCCACCAGGCTCCTCTGCCCATGGGATTTTCCAGGCAAGAGTACTGGAGTGGGGTGCCATTTCACTAGAGAAGCAGAATCCAGATACAGCTGAGCTCAGAAGAGGTAACATTTGCTTCTGAGTAGGAAAGCAGAGACATTACTTTGCCAACAAAGGTCCATGCAGTCAAAGCTATGGTTTTTCCAGTAGTCATGTATGGATGTAAGAGTTGGACTATACAGAAAGCTGAGAACTGAAGAACTGATGCTTTTGAATTGTGGTGTTGGAGAAGACTCTTTAGAGTCCCTTGGACTGCAAGGAAATCCAACCAGTCCATCCTAAAGGAGATCAGTTCAGAATATTCATTGGAAGGGCTGATGTTGAAGCTGAAACTCCAATACTTTGGCCACCTGATGAGAAGAACTGACTTATTGAAAAGACCCTGATGCTGGAAAAGAATAAGGCAGGAGGAGAAGGAGATGACAGAGGACGAGATGGTTGGATGGTGTCACCAGCTCAATGGACATGAGTTTGAGTAAGCTCCAGGAGTTGGTGATGGACAGGGAAGCCTGGTGTGCTGCCATCCATGGGGTCACAAAGAGTCAGACATGACTGAGTGACTGAACTGAACTGAAATGAGGAAGAACCAAGAAAGACTTCATGGAAGGGGGGTTATTTGAACAAGTCGTCTTCTGGACATGGTTAATATCAGTATTGCCTACACTTGTTGATTGATATGGCTCTTTACATATCATATTGTGGTGCTTTGACTTACCCAAAGTTCTCCTACTGTGTAAAGTATGGCTGCTATTACTGTCTTTTTTTTACTTTGGAATTTCCCTTAACTACCCATTCTTGCTGTGATACATCTCTTTATGAAGAAGGTCTTAGTGGAATTGTACTTAAGTGTTGCCCATCTTAAAACCAAGGTGGGTAGTAATAGGGGCAGGTTAAGTACAACTTTCACCTTTACTCTCCTGTATTCAATTACAGACTTATATTTCCCATTTTTTTTTACTCTCCTATATTCAATTATAGACTTATATTTCCCATTTTTTTTTTTTTCAAATCTCTAGATGGAGCATCCAGATTTGTTCTCTTTACTGTAAGATAAAGTATAAATGCATTTTTATTGTATAAAGTGCTGTTTCGGGTGTTTTTTGTTGGCTTGTTGGTTGTTTTTTGTATCTAGCTTTTTCTGAGGAGCACACCAATATATCAGGCTTTGATCCCCAAATAAAATAAGAGAACTATAAAAATAGAATATAGGCATGTCCCCATCATACTTCTGTCTCTGTGCAGGTACTATAAATGTTTTAAAACTCATACTTTATGGAATTCAGTATTCTCACAGAAACTTCCAGGATTAGACTGGAAGCAAAACCCCTTTGTATCTACTACAGCTACCAAATAATCCACAACATTTCTAACTAACAACAAATGTTCTCCTTAACATTTTTGATGGAGGACTCAAAGTTGGATGAGTTATTTCTATACTGTAACCCAGAACAGGAAATTCTTCCAGATTTCAATATTTATTCAAAGAGAGTTTAGTAAGCTATTATTTCATTTCATAATGCTTCAAACCATCTTCACCAGGTGCTTGTTTTATGGCAAATGCTATGCTGAAAATGGGGTACACACAAATGAGTAAGACAGGAAACCTGCCTTGGAATAATTCACAGCCTTGGTAGTGACTGCAGTAAAGAAGTACAAGAGGTTGTGTTTCGTGCTATAACAATGGATATAAGTGGAAGTTACAGTTAGATCATAGAGGAGAGAGCTCCTAGTTCTGCATGGGAGGGACAATCAGAGAAGCAATGGTGACTGATTTGCTTGAGACAAAAATAGGAGTTTGATCATGAAAGGCAGAGAAACTTGTCCATGAAAAAAGAGGGATGCAAGAATGTAGCATATCCCTTGGAGGTTAAATAGTACACTATTACCAGTACACAGGACAGAGAAAGAGCATGTTATCAGAAAACATGAAGTTAGAAACTGGGACCACATTTTGAAATGAGTTATTAAATGTTAGTTTAAAAAATATAGAAATGGAATTAAATACCCAAGGAGAGCTTGTTGAGTGATGAGTAGGTGGTGATGGAACTTCATGAATACCCACACTGAAAGAAGAGATACTAGACAGAACCTTAGGAGGTAAAAGGAGAACCATAACTGATGATACCATGAAAGTCAAGATGGAAAGAACTTGACAAAGCAAATTGTGGTTAATGGGAAAAAATATAACAGGGAAAGCAAGGGTATGTGAATTAGATAAAAGTATGTGAATTAGATAAAACCTGGATTCAATAGTTTAAAGTCATTAAGCATATTTTGGGTGGGCTGTGAAGGCAGATACTGGGTTGAAGTGGGTTAGCTGGCAGAATGAGTACTCTCCTCCATATGTATTGCAGGAATGTAAGCTTCCTTTATCATGTGACAGTGCCATCATCTCTTGGATCTAGCCCCTTTATCCTCTGAATTCAGGCAAAAGCAAGGCAAGAGAGATTATAGGATCAAGCAGGAGGTTTTACAGGAGCAAGGTCTGAAATCACGGACATCACATCATTTACATTCCAATGGCTTGAACCTAGCTGCATGGCCTCCTTCCTGCAAGTGCTGCTAGAAAACAAAACATAGATGTGCACACAGGAGAAAAGAGAAGTAGGAATAGCTAACACTGTGATGGCAATCATTTTGGAATATATGATTTTATCAAATCAACATGGTATATATTTTAAACTCATACAATGTTGTATGTCAATTATATTTCAAAAACCTGGGAAAAACCTGATAATAAAAAGAGCCATAGGAGTAGTGAATACATATCAGTCTCTGTTACAGCTGTTTTTTCTTATTCTTTCATAAAAATACAGAAAAAAATAGTAACAAATAATTTCTAAGCTAAAGAGACATTTACCAGAGGATTTTCAGTCTTTGCATTTCTTCTTCCTTATTGCAGCTTATCTCTTGGGAGAGACACAGAAATCTTTCTTCTTAAGAACAGAAACAGTTTTTTAAAAATTCCATTTGCTTTCCAGTTTGAGGGAAAATCTTTACATACGGCTGTCAAGAGTCTCAGGCCCTGCACCTGGTATGGTGTTTGGATAAGGTTAAAAGTAGATAGAAATGGACAATGAAATCACTAATGATGATTACTAATGGACATTCTGACCAGGGGAGGAAAAAAGTAAAAGAAAAAAACGAACATTTCCAAAATACCATGGTACTAGCAGACATCAGTTATACACTTATCAGCTGGAAATCCAAATCAAAGTGAGCATCCGGCAGTGTCAGAGGTAGAGAAAGCAGTAAATGTAACTGCCCCTCTGGATACAGTTATGAAAGATGGAAGGATGGAGTCGGTGCTCTGGAGGCTATGAGAACCCTGGGAGGAAGTGCCCACACCAGGGAGGGCTTTATAATAGGTAACAGGGAGAGGTAGACCAGATTTCAAAAGATTCATCGAAAAGAAGGATTTTTAAACTAGTGGCTCAGAAGGGATGTGGCTCAAAAGGGATAGGAGATTAAACGCTGAAAATCTGACCATACACTCCTTCGCAAGTATTCCAGAAGGGCAAGGAAAGGGGGTATATCAACTAAGGAAACCAGTGTCGCATCTTGGGGTGCTGACAGGGAGCTCCATAAAAAAAAAGAGGGGGGAATTATGTGAGATGAAAGAGGCCCAAGCTAAACAAAGGCCTAAATCAGCTGGGAATTTTGAAACAGGTAGGGCAACTAACGTGTTTGCAATTCAGTGAAAACAATCAGGAGATAGCACAGCCCTTTGGGGCAAATAGTATATTTACTGTAACAAACCTGCACTTCCTGTTTTTCCAGTCTTTGCCAAGTACTTCTGTCCCTGGTTGAAAAAGACAGAACAAGCATTGCTTCTCATTACCAAAAACAAAACAAAAATTTAAAAAGCCCCAAAGTCCAATGTAGAAGGAGCGATACATTTTATTTTCAGCAATAGTCAAATGAACTTGTATCTCTACACCCAGGCAAAGTTAATTCAAGGGTCTAGAGAAAAATTAATAGTTTCATGTTGAAACCATCAGTAACCTTTGAGAAATTTTAGAGACTTAAAGAGAAGCCCCAAAATTTAAAATAGAAAAAAAAGATCTTCATTAATAAAGAATCAGAAAAATAGATTATAGGGGAGAAATACCAGTTTGCTAACAGCCTGCTGCTAAATTGTATAACTTATAAACAGATGTTTGTATGTACCTGAAAAAGTAAGTCACACCCATTTCAATATAGCATAGTTGTATTCAGGATAATACGTGCTAAACTATCTTCATTTCAGTTAAGTAGTGCTAATATCTATTGTGGTTGTGTTAACCATACAGAAGTCTAGTATGCAAACAGAATTTTCAGGGCAATTTCCACACATGTGGAAAATGTGCTCTCTTTTTTTGATTTTTAAATTTAAAACAATTTATCAATCAAAGAAGGCATGAATATGATTTTGTTGAAAAAATTTACATTACACATAAAGCCAGAGACCACTTAGACTACCTCAAGCAATTCTGTTCTCCTCTGATCCTTCCTGAGGATGACCACAACTGTTACCTTTTTGTGCATTCTTCCAGACCTCGTCCTGTTTGTTTATACATGTATACACATACATGCCCATGCAACGTGCATACACGCAAGTGGAGAAAGTAAATATTCATAGTTTGAGTATATTTCCACCATAGAAAACATTCAATTTCCTTAACTACTCTGAATATTTTATTCAAAAATGCTAACAAATATGTCTCAAGCCATATAAAGATCTATCTTATTCTTTTATTGAGAGCTTCAGAATATTCCATTGTATAAAATACCACCATTTATTTAGACAGAATACTTTAAAATTTATTTTTTAATTTTCTTTTTACGTGTGGAATTCAAGATTAGATAATTTTCTTCAGACAAACTAGCCTCAAATAGCCCAGTGTTTATGTTTGCACGATGGTGTTCCATGTTTCCTTTGGGAGCATTTAATTGCTTTTCAATACACTTGCTAGGTCCTATTCTTAGATTGATGGTCCTCAGTTTTGAATGTAACTGTCTTCTTTCTCTCTCTCCTAATCTGACACAGATATTATGAGGAATATTCACACCAAATTTAGAACACAGATCCCTTTGATTCCATGAAGTCTAGAATGGCCAAAAGCTTCCCAAATTCAAAAATTCAGAAATGCAGTTAGTGTTTTCATAGGCCAGGGAATGCTAGGGATATGGTAATACTCTGGAGCCTGCCTTTTGTTCATTTGTGCAAGAATCCCTTCGTTTAACTGATAGTATTGATGGATTACTTTGTGCCAGGGGCCATTCTAATCAATGGGAATGCAGTCATGCGGAGACAGAAGTTTTTATGACATTTGCCTGTCAGGTTGAAGGTTATTGAAAATCAACAAGTAAACAGGGAATGGCAGTGAACAGTAATTTTAGATAATATTATAATAATGCTTTGAAGAAAATAGGTAAATTTGTTAGAATGACTGTGAGGAAGGAAAGCAAGTGTTCAAATAATAACAATAATAATAGTGGTAATGATAGAGTTGACTATGGGAAGTTACTGTTCTAAGAGTATTATATTTTAAATCATTTAATGCCCAGAAAAACTCACTGAAGGAGGTAGTGTTTTAGCTTTCTCTCCTAGAGGAGGAAACAGAAGCCCAGAGACATGAAGTTGCTTTCTAAACCCCACAGCTTGTAAGACACAGAGGAACATTTCCTTGAGGAGGCAACATTTGAGCGAGACTAGGCAATGGCAACCCACTCCGGTACTCTTGCCTGGAAAATCCCATGGGCAGAGGAGCCTGGTAGGCTGCAGTCCATGGGGTCATGAAGAGTTGGACATGACTGAGCGACTTCACTTTCACGCATTGGAGAAGGAAATGGCAACCCACTCCAGTGTTCTTGCCTGGAGAATCCCAGGGACGGGGGAGCCTGGTGGGCTGCCGTCTATGGGGTCGCACAGAGTCAGACACGACTGAAGCGACTTAGCAGCAGCAGCAGCAGCAGAATACAGTGAAGAAGTCACCTATGGAAGCCCCAGGAAACATCAAGCTCAGATTTCTTATGTTTAACAAGCGTGACCTATTTGTGGAATTGAAAGACCAGTGTGAGAGGTTTCTGATATTTTCTTTATCAAAATGTATTCCATTGAAGCAATTTGGGGACAGTTCTTCTTGTATGAGGTTCTGTGGGAAAATGTTCTGGTTTTCTCCATGAAGGCTTGCAATGCTGCAGGACCACAGGTAGGGGAGAAAGACAGATCCTGGAAACAGTTGTGCTTTGTTCTGAAGATTCAGATATTAGACCGGAGCACCAGGAAAATTCTGAGTATCCAGACTTCAGCAAAGTGCGCTATGCTCAGAGAACAGCTGGGCAAGTTAGGGCACATTTAAGTGGTGTGGGCTTAAAAAACAATCTCAACCTAAAATTTGAGGGTTATGTTTTATTCAGTGGGAAATTTGAGGACTTCAAGCTCAGGAGATAACATCTCAAGTAACCCATAGAGAACTGCTCTGAGGCAGTGAGGGGAGGAGCCAGGTTATATAGAAGTTTTGTGACCAAAGGCCAATAGTCTGAACATCAAAAGATTATTGTTAAAGAAAATCAGATATCCCAAGTTAAGGAATTAAACCAAATATATATTTCTTATTATAAATCACAATATCACAGATGGTATGCAGCAGATCTCTCAACTGGGTCTACTGTAGTTAGGCCAAATGATTGAGGCAGCCCTTTACATTATTGTATTATTTTATGCAAAGTCAGAAGGAGAGATGGTGGGGAAAGAAGAAAAAAGATGTGAGAGAGACTGAGAGAGAACTCAAGAGTGAAAGAGAGGAGAGCCACTAGGGCATGAGGACAAAAAGAAAATAAGCAAAAAGCATGTAAGTAAAGGAAAGTTACTAAGTGTCCAAGAGATGTTTGGAGCAAACAAGACTCTAAGTGTTGGCTCCACATTTCATAAACTTATAAATAACAATTACAATTAAATGAGGTGTATCCTGGGCAGCTGTCTTGATGCATCAGGCAACCAACTGGAAGAATGAAAAGAGTAGATTTCTTCTGTTTTAAAAAATGACCACCAACTCCTAAAAGTTGTTGTCTTAAGGATCTCAAATCAATTTAGCTGAAGTATTTTATTAAAAAAAAAAAAATCAAACCATGTGTGGCCCAGGATGGATTAGTCTGATCTGTTTCTATGTGTTATAATTACATAACAGTTGTGTGCATCACTTATTCTCCTTAATAATAAAAGCCACGAGGGCAAATAGGTTTAACTTCTTTGTTCCCCTTCTTTGTTTCTTAGGCAGTCCTTAGAGGACTCAGCTGTCTCTTACAACCAAACCACCAAACTATTTATCTGTGATGTTTAGAAGAAAAAAGCAACTGTTCTGTTTAGAGGCTCTGAGATGATGAAAACCTATACAGATTCACAGAAGAATGGGAGGAAAAGGGAAGAGATGATTTCCAAAGTTCAGTTCATTTCTCTCCTGTGTCTTCCTGCTGCACATTTTTGAAAGTTCTTGAGCTGAAAAGCCATAACTTCTGAGTTTGCTTATTGCCTCTCCTCTTCACCTCTCTAAGATAATCATGTATTAGAGAGAGAAATACATTGAATGTTGCTCTTTCTGACATTTTCCTAAATTACAGTTAAGATTTCCTTAAATTCTCATCATATGTTGGGGAAACTTGTTAAAAAAAAAGATGCACCCCTGGGTTGCCTCCTTAGATTTACAAAAGCAGAATGTCATGGGAGTGTAGCCTGAGAGGTGTGTCTTAAAATTTAGTAAAAGATTCTAATGTCCATAGATATGTGACAATAATATAGAGCGACCTTTTGTTTAGACAATGTTCCAAGCTTCTGTTAAACAGATTGGAATAATCACAAGTAGCAATGTGCAGGAGAGTTAGAGGATGTCTATTTTTGGTTGGTTGCTGCTGAGAGCTCTGGAGGGAATTCCCAGTTTTCAGTGTCCTTGGTAAATAAATTGATTGCGATTTGGTAGGCAGTGGAGAGAGGAAGGTAAAGTTGTTTCATACTTAATAGGCAACTTAGTATATTCATGCTCTGCTTGATTGCCAATTATACCTACACTTGTTGGAAAAGCTTGCTCTAATGCCACCCCAAGGGTGACCTGGGAAAAGCTTACAGCATCTCTAGTCGTGCCATTCAGGGAAGGAGAGAAATGTAGGTTTTTCTGGGCAGGGAATTGAGTACCATTCAGCAGTACTGAAAATAAGAAAGAATTATGACACAGGTAGTAAAGCATGATGGATGGTTTGGGAAAGGTTGGTTGGCGTTTTTATTTACCCTTTCCCATAACAGAACAACAAGAGGGCACTCATCCAATTGGGGAAATCAAAAAGCAGCACATTTAAAACAAATGAAACTTCACAGCCTATAATGAATTCCAGATACTGTGGCCACAGATTGCCAAGGAAGATTACCAAAGCAATTAAACACTTGTGTGCAAATAACGATAGTGTTTTACAACCTAAATAGGTAGAAAAATAAATCCTGTCCTTTTAGCTAAAGTTAGCTTCTTTTTCTTTAAGAGGTATCTGTCTTTCCACTTGCAGAAAAAAAAAAGCTGATCTTCAGCTGGATACAAAAAGTGCTGTTTCTTTCTTTAACAAGTGATGGGATGCTGCGGCCCAGACTCATTAAATCTATGAGAAGAATGCGGCTGTGATGGAGGTCTCTAAGACAGGATGATCCTCAAGTATGGAGGCTAGTTGAAAAGAACTCTTAGACTCAGCATGTTGGTGTACTCATACCTAAGATTTATTACAGCAGTATAGTAGTAGTCAGGATATATAGCTGTATCATAAAGGGGGAAGACACAGGCAGAGTTTGCAGGGGTCCCTGTGTGGGCTTCCTTATACTCCAGTCCGTCTATGAAGGGTCACAAAAGCACATTCTTTACCAACAGTGTATGTGTGTGTGTGATGTTTCTGCCCTTAAAACCCATTAGAGAATGAGCACTCAAGGTTTTTACTGGGGCTGATCACATAAGCACTGCTTAACGTATACCAAAATTCCAGGCTCTGAAATAAAGCAAGTATTTGTCATAAACCATATTGTTTCCAAAAACAGTCAGGTGTAGTGATCCACTCTTCTTAGTGACCTTTTGACTTGGAATATTCCAAGAGCTAAGTTCTCAGATCCAGCCAAGGGCCAGCATGACAAGCAAGTGCTTCTGAGAAGAGCAGTCTCAGACCTCCTGCATTAAGTCTTCTTCACCAGGGCAGATGACGAAGCGGGGGGTGACACTGGGGTTAAAGGGACTTTCAGATCTAAAGTAAGCCAATGGCAATTACTATAGATTTCACACCATGGCAAAATGAATCACTGAATGATCTAAGGGAGGAAATCCCTTTATGGTATTAAGGTATGGATAAACACGCGATCAACCATTTCTACAAAACTTTGCTTCCTTATCTTGACCTTTATCAGTTGGTCAATTCATTTCCCTTCATAAAACATTCATAATCTGAATCCAAGATTAATTACACTAAAAGAGTTGGAGCAGTTCAGAAACTCCAGAACCTGGGGCTAATATTTGTCCACTTATTTGTTGCTTCCTTATTTTAAAACTAATTTGAAAGGTGGCCTTTAACATTGCTTGATATGCTATCATAAGCACAGAGATAAAAATGCTTCATAAATTTCCACTTTCTAAAAGTATCCCAAATCTTCAGGTCTTGGTATTTAAGTCAACTATATGTTGTACTCCAGACTGGAAGATGAATACAAGGGAACTGGAGAATTGAGGATAGAAGTGATAATGCATTACCTCTAAATATAATTTGAATGGTGACATTGCACATTGAGGAATAATGCTTCATTAAATACTTTAAAAACAGCTACATCTCAATATAAGCAGTCACCTATAGTTACAAATATATTTATCTGAATGAAATCAGGAGCACCACTTGGAATGCCTTATTACCTTGCATCATGACTTAAACATAGTTACTGTACTTTGGAAACTAGTATATTTGAAATCAATGTATGATTTGAAAAAACTTTTTTTTTTCCTATTTTTCACACTTTCACTTCTAATTCAAGATCTGGATGCCTCAAACCTCGACTATTCCAAAAGCCAAGTTTATAATCTTCCTTCCTCTAAGATCTACCCATTCAAAATATATCATTGCCAAATGAGTCTTTCCAAACATTCTGCTGTTATTCTTTGCCCCAGAATCTGATTGATTTCTTTCAGCTTGAGAAGTCTCTAAAACTACCACCATCAGTAATTTGGTCCAAATTTAGCTAATTTAAGAATGAATCAATTATATCACTATGGCAGTCATGTTGGAATTGTAGATAGAATTTGTTCTGTTGTGCCTCCAAGAGAAACAAATAGACTACCTTCTTCACCCTGCATTAAAATCTTACACACTCTAGGTGCGTAGATGATTGAGGTCTTCCATCATGAATGCCTGTGTTCTCCCAATTTGATGGTTAATTTTATGCATCAGTGTGACTGGGCAAAGAGATGCCTGCATAGGTAGTAAAACTTTATTTTCGAGTGTGTCTGTGAGGGTATTTCTGAAAGAGATTAGCATGTGACTTCAGTAGGCTGAGTAACGAGATCTGCCCTTACTAACATCTGCAGCATTGCTAGTCTGTTTTTTTTAACTTTTTATTTTGTATTGGGGTATAACTGGTTAACAAACAATGTTGTGATAGATTCAGGTGAACAACAAAGGGATTCAGGCAAACATATATATGTATCCATTCTTTTCCAAACTCCCCTCCCATCTAGGCTGCCACATAACATTGAGCAGAGTTCCATGTGCTATGCAGTAGGTCCTTACTGGTTATCCATTATAAATATAGCAGTGTGTACATGTTAACCCCAAATTCCCTAACTATCCCTGCCCACCATCCTTCCCCCCTGGCAACCATAAGCTCATACTGTGAATCTGTTTCTGTTTTTTTAAGTGAGTTCATCTGTATCATTTCTTTTTAGATCCCACATATCATATGTCATGTGATATTTTTCCTCTCTGCCTGACTTATTTCACTCAGTATGAGACTTTCTAGGTCTATCCATATTGCTGCAAATGGCATTATTTCATTCTTTTTAATGTCTAAGTAATATCCCATTGCATATATGTACCATTTATCCAATACCCTAGTCTGTTTTCAAAATCCTGAATAAAACAAAAAGGCCACTTCTTTCTTTCTTCTTGAGGTGGGCACATTTTACCTGCCCTTGAATTTTTAGTTTTTGAGCCTTTGAATTCTAGAACTTAATCAACAGCTGCTGTTGTTCTCAAAGCTCTGGATTTGGATTGAATTACACCACTAGCTTCCCTCATTCTCCTGTTGGAACTGCAGACTGTGGGACTTCTTGACCTCAGTAACCAGAAGAACCAATTCCTACAATAAATCTCCTCTGTCTCTCTCGTCTCTGTCTCCATCTTTCTATTTCTCTTTCTATCCATCCTAGTGATTCTGAGCCTCTGGAGAATGCTAATACACCCACCAAGTTTCCCATATGCTTTAATGAAAAATGATGTTTGTAGGGTCTTCTAGAGAATCTTGCAAAGTGTTTTTCTCTTCTCAGGTAATCCATTCTAATATTCCCACCCTACTCCCTGTGCTTTCTGACCCACTCTTAATACTCTGCCAAGGCTGGTGCAATGTCTCCGTCCTATCTATCGTACAAACCATCACCCCACTCAACAGCAAAAGCATGTTTGGATTGATTCCAGATGTTGTTGCTGTGACATTAAATCCTGAATCATGAAAGAATGCTGCCCTGGAATAGTCTTCCCTCTTCATCCTTGTGACCCACTCCCACACCTGTCCCTCTAGTTCCTTCTTATATACATGAGCCTAGTTCTTCAGTTATTTGGGGGAGCAAACTATTCCCATTCCAAGTAGAGATTATAATGTCCTATTCAGGTTATGTTGGAAACTTGTCCATAATTATTGGCCTGAATGAATATCTTGAGTAGCAGCAGCAGAGTAGAATATGTATCATCTTGAAAGTAAGATGCTTCAGGTGTGGTCTTTTGCAAGCCTTCTAAGCAAAGTAAGACCAATTTTCTCTGGCACGGAAATAAAAGCTGCTTCTGCAAGCCTCCTGTTTTCAGAGAAGTCTATAATTCAAGATTCTCAGGCTTGTCACCCAAATGTTCTGAATTCAGATCTCAGGTACTGTGCCCTCCTATTAGATCTCTAACTTTAATATAAGGCCTGTTAAGTTTGTATGTTTAATAACCTTTGCAGATCTGATACCTTTACAATAAAATCCTGGCGTGAATTTTAGCCCAGTCTATCCTCTTGCTGTGGGAGATAAGGGTCACTTTAAAACCATCACAGATGCCTTTTGACTTCCATTGCCTGTCATTTTTCAAATTGAAGATTTCCAAAGCAAGGGCCTTGGAATTAAGTCAGTGCTGTTCACAATGCTTTCAATTATTGGTATCCTCAAAGCGTTTATATAGTTGATTCACTGGTACTTCATCTTCCACTGGCATAGCGTGCCAGTCCGTCATCAGTAAGAGTCAATAACTTGGTTCCTCTGGCTCACCAGGAGTTATCAGGAACCTGGAGGGCAAAAGTCCACGGAGTCGCAAAGAGCTGGACATGACTGAGCCCTCACACGCACGCATACAAATATCTAAAATAAATATCTGTGGAAAACTGATTTTACACTGAAACTGATAGTGGGAGAGGAGTTTTATACATAATCTCTGAAATGGGGATTTGTGAATATTCGTGAATACCAAATATCAACACTAATATTGTCTTTGTTGCTACATAACATTAAATGACCCCTTTCCAGACTCCCAGGACTAAATAGACTATAACTGGAAACATTTAGAAAAATGCAGGAGATATTTTGCTCAATCTTGAATCATTGAATATTTTCTGCAAATAACAGTATCTCCTTTTTTTTTTGCATAGTAGATGTTCCATGAAAGTTTATATTGAATAAAATAAGACTCTGTTATTTGCTGTCCACTCTGAATTTTCACGGGAAAGCAAACTCAATGATTTTATATGAAAGATGATTTCCAAAATAAATATTCATAAAATATTCATGAAACCCCATTTCAGAGATTATATATAAAATTCCTCCCTCCCCCACTATCAGTTTTAATGTAAAATCGGTTTTCCACAGATATTTATTTTAGAGTCAGATAAGATTTTCAGAAACAAATCTTAGATAGATATATTTGTGTGTGTACATGTGTGTTCTCAGTCATGTCCAGCTCTTTGTGACCCCATGGACTGTAGCCCGCCAGATTCCTCTGTCCATGGGATTTTCCAGGCAAGAATTCCAGGCAAGAATGGGTGGGTTGCCGTTTCCTTCTCTAGAGGATCTTCCTGACCAGGGATTGAATTCCGATTTCCTACATTGGCAGACAGATTCTTTACTGCTGACCACTAGGGAAGCCCCAGATATATTTGGAGCCCCTTTCCTCATTATTCCACTTTTGTTCATGAAGTTGTAACTCTACTTCTATAGGAAATATTGAAATCTTACTTCTATCCCCTTTTCAATGACTCACTCATCTCTGCCCAGAAGAGGAATGGCTTATGTGGTAGGCAAGACAGGGAAAAAAATCTGAGTACTGGCAGCATATACTTCTTGCTTCTCTATTTGAGGTGGTGGGTTGGAGGATGGGCTGGTTGGGGAAATGCGGCAATTTCCCACTTTATGAGCCTGTGACTGAGGGTGACTATGTCACTTAAATAGACCAACTGACTCTCCACTTGAGCTGGTCCCAATATCTAGATTACAATGTGCCAGAGCAGATTGAGCTTCCATCTTTTAGCCAATGAAGTTGTATTTATAAACTGTATTTATAGAAGAGGAAAATGCCTTTCAACATACTTTCAATTTTATTAAGAGACTACACAGACTTTTTTGCATCTGTTTGAGATAATGAGAGCTGGATACTGATGTTACAGAAATTTAATTATTACCAAGGTTTTGGTTAGTAAAATCAACTTCTAAAGATGAATATAGATGAAAAATGTAAATGAATATATAGTTTACTTCATAAACATTTTAAGAGACCTTTGATGAAATTTTTAATCTTAAGTTTATAAATCAATGGTACAATTTCAGGTGTCTTTTTCTGTTCAAACAAACCAAGGTCTTTGTGTTTCTTAGTCAACAATCAGAGAGAAATATACTTATATTAAGTAAATAGAAATTTATCTGAAACAGACTTGTAAGTATATGCCAACCTTTCCTTAATTGATCTAACAATATAGTATACCAGCTGTGTATTTGCTTCCCTAAGCACCTATGTTAACAGTCTCCCATTCTTTCCTGGCTTCAGTAACAGCTTCTAAGCCAAGAATTGAATCACTGATTTCAGATATATTTTTCTCCTGGAGATAAATTTTAAAATATTGAACTCATAAATTTCTGCTTTTACAGAGGCAGCCTGATTTTATTAGCTATTTTAAATAGCATTTCCCAATCCAGGATTTCGAGCAATAAAGACTATTTCTTAAATGTTAAAAATTTCCTAAGGAATGGGGGTCCGATTAGCAATCAGAGAATCTATTAACATGTTTCTCATAATAATAACAATCAATGCCTCTTTCACTAGAGAACTATCTCATCATAAGTAATTCTCGTTATTGAGGTAGCATAGTTGTATAGGACTTGGAGAGAATTTCAGACGTTTGTGACATTTTTAAATGTGTGAATTTATCTCTGCTGTTTTCGCTTTATTGTTCTTCCCCACTATGACTTTTGGAGTGGGAACAAGTTTCTGATTTGTAATGATATGTCTAGTGATTACATTTTTCTCCATGGGGATTAGAAAAGCTAGTAAAATAGAACTACAGTGTTGTGGATAGGTGTCACTAAGTATAGTTAGGAGGCAAACTTCTTGCAGTTATAACTTAGGACTGTAAAATAGGGTACTTCATGTACTTCTAAGATTGTACACTGAAGTTATCCTGTTACAAGTAGGCTGGTATCTTAAAGGTAACAATGCCTTTGCTGATAAGTTCAAGTATACTAAGAACTAGAGAGTGTGGCCAAAATAGCAAAGTAGGAAGACCTCCTTCCACAGGCACAGGAAAATCATAACAATTTTCAGAGCAACTGTCTATGAAAATGACCTAAGACTAGCAGAAAATATTTTCCACAACTAAAGGCATAAAGAAGGAACCATGGGGACACTGGTAGGAGGGGTGGAGACAGAATAAATAGGACCCACATACTTGGGCATACTCTCCCTTGACTGACAAGGGAGAGGATGATCACATTGCAGAAGTCTCTACATGGAACAAGGGTCTGAGCACCACATGGTTGCCTAGACCTAGGGGTCCCACATTGGGAAGACTGGCTTTGAAGACCAGTAGTACTTGCGTTGATGAAGGCATGGAAATACAGCATTCTTGCCTGGAGACTCCCCATGGACAGAGGAGCCTGGCAGGCTAGAGTCCATGGGGTCGCAAAGAATAGGACATGACTGAGTGACTCAACCCAGCACAGCACAGCATAGGACTTGCATTAGGGGAGGCAAAAGGCTATGGGAAATAGCTCTTAAGTGAAATATCCTGCCTTAAGGGTATTAAGGTATTACCCACCTTAAAGGTCTCCCTGGTGGCTCAGGAAGTAAAGAATCCACCTGAAATGCAAGAGACCTGGGTTTGATCCCAGATCAGGAAGATCCCCTGGAGAAGCAAATGGCTACCCACTCCAGTATCTTGCCTGGAGAGCTACAGCCCATGGGGTTGCAAAGAGTTGGACACGAGTGAGCAACTAAGTAAGCAAGTGGCATACACAAAACCCCAGATGCTCCAAGTTCCAAAGTAGAGGCAATACTTTGAAAGAGGCCCAAGTCAGAGCCATTGGCTTAACTTGGAGAGCCTCTCAGAGAGACAAGAGGAGATTGGGACTCCCCCTAGGGACACAGATGGCTGGTGGCAGCCATTTTGGGGGACCCATTTATCACAGGGTCACTCTTTTGGAAACCTTCCTTTAGCCTATTAGTGCCGAGAGCTTACTCATCTACCAGTGGGCCAGTACCAGCCATGAACACCCTGTGCAGTCAGTTGTGCCAGGACTGGATCTTGTCCACCAATGGGCTAGCAGCCACCACTTGAGGCAGAGTCTGGCAGCCAGCTGGACTGGGGGCTAGCCCAGCCAGCCAGTATGACCACGTTAGTCAGTCCTGCCACATCAGAAGCTCCCATACAACTCACAGCGGGGGCACCTCTGGAGCATACAGTTCTGGTGACCAGAGTAGAGTACACTGTTGAATCCCATAGGACATCTCCACATAAGGCCTGTGTTCAATAAATTAGTTTCCTTCTTAAAGTTCTTTGCCTAAAAGGACTCCTTAGTAGCTACCATACTTACAGACTTTGAGAATGAATGTGTAAAGATATAGAAAACACACAAATGCAACTTTTGTGGGTTTCTGGGTGTGTCTAAATTGAGGACCTAGGATGATTATGTTATTAACAGTGAAGTGAACTCAGGAGGCAAGCTTGGATTGGGAGGGACTATCTTGGTTCTAGGTCCTATGGCCACAATGTGAAAATGAACTGTCTTTCCCAAGGCCACTGCCAGGAAACACATGCTCTGGGCCTGATAATATTGGGTATCTGTTTTCAGTATTTTGACTGAGAATAATAAGCAAGGTTAAATTTCTCATGAAGCTATGAAACTTAAGCATTAGAGTCCTTGAATGGCATGGACCCCTTCCAAGACCCTCAGAAGAGTACTGACCACATAGTTACAAGATCATTTACTTCTTTTATAAAATTTATAAACATAAGATACTTGAACTGTTAGGTGAAGACCACTGTATTTCTCCACTCTGATTCCCTTCTCTCATATCCACTTTCTTCTCTCACCAGTTAGTTTGGAATGACCAAATGAGAATGAGACTTTGGGGGATCTAATTAAGCTAGGAAAGTTGAAATGAAGGTATGTTTAGTTTTATTTTAGTGGGATACATCTATGAGGGTTGCAGTTACCTGTCTTTAACTATCTCTTTGCTGGTCATTCTAGTCTAGGAATAGCCCTACCCTCTGCTATGCCAATAACTCTATTCTTGTGAAATGACTGTGGACAGCCAGAGGCCATATAGTAATGTAACAGTGCTTTTGCTATTTGGCTGTGGAAACACATTTATAGTAAAAGAGAATCAGGATTTGAAATACACAGGTCAGAAACTAGTCTGTGGAACATTCTTCTGATCTTTATGCATTTTAAAGTATAAGTGATAAATTCATCTTTCAAATGTTCTCATTTATGAAACATAAACTCAAAAAATGTAGACAATATGCAATTATAAATACATCTTACTTGTTACTTTTATTGGAGTCACATGAAATAAAAAATCAAAATTTTGTGTCTATTAGAACATGAATAGTATGAAAGCTAAGTATATTTATATATATTCACAAGTTTTATGCATCCCAACATATAAGACCTTGACTAAGTATATCTGATATATCTTGTCTTGAAGAGAATTCTGGTGGTTTAAGAAGAGGGGCACATGACATCACTAGCAACATGGGGGATATGTCTGAAAAAAACACATGCATCTTTACAGAATTTCCACATATGTTCATCAGTAAATCAATGTACATAGCAAGAGGATCATTTGGTTATGCAATTATGTGGTTCAATACTATGTAATGACAATTTTGAATGCATTTGCATTGCTTTTGTGTGCACCTTATAAAGATTAAAAAAGAAGTTTTCAGAATAATTAAATGAATGAATAAGCTCTTGAAGTGTTTGATTGTTCAGTTAATAAAGAGTGAAACATAAAAATACATTTGAAAAAAGCTTACATGTCTTGCTAATTTTAAACAATTATTGATGAAAAGTTAAGATAAAATGTATAATACATTATGACAACCAGATGTCACTGACAAATTGATTAGAGTGATCATTTTAAAGATTATTTAATATTAGTCACTCATAAGAAAATTTGAAGTGACCTAAAATCTCATAGGTCATATATGAAAGAAGCTTGATAGTAATTGTAAAAGTGGACATGGGTTTTAAATCTGAAAACACCTTTTTAAGTCTATCAATGATAGTAGAAATGTAGTTTGATCAATCATGATAAAGGAAAGAGTAAATTATCTCTGTATTCTTCCTGGAGAAATGATATTATAAAATAATGACCATACAAGAAGAGGTATTGGAAATGCAGCCAAAGTAGAGAAAATTATTATGCATGCAGGAGACAGTAGATTAATGAAAATATTAACAGCTTTAAGGAATACTCCCAGTGAAATGTCAACTTTGAAAAAGTTGATTGGTATTATTCTGATTTATTTTCTCAACAATCACATTTGTACCAAATATAGTTCAAACTTTGTTTTATCTTTCTTTTAAGAAGGGATCCCCAAAGTATTTATTTTAATACTCCTAAAAATTAAATATACAGTGTGACGGTGTATTACTCTTCAATAGATATCCTGGGGAAATTCTCATACAGAGAGAGGCAGAGTGCCAGTCATGTGTGCTAGGTGACTGACAGCTTCTTGTAAAGCTGATGATGGACACACTCAATCCTGGATCAAATACGAAGCTCTGATCAGATTCTTCATTCCATATGCTTGTGCCTCATGTGTCATCTCAGTCTTTAAAATTTCTATACTTTCATTTGTTTGTAATGTTAGGCTTTTCTTATAAGCTCCTTCAGTACTCTCACTGCTTTTACTCTTATCAGACATGATGGTCTTAATAAGATTTATTCTTAAAAGAACCTAAAGCTAAGCAAAAATTCAGCAAACACCCAATAAATTAACAATAAATTGACTGAGACTATGATTGCATGACATGCAATGCCTCCCATTAATCATAGGCAAAGAGGATACCCTTTAAGCAAAACTTGAACTAATTTTTAATAAATATTAAAAAGTTAAAAAAATATGACAAGGAGCTTTTCATTATTTAGGTCATGTAAAATGAAGCATCTGTATATAAATTCACTCAACCACTGTAGTATCTGCTTTAGGTTATCTGAACCTCTGTTTACTTTCATCATTGACTATGTTCATTTTTTTCCTGTAATAAGTATATGCCAGAGAATATCTAGAAGGGTAGGAAGGAAATTATTCTGGATTAATGGGGATCAATATAATTAGATATCATAGAAGAAGCATTAGCTCATACAACATAGTATACATATACATGTGTTTGTGACATTTCCTCATTTCTTCTTTTAAAAGAAGACTCCTAGATTCTTCTCAAAACCATTTGAAAGAGTTAAACATTAGGTTGACTTTCATCCTTTCAGAACTTGGTGCAAGCACATTTAGTGACAGTTCTTAACTCCTGAGATTGTCAACGCTCTTCATGTAGTAGGTAGCTTTGGGAGGGTGATATGTAGGAGGGAGGGAGATGCTATTTTCAAATTTGAGACAGGAGTGCATTCAGATTTAGGCATCGTATTAAAGGGATAAAGATACAGGAAAAACCTGAAATAGATACAGGGGGTTGACAGTCAAACCAAATTTTATTTAATTTGCCTCTAATTTTACAAAAGGACTTTTCTTGGACTCTACTTCCCCAAATCTTTTTTGCTTGCCTAGTCACATCATCCAAGTCTCTGAACTTTTCTCTACCACCTTCAACTGTGGGACCTCTTCTCTAGATTTCTTTTACTATATTTTACTTAGAAATGTCCCTTTCTGAAATTTTGTATTGTTATTATGTATATTTAATTTACAATATTATGTTAGTTTCAGGTATACAACAAAGTGATTCAGGTATGTACATATTTTTCAGATTATATTCAATTGTATATTGAATATAATTCCTTGTGCTATATGGTAAATCTTGTTACTTTTCTAGCAGTAGTTCATATCTGTTCATCTCATCCTTTTAATTTTTCCCTCCCTCTCTTTCCCCTTTGGTAACAAGAAGTTCATTTTCTATGTCTGTGAGTCTTTTTCTATTTTATATATTAATTAGTTTGCATTATTTTTTAGATTCCACATATAAGTGATATCATACTGTATTTGTCCTTCTCTGACTTACTTCTCTCATTATTAAGGTCCATCCATATTACTGAAAATGGCAATATTTAGATTTTTATGGCTGAATAATATTCTGGTGTGTGTGTATATATGCATATATATGTATATAGAGTGTGTATGCATGTGTATGTATACACACACACACACACACCTATATGTGTATACACACACACACATACACATCTTCTGAGGCCAATCATCTGTTGGTAGCCACTTGGGTTGTTTTCATATCTTGGCTATTACAATAAAAATCTTCAAAAATGTGTTTATTGCCTATCTCCCTTACTAAAATATAAACTGAGGACCAGTTTTTTTCTTTTGTTACTATACTGAGTCCTAGGATTGTGCCCAGAACATAGTAGATGGGTTGGAAATGTTTTTAGTTCTCACAAATTCTTAAAGTTTAACAACTTGCTGTTTTAGACACATGGATATGCTAAAAACTCAATATATGTATTAAATGCTATAGTTCAAAAACATTATCATTTATTGTAGACAGAGGCCAAAAATGCTAAAAATATAAAATCAATATTTTACATACATAAGCATGCTATACTCCTTCAACATAAATGTATATCACTGTCCTAGTTTTAAGTGTGTTTTTTCTAGCATCACTAATCATCAGATCAGATTAGATCAGTCGCTCAGTCGTGTCCGACTCTTTGCGACCCCATGAATCGCAGCATGCCAGGCCTCCCTGTCCATCACCAACTCCCGGAGTTCACTCAGACTCACGTCCATCGAGTCAGTGATGCCATCCAGCCATCTCATCCTCTGTTATCGCCTTCTTCTCCTGCCCCCAATCCCTCCCAGCATCAGAATCTTTTCCAGTGAGTCAACTCTTCGCGTGAGGTGGCCAAAGTACTGGAGTTTCAGCTTTAGCATCATTCCTTCCAAAGAAATCCCAGGGCTGATCTCCTTCAGAATGGACTGGTTGGATCTCCTTGCAGTCCAAGGGACTCTCAAAAGTCTTTTCAAACACCACAGTTCAAAAGCATCAATTCTTTGGCGCTCAGCCTTCTTCACAGTCCAACTCTCACATGACCACAGGAAAAACCATAGCCTTGACTAGACGAACCTCTGTTGGCAAAGTAATGTCTCTGCTTTTGAATATGCTATCTAGGTTGGTCATAACTTTCCTTCCAAGGAGTAAGCGTCTTTTAATTTCATGGCTGCGGAAATGCTAATCAAAATCGCAGTGAGATGTCACCTTACATCTTGCAGAATGGCTATTATCAAAAAGACAAAAGACAACAAGAATTGGCAAGAATGTAGAGGAAAAGGAACCCTTTTGCATTTTTGGTAAGAATGTCAATTGGTAGAGCAAATAGGAAAAACAGTGTGGATGTTCCTCAAAAAATTATAAATAGAATTACCATATGACCCAGGAATCTCACATCTAGGTCTATATGTGAATGAAACGAAATCAGTATCTTGTAAAAAATATCTGCACAGTCCTCTTCATGCAGCATTATTCACAATAGCCAAGGCATGGACACAACTTAAGTGTCACTGTGTAGATAAATGAAAAAAAAATACATGTGATATATAAAATCTTTTGCAACAAGAGGATCAACCTTGAAGGCCTTGTACTAAGCAAAATAAGTCAGACAGAGAAAGACAAACATTATGTGATCCCCCAAAGCCAAAGTCTTAGAAATAGACTAGAACAGTGATTGCCAGAGGCTGAGAATGGTGAAAATAGGGAGATGTTAGGTGAAGGGTAGAAACTTCAATTTATAAGGCAACTAACTCCCGGGAATCTAATGTACAGTGCAGTGATTATAATTGGCAATGCCATATTTTCTACTTGAAAGTTTCTAGGAATGTAGATCTCAAATGCTCTCATCACACACACACAGACATATGCATGGGTGTGTGCTCAGTGTCTCAGTCGTGTCTGACTCTTTGCGACCCCATGGACTGTAGCCCACCAGGCTCCTCTGTACATGGGATTCTCAGGCAAGAATGCTAGAGCAGGTTGCCATTTCCTCTTCCAGGGGATCTTCCCAACTCAGGGATGGAACCCACATCTGTGTCTCCTGCATTGGCAGGCAAATTCTTTGCCACTGAGCCATTGGGGAAGCCCTCATAATTGCGTGCACGTGCACACACCCACACACACAAATGGTAATTATTTGAAGTGATAGAGATTTTAACTAACTTCCTTTTGGTAATAGTTTTGCAATATATATGTATATAAAATCATCTATTTCTACACCTGGAATTAGAACAAGGTTATGTGACATTTATATCTCACTAAAGCTGGAAAGGAAAGGATATATTGGCTATATATTAAACATTTGAATTTATGGGTTTTAAAAATAAGACTTTTTAATGTTTTATAATATGAATGAGTTTAAGTGACTTTGCATTGTGTTTTTTATTTTTTAAAGACAGAATTTAATCCTTATCCTTCTGAGATAAAAGCTACATATAGCAGCCCCTTACTGATACTCACTTGTACTTGATCCCATGTTATATTATCAATTTAATCAAAATCAGTATTTTGACAAAATGCTGATACACATTTTTTTCAATTAAACGCAGCTGGATCCTGTAAAATGATTAATATTAATACAGGAAATTAAAACATGAATGAAATGGGGAAAAGGGAAGCAAATGAAATAAGTGCTGAGAACACAGAGTCTTTACTCAGCTAATAGATTAACTTTTCTTACACCTAGAGGAAAAGAGAAAGAGAAATTTTAGGCATCACTGGGGAGTCACCTGACATGGCAGAAAGTGAATTGGAGTAACTACTCAGAGGTTCTAATAGTCCCAGCTATATATAGCATTAATAGCTGTGAGATTATGTTTCTTTGGCATCTGGCCTTCAATCTTTCCATTGGAATATTTCTTTAAATTCTGATTTTTTGTATAGATCTCAAACCTACAGATTATATTTGATTGCTCTATTTTTTTCCTTGTGTCCTACATCAGCCGAGGATTATCCCTTAGCTTTAATTCCAACATATATCTTGAATACACATTCTTTTACCAACTCCTCTGCTGTCAACTTAGTCTAACCCATGGCTGTCTCTCTCCTAGACTTCAAAAATAGTATCATGAATGGTTTTCCTGCTTAAAATCTCACTATTGTCTATAGTTTTTGTCCACATAGCAGCTGGTATACTTAAAAAAAGTGAACCTCTCCAATGTATTTCAATTATAATTGGAATAAAAGCCATGTTCCTTACTCTGCATTCAGAGCCTTTTATGCCTTAGCATCTGCCTGCCTCTGACTCTTTCTACCGTAACACTTCCATTACTGACAATAACAGATTCACACAGGTCATCTTTCTAACCTCCAAACACATTGGGAATATCCTATCACAAGTACTATGCTGTCCCATCTGCTGAGAACACTCTTTCCCAGGACTTCAGCTTTTTATTATGTCACTATTACCACCAGGTCACTTTGTCAGACAGATTTTCCCTGATCACACAATCTTATGTTGCCAGTTTTACTTCCCATTATACTCTAACCCATAATCTCATTTGAGGTCCCTCATGGCACTTACCAGTATCAGATAATAATCTATGTGTATACAGGTTTATTTTATTCTCTCAACAAAACAAGAAACTCATTGAGGACAAGAAATTCATTGTTCACTATTAGCCTCAGTGTCCAGAATGATTGCCACATGACAGATACTCAGTGAAACTGTTCTTGAATGAATAGTCAATGAATCAGTAAAGAAGACTGGTAACAAGTCTTTGCTTAGCAAGAGATGAAAGTAGATTTCCTTTTAACACTCAGAGACTTTTCTATTATCTAGCAAAATATAACATGTCTTGACAGGACAGTCAAGATCCTTTTCATTTCAGTTCAGTTGCTCAGTCGTGTCTGACTCTTTGTGACCCCATGGACTGCAGCACGCCAGGCCTCCCTATCCATCACCAACTCCAAGAACTTACCCAAACTCACGTCCATCAAGTCAGTGATGCCATCCAACCATTTCATCCTCTGTTGTTCCCTTCTCCTCCTGCCTTCAATCTTTCCTAGCATCAGGGTCTTTTCAAAGGAGTCAGCTCTTCACATCAGCTGGCCAAAGTATTGGAGTTTCAGCTTCAACATCACTCCTTCCAATGAATACTCAGGACTGATCTCCTTTAGGAGGGACTGTTTGGATCTCCTTATAGTCCAAGGGACTCTCAAGAGTCTTCTCCAACACCACAGTTCAAAAGCATCAATTCTTCGGCTCTCAGCTTTCTTTATAGTCCAACTCGCACATTCATACATGACCACTGGAAAAACCATAGCTTTGACTAGATGGACTTAGGTGGCAAAGTAATGTCTCTGCTTTTGAATATGCTGTCTAGACTGGTCATAACCTTCCTTCCAAGGAGTAAGCATCTTTTAATTTCATGGCTGCAGTCACCATCTGCAGTGATTCTGGAGCCCCAAAAAATAAAGTCTGTCACTGTTTCCACTGTTTCCCGTCTATTCACCATGAAGTGATGGGACCAGTTGCCATGATCTTAGTTTTCTGAATGTTGAGCTTTAAGCCAATTTTTTCACTCTCTTCTTTCACTTTCATCAAGAGGTTCTTTAGTTCTTCTTTGCTTTCTGCCATAACAGTGGTGTCATCTGCATACCTGAGGTTATTGATATTTCTCCCAGCAATCTTGATTCCAGCTTGTGCTTCATCCTGCCCAACGTGTCTCATGATGTACTCTGCATATAAGTTAAATAAGCAGGATGACAGTATACAGCCTTGACATACTCCTTTCCTTATTTGGAAACAGTCTGTTGTTTCATGTCCAGTTCTAGCGGTTGCTTCCTGACCTGCATACAGGTTTCTCAGGAGGCAGGTCAGGTGGTCTGGTATTCCCATCTCATTCAGAATTTTCCACAGTTTATTGTGATCCACACAGTCAAAGACTTTGACATAGTCATTAAAACAGAAATACATGTTTTTCTGGAACTCTCTTGCTTTTGATCCAGTGGATGTTGGAAATTTGATCTCCAGTCCTCTGCCTTTTCTAAAACCAGATTGAACATCAGGAGGTTCATGGTTCATGTATTGTTGAAGCCTGGCTTGGAGAATTTTGAGCGTCACTTTACTAGCGTGTGAGATGAGTGAAATTGTGCAGTCATTTGAGCATTCTTTGGCATTGTCTTTCTTTGGGATTGGAATGAAAACTGACCTTTCCAGTCCTGTGGCCACTGCTGAGTGTTCCAAATATGCTGGCATATTGAGTGCAGCACTTGTACAGCATCATCTTTCAGGATTTGAAATAGCTCAACTGGAATTCCATCACCTCCACTAGCTTTGTTCGTAGTGATGCTTCCCAAAGCCCATTTGACTTCATATTCCAGGATGTCTGGCTCTAGGTGAGTGCTCACACCATCGTGATCTTCTGGATCATGAAGATCTTTTTTGTACAGTTCTTCTGTGTATTCTTGCCACCCTTTCTTAATATCTTCTGCTTCTATTAGGTCCATACCATTTCTGTTCTTTATTGAGCCCATCTTTGCATGAAAAGACCCTGATGCTGGGAAAGACTGAGGGTAGGAGGAAAAGGGGATGACAGAGGATGAGATGGTTGGATGGCATCACTGACTCAATGGGGATGAGTTTGAGTAAACTGTAGGAGTCGGTGATGGACAGGGAGGCCTAGAGTGCTGTGGTCCATGGGGTAGTAAAGAGTCAGACACGACTGAGCAACTGAACTGAACTTGCATAAAATGTTCCCTTGGTATCTCTAATTTTCTTGAAGAGGTCTCTAGCCATTCCCATCCTATTGTTTTCCTCTATTTCTTTGCACTGATCACTGGGGAAGGCTTTCTTATCCCTTCTTGCTATTCTTTGGAACTCTGCATTCAAATGGATATATCTTTTGCTCCTTTGCTTTTCTTCTTTCCACAGCTATTTGTAAGGCCTCCTTAGACAGCCATTTTGCTTTTTTGCATTTATTTTTCTTGGGGATGGTCTTGATCCCTGTCTCCTGTGTAATGTCATGAACCTCCGTCCATACTTCATCAGGCACTCTGTCTATCAGATGTAATCCGTTTCATCTATTTGTCACTTCAACTGTATAGTCATAAGGGATTTGATTTAGATCATACCTGAATGGTTAGTGGTTTTCCCTACTTTCTTCAATTTAAGTCTCAATTTGGCAATAAGGAGTTCATGATCTGAGCCACTGTCAGCTGCTGGTCTTGTTTTTGCTGACTCTATGGAGCTTCTCCATCTTTGGCTGCAAAGAATATAATCAGTCTGATTTCGGTGTTGGCCATCTGATGATGTCCATGTGTAGAGACTTCTCTTGTGCTGTTGGAAGAGGGTGTTTGCTATGACCAGTGAGTTCTCTTGGCAAAACTCTATTAGCCTTTGCCCTGCTTCATTCTGTACTCCAAGGCCAAATTTGCCTGTTACTCCAGGTGTTTCTTGACTCCCTACTTTTGCATTCCAGTCCCCTATAATTAAAAGGAGATCTTTTGGGGGTGTTAATTCTAGAAGGTCTCATAGGTCTTCATAGAACCATTCAACTTCAGCTTCTTCAGCATTACTGGTCGGGGCATAGACTTGGATTACTGTGATATTGAATGGTTTGCCTTGGAAATAAATAGAGATCATTCTGTTGTTTTTGAGATTGCATCCAAGTACTGCATTTTGGGCTCTTTTGTTGACTATGATGGCTACTCCATTTCTTCTAAGGGATTCTTGCCCACACTAGTAGATGTAATGGTCATCTGAGTTAAATTCACCCATTCCAGTCCATTTTCCACCAGTCCAATCCACCCAGTCCAATCCATTTCACTGATTCCTAAATCGTTGATGTTCACTCTTGGCATCTCCTGTTTGGCCACTTTCAATTTGCCCTGATTAATGGACCTAACATTCCAGGTTCCTATGCAATATTGCTCTTACAGCACCAGACTTTGCTTCTATCACCAGTCATATCCACAACTGGGTGTTGTTTTTGCTTTGGCTTCATCTTTTAATTCTATCTGGAGTTATTCTCCACTCTTCTCCAGTAGCATATTGGTTACCTACCAAACTGGGGAGTTCAACTTTAAGTGTCCTATCTTCTTGCCTTTTCATACTGTTCATGGAGTTCTCAAGGCAAGAATACTGAAGTGGTTTACCATTCCCTTTTCCAATGGACTACAGTTTGTCAGAAGATTATTTTATAAAATAATTAATCCAAAATTTATCCCTGAAAATATATCTTTTGAATTGTTTCCTTACATTACAATTTAGATATTCTTTGTCTCTGTATCACTGCAAGTGTAAAATTATAATGTTCTAATTACAGTAAGTATTTACAAGCAATCACCTAGATTTTGGGGAGCTCACTCATTTTTCTCATACTTCTTGCCATTTTCTACAGCATTCAGTGCAATTTTCTCCATTTCTGCTCTTCAGTGACTCACAGTATCCTTCTACCTTAAATTTGATTTAAGGTGATGGCTATTAAAAGAAGATAGAATTTGTTAACAAGTTTAGGACAGTCCAATAGTTGATCTGCTTTCACTTGAAAACTGAGTCTCTCCTTTTATACAATGAAAAGGGTGAGAATTAGGCACAGATTACAGAAAAGGACAAGGTGACCTAGAGTAGAGAGATGGATTACGATTCTAGATATAACAACTTTCAGACAGGAGACTAGAATAAGCTTTAAGACCCAGGGAAAAAGAAAATCTCTATCTTTTGGCCTAACTCTAACTTGGTTTTCTGGACAATATATACTGGTCTTTCTACAGCTCAGGCCAAGCTGTGCTTGGATATAGAACTGTGCCTATATTTACAAAAACTGTGAGGATTATTTCTGTATTGAGTATCTACTGGTTTAAGATAAAGGAACGTAGACTTCATTGTGCAGTAATGGTCTTCTTATTCTATTTATCCCTGCTGCTGTTAAGTCGCTTCAGTTGTGTCCGACTCTGCACGACCCCATAGATGGCAGCCCACCAAGGCTCCGCCGTCCCTGGGATTCTCCAGGCAAGAACACTGGAGTGGGTTGCCATTGCCTTCTCCTCTATTTACGCCTAGGAAAGGGGAATAATTTCAATGTGAAAGCTGGGTACGAAAGGGGCCGCAGTGTCTTACTCAAAGAACTGTCAAAATCTAGCCTGCTATGACAAAAACCTACTCTAAAATGAAAACCAACATGACCATCTTCTCACTTCCTTACATGGTTTGATAAAATGACAATTTATACTTATGACCAAATTATTTCAGAAATAGTCCTTTGGTAGAGACAGACACTTGAATTCTGTTAGAACACAGTCCATCCAGGACAAATTTCAGTGAGCTTTCATGTTATAAGCACCGTTTTTCTCACAACAGATAGGGAATTTTTCATAAAGCTGTTAAGGTTTATTGAGTAAATAATGCCTGCTTTACTATGATTTTAACTACATATTCATTTGACAAATAGGAATATAGAGGGGCTGAACTACATTTTGGTAACAGTCTTCAAAGACATCATTCTTCCAGGAAAAAATGCATTGAGACAAATGTTCCCTTAATATTTAAGTGCTTATCATAAATATTTAAATTCAATGACATTTTGCAAACAAAATCTTTAAATAAACTTTAAAATAAATTGAGTGTGCACAGAATGGGTAAGAGTGAGTGGCTTGAATATGCCACATGCTTATTTTTATATCATTTTTATGTTAAAATATTGATACAATCTTCTAAAATAGGTGTCCCCTATGCAGTTAGAGCTAGCCTACACAAAGAAGTTTTCTACCTTAATTAAGAAGAAGTTGATGAACTAAAGAATTCAGAAAGGTGCTAAATGCTGATTTAACTGTAACATCCTTAAACATCTCATATGGTAAACTTATACTTGGAATTATGGAGTTCCCTGATGTAATTGGTGTCATATTTGTAGTCATCACTAATTTTCTTATGCAGTTTGGGTGGAAAGTTTAGCTTTCTGCATCTGCTAAAAACTGCACAGTGCTTAGAATGACACAATTTCCTCTGGATTCACAAATTCCAATTTATTCCTAAGTGACTTTGCTGTGCACAATCTGAAAATATAAGCATATGAATTCATAGGCACAGTTGACAAATGTTGGGATAGACTAGCAAGCATATGCACAAACACAAAAGCAATCAGCGTCATCTTACTGTGCCCGAAGGTGGCATGCATGAACAAGGGCTACACAAATTTATTAGCAGTTACGCATCTTTACAGACACTTTGCAAGTAAAACGTCTTGACTGTTCTCTAAACCATTATTGTATTGCTAGTAGTCTTTGGCAACTAGTCAACTACAGCAATTTCATGAATTAATGCCCCATGTAAGCAATATTTCTATCTAGCTTCAGAACTGATAATGATAAGCATGCCTGATCACAAAATATTGGTTTAAAAACTTTAACGATGGTCATGATTTATTAATGCACTTGTCTACATCTGCTAGAGGGAGCTTTCTGCATGCCTCAATGGAAATCTTGATTTTTCTAATGTGAACTGAGGAGAAAACAGGCGTGTAAGTTATTGCTTTCTTATATGTCATCCTTATAATGTCTTAGGGGAGCTATGACTTTGCTATTCCCAGGTGAATTTGGCCTTTCCGTATAACTTAATTAGTGACCAAAGCAAATACTCCTGATGTGATTTACTTGGGATAAATCCAAGGCTTGTATTTTATATGTACAACAGTCTTTACAAATTTATGTGAGGCTTATTTTTATAGTGCTATCATTGATATAGGGATACTGGCTTTATTTATGCATCTCCCAATTGCATGCATAGTGAGCAACAACTGTGACTCAAGGCTCAGCCAAGACTAATTACATTTCCAAATTCATTTGACTTTCTCTTCTTTTTTCACTGTAGTAAAAAATGAATAAAAGGGCACACACCATAGACAATGTTAATAAGTAACTTCATTAGGTGATGTAGTCATGAGGTTGTTGCGTTTTGCAACATATAGACACAGAAAAAAAAAGAGAATTGACTCTCTATTTTCCTCACAAATGAGGATACAAAATTCCATAGTAATTTTTGGTATGTCTATGCAGAAACCATAAAAGGTACCAGAAACCTCCTTGGAACTATTGGGAATAACTACAACAAAATTTAACAAGACACTTGGACATTTTAATCCAGAAAGAACAGATGTTCACTCAACTGGTAATAACTCAGGAACTGGTTCCTGAGTTCCATTTACAAATAAGACTATTTAATTGTTTTAAGAATGACTGAAAATGCTGAGTGGTGTGAAAGATTCATCACAGAAGAAAATTTTTTATTCTTAACGTATGATTTGGTTGTTATTGAGGCACCTGGAACTTCCATTTTTAAAGTGAATTCTATATAATTAACTGTCTTATAAGTATATGTCATGAAAATATTTCACCTTCTCACTTTGAAAATCCAAAAATTGACAATAATTATTTCCAAGAAAACATGAGGGCTTTGCCATTTATTTTTGTCTTTGATAATATAATGCACTACCTAGATCTCCTTTTAGTACTGAAGAACTCAGCTTCTGCTGCCAGTTCATTACAGAGACTGCTTCTGATGAAGGAGCTGTCTTACCCAAGATCCTGCTCCATTACTAAGTAGCCCACAATCAATGACTGCATGGCATGGGAGTATAAAAGTGTACTCCTTGTGTCCCACTCTGAATAACTCTGAAGGATAGGCCTTAGAACTCCTTTCAGGATTTGCTGAATCCTCCTTTAATACTTCCCCACTTGAAAGAAGGCAAAACACCCAAAGAACATAAAGATGGGAAAAAGCTCTAAAATAATAATTGCATAGAAATCAAGATGGTGAATTAGGAAGATCTTTTGTTCACTTCCTCCCACACACACTTCAATATGATAACTATTTACAGAGTAACTATCTCTGAGAACAACCTGAAGACTAAGCAGTAAAGATTTTCCACAACTAAAGATAGAAGAAGGAATCACAGTAAAATAAGTAGAAGGGGCAGACATGTGGTCTAGTCAGGACCCAATCCCCAGCACAGGTGGGAAACATTACCCACAGAGATTCTCCCCTAGGAGAGAGGAGACTGATCTCCACATTGGACTTGCCAACCTGAGTGTTCTGTACCAGGAAGATTTAATTCCCAAAACGTCTGGCTTTGAAAACCAGTGGAACTTAACATTTGTGAGAGTCAGAGAGCTGTCAGAAGCTAAGACTCTACTCTTAAAGATGCCTTCAAAAGGTCTCTTGCTCTAAGTCCCAGCACAGAGATGGTAGCTTGAAAGGTACTGGGCTCTGGCCGACTTACTTATGTTAGAGAGCCTCCATGAGTCAGCTCTCCAGGAACTGGCAGAATCCACTTTTGTGATCTCATTCTACTGTGCTGACACCAGTACTGGTGGTGCCATTTTGGAATCTTCCTCTAACCTGTTAGTGCCAGGGGCATGCTCTATCCAACTTCATGCTCATAGCCATCTCACACCACCAGGCCTCTTGGTGGGCCATGCCAGAGGTCTGCTTCCACCAGCACACCCACAGAAATTGCGTAAAGCATGGTCTCACAGTCAGCCAGACTGGTAGTCAACTCTGGATCCCAGAGCACCCACAGCACTCAGCCTTGCCAAAATAAAAAGTTCATGCAGCCTACATAGAAAATACCCCTGAAACATCTGACTCTGATGTCCAAGGGGCGTGTGCTGCTTGGCCCCAAAGAACTTTTCCTCTATAAGGCTAATTCTCCAAAATTTGGAGATGTAATAGACCTATCTAATACAAAGAAATGGACACAGAAAATTTGTCAAAATGAAGATATAGAGAAATATATTGCCAAAAAAGGTCTGTCTAGTCAAGACTATGGTTTTTCCAGTAGTCACGTATGGATGTGAGAGTTGGACTGTGAAGAAAGCTGAGTGCCGAAGAATTGATGCTTTTGAACTGTGGTGTTGGAGAAGACTCTTGAGAGTCCCTTGGACTGCAAGGAGATCCAACCAGTCCATTCTAAAGGAGATCAGTCCTGGGTGTTCTTTGGAAGGACTGATGTTGAAGCTGAAACTCTAATACTTTGGCCACCTCATGCAAAGTGTTGACTCATTGGAAAAGACCCTGATGCTGGGAGGGATTGGGGGCAGGAGGAGAAGGGGAGGCCAGAAGATGAGATAGCTGGATGGTATCACCGACTCGATGGACCTGAGTTTGGGTGAACTCTGGGAATTAGTGATGGACAGGGAAGCCTAGCGTGCTGTGATTCATGGGGTCGCAAAGAGTCAGACATGACTGAGCAACTGAACTGAACTGACCTGATTCCAAATAAAAGAATAAGACAAAAACCTTTGAAAAAAAAAAACAACTAAAAGAAACAAAGATAAGCAATTTTCCTGATAATGATTTCAAGGTAATCATAAAAATGTTCAGAGAACTTAGGAGAAGAATGGATGAACACTAGGATTTCAAGAAAGAGTTAGAAAACATACAAAGAATCAATCAGTGCCAAAGAATACAGTAACTAAAATGAAAGTACACTAGAGGAATTAAACAATAGATTAGATGATATAGGAGAATGGATTTGTAATCTAAAAGATAGAATAGTGGAAATCACCAAAGATGAATTTTTAAAAAAAGGAATAAAGAATTAAGATAAAAGAGGATAGTTTGAGACCTATGGTACAATACCATATGTACTAACATTTGTATTTAGGAGTCCCAGAGGGAAAGAGGAGAGAAAGGAGTGGGTAAATTATTTGAAAAAATATAGCTAAAATTTTTCCTGGCCTGGGGAAGAAAATAGACATCCTAGTCCAGAAAGGACAGAGACTCCCTAACAAGATGAACCAAAAAAAGTTCATGTAAAAACACATTAAAATTAAAATGTCAAAATTTAAAGAGATGAAGAGACTCTTGATAAGCAGAAAGAGAAAAACAATGAGTTACATACATGGGAGCATGCATAACACTGTCAGCTAACTTTTCAGCAGAAACTTTGCAGGCTAGGATGGAGTGGTATAATATATTCTAAGTGCTAAAAGAAAAAAAATCTGTAAACAAGAATACTCTTGTCTGATAAAGATATCATTCAGGCTTAAAGGGTAGGTAAAAAGCTTTGCAGACAAGCAAAAGCCAAAGGAGTTTATCACCACTAAGTCAGTCTTAAGGAAATATTAAATGACATCTCTAAGTGAAAAAGAAAATATCATAATCATAAGCAAGGAAATTATGAAAGAAAAAAAATTACCAGTAAAAGTAAACATATATTAAAGGTAATGGATCAACCACTTATAAAGTTAATAAGATTAAAATACAAAGGTAGCAAAATAATTTGCATCCATAATATGTAGTTAATGGACTCACAAAAAAAAAAAAATGTAAAATGTGATGCCAAAACTATAAAATTGTACAGGGAGTAAAAATGTAGGGGTTTTAAAATGTTTTTGAACTTAAGCAATCAAGTTAAAATATATAGCTATATACTTAGTTTATTATGTATGAACTTCATGGACATCACAAACTAAGAACAGATGCACAAAAAATAAAGATAAATGAATTTAACATATCATTAAAGGAATTCATCAAACTACAGTGGAAGAAATCAAAGAAGACAGAAACAGAACTGCAAAAGCAACTAGAAAACAGTTAACAAAATGGCAATAAATACATATCTGTCAATAGTTACTTTAAGCATAAAATGATTCAAACAAAAGAGATAGGATGGCTTGCAGGATTGAAAAAAAAAAACCAAAACAGCAATAGATCATATCCCTGGTGGCTCAGATGGTAAAGAATCCACCTGCAATGCAGGAGACCTGGGTTCAATCCCTGGGCTGGGAAGATCCCCTGGAGGAAGGCATGGCAACCCCCTGTAGTGTACGTGCCTGGAGGATCCCCGTGGACAGAGGAGCCTGGTGGGCTACAGTTCATGGTGTTGCAAAGAGTAAGATACAACTGAGTGACAAGGCACAGCATAGAGACTCAATTCAGATCTAAAGACACACACAGACTGAAAGTGAAGGAATGAAAAAAGATTCTCCATGCAAGTGGAAGTAAGAAAGTTGAAAATATGCTTTAAAACAAAGACGTAACAAGAGACAAAGGGCATTGAATAACCATAAAAGGATCAATCAAGAAGCAGGATATAAAACTTGTAAATACGACATGTGTGTGTGTTAGTTGCTCAGTTGTGTCTGACTCTTTGTGACCTCAGGGACTATAGCCCACCAGGCTCCTCTATCCATGGAATTCTCCATGCAAGAATACTGGAGTGGGTTGCCATTTCCTTCTCCAAAACACAACATGCTGCTGCTGCTGCTAAGTCGCTTCAGTCGTGTCCGACTCTGTGCGACCCCAGAGACAGCAGCCCACCAGGCTTCCCCGTCCCTGGGATTTTCCAGGCAAGAACACTGGAGTGGGTTGCCATTTCCTTCTCCAATGCATGAAAGTAAAAAATGAAAGTGAAGTCGCTCAGTCGTTCCTGACTCTTAGCCACCCCATGGACTGCAGCCTACCAGCCTCCTCTGTCCATGGATTTTCCAGGCAAGAGTACTGGAGTGGGGTGCAAAACACAACATAGAATACATAAATATATAAAGCATATATAGGCAGACGTTAAAAGAGAAATCAACAGCAATACAATGATACTAGGGGGCTTAAAAGAACCAATTGCATCAATGGATATATTGTCCAGACAGAAAATAAAAAAGAAATAGTAGCCTTAAATGACACATTAGTTCAGACAGACTTAAAAAATACCTATAAATCATTTCATCCCTAAACAACAGAATTACACTCTTCCAGTGAACACAGGATGATCTCCAAAATAGACCACATGCTAGGCCACAAAAAATTCTCAATCGGTTTTTAAAAGATTGAAATGATATCAATCATCTTTTCCAATCACAATAGTATAATATGAGAAATCAATTACAAGAAACGAAGTGGGGAAAAAACACAAATAGAGGCTAAACAATATGTTACTAAATAATCAATGGTTCAATGAAAAAATCAAAGAAGAAATCAGAAATTACCTGAGACAAATGAAAATAGAAACACAATATATAAAATCCAAAGGATGGAGCAAAAGCAGTAGTAAGAAGGAAGTTTATAACAAATGCAGGACTGCCTCAAACAACAAGAAATATCTCGAATAGTTTAACATTATATCTGAAAGGACTAGGAAAATAAGTACAAACAAAGCCCACAGTTAATAAAAAAAATAAATAAATAAATTAGTGTAATGTAGCACTCAGTCGTGCTCAACTGTTTGTAACCCCATCAACTATAGCCTACCAGGCTCCTCTATCCATGGAATTTTCCAGGCCAGAATACTGGAGCAGGTTGCCATTTCTTTCTCCATGGGATCTTCCCAACCCAGGTATCAAAACTGCATTTCTTGTGTCTCCCATATTGGCAGGTGGATTCTTTACCATTAGCCCCACCTGGGAAGACCAATAAAGATCAAAATGGAAATTAAAAAAAAATGGAGATTAAAAAGGCAAGACATAAGGTCAATGAAACTAAGAGCTTGTTCTTTGAAAAAAATAAAACTGATAAACCTTTAGCTAGACTCACCAAAATAAAAATAGAGAGAGCCCAAATAAACAAAATCTGAAATGATGATGAGTTGTAACTAATAGACGAGGGATGAAGAGGAAGCCAAAGAAGAGTGTGTGTTTTATCAACCAAATATCAGTGTGGGTAAGGGGAATTTACTTTTACTAGGGACCTATAGGAGACAGTGTAGAAGATATATCCAGAGTAGATTCAGTCATTTTTTAAAGGCTTCTACTAGATGTATTAATCTCGACTTCCAGCCTGCTGTGTTTATATATGAGTGTGTGTTTAGGGAGTGGGGTGTTGACCAGCTCTAAAGGTCAGAGAAAGACCCTCATGGAAAGGACAGAAATAGAACCAGGTGATTATGGGTGGAATACCAAGAGCTTTTGCCCTATTCTAATACCCAGATGATCAATTTTTAGATATATATCTTAAAAAATGCAAACGTGGACTAGAAGTCATGTGCAAGTATATTTATAGCAGCAGTATTTTAATAGCCCCAAACTGAGAAAAATCCAAATTTCCATAATAGTAGCATAGATACATAAATTGTATTATTTTATAATAGAATATAAACAAGGAGAATGAATGAACTACTGCCTTATACAACAATATGGATGAAATTTACAAACATCAATCACATTGAGGGGGAAATATCTAACAGAGAAGAATATATATGTATACATGTATATGAAGGCAAACTCAGGAAAAGTTCATTTGTGATACTAGAGCTCAAGATAACAGTTGTTGCCTTAAAGAGGGTGATGTGTGTAATGGTCAGAGACACCAGGACACCATTTCGCAGTGTGTGGAAAGTTCTTTTGCTTAATGAGGGTAGTGATTATGTGAATTTCCAATCTTCATAAAAATTCAGTGAATTTTCCATTTACTATTTGTGGTCTTTCAGTATGTATGTTAGCCTCCAATAAAAAGTTTACCTCAACAAATATAAATCTTAACCCGAGAACTAATGGCAACATTGATTTCACATTTCTTCAGAGAGATTATAACTCCTTTCAGAAAGTTAATGCTGGGGACTTTAATTCCATTTTTCAGCAGTTCTGTTGCAGGGTGCTAGAGGATTCAGCACCTCTGTCTGTGATTAGAGGAGAATACTCTGGAGAAATGACTAGGACATGCCAAATGTTAAATCTTCATTATCATATGTTCTCTTTTACAAGTTCCTAGCTTCAAGTCTATTTTTATATTTCCGTTAACAGTTCCATAGTTCTGAGCAATTGGCTGGTTTTTGTGAAATCCATCTCATTATGAGACCAAAAGAAAATGTCTTTATTTCTTCTGATCAGTTCAGTTTTTAGGAATCCTTTGTGCACCCATCCCACTCCCCGACCCACCACACACACACGCACACACACGCACACACACGCACACACACACTTTTTAAACATATTAAACCTTTCTCCAAATACTGATGTCTAGCCAACTATGGCTGCACTTCTCTCCATTTTTATAGAAACATAATATATGTTTTGTCCACTATCTTATAAATGGATATGTCCTTCATTATCCTTCTTACAGCAACCCTAGACAGGATAAGCAGACTCATCTGGGTGCAAATAAAAATGGAGACAGAGCTTAAGTATTTTTAGAAATGTAGTCAAAGCCAATAGGAGCTGCTTTAGAAATGCAAATGAGAACTGCATTGCCAGAAGGCAGATGTTGTAAGAAAAAAAGTATGGGTATGTAGCATGTTACCCTACCAGAGGTCACATTTGTGATTTTTCTCTTTTCTGAGAGAGGGGTAGTGGAAAATCTTTTTAGATTAGTGAAAGTGTCCTTTCATCACACTCTATAAGTCTTTGAGTTTTTAAAGAGTTTCATAGTAGGTACATATATAATTGCCAGTCATCCTATGGTCAAGTACAGATTTCCACATTCCTTCCATAACAAAATGGGCTTCCCTGGTGGCTCAGCTGGTAAAGAATCCACCTGCAATGTGGGAGACCTGGGTTCGGCCCCTGTTTTGGGAAGATCCCCTGAAGGGAATGGCTACCTATTCCAATATTCTGGCCTGAAGAATTCAATGGATTGTATAGTCCATGGGGGAGAAGGCAATGGCACCCCACTCCAGTACTCTCGCCTGGAAAATCCCATGGATGGAGGACCCTGGTAGGCTGCAGTCCATGGGGTCGCTTAGAGTCAGACACGACTGAGCGACTTCACTTTCACTTTTCACTTTCATGCATTGGAGAAGGAAATGGCAACCCACTCCAGTATTCTTGTCTGGAGAATCCCAGGGACAGTGGAGCCTGTTGGGCTGCCGTCTATGGGGTCACACAGAGTCAGACATGACTGAAGCGACTTAGCAGCAGCAGCAGCAGCATAGTCCATGGGGATAGCAAAAAGTTGGACACAACTGAGTGACTTTCACTTCACTCCATAACAGAATACAATAAAGATTAGCAAGAGTATACAAATAAAAAGGGAGTAAGCAAAGTAAGATCAACCCATTGATGAGAGAAGATCAGTCAGAATAAATAGTTTGTGTGTACAGTGATAGAAAAACCAGAGCTGCTGGTCTACAAGAATTCTTTGTCTTTAGCTGCTATGAAGAAAATCAAGCACTGAAAATAATGGATAGTCAGCAAGGAAGTCAATATGAAACTGCTTGTTATTTAATCCTGCACAGAGCTACTCAAAGGTCATGAATGTCTGTGAAATTAATGTAGCTTTGTGGTTTGTATTCCAGTATAAGCTAATGATTGACATTGTTAAACATGAAATCATCTTGTTTGTTCTAAATGCTGGGAATTGAGATTAAAGTGAGAAAGTAACTTTCATTGGAAAGACTTGGAAAAATAAGAGGGAGAGGTGGGGAGAAAATTGACTTCAGGGAGTGACTTTTCATGGAGATTGGTTGGATTTTTCCATTTATGATTTTATCTATTGGGGGATATTTAAATGTGCAACACTATCTCTTCTTTTATTCTTATGCAGGCTCACTTTAAATTTTTCTTTTAAAAGAAAAGGGAGAGGTAAAATGGGAGCTTTGCAAAAGAGATGAGATGTGGACATTTCCAAAAAAAAAAAAAAAAAAATGCCTAAGGTTAAAGTAATTTGTGGTAGTGTTAGGGGAAGCGCACTGATTGAAACTGCCCACCCTGGCCAGGCACCATAGTAACCATTTGCATGAGTTGTTTTATGACAGGAGATCCTGATAAGGAACACGGAACTAATAAGCCACCACCAACTGGAAGAGTTCAGGAAAGGTCGAAAAGAGACACCAAATGTCCGTCCACTTCCCAGAATCCCTCTAGTTAGCATCCATCTTGGCTGAGCGATGCGTGCACCACCAGGAAAGACTCTGAATTAGAATGATTGGCCAAAGAGCACCTGGAAACTAATCCCATCACCATAAAACCCGAGACTGCGAGCCATTACCCTACTGCTCTCCACCTGGGTGCCCTTTCCCAATAAAATGTCTTGCTTTGTCAGCACTTGTGTCTCCTCGGACAATTCATTTCCGAGTGTTAGACAAGAGCCCAGTTTCGGGCCCTGGGAGGGGCCCCCCTTCCTGAAACAGTAGTGGTCCAATAAAAGGTAACTTTTAGTTCCTCCCCTGGGCAATGCTGGGTGTTCCCATCTGTCAACTGAGAAAAACCAGAAAACAAAAATACACAGCATAGAAGTTGAAAGTTATATTTTTGGAAGACCCTACTTAGGACTAAACCTGGAAGACAGCCCCTCATATAGTTCTGAGGAATTGTTCCAAAGGGGTAAGACAAGAGCCAGATTACATAGGAGTTTATGCTGAAAAAAAAAACCACGTAAGATGAATCTCAGTTGATTACTGTTAATCACAGAAAAACTGGACACTCAAGTTAATAACTTGAATACTTTTCTATATATGGAAAATACAAGAGTCTGGGCTCATTGAAATTGTTGCTTTGACATGCATCTTAACAATCTGGGGCCATGAATCCTGTTCTTCTCAATTCTAAATTCACCTCAGGGTGCACCTTTGGGGATGGGATGGCTTGATGCTGGACAAAATTTGTTGTTTGCTAGAATGGCAGGCAACATTCTTTGCTCACACATCTCAGGTGGTGGAAATAAGAAACCAAGACAACCATAAGGGCTCCTCCTCTCAGTTTGATTAAATTTTAAATGGGTTTCTTCCTGACTCTAGGCCCCCAACTCCCTGTTCTTAGAGCAGTTACTTTAGAAACTTAGAAATGTAAATTCTCTCTTTGCTCCTTTGAGATGTAAATCTTCTACCAACTTAGAATGTCAATGTCGTTTTCAAGGGCCTGGGAGCCATCCCTTTGAAATGTAATTATTAAGAAAGATAGCACCCCTATTTTCCAGTCTCTGTGAGAGGGTTGGAGCCTAACTTTGATAAGTGCCAATTAGCAAGTATAGCTGGCTTAATCACATAGACCAACCTCCCTCTAATATCCTCCAGCACTTTTCCACAAGCTCATCTCAATGCTTAAAAATTGGATTTGACTTCAGTCTCCTTTCCCTATTGCAATAGTCTTCCTTGCCTTTTTAAATGGTCAGGTGCAGTTTGTCTTTTACAGAACCTTAGCAGCCACTGCTGTTAGAATGAGCGCATCTACAGAAAGCAGCGATTTTGCAAATTCTGCAGTTGCCGTGCACGCTGGTATTGGAGATCTCCTCCCCCACAATGTTTGTACAATGCAGGCAAGGGCAACATGCAATAGTTAGCAACTCCTAGAGCTTCAGAGTGGGAATTCCCTAAAGTTTTGGCCAGAGATCTGTCTAGAATTTATACCGCTGACTTCAGAAAAATGTACTAAAGAAAGGAGCAACTGTCTATAACTGAAGTAGGTCGAGAGCAAATTTGGCAAAGGCTTTTTGATTCAATAAATGAAGCCAATTTCAAGAGTTGATTCCTTCTAGAAATTCAAATATCTCCCCTACTACTTGCATCAGTATTAATAGCCCATGTTCTAATCGCTTCTTTCATGTACATGGAAAGAAGCTGGTCTTCAGTCTTACTTGGTCTTCCCATATAACTCAGAGTCCAGTCTTAATCTTTCTCTTTTTTTCACACTAAGAATCCTCAGAAACACTTTTCCATCTATCAAAGAAATTAAAAAAAAAAAAAAAAAAAGAGCACAAAGAAGGTGTCTATTTCACAGTATCTTGGAAATGCTCTACAGGTAATGAATATTTATTGAATAAATGAATGAATTCCACATTTGAATATTCTCAAATTGGTTTTATCCTTTATTATTGGCTAACATAATTGTCAATTCCTTAAATTTTCAATTGCTAAAAGCATTTCACTTTAAAAAATGTACTTGTTGGGTTTTAAATAAGCTGTTATTGCATATTCAAATAGGAGGTTGTCTTTTCAGTAGAGGGTAGGAATCTGTTCCATCTCACTTATTTTCTACTCTTCCTTCCACATCTTATTTAAAAACCACACTGAGAAGAAAGGTCTTTTAAGATTGGTGATGCAACTTTCATCTATAAAAGAGAAAGTTAATGGGCTCATAAGAGATGAGTCTAACTCTATCACCAATGAGCCTGTAACAACAACAGAAGCATTTAAAAGACTGTTGACTATCTAGTTGTTTTTTCTCTCTGATCATTGAGAATGCTATTATTATGTACAAATACATATATATATCACACAAAAATTTTCACACTCTCAAGGTATGCTGTATTGTATTTTTGTAGCAGTTGGATTGTGTTGGCTGGAATATCAGAAAACTCCACTACATTGATTAAATAATAGCAGTATTTTTCACTCATATAGAGATAGATAATCTAGTGTTACTGCAGTAGCTCAATGATCTCATCAAAAAGTCAGACTCTTTCAATCTGCCTTCTCTGCCTTTCTTGGTATGCAGACCTCTGCCCTCTTACCTCTTCCTGGTGACTGAAGAGCTACTTCTCTTGGCAATATAGGCAGGAAGAAAGAGAAAGGGAAATGAGAGAGGTGCAGGCCAGTCATATATATCCATTTTAATAAATTAGAAAAACCTGTCCTGGATGCCCCACCCAGAGCCTCCCACTGACCATCATTGCCCATTCCTACAACAGTCAAAGGCAAAGTATTAGGGGAGCAACAATCCTGGATTAAAGCATCATGGTTTGTTCCCTGGGGCAGTGATGGAGTCCTACCATCCTGAGATCAAAAGATCTTGGTAACCATCTGAATAAACCTGGATTTTGTTAGAAGAGAAAAATGAGAATGAGGAAGTTTGGATCTTGTTTAAGCAGTAGATACTGTATATTATGACTTTTCTTTTAAAAACCAACATCAACTGGGAACTCACTTTGTATAAGGTATTATTAACTCTACCTGAATTAATTTGTCTAATGTGCAAAACAACTCTATGAAATAGATACTTGTATCATTTCCACTTTACATATGAGGAAAATGAGCTGTAAAAGCTCCAGTAATTTGTCCAAGGTTTTACACCTAGGAAAGAACAGAGCCTGGACTTGAACTCTAGCACTTCAGCTTAGTGCCCACCAGTTTTCCATGTCAACTAGTCTTACTCTAAATTTATTTGTGGCTTAATAAAACATGTATAAAGTCTAGGCTAATTTTGTGTTACATGATTTTATTGAGGACTATTTAGGGCTTCCCTGGTGGCTCAGTAGTAAAGTATCCGCCTGCCAATGCAGGGGACACAATTTCGATCTCTGGTCCAGGAAGATCCCACATGCCATGGGACAACTAAGCCCCAGCACCACAACCTTTGAGTCTGTACTCTAGAGCCCATGAGCCACAACTACTGAAATCCATGCACCCTAGAGGCTGTGTTCTGCAACAAGAGAAGCCACTGCAATGAAAAGCCTGCACACCACTACTAAGAGTAGCCCCATTCCACTCAACTAGAGAAGCCCACATGCAGAAATGAAGACCCAGCACAACCAAAAATAAATAACTAAATCTTAAAAAAAAAAAAAAGAGTGCTATTTATAACAGAGAATCCAGCATCTTGCCAATATAATTTTGATTTCTGTAGCACCTGATGGAAATTTTAAAACATCATTATGTATGAAGTGTTCCTTCTTGTTAGTTTCAAGTGTTGAAAAATCCCAGATCTAACATACATCTCTTGGCTAAATTGAATTCTACAAATATTTATGGACTGCCCACAAAGAAACCATAAATTTGGAGCTTGATGATACAAATACTTTGGTCAGAGAGAGAGGCTCATAAACACATAATTACAATTATGACATGATAAATGTTATCAGAAAGAAATGTACAGTTACACTAAGGTCAACAGATTTGCCTAAGGCCACATGTGGGAGTCAGGGAATGCTATAAGAGGAGGTAATTGAATTGAGTTTTGAAGGAACAAATGTATGAAACCCACTGGAATCAGTAAAGATGATCAAGTTTTATAGAAGCAGAATCTTAAAAAAAAATGAAAGCTGTAGTAGGTTTAGATACCTTTTAAAGCATGGGCATATTCAGTTCACAATCAAAGAAAATTGATGTAAATGTCATGATGTACAATGAATCTTTTGATTTGCAGGAAAATTATCCAAACATGAATCACTATCAGCATCAGAACTTCAGTGCTAAAAGCTACTCCCCTAGAGTTTTAACATTCCAAGCTTTGAATGCAAAATGTATATATAGTTGGATGATCAAATTTTATTTAGCTTGAGAAAAGAGTTGGAGAATAAATGCATTATAAGCTCATGCAAATATAATTGATTTTAGAAATACGTTAAATTTTGGAAACACCAATATTTTATGTGATCTTCAAAAATTAGTGCAATGGACAGATAGATATGTGAGAAAGCATATATAACAAACTGTCAGTTGTGCAAGTACATGATGGGATTACGAATGTTCATTATATAATTCTTTCAAATATTCCTCATGTTTGAAAAGTGTCATAATGAAATCTTGAAAAGATAAAGCAGTGCAATATGTTTCCTCAGGAAAGCTGTGGGTTACCAGGATACATAATTTGGCTATATAGCCCTTGCATTGAGGCAAAGCTAAATGTTTTTCTGGCTCTAGGACTGTAGATCAAGCCACTTGGCTCAGGTTTAAATTAATCAGACAATCCAATCTCTTAGCCATAGTTATTGGCTATGCAGTAAAGGACATGCATACAAAGATGGACTATCAAAATTTGAGTGAAGTTTGTTGAAGTCCTCTGAGGAAGGAGGCTTCCTCAATCTTTTGAGAAACTTCTGGACCCATCTGTCTCTCTTGGGTGGTGAAAGAAGTCCTGCTTAGAAGAATTGTTGAATGTCATTTTTTAGTGACCAGGGTAAAGTTGGCAGAAGAGTAGGTTCTTAGAGCTGCTGAATCAAATCTTCTCTGTATGTTTTCTTTCCAGTTAAACATACATATAAATCCCTCTTTAATTTATTCCAGTGTACATTCTGTTGAATGCGTATAGTTACAGATTTCACATGTAAACACAGTGCTTGAAATAAGGAGACAGAATAATGATGTTCACATTTTACAAGGATGTAGACGTGTGTGCATATATGTGTATATTCTAATGTGTTCAAATGCATAAGTCTTCAACTGTAAGAAATATCCATACAGAAAATGGGTAACTCCGAGTATATATCATAAGTTAATTTGATTATCAATGATCACTTTTTAAGCTTAGAGCATTATATTTAGGCCTAGTTTTTTGGATATTTCTAGAATTATCTTTCTGATGGTTCTTGCTTTATTGAAAACAAAATAGGTAGTATCCATTTATTGCAGAAAACTACTGAAATTTTTCCTGGTCACACAAAACCACGCGTTCACACATGTTCACACATTTATATGTACACACTCATACATACATACACATATGTTTGTGTGTGTGTGTGTATTACTATACTTGGGTTTCTATATAGAACACCATAGACTGGGTGGCTGAAATAGCAGACATTCATTTTCTCACAGTTCTGGAGACTGAAAGGCCACAATTAGGTGTCAGGAAACTTGGTTTCTGGTGAGACCTCTCTCTCTGATTTGCAGATGGCTGCCTCCACATTGTGTTTTCAGATGTCCCTTCCTCTGTGTGTGAGGAGAAAGAGCTCTCTGGTGTCTCCTCCTCTAAGGATACCAGTCCTTGTGGGATTAGGGTCCCACCCTTTTAACATCATTTGGCCTTAATTGCCTCTTAAAGGTCTTACTTCCAAATACAGTCACATAGACTGTTCGGACTTTGACATATGAATTTCGGGGAAAACAATTCATACACTATACACACATACATGCACATAAACATTTATATTTCCATCATCAACCATGGTAAATGTGTGACTTTTGAACTGAAACATTATAAGAGATGAGTGAACCTAGTGTTATTACTCCGCCACGTGCCCACTTCCTCTATCCTCCACGCTCCAAATGGCTACCAGAGAAATAGCTCAGAAACAGTAATGAATAAGGTTGCCTGATTTAGCTAGAAAAAAAATAGAAGATGCCAATTGTATTTTAATTTTAGACAAACAAGTATTGCATAAACCATATTAAAAGACTATCGCTCATCTGAAAATCAAACTTAACAGGGAGTCCTGTGTATTAAAGGGATAGAAGTTTTTTTTTTCATCATTGTTCTTGATGGAAGGACTGTAGCATTACTTTTACACTCAAAAAAGAAGTGCAGTTTTTGATTCTGCTCAATTCTTCAAGTCTTACATCCTGACCAATTCTGGGGGAACCTCTTGCTGACTATATGGTATTACATTCCTATTTGATATTTAATTTCAGGAATGTCAAATGATGTTCTTGGTATGGTGTCAAATGGGTGGCTGAGTGACAGGATGCAAACACCGTACAAGATAAGACACAGGTTCTAGTTTTAATAAGCATATACTTCTGCAAACATCTTGAGAGCAATACGTGTTTAGTAGAGACCTCCATTAGTGCTCAACAACTATTTAACTGGCAGTTGATGTCTTTGTACTGTTGATTTTCAATAAAGATTGTGATGTAGTTGATTGTATCCCCCAAAAATCCATGTCAAGGTCCCAGTCCTTGGTGTCTCAGAATGTGGCCTCACTTGGAAATAGCATATTTGCAGATACAATTAGTTGAGATGAGATCATACTCGACTATGAGGGTCCCCTACTCCAATGTGACTGGTGTCCTTATAAAAAGATTGCCATGCAGAGACAGACATACACTGGGAAAGCACCATGTAACAACCAAGGCAAAGATTGGAGTTATGCAGCTGCAAGCCAAGAGCATCAAAAATTGCTGGTAAACCCCCAGATACTGGGAATATACATGGAAGTGTCTCTTTATATGTCTGAGGGAGCACGACCATGCTATAACCTTGAGTTTGGACTTCTGGCCTCCAGAATTATAAAGCCATACGTTTCTGTTATTTTCAACAGATTGTTACAATCACTTGTCATCAGAATAGCAGCATACCCAAGGTTTAAGATCTATCTTGGAGCCTACTTCCATATGTTGGGAGAGAATCATCAATTGGGAGAAAAAGTCTAACCCTATAGAAAAGAGGACACTTTAACTATGGACAACTTAGAACTTCTTTTTCTTTCTTTTTTAAGGAAAAAAAGCAATTTAGAGAAGAAAAATTTTTTTCATTTTCTTTATAGTACTCCTTATTTCATTTTACTGCAACAATCTCAATGAGAAGTGCAAAAGGCTTTTTATTGTCATATCAGATTTACATGGTAAAATTTAATGTACTTCTTGTCAGCTTTAAACACTGGAAATATGAATAAAATGTCAAATTATATTTGACTTCGAACCCAAGTGGTTATAAAAATGCAATACAAATTTACAATCATTTAGTCTTCCCTTTTTCCCACAATAAAACACCCCGTTTTATTCTTTATGGGAAACTAAACTTATTTTGCTCAAAGCTGGTAATTTATTAGAGCTTACATCAGATCTAAAGTGTGTTTCTCTTAGAAATCAATGGCAGGCCTGGAAGTAGGACCAAACTTTTTAATTATGGCTTTGAAGTAATGTAATTGTGGTTTTTAATGTGTCGTACATCTGCTTGAAGGGTTATATGAGTTTGTTCAAAGTTCTGGAAGCAATAAACTTAATTTTTTGGACGGTGAGCTAGCAAAGGGATACCAGTGATGCTAATTGGAGTGTACAGGATAATATCTCTTAATGCATTTTGTGATCTATCTCACACAAGGAACATCTTGCCCAGAGTGTCAGCAGGATCCGCATCAAAGGAATTCGGTCGGCTTTCTGTTCCATCATTTCCTCCTTTTTCCAGGTTCCTGGCTTTGAAACAACTCACCCTCCCTTCAGTGAGAGATTCAGTGACATGCAGCTGATTAATGTTATTGAGGATTTGAGGCCAAGCCTGTTTAATAGATTTGGGTATGAAGGCAAGGGCTATGTCAGTGATAGGGAAGTGTAGTCATTGCTTTCAAACCAGCCCAGCTAATTACTGGAAGTTAATTGTAGGACAGGAAATTCAACAGAAGTTGGAGAAAGCTAGAGAGAGCAAAGAAGGAGAAACCCTTCTTTGAGTTTCTGTTCTGGCACTTTTTATTGGATTTCCCCCTAAAAAACATTTATTTCCTAGTTCAAGATACTTAGATCTCTGGATCATAAATTTCTCAGAATTAAAATCAAACTTGAGCCTGTTTCTTTCCCATACTTTCTTCCCCTGTACACATATATGTGTCTCTTTCCTTTATTTCAATTTTATAATTATGTGCCATCATGTACATCCCTCTAAAGTCTGTTCAGTTCAGTTCAGCCGTTCAGTCGGTTATAGCAAGATTATTGCGACCCCATGGACTGCAGCATGCCAGACCTCCTTGTCTATCACCAAAGCTAAAGTCTGTTAGCTTTCTCTAAAAAACTCTCTCTTATCTTTGTGCTTCACAAAGTTAAGGTGTACTTTGTGTATAACTTAGGTTGGTCTGTATTAAAGTAAACATAAAAATTAAAAAACTTAAAAAATTTGTAAAATTGTTCCTCTGGTTGTGGTGCTCGATTGGAATCAGCTCTTTGACTTTCTGCAAACTTCTGTTTCCTTGTTTGTTTCTCTGCCTCTTGCATTTCTCCCCAGTGATGGCTCCACTGTCCTCGGCCATCTGAGCCCACTCTTCCACGTTCTTTCCTTCAATCAATGGCTTGACTTCAAGTTGCATGAAGAAAAGAGAAACTATCAAAAGACAGCTTCCCCCTACCACTTATGCTTAGAAATTGTATTCTGGTAAGCATCGTTTTTCAGATGAGGGAGACCTAGTCTTTGATTATCCTTTTTCTCATGTTTTTAATTTCTTCCTTTAAATGACTCATCAGCACTTTTATTTTTGTACCCAGCACATAAAGATTTTGGTGGTGGGAAGAATTATGCCTTCCCCAATATCTGTATCTTAATTCTTGAAACTTGTGAATATATTAGGTTATATGGCCATGAGTTTACCTAGCAGATGGAATTAAAGTTACTAATTAGCCTACTTTGAAATGGGGAGATTATCCTGGATTATCCAGCAGGCCCAGTACAATCACAAGGGTCATCGAAAAAGGACGCAGAAGGCAGAAGGGGTCAGGGTGATATACTGTGAAAATGACTCAATAAGCGTTTGCTAGCTTTGAAGATGAAGGGAAGGGACTCTGAGCCAAGGGATATGGGCAACCTCTAGAAACAGGAAAGATAAAGAACAGATCATACCCAGAATCTACAAGAAGGAAAGCAGCCCTGTGTTCATCTTAATTTTGGCCTGATGAGACCCAAGTCAGATACCTTACATACAGAAGCTAATACCTTAAGATGTACTAGTTTGTTAGTTTATGACATTAATTAGTTGATTAAGTTTGTGGTCATTTTTCATGGCTGCAAACAGAAATCACCTATCAAACCAATAAGACCAACTAAATGAAATAAACAAACTCAAATACAGCCAAATGAATGAATGTTCCCAAATACCAGGTATTGTTTACTCTCCCCCACCTCAGTCTCTCCCTCAGTTGTCTCTTAATCTCAACCTTTCTCTTTCCTTCTCCTTTTATAATTAAATTGCTCAAAACAACTGTATGAACATACCCACCCTGTCTTCTCCCTCTCATGCCTGTCTTCTACCTGTTCTAAACATGACTTCTGCCCTCACTATGGCACAGAGTCAACCATTGCTAAAATTGCCAATGACACCCAAGTTACCAAGTTCAGGAGACCTTTATTCCTCATCACCATTTAATGCCTTTGCTTCAAATCCCATATTGAAATAGTGCTTTTTCTCAACTTCCATGACACCAAAAACTTTAGATTTTCATTCTCTTCTTGAACTTTCTCCATGCCTTTTCTTGCTTTCCTCACCTCATCTGATTTGTGTGTATGTGGCAATACCTGTATGCTCAAACCTAAACCTTTATCTTGAGCCCATCATAAAACAGATACCACCGTAGCTAACTTGGTCAAAGAAAACTTGGTATATTGACTTGATTACACAGATGATAAATAAAAACAGAGGAGCCAAATGGAGGAGGTCAAGGCAACCCAGAAACTAGTAACAGTGAGAAGCTGCAGTCATTCTTCCAAGATCCTAATGCATAAAACACACTGCCTGCCTTCTACCTAGTCTTTATATTTTCCCTGAAAATAATTTTTAAATGTGACAAATTTTCTGGATTCTCACAATCATTATTCTGGTACAAACCACCATCATCTGTTATGGAACCACAGAAATGCATCACATTTTTCTATTCTTTTGCCAAAGAACTACTTTCTAAATGCAAACCTGATAGGTGTACCCTGTTTCCAAATTATAAATTATATTTATATGTAGGCTACAAGAAAAACAAAAATCTTAACCTAAAAGGTACTGGTATGATCTGGTGTAATTCCCTACTTGGCTCTCAAACTACTATTCATCCATCATAACTGACTTTCTCCAAGGAATCTTCTTTTTCTTGCCAGCTCCTCATTTTTCTTTCCCTGGAATGATGTTCTCATTGCTTCTGTTGCCTCACTCATTCTCTCCTTGGAGTGAAAGATGTGTTTATCTGATTGGTAAATTTGAGAGAAAAAGCTGGACTTGTGTAGTGTGACTCAACCATTCTTTCTGCCTTTATCTTTTGGGATTTACCCGTTAGTAGAGGCCACAGACCCGTTTTGCTCCATCCACCGAAACACTGAGCTGTAACCATAGTACTGAGGCCTGTAGGTTTAGGATTTTTCTAGTATTTAACATGACTTAATTTTTGTTTTTTCATTTTTCCAACTCTTAACCTCCCTCAATTGCACTTACTCTCAGACACAGAAGGGAGAGGTTTTTATCTAGGGTGCCCACTAAAGGCACAATGTCCAGTTTAGTTACACCTCTCTTTCCCAAGGGTCTCTGTAGAACCCTTCTCTCCCCCTCTCCCTCTGCTGGTGCATTTGTCACAATGGCCATCTTTCATTATCTGAGTGTCATCTGTGAATGGTCTCTTGGCCTGCAAAAAGCTGTACTCTGTGAAGCAGAAGCTATATCTTTATCACTATTGTATTTCTAGTGCCTATCATGGAGCCTGACAGAGAATGAGCAGTCTGAAATGATCGTTGATAGAATCCATGGAAAAGCTTAGTCCTTTATACAAGAATGGCCAGGGAGGTGTCAGAAGGCAGCTGCTACAGGCAGGCAGTATCCCAAGAGGAACCCTGATGCTTTAAGGCACAGAATAAAATTCATTTCCCAGCCTTTTACAGAAAAAGAATATATATAAAGACATTATTTTCTAAGAAAGGTTTTGTGAATTTTATTTGTAATATGACAGCAAACTCTTTCAAGTGTATGAGAACAGAAAAAAAAAAAAGCCAACAAAAGCTGAGTGAGTGAAGTATCTCAGACTGAAAGTGTGATTTCTGGGCTTTAGTCTGGATTTTCTTTTACTGTATATCTCAGTATTTGATTTACCACTTGTGATATTTAGGATAGATATATTCGATCAATGAGCATTTTTAACTATCTCCGATATATAGTAAACTTTTAATTTTAGAGTCCTCATGGAGTTAGTTTATGGGCTTCCCTGAAGGTGGCTTAGATGGTTAAGAATCTGCCTATAGTGTGGGAGACCTGGGTTCAATCCCTGGGTTAGGAAGATCCCCTGGCGAAGGAAATGGCTACCCACTCCAATATTTTTGCCTGGAAAATTCCATAGACAGAGGAGCCTGGTGGGCTACAGTCCATGTGGTCTCAAAGAGTCGGACACGACTGGGCAACTAACACTTTCACATGGAGTTTATGATCATAGCACGTACCTAATAGCAGGCAGTATGCTTTAAATGTTCTGGGCTTTGTTGTTGTAAATGTTTATTTCTTTTATAAATTACTCTGGCTGGGCTTTCCTAGAGTTTTCTAGCATCTATTTTTAAGGTTTAGTGTATGCTTTTAGCCACCTAAAACACTAGGGGCAACATACAAGAAAAATGAGTTCCTCCTTTGGGGACTCTAGCAATTCTATTAGAACTTGCCAATTCTCATGGGGGAATTCTTCACTGGAAAATAGCTCATACATCAGTATTATAATACAGTGAGACTGGGCTCAAGTCACAGTTCTGCTCCTCAATTGCTATTTGACCTTGGTTAAGCCTCTCAAACTTTTCAGGCTCAGTTTTCATAACTTTAAGTGAAGGAAATAAAAATGACATGGAGTATTTTTCTGACTTTTTTCCTTAAATAATTTTTTAAAAATTTTGCAATAATTTTAGATTTATAGAAAAATTATAAAGAAAGTATGGAGTCCTATATATTTGTACAGATGGTTCCCCTGTTATTAACATCTTATATTACTATGGTACATTTGTCACAATAAGTTGGTTAATTACAATTATTAATTACTGTTATGCATTATGTGCATTATGCATACATACATACACTGCTGCTAAGTCGCTTCAGTCGTGTCCGACTCTGTGCGACCACATAGATGGCAGCCCACCAGGCTTCTCCGTCGATGGGATTCTCCAGGCAAGAACACTGGAGTGGGTTGCCATTTCCTTCTCCAATGCATGAAAGTGGAAAGTGAAAGTGAAATCGCTCAGTCGTGTCTGACTCTTAGCGACCCCATGGACTGCAGCCCACCAGGCTCCTCCATGCATGGGATTTTCTGGGCAACAGTACTGGAGTGGGGTGCCATTCATACATTACTAGTAACTAAAACCTATACTTCATTAGTAGTTTCTTAGTTTCTACCTAAAACTCCATTTCTGATCCAGGATCCTGTCCAGGATACAGCATTACCTTTAGTCATCAAATAGTTCCTCTTGACCGTAATATTTTCACAAATTTTTCATGTGTTTTCTGTTTTTTGTTGTTGTTGTTGTTACTGTTTTTAGGGATTATGGTGAATACTATTGTCTTCCTGCTATCTGTTCTCTCCTTCCTTTCAAAAGGTGGTAGTTTAGAGTAAGGGCCCTTTGTTCTGCGTCTTCCTCATTTATGAGGTGGGGATAATAGTAGCAACCTCCCAGGATTGTTAAGAGTATTCAGTTCAGTTCGGTCACTCAGTGATGTCCTACTCTTTGTGACCCCATGAACCACAGCACGCCAGGCCTCCCTGTCCATCACCAACTCTCGGAGTTCACCCAAACTCATGTCCATTGAGTTGGTGATGTAATCCAACTATCTCATCTTCTGTCGTCCCCTTCACCTTCTGCCTTCAATCTTTCCCAAATTTCAGGGTCTTTTCCAATGAGTCAGCTCTTCGCATCAGGTGGCCAAAATATTGGAGTTTCAGCTTCAACATCAGTCCTTCCAGTGACCACCCAGGACTGATTTCCTTTAGGATGAACTGGTTATATCTCCTTACAGTCCAAGGGACTCTCAAGAGTCTTCAACACCACAGTTCAAAAGCATCAATTCTTCTGCACTCAGCTTTCTTTATAGCCCAACTCTCACATCCATACATGACTACTGGAAAAACCATAGCCTTGACTAGATGGACCTTTGTTGACAAAGTAATGTCTCTGCTTTTGAATATGCTATCTAGGTTGGTCATAACTTTCCTTCCAAGGAGTAAGCGTCTTTTAATTTCATGGCTGCAATCACCATCTGTAGTGATTTTGGAGCCCCAAAAAATAAAGTCAGCCACTGTTTCCACTGCCCTATCTATTTCCCATGAAGTGATGGGACCGGATGCATGATCTTCGTTTTCTGAATGTTGAGCTTTAAGCCAGCTTTTTCACTCTCCTCTTTCATATTCTTCAAGAGGCTCTTTAGTTTTTCTTCACTTTCTGCCATAAGGGTGGTGTCATCTGCATATCTGAGGTTATTGATATTTCTCCTGGCAATCTTGACTCCAGCTTGTGTTTCATCCAGCCCAGCATTTCTCATAATGTACTCTGCATAGAAGTTAAATAAGCAGGGTGACAATATACAGCCTTGAGGAACTCCTTTTCCTATTTGGAACCAGTCTGTTGTTCCGTGTCCAGTTCTAACTGTTGCTTCCTGACCTGCATACATGTTTCTCAAAAGGCAGGTCAGGTGTCCTGGTATTCCCATCTCATTCAGAATTTTCCACAGTTTATTGTGATCCACACAGTCAAAGGCTTTGGCATAGTCAATAAAGCAGAAATAGATGTTTTTCTGGAACTCTTTTGCTTTTTCCATGATCCAATGAATGTTGGCAATTTGATCTCTGGTTCCTCTGCCTTTTCTAAAACCAGCTTGAACATCTGGAAGTTCACTATTAATCAAGGTCATAGTTCTAAAGCACCGCAGCAGTGCCTGGAACACAGTCAGGAGTCCATTGTGAAGAATGGGATGATGGAGGGATAAATACCTTTCCAATCTGTACTCAGGTGCAGTTGTGTGAAAAGGGAATTGGTGAATCAAATATGTCAAACAAAAGTCACTCTAGTGGATACCAGTCTCACAAACTTGAAATCAAGGTGTCACTCAGAGCTATGATACTTGTATAAGATCCTTGTCCAAGCCTGTTACTTATTAGCAGAATAATTTTTTTTATTGTTGTAGGAGCTGAGCCCTCACCAGGGACATCCACTGTCCCCTAGAATGTGAACCTTTTCACAACAGGGCAACTCACTCCTTCAAAATGAGCAAATGAATTTCTGATCCTTAAATTTCCCCCTTCAGGAAGAGCCCAGGTCTTTTGAAGTATTCACCTGATTAGGCCAGGCCCACTTGGAATAATGACCTCTGATAAACTCAAAATCAATTGATTTGAGACCCTAATATCATTTGAAAAATCCCTTTACTATTGCCATACAATGTAACTTAGTCATAGGAGTGAATCTCATCCTTTCTGTTCTGCTTGCCCTTGAAGGGCAGAGACTATACATGGCAAATATATCAGGGAACAAGCGTCACTCAGTCCATCTTAGAATTCTGCCTACTGCAGTGTGCTCTTCAGCCCTTGGACAGCATCACTGCAGGTTGAATAGAGATCCATCTGGCTCTGGCTGTAATGTTAAAGACTTACTGGGCAGTGCGTCAAGCAGGAATAAAAGTTGGAAGGATAATGCCATAGTGAAAGATGATGATGGCTGACAAAGGTGGTGGCAGAGTGGGTGAAGAAAAGTTCACAGTTTTTAGATATATTTGGAGAAAAAAAATATTCAGGCCTTGACAGAGAGGTGGTACATGAAAGTTGAAAGAAAGGATGAGTAATGGATGCTGTTTTATTATTTATTATCATGTAACAAAATTTCACCAAATGTATCAGTTTTAAAAAACAAACATTTGTTGTTTTGATCTCTGTATGGCTTAGGGATATTGATATAACTTAGCTTGGTTGCTATTAAGATGTCAGCTGACGTTTCAGACATCTGAAGACTTGACCTGTACAGGAGGATCTTTGTTCAGGGTGGCTCACTCACATTCCCATTGGCAGGAAGCTTTCTATTTCTCAGTATATGGACTTTGCTTCAGGGTTGCTTATGTGTCCTCACAACATGACAGCTGCTTTTTCCCAACAAGTTATCTAAGAGAGAAAGCAAATTAGGAGCCATATTTTCTAAACTAGTCTCAGATTTCATATGCTGTCACTTTTGCCATATTCTATTCATTAGCAATGAGTCACTGAGTCCAGCATGTACTCACAGGGATTGGAATATGGTTCACTATTTGAAGAGAGGAATGTCAAAGGATGTGACTATCAACACCTTTGTGTAAGAGTTTAGAGAAGAGACAGGTGGGTATGAGCTGATATGGCCATGAGAGATTTAAATTTGAGTTAGGCATTGACTAAAGAGTAGGATTTTCATAGGGAGATACAGAATAGTTATCCAAGTAGAGAAACCAGAACAAACAAGAGCATGGAGATAGAACAGAGAGAGATCCCACTGAAGCCAAACATTTGATGTGAGGATCACAGGAGAGTGGACAATATACGTTGGAAGTCACTTCATAGAGGGCCTTAGGCAACTTCGTGCTAAAGAGTTTGCATTGACAGTTTGTGATAGTTTTCAAAGAAAAATAAAATTGTTGACAGCACTTTGCCCCAGCACAAACTTGGCACAGCCAAGTGATATTTCTGCTCCAGATCCAAGGCTAGTTCCCCAAACTCAGTGATACTCAGGAACCTAGTATTTTGTGCATTGAAGGGACTGATTGTGAGTCAAATTATTCATCAGGTTTGGAAGGATTTATTGAGGAATCCTGAAGGAAAAATCTCCTGTCACCAAAGCAAGATTTAAACCGCTTAAGTGCACATAAGTCAAGCAGAAATTATGGTAATTGGACTTAAACCTGCTTCCCTTTCTGCATACTGTAAATAAAAGCAGACAGTTTAAACAAAGGAGTAAGATGTAAATACAAGAGTGAGATCAAAGCAAATCTGGAATTTAATTCTGCACGGAGAAAACAAAATCCAAGATATACGACCAGCACTTTGTAAAACATTTTGCAGCAGTAAAAACTGACAGCCTAAAATATGATTTTTTCAGCATGTCTATGCAGAGTTCGCAGAACAATTTAGAATTCACCCTTTTTTGGTATTTCCCAATTATCTTGTATTTAATGAAGTCGTTTACGAATTCTTCATTGAAATACCCACAATGACTATTGTATTTGCACACAAATGGACTCCCCCCTTTCCTAACGTTTTCTTTATCACTGAAATCACCCATAGTCGTGACCTTTATGTGTTATTTTCTTTAGTAATATTGTAATTCTTTTTGAAAGCCAATGAACTAAATGAAATGAATGGACATTTTTAGGTGCGGAATTAGACGATGATATGAGTGCTTATGGAATCACTAAACTTTATCAATTTATTCTAATAATGAATAATTTGAAAGTAGGTCTTCAAGTAAATAGAGCTAAGAATAAAGACTTTTTGAATAAGGTAGTAAGGATGATGGGAAAGTTTAAGGCAATATTGGGGCAAAAGAAAAAGGCAAAATTGAGAAATGGGTCAGGAAAATAAATTGTGTAAGGACAGGATGCTAACACAATCATTACTAATTTATCATTTTTAATCAAGACAGTGATAAATGTGCAGAACTAGTGTTTGCCATTTCCTCCTTGATAAGTTCTGGCCAAGTGTTCCTAAATAGAAATTTCTCTTTAGATCACAAGTCCCTACACGAATAGCCTACATTCTGAATGCAAGCTGTCTTGCCTCCAATGGGGTGAAAATTGGGGTGAAATGTCATACTTGTTTTATGTTTAAAACATGGATACACATTCAGCACCTAAACAGATATACAGTTTATCTATGGTATTTAAATTTTATGAAGGGAGCAATTAGATTAAAAAAAAATCTAAACGGTTCTATATATGTTTGTTGAAGAGGGTCATGAAAAAAAAAGTTGACAAATATTGTTTTATATCACACTTCCCTAAGTCTCATGTAGAGCTCCTCTAGAGTTTAAGCTCTTTGAGCATATGGATTTTTCTAAATTAATTTATTTTAACTGGAAGCTAATTACTTTACAATATTGTGGTGGCTTCTGCCATACACTGACATGAATCAGCCATGGGTGTACATGTGTCCCCCATCCCAAACCTCCCTCCCACCTCCCTCCCCATGCCATCCCTCAGGGTTGTCCCAGTGCACCAGCTTTGAGTGCCCTGTTTCATGCATCGAACTTGGACTGGTGATCTATTTCACACATGGTAGTATACATGTTTCAAGGCTGTTTTCTCAAATCATCCCACCCTTGCCTTCTTCCACATAGTCCAAAACTCTGTTCTTCATATATGTGTCTTTTTTGTTATCTTGCATATAGGGTCATCATTACCATCTTTCTAAATTCTGTATATATGCTTTAATATACTGTATTGGTGTTTTTCTTTCTGACTTACTTCACTCTGTATAATAGGCTCCAGTTTCATCCACCTCATTAGAACTGATTCAAATATGTTCAGGAAAATAAATTGTGTAAGGAAAATTTTATAACAGTTGAGTAATAGTCCACTGTCTATATGTACCACAACTTTCTTATCCATTCAACTGCAGATAGACATCTAGGTTGCTTCCATGTCCTAGCCATTATAAACAGTGCTGCGATGAACATTGGGGTACACACATCTCTTTCAATTCTGGTTTCCTCAGTGTGTATGCCCAGCAGTGGAATTGCTGAGTCATGAGCATACAGATATTTAAACATCTCACTGCTGCATCCTCAGTGCCTAGAATTGCTGGGAGCCAGAGTGAAGAACTCCACCCGTGGCAAAGGTCATGAGGAAGGAGGCTCGGCATACGCAAAGGTGGGATGGAGCCTCAGGAGTCCTCCTGGAAATTCTCGAGCATCTGCCCCCAAAACCAGAGTCTACATACTTTACTGCTTTGTGCTCTCACCTACACATCTGACTTTATGGGGGGCTGTCCCCCACCACCTCTCTCTGAAAAAGAGTTAACTTACAGCTTCAGTTAATAAAAATTCCTGGGCATGACAGAAGTGTTTCAACCTACAAACTCTCTGAAGGTTCTCTAGCCTGCCTGACAGGCTTGTCCAGCCACATGTGATTGTTCACAGCCTCCCAACCGTGAGAGGCACGAGATGCTTTAAACCTTCTAAAAACAGATTCTTTTGAGAAGTTAGGAAATTATTAGTGTAGTATAGTGGGCTGATTAGAAATTGTATTGGTGAAAGGTTTTTCATTTGTCGAGCCAATGTTTGCTGCTAAGTCTCCACATCCCCTGCCCTTATACACATTAATGAATATACAGAAGAACTAAGCATTAACCTTTGATATTAATCACGTTAGACCTTAGGCTAAGCAAATTCTTTCCTTAATTAAAACCCACTGCAACCTCACCCTGTAGGAATGTAACCTTATCTGGCGCCTTCAGAAGGTGGCTTCTGTTTTAAGAATAATCACCCCTGGAAAAATAAAGCGTTCTGGTTGACTGACCACTATCACAGGGAGAGGGTCATAAATGATTAACAGGCCCCTTGGCCAGAAGATGATGTAACACCCCTAAGACCTTTGTTTACATTTGTATGAAGCACCTGATTTTGATAAAAGTCAGGACTTCTGACCCCACGTGACTTTTGTATTACATCTCTGTGTATAAAAGCGGACCCTGGAAAATAAAGAGTTGGATCAGTTCCTCGAAAGACTGGTCTCCTCATGTCGTTCTTTCTCTCACTTTCTGGCTGAATTCCCATCTGGACCATGGAGGCTCGTCAAGCCTACTAATTTTGCCTGGATTTCTAAGATCCGACCGGGGAGGCCTTAGTGTCTCCCCTCCTTCGGGAGAACGGAAGGACGCCTGCGTAAGTGACATAAACTCCTTGTCTCAGAGTTTTATTGGTTTTCCATGTAAACCAAGTTATTCAGCCTCTTTTCTACACTAAATTTTCCTTACTGAGCTATCCTTACTTAACTACTCTGTATATTTCTAGTTGACATTTAATTAAGCAATTGTTTCCTGACCAATGCCAACGCCGTCCCCTCTTCAAGTTCCCTGGATCCACCGGGGCTGGACCCCGGCAAGTGGTGCCTGAACAGGGACATACTTGACACACAGGAGGTATTTATTAAATATGTATTACATAAATGATTCTTCTTACTTACAACAGAGACACCCAGAGTGATGATAGCAGTACCTGATATCAATTGCTTTTATGATCAAAAAAGAGCAATCTAATACTTGGTCCAGGCCCTGGTCACATGTCCATTTCCATCAATGACTAGCACCTCCTTTAAGTGACTTGAGTCCTCCACCCCTTGCCCCACACCAGTCATCTTTTATATAATGTTCTTTCTACTCTAAATTGTCCCACTTGCAGCATAATCAACTCCAACTCACAGTTCACTGACGCTCTTGACAGACTCAAATGCTTTCATAGCTCCTTTATATATATATATATATATATATATTCCCCACAACATTTAACTTAGGGACACAGTAGCATGTCCATGTGTAACATATCAATCATGCCTGTTTTCTTACCAGACTGTAAGGTCCATCATGTCTGTTTGAGCTCATTGTTTTATCCTTTGCACATAGCACTTTCCCTAGTACGATGACGGTAGGTGTTGCAAGAGGGCATCAGAGGGCAAACGCACTGAAACCATACTCACAGAAAACTAGTCAATCTAATCACACTAGGACCACAGCCTTGTCTAACTCAATGAAACTAATCCATGCCCGTGGGGCAACCCAAGACGGGTGGGTCATGGTGGAGAGATTTGACAGAATGTGGTCCACTGGAGAAGGGAATGGCAAACCACTTCAGTATGAACAGTATGAAAAGGCAAAACGATAGGATACTGAAAGAGAAACTCCCCAGGTCAATAGGTGCCCAGTATGCTACTGAAGATCAGTGGAGAAATAACTCCAGAAAGAATGAAGGGATGGAGCCAAAGCAAAAAGAATACCCAGCTGTGGATGTGACTGGTGATAGAAGCAAGGTCCGATGCTGTAAAGAGCAATATTGCATAGGAACCTGGAATGTCAGGTCCATGAATCAAGGCAAATTGGAAGTGGTCAAACAAGAGATGGCAAGAGTGAATGTCGACATTCTAGGAATCAGCAAACTGAAATGGACTGGAATGGGTGAATTTAACTCAGATGACCATTGTATCTACTACTGTGGGCAGGAACCCCTCAGAAGAAGTGGAGTGGCCATCATGGTAAACAAAAGAGTCCGAAATGCAGTGCTTGGATGCAATCTCAAAAACGACAGAATGATCTCTGTTCGTTTCCAAGGCAAACCATTCAATATCACAGTAATCCAAGTCTATTCCCCAACCAGTAACACTGAAGAAGCTGAAGTTGAACGGTGCTATGAAGACCTACAAGACCTTTTAGAACTAACATCCAAAAAAGATGTCCTTTTCATTATAGGTGACTGGAATGCAAAAGTAGGAAGTCAAGAAACACCTGGAGTAACAGGCAAATTTGGCCTTGGAATATGGAATGAAGCAGGGCAAAGACTGATAGAGTTTTGCCAAGAAAATGCACTGGTCTTAACAAACACCCTCTTCCAACAACATAAGAGAAGACTCGATACATGGACATCACCAGATGGTCAACACCTAAATCAGATTGATTATATTCTTTGCAGCCAAAGATGGAGAAGCTCTATACAGTCAGCAAAAACAAGACCAGGAGCTGACTGTGGCTCAGACCATGAACTCTTTATTGCCAAATTCAGACTGAAATTGAAGAAAGTAGGGAAAGCCACTAGACCATTCAGGTATGACCTAAATCAAATCCCTTGTGATTATACAGTGGAAGTGAGAAATAGATTTAAGGTCCTAGATCTGATAGATAGAGTGCCTGATGAACTATGGAATGAGGTTCGTGACATTGTACAGGATACAGGGATCAAGACCATTTCCATAGAAAAGAAATGCAAAAAAGCAAAATGGCTGTCTGGGGAGGCCTTACAAATAGCTGTGAAAAGAAGAGAAGCAAAAAGCAAAAGAGAAAAGGAAAGATATAAACATCTGAATGCAGAGTTCCAAAGAATAGCAAGAAGAGATAAGAAAGCCTTCTTCAGCGATCAATGCAAAGAAATAGAGGAAAACAACAGAATGGGAAAGACTAGGGATCTCTTCAAGAAAATCAGAGATACCAAAGGAACATTTCATGCAAAGATGAGCTCGATAAAGGACAGAAATGGTACGGACCTAACTGAAGGAGAAGATATTAAGAAGAGATGGCAAGAATACACAGAAGAACTGTACAAAAAAGATCTTCATGACCCAGATAATCACGATGGTGTGATCACTGACCTAGAGCCAGACATTCTGGAATGTGCAGTCCAGTGGGCCTTAGAAAGCATCACTACAAACAAAGCTAGTGGAGGTGATGGAATTCCAGTTGAGCTATTCCAAATCCTGAAAGATGATGCTGTGAAAGTGCTGCACTCAATATGCCAGCAAATTTGGAAAACTCAGCAGTGGCCACAGGACTGGAAAAGGTCAGTTTTCATTCCAGTCCCAAAGAAAGACAATGCCAAAGAATGCTCAAACTACCGCACAATTGCACTCATCTCACACGCTAGTAAAGTCATGCTCAAAATTCTCCAAGCCAGGCTTCAGCAATATGTGAACCGTGAACTTCCTGATGTTCAAGCTGGTTTTAGAAAAGGCAGAGGAACCAGAGATCAAATTGCCAACATCTGCTGGATCATGGAAAAAGCAAGAGAGTTCCAGAAAAACATCTATTTCTGCTTTATTGACTATGCCAAAGCTGTTGACTGTGTGGATCACAATAAACTGTGGAAAATTCTTCAAGAGATGGGAATACCAGAACACCTGACCTGCCTCTTGAGAAATTTGTATGCAGGTCAGGAAGCAACAGTTACAACTGGACATGGAACAACAGACTGGTTCCAAATAGGGAAAGGAGTACGTCAAGGCTGTATATTGTCACCCTGCTTATTTAACTTCTATGCAGAGTACATCAAGAGAAATGCTGGACTGGAAGAAACACAAGCTGGAATCAAGAAGCTGGAAACACAAGCGGGAAAATATCAATAACCTCAGATATGCAGATAACACCACCCTTATGGCAGAAAGTGAAGAGGAACTCAAAAGCCTCTTGATGAAAGTGAAAGTGGAGAGTGAAAAAGTTGGCTTAAAGCTCAACATTCAGATAACAAAGATCATGGCATCCGGTCCCACCACTTCATGGGAAGTAGATGGGGAAACAGTGGAAACAGTGTCAGACTTTATTTTTCTGGGCTCCAAAATCACTACAGATGGTGACTGCAGCCATGAAATTAAAAGACGCTTACTCCTTGGAAGGAAAGTTATGACCAACCTAAATAGCATATTCAAAAGCAGAGACATTACTTTGACAACAAAGATTCGTCTAGTCAAGGCCGTGGTTTTTCCTGTGGTCATGTATGGATGTGAGAGTTGGACTGTGAAGAAGGCTGAGTGCCAAAGAATTGATGCTTTTGAACTGTGGTGTTGGAGAAGACTCTTGAGAGTCCCTTGGACTGCAAGGAGATCCAACCAGTCCATTCTGAAGGAGATCAGCCCTGGGATTTCTTTGGAAGGAATGATGCTAAAGCTGAAACTCCAGTACTTTGGCCACCTGATGCGAAGAGTTGACTCACTGGAAAAGACTCTGATGCTGGGAGGGATTGGGGGCAGGAGGAGAAGGAGATGACAGAGGATGAGATGGCTGGATGGCATCACTGACTCAATGGACGTGAGTCTGAGTGAACTCCGGGAGTTGGTGATGGACAGGGAGGCCTGGCGTGCTGTGATTCATGGGGTCGCAAAGAGTCGGACACGACTGAGCGACTGATCTGATCTGAAATAGCAAAACATTATTAAGTCTTCTGCAAATCCCAGAATTAAATAGACACAAGTGTCTCAGGTGTGTGATCAGGATAAAATAAGAACCATACTAACATCAGTTAACATAAGAAGCAGATATTTTCTATCAATTAGTCCCTCATTAGCCACTTGGATGTGAGAATGATTTAACCAGTGAATAATAATTGAGATATTACCTTCTGCCCAGCATTGTACTAGAACCTATATTTAATCAGCTTCTTAGTGTCTCTACATATCAGAAACCTGGTTTGGCATTTGTTAGAGTGTGAAGTTCAGCTTAAGAGAATGCTGTCTGAGGGTTGAACTCTCTGATAAGGATTTTCCATTATCTAGAGAAATCAGATGGGAAGGGTTCAAGCAAAACAAACTCTTTGCTCAGCACTTTGTGACTGAAACATTGACAAGCACTTCACATGCAGTTTTATTTGTTGTCATTGTTCAGTCACTAAGTCGTGTCTAACTCTTTGCAGCCCTATGGACTGCAGCACAACTGGCTTCCCTGTCCGTTGTCTCCTAGAGTTTGCTCATATTTGTATCCATTGAATCGATAATGCTATCTAACCATCTTGTCCTCTGCTGCCCTCTTTACTTACTGCCTTCAATCTTTCCCACCAGCAGGGTCTTTTCCTATGAGTCAGCTCTTCCCATCAGGTGGCCAAAATATCAGAGCTTTACCTTTAGCATCAGTCCTTCCAATGAATATTCAGGGTTGATTTCCTTTGGGATTGACTGGTTGGATCTCCTTGCTGTACAAGGGACTCTCAAGAGTTTTCTCCAGCCCCACATTTCAAAAGCATCAATTCTTTGGCCCTCAGCCTTCTTTATGGTCCAACTCTCACGTCCATACATGGCTATTGGAAAAACCATAGCTTTGACTATATGGACTTTTGTTGACAGTGTGATGTCTTTGCTTTTAAATATGCTGTCTAGGTTTGTCATAGCTTTCCTTCCAAGAGCAAGAGTCTTTCAATTTCCTGGCTACAGTTGCTGTCGGCAGTGATTTTGGTGCCCAGGAAAATAAAGTGTGTGAATGCTTCTACTTTTTCACCTTCCATTTGCCATGAAGTGATGGGACTAGATGCCATGATCTTAGTTTTTTGAATGTTGAGTTTTTAAGCCAACTTTTTCACTCTCCTATTTCTTCACCCTCATCAAGAGGCTGTTTAGTTCCTCTTCACTTTCTGCCATTTTAATCCTCATTAAATCTACAAGATAGGTTATTATTATCCCATTTTAAAGATAAAGAACTTTTGGTTTAGAGTGGTGTTTTGACCTAGTTATCCTCTCACGGAACAAGGAGAGTTCCTTTTAGGTAAAGTCCATAGCTAAAAATAAATACATAAATAAAATAAAATTTAAAAAACCAATATGGCATTGTCATCCTTCTATAGAGAACAAATGAGGGACAGTAAACAGAACTTCTACAGCGAGGACTGGTAATCTATTTCTGTAAATGACCGGATAGTAAATATTTAAGGCTTTATGGGCCATAGGGTATCTGTTGCAACTACTCAACTCTGCCATTGCAGCTCAGAAGCAGCTACAGACAATTTCTGAACCAATGAACAGGTTGAAATAAATGATCTGTGAACATTGAGTCTGAATTTCATATAATTTTTAATTGTCACAAAATAATCTTTTCATTTTTTTCCAATCATTCAAAAATGTTGAAATTATTTTTAACTCATGGATTATACCAAAATGAGCAGTGGGACTGTTTTGACCCATGGGTCATAATTCATGGACCCCTGCTTTGTATAGAAGTAGCAGTGTTAGTAGTTATAGCTAATACTTATTGTCTCGGTACTATGTCCCAAGGACTATGCTAAGCAGCTTATGTAAAAAAGTATTTAATATTAGCATATCTTATCAGACAGATGACAATAATATTAGTCCTACTTGCTCAAGATCACATAGCTATGGATGATGAAAGAATCAGGATACAAACTCAGGTCTTTTATATTTCAAACTCTAAGTTTATAATATATTTATGAATAAAAATGTATTTATGCAAATCAGAAATATGACTGAGTCTGAATTTATGTAGCACCTAGTATACATAATAGGAGTTTGGGGATGAATAAATCCAGAGCAGTGGGAACAGAACATGGAAGAACTGAGCCTTAAATTTGGCCTTGACAGAATTAAGATTTTTTTTATCTACATTTTAGTAAGAGGTAGTGAGTAGGGTAGGGATAGCATAAACAAAGTGAAAAATAAATTCAGTTTAGCTTTCATACAAAGCTTGGTATAATTTCATGTGCATTCATATAATGTCTGGAGCTTCACAGTGTATTTTTAAAAGATTTTGAAAAAAGTTAAAACCGTTCAAATATATCAATGTTGTTTCTTAGTTCTAACAAACGTTAGACTAAGATGTTAACTTTAGATAAGAACAGAGAGCATCATTCACCATCAAGTACTACAAAGATTAAGTCATTTTTAAAATGTATTTTAATTTTTAAATTTTTATTGAAGTATAATTTGCAATGTTGCATTAGTTTCTGCTGTACAACCAAATGAATTAGCCATGCTTATACATATATCTATTCTCTTCCGAATTCCATTTGCATATAGGTAATTACAGAGCGCCAAATAGAGTTCCCTGTGCTATATAGTAGGTTATTTGTTAAGGGTTAAGTCTTAGCTCACTACAGTCTCTGATTAGCAGTGCACTCTGAGAGGAAATTAAGATAACAGAATGAGGTGCCCTGTGCTTTGACAAGCAGGACACTTAGATATTTAGATATGTATCTTAAGAATTTTAATGACCCCATATTCTTGCATCTTTTGTACATAGAAAAGTACTAAAATTATTAATTTGAGGTATCTGTTCTTAGTGATTAGCAGTAGTCTTTACCAAGAAGTATGCTTGACTGCATCTATTCCCTAGCCAAAAATCATACACAAACTGGCTTCTCCCTAATCTCTTTAGGGCAGTTTCCTTCGAGCCAAATGGTCTCACCAGCTATAGTTTTCAGCAAGACCGAGAATAAAGCTTCAACTCACAATACATATGTCATGTGCCTTACTTTAAGTTCACAGGGGAAAACTTGGTGAGGGGTTTCTAGAAACTCTACATGATATTTGCAATTTTTTCTGAATCTAAAATTATTAGAAATAAAAAAAAAAATGACAAAATACTCTGATAGTTTTCAAATGCAACTTTGAGAAGCCTACCAGTTCAGAATATCTCCCAACTCAAAAAATTTATTCGATTTTCCCTGTATATGTCCTGGCTTAATCTGAGGCTTTGAGTTTCCCACAGCTAGCCCTGATTTATTTCCAGAGGAGGAAACCTTAGAGTGATTTAGAGATGAGCATTCAGGATGTAATACTCCATCTGCTCCTGCTGTCATTCCAAAACTTTCTGATATCAGATCCATGGCATGGCAGCTTTTTGATGTTGGATCGATGATATAAACAACAATCTTGAGTGACAGCTTAATCAAGTTAAAACTCCAGCAATAATACTTCAGAGGTACAGAAACATCTGCTAGAGATCTACTGAGAATCAAAGAATGAACCTGAAAGAACTTAATTTTATAAAAAAGGCTTCCCAGAGGCCTGCTCTCCAAAGGGTTTCTTTTCCATTAGAGAAGATTGATGATAAGTGAACAAAAGAAAAGCCTTTCTCTTTGAACCAGGTGAGTTTGATGGTAGTGAGGTATTGGAAGGGAGTTTTGAAATTATCTCCTTCTACAGTTTCTTTGGCACAATAAATATAAACAGTCAAACATTACTTAACCATACCCAGAATCTACTCAGGGAGAAGGCAATGGCACCCCACTCCAGTACTGTTGCCCGGAAAATCCCATAGATGGAGGAGCCTGGTAGGCTGCAGTCCATGGGGTCACTAAGAGTCGGACACAACTGAGCGACTTCACTTTCACTTTCCACTTTCATGCGTTGGAGAAGGAAATGGCAACCCACTCCAGTGTTCTTGCCTGGAGAATCCCATGGACAGAGAACCCTGGTAGGCTGCAGTCCATGGGGTCGCACAGAGTCAGACATGACTGAAGCAACTTAGTAGTAGTAGTAGTAGTAGTAGTAGAATCTACTCAACTGTTTTATAGTACTGCAGTGCCCATTGAAAGGAAAGCCATTGAGTAGAGATCCTTTAATTCAAGTGAGTAAATGAAGTAATAAATTAACCGTATTTTCATTGGCTATAATATGCTCATATTTTCACGTTAATTCATTTCTCTGGAATTAGAATGTGCCTTAAGATTAGCAGTATCTTACAATTGCTGCCTGCCTTCTGCCTGAATTGAAATTGTTTTGTTTTTTTTTTTAGAGAGAATTTACAGTGGCTTCTGTCAGTCCCTTAGGTTGGCCACTACCCACCCAAGAGATGTCTTTAAATTAAATTCAGTCTTTGGAACTACACTGTTAGTCTTTAGACTTGAATGAATATATACTTGGCTAGAAAAAAATATTCAGAGGAGATTTTCCTTTCCTATATTTGAGACATGCAGGCTTCCTTGTGGTCTCTTTCTGCATGGTAGGTTTCCTGCCAGTTACTCTTTCAAGGAGCATAAAGTCCTTTTATATTATGGTTTTAAGCGCCATTTCTTACTAATCTCCCCATGTGGGGCTGTTTGGGTTTTCTTCCTCAAATATACAGAACACTGGTGCATCTCAAAATCAATGTCTTCTCTTCAGTGGAATACGAAAACCTCTCAAGTTTGAGTATTATTTTTACTAGCTGCTATGGTAAATGTTTACATATATTATATCATCAACTGCTCCCTAGAACTATGAGTAGCATTCCTTGCTTTGTAGTTCATCTTTTCTTGAACGGGACAGTACAGTATTATGTGCGTATGTATGTTTTTGATATTATATGTGTGGCTTCTTTTTAAGCAGCAACTTGGTTTCTTTAATTTCAACAGGAATTCATACTCTCAGAGTACTGAGCTAACCATCTAATCAGGAAGTGCATTACTTCAAGCATTTTTCTTATTCATATTCCAGCAGAAAGCAAATGCTTCACTAATGAACAATTTCAGAAATAAATTTTATTGATTAAATTGCAAACTTGTTAGAGAACATGACAAATGTTAGAGGTGGGTTTTTGTTGATGCCATTAAAGATTTCCACATAAGTGATTGTTAAAGTATAGAAAGTCTCCCTTCTTTTGCACAGCTGGGTGTAGAAACCTGATAGATCCTTCTCTATCCCTGGTGCTGGCACCTGAGAATTTAGGCAGAACTGTGCCGTTGGTCTGGAGAATTTCCATCTGCCTGATGCCAAATAATAGGAAAACAGTATCTTGCCTCTAAATATTGCTTTATCCATCTTGAATGAATATTTCATGCAAGATATGGTTGGAACATATAAAAGGAGAGAGAGGTAGACTACTGGTTCTGTTTCTCTGGAGAACCCTGGTGCATACATTAGGTTTAGATGAAGTCATGAGGCTGGGGCCTTCATGATGGTAGTAATGCCTATATAAGAAGAGATACCAGACGCTTTTTTCCTCTTTTCTCCTTCTCCCTCCCTCACGGAATGCCTGGGATCCAACCCAGACTATACCTCATAACATCTATATAATGTTAGCTTAAAACTGTTTCCTGATCTGTAAATGGGCATAGAAAAATCACTGGTCTCATAGGCTGCTGCTGCTGCTGCTGCTAAGTCGCTTCAGTCGTGTCCGACTCTGTGGGACCCCATAGATGACAGCCCACCAGGCCCCACCATCCCTGGGATTCTCCAGGCAAGAACACTGGAGTGGGTTGCCATTTCCTCCTCCAATGCATGAAAGTGAAAAGTGAAAGTGAAGTCGCCCAGTCATGTCTGACTTTTAGCGACCTCATGGACTGCAGCCTACCAGGCTCCTCCATCCATGGGATTTTCCAGGCAAGAGCACTGGAATGGGTTGCCATTGCCTTCTCCTAGGCTAGTGAGCATTAAAGACTGAAAAATCACATACAGCACTTAAATGAGTGCCATGAAGACAGTATGTACTTAATAATGATTATTGTCTTTATCACCACCATCATCATCAAAGGAAGCAGATGGCATGCATTTTGAGGATAATCTCACTTCTGATGCCATTTTACTATACTATATTATATAGTTATATACAGGGCCACGTTTTATGTTCACAACATGTTAGCATCACTACCCAAGAAGGAAGGAGATGAGACTATCCCACCGACTTACATAAGGTAACATTTTTCACTACTTTGGACCAACGTGGAAATAAAGGTCACTTTTTGCATTTACTAAGTGGACCTCATGAGTTGAAGTTCAACTGTCTTTTCCCCAATATTTATTGCAATTTTTATTGGCTCTAATAGGCGATAGATTAAACTTACTTGAGGTATGATAATTATAGAAGGCATAACAGGTATAGATTTTAGAAGCAAAGGCTCTCTGAGTCTATGTCAATCACAACAGGGTCCTGGAAATATCCAGGACAAAATGAGAGCAGGAAAAGCGGCCAAGCTTCAGAACTTGTGTTTGTTAAATATGAAAATAAAAAATAAATCAAAGTCACTTAGGAAGCAAATAATTATACATCCTCCCTCCTCTCATTGTACCATACTGAGAAATATTAATTTTCCTGCCTCTTCTAAGTGGTGAGTTGTCATTTGACTTAGCTCAGGCTCAAAGTTATCATAGACTCTTGCTTGGAAGAAAAGTTTTGCTGAGTACTTTAGTATAAGTGATATTGTATAGAGATATATTTAACCCACTGAAAGTAACCAACTATTTTTAAGGATTCAAATTCACTAATTAGTTGTGTACAAAGTACTGTTATTTATAACTAGCTATCAAGTAATTAGGATCCACCAGGATTTTACCCAGAAATATTTGTTTAAAGTTAGTTACTATAGGTTTTTGAAAGTAATAATTTTATTTTTTTTATGTTTTTGAAAATAATAACTTCAAAATTTATTTTATAGCTATTATTTAAGTCTAGTCACATATATCCAAAGCAGTGAAGCTGATACTGATACTTCTTATAAACTGGAGAGTTTCAGTAAATGTTGATACTTATAGCAGGGAACATTTGAAGACATTTGAGTTTTGCATTTAAAAAGAGTGTGAATTCTCTGAAACCACCTTATCTACATTATTATCTGCATTATTCCTCTAATTTTTCTGTTCACTGATGATTGCTTAATTTGCTTGTGAAAGCTGCATTTTACTTAGTGAATCTCAATGATTTTGATTTAACAGTTATATTCAGAGTTTTTACTGAATCTTAAAAAAACTTGATCATTACACCTTTATTTGTAATACTGAAAATAAGCAAAAATATATGTAGCAATGCATTCTGGAATACTGTATAGCCATTAAAATAACCATTACAAATTTATAACAGACTAATGTCTGCAAGATGGCAGACTGGGAGGTGTAAGCCATTCTACTCCCATAAAAATGACACTTGACTATTCACAGATGAAAACAGCTCTGAGAATGCTTCAGAATATGATTAAAGATGGAGCCCAAAACCTGAGGTTGACCACACAGAAAAGTGTGGGAAGCATTTTACCTACGTCTTTAAGAAGAGGTAGAAGATACTGTGTATCATGTTCTTTTTGCTTAAGCCTTGATGGAAATTCTGCTAGTGGAAAGTTCTCTTTGCTTTTCTATGGCAGGAACAAGTTTTTTCTCTCTCTCTCACACACACATACACACACACATTCAATTATAAGTACCATCTCCAAGTGTTCGACAATCGGCTGAAGGCTTTTGCCTGTTGTCAGTACAGGTTTCAAACTCTCCCCAGGGATGCCCTTTACTGAGCAAAGCATGAGGAATGAAGAATGACTAGCTGCCTTCCTGCCAGTGGGGTGGGGGCAGCAATCGTCAGCTCAAGTACTAAAGAGCCAGACTGTCCTTCTGGGTCTCAATTTTAACTAAATGTTTCTTCTCTAATACCTCTCAAAACTTAATGAATCCAAAGCTTCTAGGAATGGTGCCACAGAATGAATGCTACAGAAGGTCCTGACAGTATTTCATAGTATTCATCAACGTGTGTGAAAGAGCTCTTTTATTAGCTCTTCATCATACCCAAGGGATAACAAGATAATTCCATGGGAGTGGGATAAAGCCAGATTTGGCTTTTAGGAAGGCACAGAACGTGGGATGTTGCTAAGAAAGACGTGCGGATCTTTCCGTACGTGAATGATGCAGCTACAGGGGTGTGTATGTGCATGCATACAATCACACGCTTGCACTATCGCAAATATTGGGTAGCATATATTCCCGGTGAGTATCTCTTGACATGGGTGATAGGATGGGATGGGTGTATTCATGAAAAACAGGAGGTAACCAGAGATGCTTTCTTGGATTGCCTTCTTCATCTAGTGCTGCCTTATAGATCAGTGGTCTCAGACCCTAATTACTATACTCTCCCCCACCAATGCCATTCCTCCTTTTTACAGAATACTCTATATCCTTCTTCCTCTGATTGTAGGAGGGAAAAAAACAACTTGTAAGAGTTGCAATTGTATTTTATATGCATCTTAAGAACAAAAGCCATGACTTTTCACATAGAATGAACTTGCCCTGACACAATGAAATATTGAAAAACAAGTCATTGAAGCTGTGTGTCTTGGTTTCTAGTTAGCACATTTGCCACCCAATAATACATTTGTATTCTTCCTATAGGATTATTGGAATAAGAATTACAATAATGCTAACTTCAATACTTGGGTATACACCAAGGTTCTGCTTTTCTCAGGAAATAAAAATTTGAGAAAATTTGTAAAAATTAACATTTAAAGAAAGAAAGAAAGAAAGGAAGTTTAGATACAGAGATTGTGGTACCTTTAGAGCATCCTCCTTGGCCTATCAAAGAGCTTATTTTCCACTTGAGATTTTGGCCATTATCCTTCAACTTGATTATAGCTTAGCAAAGGTGCTAATGATTTCATTCACAAATGGAAAGGTCCATCTGGAGTTTGAGGAAGTGACTGAAGGTGGGAAAATACCAATTAGAATTTTTACTGATGTTGTCTCATAGCCCACATCTCAGGATTGGGGAGTGTGTGCTCCTCCCTGGAGGAGGAACAGCCATCTGGGGCTTTCTTCTCTGATTTTATATGAAAGTCAGAGAGATTAGCAGTGTGGGCAGAGTCGTAATAGGCTGGGCTGCTTATACTACTATTAAAAGTCCACTCAGGTCAAACTACAGGGAAGTCCACATACAGAGAACAGTGGCTACATACATGTAATGCCCCCTTTCAATGTATATTGGAATCTGATGACTTAGGTTAAATTTTGATGCAAAGATCCCTAGGAACAATGCATTTGATAATAATCCTGCCCACAGAAGGACATAGGTCATTGGTACTTTATCATGTCAAACTTCTGGAGACATCATAGATACAACAGATTAGTGGACTATCCAGCTATTTGAAGCTTCAAAATCTTGTTATTATGATTTTAAAGTTTTTATCTATAATCTTATTTTTAGTAAGTAGAATGTACTGAATATAGAGTTTCCCCCATCTCTATAACCAGTCATTTTATGGATATAAAAGAATAACTATGTCAAGGAATTTTTTCTCTCTCTTTGCTTTAGTTCTATCTTTCTCTACCTCTCTCTATTTCTATCTCTCTGCCATTCAGTTCTCTTTCTTCTTTGGACCTAAAAAGGGAGGGATTGTGGAAATGATTCCCCAAGTCCCATTCAGCTCCAGTGTTATATGATTCTCCCATTCAAATCCCACCCCACCCCCACTCCTCAATACATGTACTCCATCCCTGCTTCTGCCCTTAGAAATGCAATGACAGCTTATTAGATATAATCCCTCAAAAAACTCAAAAGCAATACTGTCACACTGGAAGATTTTCTCCCCAGAAAGCTGTTTAATTTGATGGTTATCATTTGTCAAAGCCCACTGTTTGTGCAGATTAATTAAAACCTGTGGTTCCAGCTGCTGCATGGTAGCCCTCCTTGTAACAAAAAACAATTTGCAGTCCTAAATACACCAGTCTACATCGGATCCCCCTGGAAAGTCTTTACCCTACTGTCTAAGACAACATCACTCAACCTGCCCCCAGACCTGTGTCAGTACATGGGAAAACGGAATCCTTTAATACGTGTCTTTTCTTGTTGAAATCTTAATGCATAAAATTGTTAGAGATGCCCGCCCCCACCAAAATTGAGATCAGTAAATTGAAGACCCCAGATGAGATCTCAATTAGACAACAGGAAGTGAAACTGAGCCGCTAAATCTGAAACTCATTTAAAATATCATGTTCTAGCAAATGGTATTTTAAAAAATGTTTTGCTGTTTTGGTTATCAAGAGTCCTTATGTGTTATGGATTAGCAGATGATATCATTTCCCAATAAATAAAGATACTTAATAAGAAATAGCTATTTGATGAAATGAGCCTAATTTATTTTCGTTTGTAAAATCTGCTGAGACCAAATACTGTTACCTGCAGTCAAGTTTTGCTTATCCAAAGTAATCTCCATATAATTGAAATCCCCAAATTTAAAAGTTTAACCGATTCACATCTATAATATTAAAAATTGGTTTCCAGCAAACACAGACCTGCTGAAGAGAGGAGGAAAATAAAGAAGTTATTTTCCACCTATATTTTAAATTGAAAATACATCTTAAATCCTCTAAAGCAGCTCATTGTTGCACAAATGAACTCAAAATACTCCAGAGAAAACCATGGGCCTCTAACACTTCCAGATATTCACAGCATTCCAACTTTGATGCGAGAGAAGTGTGAAATATATAAATTATATATAATGACCAAAAGCCTTCTCCATTGTGATTGCTGTTGGCAACAGTTGGTCCTGTCATTAAACTACAAGGCTATTTAGAAGAAATTTCTTAGTAAAATCCATGTATATGTTCTAAGGTTGGTTGGTGCAGTGCTTTTTTTTCTTCTTGTTTTAGCTAGCCTGACTAGCTACCTTAACTTTGTATTTGCTTCCATTCTCCTATTTCGGTTTCCAGACTAAATGGACCAATGACTTTACTACCTGAAATGGTTCATTGGTTAAAAAAACTAAACTAGATCTATTCCTTGGACCTACTAAAGCAAAAAATGTTTAAAGCAAGATCTCAACTATGACCCTAAAACTAGGAAACAAAAATAAACCCACATAATACATCAGTTATTATTATTATTATTTTTTTCCTTGTGGGCTTCCTAGATGGCTCAGTGGTAAAGAATCCACCTGCAGTGTGGGAGATGCAGCTTCAATCCCTGGGTCAGGAAGATTCCCTGGAGAAGGAAATGACAACCCACTCTAGGGTTCTTGCTTGGATGAAATCCCATGGATAGGGGAGCCTGGTGGGCTGTAGTCCATGGGGTCCACAAGAGTTGGATGTGACTTAGTGACTCGACAACATGACAACACCCTTTAATCCGCTGCCCTTCTTAAGTCTGTTCTTCTAAATGCCACTTCTAATACTACAGCAGGTCTCCTGTCCCTACTTCATCTTCAGTTTTTACCTCCTATCTTCCCTATATAGGGCTTTGGTGTCCTTTACATAATTCATTAGGAAACTAATCAGTAAACACTGACTTTGGGAGGAAATATATGTCGACTGAACAACAACAACAACAAAAGCACATCCTAAGCGGTGAGAATTATGTTTTATTTAATGGACTTGCTGAGGACTTATGCTCAGGAGGCAGCTTCTCAGATAGCCCTGAGGGACTGCTCAGAAGAGGTAAGGAAGGAGCCAGGATATATAGGAATTTTCACAACAAAGATCATGTAGTTGGAACATCAACAGATTACCATTAATTAAAGACAACCAGATTTCTCAAGTCAATGAATTTAGCACTTTCCTATTTTGGGGAACATACAAGAGTCTGGGGACATTGAAACCATTCCTTTGATATGCACCTTTGCCATCTAAGGGCAGCATTCTGTTCTTTCCCATCCTGAATCTCCCTGGGGCCGACTATCAGGGTGACTGTAGTTGCTGACTGCTGCAACATCCTTTGTTTACTGATATGGCAGGCAACATTTGTAATTCACATATATAGATTAAACAAACTTAAAATAAGTCCCAGCATGCTTTGATTATCGTCTTTTCTTCTAAAGAACACCTTGATTAGCCATCTTTATCATCCCATAAAATTGGATTTATTCTGGGGCTTTATCTCTCTCCCCAGTAATTCTTCTGGGGTTTTGCTGCAGGGGCATCTTTCATCCCTTTTCAGTAATACAGAATAAATAAGCAGCATTGTCACTCTGCTCTCCCAAAATAGGGGCAGGCCTTCTTGCCTGACACATATACATCCTCATTTCATGTGGGGAGTTCATTACGGGGAATGTTGCAACCCAGCCAAGGATGAGAAGCCTGGGGCCCTTTGCAGAACAGCACTTTAAAAGAGCAAGGCAAAAGGAATGATTTTTATTTTAACCCAGGCTCTTATTCATCTGTCAGGGGTCACCCCACCTCACACAGCAGGAGAGACCAGTGACAAGTATTTGACCAGTTCAAGAGGCAACTGTTTCACACAGGCAGCTTCTCTCAAGAAAACCATTAAAGCACATCAACCCTGACAGCTGCACAGACACCCTGAGGGCTGTGCTGCAGAGACCAAGCTTTAAAACATCCGCAGGCTTTCCAGGGGCCTGTGTGGCTGCTTGTTTCAGTGAGATGAGATTTCAGTTCCACACAGTGATGGGGAGACCCTGGGAGTTGGGGGTTGAGAGGGATGCCAAGGTGGGAGGGGAGAGTTGAACAGCAATTGAACTCTGTAAGATGACTTGATGACGGTTTTGAAGGTCTAATCTGTAAAAATGCATACATCTCAATCCAAAATGACCTCAAGTCTTTGTTTGTAGTACCAGGTCAATACTTCCAGGAATTGTCCACCGTGTTTGCAGAAAGTTAGAATGGGTTATGGTTACCAGCACATCACTCCACCTGTAGCTGTCTAACAGCATTTAGCTTGTTGAGAAATAATGCACTGTATCATCCAGTAGTCTGGGTATACAAATGTTAAAAAAAACAAAACAAAACAATGCTTACATGATAAGGCAAGGAAGCTGTTAGAGGAAGGAGGATCCCTTTCAGGGCCCGAGAGCGGGTTCTTACCTAATACTCAGAAATGAATTGTCTGAGGAGAAACATGTGTTGACAGAGTAAGAGATTTCATTGGGAAGGGATTGCCCAGAGCAGCAGGGTGAGGGAACCCAAGAGAACTGCTCTTCCACATTGCTGAAAGTATCGGGTTTTGTGGTGATGGGGTTAGTTTCAGGGTTGTTTCTGGTCAATCATTCTGACTCAGGGTCCTTCCTGGTGGCGTGCATCTCATTCAGCCAAGATGGATTCCAGAGAGGAAGATTCTGGGAGCTTGGTAGGACATATGGTCTGGTATCTCCTCTCTTCTTTAGACCTTTCTTGAATTCTTCCAGCTGGTGGCAGCTTGTTAGTTCTACGTTCCTTACCAGGATCTGCTACTGTTACTCATGCAAGTGGTTACTATAGTGTCTGGCCAAGGCAGACAGTTTCAGTCAATGGTTCCCCTAACAAAGGTGCTAACATTAATGATAGATTTTGGAAGTGGTAAAAGTGTTAGTTGCTCAGTCATGCCCAACTCTTTGTGACTCCATGGACTGTAGCCTGCCAGGCTTCTCTGTCCATAGGGATTCTCCAGGCAAGAATACTGGAGTAGGTAGCCCTTCCCCTCTCCAAAGGCTCTTCCCAACCCAGGGACCAAATCCAGGTCTCCTGCATTGCAGACAGATTCTTCACTGTCTGAGCCACAAGAGCAAGCTGTCCCAAATCTTACTCTTTCCCTCTAAGTCCTAACTGTGTATATCTGTTCAGTCTTTGTGAGATGTCCTGAAACCCAGGAGGAGAAAAGCCAGTTGTAATGGTCTCAACATTCTGGTGTTAGAATAGGAGCTTTGGCTAATAGGGAAGGCTTCTTCTTGCTGATATAAACTAAGAAAATGTGCACTGCTCACCCTTCATCTGACAATGGTTTGAATAAACTCCTAGGAGACAGTGGGGCATGGTAAGTCTCCAAGTCTTCTGAGGAACATGCTAGTCCCTGTTGCAGAGTCCTGCCTATTCCTAATTTAGAAACTTTCCAGCCAGCTAATGGGTAACACTGGAACCTAAGTGATAAGCCCTGGAGATGCCCAAAACATTTAATAGTAACATATTAAATTAATCATTATAATAACAATAATTTCATTCACAGGTGCACAGGTTTAACTGCCATGTATATGTATTGTCTTATTTTACCCTATCATAGCCCTATGAATAGCCCTACTTTTCATGCCACTACATAGATTAGGGGGAGAAGGCAATGGCACTCCACTCCAGTACTGTTACCCGGAAAATCCCATGGATGGAGGAGCCTGGTAGGCTGCAGTCCATGGGGTCGCTTAGAGTCAGACACGACTGAGCGACTTCACTTTCACTTTCCACTTTCATGCATTGGAGAAGGAAACGGCAACCCACTCCAGTATTCTTGCCTGGAGAATCACATGGACGGAGAAGCCTGGTAGGCTGCAGTCCATGGGGTTGCACAGAGTAGGACACGACTGAAGCGACTTAGCAGCAGCACATAGATTAGAACTTGGGTATCGAAATTAGATGAAATGGTTTGTCTATAGTCAAATACAGTAGTATGACAGGGGGTTATAAATTGTGTCATCATGTTGATTTAATTATGAATTCTGACTTTCTTGTTTATGAACTATGTGGTCTCCTTCAAGTAACTTACCTTCTGATCCATATATTAATGGTTCATCTCATAGTAGGATTATTATAGGGACTAAAAATAAGATAATAGCTCTAGTTTCAGGTAGATCAGGTTAAACAGGTAGCTGAAGGCTTGACATAGAGGAAGCACGATGAATTCAGGTTTAAAAAGTAAGCCAATGATATTATTCTCAATTTGAAGAGAATAGTTAATGAAATTCAAAGAATCTAAGGAATTTATTCAAGTCCACACAGAAGTAGATCACAGACCTGAACTAGAGACTAGAATTTCCAGCTAGTTTAGTATTCTTTATACATTATCACAAGTTCACTCTGCTTTTGAGAACATGAAGATATATGTTGTCAGTGGAATATTACTCATTAGAGAAGTCAGATAAAAAAAATTCACTATACAACTTAAATCTGTTGAGCTAAGAATAATTAGAATTATTTTCCATTGTTGGATAGATGAAATGAGACAAGTTAACTTTGTAAGATTAAAAGTCAGTGACCTTCAATTTCATGAGAATAAATGTGGGAGGTCTATTGTCAGGTGGATAGATGCAAAGAATGACCTCTTAAGAGTCTTCAGTTTTCTATGATCAGGGCTAATAAGATCTTTAACTCCAGAATCCCACTTCTATCCATCTTTCTCTCTCTCAAGAAAGGCCATGGTAGAGCAGGTCAAACTGCAAGTAGAACATCTTAATTGCCTCCAAAATAGTTGTCTGACAAAATGAATTACATTTCTTCATAGATTCTCATTTATTTTCCTAACTCTAAGAAATGCAGTGAAGACATTCCTATAGTCCCAGGGAAATAAAATAGGACAGAAAAGTGCTTAATTTTTTTTTTCAAATATTCACACACACAAAAAATAAAAACATAAAGCCTTCTTTCCAGTTTCCATTCCACAATTAGGCTTGAGTGACATCTGAGTCAAATAAGTTGTGGTTATGAATATTTTATCAGATTTTTGACAAGACATCTATCTCACTGTAGATGAGGCCTGATCTTAAATCACCTTGGACAGTTTTGGTTCCTAATTAGGTGGTTAGTACACTACCAGTTGGGAGATCTGGATTTTATTTGGGTTCTATGATTATGAGATGGGTGAGATAATTGAGAACTTGGATCTGGTCCAATTAATTCTCTTCGTAGTTTACTATCTCTTCAGCTCTGCTAGACACTTAGGCACTAACACAGCACACTGGTATTAATTTAAAGTGAAGCTCTAGAAAGGCACAGTGAAATAGCATTGTTTCCAGTCTGAACCAATAATCCCATTTAAAATGGTATTGTATCTATCTATCTATCTATCTATATATATATGCATACTGTAAGCTCAACACAATCCATTCCTTCATTAAGACTGAAGATTTTCTACTATATTCCAACTTCTTCAAGCTTCAGTTTCATCAGAATGATTATCAATCACTAAGTTCTTGGCTGTATCTTAGAGTTCTAATTAAATTTGAGGCTTTTGTCTTGAAACCAATCGAAAATAGTTAACCACTGATTATATGTTAGTTAATACAAAACAACTAGTTTTATAATGCTTTTCAATTAAAAACTCAATATCTTATCTTCTTCAGGAAGCAATTTGGCTGGAACAAGATATACCCTGCCCTGAAATATTTGGGTCAATAAGAATACAACATAGTATACTTTATTTTACAGAAAATGTGCTTTTTTTTTTTTTTTTAAGGATTGGGAAGAAAAGGTATCAATAGAAATGGGCATTTGAGAGCAAAATGTATTAGAATTCAAAATACTAAATGACTCAGCAAAGTAAAATTTATCCTTTTATTAGCAAAAGGTGGAAACATATGAAGTAATTGGAGGGTAAAATGAATTATCTTATATTAATACAAGAAGAAAAAAATGACTAAAAACTCTACCATGATTCTGGTTAAAATGGTGACTTAAACAAAATGCTTTATATATATATATATATATTCCATTTGATATACCCTCCAAATGACAGTTAAAAACACAAAGGTATTAACACAACAACACAAGCAGAATGGGAGAGGAGACAAGATAAGAAATATCATCAAGGTTGGTAAAGATGAAAAGACGAAAAGTAACTCATATGAAGAGGAAAACTCCATGTATGAAATTGTGAGAAATGGCTTTCCCATAGAACTCTGAAAAGCCTAGATTCTAAGTGTTTCCAAGAATCATGCTATGGAAAAATGGGAATGAGGTATTAATCTAATATGAAAAGCTTGTGGATGGGCTTAAAATTCATCCTCCAGATTTTCCTTATCATGTCTTTTAGCCAAACAATTACCCTATTCCTACCCCTCAGAAGACAGAATGTTCATTCCTTTCTGGAGAAACTGATCCAGGCAGAGTGGGGGACAGTGTGTGTGTCTGGATCACGTTCATGACTGTACAACCTATATGATAACAGAGAATCTCATACTCACAAGGGCCCCTTACTTGTTTAATACTTTGCTGCTGTAGTATTGAAATTCTTAATAATATTTTGTTTAAACAATGAACCATATTATATTTTTCTTTTTTTTAACCATAGGTCTCACAACTTATTGGTAGTGAGTTGTGTTGAGGTACCAGAAAGAAAATATGGGCATTTAGCAAAGCATGAAAAGTGGATCATAACTCACCCTAGCCTGTTTCTAGTGTAAGATCAGTGAGATATATTACCCACCCATTACACCGTCATGCACTCAGGCAAAAGAGTGAGACATTTTCTTACGAGATATAGAACAACTCTAAAGAATGAAGATATTTGTATTTGAAGGAATTATAGTAAGAATTAGACTGGCTATCCAATCACTCTCCAGTTAAGTCCTCTAGTTAGAAAGAACTCCCCTGGCATCAGCATCTGGAGATTCTATTAGCTATTGTAATGCCTTAGTCTACAGTACAAACTGAGAGCCAAGCAGTACCAGATACTCCAGATACTCCAGGAGAAGCTTCAATAGAAACTGATAAAAAGAAAGTTGAGAAAAATTGATTCAACACAGGGAACAGAATGATATGTCAAAAATATTATTGATTTTTATTTATTTTAGAGAGCTAAGAGAACATGCTAATGACTTGAAATTAAAAACAGTGCTATTAATGGGAGTAGGGATAATGAAAATAAGCTTAAAAAAAAAAAAAAGGAAGCCCTTCCCCCAATCAATAAAGGAAGGCAGAATTTAAACAAAAATCCCCCAGAAAGAGAGAATCAATGAAATAAAGCCTAAGGAATTATCTAATAAGTCATAAAGGAAATTCCCATAATAGGAAGGTATGTGTCTTCATCACTGAAAGAGGTCATTGGGTGAAAAAAAAATCCACACCAAGCCCCCTCATCATGCCTTATTGCAATACCAGTAGCTGAATGAAGTTTCCAAATTTTCAAGAGTAAGAATGGCATCAGACTTCCAGCATTGCATGCCAGGAGACTGCAGAGTTATGCCTGCCAAATACTCACAGGAAGTTATTTCCAAACTTGAGTTCTTCACCCCACCCACCAGCCACCACTATTGGTTCAAGGTATAACTGATATATTCTATATTGTAAAAAGACTCAGAAAGTGTACTTCCAAGCACTGTTTCTTAGAAAGCTACCAGCTAGTGCAATGCAGGAGACTCCATTTCGATTCCTGGGTTGGGAAGTTCCCTTGGAGAAGGGTTAGGCTATCCACTCTAGTATTCTTGGGCTTCCCTTGTGGCTCAGACAGTAAAGAATCCACCTGCAATGTGGAAGACCTGGGTTCAATCCCTGGGTTGGGATGATCCCCTGGAGGAAGCATGGTAACCCACTCCAGTATTCTTGCCTGGAGAATCCCATGGACAAAGGAGCTTGGTGGGCTACAGTCCATGGGGTCGCAAAGACACAATCGAGTGACTGAGAACAGCACAGTGTACTCAGCAACACAAAGGAAAAAGAATGGGACTTAGGATCTAGAGACAGGAAATTTCAACCAAATGAGAAGCGAAAAATTAACCCCATGTCCACTGAGAAAACAGCCAGTTTAGATCGAAGCAGCAAGTTGAGGAACAGCAAGAGGGTTGACTTCAAGGAAAACAATAAATGTGAACTGAGGCTGTTCTTGGAAATATTGAGCATTTGGACAAAAACATTTATAGGCATTTGACAACTCTCTCAGAATATTTTAAAGAGAAAACAAGGACAAGTTGGTAAGAGAACATAGGAAGTTAAGGGGGAAGATGGCCATTATTGAACAAAGGAAAGACAGAAAGGATTCCAGAAAGAAAAATGTAATCATATACACTCTGGTTTTGCAGTAAATGTGCGAATAATTATAATAGTGAAAAATCCAACATTTGGTTAAGGCTCTCCAAAAGTGATGAAATTATATTGGGAGGATTTCAGCAGTGGTGGTACAGGAAAGACTGTAAAAAGTTTGGGGAGGTTTGAGGAATAGAACTAAAAATCCTTAGCTGTTTAACTGTAAGAAACCAGATATGTATAAAATTTAAAAAGACACTAAAAAAATCACAATAAACTATTATTATTTATATAAAGATGGGAGAGTGCAAAATAAACAGGATAATTCTACTCTAGATAGGTAAATCATCTTGATAAAAAATAAAAATTAACTTAAAACTTAGGTGATAGAAAAATTTTTGCATCATTCATTGAGGTAGTTCTTTTAACACTGACAAAGACTTGATTGCAGGATATTTTGTATGGCTTTTAAAAATATAGACTTATTGGCATCATTTTTATCTGTTGGATGGTGTTCAAATGGCCCTAAAAGAAAATGTAGCATATCTCTACTCATAATAATAATCAGATATATGTCTACAATGTTCTGTTCTCCCACAGTTGACCCCTGTCATCATGAAGAGATTAAAACTCAGGAAAAAAAAGCCCTTCTCTGCATTTTTTATCCTTTCATTGTCCTCTTGGTTAATGACTGTTTTGTTCCTCTAGGAGTAAAATGAAAGCTTCCAAAATCTAAGAATATTCAAAGACTTTCTCAGAGAGAGTCAATCATGAAACAAGAGTTGCCGCAATGTGAAAATTGAACACATTATGTCTGCTATAAACTTCAAAAAGAAAGATACTCAAGTTTCTAAAAGTCTTGAAGGTGGATGTTTGCAGCATTTTGTGTTACAGTAAAAGACTTGAAAAAAGACTGATTAAAATACAGCCCATACAGTGTTTTATTCTATACCACCGAAAATAATCAGAGTGATAGGTAGGATGGTATGAAATGATGTTCAAGACATATTGCTAAGATAAAAACAAAACGAAACAACAGCAAAACAAGTATCCATACAAAGCAACCAGTTGCAGAACACTGTGTATGGCACCCTTATCCCTACATGAATTTATTATAAAAGCATAATTTTGCTTGCTTTCAGATAAAGTCACTGAGGTTGGAATCCAAGAATGATTACCATATATACTACATTGCCTTAGATTTGTCTTCATATTACTTTCAATTTTATAACAACAATAATAAAAATTTTAAAGAAAGAATAATTTTGAAAAAGTCAATAATATATAAATAATGCATTGTATTAGTCCATGCAATCAGTAACCTATACCTTAATTTTAGAAGATTCACTCCTATTTCAGCTCAGGAATTAGAGATAAACTGGAACATTGCCTTACATATTTAATATGGTAAGAGCAAAGAACATGGGATTTAAGTCAGGAACTCTAATGTCATTTTCCCATGTAAAGTCTGGGCATGTTTCATCTTTTAGTCTGTTATATGATAAAATAGGGATAATAATGACCTTTCCGTTACATTGCTTGGAATAAATACTTCCCATGTGTATTTACACACACTTCTGCATGTTGTTTTCCAGATCAGGACACCAAGAAGAAGAGAGCAAACTCACAGCTCACTCCTGAAATGAATCTCACTTTTGAATTCTCCTGCCTGCATTTATGTGACATCGTATATTTTTGCCACTTATAGGCATTTGCACTTAAAAACGATGTTCTGGGATGCTTCCGTGACTTCTAGTAGAAAAATGCAAATAAATGTAGATTTCTGTTATTATCAGCTTCATCAAAGCAAACAGGCAGAAGCAGGAACATTATTGGAGTTTGATAAGTGGTATATTTGAATGATTTCCCCAGAGGACTGGGGAAAGCACATCTTGTTCCATTTCCTGTTACAGATGAGTCTCAGTTGCTTCATGCAGATTTACCTGCATATACCACTCTCAAACCCCCACCCTCACTTTTTTTTTTTAGGGTGAGAGCTGCTCTTTTGTTTTCTGAAATGCAATTGCAATAAATGGTAGACTTGAATCAAAACTCTTAGGTAGAAGCAAGTGAGAAAATGCATGAATAACATAACAGAGCATTGGAAGAATCATTTCAGAAGGTAATGTTTATATCATAGAAAAAAGAGAACTTACAGTCTAGTTCTCCAATTAGAACCAAGTGCAAATAAGGACTTCTAGGGACCTCTTGTTGGATTTCCAGTCTAGACCATATCATTTATCTTTGGATATAGTTTGGAATATCTTCTGACATTTTCACCTGAATAAATCCAAATTTCCTGGAAGACAGAGGTCTTGTGTTTAGTTATGTATAATACTAAGCCCAGCACATTTCTATGCAGATGGAAGGCTCTTAATAAACTAATGCTGATTGAGTGACTGTTAATCCACAGCAGGGTCAAAACTGGAAATGGCCATTTGATAGCAAGCCAGTATATGTGACCAGGCTTGTTCTGAACGTCTAATTACTCATTCTAGAAAAATATATCATTTGCTTTGATGAGACAAAAAATAAAAATCAATTAGATGATTGTCTCCAAAAATGTATAAAAGATGGCATCATTCCTAAGTGCCTATTATTATAGAACACAATGCCTAAAATGAAATGAAATTTCTGTATCTTAAGACACAGTGGGATTTCAGGAGCAATTCCGTAACAGATGGGATGCTTAAGAATGATTCCTCTAATTTTTCTTATGGACAGCCTTCGCTTGGTGTTGGATTAGACTCATCAAAAGATCACTGGACAGGAAGCAGGAGCCTTGAATTCTGATTTTAACTCTGTATGTAGTTCACTTGCTGGGTTAAGTCTTCGATTTTTAGCAGAGAGAGGAAATGCTCTCTGGGGGCTGAGTTTATTCCCTAAGGCAAGTTCTCCAGATTTCATTTGCAACAGAGTCACCTGGAGGGTCGGTTAAAACTGATTGCTGGGCTTCACGTCCAGATTTTCTGATTTAGTCGATCTGGAGTTGGGGGAGGAATTTACATTTCTAATGAGTTCCCTGGTGAAGCTGCAAATGCTGACCCTGTGGTCTCACTTTGAGAACCGCTGCCTTAGGCGAAAAGGCCAGATAGGATCCTGCTAGTCTCCAAGGTTTTTCTCTGCTACCTCTTCTGTTTCTAAGCATTCGTGTTTCTTTCCGGCTGGCTCCATCAGCACAGCTGGGCTCTCTCCGAGGGCCTCTTTCCTGCAGGAGCCCCCGGTGATAACAACAATAACAGCAAGCCTCGCTTCTTCCTTGCATTGTTTCTAATGACGCCTCAAGTCTCAGGAGCCACCTTACACTACTCTGCACAGCTCCCCCCAATCCTGGCGCAAAGTAAACTGTCAGACCTCGCAAACAAAGACAGAGTGCAGGGCCAACCCGCCGCTGAGCCTTTGCCTCTGGCGCTTCCTCTCTTTACCGCCGTTGGAAGGCTCTTTGCTCGCCTGGGAGGTGGTGAGTAACAGGGCTTGTTAGTTGGGTAACACATTCACTCTAGGGGCAGTTTCACCGATTCGCTCTTATGGGCTTGTGAAAAGCGAATTTTCTCCAGCTCTCCAGGAAGAGAACAAATTTAATGGTATCAAGCAAAGGAAAGGATAAATCTTTGTACAGGAGAAAATGGAAAAGAAGCAGTGTTCCTCGTTAGTGATGCAAGAAGAGACTTAGCTTGTCTGTTCAATAATTTAAGCTAATCGTTGAACCCATGAAGTATGGTGGAGGATGGTTTGCCAGTGGATGCCTGGTGGATGTGCCCCTTTGGAAGTGAAACGGAATAATTTGAGGAGAGATCAGCAAACCTGGCCCTGTCAACCCCTCCCTCTCACCCCTCTCCAGCGTCTTCCCTTCTCTAACCACTATCTTCGGTGGCTTTTACTAGAATCTTCACCACATTGAAACAACTAATAAATGAGGTTTACCTATTGTGACACCAGACTCTACTTTCTTAGCTCCCTCCTCTCCCATTTTAGAGACTTTCTGTGGCTCTGAAATTTATGTGGCTTCAAATCAACCCCAGCTGCCTGACTTCCTGCTAATACCTAGATGAAGTTCTACTTCAGCCTTAGTAACTTCTTCCTTGAACCCCAGATGTGCCGCTGTTTTCTTCTTGATGCAAGGTCTTCATCTATGCTCTTCATTCTATCTGAAACAGGTTTCTAAACCTTCTTGGTTTCTTTCAACTCTCCCCTCCCCCAGGTATCATCTTTTTCATGAAGTCTTGCTTGACTGCTGCAATCCAGTGATCCAACTTTGTTATTTGCTAGACACCATGTATGCAATGCCAATCGTATTTATTTGTCTCTGATTTTGTTGCATGGATCAGACCTGTTTTCTTTTCAAAGCAACCTAAGGGCCAAGATTTAATATCATGCATTTGTAATTTAAAAAGTTTTGTCCTGTGTGTGTCTTTCAGTAGTGCCCTATATGCAAATACAGATAGTTAACTTCTTTGAATTCATCTTCCAATAATCTTCTGCCAGTGTTTCTGTGTGCACATGATGCACAGTAAATGCTATAATAATAGCTACTCAATCTGTTGCCATACGTGTTGCCTCATTAATATTCATTAGACACCCATTATCATCCTACTCACCAATCTATTTATCTAAACTGTATAAACAAAAAAGTGCCAGAGAAGTTAGGTAAATCGCATAAAGGTACTGAGTTATTAATTGATGGAGTGGGGGTTACAAACTCAGGTCCATCTGACTTTAAAGACTATACCTCCCTGCAGACTCCACCCTAGTTCTATATTATGGGGGTAAGAGTGAACTTCCTAAGGATAAAGAGCTTGCTCAAGGTCACGTCACAAACTGTTTTCTGAAGAAATAGGTAAAAATGTATAAACTGAATCATTATTCTTTTTTCATGATTATGTTATACAGGTGATAAAAACTTGAAAATCACTCTCTCCTGCATTTGTGTTGGTGAACGCTAATCCTAAATTGAGGGCCCAACTTCTCTGTTGGCTCTTGTTTTCTCTCCCCTGTAAGTCTATCAAAGAAGATGTGTGAGGTGATGATAGTTTAGCTCTTCTTCGCAGCTGAAATAAATTTACTTTAAATGAACAGAGGGATTTTATAATGCCTGCGGCCTATCTGGTCTCCATGGGAGAAATTTCCTGAAACATCCTGTCTGCTGTCATGAGAGCCAGGGCTTTATGATTATGTATAAGAAGTTTCTATAACTGCTTTAACTAATAACATTTTATTTTAATGCATTTCCTATTTTCATATTTATTGTGTTCCAATCATGTTTTGTGAGGAGACAGAACATGGAAAGCGATGTAACTGGTGTTTAGTATGTATGCATAGTGTACTTTCCTCAAGAGGTTCCCCTGCTGAGCATAAATGTAAAATAAATATAAATAAATTAAACTGTTTGATAGGCTGTGAGAGTGCCCCAGTCTAGCTGATCAAGTCACCCCCTTCCTTCCACTTAAATAATTCTCTGCAGAAATGAATAAACTGATTATAACCAAATCCCCTTGCAAAATAGGGTTTCCTCTTTCAAGTTTACTAATCTGGATCTACTCAGAGTCACGTTACTTGCCAAACAGAACCTGAAGGATGATTCCAATTCTCCCACCTTCCAGCTGATGAAAAAATCTTTGCTTGGACGGATAGAGAGGGTGAAGGGAAAGAGTGTTGAAATCTCCAATCTGTTTATTGTACAGCTGGCGTCAGAAAGAATCTGATTTGCAAGGAGAAGGCTCTGGATCTTGTACCACGTCCAGAAAGGGACCATTAGGAAGATGGGAAAGAGAAGATGCTTGAAAGTTCCAAAGACTTCCAATGAAACTGGAGGATGCATTCAGGTAGGATTGTGAATTCTCTGACCAGATTTCATTTTGTGATACATAAGACAATGATGAGAAGTGAATACTTTACACCTGATAAACTGCAGTGCTGTGTCTTATAGTCATGTCATAGGCAATACTTTTTTATCCACTCTCATCTCTTAAGAATTAAAATGCATGCTCTTTTTCATTTCCAAAATTTGGATACTTCTGGAAAAGAAAAACAAAAAAGGCCTCTTTCTTCCTCTTCACTGAGAATCTTTTCTTGCTAAGAGAGAAAAACAGGTAAGCAGTTTTTTTTTTCAAGTTAAAAATTCAAAATAATTTTTAGACATTGAAAATGAAGCATTTTGGGAAACTGAAGTCTTTCATTCTAGATTAAAGCAAATATAGTTTAGAAGCAAGGATGGATGTCAATTGATATTAATTACCTTAAAGATATCTGTCTTAAAGAGTAAACATCTGGAACAAAGTTTTTCCGGTTCGTCAAAATCTTCAACATTGCCAACAAATTCTGATGCTTCACATGTAGCAGATGGGTGTTTAGGGAGTAAAGGGGCAGGAATATTCTTCTTCCAAGTGTCTCTGTGATGAGATATGAATAAGTCTCAGCTTGCAATTCTTTTTGGAGAGTCTTAGGGCTGAGTTCATATCATCATCATCCTGAAAGCATTTAAGAAAAAAATAAGTGCACTGGAATGGAAAGACCTAGGGAGATGCTACTCAGGGGCCTGGTGATTTTCAAATTTCTTGCTGGTCCTAGGACTCTGTTAATTTACTGCCTTATCAGTTTGCTGTTATCAATATATATGAATTGTCAGATTCTGTGGTGGTGTATTCTAAGAATCAAACAAGAGAAAGGCAAAGGAAAATGGAAACAAATGTAACTTGTCTGCTGTGTTCTAGGAACTATGCTATTATATCTTCTTTTATTCTGTCCCAAACTGTAAATATCATCACTTAAGCCATTTTTCATTGATGTGGAATCTAAAGCTCTGAGAAGTTAAGTCACTAAGCTTGTCAGTGGTACAGGTGGTGTGTGTCAGCATTCTCTGCCTCACAACACAGCACAGTGGAGGTGGAGGTTAGGAAGGCCAGAGGGATGCTCTAGAATTTAATAAAGGAAGTAGAACTTAAGTTGAACTTGAAAGAAAATGGCACAATGGCCATTGAAAGTCCAGGGAAGGCAATTTAATAGGGGAAGGATATGTGCAAATACTTGTACATGTAATGAACTGGCAAAGTAGGTAAGCTAGTTTGGTTAGAATAGAAACCCTATAGGAAATATAAGAAGGACTACAGACCAGATGGTCCTTTTTTGATTCATCTACCTGGGATTCAGAAATGCCCTTCAAAGTCACTCCTATCGTTTCTCAAGGTTGGTGTCATTGGAGGAAGTCAAATTGGTGCTCTGCTTGCTTGACCCACTTTGGAGAAGGTCAGCATGAAAGGTGTCTCTACAGAGGTCATATTTAGATAAAACCTAAAAGAAAACCAAGAGTAGCCATGAATGCAGATGCACCAACAAGGTAAGACCAGCATATTCAAGAAGTCAAGTGAGCTGAGTGGAGAAGTAGTATGCGGGCAGAGGGGGGCAGTGTGCAGCTGCTGGATCACGTTCAGCCTTGTGGGCAATAGTAAGGAGTCTGATTCTGTATGAAATTGAAGGGGATGCAACCAAGGGTTTGTATGCAGGGAAATACAATGATTCACTCATAATGAGGAAAATGTTGAAGAGGGTATGTGTCCATTCTGGTCAGTTGGATTAACCCAGGCCAGAAGTTAGGTGGTAGAGTGGTTAAGAATCCACCTGCCAATGCAGCAGACACGCAGATGTGGGTTTGATCCCTGGGTCAGGAAGATCCTCTGGAATAGGAAATGGCAACCCATTCTACTATTGTCTGGAGAATATTCCATGGTCAGAGGAGCCTGGGGGGCTGCAGACCATGGGGTTGCAAAGAGCTGGACATGACCGAGCATAGCACATGCAGACCAGAGATCTAGGTGTCCTGAAGAACAGTGGTAGAAGTGGGGATGGAGCTTGAGACATATCTTGAAGAAATAGCTCTGTACCCACTTGCTCATGAACTAGATTTTGGCAGCAGGTAGAAGAACCCATCAGGGCAAGATTTCTTGCCTGGGTAACTCAGGGGTTCAGTTTTTGATTTATTAAGAAGAGCCTGTGGGTCATTTAAGAGATGTATAGTTGACAGCTGGATATTTTTCCATCTTTAACTAGAGCTCCAAGTTTTCATCACTTGTCTTGCCTGTAGATCACTCTTAAGATCAGATCCAGTAGTCGTGTATGGATGTGAAAGTTGGACTATAAAGAAAGCTGAGCACCAAAGAATTGATGCTTTTGAACTGTGGTGTTGGAAAAGACTCTGAGAGTCCCTTGGACTGCAAGGAGATCCAACCAGTCCATCCTAAAGGAAATCAGTCCTGAATGTACATTGGAAGGACTGATGTTAAAGCTGAAACTCCAATACTTTGGCCACCTGATGCGAAGAACTGACTCACTGGAAAAGACCCTGATGGTGGGAAAGATTGAAGGCAGGAGGAGAAGGGCATAACAGAGGATGAGATGGTTGGGTGGCATCACCGACTCAATGGACATGAGTTTGAGTAAACTCTGGGAGTTGGTGATGGACAGGGAGGCCTGGCGTGCTGCAGGCCATGGGGTCGCAAAGAGTCGGACACGACTGAGTGACTGAACTGAACAGAATTGTCTAATAAAATACTGGATGTCCAGCTACATTTGAATTTCAGATAAACAATAACTTGAGGGAGGGACTTTTTATTGTTCAGGACATACTTTCACTAAAAAATTATCTGTTGCTTATCTGAAATTCATGTATGACTGGGTATCCTATTTTGGTATGTGCTGAATCTGGGACCCTGTATGTGAGCCTCACCACTTATCACCCGCCTGTTGTCCTGTTCCCCTCCCTACCTCTGTTTCCACATCAGATCTCTTGTCCTTACTTCTTTTTAGAGGAAGAGGAGGCTTCCATTCTCCTTGGCAAGCCTGATTCTGTTATCTGTGCTGCTTGCTCTTGGGCCCTCCCGTCACAATTATCTTTTTTCCCCCGTTGAGATTATCTGGAGGCATTAAAAAGAGGTGTTGCATGTTCCCCTCTTTCATTGGTTGATCTGTAGTTTTAATCACTTCAGATTTTTTTCTCTTAATTTCACTGCCAAAATGATTTTAAAATTATTTTCTTATTCTCTTTTATTTTCTCTTTTTTCCCTACCGAAATTTATTTTATTCAAGTGGAGTTGATTTACAATATTATATTAGTTTCAGGTATATAATATAGTGATTACAGATTTTACTCCATTTAAAGTTAGTATAAAATATTGGCTATGTTCCCTGTGCTATACAATATACCCTAGGATATATGTATGTGTGTGTTAGTCGTTGAGTCGTGTCCAACTCTTTACAACCCCATGGACTATAGCTCACCCAGCTCCTCTGTCTGTGGAATTCTCCAGGCAAGAATACTGATGTAGATTGCCACTCCCTTCTCCAGGGGATCTTCCGGACTCAGGGACCAAACCCGGGTCTTCTGCATTGCAGGCAAATTCTTTACTGTGTGAGCCGCCAGGGAAGCTGTGGTGGAGTACAGTATATCCTGTGCTCAGTTGTCAGTCATGTCCGACTCTTTGGGACCCCATGGACTGTATCCCACCAGGCTCCTCTGTCCATGGAATTCTTGGGCAAGAGTCCTGGAGTGGGTTGCCATTTCCTACTCCAACAATATATGCTAGTAGCTTATTTATTTTGTATGTCTTAATCTCCTACTCCTATCTTGCCCCTCCACCCTTGTCTCTCCCCATTGGCAGCTACTAGTTTGTTCTTTAAATCAATGTGTCTATTTTGTTATACTCATTCAATTGTTTTATTTTTTAGATTCCACAATTGATAACTTACAGTAATTGTTTTTCTGTCTGACTTGGGCTTCCCTGATGTCTTAGATCGTAAAGAACCTGCCTGCAATGCAGGAAACCCATGTTCAATCTCCAGGAGAAAGGAATGACAAGCCACTCCAGTATTCTTGCCACGGACAGAGGAGCCTGGCGGGCTACTGTTCTTGGGGTCGCAAAGACTTATTTCACTAAGCATAATACCCTGCTAGTCCATCCATGTTGTTGCAAATTGCTAATTTTATTCTTTATCTTGTGACTGAGTAGTATTCTGGGTGTGCGTATGTGAGTGTGTGTGTATCTTTATCCATTTGTCTGTTCACAGGCACTTCAGTTACTTCCATTCCCTGGCTATTGTTAAAAAAAAAAAATGCTGCTATGAACATTGGGGTTCATGTATCTTTTTATTAGTATTTTTCTTTTCTTCAGATATGTACCCAGGAGTGGAACTGTTGGATCTTATGGTGTTCTATTTTTAGTTTTTTGAGGAACCTCCATACTGTTTTCAATAGTGACTGGATCAATTTACATTCCTACCAATAGTGTACTGCTGCTGCTAAGTCACTTCAGTCGTGTCCAACTCTGTGTGACCCCATAGACGGCAGCTCACCAGGCTCCCCCGTCCCTGGGATTCTCCAGGCAAGAAGAGTTAAGTGGGTTGCCATTTCCTTTTCCAATGCATGAAAGTGAAAAGTGAAAGTGAAGTCGTTCAGTCGTGTCCGACCCTCAGCGACCCCATGGACTGCAGCCTTCCAGGCTCCTCCGTCCACCGGATTTTCCAGGCAAGAGTCCTGGAGTGTACTAATATTCCCTTTTCTTCACATCCCTGTCAATATTTGCTGTTTGTAGATTTTTTGAGAGTAACCATTCAGATAGATATGAGGTGGTATCTCATTGCAATTTTGATTTGCATTTCTCTGATAATTAGTGATGTTAATCATCTTTTCATGTGCCTGCTGGTCATCTCTATGTTGTCTTTGAAAAACTGTCTACTCTGCCTGTCAGCTTTGATAGCAAATCAGACACATTAATAAACACTTCTTAACATTCTCTTCTTGTTCAGTAAGTATCAAGAAAGCTGGATGCTCAAAAACTAACAATGCCTTCAGTTTTTATATTGTTTATTAAATGCAAAGTGTTCTTTATGGCTTGTTGTATTCAACTTTCAAAACGTTTGAAAGATAAAATTACAGTATGAGGAAAATTTAGGACTAAGTCACTTTGGCATTCATCTCACAGATGAGGAAATTGATCTCAAGAGAGTAAGTAACTTGCCTGAAGTTTACAACTAATTAGCATCCAGATTGGAATTTGAATCTGAGGCTTCTCACTCAGGCAATCTAAACCCAGATAAGTATAAGGCTGGTGGTGGAAAAGGTCAGAGTCAAGTATAGTGAATACTTACAGTGGGCTTCTCAGATGTAACTTAGACCTAAACTGCCACAGGTTTGGGCTACACGGATGAGCATGAGTTCCCATTCCATTCATTCCACAAAACGTTTTGTTAATTGGTCTTCTTTCCTTGAAGAAGCAAATTTCTACTTGGAGGCCAGTGTTTACCTTGTAATTCCCAGGTAAGCTCTACTCCTGAAGTGACATTGTCAAACAGTCGTGTCTGACTCTTTGAGACCCCATGGACTATACTCACCATCCATGGGATTTTCCAGGCAAGAATACGGAAGTGGGGTGCCATTTCCTCCTCTAGGGGATCTTCTTAACCCAGGGATCAAACCCACATCTCCTGTATTGGCAGGCAGATTCTTCACTGCTGTGCTACCTGGGAAGCCCAATTGCTATTTCTGGATACCGAAAAGAGTCTAAATGCTGAACCAGGCATCCTCTTCAGATCCCTGCCCTCCCTCCACACCATTTGTCTCCATACCCTTATATGTCCTGAGTAGTCAATCTACACGGCGACCTGAATAGAGATTTTGCTCTACCCCAACACTGCACTTAGACTCTTGTCGCCTGTCCATCCCATTTTGGAAACCTGGATAACTCCAGCATTATCTTCCTTGAAAAGTTTCTCTTCATCTCTTTAGAAGGACTGAATAAATCCTCCTTCATCTCTATTTCTTTGTCATCAGGTTTGCAGTTTTTGCAATAACAATTTAAAAGCACTTTTAATACATGAATAAAAATGTGCAAAATACAAACTGTATATTTTGAAAGAGAGAACATCCATGTATCATTACAAAGTTAAAAACCAAGTGCCATATTTGCAAAAATATTTGCCATAAAAGTAATATACAATTGTACCAAATATATAAATAATCCTACAATTCAACAGGATAAAAATCAGTGAGACAGAATTTAAAAATAAAAAAATCCAGTATGCAATAAGGCATTTCACAAAAGGGCAAATACAAAAGGACAATAAACGTGAAAGATGATCATTTCCCAATAAGAGGAGTGCAAATAATACCAACAATAAGGTAAGATTTTACTCATTATTTGGCAAAACTTTATTTAATATGGAGTGTTAATAAAGCTCTGGGGAAATAGGTACTCTTGTGCTGTACTGGAGAGGAATTTTGGAGAGGAAAAATTGGAGAGGAATTTGTCATAATTCATTAATATTTTAAATGAACACTTTGGAGAGGAATGTGTCATAATTCATTAATATTTTAAATGAACATGCTCTTCACTCTAATAATCTTGCTTCCAGGTATCTGTGTATCCAACAGAAATAAATCATGTGTATGTGAGCATAAGGATACTCACAGTGGCCTAAAATTTAGAAACAGTGTAGGGTTTCCCTGGTGGCTCAGATGCTAAAGAATCTGCCTGCAATGTGGGAGACCCAGGATTGATATCTGGGTCTGGAAGGTCCTCTGGAGAAGGGAATGGCTACCCATTCCAGTATTCTTGCCTGGAGAATTCCATGGACAGAGGAGCCTGGTGGGCTACAGTCCATGGGTTTCCAAAGAGTTGGACATGACTCAGCAACTAACACTTTCACTTTCATTTTAATTGTTCATCAACAGGGAAATAGTAAGATAAACAGTAGTATATTGGGTTCTGTGTGTTCGTGTGCTCAGTTGTGTCTGACTCTTTGCAGCCGCACAGACTGTAGCCCACCAGGCTGCTATGTCCATGGGGTTTTCCAGGCAAGAATACCATAGTAGGTTGCCACATCCTATTCCAGGGACTGTGACTGTCGTGTCTCCTGCATTGGCAGACAGATTCTTTACCACTAGTGCCACCTGGGACGTCCCACACTGGGATAAGGAACAGTTAAATAAAATGAGGTAGGTTTATATCCTGACATGGAAAGATCTCCAAGTGAGACATCTTTCACTCCAAGAGTTCAACAGCAACAACAACAAAAAGAAGTATGCATATTAATATGTAAACATTTCATTTACATAAATTTAGCCAAACTCAAATAAGCAAATGAGACAAAATTGTGTGTTTTTATAGATCCATTTATTGGATGAATGTGATTAAAAAATATAACATTTAGAAGGATAATACTAAACTCACAGAGTAACTGAGAAAAGACTGGGATTGGGATAGGTGATCAAGGAGAAGCTTTATTTCTAATATTAGATTTTTGTATTTTTTGAAATGAGGATGGTTCATTTATAACCTGTAAATTCATTTGAAAGTAAAAGGTACTTTCTCCACCCTAGAATCCCATTTTTCCCTGAGAGATATTTTAAAACAAGTATAATTTTGGATTTATTTCTTCTTACATTTCTACCACTGTTTGCTTTATATATTTAAAATCCACACTGGTAGGTCCATTAAACACTCATTTTTGCATCATTATGACAAGTTTAATTTTCATCAAATAGAATAATCTCTCTTTGTTCCATTTAACACATACACCTAAAATTTTGTTTGGTTGGATGTTGATGTTGCTATACCTCCTTTTTTTAAACATATGAATTTGCCAGATTATTATCTACTCTCTGCTTCTTAAACCATTTTTCTCTCACTTTTTTTGTGTCATCTGTTACCAGAATGCACCTGTTTTTAAAATTTACTCAATCTAAAAGTAAATCAATTTTACTTTGCCTTTTCATTGTGATCACTTTTCTGTGTTGAACTCTTTCAATAACATCTTCTGGTCACTACATGTTATTATGGGCTTCCCCCCGGGCCCAGCCTAATCTGGTTTTTACTGGATTAATTGGCACTTTTTGTAGTTCATTTTTTCTTTACTATTATTTTTCAAGTTGTAAATTCTCTTTCTATTACTTGAGTGTGGAGTGTCTCACATTTCAGAGTTTATCAGAATTATCTGGAGGGCTTGTTAAAACAGTGGCTGCTAGGCCTTGCTTTCGGAGTTTCTGATTCATTAGTTCTGGGGTAGGACCCAGGAATTTTCATTATTAAAAAATTTCCAGGTGATAATGATGTTGCTGGTTAGGGCACATCATTTTAAGAACTACTGTTCTAGTGGTGACTCAATTTTTTCATCAATAATCACTTTGTATTTTCTTTCAATAATTTTGTGGAATCATTATTTTTACCTTACTTGCAAAAATGATAAGGTCAACCCCTTTAGGGGAGAGTCATTAGTTCAGTTTAGTTCAGTCGTTTAGTCATGTCCGACTCTTTGCAACCCCATGGACTGCAGCACGCCAGGCTTCCCTGTCCATCACCAACTCCCAGAGCTTGCCCAAACTCATGTCCATTACATCAGTGATGCCATCCAACCATCTTATCCTCTGTTGTCCCCTTCTCCTCCTGCCTTCAATCTTTCTCAGCATCAGGATATTTTCTAATGAGCCCATTCTTTGCATTAGGTGGACAAAGTATTAGAGTTTCAGCTTCACCATCAGTCCTTCCAATGAATATTCAGGACTGATTTCCTTTAGGATGGACTGGTTGAATCTCCTTGCAGTCCAAGGGACTCTCAAGAGTCTTCTCCAACACCACAGTTCAAAAGCATCAATTCTTTGGCTCTCAGCTTTCTTTATAGTCCAACTCTCACATCCATACATGACTGCTGGAAAAACCATAGCTTTGACTAGACAGACCTTTGTTGGCAAAGTAATGTCTCTGTATTTTAATATGCTGTGTAGGTTGGTCATAGCTTTTCTTCCAAGGAGCAAGAGTCTTTTAATTGCATGGCTGCAATCACCGTCTGCAGTGATTTTGGAGCCCAAAAAAGTAAAGTCTCTCACTGTTTCCACTGTTTCCCCATCTAATTGCCATAAAGTGATGGGACCAGATGCCATGATGTTAGTTTTCTGAATGCTGAGCTTTAAGTCAACTTTTTCACTCTCCTCTTTCACTTTCATCAAGAGGCTCTTTAGTGTTCTTCTTCACTTTCTGCCATAAGGGTGGTGTCATCTGCATATCTGAGGTTATTGATATTTCTCCTGGCAATCTTGATTCCAGTTTGTGCTTCATAGAGCCCAGATTTTCTCATGATGTACTCTGCATATAAGTTAAATAAGCAGGGTGACAATGTACTCCTTTCCTGATTTGGAACAACCTGCTATTCCATGTCCAGTTCTAACTGTTGCTTCTACCTGCATACAGATTTCTCAGGAGGTAGGTCAGGGGGTCTGGTATTCCCATCTCTTTCAGAATTTTCCATAGCTTTTTGTGATCCACACAGTCAAAGGCCTTGGCCTAGTCAATAAAGCAGAAATAGTTGTTTTTCTGGAACTCTCTTGCTTTTCGATGATCCAAAGGATGTTGGCAATTTAATCTCTGGTTCCTCTGCCTTTTCTAAATCTAGCTTGAACATCTGGAAGCTCACCATTCACGTATTGCTGAAGCCTGGCTTGGAGAATTTTGAGCGTTACTTTGCTAGCATATGAGATGAATGCAATTGTATGGTAATTTGAACATTATTTGGCATTGCCTTTCTTTGAGATCGGGGATTCCCTGGTGGCTCAGACAGTAAAGCATCTGCCTGCAATGCAGGAGACCGGGGTTTGATCCCTGGGTCAGGAAGATCCCCTGGAGAAGGAAATGGCAACTCACTCCAGTACTCTTGCCTGGAAAATTCCATGAATGGAGGAGCCTGCTGGGCTACAGCCCATGGGGTCCCAAAGAGTCAGACATGATTGAGTGACTTCACTTCACTTTCTTTGAGACTGGAACAAAAACTGACCTTTTACAGTCCTGTGGCCACTGCTGAGTTTTCCAAATTTGCTGGCATATTGAGTGCACCACTTTCTCAGCACCATCTTTTAGGATTTGAAATAGCTCAACTGGAATTCCATCACCTCTGCTAACTTTGTTTGTAGTGAGGCTTCCTAAGACCCACTTGACTTTGCTTTCCAGAATGTCTGGCTCTAGGTGAGTGATCACACCATCATGGTCATCTGGGTCATGATAATCTTTTTTGTACAGTTTTTTTGTGTATTCTTGCCACCTCTTCTTAATATCTTCTGCTTCTGTTAGGTCCATACCATTTCTGTCCTTTATTGTGCCCATCTTTGCATGAAATATTCCCTTGGTATCTCTGATATTCTTGAAGAGATCTCTAGTCTTTCCTATTCTGTTGTTTTCCTCTCTTTCTTTGCATTGATCACTGAGGAAGGTTTTATTTTTCTCCGTGCTATTCTTTGAAACTCTGCATTCAAATGGGTATATCTTTCCTTTTCTCCTTTAACTTTGGCTTCTCTTCTTTTCATGCTATTTGTAAGGCCTCCTCAGAAAACCATTTTGCCTTTTTGCATGTCTTTTTCTTGGGGATAATGTTGATCACTGCCTCCTGTACAATGTCAAGAACCTCTGTCCATATTTCTTCAGGTATTCTGTCTATTAGATCTAATCCCTTGAATCTATTTGTCACTTCCACTGCAGAGCAATTATACCAAATAAATGGTCAAACTGTTAAGATAGTTCTGGGATCCGCAACATATTTCCCAACCTGGGGATCTGGTGAAGGGACTGAGAACCCCCAGGGGATTTGACTTTGGAGGACAGTGTGATTAGATTACAGAATTTAACACAGGACTGGGGAAACAAACTCTTGGAGGGCACAAACAAAACCTTGTGCATACCAGATCCCAGGAGAAAGGAACAGTGACCCCAAAAGAGACTGACCCAGACTTGCCTGTGAGTGTCCAGGAGTCTCCAGTGGAGGTGTGGGTTGGTGGTGGCCTGCTTCACAGTTGAGGGAACTGACTGCAGCAGTGTGCCTGGGACCTTTTGAAGGAGGTCATTATCTTCATTACCTGCACCATGGTTTGGTGTCAGGTCAAATAACAGGGAGGGAACACAGCCCCACCTACCAACAGATAATTGGATTTAAAGATTTACTGAGCATGGCCCCGCCCATCAGAACAAGATCCAGATTCCCCCACAGTCAGTCTCTGGAACTAGGATGCTTCCATAAGCCTCTTATCCTCATCCCTCAGAGGGCAGACAGAATGAAAACTGCAATCACAGAAAACTAATCAAACTGATCACATGGACCACAGCCTTGTCTAACTCAGTGAAACTATGAGCCATGCTGCGTAGGGCCACCCAAGACAGATGGGTCATGGTAGAGTCCCCCAATGCCTTTTCCAATACATTGATTACATATAAGATTTTATTGATAGATGTTATAATATCTTTATATTATTCAGTACAACTAAATCTTTCTTGAATTCATTAGAAGTCTTACTTGCTTGCCACTATTTTGAGTATCGTAAGATCCAATAATACTGAAATACTAATGATTACAATACTACCTGAGTCTTTTTCATTTTTAAATTCATGTTTTAAATCTTGTTACAATATCTCCTGGAATATATGTATTTCCCAAATGGACTGATAGGTACTACCTGGACTGATAGGTGTATTCCTTCTGAGGCTTTTGATGCCCCCAATTACCTTATTATTCTCTCCCATACTAAAACTAATGGTTAGAATTTAGAGTGGTACCGATTTTGTCTTGTATTGCATGTTAATGGTGTTGCTACTTTGATGTGTATTGTGTTTATAAGTAAATGTTCTTTTTTGTTTGATTATTAATTTTTCTTCTTTGAAAACATTCAGCATGTTTTTGGTCTTTTGGAATATCATTATTACGTTTCTGTGAATTAGTGTTTCGTACCAATCCGTGGGTGTTAGTTCTTCCTCTTGTTGAATGAACTGCCATTCCTTTGAGTTACTGGTTCTTTTCATATGTGTGGTTATAATTTCCGTTTGTAATCCCAGCTCTCCTTTATGTGAATGCCAGTTCTGACTGCTGAAGCCTATTTCTGGAATCTTGGGTAGCATATACTCCTAAAGAAGTTGTGCCTAATGCTTTGTATTTGTGGCAAAGAACCTCTCTGTTCCTCCTGGGTTTCAGTCATCTGAAACACTGCCCTACTTTCCACTCCCAATGGTACAGTTTCTGTTTAGAAAAGCATAAAACAGAAGATTCTAACCAGCCTGCTGCTCTAAGAAGAGTTTCTCAGTTTAAGCACCTTGGTGAAGTCCCCAGAGCCCTCTTATTTTCTCTAATCAAATTTGAACAACCTCTGAAATTATGTCTTCCTTTTGTAACCATCTTTTCCCGTCTATTTTGGTCTGTTCTGTGGTCTCCTTCCTTTGTTCAGTTTATACCTGTCCACCTTTTAGAAAGTCTTCAGTATTTTAGTTTGTTGATTACTCTGTCTTATTTTTCAGTGTTTATAAGTTCCAAAATGACAATGATTACAATTTGAAACTCACCCAGGTAATCTGTCTTAAATAAGGCTCTTGCACCACAAACATACATTTATTAGGATTATTTTCTAATTGGACTTTCAACTTCAGGAGAACAGAAACAGTCATCATACCCTATAGCCCCATCAAGGAGAATAGCCTTATACTTAGTGGATCTTCATTACATTGCACACCAATTAAGAAATAAATAAATGAGATGTATTATAACACTTATGCTGTACCCTGTTTGGGGTTATAATTATTCGGGGATTATATTAATTGGTCTATACATTTTTATTTGGATTAGATAAATTGGGGGTAGAAAGGAAAGAAAAAGTTTCAAGAAGCAAAGAGGTTTCTATTCCCTGACCACAACTGTACAGAAGAGAATCTTCCTGTAATGTACCCTCTCCCCCATCACACTGTTCATATGACTCTGAACTCATTGGCTGTGCACTGTGGAGATATGGCCTAACATTTCTTCTTGCTTTTTTTTTTTTTTTTGCTGCCTTACCTTATAAAGGACTTCATTTTTCTTCCTCTGGGTCAAAGGCAGCTATTTTCAATCTGAATAGGCTGGCTGCTCATCTCGCCCCACTCAGTCATGGGGCTGGTGCAGAGAAAGAGTGTGTGTACTGCGTTGTGTACTGTTTCTCTAATTTATTTCCATACTGGGTTTCTAGTCAATGATCCGCTGGAGTGACCCTCAGTATCATACCCTTTGGTCTGTGGAAAAATAATGGTAAATCTTGTAAGAGCCCAAACGCTTGTTTTTCTTTGCTTTTCTCTTTTCCTTCTCCTCCCTCCCTTTCTTCCTTCTTTTCTGCTCTATATTTCTATTAATTTAAGAAAGTATACAGCTATTCTACCTTTCAAAGCCTTCTGAAGTGAACCATGAACTTTTATTTGAATGGTCCAAATTATTAAGTTATGTTAATTCATTTTGCTGATCTTCATAAATTTAAGCCATCTTCACCCAATCCTTAAAGGCCTTCTCAGAGGCCGTGATATTGTGAGTATGTTTTAACCTAAGACCAGAAGCTTAGCCAATTTTCTTTAAAGACTTTAATATCGGAAAGCATTTGAAAATATAGTAACCAAAATTTCACAAAAATTACCAATAGTACTATTCTTATTATATTTTTAATTAAGATAAAACTTACATTAACCTTAAAAAATAGAACACTGAAGTTCAGAAATTAAAATGTGCTTCTGGCTCTGCTGAATCTCGTTAGAAAAGTTAAGTAATATCTGTAACCCTGTTTTCAACCTATGAAATGGTTGTATTAACTGCATATTTTCTAAAGTCTGTATTAGCTCTAAAATGATTTCATCCGTTGCATGAACCTATTATGCTCCACATATTTAAGGGATCGAAGGTTTAAGTTAAAATAGATTTATATTGCCAAATGTTGGCCACTTAAGAGTGTAATGAAATGTTGTTACAGTGGGGGCAGGGAGTAAGAAGGTGGATATCCTACTCAGTGAAAGCAGTCATACTGAATAATACAGCAAGTTTCGGCTATTTCGTTAGCTGGTCAATTCAAGAAAATGCTTAAAGGCAAATGAGAAGGTTATTGCAAATCTCATGTATTTTGCTCTTCTATTAAGACCAACCCATTGAACATATTTTGAAATGGCCATTTCCCCTGTGGCAGGTTTACAAAGTAAACAAGTAATATGTCTTCACTGGCAAAGGTAACCCAGGAACCTGCAGCAAATCAATTTATCATGTTGGGATGTTTTATTTTAGTTAGATGTAACCTGGGGAGAATTTTTATAAAAAAAAGCAAGGATAATATTACTGAGTGTGATTGGAATCTGTTTGGCTCTGAGTTACCACCACTGGAATTCCCAGGTCTTAAAATTCTCCCCTGCAGTACAAGACAGCAGGGCCCTTGTACAGTCTCTCTGGGGGCCATCCAAATGGTCCAGTTAGAGCTGGCAGATTGGCCTCCACTGGGACACCTCCTGGCCTTACCCATTAAAGCAGCTCAAGAGCCTCTACCATTAGCTCTGTCATATCTCTGGCCTCCAAATCCTAGTCATGATGGATTTGGGGTTTCATTGCCTGCAGCTTGGAGAAAAAGAGACATCTCCCCATCATTGCTATAACTATTAGTGACTTTCCTATGACTTAGTCTTAGTGTTGCCTTTTTCCATATCCTTAGAAAACTGAGATTAATCAATACATTATGTGGGGGTCAGAAGACAGATAACTGTTATAGCCAAAATAATGTGTCCTACTAAAAATCAGCCTTCAGAACTAACTTCAAGCATCTTGCCAATCATTTTTCTGAATAAGTTTCTTCTGTGCCCTTATTTCTGTGGAGTCTTTGTTCTTGTGTCCTGGGTACTTCGATGAACTCTACTGTTTCCCCAGAGGCTCTTTGGGTCATGTGCAAAACAAACTGAGCAGCACTTAGCAGTGCAAAGTTTCTGAAAATAGTTATGCAGATCAACCCGCCTGCCCCCATCAAGTCCCATGCAACTCCACCCCCACTCTGGAGACCACACTGCACCATAAGGCAACACTTTTTAAGCACAGTATGAGCTTGCTAACAACCTCACACCGAACAAGAAAATTGACTCACTGTAATGATTTATGAGCTTGCTGTAAAACTTCAAACTTTTCCAAGCTTCTTGGAAAAGTACTTCAAATAGTTCTTTCTAATCCCTTCACTTCCCCCCCATATCAATTCCTAGAATTAAATGCAATCTTACCTTTGCTTAGTCTCCATACCCATGTCCTGACTCAGAATCCAATTTCTATATTATGATGATGAATATAAAACTATGGAGTAGAAGAGTAGATAAAAAGATACATTGGATATATAGATACATTTGATACATCTCTTGCTGTAGCAAATATCTCGAAGGATATAAAGATTAGTAGAATTTTAAAATTTGCTTCATTTGCATATCATGGCAGGTAGAACTCTTAGGCCTACAGCCCCCTCTACTGGGTGGATTTCCCATGTTTATTATGCATAGACAACAGTGGAAGTGACAAGTAAATTCAAGGAATTAGATCTCATGGACAGAGCGCCTGAAGAACTATGGACGGACGTCATGACATTGTACAAGAGGCAGGGATCAAAACCATCCCCAAGAAAAAGAAATGCAAAAAGGCAAAATGGTTGTCTGAGGAGGCCTTACAAATAGCTGAGAAAAGAAGAAAAGCTAAAGGTAAAGGAGAAAAGGAAAGATATACCCATCTGAATGCAGAGTTTCAAAGAATAGCACAGAGAGATAAGAAAGCCTTCCTCAGTGACCAATGCAAAGAAATAGAGGAAAACAACAAAATGGGAAAGACTAAAGATCTCTTCAAGAAAATTAGAGATACCAAGGGAACATTTCATGCAAAAATGGACACAATAAAGGACAGAAATGGTATGCACCTAACAGAAGCAGAAGATATTAAGAACAGATGGCAAGAATACACAGAACTATACAAAAAAGGTCTTTATGACCCAGATAATCAAGATGGTGTGATCATTCACCTAGAGCCAGATATCCTGGAATGCAAAGTCAAGTGGGTCTTAGGAAGCATCACTATGAAAAAGCTAGTGGAGGTGATGGAATTCCAGTTGAGTTCTTTGAAATCCTAAAAGATGATGCTGTGAAAATGCTGCACTCAGTATGCCAGCAAATTGGGAAAGCTCAGCAGTGGCCACAGGACTGGAAAAGGTCAGCTTTCATTCCAATCCCAAAGAAAGGCAATGCCAAAGAATGCTCAAACTACCACACCTTTCAATTCATCTCACACATACTGGCAAAGTAATGCTCAAAATTCTCCAAGCCAGACTTCAACAGTACATGAACTTCCAGGTTTCCATCTGGATTTAGAAAAGGCAGAGGAACAAGAGATCAAATTGCCAACATCCGTTGGATTACTGAAAAAGCAAGAGCATTCCAAAAAAACATCTACTTCTGCTTTATTGACTATGCCAAAGCCTTTGACTGTGTGGATCACAGCAAACTGTGAGAAGTTGTCAAAGAAATGGGAATACCAGACCACCGTACCTGCTTCCTGAGAAATCTGTATGTAGGTAGAAGCAACAGTTAGAACCAGACATGGAACAACAGACTGGTTCCAAATCAGGAAAGGAATACGTTGAGGCTGTCTGTTGTCACCCTGCTTACTTAACTTATACGCAGAGTACACTATGAGAAACAGTGGGCTGGATGAAACATAAGCTGGAATCAAGATTGCTGGGATAAATATCACTAACCTCAGATACACAGATGACTCCACCCTTATGGCAGAAAGCGAAGTAGAACTAAAGAGCCTCTTCATGAAAGGGAAAGAGGAGAGTGAAAAAGTTGACTTAAAACTCAACATTCAGAAAACTAAGATCATGGCATCTGGTCCCTTTATGGCAAATAGATGGGGAAACAGTGGAAACAGTGAGAGACTTCATTTTAGGGGCTCCAGAATCACTGCAGATTGTGACTGCAGCCATGCAATTAAAAGACTCTTGCTCCTTGGAAGAAAAGCTATGACCAACCTAGACAGCATATTAAAATACAGAGACATTACTTTGCCAGCAAAGGTCTGTCTAGTCAAAGCTATGGTTTTTCCAGCAGTCATGTATGGATGTGAGAGTTGGACTATAAAGAAAGCTGAGCACCGAAGAATTTTTGAAGCCTTGTTTGGAGAAGACTCTTGAGAGTCCCTTGGACTGCAAGGAGATCCAACCAGTCAATCCTAAAGGAAATCAGTCTTCAACGTTCATTGAAAGGACTAATGCTGAAGGTGCAACTCCAATACTTTGGCTACCTGATGGGCTCATTGAAAAATACCCTGATGCTGGGAAAGATTGAAGGCAGCAATAGAAGGTAACGACAGAGGATGAGATGGTTGGATGGCATCACTGGCTCGATGGACATGAGCCTGAGCAAGCTCCAGGAGCTGGTGATGGACAGGGATGCTGCAGTCCAGGGGGTTGCAAAGAGCTGGACTGAGTGACTGAACTAACTAATCAGAAGGTATTTGTCATCCTTTTAGGAATCTGTTGCTCATATCTAATTAAATCAACAATGTCCCTGTTCTGACTTATAGGAGCCATATAGGAACATGAACATGGATTCTGTTTTAAACAAACTCCCCCTTTATTTTATTTGCTCATAAATCCAGAGTCCATACTATTAAATTAATTAAAGAGGCCAACAGACTGAAGTGGTGCCTATGTAAGCAAACCAAATTCTAACCATGAAGATGCCTCAAGGTTACAAAATTGAAACCTCAGGACAACTGATCACAAACAACTGAACTGACTGAATAATTTCCTTATTTTGTCCTGTCTCTTCTCTGTAAAAAATCTCTCCTGGAGCTTCCCTGGGTGGAGTTCTCCTAACCACTTCCAGTTTGGCACTGCTCAGATCCCATTAATTTTTGTTGAAATAAACTTAAAATTTTAATGTGCCTCAGTTCATCTTTTAACAGCACTTGCCATAAAGATACTATTTCCTTTTTTTCCTCCTAAACACCTGATATCATTAGCAAATGAGATTCATTAGGGCCACAAGCTCGTTAATTGATGGTTAAACATCAGGTATTGGATGTCTATCATGTATGCTATACTAGGATGCAGGTACCGAGAAAACTGAGAGTTGTTTTGTTTGATGTATTTGTCTAATTGATTTTGCGTATGCTTTTTAAAAAAAAGGAATGAAGAACAACACAATGAAATACATTAGATTGCTTTTTTAAAAAAGCAATAAACAAACAACACAATGAAACACATAAGCAATAAACAAACAGCAAACACAGTGGGACAATGACACAGTGGAACTCGTGAAATATCCCGCTTTTCCTAAAAAAGGAGTACAGCTAGTTACTCCCCACAACCACGCCCGGGTACTTAAGCAAACACAGTCTGACTAAAGTCTTGGTAGTGATAGACGTTTCTGAGTCTTTGACACGACTGAGTGACTGGACTGAACAATGTGGTTTCTGCTAACTCTCCTAGGAAGGAGAAAAACATTCTGGTCAAGACCCTCATAGGTAAACATGAGCTTCCTCAGCATGAGAGCACTGTCATATTGGGAGGCCTCTGGTTTGCAGTGGAAAGAGTCTTGGCTGAGTTATGAGATTTGGGGAATGCTGATTCCTTAGAGTCAATATTTACTTTTTCTGTTGGTGGTAGAAGGGTAGAAAGGACGAAAAGAAAGTTAAAAGAAATGATCAACTTTAAGTCTCTGGTGTAATATTTAATTGGAAGTATCAAAGCCATAGACTGTGTGTGTGATACACAAACAAAATTGTGCACTCACTTTAAAATTAATTAGGCAAAGAGATACACACGTATATGGAAATTATATACGTCACACAATATCAATTATGTCTTTCAGATACTTGTTAGCAAAAATGGTTCTGATCATCAGTATCAATCATTGCTATCATCATAGTTGACATTTATTGGTCATTTGCTATGTTTACCTTTTCTCTAATTTCTGTTCTTTTACACTCAATAGTCATGTTGAAAAATAGTTTTGAATGATGGAGTTTTTCAAGAGAGAGAACCCTATTGCTTGAGGAAGTAAATGTCTGTTATATCATTAAGTTGATGACCATATACAGAAATAGAGAAGTTTCCAATAGGAATATGGAGCTTGACGTAGGTTTCACCCCAGATGCATGGGTTATATAGGTAGAATAGTTAGAAGTCTCTGGATAGGAAAAAGCCAATCTGCACAATGAAGGAGTTTTAGAGATAGAGATAAGCTTTTTATTTCTCTCCCTCCTTGCTTCCCTCTGTCACCCCCACTCCCACTTCCCTGCCTCTTTCTCTTCTTTCACTTTGTTCCCATGAAATAACTGTTAAAAGCCACTGGACCTGCTCTATAATTTTTGACTGATACCTTGTTTGCTTCTAGGATGAGTATTTCTTTAGATGGCATAACATAGATCTGTTTGCTCTTGAATTGTTTTTCTATAAACCAGGAGCCACATCTGAAGACAAAGATCACACCCCTTGTTAATAATTCTTAGGAAATATATTATATACAAAGGGACCAAGAAGAGGCCATTGTGAAGAAGGCCATGTAAGCAGCATTAAACAGATGTCATAAACATCTCTTTAGCGGTCAGGGATTATTATTGAAATACACATGGAGGCAGGGCAGAGATGTTTCAGTCTTTATTCTTTTCTAATTCTTTTTAGGATTAGATTTTCTTAAATTAGTCACACTTCCCTGAAGGCCAGTGTGAAAGCATACATTACACAATGCCAGGACCAAAACACCAAAGTAGCTTCCCACCTCCCCTAAGCCGGAGGCTGTTTATGTTGGGTACTAGCTCCCTCTGGTTCTTATCAAAGTCAACCTTAGGAGGAGAGCCAGATGTAATTGTCCTGTATGTGATGATGACTGAGAGCTGACAATTAATCTTTCTCTTGTTACTGATATTTGTATTTTGGTGGAAAAATCTTTTATAGAAAGGGATCAAAACTTTCATCCTGGAATTTCAAGTCATCTTGGAGAGTTTGTGGGGAGTGTATAGTAGTAGATATAGATGGGACATTGTTTCTGCCCCCCACTTCTTCCCTTTTTCTCTTTCCTGCTGAATTCATATTTATAAAGACGTCTATTGATACTGCAAATGACTGAATTTGAATCCTGGATCAGTCATTTGCTTGAAATATGCTTTTGGACAAATGAACTTATCTCTGAACTTCTGTCTGTGAATTAGTAAGGATTAAATTAAATTGTTTTTTATATATGGTTACAATTGGCCCCTGATGTTATTTCTTTGTCATGTGTGGCAAGCATTTGTTTTCCAGAAATGAATTGAGTGACTGTAAACTCTATTCCACAGCCTAAATAAAACCATACATACAACCATTAATTCATTCTCTTACCTGCATGTTCCATCCACTTTCAACATGTCTTGTGTTAACTATTGCATACAAATCAAAGTGATGAACATTTGGGATGTTAGTCATGACTTTAAATACTAATACCAGAAAGAGAAGGACCTTGTAATTAGAAGATTGTTATTATACCAAATCATAAAATGTCACTTAGAGGGTTATTAATAAGATGTTGCAATGGAAACAAAAAATATATTGAATAGTCAGTGACACATGGAAATAGGGATAAAATAAGAAAAGTACAAAGGAAAGCTGAGGATGCTTAAAGATGCCAAGTGATGAGGACAGAAGCAGATCCATGTATAACATCATCAATCACGTTTCAGCCTCCAGGTGATAGGCAGCAAGGCCTGGGAAGCCACGCTTGGTATAAAGATAGGGACTTCCACAACTGAGGGGACTGTGAGGAGAGTGAAACGACAGACATTGCTCTTCTACTTGCTCAGACTGTTTCAAAGAATGGTCTTCTGAGCACTCCTGACCTAGTTGGTACAAAAGCAAAGCAAAACAAAATAACAGCAATGGTTGCACATTTTGATCTGGGAGTGTATTTCTGGCATGGAGCAGCAGATCATGTTTTGATTTAGTATTGCTTTGATCTAGTACGATTCTTCTTTTCCTTCCCCCTTCACTTTCTTCTTCTTTCTCCTTCCTCTTCCTCTCCCCTTCTCCTCCCACTCCTCATTCTTCTCCTCCTCCTCCTTCAAAAATCCCAGCCTAGTCATCCCATTCTAGGATCTCATCAATCACTTTTCAGAATCATGTTATCTTATTTTTCTTACAGGAAACATGTAGGTGGTGGGTCTTTGTGGTAAGGCACCATCTCTAGCTTCCTTCAGTTCAGTTCAGTCGCTCAGTCATGTCTGACTCTTTGTGACCCCATGATCTGTGGCACACCAGGCCTCCCTGTCCATCACCAACTCCTGGAGTTTACTCAAACTCATGCCCATTGAGTCGGTGATGACAGCAAACCGTCTCATCCTCTGTCATCCCCTTATCCTTTCACTTTCAATCTTTCCCAGCATCAGGGGCTTTTCAAATGAGTCAGCTCTTCACATCAAGTGGCCACAGTATTGGAGTTTCATCTTCAACATTAGTCCTTCCAAAGAATATTCAGGACTGATTCCCTTTAGGATGGACTGGCTGGATCTCCTTGCAGTCCAAGGGACTCTCAAGAGTCTTCTTCAACACCACAGTTCAAAAGTATCAATTCTTTGGTGTTCAGCTTTCTTTATAGTCCAACTCTCACATCCATACATGACCACAGGAAAAACCATAGCCTTGACTAGATGAACCGTTGTTGGCAAAGTAATGTCTCTGCTTTTGAATATGCTATATAGGTTGGTCATAACATTTCTTCCAAGAAGTGTCTTTTAATTTCATGGCTGCAATCACCATCTGCAGTGATTTTGGAGCCCAAAAAATAGTTTTTCACTGTTTCCACTATTTCCCCATCTATTTCCCATGAAGTGATGGGACCAGATGCCATGATCTTAGTTTTCTGAATGTTGAATTTTAAGCCAACTTTTTTACTCTCCTCTTTCACTTTCATCAAGAGGCTCTTTAGTTCTTCTTCACTTTCTGCCATAAGGGTAGTGTCACCTGCATATCTGAGGTTATTGATATTTCTCCCGGCAATTTTGATTCCACCTTGTGTTTCATCCAGATCAGCGTTTCTCATGATGTACTTTGCATGTAAGTTAAATAAGTAGGGTGACAGTATACAGCCTTGACGAACTCCTTTTCCTATTTGGAACCATCTGTTGTTTCATGTCCAGTTCTAACTGTTGCTTCCTGACCTGCATACAGATTTCTCAAGAGGCATGTCAGGTGGGATGGTATTCCCATCTCTTTCAGAATTTTCCACAGTTTATTGTGATCCACACAGTCAAAGGCTTTGACCTAGTTAATAAAGCAAAAATAGATGTTTTTCTGGAATGCTCTTGCTTTTTCGATGATCCAGCAGATGTTGGGAATTTGATCCCTGATTCCTCTACCTTTTCTAAAACCAGCTTGAACATCTGGAAGTTCACAGTTCATAAATAGTTGAAGCCTGGCTTGGAGATTTTGAGCATTACTTTACTAGCATGTGCTGGTGCTGCTGCTGCTAAGTTCCTTCAGTCATGTCCAACTCTGTGCGACCCCATAGATGGCAGCCCAGCAGGCTTCTCCGTCCCTGGGATTCTCCAGGCAAGAATACTGGAGTGGGTTGCCATTTCTTCTCCATACTAGCATGTGAGATGAGTGCAATTGTGTGATAGTTTGAGCATTCTTTGGCTTTGCCTTTCTTGGGGATTGGAATAAAAACTGACCTTTTCCAGTCCTGTGGCCATGGCTGAATTTTCCAAATTTGCTGGCATATTGAGTGAAGCACTTTCATAGCATCATCTTTTAGGATTTGAAATAGCTCAACTGAAATTCCATCACCTCCACTAGCTTTGTTTGTAGTGATGCTTCCTAAGGCCCACTGGACTTCACATTCCAGAATGTCTGGCTCTAGGTGAGTGATCACACCATCGTGATCATCTGGGTCATGAAGATCTTTTTTGTACAGTTCTTCTGTGTATTCTTGCCACTTGTTCTTAATATCTTCTGCTTCTGTTAGGTCCATACCATTTCTGTCCTTTATTGAGCCCATCTTTGCATGAAATGTTTCCTTGGTATCTCTAATTTTCTTGAAGCGATCTCTAGTCTTTCCCATTCTGTTGTTTTCCTCTGTTTCTTTCCACTGAACACTGAGGAAGGCTTTCTTATCTTTCCTTGCTATATTTTGGAACTCTGCATTCAAATGGGTATATCTTTCCTTTCCTCCTTTGCTTTTCTTCTTTTCACAGCTATTTGTAAGACCTCCTCAGACAGCCATTTTGCTTTTTTGCATTTCTTCTTCTTGGGGATGGACTTGATCCCTGTCTCTGTGCAGTGTCGTGAACCTCCGTCCATAGTTCATCAGGCACTCTGTATCAGATCTAGTCCCTTAAATCTATTTCTCACTTCCACTGTATAATTGTTAGGGATTTGATTTAGGTCATACCTGAATGGTCTAGTGCTTTTCCCTACTTTCTTTAAGTTAAGTCTGAATTTGGCAATAAGAGGTTGATGATCTGAGCCACAGTCAGCTCCCGGTCTTATTTTTGTTGACTGTATAGAGCTTCTCCATCTTTGGCTGCAAAGAATATAATCAATCTGATTTCAGTGTTTACCATCTAGTGATGTCCATGTGTAGAGTCTTCTCTTGTGTTATTGGAAGAGGGTGTTTGCTATGACCAGTGTGTTCTCTTGGCAAACCTTTATCAGCCTTTGCCCTGCTTCATTCTGTACACCAAGGCCAAATTTACCTCTTACTCCAGGTGACAGCTACTCTAGCTTCCTCACTGTTCTCCTTCTTGCATGGAGGAGGAGGGTGCATCAATAAATCTCAGCAGTTTGTACTGTAGATACTTCAGTCCCTTGAATTTGTATTTTCTAATCTTTGGCATACAAAGGAAAAGATAACATGAAACCCGTTCTTTTATCATGGCAAGATTTGCTCAGCTTGCAGTATATCGTTCCGCTAATTGCTTGTTAGTATGGAAATGGTAGGGTGCGTTACTGCTTGAAGGTTGGGGCAGACGATAGACAGCGAGGTTGCTGCACGCTCTGCTCTAAGTGGAAACCAGATGTGGAGCGATTAATTGTTCTTAGGACTGCGTTGTCAGTCGCTCAGTTCTGTCTTCCTTAGTAGCTAACAGCCTCAGTGTTTGTGCCAAGGGACTGTGTGGTATATGTAGTGAATGGTCTCTAGGAATGAAGTGGATCTGGCATAGTATGTAAGACTTTTCATGGAGACTAGAGCAGAGATCCTCATTATCAGAGATCTGCATTTTCAGACAGAGGAACTTCGCTCAAGAACAGTGAATCCACCTAAAGTATGTTGGGTGAAAGCAGTGTGATCTAGCCTGAAGGAATTGCCCGCACTTTACACTGTGTATACACAGGCATGATGCTTGGAGATCCCAGCCCGGTACAGTTAGGACTAGATCTCTGACTGGAGCCTTTGCCTCAATCTAGGCTGAACAACTGAGATTTCACTGTACTAGGCTGACTCCATACAAAACAATTATCTTGGTGCCAGATTTCATATTGGGAATTAAGAAAGATCAATAGCAGCACATTTCTGAGTCTTGAGTCTGCAAAATTTTGTAGCCAACCATTTCCTGGTGTCAGTGGGTAGTCCTAGGAAGTTAAGAGCAAAATTATAGTGTCTTGATCCTGCCCTTACTTTACATTTTCTCTGAATTTTCTAGCAACCGTTTTGGCAACATTCTTTTATGGTACTTAGTCCTGGCTTCTCCCAGTTTTCCTCCTAGGATTCTATGAAGTTTGAGATTAGGTGCTTGCATCTTCCCTGTGTCCTGCTTGCTATTAGCGACATATTAAATTCTTGTGAAATGATTTAATGAATACATGAATGCCTTCTAGGTCAAACACAATACTTACTGAATTCCCTCATTGAGAATACAGGAAAAAAAATAAAGTGATTTTCTTAGAGTCAACCAAGGTCTCCTGCCTTGTTGATTCATTTGTTCATTAACCAAACATGTATTAGGTGCCAGAAAGAATGAAAAGATTGATTAATAGATGCTGAGATCTTTGCCATATTCAGCGCACATTTCAAAGGTTTGAAGTAAATACAGTGAAAAATAAAGTATGCTCTCCATTTTTAAAGAATGATAGTCCAGTGAACTATGCAGTGAGGTAGACACAACATTAATTTAAAATGTATTATTACACTGGAGGTGTACCTGTGGTGCTGTTACACACAGAGAGGAAGACATACCTCAGTCTGTGAGGTTTGGGGAGCTGCTAAGAGAAAGCAAGATAAGAGTTTTAATCTTGGTTTTTAAAGGAAAGCTAACTCGGCAGAGGTGAGGGTTTGAGGCAAGGAGACAAAGTGGGCAGAGAGAGAGAGGCACAGAGGGTCAGTGTTCAGTCTGACACAGTCCACCGTATGAATGAATGAGGAAAGATCTGCTTTTCATGGCTAATTAACTTTCCAACGATCCCCTGCTATATATGCACAGCCATTAGAGAATTCTTTTCAGGGTGTTTCCCTATTATAACCATTTGGAGATGTGAGAAATTACATTCAACAGCCCGGAAAACTACCCTCAGAGCTTTCATTAGCATCTGTGTAGCATCTCCTTGTACTGGTAAATATCCAGATTCCTATCTCTAGTACCCTGATTTTAATGCTGGCAAAGAAAACCCAAGCACCCATCAGGAAATAAAATATTTATCCTGCATGCTACCATAAACAAAGCTGTTGGAATGGTGCAAATTTTAATGTGATGAGATAAATATCACAGGAGTGGGATAAGATAAATAATGTGTTTTCCCCAGGACATAAAGATGTACTGGCAGTGATCAGAGGACAAGTGGGGAGCAGTTTCTCCAGGAATGCCTCACAGGAAGGTGGGTGTGATCTGCTGATGTATTCGGCGGTCCTTTTCCTTCCTTGCTATGTATCAGCAGTGCCTGCTTTCAGGAATCTGGCAATGACTTCATCCCCGTGTGCAGGACCCCAAGGTAGTCATGGGGGTGGGAGGTAATCCTCAGGAAAGAGAAGTTCTGTCCCTCCTACTCTCATAATGTATGTCATTTACTATCTGCTGCTTCTGAAGCCAGAGTGGACACAGAAGGAGAGTAGATAACTTTTTAATTCATTTGGGGCTTTAATCTAGAGCCAGTGAAAAAGCTACAGTGAATTCATGCCAAGATAAGGTTTTGCAGTGCTCCGATTTCATGGGATTTTGAAGCACTCCATGAAAGGAGTCTGGGCCACTTTAGCTCTGTTCTCATCTTTGAATCTCAATTTACATTTCCTTAAGTAACTCACATGACTACAAAATGTCATGCTTTTGTGCATCCTGTTCTTTCCTGGCAAACTCCTATTCACCCTGTAAAACCTGAATCCCAGAGGCACAGAGGAAACTGGAAACTAAACTCCTCTCCCACTCATGTGGAGCATTCTTGACTCAGGTGTGGATGGGAAATGAGGGCAGGGGCAGCGCTTGCCTTGTGAATGGCTCTAACCTCCTGCACTTAGATGAGCTCTGGCATAGATGAGATGTTCAAGAAGTGCTTGCTGGATTAATGAATTATCTATGTTAGTGTGCTAAGTCGCTTCAGCCATGTCCAGCTGTTTGCAATCCTATGGACTGTAGACTGCCAGGCCCCTCTGTTCATGTGGATTCTCCAGGCGAAAACACCAGAGTGGTTGCCATTTCCTCCTCCAGGGATCTTCCTGACCCAGGGATCGGATCTGCATCTCTTGTCTCCCGCATTGGTAGGTGGGTTCTTTACCACTAGCTCCACCTGGGAAGCCCTATCAATGCTAAATCTTATCCGAAACATGGAGGTTTTACACTTGCCTTTGTGAATAAGCTGCTTTGCCCTTGATGGTCAGGCTTCGGCCATATCAGAAGCAGGAGTGTTTCGCGGAGTTGCCCTGATTTATTCCCAGGTCCCTCATTTTTTAAGTTTGCAAAGACTCGGGCATCTAAGTGCTCCCCCTGAGATACTGCTGAGGTCTGGAACAACACATGCCCCTGCCTTCTTCCCTGCTCCCTCTTCCTGGTTTTGAGGAATATTGGCTGGATAAAATGTTTCAGCTTTGAAAATGTTGGGAGTAAAGTATCAAAGCCTCTGAATGATGTGTAGAGGTCTTTCCCCGGCAACAGAAAGAAGCAAGAACAGAAAAAAAAGCAAAAATAATATGCTCCCTCCAGAAAAGACACTCAACTGCAGTCAGGCTCAGCAAAGGGCAGTGAAGGGACTGGAGTGTGAGACCGGCCTTGTGCCCAGGTGGGTCAACGTCATCAGTGGTGAGACAAGGTAGGAAAGGGAGGGAGTGAAGCCTGGGGCTGCAGGAAAGATTTCTGGAAAAGGAGATGGGACAGACCCAGGCTTGAAAAGAAAGGAAAGTCTCATCTCATCCATAGATTGATGGAATTGTTCTATAGGAAGGAGGGAAGTCTGGGAGCAAACGTTGAAGGCAGGCAGGGTGGCATGATTTGTCCCTAGGAGAGGGTTGGAGCATGCGTCCTTGCCAGCAGGCAGGACACAAAGTTAGAGGTAGAGACCAAGGCTTCAGATGCCAAGGTCAGCCTTTGTGACTTTACCCAACACAAACCAGACCCCATTCTGGGCTGCCCTAGGCTCCTGTGCCCTCTCTGAGATGGGCTCTCCCATTGTTTTGGGAAACATTTCCCAAATTTTGGGGAATGTATTTGCAGTTGCTTCCCTCCGCCCCGCACCGAGTCCTTCGTGTATTCTATCCCAGTGTCCCAGGAGGTTAGTGTCGTCACTTATTTAGGAACAAACACCAGTAACTGCTACAGGCTAAACCTACATTGTAACAGCCGAAGCCAGTTTCTTGTCTTAAGTATCTAGAGAAAGCCCATAGTTTTGTTTTTCTTTCTACCAAAGCTCAGAAATGACCATGGCAGTTCTGGTCTGGGTCCTGAGAAGAGTGACTGTGTCTTAAGCCCTGTTTTGATGAAAGGAGATAAGCATACAGGTTTATCCACTCTGAAGGTATTAACAGGAAAATTTCTCTGGCCCAACACTGAGATTCGGTGCTGATAGCAGTGTCCACGGAGCCCCTGCCTGCTAATTCACGGTGAAGCCGAAAAGTGCACGTCGTGAAATGCATTTTCAGAAGTGTAGTGTTGTGTGAAACATTATTAAGCACGTATTATTACCTCTGTAGATCTCAGTGGCGGTTTAACTATTAGAGAATTTCACAGCATATATAATATTATCAAAATGAATCAATACCTTTGCCTCGAGGCTGATTCCTCAATTACTGGAATTACCAGTTGCTAATTGGAATGCTTTTTACACTCTGCCCTCCTTTCAGACTGTCTGCGCTGCCCATGTGAAGGCAGCCAAGGAGCACAAATAAATTGAGCGTGAACAATTAGACGATTCAACTTTGGGTGATCTAAAGAGATGCAAGATGCCACAACATGGCATCATGATTCTGAATCTCTGGGCTGAGGAGTGACTCTGGCTGACTGAATCTCTTCCTGCTAGCAGGAATGCGAGATGGGTTTTTGAAAGACCTGAAGCAGTTCTAAAGCCTCCCATGTTTTCAAATGGTAATGAAGAGTTTCACCAAGATTCTTTACCTAGCATGGTTACAGAGCACCAAGATGCTTTACATAGCATCAGCCTGGAAGCTACTCAGCAGGACTGTCATTTAATGCTGTTCTCCTTAGGCAGGAAGGATCTGGCTTTGGTGATTGAAGGATCCTAAGCTTTATGACTCCTGGGAGAGATCTCACTTTATGACTCCTGGGAGAGATCTCACTCTCCTGTGGATCAGTGCTTCTAGCCAGAGGTTTCCCTGTGATCAAACATGGCTGCAGGGGCCTGGAGACCCCTCTCTTTTGCTCTGACTTAACTTTTACATTGAGACCAGTTTCCTGCCCTTTGAGGAGATTACAATTGCAGGCGCAAAATAACTGAGCTCCAGTAAACAAAGAAATGAATGTGACAGTTTTCGGTGAGTCTCTGAAGCAAAGCAAATCTGGGATCCTTCACTGACTAATAACCAAACGTGTCAATGGCTTTTACTCATCCACTATTATGAAGTCAATATTTTCTGGCAGGTCACAAAGCAACTAGATACTCAAAATATAACCCAAGCTGGTGAAAACTAAAATTTTGTCTATTAGGATTAACAAACTGGGAATAAAGGTTTAAGTTTTTATTTTTGATGTCCTCATTATATTCCTAAGGTAACTGAAACTCAGGGAAATAGCAGTGTTTGTTGGGCTGGATTAGATAGTTCAGTGGTAAAGAATCGGCCTGCCAGTGCAGGAGACACAGGTTGGATCCCTGTGTTGAGAAGATCCCCTGAAGGAAGAAATGGCAACCCACTCAAGTACACTTGCCTGGAAAATCCCTTGGACAGAGAAGCCTGGCAGGCTATAGTCCAGGAGATTGGAGAGTCGGATATGACTGATCATAGTATACAGTAGTGGTACAAACTGAAATGTTAACCAAGGTTAAACCAGGAAAAGGAATGAAGGCTTCCCAGGTGGCTCAGTGGTAAAGAATCTGCCTGCCAATGCAGGAGACCCTTGAGACTTGGGTTCAATTCCTGGGTCTGGAAGATTGCCTGGAGAAAGAAATGGCCCCTGAGTTTTATTTTACTTTCTTGTATGTGTGTTCAGTTGCTTAGTCATGTACAACTGCTGCAACCCCACAGACTGTAGCCCACCAGGCTCCTCTGTCCATGGGATTTCCCAGGCAAGAATACTGAAATGGGTTGCCATTTCCTTCTCCAGGGGATCTTCCTGACTCAGGGATCGAACCTGGGTCTCCTGCATTGGCAGGCAGACTCTTTTAACACTGAGCCACCAGGGAAGCCCTTTATAAAAGAATAAAACTGCCCAGTTCTAAAACCTTGGAGAAAAATGTAAACTCTTAGCCATCTGATTATCATAATTGAGAATTCCAAATTGTTCTTTCAAAATCCAAATGGGAGAAAATGCACAGGATTCTTTTCCAGGGAAAGAACATTCATACAACGTGTGAACAAGGAAGCTGTTCCTTGGTCATTTCCTGGGTGCGTCTCAATTACTCTGAACTGAGACCTGGGCTCATTATGCGCATGGATAAGATGTTGAAGATGTTGACAAATGATGATGTTGTTGTTTCTCTCTCTCTTTTTTTTCTTTGCCTGTCATCGACAGCAAGGCCAATTAGTGCATTGGGCTGCATTAGGAAAGTGTGAGCTGAAAGAGGAGTGACATTCTGGAAAGATTTCTTTTCAAGCTCCGTGTCTTTAGGAAGCTTCCGTGCAGTGACCTTATACTTGGAATTCAGCTTTCAGCTGGTATATCCAGCATTAAAGGTGACAGGGAAAATAAAAGTCTTCCTTCGAAAGATTGTGTGTGCCTTTGGCAAAGGTTATAGATGTGATGTCTTTGAACATCCTTCTTCATGATGGCTCTGTTGCTGAAAATGGGCAGAGAAGAGAGGAAGTCTGCAGTGAGCTAAAGCTGTTTTCAGGGTAATGATTGTCAAATCCTGTACCTCTGAAATGCAGAACAATATGGGTTTTATATTTACATCTAAATACCTGGTTTGTTCACTATCTTGTTCCTTCCATCTCCCACCCTGTCAGATCTTTGTCAACATAGGATAAACAGGAGAAAACATGTTACAAAAAGTAAAATACCTCAGCTTCATCTAAGCTATGGATTTCTGAGACTAGAAGCAACTCATTACATTTTGCTGGTCCCAGAGATCCCCCCTCTGCTCACCTTGTTGTTTTTTTTTTTTTTTTTAGCCAGTAATAGTAGAAGGCAGAGGATGACATGTGCCTCTTTTAGGCCTCCATGCCTATCTGAAGGGATCCAGATGTCTCGAAGCATGACTGGTTACAGATCATTATCATTATTTCAGCAATTCATTCGCTATCTGGGGTGGTTTGCGAACTAGAGACAGGGACAAGAAATGCTCAAAAAATATATTTAGATTTATTGTCCTTCAAATAATTTGCTGCTCACTAGCATGATCCTCTCTGATTACTCAGGCCATTTCTAGAATATTCATAGTGTTCCCATCTTTCCATTGACTAACTCTAGTTGTATCTCCTCCTTGAGACTTTCCATGGCTACCTAGGCTAACATTCTTGTGTAGTTACATAATTCAGTAGAACACACAGTAAAATGAGACCTTTGCAGATACATAGGTGACATGTCTGCTAATAATGACCTATTATTAATATATGCCTGTAAGCAAGTTTCTTACACTTATAGTTCTGAATTTCTGCCAATTTCAGTTGGCATCATTACCAGCTCATTCTACATTGTCCTCTTTATAGAAGGAGAATAACATGAGCTAGAAGTCTTTCCCTTATAATATTCCAAGTTCAACTTCACTCCATTTGTAAGATTTGGACATTCAACAATCTCGTTCAGGGACTTCCCTGGTGATCCAGGAGTTAAGACTCCACACTTCCAAGACAGGGGGCACCAGTATGATACCTGGTTGGGAAACTAAGATCCCACATGCTGTGCGGTGCGGCCAAAAAAATATTAAGACGTTGAAAAATCTCATTCAGTGTTCTTATTCTCCAGTGGCAATTACAGGCAGAAACATGGGCAGATGTGAAGGTCATAGCAGCCTTATAGGGTGCTAGAAGGAGCCTTTAGAAAGGAGTGAGGTAGTGGACAGCTTCAACAGGCTCTTTCCTGTGATTGCTGATGTTTTTAGCTCCTTTGGAGTGAACATCTTTAATCTCTTGCTTTGGTGCCACAGATGGTGAGATTCTATGCACAGGTTTTCTGATTTGGGGATTTTGCTAATCATTTCCCTGCTTTTCTTTCCTTTTTTTTTTTTTTTCCTGGAAAGATATTCTAATGGTTGTACAAGCCTCTAATTCCTATATACAAATATTTTTGCTTAGAGAAGCTGGAGGGTCTTTAGTTCCTTCACCAAACCTTGAAGGGTACAAAGCCTGGATCCCTCCCTAGCAAAATAGTGGTTAAAAACCCACCAATGCATAAGGCAGTTGTGAGAATGGAATAAAACCATGCATATGAAGTGCCTGGCATGACACCCAGAACTCCACAAACAGCAAATTCCTGTTTTATTTCATAGTATAAAAAGCCCTAGCGCTAGCCCACAAAGACTCAGTTTATTAATACAGTGCTCATTTCAGTTATAGTCAGACCATAGCACTGAATAAATATTTATTGATAGGGTAATTCCTGAGTTTGGCTAAGGTAATTTCTAGCACATCTGCTACTGTCTTTCATGTCACAGGAAGAGAGTCCTGCGGGAGTGTTACAATGACTCATTGTAAAGCACTTTAATAATTCTTAGATTTTGGAACAAATCATCCTACATTAAGGCTAATAATGTTTCCTAAAACCAACGGCATAATTACTTATTGCTATCTTCTAACATAAAATGTGGGATATGTGCTTAGTTGCTGAGTTGTGTCCAAGTCTTTGTGACCCCATGGACTGTATGTAGCCCACCAGGCTCCTCTGTCCATGTGGATTCTTCAGGCAAGACTACTGGAGTTGTTCCCCTTCCTCTAGGGGATCTTCCCAACCCAGGAAACGAACCCAGATCTCCTGCATTGCAGGTGAATTCTTTACAATCTGAGCCACCAGGGAAGTCCCCAAAACATGGGATATAGCTGTGGATTTAAGGTGTGTGCAGGGTAAAGGCAGCTGGTCCAACAACCAGTTTGGAGATGGAGGTGGCTTTTTGGGCATGTACAGACATCATTCTATTATTCTAGTCATTAGTCAATACAGAGAACAGTAGAAATAAATCGTTACTTTTAATTTCTCTATAGAAGTGATTCCTTTGTGTTTTATAAAATGTAACAACTATGATTTGAACTAACTTCTTTAAAGGATCTGCATTTAGGAGTCATTAATTGGGCACATCAAAGCCAAGTGTTGGGGTTAAGGTACCAAGAATAATACCGTCTTTGTTGGGAGTAGACTTTTTGGTTTGTTTATTTAAGTTGAGGTCAAGTTCCCCTGGAGTAAGCCCTCTGACGGAGAACCACCTTTCATTTCTCGATATGTGTGCGTGTTGTTTGGTGTACTGTCCTGAAAGACATATCATCTCTGATCAGCACCATTCTCTGTTGGCTGTCCTGCACAGAAATACCATGTATAAAACATAGTCTCAGAAGTCAAACTGACTTGGTTTAAATACTGCCTTTGCCAGTTAACAGCTGTTAACTGCCTGGTAACTTTGGGCAAGCAATATAACCTCTCTGTTAGTCATCTAGAAAAAAGAGAATGTGAAGATAAGGATAGCAACCGTGTCAGAGGGCTACTGAGAAGAATATAGAAGATATTTATTGAAAGTCTTTAGCAACATCTTCCACGTAATAAGTCCTCGAAAAGTATTAGTATGTGTTATTATGGTAGACACCATATCTAAGAAATAGCTTATATTCTTTTATAAACATTTGACATGTTCTAGTAACTTTGCCAGTCACCTAGGAAGATAAAAATGTGGGTAAGTGTGGTCCGCAGTCTCTAGTCTTCTGGGCTCACATTTACTGGGGAGGGTGTGTGTGTGTGTGTGTGTGTGCACACCTGCTCATTCAGTTGTGTCCAACTCTTTGTGACCCTGTGGAGTATAGCCCACCAGGATCCTCATCCAGGGGTTTTCCAGGCATGAATATTGAAACAGGTTGACATTTCCTACTCCACAGCATCTTCCTGACACAGGGATTAAACCCACATCTGTTGTGTCTCCTATATTGACAGCCATTTTTTTTTTAAACCACTGCATCACCTGAGAAGTCCAGGGAGGATATGAACTGCATGTAAAAACTGAAAATACAAGACAGAAAATGTTAACTACTTTACATTTAAATAGGGAAACAGAAATTTGGGTGCATGTCAAGGAAAAGTCAATGGAGGAATGTCTCAAAAGATGGATGTAGTTTAGACATGCAGAGATGACCTATGATGCTGAGACAGGAAAAGGCCTTTGGGCAAAGGGATTGGAGGATTTAAATGCATCAAGGCATAGAAACAGAGGAGCATTCATTTGGAGAGCCTAATTCCTTCTGAAGGGCAATAGGACAAAAAAATGCACCAGAAAGATCAAATAAGCAGCAATGGATTTTAAGTGTTAACTTTGGAAGTTAGCGCTTCCCTGGTGGTTCAGATGGTAAAGAGTCCACTGCAATGTGGGAGACCTGGGTTCGATCCCTGGGTTGGAAAGATCCCCTGGAGAAGGGAACGGATATCCACTCCAGTATTCTGGCCTGGAGAATTCCATGGACAGAGGAGCCCAGCAGGCTACAGTCTGTGGGGTCACAAAGAGTCAGACATGACTGAGTGACTTTCACTTTGGAAGTTAAGGAACAAGCTGGTATTAAGGTAACCCAGAAATTATGAATGTTATTGATCAAAAATACAGTGGACACAGTGCCTGACACAAATGAGTACTCAATATTGTGTACTTACCGTCACTGGGTCTAACTACTTTACCCTTGGTATACATGAGATGGTTAATCTTATATGTCAACTTGACTGGCTGTGGGAAACCCAGTTTAAACATTATTTCTAGGTGTGTCCTTGACGGTGTTTCTGGATGAAATTAGCATTTGAATTGGTGGATTCAGCAGAGTAGATCCCTCTCCCAATGTGGATGAACACTGTCCAATCCCTTGAAGGTGGGGATAGAACCCAAAGACAAAGGAGGGATTTTCTTCCCTTTTTTCTCTGCTTGCTGCTTGAGCTGGGACATCTCATCTTCTGACCTGAGTCTGGAATTGAGACTGTTGGCTACCCTGGTTCTTGGACCTTTATACTTGGACTGGTTTTCCTGGGCTTCCAACTTGCAGACAGCAAACGGGGAGTTCTCAGCCTCTAAAATGGTGTGAGCCCATCCTTATAATAAATCCCTAGGTAGAAAATAGATGACAGAGACATAGATAGATCTAGACACAAATATAGGTATAGATAGAAATCCATAGACATCCTATTGGTTCTCTTACTCTGGAAAACCCTGACTAATACAACCACATTATCTCATTAAGTTATCCTACTTATCCTGTGAAGTAGATATTACATCTGTCTCCATTCTACAAATAGGAAAATGAAACTTAAAGACCTTCCTTACATGCACAGGTAGTAAGTGACAGAGCTGATATTTGAACCCTGAAAGTCAGAAAACATCTCAGCATGCTGTGTATATCATCCCATTATCTCTGTGCTTTGGGAACCAGCAGCCTTGAAACAGATGGACATGCAGAATATGTTGTGTGCATGTGACAAGAGCTACAAGAAGGCTCTGCAGAAGGGTCCATGAGAGAACACGAGAAGATAATGGGTACATTTCCGAATAAGGTGAGAGGGGCTTCCCAGGATCAGTGACACTACAGCTGAATCTTGAGGACTGGTCAGTTCTTGGCATCTGTGAGCGTGAAGGAAAAGGATGGGGCCAGAAAAATAAAAAATATCAAGGGGGCATGCTCATGCATCCTTAGTAGCAAACTCAGTCATCGTGTATCAAAACATACATGATCTGTGCCTTTGGTATCTATAATTTCATAGCTGCAAAAGGGTGAAAGAAAAACGCACAAAATGCTTATCTGAAACATTGTCTTAAATTAGGGAAAATAGAAATTATATAAAGGTACAACAACATAATTTGTATAAAGTAACACCTGTTGAAGGCAGGAGGAGAAGGGGACAACAGAGGATGAGATGGTTGGATGGCATCACTGGCTTGATAGATCTGAGTTTGAGCAAGTTCTGGGAGCTGGTGATGGACAAGGGAGCCTGGAGTTCTGCAGTCCATGGGGTTGCAAAGAGTCAGACACGACTGAGCAACTGAACTGATCTGATAGTCATTAAAAGGAAAGATGGGTACATCTACAGACCGTCACTAAGTGACAAAGAGGTAAAGAATTTTGTGAATGTAAAACGACACAGACATGCTGTTGGCACAGAGAATAACCTGAAAGGATTTCACCAAAATATCAAGTGATCATCTCCAGATAGTGAAACTGGGAGCGAGGGATTTTAGTTTTCCCTTTCCTTTTCTGAATAGCTTGCATTTTTACAATAGACATGGGTCTCCAAAATTCAAGTATAGAAAAAAAAAAAAGAACAAGAAATTTGAAAGACCAGACAACTTAAATGTTAAGCAAAAGAATTACAGAATAAGTCTGTTGGCATGAGGCAAAGAAAGTGGAAAAAACAGATTGAAAGAAAAATAGCACTGCTGTGCTCCATCTCCTTTTTATACACTTAACCGATGACTTTGGTGACAGTGGGATTTAAGGAGTTGATGTGGTTCATGCTGTGAAAGATCATCGGTTCAGGAGATTGCAGACCTGTACTCCCACCAACTTTTAATTCTTCAAGGCGGTGTTACTCTCTTGTGGGCCCAGTCATATTGTTGAATCACCATGTGTTGTAGGGTGGCAGGTGTATTTATCCTTTAGCCTTCGGGTTGAACATGAAACTCCAATCCTTTGGCCACCTGATGTGAAGAGCTGACTCATTTGAAAAGACCCTGATGCTGGGAAAGATTGAGGGCAGGAGGAGAAGGGGATGGCAGAGGATGAGATGGTTGGATGGCATCACCGACTCAATGGACATGGGTTTGGGTGGACTCCAGGAGTTGGTGATGGACAGGGAGGCCTGGTGTGCTGCGGTTCATGGGGTCTCAAAGAGTCCGACACGACTGAGCAACTGAACTGAACTGAACATGCAAGGGTTGTGAGAGCAGAAACCCTAGACCAGGAAACACTGGCAATGGATTGTCTCATCTGTTTACCTAAATATGCCATTAAACTATTTTCTTCATTGTAAACTGGGAGGTGAAAAAAAATTGGAAGCCCTACCTAAAGAGTTTATTTTATACAGTCCACTATTTTTTGAAAAGAGTAACTGGCACTCAGAGAAGTTTAAAGGTTTCCCAAAGTCATATAGCTCATTGGATAAGTAAATCAATCACTTATTAAAGTATAAATAAGATGAATAGACTTAGAGATTATTATACTAAGTGAATTAAGTCAGACAGTGAAAGACAAATATCATATTACTTATATGTGGAATCTGAAAAAAAATGATGCAAATGAACTTATTTACAAAGCAGAAACAGACTCACAGACTTAGAAAATAAATTTATGGTTACCAATGGGGAAAGAGGAAAGGAGGGAAGGATAAATTAGGAGTTGGGGATGAACAGATATACACTACTGTGTATCAAATAACAAGGAATTAATGTATAGCATAGGAAGATATATTCAGTGTCTTGTAATAAGTTACAATGGAAAAGAATCTGAAAGAGAATATATATATGTATATACCTTTATATATATATCAAACTGAATCATGTTGCTGTACACCTGAAGCTAACACTACATTGTAAATCAGCTATACTTAAGTAAAAATAAATTAGAAATAAAAATATGGGCCAAAAAAACAAAAATAAAATGCAAACTTGGACTTACAATCAAAATAGAAGAGCACAGAGCAAAGAAATTGAATTCTGGAAATGATCCATTCTGACAAAGTATGTCGCCTCACTGCTTTTCAAGGAAACTGTCTCTCTGTATCTGATACTGATTACTAGCAATAGAATTATCGGCACCTATAAAATGAATATTTAGAAATTCAAAGTGTTAGCCTAGGGCATCCAGTATGGTAGTTTTTACCTACATGGTCATCTAGGTCTTATTTTTTTGTTTTTGTTCTGTAACAGTCTCTCTGTAAAGAGTCTTAATCTTCATGGCATTGTCTTCTGTTGGAAGATTCAGTTCCAACTATTGCTTAGTTGTGATATTTATGTCTGTGTTTGTCTTCAGAGCAGCACTGGGATGTTGCACTCATGATGGCCTTACTTCGGGCAGAGCTGCCAGTCAGTGACACGGATTAGACCACTCAGAGTGGAGGCAATTTGAGAGATAAAGTGCTCACTTTGAGAGGTGGCTAGCGTGTTTTGTGAGGCTCAAGTTCATTTTCCGCTCTATGACTTATCCATCTTCCACATCGTAGGCCACTCCAAGTCTCTGTTAGAGCTAAACTACACGTTGGCCCTCTGTCTTCCTCTCATCCCACAGCTGCTATGTCTTCTCATTCCACAACCCACATGGCTGGGCTGCATGTTAGCCCACTGTGTTTCTTTGACTAGAATGATGAAGAAACAGGGAAATGGCTCCTGCGGGAAACTGACTGATGTTCCTCCCACATCCTAATCCCTAGAACCTGTGAATGTCACCTTAAATGATGTGAGGTTAAACTAAGGATCTTGAGATGGGGAGATTATTCTGGACTATCTGGATGGGCTCTAAGTGTAATTGTAGCTGTCTTCATAAGAGGAAGCAGGAGATGGCAGTAAGAGGTTGGAGTGATGTGAGGAAGGGTTCATGGCAAAGGGACACTGTTGGCCTCCAGAATCTAGAAAAAGCAAGGAACCAGATCGTCCCCCAGAGCTTCAGGAAGGAACATATGTGCCAATACCTTGGCTTTACCCTGGTGAACCTGAACTTCAGACGTCTGGCTTCTGTAACTGTAAGAGAAAACAGTTATGTTGTTTCCAGCCTCTCAATTTGTGGTATTTGTTCACAGCAGCAGCAATGGGAAACTATCCCAGGTCCTTTATAGGACAATGCTCCCCGTACTATCTGCATGCACTTCTAACCTGGCAGAAAACTGCATTTGTGGTTAATTTCCATCTGATACTGGTAGCATATCTTTGGGACCAAAAGAAAGCAGGAGTAGCAATACTCATATCAGATAAAATAGACTTTAAAACAAAGGCTGTGAAAAGAGACAAAAACAGTCACTACGTAATGATCAAAGGATCAATCCAAGAAGAAGATGTAACAATTATAAATATATATGCACCCAACACAGGAGCACTGCAATATGTAAGACAAATGCTAACAAGTATAAAAGGAGAAATTAACAATAACACAATAATAGTGGGAGACTTTAATACCCCACTCACACCTATGGATCGATCAACTAAACAGAAAATTAACAAGGAAACACAAACTTTAAATGATACTATAGACCAGTTAGACCTAATTGATATCTATAGGACATTTCATCCCAAAACAATGAATTTCACCTTTTTCTCAAGCACACATGGAACCTTCTCCAGGATAGATCACATCCTGGGCCATAAATCTAGCCTTGGTAAATTCAAAAAAATAAATCATTCCAAGCATTTTTTCTGACCACAATGCAGTAAGATTAGATCTCAATTACAGGAGAAAAACTATTAAAAATGCCAACATATGGAGGCTGAACAACACGCTGCTGAATAACCAACAAATCACGATGAAATAAAAAAAGAAATCAAAATTTACATAGAAACGAATGAAAATGAAAACACAACAACCCAAAACCTGTGGGACACTGTAAAAGCAGTCCTAAGGGGAAAGTTCATAGCAATACAGGCATACCTCAAGAAACAAGAAAAAAGTCAAATAAATAACCTAACTCTTTATACTTATATTTTTTGTCATGAGATTTTAGTTCCCAGACCAGGGATTGAACCTGTGCCCCCTGCAGTGGAAACACACAGGAGGAGAACATGGAGTCTTAGAAAGCAATGCTATTTTCTCAAGGATGCATCAGTAGTAGGTGACAGAGTATCAGGGGGGGAATCCTGTCTTGCTGCTGCCCAAACTGATGGTCTCTCTCTTACACAAAGCCCTTTTCCTAAATCTGAATGTCCTCCTTTGTGGTGAAGGAAAAGCAGAGTCCCAAGACTCCTCTCTAGTGTGTATTTAGCTGTGTAACATGTCAGCAGGACCATGACTCTAGTAGTGACAAACTGTTTACTTAGAAATGCTGGGAGATGTGACTGCTTGGAATATGTCAGTGCCCCACTCCCTAACGATGGAAATAAAATCAGAAAGACAGAAATACTATCTGAAAACATTATTTCACTATGTGACCTCTAAGGTTGCTGAGAACTGGATGCATAAAAGAATCTTTCAAGAGATTTGAGTCACTGTCACATTTTTGTAATATTTATGGGAATACTTTTGTGTTATTTAACTGCATTTTTTCCCCTTTTTGTACTTTTTTGTTTCCATTTTAGGTAGAACTATCCTTTTTAATCTCCCTCCTCCATGCCCAGCCACAAAGTAAAGTTGGTATGAATCTATTTTTGGTATTGATAATGATAATGCCTAATATTTATGAAGTGCTTATTATGTACTGGACTTGCTGTTATCTTGTATAAACCCTGTATTTTAAGCTTCACAGCAACCCTATGATTTAAGTACTTATTTTACTGATTATCATTCTGAAACTCAGAGAGATTAGGTAAATTACTTAAGGCCACAATGCCTAGTAAGAAATAGAACCCATAGCTGATCAGAGTCATCTCATTTTTAACCTCATAGGCTTTTCTGAGAGAACTATACTCCATCTCATCCACTTCTAGGAAATACTACCTTCCAGACATTTTGTTTCTGCTTAAAAGTCATATGAGTTCTCTGGAGATCTATAAACTCCACTGCAACTCCCTAATCTTGCTCACCCTTTTGGGCAGAATCAGGTACTTCCCAATTATCCCAACATCTTCTTTCTGTTTTTCTTACTGAGGTATAGTTGATTTACAATACTATGTTAGTTTCAGATGTATAACACCATGATTCAGTTATACATATATATTACACATGTATAAATATATATATATATATATTCTTTTTTCCCTATTATTTTCCATTGTGGTTTATTACAAGGTATTAAATAGAGTTCCCTGTGCTATAGAGTAAATCCTTGTTGTTTATCTATTTTATATACGGTAATATGTGTCTGTTAATCCCATACCCTCGATTTATCCCTTTCCCACCTTTCCCTTTTGGTAACCATAAATTTGTTTCCTATATTTGTGAATCTGTTATGCTTGTAAATAAATTCATTTGTACTGTATCTTAGATTCCATATAGAAGTGATAACATATGAGATCTGTCTTTTTCTGACTCACTTCACTTAATAGAATAATCTCTAGGTCCATCTGTGTTGTTTCCTGGCCCCAAGTCTATTGGCACTCCCATTTCCTGGCATAGTGCAGCCTTTCCAAAGAATAAAGGCTCAGCTGCCTCAACCGCATCAGTGTGTAGACTTTCCCTGAAGATCTATAAAGTCAGACTTGATAGTCTCAGGCAAGTGGAGAGGGCTTCATGTGGATAGAGACTTGTGTTGTTTCCATCTACAATTACAGCTTGGCTTTATTTTTTAATAACCTCTCAAAACCTATCATCAACTGTCTAATCTTTAACAGTGCACTTCCCTTCTCTCTCCCTCATTCCAACTCTGCTGCAAAGGTTGGAACTCACTGGATTAAACAGGATGGGATAAAAACAGTGACTTGATGATGACTATTTAGAAACTGCATTGTATTCCTCTTAGAAAACTGGCCCAGTTTCCTAACCCTTGGAAACCCAGGATTTCCTAGAAGTATGATGTGAGAAAAAGGTTTGTCTGATGAAGGGCAATATCAAGACTCAGATTTGCTTATTCACTTGAGGGGGGTCTTAAAGACCCCATTGTCCTCTACAACACATAAAATGTTCTTTTAATTGAGCCCCACATTCACTATCAAGAAGAGTGAGTGAAAGATGAGAAATAAAATGCTTCCATTCTTTTCCACTGGCTATTACCTCGGTAATGGCACTAATAAAAGTGGCATTAGAAAGAACTGGGAGAAAAATCATCGTTACTCTTGGACCCATAAGAAACGAAGATTCAAAAGGTTATTACAGGTAATAGATTCACATTTTAGCATGTGAAATGATGGTGGGCTTAGATCACGTGCTTTTGGTTTAGAGATGATTTTCTAAGGTAGGAGTCTCAGGGTTGGTGAATAGAAGAGGAACCTCTGGGTCAAGGAGGGAAACTGGGGGCTTTGTTCCAATCCTGGGCCTTGGAGCAGGGTCACACTATAAACAACAATTCCTCCTCAAATGTGTTCTGAAAAGCCCAGGGAAAATCAGTTTCTCTGCTTGCAGAATCTCAGAGGACAGGGAAGAAAGATAGTGCAAGATGAAGACAAGGTGAACTAATGAAATCCGTCTAGCCTGAGTGAACACGCTGTCCAAAAGCTGTTTCAGGAATCTGAGTGCAGGTTCTCTTTAGATGCCTCTGTTCACATCCAGGCTCAGGTTGATGCATTATGTTTCTGCTAAAACCTGAGCTTACCAAGCCATGAATTTAAGTAAGCAAAAATATTTTCATTCTTACCACAGAAATTAAGGGATTTTAAAATGGCTACCACCACTTAACCAAAAACATACATTTCAGTGGTTCAATTTATGTATGAAATTGTTATTGCCTCTCTGAGCGTTTTAAGTTATAATTACCTTTACTCTGAATTCTAAGAGAGGAAGAAAAGTAGGAAAATAGGATATTCCTCAAATGCTTTTTTTTCTAATTTTTTTTTGTATGAAGGATAATTGCTTTACAGAACTTTGTTGTTTTCTGTCAAACCTCAACATGAATCAGCCATAGGTATACGCATATCCCCTCCCTTTTGAAACTCCCTCCCATTTCCCTCCCTATCCCACCCATCTAGGTTGATAAAGAGCCCCTGTTTGAGTTTCCTGAGCCATACAGCAAATTCCCGTTGGCTGTCTATTTTACATATGGTAATGTAAGTTTCCATGTTACTCTTTCCATACATCTCACCCTCTCCTCCCCTCTCCCCGTGTCCATAAGTCTATTCTCTATGTCTGTTTCTCCACTGCTGCCCTGTAAATAAATTCTTCAGAACCATTTTTCTAGACTCTGTATATGTGTTAGAATATGATATTTATCTTTCTCTTTCTGACTCACTTCACTCTGTTCTAGGTTCATCAACCCCATCAGAACTGACTCAAATATGTTCCTTTTTATGGCTGAGTAATATTCCATTGTGTATATGTACCACAACTTCTTGATCCATTCATCTGTCAATCAGATCAGATCAGATCAGTTGCTCAGTCGTGTCCGAGTCTTTGCGACCCCATGAATTGCAGCATGCCAGGCCTCCCTGTCCATCACCAACTCCCGGAGTTCACTGAGACTCACGTCCATTGAGTCAGTGATGCCATCCAGCCATCTCATCCTCTGTCGTCCCCTTCTCCTCTTGCCCCCAATCCCTCCCAGCATCAGAGTCTTTTCCAATGACTCAACTCTTCGCATGAGGTGGCCAAAGTACTGGAGTTTCAGCTTTAGCATCATTCCTTCCAAAGAAATCCCAGGGCTGATCTCCATATTTAAAAATGTGTTCCATATTTTTAAATAATCATTTCATATATAGATTATAAGAGACATACCATATAGAAATAATGCAAAAAATAAGCCAAATAAATATTAAGCAAAAATTCAATATATTAGTACTGACATCAGAGAAAATTGATTTGAATTTAAAGTTTTCCAATATGTGATATGCATTATGAAGTTGTATTTGATGTTCAAATGCACTCTTTGATCCCAGAGATCCTGATATTAAAATAAGTGTAGACTTATGATTCTAATTTTGTTAATTTGATTCTTGATGAATCTGGCTAAAGGTTTGTCAATTTTATCTTCTCAAAGAACTGGCTTTTAGTTTTGTTAATCTTTAGTGTTGTTTCTTTCATTTCTTTTTCATTTATTTCTGCTTGGATCTTTATGATTTCTTTCCTTCTACTAATTTTTATTTTTTGTTCTTTTTCCAGTTGTTTTAGGTGTAAAGTTAGGCTGTCTATTTGATGTTTTTCTTGTTTCTTGAGGTAAGATTGTATTGCTATAAACTTCCCTCTTAGGACTGCTTTTGCTGCATCCCATAGGTTTTGGGTTGTTGTGTTTTCATTTTCATTTGTTTCTAGAAGTTTTTTGATTTCCCTTTTGATTTCTTCAGTAACCTGTTGGTTATTTAGAAACATGTTGTTTAATCTCCATGTGTTTGTATTTCTTACAGCTTTTTTTTTTTCTCTTACAATTGATATCTAGTCTCATAGTGTGGTTAGAGAAGATGCTTGATAGAATTTCAGTTTTCTTAAATTTACTGAGGTTTGATTTGTGACCCAAGATGTGGTCTATCCTGGAGAATGTTCCATGTGCACTTGAGAAGAAGGTGAATTCTTCTGTATTTGTATGGAATGTCCTCAAGATAATCAGTGAGATCCATCTTATCTAATGTATCATTTAAGACTTATATTTCCTTCCTAATTTTCTGTTTTGATGATCTGTCCATTGGTGTGAGTGGGGTGTTAAAGTCTCCTGCTATTAATGTGTTACTGTCAATTTCTCCTTTTATGTCTATTTGTGTTTATTTTATGTATTGAGGTGCTCCTATGTTGGGTGCATAGATATTTACAATTGTTATGTCTTCCTCTTGGATTAATCCCTTGATCATTATGTAGTGTCCTTCCTTATCTCTTGTAATCTTCTTTATTTTAAGGTCTATTTTGTCTGATATGAGGATTGCTACTCCAGCTTTCTTTTGCTTCCCATTTGCATGGAATATATTTTTCCATCCTCTCACTTCCAGTCTTTATGTGTCTTGAGGTCTAAAGTGGGTTTCTTGTAAACAGCATATATATGGGTCTTGTTTTTGTTTGCATTCAGCCACTCTGTGTCTTTTGGCTGCAGCATTTAATCCATTTACAATAAGAGTAATTACTGATACGTACATTCCTATTGCCATTTTCTTAATTGTTTGGGGTGGATTTTGTAGATCTTTTTTCTTCTCTTGTATTTCTTGACTATATAAGTCCTTTTAACATTTGTTGTAAAGCTGGTTTGGTGGTACTGAATTATCCTAACTTTTGCTTGTTTGAAAAGCTTTTGATTTCTCCATCAGTTTTGAATGAGATCCTTGCTGGGTATGGTCATTTTGGTTGTAGATTTTTCCCTTTCAGTACTTTAAAATATATCCTGCCATTCCCTTCTGGCCTGCAGAGTTTCTGCTGAAAGATCAGCTGTTAAGTGTATGGGGTTTCCCTTGTATGTTACTTGTTGCTTCTCCCTTACTGCTTTTAATATTCTCTCTTTGTTAGTCTTTTTGATTAGTATGTGTCTTGGCACGTTTCTCCTTGGGTTTATGCTGTATGGGACTCTTTGTGCCTCTTGGACTTGATTGAATGTTTCCTTTTCCATATTGGACTATAATTTCCATATTCAACTATAATCTCTTCAAAAATTTTCTCATACCCTTTCTTTTTCTCTTCTTCTGGGACCCCTATAATTCAAATGTTGGTGCTTTTGATATGGTCCCAGAGGTCTCTGAGACCGTCCTTAGCCCTTTTCATTCTTTTTACTTTATTCTGCTCTTCAGAAGTTATTTCCACCATATTATCTTTCAGCTCACTGATTCGTTCTGCTTCAGATATTCTGCTATTGGTTCCTTCTAGAGTATTTTTAATTTCAGTAATTGTGTTGTTTGTCTCTGTAGTTTTATTCTTTAATTCTTCTGGGTCTTTTTTAATTGATTCTCACATTTCTACATTTTGTTTTCAAGTTTTTGATCACCTTTACTATAATTATGCTGAATTTTTTTCAGGTAGTTTATCTATTTACTCTTCATTTATTTGGACTTCTGTGTTTGTAGTTTCTTGCTTCATTTGTGTGGTATTTCTCTACCTTTTCATTATTATTATTATCATTACTAATATTATTATTTTTCATCACTATAATACATATAATACATATTCAATATAATAATATTCATTGTTAATATTATTCATTATTGTTATTATTGTTTTTAACTTACTGTGTTTGGGGTCTCTAGGGTCTTGGAGTCAGTGCTCCCACTCCAAAGGCTCAGGGCTTGATCTTCAGTTTTATGTGGGTCTATATATTTTTTTCTGCTGGTAAGATACTCCTGTCTGCTCTCAGCTGGTGTTCTGCATGCACTTCTGTGTCTGAAGGTGTATTCCTGATGTGTCTGTGGAGAGTGATGTATTCTACATCCACCTACTCCTCGGCCATCTTGTTCCTCTCCTTTATTTTTTTTTTTTGCTTTTAAATTTAGAATGAAGGAATACTTATTAACCATAAAATTTCACTTCAGTATTTTACCCTGAGATTCAATAAGAGTTCCTTTATGGCCTCTACCTACCATTAAGAAGCAATAGAAAGGTCCCTGTTTAGAATTAAGGTCTCTAGAATAGATCTATTCTGCTCAAATACCCAGTTATTCAGACCCCAAATCTCAATATTGCTCTTTACTTCTTTTGCTTTAATACTTTTCATCCATCCTTTTAACAAATCTAACCATGTTTTAGCATTTCTACTATTATTCTGCCAAAGTCCATGCTGCCAGAAGGTCCTTTTTAAAATAAAAGTCAAATCAGCTCTTTCCTCTTTCAAGCTCTCTGATGGCTTCCTTAGAACACTCTTTAAAGCTCTTACCATGTTCTACAAAACATGCCTCCTGTATAACTGTCACTGCATTGTCTAATACTCTTCCTCTCACTTACTGGGTTCCAGCCATACTGACCCCCTTGCTCATCCACAGGTTTTGTCTCAGTCAGAATGTTCCCCATATTGGAGACTCCACCCAGTTCTCCTTCCCTAGGCTCCTTGAAAGCCTTGTCCTGGGCAATAGCCTCCTCAGAGAGACTTTTTTCACCACCCTGTCTAAGGAGACCAGCCCTTGACACTCTTCATCCTCTATCATGCTGTACTTTCAGTGACTCATCTCTACCTGCTCCGATGTTTTATTTTAGTTGTTACCATCAGTCTCTGTCATTAGATTGAGAGCTGTGGGAGAGGAGGGATGTGCTTTTTAAATAATTATTTTTTACTGTGTTGGGTCTTTGTTGGCATGGTGGCTTTTCTCTAGTTGTGGTGAGCAGGGGCTCTTTTCTAGTTGTGGTCCATGGGCTTCTCATTGCAGTGGCTTGTTGCAAAGCATGGACTCCAGGGCATATGGGCTTCAGTAGTTGTGGCGTGTGGGCTCTGTAGTTGTGGCTCCCAGGCCCTGGAGCACAGGCTCAGTAGTTGTGGCGCATGGACTCAGTTGCTCTGCGACATGTGGGATTTTCCTGGATCATGGATCCAGTCTGTGTCTCATGCATTGGCAGGTGGATTCTTTACTACTGAGCCACCAGGGAAGCCTGGCTTTTGTTGGTTTGATTGTATTGTTTACTATACATTTTCAGTGCCTGAATAGTCTGGCAGAGAAGAAGTACAGCATGGATAAATTAATTGGGTCATTACACCTCATTTGGTTTTAGTTGTTTCATTTTTAGTCTTAGATTTTAAGATTTCTAAGATGCAGTTTTGATTTGATGTTCTGGAGCTCTGTAGCCTTCATATTGTTCACTACTCTGATGCACAGACATTATAAAAATGTAACAGGTACAGATTACTAAAAAGAAAAGTGTTACTTGCTCAGTTGTGCCCAACTCTTTGTGACCCCGTGGACTGCAGCCCACCAGGCTCCTCAGTCCTTGAGATTTTCTAGGCGAGGATACTGGAGTGGGTCATCATTTCCTTCTCTAGGAAGAAAAGATCCCTGGGTTGGGGATCTTGCCAACCTGGGGACCGAACCTGGGTCTCCTGCACTGCAGGCAGATTCTTTACTGACTGAGCTACAAGGGAAGCCCCCAAATCCTATTTCCAAGAGATAGACGTGATTAATGTTTTTGTGGACAACTTTTGTGGTGTGTGTTTGTGTGTGTTTAGGGATCTAAGTTCAGTTCAGTTCAGTTCAGTTGCTCAGTTGTGTCTGACTCTTTGCGACCCCATGAATCGCAGCACGCCAGGCCTCCCTGTCCATCACCAACTCCTGGAGTTCACTCAGACTCATGTCCATCGACTCAGTGATGCCATCCAGCCATCTCATCCTCTGTTGTCCCCTTCTCCTCCTGCCCCCAATCCCTCCCAGCATCAGAGTCTTTTCCAATGAGTCAACTCTTCACATGAGGTGGCCAGAGTACTGGAGTTTCAGCTTTAGCATCATTCCTTCCAAAGAAATCCCAAGGCTGATCTCCTTCAGAATGGACTGGTTGGATCTCCTTGCAGTCCAAGGGACTCTCAAGAGTCTTCTCCAACACCACAGTTCAAAAGCATCACTTCTTCAGCACTCAGCCTTCTTCACAGTCCAACTCTCACATCCATACATGACCACTGGAAAAACCATAGCCTTGACTAGACTAACTTTTGTTAGTCTGGTCTAGTAATGTTTCTGCTTTTGAATATGCTATCTAGGTTGGTCATAACTTTCCTTCCAAGGAGTAAGTGTCTTTTAATTTCATGGCTGCAGTCACCATCTGCAGTGATTTTGGAGCCCAGAAAAATAAAGTCTGACACTGTTTCCACTGTTTCCCCATCTATTTCCCATGAAGTGATGGGACCGGATGCCATGATCTTCGTTTTCTGAATGTTGAGCTTTAAGGCAACTTTTTCACTCTCCACTTTCACTTTCATCAAGAGGCTTTTTAGTTCCTCTTCACTTTCTGACATGAGGGTGGTGTCATCTGCATATCTGAGGTTATTGATATTTCTCCCAGCAATCTTGATTCCAGCTTGTGTTTCTTCCAGTCCAGTGTTTGTCATGATGTACTCTGCGTATAAGTTAAATAAGCAGGGTGACAATATACAGCCTTGATGTACTCCTTTTCCTATTTGGAATCAGCCTGTTGTTCCATGTCCAGTCCTAACTGTTGCTTCCTGACCTGCATACACATTTCTCAAGAGGCAGATCAGGTGGTCTGGTATTCCCATCTCTTTCAGAATTTTCCACAGTTTATTATGATCCACACAGTCAAAGGCTTTGGCATAGTCAATAAAGCAGAAATAGATGTTTTTCTGGAACTCTCTTACTTTTTCCTTGATCCAGCAGATGTTGGCAATTTGATCTCTGGTTCCTCTGCCTTTTCTAAAACCAGCTTGAACATCAGGAAGTTCACGGTTCACATATTGCTGAAGCCTGGCTTGGAGAATGTTGAGCATGACTTTACTAGCATGTGAGATGAGTGCAATTGTGCGGTAGTTTGAGCATTCTTTGGCATTGCCTTTCTTTGGGATTGGAATGAAAACTGACCTTTTCCAGTCCTGTGGCCACTGCTGAGTTTTCCAAATTTGCTGGCATATTGAGTGCAGCACTTTCACAGCATCATCTTTCAGGATTTGGAATAGCTCAACTGGAATTCCATCACCTGCACTAGCTTTGTTCATAGTGATGCTTTCTAAGGCCCACTTGACTTCACATCCCAGGATGTCTGGCTCTAGGTCAGTGATCACACCATCATGATTATCTGGGTCGTGAAGATCTTTTTTGTACAGTTCTTCTGTGTATTCTTGCCACCTCTTCTTAATATCTTCTGCTTTTGTTAGGTCCATACCATTTCTGTCCTTTATCAAGCCCATCTTTGCATGAAATGTTCCCTTGGTATCTCTAATTTTCTTGAAGAGATCCCTAGTCTTCCCCATTCTGTTGTTTTCCCCTATTTCTTGGCATTGATCACTGAAGAAAGCTTTCTTATCTCTTCTTGCTATTCTTTGGAACTCTGCATTCAGATGCTTATATCTTTCCTTTTCTCCTTTGGTTTTTGCTTCTCTTCTTTTCACAGCTATTTGTAAGGCCTCCCCAGACAGCCATTTTGCTTTTTTGCATTTCTTTTCCATGGGGTTGGTCTTGATCCCTGTCTACTGTACACTGTCACGAACCTCATTCCATAGTTCATCAGGCACTCTGTCTATCAGATCTAGGCCCTTAAATCTATTTCTCACTTCCACTGTATAATCATAAGGGATTTGATTTAGGTCATACCTGAACAGTCTAGTGGTTTTCCCTACTTTCATCAATTTCAGTCTGAATTTGGCAATAAGGAGTTCATGATCTGAGCCACAGTCAGCTCCTGGTCTTGTTTTTGCTGACTGTATGGAGCTTCTCCATCTTTGGCCGCAAAGAATATAATCAATCTGATTTCGGTGTTGACCATCTGGTGACATCCATGTTTAGGGATCTAGTGTTCCCAATAGATGAAGTATGGATTGAAGACTAGACTGCCTGCTTTGGGGGTTCTAGCTTTTTCATTTTGGGTATTTATTATATGTAACTGTGGCTGAGCTATCTACCTTCTCTCTTCCTCAGTTTCCTTTTATGGAACATCATAATCATCATCCCTAGAGAATAGGAAGTATCTTCTATTTCCTCTGCATTACCCAAACCATAGAGGATAAGATTGAACACATGAGATAATTTAAATTCTGTGTGTACGTATACATGTATGGAAGTATGAAAGTCCTTGGGTAGGGAATGCAGAAAGTTTACAAAGATAGAATTTCAGGAGCCTTCTCAGTTGAATGTTTTTTGATGTCCAAGGAATTTATAATACTGGGATAACTTTGTCAACTGATAAAGCCCTCTTTCTGAAAATGCTGAAAGGTGCAAAAGATGCTCTTTTCTTTCCAGTTTTTGCAGCTAGGCCTCAGTTTCTTCTGGCAGGTACATCTTTGACTAGGTGTTATTCAGTCCATCCCTGGGTCTGGAACATCCTCTGGAGAAGGCAATGGCAACCCGCTCCAGTACTCTTGCCTGGAAAATCCCATGGGAGGAGGAGCGTGGTAGGCTACAGTCCATGGGGTCGCAGAGTCGGACATGACTGAGCGGCTTCACTTTCATTTTCACTATTCAGCTCTTAGGGCCAGCGCTTCCTCTCCACATGCCAACTCTTGTATGGACACACATGAAAGCCATGCTTGATGTTAATTCACAAAAGCACCTCACAGGGGCTGCCAGCCCTACACCTGGAAAATGACTGCCAGGCTGAGATTGACTCCAGACAGAAACATGGTTCTGTTTAATTTGAAGGCTTTTTAAATTGTGCTCAGGGAACGATAGATGGCTAATGGAGAAAGTGAATTTATTAATTTTAATTTTATTAAGCTGTGGCTCCTTATTAAGAACTCTCTTATGTAAAATATGCTGGGATTGTTTGGAGATAGCAAAGCATTCTTGCACTGATAATCTTTACACATTAAGTGCTCCTGGTGCTGGGGCTTTATTGCAAATCCATGCTCTCCAACCTCAGCTGCAAGAGGTCTCTCAAATCATCCACAACCCTTATTCTTCTGATCTTAGCCCTGCTGCTTAAACACTGGTCTCCACAAAAGACCCCACTCCTCACTTTCTAGTTTTCTAAGGATATATTTAGTAAGTACCCATCATAAGCTAGGTATCATGATAAAAAGGACCCAAATGAGTAGTACACAGTCCCAAGATATACTTCAAATAATCTGCATATTTACAACTTTTGCCTCAGTTCTGCTAAAAAATATATCCTGGAATCCTCCTCTTCAATTAAATAAAAGAAATAATATATGTTCCTTTTGGGGCAATTTTTAAAATTACATATATGAATTATGACAGAGTCCTTAATATAAATGTGTCAGACTCTGTCCTAGGTCTTTTGAATACCACAAGGGTGAAGAGAGGCCAAGTCCCTATTTTTTAGAGATTAAATTACAATTATAGATATATTTTATTTAAAAATATAGCTGAATAAAGTGATTCTGGAGAATAATAATAATGTTATAAAGAAACTAAGTTCTATCATGAGAGAAAGAGAAAAAAAATGTGTATATATGTGTGTGTGTGTGTGTAGTGTTCCTTCACATATGGTTATCAGGAAAAATAGTATTTAAAGAGTTGACACTAAGTAATTAAAGACCAAGCCATACAGCTATTTTGGAACTGAATATTCTGGAGAGTCAAATCAGTGGGTGCAAAGGTCTTAGGCTTAGCATATTCTAGTGAACAAAATGAAGGCCTAAGCATAAGAGTCAAATCATAAGAATGAGGTAGGAAAAGAGATAGGAGAGGAAAAGGGACAGAAAATGAGGGCTGTGGTCAGGAGATCTTTGAGGATTGTGTCAGGAGTTTGGATTTTATTCCAAAGCTGTGAGAAGGCAATGGAGAGTTTTGTGAAGATAATAAAATTATTAAATTTTAATTTCAAATATTATTCTTAATTTACAAAGAAGTATGGATGTGTTGTTGTTGTAGTTCAATCACTAAGTCATGTCTGACTCTTTCAGACCCTGTGGATTGCAGCCTACCAGGCTCCTCTGTCCTCCCCTGTCTCCCAGGGTTTGCTCAAATTCATGTCCATTGAATTGTTGATGTTATCCAACCATCTCATCCTCTGTCACCCCCTTCTCCTTTTACCTTCAATCTTTCCCATCATCAGGGTCTTTTCCAATGAGTTGGCTCTTCGTATGAGGTGGCCAAAGTATTGGAGCTTCAGTGTCAGTTCTTCCAATGAATATTCAGGACTGATTTCCTCTAGGATTGACTGCTTTGATCTCCTCACAGTCCAAGGGACTCTCAAGAGTCTTCTCCAGCACCATAATTTGAAAGCCTCAATTCTTTGGTGCTCAGCCTTCTTTATGGTCCAACTCTCACATCTGTACATAACTACTGGAAAAACCATGGCTTTGACTATAGGTACCTTTGTCAGCAAAGTGGTGTCTCTGCTTTTTAATACACTTTCTAGGTTTGTCATAGCTTTTGTTCCATAGAGCAAGTGTCTTTTAATTTTGTGGCAGCAATAACCATCGCAATGATTTTGAAGCCCAAGAAAATAAAATCTGTCATTACTTCCATATTTTCCCTATATTTGCCATGAAGTTGTGGGACTGGATGCTGTGATCATTGCTTTTTGAATGATGAGTTTCAACCATGCTTTTTCACTTTCTTCTTTCACCATCAAGAGGTTCTTCAGTTCCTCTTTACTTTCTGCCATTAAAGTGGTATCATCTTTATATCTGAGGTTTCTGATATTTCTCCTGACAATCTTGATTGCAGCTTATGAGTCATACAGCCTGGCATTTTACATGATGCACTCTGAACAGAAGTTAAATAAGCTGGGTGACAATATACAGCCTTGTAGTACTCCTTTCCCAATTTTGAACCAGTCAGTTTCCTGTCTGGTTCTAACTATTCCTTCTTGAACTGCACACGTTTCTCAGGATACAGATAAGGTGGTATGGTACTGCCATCTCTTTAAGACTGTCCCCCAGTTTGTCATGATTCACACAAAGTCTTTAGTATAGTCAATAAGGCAGAACTAAATTTCTTTTTTTTTAATTCCCTTGCTTTCTCCATGATTCAACAAATGCTGGGAATTAGAGCTTTGGTACCTCTGCCTAGCTTGTACATTTGGAAGTTCTTGGTTCACATACTGCTGAAGCTGGAAGAATTTTGAGCATAATATTACTAGCATGTGAAATGTACAACAGCATAATTGAACCATTGTTTGAACATTCTTTGGGATTGACCTTCTTTGGGATTTGAATACAAACTGACCTTTTCCAGTTGGGTTATTATCAGCAAAATGGGGAACAGAGAACCAATTCCATGAGATCACTGGAATTAGTCTGTGAAACAAATAATTATAATATGGTCCAGCATGTTATAAACGAAGCAGAGAGGTTCAAGATGTGTATTGGGTGTAGGACTAATGAGAATTGCTGATACATTCAATGGAGGAGATGAAATATAGAAAGAATGACTCTTAGGATGTTCGCTTGTATCCGTCTATGTTGATACCATTTACTGAGGTGTGAAAGACTGCAGGAGAAACACATTTGATAGTGATGAAATATGTAGTTTTTCTATGGAGGCTATAATTCTGAGATGCTTATTAACTACCTAAGAGGAGGTGTCAAGTAATCAGTAAGTTGGTGTTTGGAGCTCATTCAAGTGGTCAGAAATAGAAATTATAAATTTGAGCTTCATTATTACACAAATAGTACTTGGCTGAATGAGATCAGCCAAAGAGGAACAGAGAATATTGACAAAAGAAGTGATACAATAGAGGACAAACATATTTAGAGATTGAACAGAGGAGGAAGAGCCAGCCCAAAATAGAGAATTGCAAATGGCCTGAGGGAAGAAACTAGTGTGATGTCATTAAATTCAATAGAAGAAAATACAGACAGTCCCTAATCTTTGATCTTGTTGTTTTCTCAATCCCTCAACAAGTCTTTCCTTTCATACTGTACCAGGGTTTCTCGCCCTCAGCACTATGTCCTTTGGGCTGCATGATTCTTTGTTGTCTAGAGCTCTCCTATGCTCTGTAAGATGACTAGCAGCATCCTTGGCCTCTAGTCACTGGATAATAGTGGCAGGCACTCCTCTCCCCATTGCGACAACCAAATATGCCTGCAGATATTGTCAAATGTCCCCTGGGAGGAAAATTGCCTCATTGAAAACTACTGTTCCATGCTACTTACTTTCATTATCCCCACCCTCTGATTGCTAAATTCTATAATTTGGTTTCCATATCATTAGTCAATAGTTCTCTTTCTGTGAAATTTTCTTTAACCAAATGCAATGACTATTTGGCCTATATCATTTTTGTTTCCCATCCAATTTTGAAAATCTTTCTTGAAACTACCTTCCATTGGCTTCCATGATATTCTATCTTCTGTTATTTCATTCCGCTTCTAAAATTACTGCCATTTTCAAATCTCTTCTCCTTCTGTACTTACCATGTAAAGCTCTATAAACCTGACCTTAACCACATCTATTTCTATTATTTCCTCACTTAATCCCCAAACTTCCATTTTGACCTCACTGTAAATAGGAATCAAATGTTTATAGAACCTTAGGCTCTCTTCCAGGCTAAGAATTATATTTCTTCCTGTCTTCTTTTTCCTTATGTTTATAAATTTCTCTGAAACTTGAAAGTTCAAACTCAGTAACTGACCATTTCTCTCAGCCATACAGGACATTCCAACATAGTTATTTACGTTAATGATACCACAACATTCCTAATACTTTAGTGTCAGAGTGCTAGTATAATCTTTGATCATATCTCTGTAGCATTCTTAACCACTGTCTTGTACTGGCCTAATTCCTTCATCTACACAGACATTGCCCAAATTTAATCATTCATTCACTGGCCTAGAATATTCCTCTGGCTGATTTTATGATATCCTGGCCTACAATTTATTTATCTTCTAATTAGCCCTTGACACTGCTTTTCTACTTGTTTCCCTAAAACAAATACATAAACATGATGCCATGACATCCCTCCACTCCATCAATTACATCCCATGTTACACAAATATATTTCTAAATTGTTTAGGCTACCATCAGGTCCTCTTTTATCTGGTCTAAACTGTCTTCCCAAATTGAGTTCCCTTTGCATAAATCAAACGTGACACAGACATGTCCCTCCTGTGTAACTCACATTTTTCTTTTTTTTTACATTTTCAGATTGCTTATGATTCTCAAGTATGGAACAACAGACTGGTTCCAAATAGGAAAGGGAGTACGTCAAGGCTGTAGATTGTCACCCTGCTATTTAACTTATATGCAGAGTACATCTTAAGAAACGCTGGGCTGAAGAAAGCACAAGCTGGGATCAAGATTGCCTGGAGAAATATCAATAACCTCAGATACGCAGATGACACCACCCTTATGGCAGAAAGTGAAGAACTAAAGAACCTCTTGATGAAAATGAAAGAGGAGAGTGAAAAGGTTGGCTTAAACTCCAGTGTTCAGAAAACTAAGATGGCATCTGGTCCCATCACTTCATGGAAAATAGATGGGGAAACAGTGGCAGACTTTATTTTTTTGGACTCCAAAATCACTTCAGATGGTGACTGCAGTATTGAAATTAAAAGATGGTTACTCCTTGGAAGAAAAGTGATGACCAACCTAGACAGCTTATTAAAAAACAGAGACATTACTTTGCCAACAAAGGTCCGTCTAGTCAAGGCTATGGTTTTTCCAGTAGTCATGTATGGATGTGAGAGTTGGACTATAAAGAAAGCTGAGCACTGAAGAATTATGCTTTTGAACTGTGGTGTTGGAGAAGACTCTTGAGAGTCCCTTGGACTGCAAGGAGATCCAGCCAGTTCATCGTAAAGGATATCAGTGCTGAATATTCATTGGAAGGACTGATATTGAGGGTGAAACTCCAATACTTTGGCCACCTGATGTGAAGAACAGACTCATTGGAAAACATCATGATGCTGGGAAAGATTGAAGGCAGGAGAAGGGGATGACAGAGGATGAGATGGTTGGATGGCATCGCTAACTCAATGGACATGAGTTTAAGTAAACTTCGGGAGTTGGTGATGGACAGGGAGGCCTGGCATGCTGCACTCAATGGGGTCGCAAGGAGTCGGACATGACTGAGTGGCTGACCTGACTGACTGACTATATAATATAGAGACAATGTAGTGTACTTCTATACTGTATGAATATATATGTATGTGTGTGTGTGTGTGTGTGTATGCACATGTGCAATTGTGTCCAACTCTTTGATCCCATGGAGTGCAGCCCACCATGCTCCTCTGTCCATGGAATTTCCCAGGCAAAAATACTGGAGTGGAGTGGGTTGCCATTTCCTCCCTGGAACTGTGTGGATCTAAGACCAGGGCTTCATCCACTCTAAACATGACTTAAGAAGTAACATTACCTTCCTTTAACTGTTCATTACTCTTTTTCTAAACTTCTATTTTTTTTTTTAGCATTTGTCTTTCAATATTGTGCAAAAGTTATGTATGTAGATATTTCATTTTTCCTTAAGCTCCCAGAAGGTCTTTATTTGAATCTTATGTATATTCTCCAAAGCATATCACCCAGCACTTCACACATTCAGGTGAGTTTTGCAGAAAACCTCTATGACTGAAAGATGCAGTTTTGTTTTTGTGGATACAGCACTGAGCTGAGGTCTAGATAACAGTTCCAATTCCAGACCCAGTGTACTGACTAGTGCTTTCAGTCATCACAGCTTGAGCTTTAGACTCCTACCATCTGAAGAAGCATCAATATGCCTAGTCTTATATTAAAAGGAATTAGACAGGGTCCCTGCCTCTAATGGGCTTCCCTGATGGCAGAGCAGGTAAAGAATGTGCCTGCAGTGCAGGAGACCCAGGAGATGCAGGTTCGATCCCTGATTCAGGAAGATCCCCTGAAGGAGGAAATGGCAACCCACTCCACTATTCATGCATGAAAAATTCCACAGACAGAGGAGCTTGGTGGGCCACAGTCCAAAGAGTCACAAAGAATCAGACATGACTGAGTGACTAAACATGCACACCTGCCTCTTAATACTGCAGTCCCCAAATTTTTACCTGAATTAATGTATTTATTTCATGCAAAGATGGGCTCAATAAAGGACAGAAAGGGTATGGATCTAACAGAAGCAGAAGATATTAAGAAAAGATGGCAAGAATACACAGAAGAACCACACAAAAAAGATCTTTACGACCCAGATAATCACGATGGTGTGATCACTGACCTAGAGCCAGACATCCTGGAATGTGAAGTCAAGTGGGCCTTAGAAAGCATCACTATGAACAAGGCTAGTGGAGGTGATGGAATTCCAGTTGAGCTATTCCAAATCCTGAAAGATAATGCTGTGAAAGTGCTGCACTCAATATGCCAGCAAATTTGGAAAACTAGCAGTGGCCACAGGACTGGAAAAGGTCAGTTTTCATTCCAGTCCCAAAGAAAGGCAATGCCAAACAATGCTCAAACTACCGCACAATTGCACTCATCTCACACGCTAGTAAAGTCATGCTCAAAATTCTCCAAGCCAGGCTTCAGCAATATGTGAACCATGAACTTCCTGATGTTCAAGCTTTAGAAAAGGCAGAGGAACCAGAGATCAAATTGCCAACATATGCTGGATCATGGAAAAAGCAAGAGAGTTCCAGAAAAACATCTATTTCTGCTTTATTGACTATGCCAAAGCCTTTGACTGTGTGGATCACAATAAACTGTAGAAAATTCTGAAAGAGATGGGAATACCAGACCACCTGATCTGCCTCTTGAGAAATTTGTATGCAGGTCAGGAAGCAACAGTTAGAACTGGACATGGAACAACAGACTGGTTCCAAATAGGAAAAGGAGTTCCTCAAGGCTGTATATTGTCACCCTGTTTATTTAACTTATATGCAGAGTACATCATGAGAAACGCTGGACTGGAAGAAGCACAAGCTGGAATCAAGATTGCCGGGAGAAATATCAATAACCTCAGATATGCAGATGACACCACCTTTATGGCAGAAAGTGAAGAGGAACTAAAAAGCCTCTTGATGAAAGTGAAAGTGGAGAGTGATAAAAGTTGGCTTAACCCTCAACATTCAGAAAACGAAGATCATGGCATCTGGTCCCATCACTTCATAGAAAATAGATGGGGAAACAATGGAAACAGTGTCAGACTTTATTTTTGGGGGCTCCAAAATCACTGCAGATGGTGACTGCAGCTATGAAATTAAAAGACGCTTACTCCTTGGAAGGAAAGTTATGACCAACCTAGATAGCATATTCAAAAGCAGAGACATTACTTTGCCAACAAAGGTTCATCTAGTCAAGGCTGTGGTTTTTCCTGTGGTCATGTATGGATGTGAGAGTTGGACTGTGAAGAAGGCTGAGTGCCGAAGAATTGATGTTTTTGAACTGTGGTGTTGGAGAAGACTCTTGAGAGTCCCTTGGACTGCAAGGAGATCCAACCAGTCCATTGTGAAGGAGATCAGCCCTGGGATTTCTTTGGAAGGAATGATGCTAAAGCTGAAGCTCCAGTACTTTGGCCACCTGATGCGAAGAGTTGACTAATTGGAAAAGACTGATGCTGGGAGGAATTGGGGGCAAGAGGAGAAGGGGACGGCAGAGGATGAGATGGCTGGATGGCATCACTGACTCGATGGACGTGAGTCTGAGTGAACTCTGGGAGTTGGTGATGAACAGGGAGGCCTGGCGTGCTGCAATTCATGGGATCGCAAAGAGTCGGACATGACTGAGCAACTGATTTGATCTGATCTGATCTGATTAGAGGAAAAATCATTATAACTTGTAAAGTGGAATCATAGTTGGTTGGAAAAACACATTCATTTGTAATTACTGTTGATTACAGGATTTGTTTCTTCTATTTACAGCAGATCCTAGGTTATACCATAACATGAGTGTAGAGGAGAGTCTAAGTTCTATACCCATCTCTAATATTTACTAGTTATGTTGATGTGGTCAATTTTTTAAACATCCTGAGCCTCAGATTCCTCTTCTATAAACTGAGGGGTTTGCTAACACCTACTAGGGTTGTGAGAGCTTTGATTGGATAACATATAAAATATTTAGCAGAGTACCCAACACACTGAAAACTCGTTTTGAAAATAATAGTAATATTCATATGTGAGGAAATTTACACATACAGGGATATATGATACTGTAAATGTATATATACTTATATGTGGAGCTGTATGTGTATATACTCATTTGTAGAAAAAGATAGTGTCTTTGTAACTCACAGTCATACAACACTTCCTCTGCCTCCACCTCATGGGAGGATGAGCATATAAAATGCAAAATAACGATGTCAGAAAATAAGCCTAATATCTGTGGAGTATCCTAACTCTCACACATCTCGTTTTTCTCTTCTCTCTGTTTCATACATATTTATCTGAATAACAACTTCATGGATAGCAGTTCGATTATAGCCATTTGGAAAGATCTCAACACTAGTAGCAACTACATAAGGACGTTTGATGTGACACCAAGTAGAAGGACATTATTTGGGCTGCTCTCAGCCATTCATAGGGGCATTTTGTTTGCTTCTTGTGACAGATGGCAAAACCTTTCCACCTCTTAGGAGAGATTTTACCTCTCAAGCTGAACTGTTAGGGGGTATAAATTAAATGCTGATCCCAGGTAACCAAAGGGCTGAGACTGATAGCTTGGTTGTAAACTGATGATGACATGTAAATTCTAGATTGAGGAAGAGGGCCAAAGTGAGCTGTAACTAGATTTCAGGATAAGGTGCCAGTAGGCAGTGGACACAGAGATGAGAGATCATTGACAAAGCAACTCGTTGACCTAGAGTGATGTCTCACAGCTTTTCTGCGCCTTATTTTCTTATCTATACAATGGGAATGATAATGTAAACCCCATCATATTGTTGAACTGTGAAGAAATTAGGTATGTAAATGTGCCATGCAAGTCATTTTTATGACTCTTGACCATAACAAATTGGTGTTATGATGTTCAGAGCCCTGGTTATCATTCTGTGAGAGCCAATTCTCTAATAGGCTCAGTTTCCATGCACTGAAGATTTTTCTTGCTTATATCAAAGGCACCTTGATTTTCAGGTGGGACTAACAGCTTCCAAAGATATGATAGGTTGGGCAAGAGAGTCCTGATTCTCTCCTTCATTGAGTGATTTGTCTCTTGGAAAAAAATCTTTTCCTATATTAGGAGAAAGAACGTACATCTGAGACCAGAAAGTAGATGCCTATAGTTGTGGAAATTTTTAGAAAGCCATAGCAATAGGATAAAAATAAAGTGTCCTTAAATTCTCACTGAGTTTCTTTCAGTATGGAGCTGTATTTTCTAAAGTAAAGCTCCTTTTTCTCCCCTCTATTATTTTAGAAGCCTTGTCCACTGGATAAAATATTAATCAGCTCATGGTAACATATGACCATGATAAAAAGACAAAGGTTTTAATCATTCATTTGGCAGAAATTTATTTTGTGCCTACTGTAGGCTGGGCTCTGTGATCCTCACAGTCTGGAGGAAAGGGTGGAGGTGATGTGAAGACAAAGAGGTGTGCAGTGAAGTACAATGATACACAGCAGGCAATTAACTCAGATGTGGGGATCAAAAAGTGCCTCAAAGGAACTAAAGAGACCTGAAGGATGAGAACAAATGAAGACTGGAAAGGAAATGTTTTCAACTTGGAAAGAGCCATATGTGCTAAGACAGTGCATTTGTGTAACTCTCTTCTTGAGTGAACCATATTTGATCACTGAAGAAGGTTGGAAGGTGAGATGAGGGCAGAGCATGTAAAATTATGCAAAGCATGTTAATTTGAGCTTTACCTTAAGAGCAAGAGATAGGGTGGCATCAAACTATTGTACCAGGCATATGATTCAAGTTTTAGTAAGGCTGAGGCTTAGAAAAACTGAGATATCCCGTCAGGTACCCAGGAGAGATGGTGGTAGCCGGATCTAATGTACGGCTATTTAGCAAGTACATAGCACACACATATTGTGTCACTAGATTTGTCCTGGGTCATATTGGAGAAATAAATTGTGTTGGTGCCTTCCTACAAGGGAAATCTGTTTGCTATTTTGTTAAAATTTCCCCAAACAGCTCTATGGCAGAAGGGAGGACATTTGTGTCCTAGAATTTTCTTGGCCCTCAAAGCAAAAGTTGCACTGGACAAAGTTAAAGATGGAAGGAAGACTTTTTCAACACGATTGCAACAGGAGATAGAGACCAGACTGCAGTCTGAACTCAATATTGCTGAAACAAGAGGCTGGAGAGATTTTAAGAGCTAGAGTGGGGAAACTCTTAGGCCATCTGTGTTTGCTAATTGGCCTTAACCAAAGGAAAAATAAACTTTTTCTTATCTTCATGACAGCAGGTAGTTTTATGATGAAACTCCCACAGAAGTTAGACCCCTACTCTCCCAGACACTTGGTGATAGGGATACTATTTTCCCTTGGTGATTATATTTCAAATAGATAGCTCCCAGGTCCTTGAGAAAGACATTCCTGGATGATAAAACTGGCAAGAGACTGGAAAAAGATTTACATCTCAGAGGAGCAGATAAAGAATTTGTAATTACAAGTTTCTAAAGTAAATGCTCTTAAAAAAAAAAAAAAGAAAGAAAGGACGTCAGGGGCTTAGAGGCAGGAGAAACTTTTCTAAAATTCAGTCAAGCTGAGGGAAACATGAGGCTGACTTGGTCAGAAGCAACCTGCCATCATGCAGTATATTGACCAGAAATACAATTTTATTTTGGAATCATATAGTGTGTATTTTATTTCACAGTGTATGTATTTATCAGATGTAAAGATGTTTGGCTTGGCTTGGGTTCTGCCAAGAACAGAGCTTGAGATAAATACTTGATTTGGGGTGGTGTCTTTAGGAAATCATTTCAAGAGGCATCAGTGAGAGTTAGGTGAAAGAGACAGGGAAGGTAGAAAATTCAATAAAGGCATATTATAAAGGTGTACTATTGAATTGTTGGGGTTGGCTATGAGAACTGAATGTGGCAAAGACCTCTGGGGTAGTACGAAAATGCAGGGAATTTAATAAAATGAGCTACAAGCTTTCCTCCTGCAATTGGTTCTGAGAGTAAAATTGATATACATTCTGTACCTTCCTCATCACCCATCCTAGATTTTTCTCACCTTCAAGGAGAAATTTAGCCCTGAGGTTATTTACTCATTCTCATTGCAGTGACGAAAGCCAACCTTTCTTCCTTAGGGATAATCCCTTGATTTTCCCTCACTTGTCAGGCTGTGTTGGCTTTAATTTCCTACTTACAGTACAGACCAGACATAAAACTCCAAAATGCACATTAGTAAATTCCCATAGTTCCAAATATAATCCTTCTCACCTCTTGATGTAACAGCAACCCAGCTTTTTGTGATAAGCAGGGTTGAGAACACCAATCATTCTTTGCCTGTTGGCCTTCCTATGTGTAGTGCCCAAAGTGACCTGGCAGCATTTTTAACTTTGGGTCCAATGGAATTTTCACTGCATCTCTCAGTGGAAATATTCTTTGTTTGAAAACAGGAATCTTAATCCAGCAAAGCTTAACATTGTGGTGCCAGAAAACACAAAGTCTCTGGACTGGTTTCTGGGAATAATGAATAAAAAGACCAAACATATATCCATCTATTGCTCTCCAATCTGATGTAGCCTCGCTTTTGACTCTATTATTATTATAGTGCATATACAGAAGTCTTGAGAACAACTTCTATCCATTAGCATTTCATCTGCAAGCTGGTGCCTTAGCTGAGCCCTTAATAATTTATTAAAATTCTATCAGGACATCTGCTTTGAGACGATAAAGCACATGGTAGGCAGAATCAATACTCTGGTCATGAGTCCATTATCATATCTTACTTGCTTTAAAGTGAATTTCTTGGTCCAAAACAAAACTTTATAGGATTCATGCCCCTAAGTCAGGCTCATCTTAACATTCCTGCAAGCCCTTGGATAATAGGGCTGGCAGAATATTCTAGGAAGATGCCAAACTCATATCTGAATGAGTTGTTATTTTTAATAAGGAAGAATAAGTGCTTCATCAGGGTTGAATGAGTCCAGTGGAGTCACCTTGCCACCAAGTGGCTGTCTGGTTTTCTTGAAGCATATTCCCATATTGACCAGTCAGCCACTGATATTGACTGGTTGGACGTGGATCAGCAGCAGTGGCTAGATCAGCTTTGATGAGAAAGAGCCCTTCTTGAGACCCATCCCTGCCACCATGGCTGCTCCTTTCATCACCCATTGTACAAGCCCTTGAAAGGCTAAGGACAGAAATGGGCTGACATCCTCTGAATGAGCCATTCTGTCTACTATATATTTGAATGCCTCATCCACAGTTGAAGCTCTCTGTTGCCATCAAAGTGAGACACAAAAATCTGCACACTTTTTGCTATGTCTTTGGATCTATCTATATGTTTCTTCCCTAGAGTTGCTTTTTTTGCATGTCCCCTACTCAGCTGGGAAGTGACGTCTATGGATTTCTTACTTAAGTCTATCTTTTCCTCCATATCAAGTTGATGACAATATAATGAACCAGGGAAATGGCCACTTCATGAATCCACATACTTATTGGATACACTGTTGGAAGAACTTAGGCCAGGCTTATATTTATCACTTGCCATGATTTTAGAAAATAAACTGCCCTCTATCTTCAGGAAATGGAAGTCTTTTGAATGTGGCCAAAAAACAAAACAAAAAAACACCTGCTTTCATAATGTGCCCTGAAGCTATTGATGGAATCCTGCCATTCTCTTTCCTTAAGGTACCTAAAGCTGTATGACCAACCTAGACAGCATATTAAAAAGCAGAGACATTATTTTGTCAACAAAGGTCCATCTAGTCAAGGCTATGGTTTTTCCAGTAGTCATGTATGGATGTGAGAGTTGGACTATAAAGAAAGCTGAGCACCAAAGGATTGATGCTTTTGAACTGTGGTGTTGCAAAAGACTCTTGAGAGTCCCTTAGACTGCAAGGAGATCCAACCAGTCCATCCTAAAGGAGATCAGTCCTGGGTGTTCATTGGAAGGACTGATATTGAAGCTGAAACTCCAATATTTTGGGCACCTGATGTGAAGAGTTGACTCATTTGAAAAGACCCTGATGCTGGGAAAGATTGAGGGTAGGAAGAGAAGGGGATGACAGAGGATGAGATGGTTGGATAGCATCACCAACTCATGGACATGAATTTGGGTAGGCTCCGGGAATTGGTGATGGACAGGGAGGCCTGAAGTGCTGCGGTTCATGGGGTTGCGAAGAGTTGGACACGACTGAACGACTGAACTGAACTGAAATGAAAGCCACCAGCAATGCAAGAGAGCCCAGTTCAAGTATTCCTGGGTCAGGATGTTCCTCTGGAGAAGGGATAGGCTACTCACTCCAGTATTCTCCATCTTCCCTGGTGGCTCAGATGGTAAAGAATCCACCTGCCATAAGGAGACCTGGGTTTGATTCCTGGGCTGGGAAGATCACCTGGAGGAGGGCATACCAACTCACTCCAGTATTCTTGCCTGGAGAATCCCCATGGACAGAGGAGCCTGGTGGGCTACAGTCCATGGGCTTGCAAAGAGTTAGACATGACTGAACTACTAAGTACAGCCCAGCACGAAGCTGTCAGCAAAAGCCAACCTACTCCACTCTTCTTACAGTGCCCATTGCACCCACACTGTCCAAATGCTGAAGCTGTTATATCCACCAATGTTTGCCCTTACATCTGTGTTATATCCCAATCTGTCACAAGCTGAAATCATGGTAATTGTGGTATTTCCACACATCAAGTGTTATCATGACTGCACTCACTATCAGCAATGGAGCTCTATTGGCATCAGAATGACCCAATGTCATAGTCGCCACCTGAATGTCTGTTTCCTGGCCTCATTCCTACAGTCCTGGCTTGTTTGTCCTTGTGATAGGGGTCAGGTACAAGTATTTCACTTGGATAGTGATCCTTCAAGGCAGGAATGAGGGAATGGAGAAGAGTGACGTAACCTATATGTTTTTCATGATCAAGTTTGCTTCTGTAGTAAATAGAGGTTCAATTCCATAGGAACCTTTGAAAGGTTCCTCCCCAAATTACCTGACAAAGAGTAAGAGGCTCAGGAACTTGTCTGTTGGTTCTTGTCCCTCTTTGAGAGTGGCCCCCTCTCAAGGGTTTGAATAGTCCATCGATTATGGGTTCTACATTCACTTGGTGAGGTGGATCCCTGAGTCATGAGGCAGAAATGCAGAGATTCACCATGGCTTTGTGAGAGGTAGTGCTGCAGGCCTGCATGCCTCATTCCTAGCCCTGTGACTCAGATCAGAGGTGGGCCAAGAAGATGTGATGCTGGACACCAAAAGCACATTACAATATTCTTTTCTAAACCATCCAAAATGAAAACAAACAAATAACAAGACCAGCAAACCAGCAAACAAATAAAGCTCTAGGATGATGAATCATGGATATCTCATGGTTCTTGCTGTTGCTTGATAATCAGCTGCTTTTTATTGAGCTTTTGCATGGCCAATCTTGACAAACATGACCAGAGGAAAATAACCTTCCCACATAGTTAATATTCTAACATATAAATGCAACAATATTTATTGGTTGAAAAAAAGTAAAACTATTAGTTGATCAGTTGTGTCTGACTCTTTGTGACCCCATGGACTATAGCTCGCCAGGTCTCTCTGTTCATGGAATTCTCCAGGCAAGAATACTGGCGTGGGTAGCCATTTCCTTCTCCAGGAGATGTTCCCGACCCAAGGATAGAACCCATGTCTCTTGTACTGCAGGCAGATTCTTTACCATCTGAGCCACCAGGGAAGCCCATTTATTGGTTACCAGATCCCAGTACAAGTAGCTCAGGAGATACTATTGCAGAGAAATTTCCAGTCAAATTTGAGAAGCTTCTATGTGTAGGGAAAGTGAATAGGATTCAGTTTAAAAGAAAGAAGAAAAAGCAGGATGTAAGATTCAGTGAGGAGGGAAAGATTAGCTGAGAAAATCAACATGGCTTTATGGAAAAGATTGGTTGATTCAGACGCTGAAGGATAGAACATTGAAATTATTGAAAAAGGATAAGGTTATTTGAGATGAGTGCTCTACTGGAGAGAACAGTAGAAGGAAAGACAGTGTATAGTCAGTGAATACCAAGTAGTTCCATCTGGGATGGTTCCAAGATGAGTTAATTCTTTCTCAAAATGAGAAGCTTAGGAAAATAAATGCTGTCATAATATGAAGAAAAATTATTTTGTAAGTTGTATTAAGTCCTAATGAAGTCACCTTGTGATCCACACCAGGAATGTCACCCACTGAGAATGAACTGCCAAATCCTGAGTTTCTAAAGCCACATGGTACAGATGTCAAACTCAGAGGCTTCTGTGCCACAGCCATTAGGGAGTGTCCACAGTCTGCACTGCATAATCTTGGGAGGAAAAAATAGACCGTGGTTTCCAATAATGTCAAGGTCTTGCCAAGGAGAACACAGAAATGGAAAAAAGCAGCAAGGCAGAACTGTGATTTTCTCTAATTATTCACTCTTGAAACTTGAGATTTTTCTCAAAGCAGAACAGAACTGCTCTTTTTAATTTATTTTTTTCCCTAAGGGCTGGGCTGAGGTTTCAACTTTAAAGTGCAGGTGGGCTTTCAAGTTATAGCGCGGCAGGTCTCCCTGTTACCAACAACAAAATTTCTTTCATCAGCGCTCCTTGTTCAAAGGGAAGAAAAGCTTCAAATGCATATGTTTTCAAAGGAACTAAAGGGACTGATCATCTCTAGAGCCAGTCACAACTGTGAGCTCATGCCAGCTACAGTCAATCTATAAACACGCTTAGGAAAAAACAAAAAAAAGAAGTCATCTCTTAAAGGGCAAATACTGAGTGCCTTGCAGGCACTCAGCTCCAAGGTGTTGATGAGAACTAGGGTCATGAAATCTTTATTTTTTTGTATCTTTTTCTTTTAAAATTTATTATTAATGTTATTTGAGGTGCCTGGACACAGTGAAGGATACAGAATAGAGGAGAAACAGAAGTTTCCCTTCTAACCAGAGCTGGTGCGGCTATTGTCAGACTCACTTCTGGATGCGGGCCAGTGAACTGTTAAACTTTTCTCCCAGTATACTGAATATACCACATGGTATCTGACACTGGACTCAATCCCAGAGCCAAGCACAGGTTCAGTAGGAAGTCAGTTGGATTCTTGCCTAGTAGATAACAAAGTCTCTTCATTAAGATATTTCCACTAGGTATGTTTCTATCAAAAGGACACATTCAGAGGGGCAGTCTGTTACCCTGCATTATGTGGGTTGGTATGGGTCGTCTTGCTCCACTGTCCATTTCTTCCCTGTCATCCTGTAACAATGCTATCCTTTGAGATAGCGTGAACGGCTCTTTGGGTATGTATGCCTTTATGTATGCATTTCCAGAAGTAAATTATGAAAGTGTTCTGATAAAATAGAATGGTTTAATTAATTCAGCAATTAATCTGGACAGCACCCATATCATTTGCTGCTTGGAGCATCTACACTTACCTGATTCATGGGTAGGGGGAGATGTGACATAAATAGAGGCTCAAGCCGGGGCTTACAAGGAATCTGCTTGTAATGTGGGAGACACGCGTTTGATCCCTGGGTCAGGAAGATCTCCTGAATAAGGGAATAGTTCCCCACTCCTATATTCTTGCCTGGAGAATTTCATGGACAGAGGAGCCTGGCAGGCTACAGTCCATGCAGTTGCGAAGAGTCGAACACAACTGAGTGGCTGTTTTTTAGCCTTATTTTAAGGGAATCTGACACACAAAATATGCAAATCAATTAACTAGGACACTGTATTTACTATATTTAGTTAAAGGCAGGGATTCTTTGCATGTTAGTTTTATAAGGCTTCTATAGTATTACGTGAGTAACACAAATTTGTTTATACTCAACTCTTCCCCCCTTTGGAAGGAATGATGCTGAAGCTGAAACTCCAGTACTTTGGCCACCTCATGCGAAGAGCTGACTCATTGGAAAAGACTCTGATGCTGGGAGGGATTGGGGGCAGGAGGAGAAGGGGACGACAGAGGATGAGATGGCTGGATGGCATCACTGACTCAATGGATGTGGGTCTGAGTGAACTCCAGGAGTTGGTGATGGACAGGGAGGCCTAGTGTGCTGCGATTCATAGGTTCGCAAAGAGTCGGGCACAACTGAGTGACTGAACTGAACTGAACTGATTCCCCCCTTGAGACTGGCACATGTCTAGGTATGTCAAGTAGAAATTCATCTATATATTCACAGAAGCTAAAAGGAAACTGTATTTTATATTCAACTACTATGAAGTCATAATTGATTTTATTCTTTTGTTTGTGTGTCTACCTTTCCTTTAAATTCTGAACAACTTGAAGATGGAAACTAGGGTTTTTTTTTTAATTTAGCTAACTTATTATTATTATTTTTTTTTAATTTTAGCCTAACGTTTGGCCATAACAATAGTAATAATAGTAGTAGATAGTCACTTAAAATTGTTTGGTATTTGCTATGTGCCAGGTACATAGTGTGCTTTACATGCATTATTTTAGGGATAATCACATTTTTCGATGGAACAAGCACAGCTGAATTTTACAAAGAGGAAGATGAATATATTACCCAAAATCACACAGCTACTGTAATAGAAACAAAGACTTGAACCCAAATATTTTGACTCTAGAATCCATATTCTTATCCACCTTCTGTATAGTAGTCTTCTGTCTTTGACTTGGGTTCCCCAAGAAGGGGGACCCTGAGGTATGTATTTGATTGCAAAAAGTTTGTTTGGTAAGTGATACAAGGAATATGGGTAGGACACGTGGGGAATGAGTCAGGAAAGGAAAGGAAGCCAATGACAGGATGCATTAATGAGCAAGTTACTGCTCCCCTTGCTGGGGCTCTTAGGGAGATGGTGTAGGTCACACCCAGCATCTTCAGCCAACCAGCAAGGAAGCTGATATACCAGCTCCTATTTACTGAGAGTTGCTCCTACGGTGTCAGCCCTCCAACATGTCTGGTCTTCCCTACGTGGGGAAGAACATGGTTCCATGGCTCAAGAAAGCTCTCAGCAGACAGTCATGGTGGCCTAGGGATAATGATGGCTTCTTCAACACAAGCATGCATGTTTGTACCAGAAAAAAAAAAAAATTAGAGACATGATATATTCATCAGTTCTGGGCCCTTTGATGATCAGTTAAGAAAAAAAAAAATCGTGCAAGTTCCTAACGGGGCTCTCCAGTTGCCATGCCAATTTTGTGGATTCCAGCCCTGTTCTGAGAGGAAGATTTTTTTTTTTTTTTAGTGACATTTTAAAGCTGTTCAGACAATTACTACATGGTCATTTTCCTTTACCAGAGATAGTGCAGCCAGCCTTCCCTGGCACCAATTAAGTGAAGGGAAAAAAAGAAAAAGAAAAAAATTAGAGTTTCCTGTACCACTTCATTGCTTTACTTAATTGACCTGTTTGAGTCTGTGCCAGAACTGAATCTTGTTAGTGGCAAAGTTTAAAAATCAACTCAAATTTCAAATTCATGCTGCTTTCAACATAGAAAAGTTTATAGTTGTTGGTGGTGGGGGTTAGTGACAATGAGCTGGGTTGGCGAATGTGTGTTTAGGAAAAGGAAACAAATTAGTAGCTTCATGTGCTGAAGTCTTTAATAATATGGTAATATAAGGCTGAGTTATTATGAATTCTGAATAAGCGTTGTCTGCTGTTTAAAATTTCCCATGGCTTACTGTCAAATATATTAAAATGGATTTGGAAAGTCTGTAAGCCTTCTAATCATGGATGAAATATATTCTTTTACGGGACTCTAAATTTGTGGTAATTATGTGCCATTTAGTTAATCTCCCTACATTATTTACTGAGCATATTTTGTAGTCAAATACTTGAAGAGTTGACAGGGTAATGTTCAACAGCAGCTATAAGCAGAAATGAGAGAGAGAGAGAGGTTAGGGAAAAAAAGCATCTGAATGTAAAAATGATTTGTTTTCATGTTAGTTATTTATGGATTATTCCATTCAATGAGTAACATAGTTAACAGAGTCTCCTGTGTTCCATTAAACACTCAGCTTTGAGTGTGTGTGAACACATGTTAAAAAATAGAGTCTTAGGAAGACAGTGACCCCCAACACAAAAAGTGGATTTAATGAGACTAAGTATTAAGAATCCAATTTAGTACCCACATCACAGATACTGGTAAACAGCCATGGCATGTGAGGACACAGCAGCCACTTAGATATTCTGGAGCCCCTAAGTAGTTGTTCACAATAAATAGCTTTTCTGAAGCTGCTCAGAATTGGAAGGGATTTATTTTCCCAAATCATAATGGACAGATATTGAGAATGATGTTGTAACATTGCATTTGGCCACCCAAGTATTTCCAGATCATCCATGCTCAGACATGGTAGCTGAAAATATCTTGATATTTATAAGCTCTCCTGCTGATGCACACCCTGGTGGGAACATTCAGAGTGGCCTTGTAGCTTTCTGGAGATCCCAAGGAAAGGGAATTAAGACTCTGCCATTTTTCACTTACAGCTATAGAACATATAAGAAGATACCACTTGTAAAGGGGGAGGTCTGGGCTGTTGGCATACAGAATTTCATTTTTTACTTTTGTGTGTGACATGAAGGTCCAGTGTAAATCTTAGGCAAACACAATGCTAACCACATATCCTCAGCAGGAAATTTTTATACTAAAATTAATATATTACAGCAATATGATACATAGGTGATCACTTTAAACCAGAATCTCAATCATTGGATATGGTTCTCTTGTATTTTGCATTTTACAGAGCAAATAATTACAAGTATAGGAAAGGAAATAAAATGCTTTTTTCCCCCCACATTTTAAGCTACTAAGTTAACAAGATGAATGCCTATTTGCATGTGTGTTGATCGCTGGGGGACTTCACTCTGTGCCTAATGCCAGTTTTCTCTGTCTTCATGTTCCCTGTATCCCATTCATTGCCTTGAAAAAAACTTGTCAGAAGCTGCTACCTTTCCATCCTCTTAACACAAGTTCTTGTGTTGGCTTCTCTTATTATGCAGGTTCATCAAGTCTCAGCAGGTTTTATTTATTTTAAAATACAGCTAATGATGCTGGGTACAATGAATATTGGGCTTCCCTGGTGGCTCAGATGTTAAAGAATCCACTTGCAATACAGGAGACCTGTGTTTGATCCCTGGGTTGGAAAGATCCCCTGGAGGAGGGCATGGCAACCCACTCCAGTATTCTTGCCTGGAACATCCCCATGGACAGAAGAGACGGAAGGGCTACAGTCCATGGAGTCACAAAGCGTTGGATACGACTGAGTGACTAAGCACAGCACATAATGAATATTATCCTGGAAACTTCCACTTTCTTCTTGACCCCCACGTGAGGTCTCTGCCTGACTACTTCTATGTTATAGGGCCTTCTGTGAGAAGAGAAATAGAAAGATTAATTGTAATAGACTAGAAACTCTTGGGGAGAAGGCAATGGCACCCCACTCCAGTAGTCTTGCGTGGAAAATCCCATGGATGGAGGAGCCTGGTAGGCTGCAGTCCATGGAGTTGCTAAGAGTTGAACATGACTGAGCTACTTCACTTTGAATTTTCACTTTCATGCATTGGAGGAGGAAATGGCAACCCACTCCATTGTTCTTGCCTGGAGAATCCCATGGACAGAGGAGCCTGGTGGGCTGCAGTCCATGGAGTCGCACAGAGTCGGACACGACTGAAGCGACTTAGCAGCAGCAGCAGCAGAAACTCTTGGAGGGTGTAGTCTTACTCTATTTTATATATCCTCAGAGCCCAAACACAATATATATATATATATATATTTTTTTTTTTTTTTTAAAGACTTCCCATATGAGAAGTGAGCATCTGTTGAAATGAATGGACATATATGCACAGGCAGGCAGCTTGCCTCAGTTTTAACTCTTAAATGTCTTAAGTTTTAAACCAGTCACAGGAGGTCACACTGATATGGCTGAGTAGGTGACTTTAGCTACCTTACACCTTTGTGTGGTTCTATGAAGATATACTTGGAATATAAACCCCCCGATTTTGATCTGACTACCAAACTGCTAAAGGAGATTCTATAAACAAGTGGAAACAATAAACGCAAGACTATTTTGCTAGAAATGCAAACAGACAAAGTGTTTGAGGGCCAGGTGGTGAAGACACATCTATCTGCTCTTAAGGAGAGGGTGAGGAGGTAACATCAATACTACCGTTTGACTTGAGAGATTTCTTGTCTTCAGAGTTACCAAAATTCATCTTACTCTGTTTGTGAACCAATTCATTAACATGCATAGGGAAATGGCAGTCACATCTATTCTACAGATAGCAAGACTAACAGATGGATAGCATGTAGCTTTTCAAGGTCACTCAGAGATGGTGATGAAATGGTTATCTATCCTCTACTGATTCATGAGTTCAAGGTTTTCCCTCCCTAAACACCTTAACACTGAATATCCTGTTCTCCCCACTTTTGCTCTCCAATTATTAGCTAAAGCGTGTGTTGGCACTGAAGGCATGCTTGAAACATGCAGCCACATCTGAACACCTTCACAGATCAAATGAGTGCATCTTGAAAAAGAAATCTACAGTGAATCTAAACATGTATATTTCATTCATTTTGTATACATGATACCAAAGGAACTTTTCAAAGCTTGCTTATTCTGACTTCTAACAGCACATAAGCCAGTCTTGTAAATAATGAATAGCCAGTACAGAGTGCTTTATACAAATGGGACCAGATCCAGGGGATATGATAATTGTATGTGTGTGCTAAGTAGCTTCAGTTGTGTCTGACTCTTTGCGACCCTATGGACTGTATCCCAGCAGGCTCCTCTATCCATGGAATTCTAAAGGCAAAAATACTTGAGTGGGTTGCCATGCCCTGCTCCGGGGAATCATCCAAACCAAGGGATCAAACCCACTTCTCTTAAGTCTTCTGCATTGGCAGGCAGGTTCTTTACCACTCACCACCTGGGAATGTATGTGTGCAATTGTGTCTGCTAAATTTTGTTATTTGTAACAAATCTGCTTACTCTCACCAGAGTAAATACTAGAAATGACTGAATCTACTGGTCTTTTATTTTCTAGAGATGTAACATAATTTTCATAGATAACAAGAACATTATTTTTTTTAATGACAGATCTCAGCTGCTCTAAAAAGAAAAACACATTATTTCCTCTTATCACATTTATTACGCTTTTAAAAAAATACTTTTACCAATAGCACTACTTAGAGGGAAGTTTAGTTCAGTTCAGTTGCTCAGTCGTGTCTGATTCTTTATGACCCCATGGACTGCAGCACGCCAGGCTTCCTGTCCATCACTAACTCCTGGAGCTTGCTCAAACTCACGTCCATCAAGTCGATGACGCCATCCAACTATCTCATCCTCTGTCGTCCCCTTCTCCTCCTGCCTTCAATCTTTCCCAGTATCAGGGTCTGTTCCAATGAGACAGTTCTTCACATTGGGTGACCAAATTATTGGAGCTTCAGCTTCAGTATCAGTCCTTCCAATGAACACCCAGGACTGATCTCCTTTAGGATGGACTGGTTGCATCTCCTTGCAGTCCAAGGGACTCTCAAGAGTCTTTACCAACACCACAGTTCAGAAGCATCAATTTTTCAATGCTCAACTTTTTTTATGGTCCAACTCTCACATCCGTACATGACTACTGGAAAAACCATAGCTTTGACTAGATAGAACTTTGGCATCAAAGTAATGTCTCTGTTTTTTAATATGCTGTCTAGGTTGGTCATAGCTTTTCTTCCAAGGAGCAAATGTCTTTTAATTTCATGGCTGCAGTCACCATCTGCAGTGATTTTGGAGTCCAAGATAATAAAGTCTCCCACTGTTTCCATTGTTCCCCTATCTATTTTCCGTGAAGTCATGGGACTGGATGCCATGCTCTTAGATTTTTGAATGTTGAGTTTTAAGCCAACTTTTTCACTCTCCTCAAGAGGCTCTTTAGTTCTTCTTCACTTTCTGCCATAAGAGTGGTGCCATCTGTATATTTGAGATTATTTATATTTCTCCAAGAAATCTTGATTCCAGCTTGTGTTCATCCATCCCAGCATTTTGCATGTTGTTCTCTGCATAGAAATGAAATAAGCAGGATGACAATATACAGCCTTGACGTACTCCTTTCCTGATTTGGAACCAGTCTGTTGTTCCATGTCTGGTTCTAACTGTTGCTTTTTGACCTGTATATAGATTTCTCAGGAATCAGATCAGGTAGTCTGGTATTCCCATCTCTTTAAGAATTTTCCATAGTTTGTTGTGTTCCACACAGTCAAAGGTTTAGCATAGCCAGTGAAGTAAGTAGATGCCTTGCTTTTTCGATGATTCAACGGATGTTGGCAATTTGATCTATGGTTCTTCTGCCTTTCCTAAATCCAACTTGGACATCTGGAAGTTCTCAGTTCTCATTCTGTTGAAGCCTTGCTTGGAGAATTTTGAGCATTACTTTGCTAGCGTGTGGGATGAGTGCATTTGTGTGGTAGTTTGAACATTCTTGGCATTGCCTTTCTTTGAGATTGGAATGAAAACTGACCTTTTCCAGTCCTGTGACCACTGCTGACTTTTCCAAATTTGCTGGCCTATTGAGTGCAGCACTTCACAGCATCATCTTTTTGGATTTTAAATAACTCAGCTGGAATTCCATCACCTCTATTAGCTTTGTTCATAGTGATGCTTCCTAAGGCCCACTGGACCTTGCACTCTAAGATTTCTGGCTCTAGGTGAGTGATCACACCATCATGGTTGTGTGGATCATTAAGATCTTTTTTTGTATAGTTCTTCCGTGTATTGTTGCCATCTCGACTATCACATCCAGGGAGATCCAGACCGCCGTGCGCTTGCTGCTACCTGGGGAGCTGGCCAAGCACGCTGTGTCCAAGGGCACTAAGGCTGTCACCAAGTATACCAGCTCCAGGTAAATATAATATGCCTAGCCGCTGTTAATGGAGAAGGCAATGGCACCCCACTCCAGTACTCTTGCCTGGAAAATCCCATGGACGGAGGGCCTGGTGGGCTGTAGTCCATGGGGTCGCTAAGAGTCGGACACGACTGAGTGACTTCACTTCACTCACTTTCACTCTGTGTATTGTTGTCATCTCTTCTTAATATCTTCTGCTTCTGTTAGGTCCATGCCATTTCTGTCCTTTATTGTGCCCAGTTTTCCATGAAAATTTCCCCTGGTATCTCTAATTTTCTTGAAGAGATCTCTAGTCTTTCCCATTGTATTGTTTTCATCTATTTCTTTGCATTGATCACTTAGGAAGTCTTTCTATTCTTTGGAACTCTGTAGATGGATATAGGTTTCCTTTTCTCCTTTGCCTTTTGCTGCTCTTCTTTTCTCAGCTATTGTAAGGCCTGCTCAGACAGCCATTTTGCCTCTTTTCATTTCTTCTTCTTGGGGATGGTTTTGATCATGGCCTTCTGAACAATGTTACAAACCTCTGTGAATAGTTCTTCAGGCACTCTGCCTATCAGATTTAATCTCTTGAATCTATATGTCACTTCCTCTGTGTAATTGTAAGGGATACAGTCAACACATTAAAGATTATGTCAAATGATAGCTATATCCAGGAGAGGCCATATACCTTAAAAAAGTAAAAATTAGTATGGCCTAAAATAATCTAACTAGTTTAGTCTAATACATTTTATGAGAAGATAATATACTACACTTTGCATACCCTGGGATACTAAAAACATTGATGTTGTAATAAATAATAATACATATATCAATGTATTCCAAAAAGTAGAAATGGCACAGATGACAGCCTTTAGTAAAAATTAGTAAACCAGTATATAAATAAACTAATAAAACTATAAAAGAGAACATGGAGAGAATAAAAACTGAAACCACAAATTTTATAGAAAGTAAAATTTTAAAAAGCTTATATTCTTGCATATGAAATTAGCAAAATCAATGAAAAATATAATTTTGTTTAAATAATAGAAAGTAAAAACAAGTAAATTAAGCATTCATATCATTTAGTTAGGAAGTGACCAGCTATAAAATGTATAAAAATGTGAATAAATATATTAATAAAGATATAACAAAAATTTGTTACTAAAGAGAAAAGCAGTAAAAATAATAAATCTATTTACTTATTTGAAAAACAAAAAAAAATAAAAATAGATTATACATTGAATTAAAGATAAAATAGGGAAAGCACAAACACACAAGTAAGAAGTGGGAATGGGGATGAAACTACTGATACAAAGGATATTAGTAAATTAAAATATGTCAGCTCAAGCCTGTGCAAACAGATTTGCTATCCACATAAACTAAATGTATTTCCTAGCAAATATAAATGACTAAATCTATCCAAAGCAGAGAATAAAATGCAAAGCCAAAGAGAGCAATAATGGACAATTATTCAAGTGCTATTCTTAAAAGAGTGCAAGGATCAATGGTTTTATAGGTATATTTACTGAAACTTTAGGAATAGATAAGTGTATTTAAGCGTATTGAAACACAGATGATAAGGAATATTTTTATATTCTTTTAAAAGATAAAGTTGGTGTAATACTATTCCAAAAACTTGATAAATACATTAAAAAACCACTCATAGGCTAATTTCTCTTGTGAGTCAATGCAAAAAGTTCAAATAATGTCTAGAAACATATTAAAATAAGGCTTGATCATTAATATACGGTTCAAAAGAAAAACACAATGACCTTTCAAAATCGGATCAGTTAAGGTATTTCATGGTTTTAGTCCAAAAAGGAAGAAAGTCATTTCCATAAAAGTTGAAAAGGAATTAAAAATTCAACAGGGCATAACTTCCATCATCTATTACTAATTTAATGTTTATCTTTGTAGACTAAATGCATCTCTATTCCAAAAATATATGTTTTGGGGCATACTTAAAATCTTTTATGTAGATAACATTAAACTATGCAGATCTTTTTGTAAGTTTTTTATTTCCATACTATATTTGTGAAATGAAATATATGAACCTACTAAACTATGTTGATATTTATAGCTTTAACTTAATTATTTCAAATGTAACTTATGGCACTGTTGATTTATCTATTTTTTTGTTGATAGATATTTAAGTGGTTTCAATGTTTTTCTTTATAATAGTAATGCTGAAAACATGCCTTTTGTTGTGGTTTAGTTGCTAAGTCGTGTCTGACTCTTTGCAACCCATGGACTGTAGCCTGCCAGGCTCCTCTGTCCATAGAATTTCCGAGGCAAGAATACTGGAGTAGGTTGCCGCTTCCTTCTCCGCGGGATCTTTCTGACCTAGGGACTCTCTCCTGCACTGCAAGCAGATTCTTTACCACTGAGCCACCAGGGTAACCCAAAATACCTTTTCATGTCTTTTTACAAGACAATGTGAAAATTTTTATTATATTCCCATGACTTTAATTGATTGCTTGTAGTGTAAGTACATCTTAATATTTATTACTAAGGATTTGCTCAGTCGTATCCGACTCTTTGCGACCCTGTGGACTATAGCCCACCAGGCTCCTCTGTCCATGGGATTCTCCAGGCAAGAGTACTGGAGTGGGTTGCCATTTCCTTTAGAATGTACTAAATTGTTCTCCTAATCAATGTTACAAATTTGTCTTCCTATTAGCAGAGTGCAAGGCTCCACATCTTTCCCAAACCCCAGAGCTGACATATTCTAATTATTGTTTTCTCTGATATATGTGAAATGATATGCCATGATTTTAGTTGCATTTCCCTGATTCTCTGTTCCAGAGCATAGAAAAGAGATAACTTCCTCATTTCTTTACTGAAGCCCAGTATAATAAAGATAGTAAAACTCAACAAATATATTGCATGAAACATAGAAACAAAAGTCAACTTTCCATACGAGCAAAAGAATAGAATTAATAAATACAAAGTTATCAAAATAATTGAGAACACATTGAAAGAAAGCAATTTAAATAACTATGTATAGTATTTTTAATTAAAAAATTTGACATACAAAAACTATATATATTTAATATATGTTGATGAACTTGAAGATAAGTATACAACTGTGACAACTTCCTTGCAAACTATGTCATGAACTTATCCATGACTTCCAAAAGTTTCCTCTTGTCCCTGTATTTATTGTCATCATTATTATTATCATTTTGCTAAGGACATTTAACATAAAATCTAACATCTCAGAAAAATTTTAACTATACTACGTAATACACTATTGGGACTCTAGGCAGTATGCTGTACAGTAAGTCCAGGACTTACTCACTTTATATAACCAAAACTGAGCTCTTTGACTAACACTTCCCCTTTCTACTTTTCACTTCAGGCCTGGATAACCACCTTTCCATTCACTGCTCCTATGAGTTTGCGTGTTTTAAATTCCTAGTAAAAGTGTTATTATGTAGTATTTGTCCTTCTAGTTTATTAACTTAGCATAATGTCTTCAAGATTCATTTTCATTGTTGCAAATACCAGTATTTCCTTCTTTTTAAGGCTGAATAATATTGCATTGTATGCGTATGCAATAGTTTCTTTGTCCATTAACAGTCATGGACAGTCCAGTTGCTTCCCTGTCTTGGCAATTGTGAATAATGCTGCAGTGTACATGGGGGTACGTAGAACCTTTTTGAGATCCTGATTCCAATTCTTTTGTATTTATACTGAGAAGCAAGATTGCTGGATCATATGGTAGTTCTATTTTTTTCTTAAACTTTTTCAGGAACATTTTTACTGTTTTATATAGTGGCTGCATCAATGTGCATTCATAGCAATACTGTGCAAAGGTTCCCTTTTCTCCAAATCCTCATCAACATTTGTTATCTTTTGTTGTTTTGATAAGAGCCAACCTAACAGGTGTGAGGTGATATCTTGTGGTTTTGATTTGTGTTGCCCTGATGATTCGTGATGCTGAGCGCCTTTTCATATCTCTGTTGGTCATTGGTAAGTCTTCTTTACAGAAATATCTATTCAGTTGCTTTGCTCATTTTTTAGTTGGGTTATTTATTTTTTAATATGGAGTTGTAAGAATTCCTTATATTTTTAAGATACTAACCCTTTACCAGGTATATGGTTTGCAAATATTTTCTCCCTTTCCATAGGCTTCATTCTTATTAAGAATGCATACATGCTAAGCTGCTACAGTCACGTCTGACTCTTTGAGACCCTGTGGACTATAGCCTGCCAGGCTCCTCTGCCCATTAGATTCTACAAGCAAGAATACTTGACTGGGTTGCCATGCCCTCCTCCAGGGGATCTTCCCAGTCCAGGGATCAAACCTGCATCTCTTAGGTCTTCTGCCTTGGCAGACAGGTTTTTTACCACTGGCTCCATCAGGGAAGCCTCTTTTAAAGGATAGGTAGTATTAAAATTGGGGAAAAAAATTAAAAACTCTCATTTCCTACAGAGGATATAATTATACGCATGGGAAACAAAGTAATGTAACTAAAAACATTAAAATCAGAATGATATTGTAGTTTCACCAAAAGTTAATTGAAATGTTCCACAGATTTCTGATCACAAGTGGTACCTTAGCAACAGAATATATGTTTACTATCTAGAAACAAAGATTTGAAGAAATATACAGTATATATTTATAAATTAATAAAAGTAGAGTAATAATATCAAGCATTAAATGTTTAAAAAAATTATACAGTGACTGTAATTAAAAGAGTATAGTCAATTATCATAAGAATGGCAAAGTTTAGAGATTAAAAAGGGAGTCAAATAAGTTTTTTTCTTTTTATTTATCTCATACAATTCTAGTTTAAAGAGGGTGATTTATTCAAAAATAATATTGGAGCAACTTCTAACATTTTTGGCAAAAAATTCTATTCTTACAAAATATATGTATATTCCACTTCTGCCATAAAAAAATAATTTGGCTTGGATGCCTGGGTAAGTGTTTCTGCCAAAAACAAGTTTAAAACTGAATTTTATATGTATGTGTGTGTGTGTGTGTATATATATATATATATATATATGTTTCAATATATATTTTATATATACTGAAAACCAAAGATAAACAGAAGATACTAAAAGCAACCATGAAGAAAAATGATATATTACATACAGGAGAAAAACAATATGAATGATAGTTGACTTCTCAGACATCATGAAGACTGAAAGACAAGAGAATGACATCTTTATCTTGCTATAGAACAGCTAGTCCAGAATTTTGTATTCAGCAAAAATATTTTTCAAAATTAAAGATAAATTAATAACATCATTAATCTTTCTGAATTCTCTGATATAAAGTATGCATGATTTTTTTAAAGCCCATTTCATAATCAATCAGTGAAATCTGTGCTGCTAGAGGATTTTGTTTTCAAATGCCTTATTAACATTTAAAATTAAGCTAAACTCGAAGCAATAACATTTGCCACTCTCTATCAGTCAATGTAGTGGGTATGCTCTTTTCCTTTATATCTCTACCATTTTCACACTTCTGTCCACCCTGGGTTGCTAATTTTTATGAATGACATCAACAGGCTCACTCGCCTTAATAGCTTTCAGTTGAGTTTACCCAATGGAAGGTACCAATGGGACAGTGGGTTATGAGTTTCTTTGTCTGTATTCCTCCACCAAAGATCAGGCTCCTTATAGCCATTTCCTATAGCTATAGCTCTTGTTCACAGTACTGGCGATGTTTCCTATTCTGTCTTCCTCAGAAGATAGGGTGATAACTGTCTGATATGGCTAGCTGCAGAGTACTTCACTGTCCTTTGTATCAGCAGTTTTCTCTTGATACTGCCCACAGCTTCCCTGAGTTATCCTATTGAATGCATAACCTATTTCCATAAAAACCTGGAAAGATATAGTCAGGGTTCTAATTTACAAATAACAGACCAGCAGCTGTGTGGCACTGGAGCGGCCAAGAGAGATAACCCACATACAAGGTCAGGAATATGGGCCGTGAGGAGATACCCCACATCCAAGGTTAGAAGTAGGGACTGTGAAAAGATACCCCCCCATCCAAATTCAGGAGCAGGGGCTGTGAGGAGATACCCCACGTCCAAGGTCAGAGAAATCCCAGTAAGACAGGAGGTGCTGAGAGAGGGCATCAGAGGGCAGACAGACAGAAACCACAGTCACAGAAAACTAACCAGTCTACTCACATGGACCACAGCTTTGTCTAACTCAATGAAACTATGAGCCATGTTGTGTAGGGCCACCCAAGACAGATGGGTCATGGTGGAGAGTTCTAACAAAATGTGGTAATTGAAGAAGGGAATGGCAAATCACTTCAGTACTCTTGCCTTGAGAACCCCATGAACAGTATGAAAAGGCAAAGAGATAGGAAACTGAAAGATGAACTCCCTAGGTTAGTAGGTGCCCAACATGCTCCCAGAGATCAGTGGAGAAATAACTCCAGAAAAAATGAAGAGATGGAGTAAAAGCAAAAACATCACCCAGTTGTGGATGTGGCTGGTGATGGAAGCAAGGTCTGATGCTATAAAGAGCAATATTGCGTAGGAACCTGGAATGTTAGGTCCATGAATCGAAGCAAATTGGAAGTGGTCAAACAGGAGATGGCAAGAGTGAACACTGACATTTTAGGAATCAGTGAACTGAAATGGACTGGAATGGGTGAATTTAACTCAGATGACCATCATATCTACTACCGTGGGCAAGAATCCATTAGAAGAAATGGAGTAGCCCTCATAGTCAACAAAAGAGTCCAAAATGCAGTACTTGGAAGCAATCTCAAAAACGACAGAATGAACTCTGTTCGTTTCCAAGGCAAACCATTCAACATCACATTAATCCAAGTCTATGCGGTGACCAATAATACTGAAGAAGCTGAAGTTGAATGGTTCTATGAAGACCTACAAAAACTGTTAGAACTAACACCAAAAAAAAAAAAAAAAAAAAGATATCCTTTTCATTATAGGGGACTGGAATGCAAAAGTAGGAAATCAAGAAACACCTGGAGTAACAGGCAAATTTGGCCTTGGAGTACAGAATGAAGCAGGGCAAAGGCTAATAGAGTTTTGCCAAGAGAACACACTGATCATAGCAAACACCCTCTTCCAACAACACAAGAGAAGATTCTACACGTGGACATCACCAGACGTTCAACACTGAAATCAGATTGATTATATTCTTTGCAGCCAAAGATGGAGAAGATCTATACAGTCAACAAAAACAAGAGTGGGAGCTGACTGTGGCTCTGATCGTGAACTCCTTACTGCCAAATTCAGACTTAAAGAAAGTAGGGAAAACCACTAGACCATTCAGGTATGACCTAAATCAAATCCCTTACAATTATACAGTGGAAGTGAGAAATAGATTTAAGGGACTAGATCTGATAGACAGAGTGCCTGATGAACTATGGATGGAGGTTCATGACATTGTACAGGAGACAGGGATCAAGACCATACCCAAGAAAAAGAAATGCAAAAAAGCAAAATGGCTGCCTGAGGAGACCTTACAAATAGCTGAGAAAAGAACAGAAGCAAAAAGCAAAGGAGCAAAGGAAAGATATACCCATTTGAATGCAGAGTTCCAAAGAATAGCAAGGAGAGATAAGAAAGACTTCCTCCGTGATCAGTGCAAAGAAACCAAGGAAAACAGTAGAATGGGAAAGACTAGAGATTTCTTCAAGAAAATTAGAGATACCAAGGGAACATTTCATGCAAAGGTGGGCTCAATAAAGGACAGAAAGGGTATGGACCTAACAGAAGCAGAAGATATTAAGAAGAAGTGGCAAGAATACATAGAAGAAGTATACAAAAAAGACCTTCATGACCCATGTGATCATGATGGTGTGATCAGTCATCTAGTGCCAGATGTCCTGGAATGTGAAGTCAAGTGGGCCTTAGGAAGCCTCACTCCGAACAAGGCTAGTGGAGGTGATGGAATTCCAATTGAGCTATTTCAAATCCTGAAGCATGATGCTGTGCAAGTGCTGCACTCAATATGCCAGGATGTTTGGAAAACTCAGCAGTGGCCACAGGACTAGAAAAGGTCAGTTTTCATTCCAAGCCCAAAGAAAGGGAATACCAAAGAATGCTCAAACTGCCAAACAGTTGCACTCATCTCACACGCTAGTAAAATAATTCTCAGAATATTCAAGCCAGGCTTCAACAATATGTGAACTGTGAACTTCCAGATGTTCAAGCTGGTTTTAGAAAAGGCAGAGGAACCACAGATCAAATTGCCAACATCTGCTGGATGATATAAAAAGCAAGTGAGTTCCAGAAAAACCGGTTTCTGCTTTATTGACTAATCCAAAGCGTTTGACTGTGTGGATCACGATAAATTGTGGAAAATTCTGAAAGAGATGGGAATACCAGACCATCTGACCTGCCTCTTGTAGGTCAGGAAGCAACAGTTATAACTGAACATGGAACAACAGACTGGTTCCAAATAGGAAAAGAAGTACGTCAAGGCTGTACATTGTCATCCTACTTATTTAAATTATATGCAAAGTACATCATGAGAAATGCTGGGCTGGATGAAGCACAAGCTGGAATCAAGATTGCCAGGAAATATATCAATAGCCTGAGATATGTAGATGACACCATGCTTATGGCAGAAAGTGAAGATGAACTAAAGAGGCTCTTGATGAAAGTGAAAGAGGAGAGTGAAAAAGTTGGCTTAAAACTCAACATTCAGAAAACTAAGATCATGGCATCTGTTCCCATCACTTCATGGCAAATAGATGGGGAAAGAGTGGAAACAGTGGCAGACTTTATTTTGGGGGGCTCCAAAATCATTGCTAATGGTGACGGCAGCCATGAAATTAAAAGATGCTTACTCCTTGGAAGGAAAGTTATAACCAACCTAGACAGCATATTAAAAAGTTACTTTGCCAACAAAGGTCTGTCTAGTCTAGACTATGTTTTTCCAGTAGTCATGTATGGATGTGAGAGTTGGGCTATAAAGAAAGCCGAGCACCAAATAATTGATACCTTTGAACTGTGGTATTGGAGAAGACTCTTGAGAGTCCCTTGGACTTCAAGGACATCCAACCAGTCTATCCTAAAGGAAATCAGTCCTGAGTGTTCTTTGGAAGGACTGATGTTGAAGCTCAAACTCCAATACTTTGGCCACCTCATGCAAAGAGCTGACTCATTGGAAAAGACCCAGATGCTGGGAAAGATTGAAGGCAGGAGGAGAAGGGTATGACAGAGAATGAGATTGTTGGATGGCATCACCTAGTCGATGGACATGAGTTTGCGAAAACTCTGGGAGTTGGTGATGGACAGGGAGGCCTGGCATGCTGCAGTCCATGCGGTCGCAAAGAGTTGGACATGACCAAGCGACTGAACTGAGCTGAATTGAATGATGGAAGTTTGAGGCAAAGCAATAATGACTAAGCTTGCCCAATCAGGGTGCTAGAATGGCTAAACAGTAAGAAGAGTATCAACCATGCGTCTGATAAATTTTGAAAATTCTTGTGATGCTGTTTCTTAGCACATGTACACATGCAGTGCTGTTACCACCAAGGTCAAAAGCTGGACATTGCTGGTGATTGACTCAAACCTAAGGAAAAGAGGTTAAAGATGCTGGCAGTCATTTGTAAAGTATGCCAATTTGGTTAGCTGCACAGCTTTCTTTCCAACTTCTGGTTCTTAAAAGAGACAAAAGAAAAGGCTATTCTTATGTAACTTAATGTATCATTCTTCATAGTATTCTCTTAGTTTCTTATAAAAAGTATTAGCCCAGAGAAAACTTACCTGGTGGACTAGTGGTTTCGACAGCACTTCAATGCAGGGGACGCAGGTTGGATCTGTGGTCAAGGAACTAAGATCCACACGACATGTGGTACCGCCAAAACAAACGGAAAATAGTTACCCCAAAATTCATCAGTTATTGCATCCACTTCTAAATCCATAATCTCTGTACCACGTTTATCCTACTTACTCTATGATGATTATAGTAGTCTGGAAAGCAGAGAACAAGATGGGGTTAAATATGCATTGATTTCAAGCATATTAAATCATTCAGGCTGTAAAATGCAAGAGGTTTCCAGAAAACTCCTGTAAAATGAGTGAGACAACTGGGAGAGGTTAGGAATGTTTAGGAGAAGGGGTCATAGTTAACTCCCAACTCCCCATCCATTGAAGGCAAGAGGGAAAGAAGGTTGGGTGCAGGCACCCTGAACTGATGTGCACTCTAAAGAAAGTTCACCAGAGCTATTGAGTCCTGAGCTGAATTTCTGCCTTAGAGGAGACCTGTGTCTCCTAGGAAAGGGCCTATTTTAGTATTGCTGCCATAGCTGTCACTGGCTTGGTACAGTCCATGCAAAGTATAGCCTCAGCACAAATGCAGTTTTGGATTTCAGAACACAGCAGCTGAGGATGCTGGTTAGTTACAGTCTCCATGCTTGGGAATGTATGTTGCATATTCTTATGGCCGCCATAATGATCCTGTCTTAATGTTCTATAACCTGTGAAATATATTGTACAGTCAGTCATTAGTATACTGTCATATGTCAAATCATGGTACAAAGGAAGAATGAAGAGGGAAATTAGTTTTAAAAGATGGCTATTTTAACTAGATGTATATACAGGGAGAACACCAAAACAAACCAAAAAAAGGTTAGTGTTACAGTTCTTGTTTCTGTAACTGGCCCCAAGGGCATAATTAGTACTTCCAATAACCTTTGCCGCTCCTGACTCCACATTCAAATTGCCCTCAGCAAATACATCAACTGGAAATTTTCCTGAGGAAAGTGAGCTTTTGATGATTTTGTACATACAGGATTCCTGTAGTCTTCCATTAAAATTTATCCCGGAACAAAGCAGTATTAATGTCTATGGGGTTCTTCTAAGATCCATTGCGGTCTTTCTTGCTCCTGCTGTGTAATTACACAGCAAGCCTAAATCCATTGGTGAAGGGAATCAACCACCACCTGTGTAGTGCTGTACGTTCTCCCATCAATTTTGTCTGTATTTTCTGGTTGAGAGAGGCTTTCCTGATGCCTCAGTGGGTAAAGAATCTGCCTGTAATGCAGGAGACAAAGGAGGCATGGGTTTGATCCCTGGGTCAGGAAGATGCCCTGGAGAAGGAAAAGGCAGAGAACCTGGCTGGGGGCAATCTCATCTTCAGCTTCATTTCAGTGGAATCTTTTTTTTTTTTTTTTCTCGTGGTGGAAGAGGTTTCCCCCCCCCCCCGCTTAAGTATGGCTGTTTTTAAGCCAACAAAGTCCAGCAAATAAAAATAAAGCAAAAAAAAAAATTTTTAGCATTGTAAATATATCTTTATCTAGAATAATGAGACCTACATTTTTTTATGCTTGTATTCTGCCTTTGAGAGAAATGGTACCCAATGCCTTACATCTTTCCTGGTGATTTCCTTGGTTACAGCATATGGAGTATTGGATATTATGATGATAAGTTACTCTGCAATTTCATAGAAAATGATGCTGACAGAAGAGTGGCAGACATAAAGGAGATGACCAGTTTTAAAAATATGTCTCTTCTGGTGAAGACAAACAGTTCAACTCTCCAGGATGGAAAGGGGCTAATACAATACCCTTTCCAATATGGATTATATGAGTAATCTGGTGTTGATTGCTGCTCTCGCAAAATCAGACATTCAAGTAGGCTGGGTCCATCATATGTATCTAAGATGTTTTGTGTAACTCTTTCTGCTTGAGAGTCATTCAGTGACTAGGTGTTCTAGAATAACTAGAAGCAATGTTCTAGAACCGTTATATTCCTTGGATTCTTGTGAGATAAAAGCAACTTCAGGATCTGAGGGTGAGGTTTAGAAAAAGCCGTGTTTTAAATGCAAAACAAGACAAACATCAACATATAGAAGAAGCTGAAACTGGTCTTCTTTAGAAGGAATTCACATAACAAGATTTTTTTCTTATTCATTTAAGGAAGATCAGAGATTAGTTACAGGGGCACTAGAGAAGCAGTTAAATATGTTGTTGATGAATATTTATTTTATAATTCTGTGCTGGATTCAGCTATATGATCTTGGTACAGTAGCCTTTCCCAAACTCTATTTTCTTATTAGTAAATGTGCAAAACTACAATTCCTTCCTTACAAGATAATTATGATATACTTAAGATAGTTTCTGTAAAGTACTTAACACAGCATGGTACATTCTGAGTATTCAATAATGGTGACTGTTGTTTTTGAGAAACTGTAAGTTCTCTGAAAAATGTATCAAAACTGAAGTTTTCATTACTTAAAAAACACATATTAACAGAATAAGGATGGCCGATATATAATCTAGAAGATAAACTCTGAAAGAGTAGATTCTCTCCTTTCAAAGGTGAGAGGAGTTTTATTTATTTATGGTTATTGTATATGTATATTTTATCATTGAAAGTGGAAGTGTTAGTCGCTCAGTTGTGTCTGAGCCTTTGCAACCCTGTAGACTGTAGCCCGCCAAGCTTCCCTGTCCAAGGAATTCTCCAGGCAAAGGCACATCAGCTTTTACACAGTTAGGATAAAATTTCTCTAGACATTTAAATGTTCCTCAATATTCCATACAATATTCTGTAAGTAACAAATTTTAATTTTAAATACTCCAGAATCTGAAAACTGAGTTCTCACTTTCTCCCTCTCTCTGGCTGCTTTCTTTCTTCCCTCCCTCCCCCTACTTTCTCCCCTTCGTAATTTTTAAGGTCTGAACTGCATTTATATGAAACTCTTGTTAGTCATTATCCCTCTCCCACCCAATCCCTGACACAGAACTCATAGGGATGTTGAATAAGTTACATGAAAAATATTATTAATATATCACCATTCAAAAAACCCTAAAAATTCTAAACTCTGAATCATATCTGGCATCAGTGGATTGGGACAAGGGTGCGTAGACTCACCTACCTTTTTAGGTACCATGACACTAAATTTGGAGTATCCTGCCAATTAGATAAAATTATTTTAGACACTGGAAATGTAAGATTCTGTTTAAACAATGGGTCTTAATTCCAGATTAACTATAAATTTTCATTTCTGATTCTGTCAAGTCAAGAGCCCTCACTTCAAGCTTTGCCACACTCTGGTACTTTCATGTTGGCTCTTCCTCGTTGACTGGCAGTTCCACTCTGCATTGAGTCTGTGTAGCCAACCTTTACCCTGGAGGCATTCTCCTCATGGTTCTCCACCTCCCCCAATTGCAAGGTAGGAGCGTCAGTCCCAGGGCTCTTAAAACAACTGAGTGGTCCTACAAGCGGGATACTGCCACTGGTATCTGCATTGCGCCCGCAACAAGATCACTTTGGTTTTCTGTGTTGGCTTTCTTTATATTCTCTTTACTGAGAAAGCGAGACTACTTACTTAAGTAGGATTTCTAGAACTCTGAAATGTAGCCCTGTAAAATTAAATCTTCAAATTGGTTCTTTGTTGAAATTTTAAACACATATGGGCACTTGTATATCACTTAGCCAAAAATGAATTTTTATACTTCCTTTCAAATGGATGGGCAATGAATGGAGCAACAAATCAATTAAAATCATAATTGTAGTAATGAAAGTAGTCATGATGCTTGGAATATCAGCACCAATAGCAGTGACAGTAATTACAACCACTGTGACCACCATCGCACTGGTTAGCATGTTCTCAGTGTGTATGCATGTGCCAGATACTGTGCAACGTACTTTACAGATATTATCCCCGACCCTGCTACATAAACAATTCAGCCCATTTTACTTATGGGAAAATGATGCTTTCAGAGTACAAGTAAATTTCTCAAGTTCACATGGCCATTAGATAATGAAGTCATGTTCTGAATGCAAGTGCATGAAAATAAAGCTGATACATACTCGCTCTGCCTTTTATTTGATCATTTTATTCCAGCTTGTCTTAAGTAACTTTGATTTTGGTTATGGGGATTTATAAATCATTTTCCCACACATTCTTGTCGCCACGCCCCCACCTGTGGAGTAAGCCTCTCAGCACTTCTATTTTCTTTTCACTGCCTTTCTGTCCATTGAGCTTTTGAACACAGGGTTCTTGGCACAGCAGTTGTTAAGTAAATATTTGTTAACTAACTTTCCCTTTTTTATTCATGCAAAACATTTCCCACAGTGTTCACTACTCTGCCAATTACCTTGTTTCAAGTCTCAAAGTTACTCCATAAATTAAAGTTTAACCGAAGGCTGAAACAATCTACCAAAGCTTTGTTCATTTTCCCAACTAAAAATGGTAAAATGCACCAGTGAAGTACTTAAAGTGAAAAAAGAAAACAAAGAAAAAGATTTGGGACTAAGTAGGTAAATACAAAACTTAAAGCTTACAGACATCTAGCCAAAGAAAGGAAAGAAACAAAAGCAAGTAAATAGAAGGTTTGTAAATGAAAATATGCAATGAAGGACTAAAACAACTTGACATTTCTCAAAGTGAAAATTCGGTTGGTCTATTATACCAAAGAAAGAAGGTAAATATACATTTTCTTCATTTCTAGTTTTTAGCTAATGTTGAGAAATGAAATTATATTTGCTGAAGAACTTAGAGACTGCTGGCAATGTTTTCACTTGGATTATTAAAAAAAAGAAAAAACTCTTCAAAAAGAGATTTTTACCCCTGCAAAAGCTCATTTTAGAAAACTGCAGATTTTAAAATGAAAGTTCAACAGATGAATTTAAAGTTTGAAATTAATTTTTAGAGTTATATAATTTTTAGTGGCTGTCGACTGGTATTTCCACTCAGGATGAGAGATTAAGGAAAGGTGTCACAAGGCAAACAATAAATGACACTCTGGAACAGCCAACTCTGATCAAAAAGAAATAAAAGAGAAAAAATTCTGCTTTGGCTTGTCTGTACAGCTTGATCAACACATTGGCCCCCAGAAGCTGGGGCTTTTAAGGCAGACTAGGGGCTGGCAGTTGACCTATCAGTCCCAGTGTCCTCAAAGTTAAGGCCAGCTCTTTAATAAGTCCCACTTACAGTCAACTCTCTTCCATACAATATAGGGTAAAATAAAGAGCTAGAAAGTGAAAGAGCTGTGCAAGAAAATTTTATGTCTAAGCAAGAAATAACCAAATGGAAATAAAAATTATCCCACACTTAATCCTAGGTCTTTAAAAATACAAAACCACAAATCAAAAAACCTTACTTGTCAGCTCAGTTACCTAGTCTCTCTCTTTCACTTGGAGAAATGGCAGATGATAATAATGAAGCCAAAAAGCTGCTTTTTTTTTTTTTGAAATTGAAAGAAAGTTGCACTATTTGGGTGGGTACACAAGCCTTTGTGAATTGACCAAAGCAGACCTGACCATTTAAAAACATTATGAAATATGAGAGCTGTATCTATGTGTGAGTATACAAGGTGTGAATCATTAATAAAATAAGGCACATGCATTTAATAGGAAAGCCAATGAAATATAGAAACATAGAGAACTTTGTATGCAGAAATGTAAAGAGACCACAGAACACAAATACATCCATACCAACTGCACTGTCGAGTACATCTTGAACCTTGAGTGTAGCCTAGGTGATGTGTCTTAGACCAGTGGTTCACAGCAGTGGCAGTCTTCCACTGTCTATCCCCTCCCATCCCAGCAACATTTTTGGCTGTCAAAACTGGCAGGGGGGTAGGGATTGTCTGCCATTGGCATCTAATGAGTCGAGACCAGGGATCTTTCTAAATGTCTTACAATGCGTGGAGCAAATGACCAAATGAAAAATTTATACAGCTTCAAATGTCAAGAGTTAGAAGTTTGCGAAACTCTCATTTAAACAAAATTCCAAATAGGCTGGGAAAAAAATAAGAGAAAATCATTGCAATGAGCCTTGCTTCTCCTTCTACTCTCCAGCTTCTTTGTAATATAAGTAAGAAAACTGTGTCAAGACATCAGAGGCTAACAGACACAGAGTCAAAAAAATTCAAGTCCTGTAGGTGCCCCAAATGAATTCAGGGCATGTGTAGTTCAACCTAGATAAATCTTGCCTAATCAGCCAGGGAGGTGTCAGAAATCGTCTTTCCCTGGAAGCTCTGTAGTCCTCAAACTTTTACCTTCTAAGCTTCTGTAGAAAATACTCTCTCAAATCCTTTGGACTACATGTGTCATTTTTCATTTTAGCTGACCATCCACATGCTCAGGATCAGGGAATTTCTCATCTCATTTGAAAATATACAAGGAGCACTGCCTAAGTTACCACCTGCCTATTTCCATTGTAGACTTTCTGTGGGCTTCTCTGGTGGCTCAGATAGTCAAGAATTTTCCTGTAATGGAGGAGACGTACTATGCGAGGAGATGAGAAGCAGTGAATAGCTACAGTGGAGTAAAAACCACAGTGAGTGCTGGTGCATGGTTGATTATGCTGCCGTGGCATGCTCTCTCTAGGTGAGTCCCACTGCCACAACAAATCATTATTTTCAGCAGAAATAATGGAATTGCCAATTAATTCAGGCAAAATCCTGACTCGAAGTGTCCCTTCAGTACAGAGCAATTAGCAGATGCTCTTTGCTGCTGAAAGGGTATGAATGTTTTCTGGGAAGGGGGCTGTCACTCTCTCTGTATCACACAGCAGTAACCTCAGTGTCTTTGCTTGACCTCTGCAGATCTAGCACTGAGCTCAAATAACCTGAACCTCTATAGTGGAAAGAATATAGAATAGGAAGAGGCAGGAATAGATCTTTCCTAAGAGGGGTTTCCATCTTTTTACACTGCCCATTGCACAAAACACCATAAGAAAACCATGTCATGAGGATATCAAGTGGAATTTTATATTCTACTAAATTTTTTGTCTAAAGCTGAGAAGTTGAGAAATTTATTAGAGCTGGTCCTGGGCAAGCTAAGTTCCAAAGTTAAAGCATCACAGTCTATTCCTGGAAATGTAAGGAATAAGGTGAGAACAAGTCTAGCAGTGAGTTGAACTCATATGACTTTATGGTGGACTTCTTTGGTGGCTCATGTGGTAAAGAATCGTCTGCAATGCAGGAGACCTGGGTTTGATCCCTGGGTTGGGAATATCCCCTGGAGAAGGGAATGGCTACCCACTCCAGTATTCTGGCCTGGAGAATTCCATGGACTAGTCCATGAGGCCACAAAGTTGGTTCTCAAACTTTGGTACACTTTATAATCACCCAAGGAACTTTATAAAACACTGAGTTCCTAGGACCAGACATGGGCATTGTGATTTAATTGGTCTGTGATAGGACCCAATTATCTGCATTGTCCAAGTGTTTCCCAGATGATTCTAGTGTTGAACTAGACTTGAGAATCACTGGAATAGTGTGGGCCCTGGCAGAAAGCAAGGGTACCACCTGGGAACTTGTTAGAAAAGAGAATTATTGGGTTCCACCCCAGACCTGCTGAGTCAGAAACTCTATGAGTTGGACTCAGCAACCTGTGTTTTATCAAACTCATGAGGTCATCCTGTTGCATACTAAAGATGTGCACATTAGAATGAGTTGCTTTGTTTCCTTGACTTTCTCTACCCTCCTATCCTACGAGTATCCAGTATTAGTATTGGTGGCCTCCTTTTCTTAGAACTATTTTTTTTTTAAATTTTACTGGAGTTTAGTTGATTTACAATATTATGTTAGGGTTAAGTATACAGCAAAGTGATTAATATATATATATACATATATATATATATATATATATATATGTATGTATGTATGTATACACATGCTGCTGCTGCTACGTCCACTTCAGTCATGTCCAACCCTATGCGACCCCATAGACAGTAGCCCACCAGGCTCCTCTGTCCATGGGATTCTCCCAGCAAGAGTACTGGAGTAGGTTGCCATTTCCTTCTCCATGTGTGTGTATGTATATATATATATATTCTTTTTCAGATTCTTTTTGCATATAGGTTATTATATAATAGTAAATAGAGTTCCCTGTTCTATACAGTAAGTCCTTATTGGTTATCCATTTTATATATAGTAGTATGTATATGTTAACCCCAAACTCCTATTTTTCCCTGCCATGTTTTCTTTTTGGTAACTGTGAGTTTGTTTTTGAAATCTGTGAATCTGTTCCTGTTTTGCAAATAAATATGTCATTTTAAAAATTATATTCCAAATATGAGTGATATGATATTCATCTTTCTCTGTTTATTTCACTTTGTATGATAATCTATAGGTCCGTCTGTGTTGCTGCAGATAACATTATCTTGTTCCTTTAGTGGCTGGGTAATATTCCACTGAATGAATGAACCATATCTTCTTTATCCATTCCTCTGTTGATGGACACTTAGGTTGCTTTCATGTCTTGGCTATTGTCAGTAGTGCTGCAGTGAACACTGGGGAACATGCGAGTCTGAATTACAGTTTTCTCTGGATATATGCCCCAAAGCAGGATTTCTGGATTTTATTTTTAGTTTTTTAAGGAACCTCCTTACTAGTACCTCCTTACTCGTTAGTATTCTCCATAGGGTTTGTACTGGCCCTGTTTTTTCAAAGCTCCCCAGAGTTGTAACCTATTTCTCTAACCTTTACAACTGGAACCATGTAACCCTAACTATATGTTAATTCTGATATCATATTTGAGCCAATAATATCCCTATATCCAGCTTAAAATAAATAGTAATGATAATGGATAGTTAATAAATATTCATTGCAGTGGATCATCACTTTCAAGAGAAAGCTTCATCCCAACCGTATACAATGGTCTCATCAACTTCATCCTCCACTTTTCCTTAAGGGGAGTTAATTGGAAGGAGACAAAATTCTTTCAGATAGAAAGATGACTATTTGCTATTTACTAAGGGTCAATGCCAGGCCTGGGAGTTATAGCTACCCTACTCTTCTTGATCCACAGATTAAAAAAAATAAAAATTAAAAAAAAATTAAAAGACAGATTGCCCATATCACCATGTGTTGTGGCTGAGTGGAAGGAAAATAGTCTGAGATTTGGACATTGAGGGAACTTCCCTGAAAAGTAGAACTCCATAAAATAAAAACTGAGTAAAAATATCTCCTTTTATACTCATTGAGGATTATTAAAATAATGCCTGAGGCTGTTGACACTGGACAAAGCCTTGAGACTCACCGGGAGGGTTTTTAACTGCAAGGACAAGAAGACATGTGCTTCCCGCTATTGGCTGGGGGTCAGTGAAGTGGTGATAGGAGGGCATATCTTCCCAGGCTCTAGATTTTAGAAAGTCAGAGGTGGCAGAAATGCTGGTATTTAGGCTGGGTTAAGTGATGAGAACTGTACTCTTTAAGTAGAGCATATTTCGCCTCTAGATTCCTTATAGAATAGAGGTGAAGCTCCGGGAATCAGTGACTACATCCTAGTAAGAGTCCCAATTACTGCCGTGTATGGAGTCAGTGCAATCACAAATGGTTCTTTGGGGAAGTGCGGGTAGAACACATTCTGTGTTTGTTACTACACACCTGCCACCAGATTGCAGAAGTCTGATTTCTAACAGATTAAATAAAAATTAAATTAAAACAAAACAATCTATGAGTTTGCTGCCTGGCATTAAATTTTTATGAAAACAGATGGGTGAGCATAATCTCTCAGAGGAACTTATCCAGGCTGAGGCACTTTCTTCAAGCTGCAGGTGTAAACATTTCAAGAGCCCCCGGGGTCTCCTTTTGAAGAACAGACGCAAAAGCAAAAATCTAACTGAGAGAATTGCACTGTATATGGTTTCCAGTGCTAGGTATTTGCAACTATTCTAATGATGAGTGAAATGAAAGATAATCCATATATGTTTCCATATTACATGGATGGAACATGCAGATTCATGTCTCTTTGATTCACTGATTCTTCATGTCCACCAATAAAAGTTTTAACTGTGCTTTAAACTTTCTTGTACATGTACAGGCTTATATGCCTCTCTGTGAACAGTCCACAACTTATAAGAGGCCATCAAAGAAGAAAGGGGATTCTAGTAGGTTAGGTCTGTTTCAAAGTTTGTGGGCTCTGCAAATAGGAAAATATCTCTGAATGCTGGCCTTATAATTTAACTTTACTACATTGGGTGATATTCAAATGTCTGTTACTTTCCTCATCTACAAAGTTGGACTGTTTTAAGAATTACATAAGCTAATACCTGTAAAACAGTCAGCTTCATGGTTATCATATACATGTGTAAATACTGTTGATGGTGATGACAATTTGAGGGGATTAAATTAGAGCTTTCAAATACTTAAGCATCCAGCAAGAATTAAGATGATAATCAATTTTATTTACATTAATATAGATGGCAAATCTCCTGAGGATACAATAATCTAAGTCAGCACAACTATTTTAATAATTGTACTTTCAGGAACTTAGATATGTTGTGGGTCTGGTTACGTTTTCTGGAATTTAAACCTATAAATTTGAATGGTGATCTAACAGTTAATCTAGAATATGTACAGAGAACAATTCATGGAGGAAAAAGACACAAGATCACTTTTGGAATAACATCTATCTCTCTTCTTTACATAAGTTATTTCTGGGAATCTATTTCTAACTTGTCATTTTAATCTTATTGTTGCCTGTATTAAGTAATGTGTTATTCCCACATGTTCATGACTTGTGAAAAGAAAGCACATATTAACTACTATTCTAAACTGTATCCTTGCAGGCACCCCAAAAGGCACTGTTGTTTCTAATTAATTCAGTCCAGATTTATTGAAGTCTTACAAATGTGCAATATACTGGAATGTAAAAGGATGTTGGGCCATGATTCCTTTCCTAAAGAAACTTATTTCCTAATATACATATAATACAAGGCAGAATAATATCAGAACTACAGATGTAGAGAGAGTGCTAGAAATTGGAAGGCAGAACAAGTGGCTTTAACCTGGTGATATTAAAAATTACAAAATGAAAGATAAGAAATTTTAAGGGGCTTTGAAAAAAGAGCATAGATTGTTCTAGGTGAGACAGAGGAGGAACACACAGGTAATTCTCACATCAGGAGGAGCAAAGGTATGGCAGTGGGAGAGAACAGTCATATATTCTAATAAAACATTCCAGTTTGCTGGATATAGATGTAACATGTTAGACCATCCAAGCTGAGATTAGATTATTTTAAAAAATTGGTAAACAATATTGACCCAAATCCAGCAAGTGATGAGAAAATTTAAAGATGTAAGTGGGAGAATGATCAGTTTCACATTAAGATGATGAAGAAAGCTAAAGATAGGATATCTTGTGTCAAGTGAATCGTTACTTCAGGCAAGAGTTGTAATGGGGATCAAAGCTAAGGGAATAATATGGAGGCAGAGACATAGAGAAGGACTAAAAGCCCTATGTCATGATGATTGAAAAAGGATTCAGTGAGAAGAGACTGAGAAATAAGACAACGTCCAAGGTCCATTTTTCTTCCCTACCCATCCTTGTGGTCGAGAACGCTGAAGGTTATGTAAGGAGGAAGGATACATGTAAAAGTCTTTCTGGGCCCACTCAGGGATGCACAGCAGAAACAGGTTAAAAAAATGTGAATTTCAGGGAAGAGTTGGCAGCACTACAGATTTATTAAATCCATTTAGGGTTTCACAACAGAGGAGAGCTGAAGCCAGAGAGAATTCATCACCAAAGGATAGTGTGTTGGGCTACCTTTCTTTATTTTCTTGGGCTCCATAATCACCATGGATGCTGACTGCAGTCATGAAATTAGATTTTCTCCTTGGAAGAAAAGCTATGATAAATATAGATAATATATTAAGCAGAGACCTCACTTTACCAACAAAGGTCTGTGTAGTCAAAGCTGTGGTTTTTCTGGTAGTCATGTATGAATGTGAGAGTTGGACCATAGAGAAGGCTGTGGCCAAAGAATTGATGCTTTTGAACTGTGATGTTGGAGGAGACTATTCAGAGTCCCCTGGACAGCAAGGAGATCCAACCAGTCAATCCTGAAGGAAAGGAAGTCAACCCTGAATATTCACTGGAAGGACTGATGCTGAAGCTGAAGCTCCAATACTTTGACCACCTGATGTGAAGAGCCGACTCATTGGAAAAGACCCTCATGCTGGGAAAGATTGAAGGCCAGAGGAGAAGGGGACAACAGATAATGAGATGGTTGGATGGCATCACTGAATCAATAGACATGAGTTTGAGTACATTCCAGAAGATGGTGAAGGACAGGGAAGCCTTGCATGCTGCAGTCCATGGTGCCACAGAGTTGGACACAACTTAGTGACTGCACAACAGCAAAACCTTTCTTATATGTTTTGCAAAATGAGGCTCTCAAAGGTCCAGTGAATAGTGCTCAAGGCTGAAGAGTTCAGGAAGATATTAACAGAAAACACATGTAAAAATAACTACACCAGTGCTGCAAATCAACAAAGGCAGCCAGCAGCAGATATTTATTTTGAGTAAATATTGGAAGACAGATAGCAAATGAAGTCAGATTGAAAGGTAAAATGAAGCAAGGAGAACTCATAGTCACCCGGTGAGATGCTAAGCTTCAAGTCAGCAGACATACAGAGCAGAAGTGGGCCTTGGGCAGTGCTCAGGGTAACTGACTGTGAACTGTTCTCAAAACAACTGAGCTAGTTGCATGCATGTTCCTCTCACATGCATATGAGAATCTGGCCCTTAGAGAGAAATTTATAGTGCTACTTGCCAAAGAAAAACGTGTGATCTTTCTGGAGAAGAGTCCACGTGTGGGTAACAAGGTCTGAGACAGCACATAATCCAGACCTTATATCAGGCCACAGTGAGGGAGGGGGTTGTTGATTCCACAATCCAGAGTAAAGAAAACCTTAGTCTAGAAATTATGGGCACCTTCCTGCCTGCCTTTCTTTTCCACACCAAGCCCAGAGAAAACTGGGTGTGGTCCTGTCCAGCTATAAAAATCAATTAGACTTCTGATTCACTTAATGAAGCCTCAAATCAGCTGAGTCAAAGTACAGAAAAAATGAGGGAGGGATGAAGGAGATGGAGGGAAAGTGAAGATAAGGTGATAGCACTGTGGAAAGTGGAGACTGAAGAAAAAGTGGGTGGAATTAGAGAGCAGATGTGCTCATCCTTTGACACACACCAGAAGCACCTGCATGGTTTGTTGGATCAGCCCCAGCCACAGACAACTTGATTCAGTGGGTCTGAGTTAGGATATAAGTGTGTGCTTCCCCAAAAAGTTCTCAGGAGATGCTGATCCCAGGACAAATTTTGAGAAGCAAAGGTCTAGAAAGTTGGAAAGTTTTAGGTTGGGAGAGATCTGTGAACCAGTAAGTAGGGGTTGCTGATTTAATAGGGCTTCATTGGAAGGGCTGATGCTGAAACTGAAGCTCCAATCCTTTGGCCACTTGATACGAAGAACTGACTCATTGGAAAATACCCTGATGCTGGGAAAAATTGAGGGTGAGAAGGAGGCAACAGAGGATGAAATGGTTGGATGGCATTACTGACTCAATGGACATGAGTTTGAACAAAGTCTGGGAGATAGTGATGGACAGAGAACCCTGACGTGTTGCAGTTCCTGGGGTTGCAAAGGGTCGGACATGACTTAGTGACTGAACAACAACAGTTTAAGGAGCTGGTAAAAGTTGGTCAGAGGGCCAGAGTGGCTGATGAGGAGTAAGGACTAGGTAGCCCCTTGAACAGTGTATATGTTTCCTGTTTCTGTTGTAACCAATTCCTAAAATGTAGTGGATTAAAAACAGCACAGCTTCATTCCCTTATGGTTCTGGAGGTCAGAAATCCAAAATCAATTTCAGTTTCACTGGGCTAAAATCAAGGTATCAGCAGGACTGGCTCCTTCTAGAGAGTTTGAAGGGAAATCCATTTTCTTGCCTTCTTCAGTACCTAGTGATCATCTAGAAGTATTCCTTGAATTGCGGCCCTTATTTCTATGTCAAAATGCACCACTTTAATCTCTGCTTCCATTATCACCTATCCTTCTCCTCTGAATCTGTCTTGATTACACTGGATTCACTTGGGGAATCAAAGATAATCTCCCTATTGCAAGATTCTTAATTCAATCGCATCAATAAAACCCCTTTTCTTCAGTAAGGAAGCATTCATAGGTTCCTAGGATTAGGACATGGACATATCTGATGGAAGGAATTATTCAACCTGCCAAAAAAGATGTTCAATATAGTGGCCTTTCCTTTGTGCAGCCCTCTGAGTCTACACTATTGCCCTGAACTAAGATGTGAAATTAAATTACATCAAGCTCAACATCCAGAAGTCATCTAGTTCTCTTCCCACCTTACCTCAAAACTTGTTTGTTCTTAAATAATCAAAGCACCTCTTCTATATTTCAGAGTAGCAGCATCTGTATGCTATTCAGTTGATTCCAAATATTGATGCATTGCAACTTTAATCCAGACTGGCTCTAACTGGAACAGTCATTTTGGACAGAAGTTTTTCTTCTCTAAATAAAGGGTAAATGATAAACCAAACAGACAAGCAACTCTCTTTGGTGGACTTTATTAATACCTTTCAGGGCTTAGTTCAAAAATAGCCACCATTAATGATAATAAAAGGGAGATGGCAGAAGAGAATGCTTAAGGGTTTGAAAGTCCGCAGATATCATTTTTGAACTTATTAAGGCAATAGTAGGGAACTCATCCAGTTATCACCAAATCTCCTTCTTCTTTTGGGATCATTATTTTCCGCAGTTTGTTTTGTGTACACATCAAACTGACTTCCTTTATTCCAGGTACATAATTGGCCATGACATAATTTCATGCTGTTTTTTCTCCCCTTCTCTATATATCCTGACTTGTTGTTACTTCTCAGACCCACTCTATGAGTTGGGTGCTACATTCTAGGTAACGTATCCTTTTTTATCAAAAACGTATCCTGTTTTTTGAGTTTGCTTTCTCCTAAAAGAAGACATAAGAGTAGCTGTATAAATGTTTTGTATAATATAATCTCATATATAGAATATTTGACTCCTGTATTCTGTCAGAGGGTAAAATGTGGCTGCTCATGAGAGGCTATGTCACACAGTGGTTAGGAATGAGAGCTCTGTAGCGAACTACTGTCTATTTTGAATTCCTAGTCCCTTGAAAGCAATGCCACATTTGACGAGTAATAACCTTACTTTTTCAGGCCTCATTTCCTCTTCTGTAAAACAGGGATAGTCACCATAATTACTTCATAGAGTTGTTGTAGGGATCAACGAGATAAACCATAAGAACTGGCACATAGAAGGTGCTCAATAAATATTAACTCTGAATTTTAAAGCTGGGATGGACATCTTTTGAACATCCTGAGAGTGCCATAACTGGTACAATATGTTAGTTAGTAGCCTACCCTGTGATCATCACTATATATCTAGAGTAACAGTATGCAGTTCATTTCACATAAGAGCACATTTTAAAACATTGCTTGGATTCCCCAAAGCAAATTTACAGAGAGATAGTTGCCATCATTTAAAATGACGTGATGAGTTCACAATATATATATTTTCAGAATGATAAAATATAGTCTTTGTAAAATCATATAAAACCCTTAATTGCATCTCCTCACATACAACAAGCAAGCATATACTTCAGTATCCTACATGAGAAATATATTTCACAACAACAGAATAAAGATACAGAAAATCTCAAAGGGGGAATTAGAATTTAAATGGTAGCTGTCATCCAAAACTATCAGAGCACACCATAATTCTTTGACATTTTTTTCAGTCTATAAGTTATCACAATATTTTATTGTTTAAAATGAAACTTTTAAAAGACTGGCCTCTCTCAGTAGCGTCAATAAAAGGAAATAATCAGATATGATTTTCTCTACCTTCCAAGCAAGAAAATTGAAGACATGGTTAAGTTATCCATCCCAAACAAGATAAAAACTTCTTGTGGTATAGCAATGCACCTTTAAAATTGAAAATAGGTATTATCAATGTAAAAAACAGGGAAAAATGTATTTGAATGATGAATTTAATGAATTTACTTGCTCTCAATTCATTTGTAGATAAATATAACCTCTTTGTTAAGGCTTATAGAACATTTCCCCTTTATTTTTCCAGTTTAAGTTCAAGTGATCAACAAAGGGATTTAGATAGACTTTCATTGTCTGCAGTTTAAGAGGTGGGAAAAATAAAAGAAGTATTTGGTGGTGTTTGAATCCATTTCTTGGTCTCTAATAAATTCCCCAGCGGCTTGACATCTTGAATTACCACCACAATTATTCCCTTGGTTTTCTAAAATTGAATGAATATAGGACTAAGGGAAAACTAAAGTGTTTCCCAATTAAGTAACACCAGAAACCAATCTTATAAAATAACTATGCCTGAATGTCAAGATTATTGGTAAGTAGTTTTATGAGTCTTTCCCTTCCAACATGTTATATCGATTCCCAGTGTTATTTAATTGGAAAATACTTAATCCAATTTTCTTGTGACTCCAGATTAGCTCAATTTTAGAAAATAATAAAACTCGGCATTGTAATGTGACATCACTGTATTGTTTCCTCCCTGCTTCCATTTCCTGTTTTAATGTTTAAGAGCTCCCCATAAGAATCTATGTTCCAATACGTTGGCCACCTGATATGAAGAGCTGACTCATTGGAAAAGACCCTGATCCTGGGAGAGATTGATGGCAGGTGGAAAAGGGGCCAACAGAGGATGAGATGGTTGGATGGCACCACTGACTCAGTGGACATGAGTTTGAGCAAACTCCGGGAGATAGTGAAGGACAGGGAAGCCTGGCTTGTTGCAGTCCTTGGGGTCACAAAGAGTCAGGCATGACTGAATGACTGAAAAACAACAACGACATATGAATCTGTATCCCTGATATTATAAACAAATGGAAGATACATAAACTAATGTAATGGCAGATACATAAATTAAACATTTTAACTGCAAGTAGCTCACTGTGTCACCCAACCCAGGGGCATGTACACTTGATAATCATCAGAACACAGTGCTTATACTGAAGTCATGAATAACAGAGGAGAGAGTTTAGGCGTCGGATTCACGACAAAGTGGAATGGTGACAAATTCAGTGGAATCAAATTCAGTAGGTCTATCTAGCCCTAGTTTCTCTCTTGCTAGCTGTGTATCTCAGGATGGTCACTTAATTCTCATGATCTTTATATTTCAATCCTGAAAATAAAGTCTCATCTTTTGTTTCATCCTATGTGCATAATCATTTTATACAGATATAAATGTAAGTATTTATTGTATTTATATTGCAATAAATACCAGTTGAGCTATTCCAAATCCTGAAACATGATGCTGTGAAAGTGCTGCACTCAATGTGCCAGCAAATTTGGAAAACTCAGCAGTGGCCACAGGACTGGAAAAGGTCAGTTTTCATTCCAATCCCAAAGAAAGGCAATGCCAAAGAATGCTCAAACTACCGTACAATTGCACTTATCTCACACACTAGTAAAGTAATGCTCAAAATTCTCCAAGCCAGGCTTCAGCAATATGTGAACCATGAACTTCCTGATGTTCAAGCTGGTTTTAGAAAAGGCAGAGGAACCAGAGATCAAATTGCCAAGATCTGCTGGATCATGGAAAAAGCAAGAGAGTTCCAGAAAAACATCTATTTCTGCTTTATTGACTATGCCAAAACCTTTGACTGTGTGGCTCACAATAAACTGTGGAAAATTCTGAAAGAGATGGGAATACCAGACCACCTGATCTGCCTCTTGAGAAATTTTTATGCAGGTCAGGAAGCAACAGTTAGAACTGGACATGGAACAACAGACTGGTTCCAAATAGGAAAAGGAGTATGTCAAGGCTGTATATTGTCACCCTGCTTATTTAACTTATATGCAGAGTACATCATGAGAAACGCTGGACTGGAAGAAACACAAGCTGGAATCAAGATTGCCGGGAGCAATATCATAACCTCAGATATGCAGATGACACTACCCTTATGGCAGAAAGTGAAGAGGAACTCAAAAGCCTCTTGATGAAAGTGAAAGAGGAGAGTGAAAAAGTTGGCTTAAAGCTCAACATTCAGAAAATGAAGATCATGGCATCCAGTCCCACCACTTCATTGGAAATAGATGGGGAAACAGTGGGAACAGTGTCAGACTTTATTTTTCTGGGCTCCAAAATCACTACAGATGGTGACTGCAGCCATGAAATTAAAAGACACTTACTCCCTGGAAGGAAAGTTATGACCAACCTAAACAGCATATTCAAAAGCAGAAACATTACTAGACCAGACTAACAAAAGTTAGTCTAGTCAAGGCTATGGTTTTTCCAGTGGTCATGTATGGATGTGAGAGTTGGACTGTGAAGAAGGCTGAGTGCCGAAGAAGTGATGCTTTTGAACTGTGGTGTTGGAGAAGACTCTTGAGAGTCCCTTGGACTGCAAGGAGATCCAACCAGTCCATTCTGAAGGAGATCAGCCTTGGGATTTCTTTGGAAGGAATGATGCTAAAGCTGAAACTCCAGTACTTTGGCCACCTCATGCGAAGAGTTGACTCATTGGAAAAGACTCTGATGCTGGGAGGGATTGGGGGCAAGAGGAGAAGGGGATGACAGAGGATGAGATGGCTGGATGGCATCACTGCCTCGATGGACGTGAGTCTGGGTGAACTCTGGGAGTTGTTGATGGACAGGGAGGCCTGGCGTGCTGCAATTCATGGGGTTGCAAAGAGTCGGACGTGACTGAGTGACTGATCTGATCTGATACATGAATGTATATTCATTAATAACTATTGTTGATATAAATGTACTTCTAAATACTTATGACTGTCATGTTATCATTATACGAGTTAAGAAATGTACTCAAACAACATCTTTTGCCAGTCACTTTGTGTGTATGTGCACTCAGTCACTCAGCTGTGTCCAATTCTTTGCTACCCCGTGGACTGTAGCCCACCAGTCGTCTGTCCGTGAAATGTTCTTGCAAGAATACTCGAGTGGGTTGCCATTTCCTTCTCTGGGGAATCTTCCCGACCAAAGGATTGAATCTGCTTCTTCTGCATTTGCAGGTGGATTCTTTACCACTGCTCCACCTGGGAAGCCCCTGTGCTAGTTACCTAATACAAGACAAAAAAAAAAAAGAAAAGAAAAGAAGTGATACGTGTTTCATACTTTCACGTATGCAACCTAGGGTACAAGGTATTAGCAAAGGAGGCTTTGCCAGTAAGAAAGGAGGAAGTGTATATATGCTAGATTGTTGTTGAGTTTTTAAGTCATGTCCGACTCTTTTGGGACCCCATGGACTGTAGCCTACCAGGGTCCTCTGTCCATGGGATTTCCCAGGCAAGAATACTGGAGTGGCTTGCCATTCCTCCTCCAGATTAGAAGAATTGAAGGTAAGAGTTGTGAATCTAAATTATGATAGATGAATGGCTGGAAGAAGTGAATACATTGTAGGTAGACAAAGAATATGAACAAAGGTGGTGAGACTGTAAAGAGACTGAACATTTAGGGGACAATGAGGAGTCAAAACAGATTGGGGCACAGGGGTTGCACATGGAATAAGTGAGATGTAAGGAAAGATCAGGAACTCTTCAAGGTCAGGGTGGTGGGTCATGCGTGCATTTGCTGCTCTAGGGAATCAGGTGGTAACCATGAGTGTTGGGCCAATGTGGAGATAGCCAGCCCACTTAGGTGACAGCCTAAGGGTGTGAGGTGACGTAGATCCACCTGATACCATGGTACCCCAGTTACCGGCACTTCTCCAGGAAGCTCTCCACATACCAAGGAGACTTTTTCTGGGAGAGAATTGGCCAACTTGTGATTTTAAACAGGATAAGTGCAGATTCGAAGTGTTTATTCTCATTGCCGATTGTCGTCTTGGACAGTGGTCGCTGCTTCCAGCATTCCTTTTCAGTGCCCCACTGGTTCTTTTCGCATAATAGGGTGGGTTGATATTTTAGTGCAAGTAGCCCAGAAGAAGATTCTGAAACTATGACTGATGGACAAGCTATTCATTAAGGAAGTGCTCCCTAGAGAAATTAATAAAAGAATGGAGAAACAAGGGCAAGGAAAGGGAAGAAGTCAAGTCAATAAGTGACTTTAGGCAAGGCACCAGCCTCAGCTGTATCTTATGGAGGAAAGAACTGTGGGGTATGAATTACACCTGAGTGTATTCTGAGCTCATCAAGTCAAGGGAGACAGGTTTTAATTGCCATGTACTGATTAGTCATTGGCTAGGAAATGCTTATAGTTCAGTCACTCAGTCGTGTCCGACTCTTTGCGACCCCATGAATCGCAGCACGCCAGGCCTCCCTGTCCATCACCAACTCCCGGAGTTCACTGAGACTCATGTCCATCGAGTCGGTGATGCCATCCAGCCATCTCATCCTCTATGGTCCCCTTCTCCTCCTGCCCCTAATCCCTCCCAGCATCAGAATCTTTTCCGGTGAGTCAACTCTTCGCATGAGGTGGCCAAAGTACTGGAGTTTCAGCTTTAGCATCATTCCTTCCAAAGAAATCCCAGGGCTGATCTCCTTCAGAATGGACTGGTTGGATCTCCTTGCAGTCCAAGGGACTCTCAAGAGTCTTCTCCAACACCACAGTTCAAAAGGGGAGGGAATAAGGAAACAAACTTCTAGGTACTTCGAGCTCCCTTTACTGGCAGCAAAGCTGCCCTCCTCAAAAAAGGAACTAGAAACAAGACTCAAAACAACACAGAAACCAGGGCATGGAGGCTCAGAAAGTTATGAGGGTATCCGGAATGAGAAACAGCAGTAAATGCTTCTCCCTGCTGGGGTGCGGTCCAGGGAAGGTGGGACTGGTTGTAAAGGAACTTTATTTTTTTGCCCTCCTTTGATATTGTCCTGAACTTGCAATTTTATTGCCATTACTTTATCCCCCCGAGAATCTGAAACAGATTTTGGAGGTTCCAGATTTCCAAGATACAGACTACCTCTTTTACCTCTCCAGTAAAAGGGTTCAGATTTAATCCTGTATCACAAGAAATAATTAGGTCTTTAAAATTTACAAATTACATTTGTCAGCAGCAGAGGAAACAAATGGAGTTTCTGGTCCTCTTGTGGCAATGATGAATGGCACATTGAACTTTTGCTATAAGAAACTTGCGTGGACCTAGGAGCTTGTTTATTGACTCTTAAAGAAAAAACTATTAACCTAGACTATTTTATATGGTGGTGGCCAAGCTCTGTGTATAATAAGAATGTGTGTGTGGGGGGGGTGGTGTCCTACTGGACTGGGAAGTTTTACGTGGCTGACATCCCTCTGATGACAAGAGAAAATGCTGCCCAGACACCAATTTAGAGTAGAATATGTGGCAAAAGGACACAGATTGGACAACTCATTAACTAAGATTTATATAATGCTAGTAGGTATTAATAGCATTGATAGTATCTGTGCAGGACATCGATTTCCGGCTAACATTCATGAGGTAAACCCCTCAGATTCGAGTCCACAGGGCGATTTAATGGCAACACTTCAAAGTTTAAGGTAAGATGTAATTGATTAAAAATCATTCTAGAGGTACAGAGTGTGTAGGCTGCGAAGAAAAACTGGCTTGGCCAAAACAACTGCTAATAGGATACTAAGACCAGCCTGTGCTCTGTGTGCAGTTTTTGAGGAATATGGTGCAGGGAATGGCCCTGTGTGCTCGGGGAGGTGGGCACATCCAAAGCCTAGGGACATGGTAAAGCAGGTCATTATGTTGTGCATTTTGAAGATGCTAAAAATAGGACACCTGCCACCCCAGTTCTCCTCCTACAGCAATCATTAACTTGCTGTTAAGCAGGAAGGTACTATGGTTGGGGTTAACCAAAAAATCATTCCTCCTTTTTCTCCTCCCTTCTCTCCTGTCTTGAGGAAGGAGCTTACAACTGACTATTTAGGTAAAGATGTGTCTGCAAGAGTTTTCAATCAAAGCTGATTTGCATCCTGTAATACCATGGTGCTTGCTAATTGGAAGAAAAGCTATGACCAACCTAGACAGCATATTAAAATACAGAGACATTACTTTGCCAACATAGGTCCATCTAGTCAAAGCTGTGGTTTTTTCAGTAGTCACGTATGGATGTGAGAGTTGGACTATAAAGAAAGCTGAGCACCGAAGAATTGATGCTTTTGAACTGTGATGTCAGAGAAGGCTCTTGAGAGTCCCTTGGACTGCAAGGAGATCCAACCAGACCATCCTAAAGGAAATCAGTCCTGAATATTCATTGGAAGGCCTGAAGCTGAAGCTCCAATACTTTGGCCACTTGATGCAAAGAACTGACTCATTTAAGACCCTGATGCTGGGAAAGATTGAAGGCAGGGGAAGGGACGACAGAGGATGAGATCATTGGATGGCATCACTGACTCGATGGACAGGAGTTTGAGTAAGTTCTGGGAATTGGTGATGGAGAGGGAAGTCTGGCATGCTGAAGTCCCTGGGGTTGCAAAGAGTCGGACATGACTGAGCAACTGAACTGAACTGAATACCATGAGTAGGAATCACATTGCTAAGTATAATAAACAGAAAGGTAAAATAGAACAAAAGAAACACGGCTAAAAGAAATACTCCACCAACATCTCAGCTTGCTTCTTAGCAATACACACAAGCAATCGGCAGAATAAACTAACTCATGGAAGATGTTCTCTTGGCTTAATGCTCATAGAAAAGTGAAAATCCTTTCAAGGTCCCTGTTCAGTATAGTTCAGGGGGGAAAAAAAGTCTTTTGGAATTCAAGTTTTTGTACAATTCAGATAACTCTGTCACCGTCTGGAAATCTACATTTGTATTCATAAGTTAGAATTATTACTGTGAAATGCAGGAAAAGTCTCCAGATTCTATGGGCTCAATGAAGAAAAAACAATTCTGATGCCTTTGCATCCATAAAAGGGTGTGCACGGTAAAGTTGTCTAAAAAGCACTTTGGGGTTCCACCTAATTTCTCATCACTGTTTACTCCTTGGAGAGAACTGTGCATGTGTCAAGTATTCATTTAGCCCCACAATGTGGAAACGAGAGTGCTGCATTCTATGGAGATTGCAGGCAGGCATGAGGTTGGTCTCCATTTCTCTAGTGGCTGTTCCTTGAGCTCAAGAATCCAGACAGATACAGAAATAATTGCTCTAACAGGCATCCTGATAGTCACCAGCCACACAATTGGAAAAATACCTTGTGCTTAGAATAGGCATCCTGGGAAGATAGTATCACTTAACATAGGCAAAATGTTGAGTGTCGCAGCAACACAGCCTATATAAAGAAAGCTGGCCAAAAATACACAGCAGCCCCAAGCAAGCTGATAAATGAGCCCCTTCTCCAAAATAAATATTTCTTAAATATTTATTCAGTGTGTGTCAGTGAGGTAGAGAAAGTGATGTTTTTTTCTTAAGAAAATGTTATACAAAAAGTACTATAAATAGAAACAGATTCCTTCTCATTACTTCATAGCCATTTGCCAAAGAAGGTTCTAAAATCTATGAGTAAAACAATTTCTGCTTTCATGCAACATTTATTTATATTTTAATTTTACTTTATATTATTGTGGAGTTGATTAACAGTGTTGTGTTAGTTTCAGGTGTACAGCAAAGTTACAATATTCTCTAATAACCTAAATGGGAATAACCTATATGTGTAACTGAATCACCTTGCCCGAAACTTTTATTTATTTTTAATTTTTTAGAATATCTCTTCTTTAGATTTTTAACTTCTCTTAGGAAAGTGTTGTAATATTTGGTGTAAAAATCTTGCACTTCTTTTGATAAATTCTTGCCTCTATTATCCTATTTTTTGTTCTTTAAAAATTAAGGTATAGCTAATTTACAATATTAGTTTCAGATGTACAACATGATGATTCAATATTTCTTATAAATTAAATTCCATTTAAAGTTATTCCTCCAGCTCTGCTGTTCTTTATCAAGATGGTTTTGACTATTCTGAATCTTTTGTGTTTCCATACAAATTTTTTAAAAATGATCTAGTTCTAGGAGAAATTCCACCGGTGTTCTGATGGGGCTTGCACTGAATCTGTACATTGCCTTGGGTAATATGGTCGTTTTAAGAATATTGATCCTTCCAATCCAAGAACACTGTGTATCTTCCTGTCTGTATTACCTTTAATGTATTTCTTCAGTGTCTTACAGTGTGTGGATTGCAGGTCTTTTGCCTTTTTAAGTAGATATATTCCTATTTATTTTATTTATTGATGCAATGATAAATGGGATTATTTCTTTACATTTCTCTTTCCGATGGTTGTTGTTAGTGTACAGAAATGCAACAGATTTATGCATATTTATTTTGTATCCTGAAACTTTACTGAGATCATTGATGAGATCTAGTAGAAAGATGGTATCTTTAGGATTTTCTGTGTATGTATGTTTTATGTCATCTGCAAACAGTGAAAGTTTTACACCTTCCTTTTCAATTTGGATTTGTTTAGTTTTCTCTGGTGATATGGTGATAGTGGGCATCCTTGTCTTGTTTTTGATCTTTGGAATGTTTTCAGCTTTTCACTGTAAAGTATAATATTAGCTGTGGTTTGTGACATATAGCCTTTATTATGTTGATGTATATTCCATCGATGCTCACTTTCTGGAGAGTTTTAAATCATAAATGGATTTTGAATTTTATCAAAAGTTTGTTTCTGCATCTATTGAGATGACCATATGATTTTTATTCAGTTTTTTATGTAGTATATCACATTGATTGACTTGCAGATATTGAAGAAATCTTGGCATCTCTGGGATAAATCCTACTTGATCATGGTGTGTGATTATTTTAACATAAAGCTGGAGTTGGTTTGCTAGTATTTTGCTGAAGATTTTTGTATCTATGTTCATCAGTGATACAGAGAAGGCAATGACAGCCCACTCCAGTACTCTTGCCTGGAAAATCCCATGGATGGAGGAGCCTGGTAGGCTGCAGTCCATGGGGTCACACAGAGTCAGACACGACTGAAGCGACTTAGCAGCAGCAGCAGCAGCAGCAGCAGCAGCAGTGATACTGGTCTGCCATTTTCTCTTTTTGTGACAAGTTTGTCTTGTTTTGGTATCATGGTGATGATGGCTTCATAGAATGAGATTGGAAGTATTCCTTTCTTTGCAGTTTTTTTGAATAATTTGAAAAGGATAGGTGTTAACTCTTCTCTAAATGTTTGGTAGAATTCACCTGTGAGGCCATCTGTTCTTGGGCTTTTGTTTGCTGAGAGTTTATGTTACAAATTCAATTTGACTTCTAGTGATTGGTCTATTCAGGTTGTGTCTTCTTGATTCAGTCACAGAATGTTGAATGTGTCTAGAAATTTGCCCATGTCTTATGTATAATTTATTGGCATGTAATATTAAGTAGTGTTTTATTATGAATTTTTATATCTCTGTGGTAATGGTTGCTATCTCCCCTCTTTTATTTCTTACTTTGTTTACTTGGATTCTCTTTTCTTATTGATGAGCTTGGCTAAACATTTATTGACTTTGGTTCTTTTCAATGAAACAGTTCTTGGTTTCATTGATATTTCCTATTAATTTTGGTCTTTATTTTATTTATTTCTTCTGTGACTTTTATCATTTCCTTCCTTTTGTTTACTTTGGGACTTATTCTGTTCTAATTCTTTTAGGTTGAATGTTACACTGTTTAAGATTTTTCTTATGTTTTGAGGGAAGCCTGTATCACTTAAAGCTTTCCTTTTAAAATTGCTTTAGCTCTATCCCATAGATTTTGGAAAGTTGTGTTTTCACTTTCAGTTGTCTTACTGTACTTTCTGATTTCCTCTTTCACTTACTCGTTGACCCATTGGAGTTTTTAGTGTCGTGTTGTTTGCTTTCCATGCGTTTGAGATTTTCCCATTTTTCTTCTGGCAATTGATTTCTACTTTCATACCCCTGTGGTTAGAAAAATATTTGACATAATTCTTGTCTTCTTAAATTTGTTGAGACTTACACTGTGTCCCCATGAAAATATAATAGATTCATCAGTGTTACTTTTCTAGATTCCATATATATGTGTTAATATATAATATTTGTTTTTCTGACTTCCTTAACTTCATATAACAGGCTATTCACTCCGTATAACAGGCTAGAGGTTCATCCACCTCACTGCAATTGACTCAGATTAATTCCTTTTTATCACTGAGTAATATTCCATTTTATATGCATACCACACTTCTTTGTTCACTCACGTGCAAATAAACATCTAAGTGGCTTCTGTGTCCTGGCTGTTGTAAATAGTGCTGCAGTGAACATTGGGGTATATGTGTCTTTTTCACTTATGGTTTTCTCAGGTATATGCCCAGTAGTGGAGTTGCTGGGCCATATGGTATTTTATTCCTAGTTTTTTAAAGGAATCTCCATACTGTTTTCCATAGTGGTAATCTCAATTTGCAGTCTCACCAACAGTGCAAGAGGGTTCCCTTTTCTCCACATCCTCTCCAGCATTTATCATTTGTAGATTTTTTGATCATGGCCATTTTGACTGGTGTGAGGTGATACCTCATTGTTGTTTTGATCTGCATTTCTCTAATAATGAGCAATGTTGAGCATCTTTTCATGCCATATTATGTATTTTTATGTCATATTTGATCCTCAGCCTTTACAATATTTTAGGCTTTACTAGTGGATTTGTTCTCTTCATATAGATACTTCTTGTTATAGCCTTTTATTTTCCACTTAGAGACGACTATTTGGTATTTCTTTCAAGGTTTTAGTGTTGATGAACTAATTTTTGCTTGTCTGAGAAATTTTTTTTTTATCTCTCCTTTGTTAGTTTTTCAGGACTTTTCTCTAACTTTTACAGTTGAGACAAATTGCTCTGTCTTTTCATTTTGCTTATTTTCCTATGTCTCTATAAAAATTAGATGAAGTAGTTACTTACAGAAGTCTTAGAGGGTTATCTTTGTGTGGTGATCATCCCTATACACTCTACCTGTGCCCAGGGGCTTTGTTGGGAGATTTGGATTTGGCAGGAACACCAGTCACGCCTTTCCTTAGGGTGTGCAGGCAGTTATCACTTTGGTAGGGGGCAGAGCTGGAGAAAGAGGTACTAGGGCCAGAGCCAAGTGTAAGGTGGGGCTCCTTTCTGCTCAGTGGCCATCTCTGCCCTTGGAGTTGGGTCAAGTCTCAAGTTGCTGGAGCAGAAGTCCTGAAGGTTGGGTCCCAGCTGCCTCAGTTCCCTTTAAGGGTGTGTGCTTTTCTCCCTTCCAGCTCCAGCACAATTAGCCTCATGGAGTGAAGTGAAAGTCACTCAGTTGTGTCCGACTCTTTGCAACTGCATGGACTATACAGTCCATGGAATTCTCTAGGCCAGAATGCTGGAGTGGGTAGCCTTTCCCTTCTCCAGAGGATCTTCCCAACCCAGGGATTGATCCAGGTCTCCCACATTGCTGGCTGATTCTTTACCATGTGAGCCACAAGGGAAGCCCTTAGCCCCATAGAGGGACCCATGTAGGTATTTGTTGAGGGTCAGGGCACTGGGGCATGGTGGTCTGGCCACCATCAGAGATCCAGATCACCTCTGATGGGCCACCTGTACAATTGCTAGTAACGGCTCTCTTCAGTTGCTGCTTAGGGTTTTACCTGCCACATCATCTCACAGCCTAGGCTTTTCTCAATTGTGGCCACTCACGTTCTAGTATGGAGCTGTGATGTGAAGCCAGTTGTGCTGGAGCATTCACTCAGCTCCGTCTAGAATATTCACTGGGGCAGTAGCAGGAAGCCAGTCATTAATGTGATCTTGGTTAAATTAGGATATGTTGTGAACCTTATACTAAGAGGAATCCTAGTGATTGAAGCTGTTTCACAGACTTGTGATGAAGGATCAAACCCCTCTAGCCTGTTTAGTTTCAACACAGCACTTGTCACTCTGACATTTTCTTATGTATTCACACATGTATTGCCTTGAACTCTCCAACTTCTTAAGTATGTACCTTGTTCAATGTGTTCACCACCACTGTACCCCAGAACCTGGGACTATATTTGGAACAAAGGAGGCAATTCTTTGCATGAGTGAAAGAGAAAAGAAATGGATTTTAAAGTCTCTGCACAATATAAAGGGCTCTTTTATTACTAGGATTATTATGCTTATCCTCTTCATAACACCTCAAGGTGGTTAATTATTATTCATTTTCTCCATGAAAGATTTGGGCTTTGACTTGAATTGGTATCATTTCCTTCATTTTAGCTCATGGTATTTGGCAGTTTTAAAGACTTCTTTTTTTCCCATCAAACACAGATTCATATATATTTGAACACAGACACATAGATATTTGAGACAAAAGATTAAACGTTGGAATTCCTCATTATCAAGAAGAATCTATTAGAAAGAACCAGACATGCTGTTAGTGGCACACTTGTTATCTCAGAGATACTAAGACAAAATGTAGCATAGTTTGGGTGGATTTTGTTACTCATTTTGTTTATGGTAATTGACTACTTCTCCTCCTTAGATGGAAATATAATTTCATTGCTGACACTGAGCCTCCAGGCAGCCTATGGGAAGAGAGCTTAACAGTGAGAAAGAGAGGGAAAAGTCCTGCTTTTTCCTTTGATGGCTCATCTCTTTAAATTGCCTCCTGAAACTGTGTTAAAGTACTTATAAAACAATTAATTTTCTGGGTTGTTAGAGCCACTCTAGATCCATCTTTTTCATCGGGCTCTCCCTGCCAGGGACCAAACAGTCTGGAACAGGTTTACTAGAACTCTATTCCCAATATAACAGAAAACTAACCAATCTAATCACATGGACCACAGCCCTAACTCAGTGAAACTATGAGCCATGTCATATAGGGCTACCTAAGATGGATGGGTCATGGTGGAGAGGTCTGACAAAATGTGGTCCTCTGGAGAAGGGAATGGCAAACCACTTCAGTATTATTGCCTTGAGAACCACATGAACAGTATGAAAAGTCAAAGAGCTAGGACACTAAAATATGAACTCCCCAGGTCGGTCAGTGCCCAGTATGCTACTGGATGGAGATCAGTGGAAAAATAACTCCAGAAAGAATGAAGAGACAGAGCCGAAGCAAAAACAATACCCAGTTGTGGATGTGACTGGGTTGTGGATGTGACTGGTGATGGAAGCAAGGTCCGATGCTGTAAAGAGCACTATTGCATAGGAACCTGAAATGTTAGGTCCATGAATCACGGCAAATTGGAAGTGGTCAAACAGGAGATGGCAAGAGTGAACGTCAACATTTTAGGAATCAGCGAACTAAAATGGACTGGAATGGGTAATTATAACTCAGATAACCATTATATCTACTACTGTGGGCAAGAATCCATTAGAAGAAATGGAGTAGCCATCTTAGCCAAGAAACAGTCCAAAATGCAGTACTTGGATACAATCTCAAAAATGACAGAAAGATCTCTGTTCATTTCCAAGGCAAACCATTCAATATTATGGTAATGCAAGTCTATGCCCTAACCAATAATGCTGAAGAAGCTGAAGCTGAATGGTTCCATGAAGACCTACAAGACCTTTTAAACTAACACCTAATAAAGATGTCCTTTTCATTATAGGGGACTGGAATGCAAAAGTAGGAAGTCAGGAAACACCTGGAGTAACAGACAAATTTGGCCTTGGAGTACAGAATGAAGCAGAGCAAAGGCTAATAGAGTTTTGCCAAGAGAATACACTGGTCATAGCAAGCAGCTCTTCCAACAACACAGGAGAAGATTGTACACATGGACATTACCAGATGTTCAACACCGAAATCAGACTGATTATATTCTTTGCAGCCAAAGATGGAGATGCTCTATACAGTCAGCAAAAACAAGACCAGGAGCTGATTGTGGCTCAGGTCATGAACTCCTTTAAATTCAGACTTAAATTGAAGAAAGTAGGGAAAACTACTAGACCAATCATGTATGACCTAACTCAAATACCTTACAATTAAACAGTGGAAGTGAGAAATAGATTTAAGGGATTAGATCTGATAGACAGAGTGTCTGATGAATCATGGATGGAGAGGTTCATGACTTTGTACAGGAGACAGGGATCAAGACCATACCCCCAAAAAAGAAATGCAAAAAAGCAAATGGCCATCTAGGAGGCCTGACAAATAGCTGAGAAAAGAAGAGAAGCAAAAAGCAAAGGAGAAAAGAAAAGATATAAGCATCTGAATGCAGAGGTCCAAAGAATAGCAAGGAGAGATAAGAAAGACTTCCTCAGGGATCAGTGCAAAAAATAGAGGAAAACAATAGAATGGGAAAGACTAGAGATCTCTTCAAGAAAATTAGAGATACCAAGGGACCACTTCATGCAAAGATGGGCTCAATAAAGGACAGAAACGATATGGACCCAACAGAAGCAGAAGATATTAATAAGAGGTGGCAAGAATACACAGAAGAACTATACAAAAAAGATCTTCATGACCCAGATGATCACGATGGTGTGATCACTCACCTAGAGCCAGACATCCTGGAATGTGAAATCCAGTGGGCCTTAGAAAGCATCACTACGAACAAAGCTAGTGGAGGTGATGGAATTCCAGTGGACCTATTTCAAATCCTGAAAGATGATGCTGTGAAAGTGCTGCACTCAATATGTCAGCAAATTTGGAAAACTCACAATGGCCACAGGACTGGAAAAGGTCAGTTTACATTCCAGTCCCAAAGAAAGGCAATGCCAAAGAATGCTCAAACTACTGCACAATTGCACTCATCTCACGCGCTAGTAAAGTAATGCTCAAAATTCTCCAAGCCAGGCTTCAGCAATATGTGAACTGTGAACTACCAGATGTTCAAGCTGGTTTTAGAAAGGCAGAGGACCAGAGATCAAATTGCCAACATCTGCTGGATCATCAAAAAAGCAAGAGTTCCAGAAAAACATCTATTTCTGCTTTATTGACTATGCCAGAGCCTTTGCCTGTGTGGATCACAATAGACTGTGGAAAATTCTGAAAGAGATGGGAATACCAGACCTCCTGACCTGTCTCTTGAGAAATCTGTATGCAGGTCAGGAAGCAACAGTTAGAACTGGACATGGAACAACATACTGGTTCAAATAATGAAAGGAGTATGTCAAGGCTGTATATTGTCACCCTGCTTATTTAACTTATATGCAGAGTACATCATGGGAAACTCTGGGCTGAATGAAGCAGAAGCTGGAATAAAGATTGCTGGGAGAAATATCAATGCCCTCAGATTTGCAGATGACACCACCCTTTAGGATAAAGTGAAGAAGAACTAAAGAACCTCCTGATGACAGTTAAAAAGGAGAGTAAAAATGTTGGCTTAAAGCTCAGCATTCAGAAAACTAAGATCATGGCATCTGGTCCCATCACTTCATACCAATAGATGGGGAAACAGTGTCAGACTTTATTTTGGGACTCCAAAATCATTGCAAATGGTGACTGCAGTCATGAAAATAAAAGACACTTACTCCTTGGAAGGAAAGTTAACACCAGCCTAGACAGCATTTTATTTCTTTTTTTCTTTCTTTCTTTCTTTTTTTTTTTTTTTGAATAGCTTTTCTCTCTTTTTTTAAAATTTTATTTTATTTTTAAACTTTACAAATTGTATTAGTTTTGCCAAATATCAAAATGAATCCACCACAGGTAAAAAGCAGAGACATTACTTTGCCAACAAGGGTCCATCTAGTCAAGGCTATCGTTTTTCCAGTAGTCATATATAGATGTGAGAGTTGGACTATAAAGACATCTGAGCACCAAATAATTGATGCCTTTGAACTGTGGTGTTGGAGAAGACTCTTGAGAGTCCCTTAGACTGAAAGGAGATCCAACCAGTCCATCCTAAAGGAGATCAGTCCTGAGTATTCATTGGAAGGACTGATGTTAAAGCTGAAGCTCCAATACTTTGGCCACCTGATGTGAAGAACTGACTCATTTGAAAAGACCCTGATGTTGGGAAAGATTGAAGTTGGGAGGAGGTGGGGATGACAGAGTGTGAGATGATTGGATAGCATCACCAACTCAATGGATATGAGTTTGAGTAAACTCCAGGAGGTGGTGATGGACAGGGAGGCCTTGCATGCTGCGGTCCATGGGATCACAAGGAGTCGGATACGACTGAGCGACTGAACTGAAGTGATGCCCAATAATTTGAGTTCTTGATTTCTGGAAACCTCAGAGCATCAGCATAGGGTTTTATTTAGATAATGATCATACCACCTCTAGACTTTTACTAATACGTTTTCCCTAGTAGATAAATGGAAGGTTTTTCTGTTTTCACATACACTGGAAATGGTAAAGCTGAGACAACCTCCAATTTTTTTAATTTGTTTCTCATAAATATGTATCAAAATGTTGTTTTTCTAATAGAGGGACTGAATCTCTGAAACACACCCTGGATCATCCTGCATGAGTGGTAGGTGATGGGAAGAGATTTTATCTAAGAGACATTAATTCCCACCAAGATGCACCTGCACCACATAAACTCCAAGTTAACTTTAAACTCATAACTAGAGGAGGATATATTAGTACTTTTTCTAAACTATCAGTAGCATAATCAGTTCAGTTCAGTCGCTCAGTCGTGTCTGACTCTCTGCAACCCCATGAATCGCAGCACGCCAGGCCTCCCTGTCCATCACCAACTCTCAGAGTTCACTCAAACTCACGTCCATCGAGTCGGGAATGCCATCCAGCCATCTCATCCTCTGTTGTCCCCTTCTTCTCCTGCCCCCAAACCTCCCAGCATCAGAGTCTTTTCCAGTGAGTCAACTCTTCCTATCAGGTGGCCAAAGTACTGGAGTTTCAGCTTTAGCATCATTCCTTCCAAAGAACACCCAAGACTGACCTCCTTTAGGATGGACTGGTTGGATCTCCTTGCAGTCCAAGGGACTCTCAGGAGTCTTCTCCAACACCACAGCTCAAATCATCAATTCTTCGGCACTCAGCTTTCTTCACAGTCTAACTCTCACATCCATACATGACCACTGGAAAAACCATAGCTTAGACGGATGTTTGTTGGCAAAGTAATGTCTCTGCCTTTGAATATGTTGTCTAGGTTGGGCATAACTTTCCTTCCAAGGAGTAAGCATATTTTAATTTCATGGCTGCAGTCACCATCTGCAGTGATTTTGGAGCCCCCAAAAATAAAGTCTGATACTGTTTCCACTGTTTCCCCATCTATTTTCTATGAAGTGATGGGACCAGATGCCATGATCTTAGTTTTCTGAATGTTGATCTTTAAGCCAACTTTTTCACTCTCCGCTTTCACTTTTATCAAAGGCTTTTTAGTTCCTCTTCACTTTCTGCCACAAGGGTGGTGTCATCTGCATATCTGAGGTTATTGATATTTCTCCTGGCAATCTTGATTCCAGCTTGTGCTTCTTCCAGCCCAGCGTTTCTCATGATGTACTCTGCATAGAAGTTAAATATGCAGGGTGATAATATACAGCCTTGACATACTCCTTTTCCTATTTGGAACCAGTCTGTGGTTCCATGTCCAGCTCTAACTGTTGCTTCCTGACATGCATATAGGTTTCTCAAGAGGCAGGTCAGGTGCTCTGGTATTCCCATCTCTTTGAGAATTTTCCACAGTTTATTGTGATCCACACAGTCAAAGGCTCTGGCATAGTCAATAAAGCAGAAATAGATGTTTTTCTGGAACTCTCTTGCTTTTTTGTTGATCCAGCAGATTTTGGCAATTTGATCTCTGGATCCTCTTCCTTTTCTAAAATCAGCTTGAACATCTGGTAGTTCACAGTTCACGTACTGCTGAAGCCTGGCTTGGAGAATTTTGAGTATTACTTTACTAGCGTGTGAGATGAGTGCAATTGTGCAGTAGTTTGAGCATTCTTTGGCATTGCCTTTCTTTGGGATTGGAATGAAAACTAATCTTTTCCAGTCCTGTGGCCATTGTGAGTTTTCCAAATTTGCTGACATATTGAGTGCAGCACTTTCACAGCATCATCTTTCAGGATTTGAAATAGGTCCACTGGAATTCCATCACCTCCACTAGCTTTGTTCGTAGTGATGCTTTCTAAGGCCCACTTGATTTCACATTCAAGGATGTCTGGCTCTAGGTGAGTGATCACACCATCGTGATTATCTTGGTTGTGAAGATCTTTTCTGTACAGTCTTCTGTGTATTCTTGCTACCTCTTATTAATATCTTCTGCTTCTGTTAGGTCCATACCATTTCTGTCTTTTTTCGAGCCCATCTTTCCATGAAATGTTCCCTTGGTATCTCTAACTTTCTTGAAGAGATCTCTAGTCTTTCCCATTCTATTGTTTTCCTCTATTTCTTTGCATTGCTCACTGAGGAAGGCTTTCTTATCTCTTCTTGCTATTCTTTGGAACTCTGCATTCAGATGCTTATATCTTTCCTTTTCTCCTTTGCTTTTCCCTTCTCTTCTTTTCACAGCTATTTGTAAGGCCTCCCCAGACAGCCATTTTGTGTTTTTGCATTTCTTTTCTATGGGGATGGTCTTGATCCCTGTCTCCTGTACAATGTCATGAAACTCCATCCATAGTTCATCACGCACTCTATCAGATCTAGTTCCCTAAATCTATTTCTCACTTCCACTGTATAATCATAAGGGATTTGATTTGGGTCATACCTGAATGGTCTATTGGTCCACTGGAGAAGGGAATGGCAAACCACTTCAGTATTCTTGCCTTGAGAACCCCACAAACAGTATGAAAAGGCAAAATGATAGGATACTGAAAGAGGAACTCCTCAGTTTAGTAGGTGCCCAGTATGCTACTGGAGATCAGTGGAGAAATAACTCCAGAAAGAATGAAGGGATAGAGCCAAAGCAAAAACAATACCCAGTTGTGGATGTGACTGGTGATAGAAGCAAGGTCCGATGCTGTAAAGAGCAGTATTGCATAGGAACCTGGAATGTTAGGTCCATGAATTAAGGCAAGTTGGAAGTGGTCAAATGAGATGGCAAGAGTTAACATCAACATTCTAGGAATCAGCGAACTAAAGTCGACTGGAATGGGTGAATTTAACTCCGATGACCATTATATCTACTACTGTGGGCAGGAATCCCTTAGAAGAAATGGAATAGCCATCATGGTCAACAAAAGAATCTGAAATGCACTACTTGGATGCAATCTCAAAACGACAGAATGATTTCTGTTTGTTTCCAAGGCAAACCATTCAGTATCACAGTAATCCAAGTCTATGCCCCAACCAGTATCGCTGAAGAAGTTGAAGTTGAACGGTTCTATGAAGACCTACAAGACTTTTTAGAACTAACACCCCCCCAAAAATGTATTTTTCATTATAGGGGACTGGAATGCAAAAGTAGGAAGTCAAGAAACACCTGCTGCTGCTGCTGCTGCTAAGTCACTTCAGTCGTGTCTGACTCTGTGCGACCCCAGAGATGGCAGCCCACCAGGCTCCCCCGTCCCTGGGGTTCTCCTGGCAAGAACACTGGAGTGGGTTGCCATTTCCTTCTCCAATGCATGAAAGTGAAAGTGAAATCGCTCAGTTGTGTCCAACTCCTAGCGACCCAATGGACTGCGGCCTACCAGCCTCCTTCGTCCATGGGATTTTCCAGGCAAGAGTACTGAGGGGGTGCCATTGCCTTCTCCGCAAGAAACACCTAGTAACAGGCAAATTTGGCCTTGGAATATGGAATGAAGCAGGGCAAAGGCTAATAGAGTTTTGCCAAGAGAACGCACTGGTCATAGCAAACACCCTTTCCAACGACAGAAGAGAAGACTCTATACATGGACATCACCAGATGGTCAACATTGAAATCAGATTGATTATATTCTTTGCAGCCAAAGATGGAGAAGCTCTATACAGTCAACAAAAACAAGACCGGGAGCTGACTGGCTCAGATCATGAACTCCTTATTGCCAAATTCAGACTTAAATTGAAGAAAGTAGGGAAATCACTTGACCATTCAGGTATGACCTAAATAGCATAATAATCTGTACTTAAAAATTTCTTCCCATCCATTACCCCGTTCCATTCCATTATCAAAATTTTATACAGTCAATTGTTGTAGCATTGAATCCCCTGTGTTTTCAAGTTCAGCAAATTGACTTACAGTGTTTAGGTCTTGAACTTTTGCTTTGAATTTACTTCAGTGATACCATTTCAAGTACAAAGAAGGCTAAAATAATTAGGTTAGATAATATGATTATGTCAAAATTTAAAACTTTTTAAAGTTTTTAAACAGAGATTTAACTAAATAGAATGTAGTTCCATTTGAAGACGAGTAGTCCCATTCTAAGACAAGTAGTCCCATTCTAAGACAATGTGTTAGATGCAAATTAAATGTCTTTTAGAAATTGAAGTGAGTAATCACTTTACAGTTTGCAGGGCACTATCACATACAATAAGTCACCTATAGTTTACTACAGCTTTGGGGGAAGGGCTGGAGAAAGAGTCTCTTTAGGTAGAATATGGAGTCTTAACAAGCAGCAATGAGTTTCAGTGGGTTGAAATGACTTACTCCAAGTCCCAGGCCAACTCCCAAGCCAAGACTTACTCCAAGTCTCAGGCCAAGCTGAGACAATACCAAAGATCCTTTGTTTTTCATAAGGATTTACCACGAAGTTCTTTTAAATAATGAACCCTCTTGGTGCATTTCAAGTGGAATTTGGTATGCCAATGTTTAGTTTACATACCACACTTCCTAGACCTTCTTTTGCTTAATGTGTTCCACTTGTATATGTTCAGTCTCTGAGTCATGTCTGACTCTTTTACGATCCCATGGGCTGTTGCTCATGAGGCTCCTGTGTCCATTAGGTTTTCTAAGCAAAAATACTGGACTGGATTGTCATTTCCTTCTCCAGGGGATATTCCTGGATCAGGGATCGAACCCATGTCTCCTGCACTGGCAGGTGAATTCTTTACCACTTTTGATTATTCGGTTAAGACACTTGTGATTACTCAGTTATTCCCAGTCTCAAAGGATCAGCAAGCTGCTTCTCACTCTGCAAAGAAGCCACATTTCTGATGATGATACTGAGATCCACAAAGCATAAAGCCCTGAGCTTCTCCATGGAGCCACTGGGGGCCTCCATGACTGTCTTACTCAGTCTAAAATAATTCAAGAATCCTCAGTGAGGCTAAGTTTTTTAGCCTTCAGCCCACTAAGGCATTGCCTTTCGTCTCCCTTCTTAACATTCCAGTCCAGCATTTTCTTACTGACCTATTTATGGTCATTTGATTTAACACCTTTGGTTCTTCTGAGACCTTTATGGATGAGGAAATTGGAGGGCCCAAGTCTCCTTCTCTCACCTGTGCTCTGATTTCTCCCACTACTCTTCCTCTGGAGGTGTTAATTATATTGTTTTATATTTCGGATGTTAATCTGTATAGTGCCTCCAAATGATATATGCTAGACAAATATCTACAAAATAAGCATTTTCTTTTCTGACCTGCCTATTATCAATGAAGATATATTCCCTGACATAGGAAATGCATAATTGGTGATATATGTGTATTTTTAAGGATGCCCAAGCATGTAACTCTAGAGAATATTTATTCCTCAAAAGAATCTTGTTGGAAAATCATCTATAATTGTTGTGTTTTTAGTATTAGTACTTAATATTTAGTATATATTAAGTGCTTACTATATGCCAGGTAACTGTTGTAAATATTCTATGTCCATTAATTCATGTAATCTTCATGAAGATGCAGGTTTGTGAAAGGATTAAAGAGGTGTGCTCTACCAGAGAGCCCTAGGATATTACTCTGTATGACTCAAGAATGAATTCCTTCAACATAGGAATTTTGTTTTGCTACTTAGCTCCAAGCACATATTAAATGTTTAAGTATTTAATGACTGGAGTGTTTTATGAATGAACATCAATATTGATTGAAGCCTTTGTTTTGAGTGCCATGTTGGAAATTGTTGTATAAATCTCATCAGTCCTTGTTTCAGTCCAGGAATAGTATTTTCCAGCTTGATAAGTCACCTTAAAAATCATACTTAGCTTCAATGACCCTTAGATAATTCTTCAAAATCAGCCAAAATTTCCCCTGAAGAAAACCAGTACAAATTAGATTTTCTCAGCCTTTGGCACTATTGATATTATGGATTGGTCAGTTCTTTACTGTAGGTGGTTGTCCTATGCATTGTAGGGTATTTAGTAGCCTCCCTGGTCTTTACTCAGGATAGGTGGCAACACCCACTCCCCTCTTGTGACACTATGGTATCCCCACTCCCACGTGTGACAACCACTGGTCTCCATGTCTCAGGGGTGAGAGGTGAGGGCTGGAACCAAAGTGCCTCTGGTTAAGAACCACTGTTGTAAATCATTAAGAAAAACCTTTTTTTCTTTCTTCTCCTTCTTCTTCTTTTTTTTTTTTTAATGAGCTGTATTTGCTTTTCTGGCAATTTTCCTAGAAGATGTCCAGACAGGACTTAAGAAGTAATAACATGTTTAAAGTAAGTGAAAGTGAAAGTGAAGTCACTCAGTCCTGTCTGACTCTTTGTGACCCCATAGACTGCAGCCTACCAGGCTCCTCTGTCCATGGGATTTTCCAGGCAAGAGTACTTCCATTTCCTTCTCCAGGGGATCTTCCCAACCCAGGGCTCGAACCCAGGTCTCCTGCATTGTAGACGGATGCTTTACAGTCTGAGTTACCAGGGAAGTCTTAAAGTAACATGCCTTATTAAGAGAACTATTTTGAAAGGAGCAACACATATTTTTTTTTTTTTTTAAGTTCTTGTGAGTCTCTATACACTAAAAAAAAAAAAAAAAAAATGGACTCCTTATTTCACTCTGATGTAGTGCATCTTCCTCTCTCAAGTCCACAGTATTGCTTAATGAATCCTCTCATTTACTAGATAGGAAGGGGAGCCTGGGAACATACAGCGACTTGGCTGAGTTGGCAGAACTCCACCCCAGCCATCCTGCTCCTGAGAGGCCCGAGTTCTTCCTCTGACTTGCGTTCCTTCTACAGTGGCTTCTACTTTTGCTCCAACCTCTGTACTTTCCCTCCAAATGTGTGGCCTCCAAGAATTCTCACACTTCTCCGAAACTGCATCAGTTTCACAGTTCACCTAAGACACCTCACTGCCTGTCACCAAGGATACGAACATCTCCCCAAGCCTGGCAGCCTCTTGCCTTTCCAGGGCCACAGCCTGGTAACCAGCCACACAATTATGAGTAACCGCCCTGCCCATGCACAGCCCTGGGGATGTGTCATGACAAATTGACAAAAATGCCACCATAAACCACTCCTCTTCCTCAGCCTTGAAGCCCCAAGTGAGAGGAGCAGAAGGCTAATCAGCTCATAGCCTTTAGCTATCTGATTTAGCATCTGTGAAGCTACTCCGACAGCCTGGCAGCCAATTAGTGGCTCACAATCATCAGCATTAATTTGTTCACATTTCCCCTGCAAATGGCTAATTGGTTAAACTAAGCAGTGGTTGGGCTGGGCTGCTGGGAAGAAAGAAGGAAGTTGGAGATGTATCCTTTTCTTGCTGAGTACATATTTAAATTAAAGGGGATGTTAAGGGACAGACTGCTCCTGAACTCTTTTAGCAACCTGGAATGACAGTCCTTTACAGCAAGTTGTTACACCAGTTCCAAACCTTGTAGGTTAACCAGTTTCACCTCTATTGGGGTTGCTTTCTGCTATAAGGGTGGTGTCATCTGCATATCTGAGGTTATTCATATTTGTCCCAGCAATCTTGATTCCAGCTTGTGTTTCTTCCAGTCCAGCGTTTCTCATGATGTACTCTGCATATAAGTTAAATAAGCAGGGTGACAATATACAGCCTTGACGTACTCCTTTTCCTATTTGGAACCAGTCTGTTGTTCCATATCCAGTTCCAGCTGTTGCTTCCTGACCTGCATATAGGTTTCTCAAGAGGCAAGTCAGGTGATCTGGTATTCCCATCTCTTTCAGAATTTTCCACAGTTTATTGTGATTCACACAAAGGCTTTGGCATAGTCAATAAAGCAGAAATAGATGTTTTTCTGGAACTCTCTTGCTTTTTCGATGATCCATCAGATGTTGGCAATTTGATCTTTGGTTCCTCTGCCTTTTCTAAAACTAAAAAGCCTCTTCATGAAAGTGAAAGAGGAGAGTGAAAAAGTTGGCTTAAAGCTCAACATTCAGAAAACTAAGATCATGGCATCTGGTCCCATCACTTCATGGTAAATAGATGGGGAAACAGTGGAAACAGTGTCAGACTTTATTTTGGGGGGTTCCAAAATCACTGCAGATGGTGACTGCAGCCATGAAATTAAAGGACGCTTACTCCTTGGAAGGAAAGTTATGCCCAACCTAGATAGCATATTCAAAAGCAGAGACATTACTTTGCCAACAAAGGTCCATCTAGTCAAGGCTATGGTTTTTCCAGTGACCGTGTATGGATGTGAGAATTGGACTGTGAAGAAAGCTGAGTGCTGAAGAATTGATGCTTTTGAACTGTGGTATTGGAGAAGACTCTTGAGAGTCCCTTGGACTGCAAGGAGATCCAAACAGTCCATCCTAAAGGAGATCAGTCTTGGGTGTTCTTTGGAAGGACTGATGCTAAAGCTGAAACTCCAATACTTTGGCCGCCTGATGGGAAGAGTTGACTCATTGGAAAAGACTCTGATGCTGGGAGGGATTGGGGGCAGGAGGAGAAGGGGACGACAGAGGATGAGATGGCTGGATGGCATCACTGACTCGATGGATGTGAGTCTGAGTGAACTCCAGGAGTTGGTGATGGAGAGGGAGGCCTGGTGTGCTGTGATTCATGTGGTTGCAAAGAGTCGGACACGACTGAGTGACTGAACTGAACTTAACTGAAAGAGAGAATAGATTAAGGCATCCTATTTCCACTCCTTTATCAAGTCTTCCCATATATTTCCACTGTATTTTTATAATTACATATCAAGAATACCTTGCTTGATAATATCAGCATGTTGATTATTCTCCATCACCAATTTCTCCCTCCCCAGTTTCTGCATATGTGTTCTCTGCCTGCTTTTGGCACCTGGGAACCAATTTCTATGAACTGTGTTATTCATTCTTACCCTTTGGTTTACTGCTAGGCATAGCTAATAAAAATCACAAGGAGAGTACAATTCAGGAAGCGAGGTAAATAGATTTACTTCTTGCATGCCTCCTCCCTGCTTTGATGCAGATTTCTGGTTTCAGCTGTTGCCCTCCATAACTACATTTCTTTCTTTGTGACAACTTTTCTGCTGCTCAGTTTATCATCAGGTTTTGGAATACTGTCATGCCCCCTTGCTTTTCTGAGCCTAGATATAGTAATGGCTTCCCAGTGCTGCCAGTTTGTAGATGTCTTAACAAAGTTTGATGGTTCCTTGAAACATACCCACACTTTTGATGGTTCAATTCAGTTCAGTCACTCAGTCGTGTTCGACTCTTTGCGACCCCATGTATCGCAGCACGCCAGGCCTCCCTGTCCATCACCAACTCCCGGAGTTCACTCAGACTCACGTCCATCGAGTCAGTGATGCCATCCAGCCATCTCATCCTCTGTCGTCCCCTTCTCCTCCTGCCCCCAATCCCTCCCAGCATCAGAGTCTTTTCCAGTGAGTCAACTCTTCACATGAGGTGGCCAAAGTACTGGAGTTTCAGCTTTAGCGTCATTCCTTCCAAAGAAATCCCAGGGCTGATCTCCTTCAGAATGGACTGGTTGGATCTTATCTTTAAAATACCATCTGATTGTCTTATCAGTTATTTTATGTGCCTGATATTTTCCATATGCTTATTTAACAAACATTATTTTGACCTTACTGTTCAAGGTGGTGGGTGTTCAGCTGTGAGCAAGACAGGATTGCTTTTCCTTGGAATTTGTAGTTTAATTGAGGTGTTAGAAAATAATTGGAAATGAGATAGTCCAGCATGTAGGAGAGTGTAGCACAAGAATTCTAGAAACGATTATCATCCAAAGTTCATACTTTATAAGAAGGTTCAGTCTTAGTGTTGTGCATTATATGGATTCTGACAAATGTATAATAATGCATATCTACCATTGTACTGTTGTAAAGAATGGTTTCACTGCCCTAAAAACCCTCTGTGTACTATCTTTTCATCTCTCTCTCTTAACAACTGCCAACCACTAATCTTTTCACCATTGTCAGAGTTTTGTGTTTTACAGAATGTCTTCTAGTTTGAACCATATGGCTTCTTAGCCTTTTTAGATTGAGTTCTTTCACTTTGTAATATTCATTTAAGGTTCATTTAAGCACAGACAGATTCTTTACTGTCTGAGCTACCAGGGAAGTGTTACCTCATTGCTTAAAATTTTCAATCCCCTAATTATATATGAGATTTAACATCTTTCAGTGTGCTCACTTACCAACTTTCTGTCTTCACTGATGTGTCTTTTAAGGCCTTTGGCCTATTTTTTTATTCTGGTTGTTTTCTATTTTTTTTTAATTGGAAGATAATTGCTTTATAACGTGTTAGTTTCTGTTGTGTAACAATGTGGATCAGCTATAAGTGTAGACATTTACCCTACCTATTTGTTTTCTTACTGTTGAGTTTTATGAGTTCTTTGTATATTTTGAATAACAGTCCTTTATTAGCTGTGTCTTTTGCAAATATTTTCTCCCAATACGTGGCTTAGCTTCCCATTCTCCTGATACTGGCTTTTGCAGCACAGAAGTTTGTAATTTTAATGAAATGCAGCTTACAGTGACTTCTTTCATGGATCTTGCCTTTGGTGTTGTATTTAAAGAATTCTCATCATACCAAGCTTCCCCTGTGGCTCAGCTGGTAAAGAATCCACTTGCGATGCAGGAGACCTGGGTTTGATACCTGGGTTGGGAAGATCTTCTGGAGAAGGGAAAGGCTACCCACTCCAGTATTCTGGCCTAGAAAATTCTATGGACTGCAGTCCATGGAGTCGTAAAACGTTGGACACAACTGAGCGACTTTCACTTTAATCATACCAAAGGTACTTGAAGTTTCCTCCCGTCATTATTTTACAGGAGTTTTTATAGTTTTTTATTTTAGATTTAGGTCTGTGAGCAATTTTGAGTACATTTTTTTGTAAAGGATGTAAGGTCTGTGTCTAAATTCATATTTTACATGTGGATGTCCAGTGTTTTGTTTGAGGAGTGATGGATTATCCTCAGAGACTGAGGCTGTCTTTGCCAATATTGTATTTAACACAGATTCACCATGCGAATTTTACAAGCCAGTAGCATACAGGGAAATGACTCTTAATAAGTCAATAAAGAAACAACATACTTCAAACAAATGATTTATTAATTATACTATTGTTCTAGGCAAGAGGAGATAACAGAAACAAAGTCCAAATTAAGTTGAGGTGTACCTTTTATATAAGGTTGGTTTCTCAGGTGAGCTGGCTTAATCAACCCAGAGCTGACTTTCAGCTGCTGGAGCGAAAGGAAAGTTCCTTGTTGCTAGAGCACGTTGCTAGGGCACCAAGTTGCTGATGTTGGCAGGCAGGCTTGAATAGTTTGCAGGTTATCACTCCATGTACCATTTCATGGCTTGTGCTGCTGCCTAGGAGGAGTTCTTCATCAAGGCAGGGACATATGTTCCTTCTCTTCTTGAGACCACTGCATGGTTTAACACCATTACTAACCAATAATAGCCTGGCCAGGAAGGAACAAGTGCCTCAGGATCTTAGAAGCATCAGATCAGCTTAAGGTAGCTTTTGCGCAGACCAAAACTCTCATGTATTCTTCACAAACTCTCAGTATTTATATTCTAAATGTGTCCTTGCCATAGTTTTTTCTCTGTGTACTCTTAGTGATAATCTCCCACTTGGGTGCCTTATTAGCTGAACTTCTGAGTCCCAGCCAACAACAACAGATGAGATGATGACATCCTGACAGAGGTTAATTTAGTCTCGATCAAAAACCATTTACTTCTAAAACACACAATTTTTTTGTCTTTGTCATAAACAAGTGGATTAAAAAGGCTTCATAAACAAGTCATAAACAAGTGGGTTTGACATCATATCAAGCCAATACATAACAGCTCAGTTGTTCCGTCAGTCCTCCATTGCATCATCTTTGTTCTTTTGTCAAAGATTAATAGACTTTATTTATGTTGGTCTGTTTCTGGGTTCTCTGTCTATTCCATTGACCAATTCTTTCACCAATAACATATTACTATTCTTTCACCAATAATGTGCTGTCTTGATTATTGTAGCTTTATGGTATGTCTTGAAGTTGAGTAGTATCAATCCTCCAGCTTTTTTCTCACTCAGTACTGAATTGGCTCTTCAGGTGTTTTTCCTTCTGCAAATCAACTTTAGAATCAATTTGTCAATATCCATAACATCTTACTTAGATTTTGATTGTAATTGCATGGAATTTATAGGTCAACTGTTAAGAAATGACATGTTGACAATACTGAATCTTCCTATCAACGAACATGCAATATCTCTGCACTTATTTAGCACTTTGGTATCTTTCGTTGTCAGAGTTTTGTAGTTTTCCTCATATATATCTTGTATATATTTGCTTAGATTAATACCAAAGTATTTCATTGGAGTTGTGGTTTTTATTTCAAACTTCACTTGTTCATTGCTGGTAAATAGGAAAGTAATTGATTTTATATATTAACATTGTATTTTGTGATGTTGTTATGCTCACTTATTAGTTCCAATTTTTTTTTTTTTTTTGGTCAGTTCTTTCTGATTATCTACATAAATGATTATATCATCCGTGCAAGCAAAGCCAGTTTTATTCCTTCCCTTCCAAATGGTATACTTTTAATTTCCTTTTCTTGTCTTATTGAATTAGTTAGGACTCCTGTACAATGTTGAAAAGCAGTGGTGAGGGGCATCCTTGCTTTATTCTTGATCTTAGTAAGAGAGTTTCTTAACATTAAGTATGATGTTAGTTGTAGGTTTTTGGTTTTTTTTTTGTAGATATTCCTTATCAAGTTGAGGAGATTCCCCTCTATTTCTAACTTGCTGACCAAGTTTATCATAAATGGGTATTGGATTTCATCCAGTGTTTTTCTGCATCTATTTAAACGATGATGCCATTTTTCTTGTTTAGGCTTTTGATATAATGCATGTGTGCTAAGTCGCTTCAGTTGTGTCTCTTTGTGATCCTATGGATTGTGGCCCCCCAGGCTACTCTGTCCATGGGATTCTCCAGGCAAGAATACTGGAATAGGTTGCCATGCTCTCCTCCAGAGGATATTCCCAACCCAGGGACTGAATCCATGTCTCTTAGGTTTCCTGCATTGGCTGGTGGATTCTTTACTACCAGTGCCACCTGTGAAACCTTTTGATACAATGCTATGTTATGCTAAGTCACTTCAGTCGTGTTCGACTCTGTGCGACCCCATACACGGCAGCCCACCAGGCTCCCCCGTCCCTGGGATTCTCCAGGCAAGAACACTGGAGTGGGCTGCCATTTCCTTCTCCGATGCATGAAAGTGAAAAGTGAAAGTGAAGTCGCTCAGTCGTGTCCGACTCTTAGCGACCCCATGGATTTCAGCCTAACAGTCTCCTCCGTCCATGGGATTTTCCAAGCAAGAGTACTGGAGTGGGGTGCCATTGCCTTCTCCGTTTGATACAATGGATTATATTAATTTTTGAATGTTGCATATTTGAGATAAATTTCACTTGCTTGCAGTGCATTGTTCTTTATATAAATAGTTGGATTTAATTTGCTAATATTTTGAGCATTTTTCTATCAATGTTTGTGAGAGATATTGATCTGAATTTTTTTTCTTGTAAATAGCTCTGTCAATTTTCGATATGAGGGTGATGTTGGCTTTGCAAAATGAATTCAGACGTATTCTTCCTGATTTTACCTTCTGGAAGAAATTGTAGAGATCTGACATAATTTCATCCTTAAATGTTTGATAGAATACACCAGTGAAAGCATCTGGCTTTCTGTTTTGGAAGGTTATTAATTATTGATTGAATTTCTTTAATAGTTATAGATCTATTCAGATTGGCTATTGCTTGTGTTTGTTGGGAGACATGTCTCTCGAAGAATTGGTCCATTTCATCTATGTTATCAATATTTTAGGCGTAGTTTTTCATAATATACCTTTGTTCTGTTTAGTGTCCATGACATTTGTAATAATCCCTTCTTTCAGTTCTGATATTAGTAATTAGTCTCATCTTTTTTTTTTTTTTTCTCCACCTGGCTAGAGGCTTATTGAGTTTAGAGGTCTTTAGAAGAATAGGTTTTGGTTTTGTTTCTCTACTGTGAAAAGCCATGTCTGGATACAAATGAGCCCACCAAGGGCATTATTCACTTCTATTAGTGTTGTTTGATTTCCAGCATTTCTCTTTGATTCTTGTGTATACTTTTCCTCTGTCTTACATTATCTGTTTGTTCTTTCATGCTGTCTACTTTGTTAAATCCCTTAGAGTATTAATCATAACCTTAAAAAAATTCTGCTCTGATTATTCAAACATTCCTGTTATTTGACTCTGGTTCTAATGCATGTTCAGTCTCTTTAAACTGTGATTTTTGTCTTTCAGCAATACCTTGTAATTTTTTGTTGAAAAGCAAACACTGTGTACTGGGTAAAAGAAAATGCAGTACACAGGCTTTTCATAATATAATGATAAGATATAGTGTGAGAGGAAGTCTTCTATAGTCCTATGATTTAGTATCCAGTTTTGGTACCCGTGGACGGTGAACTCCATCTGTGCTTCTCAGTCCCTACACCAACACTTAAGTGAAACCGGATGGCCGAAGAGGGCTGGAGTTGTGTTTCCCTTCCCCCACATGGAAGGTTGGAGTGAGCAGACTGGAGTTGGTTATTCCCCGTGCCTCAGTTAGTTTAGGCTACACTTATAATTCTTTTTATAGGCTACACTATAATTCTTACTGGTTAGGTTCTGTTAAAACCGTTTTTCCTGAGGGCAGGCTTTTTTAAGAACAGAATGTTGTGGTATATTTCAAAACAGTCCCTTTTCCACTCCCTCTTCTGGAAACATGAGGTGATGCTTCTTTGTCATTTATTGTGAGGAGCTGGTAAACCTCCTGGAGGTAAAACTCCCAAAAGTCTGAGAGCCTGCCTATGACTGGGTCCCCTGGGATTTTGATCTCGCAGGTTTCTCAATACTGAACCTTCAGCAATTGGCTAATGAGAATTCAGGTTTTCCTACTTTCGTACTGGTTTGCCAAGGAGGTTTCTGCTCTGGTAAATTGTGAAACTCTTATTGTTTGCTCGTCTGTCTCTGTAATTTTAGAGGCAGTCATTTGTCCTGTGTCCCGCCTTTAGAACAAAACTTGCTAAAGCCATCAATGATAAAATGAAAAATGTTATGTCATATACAGTGTGGGGTCTTGTAAAAAGCCACAGGTGGCCTAGGATACACACTGTTATCCTGGAAGAGTTTGAAATCTGCTTAGAGAAACAAAACCAACACATGAAACTGAAGACCAAACAAAACAGCAAATGGGCAGGTAGAGGGCTATGAACTAGGACCTGGAGTATCTCTCATTTTGATTCTCCTGTCACTTCTTAAGTATACCATGTCAAGAATTCTTTATTCTTCTCTTCTCCTTAACTCTTGCATCTTTAGATTTTTTTTTCCCTCTCTCAACTGGATTATTGCCTGAACTCAAAAACACACTATATATCTGTTTTTAAAGATAAGAGTTATGTATGTGTGTGTATCTTTTTCCCACTTGCTTTTTCAGCTAGTTCAACCACTTCACTATTTCTTTATTCCTTTATGTCAGCTCGCCTTGAGAGAGTTATTTATACTTTTTTATCCCCAAGTCATCTTCTCCAGTTCTCTGTGCAACCCATTTCAGGAGTATTTGCATACCCACTGAACTCCTTTGTTAATATACTATGAATTCTATTTTCCTAAATTTAACTATGAGTTTTCATATCCTATCTTACTAATCTGTAGGAGCACTTAATGTTGTTGATAGCATGCTCATTGTTAAAATACTCTTCACTTGACTTCTGGGACACCAATTCCTTGTTTCTCCTTGTCTATGCTTGGACATTTCCATCTTCTTTGTTGATTTCTCTGCATCTTTTTGATAGCCACATATTGGGGTTATGCCAGATCTCATTTTTTTAGACAGTATTCTTCCTCTTTGTATAAGTATCCTGTGTCATGACTATATATACACCATGTATAAATTTACAAATGCAAGACTTGTATCTTTGATCTGAATGTATCTCATAAACTCTAGAATTTTGTATACACTGCCTTCTAATTATCACCACTGGGGTGTCTAAAAGGCATCTCACACCTCACCTGTTCACAAAGGGCTTCCCAGACTCTCTTCCAGTCTGCTGTTCCAGCAGTGTTAATAAATGGCTACCCACCTCTCATGTCACTCAGGTCAGACATCTTGGACTTATCCTAGACTCTCCTCTTCTCTTACACCTCACAATTTAACAAATCTTGTCGTTGCCACTTTCAGAATGTACTCATAATTTTGCTCTTCTTTAGCTCTTTTAATCCTACCAATCCTGATGCAAGTTACCATCACTGTTTACTTGGTTTATTATAACAGCCTCTCTTTACTCCTTGTCTCCCTGCAGTCTACCCTCAATACAGTAGCAGAATAAATCTATGAAAATACAAAATGAATCATGTGTGTCTCAGCTCAAAGCTCTCCCTTTCATTCTGAGTTATCTCAGAGTAAATGCAAAAGTTGTTACAACAGCCCATTAGGCCTTTTGTGTCCCAATACCCTCATATATTTTCAGATCTCTTGGTATTTATCAAACGCAGGAAGAAGGCTTCCACCCCAGGGCCTTTGCAGTTCTTCGTGTATTCTGCCTGAACTTCGCTAGATAGCTGAGTAGCCCACTTAATTACCCCCTTCCAGTCCTTTAAAATACTACCTTTACTGAGAACTTCCTTTATTACTGTTTGTTAATAGTGTGCACTTTCCTTCCCCCCTTCCCCTGCTTAAAGGGTGTGTGTTGTGTATGTATGTGTGTGTGTGTGTGTGTGTCTGTATAATCCCCTTAGAATGCCAAGTTCCTTGAGGATAGGGATTTGTCTTACTAGTGGCTATATTCTCAGCTCCTACAGAAGTTCCTGAGACACAGTAGAAACTGAAAAATAATGTATGAATGAATATATTCAAGCAAGCTCTTTGACTCTGATATCAACACACATCTATTTAGTGCCTTCTATGTGTCCGAGAGAAGGCACTAAAACATGAGGGCTATACCTTGAAGTTTGCCTTGAGCTTCCCCAGCTGCTTCCTTTAGTCTGCCCCTTCTTTCCTACCTTTCGTGATCTATTTTTGCAAGTTTTGTTTCAGTCCTAACTCAAGAGGCCTTTCTTCTCCTATTTGAAGAGTAAGAAAGCAAGAGGAGAACTGAGACCCATCTGTTTCCAAATATACCCAGGAGACCACATAGAACCAATGTTCTACCCAGGTTGTAGAGCCAAAGGGTACTCTCTTGAACAGAGATATAACACAGAGAACACTTCTGTGGAGGAGAATTAACAGTCAGTAAGTCAGCCTGGGGGAAGCTCTGATGCCTTACAAATGTGCCTGGTACTCACAGACCCACCCACCACCAAAACAGTTTCCAGGAAATACTATCTGAGGCTGTTACTCAATTTGAAGAGCTCTGAGAGGTCCTCAGATACAGGGAAAAGTTAGCATTAGAGTCTGTATTGTGGAATTGAATGGGCAGTGGGGGTCCCTAAGGAGATCCATGGCTGTGGAGGTTCTTGTTGCTGATTAACAGGAAAGCGTATCAATCAGGAAAGCAAGGCCCTTTGATGGAGGGATTTGTGTGTCAGGTGAAGGTACTCAGGCTTGATGCAGTAGGCAGTAAACGGGGAGCCGTTGTATTTTCTTAGCTGGGACAGAGGTGGTGACATTGTGAAAGCATTGTTTAGAGTGATTGAGAAACCTGGCTGTAAACCATGTTAGAATGTAGGCTGTGAACAACCTGCAGCAGAACCACATAAGGATGCACGCTTTAGTTGGTCTGGAGTAGGGCTCAGTGATCTACATTTTAATCTGAATCTCTGTGGGAGAAGTCTGAGAATTTGTAAACACCCGAAGTTAAATGAATGCACTCTAGGTTATGGCATGCATTGTAGCATTTTTTTTTTTTCTAACTGTACATCGCAGCCCATTAGTGAGCCGTAAAATAAATCTAGCGGAATGCATCAAGTAGCACAAATGAGAGCATACATATGCTTCCATTTGGGTAGAGTTCATGAACAGGCGTGATCAATCTATTGTGGAACAAATCGGCATAGTAGTTTCGCGGGTGGGAGAGAAGTCTGACAGAAAAGGGGCACAAGTCCTGTGTTGGAAATGCTCTGTATCTCGATTTGGATGATGGCCACCTGTAAGTATATATCTGTCAAAATTGATCCAACTGTACACTGGAAATCTATGCTTTTTGCAGTATGTAAATTATTCCTCAATAGTAACAAAAGTCAAAAGAATGTAGAAATATCCTGGCATTACCCCAAATAAGGGTAAGGAGTATGTGTGTGTGTGTGTGTGTGTGTGTGTGTGTGTGCGTGTGTGCGTGTGCACACACATGCTAGGTCATGACTGTTCAACATGAGAGTAAGTATTGTTGGAGTGTATGTACTTATGTGTGTGTTGGAAGCACCAGAATAAAGGATACTGCAGTGTTCACGTTTACTCTGCCTCCCTTTTGCTTCCTGTAGATTACTTTGACCCCTTTCTAATATCTTGCTATTAATATTTTCAGTATATTTTTATCCTTATAAGGCCACTTGAGATTTTTGGTAGCCTTTCTTCCAAATAAACTCCGTACAATTCGAATTCCTAAAAAGTTTCAGCACAGCATAGTATTTTTTGTTTCTGATGTGTGTGCAGAGGTAAGACCTGGCTATGAGAGAGTTTGGTCATGTTTGTTCAGTAGGACAACTGCCTGCTTCTGAAAGACTTTTTTTAAGTGAGTTGTAGATTTATAGTAGATCCACAGTTATCACCAATAAACATTGCATTGTAAAGCGGGTAATACACTGCCTGTTCAAAGGGAACTGTTTGGAGGCTGTTCATTTCCTGTTTATGGAATTGGAAAAGGGAATATACATGAAAGCACCAATAATCTGAAGATGTGTGTAAATAACTTACTCTTATCTTTGCTTTCTGTTTAATCTGTTTTTCTAGTAAAAGATCATAAAACTTATCATGTTCATTCTCTTGGGGTATTGTGTATTTGTGCACAGAAGAGAGTTTTTCCTCTGACAACTCTGGATATTACTGATTTTCAGAATGAAAGTTCTCTGTTTATAATAAGAACTAAATATTTCTGGATAGAGGTATGGATTATTTAAATGAGACTTTACAACAAAGAAAGTCAAAATGTATCAAAATGAGTCCTGCTCACTATTCATCTTGTAGAACCAAGGGTGGTTTGCTGGTTAGAAGCTACTTTTCTCCTGGCTTGAAATCCCCCTGGGATAAGGCTCATTCTCTAAACACCTACATTCTCAGGATGTTGTTTGGATCTTTTTGTGTACTTGAAATCTAATTACAATTCTATGCTTTATTTGCATTCTGTTTTCTGTGGAGGACTTGTATAATGCTGGTCCAGTCTTAAGCTCACGTGGAGATACTTAAAACTACTATTGATTTAGGGAGGGCAATTTTCTCCAAGATACTGTATGTATCCAGATGAATCTGAACAGTTTCAAATTTCTGGTGCATGAAAGAAAGTTAGGAGTATTGGAGACATATAATTGGAGAAAAATAAGAAAAATTTTCTTTCTCTTTCTTATTAATGCCCTTACCTGTGAGATGTGGGATGTGAGATGGGATGTGGTGATAAAGGTAGGTAGGAGGTGTGTTGTGTTTCATTCGTTCAGTCATGTCCAATTCTTTGCGACCCCCTGGACTGCAGAACCCCAGGCTTCCCTGTCGTTCACTATCTCCTGGACTTTGGTCAAACTCATGTCCATTGAGTTGGTGATGCCATCCAACCATCTCTTCCTCTGTCGTCCCCTTCTCCTACTACCTTCAATCTTTCCCAGCATCAGGGTCTTTTCTAATGAGTCGGCTCTTTGCATCAGGTAGCCAAAGTATTGGAGCTTCAGCATCAGTCCTTCCAGTGAATATTCAGAATTGATTTCCTTGAGGATTGACTGGTTTGATCTCTTTGCAGTCCAAGGGACTCCCAAGAGTCTTCTGCAACACCAGCTCAAAAGCATCCATTTTCATCACTCAGCCTTCTTTATGGTCCAACTCTCATATCCCTACATGAATGCTGGGAAAACAATAGTTTTGACTAGATGGACCTTTGTTGGCAAAGTAGTGTGTCTGCTTTTTAATATGCTATCTAGGTTTGTCATAGCTTTTCTTCCAAGGAGCAAGTGTCTTTTAACTTCATGGCTGCTGTGGGTGAAGGTGACTAATTAGATAACTGGAATCCCATGATGATAGGAGGTGCCATAATATCAACAAATTTTCACGGCATACTAGGGAAAAGACTAGCTTTTTTGTTTTTTCATTACTTTAAAATCCCAAGGAGCTCATGGTTAAAATGAGAAATCCACAAAGGAAATATATTCCATTCACAGAGATCTCAGCTTATTTTTAACACATTCCTCAATATGATCCATTTTTTAGTCTTTGCCTCAACAACACCACCATCTCCCAATTAATTAAAATATCTAGACAGTTGTCTTGTAGTTATTTAATTTCTATAGATGGATTTTATCCCTGTTAGGAGTGTTAGTATAGAGACACTAAATGTTTTAAGAAATAATATGAATAAGAAAAATTTCAGCTTATACTAAAGGAATATTAAATAACAGAATAAGGTAACACCAGGCCTGATGAGAATATATAACAAGGAAGTATATACTAGTGATTAAATTGATAGGGGTCCTTTAAGATTCTGGGTTACAAATAAGGGAAGCCAACTTTGTGTAAAGAAAAGGATTACTGGGATGTCATAGGAAGATAAGAGTTTGGAGGAATGGTCTTGGAAAGGGGTGGAATTAAGGGACAAATAAAGTATGGGATGAAGTAATCTGGTTAGGACATGACACACAATATGCCAGATGCATTGCACACAACCACATCTGCTAGACATCACCTCTGCCTCAACTACATCCCTTCTGGGCATGACATCACTTGGCTACTGTAAGTCACTGCCTCCCTCATTCTAGTTTCCCATCTCTGAGCAGCAATATACAACCATCCACTCTCAGTTCATATGCTTAGATCCTGGCTGAAAGGAATTGAGGAGGGGGAAAATCTCTCAGTTTCCATTTCTATATTGAGGAGAAATAATGTTCACTCCCTCCTACTGACTTTCCCCAAATTAGGCACATGGGAACATCCCTACCCAAAGAAGAAGAGTTCTTTATCATTCTGCAGGAAGGAAAAAAAAAAAAAAAAAACACAACAACAACAACAAAAATCAATGCCTACTACAATGTGTCTAGTAACTGGGAATTTTTATGTAGAAGTTGGATGGGTAACTAGACATAATACTGTGCATTGTGTTGCTGTATCAAGAGAACAGTTAGAAGATAGTTTCCTACAAGCCCCTGGTCTAATTTGAGGCATCTACGAGATAAGGGAATTTTTGAGTTATGCTGGTGTGACTGCTGAGTCGTGAGATAAAGCAACACACCGTGTGTGCCCTTTCCCTGGAAGCTTCACGTTGCTTTATAAGGGAATCCATTTCTACCCCCTCGAGTTCAAAGCTGGTCTTAATTAAATACTGTAGGTTTGGCCTATTACCGCTAGGGGTCATTCTTTTACATGTGTCATTCAAGACCATCTAAGAGGAGGTACTGATTCTAAGATGACTTTAGAGGTTTGTTCTTTCCAAATATTTTAACTACAGAGACAAATTGCATTTGGTAAATCTGTGGTTCCAGTGACTAGGTATAGAATTGATTGCGATGGGGCTTGTGCTGCCATTCAAAAATAAATAAAGGTCTGGTGAATGACACTGGCGATTCTTAACATTCTGTGTGATTTAATTTTCAACCTAGAATTCCTTGCACTTTCAGCCCTTCCCTCTCTGCTCAGTATCAATACATATATGGGGCATTTCAATTGAGTTCAGCTTGGGCTAATTAAAATCTTAAGGTTTTATTAAAATGTGAGACAGTGAAGACAGAGAATTAAGATATTAAAAATGTTAAATGAAACATCCCGTAAATTAAGATTAAAATGATGATTCCATACATCAAGCTCTTTGAGTATAAGGGTGCATGTCTAAGTTTCTTTGTTAATACAGGATGAGACACTTGTGTCCTGCACCCTATTGCCCCCATCCAGGATGGGTCCTGCATGCTGGGACATCGGATATACCCCACATGCACATTCACTCCAGGGTACTCGGCTTTAGCTCAGACCTTGAAGGACTCGGTCTTTGGCTGCTCCCTTTGTGAGGATCGATAATAGTGAACACGCAGTCTCCATTTTACAGTGAAAGTTACCTTTCTGTCCTTAATGAACATTATTGATAGTCATCATAATCAGAGAAGAGGTAGAGTCAGTTAAGTGCATCACGGCATGGCAGGCACTTCACGTGGTACTCTCACACACCCTGAACTCTGCCAACGCTTGCCTACATGCTGATATTTTGGTTTTTGTTGCGTTGCCTGTTTAGATTCAGTTTGCAAGTTCTATTATGAAATGGATCACTGAGTTCAATCACAAAAGAAGGGAGAGCTGTCCTGATGTTGCCACTCCAGACCACAAGTGCTCAGAGTCCTGTGTCTGAGGAATAAAGCCTGATCTGAACATGTGGGTTTGTTAGGGCTTCCATGCTGCCCTGCCACTCTCATGCCTCCCTTTCATCTTTCCCCCGATACTCAGCATTAACCCTCTACTTGTCCACTCCCCTCGCCTTCAACATCCTTCTTCTTCCTCTTTCATTAGTCCTTCTGCTGTCCTGTCTCCTCATTAGGGCGTTGGTGGGGGACGATGGCAGAGCAAGACCGGACAACAGCACTGGATTTGAAAGAATACACATGAAGACATTCTTCTGAGCACTTTAATGAGCTCTGTTTTCCTGGAATGGCAGAGGGAGAGAGAGAAAAAGATAGTACACAGAGTTCTTGCTTTTTTTTCTTATTGCTGCTATATGGATAAAGATCAAAGTCTTTACCTGTGATTATCCATAAGACATGCAATAAAATGCCCAATTTGCAGTCAGAGCTAACTATGTTCTGTCTTTCAGAACACATTCTCTTTCTTGAAAAATCTTTCCTCGCTGAGGCCCCATGGGGCCTCTAAGGAAATATCTTTGCCACCAGCAGCACCAAACTCTGTAATATTGTTATTAAATAATAGGCTCTTTTGGGGCAGAGAACTGGCCATGTCCTAGGCATTTGCAGGAACTCAATAAATGCTCCAGGAGCATAGGTGTTTATGGAGTCTCTAGGGTGTGCTGACATGAATCCTTATGGAAAGGAGGATTCAGCAGTCAGCCAATATCGTGCATGTCCTTTAGGAACTTGCTCTAAAGTTTGGGCTCAGGGGTGGGGTTGTAGATACATGAATCAGTCAGTCAATAGTGCAGAGTAAAATAAGAGAAAGTGGCCTTCAGGTTTGGGGCTGTGTCTGAACTCAACTTGGTTCCAAGGGTTCTGACCACCTTTACCTGTATCAAGTGAATTCCTAATGGTTCTCACTTACATGAACAGCTTTGGAAGTAAATGGGAAAGTATCTGGCACACACAGAGAATGAGGATCCACAAGGTGAAGAAGAAAATTCAATATTTCTCAATATCAAATGTTAACAGGAAGGAAAATTTTGTTATGCAACTAAGAGCTTGCAGGAAAAGCAAAGGTTAGAAGTAGTTTTTGTTGGAGGAGAATCTTTATTTTCAATTCTGTTTCATCCCATTCTTTCCTCCTCGATGGGTGTGGGGGTGGGGACATCTGGTGTGACTGAGTCTAGAGAGAACCTTCGAGACTTTAGTAGGAGGCAGATGGGCCACTGTCTGAAACCCAGACAGTGTGGATCAGCTCTCTTTTGATCTACTTGAACTTTTTTCCTCTTTGCTTCTGGGGCCTCCTACTGTCAGGAAGGGAGGATTTGTGGGAGCAAGCAGATCACTTCTCTCTTAGTTCCAGATTCTTTACTTGCCACTGTTCACTGAATTTGGGCTACATTCAAGTCTAAGTTGAGGACGGAGTCATAAAGGCTCACTGAGTCCTTTGACCAGTTTTGCTAGCACTAAATCCCTGTTGGACTCTTCATGTCTTTTCCCAAATGTTTGTTAAAACACACAGGGGAGCAGTGGGTGATTTGACTATGTCTTAACTTCAGTGACTCATAATTGGGATCATAATGTGTTATGCATAGAATAAAGGGCCTTGAGGATATTCTGATCCATGCTTTATCATTTTCCAAATAAAGTGATGACAACCATTTTTACTGTGGTAAGACACATGTAACATAAAATATACCATTTTAACTGTCTAAATGTGCAGTGCATTGGCATTAAATACATTCACGTTGTTATGCAATCATCTCCACTATCCATCTGTGAAATGTTTTTAATCTTTCCAGACTGAAACTCTGTACTCGTTAAACAATAACCTTACATTTCCTCCTCCTCCCAGCCCCTGGCAATCACCACTCTATTTCCTATTTCTATGACTTTAACTACTCTTGATATCTCATATGTGGAGTTATACAGTGTTTGTGCTTTTGTGACTGGTTTATTTCACTTAGCATCCTGTTCTCAAGTTTCATCCATGTTGTAGCATGTGTTAAAATTTCCTTTCTTTTCAAGATTGAACAATATTCCATTGACGCATGTGCCATATTTTGTTTATCCATTCATCCATCAAGGTGTAAAGAAAGTGAAGTCAATGTTAAATGTTCATATTGCTTTTTTTGTTCAGAACGCTGTTTATGCTGGTGGTCTCAGCATCACTGATGTTAGTAGCATCACCTCTCACTCAGACTGTCCAAATCTGGATAGTGAGTTATGTGGTTATCCTCTGAGGACAAGTCTCCTAGAATCTCCATATTTCCTATAATTGATCTCATGTGCAGTGCAAGTTTACAGCTCTTCTGAAAACATTCACTAAACTTAGCACTGACAAGTCATACATCTTTCAGATACAAGTAGGACATGTCAGTGGGTGGTACTTTCCCAAATGAAGGAAGAAGAGATAATTGGTGATTTTCAGGCAGTTGGATAAATATTTTATTGACATCACAATTCAGGAGACCAGACTACCGAAGTCTGCCAGCATTGGAGATCATTCCTAGCAAGTCTTAGAGGCAGACAGAAAATAGGTCACAAGCATGTCTCTCATAGATGGGTGAAAAAATGGTGAATATGAATGTCTTTCTTGCCACATTTATCTGACTGCTACTGCTGCTAAGTCACTTCAGTCATATCCGACTCTGTGTGACCCCACAGACAGCAGCCACCAGGCTCCCCCGACCCTGGGATTCTCCAGGCAAGAACACTGGAGTGGGTTGCCATTTCCTTCTCCAGTGCATGAAAGAGAAAAGTGAAAGTGAAGTCGCTCAGTCGTGTCCGACTCTTAGCGACCCCATGGACTGCAGCCTACTAGGTTCCTCCATCCATGGGGTTTTCGAGGCAAAGTACTGGAGTGGGGTGCCATTGCCTTCTCTGACATTTATCTGAAGCCTCTGTTAATAGCGTTAAGGGAGAAAAGGGATGTGTGATTTTTTTTCCCCAAGGAGAATTTGCATCATTTGCTTAAGTAGGAGAAGCTGTTTGATGGTATAGTGATGGAGAGTTTACTTCAGTGCAATTGATGAAATAGGCAATGTGTAAAGCGTAGTAGCTGGAGAAAACCAGCATGAGCTGATCACTCAGGATCTTCTGAACTTCCAGGCTGATGACCTGAATTAGTCTTCACTTTGTCAGGAGGAAGCCTCCCTAGGATTAAAGTTCTCTCTGAGCAGAAAACTTGTCTGGCTTGTTCACTGGTGTATCTGCTGCATACAGAGGATGAGTGCCCCATGGTAGATGTTTTGATAAATATCAGAGGAATGGATGAGTGAGTGACCAACTTTGTGCCTATCACTTGGTTTCTCAAGAATCTAGTCATTTCGTCTGTAAAATAGGGACAATACCACCTTCTCTGATGTTGTTTTAGATACTGTTTAATTTCTAGTTTGTTTTCATAGGAAGGGCCACTGGACCTTCCCCTAAGGGAAGCATGGAATAAGATGATCCCAGACAAGGAGTATTTTGTACCATCAAAAAAATTGTATAATTGAATTTTACAATTAAAGAAGCCAGAAAAACATATCATTGTTAGATTGTAACAACTCCTCTGGTCTGTCTACTTTATCATTTTAGAACAAAACCGTAATTGAAGCAATGGACTATACATGCCCTTAATTGAAACAGTTTTACAAATTGGGTCAGGAATAGTAACTGTTCACCAAAATCTGTGTCCTCCTATTTTTCCTTGATGCACAGCCAGGCTCCATTTCCCAACCCCTGTATCAGCTGGGAGTGGCCATGTGCCTGAGTTTTGTTAGGTCAGTTGGGACAGAAGTGATATGGCTCTGTCTTGGCATGCTTCTTTAAACTCCCCTGAGTGATCCTCTTTGACAGCCTTGCAGAGTGATAAATTTGGCTTAAAGTTCAAGTTGAAGAAGGTGGATCTTCTTCCTGATTGAGTTCATGGAAAAGAGTGATACCCGCCCTACAGAAACACTCACCTTGGGCTGTTAAATGAGTGAGAAGACATTTGTGTTGGAGGCCATTATATATTCTGGAGTTTGTTTGTTAGCAGCAGGCAGTGTCAGCTAAATAATACAGTTTTACTGCCTTAGTACTCTCTTGCCACCTCTATTATCTGCTTCCCAGAGTCAAACATCTTCAACTTTTTAAATTATTTATTTTGGTATTTACATCAAAATCTCTAAATAACAAAACTTTTATTGTTAGTTCCTTTTAGTTTATGTGGTTTATTGACTTCTCACTTCGGAAGATAAAAATGTGTCTCTTTTCCACCACGGTCCTTTTAGCCCTGCCCTTCATTCCTATGACATAGTTGTAACATAAAAACAAGTCAATATTTCTTATTTAAATTATTCTTAGCTTATGAACACTTGTCGTAGCTGAGATATGTTTCACTTTACATGATCAGTTTTTCTTTGTAAGAGATTCGTTTATCTGGAATTAACAATGTAGTCACTCGCTCTTCTTCCTCATCGTCTTCATCCTTCTCTCCCTTTTCCCACTTGCTTAGTTTTCTAAGTGCTAATCATAATGTATGCCTGCTAAGTCACTTCAGTTGTGTCTGACTCTTGCCATCCTATGGACCCCAGCCTGCCAGGCTCCTCTATCCATGGGACTCTCCAAGCAAGAATACTGGAATGGATTGCCATACCCTCCTCCAGTGGATCTTCCCAACCAAGGGATCAAACTGGTGTCTCTTATGTCTCCTGCATTGACAGATGGTTTCTTTACCTCTAGTGCCACCTGGGAAACCCACTAATCATTAATCCAATCCCAAATTCTTCACCAGCTGAGTAAGTCTTCTCTCAGTACCCTCAAAGAAATTAACATTTTTATCAGTTTCATTTTCTTAAAGAAATATTTCCCATCCAACTATGACATATCTGAAAAATAGTTCTCTTAACCTGTTGAATAACTGTCATTGTGCAGACGCTTTTCAATATCATAAGGAAAAATGTTATCTTTTTACTGACCCTCTATTTCACATATTATATTTTGTTTTCTCTTATTTCTCTTATATTGCTACAGAACCTTTTCCAGTATCTTTCTGGCATAGAGTACATGACATATACATTTTGGTGTGTGATGGCTGAAAATATCTTGACAATCTGATAATTCTGTTTTGAAAAAAAAAATCCTCAAAATTTTGAAGTTATTTCTCTTCTGTATTATTTATCTTCTGGAGTTGCTATTATTGCAGTAATCCTAAAGCCATTATTGAGAGAGATTTATTGTTACACTTGAATTTTTGTAAATGATTATTTGTAATTGAATTAATTTGTGATAATCTTTATTGAATTATTTATTTTTTATATGAATCTTTTTTTTTCCTTATCTGGAAGTTTCCAATACTTTTTCCTTTCTTCTTATCACTTATGTCTTCAAACTTTTAGTAATGCTCTTTGGTTTCTATTTTCTGGAGAATCATCTCTCTCAGTTCTAGAAAAAATAAATTGAATTACATCTTTTATATCTTCCATCCATTTTCTCTTATTTTTGGGGTCATTTATTATTCGTATAATGTACTTCCTGAACTATTTTAGCTTTCTGTTCTTTCACAGATACAATGTATCTACTTATCTTTTTGAGAATATTAATGAAAGAAACTATTCGGTTTACATAAAACTAAATAAACTGAAGTTGAGGAGATTTGTTTATTTGGTTTCCATCTCTGTTTCTCGTATTCAGTGCTTGCATTAAAAAGTCCAGTAAGCCTTGGTTTTACTCATATTAAAGGGAAGAATAAGAACTGATCAGAAACACTAGCATTTGGTTAGAACTGTTCACTATGTTTCTAACGTTATCTGAACGAGCAGTTTCTTCGGGAGAATTCTTAATGTCAGTATCTTTAGGTCTTCTAGCTGTAGTTGGTCAGATATCCAAGTTGAAAACTGCTTCAGCATTGCCTTATGAAGGCTGTAAACTGATATAAATTTTGGGGGAGCCATGTAGAAGAAGAATAAAATGAAGGGATTTAACATTCACTGTAAAATTTTTGCCTAATTCTTTCCCCCCAGAAATGAATTTCTCTCCTGAAATGTTTCTGGAATCCTAAATCTAGATATAGTCCACTTTACTCTGTCTAGAGAATAAATTCCTAGTTATCAGCTCAAATGGAGGGTAGATTATCTATGGATCTGACTTTCTCAAGAGATCTTTAGACACTCTAATTATTCCCATGTTAATCTTCACTCCCAAGGTACCTGTTTTTCCCAAGTCCTAAACCTTTTAGGAATTCATACTAAAGCTTCCTCTTGGCTTTTCCACTTCAAGCACAGAATTAAGATTTCTTGGATCTGCAAAGTCATATTGTCAACATATCCTGTCCATTTGCTTTCAGCTTTCAAAATCTTACTGTCTCATTGCCCAGTCTTTAAGTTCACACAGTTTCATGCCTGAAAACATTTCTAGCATCTTTGTAGGGCTTAGGGAGTGGATTAAATAGAAATATATGTTTTCAATCTGCCATCTCTACTAATAAGATGCATGCAATTTAACTTTTCATTAACAACACATTAAATCATAGATTTCTAATGTAAGATTATTCCTTGAATTATATGAGCTCTCAATCTATTACCCACATAGAAAATTTTCTCCTTACTGACAGCAAAGCTATTCATGAGAAGGTGAATACATAAACATTTAGAGAACAATGTAAAGTCACTCAGCACTCATTCAACAAAGAATTATTTAGTGACTATGATAGGTCAGGTATTGGAAATACAAAAGTAAGCAACGCATCATCCTAACTTCAGGAATTCACCATGTTGGTGAGTAATTTTTTTAAAAAATTAAATATGAATAGAATATTAGGGCTTTGACAATGTCAACAAAGGGGAATTCAGAAGTGGGGTATCTATTATCATCTGAATGAATAAGAATTAAAGACATATTCAATGTTAATATTTCAAGAGATGGAAAGAAACCCAGTTAGATAAAATAGAAATAATGAAAGCTTAGAGATAAGAAATATGATACATTTAAATAACTGAATATGATGCTAGAAGAAGAGTAGAAAGCTTCACATGGGTGAGACAGTAAGATGCTATATATGGCATGTTAAGTTGTTTAGAACAACGATGAGCCAGAGAATAGTCTTAGTTGGGGCATGACAGGTGAATGGGGCCATGTAAGAGAAAAATCATGAAAAATCCACTGATGATGATCCACAGTACCCTTTCCTACTCAGCCCTTACTATCTAACTCATTTTCTTGTACTCCCACGATTATTTAGCTAATTGTGTTGCAAATAGTACAGCTTCCTGATAGTCTTATTTACAACCATCAGTGACTTAGTGTTCTATCAACTCTCAGAAATTATGATTAAAACATGTGTCTTCTGCCACTGCCCTGAGAAAAGAGGGGGCACTGTCATGAAGCAAATGATTTGCTCTGGTCCTTTTTCAGGCAGTAGAATGTGCTAGTTCTGTTCTAGTGCTAAATCATTAGACTCTAGAGCTAATGGTTTCAAACTCAATTTAATCCATTTTCTCTCTAGCAGCTCTGTGACTGCAGATCACATGTTAAATCATTTCTCACCATCTAACAAATGAATACCTTTTTTCCTGTTGAAGAATCATTCCCTCTGCCAATGTCATTCAAAGTTTGGGGCCTTTGAGAGAGTCCTCTTATTCCTGAATTATCAAACATTTTCTCTACAAGAGGGATTACAATACCCAAGGTGATTAGGGACAGTGAACATATAATCCCATATTCTCCAAGAAAGATAGTACCGTGTAAAAAACAAGGCTGGATTGATAGTATCAGACTGACTGGAACTGAAGTGCTATTCTTCACAACTTGCTTATATAACTTATGGGAACTGAGTCTCTGATTCCTTTCTATAAAATAGGAAGATATATACATTCCCATAGGGAAGGCAATGGCAACCCACTCCAGTACTCTTGCCTGCAAAATCCCATGGACGGAGGAGCCTGATGGGCTGCAGTCCATGGGGTTGTGAAGAGTCGGACACGACTGAGTGACTTCACTTTCACTTTTCACTTTCATGCATTGGAGAAGGAAATGGCAACCCATTCCAGTGTTCTTGCCTGGAGAATCCCAGGGACAGGGGACCCTGTTGGGCTGCTGTGTATGGGGTCGCACAGAGTCGGACATGACTGAAGCAACTTAGCAGCAGTAGCAGCGGCAGGGTTATTCAAAGTATTAAATGAAATAATGGGAGTAGAACAAACTATTAAAATTATAAATACTATTGTGGGCTTTTTAATATTGAAAATTTCTAGATGGCTAATTGTGTACTTTAATTTCTGTATTTCTATTGGCTTAGTCCATGGTAGAAATTTTTTTCTTCTATATTTTTATTATTGTAAAATACACTTAAATACATTTACCATCTAACCATTTTTAAGTGTGCAGTTCAGTAGTTTTAAATGCATTCATTACGTTGTGCTACCATCACAACTATCTATCTCCAGAGTTCTTTTCTTTTTGTAAAACTGCAACTCTATACCTATTAAACAATAGCTCCTCATTTCCCCCTTGACCGTCAGCCCCTGACAAATATCATTCTGCTTTCTGTCTCTATGATATTGACTATTCTAGATACATGGCAGAGATTTAAAAAATTATTAAATAAAAGAAGCAGCTCTCTCGTCTGGAGCTAGCTCAGTTTAAAACAGCTCATAGGGAAATTATGAATTCACTAAGGTTTTCTTTGAGCTCTGCTGACCTCTACTTTCTGTGGCCTTTCAGTTCTCTTGTCCCTGTTCTTTCTCTTGTTTTCCTGGGTCCTTATATGTTCTTTTACTTTCTCTTCTTCATATTAAAATTTAATTGTAGGAAGTAAGGAATGATTTCTTAGTATTCAAATGTCATTTCTTTCTCAATTTAGGAAGATTTTGGCTACAAGTATGAGAAACACCTTCTCTAACTGCCTTAAAGGTTATAGAAATGAATTTTTAAATATACTAAGTCCTGTATCAGAGCAGGATTCAGCTATGTCAATTCCACTGTTCAGTAGCATTATTAGAGGTCAGTTTCCTTGTTCTGCCAGTAACAGCATTGGCTTAATCCTCAGGCTGGTTGCACTTATCAAAAGATGACTTCTTATAATAACTCAGTCTATCTGTTTCTTCTTTCACATCAATCAGCCAAATATAAGAAATGAAAAACTTTCTTTTTTTTCATAATTATAGAGTAAATGATCTTCCCTTCAGCCCTCTTGGACCAAGTTAAATGCCCAGTACTAGATTAAACACGGTTTTTAGAGTGTCACCTCTCCCTGCCAATCAGCCCTACCTTTGGAACTGTGAATGAGAGTATCTTCCTCTAGGCACAAAGGCTACCTAGAGCGCTTTGTTTAGGAAAGAAAAATGGAGCTGTGATACTACCTAGACTATTCACACCTAATACACATCCCTTTCTTCCTCTAAAAATGACCTGTCTCATCAAAGAGCCTTCATGATCCAGTGAGCAGGTAATAGGATTCATTGGGATGAGGATATTCTCTGTAAGATGTGCAAACATCTGCCTAAAGTCCCACTCAGAAGAGAACCAGGGGCTTTTGTGTCCCTCATCATGAATCCCCATTTTCTGCGGGCTTGAATGGCTGTGAACACAGAAAGACAGTGTGTGTGTGTGTGTGTGTGTTTATATATATCTTCTGCTAGCCTTCTAGCCTGAATCACCCTCAATTTTGTCCCTTATCAACCAGTTAAGTCACCCTGCACCTCCTTCCCTCTCCCTACTCTCTGAGTCCCTTAGAAAAGATAACAAATGAAAGCAAGCATGTTGATGCATTTTTAGGAAAATGTTTTACAAAAACAATTCTGAAAACAGTGGCATCTAAATCCTCTAAATATAAGAATAAAATCTCCTCCTTCCCTGCTATTCTTTTCAAATAGGACTGAGGCTTGGAGATAGGATTTGCTAATAATACAGATGTGTGGATACCCATTCCATTTGGTTTCCTCATAGCCTTGAGGACAGTTATTTGGTTCCATCAGTTTACTACTGTCAGTGACTACTTTTGATTCTTTCTTGAGCTAATTTCTCTCTCTCCCTCCTTCCCTCCCTCCCTCCTTCTTTATCTCCCTCTCTCTCATTTTTTTTTTTTGTACAGAGGAATGTGAAAGATGGATTCTTTATCGACATGCTTGTTAACACAGTTCTATTCCCCCCAAATTATATATTAATAAAAAAGGGAAGATCTGTGCTTTTGTAACTTCTAGGGATAAAGAGTTTGTTTTTATGTTTGGCTATTATGAAGTGACATATTTGTAGCAGAGAGTAAAATCAGAGATTTTAAAAAAGAACAAAAAAGAACAAGAGGGATGGTATGGCGAGGGAGGTGGGAGGGGGCTTCAGGATGGGGAACACGTGTACACCCGTGGCGGATGCATGTTGATGTATGGCAAAACCAATACAATATTATAAAGTAAAATAAATAAATAAATAAATAAAAATAAAAAAGAACAAGGATGAAAAGGAAAACCATTTATTTCTGTGTGACTTGTGTGAAGGACCATCCACATAGAATTAGGATCTCAGGGATCTTAAACACTGTATTAGCATGAGCCCACTTGCTGATACAATGGACAAGACCCTAACTCTAAATGGATTGAATAGATTACAGAGAAATTAGGAGATATATTAGAATAGCTTAGTGTTGAATAAGGAATACAAAAGTCAAATTTGAGAGAGACCAGAACTGGGGTGATGATTATAATTCATTTATCAAATATTATTATTGGCAGATATTATTCTTAGATAAGTGAAAGTGTTAGGCGCTTAGTCATGGCCGACTCTCTGTGACCACATGGACTGTACCCCACCAGGCTCCTCTGACCTGGGTGGGTCAGAGGGATTCTCCAGGCAAAGATTAGTGGAGTGGGTTGCCATTCCCTTCTCCAGGGGATCTTCCTAACCCAAGGGTTGAACCCAGGTTTCTGGCCTTGCAAATAGACTTTAACACTAACTAGTCTGGCTCTAAACCTGTATTTTGAAACATTTGATGGCTTTTAATCACTTTTAGAGGTAGACATTCTCATGCATGGAGGCTCTTGCTACTTCTCAGAGGTTAACTTGCAGCTCTGCTTCCTCCTTTTGGCAAAGAGCAGGACCACTGCAGCTTCAGACTCAGATAATATCCCAGATCTTAATTTTGAAATCCTAGGGAATGCCTTGTCTGGGACAGTATGGATGATGACTCTATTCTTGGATCAGTAAATATGGTCAAGGGGTGGAGGTATCCCCTTTGGCTTAGACTAGTTTCTGGGTAGCCTGCCTACCCAGGCAGACTTTGTGTATTGCCAGAAAGATGGAGGAAGGGATGCAGGGCAGATAAGCACCACTGTGGCTCAGGACAATGGCTGTGTAACCAGCATGTTGACATGATACTTGATTCAACCCTCATTGTCTACTTGAGGGAGATGCTTAAATAGCTTGGTTTTCCAGAGAACTCATTGCCTCCCAAGGATGCCCATTACTGTTTAAAGAGTTTCAAGCTTCGGAGAGCAGATGAGGAAAGTGTTTTGGAATACTAAGGTCTTTCCCAGCCTTTGCATTAGCATTGTGCCACAAAAACCTATAAAGAGAGTATCTGGTCTACTTAAACCTCTATATGTTTTCACTAGGATGTCCCCAGAGTCCAGCACAGATGGATGGATGGGTGAACAAACCTGGTTCAATGCAATTTAACAAGCACTTATTGAACCATCAGGTTGATTGATTATCTCCCCAAGAAGGCTGATAATTTTGGCAGTGAAGGTAATAACAGATTCAGGACTTGTGAAAGAGTCCTTAGGGAAGTGTGATTTCCAGAGTCAACAATGGCTATGTAAACTCTCCTAAGAAAGAGAAAGGCTGTGCAGAAAAGTCAGCTTTAGCCCAGGCTACACCTCTCTATGTATGTGAACTTCCCTAATAAAACAGAAGCTATCATGTCAAAGTTTCCAGAGGTCAGAGGAATCTGGACTATTATGTATTCCACTTTTTAAAGTACTTCTTCTCAGAGCTAAAATGTTAGATTTTAAGCTATGTGATCAATAAGGTCTCTGCTAACACTGTAAATGATTTATAATTTTAGTGCTGAAAAGGACCATTTCCTGGAATGTCCTATATAATTTTTTTTTTGGAAAATTAAGTTATATTGTCAGTGTACTTGGGTAATGCAATTTAAAGGAACTCTATCATGAAATCCACAAAATGAACTATTTTCTATAATTTGTCCATTATTCACCATTTACGTGAACTTGGATTTTCACAAACAATTTTGCCTTACTACCCCTCTTCCCACAAGCCAAACCTTTCCTGGATTCTGTGTGGCCCCACAAAGAGCCATGAGGAAGTTCTTAGCTGCTGGTCTGACAGTGTCACCTCTATCTGTTGACATCTAGATAGTCTAAGGAAATATATCACATTGGCATTCCAGATGGATTTGTACCTAACACAGAGGGGAGTCAGCCCTTTCCAAACACCCCCACAGAGGAGATGAGCTGAGTGATAGATTTCAAGCACAATGAGACTGGGCATTGTCACAGACCGGAATTATGGTGACAGAAATCACACCCATTGTTGCATTTTGGGCATGTGGTACATATACACTGGCTTACGAAATATGTACAAAAATCTGGCACCAACCAGAGCCATAAGATGGAATTTCAAACTTAATTCAGTTTTCTCATACCAAAAAGAGAATAAATATTCAAATTCTTGAGAATATTACCATTAACAATTGTTAAAGATAATGACAAATATGCATGTATGTGCTGTGCTGTGCTTAATCGCTCAGTTGTGTCCAACTCTTTGCAAGCCAATGGACTGTAGTCCGCCAGGCTCCTCTGTCCATGGGGATTCTCCAGGCAAGAATACCGGAGTGAGTTGCCATGCCCTGCTCCAGGCAATCTTCCCAACCCAGAGATTGAACCCAGGGTTCCCGCATTGCAGGCAGATTCTTTACTGTCTGAGCCACCAGTGAAGCCCATATTGCAAGACAGTAAGGAGTGGTAGAACTTGGCAAGAGCTTTCCCACCCTAAAGACATTCAAATTTAAACACACAAAATGATGCGTTGGAAAAAACCCACAGGCCACGGATTATTATTATTAATGGTAATTTTTTGTATTTTTCAACAAGATTGCCAACTCTACACATGTACAAGTGGTGCTATAGTCTTAAATATACATATATATATATATATTTGCATATGTATTCACACAGGTGTATAAATGCATTTAGAACTAAAGGTTCTAACACCATTGTGCCAGACCAATAAACATAAAACACAAGGCAAAAAAAGAAAAAAAGTCTGCCGCATATAGTTGTTTTCTAGGTACATGATTCAAAGCAAGTGAAATACTGATGTAAGTTAGTCTCTTTCTCCTACAAGACTGTTGCTAGGCCTGTAAGGTGTACAGCAAGGTCAAAGGGGCAATTACCTCAATGAAGAAAAATATCTGCACAAAAACAAAACTTTGACTTGTCCATCAGGGGCTCCCCTCTCTGTTTTCTCAATGAATTCTAACCTAGGTCTGGTAGATGATTTTTGTTTAACTTCTAAACTATAGGGCTTTAATAAAAATCCAGCAGAGTCAGGGAAACAACAGTTGATACACTCCTTTCAGATTTGAAATAGGGCCAATATAATGTAACTTGCAGGCTATATAGGCATATTCATAAAACATCTATTTCTGGTTTATTGACTATGCCAAAGCCTTTGACTGTGTGGATCACAATAAACTGTGGAAAATTCTGAAAGAGATGGGAATACCAGACCACCTGATCTGCCTCTTGAGAAATTTGCATGCAGGTCAGGAAGCAACAATTAGAACTGGACATGGAACAACAGACTGGTTCCAAATAGGAAAAGGAGTATGTCATGGCTGTATATTGTCACCCTGTTTATTTAACTTATATGCAGAGTACATCATGAGAAACACTGGACTGGAAGAAACACAAGCTGGAATCAAGATTGCTAGGAGAAATATCAATAACCTCAGATATGCAGATGACACCACCCTCATGGCAGAAAGTGAAGAACTAAAAAGCCTCTTCATGAAAGTGAAAGTGGAGAGTGAAAAAGTTGGCTTAAAGCTCAACATTCAGAAAACGAAGATCACGGCATCCGGTCCCACCACTTCATGGGAAATGGATGGGGAAACAGTGGAAACAGTGTCAGACTTTATTTTTCTGGGCTCCAAAATCACTGCAGATGGTGATTGCAGCCATGAAATTAAAAGATGCTTGCTCCTTGGAAGGAAAGTTATGACCAACCTAGATAGCATATTCAAAAGCAGAGACATTACTTTGCCAACAAAGGTCCGTCTAGTGAAGGCTATGGTTTTTCCTGTGGTCATGTACGGATGTGAGAGTTGGACTGTGAAGAAGGCTGAGCGCCGAAGAATTGATGCTTTTGAACTGTGGTGTTGGAGAAGACTCTTGAGAGTCCCCTCAACTGCAAGGAGATCCAACCAGTCCATTCTGAAGGAGATCAGCCCTGGGATTTCTTTGGAAGGAATGATGCTAAAGCTGAAACTCCAGTACTTTGGCCACCTGATGGGAAGCGTTGACTCATTGGAAAAGACTCTGATGCTGGGAGGGATTGGGGGCAGGAGGAGAAGGGGACGACAGAGGATGAGATGGCTGGATGGCATCACTGACTCGATGGATGTGAGTCTGAGTGAACTCCAGGAGTTGGTGATGGACAGGGAGGCCTGGCGTGCTGTGATTCATGGGATCGCAAAGAGTCGGACACGACTGAGCAACTGATCTGATCTGATCCAATCTGAACAAGTATGTTGGAGCTATAGCAGGATTTCTTAACAGTAGTACTGTTGACAATTTGGACCTGATAATTCTTTGTTGTAAGGAGATGTCTTGTGAGTTATAGAATACTTTGCAGTATCCTTCACTTCTGTGCAGTAAATGTAATATGCTTTCCTCTACCCAAGGGGTCCCCACCCCCCAGGCATGGATCAGTAGAGGTATGTGGCCTTTAGGAACCGGGCCACACAGCAGAAAGAGAGCAGCAGATGAGTGAGCAAAGCTTCATCTGTGTTTACTGCCATTCTCCATCACTCACATTACCCCCTGAGCTCTGCCTCCTCTCAGATCAGCGGCAGCATTAGATTCTCATAGGAGCTCAAGCCCTACTGTGAACTGTGCATGCAAGCGATCTAGGTTGTATGGTTCTTATAAGAATCATCCCCAAACTATCCCCACCCCATCATCCATGGAAAAACTGGTACCTAGTGCCCAAAATTTTGGGGACTGCTGGTCTACCCCACTGATGAAAAGTAAAAAAGTCTGTAAAGAAAGTGAAAGAAAAGTGAAAGTCACTCAGTCATGTCTGACTCTTTGCAATCCCATGAACTATACAGTCCATGGAATTCTCCAGGCCAGAATGCTGGAGTAGGTAGCCTTTCCCTTCTCCAGGGGATCTTCCCAACCCAGGGATCAAACACAGGTCTCCCTCATTGCAGGCAGATTCTTTACCAGCTGAGCCACAAGGGAAGCCTTGTGTTAGACATTGCCAAATGTCACTTGTTGGGCAAATTGCTTCTGGTTGAGAAGCACTGGTTTAAAATGAAGATCCAACTACCTTCCATTATGACTATCCTAATGATTCTTATTTATTATGGGTATGTCTACGAAAGACATCGTCGAGGCACTTAGTTCTTTCAGTCTAATGTTAAGGGCATCTGTCTTAGGTTTTATTTCTTAGAAGAGCCTGCAACAGGGATTTGTGTGCAAGCGGTTTGCCAAAGCAGAGAAGGCAATGGCACCCCACTCCAGTACTCTTGCCTGGAAAATCCCATGGACAGAGGAGCCTGGTAGGCTGCAGCCCACGGGGTCGCTAGGAGTCAGACACGACTGAGCGACTTCACTTTCATTTTTCACTTTCATGCATTGGAGAAGGAAATGGCAACCCACTCCAGTGTTCTTGCCTGGAGAATCCCAGGGACGGGGGAGCCTGGTGGGCTGCTGTCTCTGGGGTCGCACAGAGTTGGACACAACTGAAGTGCCTTAGCAGCAGCAGCAGCAGTTTGCCAAAGAAGTGCTTCAGAGAGGAATCATCTGTGAGTGAGGTAAGCAGATTAAGGAAGGAGGAGGAGAGGCAGCAAATACATGGATTCAGATGAGATCTAGCTTCAGGCTGATCCCTTCGGAAGTTCTGAAATATAAATTGCCCCATGGAATTTGTTCGGTGTTGAATCAAGGGTACTAGACTTCTGTATCCCATGCTGGTCAACCATTGCAATGAAAGTTGAGACTTTTTGAACTGTACCAATAATATCTGCTATAGAATTTCTCCATAATAATGTTGAATGAAGTTGATTGGCTTAAAATATTTTCTCCAGAGGTGGATATTATTATGAAAATGGAAGCACATGGAGAATGGTCCAAATTGGCATTAACTCTGGCCTAATATAAAACTTCTTCATTTAAAATTAAGATTTTCGAAGAAGATATTTTACTAGTAATTAGTAACTTTGAATGCCTTTTTACTATAATTATGCCTCCAAGCATAAACTTCCAAAACATTTTTAATATTGGCATTGTGTTTTCTCTACAGTGAGAAAAATTATATATACGTATATGTGTATATACACACACATACATACACACACACACACTTTATCAGAATTGCAACAACAAAAATCTCCAGTATACACTTAAAATGTGTCTTCTGTCCCTTTTCCCTATTTGTTTGTTTGTGTTCAGGGAAAGTGAAAATGGTAATGAGAATAGCAAGGCCAGGAAGAACATTATCATGACTGTAAACAGAATGAGTCATTCAGATTAAAAGAGGTGAGGGAAAATTAGAAAGTCATATTTGTTGCTTAGTTGCTAAGTCATGTCTGACTCTTTTGTGACCCTATTGACTGTAGCCCATCAGACTTCTTTGCCCATGAGATTTTCTCATCAAGAATACTGGAATGGCTTAAGATTTCCTTCTCCAGGGGATCTTCCAGACCCAGGGATCAAACCTGCATCTCCTGCATCGTAGGCAGGTTCTTCATCACTGAGCCACCAGGGAAAAGTCATATACTTCATTCTAAAAGCTAATGCAAATGACTCTTTGATCATTGTGTGGGGTTGTTGTGCCATTATTTCCCTGTGTGCATGTGCACACACACACACTGTGGAAAGATGAGTTACTGGTAATAACCCTTGTTTGAAAAAAACTGTAAACATATCTGTATAAATCTCCATGCAAATACCTTTTTTTGGACTTTGGGGACAATTGCAAATATCTTTTAATGTATCTATCATTTAGATGTGGCTCACAACTGGATATATATAACATTATAAATATATATATGTATAATATGTATATGTGTAACATTATAAAGATGAACAAAAATGAACCTGACAGGGACATGGTTACCTTTGTTTAGAAAATGACAGTGTACACACTGTTCCTACGAGTCCATTAAGTACTCTGCTAATTGCTATCATGGGAACCTTAGTTTGTCAAAGTTTTCAGTCTAGTTGGACTGCAAGGAGATCCAACCAGTCCATTCTGAAGGAGATCAGCCCTGGGATTTCTTTGGAAGGAATGATGCTGAAGCTGAAACTCCAGTACTTTGGCCACCTCATGTGAAGAGCTGACTCATTGGAAAAGACTCTGATGCTGGGAGGGATTGGGGGCAGGAGGAGAAGGGGACGACAGAAGATGAGATGGCTGGATGGCATCACTGACTTGATGGACATGAGTCTGGGTGAACTCTGGGAGTTGGTGATGGACAGGGAGGCCTGGCATGCTGCGATTCATGGGGTCGAGAAGAGTCGGACACGACTGAGAGACTGAACTGAACTGAACTGAACTGTGTAGATGGAATAAACACATGGAAGATGACAATTAATTCCAGGTCATAAGTAGTCAAACAAGTGGTACCTTTAGAATATGATAGAAGTATTTCTGGAGGGAGAGAGGCTGTTTTTGTTTTTGAGATAGCTAGAACCTACTAGGGGCTTACCTAGTGGCTCAGATGGTAAAGAATCTGCCTGCAATGTGGGAGACTTGGCTTTGATACCTGGGTTGGGAAGATTCCCTGGGGGAGGGCATGGCAACCTACTCTAGTATTCTTGCTTGGAGAATGGACCGAGGAGCCTGGCATGCTGCAATCAAGGGGTCATAAAGAGTTGGACAAGACTGAGCATCTAAGCACAGCACAGAAAACTTTAGGGGTATTTACATTAGGTTTTGCAGTTGTGTGAGGTACTTCATCTATTCTTAGGCAACGTTTAGCTATTGCACACAATTCACAGTTTAATTTGTGATGTTCTAAGTTCAAGTAGCAGTGTTGGATTCCTTAGGTTACCTAAAGGAAGAGTGAGGGTTTCTCTTTAAAACTCATATTTTTTCTGTTTAAGAAATTATGTGAGCTCTCTAAATAATTCAGAAAGTCTGAAGAAGAAATGAAAGGTAATCCATAACCCCAACATGTTTTGCCTTTTGTAAACCCCCTACTAAAATATTAATAAACAGGAATGGATTTCTTTTCAGAGTTTGAGATGTAAAATTGCCTTACACAACCACGGGTGGTCTAAAAGTGGTGTGAGAAGTTGTCATCTAGACTCTGTTAGCTGTTTTAGGACCCACTTACCTACTAATAGCCATCTAATGCCATCTCAAGCAACTCTGTGATAGGGAACTCTTAACTCTTGGAGAAAACCAGGCTATTTTCAGAGACTTATTATAGTCTGAAAATGCTTCAACATATATCTAAATCTTCTGCCTTTCATTTTCCATGTATTTTCCTGATCATGTGTGTCCCAAGCATAAGTTAAACCTTCACTTCTAAGGTTTTTGTGGCGACTTTGTTCCTTTCTCTATTTCCTGACCAAGTCCATGTTCACTGACTGCTGAGTACTCTGCAAGGTATTCACAAGTAAACTTTGCAGCAATAATATTATGGAAGAAATTCTAGGTACCCTTTAGATTGTGCACAGAGAGGTCAGAATTGTTCTACCTTTTTTTTTTTTTTTTTAAAGAATGAAGTAATAACTAATAGTTGTCACACAGTGTGAACAGCAATATTGCTATTATGCAGGAAAGTCTTCATTATCTGTCTCCTTTTGTCATGCCCCCCCCCCTTCCACCAAACAGCCCCAACAATATCTCCTGGGCTTTTTAATTCAATAGCTAATAAGAAATAATTATGTGTGTCAACTTTCAGCTGTCAAAGGAGAGAAGACGATTTATAACAGAAAATTGAAATTCCAACAGTTGGCATTTTCATAAATTTCTTTATTTTTAAAGGGGATACATGTTATTAAGGATTAGGTTGCAGCCTTTTGATATGTCTCTCTGACTATACCTTCCCCATTCTCTCAGTGGTCACTAAAGGTGTGTGAATGTTTTGTAAAGAGAGACAGAGACAGTGAATTCTTTTAGTATGAGTGTCCCCTGAATAATGTTAAAAGAAAAAAAAATGGTGGAAAGATAATCTTATAGTAGGGGAGTTCGTAATCAGTGGGGAATTTTACATCACTTCCAAACTATCCTATCTAATGGTCTGTAACTCATTTAGGGACTAGGCAGCTGCCATACATGAGTAATAAGAGATGGGTGAAGCTGGTGGTAACTGAAGAGGTCACAGATCACCTAAAGGCAAAGGGTTATCTCAGCGTCAAATTATTATTGCTCTTTGGGAGTCTGGGTCCACCCACTGTTCCTGGATTCTTTGACATTTTTCAAGAATCACCCCTCAAATCCTTCTTTTGGTGCAAACTTTCTTGCCTTTTTTCACAATTGGTAATTAACTTTTTAAAAAGCATTAGGTCAAACAAAAAATAGTTCTGTGGGCTGAATTCGGACAAAGGCAGCACTGTCGGAGACCCAAGACATAGAAGTTCTTTAATGCTAGCTGGTAAGTCTAATAAGCTGTTCCTTTAAAACAGTTGAAGAAAGATTCACAGTGCCTCTTAAAGGCTGAATAAGGTTGAAATTAGTGAAAGGGAATGGAGACATTGGAACAAATAAACATGTCTGAAGATAGATAAGTGGGAATAATCACTAACATGGGGATGTGAGAGTTGAATGTCCTAAATGTTTGGCATATATGATACTAACTGAAGAGGTAAAGGGAATTGTTGGATGAGTTATATGGACTGAGATCAAAGAAGATATTTTATGCCAACCAGAGGGGAAAGATTCAATGGGAATGCTTGGAAGCAGATAAATGAGTGCAGTGGGAGAATGGTACAATACAAGCAGCAGTTAATAGAGGTTTTTAGGGGTGTGTGTTTGAGGGCATGTCCAGGTTAATGCTCTGGACCATTCTGGAGATGGTGCCCTTGTCTTTGTTGACTAATCACTATTGAACCAATGGAGGAGGTTCAGCCTAGGGAAGGCTGGGAAACACCTGGGATGGTTGTAATAAGAAGAGAGATATCCCTTAGACTGTTGATTTACAAGGGTTTTTTTACTTCTGTTCCTTCAATCCTTCCTTAATTTATGCTGCTAATATTTACTGAGCACCTGTCTACATCCAGTTCAGTTCAGTCTGTCAGTTGTGTCTGACTCTGCAACCTCACGGACTGCAGCACACCAGGACTCCCTGTCCATCGCTAACTCCTGGAGTTTACTCAAACTCATGTCCATTGAGTCCGTGATGCATCCAACCATCTCATCCTCTGTTGTTGCCTTCTCCTTCCACCTTCAATCTTTTCCAGCATCAGGGACTTATGCAGTGAGTTAGTTCTTCGCATCAGGTGGCCAAAGTATTGGAGTTTTAGCTTCAACATCAGTCCTTCCAATGAATATTCGGGACTGATTTCCTTTAGGATGGAATAGTTGGATCTCCTTGCAGTCCAAGGGACTCTCAAGAGTCTTGTCCAACACCACAGCTCAAAAGCATCAATTCTTTGGTGCTCAGCTTTCTTTGTAGCCCAACTCTTACATCCATACATGACTACTGGAAAAACTATAGCTTTGACTAGATGGACCTTTGTTGGCAAAGTAATGTCTCTACTTTTTAATATGCTGTCTGGGTTGGTCATAACTTTTCTTGCAAGGAGCAAGCATCTTTTAATTTCATGGCTGCAGTTACCATCTGCAGTGATTTTGGAGCCCCACCAAAATAAAGTCTGTCACTGTTTCCACTGTATCCCCATCTATTTCCCATGAAGTGATGGGACCATATGCCATGATCTTTGTTTTCTGAATGTTGAGCTTTAAGCCAACTTTTTCACTCTCCTCTTCCACTTTCATCAAGAGGCTCTTTAGTTCCTCTTCACTTTCTGCCATAAAGGTGGTGTCATCTGCACATTTGAGGTTATTGATACTTCTCCCGGCAATCTTGATCCCAGCTTGTGCTTCTTCCAGCCCAGCGTTTCTCATGATGTACTCTGCTTATAAGTTAAATAAGCAGGGTGACGATATACAGCCTTGACGTATTCCTTTCCCTGTTTGGAACCAGTCTGTTGTTCCATGTCCAGTTCTAACTGTTGCTTCCTGACCTGCATACAGATTTTTCAAAAGGCACGTCAGGTGGTCGGGTATTCTCATCTCTTGAAGAATTTTCCCCAGTTTGTTGTGATCCACACAGTCAAAAACTTTGGCATAGTCAATAAAGCAGAAGTAGATGTTTTTTAGGAACTTTCTTGCTTTTTTGATGATCCAGCAGAAGTTGGCAATTTGATCTCTGTTTCCTCTGCATTTTCCTACATCCTGTACTATACTAATTCTAGAGAAAATTTCCCCCTCTACCCTTCTTGAGCTCTTATGACTGGAATAATAATAAAATTGATACAAGATAGATAAAGAAGAAAAAAATTTGTGCACAAAGAGGTCTCATTGAAATGAGACATAAAAAGTGGCCAAATCAGGCATTATTTCTTTAGAAAAACGAACATTTGTGAGAAGCTGACAGGACAAAGACACTTAGGTTTGGTGTGATCAATCAATGAAGAAAGTAAAGTTTGGGCTCAGGGTAGTAAACTAAAAAAGTAACAAATTTTATTTGTAAATCCTGCTTGGCCTGAATTCCCTGTCTCTGGCAACACGGCTGTTCTTTTTTAATTTTAGTTGGTGGGAGGGCACCTTTCATATGGGAGATTCATTTCCTGCTTTCAGGGAGACAAAAGGGAGGGGCAGAGTGTCCCTTTTGTAGTACCCATTTCTTAAGCAACTTTAAATCAAAATAACAAGCTACTGAGATACATTTTGGCATGGCGTATGCTAGGCCTCAATACTAAGAACTAAAGATTGCCTGAGAAATATAATGGAAGTAAATAAATGCAGGTCACACTTGCATAAAGAGTAAGAGCCAAGAGAAAGGAATAGAAGGAGCAAGAGGAGCACAGAAGACAGGCACCTGGACAGGCATGAAGTATTCAGGAAATGCAGTCCAGAAACAACATCAACATTGAAATGTTGAGGATCCATAGAAGTAAAACAGGCCAAGCACAGGAACAAATGGTTCATGGAACATGGACGAAAGCAGATGTTGGAGCTGAAATGGTAACTGAGAACATTTAAACATGCCTGGAATGTAAAAAGAAAGGGGAACATTGGCAAGACGCGAGTCTGGAAAGGTAGTCGGGAACCCCATTCAGTGAGTCTTGAAAGCTTTAGGAATCTGTACTTTGCTCAAAGAAATTAAATATTTTAAACTGAATGTTAATAATTTTCTATGCTTTCAAAAAATCCAAATTTCATTTTATAATTAGATTGGCAACAGAATGCCTGGAGGCAGGGAAACGGGGATTTGAACTTGTTTATATATTCTCCAAGCCAGGCTTTAGCAATACGAGAACTGTGAACTTCCAGATGTTCAAGCTGGTTTTAGAAAAGGCAGAGGAACCAGAGATCAAATTGCCAACATCCACTGGATCATCGAAAAGGCAAGAGAGTTCCAGAAAAACATCTATTTCTGCTTTATTGACTATGCCAAAGCCTTTGACTGTGTGGATGGCCATAAACTGTAGAATATTCTGAAAGAGATGGGAATACCAGACTACCTGACCTGCCTCTTGAGAAACCTATATGCAGATCAGGAAGCAACAGTTAGAACTGGACATGGAACAACAGACTGGTTCCAAATAGGAAAAGGAATACAACAAGGCTGTATATCGTTACCCTGCTTATTTAACTTATATGCAGAGTACATCATGAGAAATGCTGGGCTGGAAGAAGCACAAGCTGGAATCAAGATTGCCGGGGGAAGTATCAATAACCTCAGATATGCAGATGACACCACCTTTATGGCAGAAAGTGAAGAGGAACTAAAAAGCCTCTTGATGAAAGTGGAAGAGGAGAGTGAAAAAGTTGGCTTAAAGCTCAACATTCAGAGAACTAAGATCATGGCATCTGGTCCCATCACTTCATGGGAAATAGAGGGGAAACAGTGGAAACAGTGTCAAACTTTATTTTGGTGGGGCTCCAAAATCACTGCAGATGGTGATTGTAGCCATGAAATTAAAAGATGCTTACTCCTTGGAAGGAAAGTTATGACCAACCTAGATATTCAAAAGCAGAGACATTACTTTGCCAACAAAGGTCCATCTAGTGAAGGCTATGGTTTTTCCAGTAGTCATGTATGGACGTGAGAGTTGGACTGTGAAGAAGACTGAGCGCCAAAAAATTGATGCTTTTGAACTGTGGTGTTGGAGAAGACTCTTGAGAGTCCCTTGGACTGCAAGGAGATCCAACCAGTCCATTCTAAAGGAGATCAGTCCTGTGTGTTCATTAGAAGGACTGATGCTGAAGCTGAAACTCCAATACTTTGGCCACCTCATGCGAAGAGTTGACTCATTGGAAAAGACTCTGATGCTGGGAGGGATTGGGGGCAGGAGGAGAAGGGGATGACAGAGGATGAGATGGCTGGATGGCAATCACCGACTCGATGGACATAAGTTTGAGTAAACTCTGGGAGTTGGTGATGGACAAGGAGTCCTGGAGTGCTGCAATTCACAGGCTCCAAGGAGTCGGACATGACTGAGCGACTGAACTGAACTGAAGTGAACTGATATACCCATAGAATTGACCCTACCAAGCAACTCAGAAAGGCATTACTGTTGTTTGGACAATGAGAAAAATAAATACAAACTCTGAGATGGAGTCTAGCACAGTGCAGACAAGCAAGAAAGTGTCTTGGTGCCACTATCACAACTCTGGATTGTTGGAGGCTGGAGGGCTCTTCAGTTCAGTTCAGTTCAGTAGCTCATTCATGTCCAACTCCCTGCAACCCCATAGACTGCAGCATGTCAGGGTTCCCTGTCCATCACCAAGTCCTGGAGCCTGCTCAAACTCATGTCCATTGAGTCAGTGATGCCATCCAATCATCTCATTCTCTGTCGTTCCCTTCTCCTCCTGCCTTAAATCTTCCCCAACATCGGGGTCTTTTCAAATGAGTCATTTCTTTGCATCAGGTGGCCAAATTATTGGAGTTTCAGCTTCAGCATCAATCCTTCCAATGAATATTCTGGACTGCTTTCCTTTAGGATTGTCTTTTTTGATCTCCTTGCAGTCCAAAGGACTCTCAAGATTCTTTTCCAACACCACAGTTCAAAAGCATCAGTTCTTCAGCACTCAGCTTTATCATCCAAATCTCACATCCGTACTTGACTACTGGAAAAACCATAGCCTTCACTAGATGGACCTTTGTTGGCAAAGTAATGTCTCTGCTTTTTAATATGCTGTCTAGGTTGGTCATAGCTTTTCTTCCAAGGAGTAAGCGTCTTTTAATTTCATGGCTGCAGTCACCATCTGTCGTGATTTTGGAGCTCAAGAAAATAAAGTCTGTCACTATTTCCATTGTTTCCCCATCTGTTAAAAACTGTTGTATTTCTTTATACTAAAGAGGAAACTGAGGCAGTGAGGGGGAGGGTCATGCTGACGATCACACGGTACTCCGTTGGTGGTATGGATAGGACCCAGATCCCAAGAACACTGTTTTCTTTTTAGTATGAAAGCTAAATAGCTTGTGACATTAAGGTAGGGGAAAAAACCCTCAAGGAATATAAGAATTTTAGTTATTGGTTTCCACATCCATGGAGAAAGTAAGCAGCATTCTCAGTCTAGTCCCCAGAGTGAAACAGACATACAAAACAAATAATTATATAAGCTAGTAATTTTTAACATTCTGAATTTATCTATCTTCCAACTTTGACTTTTTCCTAATGAACTAGACTCAGGGACAAAGTCCATTCTATGTTGTTGACATCTATGTTTTAAAATAGTTTTCCTCTCTAAAATTAGGAATTGGACAATCCTAGGAGAAAATATTTTTATGTTTTCAGAGAAAATTCTGTCGGGGGATATAGAAGAAGTTCCTGGGTTTTCAGCTTCCTGTCCGTCAGGCCACTCCTAGAAAGAGAGGGTGAACTTGCAAGTCTTTGAGGGCCCTTCTACTTCAGAGATTCACTGAACATGGATATCAAAAAGCCAAACTTCTTACCATTTTTAATATACCTGATTTTTCAAGCAAATAAATTATTTGCAAGAAATAAATTATATATATATATCACTGAGGAGTGGATATTAATCATTTTGGTAAATAGATTTCAGTTTACTCTCCAAACATAAAACTAAAGCAGCACTCAAATTATTTATAAATGAACCAAGAGGGATGAGGAGGTAATTCCAGGGAAATGCCACTTGTTAAAATGGTTGATAAATTGGGTTTAAATGAGGCCTGCTCTGTCTCTATACCAGAGTGAGTTTCTACATATAAGGTTTGTACCTGGATCCTGCTCTGGCAGTAGTAAAATGAGCTAGATATTTCAGGGGAAGGCATGTCCACACCAACTAAGAATATCATCTTCCCACCAGTTCAGTACTTGGCGTATAATAGACAATGTTAGTTGAGTAGACCAACACACTCGCCAAGCTGTTAGCAGTAGTGTTTGGTCCTTTTTGTGTGATACGTACTTTTCATGGGGGAACAGCAGTGCTTAAACAAGCAAACCCATCTTAATGGTAAATGTCCAGCTGTTCTTTAAAGAGAAATTTGGGGATTACAGATACCTTCTGGTGCTGTTTACAGAGGCCACTGATTTACAAAAAAAAACCAGTAACTGTTTCTCAAATAGTATTGAACTGTTGATAGATTTTATCTGTAAGATCATTTCCATTTATGCAAGAAAGACATCCTGGTGGACCTAGAATTAAGAAGAGCTAGGTAGGAATTTAGAAGATGTTAGAGTCACAGATGCTTAGAATGACGAGCTAAACATCTTCTGGCTCATCATCTTCTTTTTTTTTTAATTTTATTTTATTTAACTTTACAATATTGTATTGGTTTTGCCATATATCAAAATCATCTTCTTCTTATTCCCAAACTACTATGCTTCTAAAAATTTTTATTTCCTGTGAATTTTACAAAATGACTTAGGTCCAGCAAGTGTAAAATCTAGACACATTAGCACGCAAGCATATTGCTTTTTTGTAACATGAGTAGTAAGAATAAATACCTCTATTAAAATATTTTTGGCATTTTCTGACCATATTTTTGAAACAGGGCTTCCAAACCTGCCTATAGATTAAGAAATCCTGAAGACGTTCACCTTTAGTGCACAAAAGTAATATTGCAATTTGTAAAGGTGGGTGCACAAGTCTGAATTATGTTAATATGAAAAGATAATTATTTACATGAGACTAAAGGGTAATTGTTTCGCTCAGTTGAGACAGAATAGCACATTATAACAAGAATCATCATTACAAATTTTAAAATACTTTATATCACATTGAATATGGCAAGCATCCAGTAAAACTGACATCCTTCAAGTCTTAATACCTAAGACTAGACCTAGAGGAACTTTGCTGACAGACTGCTTGTAACACGTAGTAATGTGGAAAGACAGAGCATTTGTATTTTTAGTTACTTTACTTTCTATCACCTGAAAATGTCCAAGTAGGCTGTTTATTTCATTTGTAGACCTATGGAATAATGGTTGTTGGCAATTATGCATACAAGTCCAAAAAACGCTAAGAGAATTATTATTGTTTAAATACACCCCTTCTAATATAGACTATTTTTAAAGTGGCAATAAAATTCTATAGAATAAGATAAAATGGGGCTTCCTAAGTGGCTCTAGTGATAAAAAATCTACCTGCCAATGCAGGAGACGTGGGTTTAATCTGTGGGTCTGGAAGAATTGGCAACCTGCTCCAGTTTTTTTGCTTGTTAGTTGTGAGGTCTGTGGATCAAGATAGTTAGAAAGTGCCCCTTTTGAGATCTGGGAATATATTCCAACATACTGATTCCATAAATCTTATGTCTACACACACTGCCCTAGATCCAGCTGAAATCCCAGAGCATGATCAAATAGGCTTCTCATGTGGATTTAACAGAGCTCAAAGTTACTGTTGCATTACAGTATCTGCCTAGAATAGAGTGTTTCAGACTTACATCCAAGGTCTGTAACATGTGTAGGTCAAGTTCTTGTATATGGATTTCTAGGCCACTAGTTTAATACATTTGGTGAGTACAGTACGTTTTTTGAAAATGTGTGAAAATTATGTGGTATGTGGTTATTTGGGCTTTCTGGTAACTCAGACAGTAAAGAATCTGCCTGCAATATGGGAAACCTGTATTTGATCCCTGGGTTGGGAAGATCCCCTGGAGGAGGGCATGGCAACCCACTCCAATATTCTTGCCTGGAGAATCCCCATGGACAGAGAAGCCTGGTGGGCTACAGACCATGGGGTCACAAAGAGTTGGACATGACTGGGCGATTAAGCACAGCATGGCGCATGTGATTATTTTCTATAAACTTGATTTAATTCTCATAATCCTATGAGATAGTTGCTATTTATGCCCCCATTTTATAGATGTAGCAACTAAAGCATAGAAAAGCTCATGCATCTTGGTAAAGATCACATTTAGTGAAGCCAGAATTAAAATACAGGCAGTGATGTTCCAGAGTCTCTGATCTCAAACATTCACCTGACCTACCATATGGTCTCTCTTATGCCCCTTCCTTACATGAATTTCCCTTATTTTAGGAACTTTGGAACTGAAGCTTTGAGTGAGGTTGCTGAATCATGTCAGAAATGGTGTCCAGAAAGGAAAAACACATCACTTCCTTATTTGCCCCATCTCATCAGTGAAGTATTATTGAGATAAGTAATAATGAGGGATAGAGGTCTTTTGAAATTTTGCAGTAGAAGTTTTTGAGGATTCAACTTATCTGTGGCAGTTTTTAGGCTAATGGTCAAGACCAATAGCAAAAAGATATTTTGAATGGTAAGCTTTAACAAAGAGGGTTGTTGGAATTTAGGGAGGGGGGTTGGATGACTATGCCCTGAGAAGCCTGAAGAAGACATCCTGTGGGGGTAAAATATCTGTGGCCTTCATCTTCTGCGCTTACAAACCAGGTTACATCATCATGAAAGGAGCTCCATATCTCACGACACAATTGTTAGATAAGAATGCTAACGTATTAATTTGCAATGAGAACTATAGTCACCTATGCACTGGAATACTTGCATCAGCATGGACAGCACATGCTCTCACTGTAGGCAGGCCAGTGTGGGAAACCAAATTATAATCAGAGAGAAGGTTGCTTGATTAGTATGGAATTAGAGAAAGGAGAATCAGTTCGATGATTTTAAGCTTAATGGGGTGAGACAAAAACAGCCTGATATGTCCATCTCCACAGCAGGGATAGCTTTTTAAATAGCAATATAATACTCACACTGCACTGACCTAAATTCCCTCTCCTCTCGTGGAGCTGGGAGAGGCACAGCCAACTTTTCTCTTGTCATTATGATTTTTCTCTAATTATTTTCTGACCAGTTTCCTTTCTGTTGGGATGAGTTATCTTTTTTTTTTTTTTAATATGTTGCATATTTTTAGTTTAAGCCAAAAAAACCCCATCCTTTCTTTCAAACTATTTCTACTAACTTTTCTAATTTGTCTTTGAATTCCTGCTCAGAGAACAGGTTGAGTTCTAAGTATTTCCATTTATTATTAGCTTAGCAGAATGAACTCTCAAAGAAGTAATATATGATAAGTATGACTTCTCATTTACCCTCTCTGATGCCTATACATTTTGCTTATGAAAAAATAAGCAAAAGTCAATAAAGGAAGACTTGATAAGGAGATGTTAAAAACTGAGAGTATATCCTAGACTTAATTCACATAATCACATTCAACTCAAGAGTCCCATATATTTTTTCTGCCTTTGTTGCGGTTGTTCAGTCACTTAGTCGTGTCAGACGCTTTGCAACCCCATGGACGGCAGCATGCCAGGCTTCCCTGTCCTTCACTATCTCCTGGAGTTTACTCAAACTCAGCTATGGGGTCGCACAGAGTCGGGCACAACTGAAGCGACTTAGCAGCAGCAAGTCCATTGAGTCGGTGATGCCATGCTACCATCTCATCCTCTGTTGCCCCTTTTCTTTCTATCCTTAGCCCGTGAACTAAAGTAATTGAGTCTCAGAAAGGTTACGTTAATGCCTTACAAGGTATTAAACATGAAACAGCTATTCATTCACATTTATTGAAGTGTTCTTATTCAAAAAAAAAAAAAACAGCTTTAACTCTGGAAGACTATTTTTGAAAGTGTTAAAACCAGAATGTTTAACTTATTTATTGTTTAACTTGAAAATTCTCTTAACCAGAATATCCTATTTCCAAGTCTTTGGCTCAATTGGTATATTTACATTTATATCAACTCTGTAATATAAAATCTCTTGTTTCCAACCACAGTACAGTGTCCAGAGCATACTTTAGGCTTGGTAAACTCCTAGAGGAAGAAGATAGGTTCTTAGACCCATTCTTCCACTGGATTCAACACTGTTAGCATGATACTCTCCCCAAGGCGTAGCAGTTGCTGTTGAGCCACCAGGGAAGCCCATATGTATGTATATATATGTGTGCATATATGTGTATGTGTGTGTATACACACACACACACACACACACACATATATATGTATATACACACACACTTATATATGTATATAAGATGTACTACAATAAACTCAAAGAAATCAGAAAAATATCAAGGGGGCTTCCCTGGTAGCTCAGCTGGTAAAGAAACCGCCTACAGTGCAGGAGACCTTGGTTCAATTCCTGGATTGGGAAGATCCTTTGGAGAAGGGAACAGCTACCCACTCCAGTATTCTGGCCTGGAGAATTCCATGGACTGCACAGTCCATGGGGTCACAAAAGTCGGACACCACTGAGCGACTTTCACTTTCACAATAAACAAGGGGCTAGATGTTTTAAGATCTAGATTCTTGTCTTGGTTCAGTCACTGACTTGGTCTGTGACTGCAGATCACTACTTGAACACTCTAGGCCTCTTTATAAACTAGATTTTTCTAGATGATTCCTAAGATACTTTTTAGCTCTAATGTTCTATGACTAGATATGAACAACATTAAAAACAATGAGGAAACCTAACATATATTTACAAATTGGCCTCCCTTTCAGGGGAATAGTACAACAACAAAAACAAAGTGAAGTTTTTGACACGTATCACCCAATACTAAATCACCTATGGTGTATATATCAACACAGGTTGTTAATGAATTTTCAATCTGGCTGCATAAAGACAAATATTCCAATAAATGGTATAATTCTGAAACTTTTTACTTAAGGGCTCTTTCTTTCCCTATCTTTCTGCCATCTCCACCTTTCTATAGAATTCTGTTTAGTTGCTCAGTCACGTTTGACATTTTGCTACCCCATGGACAGCAGGCTTCCCTGTCCTTCACCATCTCCCGGACCTTGCTTAAACTCAAGTCCATTGAGTCAGTGATGCCATCCAACCATCTCATCCTCTGTCATTGCCTTCTCCTCCTGCCTTCAATCTTTCCCAACATCAGGGTCTTTTCTAATAAGTCGGCTCTTTGCATCAGGTGGCCAAAATATTGGAGCTTCAGTTTCAGCATCAGTCCTTCCCTTGAATATTTAGGATTGATTTCCTTTAGGATCGACTGTTTGGATCTCCTTGCAGTCCAAGGGACTCTCAAGAGTCTTCTCCAGCACCACAGTTCAAAAGCATCAATTCTTTCACGTTACCGTTCTTTATGGTCCAACTCTCACATCCGTACATGACTCCTGGAAAAACCATAGCTTTGACTATATGGACCTTTGTTGGCATTACTTTGTCAGCAAACTAATTTCTCTGCTTTTTAATACACTGTCTAGGTTTGTCATAGCTTTTCTTCCAACGAGCAGGCATCTTTTAATTTCATGGCTGCAGTGATTTTGAAGCCCAAGAAAATACAGTCTCTCACTTTTTCCATTGTTTCCCGATCTATTTGCCATGAAGTCATGGCACTGGATGCTGTGATCTTCTTTTTTTGAATGCTGAGTTTTAAGCCAGCTTTTTTACTCTCCTATTAACCTTCATAATGTAGATTTTAAGAACATACTTTCAGCCAGATCGAGTTCAAAGTCAGGGTTTGCTAACATATAGCTGATGACTTTAGAAAATTATTTAGCTTTTCTGTGTCTCATTTAAAATAACTGTAATGATATTACGTAGCTTGAAAGGTAGTTGCAAGGATTAAATGACATTTTACATAAACCTCTGAGAACACTTAATGTGTGTTAACTTTTTTGTGTGTGTGTGTGTGTTAACTTTTAAGAGTATAAAAGTTACAAGTGGGATATCATATCTTGAGAAAACAATAAGTTGCTATGGGAGCTTGTTGAGTACCTATATGCTCGCCAGGTGTCAATGCCTAGTAGTAAGTTTAAAGCTTCACCTGTAGTTCAGGAAGAGGTCTAGCCAGCCTTGTGGTTTATATTTATCAGGTTTATATTTACTCAATAGGCAGAAATTTCACATGTATAAATAGCTAACATTGTGTGAGGAGAGAAGAGGGTGGAAGAACAGGACTTTCCTTTGACACCTACTCTTAAGAAAGAGGTTGCAGTAAAGGACTGAATGGACCATACGACAAGTAGCCAAAGAACTAAAGAGTGATTCCATAAAAGTCAGAGTTTCAAGCAGAAGGTACTCAAAACAGTCAAGTTATATAGACTTGAGACCAGATAAAGACTGTCAAAAAAATCATTGCATCTGACAATTCAAAGGTTATTTCTAACCTTTGAGAGAATAGTGTTGGGGGAATGATGAAGGAAGAAACTAGATTTTAGGTGACTACGAATATATAGGAGGTAGAAAATACAAGTCAGGGCATGAAGATTACCGTTTCAATATGGTGTCAGGTAAATGACTGCTGCTGCTGCTAAGTCGCTTCAGTTGTATCCGACTCTGTGTGACCCATAGATGGCAGCCCACCAGGCTCCTCTGTCCCTGGGATTCTCCAGGCAAGAATATTGGAATGGATTGCCATTTCCTTCTCCAATGCATGCATGCATGCTAAGTTGCTTCAATCGTGTCCGACTCTGTGCGACCCTATGTACAGCAGCCCACCAGGCTCCTCTGTCCACGGGATTCTCTAGGCAAGAATACTGGAGTGGGTTGCCATTTCCTTCTCCACGGGTACATGGAGTTCATACCTGATCCAGCTGAGAACAAGAACACAAAAATACGGTCATGTGCTTTTAATATAACTTAGTATTTTGTATAATTAGTATTTTAGTATAATCCACTTAGTACTTTAGTATAATTTTCTACATATAGTAAGTTACATATGTACACACAGCTATGTATATGTGTATGTATATGCATGTATATAGCGCTTCCTCAGTGGCTCTGTGGTGAAGAATCTGCCTGTAATGCAGGAGAAACAGGAGACGCAGGTTCAGTCCCTGGGTCAGGAAGATACCTGGAGGAGGGCGTGGCAACACACTCCAGTATTCCTGCCTTGGGAATTCCATGGACAGAGGAGCCTGGTGGGCTATAGTCCATGGGGTTGCAAAGGATCAGACATAACTGAAGCGACTGAGCACACACGCATGCATGTATACACACACACACACATAAAACAATGTTTCTATACTATTTAGCATTCAGTCTTGCTTATTTTTTAAGCTAAAATTTCTAATGATACTTAGCCTTTGAGGATAGCAGTTTTTTTTTCCTTTTTTTAAATTATTTTTTTTTATTTTTTAACTTTACAATATTGTATTGGTTTTGCCATATATCAACATGAATCTGCCACAGATATACACGTGTTCCGCATCCTGAACCCCCCTCCCTCCACCCTCCCTGTACCATCCCTCTGGGTCGTCCCAGTGCACCAGCCCCAAGCATCCAGTATCGTGCATCAAACCTGGACTGGTGACTCGTTTCATAAATGATATTATACATGTTTCAATGCCATTCTCCCAAATCATCCCACCCTCTCCCTCTCCTACAGAGTCCAAAAGACTGTCCTATACATCAGTGTCTCTTTTGCTGTCTCGTATACAGGGTTATTGTTACCATCTTTCTAAAGTCCATATATATGCGTTAGTATCTAATGAGGTGGATGAAAATGGAGCCTATTATACAGAGTGAAGTAAGCCAGAAAGAAAAACACCAATACAGTATACTAACGCATATATATGGAATTTAGAAAGATGGTAGCAATAACCCTGTATACAAAGATAGCAGTTTTATGTATCCATTTCCTAGCTTTATTTAAGTCAGAGGATGCTGACAAATTAGTATTTAGAAAATTCATTCTATTTAAGATGGAAGAAAGTGAGGGAAATGATAGTAGAAAGAAAGGAAGCAAAGTGCCAAGGACTAAGGTTGTAAGTAAAAAAAAATAGAGAAAAGAAAGCTAACAAGGAATAAAGCAAAACATTACTTCTGCAAATCAGAAAAAAGCTAAAAGCAGCTGCAGAAATTGTTGCTGATGAATTCAGTTCTTATCCTGGATATCTTTTCTGACTATCAAGGCAAGACATTTTGAGGAAGATTTCTGGGGTCATAGCTGAAATTTTCACATCAGGATTAGTTTAGATCTCCAGATCTCTGACTCATGACCTCCTAAACAGAATATAAATTTGCTCTCAGAAGAAGGAAGGCAAGTTAATCTAGCAGAACGCTCTAAGTAGGTCCCCAAAAGAAACATTTTTATCCATTCTACTGAAATTGGAGACAAGGCTAAATTTAGCTGTGATAGACCTCTAAATTGTCTACTAAATGCCACTGTGAATGCTTTTAAACAAAATAACCTTGTGCTGCATAGGAGAAGCCAATGAACACGGAATGAATGCTGTCATTGTAAACAACCAATTCCATTTCTGTCACCATTTTAGATTATTTCAGCAAGGAAGAACCATAATGTTTATTGGACATTTGTTATGAAAAACATTTTCTATGAAAAAAATTACTCTTTCTCAAAGTAGATTTTGAAAAATATGTGTGCTGTTAATGTCTGGCATGGTCTTGTCACAGGTAAATATGGTTGGTGAATAAAATTCAGGGGTAAAGGCAGCCTCCAGCTCCCAGAATTATGAGAAGATGCTAACGCGCAAATGGAAAGTTTCCCATTTTGTGTTTATTCAAAAGAGCAAACACACACACACACACACACACACACACACGGAAAAGAATACAGAAACTCCAAGAGCAAGACTATAAAGGAAACCAAGTTTAACATAGGTACTCTCTTACTTTCTGTTTTCATACATTCTCCTTCGTCTATCAAAATTAGGTGCTTATTATGAGTTTTGATTTTTAAAGATTCTGTTCTCAACCATGAGTCAATAAAGCTGTATTTTAACTAAGAAGCTGTTTAGAATTAGTTCTTCTATCACAGCTGAATTTTAAACAGTCAACCAACAAATACTATATATATCTTATGTATGTAGTACTGTGAGGTTACAGAAGGCCTAGATATTGCTCGAAGCATATTATCTTTGTTAGGCTAATAGAAGATGACACAGAGAACAATAAAGATGACACTTGATTAAGTCCTGTTGATGGAGCTACTACTGTCTTATATTAATAGCATTATCCATTCCAAACAATGTAGTCGTATAAGAGAGAGTATAGTCTTCCAGTGAAAATTATAGAATCTAGGGCCAGTTTACTGGTTCTGCCATGTATTAGCTGTATGACCATGGGCAAATCCCTGAAAATACACTTGCTTCAGTTTCATGTATTTATAGTGGAGGCAAATCTGATATCTTCCTCGTAGAATTGATTTTGTCATTTCCTTCCTCTCTATGAGAGGTGTTTGGTCGGGTATTAACACTGCCAAGCAGGTTTCTCCAGCATCATTTTCAGGTTTAGTAGGTAGATAGTAGGTGTGAATACAAAGGATTCATCACATCCAATTTAACATTTCTGGGCTTCTGATCGTACTATAGGTGCCTCGTTATTCAATGACACTAATGAATTCTCTTCTTCATTGGAGCGTAGATGGCTGTAGAAGAAAGGCTAGAAACCACTTGAAAAGCCTGGTGTCAGAGTCCCAGAGATGGTAGGAGAAGTCCTGATAGTAAACTACAAAGCAAGGGAAGCCATTAGCTCAGTGACGCCCATGGACACAGTCTTGCTCAGCGGAAAGGGACATGGCTCAGTGGGTATGAGTGATTCAGACAGCAGGAGTCACTTGGGGGTGAGGAAGCCAATGCAAAGCTTTTATTCTAAAGGGAGGTCAACATTCCAGCTGCTAACAGGAGAGCAGCAGGATAGTTGCCTGACACTGAGCTTGCCCTGAACGTACCTAGGGTTTTCCCACTCTTTCTATGTCTTTCTCTCTAACTCTCTCCATGTGCTGACATTTTACTTGTTCTTAAAGCTGTATAAGTGAGGAATATAGATGGGATTCTGTTACTTCCCACAAAAAGGAAAACAAAATCAACAAAAACTTACAAAGAAAAACAGACTTACATAATTAGAATACACAGAAAAGTCCAGCACATAGGATTTGCTTCAAGCATGGCTGGGCTCAGTGCTTGGAGGTTGTCGTTAATGATAGTAATGTGACAATAGAGCCTAGATGCAGAAACACAGCTAAGCAATGGAAAGTACTAGTCTTACAGAAAAGGGAGATGGCTAACGTGTTGGATCAAAGCCAGAACTGACCTCTTTGGCCTAACTGCTGTAGATTTTGTCTAGTCTTTACCCAGCACTGTGGCCAGGAACATGGTCTCTGTTGACTGGCCTAGATTTTCCCAGGTCCTCACAGATCACCAGATGGGGCCAGCACCACCAGACTACAAGGGCTGACACTGGGGAGAGGAAGTCCCCAAGTGAAAATACAGTCATGAAATTCTGTTGCAGCAGGAAAGGAATAAGTGGTTGATTTATGGAAGGAAAAAAAAAGAAAAGCCACCGCCGCTACTAAAAATAACTTACAAATCCCACTGATGAAGCCTTGTTTATATTTTATTTCCTTCAGGAAATTTTCATCAGCCGGAAGTGAACCCTTCCCCTCCAAGTTCTGTTAAGCAATTCTGTTTATTTGCCTTGTCATATTCACTTGTGTGTGTGCCTTCTCTCCTTTTATAATTTCTGATTAAAGGCACTGTTTTTTTTTTGCACCTGAATTGAACATAGAGTCTAACACAACATGTTGCATATGGAAACTGTCATTAAGAAATATTGGCTACTGTATTTATTCATAGATTTCTTTTTTATTTGAAAAATAGATGTATAATATTTAGGAAAATGAAATAGCTGTAAGTGATTAAGGACCCATGAAAATCAGTCATGGATAGGTTTTGGGGATTTCTCATATTATTATCTGCAGAGTTTATTTATTGTTTGTATCTTCATCAGTCTTTAATCATCCACAATTATTTCACTTTTCTAAAAAAAATTATATTAACCAATATTAGTTGAACACCTTGATGCGTAGAAAGTGAGTAACATGATGTTACTCTATAGTCTCAGTTTCTCATATAAGCCTAGGATTGTAATTTTTGTTGCATAGATTATGACTGAAATATACAGAGGTTAAAACAAATAGCTGAGCTGTAGAGCTTGAGATGGAGACTGGATTTGAATTCAGATCTGACTGAAACAGTGAGTGCTTTCACCATAGCACAAATATCGTATGCTTTATGTTTTAACATTTATGTGTCCTGAATTTCATCACATGGGAGTTAGCTGTTGCTTTTCTGTGGTCTTTACTAGAAGGTGAGAGCATATTTGTTTTCTTCATTTTCAAGCCCCTAATACCAAGTAATAATATTTTTCCTTCCTCCATTCTTTCCTCTTCTCCTTCCTTCCTTCTTTTTTTTTTTTTTTGTTATAATCTTTGAAGTAGTTGTGGAACATTCTGCATTTAGAAAGATATAATGGCATTGGGGTCCCCTGCTTGGCTTCTTGGGATAAAGAAGTTTAGGCTTAATCCTTGCTTCCACCAGTAAAAATTCTATCCTCTTGAAGAAGCTTGTAAACTTTGTCTCCTTTTCCTTAAAATGGCTAATAGTAATAGTGCTTATTTTATAGGGTTCCTGTGAGACTTAAATGGAATACTTTATGAACACCATTAACTGTGAGCCTGGCACATAGTAAACACACAATAAAATCTCTGCACTATTGGCTACTGTTTTTTTTTAATGAAGTACATTTGATATTTCAGACTTTATGACCTTTGAATTATTTTAAAATTTTGAATATCTATTTCCAAAACCAGAAAGTAGAACTTTTAAAAATAACCAAGAGATAGCAGTCAAATAAAGGTTAATGCAAATCATGCATGCATGTATACCATTAAATATGTAAAACCATAATAACCATTCTGTGGCATCAGATCATCCAGGGAATTCAGAATCTCATAGAGCTGTCCCAGTGTTATTATCTCATGAATTGAAAAACTCATAGTGTCAACTTCTAATGAGGTCAAGCTAATCTCAATAAGCACAAAAATAGGTCCAAAATCTGACTGCAAAGTGAAAATCAGCCAATGGAACTGTTGAAAATATTTTGTTTTCAGTTAGTTCTTTTCTTTTCCTCCCCTGAAAAATCTGAGAAAGATTAGAGACATAATGTCCAAACAGGTCATTATTATTTGTAATCATAACACTCCCTTAACTCTGGGATAGACTCCTTTTTTTCAGTTGGGTCAGATTGTTGCCTTGAAGGGTAGAGGAAAGACTAGTGAACCTCGAGTCCTGAGTCAGAAATGACTGATGGGTAGCACAAAAGGGAGGAAGATAGGGGATGACTCAATCCATATTTAACATCTGCAGAGTTAATGATAGTTACTTCTTTCTTCACCTGCTCTAACATCTCCCTCTCACCAATGTTCTGTGGTTGCTAAGCAACCTCTCCTAGAAGTAGTGGTGCAAGCAGGATCTGTCAAGTTCATTATTTTTGCCTTACACAGGCAGTGGCTATGATGAAAGGAAAGGTACTATACTTTATCTCTGCTTGTACTTCATCTCTGTTTCTCTCAGCCCCATTCATTTCTCACTTCTTGCTTTTAGGTACTCCTGGAGATCTAGAAAGAATTGGAGATAGTATTTTGTCTGAGAAGGAAGTAAGTGAAGGGGGAAAAAAGTTGAAAACATAATGTTTACCTCAATTTCCATCTCCAGTTACTCTGTAAGCAGGTTACAAAATCAAACAATCTTGAAATTCAGCAAAAGAAGACAGGAATAAAATTAATGGTAGCACTGTCCAAGGGATGATATACTTCAAGGGGAGAAGAAATCCTAGTTTCTCCGATCCACTCATTATATGTTTCGCTATGTGTTAACTATGAATCTAAGACAAAGTTAGAGTCAGGCAGTGGTGACAGAATATTTAAGACGAAATTGGCTATTACATGCAGGGCCTCTATTTTTGCATATAACTTCAAAATACTGTGTTGAGATTGGAATTTCTTGTGTTTGATTTGTTCCACTGAAATTAACTTTTTAAAAAATTATTTTAGAGACTAAATTGGTCTGTATTTCTTTCTTCCAGGGAAATTTGATGAATCTCTTTGACATAAAGTTATATTCTCTTCCATGGAATAATTATAACAAAATAAGATACTGGCTAATAGCATTCATTTTGGAAGTGTACAAACATGAAGTCATAACTTAATTTCAGTTTAATAGTTACATAATCCTGGTTCCTGGATGGATCACTTAAGTCTTGCTATCCCTTGGTTTGATAATCTATAAAATGGGGATTCTAAATGTACTATCTTCAAGAGTAGTTGTGGAGATTAAATGAAGTAATTCATGTAAAGCTTAGAAGAGTGAATGCACAAAGTAAGTGTCAAATAGGTAGGATGTCAATATTATTTTTTAAAATTTAGTTATTTCCAATATCCTGCATTATTTGAGTGTATTACTATGCATTACTTCTGCGACAGTGCTAAGTACAATGTTAAATAATATCAAAAGCAAGTATCTTCATTCAGAGTTAATATTTATAAAAAGATAATATTAAAAAAGAAGAGCCTTTTCTTTAGTTCCATTGAATGTTAGCTTTTTGGTGAGAGAATTTAGTTCTGCTGAAAATCCATACATATGTTATTGATCAAGAATGGTGACCCAGTGTTCTTTCCTTCCACCAGACTCTAGTCCTTCAGAAGAGATAGGCAGTACATCAATGAATGTCCTCACACTTAAACAATAGTTCAACAGAAATAATTTGAGATACAATGTGACTGACAAAATAAAATCTGGGAAGATTTGTCTGAAATGAGATGAAGAATTCTCTGTCTTCAGGAATTTATTGTATTTTCAATATAACTAGATCAGTTGCAAAATCCAGGGAGTTTTAATTTAATACCTAAACCTTCTTGAAAAAATTAAGCATTTCATTTCTATTCTCATGGTTTCATACTAGCATTTTGCCTAAACTTGTATTTATTTTCTCTGCAGCCACATGTTGCTAGTAAGAGTGCTTAATAAAGGTGCACAGTAATTTGGTGATCATTTTGAGAATAGAAGAATTAAGAGCTCAGATAAATGTTAAACAGTAAAGAATGTTTATATATGCCTAAGTGTTAGTTGCTGAGTCATGTCTGACTCTGCAACCCCATGGACTGTAGCCCTACTGGCTCCTCTGTCTGTAAAATTCTCCAGACAAGAATACTGGTAACTGAAAGTCACTCAATTGTGTCCGACTCTTTGTGACCCCATGGACTGTATAGTACATGAACTTCTCCAGGCCAGAATACTGGAGTGGGTTGCATTTCTTTCTCCAGGGCATCTTCTCAACCCAGGGATCGAATCCAGGTCTCCCACACTGCAGGCAGATTCTTTACCATCTGAGCCACCAGAGAAACTCATATATGCATACTGCATATATTAAATGAGGCATATATAATTATTTGTGAGAAGATACCTAAATTAGAAAATGATGGGAATTTGGGTAATTCAATAGATACCTCATCAATGATCCTAATCATGTTCTTTTTTTTCTTCCTGTTTCCTCGCTTAATAAGAACAATATCACACTCTCTGGCTTTCAAGAAAACTTATTGATAAATAAGAACATGTCTTTGGGAGAAAGAGCATCAGGAGGAGGATTTCTGAGGATATTTCCATTGAGTCAGCTGGACTTGAGGATAAGGACTGTCTCTCTGGTTTCCCCACTGGAATAGCAATATTTTCTAATGGTGTAGGCCATATAAATGACTCATATCTGGATTTAGAGCTGTATCCTAACATGCACTTACTTAACCTTTCTACATCTTGGTTTCCATTGTAAATGAGAAGTTATAATAGAGGTGGTGTGATGACTATGTGCTTAACACGGTGGCTGGAACGTATGTTTCATTATTAGCATCTTCATCAACATTAACTTTTCCTCATTTAAGTCCATACATTCAAGCTTTTGTGAATGCTGCATAAATGAGGAAATATTCTAAAGGTATTCCTAAGCCCATGATGTCTCTGTGTATAGGTAGGCCTATAATTCTAGTTACAGAAGTGGCCCAAAACTTCTACAAGGAGATTGACTGAGCAGTGGGCTTACAAACATGCCTACTGACCAAGAATCTTGACAATTTTGCCTCCAAATCTTATGGACACTACTGACTCTGATTGCAATTTTCCAGTTCAAAAATAAACATGGAAATACGTTTTGAACAAAGAGTCAGAAGTGGGGTTTAGGCCTAGACTTGATCCTTTTGTGAGCATCAATTTCCTTACTTGCAAAATTAGGCTTTAACTGAGAGTTTATTTGGTATCAGACATAATATAGGCATAGTATATTAAATAAACTGTAATTCTCTTGTAACCCTAACACATATCTTCAGGTTATAGGTTCTTACCCTTCCTTTCTCTCTCAATTTGAACCAGTTCTAAGAAATCAGTGAATGTCATACCAAAGTGTTGAGAGTTATCATCCAGTTTCTATAAAGAGAATAGTCATCTATTCATGAAATATGTTGGTGCTGCTAAGATCATAGTTATAGAAATTGTCTGCTGCTGCTGCGTCGCTTCAGTCATGTCCGACTCTGTGTGACCCCATAAACGGCAGCCCACCAGACTTCCCGTCCCTGGAATTCTCCAAGCAAGAACACTGGAGTGGGTTGCCATTTCCTTCTCCAATGCATGAAAGTGAAAAGTGAAAGTGAAGTCGCTCAGTCGTGTCCGACTCTAGCAACCTCATGGACTGCAGCCTACCAGGCTCCTCCGTTTATGGGATTTTATAGGCAAAAGTACTAGAGTGGGGTGCCATTGCAGTTATGCCATTAAAGACTTTTTAAAAAGCAAACAGAATCTTATGTAAGGATGAATAATATAAACACCTAGCCTCTCATCAGAATCTTCTTTAAGCTACAAGGCATATGTTATATTCAAGACACTGATTTCCTATTTATTTGTAAGAATGTGATCCTAGCAATTGAAATTTCTGCTCTACAAATGGTTTTCAACTACTGACTGATCTATATTCCCTTTCTGGGAAGTTACATCTTTCAGGGCCAATTCCCAACTCATTGGCAATGCCACTTTTACAGAATTTAATAAAGTTTAAGGAACTCTCCCCAAATGTATGTTTTTAGTTTAAACCAATGCAACTTTACACCTTGAACATAATTATTCACCAGATAAATTTTATTTCATTCAGCTATCATTTATTTTGTGCTTCCTGTGAGTCTGAATGAATGCCTTTCATAAAACAAAATTCTAAGCAAAATCATCAGCATCAGTCTTTCCTATGAATGGCATACATTGTGTGAGTTAGAAGTATCATAGATGTTATCATGAGTTGTCCTTAGAGGGGTGGTGTTTGAATAGCTGGGAAGCAAACTTCCTTCCTGTCCCAAGTATGGATTTGTCTAGCTGGTACCTAGCCATTAACAGATGCAGAACCATAAACTTATATTTTGTATAGAGTCAGTTCTATCTAATGCAGAGTCTTTCTCTCTGTCACTATCTCTAGTTCTTGCTCCATATGTGAAAACCGTCCTTTTCTCCCTCCAATATTATGTGCTGAACACGTCAGTCTGTGTAGCGTTTATGCGTTTCTACCATAATTATGCAGGTTTAACCTTTACACATGAATAAGTTACTGTGTAGGTGGCAGGATGAACAGTTAAAGAGCACTGCTGTTGCAGAACAAGGATATGGGAAATAGAACAGCACAATGACTTTAAAAGTTTATGCTCTCTTAAATAGCTTTCTGTTGTGGTTACATTAGAGTAGAGTCACAAAAAGCAGTACCAGAGTGCTTATTTATTCACCACTGAATTTCTTCCAGCCTTAAAGAAATCACAAATTTCTTAATCTTGTCCAGGAAGATTCATGTAGTTGAAAAATTCCCCCTTTTCTGAATCAGTTGTTTGCATCAAGACTTGCATTCATCTTTATGACCACTTTTGCTTTAATCCTTCCTAATTAGAGAAATGACGAAGCTACTCTGTGGTGTTTATAGCTTCTCTAAATAGAGGTTTTAAAAAATTCTTGGATCATGATCCCTTACAGAATATCTGGAATCTGTAGGAAATATAAACAAGTATAATTTCAATAATGTGAATAACAAGTTAGCAATTTTTTTTTATCATTCTAAGGTATTTTACTCTGTGTGTGTGGGAGTGCATGTGTATTAGTATGTGTATCCAGTGAGGTAGAGTTGGAAGCCTTAAAAGGACATTAGTTATCAAGTAACTAATACATCATGTTCCTTTGTGTGTCTTTTCCATTAAATGGCTTCAGATGCAGAATAGATGCTTCCAAGAGATGGCAGAAAGCTTGTTCTAAAACACAACCTTTGGGTTTCCTTTCTTCATGACTGTGCTATTATAAGCACTTACACAGGGTCCACAGACCTGACAATATGCAAGGGATCTGAAAAGAATTTAGGAAATCAATATATCCTTTTTATCACTAAAATCTTACTGAAGGCAATCGTGTTCCATGGAAGGCAGTAGGGAAGGTCAAAGTGATGGAAAGAATTAAAGCAAAGGCTGGGGAGGAAGGAAGCAATAGTATGTGAATAAGAACAAGCTGTATGTTGTCATCCTGCTTATTTAACTTATATGCAGAGTACATCATGAGAAACGCTGGCTGGATGAAGCACAAGCTGGAATCAAGGTTGCTGGGAGAAATATCAATAATGTCGTATATATAGGTGACACCACTCTTATGGCAGAAAGCAAAGAAGAACTAAAAAACTTCTTGATGAAAGTGAAGAGCAGAGTGAAAAAGTCAGATTAAAGCTCAACATTCAGGAAAACTAAGATCATGGCATCTGGTCCCATCAATTTATGGCATATAGATGGGGAAACAGTGACAGATTTTATTTTTTGGGGGATCCAAAATCACTGCAGATGGTAACTGCAGCCATGAAATTAAAAGATGCTTACTCCTTAGAAACGAAGTTATGATCAACCTAGATAGCATGTTAAAAAGCAGAGACATTACTTTGTCAACAAAGGTCCATCTAGTCAAGGCTATGGTTTTCCCAGTGGTCATATATGGATGTGAGAGTTGCACTACAAAGAAATCTGAGCACCGGAGAATGGATGCTTTTGAACTGTGGTGTTGGAGAAGACTCTTGAGAGTCCCTTGGACTGCCAGGAGATCCAACCAGTCCATCCTAAAAGAAATCAGTCCTGAATACTCATTGGAAGGACTGATGTTGCAGCTGAAACTCCAATACTTTGGCCATCTAATGTGAAGAACTGACTCATTTGAAAAGACCCTGATGCTAGGAAAGATTGAAGGTAGGAGGAGAAGGGGATGACAGAGGATGAGACTGTTGGATGGCATCACCAACTCAATGGACATGAGGTTGAGTAAACTCTGGGAGCTGGTGATGGATAAGGAGGCCTGGCGTGCTGCAGTCCATGGGGTAGCAAAAAGTTGGACATGACTGAGTGACTGAACTGAACTGAAGAACAGACAAATCAACAAATCAAGTTAACTGAACTGTTTTTAACTGAGCTGTGCTTTATCAGAGGTGTTAATGAATTGAACTATTGACTCAACCCCAGTTCAGTTCAATTCAGTCGCTCAGTCATGTCTGACTCTTTGCAACTGCATGCACAGCAGCACGCCAGGCTTCCCTGTCCATCACCAACTCCTTGAGCTTACTCAAACTCATGTCCATTCAGTTAGTGATGCCATCCAACAATCTCACCCTCTACTGTCCCCTTCTCCCACCTTCAATCTTTCCCAGTATCAGGGTCTTTTCCAAGGAGTCAGTTCTTCACATTAGGTGGACAAAGTATTGGAGCTTCAGCTTCAGCATCAGTCCTTCCAATGAATATTCAGGACTGATTTCCTTTAGGATGGACTGGTTGGATCTCCTGGCAGTCCAAGGGACTCTCAAGAGTCTTCTCCAACACCACAGTTCAAAAGCATCAATTCTTCAATTCTCAGCTTTCTTTATAGTCCAACTCTCACATCCAAACATGACTACTGGAAAAACCATAGCATTGACTAGATTACATTATTGACAAAGTAATGTCTCTGTTTTTCAATATTCTGTCTAGGTTGGTCATAACTTTTCCTCCAAGGAGAAAGCATCTTTTAATTTCATGGCTGCAGTCACCATCTGCAGTGATTTTGGAGCCCAGAAAAATAAAGTCTGTCATTGTTTCCATTGTGTCCCCATCTATTTGTTATCAAGTGATGGATCCAGATGCCATGATCTCAACTTAGATGCTATGAATACTTACTGATGAAATCAGTCACAATTATTTCTAATTATAACTGGTGGATACTAATTGCTCTGACCTGCACAGAAGTTTGGACAAGCAAAATTTAGGTATTACCTCTCTCAGTGAGCAGGCAAACAAACTCAGCATTTATTCTTCATCATGGAAAAGGAGTACGTCAAGACTGTATATTGTCACCCTGCTTATTTAACTTATATGCAGAGTACATCATGAGAAATGCTGGGCTGGAGGAAGCACAAGCTGGAATCAAGATTGCTGGGAGAAATATCAATAACCTCAGGTATGCGGATGACACCACCCTTATGGCAGAAAGTGAGGAGGAAATGAGGAGCCCCTTGATGAAAGTGAAAGAGAAGAGTGAAAAAGTTGTCTCAAAACTCAACATTCAGAAAACTAAGATCATGGCATCTGTTCCCATCACTTCATGGCAAATAGATGGGGAAACAGTGGAAACAGTGGCTGACTTTATTTTTCTGGGCTCCAAAATCACTGCAGATGGTGATTGCAGCCATGAAATTAAAAGATGCTTACTCCTTGGAAGGAAAGTTATGACCAACCTAGACAGCATATTAAAAAGCAGAGACATTATTTTGTCAACAAATGTCCATCTAGTCAAGGCTATGGTTTTCCCAGTGGTCATGTATGGATGTGAGAGTTGACTACAAAGACAGCTGAGCACCAAAGAATTGATGCTTTTAAACTGTGATGTTGGAGAAGACTCTTGAGAGTCCCTTGGACTGCAAGGAGCTCCAACCAGTCCATTCTGAAGAAGATCAGTCCTGGGTGTTCATTGGAAGGACTGATGGTGCAGCTGAAAGTCCAATATTTTGGCCACCTGATGTGAAGAGCTGACTCTGAAAATACCCTGGTGCTGGGAAAGATTGAGGGCAGGAGGAGAAGGGGATGACAGAGGATGAGATGGTTGGATGGCATCACCGACTGAATGGACATGGGATTGGGTGGACTCTGGGAGTTGGTGATGGACAGGGAGGCCTGGCATGCTGTGGTTCATGGCATCACAAAGAGTCAGACATGACTGAGCAACTGAACTGAACTGATAAATATAAATTAAGTATCAGTCATTAATTTTCATGTTGATGGATAAAATCTAAGATAATTTGAGTTTACCAATTTCAGAATTTTACATGGTGGACTAATACTTAGTCATACTAAATCATAAGGCTCTTCTATGTATTTTCACCAAATAAGGGTCTATGAAATGTTAATAACTGTTACTTTCTAAGACTGGGTGCTATGGTAGGTATGTGTGAGAAAGTAAAGAAGAGGTAAGCTGATTTTTTATTTTGATATATGTTTTAATTAGCAGTTTAGGTGTTTTATAATGTTTGCTCTTTCTAGTCGGGGAGTAGTTAGTCATTTCTGGTTCACATTTAGAATGCCCACACATATTGATAGCAAGTGGAGTTTGTGTTTCAGTGGGAATTTATCACATGAAGCTGCTTCTCACAGCTCCTGGAATCTCAGGGGTTAATTGGAGTGTTATTTTTTTGATGTAGTCACAACAGATCCGTTTCCTGTTCATGTAATCAGAACAAAGGTTTTGCAGCACACTTATTAAATTCTTCCAGCACCAAAGCCATTATTTAAGAAACAAGGCAAGCCCATTTGTAGATAATGCCTCTGGAGGCTTGGATAGGAGGAGAAAAATAAGTTGTCTTCAGTCTAGAGGTGGCAGATTTTAGGAAAGAGGTATACAGCTGTTTTTTTGTCAGACTAAGAATTTTAATTTAAAAATATCTTTCAGATCAAGAAAGAAGCACCTGCTATCCTAATCAATTAATACCAGGGAATTTAGACTGACGAAATGAGGAATTCTGGGTCTATAGTACAACTTTAATGTGCTCTAGGTAGCTGCTCTAACACTGCACTATGGGTAAATGGTGACGTGCAAAACAATGTTCTTCGATGCAGGTATGGGGAAAGGAAAGGAAAAAACACCCAAGAGTCCTGATTTAACCTGATGGTGGTGTCTTTGATAACCTGTCAGCTACCTGTAAACTGAGTGATTGTAGGAGATAAACTCTGGGATAATACATTTTCCATCCTAAAACCTAATTTGCTTATGTATCACTAAATGAGGGTTGGTTTTGCCTCAGTCACAGAGCAGGCTGAGAGATCACAGGCGTAGTAATGTCGCCAGGCACCTGCCTGTGGCTCGGGAAGAGAGGCCTAGGACCAGGTGGCAAACTGCTCAGTACCTCTGCCAAGGACACATCGCTGCTTTTGAATGCACTGAGCCTCAGCCCATGTTAACTACAAGCCCACCCCCTTGCTGCTTCTGTGCTCTCAGCCTGATGGCCATCCCCCTCACCCTACCACCTCCCCATCCCCGACCCCACCCTCATTTTTAGGATTCTGTGAATGAGAATTTGTTTTGTTTTGTTAAAGTGCTTTATTGGCATGCAAGTTCCTCCTCTGCTCCCTTCTCACAAGTGCCATAATAATAAGCAGCACCAAAAGAGGCTAATTTTGCCAGACTTGGATTCCATCAGCCAGCGCTTTCCAAAGATCATCATGTTATTGCAAAATTAGACTTTTTATTACAGGAATAAATACTGTGCAGTCTTTGTAGCCAGCCTGTAATGGATTCCTCTGCGAATTCCACTAAATAACAAGGATTCCTTGTGAAAATAAAAGGCAGACAAGGTAGAGCAAACCAGCAATTACATATAATGCGCTGTTGTTTGCCTGCCAAAGCAGTTCATGAACCTGGCAGGGAGAGACTGGGGCATTTTTCAGGATTTTCACCCCAATTGCCTTGCTGATCGCCTCCCTCTTGATGAGCTGTTTACATGAAGGTGGACAGATTCTGCTGCTGTCTCTTTCTGTGGCCTTGTAGGACATCTTTATTATCTTCTTTCCCTTGTTCCCTTTCCTTCCTCCTGTGATAGTTCAGTTTCCATCCTAATTCCTTGTTTGCTTATGATCCAAATATCCATGAAAGTGAGAATCATGAAACAAAACTGCACTCTATCAGAGAAGGATGAGAGAGTGTACTGGTTGTGTTGCTTACAGATTATATTGATTCAGAGTATGGGTTTTAGAAGAAAGGTCTGAGTCCAGATGTTTTAGGCACCACATGCAAGCTGAGTAACTCTGGGGTATGTTATATAACTTTCCTCTTCTTCAGATTTCCTGTCTTTAGGATGGATACAAGGCACTGATACTCTATACTTCAGCACGTGTGGGAATCACCTGGAGAGCTTGGGTCAAGTGCACCAGGCAATTGCTGGGTTTCTGATTTAGAAATACCAGAGTGGGGGGCAAAAATTTGCCTTTCTAACATTCTGTCATGTGAGGCTGTCACAGGGAGTCACACCGTGATCTATAACACTGTGGTATTATGAGAATTAGTAAGGTAGTGTATTTAAAAAGGTGTTTTTTCATTTAGTCATCAGTCACTACACTATATGTCCATGCGAATATCTGCCATCTGATTTCTTGTTTTCCTTGAGAAACTTCGTGGTTACCCTCGTTTTACTTCTCAAACTCTCAATTCATTTCAGCCTGTCTTCCTGAAACTTTGTGGACCCTACTGCATAATTTTTTTTTTTTTTTGAGAATTGTGAATCTGAGAGGTCCTCCTTACTTTCCCCCTTTTACTACTTAGCAATAACTGTTTTGTTCAGGTGCATTATACTCCTGAAGTACAAATCAAATTTCATTTGTCAGTCATAAGTTTAGCTTGTTGACATCTGTGAGTAAAAGCAGTAAAACTTTCTTTTCTTCATGGAAGAGGAGAGCGGATGACCCGGTGCATTTCTGGCTCAGTTTCATTTTACAGGATCTTTGCCCCAGACAGCAGTTCCTTTCCTGACAGTGCAGTGTGAGCTGTTCTAAGAGGTGGTGGATGGATGAGCTGCCAGTAGTGAGCTGGGTTCTCATCCTTATTCAGTGACTAGCTACCTGAATAAGTTTGGCTAAGTTGCTTACCATTTCTAGGCTTGGTATGTCATTCCACAATCCATCAGAGTAAACATGAAGGAAATGGTTCTCTAAATTCCCGTTAAGTCCTTCAATTCTGGGACTGTTTTTCCTAGAAATCTCACACATCAAAGACTACTAAAGGTTTGGGTAACTTTCATTATTTTCCTAAAGTTTTCAGGTTATATGACTAAATACAAAAAAAGGTAATTTGAGGGCAAAGGGGGTGCTTAAATGGCATTTCCAAATGTTTTAAGGAATGATATTCTAGGAAATCATAAGAGATACCATTCCTGCCCTCTCTCAATGCCAGTGGTTAGTAAACACCTAATATTATACCCTTCTTTGGGAAATCCGTACTGTGTTAATACATGAAAGCCCCTGATAAGTTGTGCAGTAAGTAAATGCAGTTTTTTCAGCTTTTACTTGCATAAGAGGAAAACATACATTTGCAACACACACACAGTTTTTTCAATATCAACCAATTTTTTCCTAAATATTATACCACAAGTACCCATTTAGAGGAAGCTGATCTGGAATTGAGTTCTGAACAATTATTTTTTTCAGAAATTCAGAATGAGGAGAGATCATTGCAATAGCTAGAGAAAGCAACATTTTCATAGAGGCATTGACCCTGAAGAACTACATCCCTGAGCCATGTATAGTGGCCCATCACGATCCATCACACCTGTAGGTGATGAAGTCTGACACTTCTCCTCAAAAGCAACTTATTCCAAACCACTTGGTTAGGAAATAGCAGAAGTGGTAACACCCAGGATTCCAGCCCAGTGCTCTTTGTACTGATTCCTGTCCTATGTCCTCTCACCTTACACACATAATACCTGCTTCACCAAGGAAGCAATTCAGCAAGGTGACAAATTCCAATGTCCATTAGTATAAAGAGTACAAGTGTCAGCAAGGCAGTGAAAGAGATATTTGAAATGTTGTGACCTTTAGATCCCCTGCAATGGGACCTTGTGGCAATTGAATTTGTATATTTGCACAAAACTTGTCTAAGACAGCATGTCTAGGTCTGGGTACAGGGTGTATCACATGCTAGCAATTCTCATTCAAGGTCTAAAGTTGGTAAACACATAAGATGCACAGAAAGCAATATACTGAATATGCCAGGATGGCTTTCTCTAAAACAGCACTGTGGCCAAATGGCTGAGTTAGTGATTCTGTTTTAGCTGGTGTTCTAAGTATATATCTAGGCAAGTCACTATTTTTCTCTGTGCATCGATGCTCTTATGTTAAATGGGGATAGTACTTGGGACTGTTCACACTCTGGTCTTGTGGTGGTGTGGGAGAGACCATAGACCAATTCTGTGTTCTGGACCATAAAACTAACTGGGGCTACCCTGGTGGTCCAGCGGTTTAGAATCCACCATGTAATACAGGGGACACTGGTTCCATCCCTGGTCCAGAAAGATCCCACATGGCTCGGGGCAACTAAACCCCTGTGCTACCTCTGGATCCCTTGCATTGCAACCACTGAGCTCACACACCACAACTGCTGAAGCCAGAGAGCCCTAGAACCTGTGTTCCACACTACCACAATGAGAAACCTGCATGCCACAAAGAGAAAGCCTACATGTAGCGAGGAAGACCCAGCACAGCCAAAAACAAAAAAAAATCCCAACTCGGTATTGTTTAAAACAAAACAAAAAGCCAACACTGGAAGCAAAAATTTTTTAAAGGGTGAGAAATATAGTCATGTCAGAATTGCTCTGTGAACTACTTGAGATGATGAATATGCTTATAAACATTCTATATAAATGAGACAGCATTACTATATTGATTATATTAGTAGTGATTTATTTCTCTATATTAATCGAAGTCTTCTGCAAATACCTGTTTTCAGATGTACATTTCCAAACAGTATTAATGTTTGAACTTGAAGCATGAGTCACTGAGTATATTTCAAAGGAACAAACTGAAAGTGAAAGAAAGGAGAAGGACTAAAATGCCAGAATTCCAAGTGGAATTCCTTCTCTTCTCCTCCATGGCTTTGCTAAGGAACAGCCTTTGGGAGGTCTCTGAAGTGAGAGAGGGACTACTTCTGATCTCTCAAGAACGGTCTTGTGATGTGTTTGTTAAGATTCTTTGGCTGCAAGTAACAGAAATGCATCAGATTGACGATACCAAAAAAGTGGAGAGAGAATATATTGAAAGAATCTGGGGAGTAGTTCAAATAATCCAGGGGTAAATTAGTAAACATCAAGTCATGAGAAATTGAATCAACAAATTAAATGTTAGGGGCAAGGGTTACCTTGTCACTTTCTTTTAAAGCTGCATAGCCTCTCATCTCTGATTTCAGTGTGAGCACATCATATTTGTTTTCTTTAGACGGACTTTCTTTGCTTGGCATGAATATTCCAAATATGGTCACTCTCATTCTGATTTCATAATGCTTCCAATTGTAGAGCCTGCCCACACTGTCCAGAACCTCTGAATCCTGCTTCTAAATGCTTTGGATAAATCACATTGCCTGTATTGGGTGAGTGCCTATTCTTCATTTGTCCATGGCTAGGACACAGGCCATGCAGAGAATGCAAACATGGTGAAGGGGATCCCTTATTTGGAAAGGAACTTCTCAAATTAGGGAGCTTGTGCCAGACAGAAATCCCAAAAGACATGCACCACACTTTGTGACTAGTACAGTCAATGTAAAGACACACAGGCTGATTTTTGTACCTTTAGAGCCTGTGGGAATAGAAACTGAAGAGACTTAAGATTACAATTTAAGAGACATAACAGGTAACGGAACAAATACAATAAAGATTTTTAGGGTGAACCTGTGCATGTCAGCTAGACATGCTGCCAGAGATACACACTCACCAATCTTCAAGAATAGTTTTATTTTTGACGGGACTTTGCCTCTTGTTTTCTGCCTACTTCCTTTAACATATCAATGAAGATATGGGAAAAAAGAGTTTGAGTGCAACATATTTTCTTTAGGCTACATTCTGAAAATGATACTTGTGTCCTCTAAACACTGCCCATGCTTTTGTGCCTCTGTTTAGTCATAAGTCAAGAGGATAGGGTGTCTCTCCTGTGATCTTTTGGAAAGGACTGAGTGAGGTATTACCTGTAAAGTACTTAAGATAGTCCCTGTCATGTGGTAAAGAATCAGCATTTTTGTTACTTAATATTATTGCTGTTATTATTATTATTGTTTAACAATATAGGAAAAGCTTATATAAGTATAATCATGTAGCCAAAACTTTTAGGAGAGGGGAAAAACACATTTGTTCAGGAAGAATTTTAAAGATGAGGCAGGGCTTGTGATTTTGAATTGATGCTTTTGAACTGTGGTGCTGGTGAAGACTCTTGAGAGCCCCTTGCACTGCAAGGAGATCAAACAAGTCAATCATAAAGGAAGTCAGTACTGAATATTCATTGGAAGGACTGATGCTGAAGCTGAAACTCCAATACTTTGGCCACCTGATGTGAAGAACTGACTCATTGAAAAAGACCCTGTTTCTGGGAAAGATTGAAGTCAGGAAGAGAAGGGGATGACAGGAGATGAGATGGTTGAATGGCATCATTGACTCAATGGACATGAGTCTGAGAAAGCTCCAGGAGTTGATGATGGACAGGGATGCCTGACATGCTGCAGTCCACGAGGCTGCAAAGAGTCAGACGTGACTGAACGACTAAACTGAGGGCTTGTGATTGACATGTAGTTCTTTACCAGAGAGAGTGCATGAGGATGGGGCATTCGTTTAAATAAGAAATTGTGTTAATCAAAAATATACCATAGTAAGTCATAGAATGGGACTGATGCAGGAAAAGATTTGCCAAAATATCAAAAGAACTACACAAATCAATAAGACACAGGAAAAGAGACCAATAAAAATGAGCAACCAGCTCAAAGAGACACTTCACAAATAAAGATATCCAAATGACCAAAATACATTGAAAACGTTCTCAGATTCATTAGTCATTAGGTAAGTGCATATTAGCACCACAATGCATTAGAACTGCATTACCTACCCGAATCAGTAAAATGTAAGCAGATATTAAGCATTAGTGAAGACGCAAGGCAACTGGGAGTGTCATATTCCTTTGAAGGAGTATACAGCCCCAAAATAAGAATATGCAAGTTTACAAAAAAATGTTTATATATATACCACATCTTCTTTATCCATTCATCTTTTGGTGGATGTTAGGTTGTTGCCATGTCTTGGCAATTGTGAATAGTGCAGCTATGAATGTATGAGTGCATGTATCTTTTTGGATTTGAGTTTTGTCTGGATATACGCACAGGAGTGGGATTGTTGGATTATATGGTGATTCTATTTTTAGTGTTCTAAGGAACTTCTATACTGTTTTCCATACTGGCTATGCCAATTTACATTCCCACCAACAGTGTAGGAGGGCTCCCTTTTCTCCACATCCTCTTCAGCATATGCTATTTGTAGACATTAAGGATGGCCATTCTGACCAGTGTGAGGTCATTGGTACCTCATTGTAGTTTTGATTTGCATTTCTTTAATAATTAACAACTTTGACCATCTTTTCATGTTCCTATTGGCCATCTTTATTTCTTCTTTGGTGATCCGTTCTATTTAGGTCTTCTACTCATTTTTCGATTGGGTTGTTTTTTGTTGGTGGTGGTGAGATGTATGAGATGTTTGTGTGCTTCGGAGATTAAGCCCCTGTTGGTTGCACTGTTCGCAAGTATTTTCCCCAATTCTTTAGGTTGTCTTTTCATTTTGTTTATGGTTTCCTTTGCTTTGCAAATCCTGTAACTTTGATTATTTCCCGTGTGTTTATTGTTGTTTTATTTCTATTGCCTTCGTAGATTGATCTAAGAAAACATTCTCTGATTTACGTCAGAGAATGTTTGCCTTTGATCTCTTCTAGGAGTTTTACAGTGTCGTGTCTTGTGTTTAAGTCCTTAAGCCATTTTTACTTTATTGTTGTGTATGGTGTGAGGATGTGTTCTAACCTCATTGATTTCCATGTGGAAGTCCAACTTTCCCAACGCCATTTGCTGAAGACACTGCCTTTTCCCCACTGTATATTCTTGTCTCCTTTGTCAAATAGTAATTGATCTTATAACCCTCAATCTGAAGACAACTCAAGTGTCAAAAAAAAGAAAATAGAATGGATAAATTGTGATATGTTCATTTAATAAAAAATGGGTTGAATTGAAAATAAATATATTAAAGCAACAATATACATGAATCTCACTGTGTCGAACAAAATAAGTCAGATGCAAAACAGGACATGCTGCATGATTCCATTTATATACAATTTCAAAAACAGGGAAAGTTAATCTATGGCATTAGAAGGTCAGGATTCTGATTATCCAGGGGGAGGAGTAACAGTAACTAGAAGGAGAAATGAGGGGGGAGCTTCTGGAGGGCTAATAATTTTTGTTTCATGATCTGTGTATATCATGGAAGAGTGTGTTTCCTTTTTTGAAAATATATCTGGCTGTAAACTTGTGTATCTATTTTGTAGAAATATAGATTTTATTTGAAAGGAATGCATACTTAGCCAAATAAAACATCCCCAAGAAATTTCTTGTTAAAAAGAGTTCCACAAAAATAACTCTTCTGTGGTTGGAGCCCCTGTCTGCTTCACATAGCACTGCTTACGTTTACATACTCTAAGATTGGTAAGCGCTGGGTACATGAATTGATTTTGAGAGGACAGATGCTTTATTTGCAAACGCTTACCCTCTTGTGCTACAATTAATGAGCCTGCTCAACAAGCAGCATGCAGAATAGCCTGAGATTTACAGCTGAGCTGTACACATTCACAGAAGGCTGGAAAATACGGGAATAGCCAACTCTTGCATGGTGATGAAGTGACAAGACATCCTGAAGTCATTCAGTGTTCAAGAAAAACATAAAAATAATTTGGGAGCCCTTGGCATTGGACCCACAGGAAAGATGGGCTCTTCCATGGCATTTGTATGCCTATAAGTAGGACTTAAAGATTGAGGCATATTTCCAAATCCTCCCCTTAAAGAGAAATATTAAATTCCTTTTATGTGATCATTCCTGGAAAGGTACTGTGGACTATAAGAGCAAAGACTGATATAGTAGAAATACCCTCTGACCTCAGGAACCTCGCCAAGATAATCTTACTAGCCTTGAAAGACCAAGCCTCTTTCTTTCCATTAAGTTGAACTTCAGGTTTGAAGCATGATAAGAAATAAGTCACACAGAAGTCATCCTCATTTTAGGCTTCCAGGATAAGTTTTAAGGAACTTTTGCCAACATTTTCCTGACACTGTATGCATACACACCTTGAATTTTACATTGTTTATCTTAGTATATTTACTCTGTGCTCTTCCTTAGTTTGTGGAGGGTCTCAGAACATTGAACACTCATTCTCAGAAGCAGTGATCAAATACAGGGGAAGGGTTGGGCTAAGGTAAAGGTATGGATCCGGTACATTTACCCTTGTCTTCCACATCCATGATATTGTTCAGCTATGTCTGTAGCTTCCACCGAGGCTGCAGTGACAGCAGCCAACACTGACCTGCAGTCTGAAGACCTCACCATAGCTGACTGTACCCTTCCTGCTCCTTTTTGATGAATGCTGTAGAACAATCCCAGCTGACAATTAAATGGGACAGTGGGCTCACGGTGGAAGCTGGGGATCAAGTGAGTGCCATTTTTATTTTATTGACATGTTAAAATACAGGAAGAAATTGAGAGTTGCTAGGTCATGGAGATTTAGCTGAAGGTTACACGATGAATAAAAACTCCAAATCTCATAATTTCCTCAAATTGTATACATATGAGAAATCTGATACAGAAGCAATGATGATTCACTAACAGAAATGAAAGTAGATTGTGGGGAGGAGTCCTCCTCTTGTACAGAGTAGCAGATGTGATTGTTTTCATTGCATAAAATGATATACTATATTTCTACTATGTAGTATTTATTCTACAAAATTTAAATGGTATTTTTTCTTATGGAATGACTGGAAAATGAGCTATCCCACACCACCAATGGAGGCTGCATTAAACTGTAGAAGACATACACTAACTCGGATTCCTGGGCTGACTAAATCCCCTAAGGGGTGAACAGAAGTTAAGAGGAAATACTCATACTTTTGAACTGAAAAACCTCCAACAGTGTCATTCAAAATCAACTGATTCTGGGACTTTGTCCTCTAAGAGGAACCGGTAAAGAAAGAAAACTCAATAATAAAGTCTTATAGACTTAGAAGTTTATAAACTTTATTTCTCTAACATTCCACTAGACAGACTGACTAAACTTGTCTATGTGTAGAATTTCTCTGAGAGAATAATCTATCAAACTTGCTAATATATAAGTGTTATATATACAAATGTGTGTATATAAAATGTATAAAACACAGAAACTTGAAATTTAATGTCCATTAAAAATCGGTTTTGGATGACGTGAACAGAGTCTCTGTTACCAATGTGTGGGATTTTCTGCATAGGGAGACAGGACTAAAGAATCAGAAGGACATGGTGTGTATTTAGTTGAGTAGGCTGCACTGAACTACATAAGAACAGTAGCACAAAAATAATGGAAAGTAAGAATAGAGGGAACTGGGGACTCTGTGTAGACTGAAGGCTATCCTTATGGAGGAATTCAGATAGGCCTCTGTGTGATCTTTCGGACTTGGATCATAGGCAATTACAGGGATTTGCCTGGCAAGACTTGTGGGAGTAGCCACCTCCGCCACATCAAGCCTGGTGAACAGCCATTGCATGCACGTTTCCTGGAGGGAGTTCCTTTTAAAAGCTCAGCCTTCCCTTCAGTGGAGGTACTTCTCAGGCACCTCTGCCAAGATCACTTTATTAGCAGCCTCAGCTGAGACATTTTTCTCCACCTGGACTCAGAATGTTCCATTTCTAGCCCCCACCCTTTCTGGCTATGAGTCCATTAAAGATCCATTGTTCCAGGCTCCTCTGTAGACAATTCCCTGTCTGTGCTTCATCCACCTGACTCCTTCCTGGTGCTGTTCTGTGAGGATAAACGGAACACTGGGGAGCCAGACCTTCATTTTGCCTCTTGCTTGTACTGTTATGATGAGTGAATAAAAGTTTAATTGTTACATTCACTTTGGTCCATTGTCCTAGTTGAACACCCTGACACCTGATTGCCTGACAAAATTAAAAAGCTTACAAGTGACTTTTGCTTTCAGTCACATTTTTCTACAGTGAACAACTATTAAAGCTGAATGAAATAAAATGTGACTCTTTGAAGACATCAGAACACAGCTGAGAGGGTCAGGATTTGATGGGTCACGAACCCCCAAGAGATAGGCAGCACAATGAGGTAAGCCAGACATGCTTCATCACTTTTCCTCTTAAGGCATTTACCATTCTTAAGCATCACTGGGCTGAGAGGATAATCAAAATTGGATGATCTTAGCTTTCCGTAGTCTCACAGAGTAGGGATATAAAAGTTAGAAACTGGTATTACCAGGGCCAAAATGTTGGAGAAGGGGGAAACCTGGAGAAGGGTGCTTGATATTTGGCACCACGTTCCTCCTCGGGGCTTTTTCTGATTCCTAATCTTTATGAGACAAAAGGGGTGGAAGTCAGCAGAATGTGGAAGCTGAGAAACTAAAAAATTAAGCTGTGTTTTTTATAGTCTCATAGGGCTGGGAGGACAAAAATTGGGGCAGAGAACAACAAGGAGTTGGACCTAGGGGTTCAGTTGAGAAAGTGAAAGTGCTAACTCCAAACAATACAGAATGCCATAAAGACCAGCCTTCACCAAGAATGAGACCCAAGACTGAATAATTTGAAAAGCTAAATGGATTAAAGCAATATTCTCTGACACTAAGTTTCTAACAGGGCAATAAGTGATCACTCTGGATACTCCAGAGCCTTTGAAAATTCTTATCCATATGGATAGAATTCAATTTAAAACTAGAACATCAGATATACCTGGAGACAGGACCAAGACACAATGAAGAAAAGGAAAATAAAGCAAAAGAAGCAAAAAAAATCAAACCATCTTCATGATAGAAACAGACCCAGATCTTGAGATTTAAGATATAAGTGATAAATAAATGAGAATTAAATTTTTAAGAAGAGATAGTAAGATCAAGAATTTCACTGAAGAACTAGAGTCTCTGAAAACAAAGGAAAATCTTGAACTACAAAAATACCATAAGTTAAATAAAAATTAGTTTAGTAGCATAATAGATATAGCAAAAGAGAAGGTAAATGAATTGGAAAAGAAGCCAGAACAAAATATCCAGATTGAAGCAGTGGTACAACGTGGATGGAAACTAGAGAGAAGAGGATAAAGACCTACGTCCTGCAGTGGAAAGACTGAACACAGGCCCTTTTGGAGTCTTAATGGAGAGAAGAGAAAAAATGGGGTAGAAGTAATACTTGAAAATATGGTGGCCTAGAAATTTTCACAATTGATGATAGACTGTGGGCCCAAGCAGAGTAATCTGAAAAAATATGCATAAATGCACATGATACAAATAAGTTAAAAAGTGATGATGGCTATTCTGACTGGTATGTGGTGATACCACATTGGAGTTTGGATTTGTATTTATTTAATAGTGATGTTGGGCATCTTTTCATGTGTTTTTTATCTATCTGTATGTCTTCTTTGGAGAGAAAGAGAAAAAAGTGAAGTCACTCAGTCATGTCCGACTCTTTGTGACCCCGTGGACTGTAGCCTACCAGGCTCCCTTGTCCATGGGATTCTCCAGGCCAGAATACTTCAGTGGGTTGCCAGTTCCTTCTCCAGGGGATCTTCCTGACCCAGGGATAGAACCTGGGTCTCCCACTTTGTAGGCAGATGCTTTTATCATCTGAGCCACCAGGGAAGAAAGGTCTATTTAGAACTTCCACACGGTTTTGATCAGGTTATTTGCTTAATATTGAGCTGCATGAGCTGTTAGTATATTTTGGAGATTAATCTCTTATCAATAGCCTCATTTGCAAATATTTTCTCCCATTCAGTGGATTGTCTTTTTATTTTATTTATACTTTGCTATGCAGAAGCTTTTAAGTTTAATTAGGTCCCATTTAAAAATCTTTGTTTTTATTCTCATGACCCTAGGAAGTGGATCAAAAAGATATTGCTGCGATTTATGGCATAGAGTATTCTGTCTGTGTTTTCCTCTAAGAGTTTTCTAGTATCCAGCCTTACATTTAGGGCTTTAATCTATTTTGACTGTATTTTTGTGTGTGGTTTTAGGTTGTTCTAGTTTCTTTCTTTTACTTATAGCTGTCCAATTTTCCCAGTACCACATATTGAGGAGAAAGATTTTAAATAAAAGACCCAGAACAGAGGATTGAAAACCATAGCTCTGCAAATACTAACAAAAGAAAACTTGGGCAGTTATACTAATAAGAGACATATTACCTAACTTTTTAATTAATCATTAATTTATTCAGTATACTAATATATAAGCATTAACATACTAAATACTACTAGAATTATGGATGGGTATTTGATAATGGCAGAAAAGTCAGTCCACCAAGGAGATATGATATCTCCTTCTAAATCCATTCTAAATTTAGAATGAATGGTTCTAAATTCATTGAATTTCAAAAGACTGACAGTACTGTTGATGAAGATGTGGGGCACTGGAACTCTCACCACATTCATTGCTGCTGGGAAAATTAATTTTTATAGCACTTTTGGAAAACAACTGGAAATTTCAATTAAAGCGAAACATATGCTTACCTTATGACCGAGAAAATCCACCAGTAAGTAAAGTGAAAGTGAAGTCGCTCAGTCGTGCCTGACTCTTTGCGACCCCATGGACTGTAGCCCACCAGGCTCCTCTGTCCATGGGATTCTCCAGGCAAGAGTACTGGAGTGGGTGCCATTTCTTTCTCCAGGGGCCAATAAGTAAATTCCCCCAATGATTAAAGCGCAAGTTCACTGAAAGACAATTACAAGAATTTCTCCAATAACCCAAACTAAAAAAATGTCTACAGACATTTTAAGATAGTTCTAAGTGTCTATCATCTAGAAAACAAATAAATAAACTTTGTTTTATTCATACAATGAAATACTATACGGTAACTAGATTGAACAATCTATGTTCAATTTAGAGCTATGTTCAATGACAAGGATGTATCTCATAGGCATTGTATGAATGAAGGAAATTACAGATAAAAGAGTGCACATTATGTGATCTCTTGTGTACAAAGATGAAGAATAGGTAAAGTTATTCTGTATAACAGGATTCATAGTATTTGGTTGATGGCTGGATATTTCTTGGAAAGAGGTACAAGGGAACAAAATGGAATGCTGGAGATTTCTATATCCCCCGTTTATTTGACAGTTACATAAGGGGTATGTGTATGTGTGTATGTATGTATGTATACATGTATATGTGTGTGTGTATCTGCCACACGTTTCCAAGCTCTGTGGGCTTTTCTGGTGGCTCAGCGATAAAGATTCTGTGTGCCAATGCAGGAGATGCAAGTTCGATCCCTGGGTCAGGAAGAAACCCTGGAGAAGAAAATGGCAACCCACTCCAGTATTTCCAGCCTGGGAAATCCCACACACAGAGGAGCTGGCAGGCTATAGTCCATGGGGTTGCAAAAGAGTTGGACACAACTAAACAACAACAACTCCACGCTCTACATTCAAAATTTGTGCATACTATTTTATACCTTGATTAACATATAAACAGAAAAAGTAGGCAACAAAAATAAAAAACAAAACTATTTTTTAAAAAATACATGAACCATTTAGCTTGAACTACATTCAAGAGTTTATATCCAATGCCATGCAGCACTCATTTTCCTGAATGAAAATCCTTGCAATTCTGAAGGATCTCCAACTAGCAAGGTCCAATTTAAGCTCCCTTTCTCCATATAATCTTCCTTGAATCCTGACTACTGTATTCCCATTCTTCACCTTAAATTTCTTTAACACTTAGTGACATTCATCCCCTTTAGTTTTGCTATTGATACATACCATTTTACAAGTTGCAAAGCAGTAACAAAACAACCCCTAAAATGAATCTCTTTATCATCCAGTGTGGCAGAGGATCAGTAATTCCTTCCCTTATTCAGTAGTGAACTAAAGGCAAGGCACATTGGGCATCACACCAGATTTAACAAGTGCAAATAGGCCCCTGTGGATGTATTCTATTTAGATGCCTAAGCTGAACAACTCATCTTTGGACTTTTGAAACCTCAGTGATTAAAAAAAAATGTACATATACACTTTCTAATTAACATGTTTCTAGCTCTCAGGAAATGGGAATATCATTGGCCCTTTAAGAAAGATTGTATCTTTGTATTTGAAAACAGTGTAAAGAAAACAAAAATATGTCAATGAATATTTTTATTCTAACAAGTAAAATGCTAGATTTGGAGCTAAAAGTTCTTTTCATCTCCTTGGATGCACATCTTCATATGAAAAAAAGTAATCTATAAATTAATAGATTAATTATCTATTAATTTATAGATTATCTATTAATTAATAGATAATTAATTACTCTATTAATAAATAGAAGCCACATGACATCTGCATGCCAGGTTGCCTCTGTGCTCAGTCTGATTTTTGCAACTCCATGGACTAGAGTAGCCCTCCAGGCTCCTCTGTATCCCAGACAAGAATACTGGAGTGAGTTGCCATGTCCTATGCCAGGGGATCTCCCTGACCCAGGGACTGAAACCGTCTCTTGCATCTCCTGCATTGGCAGGCAGATTCTTTACATCGACACCACCTGGGAAATCCACATGCTAGGTTACAGTTACCAAAATATGGCTTCACTAACTGAGAAATTAAGGAGGGCGGAAGAGCATGCATCCTCTTTTGCACATGGTCTCTTAGACTGAGTTTATCAGTGAAGGACAAAGAGGTCCTTGGAGCTTTCAAGAGAGGCTTTGTTAGATCCAGGTATCACTGATCTACCTGTGGAGGGTAGAGCTGGTTGATGCCCTTCTTCCAAGTTGCGTTTAGAACACAGCTCTGCTCTGAGACTGAGGATTAGTAGTTTCAGTGAATAATGCATTGTTCTAATATATATGTTATGAGAGTATTTATCTGTATCTGGCTTTCATACTAGCTCAATTGTTTTAGAGTATTTACTATATATAATAATCATTTCACTGTCACCTTTCTAATAGTTATCCCATGTTCTCTTCTTGCCTAATCATCTTGGCTGCATGGTACATTTTAGCTAATTATAGAAGAAATGGTGATGGGGTTGCTGAGCACTAAAGGAACGATGCCTTTGGCTACAGAGATGTTAGAGGTAGAGTGACAGCTATAAGGCTCAGGCAGTGACAGCTTAGGTGCCGTGAATTGTGATATAGACTAGGATGCAAGAAAATTTTAGAGGTAACAGGTATCTTATACAAATAATTATATTTGATTAAATGAGGAGAATGAAAAAGTTGGCTTAAAACTCAGCATTCAGAAAACTGAGATCATGACATCCAGTCCCATCACTTCATGGCAAATAGATGGGGAAACAATGGAAACAGTGACAGACTTTATTTTGGGGGCTCCAAAATCACTGCAGATGGTGACTGCAGCCATGAAATTAAAAGACACTTGCTCCTCGCAAGAAAAGTTATTACCAACCTAGAGAGCATATTAAAAAGAAGAGATGGTAATTTACCAACAAATTTCCATCTAGTCAAAGCTATGGTTTTTACAGTAGGCATGTATGGATGTGAGAGCTGAACCATAAAGAAAGCTGAGTGCCAAAGAATTGATGCTTTTGAACTGTGGTGTTGGAGAAGACTCTTGAGAGTTTCTTGGACTGCAAGAAGATCCAACCAGTCCATCCTAAAGGAAATAAGTCTGAATTTTCATTGGAAGGACTGATGTTGAAACTCCAATATTTTGGCCATTTGATGTGAAGAACTGACTCATTTGAAAACACTGATGCTGGGAAAGATTGAAGGCAGGAGGAGAAGGGGACGACAGAGGATGAGATGGTTGGATGGTATCACTGACTCAATGGACATGAGTTTGAGTAAGCTCTGGGAGTTGGTGATGGACAGGGAAGCCTGACGTGCTGCAGTCCATGGGGTCACAAAGATTCAGACACAATTAAGTGACAGAACTGAACTGAAATGAGTGTAAAAGAAAGAAAATATATAGACTTCAGACCTGAAATATATGATCTAATTTAAGGTTCAAAATGTGATAAATAACTGGAATCAATTCTGAAATTTTTTTCAAGACAGGTTTCTGAAACTTAGTGACTCAGATTTTATAATTTTTTAAAATAGATTACATAAATCTACATATAAAAGCTCCTGAATAATTTGAATGATAATCCAAATTTGAGGAGCACTGCTCACCTTAACTATGACTAAAGAATTTGCCATAGCTTTATAGTCACTAACATGTATTTATTAGGAAAGAGTTTAGTGGAAGAAAATTAAATTCCAATTTAAAAAACTATTCTAAGAATTTAATTTTTAGAGAAATTAGTTGATATTTCAGTTATTTTCTATAGTTCTATTTTCCACTCTTAATTACCAGTAAAGCATCTTACAGGCATTTATATCTGTGTGTTTTACTTTTAATTATCAATGTAGCTTTGCAAATGCTATTTAACTTGCTATTTACAGCCTGAAAATGAATAGCTGAAGTTTATTGAGAATTTATGTGTAACTTCATTCAATGCTGAGCACTCTGCACGCATCACCACATTTAATCCTTACAACAACCCAATAAACTGGTATAATCGATGTCCCTGTGTCAGACCAGCAGATTCTACCACTGATGCTTACAAAGACCAACAAATTGTCCAAGATGACAAAATTAACAAGTGGTGAAGTCAATACTCAAGTTCCTAGAATCTATTACAAACCCAAGCTGTGGCCATTACACCAGTTACATACCCCACATGCTTCAGTTGGAGATACATACACCCAATGTGTTCTTTATGGTACACTTTGACACAATGGTACAATAAGCGAAACAATGCAAGTACGATTCCTTTGTTTTTATCTTTCATTTCCTTGCAGTTCACTTGCTAGATAATACCATCCACAAGCATAAAATCAATGCACTTCTCACAGTTTGATATTTTCAAATATGTAGTTCTCTCTCCCTGAAATACCTGTTCTTGCCATGTGGATGGGATGAAAGTCATCACATGACTTCCGGCAAAGAAAGGAAGATGATGGTCTGGGTGTGTGTGAGCAGCTTCCTCCAGGAGAATAAAGGGCCTGCAGTTGCCCTAACATGATGCAGTTTCAGTGTCAAGGGAGTAAGGCTGACAGTGACTGTATCAAGGGCTCTGTTCCACAAGGACCTCTTATGGAAGCCTAGATCATGACTCTACGTGTGGCTGTGAGGCCTCAGCAGTCTATACTTGCAGAAGTCTCCTGGTATTACTGGAGAAAAATAACACATGGACCACCTGCTCCAGCCCTTCTTCCCCAAAGCTTTAGATCTCTCTTAGCCAAACCTATTTTCCTGTTCACAGGAGAAACAGAGGCCTCTATTCTGTTATTAAACACAAACAACAAAAGAGGGAGTTGAGCACTAATTTGATCTTGTGATCTATCTGAGCCTGGTACCGCCTCTTGTTAGTGATTCTTGTGATATCCTATACAGAAAGAATCTGTCCTCTCATGACGACCTGTTAAAAACATCAGGAAAAAAAAAAAGAAAAGACAGAGTGTCAGAGACACCAAGAAAAATATCTGTGAGTTCTTTGAATTAATAAATAACATCGATCGGGTGCTTTCTCTTTTACAGGAGATGTTTCTTATAAACATTTTGGTTGTACTGTTTTAATGGCACCCCACTCCAGTACTCTTGCCTGGAAAATCCCATGGATGGAGGAGCCTGGTAGGCTGTAGTCCATGGAGTCGCTAAGGGTCGGACACGACTTCACTTTCACTTTCACTTTCCACTTTCATGCATTGGAGAAGGAAATGGCAACCCACTCCAGTGTTCTTGCCTGGAGAATCTCAGGAACGGGGGAGCCTGGTGGGCTGCAGTCCACGGGGTCGCACAGAGTTGGACACGACTAAAGTGACTTAGCAGCAGCAACAACCCCATAAGGTTAAAATTACAATTGACTCTTGAACAATGTGTTAACAGGTTAAGGGGGCTGACACTTTGTACAGCTGAAAATCCACATAGAGCTTTTGACTCCCTCAAAGCTGGTCAATACCTTTCTATTGACCAAAAGCCTTAACAATAATGTAAATAGTCAACTAACATATATTTTTGTATGTTACAGGCATCTACTGTATTCTTGCAAGTAAGCTAGAGAAAAATCATAAGGAAGAGAAAATACATTTACTGTAGGTATAATTGTTTATTGAAAAAGATCCATGTCTAAGTGGACTTGAGCAGTATTTATGTGAAAATATGAGTGTCAACTCTACTCGTATTTTCATTGCACAAATAGGAAAGAGGTCAGAGTTAGTAAACAGCAGCCATTCTTAAAAATAGGAATTGTCTTGCTAGTACAAGTTGTCTTAACCACTGTTCTCTAATTTTCATCCACCCCAAACTTTAGGTTATGTTTCAACTCACTTTAGCATACAGCTAACATCAAATGTTTAAAAACATTGAGCTCTCTCGAATAGGGCTTTTTCTGCCAAGTGCTCTGTATCACTGGTTTTCAGGCTAAAGTGAAGCAAATTAATATAGGTAAGGGCATTAGGGATATGTAATCAGTCTCTATCAGCTTCATGTATGAATCCCTGATTGATAGTAGAGAAATCTTGACGTTACTCTGTAGAACATCCGTACTCTCTGAACACTCTCAGAATGTCCATTCATTATCAATGCCCTGATCTGCCGGCACTTGTTTTTCCAATCCCATCAAACAGCTAATTGCCATGGTTGTTTTAACTTATTTTACTTAGTTAAAGCATTTAAAGGCAATAGCATTCTTAAAAAGACACAGTCAAATCAATAAAAGCACTAGAACAAAATCACCATTCCCCAATGCAATAGGAGAATACTTCAGTTTCTGTTTTATTGGAAGCAATTATCAAATGAAAAGCATCCTTTAATACTGAAAGTTGGCCCCTGTAGGTACAATTCCCAGTTGTATCGAGTTTTACTTCTATAAAACATGTAGGTAAAGAGAAAGCCCTCAAGCCTGATCAGAGGCATAGATGGAAACTAATTTTCCTTGCGTTTCCATCAAAGCTGCTATGAGGGTAACAACTTCACATATGTCAAAACACAGTCAGGCCTTTTCGTGTATACATTATGGTTCTAGTCATTTTTGGAGATAAAATATATTGTGTGATACCATGCTTAGTGTTCATGCATGCTTCCTGCAATGTCATCTGTTAAAGATTCATTGAACTCTTATTGTATACCAGGTACTGGACTTTAGATGTGTGTGTTGTTGAAGTTCTCTCTGTACTCATGAAAGGTGATGACATGACTTTTAAATGCTCAGTGATTGATGAGTGTCTAAAACCAGAGAACTTTCAGAAGACCTACTTTGACAGTCCAAAGAAGCAGGAGTATAGAATAGAATGCATTGGAGACAAGAAATGTACACAGAGAGACTAAGGTTGAGTATCGAAGGTAAAGTCTCAAAACCACAGTTTCATAGTATTCAGTTTCCAACAAAGCAGTGACTTGTGTGGGTAAAAGGCAAAGGCTGTAGGATCAAGAGGAGGCAAAGCCTCTGTGTTCTTGCTATGGTACCTGGGAAAAGTACATCATCTCTCCCAACCTCAGTTTCCTTATCTTAAAGTGGAGATAATAACACCTTCTCACTGAGTTGCTGGGAAGACTGAGAAGCTACCCTGGTAGCTCCTCCTGTTAGTCAAATGCCTATTATTTTCATGTAGGGCATTCTGTCTTGTAAAGAACCTAACATTCTTCTTAATATAAGCATGATGGTTATGATGTTGATGAGGGTGATGTAAAGTCATAATTTGGGACAATTCTCTCTGTTACTGCAGAACATTTTTGCTTATGTTTTGGTTCAAAGGCTGTGGCACTATGTTCAAAATATCTTTGCTCCCTATGATACCACCCAAAGAAGGAAGGCATCAGGATCAAATGTCTCCAGGTCCAGGAGCAGATGAGGAAATCTACGTAGCATGAGACCTGAATTCTGATCTTGTCTGTGTCACCTACTAGCTCTGTATCCTTGGGTTAGTCTTCTACTTGCCCTGAGCCTCACAGTGTCCTCATCTCTAGACTGGGGTGGAAATAGGCCTCATTCAGAATTGCCATGGTGATAATGTAAGTCATAAAATCCCAAGTCACATTTCCTGTGGACTTTCTGATGGCCCTGCCATATGGTTGATACCACGACTTGCTTTAGGGCTGGCACAAGTACTCTGGTTCTCTCTCAGTCTGGTCACACATGGTATTACAATGTCACACCCAGATGACGTATTTTGGTAAGTGAAATGTAAGCAGAAATGTCCTTTCATTTCTATGTAGAAGCTTTAAGGGTCAGGGAGCACTGAATTTTGATCTCCTCTTTCCTCTGATACACCGACCAGCACGTCATTGAAAGATGGAGACTTTCCATTAGGTTAGAATCAGGCAAAGAGAAGGATGGTGGAACAAAGCTTCCAGCTGACTCTCAAGACATAGACTTCTGTCATTTTAACCCAAAGAGATTTGAGCTTTGTTACTAGCCTAAGCTAGTATATACTGTCTGATGTTGTTGTTGTTAGTGTTATTATCTTTGCTACTGATGGACACCTTACCTTCATTTCTGAGTTGTTGTTAAAAAGAGAGTCGATACCTGTTTGGTGAGGTAAAATGTCTCTTGAACTACCAGTTAGTAACAATGAGAATGGTATTAGCTTTTGAAGACTATTATGCAGTAAGTTTTATTGTATGCATTTTCTTTGTATAGTAAGATTGAGTTTTTACAATGATCCTATGAAGGGAGTTGCTGCTGCTGCTGCTAAGTTGCTTCAGTCGTGTCTGACTCTGTGTGACCCCATAGATGGCAGCCCACCAGGCTTCCCTGTCCCTGGGATTCTCCAGGCATGAACACTGGAGTGGGTTGCCATTTCCTTCTCCAATGCATGGAAGTGAAAAGTGAAAGTAAAGTTGCTCAGTTGCGTCCGAATCTTCATGACCCCATGGACTGCAGCCTACCAGGCTCCTCCGTCCATGGGATTTTCTAGGCAAAAGTACTGGAGTGGGGTGCCATTGCCTTCTCTGGTGAAGGGAGTACCACTCTCCTATTTTACTCATGAGGGACTAGAGCTGAGGTTTGAGTTTGAATCTTGACACACCCACCTAATCCCTTACTTGTGTGAACTGGTCTAAATCACCAAAAATTTTTGTCCCATTGCAAATCATGTTATTCTCTGAGAATATAAAGAATGGCTTCCACAAAACGGCAATGTGGTATGGGCTGGGCATGAGAAGGTCAAAGAAAGTAAGGAAATATAAAACTATTTAGAAACTAATGTTTAGTTTCTTTATTTTTCATAAAGTTTGAAGATTCATCTGCTTTTATTTCCTTTTCCATTTTCTGTTATTTATGTTTGAGTTCCTCATTTGTCAGGAACAGCGAGTTAGTTCTTGCTCTGGGCCTGGAATGGCTAAACTGAAGGTAGGTGCTTCTAAGTGGAAGATGATTCATATTGATTTTTCTATTATCTGCCTTTTCCTATCCATGCTTCTTCTTTTGTTTCAGATCATTTTTACCTGAAAGGTAACAATTTAGGAGAAATAATGGGAAAACTTTTCTCTGTCTTAACTTACCTCCAAAGGGATGTCAGAAGTTAAAGAGTAGTTTTTATTTTTGACAGACTCTGTACTATCCCCAACTTCCTAGTTACAAAGATGTACATTCCTGTAAGTGTGAACCATGCTCTGCTATCAATCTGGGCTGAGTGGGGCTCAATGCAGCTCAAAGGGTACTTATACCAGTATCCTTACTGGAGGGAATGATTACAAGGAAGTGGAACTATCATGGAGAATTCCAGGTTTCTGTAATTCAGAAATTAAAACCATTTGTTATCTAAGATACCCTAGAACCTATCTTTAGCCATCCTCATTGGCATCATCATCTACCCATTTCATATCTTTAATATTTCCCCTGCAAAACATTCCCTTCCCCGAGCTTAAATAGACTTGACTTTTGTACCCTAAAATAGTATGCCATGTTAAATTGGTGCCAAAAGAAAGTGCAAAGGTAGAAAGTGGGCCTGAGTAAGACACATAGGACAGTGTACCAAGCCTGGCTTGAGTGAAGTATTTAATACTTTTATTGTTTAAAAGAAAAAAGAAACCTGAATATGTATGAATGGTCTAGCTTACTGTTCTACTTAATATATAAAAATACAGCTATTTTAATCTTTCTAAAATAACCTGAGCAACTATAACAAAAATGGAATGAAAAAAAAATTTGTGATTTGAGGGAGGTAGGAAATATATATATACACACAACCTTTCATGAACATCCAATCTCCCTGAGAGAAGTGAAGTGACTTTGATCTCGGCACATCCTTTTCCTTTTTTCCCTTGAGGAGAGTTGCCTTCCAACTAAAGGAAAGGCAGGTGTTTTCTGGATGGTTATTCTCTAGAAGCAGAGCTCAGCAAGAGTACCTCAGCAGAGCCCCACTGATGGGACAATTGCTCCTTGTTTGTAGGCTGTGGCCTCGATCGTGCTCATGAACCTCCTTCTACATGGCCAATGAGAGCAGCGTACACCATGGAAACTGAAGAGGGTGACCCCAGAAGCTGCTCATGAAGACTTTGTAATGATCACTTTGTCCTCTTTGTTTTTTCCTTAGAACAGAATCTGCCACAGAATATTCACCAGGGAGAGAATATTCTCTGGCTGAAGGCTATGTGCACAATGCTATTACAGTCATTTTAGTGAGTGAGGCTACACAGAAAGATAAAAATCTTTCCTCCCTCGAATTTCACAGTAAGCAAAAATGGAGCAGTTCTTGCCATTTGAGCTTTAAAAACTCTTTAGGGGAGTCTGCTACATGATTCCATTTAGTAACCAGTGACGCAATCCAGTCTTATACCATAACCTTGGATTTCCTTGATCATTTCATTAAAATTGGTCAATCTGGTACATTTTCTTTTTGGAAGATACACTTGACAAAAAGTCTTCCTTTACATGATGGAATGATACTTTTGAAGTTATTACCTAATGAAATTGAAAGAGGCTTGCTCCTTGGAAAACTATGACCAACCTAGACAGCATATTAAAAAGCAGAGACATTACTTTGCCAACAAAGGTCCAGCTAGTCAAAGCTATGATTTTTCCAGTAGTCATGTATGGATGTGAGAATTGGAAAATAAAGAAAGCTGAGCATGGAAGGAGTGATGCTTTTGAACTGTGGTGGTGGAGAAGACTCTTGAGAGTCCCCTGGACTCCAAGGAGATCCACCCAGTCAATTCTAAAGGAAATCAGTCCTGAATATACATTGGAAGGACTGATGCTGAAGCTGAAGCTCCAATACTTTGGTCACCTGATGTGAAGAACTGACTCATTTGAAAAGCCCCTGATGCTGGGAAAGATTGAGGATAGGAGGAGAAGGGGACGACAGAGGATGAGATGGTTGGATGACATCACCAACTCGATGGACATGAGTTTGAGCAAGCTCCAGAAGTTGGTGATGGACAGGGAAGCCTGGTGTCCTGCAGTCCATGGGGTTGCAGAGCCGGACACGATAGAGTGACTGAATTGAACTGAATGATTTTTACACTTGAATGTGTTTTGGGGAAGATGAATTTTCAAATGCATTTGAGAAATAAAGTGTAAGTGAAAGTCATTTAGTCGTGTCCGACTCTTTGTGACTCCATGGAGTATACAGTCCATGGAATTCTCCAGGCCAGAACACTGGAGTGGATAGCCTTTCCCTTCTCCAGGGGATCTTGCCAACCCACTGATCAAACCCAGGTCTCCCGCATTGTAGGTGGATTCTTTACCAGCTGAGCCATAAGCAAAGCCCTTTGAGAAATAAAGTTTCTATGATTTTCTCTCTATCTCAAACTCTGGAAGAAATCAGTGGAGTTAGTTGAATGTGATGCAAGAAGCAGAAAAAGGCAACCCTGAAACCCCGTGTCAGTGTAATTGTTTATGAGACAGTCAGCTTTTCCTGTGGCCTCTAAGAAGGGTTCAAAGGTTAACTGAGAGAGAGCTGACATCTCCAAAATGGCTGTATCATAGCTGAAAGGCTGTCTGGGTCATAAACTGAGGACCAGATAAAGAGATAAAGATACAGACATTTTGTCAGACACACTCATTCATTGACCAGAGCCTGGTGAAGACAAGTTGTCTCAGTAGATACATGTTTCAAACAATGGAAAGGTCATGGAAAAGATGTATTTCCTGAAGCAAGGATTTTTTACATAAAGCATGCAAAGTCTACCTCTTAACCTAAGGTAGAGAAGGGAGATGGAAACAATTCTGACTTCACTGAAGTTTAAACCTGAAAACAAAGAAGATACCGAACCACCAGGGTTTACCCAGAAAGTGCGAGGATTATAGGTTATGACATCAACTAAAATGAGGGTTCAATAGAGAGTTTGAGTTTCAGAAAAATAATAAAAATATGATAGCTGCTTTTTTTTTATTTTGCGCATCTGAGTATATGTCTTGAGAAATATTATACCTGTTATATATTGAATTGAAACTGACCTCTCCAATTTCACTTTATTGATCTTTATTATACCTTCTGGAATCATTAAAATATCCTTTTCCACATGACAGCTCAACTGAAACTGAAGCTAACTCTAATGTTTTCACTAAGTCACTTCTCCAGGATGAACATGGGCAGAATAATCCAGCTGAGAATCTAATTTCCTGATTCCCAAAACCGTCAGCATTTTTCTCTTCTGTGTACATACAGGTTTTAGGCCATCCTCTTAGAACAAAGGATAAAAAATATTTCCCAAGGAGTTTTAAAAGCAATCCCAAGGCTTTGGACCTGATCCTTAAGATTTTTTGACTCAGTTGTTCTGGGGTAGGACCCAGATCTGAGGCCATGATACTAACATGCAAATGCTCTGAGAGATTAGAATACAGTTGTTGATGTTGTTCAGTCATTCAGTCATGTCCAACTCTTTGTGACCCCATGGAATGCAGCACACCAGGCTTCCCTGTCCTTCTCCGTCTTCCAGAGCTTGGTCAAATTCATGCCCCTTGATTCATTGATGCCATCCAACATCTCATTCTTTATCGTCCACTTCTCATGCCTTCAATCTTTCCTAGCATCAGGATCTTTTCTAAAAAGTCAGTGATTCATATCAAGTTGCCAAATTATTGAATCTTCAGCTTCAGCCTCGGTTCTTCCAGTGAATATTCAGGATTGATTTCTTTTAGGATTGACTGGTTGGATATCCTTGCAGTCCAAGGGACTCTCAAGAGTCTTCTCCAACACCACAGTTCAAAAGCATTAATTCTTTGGCACTCAGCTTTCTTTATGGTCCAACTCTCACATCCATACATGACTACTGGAAAAACCATAGCTTTGACTATATGGATTTTGGTGGTAAAGTAATGTCTCTGCTTTTTAATATGCCATCTAGGTTGTTCATAACTTTTCTTCCAAGGAACAACCATCTTTTAATTTCATGGCTGCAGTCACCATCTTAGTGATTTTGGAGCCAAAGGGGGAAAAAAAAATGTCAGTGTTTCCATTGTTTCCCATCTATTTGCCATGGGGTAATGGGACCAGATACCAAGATCTTCATTTTTGAAATCCTGGGTTTTAAGTAAACTTTTTCACTCTCTTCTTTCCCCTTCATCAAAAGACTCTTTAGTTCTTTTACTTTCTGCCATAAGGGTGGTGTCATCTGCATATCTGAGGTTATTGATATTTCTCCTGGCAGTCTTTTTCTGGCTGGTGCTTCATCCAGCCTGGCATTTTGTGTGATGTACTCTGCATATACGTTAAATACGTAGGGTGATAATATACAGTCTTGATGTACTCCTTTCCCAATATGGAACCAGTCCATTGTTCCATGTTCAGCTCTAACTCTTGCTTCTTGACCTGCGTACAGATTTCTCAGGAGGCAGGTAAGGTTGTCTGGTATTCCCATTTCTTTAAGCATTTCCCACAGTTTGTTGTGATCCACATAGTAAAAGACTTTAGCAGAGTCAGTGAAGCAGAAGTAATGTTTCTTTGGAATTCTCTTGCTTTTTCTATGACCCAGTGGATGTTGGCAATTTGATTTCTGGTTCCTTGTTTTTTCTAAATCCAGCTGAACATCTGGAAGTTCTCAGTTCATGTACTTTTGAAGCCTGGCGTGGAGGGTATTGAGCATTACTTTGCTAGCGTATGAGATGAGTGAAATTGTGTGGGAGTTTGAACATTATCTGGCATTGCCTTTCTTTGAGATTGGAATGAAAACTCACCTTTTCCACACCTGTGGCCACTGCTGAGTTTTCCAACTAGCTGGCATATTGAGGGCACCACTTTCACAGCATCATCTTTTAGGATTTGAAATAGCTCAACTGGACTTCCATCACTTCCACTAGCTTTGTTCATAGTGATGCTTCCTAAGGTGCACTGGACTTCTCACTCCAAGACGTCTGTCTATCTTGAGGTGAATGACCACACCACCATGGTTATCTGGGTCACTAAGATCCTTTTTTTATAGCTCTACTGTGTATTCTTGCCACCTCTTCTGAATATCTTCTGCTTCTATTAGGTCCATACCATTTCTGTCCTTTATTGTGCCCATCATCTTAGGAAATGTTCCCTTGGTATCTCTCATTTTCTTGAAGAGATCTCTAATGTTGCCCATTCTGTTGTTTTCCTCTATTTCTTTTCATTGATCAGCTAGGAAGGCTTTCTTATCTCCCCTTGCTCTTCTTTGGAATTCAGCATTTATATGGGTATATCTTTTCTTTTCTCCTTTGCCTTTCACTTTTCTTCTTTTCTCAGCTATTCATAAGGCCTCCTCAGACAATGATTTTACCTTTTTGCATTTCTTTTTCTTAGGGATAGTTTTGATCACTGCCTCCTGTGCAATGTCACAAACTTCTGTCCATAGTTCTTCAGGCACTCTGTCAATCAGATCCAATCCCTTGAATCTGTTTGTCACTTCGACTGTATAGTAGTAAGCGATTTAATTAGGTCTTACCTGAATGGCCTAGTGGTTTCCCCTACTTTATTTAAGTCTGAATTTTGCAATAAGGAGTTTATGATCTGAGCCACAGTCAGTTCCTGGTGTTCTTTTTCCTGACTGTATAGAGCTTCTCCATCTTCAGCTGCAAAGAATAGAATCAGTCTGATTTCGGTATTGATCATGTGGTGATGTCCATGTATACAGTCATCTCTTGTGTTGTTGGAAGAGGGTGCTTGCTATGACCAGTGTGTTCTCATGGCAAAACTCTTTTAGCCTTTGCCTTGCTTCATGTTGTACTCCAAGGCCAAATTTGTCTGTTACTCCAGGTATCTCTTAACTTCCCACTTTTGCATTCCTGTTCCCTATGATGAAAAGGACAACTTTTTGGTGTAAGGTCTTCTAGATCTTCATAGAACTATTCAACTTCAGCTTCTTCAGCATTAGTGGTTGGGGCATAAACTGTGTTTACTGTGATATTATATGGTTTGCCTTGGAAATGAACAGAGACCCAGTTTACCTCCCATTAGGATACTTTCACAAGCCTCTTATCCTAACCGATTAGAGGGAAGACAGAATGAAAACCACAATCACAGAAAACTAACCAAATTGATCACATGGATCATGGCCAAGACATAACTTGTAGGCCCACCCGAGACAGATGGGTCATGGTGGAGAGTTCTGATAAAACGTGATCAAATGGAGAAGGGAATGGCAAGCCACTTAAGTGTTCTTGCCTTGAGAACCCCATAAACAGTATGGAAAAACAAAGAGATATGACACTGAAAGATGAACTCCCCAGGTCAGTAGGTGCCCAATATGCTCCTGGAGAAGAGTGGAGAAATACCTCCAGAAGGAATGAAGAGGCTGAGCCAAAGTGTAAACAACACCCAGGTGTGGATGTCTCTGGTGGTGAAAGAAAAGTCCGATGCAATAAGAACAATATTGCATAGGAACCTGGAATATTAGGTCCATGAATCAAGGAAAACTGGAAGCAGTCAAGCAGGAGATGGCAAGAGTGAACATCAACACTTTAGGAATCAGTGAACTAAAATGTGCCAGAATCAGTCAGTTCAGTTCAGTTACTCAGTCATGTCCTAATCATTGCGATCCCATGGACTGTGGCACGCCAGGCTTCCCTGTCTATCACTGACTCCTGGAGTTTACTCAGACTCATGTCCGTTGAGTCACTGATGCCATCCAACCATCTCATACTCTGTCATCCCCTTCTCCTTCCGCCTTCAATCTTCCCCAGCATCAGAGGCTCTTCAAATCAGTCAGTTCTTCACATTAAGTGGCCAAAGTATTGGAGTTTCAGCTTCAGCATCAGTCATTCCAATGAACATTCAGGACTGATTTTCTTTAGGATGGACTGGCTGGATCTCTTTGCAGTCCAAGGGACTCTCAAGAATCTCCTCCAACACAATAGTTCAAAAACATCGATTCTTCAGTGCTCAGCTTACTTTGTAGCCCAACTCTCACATCCATACATGACTACTGGAAAACCCATAGCTTTGACTAGATGGATCTTTTTTGGCAAAGTAATGTCTCTGCATATTAATATGCTGTCTAGGTTGGTCATAACTTTTCTTCCAAGGAGCAAGTGTCTTTTAATTTCATGGCTGCAGTCACCATCTGCAGTCACTGTTTCCATTGTTTCTCCATCTATTTGCCATGAAGTGATTGGATCAGATGCCATGATCTTAGTTTTCTGAATGTTGAGTTTTAAGCCAACTTTTTCACTCTTCTCTTTCACTTTCCTCAAGAGTCTCTTTAGTTATTCTTCGCTTTCTGCCATAAGCGTGGTGTCATTTGCATATTATAGATTATTGATATTTTTCATGGCAATCTTGATTTCAGCTTGTGCGTCCAGCTTCTGATTCCAGCTTGTGCCATAATGGGGGAATTTGATTCAGATTACCATTATATCTACTACTCTGGCAAGGCTCTATTAGAAGAGATCTAGTAACCCTCATAGTCAACAAAAGAGTACAAAATACTGTACTTGAGTTTAATCTCAAAAACGACAGAATGATCTCTGTTCATTCTCAAGGCAAACCATTCAATACCACAGTAATCCAAGTCTATGCCACAAGCACTATTGCTAAAGAAGCTGAAGTTGAACAGTGCTAGAATCCAGACTTTGGCACGATAAAGCCAATGAGAGGCATGCAGGCCTATATGAGCATTTTCCTTTCACTAGATACTAGTTCTTCACATAACTGCCCAATGTAGCATTTTTCCTTGGCAACCCCTAGCTCACTGTATCATCCACTCATCTAGTCTTTCCTCCTCCACCCTTTTCTGTTAGTGAATATATTGGTTCACTTAATCCAGTACTTATTGAGTGCTCTTTGTGCCCAGTGTCTAGAACACTGTGTTGCTGTTAGTGTCCCACATAAAGATGATAAAGGTAGAAATCGTATTGTGGAGGAAGTTGTGCTCTACTCTGAGGTAATGATAAACAGATAACTTTACTGCAGGGATGTAAGTGCTATGAATTGTTTTATCTAAAACAATCCTAGGATTCTGGAGGAGAACAAAATGGGAATTTATTGTATCTGGGAAAAAATAATGTAGGGACATTGAAGAAAAAGCATGAGTCAAGGTGAGAGAAGAGTTGGGTATGCAACTGAAGCTGGGAAAATTCTGGGCTGGAGTCTGAAAAGTGCAATCTAGATTCTAATCATTCCTAGAAAAACTGACCATCAAAGACTGCCTGCCAGTCCTTATATTTTCAAAACAAGAAAAAATATGATCTCAGGGTAATTCAGCTTAGCATTACAATCTGGAACTCCTGGTCTAGTTAGCCAACACTTGTATTACTACTAGATCAGTGTTTCCCAGACTGTAAACATGAGTAACTATCTAGAGATCTTGGTTAAGTACGGATCCTGACTCATGAAGTCTGGGATGGAGTCTAAGACTCTACAACCTCCCTCACAGTACCAGTGTTGCTGATCTGGGGACCACATATTGAATGGCAAAGTACTACAGGAATATCATGTGAGAAAGAAAGATTCCCTGTTTCAAATCTGGGCAGCCAAAAGGTAATTTCTTAGAACACAAATCAACAGAGTTCGGAGTCGGAAGCCTCATCAACACAATAAGAGAGGAAATTTTCACTAATTGCTTCTAATTTGCCACCAAATCATCATCAACACAAATTATTAGAGAGACTCACTGCCTAAAAGGATGCTCATTGGTTTGGTAATGGAGCCTGTGCAGGCTTGTGAGCTACCCATCCATCAATGGTATCTCTTGTCATGCTATCTGATGTAGTTTAGTGATAGGCTCACATTTCTCCCATTTCACACATGAGTCCGTTTCTATGAGAGAAGCAACAAATAGGAAGTGTAAATGTGGATCTGGTACATGATTCAAAAAGACTGCCTGCCAGTCCTGCTCACTCAGCTCCTATTCTCTCTGGCTAATTTATCCTACATGGGGATTCAGGTGCATGTCAGGGAATATTGGAACGGATTGAAACAAAGTCTTCCATCCAATTTCACTGCAGATTTCAAGTAACAGTGTAAGATGGCTTGGGCAAAATGTTCCCAGAAGCCTGCATCAGTTCACATTGGGAAACCTACTCAATTTTAGATATATTGAATGTTTAACAATATGTCACTGTTTGAAACTCAAAAGGACTGCTTCCAGGGTTTCACAGGCTCCTTCTGGTTCTCTTTTCCCTTTGCCACAAACAATAATGTTATCTGTATTATCCTGCTTGTCAGCCAGACTTTTCCTGTGCCGTGTGGTAGAATTCTACTAAAATGTAGACCTAGGTTCTGAGCATCGGAGAAGGCAATGGCAACCTACTCCAGTACTCTTGCCTGGCAAATCCCATGGACAGAGGAGCCTGGTAGGCTGCAGTCCATGGGGTCGCTAGGAGTCGGACAGGACTGAGTGACTTCACTTTCACTTTTCAATTTCATGCATTGGAGAAGGAAATGGCAACCCACTCCAGTGTTCTTGCCTGGAGAATCCCAGGGACGGGGGAGCCTGGTGGGCTGCCGTCTATGGGGTCACACAGAGTCGGACACGACTGAAGCGACTTAGCAGCAGCAGCAGGTTCTGAGCATAGTGAGACTGGTTTAATTAGTGCTCTTTACTAGGTAGTGATCCTCCAAAGCACAGATGGAATATCTTAGAAGCATCAAGGTAAGCTCCTCACCCTGTATATGCTGCATCGAAATCTCTTGTCAATTAAAAAATAAAAGAGAGAACAGACTTGACGACACAGTGAGGGAGGGAGAGGGTGACCCAAATTGAGAGAGTAGCATTGAAGCATATACATTATCATTTGTAAAATTAGGCAGCTAGTATGGCTTAGCAGTATGACACAGGTAGCTCAAATCCAGTGCTCTGTGACAAACTAGAGGGATGGGGTGAGGTGGGAGAGTCGGAGAGTGGCTCAAGAGGGAGAGGACATGTGTAAGCCTATGGCTGATTCATGTTGATATATGGCAGAAACCACCACAATATTATAAATCAATTATCCTCCAATTTAAAATAATTTGTTTAAAAACTCAGATGATTCCAATAGAAACTTGGGTTGAGAATCCTTGGATTCGATAAAATAAGAATTTCTTAGGAATATGGATTGTTGGATATGAAAAGAGCAGGCAGAGAACTTTCTTTTCTCCTGTAATTTAGAAGACCTACACAAATCAGGATATTCTCCTCAATTAACCCTGTGCTTTTTTATAATAATCTCCAAATAGAGAATAATAAAGAACAGAAATGGTATGGACCTAGCAGAAGCAGAAGATATTAAGAAGAGGTGGTAAGAATACACAGAAGAACTGTACAAAAAAGATCTTCACAACCCAGATAATCATTATGGTGTGATCACTCACCTAGAGCCAGACATCCTTGAACATGAAGTCAAGTGGGCCTTAGGAAGCATCACTATGAACAAAGCTAGTGGAGGTGATGGAATTCCAGTTGAGCTATCTCAAATCCTGAAAGATGATGCTGTGAAAGTGCTGCACTCAATATGCCAGCAAATTTGGAAAACTCAGCAGTGGCCACAGGACTGGCAAAGGTCAGTTTTCATTCCAATACCAAAGAAAGGCAATGCCAAAGAATGTTCAAACTACCACACAATTGCACTCATCTTACACACTAGTAAAGTGATACTTAAAATTCTCCAAGCCAGGCTTCAACAGTGTGTGAACCGTGAACTTCCAGATGGTCAAGCTGGCTTTAGAAAAGGCAGAGGAATCAGAGATCAAATTGCCAACATCTGTTGGATCATTGGAAAAGCAAGAGAGTTCTAGAAAAACATCATCTTCTGCTTTATTGACTACATCAAAGCCTTTGACTGTGTGGATCACAACAAACTGGAAAATTCTGAAAGAGATGGGAATTCCAGAATACCTCATTTGCCTCCTAAGAAATCTGTATGCAGGTTAAGAAGCAATAGTTAGAATTGGACATGGAACAACAGACTGGTTCCAAATCAGGAAAGGAGTACGTGAAGCCTGTATATTGTTATCTTGCTTATTTAACTTATATGAAGAGTATATCATAAGAAATGCTGGACTGGATGAAGCACAAGCTGGGATCAAGATTGCTGGGAGAAATATCAACAACCTCAGGTATGCAGATGACACCACACTTAATGGCAGAAAGCAAAGAAGAATTAAAGAGCCTCCTGATGAAAGTGAAAGAGGAGTGAAAAAGTTGGCTTAAAACTCAGTCTTTAGAAAAGTAAGATCATGGCATCTGGTCCCATCCCTTCATGGCTAATAGACAGGAAACAGTGGAAACAGTGAGAGACTTTATTTTCTTGGGCTCCAAAATCACTGCAGATGGTGACTGCAGCCATGAAATTAAAAGACACTTGCTCCTTGGGAAAAAAAGTTATGACCAACCCAGACAGCATATTTAAAAGCAAGGACATTACTTTGCCGAGAAAGGTCCATCTAGTTAAAGCTATGGTTTTTCCAGTATCATGGATGTGAGAGTTAGGCTACAAAGTAAGCTGAGCACTGAAGAATTGATGCTTTTGAGTTATGGTGTTGGAGGAGACTCTTGAGGGTCCCTTGGACTGCAAGGAGATCCAACTAGTCCATCCTAAAGGAAATCAGTCCTGAATATTCATTGGAAGGACTGATGCTGAAGCTGAAGCTCCAATACTTTGGCCACCTGATGGGAAGAACTGACCCATTTGAAAAAACCCTGATGCTGGGAAAGATTGGGGGCAGGAGGAGAAGGGGACGACAGAGGATGAGATGGCTGGATGGCATCGCTGACTCGATGGACATGAGTCTGAGTGATCTCCGGGAGTTGCTGATGGACAGGGAGGTCTGGAGTGCTGCGATTCATGGGGTCGCAAAGAGTTGGACACGACTGAGTGACTGATCTGATCTGATCTGATGAATTTGTTGAATGCATTTTATACTTTGGGTTGCTGTGCTGTGCTTAGTCACTCAGTCGTGCCCAATTCTTTGCAACCCCATGGACTGTAGCCCACTAGACTCCTCTGTCCATGCAGAACTCCACGCAAGAATACTGGAGTGGGTTGCTATGCCCTCCTCCAGGGTTATGATGCTTTAAAATGTTTAGCTATTGGGAACTCCTTCAGTTGGCTCCTGTATCCCTTTGGCAAACCCCCATTATTGTAAGAGTTGTATTCGAGCACTCCGTTACTTCCTGGCACTACCCAAAGTTCCAGGCACATATGTATTTCTCACACAGTCTTACAGCCATCCAAACGATGGTGTTAAAAACCTGGATCTGGATACTATGTGTACTTTTGCCAGCTAGTGTGAAATAGTTTTTAGGTGCTCTCAGCTGACATAGCTAGTGGATACATGCATGAATAGTAACATGTATGCATATGCTCAAGCACACACACATATCATGATCTATATTTATCTTAAGCTAGTATAAGATCATAATGATGTCTTCAACTCTAAGGCATTACTACTATGATAATTTAGCCTTCTCCTCTTATTTATCTAGAGTCTTATAATCTCCAACTTCCACAGTGAGAATCCTGGCTCCTAATATCCACTATTTATTTACTTATATTCTATTCCAGTATCCATGTATAGTGATTTTAGAAGTGTTAACCTATATCTCTGTGGGGAAAGAACTTTATCATCTTATATACAGTTATTAAATGCAGTTCCTTTTGTGTTTAACCTTTTAGAATCCAGTAATTTCTAAATTACTTTGGTCAGTTCCTTATATATTTAACCGCTTCAGTAAAGTGATTCAGTGTATTTGTTGAACTTAAATGATTTTTTTAATCAGATTCTCTCTTTCATCCTGGGACGTTAAACATTTACTCTTAGTGTTAAACATTTAAATGATGCCATGAAAGTGGTCTTGTAGTTTCATATATTTAATTCCATTACCTTAAACATTCCCTTGGGGCTTCCCTTGTAACTCAGTCGGTAAAGAATCTGCCTACAATGCAGGAGACCTGGATTCAATTCTTGGGTTGGAAAGATGCCTGGAGAAGGAAATGGCAACCCATTCCAGTGTTCTTGCCTGGAGAATACCATGGACAGAGGAGCCTGGCAGGCTGCAGTCTGTGGGGTCGCAAGAGTCAGACACGACTTAGCAACTAAGCCACCACAAACATTCCCTTGTGCTTCAACTATTCAACTCTCCCAACCCCTGTTCCTAATTGTGCCTTTTTCAGAATATTTTATATATGGAGTCATACAGTATGTAGCCTTTGCAGACTAAATTCCTTAACCTAGCAGTATGCATTTAAGATTCCTCCATGTCTCTTCATGACTGACAGCTCATTTGAAAAAAAAAATTCTTGAATGATATTCTTTTATAAGTATATGCCACATTTTATGTATCCGTTATCCTCTTAAGGATATCTTGGTTCTTTGTTGCTTTCTGTTTTGGGCCATTATGAATACAACTGCAATAAACATTCAAAGAAAGGTTTTTATTTGGACATACATTTTCAAGTCTGGGTAAACCTAGACATATGATTGTGGATCATATGTTAAGATGATGTTAAAATTTGTTAAGAAATTGACAAACTGTGTCCCTAAGTGACTGTATCATCTGCATTTTTACAAGAAAGTAGTAAGAGTTCTACTGCTCCACATCTCACCAGCACTCGGCTGTTAATATTTTTTATTTTAGACATTCTAATAGATATATAGTAGTATCTTATTGTCTTAATTTGCAATTCCCTAATGACAAGTGACGTTGAGCATTTTTTTCATAAGATTATTTGAAATATGTAAACTTTAGTAATGATCTGTTCTGATCACAAGCTCATTTTCCAAGTAGCTTGTATAGTTTATTATTGCTCGGTTTTAAATGTATTTGGTATGCTTTAATATAAATTGTTAGTCAGAAAATTATCTTGCAAATATTTCTATGAGACTTTTCATTCTCTTAACTGAGTCTTTCACAGAGCAGACGTAAAGTCTAGTTCATCATTTTTTTTCCATGGATTGAACTCTTGATATTATATTTAAAATCTTATCACCTAACTCAAGGTGATGGTGATTTTCTTCTGATTTACATTTAAGTTTATGGTAATTTTTAAGTTAATTTTTGCACAAGGTCTAGATATAGGCTACGGAGAAGGCAATGGTACCACACTCCAGTATTCTTGCCTGGAAAATCCCATGGACGGAGGAGCCTGGTAGGCTGCAGTCCATGGAGTCGTGAAGAGTCGGACATGACTAAGGGACTTCACTTTCACTTTACACGTTCATGCATTGGAGAAGGAAATGGCAACCCACTCCAGTGTTCTTGCCTGGAGAATCCCAGGGACAGCAGAGCCTGGTGGGCTGCCATTTATGGGGTCGCACAGAGTCGGACACAACTGAAGCAACTTGGCAGCAGCAGCAGCAGATACAGAAACTATATATAGTTTCAAGAACTGTTTCTTAAAAAGACTGTTTTTTCTCTACTAGACTGACTTTACTTCTTTCTCAGAACTGCTGACTCGATTTTTATTGGTTTATTTCTGGACTTCTTACACTGTTGCATTGATTTATGTGTCTATTCTTTGCCAGTGCCACACTCTCTTGCTGCTGCTGCTAAGTCACTTCAGTCGTGTCCAGCTCTGTGTGACCCCATAGACGGCAGCCCACCAGGCTCCCCTGTCCCTGGGATTCTCCAGGCAAGAACACTGGAGTGGGTTGCCATTTCTTTCTCCAGTGCATGAAAGTGAAAAGTGAAGTTGCTCAGTCATGTCCGTCCCTCAGTGACCCCATGGACTGCAGCCTTCCAGGCTCCTCCCTCCATGGGATTTTCCAGGCAAGAGTACTGGAGTGGGGTGCCATTGCCTTCTCCGCACACTCTCTTGAGTTCTATATTATTATAAGTATTGAAATCACATAAGTCTTCCAGATTTTATTCTTCAATATTGTGTTAGCTATTCTAGATATTTTGCTTCTCCACATCAACTTCAGAATCGGTCAATATCTACAAATAGACTGCTGCAATTTTAATTAGGATTGTGTTTAATCTATAGATCAAGTTAGGAAAATTTGAAATCCTAAAATATTATTGAGGCTTGCATTCTATTAACATAAACTAGCTCTTCATTTACTTAGATCTCAATTTTGCTTGTTAAGAGTTTTGTAGTTTTCTGCATTTGTTTTGTTAGATCACAAATTTAGATATAGGTACAACCTGTATTATATACATTTAATATGCCTAAATATTCGATGGGTTTTGTTGGTAGTATACATGGTATTGCTTTTTAGAGTTAAATTTTCAGTTTAATATTACTAGTGTTTTTATAAAGCAATTTATTTTTGTATGTTAGCCTTATATTCTGTGATCTTGCTGTATTTACTTATTAGTTGCTGGAGATTTTTGTCAGTTCTTTGGAGGGCTTTTTTCCCCCATCTGAAAAGAGAAACATTTCTATTTCTTTCCATGATTACCTTTTATTTCATTTTTTTTGTCTTATTGCACTAAGACTTTTAGTATGATATTGAAAAGAAGAGGTAGATAGAATATCCTCCTCTTGTTTTCAGTTCTAGAGAGATGGTGCCTAGAATCTTAAGTATAATGTATGTTTTATGTAGATGTTCTTATTTAAGTAGGAGTCCCTCTCCCTAGTTTACCAATAATGTTTATTATGAATTACTATTTTTTTAGATATTTCCCAATGCTTTTCCTACATTAGTTGATATGACCATGTAATTTGTGTTCTTTAAGTTTTTGATCTGGAGAATTGCACTGACTGATTTTCTAATATTCAGCTGAACAATCCTTATGTACCTGGAGTATACTTCACTAGGTTGTGGTGTATAATTGTTTTGCTTTCATTGTTGAATTCAGTTTGTTAATTTGTTGCTAAGGATATTTTTATCTATGTTCATCAAAGATGTTCATTTGTTGTTTCCTTTTTTTATAATGCCTTTGTCTGTTTTTGTTCTTTGTTCTTCGTACTTTAGTAAGGTTAACCTCATAGGATTATTTGGAAAATGCATCCTCTGCTTGTATTTTCAGGTAGAGGTTATGGGTCATCCTTAAATTTGTAGAGTTAACTAGACATTCCATAAGTATTTGATCTCTGTTTTCTTTTTTGGAAGGTTATTCTTTATTTATTTGATTTCCTTAGTAGACAAAGAGTTATTCATGATATCTATTTCTCCTTTTGTGAATTTTGGTAGCTTGTGTCTTTGAAAGAATTAGTCCATTTTGTCTGAATTAATCAAAATAATTTGGTACAGATTTGTTTGCAGTGTTTCTTTTTTATCATTTTAATATCCATAGAATTAGTAGCAATGACTTTATTTCCTTTGTGAAGCTGATAATTTCTCTGTTATTCTTCAGTCTTGCTAGATGTTTGCTAATTTTATTAACATCAGTAAAAGAACCAGCTTTTGGTTCAGTTGATTTTTTCAACTCTTTTACTGTTTTCAGTACCACTGATTTCTGCTCCAATTTTTATTAGCTTTTTTTTTTTATAAGCCTAAACTTCTCTTCTTTCTCTAGCTTCCTGAAATGGAAACTTTAGTTGTTGATTTTAGATATGTATTCTTTTTAAATTATGAATTTAATGTTGTATATTTCCCTCTAAACACTGTCTTCTCTGTATCCCTCAAATTTTGATGAGTTGTGATTTTATTTTCATTTAGTTAAAAATATGTTTAATTTTCTATTGACAATTCTTTAACTCATAGGTTATTTAGAAGTGTGTAGTTGTATTTCTTGGCAAATATTTGAGTGCTTCCAGCTCTCTTTCTGCTATGATTTCTAGTTTATTTTCATCTTGGTCTGAAAATGTACTTATCATTCCTACTCTTTAAATTCATTGCAATTCATTTTATGGCCCTGAATACAGTTTATCTAGAAAAATGTTTCATGTGAGCTAGGGCTTCTCTAATGATTCCTTCTCAGACAAAGTCTGTTTTGTAGTTCTTTCAGCTGTAATCCATCATAATATTACTGGAGTCCTTTTGGAGTAGTGATAGGGCACAGGAGAAAGGAAGTAATTTATAGTCTTATGCTTAAAGTTCTGTCTTTGGCCTGTGACCTTTGTGTTTCTTCTTGGACAGCTTCCCTACATTCCTTTAGTTAAGACAGGAAGACTTAGAGAGCTGGAATGAGAGGAATTTTCTTTTTCTATAGCACCGGAATAGGTTCTGGTACCCTGTATACCCCCTAGAGATTTGACTTTGTTATAGAGAAGACCATGAGCATATTTTACAAGGATTACTCTTCCCCTCCCTCTGCCAGTACTGTAGGCTTTATCAGATCAGTTCAGTTCAGTTGCTCAGTCCTGTCCAACTCTTTGCAACCCCATGGACTACAGCACACCAGGCCTCCCTGTCCATCACCAAGTCCTGGAGTTTACCCAAACTCATGTCTATTGAGATGGTGATGCCATCCAACCGTCTCATCCTCTGTTATCCCCTTATCAGATCTTCACTAGTCAAAAAAACCTAGTGAGATTCTTGGAGATAAATGCCATGAAAATATGCGGGCTCCATCCAAGAGTGAGAGGCCAGGATTTCTGATTCTCAGGCTAGTCCACACTCAGACTCCAGCAGCTTATTAAAATTACCATATAAGCATATCTACCAGTTTATGTTGCCAGTACCTGCTCTGCATAAACAGATCTCTGTGGTTTTCTGATTTATCTGTCTATACAGGTGTCAGTGTAGGAGTTAACCCAGGAAACTTAGTTTTCAGATTAGTCTAAGAAAGTCATTGACTTTTAGTTTCTTCAGAGTTTTCTTTTATATAAGGGTAAGAATGATGGCTTCCGTACAATATGTGTTTGAGCTAACATGGAAAGTAACTAACACCTTTCATTTTGAAAAGTCACACCCATTTAGTTATGAGAATTTTCATGTAATTAAGAAGTTTTATCCTTCTGTTTCTCTATTCCTGCAATTTCTATTAGATGCTAAGCCTCTTAAACTGAGTTTCTAAATTTTCCTTTACTTTTTCTCTTGTGTTCTCCTCCCTGTGATTCATTGAATGGTGCTTCCCAAAAGTTATGTCCATATGGTAACTCCCAGAACCTTTGACTATGAACTAATTTGGAAAAAGATTCTTTATAGAAGTAAATGAATTAAATATTTCAAAAGATGATGGGCATACACACTGAGAAAACCAGAATTGAAAGAGACACGTGTACCCCAATGTTCATGCAGCACTGTTTATAATAGCCAAGACATGGAAGCAACCTAGATGCCCATCAGCAGATGAATGGATAAGAAAGCTATAGTACATATACACAATGGAGTATTACTCAGCCATTAAAAAGAATACATTTGAATCAGTTCTAATGAGGTGGATGAAACTGGAGCCTATTATACAGAGTGAAGTAAGCCAGAAAGAAAAACACCAATACAATATACTAACACATATATATGGAATTTAGAAAGATGGTAACAATAACCCTGTGTACGAGACAGCAAAAGAGACACTGATGTATAGAACAGTCTTATGGACTCTGTGAGAGAGGAAGAGGGTGGGAAGATTTGGGAGTATGGCATTGAAACATGTAAAATATCATGTATGAAATGAGTCGCCAGTCCAGGTTCGATGCACGATACTGGATGCTTGGGGCTGGTGCACTGGGACGACCCAGAGGGATGGTATGGGGAGGGAGGAGGGAGGAGGGTTCAGGATGGGGAACACAGGTATACCTGTGGTGGATTCATTTTGATATATGGCAAAACAAATACAATATTGTAAAGTTAAAAAATAAAATAAAGAAAAAAAAAGATGATTATCCTAGCTTATCCAGGTAGGCCCTAAATTAAGTGACAAATATCCTTATAAGAGACACAGAAAGGAAAGATGCTGGGAGAAAAGGAGGACATGTGAAAATGGAAGCAGACACTGGCATGTAGTCACAAGTCAGGGAATGCCTATGGCCACCAGAACCTGGAAAAGGTGTGGAAGGATTTGTCCTGAGAGCCTTCAGTGAGAATGCGACTCTGTTGACCCTTTAATTTCAGATTTCTAGGTTCCAGAAGTAAGAGAATAATTTTTGTTCTTTTAAGCTACAAAGCTTGTCCTGGCATCCTAGGAAAAAATACACTGCCCATTATTCCATTCTTAATAGTATTTACTCAACTTAATCTTCCAATACTTCTGTTCACTTTTAAATTTCTGCTATGCTATTTTTAACATTTATGATATTTTTGTTCCTTATTTGTCCTTTCTATATAAATTTCTATTTATTTTACTTGTACTAATTATCTTATTTTTGATGTTATCTTTCATTCTTTTCATTGACACTATTTTCACCAATTTATTTCTATTTTATTGGCTGGTTTCTGTCTCTTTTATCAAAAGGTTTACTCAAACATTGGGTGTAACCTGGCATATACTCACAGTTAATAGTAAATTTCTAAAAAAGCTGTTTAGAAGCTCCATGTTTGTTGATGGTAGGTCACACTGTTGGGTGGCCAGGTGGTCATTTCATTGGAAAATCCTGAATGTCAGTCTGTGGGATGGTTTCTTTTGGACTAATCAATTACTCCAGAAAAGAGTTCTATAATCTTCTGCCTAGATATGTATACCTAAAAGCTAGTGTTCTTTGAGTTGAACAAAAGCAGGGGGATGAAAGTCTCAGCGGTCAGTATATAGACTGTTAGTCAATTCCTGGACGTCAGTGACATTCCTGGATGTTCCCAACCCAGGGACTGAACCCAGGTCTCCCTCATTGCAGATGGATTCTTTACCAGCTGAGCCACCAGGGAAACCCAGTCAATTCCTGAATGTCAGTGAACCACAAAATCCTGTCCTCCAATGTTTGACCTCCATCTAAGTCCAAAGGAACTCTGCTTATTACTCTCCAGGGAATAAATCTTTCCTCCTGGTATGTGAAGAAGAGATCTGTTTGCCTCAGTAAAGTGAAGGAGGATCTCTCTAGTAATTTGAGAACTTTCTGGTAATTTTACAATCTTTCAGAAATTCTTTTTTAGCCATACTTCTCACACATGCCTTAAGAATTTCAAAATGCTACCACATCTACGATCTTTTCAAAACAGTACATATGATTAGGCTTCATGTTTGTTGGTATTATTCCTCTGCTTACTCATGTGTCAACTTTTTCTTTTCTATTAAAGAAAAAAATCATTTTCTCCTCCTGCATCTGCTTCCCATCTACTCCAAACTGTTTAAATTGCTCACTTGCTATTGTCTAGTCTCTTGTTCCATTATCTATTTAGGATTTAATAGATAACATTGATTAAAGTTGATTTATTCATTGCTACTATCACATAACATAGTAGTAGAGGTAAATGTGTGTGTTCGAACTGCCACATAATGCCCAGAGGTGCGATGTAATTGTGGTAAACAGGATAATGCTTACCTCTCCAAAGATGTTCATGACCTGTGGATAGGGAAAGAACGATTCTTAGATATGATTAAGGGTCTTAATATGGTGAAATAAGCCTGGATTATGCAGGTGACGTGAATGAAATTATGAGGGTTCTTATAAGAGGGAGGCAGGAGTGTCCGAATCAGAGGTGATATGATAATGGGAGCAAATAAGTGTGTGTATATGTGTGCGTGTGTGTGCATGTATGTAAGAGAGACAGAAAGCAGTGGTTTCAGGCATTGCAATTAGAGGCAGGAACCACAGCCAAGCAATATAGGTAGCCTCTAGAAACTGGAAAAAGCAAGAAAAATAGATTCTCCCTTAGAACCTACAAAAGAAGTTGTAACTCAGCCAATATTTGATTTTAACCCTATAAGACTCATTTTCATTCAGACTTCCATAACTGTAAGATCATAAAGTCAGTTGTTGTAAGCAGACATGACTATGGTAATTTGTGTATATCCCAAACAAATCAATATTAAATTTATAAAAGCTACTGTAAAATGTATATGCAACATCATAATTCTGTATTTGCTTAGAAATCTACATATGCCCAAATATACATAAATATCTACAAATGCATATGCATACATGTATATACAACCATAAATATGCAATTGGAAAGAAGATAAGGATTATATTCACCAAAATATTAGTAATAGATAAACCTCTGAGATTATGCAGGATTCCACAAGATTTTAACTTTATTCTTGTTACTTATCCATAATTTTTAAAGAGCCAAAGTGAACAAAGATTAGTTTTCTAGCTGATATCTAATTTTAAGAAGTTAAGGATTTTACTTTAAAACATTATGATAAAAAAAAAATTAGGATATTTCTTGCTTTGGAACTAAGGCCATTTATGTTAACAATGAATGCTTCTTAGTTGTATATTCTGGAGAACAACTATACAGGCATTAGGACAAATATTTTTAACTTAAACTCAAGACTCATACAAAGAAAATAGGGGAGTCTAGTCATACCCATTTGGCATAAAGTTCCCCATGTCTACATGTAGTTAATACATAATAAAATCCTTAAGACACAATTTCCCAATGCAAGAGAAAACTAGCAAATAGTGCGTTTCATTGCCTCCATTTTCCACTTTGCTCCCATGGCATCAATATGATCTATGACATTCATAATAGATATTGGTCCTGTTTTGCCCAGGCTACACATTAGAATATTTTTCAACATATTGCTCTGGGAAGTCATTAACAACCATTTGGAATTTGGAAATGAGATGACACTTAACTGTCATGCTAGTTCTAGATAAGTCTGATAAGTTCTTGAGATCAAATCTGGCAAATATTCGCTCCAGTGCCTTGCCTCAGTACTCAGGTCTTATAGAAATTTCCTCCATGCATCTCCCTATCCCCAAAAGTACTTGAGCTTGGAATAGTTTCTATGTCTTCTAATGTCTCTGGTTCTTACTACTTCAATTCATGTCTGCCCAGAACTTTTCAGCTTGTGTGAAAATGTTCATGTGTGTTTTCAGTATGCCTTGATCCCCCACCTGAATTTTCTATTTTAGGTGAGGATTGAGATTGACTGAGATTAAGAAACTTGTCTGTGGTCATCCAGCTAATGAAATGTGGGCTTAAGATTTGATCCAGACAGTCTAACTTTAAAGCATGTTTAAAAAAAAAAAAAAGATAAGGAGGCTGGATGTGAATTGTGGGAAAGCTCCTGGAGATTAAGCCCCAAATGATAGAGTTTTGAGGCAAAACGAGGATATCTCTTATCAAGACCAGGTTTGTGTAGACCTCTGAAGGCACACATCAGACCACAGACACTCCACCAAAATCTAGAAAAGAGTAAATTGGAAAGTTCTGTGATTCTATGTCTGGGAGTCTGTATTCCCAGCCTGGTAAATGAGCATACACTACTTCAAGACAATGTTACAATAATTGGAGAAGAGGATCTAGCTTCTCAGGCCTCCCAGGTGGTACTAGTGGTAAAGAACCTGCCTGCCCCATAAAGGAGACATAAGAGACATGGGTTCAATTCCTGGGTGGGGAAGATCCCCTGAAAGAGGGCATAGCAACTCACTCCAGTATTCTTGTCTGAAGAACCCCATGAACAGAGGAGCCTGGTGGGCTATAGTCCATGAGATCTCAAAGAGTCAGACATGACTGAAGCAACTTAGCATCTAGCTTATAGGGGCTAAAGAAGTCATTGCCTCCCCTTTCATTGGAAAATTGGATTTCAACTTAAAATTTCAGTGTCACGAGAATTCTGAAGTTTTGGAATATATTTTTTCCCTGACTGGTAATTCCTGGAAAAGTTCAACTCTGCAAAAGATATTTTCTTTGATAACTTAAGAATGTAATGCACATTTCTTGGCTTTGTGTGCATGTGTATTGGATTTTTTGGCTAGAATTGAATAACCACAGTCTCACTGCCAGATTTCCCCCTCACAACAATCATTGCCCTGGTAGTAAAAGAAACTCAAATCTCTGGTGTGCCTTGTGCCATAGAACTTGTTGTTTCTATTTTTAAAGGGTTTATTACAGAGATTCAGTCTTAAAACAATTTGTTAAGATTTCAAGCAAACTAGGAGGAAAGAAACAAAATCAAACTTGCCTTTAAAAAATTTACGTAAATAACGATGGATAATGCAGGATCAGATTGGATGACAAAAGATGCCTTCTGTGTCCCAATTCTAAACCAAAGGAGTTCTAAGGCAAAAGTGTTCTAACCAAAGGAAAGAGGATTACAAAGTCCTCAAGCTGAGAAGGATGATACCCTAGACTGAAATTATAGCCAGATTTAAGTCCCCAGGATATTCCTACCTTCACTCAAACTCGTGGTGTGCAATTTGCTTATAGTAACTCATGTCCAAATCCCTTATTCTTCCTTGATATCTGTCCCACATATACCCCATATCTAATTCATTGTTGTATCCTGTCGGCGCTAATTAAGATACATAAAATGTCTGCATTGAGCATGTCTAGCCAGCTTCATTCACCTCTTGCATTAGATCGTATCACTGCTCTGCTCAAAATCCTCCAATACCTTTGCCTCTTATTCTGCAGGAGTCTATGTGATTTATTTCTGGTCTGTCTTTCTGACTTCATCTCTTGCTCTCTCCCTCACTACTTTCCAGTTATTTTGATTCAGATTTTTGTTTTTCTTAAATACTCCAAGTGTGGTCCTGCTTCAAGGCGTTTGTACTTGTTTGTTCACTCATTTCATTCAAATCTTTGCTTAAATTGTATGCTGTGAGAAAGACCTCCTAAAGCATATTGCCAAAGCTACCACAAACACAGCCTTAGCTCCTTACTCTCTGTCCCAATCTGCGGTCTTACACTTCTCTGTTGTGCTCATTGCTACCCAAAATATGCTCATTTCTTTCTTAGTTTTTTTGCCCCACCTATTGGAATGCAAGCACCTTAGGATGCTGCTTCATTTCATCCACTGCTCTAATCTCAGCCTTTGTGAGTACTCATAAAACATTTGTTGAAGAAAGGAAAGGTGGGGGAAAGGAAAAGACGTGGGAAATGTCTATCCGTTTTGACAGAGGAAAGGGCATTTATCATTACCTTACTGATTTTATCAATGCTTTCCTCCAGTCTTGAAAATAACATTAAAAACCAGAGACATCAGTTTCTGACAAAGGTCCATATAGTCAAAGCTATGGTTTTTCAAGTAGTCATGTACATATGTGAGAGTTGGACTATAAAGGAGGCTGAACGCTGAAGAATTGATGCCTTCAAATTGTGGTGCTGGAGGAGACTCTTGAGAGTCCCTTGGACTGCAAGGAGATCAAACCATTTCATCCTCAAGGAAATCAACCCTGAATATTCACTGAAAGGACTGATGCTGGGACTGAAGCTCCAATACTTTGACTACCTGATGCAAACAACTGACTCATTGGAAAAGGCCCTGATGCGAGGAAAGACTAAAGGCAAAAGGAGAAGGGGATGGCAAAGGATGAGATAGTTAGATAGCATCATCAGCTCAATGGACATGAATTTGATCAAACTCCAGGAGACAGTGGAGGACTGAGGAACCTGGCATGCTGTTGTCCATGGGGTCACAAAGAATCAGACATGTCTGAGCTACTGAACAGCAACAGGAATATTTGGTTTCAAATCCTGCTAGCTAACTATTAATTAGGATATCATGAGCAGACTAATTTCTTTCACAAAGTCTTCTTTACTATTTTTAAAATTACCATATTTTATAACATACCCTTAGAATTATAGAGAATAGCATATGTGATGCTGCCTGGCAGAATGCCTGGCACATAGCAGGTATTGCAAAGATTATAGTACTTTCTTTTTTAAATGTGCCATTTCTCTCCTAGTTTTATTTTTATTTTTTAATTTTTGTTTGTTTTTTCTTTCTTGGTTGAGCCATGCGAGATCTTAGTTCCCAGACTAGGAATCAAACCTGTTGCCCCCTTCAAGGGAAATATGGAATCTTAACCACTGGACTGCCAGGGAATTCCCTCTCTCCTAACTTTAAATGGTAGGGAAGCAGTCACACTTTTTCTCAAACTTCCAAGTTTACTTGGCAAGACTAAAGTCATTGTATTTATAAAGGCAGGAGCTAGAGTAAATGAAAGAACCAAAACAAAATGGTAATGGAAAAGCAATCTATCTTCCCTTCCCACTTCTCAATTGTGCCTGGCTCTTTGTGACCCCATGGATTATAGCCCTGCTGGGCTCCTCTATCCATGGGCTCCTCCAAGTAAAAATACTAGACTGGGTAGCCATTCCCTTCTCCAGTGGATCTTCCTGACCCAGGGATTGAACCCATATCCCCTACATTAAAGGTAGATTCTTTACCATATGGGGCACCAGGGAAGCACTTTAAATGAGACTATTTCTTATCAAGTATATTAAACAGATAAAATTTCTTGGGTGCCTGTCTAATTTCTATTACTACTTGCATCATCTGTCTCTGGCCAACATAGGATCTTTGTCCTATAAGCTAATTGACAGTCTCTTCTATCTTCAACAGAATACTCTTGGACTTGGAGATTAATGTGTCTCCAAACTCTGAAAGAAAGAGACTGAAATGGATCTGCATCATATTGCCTTGTTCACTTTGGATCTCCATCAGGCACTGTATGGGAGAAGAGCTATCTGTTCAGTGCCCTTTGCTTTTTGCCAGGGAGATGCTTACCTGGGGGAAAAGGAATTCCTTCTCTTTAAGGCAAATATTGCATTTTGTGTGGCCTTGAACAGCCAGCCTTTCCCATTATAATAAGCAGTTCACTCTGAAATGATGAGGAAACAGTCATTTGCAGCAACGGTGTCACATGATCACAAAGTCACATTTGTCAGGGGTTTTTTTTTGGTTTGGTTTATCTGATTTCCCTCACCAATAAGGGGGCTTCCATTTGCTCCTGGGGCATTTGAGGCCACTCTGTCTACATACAAGTAGCCCTAATAATAAATCTTACTCACACTAAGCTAAGTGTTTCAGGAATTCTCTTCTTGTTCTTTGTTTCATGTTTGACAGTTTCTTTCAGAATGCAGTTTGCAACATTCCTGGAGATGTGTTATAAATTATTCAAATTGACAAAGCCCCCTTTCTTTCCTTTGTTGTATGTGTGCTTCCCCCCTCCCCAAAGCTTACATTCTAACATTGCCACTGAATGCCTTCAATCTTAATGGTACTTTTCCCTGCCTTTGGATGAGATGGGTTTTTTACTCTTATGATTATTATTTTGGAAAGATATTATTCCTTTAGAAGAAAAGAAAGAAAGCCAAATCAAATCAAACACAAACCTCCAGGCTCTATTATGGCATTAGGCTTTATGTCCCAGAGCAGGTCATAGCATACCTTTGATATATGAAAATTTGTCATTCCTGGGTACATTTCATTTACTGAAATACTGTTTGAGAGCAACTTTATTAAAGATGCAAGACACTGGTACAATGCTGCTTTATTTTGTGTCACTGCTTTCATATAAAATCCTTTCTCCAAACACTTTGGAGAATTAAATAATACAAGACAGGAGAGAGTGTTCTGTATAAATTATACAATACTGTGGCATAAGGAATAATTCAAAGAATCAGAAACCAATAGCTAAGGCTCAGACAAATTGAAAAAAAAAAGGGGACAGATTTTCAGATGTTTTTTAATCCCAAAGGAGGGTTTTGTTTTTTTTTTAATAGAATACAGTTGAAGTAGTGAGGAAAAATAGGATTCTTTCTGGAACATGGGGGTCGATGTTTAACTACCCCAAAATGCAACATTTTCATTGCTTCACTTCTACCAAATCCCTTCCTAAGTTGACCCCAGTGCTTTTATTTTGTGAATAACGTATGAGTAATGCTGACAGGTATTAATTACCTATTCTAACTTATTTTGCTTGAAAATCTTCTAAAGTTTATTATCACACAGAAAGGTGAGACTCACAGAGGTAAAATGATCTATACATGTGATCAAACAGCTGCCAAATAGTGGATTCTTGAGTCAAATCCAGGTCTAATTGAATCCAAAGCCTGTGCTTGCTACCATCCCTGTGCATTTAGCAAGAACTGCAATTAAAAAGCCACCTCTCTCACTGAACATATTCCTATAGTTTTCTAACAATGCTGGGCAGTCAAGCACTCTCAATCTTTGTTCTGACATGACTCAAGAGCCTTAATTCATTAAAAAAACAAAAACAAAAAACAAACAATACCTAGAATGAATGAACATCTAGGAAAGGGCCCAGTAAACAATTTTCATCATACCAAAGTGCATTCTGTTCCCATGCTCTTATATCGATAATTGGAGTGAGTTGAGCAAAGACAAAACATTTATCAGGTGCACTGAGGTGGCATCATCTTCCATCTCATGACCTGGAATAAACGTGAATAGATGGTATGACAACTATATACTCATTCTTTCTTTCTTGGTAGCAGAAACTCTGATTTTGTTCTGGGAGAGAATGTGCTCACTTTCAAGTGATGGATCAGTCTTAGCCAGTCGTGAAAATCCTGGTTTGCAATTTCTCAGTGTCGCTTGCCCTGAAAAGGGGGCATAAGTCACAATCCTAGCCAAAGAGACTAAAGTGAATTTTGCTTGTACTGTTGCCCTGTCTCCCTTCCTTTTTGTACTCTAAGTATGGCTGTGATGACTAGAGCTAGAGCATTCATTTTGCAGGCACAGTTGTATCCAGGATAAGAATGAAGATCATGATAAGGACCAAAGACAAGAAAGGACCTTGGCTTCAAAAACGTCCTTGAGTGGCTACCTACCTCAAAATATGTGATACATTAAAAAAAAAAAAAAGACAGCTATTTATTTTGTCCATTGTTAGTTTTCTGGTCGGAAAAGGCAATGGCACCCCACTCCAGTACTCTTGCCTGGAAAATTCCATGGACGGAGGAGCCTGGAAGGCTGCAGTCCATGGGGTCGCTGAGGGTCGGATGTGACTGAGCGACTTCACTTTCACTTTGCACGTTCAAGCACTGGAAAAGGAAATGGCAACCCAGTCCAGTGTTCTTGCCTGGAGAATCCCAGGGATGGGGGAGCCTGGTGGGCTGCTGTCTATGGGGTTGCACAGAGTCAGACATGACTGAAGCGATTTGGCAGCAGCAGCAGTTTTCTGGTGGTTGTTATTTACAATTGAACAAAATCTTAACAGATAGACATAGATCATCTCAGCAGATATGTAGATTTATGTGGGGAAAGAAATTCAGGTTGCATTATAAAGAGGTTAATGCAAGACAGTGGAGCAATAGAATAATTCCATCTGTGGTCATAGTTTTAGACTAGGTTATGCTTCTCCATGACATCTAAATTGTAAATATGACTACCAAGGTTGGCAAGGTCATACATGATTTCTAGTGGTCAACTGACTAAGCAGACATAAGTAACACTCATCTAACACATGTAATTATAGCCATATTTCCTTGACCACACGTGGTTGGGCAAACATATCAGTATGTACTTTTGCATGTAGCTTTATGTTTTAGGCTAAGAACTAGGCTATATGTAAGTAAATTTGGATTCTACCTCTGGAAACTCCACTTGCTAGGTGAATATATCAATCAGTGTAGGGTTGATTGTGCTGCAATAAAAAAGAAAAAAAAAAAACATAAAATTAAAATGAAGAGTTCCTGAGTTTAAGTGGCTTAAAAGAATGAAAGGCTTACGATATGCTCATACCAACGATCCATCCTGGGTCAGCTAAGAGGCTTTATTCTGTTGTCTTGACTCAGGCACCTAGGGTTGGGAGGAGCTCCATCTCACTACTTCCATATTTTCCCTGATAGGAAAATGGAGAAGGTAACTTAAATGATTTCTTTTATATTGAAGTATAGTTGATTTATAATGTTGTGTTAATATCTGCTGTGCAGCAAAATGATTCAGTTTTACATATACATTCTTTTTCTTATTTTTTTCCATTATGGTTTATCATAGGATTTTGAATATAGTTCCCTGTGCTATAGAGTAGAGCCTTGTTTTTATCCATTTTATATATAATAGCTTACATCTGTTAATTCCAACCTCCCACTCCTTCCCTCCCCACCCCACTCTGGCTACCAGAAGTCTGTTCTCTATGTGTGTCTATTTCTGTTTATAGATAAGCTCATTTATGTCATATTTTAGATTACAAATGTAAGCAATATCATATAGTATTTGTCTTTTTCTTTTTTTTTGGTATCACTTGTATCTGCTTTACTGTAAATATATTCTATTGGTGTATTATCTGATTTGAGGTATATAAATCATGATTTCAGCACACTGTTTAGCTTTGAATGCTGTTCATCAAACAAATGGATATAAATCAATTTCAGGAATTTCATAGGCAAGATAAAGGTAAACAGAAAAATTGACAGTTATAAAAGTAGAGAAAGAATGAAAAATCACTTAGAATTTTAGAGCATGTAAAAGACAGTAGGCTTGTTGCAACCAATAGTTATTTTTCAGATGCTCCCCATACAAATGTCTTTCAGATTTTTTTCAAACCATCATCATGCTAGCTGTCTGCCACTTATTTAGTTCTGCTAAGTAAATTTAGCATGGGAGAAGGATTAGAGATACTTTGTCCTCATTAAATTTCCTCCTCAATAGTTGGAGACAGAAGACTAAGAACATGAAACAAAAGGAGAGTTTTAAAAGCTGAATGTATTTTATATGCAATATGAGCTACCGTGTTGTAGGAATTAAGAAGACAGTGAGTCCAACAAAGCTGAAACAGACCAAGACCTTGGGGAGATAAGAATGAACTGCCTCCTAAAGGTTTTGATACAGAAGTGAGAAGAAATGACTTTGATCAAGAATGTGAAATTAAGTTGAGACCCAACTTGAAGTGTAACAGAAACATTTGGGTCACAATTAAGTAGCTGTTAAAAATGGTCTTGGTGAGAGTTTCTACATTGTTTACACGAGAAATACCTTTCAAATTTTGTCTAACTTTGTAACTGACATTTGATTTCACTCCTGAGGTTCTTGAAAATTATAATAACCATTATAAATGAAGAGAAGATTGGATGATAGGGTTGTGAGTCAGCAATGGCAGGTTTTTTTTTTTTTTTTTTGAAAATAATGGTGAACAAAAACTTTGCAGATAATCTAATGTTTGTGCCTGAAGCCTTGCTCTGATCTTCCTTTAATTTTTTTTTCTTTATCCTTTTGTTTCAATTTTTTAATTGAAGGATAACTGCTTTACAGAATTTTGTGGTTTTCTGTCATACATCAACAAGAATCAGCCATATATATACCCATGTCCCCTCCTTCCCAGACCTCCCTTCCATCTCCCTCTCCACCCCACCCTTCAGCCTGTCACGGAGCCCCTGTTTGAGTTCCCTGAGTCATACAGCAAATTCCCTTTGGCTATCTGTTTCACACATGGTATTGTAAATTTCTATGTTACTCTCTCCATACATCGCCCCTTCTTCCTCCTCCCCTCCCACCTTGCCCATAGGTCTGTTCTCTGTTGCTGCCCTGAAGATAAATTAATCAATGCCATCTCTTCAGGTTCCATATATATGTGTCACTATACAATATTTATATTTCTCTTTTTGACTTACTTCACTCTGTATAATGGGCTCTAGTTTCATCCACCTCTTTAGAACAGATTCAATGTGTTTCTTTTTATGGCTGGGTAGTATTCCATTGTATATATATGTACCACAGCTTCTTTATCCATTTATCTGTTGATGGACATCTAGGTTGCTTCCATGTTCTAGCTATTGTAAATAGAGCTTCAGTGAACATTGGTCTACATGTGTCTACATGTGCTACATGTGTCTTTTTCAGTTTTGATTTCTTCAAGGTATATGCCTAGGGGTGGGATTGCTGGGTCCTATGGTGGTTTTATTCCTAGCTTGATAAGGAGTCTTCATACCATCTTCCATAGTGGCTGTATCAGTTTACATTCCCACCAGCAATGCAAGAGTGTTTCCTTTTCTCCACACCCGCTCCAGCTTTTGTTGTTTGTAAACTTTTTGATGATGGCCATTCTGATTGGTGTGAGGTGGTATCTCATTGTAGTTTTGATTTGCATTTCCCTGATAATGAGTGAGTTTGAGCATCTTTTCATGTGCTTGTTAGCCATCTGTATGTCTTCTTTGGAGAAATGTCTCTTCAGGTCCCTTTCCCACTTTTTTATTGGGTTGTTTGCTTTTTTGATATTGAATTGTATAAGCTGCTTGTATATTTTGGAAATTCTTTATCAGTTGTTTCCCTTGCTATTATTTTCTCCCATTCTGAGGGTTGTCTTTTCACTTTATTTGTAGTTTCCTTTGCTGTGCAGAAGCTTTGAAGTTAATTATGTCCCACTTGTTTATTTTTGTTTTTATTTCAATTACTCTAGGAGGTCGGTCATAGAAGATCTTGCTTTGATTTATGTCATCGAGTGTTCTGCCTATGTTCTCCTCTGAGAGTTTAATAATTTCTGGTCTTGCATTTAGGTCTTTAATCCATTTTGAATTTATCTTTGTGTATGGCATTAGGTAGTGAACTAATTCCATTCTTTTGCATGTAGCTGTCCAGTTTTCCCAGCACCACTTATTGAAGAGGCTATCTTTGCCCCATTGTACATTCTTGCCTCCTTTGTCAAAAATAAAGTACCCATAGGTGTGTGGGTTTATTTCTGGGTTCTCTATCTTGTTCCATTGGTCTATATTTCTGTTTATGTGCCAGTACCATACTGTCTTGATGACTGTAGCTTTGTAGTATAATCTGAAGTCAGGAAGGTTGATTCCTCCAGCTCCATTCTATTTTCTCAAGACTGCTTTGGCTATTTAGGGTCTTTTGTGTTTCCATATGAATTGTGAAAATTTTTGTTCTAGTTCTGTGAAAAAGCCATTGGTAATTTGATAGGGATAGCATTGAATCTGTAGATTGCATCTGTTAGTATAGTCATTTTCACAATATTGATTCTTCCTGCCCAGGAACATGCAATATATCTCTATCTGTTTATGTTGTCTTTGATTTCTTTCCTCAGTGTCTTATAGTTTTCCATATACAGGTCTTTTGTTTCTTTAAGTAGATTTATTCCCAGATATTTTATTCTTTATTTTGCAATGCTGAATAGTATTGATTCCTTAATTTCTCTTTATGATTTTTCATTGTTAGTATATAGGAGTGCAAGTGATTTATGTGTATTGACCTTGTATCCTGCGACTTTGCTGAATTTTCTGATTAGCTCTAGTAACTTTCTAATAGTTTCTTTTGGGTTTTCTATGTATAATATCATGTCATCTGCAAACAGTGAGAGTTTTACTTCTTCTTTTCCAATCTGGATTCCTTTTATTTCTTTGTCTTCTCTAATTGCTATAGCTAGGATTTCTAAAACTATTTTGAATAGTAGTGGTGAGAATGGACACTCTTGTTTTGTTCTGGACCTTAGAGGGAAAGCTTATAGTTTTTCACCATTGAGAATTATGTTTACTGTGGGATTTTCATATATGGCCTTTACCATTTTGAGGTAGGTTCTTTCTATGCCCATTCTTTGAAGAGTTTTAATCATAAATAGGTGCTGAATTTTGTCAGTGGCTTTTTCTGCATCTACTGAGATGATCATATGGTTTTTATCGTTCAACTTGTTGATACGGTGTATCACGTTGATTGATTTGCATATATTGAAGAATCCCTGCATCCCTGGAATGAACCAGACTTGATCATGGTGTATGAACTTTTTAATGCCTTGTTGGATTCTGTTTGCTAGAATTTGGTTGAGGATTTTTGCATCTATGTTCATTAGTGATATTGGCCTATAACTTTCTTTTTTTCTTGTCCTATCCTAGTTTTGGTATCAGGATGATTGTGGCCTCATAGAATGAGTTTGGAAGTGTTCCTTCCTCTGCAATTATTTGGAAGAGTTTCAGAAAAATAGGCATTAGCTCTTTTCTGAATGTTTTATAGAATTCCCCTGTGAAGCCATCAGGCCCTGGGCTTTTGTTTTTGGGAGATTTTTGATCACTGTTTCAATTTCAGTGTTTGTAATTGGGTTGTTCATGATTTATATTTCTTCCTGGTTCAGTCTTGGGAGGCTGATCTTTTCTAAGTATCTGTCAATTTCCTCTAGGTTGTCCATTTTGTTAGCATATAGTTGCTCATAATATTGTCTTATGATCCTTTGTATTTTTGTGTGTTTGTTGTAACCTCTTTTATTTCTAATTTTATTAATTTGATTTTTCTCCCTTTTTTTCTTGATAAGTCTGGCTAGTAGTTTGGCAACTTTGTTAATCCTCTCAAAGAACCAACTTTTAGTTTTATTAATCTTTGCTATTGTTTCCTTTTTTCTTTTTCATTTATTTCTGCTCTGATTTTTATGATCTCCTTCATTCTTCTGACTTTGGGAGTTTTGTTCTTTTTCCAGCTACTTTAGATGTAGAGTTAAGCTGTCTAGTCAATGCTTTTCTTGCTTCTTGAGGTATGATTGTATCACTATAAACCTCCCTCTTAGAACTGCTTTTGCTGATTCCCATAGGTTTTGGGTCATTGTGTTTTCATAGTCATTTGTTTCTAGAAATCTTTTTATTTCTTTTTTATTTCTTCAGTAACCTCTTTGTTAGTTAAAGGTTTAATCTTTGTGAGTTTGTGTTTTGTTGCTGTTTTTTTCCTGTAGCAAATATCTAGTCTTATAGTGTTGTGGTCAGAGAAGTTACTTGATATGATTTCAATTTTCTTAAATTTACTGAGACTTGATGTGTGGCCCAAGATGTGGTATATCCTGGGGAATGTTCCATGTGCACTTGAGAAGAAAGTGTATTTTTCTGCATTTGGATGGAAAGTCCTGAAGATATCAATTAGGTCCATTTCGTCTAATGTTCCATTTAAGGATTGTGTTTCCTTATTGATTCTCAGGTTGATGATCTGTCCATTGATGACAGTGGGGTGTTTAAGTCCCTTACTATTATTGTGTTGCTGTTGATTTCTCCTCTTATGCCTGTTAGTGTTTGCCTTATGTATTGAGGTATTCCTATGTTGGGTGCATAGACATTTACAATTGTTGTGTCTTCTTCTTGGATTGATCCCTTGATCACTATGTCATGGCCTTCTTTGTCTCTTATTATATTCTTTATTTTAAAGTGTATTTTGTCTGAAATAAGGATTGCCACTCCAGCTTTCTTTTGGTTTCCATTCATATGGAATATCTTTTTCCATCCTTTTACTTTCAGTCTGTATGTGTCTCTAGGTCTGAAGTAGGTCTCCTGTAGGCAGTATATATATGTGTCTTGTTTTTTTTATACATTCAGTCAATCTACATCTTTTGGTTGGTGCATTTAATCCATTTACATTTAAGGTAATTATTGATACATATGTTCCTATTGGCATTTTTTCTTTTTTTTTTTGGTAGGTCTTTCCTTTCTCTTGTGTTTACTGGCTATGTTAGTCCCTTTAATATTTGTCACAAGGCTGGTTTGGTGGTGCTGAATTCTCTTAATTTCTGCTTGTCCATAAAGCTTTTGATTTCTCCATCAATTTTAAATGAGATTTTTGCCCAGTATAGTAATTGTGGTTATAGGTTTTTCTCTTTCAGTACTTTAAATATATCCTGCCATTCCCTTTGACCTGTAGAGTCTCTGCTGAAAGATCTGCTGTTAATCATATGGGTTTTCCCTTGTGTATTACTTGTTGCTTTTCCCTTTCTGCTTTTAATATCCTTTCTTTGTGCTTAATCTCTATTAGCTTGATGTGTATGTCCCGATGTGTTTCTCCTTGGATTTAACCTATAGGGGACTCTATGCACTACTTGGACTTGATTGACTATTTCCTTTCCCATGTTGGGGAAATTTTCAACTATAATTTCTTCAAAAATTTTCTCAGTGCCTATTTATTTTTCTTCTTCCTCTGGGAGCCCTATAACTCTAATATTGATACAGTTCATATTGTCCCAAAGGTTTCTGAGGCTTTCCTCAGTTCTTTTCATTCCTTTCTCTTTATCTACTCTTCAGCAGTTATTTTCATCATTCTATCCTCCAGCTCACTTATCTTTTCCTCTGCTTTAGTTATTCTGCTGTTGGTTCCTTCTGCTGCTGCTTCTGCTAAGTTGCTTCAGTCGTGTCTGACTTTGTGCGACCCTATAGATGGTGGCCCACCAGGCTCCCCCATCCCTGGGATTGTCCAGGCAAGAACACTGGAGTGGGTTGCCATTTCCTTCTCCAATGCGTGAAAGTGAAAAGTGAAAGTGAAGTCACTCAGTCGTGTCCGACTCTTAGCGACCCCATGGACTGCAGCCTACCAGGCTCCTCCATCCATGGGATTTTCCAGGCAAGAGTACTTGAGTGGGGTGCCTTTGCCTTCTCCGGTTGGTTCCTTCTAGTGTATTTTTAATTTCAGTAATTATGTTATTCATCTCTGTTTGCTTATTCTTTATTTCTTCTATGTCCTTGGTGATTGTATTAACTGTGTTAAATGCTTCTTACATTTTCTCCATTCTATTTCCAAGTCTTTGGAGCAACTTTACTATCATTATTCTGAATTCTCTTTCAGGGAGATTGCTTAATTCCTCTTCGTTTATTTGGTCCTGTGAGTTTCCACCTTGTTCTTTCATTAGTGTTGTTTTTCTCTTTCTTTTCATCATCTTTTTTTTTTATATGTTGTGTATATGTTGTGTTGATTTCTTGTTGAAGGTGACTTGTGCCTGTGTTCTAGTGGGAGATCAAGTAGGCAATTACAGAACTACTGGGGCATATACACACATGCTTCCACACATACAGTTACAACCAAAGTGTTCTAAAGAAATGAGTCCAGGAGATTGACTTAGTGAAGAAGGGAAACCAGAGGTGATATCAACCAATTGAAAGTAGAGTTAGCTAATGCTAAATCTGGAAATCTGAGCATGAGCAGAAGGCCAACTGGGAACTATAGCATGGAGAGCTCAAAAATTAACTTACTTGGTGAAAGAAGAAAAGGTGAAGGAGAAAAAGGGAGAATAAAAAAAGAGAGAGAAAAAATCAAGAGGAGAATGAGGGAAAAGAGAAAAGGAAGGTGTGGAGAAGAGGATTTAAAAAAAGAAAAAAAATAGAAAAGCAAAGATGAATAGACATGTGTGGGAAAGATTTATGTATATTCAGCAATAGCTACAGCTGGTAAAGAACAGTAGGAAAAGCAGTTGAATATATCCAAAACAAAATCCAAAAATCATCAGGAAAAAAGAAAAAAAAAGTGAGAAGAGAAAAAACAAAATAAAAATAATTTTTTTCTTGCTTTTTTTTTTTTTGGACAAGAAACACAAAGAGGAAAAGTTCACAGCACTGCGAAAGGCTAATATGGAGGTGGAAATTTGTAGGGAGAATAAACTGGTTTCTAAGAAAAAGAAAAAAATTTTTTCATGATTTTTTTTTTTAATGTAACAAGAAAAAGAGGAAAACTCCACAGCACTGCTAAATGCTAGTGTGAAGGTGGAGATTTGTTGGGGGAATAAACAGTGTGATTTATCAGAGAAAAAATAATAATAAAGGAAAAATATTTTAAAAAGGGAATGGCAGCCCACTCCAGTGTTCTTGCCAGGGACAGGGGAGCCTCATGGGCTGCATGGGGTCGCACAGAGTCGGACACGACTGAAGTGACTTAGCAGCAGCAGCAGCAACAAGGTCGTAGTTCTTGGTTGTGGAGTCTGTCCCGGTGGATGGGGTTGGATTAGTGCCCCGTGATGTTTTTCTGGCTGGTGGAGCTGTGCCTGTGTTCTGGTTGATGGAGCTGGCTCTCATCTCTCTGAAGGGCAGTGCAGTGTTCAGTAGTAGGTTTTGGAGTGTCTATGGGTTCAGTATGCCTTTGGGCAGTCCTTCTAGCTTTTGTGGTGTTGCTGCTGCTGCTGCTAAGTCACTTCAGTCGTGTCCGACTCTGTGCGACCCCATAGACGGCAGCCCACCAGGCTCCCCCATCCCTCAGGTCTATATCCACAGCTGCTTCCAGATTGTTCTCTCAGCATAACTCTGTGCCGCCAGTCCTCTATTTGTCCCTGGGATCATTGCTGGTGCTTCTGTTCCCTTGTCCCGCCCTGCGCTGCTGGCCAAAACTTGCTAGGTAGGTGCTTGTGTGGATCCTTCTGCATTGCAGTGACTTGTGTGGGCTTCCCTCAGCCCCCTGAGCTCACCCTCTGTGTCACAGGCTGTGTGCACTTGACTCTCAGTTCCCCGAGGTCCACCCTCTGTGTCGCTGGCTTGTATGCACTTGTCTCAGCTTCGTAGGTGCACACTCTGCATGGTTGTGGGGCTTGTGTGCACTTGTTCCAGCTCCCCGGGCTGGTCTCTGTGTTGCGGGGTTTATATGCACTTGTTCCGTCTCAGTGTCTGCACTCTTTGTCACGGGAGTTACTTGTTCTTTTAGCTGTGCCCCAGGAGAGTTGTGTGTGTTGCCCAAGTTTGTACACCTCCCCTCTATCAGCACCCTGGTCCTGCCCTTTGAGCTGGCTATGTTTGTCTGCTGGCTACCTGGGCCTGCCCTCTGTGCTGCAAGGGTTATACACACTGGTTGGGTTTCTCGGCCCCATCACACTGAGCTACCTGGGTCTGCCCTCTGTGCTGCAAAGGCTGTGTGCGCTGCTTGGGTTTGTGGGCCGCACCACTCTGGGATCCCTGAACCTACCTTCTGTTTGGGGCCACAGTCCATGAGCTGTTAACAGACTGAGAAGTATAGCTTTCTCTGTTTACTGCCCTCCAAGTCCCTGCTTTGCCTGGTTTTCCAAGACTTTGCAGCTCCCCTTTGGGCCCGCCTGTGAGGGAGTTTCCCTGTGCACGGGAACTCCTGTTTCAGGGCTCCCTCCCTCCTTTGGGGCACAAGCTCCTGCCCAGAAGTTCTCTGTCTTTTCCCTTTTTATGTCTCTCTCCTCTCTCCCACCTCATTTCAGGGAGCTTAGCCTCTCCCTCTGGAGGCCTGGGGTATTCTGCTGTCACCTAGAGGTTGCTTTGTAGGAGTTGTTCCATACCTTGATGAATTTTTGATGTATTTGAGGGGAAGCTGGTGATCTCCCCGTATTACTCCTCTGCCATCTTCTCTGTCACCCTCGTCTTTCTCCTTCTGAACTGACTTAGTGTGATAATCCCTAGTTCCATCCATATTGCTGCAAATGGCATCATTTCATTCTTTTTTAAAGGCTGAGTAGTATTCCATTGTGTATATATACCTCTTCTTTATCCATTCATCTGTCAATGGATATTTAGATTGTTTCCATGTCTTGGTTATTTTGAAAAGTGCTGCATGAACATAGGGTGTGTGCTTCTTTTTAAATTACATTTTTCTCCAGGTATATGCTCAAGAATCACATGGAAACTCTACTTTTAGTTTTTTTAGGAACCTCCACACTGTTTTTCATAGTGGCTATGCCAAATTACATTTCTAGCAACAGTGTAGGAGGGTACCCTTTTCTTCACACCCTTTCTAGCATTTGTTGTTTGTTAACTTTTTAAAGATGGCCATTCTGATTGGTGTTAGGTAGTACCTTACTGTACTTTTGATTTGGATTTCTCTAATAATTAGTGATAATGAGCATCTTTTCATATACTTTTGGCCAACACTGGACTGGAAGAAACACAAGCTGGAATCAAGATTGCTGGGAGAAATATCAATAACCTCAGATATGCAGATGACACCACCCTTATGGCAGAAAGTGAAGAGGAACTAAAAAGCCTCTTGATGAAAGTGAAAGTGGAGAGTGAAAAAGTTGGCTTAAAGTTCAACATTCAGAAAATGAAGATCATGGCATCTGGTTTCATCACTTCATGGGAAATAGGTGGGGAAACAGTGGAAACAGTGTCAGACTTTATTTTTCTGGGCTCCAAAATCACTACAGATGGTGACTGCAGTCATGAAATTAAAAGACACTTACTCCTGGGAAGGAAAGTGATGACCAACCTAGATAGCATATTCAAAAGCAGAGACATTACTTTGCCAACAAAGGTCCGTCTAGTGAAGGCTATGGTTTTTCCTGTGGTCATGTACGGATGTGAGAGTTGGACTGTGAAGAAGGCTGAGCACCAAGAATTGACACTTTTGAACTATGGTGTTGGAGAAGACTCTTGAGAGTCCCTTGGACTGCAAGGAGATCCAACTAGTCCATTCTGAAGGAGATCAGCCCTGGGATTTCTTTGGAAGGAATGATGCTAAAGCTGAAACTCCAGTACTTTGGCCACCTCATGCGGCGTTGACTCATTGGAAAAGACTCTGATGCTGGGAGGGATTGGGGGCAAGAGGAGAAGGGGGGGACGGCAGAGGATGAGATGGCTGGATGGCATCCCTGACTCGATGGACGTGAGTCTGGGTGAACTCCGGGAGTTGGTGATGGACAGGGAGGCCTGGCGTGCTGCGATTCATGAGGTCGCAAAGAGTCGGACATGATTGAGCGACTGATCTGATTGGATCTGATGTATTTTTTTGGAGAAATGTCTATTTAGGTCTTCCATCCATTTTTCAGTTGGGTTGCTTGTTGTTGTTTTTTTTTTTTTTAATTGAGTTGTATTAGCTGTTTATATGTTTTGGAGATTAATCTCTTTTTGGTTGCATCATTTGCAAATACTTTCTCCCATTCTGTAGGTTGTTTTTTCATTTTGTTTATGGTTTTCTTTGTTGTGCAGAAGATTGTAAGTTTGGTTAGGTCCCACTTCTCTCTCTCTCTCTTATTTCTACTGCCGTGGGAGACTGATCTAAGAAAAGATTGGTACAATTTATGTCAGAGAATGTTTTGCCTATGTTCTCTCCTGGAAGTTTTGTGGTATCGTGTCTTACGTTTAAGTCTTCAAGCCATTTTGGGTTTGTTTTGTGTATGGTGTGAGGGAGTGCTCTAATTTAATTGATTTACAAGTGGCTGTCCAACTTTCCCAACACCCTTTACTGAAGAGATTTTCTTTCACCATTGTATATTTTGGCTCCGTTTGTGGAAGATTTCTTGACCATAGCTGTGTGGGTTTATTTCTGGGCTCTCCGTTCTGTTCCATTGACCCACATGTCTGTTTTTGTGCCATCGCTGCTCTGTTTTGACTACCGTAGATTTGTAGAATTGTCTGAAGTTTGGCTGGGTTATGCCTCCAGCTTTGTTCTCTTTCTCAGATTTGCTTTGGTAATTCTGAATCCCTTATGGTTCAATATAAATTTAAAGATTATTTATTCTAGTTAAACTTACACATTACACTTAAAACTTCTGAAAGTAACATATATCATTTTGCTAATTTTCATTGGACAGAACAAGTCACTTGTCCATATCAATCATCATGAAAGCAGGGAAGGAAAATCCTAACCTCAAACTTTGAGGAGGAAAAATAGAAAACATTCAGTGAAAGGTACTAAACAGTTCCTCAAACAGTGCCTCTAAATATGCCGTTTCCCTTCTCCAGAGATTCATTTCCTTCATTTCAAGTGAAAATTTTTTAAATCCTTTCTTGACTGCTCTAAACATACATAATCCTGAACGTGGATTTGTTTGACTTTTCACCCCTCATTCACTAAGCTTTGGGGCTAAACTCAGCAGATGTTTGCCATCAAGAAGACAGAGCCTCAATTACTTTCTTTATCCTTAGTTCTTACTAATTTAAAAGAGCTTGGACAGCTACCAGAAAAGCTTGAGGTATGGACATCTGTGCCTTCTCAGTGGCAACGAAGTAGTGCAATACAGTACTTCTGCCTAAACTCAGTGCCTGTGGCTGCCTAATATATGATGGAAACAAAACAATAATCTTTTTGGACTCCCAGTGCATCCTCTCTAGAACACTGTTTGGCAAACTGTGCTCTTTAGCCATTCTGGTAAATAGCATGGGTGACAGATGGGATCAAAGTGACTGTACTCTGTGTTCAGTGTGTTGAAAGCTGATTTGCCCTCAGTTCAGTTGAGTTCAGGAACTCATTCGTGCCCAAACTTTATGACCCCATGGACTGCAGCATGCCAGGCTTCCCTGTCCTTGACCAACTCCCAGAGCTTGCTCAAACATGTGTCCATCATGTCTGTGATGGCATCCAACCATCTAATCCTCTGGCGTCCACTTATCCTCCCACCCTCAATCTTTCCCAGCATCAGGGGCTTTTCCAATGAGTCAGTTCTTCATATCAGGTGGCCAAAGTATTGGAGTTTCAGCTTCACCATCAGTCCTTCCAGTGAATATTCAGGACTTATTTTCTTTAGGATTGACTGGTTGAATCTCCTTGCAGTCCAAAGGACTCTCAAGAGTCTTCTCCAATGCCACAGTTCAAAAATATCAGTTCTTCGGCACTCAGCTTTCTTTATAGTCAACTGACATCCATACATGACTACTGGAAAAGCTATAGCTTTGACTAGATGGACTTTTGTTGGCAAAGTAATATCTCTGCTTTTTAATATGCTGTCTAGGTTGTTCATAACTTTTCTTTGAAGGAGCAAGGGTCTTTTAATTTCATGGCTGCAGTCTCCATCTACAGTGACTTTGGAGCCCCCCAAAATAAAGTCTCTCACTGTTTCCATTGTTTCAGCATTTATTTGCCATGAAATGATGGGACTGGATGCCATGATCTTAGTTTTCTGAATGTTGAGCTTTAAGCCAACTTTTTCAGTCTCCTCTTTCACTCTCATCAAGAGGCTTTTTAGTTCTTCTTCACTTTCTGCCATAAGGGTGGTGTCATCTGCAATTCTGAGGTTATTGATATTTCTCCCAGCAATCTTGATTCCAGCTGGTGCCTCATCCAGACCAGCATTTCACATGAAGTACTCTGTATATAAGTTAAATAAGCAAATCTATAGACTTGATGTACTTCTTTCCCAATTTGGAACCAGTCTGTTGTTACATGTCCAGTTCTAACTGTTGCTTCTTGACTTACATATAGATTTCTCAGGAAGCAGGTAAGGTGGTCTGGTATTCCCATCTCTTTCAGAATTTCCCACAGTTTGTTGTGGTCCACACAGTAAAATAATTTAGCATAGTCAATGAAGCAGAAGTAGATGTTTTTCTGGAACTCTCTTGCTTTTTTGATGATCCAATTGATGTTGGCAATTTGATCTCTGGTTCCTATGCCTTTTCTAAAATGAGCTTGAACATCTGGAAGTTCATGGTTCACATACTGTTGAAGCCTAGCTTGGAGAATTTTGAGCATTACCTTTCTAGTACATGAGATTAATGTAATTGTGGGGCAGTTTGAACATTTTTTGTTATTGCCTTTCCTTGGAATTGGAATGAAAACTGACTTTTTCCAGACCTGTGGCCACTGTTGAATTTTCCAAATTTGCTGGCATGTTGAGTGCAGCACTTTCACAGCATCTTCTTTTAGGATTTGAAATAGCTCAATTGGAATTCCATCACCTCCACTAGCTATGTTCAAAGTGATTCTTCCTAAGGCCCACTTGTCTTCACATTCCAGGATGTCTAGCTCTAGGTGGGTGATCACACCATCATGGTTATCTGGATCATGCAGATCTTTTTTGTGCAGATCTTCTGTGTATTATTGGCACCTCTTCTTAATATCTTCTGCTTCTGTTAGGTCCATACCATTTCTGTCCTTTATTGAGCCCATCTTTGCATGAAATATTTTCTTGGTATTTCTAATTTTGTTGAAGAGATCTCTAGTCTTTCCCATTCTATTCTTTTCCTATATTTCTTTGCATTGGTCACTGAGGAAGGCTTTCTTATCTCTCCTTGCTGTTCTGTGGAACTCTGCATTCAAATGGGTATATCTTTTCTTTTCTCCTTTACCTTTAGCTTCTCTTTTTTTCTCAGCTATTTGTAAGGGCTCCTCAGGCCATTTTGCCTTCTGCATTTCTTTTCCTTGGGGATGGTTTTGATCACTGCCCCCTGTACAATGTCATGAACCTCCATCCATAGTTTTTCAGGTACTCTATCTATCAGATCTAATCCCTTGAATATATTTCTCACTTCCCCTGTACAATCATAAGGCATTTGATTTAGGTCATACCTGAATGGTCTAGTGGTTTTCCCTACTTTCTTCAATTTAAGTCTGAATTTGGCAATAAGGAGTTCATGATCTGAGCCACAGTCAGCTCCTGGTTTTGTATTTGCTGACTGTATAGAGCTTCTCCATCTTTGGCTGCAAAGAATATAATCAGTCTGATTTTGGTGTTGACCTTATGGTGATGTCCATGTGTAGAGTCTTCTCTTGTGTTGTTGGAAGAGGTGTTTGTTATGAGCAGTACATTCTCTTGGCAAAACTCTGTTAGCCTTTGCCCTGCTTCATTTTGTAGTTCAAGGCCAAATTTGCCTGTTAGTCCAGGTATCTCTTGACTTCTTACTTTTGTCCTGATTGTTCCTGGAGGCACATATTTCCTACAATTCTCAATAGGCATTCTGTCTCCTAAAAACCACCAACAAGAACCCACCTGCCAACGGAGAAGAGGTAAGAGATGCAGGTTCAATTGCTGGGTTGGGAAGATCCCCTGGAGAAGGAAATGACAATTCTCTCCAATATTCTTGCCTGGAAAATTTCATGGAGAGAGGAGCCTGGTGGGCTACTGCCTATGGGAGCACAGAGAGTTGGACATGACTGAGTGTGTGGGCACATACATGCAAAGACCACCACTAATTGCCATCATTGTTGCCTGAACACCTGTAAGTTTGTACTGAGAGAAAGCCTCTGTCTCATATTGATACAGCATATCACCATTGATTAGAGAATATAGACATCACTTCTGAGTATCTCCATAATTCTGTGTGAGTCTTCAGAAACATTTTTCAGGCAAAGTCTCATGCCATTCCAGCACAGAAATGACCTGCCTAAGATGAGGGTATAAATCACTCTGTTGCTGAAGTTTCATATTGAGGACATGTCACAGACTTCAGGCCAACTTCTCAGTTTCCAAGATGGAGGCGCGAATTCTGTATAGTAATTTCACCTGGATCAAACTTTATTACTAATGTGACCTGATTATTTTCCATTTATTCCCTCAGGGGAAATAAAATCACCATCTATGAGTTTAGAGGGCGTGATGTAACAACTTGGCCTTGCCATTTTCATATCTATCTATCTCTATCTTGGCTCAGTCATGACTGACTCTTTGCAACCACATGGACTGTATCCTGTCAGGCTCCTTTGTCCATGGTATTCTCTAGGCAAGAATACTGGAGTGGCTTGCCATTGCCATGTTTCAGTTCAGTTCAGTTCAGTTCAGTCACTCACTCAGTCGTGTCCGACTCTTCATGACCCCATGAATTGCAGCACACCAGGCCTTGCTGTCCATCACCAACTCCCGGAGTTCACTCAGACTCACGTCCATCAAGTCAGTGATGCCATCCAGCCATCTCATCCTCTGTCATCCCCTTCTCCTCCTGCCCCCAGTCCCTCCCAGCATCAGAGACTTTTCCAATGAGTCAACGCTTCGCATGAGGTGGCCAAAGTACTGGAGTTTCAGCTTCAGCATCATTCCCTCCAAAGAAATCCCAGGGCTGATCTCCTTTAGGATGGACTGGTTGGATCTCCTTGCAGTCCAAGGGACTCTCAAGAGTTTTCTCCAACACCACAGTTCAAAAGCATTTATTCTTTGGGGCTCAGCCTTCTTCACAGTCCACCTCTCACATCCATACATGACCACAGGAAAAACCATAGCCTTGACTAGACGGACCTTTGTTGGCAAAGTAATGTCTCTGCTTTTGAATATGCTGTCTAGGTTGGTGATAATTTACCTTCCAAGGAGTAAGCATCTTTTAATTTCATGGCTGCAGTCACCATCTACAGTGATTTTGGAGCCCCCCAAAAATAAAATCTGACACTGTTTCCCCATCTATTTCCCATGAAGTGACGGGACCAGATGCCATGATCTTCGTTTTCTGAATGATGAGCTTTATGCCATGTTTAGGTCAGAATTATTCAGGAGTTTGTTTATTTGAGAGTTCAAGCAAATCCCAGAATGACTCTGTCTTTGTACCTTTGTCTTACAAGCTCATCACCGCCTTTTCTCCTCAGTTAAACATAGGGATGCTTCCAAAGGCGAATGCCAAAATGGTGATAAACATTTCCATCATAGCTGATAAAACAATTTCCCCATATCATCAGCCAACGAATCACTGAACACTTTGAATGTTACTTGTATTATGCAGGGTTTTATTTGTTTCAATTTACAATGAATTGAGCTTTTCAGATAGAAAATGAAAGCAAAAATTGTTTTATTTTGAGAGCACCATGCTGAGAACAGGAAGAAAAAGAGTCTTTCTCCATCTTTGGTTTTTGTTGTAAGTTCCTTGAAAAGTGACAATTCTTTCTTCCCCTGTTATTGAGCAGATCTGTGTTATAGATTAAGAATGAAGGAGATGAACTCCTGATAGGTGAGACCCTGGGAGGAGATCAATGCTGGTAAGGAAAGACATAAGTTATAATCTAATGTCAGCCAATAACACCTCTTGCCCTACTTTTTTGTTACCTCCAATCAAATAATTCTTGGGGTTCTTTTTTTTTTATTTGTTCATCTCAACATTCTTTTTTGGAAAAGACTTATTTATGTATTTGACAGTGGTGGGTCTTAATTTCAGCACCCAGGAACCTGGTTGCATCATATGTGATCTTTCGTCACAGTGCATGGACTCTCTAGTTGCGGCGGTTGGGCTCAGTAGTTGTACCACATGGGCTTAGATGCTCCACAGTGTGTGGGATCTTAGTTCCCTGACCAGGAGGCCAGAAATCAAACCCACATCCCCTTCATTACAGGCGGATTCTTAACCACTGGACCACCAGGGAAGTCCCCCTCTCAGTTTTCTTGGCCATTCCTATTTCCTATGTGATATACTCTTCCTGGAGAGTTTGCTCCTATTCATTTGGAGATTCTTGAGGGGCACTGAAAGAGAGAGTTTATGTTTAACATATTCAAAACTGAATGTAACTTAGTTTACATATTCCTACTCGCTTTCCTGTTTTGGAGAGTGTTACCATCATCTTTTTTAAAGTGTAGACCAGAAACCCAAAGAAATATTTTAAATTAAATATGAAAAGTGAGGGGAAATGTGAATTCAGCCTACAAATCTCTAAATGTTTTAACTTTAAAATCTTTTTTTTTTTTGTTCTCCCCTTACCTCCTCCATCGGAGAAGGCAATGGCACCCCACTCCAGCACTCTTGCCTGGAAAATTCCATGGACTGAGGAGCCTGGTGGGCTGCAGTCCATGGGGTCGCTAAGAGTCAGACAAGACTCAGCGACTTCACTTTCACTTTTCACTTTCATGCATTGGAGAAGGAAATGGCAACCCACTCCAGTGTTCTTGCCTGGAGAATCCCAGGGACGGGGGAGCCTGGGTGGGCTTCCGTCTATGGGGTCTCACAGAGTCGGACACGACTGAAGCGACTTAGCAGCAGCAGCAGCAGTACCTCCTCCATAGCAATACCTTGCCTTATTCAAACTTCATCCTATTTCCTAAATTACTGAAATAATCTCCCAGTTGTCTTTACTTCCAGACATCACCATTTAAAAGCCGTAGTTCACCTCATGGCATTTGTGGACACTGGAAAACAAATCCGTTCGTGTCTCCTCCCTCCATAAAAGTGTTCTTTGTCTTTCCAGTGCTTTGGCGATTAAGTTTAAATTCTATTGTTGATTATTTTAGAGGGTTCAAACCTGGGTCTCCTGCACTGCAGGCAGATTCTTTACCTTTTGAGCCACCAGGAGAGCCCGTATCATATAAGAGGAATTTATAGTAAATAAAAGCATGCTTCATTCCTTTATGGAGAGTAGAGAATCAGTTGGAGGGAAAATAAGCAACCATTACATTCCAGTGTGATGAGTATGCTGATGAAGATATCCATTCATATTATTGAGAGTATAGCAGAGGGATTGCTAAATCAGACTGGAGGTCAAGAAGGAATATTGGAGGAGGGAATGCTGGAACTGATTTTTATAAAATGAGTAGGATGGTAATAAACAGATGGATAATAGGCAAATAGCATACAATATTTGGCATATGGTAAATGTTTGCCAAGAAAAACTGTATGTAAGCTAAGTTATGTATGTATGAATGAATGAATGAATAATTTTATACTATATCATAGACATTTATTTGATCTGAGTAGGTCTTCTCTTAAACACTTATAAAATCTCTTCTCTAAAAGCAGAGAGTTAGATTCAATGATTGTTCTATCAATGAAATGTTATCTCAAAAGAATAAATATTAATGCAAGGGTCAGATATTTATTTGCAGGTAGAGAAAGGCAAGCTACATATGGATAATTGAAACAATCTGTATGAATTTTAATAATATAACTAGAGGTTCCCTTTTAAGTAATGAAAGTCTGGAATTACAGTTGTTCCAAACCATATATTAACCATATAATAACTTCCTGTCATTTTGTAGGAAGTAATTTCAGAGTTCTCCACCCTGTGTCTCATTATCTATCACACATAGCCCAGCGTGACAACCTCCCCTTCTGTTGTCTTAGAATAGTTCATTGTTCTTCTGCTAGATGTGTATTATCCATGACATTCTGAATATTTGATTTATCAACTCGAAGCTTCAGTTTTTATGGTAATTTTCGAAGAACCAAAAATGTATGTGGATTTCCCAGAGTTAAAAGTTAAAAGTGTATTTGGGTATCAAATATAAAATGTACGACCTTGATAATATTTTAATATTTTATTTTATTTTATTCTTCTTTCCTCATCAGCCACCTGTAGCCTTTAATGAGGTAGGTGTTATTGGTGTTATTTTTGGTAAGGGGCTGAAATCAGAAGAGATGGAAAGGTGCTGGGCAGAGAAACGAGATTTCTTGTGAGCTCCATAAATTTTAGATAAAAGTAAGCCCCTGTGAGACTATTTTATGTCCCTAGCTACCTCATTGGCTGTGCAGATGAAAATAAAGTTTCCCAGGTGGCATATTAGCCTGTATCAAACGCTGTAGGACTCTGATGGGCCAGATAACTCAAAAGGAAGTCAGTAATATAAGATGTGGTTTGATCTGTTATAAGAAGGATGTTTTGCTTCCTTATTAACATATCTGCCTCCTTTTGAAGCTCTTCTAGAATTATCTGGCAGGCAGGAGTGCTCTCAGCTCTGGTCTTTCCTGATGCAACTAAACTCCTATATGTTTCCCCAAATCAATTATTTTATATTAAATGTGTCTGCCCTCTCTGGGATGATCATATCACTAATAAAGTATGTATACTTCACACTGAAGCAAAACATAGGATGCACACGTAAGCTACCTATTCCTGCTTTTCTCTCCTGCCTGGGTGACTGGTAACCATGTCTCAGTGTCTCAGTTTATGTGCCAGTTGATAAACTACCTACTCTAAAAGGCAATAAGATTTGACCAGCTAATATTTGTATTTCACCACAGCCTTGTCTAACTCAATGAAACTAAGCCATCAGATGGGTCATGGTGGAGAGGTCTGACAGAATGTGGTCCACTGGAAAATGAATGGCAAACCACTTCAATATTCTTGCCTTGAGAACCCCAAGAACAGTATGAAAAGGCAAAAAGATAGGACACTGAAATATGAACACCCCAGGTCTGTTGGTGCCCAATATGCTGCTGGAGATCAGTGGAGAAATAACTCCAGAAAGAATGAAGGGATGGAGCCAAAGCAAAAAAATACCCAGTGTGGATGTGACTGGTGATAGAAGCAAGGTCCGATGCTGTAAAGAGCAATATTGCATAGGAACCTGGAATGTCAGGTCCATGAATCAAGGCAAATTGGAAGTGGTCAAACAAGAGATGGCAAGAGTGAAGGTGGACATTCTAGGAATCAGTGAACTAAGATGGACTGGAATGGGTGAATTTAACTCAGATGACCATTATATCTACTATTGTGGGCAGGAATCCCTTAGAAGAAATGGAGTAGCCATCATGGTCAACAAAAGAGTCTGAAATGCAGTACTTGGATGCAATCTCAAAAATGACAGAATGATCTCTGTTCATTTCCAAGGCAAACTATTCAATATCACAGTAATCCAAGTTTATGCCCTGACCAGTAATGCTGAAGAAGCTGAAGTTGAACAGTTCTGTGAAGACCTACAAGACCTTTTAGAACTAATACCCCCAAAAGGTGTCCTTTTCATCATAGGGGACTGGAATGCAAAAGTAGGAAGTCAAGAAACACCTGGAGTAACAGGCAACTTTGGTTTTGGAGTACTGAATGAAGCAGGGCAAAGGCTAATAGAGTTTTGCCATGAGAACACACTGGTCATAGCAAATACCTTCTTCCAACAACACAAGAGAAGACTCTACATATGGACATTACCAGACGGTCAAGACTGAAATTAGTTTGATTATATTCTTTGTGGCCAAATATAGAGAAGCTCTATACAGTCAGCAAAAACAATACTGGGAGCTCACTGTGGCTCAGATCATGAACTGTTTATTGCCAAATTCAGACTTAAATTGAAGAAACTGGGGAAAACCACTAGACCATTCAGGTATGACCTAAATCAAATCCCTTATGATTATACAGTGGAAGTGACAAAAAGATTTAAGGGACTAGATCTGATAGACAGAGTGCCTGATGAGCTATGGATGGAGGTTTATGATATTGTACAGGAGATAGGATCAAGACCATCCCCAAGAAAAAGAAATGCCAAAAAGCAAAATGGATGTCTGAGGAGGCCTTACAAATAGCTGAGAAAATAAGGGAAGCAGAAAGCAAAGGAGCAAAGGAAAGATATACCCATTTGAATGCAGAGTTCCAAAGAATAGCAAGGAGAGATAAGAAAGCCTTCCTCAGTGATCAGTGCAAAGACATAGAGGAAAACAAAAGAATGGGAAAGACTAGAGATCTCTTCAAGAAAATTAGAGATACCAAGGGAACATTTCATGCAAAGATGGGCTCAATAAAGGACAGAAATAGTATAGACCTAACAGAATCAGAAGATATTAAGAAGATGTGCCAAGAATACACAGAAGAACTGTACAAAAAAGATCTTCATGACCCAGATAATCATGATGGAGTGATCACTCACCTAGAGCCAGACATCCTGGAATGTGAAGTCAAGTAGGCCTTAGGAAGCATCACTACAAAGAAAGCTAGTGGAGGTGATAGAATTCCAGTTGAATTATTTCAAATCCTAAAAGATGATGCTGTGAAAGTCCTGCACTCAATATGTCAGCTAATTTGGAAAACTCAGCAGTGGCCACAGGACTGGAAAAAGTCAATATTCATTCAAATCCCAAAGGAAGGCAATGCCAAAGAATGCTCAAATGACTGCACAGTTGTACTCATCTCACACGCTAGTAAATTAATGCTCAAAATTCTCCAAGAAAGGCTTCAGCAATATGTGAACCATGAACTTCCAGATGTTCAAGCTAGTTTTAGAAAAGGTAGAGGAACCAGAGATCAAACTGCCAACACCCATTGGATCATGGAAAAAGCAAGAGTTCCAGAAAAACATCTATTTCTGCTTTATTGACTATGCTAAAGCCTTTGACTATGTGGATCACAATAAACTGCGGAAAATTCTGAAAGAGATGGGAATACCAGACCACCTGACTTGCCTCTTGAGAAATCTGTATGAAGGTCAGGAAGCAACACTTAGAACTGGACATGGAATAACAGACTGGTTCCAAATAGGAAAAGGAGTACATCAAGGCTGTATATTGTCACCCTGTTTATTTAATTTATATGATAGTATGTCATGAGAAATGCTGGACTGGAAGAAGCATAAGCTGGAATCAAGATTGCCGGGAGAAATGTCAATAACCTCAGATATGCAGATGACACCACCCTTATGGCAGAAAGTGAAGAAGAACTAAAGAGCCTCTTGATGCAAGTGAAAGAGGAGACTGAAAAAGTTGGCTTAAAACTCAACATTTAGAAAAGTAAGATCATGGCATCTGGTCCATCACTTCATGGCAAATAGATGGGGAAACAGTGGAAACAGTGGCTGACTTTATTTTTCTGGGCTCCAAAATCACTGCAGATGGTGATTGCAGCCATGAAATTAAAAGACGCTTACTCCTTGAAGGAAAGTTATGACTAGCCTAGATAGCATATTCAAAAGCAGAGACATTACTTTGTCCACAAAGGTCCATCTAGTTAAGGCTATGGTTTTTCTGGTAGTCATGTATGGATGTGAGAGTTGGACTATAAAGAAAGTGGAGTGCAAAAGAATCGATGCTTTTGAACTGTGGTTTTGGAGAAGATTCTTGAGAGTGTCCTGGACAGCAAGGAGATCCAACCAGTCCACCCTACAGGTTATCAGTCCTGAATATTCACTGGAAGGACAGATGTTGAACCTGAACCTCCTATACTTTGGCCACCTGATGCAAAGGGCTGAGTCATTTGAAAAGACCCTGATGCTGGGAGGGATTGGTGGCAGGAGGAGAAGGGGACGACAGAGGATGAGATGGTTGGATGGCATCACCAACTCAATGGACATGAGTTTGGGTGAACTCCGGGAGTTGATGATGGACAGGGAGGACTTGCTTGCTGCAGTTCATGCGGTTGCAAACAGTCAGACATGACTGAGTGACTGGACTAAACTGAATATTTGTAAAGGGCATCTAGGATCCAAAATGAAAAAATAAAAGTCAGGTTTATATTTCCAAATTTTGAGTAAGAACAGCAGACACAAAGTAAAAAATCATTCTCTGGTCTGCTCATTGTTAAAAACAATGACATATAAATAAATGTTGAGTATTATTTCCTAGCCATATATTTCTTTCTTTCCAAAGGAAACCAAAGGGCTTGACAAGTATATCATAATAACATACTGGATTATGGGAGAGAGTGAAAAAAAAATAGTGATGTTGACTGGCTTCATCATTTTTGTTCTATTTTTATATAACCCAAGAAAATGACATTTCTCATTAAAATGCCATATTTCATTTTGCTAGAACATAATGTGAACTAAGTCTTCCCAGTATTTTCTTTAAAATAAAAAGCCATGTGAATTTAAGACTTATTGCCAACCTGCTTTGGTTTTTCAATCATTCAAAATATATCCTTAATGTTATTTATTTTACCACATTTGGAAATGTAGCTTTATGCCTCCCTTGAAGATGGAACTAACAAAGAAAGCACATCACCCCTTCTACTGAAGTGTTAAAGTGGATCCAAAATCAGTTCTACTTGCTTTTCTCTTCCATTTAATATTTCTTGTCATTCATAGAGCAATCAGCTTCATAAACTGAAAGGCCATGTATATTATTATTTTCTGTAACTGGGCTCATACAATTTTGTTGGTAAAAATGAGTCTGTGTCTGATAGACTCATGAGACTTCTCAAGGCCTCATGATATGGTACAATGAGCACCCTCTGTGTGCTACCCTTCTCACTCAAGTGTAAAGCTCAGATCCTGACTATCGCATCAGGGTGGTATATGCCCTGGCTGCCTTGCATTTGTCTGCTTTATCTATGTCCCCTTTCCTCACCCTTCTTCTTCCATATTGTACCTTTTTCTCTTCCTCAAACCTTCCCATCATGCCTGCCTCAGGCTTTAGATCATGCCGTTCCTTGTGCGTACAATTTCATTCCCTCAGTCACTCTCAAGACACACTCTTATGTTTCCTTTTCTCGGTAGTCACATTCTCAAGTACTCTCAGGTATTTCCTAATCTATCTAAAATTTGGCTCAGCCGGTAAAACGTCTGCCTGCAATGCGGGAGACCCGGGTTCGATCCCTGGGTGGGGGAGATCCCCTGGAGAAGGAAATGGCAACCCACTCCAGTACTCTTGCCTGGAAAATCCCATGGACAGAGGAGCCTTGCAGGCTACAGACCATGGGGTCCCAAAGAGTCGGACACCACTGAGCAACTTCACTTCTCTTCACCCTACCACCAAAAAAAATCTTATTGCACTTACCTACTTAACATTATCCTTAATGTATATCAGTATCTAGCTTAATATTTATTTACTTGTTTTTAGTTGTCTGTTTCACTCATTAGAACAGAAGTTTCAAGAGAGCTGAGTTTTCTTTTGTGTTTTGTTCTTTGCTATACCCCTATAGCTAGGATGTAAACTGACATATAGTAGGTGCTCAGTAAAAAAAAAAAAAAAAAATGAATGAATAAATGGATGCGTGAACAAGTAAATACACAAATAATTGAGTGGCTAGACAAAGAGTTCTAAACTGATAAAAGTCAGAAGAATCAAATTCCAGATAAGCCTCAGACACAAATTTATTCTGTGACCTTGATCAAGTCATTTAACTTCTCTGGACCATAGCTTCATCTTTAAAATATTAACCTTTCTAAATAAAAAGAAAGACTAAAGCTGTATAGTTTCATGATTCTAAAGCAAAAGGATGATCTTTGTTTGAGATAAAAGTCTAAACAATATGAATTCTGAACAATGTGTCTACTGCATAATTAGCCCAATCAGTTACACATGTCACTGGGAATCATGTGAAAGTCTCTGAATTCCTGATAATAGGGAGCAGAAATAAATGTTAGGAGCAAAATGCTGCTTTTCTGGCAACCAACTCCACTTTTTCCTAAATCTTTTGGTTCTGTTCTTCAATGCTAAGTTGACAAATCACTTTTGGTGGTGATCAAAGTGTTGTTACATCAGTATGTCTTTATAAGGGACTGTCAATGAGTGTATGGTGTGTAGATTAAGTTGTTTTTTTTTTTTTTTTTTTAAAGATTGGAGGTTCTTGTGGAGGGACACATCTATATCAAGAAAAAATTATCTAAGCACTTTATCACTCTATTTTTCTCATATCACTTATCACTTGTGTCATATGAAAATTGTTACCTGTGAAATGGGGCTATTTATGCCACCAACCTCTGAGAATTTTGTGAGAATTGCATAATGTATTAAATGTAAAATATCTGGAATAATGCCTGGGATGTGGTAAGTTCCCTGTTTATAGTATATTAATTATTATCATTCTCAGTTCAGTTGCTCAGTCGTGTCTGACTCTTTGCGACCCCATGAACCGCAGCACGCCAGGCCTCCCTGTCCATCACAAACTGCCAGAGTCCACACAAACCCATGTCCATTGAGTCAGTGATGCCATCCAACCATCTCATCCTCTGTCATCCGCTTCTCCTCCTGCCTTCAATCTTTCCCAGCATCAGAGTCTTCTCAAATGAGTCAGCTCTTCGCATCAGGTGGCCAAAGTATTGGAGTTTCAGCTTGAACATCAGTCCTTCCATGAACACCCAGGACTGATCTCCTTTAGGATGGACTTGTTGGATCGCCTTGCAGTCCAAGGGACTCTCAAGAGTCTTCTCCAACACCACAGTTCAAAAGCATCAATTCTTCTGCACTCCGCTTTCTTTATAGTCCAACTCTCACATCCATACATGACCACTGGAAAAACCATAGCCTTGACTAGATGGACCTTTGTGGAAGAAGCAATGTCTCTACTTTTTAATATACTGTCTAGTCTGGTCATAACTTTCCTTCCAAGGAGTAAGCGTCTTTTAATTTCACGGCTGCAATCACCATCTGCAGTGATTTTGGAGCCCAGAAAAATAAAGTCAGCCACTGTTTCCACTGTTTCCCCATCTATTTGCCATGAAGTGATGGGACTGGATGCCATGATCTTAGTTTTCTAAATGTTGAGCTTTAAGCCAACTTTTTCAGTCTCCTCTTTCACTTTCATCAAGAGGCTCTTTAGTTCCTCTTCACTTTCTGCCATAAGGGTGGTGTCATCTGCATATCTGAGGTTATTGTTATTTCTCCCTGCAAATCTTGATTCCAGCTTACGCTTCTTCCAGCCCAGTGTTTGTCATGATGTACTCTGCATATAAGTTAAATAAGCAGGGTGACAGTATACAGCCTTGACGTACTCCTTTTCCTAGTTGGAACCAGTCTGTTGTTCCATGTCCAGTTCTATCTGTTGCTTCCTGACCTGCATACAGTTTTCTCAAGAGGCAAGTCAGGTCATCTGGAATTCCCATCTCCTTCAGAATTTTCCGCAGTTTATTTTGATCCACACAGTCAAAGGCTTTGGCATAGTCAAGAAAGCAGAAATAGATGCTTTTCTGGAACTCTCTTGCTTTTTCCATGATCCAGTGCATATTGGCAATTTGATCTCTGGTTCCTCTGCTTTTTCTAAAATGAGCTTGTACATCTGGAAGTTCACGGTTCACGTATTGCTGAAGCCTGGCTTGAAGAATTTTGAGCATTACTTTACTAGCGTGTGAGATGAGTGCAATTGTGCAGTCATTTGAGCATTCTTTGGCATTGCCTTTCTTAGGGATTGGAATGAAAACTGACCTTTCCACTCTTATTATTTCAATTTTTGACCTAGTTGGCCTTCTTACCTCACTAGAATCTGAATTCCTAGATAGCATGATGCATTGCCAGTATCCCCTGTGTACAATTTGTCATTCTCTGGAAAATGTGGATGCTTTCTAAATGCAGTGGGAATCCAGATTTATTCAATAGTTTTTTTTTTTTTTTTCCACTTTTAGTTTTTGCATTTCTACAAAGAAAAGGATGGTGCTCTTTGATTCTTAGAGACATGACCTGCTGTACATACAAGATTTAGCATTTTAAACTTGACAGCTGATTAACTACAAAGCCCTCTTCAAAGACAGCTTAAAGAAGACTCATGGTAAATATAAGACGGCAGCCCATTTACTCTTTGAAGAGGATATGTGGTACATAAGTCATTTTCAGGATTATCATAGAGTCCATGTCTGGACCCAAACATATAAGTGAAAGCAATAATAATAATACCATCCCCTTATGTTTGTACAATACTTTTAAACTTTCAAACTTTATTCACATTTATTGGCTACCAATCTCACAGATTTGTTGGGAAGATTTAATGAAACATTTTAAAGCTTATCAAGACAGCCTGTTATACATTAAACTTAATAAACAAATATGTTTCCTTTTGTTCCTTTGGGGCTTCTCTGGTGGCTCAGATGGTAAAGAATCTGCCCACAATGCAGGAGACCTGGGTTTGATCTCTGGGTCAGGAAGATCTCCTGGAGAAGAGAATGGCTACCCATTCCATTATTCTTGCCTGGAGAATTCCATGGATAGAGGAACCTAGCTGGCTACAGTCCATGTAGTTGCAGAGTCAGACATGACTGAGCTACTAACATTTTATTCCTTTGAATCTCATTAAAACTACAGGAAGCACATAGCATCACATGTAGGTATCTTTTTTCCTCATCTTCACAGCTACTGGCCTAATTCAAGCCAGCATCACAGTTTGCCTGGGCCTCATCGTAGCTTCCTATATCTTCCTGTTTCCTTTATGGCCTCCCTGAAGTCCCTCTTCACACACTGGTGGTGGTGGTTTAGTCGCTGAGTCATGTCCAACTCTTGCAACGCCACTGACTGAAGCCTGCCAGGGTCCTCTGTATATAAGATTTTCCAGACAAGAATATTGGAGTGGGCTGCCATTTCCTTCTCTTCACATAGTAGTGATCTATTAAAAACATAAGCACAGGATTGTCTTGCTTAGAACCAGTTAATCCCTATCCTTGGAACTTAGAATACACTCAAAGCCTATTGCAGCTGTCTTAGAAGGTCCTGCATGATCTAAGCTGGCCTAGACTTAAGTTCCCACTGCTCACTCAGCACTAGCCTCTTTGGGCTTCTTTCTCTCCCTCAGTCAGTCCAATAGGACTTAGGGTCCTGCTAGTCATTTTATCCTCTGTATGAAAGGTTCCACTCTCAGCTTTTTACCTGCCTGCTTATTTTGCAACATGCAGGTTTCAGCTCAAATGTCACTCTCTCTTTGTCCACACAAGCTAAGATAATCTACAAGCTAAGATAACCTACTATTCTCCACTGCTCTCACAGAATCCTGTTTTCATTGGATCTTCAGCAAATATTTGATTTTTCTTTTGCACACATAAGAATAAAATATAGTCCAGAGAGATTAAATGGCTTGGCAAGCCTCTGAGTGTATGCTTATACAGAATTCAGGTCTCTAGAGCCCTGAAAAAAGAGTTCTTTTTCCATACTCATGCATCCCCTTTCCTAATACAGTTTTGAGTTCCAAGAAATCCAGGAAAATGTCAGTGCAACTATCAGATGACGCATATTTTTCTTGTTTATTCAGGGAATTTCCTCTAAATTTGATTTAAGAATGACGTTGGCCTATCTTTGGCTGTTGAGGAGTCTCCATCAGAATTTGTATGAGCGTACCCATAAGATAGCTGAAATTTGGGGGTTAGAAAAATTGTTTTCACTTTTGAAAAGTTAAAAAAATGATCCAGGATCAAATACTGTTAATGACTAAACACTGTGAAAAGTGAAAGTCACTCAGTCATGTCTGACTCTTTGAGACCCCAGAGACTATACAGTCCATGGAATTCTCAGGCCAGAATACTGGAGTGGGTAGCCTTTCCCATCTCCAGGGAATCTTCCCAACCCAGGGATCGAACCCAGGTCTCCCTCATTGCATGTGGATTCCTTGCCAACTGAGTCACAAGGGAAACCCAAGAATACTGGAGTGGATAGCCTACCCCTTCTCCCATGGATCTTCCTGGTCCAGAAATCGAACCAGGGTCTCCTGCATTGCAGGCAGATTCTTTACCAACTGAGCTATCAGGGAATACTGTGAATATACTAAAAAGCACTGAGTCATATACTTTAAAGGTGTGCAATTTAAGGCATGTGTGCTATATCTCAGCAAGCTATTATTAAAACAATCATGAAATGGGATATTCTCCTATCCCTACCCTTTCATTTAAACACAATTAAATAATGTGATTTCATATAATTTATTGGGGCTACTGAAAACCTGTGAGACTGTCTCCTTCTCTATAACCTTGACTCCATTAATTAGCTCTCATGGCTGGGAAAACTTCTTCTTTATGGTCATGCTTGTTTGTTGGAAAATTCTCTCTGGATTTCCTCATTATAAGCCACCATCACATACATTCTACCCTTTGGGGAAAACTTTACATATTTTGCATGGAGTGTCTACTGTTATGTTTCTTTGTTAGGCAGCCACAGAAATTGCAGAATTAGAATTGCATTTTTGAGATACCCAAAGGGAAATGAAGATACTTATTTACCAGGCAACAGTGATAAGGCAGGGCCTATTTGAGGACAGAACTCGTTAACAATCTTAAACAAGGTACTTTATTTTCAGCTGGGGTGTGCCATCCATGGGCGACATCCAGAATATTAGCTTCTGGGTGGCAGTGGAGACTCTCCCACAAGGTCCCAACCCTTACCCTCTCCTGGTTCTTTGGTCTGTACATCTCCCTTGCCTTGAGTGCTTGTTTTTGTCTGCTGTGAAAGAAACCAAGCACCAGATTTGTCTGAGAAAACCTACAATAATCTGGGCTTCTTTTTGAATAAGCCTAACTCATATGAGAAATCTGTAGAGCCAAGGGATGTTTATTTCATGCGAGATCATTGCTGTGGTTCCATGGCATCTATTTTCCTATAATTTTATTCCCTTTTTTACTTAGCTAGGAAATGGTATTATCATGTATTTTCCCAAGAAACTGAAACAGTTCCTTTCTGAACAAGCAGATTAACTCAGAGCCATTAATCATTTCCATAAATAACAGCTGCAATAACTAGAAACCAAGTCCTAATTTCAAATGAGATCTTTGTTGTTATAGAGAAAGCTAAACAATAATGGGAAGCCATCTAGTTACATGTAATGGTATTTTCCCAATGCTAAGCGAACCCTCCACCACCTGTACTTCTGCAATTCTCACCAGCCACATATACACTCAAAACACAGTGCAAGTCCTGCTTTCCCATAGACTGCGATTTCTTCTTATTTGTCTAGATTATCATATTCCCTTCTTGGGCAAACCAGATTCCCTTTTGCCTCTCAAATACAGGTTCCAGGATGTAAAATATATTACATAAAAATGCCAAATTGAGTGTAATGAAAAAAATACATAAACTGTCTTTAAACATGTCACTGCTTAGCAATATGCTATTTTGCAAGCTGCTTCCTGTCATTAGTGTCACAGGCTACATTATTCTCACAGGTGAGGCATCTTCTACCCAGTAAATCAATGGTTTTCCTTTGTAGGTGATCACTTAGTCTCCAAAGATACTCCAAGTATTATACCACCAGTACCATATTATATTCAAATCAAAGCCCCACAAAACTGATTGCCAAACTTTGGCATTGTAGATAAGAACTCTCAGAAACAGGGTTCCCTAAATAATATCAAATAGGAAAAAAAAATCTATTCATCCTGCAAGATTCTCAGTAAATAGCTCTTAACTCAAAGATGAATCATTTCCTAAAGCATTTAGTCAAGAATAAAGGTCTGTTGGGAAGAGAACGACTCAACTGCAAATTCTTCTCAAACAATAACCAGGAGGACACTTTCCCCTTTCAGAAAAATCTCTTTAGTGGGTTTCTTCTCAGTAAGACAGTGATTGGCTTTTGGTTTTCCTATTCTAACCTTCAAAATCTCTCAGTTCACCTACCAATGGATTCCTCTAACCTCGTTCACTGATTTCCTTTCTTGCAAAATTAACATTTTGTATTTAAGCATCCCCTTAGTGCTCTTCTCTCCTGTTCTTAGCCACAGCCCACCTGGAGAGTCTAAAATAACACACACCATATTAACACGTCTCTGCTGAGATTTTGATAACAGACACCTGTGCAGTCTAAGTAGCTCTTGACTTATTTCTTCCAAAATGTGTTAATAATTGTGGCCACATTTATTTTCCTCCAGATGTGAATTAAAAATGCCACAAGGGCCAATTTCAATGCAAACCTGGAAATGGTTCAAGCTGATTTCTTTCCTTCCCTCTCTCCAACTTTTGAAAAATTTTGCCATCTTTCAAGTGTAACATAGAGTATACCCATCAATCAAAGAGCTGCTGGGAGTCCCAGAAGCAAACTGCAGGTGGCAAGTTTCACTGCACATACCTTAAATGGCATCCTCATGCCAATAAATACTCAACTATTTAAACAGCAACCACTCCACATGCAAATATAACAATATCAGTGTGACTTAATTCGTCCCTGAAGTGTGTGTCACAAAATAACCAGGCAGGACTGGAATCCACTCTGCCATTTTTATCCTTAAGAAACAAATTTTTAATCAACATTTTCAGCCTTACCAACATTTCTCTTTCTCTTGGTTAATATTTAAGAGAGCTAGTCAATTTGTGAGGCATTGGAGCTGTCATTAAAATAAGTTACTCTTTGGGTTTTCAAAATCTCTTTGATGCAGCCTACCCCTAACCACTGGGGCTGGCTCTATATTAAACATTTCTTTTACAGGTATTTTTCATTTCTTAGAAGCAGCTTTGCACTTTTCTGTTCACATGAGATCAGATCTCCTTTTGCAGGTTAGCTCACAGCCTGAGCCTGTATTGATTTTGAAAGCTCATAAGGGAAGATATTCAGAGAAGCATCTTGGTGGTTAAACCAAGACACTTCTTTCCTGGTTGTGTTGTTCAACCAGTTTCAAGAGTTGCCTTTCATCGTCATTCATCTATTTACTTATATTAACTTACATGCACATGTCATGTAGCTCTCTTAACTACACACACACACACACACACACAAGTTGCTCTAAATATTATAAAGCAATGCATAGCCACATGAACTGAATGCTCAGCCATATAATAGCAGGAGTCCAGGAGGAGCTGGATTCATTTTGATATTTGGCAAAACTAATGCAATTATGTAAAGTTTAAAAATAAAATAAAATTTAAAAAAAAAAGAAAGAGCAAATAAATAAATAAATAAATAAAAGCAGCAGTAATAAGGGATTAAGAAGAGAATGAATTGCTCTCTGTTTTGAAGGCATTTGCCCTTTTTTAGTGCTGCTGGGTTCCATTTAGCAAATGACCTCCTCCTGGAAATGAAAGAAAAATAATGACCAGGGCCCAGAAGGATAAATTATGTCTTTCACTCAAGAAATGCTGAGAACTCTGCTTGCCTCATGCTATACATAGGAGAGAAGTGGATGCATGGCATTATATTTCTACAGCCTTTCTTACTGTTATGATAACAGAATGATTTTTATAATTTGCTATTCCATTCTCACCTTGGGAAAGAGAGTCCTGAGCCGTGAAGAGAGTTTCTCTGTTTTCACTAAAGCTGCTAAATTCATAAAGGAGCTTCATTAATATAACTATTGGATGTTACATTCCCCAGGTTTTCTACAGAGCTGACTGTTAAAAGAAGATACTTGTTCCATGAAAAGGGAGCACCATCTGGCAAAGAATATCATCTACATCTATGAAATATGGCTGAAAAGAATTCTAAGGTAAGTAGGGTCAAATTGAGATTATGATGGTGTTTAATGGTGCAGAAAAAGTGTGTGTGTGTGTGTGTGTGTGCATGCAGTCATGTCTGACTCTTTGTGGCCCCATGGACTGTAACTCACTAGTCTCCTCCATCCATGGGATTTCCCAGGCAAGCATACTGGAGTGGGTTGCCATTTCTTTCTCCAGGGGATCTTCCTGACCCAGGGATTCAACCTGCATCTCCTGAATTGCCAGGTGGATTCCTTACCACTGAGCCACCTGGGAAGCCCAGAAAGTTTGTACTCTAGGACAATTATTCTAAGAACCTTGGCCAGCCTCATAGACCATAGTCATCTCTTAGGATTCACTTGGAGCAACAGCTCCCTCACTGGGCCCCTTTAATCAGCATTGCCCCTCTCCAACCCTAGCTGCACACTGCAGACAGAGTAGTATTTCCACTTTCTTCAGCCGATCATGTCAATCTATGGTTAAAAGGCCATCAGAAGGAGGATTCATAAGGGTTGAGGTTAAGATTCACATAAGATACATTTTTGTGTATCAGGAGCTTCCAAGCTCTTTTCTATCAGTTTCGCCTTTTATCATTTGCCACCTTGTTCCTAACACCCCAGCCACACTGAGCTTTGTTTGAGGGAGTAAAAAACGTCCAGCTCATGAAGGATTCAGTTCCTGTATGTTTGGCCTTGTGATTACCCACTCATCCTTCAGATCTGAGGGTTGTCCTGATACCCCAAGATCCCAATGGGTTTGTCTCAGATGTAGCCCCTCCCCCAGCCCACTGTACACATATTAGCATCCTTATCATACTTTAGCCTCATTGTCTTTTTTGTTTGTTTGATTTTACCTTTCCACTGACTGGAGATTTGCTTGAGGTAAGGCTTATATCTGTATTTCTGTATTGCTCAAGGAATGTGTCTTTTGTGTATGTGTGTGTTTTGTTATTGAAGTTAATTAATATACATATTATGTTATTTTCAGGTGCTCAACATAGTGATTCAACATTAAGTACTGTGAAATAATCATCAAGGTAAGTGTAGTAACCATCTGTCACTACACAAAATTATTGCAATATTATTGACTATTTTCCTTATGTGGTATATTATAGCCTTATGACATTTATTTTATACTTAAAATTTGTATCTCTTAATCCCCTCACCTATTTCACCAAATCCCCCTCTCTCCCCCTCCCCCCTCACCTTCCTTCTGGCAGCCACCAGTTTTTTCTCTATAGCTATGAGTCTGTTTCTCTTTCGCTTTGCTTCTTCATTTGCTTTGTTTCTTAGATTCTACAAATAAGTGAAATTATATAATATTTTACATTCTTTGTATAATTTCTTTCACTTAGCATATTACCATCTGTCCATCTGTATTGCCACAAAAGTCAGGATTTTATTCTTTTTTGTATGTAACATTCCATTGTATGTATGTACCACATGTTCTTTATCCATTCATCTATCAATGGATACTTGTTTTCTCACCTATTTGAAAATAATGCTGCGATGAACACAGGGCTGTGTACATATTTTCAATTTAGTGTTTTTGCTGTCTTTCGGAAAATAGAAGTAGAATTGCTGGATTACGTGGTAACTCTGTGTTTAATTTTTTGAGAAAACCTCCACATTTGTCCATAGTCTCTGTTCCAGTTTATATTCCCACAAGCAGTGCATGAAAGTTACCTTTTCTCAGCATCTTCGCCAACTCTTGTTATTTGTCTCTTTGGTGATACCTCTGGGGTGAGGTGGTATCTCTGGTGTGAGGTGATACCTCTGGTGTGAGGTGGTACCTCTGGTGTGAGGTGATACCTCTGGTGTGAGGTGGTACCTCTGGTGTGAGGTGATACCTCTAGTGTGAGGTGGTATCTCTGGTGTGAGGTGGTATCTCGTTGTAGTTTTGATTTGCATTTCCCAGATGATTAGTGATGCTGGGTAACTTTTCATATGTTTTTCAGCTCTCTGTATGTCTTCTGTGGAGAAAAGTCTATTTAGGTCCATTGCTAGTCTTTTAATCTGATTGTTTTTGGATGTTGAATTGTATGGTTTCTTTACATAATTTGGATATTAACTCTTTATGTGATAAATGATTTGCAAATAGCCTCTCTTGTTCAGCAGGATACCTTTCTCTTTGTTGATGAATTCCTTAACTGTGATAAAGCTGTTTAGTTTCATGTAGTTTTTTTTTTTTTTTTTTTTTTTTTTTGCTTTTATTGTTCGTGTCTGAGGAGACACATCCAAAACATATTGCTGAGCCCAGTGTCAAAAAGTGTACTGCCTCTGTTTTCTTCAGAGAGTTTTATGGTTTCAAGTCTTATATTTAGGTCTGTAATATATTTTGAATTTATTTTTGTGTGCAATGTAAGAAAATGGTTGTTTCATTCTTGTGCAGGATTGTGTTGTTTTGTTCTGTATATCAGTGTGTGGCAGATATGATGATTAAATGCATGCATAGGCAAATGAATGAATAAACTCTATTAGAAAAATTGGGGAAAAATAGATGAAGCTATTGTTGTAGTGTGGAAGGACTGACCTAGTATTAATAGAAAAATTAATACCTCCTAGTTAGTTTAGTCTAGTCGCTAAGTCATGTCCAACTCTTGTGATCCCATGGACTGTAGCATGCCAGGCTCCTCTGTCCATAGGATTTTCCAGGCAAGAATACTGGAGTGGGTTGTCATTTTCTTCTCCACGAGATCTTCCTGACCCAGGGATTAAAATCTGGTCTCCTGCACTGCAGGCAGTTTCTTCACCTACTGAGCTACCAGCGAAGCCTATATTAACCATTAAAAGGAATGAAATAATACCATTTGCAGAAACATGGATGAAACTGGAGATTATGATACTAAGTGAAGTAAATACCTCCCTGCTGCTGCTGCTGATGAAGTCAATTCAGGCATCACAGAAAACATCCCACCCCAAAAATTCCAGTCTTATTTTCCCCACTCTAAATACCTTTCCTGTAAGATTTCTAACATCTGAAGCCTTATAATTAGATATACACACTCAATTCAGTTCAGTCACTCAGTTATGTCCGCCTCTTTGCAACCCAATGGATTGCAGCATGCCAGGCTTCCCTGTCTATCACCAACTCCCTGAGCTTGCTCAAACTCACATCCATCAAGTTGGTGAGGCCATCCAACCATCTCATCCTCTGTTGTCCCCTTCTCCTCCCACCTTCAATCTTTCTCAGCATCAGGGTCTTTTCAAATGAGTCAGTTCTTCGCATCAGGTGGCCAAAATATTGGACCTGCAACTTCAGCATCAGTTCTCCCAATGAATATTCAGGACTGATTTCCTTTAGGACTGACTCGTTTGATCTCCTTGCAGTGCAAGGGACTGTCAAAAGTCTTCTCCAATACCACAGTTCGTAATCACCAATTCTTCGGTGCTCAGCTTTCTTTATGGTCCTGCTGTCACATCCATATATGACTACTGAAAAAACCATAGTTTTGATTAGATGGACCTTTGTTGATGATATACACACTGCTAAGTCGCTTCAGTCGTGTCCGACTCTGTGCGACCCCATAGACGGCAGCCCACCAGGCTCCCCCGTCCCTGGGATTCTCCAGGCAAGAACACTGGAGTGGGTTGCCATTTCCTTCTCCAATGCATGAAAGTGAAAAGTGAAAGGGAAGTTGCTCAGTCGTGTCCGACCCTCAGCGACCCCATGGACTACAGCCTTCCAGGCTCCTCCATCCATGGGATTTTCCAGGCAGGAATACTGGAGTGGGGTGCCGTTGCCTTCTCCGGATATACTCACTACTGTTTATTAAATAGATAACCAACAAGGACCTATTTGTATAGCACAGGGAACTATACTCAATGTCTTATAATAACCTATAAGGGAAAATAATTTGAAAAAGAACATATATATATATATATATACGCACACACACATATATACATATATATGTGCATATCTATATATGTATGTGTGAATCACTTTGCTGTACATCTGAAACTAACACATTATAAATCAACTGTATGTCAATAAAAATCAAGTAAAATCTTACAATTTGAGATTTATTGTGGGCCTTAAGTTTTCTGTCTTCTCTGAAATGCCCAAGGGAAGTAACACTCTACATACTTAGAAATATTCCTGGGAGCAGTTCTGAGAAATGGTGGAGAATTATTTTACCACATGTCTGAGGCCAGCAGGGAAAACTGAAAGGGTCCTGGTTTTCAAGGGCCATAAATGAAAGTGCAAGATAAGAATAAATTAACTCAAATTCTAAAAAATATTATTTTCTTTATGTGCCTAGTAAGGAATCCTCAAGCTCTAGAAAGAAATATTTCATAGTCTTTTCTGACTCCCTCTTCCATATCATCTTCCACTTCTCCAAGATTTATATTCCAAGTACAGAGGCTTTGGGGAATTACTATCAATTGCTTAGTTCCACCAATATTCCATAATGTGAAAAATCCATCATCCCTTGCCTGGATTTTTGACTCGTTCCTTCAACAAATGATTATTGAGTACTTACTACAGGCCAGACAATCTTCTGGTTTGAGAATTCAACAGTAACTTTTTTCTCTGAGCCTCCTAGCTTCAGGAAGTTTATATTCTGGTAGCATTCTTCTTAGATATAAAGTAAAAATGTTGGCAGTTTATTGACTAAGTGGCTTAATATGAGGTTGAACAATCTGACTCTTTGTGACCCCATGGACTGTAGCCCACCAGGCTCCTCTGTCTTTGGGATTCTCCAGGTAAGAATACTGGAATGGGTTGCCATTTCCTTCTCCAGTTAATAAATAGCAGCTCTAAAAATAGAATATTTTTGTTTTATCTCTCAGATTTCCTCTGAGGCAATATAGTATCAGAGTTAAGAGTTTGGGTGTAGAGTCAGAGATAAATGTGGGTTTCAATTTAGTTGCACCCCTTACTATCTGGATGAACATGAGCAAGTTATTATTTCTTTGAACCTCACTTTTCTCTATATACCACAGGGGTATTTTTTAGTAGGACTTTGACCTTATATGATTGTAATGGAAGTTAAAGGAGAACATCTGAATAAAACATCTGGAAAACGAGACATCAACCCCATGCCTGGCAAATACGAGAATTCAACAATGTTAGTTATTATTTCTTTTCCCCTAAGTTACTAACCTGAATCAGAAAGAGGATTAATTTCAGTGTCTTTTGCTTTTTATAAAAATAAATCTACATAGTCATATGGAGCAAAATTTTCATTTTCTCAATTATTAGATCTGATTTTCAAGGCAAATCACAATAACTCCTCCAACCTTCCTGTTGACAGCACCCTGTTAAACAAAAAAGCTCACATTCAGGGGATATGGGACAAATCAGCCTATTTTCAGATAGATGCCACTTCCCCAGCATGCCTGGAGGGGAGTCAGAATGCTCTGGAAATAGCAAAAAAAAAAAAAAAAAAAAATGTATGAATGCCCTTGGAAGACGACTGTATCTGTGCTAAGTGGAAATTATCCTGTCACCAGGAAAATACAAAGGCATTCCTGAAACAAACATACCAAACACTCTAATTAAGTGATTATTTATCTTAAACTACATTCACCTCTTCCTTTAGAAGGGCATTTGCTTTTCTTTACTAATTTTACACCTGGGAAATGCATGTATGCCTACATAAATAAATAAATAAATATATATATATATATATATATATCCCATCCCCCTTAGGGCATAATCTCAGAAAAGAAACTTTCTTCCTGGTAATGAAAGGGCTTCAGAGAAGTTATTTCTGTTAGTGATGAATGATATCTGAGTTTAGAATGGTTGTATGATACTGACCAAGATTTTTCATAGCCTTCTGTCTTCCTAGACTCCCTTGTCATTCTTAAGGCAGGAAGGCTTATGGAAGACATGTTCCCTTTTAAATATGATTTCCTTGTGGTTCCTATAGAACTCTTCTTAGACTAAGAAGAGTCTTCTCTTAAGACATATTAAGACATATTAAGATGTCTTCTTAATATATTTTATTCATAATATATATGACAGAGAAAGAGAGAGAAAGAGATTTCTACTGAACCTAAGAACCTAAAGTTAGTTCTCTGCTCCTTTCTTCTAGGGATTTTCCTGGAAGAGGTATATAAAACTCTGTAGTTCATGTAATCTGCTCAGTGAGAGGCACAAAGATGACCTTTGATTTACAAATGAAATGGAAGGTACTAAAATTTCTCTAGTGAGTTGATTTGAATAAAATAAATGATCAGTGCGTTCATGGGTTTTCTGCCTCTAACCCTGTACTATAGAAAATTCAGTTTATTATGCAATTTAACCTGTGGTTAGAATTTTAGGTATCGTTATAAAATTATTTTCCTTTCTAGTAAATGTCTTAAATGTTTATATACTAGTTTAGTCTCCATTCTACAACATTTTAGCAAGATGTTTCTTGCCAAAGCATCTTTCCAAAGAACAGAAAGACCTCTGTTCATGAGGACTTTTGGAACTTTACAATCTCGCCCAGCCAGACAGGCCAACACACTTCTCCAATTGTCCTATGTGAGCAGAAGGTGATAGCTGGTCAACCTTCAAGTTAGCTTCTAGCTATTAAAATCCAGAAGCTCAAAAGTTATTATCCTGAGGGTTCCTGGATATTATTTCATGTTTTTGTTTATTTCTTCATAGTGCAATGTTCACATCAATTACATTTATTTTTTTCTCCATGAAATAAGCCTAAATGAAAGTAATATGACTTGGCAAAGAGTGCTGTTAAAAGATTCATAATTGACTCTGTTGTATTCTTAGAAGGTAGACCATTCCAAAACACTCAAGGGTAACTTGAGATAAATCCAGGGATCTGTGTAGGTTAGAAATGCTACTGAGAGAGACCAAAACCACAGAATTTTTAAATTAGACATACTCAGAATATTAAGGATTCTTAACATTTTTTAACCAAGGTAACCCAGGCATTTGGACTAGAGTTATGTTGAGGTGAAAATGATTTATGCTAATGACTGTATCACTTCTAAATTTATTGGGCCAAATCCCAGAAAGATAAAGATTTATGTCTTTTCTAGTACATCATTTCTACTTATTTTATGATTTTGCTTTGTTAGAAAAGTCTTCTCAACTAGTACTCTACAAAACACTCTTTTGGGTGATTTAAATAAATACATTTTGATAAAAATTTTAAATGATTCAAGGTCAAATATGTTTTGAAAATATGGCATACTTGATTTCCTTTGGAACTGCAATTCCTGTTAACAGTTGTTAATTCCTATTAATGAGTAGCCCTAAAGTAAGAAAGCTTACTCATTATTGAATCTGATGATTTTTAAATTACTTGATCCTTAAATATGTGTTTTCTTGACATATCAATATTTCTTGGATAATTGCTTTGGAAAACAAGGGAAATATACCAGGAGAAAAATATGGCTAAGACATATTGACATGGGTTTAGTCTTTCTTAACATAGCACATAAAATAATTATTTTTATCACATGTTCAGAAACAAAAAATGGAAGATGAATAATTTATTAGAAAAGACACCTGCAGTGCTTGTGGCAGATAAAAGATTAGCATCACTAAAACACAAAGAGGTTTTATGTGTCAATTAGAAATAAAACCAGGAACACATAAATAAGCTCCATGAAAAAACACCTAAAAGAAAATCTTAAAAATATAATAATCAGTGAACATATGAGAAACATGTATAATCTCACAAATAGGCAACATAAAATGCCTGATATTAACAAGACTGACAAATTTCACTGTTGCTGAGGAGGATATAAACTGGGCACATTTACTCACTTCTGCTTACTACATAAATTGTTCATTGACTATAAATTTGTTCATTGCACTACGAACAAGTAAAAACATGAAACATTTCTGAAAAAATTATAGAATAATTATCTTGACATATGCATACACATAGATTCAGCAGTTTATTCTAAATAAGGTACCAAGAAAGTACATCAAAATATGTTCATGGCACTAATGGTTACAATAACAAAAATCTGGAAGCAACATAAATGTCCATCAATAGGAAAACTAGACAAATTAATTATAACACATACATAATGGGATATTATGCAGCTGTTTAAAATTACAGTGATGTGTTTTATTCAAATGGATGTCTAAGACATTTTCGAGTGAACTAATATGAGCATATCACAGAAAAGCATGGCTAGGTGAATTTACTGATAGGTGACTGGAATGACAGTTTACCAGAATGTTGAGAGTGGTTGGTCTCCCATGGATGGTAATATGGTGTCCTTAGCAGATACTCTCAGTACTTTCCCCATACTTCTTAGGTTTTACCTTCCTGTACAAGCTTCACAGTGTTCTGGCTGAAAGTGTCTGAAACTCTGCGTTCCATTTTTCTCTAATACCATACGTGGAACAACCTGGAATTATGCTAAAGTGAAGGCTTGGGGGGTAGCCATCAGCCAATGATACGTTTTATTTAGAGAATAAATATTCCAGCTTACTCCCCTTGGGATAGAGTGGTTACAGTTCTGAGGCATGATCCTCACTCTCAGATCTCCAGCAAATCAAGGTCTAGCTGCTCTCAGCAGTAACATTCTCATTAAGACCTTTACTGGATATGTTTCCTTGTCTCAGTTCAACACTCCCCTAAGAGTGCTGCCTGCAGTCATCTGGCACATAAGTCAATTACACTCAAGTCCTTACAATAGCTGCTGCTGCTACTGCTTGGAGAAGCCCCTAGAATTAGCTATTTGTGCTTCTTTTTTTTATACTCTTTTGTACTGGTGACATCTTTTTCTGTAGGTATGTATGTGTGTGTACACACACACATATAAAGATTTTGTAGTCCTCAAAATGACTCACTCTCCTACAATAGATGTTCTTTTATTTATTTTTTTTTGCAATATTCTTGACTCATAAATGCCACACCAGTAAATAAACTGTTCATATCACACTGCCCTGAAATTCTTCTCAGCCCTTAACTATTGCTTCCTAGGAAGTGCCTACCTTAGCACTAACCTGCTGGAAAGACATGTAAAACAGCTTTCAACACATCCCTTTCTCCAAGACTTTAATCAACATTAGCACAGGCTCAATGCGTAGGTGGCACTCGGTAATAATTTGGTAAGTGAATGAGTGGATTAATGATGCCAAAGCTAGAAACTGCAAACTTTAAGCATCTGCTTCTGAAATCGCCTATATCCTGGGAGTGATGAAATCATACTTTGGATAGGATATCTTTCATAAAGGTCAGATCAGATCAGTCGCTCAGTCGTGTCCGACTCTTTGCGACCCCATGAATCGCAGCACACCAGGCCTCCCTGTCCATCACCAACTCCCGGAGTTCACTGAGATTCACGTCCATCCAGTCAGTGATGCCATCCAGCCATCTCATCCTCTGTCATCCCCTTCTCCTCCTGCCCGCAATCCCTCCCAGCATCAGAGTCTTTTCCAGTGAGTCAACTCTTCACATGAGGTGGCCAAAGTACTGGAGTTTCAGCTTTAGCATCATTCCTTCCAAAGAAATCCCAGGCCTATCTCCTTCAGAATGGACTGGTTGGATCTCCTTGCAGTCCTAGGGACTCTCAAGAGTCTTCTCCAACACCACCGTTCAAAAGTGTCAATTCTTCGGCGCTCAGCCTTCTTCACAGTCCAACTCTCACATCCATACATGACCACAGGAAAAACCATAGCCTTGACTGGATGAACCTATGTTGGCAAAGTAATGTCTCAGATTTTGAATATGCTATCTAGGTTGGTCATAACTTTCCTTCCAAGGAGTAAGCATCTTTTAATTTCATGGCTGCAGTCACCATCTGTAGTGATTTTGGAGCCCAGAAAAATAAAGTCTGACACTGTTTCCACTGTTTCCCCATATATTTCTTATGAAGTGGTGGGACCAGATGCCATGATCTTCGTTTTCTGAATGTTGAGCTTTAAGCCAACTTTTTCACCCTCCACTTTCACTTTCATCAAGAGGCTTTTTTGTTCTTCTTCACTTTCTGCCATAAAGGTGGTGTCATCTGTATATCTGAGGTTATTGATATTTCTCCCGGGAATCTTGATTCCAGCTTGTGTTTCTTCCAGTCCAGCGTTTCTCATGATGTACCCTGCATATAAGTTAAATAAACAGGGTGACAATATACAGCCTTGACGAACTCCTTTTCCTATTTGGAACCAGTCTGTTTTTCCATGTCCAGTTCTAACTGTTGCTTCCTGACCTGCATACAGATTTCTCAAGAGGCAGATCAGGTGGTCTGGTATTCCCATCTCTTGAAGAATTTTTCATAGTTTATTGTGATCCACACAGTCAAAGGCTTTGGCATAGTCAATAAAGCAGAAATAGATGCTTTTCTGGAATTCTCTTGCTTTTTCTATGATCCAGAGGATGTTGGCAATTTGATCTCTGGTTCCTCTGCCTTTTCTAAAACCAGCTTGAACATCAGGAAGTTCATGGTTCACATATTGCTGAAGCCTGGCTTGGAGAATTTTGAGCATTACTTTACTAGCATATGAGATGAGTGCAATTGTGCGGTAGTTTGAGCATTCTTTGGCATTGCCTTTCTTTGGGATTGGAATGAAAACTGACCTTTTCCAGTCCTGTAGCCACTGCTGAGTTTTCCAAATTTGCTGGCATATTGAGTGCAGCACTTTCACAGCATCATCTTTCAGGATTTGGAATAGCTCAACTGGAATTCCATCACCTCCACTAGCTTTGTTCGTAGTGATGCTTTCTAAGGCCCACTTGACTTCACATTCCAGGATGTCTGGCTCTAGGTGAGTGGTCACACCATTGTGATTATCTGGGTCATGAAGATCCTTTTTGTACAGTTCTTCTGTGTATTCTTGCCATCTCTTCTTAATATCTTCTGCTTCTGTTAGGTCCATACCATTTCTGTCCTTTATCAAGCTCATCTTTGCATGAAATGTTCCTTTGGTATCTCTGATTTTCTTGAAGAGATCCCTAGTCTTTCCCATTCTGTTGTTTTCCTCTATTTCTTTGCATTGATCGCTGAAGAAGGCTTTTTTATCTCTTCTTGCTATTCTTTGGAACTCTGCATTCAGATGTTTATATCTTTCCTTTTCTCCTTTGCTTTTCACTTCTCTTCTTTTCACAACTATTTGTAAGGCCTCCCCAGACAGCCATTTTGCTTTTCTGCATTTCTTTTCTATGGGAATGGTCTTATAGACTTATAAAGAGACTTATAGATACATCCAATTCTTTTGAGACCTATCAGGACACACACAACCTTTGAAGACGGGACAATTCTATATTACACTATGTGATGTAGTCCTTTGTTGGGAAAGACTGCTGACAAGGCCAGAGGTTGGAATTTAGGATCACTGATAATCTGGGAACTGCCTCTGTAGTCTCACAACTAACCTAGAATTGGGAAGGCTTTTTGTTCTTTGGATGTACCAAAGATGGATCCCCATTTGCAGATTCCAAATTCTCTATTCTGTTTCTATAAGATTCTTATTGTCTTATAACTGTATTTTTAAAAGAAGAATTTAAAAAATAATATCCCCTTTGCCTTAGACTATAAAGGATCAAACTTTTAACTACTTTGTGTCATAAAATCCTCTTAAGGAGCTACAAATATATGTAAGTCACATAATTTCAAGAAGCTTCTAAAATCATGTTTATCCACACTTAGAAAAGTGTGGATCTCTACTATATAAAATTACCATCAAATAACTGTTATTAAATGGTGCTCTTCTCTCTACAGTGTATTTAAACTGCTAGATATGTCCTTCATAATATTAAAGGCATCTTAAACTGGCTTGTCTAGAGACTTAACATTATTTGAGAAACCCCATTAGGGGAAAAAGTTCTACATACATAAAGATAAATTGGAGCTCTGAAACATGCTTTCTGGGAGACAATAGGCTTTTTTAATTTGCCTTTTTTGAATATCAGTTTCTCTCTCTCTCCTTCTCTCTCCCTCTCCCTCTCTCTCATTTCTTCCCTTTCCTATTTGTTTGGCCTCTATGCCTGTCTTTCTATTGTCGCCTATTTTGAGCTCTCTGTTTAGAAATGAAAACATCTTTGTCACTGCAGATGTGTGACCTTTAGAACTGGTGTACTAGGCTTTTTTTTTTAAACATTGACTCTACCTGCATTTTTCAATATTCTTCTCCATTGTCTCAATTTCTGTTGAAAACACACACTTACACACCCACACACATACCTGAAAATGCTATATTCATTTCAGGGAATATTGATTTAAATATAGACTAGATGATTCTTCAAGGCAAAACAATAAAATCATGTGTAAGAGGAAAAGTTAGCAAAAACCTTATAAAGCACAATTACACAGCTCTCTACAATGATAAAGTGATTTTTATTTTAGGCTTGCAAAATATTCCTGCACTTCATTATCAAGTCCGTATCAGTGTCCCAGAAATATGGAAGAGCACAAAAGTTTTGGAAAGGATTCAGAAGAGATTATTAAGATGAGCTGAATTTTCAGAAAAGAAGCCAGATGGCTAATCTAATATTGGCAATGGGTAGGTAGAGTGTGGCAAGTGTTGGGGAACAGGGGTCACCTCAGTTCCAGTTTCACTATTGACAAAGTGGAGACAATTTCAGGAAAAGAGGAAGAAAATGATGTCCTGATATTGGTAATTCTAACTCTTTAAATCCGATTTCAGAGAAGGCAATGGCACCCCACTCCAGTACTCTTGCCTGGAAAATCCCATGAACAGAGGAGCCTGGTAGGCTGCAGTCCATGCTAAGGGTCGGACACGACTGAACGACTTCACTTTCACTTTTCACTTTCATGCATTGGAGAAGGAAATGGCAACCCACTCCAGTGTTCTTGCCTGGAGAATCCCAGGGACGGAGAGCCCGGTGGGCTGCCGTTATGGGGTCGCACAGAGTCGGACACGACTGAAGTGACTTAGCAGCAAATCCGATTTAGTATTTTTTTTCCTTAAATATTTAAGTTTACTAGAAAATTGGATTAGGCCCGCTGAAAGGCAGAGGGACAGATTAGTTAACACCTTGGCAAAATACCTGGTTCTGTGAACCTTAAAACTTTGAGATTGTATGAACACCAGTAGAAACAGGTAGGAAATGTCCAGGGCAGTGACAGGGCCTGAGATACGCTATTAGTCAGTTCAGTTCACTTCAGTCACTCAGTCGTGTCTGACTCTTTGTGACCCCATGGACTGTAGCACATCAGCTTTCCTTGTACATACCCAAATTCCAGAGTTTACTCAAACTCATGTCCCTAAGTTGCTGATGCCATCCAACCATCTCATCTTCTGTCATCCCCTTCTCTTCCTGCTTTCAATCTTTCCCAGCATCAGGGTCTTTTCCAAGGAGTCAGTTTTCTTGCATCAGGTGGCCAAAGTACTGGAGTTTCAGCTTCAGCATCAGTCCTTCCAATGAATATTCAGGACTGGTCTCCTTTAGGATGAACTGGTTGGATCTCCTTGCAGTCCAAGGGACTCTCAAGAGTCTTCTCCAACACCACAGTTCAAAAGTATCAGTTCTTCAGCACTCAGTTCTCTTTATATTCCAACTCTCACATCCATACATGATTACTGGAAAAACTATCGCTTTGACTAGACGGACCTTTGTTGTCAAAGAAATGTCTCTGCTTTTTAATATGCTGTCTAGGTTGGTCATAGCTTTTCTTCCAAGGAGCAAGGGTTTTTTTTAATTTCATGGCTGCAGTCACCATCTGCAGGGATTTTGGAGCCCAAGAAAATAGTCTCTTACTGTTTCCATTGTTTCCCCATCTATTTGCCCTGAAGTGATGGAAAAGACTCTGATGCTGGGAGGGATTGGGGGCAAGAGGAGAAGGGGACGACAGAGGATGAGATGGCTGGATGGTATCACCAACTCTATGGACGTGAGTTTGAGTGAACTCCGGGAGTTGGTGATGGACAGGGAGGCCTGGTGTGCTGCAATTCATGGGGTCACAAAGAGTTGGACATGACTGAACAACTGAACTGACTGACTGATGAGAGCAGATGCCATGATCTAAGTTTTCTGAATGTTGAATTTTAAGCCAAATTTTTGACTCTCCTCTTTCACTTTCATCAAAAGACTCTTTAGTTCTTGACTTTCTGCCATAAGGTTGGTGTCCTCTGCATATCTGAGGTTATTGATATTTCTCCCAGCAATCTTGAGTCCAGCTTGTGCTTCATCCAGCCCAGCATTTTGCATGATGTACTCTCCATATAATTTCCTTATTGCCAAATTCAGACTCAAATTGAAGAAAGTAGGGAAAACCAGTAGACCATTCAGGTATGACCTAAATCAAATTCCTTACAATTATACAGTAGAACTGACAAATAGATTCAAAGGATTAGAACTATGGACCAAGGTTCATGACATTGTACAGGAGACAGGGATCAAGATCATCCCCAAGGAAAAGAAATGCAAAATGTCAAAATCGTTGTCTGAGGAGGCCTTACAAATAGCTGAGAAAAGAAAAGACACAAAAAGCAAAGGAGAAAAGTAAAGATATACACATTTGAATGCAGAGTTCCAAAGAATAATAAGGAGAGATAAGAAAGCCTTCTTCAGTGATCAATGCTATTAATAGCCTTTGCCCTATTCCTGAAGAAGTATATGTTTTTCCTCTTCCAGTACAGTGCAGTTCAGTCACTCAGTTGTGTCCAACTCTTTTGTGACCTCATGGACTGCAGCGCACCAGGCCTCCCTGTACATCAACAACTCCCGGAGTTTACTCAAACTCATGTCCATTGAGTCAGTGATGCCATCCAACCATCTCATCCTCTGGTGTCCCCTTCTCCTCTTGCCCCTAATTCTTCCCAGCATCAGAGTCTTTTCCATCACTTCATGGCAAATAGATGGGGAAACAATGGAAACAGTAAGAGACTATTTTCTTGGGCTCCAAAATCCCTGCAGATGGTGACTGCAGCCATGAAATTAAAAAACCCTTGCTCCTTAGAAGGGTTCAATCTTTCCCAGCATCAGGGTCTTTTCAAATGAGTCAGCTCTTACATCAGATGGCCAAAGTATTGGAGTTTCAGCTTCAACATCAGTCCTTCCAATGAATATTCAGGATATCTTTTTACATCCTGAGCCTCTAGAAAGCCACACCTATATTAGATCAACTTACAGGAAAAATGTAATTAGTGAATTTCATAGTATTTAATGTAGTTTGAATGTAGCACTTGAAAATGTCTATGTCCATGGGACCTTGCTAAAAACAGAGCCTTGTGGTCTGAAAGTTATACTGCAGATTGGTCTAGACTGAATTTGCCTTCATTTGTGACTGAGACAAATTAAATAGCAACTATATGAGACAGTCTTTTGTCCTCATGGAGAATTGAGATGTCTTTTATACATGAACTGCTGTTTTATTATCTTATGATCTTCACTTTAAATTAATGGCCCAGTTAATTAGGGTTGAATTCAAGTCACATTTCTATACAAACGCTAGTGAGTGGCATTCATATCAACTCTAAAGAGTTCATCAGGATTTTGTTTCTTAAATACCAAGAAAATTAATTATGATGGGGCTATTATTTCAAGGTATCCTAAATTCAACATTTTTCTCTTCTGCAGAGTTGTGTTTTATAAGAATTGGGTAATTTCAACATATTTGCTAGAGTCTTGTAATCATAAATTAATAAAATACTAGTGAAGGGCATGGAAATGTCCATGTTGGCAGGCAATCTAATATGCGTGTTTTAGGGATAGCTGGGGTTTGAAGAACTTTAGGTCACTTTAATTGACATGCCCATAGATTAAAAACATTCTTAAATGGAATTCCATATCATCCAAGTTAGAATCACTGTTGGCTGGGACACAGACAATGGGCATGGGGAAGAAGATTTAAGAAACTGTGATTACTACAGAAACTGGTCTTACAGTAAGTCCTCCCAGGGCTAACTTGGGATCAGAATGCTGAGCTTTGCCTCTCCTATAAAGAGTATCTGGAACTGCCACATTTAATAGAGTCAAGAGCAAGCTAAACTCTGATGTTTCCACTAACATTTTTATAAAGACTGCTTGTGAGTGTCCATCAGTCAAGTGTGCATTTAGTATTGATTTTTTGTGCATAGGCAACTTTAGGAATGACATAACTTCAGCTTTCCATGCCATGACTATCATCGCTTAATGCTCTTTGTACCTGCACCTTTTATTTATACTCCTTTGCTGTGGAAAGCAGCCACTAAGAGAGATATGTGCCTGGGAGAGGAGGGGAGAAGGAAGCCAAGATGCTAAGGCTCTGGGCTCTACTTCCCACTGAAAAGAGAACATCAATTTTATGCCTCATAATTCTGTATAAAACTGCATTTGGAAAAAAATTTCACTGCTAATTGTAATGGTATTTCAAGTATAGTACATGTAATCATGATTTTATTTATAATATAGCATAAATTTAGCATATATTTAAATATATATTATATATTTACAATAAAATACAGTATAATATGGCATAAAATACATTGCATATTATACTATATTATTTCACTATTTCAAATTATTTATAAATATATTCATTAAGGTGGAAGTTAGCAGTCTTAGTACATATGGTTTCATTTACCCAACACAAGCTGTTTAAAATAGCAGATGCAAAAAGGTATCTAAAACTAATTCAATCACAACACATGGGTGGGTGCAGATTCACAATGCTACCAATAGAACAGAAATTTTTGTAAGACAGAGGCAAATTGATAAACCTATCCTACCAATAATCTGACTTGAATTCTTATTACTCAAATGCTTTTTTCTTTTGGCTCAGCTAATAGAAAAATATGATATATTGTTATTTTACTTTGCAGGTTTCTTTGTTACTAATTTCTATTTCCTATTTATTCCTTTGACCATTATTTAAAAATGGGGTCATTGGTATTTTCTTATTGGTGAATCATAAAATTATCATTATTTGCCTACCAATGATATTTGACTTTTTTTCTAGCTATTTCTCTGTTTGCACTTAAATTTTATTTGTAGTATTTGTGTTTGTAATCTGTTAGATGGGAGAAAGTGTTAGACATATATTGTCTGTAATTTTAAAACCCCTCAAAAGTTAAAAGCAGTGAAAAAGATTCACAACTTCATGGTGGGAAGCTATATTCTAAATTCATACTGTACATAGTCATTATATCAATAATGTTAATGAATTCCAGTAATACTTATTATTGCATTTGATTCCTAAATTGTATAGAAAGATTAAATTGATTATCCCCTCTTTCAACATTTTTAATTGTGTGTTACTATCCAGATTTTGCATACCCATGTATCATAAAGAAATAGATTTAGATTTTTTGAACCTTCAATTTGACAGTATCTTTCATTTTTTAAATGAGTGTAATTATCTTTGGCTATGAAGTGTGATAATTCACTCATACTGTTCTTTGGAATTAAAGGCATTTCAAGACAATTTTGGGCAGCTCATTAGTTATGAGTGGGATATTGTTATGAGGAGTAACTTCATTTAATCATTATTATTTGAATTACTGCATGTAGATTGTATTATTCTTCTGTGAAAAAAAGCTATAAAAAGCTTTCAGTTTTTAAGGAAGCTCTGAAGGAAATATTAAAGCATATTTTCATGTTAAGGGAAATTTTCACATGTTTAGAAATAGATAATCTGAGCTTTACAGTTATAACAATGTTAATGGCCAAAAATCTGGGTTGAATCTATACTGGAATCCATGCCAAATAATAATAACTTATATTGTATATTATTATAATATACATTATTTATAATTATATATCAATGTAAGTATATATTATGTATATTATTATATGGTGGATTATGGATGTTAAGTTGGTTCAGTCATGTCTAACTCTTTGAAACCCTATAGACTGAAGCACACCAGGCTCTTCTGTCTGCAGGATTCTCCAAGCAATAATACTGGAGTCGGTTGCTATGCCCTCCTCTGACCCCATGGACTGTAGTCCATCAGGCTCCTCCATCCATGGGATTTTCCAGGCAAGAATACTGGAGCGGGTTGCCATTTCCTTCTGCAGGGTTCAATCTCCAGGGATTGAACCCGAGTCTCCCTCATTGTAGGTATACGCTTTACCATCTGAGCCACCAGGGAAGTCATGCCCTCCTCAAGGGGATCTTAATATATAATTGTATCAGTTCAGTTCAGTCGTTCAGTCATGTCCAATTTTTTGCAACTCCATGGACTGCAGCATGCCAGGCCTCCCTGTCTATCACCAACTCCTGGAATTAACTGAAACTCATGTCTATTGAATCAGTGATGCCATCCAACCATCTCATCCTCTGGTATCCCCTTCTCCTCCTGCCTTCAATCTTTCACAGTATGAGGGTTTTTTCAAATGAGTCAGTTCTTCCCATCAGGTGGCCAAAGTATTGGAGTTTCAGCTTTAACAACAGTCCTTCCAATGAATATTGAGAACTGATCTCCTTTAGGATGGAATGGTTGGATCTCCTTGCAGTCCAAGGGACTCTCAAGAGTCTTCTCCAACACCGCAGTTCAAAAGCATCAATCCTTCGGTGCTCAGCTGTGTTTATAGTCCAACTCTCACATCCATACATGACTACTGGAAAAACCATCGCTTTGACTAGATGGACCTTTGTTGACAAAGAAATGTCCCTTCTTTTTAATATGCTGTCTAGGGTGGCTATAACTTTTCTTCTAAGGAGCAAACATCTTTTAATTTCATGGCTGCAGTCACCATCTGCAGTGATTTTGGAGCCCCCCAAAATAAAGTCTGACACTGTTTCCACTGTTTTCCCATCTATCTGCCATGAAGTGATGGGGCCAGATGCCATGATCTTAGTTTCCCGAATGTTGAGTTTTAAGCCAACTTTTTCACTCTCCTCTTTCACTTTCATCAAGAGGCTCTTTAGTTCTACTTCGCTTTCTGCTAGAAGGTGGTGTAATCTGCATATCTGAGGTTATTGATATTTCTCCCAGCAATCTTGAGTCCAGCTTGTTCATCCAGCCCAGTGTTTCTGATGATGTACTCTGAATATAAGTTAAATAAACAGGGTGACAATTTATAACCATGACATACTCCTTTCCTGATTTGGAACCAGTCTGTTGTTCCATGTCCTGTTCTAACTGTTGCTGCCTGACCTGTATACAGGTTTCTCAAGAGGAAGGTCAGGTGGTCTGGTATTCTCATCTCTTTCAGAATTTTCCACACTTTATTGTGATCCATACAGTCAAAAGCTTTGGTATAATTAATAAAGCAGAAATAGATTTTTTTTTGGAACTCTCTTGCTTTTTGGATCATCCAATGGATGTTGACAATCTGATCTCTGGTTCCTCTGCCTTTTTAAAATCCAGCTTGAACATCTGGAAGTTCACGGTTCATGAACTGTTGAAGCCTGGCTTGGAGAATTTTGAGCATCACTTTGATAGCGTGTGAGATGAGCACAATTGTGTAGTCATTTGAGCATTCTTTGGAATTGCCTTTCTTTGGGATTAGAATGAAAGCTGACCTTTTCCAGTCCTGTAGCCACTGCTGGGTTTTCCAAATTTGCTGGCATATTGAGTGCAGCACTTTCACAGCATCATCTTTCAGGATTTGGAATAGCTCAACTGGGATTCCATCACCTCCACTAGCTTTGTTCGTAGTGATGCTTCCTAAGGCCCACTTGACTTCACATTCCAGGATGTCTGGCTCTAGGTGAGTGGTCACACCATTGTGATTATCTGGGTTGTGAAGACTCTTTTGTGTAGCTCTGTGTATTCTTGCCATCTCTTCTTAATATCTTCTGCTTCTCTTAGGTCCATACCATTTCTGTCCTTTATTGAGCCCATCTTTGCATGAAATGTTCCCTTGGTATCTCTAATTTTCTTGAAGAGATCTCTAGTCTTTCCCATTCTATTGTTTTCTTCTATTTCTTCGCATTGATCACTGAGGATGACTTTCTTATCTCTCCTTGCCATTCTTTGGAACTCTGCATTCAAATGTGTATACATTGCCTTTTCTCCTTTGCCTTTAGCTTCTCTTCTTTTCTCAGCTATTTGTAAGGCCTGCTCAGATAGCCATTTTGCTTTTTAACATTTCTTTTTCTTGGGGATGATCTTGATCCCTGTCTCCTGTACAATGTCATGAACCTCCGTCCATAATTCTTCAGGCAGTCTGTCTATCAGATCTAATCCCTTGAATCTATTTGTTACTTCCACTGTATAATCATAAGGGATTTGATTTAGGTCATTCCTGAATGGTCTAGTGGTTTTCCCTACTTTTTTTAAGTCCATGGACTGTAACCCTGCAGGTTTCTCTGTCCATGAAATTCTCCAGGCAAGAATACTAGAGAGGATTGCCATTCCCTTCTCCAGTGTAAGTGTATAATAATATATAATATGTTGTAATGTATAATGTGTATTATTATTAGTAGTAGATTTTAAATAACTGTCTGCCAGATAAGTGAGTTTAATTTGTGGCCATAATATTAGCTATGATGAGGCTATGGATAAGTCAATTAAGCAAACTGGTTCAAATCTTCATTTGTAAGTGAGATTGGATAATGTCAGGTGGCCTTTATTTTTTTCCTAAAATTGTAATCCACTTGGAAATTATTTTCTTTACACTTAGATTTCCTTTATATGTATGTTATTGAATTAAATATCTGATATTTGTAGCTAAAATGACCCACGTTCTCTTAAATGAAAATGAAATTCATTGGTTCACCAATTTCATTTGGATTCTTACTCAATACAATCAGAGTATTCTTTGCCAATTTCTTCACTTTTTTTATTCTGTCTGTTTGCTGGCTTTATTCTCAGATAAGCAAGGTGACCAAAATAGCTCCAAGCTTTTATTTAACCTTTAAAGCAATCTAGAGGAAAGAGAGCACCTCACATTGGAACTTTTGGGAAACATCACAGGAGCGGCTTTGATTCACATGCCTGTCCTAAAACAATCACTGTGTTCAAGGGGATGTGGTGCTTTCATCTGCAAACCTATACTTCTATATCTGAAGCCAAAGAATGACTTCATGTACAGAATGAGTTCTCTAAAGGGAAACTGAAGTCCTGATGTCAGAAAGGGGAATGGATACTGAGGAAACAAAAGCACCAGATATTCTCAATAATCAACCAGGAGACCCCCACTAGGTACCATGTGCTTTATTTAATTCTACTTCCCCTCCCACAAATTGATGAGAAAATGTATCGAGAAACCCTATCCAGGGCTAAAGTTACACACAAATCTGTGTCAAATACAGATAGTATGTGATTTATATTATCTGAAAGTCTTAAAAATATGATTACAGATACATTATTTAAGGCATCAGTATAAATAGGATTAGGTAAGTATGATGGGAATGATTCTCTACTGCAGAAAGCAGAGGCTCCAAAGACAAAGGTTTACTTGGATGAGAGGAGACCAAGTTCTCATTGACACCATTCATAGCTCGAAGAGCTGGCCTAAAAACTAAGTGCCCAGAAGCCTGGTATCAGGTCTAGACCAGAAAGGGAAACATTGACAAGTAGAATTTTGAGTAGCATGAGATTATTGTAACTGAAAACATGTGATCTAATATGGAAAAATTTCCTGATAAAATATTTGTATCAGTCCTTAATTTTTAAAAATTAGAATTGTAATCTTAAGGGGTTTGGGACTTGAAGTGTTTATAGGATTTGAGGTGTTAAGTCTTCCCTTCCTTCCTGGGCTAGTCTAATTTGGCTTTTTCCTATTCTCTAAAGTTTCTCCACTCGTCATTGAGCACCTTTTCTGCAGGTCATTGATTCTGTTCAACTTTTTTTTTTTCTTTTTAATTTTTTTTGGAATGATAATTGCTTTACAGAATTTTGTTGTTTTCTGTCAAACCTCAACATGAATCAGCCATAGGTATACATATAACCCCTCCCTTTTGAACCACCTCCCATCTCCCTCCCCCCTCCACCCCTCTAGGATGATACAGAGTTCCTATTTGAGTTTCCTGAGCCATACAGCAAATGCCCATTGGCTATCTATTTTACATATGGTAATGTAAATTTCCATGTTACTCTTTATATACATCTCACCCTCTCCTCCCTTCTCCCCATGTCTGTAAGTCTATTCTCTATGTCAGTTTCTCCATTGCTGCTGCCCTGTAAATAAATTGTTCAGTACCATTTTTCTAGATTCCTTAGAATACGATATTTCTCTTTCTCTTTCTGACTTACGTCACTCTGTATAATAGGTTCTAGGTTCATCCACCTCAATTGAACTGACTCAAATGCATTCCTTTTTTATGGCTGAGTAATATTCCAATGTGTATATGTACCACAACTTCTTGATCCATTCATCTGTCGATGGACATCTAGGTTGCTTCCATGTTCTAGCTATTGTAAATAGTGCTGCAATGAACAATGGGATACATGTGTCTTTTTCAATTTTGGTTTCCTCAAGGTATATGCCTAGGAGTGGGATTGCTGGGTGATATGGTGGTTTTATTCCTGGTTTTTTTAAGGAATTCTCATACCATCTTCCACAGTGGCTGTATCAATTTACATACCTAGCAACAGTGCAAGAGCATTCCCCTTTCTCCACACATCTCCAGCTATTATTTGTAGACTTTTTAATGATGGCCATTCTGACTGGTGTGAGGTGATATCTCATTGTAGTTTTGATTTAGGTTTCTCTAATAATGAGCCCAGAGAAGGCAATGGCACCCCCACTCCAATACTCTTGCCTGGAAAATCCCATGGATGGAGGAGCCTGTTGGGCTGTAGTCCATGGGGTCGCTAAGAGTTGGACACAACTGAGTGACTTCACTTTCACCTTTCACTTTCATGCGCTGGAAAAGGAAATGGCAACCCACTCTGATGTTCTTGCCCGGAGAATCCCGGGGATGGGGGAGCTGGGTGGGCTGCCCTCTATGGGGTCGCACAGAGTCGGACAGGACTGAAGTGACTTAGCAGCAGCAGCAGCAATAATGAGCTACATTGAGCATATTTTCATGTGTTTGTTAGATCGTTGATTCTGAATCTTATTTTTTCTTCCTTGCTATTGGTGGCATTGTATTTGTAGGTGTTCTTTGCCTAGAAAGTATCCACACCTTCTATGGCAACTTCAAGAATCTATCCAATCTCCTGCCTCTGCCCCATATAAACCCTCTCCATCAGATAGTCTAATGTAGTTACTGACACCCACCTAACACACACACACACAGACACACACAGCCATTTATTTCTCAGAGTAGAGTTTTTCTGGGCATCAAGAGGAATCAATTGGACTTTCTTTTAAGAACACTGAATTAATTCACTTTAAGTCAGAACCCCTCCCCCTCCAAGTTTGCAAGTATCTGAGTGTTGATTTTAATGATGAAATTTATTCTCAGAGCAGTCAGGGCATATTAGCCCCTTTTTATGGGCCACATTATTCCCTTACATTGCCACATAAAGGCCTGGTTTTCTTGCATTTTTTCCCCAGAGATATTTGGGTTTTATCCATTATAAAATTTTAAATGTAGAGTAAATATTTTTCTTTCCATAATGAGGCTCACAGATTTCAGGAATCTAAATAATCCAGAGGAAAATCAATCATTCCAATTTAGTTTTAACAAGAACCACCTTTCTTGCCTATTGATTTTCATCATGACAATCAGCTGCACATAGGGAAGGTGGATTGAATTCCAACATGGTTCCTATCACTACTGGCTTCCTGAGCCCCAGGAGAAATCTATACTGCACACCTTAGAAAAGCAAATATTACTTAACATGCCTTACCTTCACATCTTCTTCAACTTGACCCCAGTCTTCCTTTTCAGTCACATCTCCTATGCCTGTCCTACGTGAACCCTCTCCTTCAACCATTCTGGCCAATGTACTGCAACACCAGAATGTCATATTAATTTCCCAGTGGATATTTTATTGCCCATCTCAAGACTTTCCTAAACATTCCAAGTAGCATCAATATCTTATCCTTGACCTTTTAAACCAGACAGAACAATATACCCATGGGGTACAACTGCCAGCTCCACAAGTCACTGCACTCTTTCTGTTAAACTCAAATATATTTGTTACATTATGTGTTGTGCTACTGATTGGCTTGTTGACTCTCTCACTAGAATGAAGGTGGGGCCTTTTGACATTTTGTTCACAGGTATTTCCATAGCATTTAGAATAGTGCCTACATATAGGAGGCACTCAATAAAAGTTTGGAAAATAAATGTGGCTCAGAATCTTTCTCAAGCCAGAATTACTGTCTGGCACTGTCAGTTAACAAGTGTTAAAATTCAAGATGGAATTCTCTTTTCCACCTGTCTTTGCCACTTGTCTTAGGCTACGATGTATTTTATTCTCTCTCATGAATATGTCTTATCTCCTCAATTATTAGACAACTAAAAGTCCATAATTAAATAGTGTTACCTATAATTACTTTTTTAAAAAAGGAGGATGCATGATGAATAACAGAGATGCCAACAGTTTTCAGTTCCTGGATTTCTACTGTAGTGGTTTTATAATGTGTCCTCTTAGCTAGGTTGAAGTACATCTCCAGAATTCTCTTTTTTGTGTGTTTCTGGTTTGAGTAGGCCAAAAAAGAGTTTCTCCTGTGAAATTTGGAGGAAAGACATGAAGCAGCAGCTATCTGATGGTCTTTCATATCCACTTGCTTACCTCCCTGGTCTGAGGCAGAGCTTTGGGTTGACACAGCCCCGGATTTCTCTGACTTTCTTTTCTTTTTTTTTTTTTTTTTATCATTTTTATTATGTGTTTTTATTTTATTTTATTTTTAAACTTTACATAATTGTGTTAGTTTTGCCAAATATCAAAATGAATCCGCCACAGGTATACATGTGTTCCCCATGGACTCCTCAGCCAGTTGTGCATGTTTCACTCTAGCTTCTGAAGGACACTCAGACCACCACAGCCATTGCCAATGGAAACTAACACAGGGTTTAGTTGACCTCCTAAATCCAGCTCTTTCTTGTAGATACTAGCATGCTTTTGTTCTCCAGAACTATTTACCTGTCTACTCTTCCTGCCTACCTACATTATGGGCTTTAAGCTATAGCACCAGTCAGGAGACAGCAGTCTTGCAGAGAGTGTTTAATCAGCTCCCAGAGGTGCCTAATGTCAAATCCTTGTTCAAATGCCTATCTATCCACCCATCCATCCAGTTGGACCCTTACTGATGCACCTTCTATATGCCAAGAACTGAGTTTGACAACTGTATCCTTAGTTATTTCAACAGCACTATATGTTATGACTAACCCCATGTTTTCAGAAGATTGAAAACCACATCTGCTTGGTTCCCAAATCTGTTATCTTTTTATACTCCATACAGTCTTCTTAACTGCAGATTCTTTCTCAAAATATTTATAAAATAAAACATTTCTACATCATAAATATATTAACATGATTCCACTAGCTCCTGCCAAAGTATTTTGAAACAACAACAACAAAAATAATTGATGAAAAGCAAAACACATACAGCAGAATGTTCCCCTTCACTGAGGTCCATCTCGAACTTTTCCAGTGTGAGCTTTGAGAACTTGGATGAATTTTGATTGAAGCACCAATTTTAACATTGGCTCAGCATCTTAAAATTGAAAGCCTGATCTCCAGGATTGCCCTTGACTATATGAAACAAATAAAAACCTTAAATGAATAAGGTCACTATTTATACTTGTATCATGGCTTTTAAGCTGAATGGGTCCTACTTGGTTTTTAGGAAGTATTTATTTCTGAATCTTCACTTCAAGAATAAAATAACATCTCTCTTTGAAGGTGATGGTCTTAAATTGATGCCAAATAAAACAGTCTATATATATATATATATATATTTATTTATTTATTTATTTATTTATTTTTATGAGACTAAACAATGGCTTCTTTTCTACCCCAGCTCTCACCTCAGATTATTATGGTCGATTATCAGCCAAAGAGAAATCTCCTTATTGGGAAAATACATGTAAAGTGCTTTAAAATCATGCCTGGAACACAGTTTTAGCTCTCATTATTAACTCTTACTATTTTCATGTTAAGTATTGTCTTATACCAGTATTTTGTTGGAGCTGCTCAGAGACTGTTTCAGCTTTCCAGGTGGGGCTAGTAGTAAAGAACCTGCTTGCCAATGCAAGAGATGTAAGACACACAGGTTTGATCCCTGCATCAGGAAGATACCCCAGAGGAGGGCATGGCAAGCCACTGCAGCATTCTTGCCTGGAAAATTCCATGGACAGAGGAGCCTGGAAGGCTATGGTCCATAGAGTCACAAAGAGTCAGACGTGACTGAACTGACTTAGTGTGCACAAATACACATAGACTTTTCACTTAATGTCAACCAAATAAACTCTGCATTCCAAAGTCTCCACTTGATTTCCATATTTAGATCTTTAAGAATAATGGGGAGGCTTCCAGTGTGTATGTTGTACTCCACAGGGCTAGTGCAGGTCACAAGAAGTTCTATTTTGTTTCATTTTTCTTTTTTAAAAATTATAGTCGTAGTTGCTTTAACTACTGTGTCAGTTTCTACTGCAGTTTCTACAGCAAACTAAATCAGCCATACATAAACATGTATCCCCTCTTTTCTTAGATTTCCTTCCCATTTAAATCACCACAGAGCACTGAGTAGAGTTCCTATACAGTGGGTTCTCATTAATTACATAATACATAGTATTGTGTATGCGTCAATCCCAACCTCCCAGTCCATCCCCCACCCCCATTCCCTCCTAGTATCCATATGTTTGTTCTCTACATCCATATCTCTATTTCTGCTGTGCAAATAAGATCATCTATACCATTTTTTTAGATTATACCTATATGTGTTAATATATGATATTGGCTTTTCTCTTTCTGACTTACTTCCGTCTGTACAACCAACTCTAAGTCCACCCATGTCTCTGCAAATGACCCAGTTTCTTTCCTTTTATATGGCTGAGTAATATTCCATCACACACACACACACACACACACCCCTTCTTTATTCATTCCCCTGTTAATGGACATTTAGATTGTTTCCATGTCCTGGCTATTGTGAATAGTGCAGCAATGAACATTGGGGTATATATTCTTTTTGAATTATGATTTTCTCTGGGTGTATGTTCAGGAGTGGGATAGCTGGATCATATGGTAGCTCTATTTTTAGTTTTTTTTTAAGGAACCTGCATACTGTTTTCCATAGTTCTTTATAAGGGTAAGCTTCCTTTCTGCCTCGAACTGACAAATGGGAGGTGAAGTGTTCATCCTTGGAATAGGTCAGAATCACACAAACTAGCTTCCCGGAGAACTAGTGTTTTCCAGTTCCACTGTGGAATGAAAATAACAACATGTCTTTTTGTTTTCCAATATTATGGGCTAATGCCCCCTCTCCATAGAAATGATTGACAAATTGGGTTTACTGTGAATGGCTTATTGCTTCCATAGCAAACTCACTCAGCTTGCAAATAAGTTATTCACTCATTCATCCATTTGTTCATATAGATAGACATTTAGCTAAGACTTATGAGACCCTAACTCTATAGTTGAAAATGTGAATCATGTTTGGAGGGGTAAAAGGAAGATTAAGTCAAATAATGAAAAATAACAGAAATTAGAGAGGTTTGGATATATCTTTTGGATGGCAGTCTAAAGCCAGCTCCAATATGGTGCTAACAAGCCATTTAATGATACGATTTCTCATTAGTGATAATTCATTAGCTCATCAATATTATGCATGCCTGTTAATCACCTCCTGGATATGTCTCCCTCTGAAGGACCACAAAATGAGATTTTACACTTTTCAAAACAGTTTTCACCCTTTTCCCCTTGAATTTACCTAATGTTTTATGCTTCTCAAAAAGAGTTGACACAAATAATCAGATAAACAGATTTTCTCCATGCAGTGGACCTAAGAGGCCCGAAGAGTCATTATTGTTAACTTTTTCTACACATGAGTCATCTGTTATCCATCAGGTAAAGGGAGGTTAAGGACAGGTCGTTATGAAACAAAGTGGAACTGGAATTAAGGGTCCTGATTTCCAGCCCCATTTAATATTCATGATAGAACTATCCAAAGTAAGTATTTAGTAAACATTTGCTGACTGCATGCTCTGCCTCACTCTGTGTTAGTGATAGACTGTGATACTTGCTGATTGTCAGTTAAACACATAGAGAGTCCTAAAGAATCTGGTTTTAGGGAAGTCCCTGGTGGCCCAGTGGCTAGGACTTTGCCTTCCAACGAAGGAGGTATGGGTTGGATCCCTGATCAGGGAGCTAAGATGCTACATGCCTCACAGCCAAAAATCCAAAATATAAACTAGAAGCAATGTTGTAGCAAATCTAGTGAAGACTTTTTTAAAAAAAGAATCGGCCTGGGCACCACCTCCAGAGCCTCTGATTGAGCAATTTGAGGTGAGTCTTAAGAATCTGCTTTTCTAGGAATTCCCTGGTGGTTCAGTGGTTAAGACTCCATGCTTCACTGCCAATGGTCAGGGTTTGAATCTGAGAATCCTGCTAAGGTGAGCTGTACAGCCAAAAAGAAATCTGGCTCTAAAAACAAATCAGGTAATGGAAAAGTTCTGGGACTAGACAGTGGTGATGGTTGAAAACACTGTGAATGTATTTAACAGGCCTGCATTGTAAGTCTAAAATTGTAAATTTTATGTTATGTGCATCTTAACACAATTTTTTAAAAATGGTAAAAATACAGAGTTAATTTCATTTGAGTATGGAAATCACCAAAGAGAGAGAAGGGCACAGATGTCCAGGGGGCCTTTGTAAAATGAAAATGTTAGTTGCTCAGTTGTGTTAGACTCTTTGCGACCCCATGGACTGTAATCTGCCAGGTTCCTCTGTCCATGCAATTCTGCAGGCAAGAATGCTGGAGTGGTTTGCCATTTCCTTCTCCAGGGGATCTTCCTGACCCAGGGATCGAACCCAGGTCTCCTTCATTACAAACATAGTCTTTACCATCTGAGCCACCAGGGAAGATATCAGTTTCCGTAAGGAGGAGTCTTATTGTGGAGAAGAGGTGGCAAAATGATACCTCATAGTCCCTTCCAAAGCTTCAGTTTTGTGTTTCTGATATTCTAGCTAATCAGCATCTTGGTTTAGGTTGCATTTCTTCTGAGAGACAATTTCTTTTCATTAGACTTCAACAATTTTTATCAAAAAACTAACACATGGACTTGGTTCTCAAAGAGATCACAGTCCTCTGGGATGTTTGGAGGGATACATGAGAATGTATTCCATATAAGTGTTTAAGTGAAAACAAAACAAAAAAACAGAACCCATTAGCAGTAAGGCATTTATTCAGTGTGGCTTCCCTGGTGGCTCAGACAGTAAAGAATCTGCCTGCAATGTGTGAGACCTGGGTTTGATCCCTGGGTTGGGAAGAGATCTGCTGGAGGAGGAAATGGCTACCCACTCATATTCTTGCCTGGAGAATCCCTATGGATGAAGGAGCCTGGTGGGCTACAGTCCCTGGGGTCACAAAGTCAGACACAACTGAGCAGCTAGCACTTTTCACTTACTTATTTATTGAAGGTTTCAGGTGTTTTTGTTGAAAGTTGGCTCCTAACTTTGTTGAGAGTTCTTATATTGGGCCCCAAATAGTCCAGATAACCATATCAGAAGTAAACTCATTGATGCTGAAATAATCTTCATTCAGGTGTTCAAAATATTTTGAATATTTCTCTGTATCCAGCTAGGAGAACACTTCTTTTTCCTCACCACACTTTAATCCTCAGCTTTCTTCTGTTCTCTTTTGCCATAATGTATTATAGGCAACCTAGTTTACAACATATAATCAGCTTTCTCTGGATTGAGAAAAGAAAACAAAAATGATGCCACAAAAAAAGGAACCAGCATTGGCTGTTTTATTTAATTTTCCTCATTGATGAGATTTCTTGCTTTAATGATGTAAAGGCCTTGGAGCAACTTCCCAGTGGGGTGTTTGAAATGTTTACTGTTTTAGGTATATCACCATCTGTGCACGGTGCCTGAGGTGTGGTCTGTTCATGCACATGGCCAGACTCATGCCTGAAGTCCACTGGTGGGATCAGGAGACTGGCTTCTTATACTCACCTGTGACCCTAATTGTGAGAAGTGAGCCAGAATGAATTAGACAGAAACAGACTGGTCCGACTTTATTTCATTAACAATCTGTTTAACTTGCTAACTCTGTTCTGTTATTTCATATGGAGAATTTGTGCTATTTTGTGTATCATATGTTTGGAGAACAGTGTGTATTTAACGTCGCATAGTCTTAAAAACCCTTGCAGTCTCCAATAAGGACAGACAGCTTGCTGGCCTATTAGAAAGTACGTTCCTGGAAGGAAAGGTATTTAAATCCATTTTTTCTGCATCTTCGTGTTGTGTGCCAATATGAGCTCATTTCCTCGGATACTTGAGTGCTGAGATACTTAGCAACAGATGGAGCTTACCAATGGACCTCACGTTGCCTGCTAGGTTTTCCATGGTCCTCCAGGAGCTCAACTGTCACTCTCAGCCTGGTTCAAGAAAATTCTGGCTTCTCTTTACACAGCAAGTCCCTCAAGATTCAACCACAGGCCCAGGATCTCATTAGCCACATGAAACTGCCTTTCTTCTTCTTATATGTTTAGTTACAGCATTTCTGTTGGGTTAAATAAGAGGACAGAAGAAGAGTAAGTTGCAGATAATAAATTCTGTAAAATTTACAGATGAGCTAATCAGCCTGAGCAAAAAAAAAAATGTTAGGAGAATGTAAAGTGGCCAGACTATTGATGAATATTGTGAAGCTGGTGCTCTTGTTCTGAACATCATAGGATCACACACTGGCCAGCATTTATTCTGACTGGTTGGTGCCTTTACCACAGGATTGGTGAATTTCCTTCTACTTTTTTCTAATTTTTAACTCCTTTTATTTATTTTTCCAGTTTTATTGAGATATAATTGACATATATAATGTGCATGTTTAAGGTGTACAATATGATTTGGTATACATATATATATGTATATATAGAGTGAAACAATTATCACAGTAAATTTAGTTAACATCCATCATGTCAATAGTGGTATTTTTCCTTGTGATGAGAATTTTAAGATCTACTCTTAGCTCAGTTGGTAAAGAATCTGCTTGCGATGCAGGAGGCCTGGGCTCAATCTCTGGGTTGGGAAGATCCCCTAGGGAAGAGAACAGCTGCCCACTCCAGTATTCTGGCCTGGAGAATTCCATGGACAGTGTGGTCCATGGGGTTTATAGTGCATGGGGTCATAAAGAGTCAGACATGGCTGAGATACTTTTTTAGCAACTTTCAAATCTATAAACAGTATTGTTGCCCTACCTTCCCTCATTCCCCACCACCCCCACTGCCGCCCTCTGCCACTGGTAACCACCCCTCACCAAAACTCTGTTGTCTCTATGAGTTTTGGTTTTTTATATTTCTCACATAAATGTGATCTTATGTAAATTGTCTTTCTTTGTCTGACTTAGTTCACTTAGCATAATGCCCTCAAGATTAATCCCTGTTGTTCCAAGTGGCAGGATTTCTTTTTTTTTATGGCTGAATAATATTCTGCTGCTGTATACACACCACATTTTCTTTATCCATCTCTCTGTCTATGGAAGCTTAGGTTGTTTCCATGTCTTTGCTTTTGTAAATAAAGCTGCAAGGAACATGGGCATAGTTTGTTCACAAACTTGGGAATTTCCTGGGTAAAATCTGAAACAAGCCCCTGTACGTAGAAGGCAACGAAAGACTGAAGATGCAGAGAACTCCATTGGCAAGTGTCAGGTTTAATAAGCAAACATATGTGAGACTTATCTTGGGTGACCATAAGATGAAAAATCTCCATACCTGCCTGCCAGAATCTTTAATTTTTTGTAGAGTCCTTAACTCAGTTCACACAAATATTCAGGCCAGGTGGCCTCAGCAAAACATTACTCTCTCAAGGCTACATGCCTGAAACAGCTCCAGATATAGGAATGGTGGGCAGAGCATACATTCCAAAGACAAGGATGGAAGTAGAACCTTCTTATTGCATCTTTCCAGCTTGCAGGTTTACTAGTGGTCACCTGTTCTTGATTATCTCCTCTAACAGAGGTATAGATACTCAGTCTGAGGCCCTGGTTTTATTTCCTTAGGATATACCCCCCAAAAGTTGAAGTGCTGGGTCATGTGGTGATTCTATTTTTAATTTTTTGAAGAACCTCCTTACTATTGTCCATATTGGCTGTACCAATTTACATTCCCACCCAACAGTGCACAAGGATTCATTTTCTCCATATTGAAATGAAAAGAAATATCAACTGCCAGAATATCTGGCAGAATTGTCCTTCAAAAAAAAAAAATGAGAAAAAGAATTTCTTTGACAAACAAAAGCTGAGGGATTTCATCACCACTACATCTGCCTTACAAGAAATGCTTTAAGTAAGTGAAAAGCAAAAGATTCTAATTAACATTGTAGAAAATATATGACAGTGTTTGTGAAACTAACTGGTAATCTAGATATATAGTCAATGTCATATTCTCTAATACTGTAATAGTTCTGAGTAATTCATTTACAGCTCTAATTTAAAAGTAAAAAAAATGTATTAAAATATAGCTACAATAATTTGTTATTGGTTAAATAATGTGAGTGGTCACCTTAACTAGTAATACAATGGTTTTGTTGAAATATTGCCCATCATTTTGTCATCTTCAATACCCATAGGAAACCTTTTCTAAATGAGGTTGAACAGCCTAGAATCAAAGTTTGTTCTGGTTTTGAATTAGTTATGTGCCTTGGGACAAGTCGTTTTCTCTCTGTGTGGTCTACTTTCCTAAACTGAAATGTAAGAGGTAAGATTAGATAACATTGAAAGTTGAGTCCAGGTCTAAAGCAATGACTCTTTGGTCGAGTATTTACCAGGTACAGAATCGCAGTCTACCTCTGCTTGTGGAAGGCCTGTCAAGTTGGAAAGGCAGTGTGCCCACCTCCCTCCCCCGCCCCAGGAGGAGACGCAGGGGCACAGAAGTGTTCATCCCTTGCACAGGCATTTACAGATATTGAAAGGCTCCTAAGTGCCAGGCACCAAGTTAGTGATGGAACTTAACAGTGAGCAAAAGCACCTATGAACCAAATTTAGTTGAGCTTAGAGGATACTGGGCCGATTCATACTCTAAAAGAGACAATGGTTTGGGGGCCAAAGAAGATCTGACTCTGAATTCTAGGCCTGCCCCTTACTAACTGGTATTTAGACCATTTACGTGGTGTGATTTGGTCTGTTTGGAGGCATAAGATTCTGCATATGTGCTGTAGTAAGACACTTGTTCATTTGTATCTGGCAAAGTAACTCCTCTAGTGAGGAATTTTCCTAACTAGTCTCTTCCTCTTGGGAAAAATCACCCATTAGTTCTAGTAGATTGCTAATTGTATTATGCCTTTAAGCAGAATAAGTAAGTTAAATGTATTTTTGATTTGTGGAATTGTTAACATTTGAGTCATCATTAATTTGAGCACATTTTAAAATGAGTATTAGAACAAGGGAAAAACAGGGGAAAGAGGAGGGACTGTCTGTGAGCAAGTGGGAAGGAACATGGGACTGAGTCCATAATGAACAAATACTCCTTTTAATTATGTATTAACGAGACAGTTCTATCTTTATTAAAATGATTGCCACTTTTATCCCTGTCTTCTGGTTTAATAACTGAACTGATCATTGCTTTAGTGGTAAGCTGTGTCAGGAAACATTGGTCCTAGAATTTCAAGAACTCATGATTGAAGGGGTTAGAATAAACAAGAATAGGAACCACATGTTCTAGAGCATCCCTCAGCAGTGATCTCTGCTCAGAAAATAGAAGTGAATAGGAACAGGGAAAGGTGGACGAAAGAAGGAAGAGAAGAGGGAAAAAGCAAACATTTTATGCTGTAAAATATTGACACAGAAATTTATGGCTGAGAGAGACAGAGGCAGGGAGAGGAAGAGAGGAAAATAAGAGAGAGAGAAGGGGAGGGAGAGGAACAGAGAGAGAGACAGAGGGAGATGAGGGGGGAGAGGAAGAAAGAGAGATAATTTTGTACATTGCTTTTGTATCTTGAAACATTACTAAATTTGTTGATTAGTTCTAACATTTTTTGTTGTTGTTGGTCGAGTGTTTTCTCTGTATTTGATCTTATTGTCTATAAACAGGGAATATTTCACTTTTTACTTTCTGATTTGAATGTCTTTTACTTATTTTTCTGCCTAATTTCTCTGTCTAAGACTTCCAGTACTATGTTGAACAAAAGGTGGGAGAATGGGTATCCTAACCTTGTTCCTAATTTTAAAGGAAGCACTTTTATATTTTTAAAGTTGATACTAGTTTTTAATGATGATGAAAGTGAAAGTGAAAGCCTTTCAGTCGTGACCAACTCTTTGCAACCTCATGGACTATATTGTCCATGAAATTCTCCAGGCCAGAATACTGGAGTAGGTAGCTGTTGCCTTCTCCAGGAGATCTTTCCAACCCAGGGATCAAACCCAGGTCTCCCACATTGCAGGTAGATTCTTTATCAGCTGAGCCACCAGGGAAGCATAACTGTGGGCTTTTCCTGCACAAGCCTGCAGGATTTTTTTTCTTTTTTTTTTCTTTTATACTATATTAAGGTAATACACTTGTATTCTTAGTTTAATGACAGGTGCTATCATGAGAATGAATTTTTTCAAACATTTTCTGCATCTTTGAGATGGTCACATGATTTTTAATGTTTTATTCTGAGAGTTCGGTGTATCGCAGTAGTTAATTTTCATATGGTGAATCATCTTTGCACCCCATGGAGAAATCCCACTTTATCATAGTGTATGATCCTTTTAATGTGCTGTTGGGATATGGTTTGCTAGTATTTTGTTGAGGATCTTTGAATCTGTATTCATCAGGGACATTGATTTGCAGTTTTCTTTTCTTGTGATGCCTTTGTCTGGCATTCATATCAAGGTAATGTTGGCCTCATTAATTGAGTTTGAACATGTCCCATCCTCTTCAGTTATTTGGAAGATTTTGAGAAAGACTGATATTTATTCCTTTTTAAATGTTTGGTAGGATTCACCAGTGAAGCCATCTGGTCCAGAGCTTTTCTCCATTGGGAGGTTTTTGATAACTGATTCAGTCAGTTTTATTTTGTCTTGTTTTTTTAAGCACTTTGAGAAAGCCTAGAAAAGTAGAGCTTGAGGATATATTAATGTGTATTAGCATGAAATCCCTGTAGAACATTAAATAAATGTTTTGGAATTAAATATTAGTGTATGTCCAGATGAATGGCTGATGGGTGATTCTAGCCTTGTCCTCTGACCTCCTCCACTACACACACACACACACACACACCCACACCACATACCTGCTACCTTTTTAACATAGTAAAGACCTGATACAAAGAACGACTCACTGGAAAAGACTCTGATGCTGGGAAAGATTGAAGGCAGGAGGAGAAGGGGATGACAGTGGATGAGATAGTTGGATGGCATCACAGACTCAATGGACAAGAGTTTGAGCAAACTCCAGGAGATGATGAAGGACAGGGACAGGAAAGCCTGGCGTGCTACAGTCCATGGGATTGCCAGGGGTCAGACATGACTTAGCAACTGAACTGAAATGAAATGAAACTCTGTGCTGAAATTTCAAGGCCATCTCTTCCGGTTAATTTTCCAGGCATAGTACATAGACCCTTGCTTATTTCTAGATCAGTCACAGACTTCAAGTGAAAAAGCAGGACAAACACACCTAGGAAAGCCTTTGACTCTGGAGAAACCTACATGCCTCCTAGATGGAAGCATTCATTTTACTTCCTTTAGAGCAAATGTGAGAAAATGCTTCCCCTTGTCTGGGAGGGTCCTTTCTGACTTTCTGCAGAGAGATGGGGCGTAGAGCATGCACTTTGGGGTAGGTACAAGTGACTGAAAATCAGCACGCCTTGACCCCCATCATTGTAGGAGTGAAAGGGAAGCACAGTGAGATTAAGCCACTTGTTCAAGGCCACACAGCAAGAGGGTAGAGCTAGACTCAGTCCTTTCGACTTGAAACCCTGTTTTGGTTTTTCCATTGTTATTTTCAAACCACAGAGAAATAAGTGATGTGGGCTGAGCCCCTAGTCTACTTCAATACTTTCGCCACCTGATGCAAAGAGCCGACTCATTGGAAAAGACCTTGATACTGAGAAAGATCAAGGGCAGGAGAAGAGGGTGACAGAGGATGGTTGGATGGCATCACCAACTCACTCAATAGACATGAGTTTAAGCAAACTCCAGGAAATAGTGAAGGATGGGGAAGCCTGACATGTGGCCATTCATGGAGTCACAGAGAGTCAGATACTACTTAACAACTGAACAACAGAGAAGAAGAACCTTCCCTCTCAAATGTGCTGGCATGCCAAGAGTCCTCATTAGGCTTGCACCCTTCACATGCAAAGATCCCATTACTGATCATGGACGTGTAGAAGTCCCACTTGAGGTTTTGTCTAATGGTGATCCCATAGCTACATAAAGCTGCCTGTAATTGTTTGTTCAATCTCTAGAATGTTCATAGATCCTGGCTGCAGATCAGCCATCTAGAGGAAGGGGTCATGATACACAGAAGGGCTTTATAATGAGTCCAAGGCCTCAGCTGGGAGTTAAAACATCCCCTCTTGCCCCTAGTTAAATGTTTTTCAATGTAGGTTTTGGAAATCAGTGCAAACTGTGGGCAATACCAGAGAGATAACCGCATCTACTATGCGACTACATCAAAAGAATTTCACAGAAAGGGCTACGTACGGGTCAAAACTGAATGGGAAATAGGATGCAGTCTACTCAGGATGCAGTCAGCACAGGTCTGGGTTCAGATTGCCTGGGCTACATTGCACCTCTGCCACCACTTTAGATAAATTGCCTGGAAATCAGACCCTGATACAGAGGGCATGATTGCACTGTTGAAACAGAATCTGTAGGAGAGTGAAGGAGTGATGCAGAAGAAGGTGGTGAATAGGTGTGATGCAGGCACAGCAAAGGGTGCCACAGGTTGCTATGGAGTCAGAATGCTCTTCCGGAATCAGTCCATGAGCCAGGGATGCAAGTCTTTACACTGCTATAGTGAACAGTCATTTGATACAGCAGTTCCTGGGGAGGAGCATCCTCGGGGTTAGGTGTTCTCTTCTCTGCTGAGGAAAGTTCACAAGAAGGTCTCAGCTGAAAAGTGTCAGCTGTCAACCCTTCCAACAGCTGGGGGAGGAGTACCTCAGTCCTGAATGGGGAATCCTGGTGATGGACACAGTCTCCTCTATCGTCTACCACTTGTGCCACTCAGGTCCTATTCATCCATGTAAATTGTGGGAACAGCACCATTAGGACGCTTTTACTATCTTTTATCAGGGAAACTTAGAAAGTTCAGTGGGATAAACTATAGCACTTGCTTCTGAAGCTGAATTTGAAGTTATAACTGAAACTCATCATTGTCTCCCCCCCACTGTCTATTCTGAGTTCTTTGCACACTCAGTGAGCACTTCTGTTGGTATTAGGAGATCCTTTGGTGATGTAACTAATACCATGATCAGATCAGAGGGATATGAGGCCTTAGTCACCCTGCTTTCTTACTCCATGACCACAGCTCTTGTATATATTTATTATCAAAATTAGCAACAGACTCTCTAGTGGATGCTCTGGGGGCAAACATATTCTCCTCTGACATCATGTGTAACAGCTATGTGAATTCATGCCAATGATCAGAATCAGGTGCTCCTCCCTGCCCCCTTTCCTGTGGATCTCTTGGTACAAGGAGACCAAAAGAACATGCAACCTCATGGCTTGAAGTTTATTAAAACCTTTTCCTCTGTCCCGCGGTGAAAGTATTTCCCTCTGGGATGTCGGACCTCTAAATCTGCAAAAGCCCAGTGTGGTGAGGCTGAGAAGCATAAATTCTTCAGAAGTGTCATCTAGAATGATGGTGAGCAGCACCACTGCAATGCGATTTCTTGATTACTAGATGGATGTCTTTGCCTGTCGGGGAAAAGAGCTATTAAATGGTTGTTGATTTTGTGTATATTCTGCATATTTGATAGTGATACTTTATCTCCAAGTGCACACCTTTAAGAAACATCCTAGATGCTTGTGGTGGTGTGGTATGTGATAAGGCCAAGAGATCCCACTATCATGTCCCAACTGCTACATCCTCTTTGCTATAAAGTGGGACTGTTGGCCTGATGCGATGTATACAGGGTCTTGCATCAGCAAAGGAAATACTTTGTATCCCCAGAGGTCATGGTGCTGGTTGCAACCCTGAGAGCAAGAAAGGCAAATCCACAGCCAGCTTATGCGTTTATTCTAGTCAGGGTGAATCCCTGTCCTTTCTTGGGTTAAAAAAAAAAAAAGGTCCAGTTGTAATCAGGGCTTCCCTGGTAGCTCAGATGGTAAAGAATCCACCAGTAATGCAGAAGCCCTGGGTTTGATTCCTGTGTTGGGAAGATACCCTGGAGGGGGGCAATCCACGTATCATCCAGTGACTGGTTGGTCTTCTTGAGAGTTGGTGCTGTACTGGGGACTCAGTAAAGGTCTCTGCTGATGGAGCGGTGGTCTTTTGACATTCGTAGGAGCTGAGTCTTCTTACATTGTTTGACCAAACATATTCTGTATTTCTACTATCGTGTCTACTTTTTTTGTAAATCCATTGTGCCAGCCCAAGAGTGGCCAGTGACAGATGGTAATTGGCCAAGTTATTCTGTCTGCTTCATTGACTGGTGTCTCCTTTGCAATAGATGCCCTCTGATTCGTGTCGGCATTAACATGTGCCAATAGCAGGAATTTTACATTTTGCATCTGCTCTCACAAGGCCATTCACAGTACTCTTATGTGAATTCCTTGTCACCAACTTTTCCATACTTCTTATTCAAAGTCCTAAGCAACTATCCAAGCTATCAATCACTGTATTTATTCCTCTGCCAGGCCTCTTCTCTCTCTGAGGAAAAGGTACGCTGGCCAAAGCTTTGCCCACTGGCAGTATTTCGTGACACTGTTACCTTGTAATGTCACTGCTGGGTGTGGCTGAAGCTTAGCTCAGTTCCTTCTCTGTCAGGAGGTCATAAGTGACTCTCTTCATACACAGAGCCAGAGGAATGAGCTAAAGGAGAGAAATCCATTTAACAGTAGTGGCTGACAGGTGTCTGAATGGCCTACATATTCCACTTACTTGTGCCCTCTGCTGGATTATTACTTCTTTTTTCCCCCATGGAAATTCCAGAAGTTTCCTTTAAGAAACTTCTTACTTTACCACCTTGCCATATTAGTTGGGCAGCATTTAGAGAAGAATATAGGTATATATCTTAGCTTAATTTTACAATCTTATAGACAATTCCCAGGCCAGAGGTTATAAGTAAGGATGCTTGTTCTGGGTTCTAGGCGGAGTGAGGAAGTTTAGAGAAAACAGATGAACTGATTCAAAGAAGAGATGAATCTGAGGAGTTATGGCCAACCACAGTGGACATTGAGAGGAGCAATAAGAAAATATATATTGATGATTGTATAACAAATAGAAGCAGAATAAAGATAGTTCTGGAGTAAGGCTTGTTTGTGAATCCTGAGTCAGGTCTTTGGTGTAGGAGTTAACTGGTACAAGTTTGCTTCTCATGAATTGTTAAGGAACATAATAATCCTGCCTAAGTCATAGTCTTGTTGTGAGAACTAAATAAAACAAAATATTTAAAGTGCTCAGCACAATGAGTGGTAGAAGGTGAATATAAATATTTATTGGTTATTAAAATTATTACGAATTAGAATTATCAAGGGCAAGGCAATCAATTTAGGCAAGCAATGGTAGTGTTAATGAAAATAAGTAATAGAGCATGTAATTGAGGACTACCTAACTACCTCTGTGCTCAGGGAACTTTTCTCAGATATTTTATAGTGCTCAAAACAGATTCTGAACTCACCTTGATAGAAGTTCATAGTCAAGCTCTGTACTTGAAACCTAGGAAAAAGGGAACTAGTGCATTTTTCAGATGCAGAAAGTTGTTTCAGTGGCTTGCTTTTTAGCCATTTTTTTCTGGAACTATACTCCCTCTCTTGTTTGTCTCTTCCTTGAGGAAAGTGTTAAAACCCTTTTCTTTTCATGACAGGCAGTGAAAAGGGCACTGTGTTTCTGCTGGACCCAGCTAAGGTTTGTTGGCATTGAGCTGAAATTGGATAATCCATTCATTATTTATAGACCTGCTCACATAATGAAAGATGTTTCTTTTTCTTTCCCTTTTTTTCCCAACAAGTCACACAATAAAAATGTTTAATTAATGGCATGTGCAAGTCTTAAGCAAAGATTTACTTGTTTTATGGGTTTAGCAAATTCTTTCTTCTGCTTCCTTCCAGATGCTGACAAGTCTGTTGGTTTGTATTCATTAACTTTTCTAAAAACCAGCCAAGTATTAAGATTAATTTTGAAGTAGCTCAGGTAATCTCTGAGGTAGGGAATGGATATCTTTAACACCTCCTCCACATCACACAGAACCTTTATAAAGCATCTCGAGGTCCTCAATAGATGTGTTAGATGAGCCAGCCCCAGTTTGCTGGCACATAGAGAGTAATTCTCCATTAAATCGAAACTGCTTACTATGAACTACTTACATGTGTGTGCTAAGTCACTTTAGTCATTCCAAGTCTGTGCGACCCCATGGACTGCAGCCTGCCAGGCTCCTCTATCCATGGGATTCCCCAGGCAAGAATACTGGAGTGGGTTGCTGTTCCCTCCTCCAGGGGATCTTCCCAACCCAGGAATTGAACCCACATTTCTTTTGTCTCCTGCATTGGCAGGTGGGTTCTTTACCACTAGCACTATAGACACATCCAAAAAAAAAAAAAGTATTTTAAAAATCTTCAAGTAGCTTCTTGCTTAAAAAAAAAAAATTCCCTTATAAGAGACGTACCTCTCTGATAGAGGATTTTGATAATGTGGAAATTGGAGGTGGGGGCGGTGCAGGAAGTATAATGAGAAATCTATAACTTCCCCTCAATTTAGCTGTAAACCTAAACCTATTCTAAAAATTAAATTTTAGTTTTAAAAAATGTAGACTGACATTATTTGGTTTTCTTAACTGCTTTAACATTCTCTAAAGACAACATCCTCCACTCCTCCTGGGATGGACCACTTTTACTCTTTGCCCTTGGTACGCAGCCACTGCTCTGCTTCCCTCTGGGGCTTCACCTCCTACCACCTCAGAACAATTCCCTGTAACCTTAAAGATCTTGTGTCACAAATGCACCAGGACTAATATGATCTACTCTAAGCCATTCTCTACATTTGTTCATAAATTTGTCAAACCAAGTAACCATGAAGGAGGACTATGGGCAATTTTAGGTTTTGGTTTTTTTTTTTAAAGAAAATGAAAGCATTATGCCTGGTAGCAATGGAAAGTAGGTGAGACTCAACAACAAATCAGAGACTGAACTGCCCCAGCTAATTCTGTCAGAAAGGAATAAACAAGCAGAGGCTTGATTCAGACTATTACCTTTAATACATTAACAAAAAGAGACAGAAGAAAGAAAATGACTAAATGATACATTTGAATTTCACACTTCACACATTGTCTCTTAGCAGAGCTTCTGCCTTACTCCTGTCATCCTGGCACTGATACAACATCTGAACAATAGAGAGAGACAGGAATGACGGGCTCTTTTTTGGGGAGTAATTAATTCAGTGAGACATAAATAAGTACATTCTTCTAAAAGAGATTTGAAAGCAAACACGTAGGGTAAACAAACAAACAAAACTTCAGCTAGGAGGGGCAACAAAGAGCAAACACTGGATGAGGGAAAAGAGAATTCAAGTCCTTGACTATGAATTTAATATATGCATCTATTCACTCCTTTCATCAAAACAGATTAATAATTGATTCAGTTCAGTTCAGTTGCTTAGTTGTGTCCCACTGTTTGCAACCCCATGAACTGCAGCATGCCAGGCCTCCCTGTCCATCACCAACTGCTGGAGTCTACCCAAACCCATGTCCATTGAGTCAGTGATGCCATCCAACCATCTCATCCTCTGTTGTCCCCTTATCCTTCTGCCCTAAATCTTTCCCAACATCAGGGTCTTTTCAAATGAGTCAGCTCTTTGTATAAGGTGGCCAAAGTACTGGAGTTTCAGCTTCAACATCACTCCTTCCAATGAACACCCAGGACTGATTTGCTTTAGGATGGACTGATTGGATCTCCTTGCAGTCCAAGGGACTCTCAAGAGTCTTCTTCAACACCATAGTTCAAAAGCATCAATTCTTTGGCGCTCAGCTTTCTTTATAGTCCAACTCTCATATCCATACATGACTACAGGAAAAACCATAGCCTTGATTAGATGGACCTTTGTGGACAAAGTAATGTCTCTGCTTTTTAATATGTTATCTAGGTTGGTCATAACTTTCCTTCTAAGGAGTAAAGTGACTAAGACCAAGTGAAGTCTCACAGTCATGTCCGACTCTTTGTGACTCCATGGACTGTAGCCTACCACACTCCTCCATCCATGGGATTTTCCAGGCAAGAGTACTGGAGGGGGTGCCATTTGCTTCTCCAGAGGATCTTCCCAACCCAGGGATCGAACCCAGGTCTCCTGCATTGTAGGTAGACACTTTACCATCTGAGCCACAAGGGAAGTCCAAGGAGTAAGTGTCTTTTAATTTCATGGCTGCAATGACTATCTGCAGTGATTTTGGAGCCCCCCAAAACAAAGTCAGCCACTGTTTCCACTGTTTCCCCATCTGTCTGCCATGAAGTGATGGGACCGGATGCCATAATCTTCGTTTTCTGGATGTTGAGCTTCAAGCCAACTTTTTCACTCTCCTCTTTCACTTTCATCAGGAGGCTCCTCAGTTCCTCCTCACTTTCTCCCATAAGAGTGGTGTCATCTGCATATCTGAGGTTATTGATATTTCTCCCGGCAATCTTGAGTCCAGTTTGTGCTTCTTCCTGGCCAGCATTTCTCATGATGTACTCTGCATATAAGTTAAATAAGCAGGGTGACAATTTACAGCCTCTAACCCTTTTCCTATTTGGAACCAGTCTGTTGTTCCATGTCCAGTTCTAACTGTTGCTTCCTGTTGTGTACCTCTAGCTATTTCATTAGGACACAGTCCAGTTTTCCCAAGGAGACCTCCTCCTTTGTTTTTCTCTCTAAACATTATTGGGATAGAGTGACCATGATAGATTGTCTGCAATTATAAAGTTTGTTTTCTTGGAAGATTAAGGATCATAAATGTTTTTCATGCCATTCAAAGGAGTATGGCATACTTAGATAATGGAGAACAACTGAAGTGGCAAAAGCAAATTTATGCTTTTTGAGGGATTTAGCACTGCTGTAGTAGGTTGAATGGTCACCCCTGTATCAAAGAGGCTTATACCAAATCCCTAGAATTTGTGAATGTGATCTTATTTGGAAAAAAGAGAGACCTTGCAGGTATAACTAAGGGTCTTGGAATGAGTTTATCCTGGATTATCTGGGTGGGGGAATATATCCAATGATAGGTGCTTTATAAGAGACAGAAAGAGAACAAATATGAGGGAAGTCAACATGAAGACTTCAAAGAGGGGTATGTCTGTAAGCCAAGAGACAGAAAGCACAAGAAACTAGAAGAGATAAAGAAAGGGTTCTCTGCTGACGTCACAGAGGAATGTAACACTGACACCTAGGCTTCTGACTTCCGGCCTCCAGAACTGTAAATTTATCTTGGCTTCTGTAGTGGCTAAGTGTTAAAGAGTCTGCCTGCCAATTCAGGGGATGTAGGTTTGATCCCTGGGTTGAGAAGATCCTCTGGGGAAGGAAATGACAACCCACACCAGTATTCTTGCCTGGAAAATCCCATGGACAGAGGAGTCTGGTGGGCTCCATGGGGAGTCCATGGGGTCACAAAAGAGTTGAATATGACTTAGCGACTAAATAATGACAACTTTGTCTTATTTTGAGCCACCAGCTTGTAATAGTTTGTTGTGACAGCCACAGGAAATGAATGCCATTGATGACAACATTAGGACTGCGTTCAGTATAGGAGTAGGTTCTGGGTTGGAACATAATGGCAGAAAATGACTATGGAAAATATCTAGAAGAATATAAACCACAATGTTAACTTTGGGTGGTGGGTTATATAACTTTTATTTTCCTCTTTATTTTTATTTATGTTTTTCAATCTTGATAGTTTAACAGAACTGCATGTACATACTGCTGTATGATGATAAATAAAAACAAAACAAATGAAGTAATATGCACTTGAGCTAAGGCAGTGGAAGAGAGCATTGCAGAGATATTCCCTACTTATCTTTCTCTCTATGTGGCAATTTTTTTTTTGAGGGCTCACTGTATGCTGTTTTAGACATTGTAGAGACAACAGTGAATGTTACAAAGGAAAAAGAATAAAGCTCTGCCTTATGGAGAAAACTATACTTTTGAACAGAGGTAACATGGATTTAAAAGGATCACTCTGGAGGCTGTGTGTAGCCACTGCTTTGAATCAAGTGAAAACAGGTAGAGCAGTTAGAGGGGTATCCCTGTTTTACATTTGAAATGATAATGGCTTATGCTAGGGTAGGATTTCCCTGATAGCTCAGTTGGTAAAGACTCCACCTGCAATGCAGGAAACCGTGGTTCAATTCCTGGGTCAGGAAGATCAGCTGGAAAAGGGATAGGCTACCCACTCCAGTATTCTTGGCCTTCCCTTGTAGCTCAGCTGATAAAGAATCTTCCTGCAATGCAAGAGACCTGGGTTAGATCCCTGGGTTGGGAAAATCCCCTGGAGAAGGGAAAGGCTACCCCCTCCAGTATTCTGGCCTGGAAAATTCCATGGACTGTATAGACCATGGCGTCACAAACAGCTGGACACGACTGAGTGACTTTCACTTCACTTATGCTAGGCTATGATCTGGAAGGCTACGGTTTCTTCTGGTAACTGATGTGAAGAGAACCAAAGGAAGTAATACAGTTATCTTGATGTTTTCAAGGCACATAATCATGGTGAGGCTATGTTTTGGGGACATTAAGGAGGGCTTCTTATCTGAGGCTCAGCTTTTCACTGGCTTATATGGAAGCTTGGTGTCAAGTGTGGTAGAGCCAATCTTATTCTGAGTATTTGAGGTTGGCTCTTGGATTATTTTAGGATTTGAAATAGCTCAACTGGAATTCCATCACCTCCACTACCTATGTTCAAAGTGATGCTTTCTAAGGCCCACTTGACTTCACATTCCAGGATGTCTGGCTCTAGGTGAGTGATCACACCATCATAATTTTCTGGGTCATGAAGATCTTTTTTGTACAGTTCTTACGTGTATTCTTGCCACCTCTTCTTAATATCTTCTGCTTCTGTTAGGTCCATAACATTTCTGTCCTTTATCAAGCCCATCTTTGCATGAAATGTTTTCATGGTATCTCTAATTTTCTTGAAGAGATCTCTAGTCTTTCCTATTCAACTGTTTTCCTCTTTTTCTTTGCATTGATCACTGAGGAAGGCTTTTTTATCTTTCCTTGCTATTCTTTGGAACTCTGCATTCAGATGGGTATATCTTGCATTTTCTCTTTTGCTTTTTGCTACTCTTCTTTTTACAGCTATTTGTAAGACCTCCTTAGATAGCCACTTTGCTTTATTACATTTCTTTTTCTTGGGGATGGTCTTGATCCTGTCTCCTGTACAATGTCACGAACCTCCGTCCATAGTTCATCAGGCACTCTGTCTATCAGATCTAGTCCCTTAAATCTATTTCTCACTTCCACTGTTTAATCATAAGGGATTTGATTTATGTCATACCTGAATGGTCTAGTGGTTTTCCCCACTTTCTTCAATTTAAGTCTGAATTTGGCAATAAGGAGTTCATGATCTGAGCCACAGTCAGCTCCAGGTCTTGTTTTTGCTGACTGTATAGAGCTTCTCCGTCTTTGGCTGCAAAGAATATAATCAATCTGATTTCAGTGTTGACCATCTGGTGAGGTCCATGTGTAGAGTCTTCTCTTGTGTTGTTGGAAGAGGGTGTTTGCTATGACCAGTGCGTTCTCATGGGAAAAGTCTATCAGCCTTTGCCCTGCTTCATTCCGTACTCTAAGGCCAAAGTTGCCTGTTACTCCAGGTGTTTCTTGACTTCGTACTTTTGCATTCCAGTCCCCTATAATGAGAAGGACATCTTTTTTGGGTGTTAGTTCTAAAAGGTCTTGTAGGTATTCATAGAACTTTTCAGCTTCAGTTTCTTCAGTGTTACTGGTCGGGGCATAGACTTGGATTACTGTGATATTGAATAGTTTGCCTTGGAAATGAACAGAGATCATTCTGTCATTTATGAGATTGCATACAAGTACTGCATTTCGGATTCTTTTGTTGACTATGATGGCTACTCCATTTCTTCTAAGGGATTCCTGCCCGCAGTAGTAGATATAATAGTCATCTGAGCTAAATTCACCCATTCCAGTCCATCTTAGTTTGCTGATTCCTAGAATGCCGACGTTCACTCTTGCTATCTCCTGTTTGACCACTTCCAATTTGCCTTGAATCAGGGACCTAACATTCCAGGTTCCTATGCAATATTGCTCTTTACAGCATTGGACCTTGCTTCTATCCCCAGTCCCATCCACAACTGGGTGTTTGTTTTGCTTTGGCTCCATCCCTTTATTCTTTCTAGAGTTATTTCTCCACTCATCTCCAGTAGCAGATTGGGCACTACCGACCTGGGGAATTCATCTTTCAGTGTCCTGTCTTTTTGACTTTCATACTGTTCATGGGGTTCTCAAGGCAAGAATACTGAAGTGGTTTGCCATTCCCTTCTCCAGTGGACCACATTCTGTCAGACCTCTCCACCCATCCATCTTGGGTGGCCCTACACAGCATGGCTTAATTTCATTGAGTTAGACAAGTCTGTGGTCCATGTAATGAGATTGGGCAGTTTTCTGTGATTGTTGTTTCAGTCTGTCTGCTTTCTGATGCTCTCTCTCAACGCCTACTGTCATACTTGGGTTTCTCTTACCTTGGATGTGAGATATCTTTTCATGGCTGCTCCAACAAAGTGCAGCCACTGCTCCTTACTTTGGAGGTGGGTATCACCTCACAGCCACAGCTCCTGACCTTGGATGTGGGGTATCTCCTCTCGGCTCCTGCTCAAACTACTGCACAATTGCACTCTTCTCACACCCTAGTAAAGTAATGCTCAAAATTCTCCAAGCCAGGCTTCAGCAATGTGTGAACCATGAACTTCCAGATGTTCAAGCTTGGTTCAGAAAAGGCAAAGGAACCAGAGATCAAATTGTCAACATCTGCTGGATCATTGAACAAGCAAGAGAGTTCCAGAAAAACATCTATTTCTGCTTTATTGACTATGCCAAAGCCTTTGACCATGAATCACAATAAACTGTGAAAAATTCTGAAAGAGATGGGAATACCAGGTCACCTGACCTGCCTCTTGAGAAACCTGCATGCAGGTCAGGAAGCAATAGTTAGAATTGGACATGGAACAACAGACTGGTTCCAAATAGGAAAAGAAGTATGTCAAGCCTGTATACTGTCACCCTGCTTATTTAGCTTATATGCAGAGTACATCATGAGAAATGCTTGGCTGGAAGAAGCACAAGCTGGAATCAGGATTGCTGGGAGAAATATTAATAACCTCAGATATGCAGAGGACCCCATCCTTATGGCAGAAAGGGAAGAATAACTAAAGAACCTCTTGATTAAAGTGAAAGAGGAGAGTGAAAAAGTTGGCTTAAAGCTCAACATTCAGAAAACGAAGATCATGGCATCTGGTCCCATCACTTCATGGGAAATAGATGGGGATACAGTGGAAACAGTGACAGAGTTTATTTTGGCAGGGCTCCAAAATCACAGCAGATGGTGATTGCAGCCATGAAATTAAAAGATGCTTACTCCTTAGAAGGAAAGTTATGACCAACCTAGACAGCACATTAAAAAGCAGAGACATTACTTTGTCCCCAAAGGTCCATCTAGTCAAGGCTATGGTTTTTCCAGTAGTCATGTATGGATGTGAGAGTTGGACTATAAATAAAGCTGAGCGCCGAAGAATAGATGCTTTTGAACTGTGGTGTTGAAGAAGACTCTTGAGAGTCCCTTGGACTGCAAGGAGATCCAACCAGTCCATCCTAAAGGAGATCAGTCCTGAATGTTCCTTGGAAGGACTAATGTTGAAGCTGAAACTCCAATACTTTGGCCACTGATGTGAAGAGCTAACTCATTGGAAAAGACCCTGATGCTGGGAAAGATTGAGGACAGGAGGAGAAGGGGACGACAGCGGATGAGATGGTTGGATGGCATCACCAACTCAATGGGCATGCATTTGGTTAAACTACTGGGGTTGGTGATGGACAGAGAGGCCTGGCATGCTGCAGGTCATGGGGTTGCAAAGAGTCGGACACTACTGAGAGTCTGAACTGAACTGATCTTGGATTCTCTTGATGAAATACTCAATGGTAGTCAAAATGAAGTGATCAGAATACCGCTGAAATAGGGAGGAGGACCTCATGTGTAAGTTATATTTCTAAGTCTAAACTCCACAGGTCTATTTCCGAGAATTATGCCCAAGGCATATGCCTTGCAAAAACTAATCCCATTGGATGGCATCTCTTTTCACATAAGACTATTTTGCAATAAATTAGGTGGTGAGGAGAAATAATTTCCTGTGTTTATTTCTAAAGTTGTGGACTATCCCCAATAACTCCTTAACAAAATGAATGCATGAGAATCACTAATGATATTTTGCGGCTAATTATCAGGAACTACTTAGGAAACAACTTATATACTGGAAATTGTCCTGCCAACTGAAAATGCTGTTCATTGAGTCAGCTAATGAAACTCACTTGCCCTGTTTTCTCAGAAATAACTTTGTAATTGAGAAATAGATTAATTTTGTAAAACCTTTTTCCTGCAGAAATCTTTTTAATTATCCCTCAAAAGATCTGCCATTGACTTCAGTTTAGTCCAATTTCTAAAATAGTGTAAAAATTAAAACCCTACGTATAATGTTAGAAAGTGAGACTGATCTTTTTTTTTTTTTAATTGAGAACTAAACAGAATGAAATGATCAAATAACTAGCACGAGTGAATGCCTCAAGCAGCAGAGAGAGACGTTTTGAGTTTACATTGAGTTGAGGACATCTGAGCAGCCCATGCCAGAAGGGTAGATCAGGTAAATAATATAATACTCTCAGCTTCTAGAAATCACCACCATGCTTTATGAATAAGTTTATTTGCCTATGCAAGTATACTCACCCCAGCATGTTTTAAAATTAGCTCAAATGCCATTAACCATTGGAAGTTTTTGGTTTTTTTTTTTCCTTAAAATTCCAGTTCTGTTGAACACACAGTCACAGTTACAAGGTATGTTAGAGGAATTACTTGCATCTTCTATCATTGTCTCTTCAGGACTCCAAATCATTCTAAATTGTCAAGGGGACTCAGATTATCCTCTAATATCTGTATTTAGGATAACTCATTTTAGTTCTTATGGACAAGCAATTGAATTAAAGTTTTACCTTTGAGAAAAGAAAGTCTTGTGGCTTGCCTTTCCAAGAAAGAAATAGAGAAGCTATCCTGGAAAGGACAATAAAAGAAATAGATTTTACATCCATAGAAAGAAAGACTAGCATGAAAAAACACATTATGTGCATAAATATAGCCCAGGTACCTGGGTTAAGAGAGGCTTCCCAAGTGCTAGTGGTAAAGAACCTGCCTGCCAATGCAGGAAGTGTCAGAGACTCATGTTCAATCCCTGGATTGGGAAGATTCCCCGAAGGAGGGCATGGCAACCCATTCCAATAATCTTTCCTGGAGAATCTCATGGACAGAGGAGCTTGGCAGCTACTGTCCATGGGGTCACAAGGAGTCAGACACGACTGAAGTGACTTAACACACACTCATGCGCCTGGGTTAAGGACTAGATTATAGAGTGTAACAGGCTGTAGTCTGAAGAGGTTGGCTATGGGATTAGGATGCCTGGGTGAATCCAAGTCCAGGGTCATGAGGATTAACTTGAAAGAGGAAAGTATACAATCTTCTGCTTCTGAACCCTGAGCCTAACTGGCTCTCCCACTAATTATGGAGTCAACAAGAATAGCTATATAATTGATTTCATTGACATCATCATACATGGCTCCTGTCTCTCTGAACCTTGAGTTCAAAGTGATTTTTTTGAGAGTCAGAGTGATTCTCTTAATAAAGGATTGTTGTAAGAGGGAAGCATAGTATGACTTCCTCAACATTCCTTGGATAATATCCTCTGTACCTCTCTCTGCCTGTTGATGGTATTCTGCTACACTTTGTAATCTAATAGGCATCATTTTAACTTAGTTAGAAGTAGAAGTTTACATCTTCTACTTAATTTTATATCAAACAAAGGATCTGGTACAATGCTTTGCACATAATAGGGACTCAGGTTGTATCTGTAAAATTGATAAAGGAAAGGAGGACAAGGACCGGGAAATAAAACCATTCTACAACAAAGACTGCACATGGAAGAGTATCAATATCTCTTCCCAAGTTGCTTGAGTACCACAGATAAATGGCACACCTGCATTCTGTTTGTCCTACCACCCTCAGCCCAGAAATCTCTCCTTAATATGTGCTGTATTTATATTTATGATAGTTCAATAATCAAGCTATGATTGCATATGCTAAAGTCAGTTCCTCCATGAAAGATGTGTGATCCATTCCAATCATCCTAATTCCTCATGCAGATGTTCCTAAATGATTCCATTCTTCTTAATCACATGGTCTCAAAGGGCTCCACCTGTGAGGGGAGGCAAGCCACAGCTATAGAGTTTAAAGAGAACTATCTTTCCCTGGGGTCGTTTCCCCAAGTGTTGGGGGATATAACTGATTATTTTAACAAGCAGAATTTCTTTCCCCTCAAGTTATGACCTGTTTATATCAGATAAATTCAAAGCTTCTGGGCAAGCACCTTAAGGCCATATCTTTTTTTTCCCTCTCACAAGTTTTTGGCTGTTTGCCTTCAAACTGTAAGCTGGCAGACTTCATCCTTTAAAAGCTTAATAACCTGAAAACCCACTGGGCACCTAGAATACCTGTAGTTCTCAGCCACAAAGCTGGAGAATGGATGGAATAAAAATCTAATGTACTTGACCTTCTCACCTCCTGCTTACAGTCCATGCCTCCCATCATACCCTCTTCCGTCCTCACTGAAGCCAGAATTACAGACAACTTTGCGGACACGCATCAGCTACTGTTCATCTCACTGGCAATTGGGCCCTCTGGTTAGAGGTCCTCAAAGTGTAGTTCCCATACCTATAATGGACTTCCCAGGTGGTGCTAGTGGTAACCTGCCCCATTGCAGGAGATGCCAGAAGCACAGGTTTGATCCCTGGATTGGGAAGATCCCCTGGAGGAGGGCATGGCAGCCCACTCTGGTATTCTTGCCTGGAGAATCCCATGGACAGAGAAGCCTGCTGGGACACAGTCCATAGGGTCGCAAAGAGTCTGACATGACTGAAGCAACTTAGCACGCAGTCCAGATCTCCTATATTAGAAATTCTAAGGACGGGTTCCACCACTTTGTGGATTAACAGACCATCCAGGTGATTCTAATGCTTAATAAAGTTTGAGAACCACTGCTCTGGGAAATTGAACCAATAGCTTGCTGTAAGTCACCGGGTAATTTATAACACTAAGGAATGATCATTACCCTTGGTCTCAGAAATCTGGGGAGCTGGTGAGCTCCTTTCAAAGGAAACATACTCAGCTTTGAAGGTGCTTGGATAGCTGACTTTGTGCATTTGGAAATAAGTATTCTCCTTCTATGTGGTCCAATAAGGATGAAGAAAATCAGAGAATTCCAATGTGAGTCGGTAAAACCTGGGACTGTCAAAGGAGGGACTGGAGTTACTGTATCCTTTTAGATTTGACTATCTGTACTCAGTTATTGTTTACCTCCTTTCATTTTTATCACATTGATTTTGCTTTCTAGTGTTTTCTTCATCAAAGGTGATTTAAAACAAGGATTTTGTCTTGCTGTAAGGTATGGGGGCCTAAGTGGTGACTCAGATGGCAAAGAAATTCACCTGCCATGCAGGAGACCTGGGTTGGATCCCTTAGTTGGGAAGATCCCCTGGAGGAAGGCGTGGCAACCCACTCCAGTATTCTTGCCTGGAGGATCCCCATGGAAAGAGCAGTTACAGTCCATGGGGTCACAATGAGTTGTACATAACTGAGTGATTAATCAAAGCACAGCACTATAAGGTATACAACAAAAGTAATTACCTCATTTAAAAAAAAAGCAGAAGAAACACAGGACCTAACTTTAAGACAAACAAGAAGTTACCTGTGTTCTATGCTGTTTTTAGTCACTTCTGTCATGTACGACTCTTTGCAACACTCTGGACTCTAGCCCACCAGGCTCCTCTGTCTGTGGGGTTCTCCAGGCAAGAATGCTGGAATCAGATTCCATGCCCTCCTCCAGGGGATCTTCCCCACCCAGGGATTGGCCCCACGTCTCTTGCATCTCCTGCATTGGCAGTCAGGTTCTAGCACCATTTGGGAAGCCCAAGAATTTACCCATCATATGCAAATATATCTCAGAGAAAGCTTCTTTTGAATCCAACCTCCCGAATAAGAATGAGCATCTTCACTTGACCCCCTTTTTCTACTGCAGAAGCTACACAGTGCTGGCATAGTTAACCTCCTAAATTGTGGGATATTCACTCAAAAAACTGGGCAGCCATTTTAAGTTTCTGTTAATCTAAGCACTTAAGCTCATTAGAGGAACTCATTCTCTAAAGCAAAGTTCCAGAGAATCTGTTTGAAATGCCCTTAATGGTGTATGTTTTAGCAAATTTGAGTTCCTACAACCAAGTTTACGTAAAGTAGGATTCAATTGAATTAATATTTAACAAGAAAGAGGCAAAGCAGATGGATGCATGATTGGGGGTTTATGGAAACTTCTGGGAGGCTGCAGTTTGGGAAGGCAGAAAATACAAGTGACATTAAAGTCCAGGTTAACTGAGCATTATATTAGAAGTAGAAAATTTGGGTTCTAATCCCTTGAGAATCTCTCTCTCTCTCTCTCATATACATGTGAGCTTCCCCATTGGCTTAGTGAAATGGAAGTTGCTCAGCAGTGTCCAACTCTTTGAGACCCCATGAACTATACAGTCCATGGAATTCTCCAGGCCAGAATACTGGGGCAGGCAGCTGTTACCTTCTCCTGGGGATCTTCCCAACTCAGGGATCAAATCCAGGTCTCCTACATTGCAGGTGGATTCTTTACTGTCTGAGACACCAGAGAAGCCGAAGAATAATGGAGTGGGTAGCCTATTTATTCTCCAGTGGATCTTTCTGACTCAGGAATTGCAGGAGGATTCTTTACCAGCTGAGCTACCAGGGAAGCCCACCCTGATGGCTTTGGGGTGCACTTATTCAGAATTGTGTTCATCACTGAGATAACTCTGACAGGTGTGTCCTTTCTTCCCTGAGACTGGATCCTCTTTGGGTTGCCTTACGATGCTGAGTTAACTCTTGTACTGAGATTAGATTCTGTTCTAGAATGAGTTATAGGAAACTTCAGTTTAGATGAGAAATTGTTATCCTCATGAGGATTGGTGGCTCAGTTGATAAAGAATCTCCTGCAGTACAGGAGACCTGGGTTTGATCCCTTGGTCAGGAAGATCCTCTGGAGGAGGAAATGGCAACCTACTCCAGTATTCTTGCTGGGAGCATCCCATGGACAGAGGAACCTGGTGGGCTACAGTCCATGGGGTATATATTAAATATATATGTGTGTGTGTGTGTGTGTGTGTGTGTGTGTGTGTGTGTGTGTATGACATCACATGGTATTTTTCTTTTTCTGTCTGATATTTCATTTAGCACAATGCCTTCAAGATCCATCCCTGTTGTTGTAAATGATGAGATTTTCTTCTTTTATGGCTGAATAATATTCTTCTGTGTGTCATGTTTGCCTATCCATTCATTCATTGGTGCATAAGGGTGGTTTCCATATCTTGGCTATTGTAAATAATATTGCAGTGGACACAGGCTGCAAATATCTATTCAACATGGCATTTTCATGTCCTTTGGATAAATACTCAGAAGTGGAATTGCTGTATCATATGGATCGACTATGATTTTTTGAGAAATCTCTGTAACATTTTCCACAGTTGCTACACTAATTCACACTCCCATCAACAATGCACCAGAGTTCCCCTTCTGTCCTTGCCAACTCTTGTTATTTCTTGACTTTTTGATGCTAGCCATTCTGACATGTGCGATGTGATATCTCATTGTGGTTTTGATGTGCATTTCCCTGGCGATTAGTGATATTTAGTACATTTTTAAAAATCTGTTAGCTATCTGTCTCTTAAAAAATCTATTCAGATATTCTGCCCCATTTTTTGAATTAGGTTGTTTTTTCTTACTTTTAAGTTGTATGAGTGCTTTATATATTTGAAATATTAACTCCACATCAGGAATATGGTTTGCAAATATTTTCTCCCATTCTATATATTGCTTTCTGTTTTGTTGATAGTTTCCTTTGTGGTATAGAAGCTTTATATGGGCTTTCCTGGTAGCTCAGCTAGTAAAGAATCCACTGCAATGCAGGAGACCTGGGTTAGATCCCTGTGTTGAAAAGATCCCCTGGAGAAGGGAAATGCTACCCACTCCAGTATTCTGGCCTGGAGAATTCCATGGACTGTATAGTCCATGGGGTTGCAAAGAGTCAGACACGACTGAGCAACTTTCACTTCACTTCACATAAGCTTTATAGTTTGATATGATCCCACCTGTTTATGTTGGCTTTTGGTGCCTTAGCTTATGGTATCAAACCAAAAAAAAATTGTCATCAAGACTGGTTTCAGGTATTATATTTGATCACTTCATGAATCCATGTGCATCTTGTCCAAGGCCATGCGCATCTTCTATCATTCTAGTTTTAGTACATGTGCTGCTGAAGCAAACAAAGAAACATTCCTTTTAGCATCTCAATGTACGTGTGCACTTACATGTATATGGTTGGAGGCAGTGGGGATTAGAGTAAATCTGAGGTACAAGTGTAGTGAATGTACTGCTACATAAGACATAAGCTGTTGGGATAAAGAGCTATCAGCTAGTAAAAATTATCTAATTTGTGAAGTGCTATAGTCACAGCATAAGCAATGGCCTTTGTTCACTTTCCCATGATGTACACTTTTCCCCCAAGTAGAGATTTGAATTGGTGCCATCCTTTGCTGGTCAAAGTTGAAAAATATGGGTTTGTAATCAGTTTGCTCCATCTAAATTCAGGGCTGAAGTTCAGAATCATTTTCCCAAAAGAATGTTTTCTCCAACCATATTCTTCCACCTGCTCTGTACAAGAATGTGTGGGACTGGGGACAGGCTGACTGTCCAAGCATCCTCAATTTGGTTGACCTCTGTGCCTGGCATGTCAAGGGTCCAAACCCTTCACTCCTGGGCCAAAACAATAAAAATAAATACTTCATAACTGTATCATGGAGATTACATTAAAAATGAGTATTGACCTTGTTGCCATGGGATGTTACCCTTGCTGTTTTCCATTCACAATCTGGTTCTGGGCAGAGCAAGGAAAACATAGAATGAGACTATACTCAGGCTCAATTATACATTCAAATTGCCTGTATTTAAAAACCCCTAAAATCTGTAATGGCTTAATTAAGATGATAACTTTATGGCATGCTTCTGCTCACAGCCTAACTCTGAAGCCTTTCTCTTTCATGAAGTCAGGGGCAATTCTGCTTTGCTGGGATATCGGACTGCTAGAAAGAGGCGGGGGTGCTCCAGGGCGGGAGAAGGAATAAAGTGAATCTTGGGAAAGCTAAATTCCCCTTGTGGCAGATAGTCTACAAATCTCTAGTCCTTTGGAGTACATGAAAGAGAGCTCTGGGGAAAAAGTAGGCATTAATTTAGATTTAGAAAGAACAGGGTGAGTTTTCACTTGGTGAAGCTCGCCTCTGGAATCCATCAACTAAAACTCTATTTCATGGAAGAGGGAAATTCAGGTTATGACTTGCATTTTCCCTGAAAGCAAAAGTGTATGTATGTGTTCAGTCATGTCCGACTCTTTGTGACCCCCATGGACTGTAGCCCGCCAGGCTCCTCTGTCCATGGAATTTCCTGGGTAAGAATACTGGAGTAGGTTGCCATTTCCTCCTCCAGGGGATCTTCCCAACCTAGGGATCAAACCCACGTGTCCTGTGTCTCCTGCATTGGCAGGAGGATTCTTTACTACTATAGCTCCGATAGCAAAAGAATACTCTCCTATTTGAAAGCCCCATCTCCTGTGGAGCCCCATCTCTTGTCCTAAACTAAATGGCATCCTTCTTACTTTTCATGCCTCCATGATTTATAACCTTGGAGGAGCATTTAATGTCATTGAATGGACTTTCCACCTTCATCTGGAGGTGGTTGACATCTGCTGAGAGGTGGGCTGTTCTGAGTCAGCACCATCTGCTTTCCAGAAAGAGCTTCTTAGGGCTGTAGTAGTTTCATTATTAAAACGTTCAGATCTCTTGATGTTGTTTGAGGAATCCTTATCTAGAGAAGTTGGGGAATTTGTCCAGTGCAAGAATTAACTTAATAAAATTAATTGCTGATCACTCGTATTTTTTCAAGTGCAGTTAAAGATGTGGGCTAAAGAATCAGACTATTTTTTCCCTAATGCCCCCTCTATCATTCACTTGGAGGGAGACTTAAGTGAGCAAGTCTAATAGAATGCTAGACTATTAATAGTTCCTGCTTCCCAGGTGGCCTGGTAGTAAAGAATCTGCCTGCCTGTGCAGGAGACGCAAGACAGGTGAGTTGTATCCTTGGGTTTGGAGGATCTTCTGGAGGATGAAATGACAACCTGCTCCAGTATTCTTGCCTGGAAAATTCCGTGAACAGAGAAATCTGGTGGGCTATAGTCCACAGGGTCACAAACAATCAGATAGGACTGACCACATACGCATGCTAATTCCTGCCTCATAAGTTTGAAAGTGCAAGTAAAATTAGCCCAGTTGTGTTGACTCCTTGTGACCCCATGCGACCCCATGGACTGTAGCCTGCCAGGCTCCATGGAATTACTAGAGTGGGTAGCCATTTCCTTCTCCAGGGATTTCCTGACCCAGGAATCGAGACCAGGGTCTCCCGCATTACAGGCAGATTCTTTACCAACTGAACCAGGGAAGCCCACCTCATAAATTTAGTAGAATTTAATGAAATAATACATGTAAGACATATGTATTATTCTACATATGTTATGCATATTATACATATGTTACATGTATACATATATTATACACATGTTATACATGTACTATAATAATACATATAAGACACTTAGCACAGTGCCTGCTTCTTAATCACTAAATGTTTATGCTATTCTTATCACTTTTGTTATTATTTCACCAAGCTCACATTCCATAGAATTTATACTTATGCCAACACAAAAAGTTATATATCTGATCTTGGATCAGATAAAGAGAGAAGTAGACATATTTGCACCCTGAATCTGCAGGGTACAGGGAGGCAATTGGTGACCCACTTTCACTGTCTTGCTTATTTGGAATTCTGGCATCTATTTTTATTTCTCCCTTAACAGTTGCTTGCATTAGCCTTTTGGGCATTGAGCAAAAGAGTTTCTCATTTTTAGGAAGCCACATGTTCTCTATCTTTAAATCAAAGGTGAATGCAGTGTGCCATGGCAATCATCCAAAGTTTGGAAGCCACATGGACTTTCTGCTTTAAACTCATTTTCTATGAAGTCAAAACTCATCCTTTGCTTTGGAAAGCACCGAAGGTGATTAGCTGAGACAGCACTGAACAGACATGAGAAGGAGGCCCCTGGTGGCCGAAAGGAGGCTGCTTCTTCTCAGTTTTTTAATGGCATACGAAAGGCATTAATCCACACTTCATTTCCTATTAGCCAAATAGAAATGTCTTGAGATAATGTGAATACCTTATGGCATAAGTGACTTTCTAAAGTATCTTATTAGAACTCTTTATCTGTGTAATTTAGGCAGCCTTGGGGCTTGACAGTGAGGAACATTCTTCTTGAACACAGACTCTTGGGAGCAGCTCACAAAAAGTTAGTCAGATACACTGAGGAGACTTCTAGGAGACGTGCAGTCATAGCCTATTTTCCAGCACTGGGCCCTTCTGTCATGCCACATGCAGGTGACTTCCTTGTGGCAGCTTCACCAGATTTCCCAAAGGTCTCTCAAGAACCACTAGGACAAATCACACTGTCACAAATGGGAGGTGGGACATTACTGCAGAAAGCAAGGTGAGGAACTCCATCCTTGAAGGGTGTTCAATATGCTTTTGAGGATGATGCGCTAGGTTTCAAAGGCATGCTTGTGCAGTAGGAGGTTGATAGACAACCTACGCTGCTTTGCTGTTTTTTAATGTGAAAGAAGCTAATGTGGATTGTTATAGGAGAAAATTCAAAGCAAAATAAAGCCCAAATAATAGCCCTAAACCCAGGCGAACTGAAACTCCCTCCAAAGTGCTTCTGTCGCTTCCTAATGGAGGATTATGTTTTATTTGAAAAAGGTTGCTTAGCTGAGGTTGTGTATGCAAGAGCCAGGGACTTTGCGTTGCTGAGTTCCAGTCTCCAACTCTTTTCACTAAAAGCCTCTTACTATTCTGCTCAGATTTACTTGAAATGAAGGGTCATTTTCTTCATTTCCCCAGGAGACTCTGCCCATAGCCAGTGTCCACCATCTACATTCTTCTTTTTCTATTGAGAAATTAATATTTTATTATTTTATTGTTTTTTATTGTGATAAAAGTCACATAATATAAAACATACTATTTTAACTTTAGAGTTCAGTGGCACCAAGTACCTTCATGTGTTGTCCAACTCTCACCATCATCCACCTCCCAAGTTTTTCTCCTTCCTGAACTGAAACTCTGTCCCTATTAAACACTAACTCATCATCCCCACTTCCCATTGGCCACAGCCCCCAACTCCACCCGTCCTTGGCATCTACCAGTGTACTTTCTGACTATGAATTTGACTATTCTAGGTATCTTGTGTAAGTATCATCTGCAATGTTTTCCTTTATTTTTCAGTTTATCCTTATAAGACTGACTCCTGGTAAATGTGTGTTGGCTTATATGAACAGGCACCATGTCCTTTGAAAATTGTTTGACTTATTCCATAGATTCATTGACCTTAATTGTAAAGCTCAGCATACTGTCCTCATAACTACAAACTTTCTACATTCATATTTTTGTGGGTGTATTTTTGGCATCTGAGTGTTATGACTGAAGCTTGATTCCTAAAATGCAAGTGCATTGGATTTTTTAAATGTTGCCCATTTATCTTGCTACATGAATCAATTTTTTTTCCTACTTCTCTTCTCACCAATACTGTTGCTTTTCAATTACTCTAACGTGTTTCAGGTAAATGGTTAAATCAGTGTGTCAGCAGTTAAAGACATGTCAGATGTTTCCTGCCGAGGCAGAGAAGATGTACACAGCTAATGGGTAAATGTTAGGCCAATGATGAGGTCAATATTTACCCCTTGCTACACTAAATCTTCATAACAAGATGTCAATACTCAGTGTGGTGTGCTACAGCCTTCCAGAATAGTTTCATTTGAAAGGTATGGAGATTCTGGGAATAAAGCTTCCCATAATTTTATGGCATGCTTTTGGTCCTAAAAGGAAATCATTTTTTATATCAGATTGAAGATCTAGAACTCCATTGGTTTTTAAAATTTAATATACCTTAGAATAATTTGGGACACTTTTAGATAAATACGGATTCCTAGATTCCACCCATATTCTTGAGAGAGTCAATTCCTAGGGAGGTTGATAAGAAGTCTGGGGGTCCCTGAGGAGAGAGTGATCTGGGGTTCTCCAGGAGGAGATAGGGGTCTGGAATTCTCAAGGAGGAGGAAAGGACAAACATCTTTTTTTTTTTTTTTTTTGCTCTACATTCCTTAGTATTAGTCACATAAAACATTTTTTTTCCTTTAAGCTGTGAACTAATGATTATACAACAAAAAACTCAGTTTAAACTCTGTACTAAGGATTATATTAAAAGACGCTTACTCCTTGGAAGAAAAGTTATGACCAACCTAGACAGCATATTCAAAAGCAGAGACATTACTTTGCCAACAAAGGTCCGTCTAGTCAAGGTTATGGTTTTCCCAGTGGTCATGTATGGATGTGAGAGTTGGACTGTGAAGAAAGCTGAGCACCGAAGAATTGATGCTTTTGAACTGTGGTGTTGGAGAAGACTCTTGAGAGTCCCTTGGACTGCAAGGAGAGCCAACCAGTTCCTTCTGAAGATCAGCCCTGAGATTTCTGTGGAAGGAATGATGCTAAAGCTGAAACTCCAGTACTTTGGCCACCTCATGCGAAGAGTTGACTCACTGGAAAAGACTCTGATGCTGGGAGGGATTGGGGGCAGGAGGAGAAGGGGATGACAGAGGATGAGATGGCTGGATGGCATCACTGACTCAATGGACATAAGTCTGAGTGAACTCCAGGAGTTGGTGATGGACAGGGAGGCCTGGCGTGCTGCGATTCATGGGGTTGCAAAGAATCGGACAGGACTGAGTGAGTGAACTGAACTGAACTGAAGGATTATATAACAACAATGTATCCTGTTATCCTAAAATGTAAATTGTGGGAGTGGCTCTGGTAAAATTTTCACAAACTTGAGACATCCTTTTGATTTATTGTAATAATTAATTTAAAAAGTATATAACTCCCTTGCTAACACTGCAAGGGGGGCACTCTCTATCCCCCTGCTGATGTCTATGTCAGAAGCTTGCTCTCTTCCTTTTTCACTTTAATAAAACTCTGCTACACAAAAGCTCTTGAGTGATCAAGTCTGGTCCCTGGTCCCGAAGTTAAATATTCTTCTTTGGAGATCACAAATCCGACAGCGTTCACCGTAAGCTATCATCTTGGGGGCTCGTCTGGGATCTTCAGGACAAGGTAAGAACACTCAGAGCTCTAGCCTCTCTGTTTTCTCAGTATGCACAGTTTCTGCTGTACTTTACTAACTCTATGGTGTGCTTGTATGAATGACATGCCCTGTGCGAAGCAAGTGATGAGCTCTGCTCTGCGGTTTCGGGGTGCCTCATAATGACTGAAGGCAACCCCAGAAAGGGGAGCCTTGCTTAAGCCTTGTATAAGCTGGAAGGGGCTTATACCAGCCTGCCAATGCCAAGAGACACCCAACATCCCTGCTAGGGGAGCGGCCAGAAATGGGCAAAGCGTGTGGACTGAACTTTCCTTTCTCAGTCACCTTTTCCTGGTCTCTTTGACCATTTCGTAATTGCGTGGGGAATTAGAACCATTAACCTAACCTGTTGAATTATAGTCTTTCAAGGGACTTGTGATCCATGCTGTTATTTTGTGCTTTTACTTATACCCTGTATATGGAAGTGTTAGCCTTGCTAAACTAGGCAAGCCTTGCTAGAGAGTTACTAGAAGCATGTATGGAGTGAGGTGGAACTCTAGCTCCAACAGCATGTTTGGGAACTAGGCAGAACTCTAACTCCAGGAATGTCTCTCAGGTTAGAGGCTACTCTCCTGGCTGCCTGCCTTAGGGGCCAGTGACCTGAAAGTGTCTTTGTCAGGGCTGTGTCTCCTATCTATGTGGATAGAAGCATTGCTAGTGACCATGAGGGTTTTGAGGACACAGATAGGTAACTGCAGGATCTGGTCAGATTGGAAGTGCAATGGGCTTCTTCCTTTGGTAGCGCTAGCTCTTAGAAGACCAGAGAAGGCTCTCTGATGGCTTCTGTCTCAACTCCTTAGATATTTCTTTTGTGGAAGCTGTGGAAATGAACTGGAAGGTTTGGCCCTAGTAGCTTGAGGACAAAAATCACTCTTTCCTCTCTGGCCAACCCTCCACAACCTTTTTTGCTATCATGTATACTAGTGTGGTGACACTTGATTTTTGTTCTTCCCTTTATGGCTCATTGCTTCTACTGTGGTCAGGATGGTACTCAGGAATGTGCATAGGCACATCAAAGACGGATGCTTCCCCTAGTAGGACTAGCTTAGTAGGCATTACAAAAAGCTACTCTGCCCCCCCCCCCCCACACACACACACACTGAATGGCGTCAGAGGAAAAGGGAAAATAAAACAAAGGTCTTGGTGGTATGGAACTAAATCAATCTGGGATGCCATCAGGTCTACCCCTGGTGCATGTCCACCCCGCCTCAGTGGTAGAACCAGAGGGACAAGTAAGACACCTGCATTGGTAAGGGACAGACTAAGTCCAACCAGGGAAGGAAAGCTTCTGTGGAGAGTCTGTCTACACCCCCATCTACAGCAGGGAAGGACACTTCGGGTGGAAAGAAACCACAGCTGCGGATGCCACTTTTTTCTCTCTTACAAATGGGAGCTAGCAGTTCCAGAACCACTCCTTTAAAATGTATTTTTTAAAAAACTGGGACAAGTTTGATCCCCAGAATTTAAAAAGACATGCCTGATCTTCTTCTGTGATACTGAATTGGCTACAGTATCCTTTGGAAGACGGGTAACACTGACCTGTTGAAGGATTTCAATTATTACTGTTTTACAACTAGACAGGTTCTGTAGAAAATAAGGGAAATTGGTAAAAGTGACATATATGTTGCTCTTTATCTCTCTGCAAGACATGACAGACTTATGCCCTAAAGGTACAGATTTGGGTGTGGAACATTCAACTCCCTCCTGTCCTCTACTTTGCCCCTCTACCAGGGGCTTCTAACTGAACTGGCTGAGAATCAGGGCACCCTTCTAGGAGGGGTTACCTCAGTCTTGGTAGAATTTCAAACAGTCCCAATTGCAGTCGAGACTATTTAGAGGATCCAAAAAGTACATCAAAGCTTTTATAGAACTATCTTTACTTCTGTCTTTGTGCCAGTACCATACTGTCTTGATGACTGTGGCTTTGTAGTAGAGCCTGAAGTCAGGCAGGTTGATTCCTCCAGTTCCATTCTTCTTTCTCAAGATAGCTTTGGCTATTCGAGGTTTTTTGTATTTCCATACAAATTGTGAAATTATTTGTTCTAGCTCTGTGAAGAATACTGTTGGTAGCTTGATAGGGATTGCATTGAATCTATAAATTGCTTTGGGTAGTATACTCATTTTCACTATATTGATTCTTCCAATCCATGAACATCAGCAGATGAATGGATAAGAAAGCTGTGGTACAGATACACAATGGAGTATTACTCAGCCATTAAAAAGAATACATTTGAATCAGTTCTGATGAGGTGGATGAAACTGGAGCCTATTATACAGAGTGAAGTAAGCCAGAAAGAAAAACACCAATACAGTATACTAATGCATATATATGGAATTTAGAAACATGGTAACAATAACCCTGTATACGAACAAGACAGCAAAAGAGACACTGATGTATAGAACAGTCTTTTGGACTTTGTGGGAGAGGGAGAGGGTAGGATGATTTGGGAGAATGGCATTGAAATATGTATAATATCATATATGAAACGAGTCGCCAGTCCAGGTTCGATGCATAATACTGGATGCTTGGGGCTGGTGCACTGGGACGACCCAGAGGGATGGTATGGGGAGGGAGGAGGGAGGAGGGTTCAGGATGGGGAACACAGGTATACCTGTGGCGGATTCATTTCGATATATGGCAAAACCAATACAATATTGTAAAGTTAAAAAATAAAATAAAATCAAGATAAAAAAAAAAAAAGAACTAACTTTACTCTATGACCTTACTTGGAGAGATGTAATGCATGTCTTGGGACAGACGCTGACTCCTGACTCGAGAGCTTGAGTTTTGGGGGAAGCTACTACTTTTGGAAAGGAATGGCTTGAACATGAGACAAGGGGAAAGAGGGAACACGAAATAGCCCTCCTTCCTACTGGGAGCCAAGTGGTTCCAAAAACAGAGCCGCTTTGCTGGATGTATTTTTTTAAGGACTTAAGCAAGTGCATGCTAAGACTTTACACTATGCTAAGTTGGCTGACATATAATAGGGAGAGAAGGAAACTCCTGGTAAATTCCTAGATAGACTATGGGAAGTTCTCCACAAGTTTACTCATGTTGATTTTTGAAAGTGCAGAAGAGGGAATGATCTTAAAAATTTCTCACTCAGTCAGCTCCAGATATCTGCTGTAAGTTACAAAAACAGGTGTTTGGACCAAATCAGTCTTTAGAAAAACTGTTACAGATGGTTCAGATGATATATTATGGTAGAGAATATAAGGAGCAAAATAAGAGGCAAAAAAAGAACCAGGTAAAAGACTGAAGCCCCACAATGGCCGTTAAACCTGCTCTGAAATAGCCTGAGAAAAATGCCCAGAGGGACCCAGGTACAAAGGGATGGGCTTGTTATTACTGTGGAAGGAGGGGCATTTCAAGTGGGATTGCCCTTAGGCATCTGGGCCGCCGCCCCCCCCCCCCCTCCCCGGCTCCATGTCCAGTCTGCAAAGGACATAATTAAGAAGAGACTGCCCTCCAAGGTGTAGGCACCAGAGGTCAGGCTCTCAAGACAATTAGGACCGAAATTCCCCAGGGATCCGCACACAAACCCCATCCTAGTAACATCTGAGGAACCCTGGATATTAATATCTGTAAAGGGCCAATCAGTTGATTTTCTTTTGGACACTGGGGCAACTTTCTGCTCACTAAAGCCAGTGGTCTGCTTTCCTCCCAAACCACTACCATAATGGGGCTGTCTGGATGAGCCAAATGTTTTTCAATCACTGATATGAAGGATGCTTTCTAGAGTTAATTGATTCTTCCTCAGTGATCAATGCAAAGAAATAGAGGAAAACAATAGAAAGGGAAAGACTAGAGATCTCTTCAAGAAAATTAGAGATACCAAGGCAATATTTCATGCAAAGATGGGCATAATAAAGGACAGAAATGGTATGGTCTTAACAGAAGCAGAAGATATTAAGAAGAGGTGGCAAGAATACATGGACTAATTGTACAAAAAAGATCTTCACAGCTCAGATAATCATGATGGTGTGATTACTCACCTAGAGCCAGACATCCTGGAATGTGAAGTCAAGTGGGCCTTAGGAAGCATCTATACAAACAAAGCTAGTGGAAGTGATGGAATTCCAGTTGAGCTATTTCAAATCCTAAAAGATGATGCTGTGAAAGTGCTGCACTCAATATGCCAGCAAATTTGGAAAACTCAGCAGAGGCCATAGGACTGGAAAAGGTCAGTTTTCATTCCAATCCCAAAGAAAGGCAATGCCAAAGAATGATCAAACTACCACACAATTGCACTCATCTCACACGCTAGTAAAGTATGCTCAAAATTCTCCAAGCCAGGCTTCAACAGTAGGTGAACCGTGAACTTCCAAATGTTAAAGCTGGATTTAGAAACAGTAGACAAACCAGAGATCAAATTGCCAACATGTGTTGGATCATGGAAAAAGCAAGAGAGTTCCAGAAAAACATCTATTTCTGCTTTATTGACTGTGCCAAAGCATTTGACTATGTGGATCACAACAAACTGTGGAAAATACTTCAAGAGATGGGAATACCAGACCACCTGACCTGCCTCCTGAGAAATCTGTATGCAGGTCAAGAAGCAACAGTTAGAACTGGACAAGGAACAACAGACTGGTTCCAAAATCAGGAAAGGAGTATGTCAAGGCTATTTATTGTCACCCTGCTTATTTAACTTATATGCAGAGTACATCATGAGAAATGCTGGACTGGATGAAGCACAAGCTGGAATCAAGATTGCCAGGAGAAATATCAATAACCTCAGATATGAAGATGACACCACACTTTTGGCAGAAGCGAGGAAGAACTAAAGAGCCTCTTGATGAAAGTGAAAGAGGAGAGTGAAAAAGTTGGCTTAAAGCTCAACATTCAGAAAACTGAGATCATGGCATCCAGATCTTAGTTTCCCATCACTTCATGGCAAATAGATGGGGAAACAGTGGGAAGAATGACAGACTATTATTTTGGGCTCCAAAATCACTGCAGATGGTGACTGTAGCCATGAAATTAAAAGACATTTGTTCCTTGGAAGAAAAGTTATGACCAACCTAGACACCATATTAAAAAGCAGAGACATTACGTTTCCAACAAAGGTCCATCTAGTCAAAGCTGTGGTTTTTCCAGTAGTCATGCATGGATGTGAGTCGGACTATAAAGAAAGCTGCTGCTACTGCTAAGTCACTTCAGTAGTGTCCGACTCTGTGCGACCCCATAGATGGCAGCCCACCAGGCTCCCCCATCCCTGGGATTCTCCAGGCAAGAACACTGGAGTGGGTTGCCATTTCCTTCTCCAGTGCATGAAAGTGAAAAGTGAAAATGAAGTCGCTCAGTCGTATCTGACCCTCAGTGACCCCATGGACTACAGCCTACCAGGCTCCTCTGTCCATGGGATTTTCCAGGCAAGAGTATTGGAGTGGGGTGCCATTGCCTTCTCCAAAAGAAAGCTGAGCACTGAAGAATTGATGCTTTTGAACTGTGGTGTTGGGAAAGACTCTTGAGAGTCCCTTGGACAGCAAGGATATCCAACCAGTCCATCCTAAAGGAAATCAGTTCTGAATATTCTTTGGAAGGACTGATGTTGAAGCTGAAACTCAAATACTGAAACTCAAACACTTTGGCTTCATGATGTGAAAAACTGACTCATTTGAAAAGACCCTGATGCTGGAAAAGATTGAATGCAGTAGGAGAAGGGGATGCAAGAGGATGAGATGGTTGGATGGCATCATCAACTCAATGGACATGAGTTTGAGTAAACTCTGGGAGTTGGTGATGGACAGGAAAGCCTGGCTTGCTACAGTCCATGCAGTTGCAGAGTCGGACATGACTGAGCGACTGAACTGAACTGAACTGAACTTCTAGAGTTAAACCTATTTTAGATCATCCTCTACCTATGACTTTAAGACAATTGAAAGGATTCTTGGGCATTACAGGCTACTGCCACATTTGGATTCCAGGTTATGGGAAACTTGCCCAGCCCTTTATATAAACTTATAGCTGAGACTCAGCAGGCCCAAACAGACAAGCTGGTTTTGTCTCTAGTTACTCAAAAGGATTTTAAGGCTCTTCAAATTGCTCTCTTGCAGGCTCCAACTTTGAGCTTGCCCAGAGGTTCAGAGTTTTGTTTGTTACTGAAAAAAGGCTTTGGCCACATTGCTTAAGGGTAATTGTTACTCAAGGCTGTATATTGTCACCCTGCTTATTTAACTTATATGCAGAGTACATCATGAGAAATACTGGACTGGAAGAAGCACAAGCTGGAATCAAGATTGCTGGGAGAAATACCAATAACCTCAGATACGCAGATGACACCACTCTTATGGCAGAAAGTGAAGAGGAACTCAAAAGCCTCTTGATGAAAGTGAAAGTGGAGGGTGAAAAAGTTGGCTTAAAGCTCAGCATTCAGAAAACGAAGATCATGGCATCCGGTCCCACCACTTTATGGGAAATAGATGGGGAAACAGTAGAAACAGTGTCAGACTTTATATTTTGGGGCTCCAAAATCACTGCAGATGGTGACTGCAGCCATGAAATTAAAAGACGCTTACTCCTTGGAAGGAAAGTTATGACCAACCTAGATAGCATATTCAAAAGCAGAGACATTACTTTGCCAACAAAGGTCCGTCTAGTCAAGGCTATGGTTTTTCCTGTGGTTATGTATGGATGTGAGAGTTGGACTGTGAAGGCTGAGCGCTGAAGAATTGATGCTTTTGAACTGTGGTGTTGGAGAAGACTCTTGAGAGTCCCTTGGACTGCAAGGAGATCCAACCTGTCCATTCTAAAGGAGATCAACCCTGGGTGTTCTTTTGAAGGAATGATGCTAAAGCTGAAACTCCAGTACTTTGGGCACCTCATGCGAAGAGTTGACTCACTGGAAAAGACTCTGATGCTGGGAGGGATTGGGGGCAGGAGGAGAAGGGGATGACAGAGGATGAGATGGCTGGATGGCATCACTGACTCGATGGACGTGAGTCTGAGTGAACTCCAGGATTGGTGATGGACAGGGAGGCCTGGCGTGCTGCGATTCATGGGGTCGCAAAGAGTCAGACACGACTGAGTGACTGAACTGAACTGAAAGCTCATAAGTTTACTAATGGGTGAAATTTTACTGTACTGACCTCTCATGATGTAAGTAGGATCTTAAACTCTAAAGTTCAGAGTGACAGTGGCTCCATCTTTAGAGCTATTGTAACTCAAGGGTGTCAAAACTCTATGAATAGAAAATCACATGGTTCCTGGAGACTCCAATCTTCAGAAAAAGTTGAAAAGGCTGATGACATTATTAAAAGACATCCATGTAAGCTAACTCAGGTTTACATTTGGTTTATAGTTCTACCCATAGCTTCAATGAGGGCTCAAACTGCAGCCAAAGAAGGGACTGTCTCTATGACAGACTGTTTTTGTGCACAGATATTTTCATACATCCTGAAGCCTTAAAATCAACTATGTGACTCAGCTTTTAGCTTTTCAACAGACATTATTGGGAGGCTAACTCCTAACCCAGTCTTTGAGTCAAACAAGACACTGAGCCAGGAACCGAGATGAGCCTGAGAATCTATGTAGGCTTGCTTCTGCTGACCCCAAAAGTCCTGAGTCTGCCGTTTGACTGTCAACACAGTGCATTCCTGTCCTGGATTCATTTCTACGCTGCATTCCACAATCAATCTAATTGCTGCGTCTGCGGAGCACTCCCTTCCTCATCAATTGAAGACTTCCCATGGTGGGTTTCTCCGCTTCTAGGAAAGGACTTTCTTCAACTCTCTGATGACATCTAACAATCCTAAGATGGACTGATGTAACTATGGACATAATGAAACTTTTAATTTTGATTTTTAACTTGGTTTAATGATTATTTTACCTTACATCTATAACTGTAAAATGGGGTTTGTTTGTAACCATCTGGAAGCTTTTAAGTTACAAATGGTTGTCCAGGCTCCTATGAGTGCCACAAACTCCTCCATCTATTACTTGGGGCCTCAGGATCAGAGACCCTCAATATGAGGGTTAGGAGAATATGTTGCCTCAACAATTGAGGGATCATGCCCCTCAACAACAGGAAATAGTTATGGAATGAAAATGATACCCCTTTCCCTTGGCAACATATTTCTCCTAAAAGAAAAGGGGGGGATGAGAGAGTCAATTCCTAGGCAGGTTGATGAGAAGTGTGGGGGGTCCCCAAGGAGAGACAAGTCTGGGGTTCTTGAGGAGGAGGAAAGGACAAACTTTTTTTGTTTCTTCTCTATATTCCTTAGTCTTAGTCACATAAAAGTTTTTTTTTTTTTTTTCTTTAAGGCCGGAACTAATGATTACACAACAAACAACTCAGTTTAAACTCTGTTCAGTTCAGTCACTCAGTCGTGTCCGACTCTTTGCGACCCCATGAATTGCAGCACACCAGACCTCCCTGTCCATCACCAACTCCCGTAGTTTACTCAAACTCAAGTCCATTGAGTCGGTGATGCCATCCAGCCATCTCATCCTCTGTCATCCCCTTCTCCTCCTGTCGCCAATCTCTCCCAGCATCAGAGTCTTTTCCAATGAGTCAATTCTTCGCATGAGGTGGCCAAAGTATTAGAGTTTGAGCTTTAGCATCAGTCCTTCCAATAAACACCCAGGACTGATCTCCTTTAGAATGGACTGGTTGGATCTCCTTGCAGTCCAAGGGACTCTCAAGAGTCTTCTCCAACACCACAGTTCAAAAGCATCAATTCCTTGGTGTTCAGCTTTCTTCACAGTCCAACTCACATCTATACATGACCACTGGAAAAAAACATAACCTTGAGTAGATGGACCTTTGTTGGCAAAGTAATGTATCTGCTTTTTAGTATGCTATCTAGGTTGGTCATAACTTTCCTTCCAAGGAGTAAGCATCTTTTAGTTTCATGGCTGTAGTCACCATCTGCAGTGATTTTGGAGCCCCCCAAAATAAAGTCTGACACTGTTTCCACTGTTTCCCCATCTATTTCCCATGAAGTGATGGGACCAGATGCCATGATCTTAGTTTTCTGAATGTTGAGCTTAAGTCAACTTTTTCACTCTCCTCTTTCACTTTCATCAAGAGGCCTTTTAGTTCTTCTTCACTTTCTGCCATAAAGGTGGTGTCATCTGCATATCTGAGGTTATTGATATTTCTCCCGGCAATCTTGATTCCAGCTTGTGCTTCTTCCGGCCCAGCATTTCTCATGATGTACTCTGCATATAAGTTAAATAAGCAGGGTGACAATATACAGCCTTGACATACTCCTTTTCCTATTTGGAACCAGTCTATTTTTCCATGTCCAGTTCTAACTGTTGCCTCCTGACCTGCATATAGGTTTCTCAAGAGGCAGGTCAGGTGGTCTGGTATTCCCATCTTTCAGAATTTTCCACAGTTTATTGTGATCTACACAGTCAAAGACTTTGGCATAGTCAATAAAACAGAAATAGATGTTTTTCTGGAACTCTCTTGCTTTTTCCATGATCTAGCGGATGTTGGCAATTGGATCTCTGGTTCCTCTGCCTTTTCTAAAGCCAGCTTGAACATCTGGAAATTCACGGTTCACATACTGCTGAAGCCTAGCTTGGAGAATTTTGAGCATTACTTTACTAGCGTGTGAGATGAGTGCAATTGTGCGGTAGTTTGAGCTTTCTTTGGCATTGTCTTTCTTTGCAATTGGAATGAAACCTTTTCCAGTTCTGTGGCCACTGCTGAGTTTTCCAATTTTGCTGGCATATAAAATTCTGTACTAAGGATTATATAACAAAAATGTATCCTGCTTGAGGACAGTTTCTCCTTCCTGAAAACCTTCTGGCTAATCCTGTAAATTGTGGGAGTGGGTCTGGTAAAATTTTGACAAACTTGAGGCATTCTTTTGATTTATTGTAATAATTAATTTAAAGGTATATAACTCCCTTGCTAACACTAGCAAGGGGGGCACTCTCCATCCCCCTTCTGATGTCTGTGTCAGAAGCTTTCTCTGTCAATATTCTTACTTTAATAAAACGCTGCTACACAAAAGCTCTTGAGTGATCAAGGCTGGTCCCTGGTCCGGAAGCTGAATCTTCTTCTTTGGAGATCAGAGATCTGACATTGTTCACCTTGAGCTATCGTTCTGATGAATAGATATGGTTTTAGACCCATCCAGTGTTTCAGGAATCACTAGGTGAATATGATACAGACAAGCTAGGGAATATACTTTGAGAAACACTGATTTCAATTGTACTGCTATTCATTGTGCCTGGGAGGTAAGTGATTACTTTAGTAATCAACTCATCAACTAATCAACACTTACCTAGAGACTTACCTATGACCTAGTTAGGTCATAGAAACATGTGCATATAGCCTTTATGAAATACTCACATTTTTCCTTCCTACTGATTTCTATTTAGTAAAATGGTAACTCTTGATTCTTACATATGCAGTTGAATAAGGTAAGAACAAAGCTTATTGGCAGAATTATCAATGATAATTATAAAAGAATCTCTTAAAATAATTATACTTGGAGACATAGCCTTTTCCTAATTGCAAAAAAAAAAAAAAAGAGAGAGAGAGAAATACATTTTATGTGGTAAACTCAATGAAGTTGTGAAGTATTTGCAAACTTTTCAGAGAAGACTGAGATTTCTATATATATACATATATATATATGTATATATGTATAAGTTTTGCATGAAGTTTCAATATTTTCTTCTTGCATACCAACAAATCACAAGTGTTATATTCTCAACTATCCCAGTAGCCTTGTATGTTTTGTCCAGTTTGTATGGTTTGATTCGCTTTCTCTTAGATGTCAAGTAAAGTACTTGGTTGGCACATAATTAAAAGATCAATAATTCTCCTAAAGTGAAACAAGAGTGTTCTTTTTCAGTTCTGACATTAGCTGATGTTTCTCCAAGAGTGATTTTTGGTTGGTACTTTCCAGGTACAACGTTAAAGTAGGTTTTAGGCTACCTTACCCTCAAATGGCAGGGAAAAGTGCTTTAATGGGTAGGCTTAATGGGTAGTCTACCTTACCCTCAAATGGCAGGGAAAAATGCTTTAATGGGTAGTCCTCAATTTCAAGTTTGTCCATCATGATTTGTATTTAAACCATGGTTCTTTTGGTAGTGCTCATCTATTTGACTATCTCCAACGTATACATGCACATCTCAGGAACCTGTTTTGATTTTGTTGTAGGTTGATGTCATTGATTGTGTTCTTTACAACTCATATTGAAATTTCTTGGAACACCTAGAGGGTCCCCTAAGGGTCTCTAACCTCCCTGGCTTTACTGAGTACATTTTCCAGTGAACAATTACAACATACATTTGCAAGAGCTTTCAAAATTGATGTTCATAGGAACCACATACAGATCTCGACAATATAGATATGTACTCATTGAATCTGAAACAGGGACTGAGTCCATGTACTTCTAACAAGCTCCCAGGCATATGCTCGATGTTGCCAGTTTGTGAACCGAAAGTTCTGCACTGCACATTTGGCTCTTGCCAAGTGCTACTATCGGCTGTTGATCACATTTCCAGACATATACCCTATATACTCAACTGCATATACTTCTGTTGAGTGTGGCAATCTCCTCAGAAAATTCTCATTGATGATAACGATAATGTACTTGACATCAACTCTGTAGTCATTAAATGTTTTTTATCTCTAAAATCTATTTCCAAGAAAATATCTTGAAATTATGATTTGATCTTGGAAGACTGTCAGCACAGTAAGTGTGCCAAGTCTTTGTCATCCTTCAGAGATTTTTAAAGACTGTCTTAGAAATTATTGTTGTTGTTTACTTCTAAGAGCATTCATGGAAAGACAAAAGGAGAATAAGATACAACATACTGGAATTATATTCATTGAAATGTTGCAATAGAATATTTCTTAGAGGTGTTACAACAGTAATTTTATCTTCTTCATTTAAAAATATATGTTTTTCTAAATATTTTATTGTTCATATATATTAATTTTATAATAATTGTTATGAATTTTCAAAATCTTAGAATAACTTGTGTCTTTTCTTAAACCTCATGTTCACAATTTGCCATGATTTCTTACTCCTTGTTTCCTTGTTATTTATCACATTTTGCTTATTTTTCTAGTAGTACTTCCTGGAGAGACATTTTTTTAAACTTTATATTTTGTATTGGAGCACAGCTGATTAACAATGTTGTGGTAGTTTTAGGTGGACAGCAAAGGGACTCAACCATACATATACATGCATTTATTTGAGAGACATTTTTACAACTCCACATTTCTTAACACTTTGTTAGTGATATGATGTATACTCAGGATCTACCTGTTGATTGATCGCCAATTTTCTAGCTTTACTGAATTTGTATGTAGACTGTTTGAAAAGAAATTTAACACATCAAATAGCTTAAAATCACCAAGGTGTCTGATATTATTATACAGGTTTTTATTAAATACTGAAGTTTCCATCCCACATAAAGGTATAGTTCTGTGGTTTAGTACATGCCAAGAGAAAATAGATGGCAAGATATCCATGAAAACCCATGTAGAAAAATTTAGTGGCTAATACTCATAACCTCAACTCTTAACTCACTTGTCTGCACACATAGAAATGACTGTAATTCTGACCAGTCTAGGGTATTGATGGGCTGACACTGAGTAGATTCTGGGATGAAAAATTAAATGGTGTTCCCACTCCAGAGAAGATGCTAGTGAAAAGATTGCAATTACATGGGGTAGTTGCAAATGACATTAAATATCATTTCCTTTGTTTCTGCCAAGTTCTGCCAATTCGTTTAGCTTGATTTAAAGAACATATGATGAAAATGGAGAACAGTTTCTAATCACAGCGATTAATTACCTAGGACTAAATTCAAAGAGATTTTCTAATTAAAATTTCAAAGTATCTTAAATCTAATGTCATGCTCAAATGATGAGGCAACACAGGCATTTTTTAGAACAGCCTACAAGACATCAAGGAAGAACAGATATTCCCAAGTATACAGAAAAGTAGATTCTTGTTTAAAATGTTCTGAGTCTCAATCCATTGGGAGAAGCCATTCTTATTCCAGTTGTAAGTACAAAATCAGACATGGAGCTGCTGGGAGTGATCTGTGAGACTCATCAAGAACCATGTGTTGTGCAGAAAACAAATGTAAACTGTCAGGACATGATGAGATTCAAGAATAACCAACGGGGATAAGCAGTAAATAAGTTGCACTTGCATATTCATTCAACAAATATTTACTAGCTGCATTTTACATGTCATGTACTCTTCTAGGTACTGGCATATATCAGTAAATTAAATGGACATATCCCTACTTTTGTGGAGTTTATACAAGCAGATACAGAAATATAGGAAATGATGTAACAAATAAGTAGTTTTACTATTTTTGTATGTGAGAAAATAAGTGATACAGATAAAAGGAAAGTAGGAAGATGAGAGTACTGGTTATGGGATGGAAGTGAGGAGGGTTGCAATTTTAAGTAAAGCTCTCAGGGTAATCCTCATTGTTGTTTAGTTGCTAAGTTGTGTCTGACTCTTTGTGTACAGACTCCATGTACTGTAGTCCACCAGCTTCCTCTTTAAGAAAGAGTATTATTTGAAAAAGACTCAGAAACAGTGAGTGAATGAGTCATGTGGCTCTTTGGTGGAAGAACTGCCTCTTCCCTAGTGCAAATCCCTAATGCCTAGAGTATGCTTTACACATTCTAGGATTATCAAAGAAGCCTGTGTGTCTAGCTTGGAGTCAGCAGGTGGGAGATGTCATAGGATTTGGTTTTATCGATGTGACAGGCTCAGATCATGTAGATCATTGTAGGCCAAAGTAAGGCTTTGGCTACTCGACACATGTTCACATTTCAACGGTAATCCTAGTCTTCATTCTCTCTATACTTCCTTCTAGCCTATCTTTTGCCTATTACTCCAGGTGTTTCTTAACTTCCTACTTTTGCATTCCAGTCCCCTATAGTGAAAAGGACATCTTTTCGGGTGTTAGTTCTAAAAGGTCTTGTAGGTCTTCATAGAACTGTTCAACTTCAGGTTCTTCAGCATTACTGGTTGGGGCATAGACTTGGATTACTGTGATATTGAATGATTTGCCTTGGAAATGAACAGAAATCATTCTGTCATTTTTGAGATTGCATCCAAGTACTGCATTTCGGACTCCTTTGTTGACCATGATGGCTACTGCATTTCTTGGCCTTGGAATATGGAATGAAGCAGGGCAAAGACTAATAGAGTTTTGCCAAGAAAATGCACTGGTCATAGCAACACCCTCTTCCAACAACACAAGAGAAGACTCTACCCATGGACATCACCAGATGGTCAACACCAAAATCACATTGATTATATTCTTTGCAGCCAAAGATGGAGAAGCTCTATACAGTCAATCAAAACAAGACCCGGAGCTGACTGTGACTCAGATCATGAACTCCTTATTACCAAATTCAGACATAAATTGAAGAAAGTAGGGAAAACCACTAGACCATTCAGGTATGACCTAAATCAAATCCCTTATGATTATACAGTGGAAGTGAGAAATAGATTTAAGGGCCTAGATCTAATACATAGAGTGCCTGATGAACTATGGAATGAGGTTCGTGACATTGTACAGGAGACAGGGATCAAGACCACCTCCATGGAAAAGAAATGCAAAAAAGCAAAATGGCTGTCTGGGGAGGCCTTACAAATAGCTGTGAAAAGAAGAGAAGCGAAAAGCAAAGGAGAAAAAGAAAGATATAAGCATCTGAATGCAGAGTTCCAAAGAATAGCAAGAAGAGATCAGAAAGACTTCCTCAGTGATCAATGCCAAGAAATAGAGGAAAACAACAGAATGGGAAAGACTAGAGATCTCTTTAAAAAAATTAGAGATACCACGGGAACATTTCCTGCAAATATGGGCTCCATAAAGGACAGAAATGGTATGGACCTAACAGAAGCAGAAGATATTAAGAAGAGGTGGCAAGAATACACAGAAGAACTGTATTAAAAAGATCTTCACAACCCAGATAATCATGATGGTGTGATCACTGACCTAGAGCAAGACATCCTGGAATGTGAAGTCAAGTGGGCCTTAGAAAGCATCACGATGAACAAAGCTAGTGGATGTGATGGAATTCCAATTGAGCTATTCCAAATCCTGAAAGATGATGCTGTGAAAGTGCTGCACTCAATATGCCAGCAAATTTGGAAAACTCAGCAGTGGCCACAGGACTGGAAAAGGTCAGTTTTCATTCCAATCCCAAAGAAAGGCAATGCCAAAGAATGCTCAAATTACCGCACAATTGCACTCATCTCATATGCTAGTAAAGTAATGCTCCAAATTCTCCAAGCCAGGGTTCAACAATACGTGAACCGTGAACTTACAGATGTTCAAGCTGGTTTTAGAAAAGGCAGAGGAACCAGAGATCAAATTGCCAACATCCGCTGGATCGTGGAAAAAGCAAGAGAGTTCCAGAAAAACATCTATTTCTGCTTTATTGACTATGCCAAAGCCTTTGACAGTGTGGATCACAATAAACTGTGGAAAATTCTAAAAGAGATAGGAATATCAGACCACCTGACCTGCCTCTTGAGAAATCTGTATGCAGGTCAGGAAGCAACAGTTAGAACTGGACATGGAACAACAGACTGGTTCCAAATAGGAAAAGGAATACGTCAAGGCTGTATATTGTCACCCTGCTTATTTAACTTATATGCAGAGTACATCATGAGAAATGCTGGACTGGAAGAAACACAAGCTGGAATCAAGATTACAGGGAGAAATCTCAATAACCTCAGATATGAAGATGACACCACCCTTATGGCAGAAAGTGAAGAGGAACTAAAAAGCCTCTTGATGAAAGTGCAAGTGGAGAGTGAAAAAGTTGGCTTAAAGCTCAACATTCAGAAAACGAAGATCATGGCATCCGGTCCCATCAGTTCATGGAAATAGATGGGGAAACAGTGTCAGACTTTATATTTTTGGGCTCCAAAATCATTGCAGATGGTGACTGCAGCCATGAAATTAAAAGATGCTAACTCCTTGGAAGGAAAGTTATGACCAACCTAGATAGCATATTCAAAAGCAGAGACATTACTTTGCCAACAAAGGTCTGTCTAGTCAAGGCTATGGTTTTTCCTGTGGCCATGTATGGATGTGAAAATTGGACTGTGAAGAAGGCTGAGCACCGAAGAATTGATGCTTTTGAACTGTGGTGTTGGAGAAGACTCTTGAGAGTCCCTTGGACTGCAAGGAGATCCAACCAGTCCATTCTGAAGGAGATCAGCCCTGGGACTTCTTTGGAAGGAATGATGCTAAAGCTGAAACTCCAGTACTTTGGCCACCTCATGCGAAGAGTTGACTCATTGGAAAAGACTCTGATGCTGGGAGGGATTGTGGGCAGGAGGAGAAGGGACGACAGAGGATGAGATGGCTGGAAGGTATCACTGACTCGATGGATGTGAGTCTGAGTGAACTCCAGGATTGGTGATGGACAGGGAGGCCTGGCATGCTGTGATTCATGGGGTCGCAAAGAGTCGGACACGACTGAGTGACTGAACTGAACTGAGCTTACCTTTTAACATGAGTTAATATCTTTCAGCCTGTTTATATGGTGTCTTTTCTTACTACCTGTGCTCTTGCAATAAGAATAAACTTGATTTATGTCTTTGCATATTCCAATTCATGCTAAACTCAATGGGTATATTTGTTTTCCTATGGTACAGGGAGTTTTTCTCTGTAAAATCATCATCTATGTTTGTCATTGCTTCTAGAATTAAATCAAAACTTCTCTCTTGACCTTGCAGGATCTGACTCCTACCTACTTCTCAACCTAACAGTTTCCTGTGCACCATTCAATGCAGCCTGCGTGTTAAGTCGCTTCGTCATTCTGACACTTTGTGATCCTATGGACCATAACCCTTCAGGATCCTAGTCCATGGAATTCTCCAGGCAAAAATAGTGGAGTGGCTTTCCTTCTCCAGGGGATCTTCCTGACCCAGGGATAGAACCCATGTATCTAAGGTCTCCTGCATTGCAGGCCAGTTCTTTACCTCTAGCACCACCGGGAAACCTTTCTTCTTTCCAATTTCTATCTCTTTGCTCATGCCACTTTTTAAACATCTTCTCTCCTCAACACCTTTCCATTCTTTATGTCTTCCCAAATGCCAGAGCCATCTTTATCATCACCCGTAATCTCAGCAACAAGTGACATCTCACGTTTCCAAACCTCCAGCACTTTACTTTTACTTCTCCTAGGACAGATCCTAGGGTCTGAAATATTGTTAAGTGGACTCAAAATCTGTTGGGAGTTAAATCTGTGTCTTATTCATGTTTTTATTCCCCACAGAATGTGGAAATGTTAGTGTACTTATAAATATTGATAGAATGAATTTCAGCACTCAATCTGTAAGCATAGGTAGGGTTTTAACATTATTGACACAAACCCATTCTGGACATAATGGTCAGTCCTCCATCTTGACCCATGGGCCTTTAACTTTGGATTACAGATACCTTTGTACTCTTTATGACTGCCCATGCTTCAAGCCCAAGACAAGGAATACAGGATTAATTTAGGAATCCATCATATTTTTAAAGCCATGACAACTTGCTGTATCATAAATATAGCAGATCACCCAGAAGCATAAATAATGGAAATGCTGCCTTGAGGGCAATAAAAGTGATTGATGCTCTGAGTTGCTGTTAACCCTGGTTATCCTTGTTCCGTGTGGATCTTTGTTGCCTTCCTCTCTGCCTGAGATTGGAACTGCAGAAGCAATATCTGTGAAAAAAATCAGATGTCAGACATCCACTGTGCCTTTCTAGTCTGAATTTGCAAATGAGGGGTAAGGTATCTGATTCAGAATAAACTAGGTTCACACATACAGATGTGTTCTTATTGTATTCACATTATTAATTGAGGAGCACTGAATTGAGGTAGGATGTTAGGTAGGTAGGCAGATGTTGAATGAATTCCATTTAGGTTCTGATATGCTGAAAATGGATATTTTGCTGAAAATTTGATCCAAGAAGCATCATGTTAGAAAGGAAAGAATGCTATCTGAAGGTAAGAATACATGATTCTCATTCTATTTTTGCTACTAATTATTTTCGTTAGGTAGTGTGAGTTTCTCAGCCTCTTCCATCATGTCTCTGGCCCTGTATATATGCAATCATAGAAGACAGACAAGCCTACTATGAATTATGAACTATGTGCCTACTTTATGCAAAATGCTTTACAAAACTTTTCTGATTCTAAGCTTTTCAATGATCTGCTATTATGTCCATTTTACAGATGATAAGATTGGGGTTCAGAGAAGCTATGTCACTTTCCCATGATTATGTGAAAATAAAAGGAAAATCTGAATTCTAGCTAATTCTAGCCAAAGGTTATAATGAAAACTGAATATGTGAAAGTTAAAAAAAAAAAAAAGCTTGTTCCTGTTCTAACATTCTTTGATTGTCATCCAATAGTACTGTGGAGTTTTTTATACAATGGTGAGTACTAAGACTAGAGTGATGATTTTGCTAACTCTTTTTTTTTATTTATTTAAATTTATTTGTTTTAATTAGAGGCTAATTACTTTACAATATTGTATTGGTTTTGCTAACTCTTAATCCCTCGTCAATCTCTGACTCCTTTATGAAGGAGAACAAGTCTGCTCTTTAAAAAGCTTCCCAAATCAAGTCATACCAGAAGGAGTAATTATTGATTGGCTAGCCAAGAACAGCACTTCCATTTTCAATTAAAAAACAAACAAAAAACAAAGATCTTGTCAAAATAATATTCAGTTTCATCAATGTGAATTCTTTCACTGGGACCTTCTGCAGATTGGAATTCTGATTTGGGAAAACTTCTATATCTAGCACAGTGGGGAGCTTGAACTTTGTTTTCTTGGAGGCCTTTTAAAATGAGTAGTTTTATTTTTCTCTGTTAGAGCAGCAACAAAGCATGTGCTTTGCTCTCTCTAGGTCTGTGTTCATATTAGCACTGCCTGAACTGTGGTACATCACCCCTTCTTTATCCAAAATGTTTGTTCATCTCTTAAGATCCTGTTCAATGTCTTTTTTTCCAGGAGGTTTTCTATAGGTACTAAACCTGTTATGCCATTCTAGCCCCCATCAGTTCTGTTTTTCATTAGAATTACATTACTGTAACAAATAAATCCTTATATTCCCAGGAGGGCCTAGTGCAGTATTTTATAAAGAATATCATTTTAATATTAATTTGTGTTAGGAATCCATGAATCTATTATATAATTCATAATTTATGAGGATTAAATGGTGAAGGAGGGAAGGTACTGCCTTAGACTGGCTCACTCACAGATAAACCCATCAGAAGTAGAGTCCAGCCGGGCTCAAGCCTGACCTGTTAAGTTCTTTCTCCACTTTGTTTTCTATGACCCCCCCACAGCATTCACCCTCCATCACAGTGAGTGCAACTCACAAACAAACCTACCGGGCAATTCGACAATTTGTCATAAAGTAGATGTCTGAGAGTGGCAGGAAGGTACATGGACATATCAGTTCCCTAACAGGGTAATTGTCTGGGTGTCTACAGAGTTACTTATGCTAATCACTCATCTCTCTCAACTGCAGAGGCCAGTCTGTTGCCAAGAAGCCTAGGAGAGAGTATTGTTTTGCTAAAAATACTTTCCTTTCAGGAAGGGGGACGTCAGTTCTCCCTCTGCTTTAGGATCTGAGGTTCAATTTCATGGCGTTTAGAGCTGATCCAAGCCAGTTTGGACAGAATCACAGCTTCTCATCTGCATTGTACACTCAGGCACGTGAGACATGGTATTCGGCCTTTGAACTGCATTTAGCAACACACGGAAACACAGGAACACACAGAGACCAAAAATGTCTCTTTGAGATGAAAGTGGTGACAAGAGAAAGAAAGAAGAGGTGACTCAAACAATGTGGGGTGTTCCTCTTGCTCGTGTCTCAGCTTTAACGTACTTCCTAGAGAGCCCACTTACTCTCCACATTTTCTGCTAGTAATTGCTCAAAAATCTTCTCTAAAGAGATGATTAAGATCCTCATGCCATTCTCAATTAAACCATGTGGGCAAAAAGCAACAGTTAGTCAAAGTATCAATAGGTACTTCAAAAAGTTTGTCAGCAATAACTTTTAGACAACTGCCTGGTTCTAAAGCTCTGAAGTGGATTCAGTCCAACAGTCTGGAATGAGCCTGCCCTGACACTGACAGTTGTTTTCTTTCTTCCTGATGGAGTTCATTTTGGTCTTTCTCTGACTCCCAGAGGAGATCAATCCAGAAACCCAGTGTGCCCCATCAGTGTGTTATAGCTCAGAGATCAAGAAATGAACACTGGTTCATGTATCGTGCAATGATCATAGGAAGTCCCTTCTTCACGGCCCTTCCTTCTCTCCCACCCCAGTGAGAGAAGGACGGCTGTAGAGAGGAAAGTAGCAAGTGGCTGTCTGAACACATGTTTGTAACCTTGGGGATAATAGAGGCTCCTGTTGTGGGTGAGCAACTAGGGATTCTATTCCTGGCCATCAACCATCGTCTTGGTCTCAGAGGAGTCCTGAAAGTCCTTTACGGAGACAAAAGCAAGGGTTGGGGGTAGGGGGAGTCTCTTTTTTCAAACCTACAACAAGAAAAAGTTCTATGGTAGGGAAAGGCTCTGCTAGTCATACAGTCATGGGTAGCTTAAAAAAAATAAAAAATCTATGCCAGTCAAGCCAGGATTCTAACATGTCTTTAAATGTACGAGATTTTCCTGGTTTTCTTTTTTTCTTAATTTTTTTTTTAATTTTGGAAGTTACAGCGTAGATGTAGTCTACAATCACCCATAGTAAACCTGCCTGCTAGTCCAGATTTTCTGGCTTTCCCAATTTGTAAGGTCTAATTAAAAGCAATAACCTTTTATTCCAGAGGGACTTTCTCTACATGCCAGAGGCTGAGTTGCAACAACTTGCTTGACTAGTTTTGCAACTTTACAAGAGTCTGGGGAATTCAGTCTCCCCCAAAACATGCTGTGTTACTGTGTGATTAAAGTGTTTCCAGATTTACTCACACTCAGAGCCAGAAACAGAAACAGGCTTCCACTGCCCTCCCTGACCTTGAACAGGGGTCCATTTAGTGGGGACTGAGTCTTTCCCTATAATAGAACTTTTCCTTGTTACAGGTTTGAAAAAAGAGACTCTCCCCACCTTGTTTTTGTCTCAATAAAGGACTTTCAGGACTCCTCAGAGACCAAGAAAATGGTTGAAGGCCAGGAATAGAATCCCTAGTTGCTCACCCACAACAGGAGCCACTGTTATCCCCAGGGTTACAAACGCGTGTTCAAACAGCCACTTGCTACTTTGCTCTCTACAGCTGTCCTTCTGACTTTCACTGGGGTGGGAGATAAAGAAGGGCGGTGAAGAAGGGACTTCCTGTGGTCATCACAGGACACATGAAACAGTGTTCATTTATTGATCTGTGAGCTGTAACACACCGTTGGGGGCACAGTGGGTCTCTAGATTGATTATTGTGGGACTGGAGAGGAAAATCCAGCATTCCTTGATGAGAGATTTAAAGGATATCCTTACAGAACAAATGCTTTGAATTCCACAAAAGCATTGCTTGTTTTAAGATTGTGTGTGGGTGCTAAGTTGCTTCAGTCATGTCCGACTCTGTGCAACCTTATGCACTGTAGCCTGCCCAGCTCCTCTATCTATGGGATTCTCTGGGCAAAAACACTCTAGGAGTGTGTTGCCATGCCCTCATCTAGGGGATCTTGCCGATCCAGGGAGGGAACCCACATCTCTCACGTCTCCTGCATTGGCTGGTGAGTTCTTTACCACTAGCACTACTTAAAACACCCTTAAGATTGCATAGAAGCAGTTTAAATTCATCATCAAAAGGATATATTCTGCAAGAGGAAAAGGAAAATATTAACAAATGGGAAACAAACCTATTAATACAAAGGTTATAACCAAAGTTGTTGAATAAACTACTAATGTAGAAGATGGATTAGTCAAAGAATAGGAATTCTTTGCCACGTTAATTTAAGTAGGGATAGTTTCTGGTTGTGCAGAGGAACTTTCAGAGATGATCAAATCCAATAGTTTCTCATAGAGCAAGCAGTTGCAAAGATCTTCTAGTGTCTTACTTGCTATTGTGAGTATGTGACTCATGGTGTCTTGAGGTATAACCTGGCTATTTCCTGATGCACTTGTTAATCCACTCCTTGCTGCATAACCTTGAGCTTCTGTTACATGTCCTGAAGCATCAATTTCTTATTACAAAATAATGGGATCTACCGAAGTGATCATTAAGTTTTCTTTTTTTTTTTTTTTTTATTTTTATTTTTTTTTTAAACTTTACATAATTGTATTAGTTTTGCCAAACATCAAAATGAACCCACCACAGGTATACATGTGTTCCCCATCCTGAACCCTCCTCCCTCCTCCCTCCCCATACCATCCCTCTGGGTCGTCCCAGTGCACTAGCCCCAAGCATCCAGTATCGTGCATCGAACCTGGACTGGCAACTCATTTCTTACATGATATTTTACATGTTACAATGTCATTCTCCCAAATCTTCCCACCCTCTCCCTCTCCCACAGAGTCCATAAGACTGTTCTATACATCAGTGTCTCTTTTGCTGTCTCATACACAGGGTTATTGTTACCATCTTTCTAAATTCCATATATATGCGTTAGAATACTGTATTTATGTTTTTCCTTCTGGCTTACTTCACTCTGTATAATAGGCTCCAGTTTCATCCACCTCATTAGAACTGATTCAAATGTATTCTTTTTAATGGCTGAGTAATACTCCATTGTGTATATGTACCACAGCTTTCTTATCCATTCATCTGCTGATGGACATCTAGGTTGCTTCCATGTCTTGGCTATTATAAACAGTGCTGCGATGAACATTGGGGTACACGTGTCTCTTTCCCTTCTGGTTTCCTCAGTGTGTATGCCCAGCAGTGGGGTTGCTGGATCATAAGGCAGTTCTATTTCCAGTTTTTAAGGAATCTCCACACTGTTCTCCATAGTGGCTGTACTAGTTTGCATTCCCACCAACAGTGTAAGAGGGTTCCCTTTTCTCCACACCCTCTCCAGCATTTATTATTTGTAGACTTTTGGATCGCAGCCATTCTGACTGGTGTGAAATGGTACCTCATAGTGGTTTTGATTTGCATTTCTCTGATAATGAGTGATGTTGAGCATCTTTTCATGTGTTTGTTAGCCATCTGTATGTCTTTTTTGGAGAAATGTCTATTTAGTTCTTTGGCCCATTTTTTGATTGGGTCGTTTATTTTTCTGGAGTTGAGCTGTAGGAGTTGCTTGTATATTTTGAGATTAGTTGTTTGTCGGTTGCTTCATTTGCTATTATTTTCTCCCATTCTGAAGGCTGTCTTTTCACCTTGCTAATAGTTTCCTTTGATGTGCAGAAGCTTTTAAGGTTAATTAGGTCCCATTTGTTTATTTTTTGCTTTTATTTCCAATATTCTGGGAGGTGGGTCATAGAGGATCCTGCTGTGATGTATGTCGGAGAGTGTTTTGCCTATGTTCTCCTCTAGGAGTTTTATAGTTTCTGGTCTTACATTTAGATCTTTAATCCATTTTGAGTTTATTTTTGTGTATGGTGTTAGAAAGTGGTCCAGTTTCATTCTTTTTACAAGTGGTTGACCAGATTTCCCAGCACCACTTGTTAAAGAGATTGTCTTTAATCCATTGTATATTCTTGCCTCCTTTGTCGAAGATAAGGTGTCCATATGTGCGTGGATTTATCTCTGGGCTTTCTATTTTATTCCATTGATCAATATTTCTGTCTTTGTGCCAGTACCATACTGTCTTGATAACTGTGGCTTTGTAGTAGAGCCTGAAGTCAGGTAGGTTGATTCCTCCAGTTCCATTCTTCTTTCTCAAGATCGCTTTGGCTATTCGAGGTTTTTTTGTATTTCCATACAAATTGTGAAATTATTTGTTCTAGCTCTGTGAAGAATACTGTTGGTAGCTTGATAGGGATTGCGTTGAATCTATAAATTGCTTTGGGTAGTATACTCATTTTCACTATATTGATTCTTCCAATCCATGAACATGGTATATTTCTCCATCTATTAGTGTCCTCTTTGATTTCTTTCACCAGTGTTTTATAGTTTTTTCTATATATAGGTCTTTAGTTTCTTTAGGTAGATATATTCCTAAGTATTTTATTCTTTCTGTTGCAATGGTGAATGGAATTGTTTCCTTAATTTCTCTTTCTGTTTTCTCATTATTAGTGTATAGGAATGCAAGGGATTTCTGTGTGTTGATTTTATATCCTGCAACTTTACTGTAGTCATTGATTATTTCTAGTAATTTTCTGGTGGACTCTTTAGGGTTTTCTATGTAGAGGATCATGTCATCTGCAAATAGTGAGAGTTTTACTTCTTCTTTTCCAATTTGGATTCCTTTTATTTCTTTTTCTGCTCTGATTGCTGTGGCCAAAACTTCCAAAACTATGTTGAATAGTAATGGTGAAAGTGGGCACCCTTGTTTTGTTCCTGACTTTAGAGGAAATGCTTTCAACTTTTCACCATTGAGGATAATGTTTGCAGTGGGTTTGTCATATATAGCTTTTATTATGTTGAGGTATGTTCCTTCTATTCCTGCTTTCTGGAGAGTTTTATCATAAATGGATGTTGAATTTTGTCAAAGGCTTTCTCTGCATCTATTGAGATAATCATATGGTTTTTATTTTTCAATTTGTTAATGTGGTGTATTACATTGATTGATTTGCGGATATTGAAGAATCCTTGCATCCCTGGGATAAAGCCCACTTGATCATGGTGTATGATCTTTTTAATGTGTTGTTGGATTCTGATTGCTAGAATTTTGTTAAGGATTTTTGCATCTATGTTCATCAGTGATATTGGCCTGTAGTTTTCTTTTTTTGTGGGATCTTTGTCAGGTTTTGGTATTAGGGTGATGGTGGCCTCATAGAATGAGTTTGGAAGTTTACCTTCCTCTGCAATTTTCTGGAAGAGTTTGAGCAGGATAGGTGTTAGCTCTTCTCTAAATTTTTGGTAGAATTCAGCTGTGAAGCCGTCTGGACCGGGCTTTTGTTTGCTGGAAGATTTTTGATTACAGTTTCAATTTCCATGCTTGTGATGGGTCTGTTAAGATTTTCTATTTCTTCCTAGTCCAGTTTTGGAAAGTTGTACTTTTCTAAGAATTTGTCCATTTCTTCCACGTTGTCCATTTTATTGGCATATAATTGTTGATAGTAGTCTCTTATGATCCTTTGTATTTCTGTGTTGTCTGTTGTGATCTCTCCATTTTCGTTTCTAATTTTATTGATTTGATTTTTCTCCTTTGTTTCTTGATGAGTCTGGCTAATGGTTTGTCAATTTTATTTATCCTTTCAAAGAACCAGCTTTTGGTTTTGTTGATTTTTGCTATGGTCTCTTTTGTTTCTTTTGCATTTATTTCTGCTCTAATTTTTAAGATTTCTTTCCTTCTACTAACCCTGGGGTTCTTCATTTCTTCCTTTTCTAGTTGCTTTAGGTGTAGAGTTAGGTTATTTATTTGACTTTTTCTTGTTTCTTGAGGTGTGCCTGTATTGCTATGAACTTTCCCCTTAGGACTGCTTTTACCGTGTCCCACAGGTTTTGGGTTGTTGTGTTTTCATTTTCATTCGTTTCTATGCAAATTTTGATTTCTTTTTGATTTCTTCTGTGATTTGTTGGTTATTCAGCAGCGTGTTGTTCAGCCTCCATATGTTGGAATTTTTAATAGTTTTTCTCCTGTAATTGAGATCTAATCTTACTGCATTGTGGTCAGAAAAAATGCTTGGAATGATTTCTATCTTTTTGAATTTACCAAGGCTAGCTTTATGGCCCAGGATGTGATCTATCCTGGAGAAGGTTCCATGTGCACTTGAGAAAAAGGTGAAATTCATTGTTTTGGGATGAAATGACCTATAGATATCAATTAGGTCTAACTGGTCTATTGTATCGTTTAAAGTTTGTGTTTCCTTGTTAATTTTCTGTTTAGTTGATCTATCCATAGGTGTAAGTGGGGTATTAAAGTCTCCCACTATTATTGTGTTATTGTTAATTTCTCCTTTCATACTTGTTAGCATTTGTCTTACGTACTGTGGTGCTCCCGTGTTGGGTGCATATATATTTATAATTGTTATATCTTCTTCTTGGATTGATCCTTTGATCATTATGTAGTGACCTTCTTTGTCTCTTTTCACAGCCTTTGTTTTAAAGTCTATTTTATCTGATCTGAGTATTGCTACTCCTGCTTTCTTTTGGTCCCTATTTGCATGGAAAATCTTTTTCCAGCCCTTCACTTTCAGTCTGTATGTGTCCCCTGTTTTGAGGTGGGTCTCTTGTAGACAACATATATAGGGGTCTTGTTTTTGTATCCATTCAGCCAGTCTTTGTCTTTTTGTTTGGGGCATTCAACCCATTTACGTTTAAGGTAATTACTGATAAGTATGTTCCCGTTGCCATTTACTTTATTGTTTTGGGTTCGAGTTTATACACCGTTTTTGTGTTTCCTGTCTAGAGAATATCCTTTAGTATTTGTTGGAGAGCTGGTTTGGTGGTGCAGAATTCTCTCAGCTTTTGCTTGTCTGAAAAGCTTTTGATTTCTCCTTCATACTTGAATGAGATCCTTGCTGGGTACAATAATCTGGGCTGTAGGTTATTTTCTTTCATCATTTTAAGTATGTCTTGCCATTCCCTCCTGGCTTGAAGAGTTTCTATTGAAAGATCAGCTGTTATCCTTATGGGAATTCCCTTGTGTGTTATTTGTTGTTTTTCCCTTGCTGCTTTTAATATTTGTTCTTTGTGTTTGATCTTTGTTAATTTGATTAATATGTGTCTTGGGGTGTTTCTCCTTGGGTTTATCCTGTTTGGTACTCTCTGGGTTTCTTGGACTTGGGTGATTATTTCCTTCCCCATTTTAGGGAAGTTTTCCACTATTATCTCCTCAAGTATTTTCTCATGGTCTTTCTTTTTGTCTTCTTCTTCTGGAACCCCTATGATTCAATGTTGTAGCGTTTAATATTGTCCTGGAGGTCTCTGAGATTGTCCTCATTTCTTTTAATTCGTTTTTCTTTTATCCTCTCTGATTCATTTATTTCTACCATTCTATCTTCTAATTCACTAATCCTGTCTTCTGCCTCTGTTATTCTACTATTTGTTGCCTCCAGAGTGTTTTTAATTTCACTTATTGCATTATTCATTATATATTGACTCTTTTTATTTCTTCTAGGTCCTTGTTAAACCTTTCTTGCATCTTCTCAATCCTTGTCTCCAGGCTATTTATCTGTGATTCCATTTTAGTTTCAAGATTTTGGATCAATTTCACTATCATTATTCGAATTCTTTATCAGGTAGATTCCCTATCTCTTCCTCTTTTGTTTGGTTTGGTGGGCATTTATCCTGTTCCTTTATCTGCTGAGTATTCCTCTGTCTCTTCATCTTGTTTAAATTGCTGAGTTTGGGGTGTCCTTTCTGTATTCTGGCAGTTTGTGGAGTTCTCTTTATTGTGGTGTTTCCTCGCTGTGTGTGGGTTTGTACAGGTGGCTTGTCAAGGTTTCCTGGTTAGGGAAGCTTGTGTCGGTGTTCTGGTGGGTGGAGCTGTATTTCTTCTCTCTGGAGTGCAATGAAATGTCCATTAATGAGTTATGAGATGTCTATAGTTTTGGGGTGACTTTGGGCAGCCTGTATCTTGAAAGCTCAGGGCTGTGTTCCTTTGTTGCTGGAGAATTTGCTTGGTATGTCTTGCCCTGGAACTTATTGGCCCTTGTGTGGTGCTTGGTTTCAGTGTCGGTATGGAGGCATTTGATGAGCTCCTGTGAATGAATGTTCCTTGAGTCAGGAGTTCCTGGAGTCAGGGTTTGGACTTAAGTCCCCTGCTTCCGATTATCGGTCTTATTTTTACAGTAGTTTCAAAACTTCTCCTTCTATACAGCACCATTGATAAAACATCTACATTAAAGATGATAAGTTTCTCTACAGTGAGGGTCACTCAGAGAGGTTCACAGGGTTACATGGAGAAGAGAAGAGGGGGAGGAGGGAGTTAGAGGTGACCCAAATGAGATGAGGTGAATCAATAGTGGAGAGAGTGGGCTAGCCAGTAGTCACTTCCTTATGTGCACTCCACAACTGGACCACTCAGAGATGTTCACGGGTTATACAGAGAAGAGAAGAAGGAGGAAGGTAACAGAGGTGGCCAGAAGGATAAAAGGGGGAATGAAAAGGAGGGAGACAGATCCAGCCAGTAATCAGTTCCTAAGTGTTCTCCACCGTCTGGAACACACAGAAATTCACAGAGTTGGGTAGAGTAGAGAGGGGTTAGGGAGGAGACACAGGCGACCTGGTGGAGAAAAAGAGGGTCCAAAGGGAGAGAGCAGTCAAGCCAGTAACCTCACTCCCTAGTGAAAAATGGGTCCTGAAGATTGGGTCCTTAAAGGTACAAAATTGGTAACAAATACATAAAAGCAAAAATTAAAAATCTAGAGTAGAGTTTGGAATTTCAAAAATACGATGTTAAAGAAAAGAAGAAGGAAAAGAAAGAGAGAAAGAACGAACAAACAAAAACAAAGAAGGTCAAAAATTATAAAGAAAGTACAGGTACAAAATTGATAACTAATACCAGAAAGCGAAAATTAAAAATCTAGAGTAGAGTTTGGAATTTCAAAAATACGATGTTAAAGAAAAGAAGAAGGAAAAGAAAGAGAGAAAAACGAACAAACAAAAACAAACAAGGTCATGAAAATTATAAAGAAAGTACAGGTACAAAATTGATAACTAATCCCAGAAAGCAAAAATTAAAAATCTAGAGTAGAGTTTGGAATTTCAAAAATACAATGTTAAAAAAAAAAAAAGAAGAAGAAAAAAAAAGAGAGAAAACAAACAAACAAATACGAACAATGTCACAAAATTATACAGAAAATACAGGTACAAAATTGATATCAAATACCAAAAAGCATAAATTAAAAATTTAGAGTAAAGTTTGGAATTTCAGATATACAATGTTATATAAAAGAAGAAGAGAAAGAAACAGAGAAGAAGAAAAAAAAAAAAAGTCACAGAAATTATATAAAAAAAAAACTATAGGTACAAAATTGATAACATATACCAAAAAAGCGAAAATTAAAAATCTAGAGTAGAGTTTGGAATTTCAAAAATACAATGTTAAAGAAAAGAAGAAAAAAAACAAAAACAAACAAACAAAAAAAAACAAGGTCAAAAAATTATAAAATATATATATATGAAGTTTGCTGAAGAAGAAAAAAAATAGGGTCTTTTTTTTTTTTTTTTTTTGCAAAGTAATAGGTTATAAAAGTGAAAATTAAAGGAACAATAGAGGACTTAAAAATTTTTTTTTAATTAAAAAAAAAAAAGAATGATCGTAAAAATAATAAAAATATATCTAGGACTTTTTGTTTATTTTTTTTTTTTGTGTGTGTAAGGTGTTGTGGGTTCAGTTCATTTTGGCTAGTTCCTTGGTCAGATTTATATTTCTCAAGATCTATAGGCCCCTTCCTATGTAGTCCATAGTAACCACAGGGTTTTGATCTATTGCCTGTAGCTTCCAAGGCGTTTCCCTCTGTTATATCTTCTTCTGTTTGCTAGTCTCTTCAGTATCTGGTTTCCGCCCTGACTCAAAGGGCACGGTGGAGGACACTTTTTTTTTTTTTTTTTTTGTTCACTTGTTCAGTCGCTGTGGGGAGGGAGGGAGGGATGCTGCAAGCAAATAATACTGGCGTGGGCTCGCAGTGCCTCAGCCACCCTAGGTCTGCCCCTGCTCACGGCGCGTGTAGCCTCCCTGTCCACACTGCTCGGACTCTAGGTTGTTCCGCCGGGAACAATCCGAGGCTGGCCCTGGGCTGCATGCACCTCCCAGGTCCAAGCCGCTCAGGTTCAGGCACTCGGGTAGTCCTCAGAGGCGCAGACTCAGTTGGGCCTGAGTTTTGTGCTCTTCCCAGGTCCGAGCGCCAATTTGCTCTTCCCAGGTCCGAGCGCCAATTTGCTCTTCCCAGGCGAGCGCCAATGCTGCGACTTATCGCCTCCCCGCCACTCGGTTATCTGGATGTAAAACCGGCGCACCTTCTCAGGCAGATGTTGACCGTCTAGACCCCCAAGAAGTTTTAGTTAGCAAAGAAGCCTGCTTACAATTTTATAGATAATGTCTCTCTGGGGCTGCGATTGCCCCCTTCCGGCTCTGGCTGCCTGTCACCGGAGGGGGAAGGTCTGCAGCCGGCTATCTCTGTTCAGTCCTTTGTTCCGTGCGCGGGCCTGGCGGTCTTAGGTTAGGGCTGGCTTTTCGCGTGGTAGATATCCCACAGTCTGGTTTGCTAGCCCAAATTATTTCGCTCAGATAGCGCTCAGGGTATTCAGGCCAGATTCTTACTCTCAGCGATGCAGCCCACGCCGCGCCTCCCTGCCCAGCCCCGGTTTGCTAATGGCGGATGCAGGCGTCTGCGCTGCTTCTCTGCTGGGGGAGTTACCGTAGGGCTCGCAATCTGCGAGTTTTAAATTGTTTATTTATTTTTTCTCCCTGTTATGTTGCCCTCTGTGCTTCCAAAGCTCGGCACAGATTCGGCAGAGAAGGTTTCCTGATGTTTGGAAACTTCTCTCTTTTTAAGATTCCCTTCCGGGGCGGAACTCCGTCCCTCCCTCTTTGTCTCTTTTTTTTTGTTTTTAATATTTTTCCTACCTCCTTTCAAGAGTTGGGTTGCTTTTCTGGGTGCCTGATGTCCTCTGCCGGCATTCAGAAGTTGTTTTGTGGAATTTACTCGACGTTTAAATGCTCTTTTGATGAATTTGTGGGGAGAAAGTGTTCTCCCGTCCTACTCCTCCGCCATCTTGGCTCCTCCCCTCTAAGTTTTCTTAAAACGTGCTATTAAACTATCTATATTAATTTTGTTCTATAGATGTGTGTCATGTACTATATTTGCAAATACTTCTCTCTAAACCAGTTCATTTAAAAATAATCTAAAATAATACTTGAGGCTCACCTCAAATACAATCTAGAGAAATACAGGTTTGATGAGCTGATTTAACTTTTTAAAGTGAAAGTGAAGTCGCTTAGTCATGTCCGACTCTTAGTGATCCTATGGACTGCAGCCCACCAGACTCTCCCGTCCCTGGGATTCTCCAGGCAAGAACACTGAAGTGGGTTGCCATTTCCTTCTCCAATGCATGAAAGTGAAAAGTGAAGTCACTCAGTCATGTCCAACTCTTAGCGACCCCATGGACTGCAGCCCACCAGGCTCCCCCGTCCCTGGGATTTTCCAGGCAAGAGTACTGGAGTGGGGTGCCAAGATACACAAAAATAAATATTGAAAAAAAGTATTTATACATCCCCAATTATCTCATGTGTCATATTAATATGTGACAGCAATTCAAAAGGAAAGCAACTAAATCCTATAATCAGAATATTAATTTTATAAAAGATTTTTGACTTTTCTCAATGTTTTTAAAGTAACATGCAAGTATTCTAATTATAACATGAAGTGAGATGAGGTCATTTTATAGTAAGTTGCTTTCTTTCAATGAACCAACAAGCCAATGTAAACCAATGCAGTAATAGAGTCTTATTTTCTGTGAAAAAGCTAGAATCTTAACACTTTAAGAGACAACATTTGACAAGAGTGAATCATAGAAACTTAACCTACCCTTTCCACTGTTCTTCCTGAAGGAGATTTGAAAGGAGAATTACCAAATTTCAGCTCCAAATTTACACACAAAGCAAAACATGATGTTTCAGACTGAAGTATTATGAAAAAATAAGAAGGAAAAACACATGCCCTAATAACAAGGAACATATAATGAAATTGCTCCCTCAACCATTGCTTTAGCAGAGCTTGTGAGATGCTGTAGTGAATCCTTTATCTGGAAGGGCCCACCTATAATTACCTAAAGTAAAGAGACCATTTTTCTATAACAATTAAAACCAATTACCTTTACTTTGGAATAAAAACAAACATTTACTGGGCTTATGTATCCTAATTTCCATAAATCTAACATTGTCTAATATCATCATAGTAATTATTGGACCCATGGTAACTACACACACACCAGAAGAAATAAATTAAATCATGTTGCGTCTGGATGCCAGGTGCCTGCCCTCCTGAAAAGTACCAGAACTTGCGCTCAGTCTGAGGTGAATAAATTAATTGGACCTTCCCTCTCTGTAATTAATTTATACTTTTATAGAGGAAAACAATGCATAGAACTCTAAGTGAGGAGAGAAATAGAGCTATTGGTGACAGTATTTTTTTTAAATTTTATTTTATTTAACTTTACAATATTGTATTGGTTTTGCCATATATCAAAATGAATCTGCCACAGGTATACATGTGTTCCCCATCCTGAAACCTCCTCCCTCCTCCCTCCCCATACCATCCCTCTGGGTCATCCCAGTGCACCAGCCCTAAGCATCCAGTATCGTGCATTGAACCTGGACTGGTGACTCATTTCATATATGATATTATACACAGCAAAAGAGACACTGATGTATAGAACAGTCTTTTGGACTCTGGGAGAGGAAGAGGGTGGGATGATTTGGGAGAATGGCATTGAAATATGTATAATATCATATATGGTGACAGTATTTTTAAACTGAAAAGTATAAATCTTGTTTTCAACTCAACAACCTGGCATGTTGAGTTTAATATGCCTATTTATAGTTTTAAAGATGTCTAGAAATTTCTGATTTTGGCAAGGGTAGTGTACTTATCAAATCCATGTTTAAAAGACAATTTATCTTGAATATATGGGTCATCTTGCTGTATCAAAGCAGATTCTCAGCGTATTAAAGCTTTGAAAGGCTATATTCTTTGCAAATAGATAGAACAACGTTCATAGAACTAATGGATACACAGGAAAGAAAACACAGAAGGATGGTAGAGAAATCTCCAGTGTTATATCACCCACTTATTTTAAAGGTAGATGTGTGATGACCACGTTCATTCGGGGCTGAGGCTTTGGTCCTTCTGAAAAAAAGTGATGTTTCACAGATAATGGATTTTTAAATGATTTTACAATGGATAGGTATGAAGATTTCTGTTAGTTAAAACTAGGACTCTTAGGAACATAAAGATGATGGTCTTAAGCATTTAGTTCTGGAGGGAACAGAAAGATCATTTAATCCACGCAACTTCTTTTAAAGATGACAAAACAGAAGCCTGAAGCATTTGGTAAATTGCCTGAAGTTTCATGACTTTGCTTCTGAAGTCTCATGCTCTTTTGCTTTGATAGAGCCAAAGCAAAAACAACACCCAGTTGTGGATGTGACTGGTGATGGAAGCAAAGTCAGATGGTGTAAAGAATAATATTGCATAGGAACCTGGGGTATTAGGTCCATGAATCAAGATAAATTGGAAGTGGTCAAACAGGTGATGGCAAAAGTAAACATTAACGTTTTAAGAATCAGTTCAGTTCAGTTCAGTCGCTCAGTTGTGTCCGACTCATGGCTGAAAAGTGGGAAAGGGTTTGAACCCAGACACAGTCCATGGATCACAAAGAGTCAGACATAACTTAGCAACTAAACAACATCAACAACCCTGACAAATAATGTGCTTTTTAGAGTTCAGCATTCTCACTGCGCTTGGATTCCACTCTGGTTTAACAGAACCAGAAAACACAATGCAACAAGCCAACACATGACTGTACTGGAAAGGCATGGAGTTTTTACTGCTTGACTGAATCTAAAGAAAAACACTTTGTTTCCTAAAATGAGCTTAGGAAAAATACTCACTTTCTCTGATTAGAAGAAAAGCAACATCGGTGCTTTGACTGTGATTGATGTATCCATAATTAACAATATAAATATGATAAAACAGATTTATATGCTTACTGATCCCTCAGAAAGAATATTCATAATAGATAAGCACTTTTTTTCCTTTAGGGTAAATTATTAGCTTCATTCTTCTGCTGGTCTTTCAGAAAAAAAATTATGATCCAGGTGCTGCTTCAATGAAAATGTCAACCTAGAGCATCAACTTAGAAATTCATAATGTGAATCTCATTTTAAAAATTTGCATGTGTGTTCATTAATGTGAACATTAACGGCAGAGCCAAAGCAAAAACAACACAAACTTGTAGATGTGACTGGTGATGGAAGCAAAGTGCGATGGTATAAAGAATAATACTGCATGGGAACCTGGAATGTTAGGTCCATGAATCAACATAAATTGGAAGTGGTCAAACAGGAGATGGCAAGAGTGAACGTCAACATTTTAGGAATCAGCTCAGTTCAGTTCAGTCGCTCAGTCGTGTCTGACTCTTTGTGACCCCTTGGACTGCAGAACCCCAGGCTTCCCAGTCCATCACCAACTCCTGGAGCTTACCCAAACTCATGTCCATTGAGTAAGTGATGCCATCCAACATCTCAAACTCTGGCATCCCCTTCTCTTCACACCTTCAATCTTTCCCAGATCAGGGTCTTTTCCAATGAGTCAGTTCTTCGCATCAGGTGGCCAAAGAATTGGAGTTTCAGCTTCAGCATCAGTCCTTCCAATGAATATTCAGGGCTGACTTCCTTTAGGATTGACTGGTTAGATCTCCTTGTAGTCCAAGGGCTCTCAAGAGTCTTTTGGAACACTACAGTTCAAAAGTATCAATACTTTGGTGCTCGACTTTCTTTATATTATAACTCTCATATCCATACATGACTACTGGAAAAAACATAGCTTGACTAGACAGACCTTTGTTGGCAAAGTAATGTCTCTGCTTTTTAATATGCTGTCTGAGTTGGTCATAGTTTTTCTTCCAAGGAGCAAGCGTCTTCTAAGTTCATGGCTGTAGTTCCTATCTGCAGTGATTTTGGAGTCCAAAAAAATAAAGTCTCTCACTGTTTCCATTGTTTCCCCATCTATTTGCCATGAAGTGATGAAACCAGATGCCATGATCTTTGTTTTCTGAATGTTGAGTTTTAAGCCAACATTTTCACTCTCCTCTTTCACTTTCATCGAAAGACTTTTTGGTTCTTCTTTGCTTTCTGCCATAAGGGTATTGTCATCTGCATATCTGAGGTTATTGATATTTCTCCTGGCAATCTTGATTCCAGCTTGTGTTTCATCCAGTCCAGCATTTCACAGAATGTACTCAGAATATAAGTTATATAAGCCAGGTAACAAAATACTGCATTGACATACTCCTTTTTCTATTTGGAACCAGTCTGTTGTTCCATGTCCAATTCTAACTGTTGCTTCTTGACCTGCATACAGATTTCTCATGAGGCAGGTGAGGTGGTCTGGTATTCCCATTTCTTGAAGAATTTTCCATGGTTTGTTGTGGTCCACACTGTCAAAGGCTTTGGTATAGTTAATAGAGCAGAAGTAGATGTTTTTCTGAAATTCTCTTGCTTTTTCTATGATCCAACAGATGTTGGCAATTTCACCTCTGGTTCCTCTGCCTTTTCTAAGTTCCAGCCTGAACATCTGGTAGTTCACAGTTCACATATTGTTGAAGACTGGCTTGGAGAATTTTGAGCATTACTTTGCTAGCATGTGAGATAAGTACAGTCTGTGGTAGTTTGAACATTCTTTGGTATTGCCTTTCTTTGGGATTGTTTGGAATGAAAACTAACCTTTTCCAGTCTTGTGGCCACTGCTGAGTTTTCCAAACTTGCTGGTATATTGGGTGCAGCATTTTCACAGCATCATTTTTTAGGATTTGAAATAGCTCAACTGGAATTCCATCACCTCCACTAGCTTTGTTTGTAGGGATGCTTCCCAAGTCTCACTTGACTTCACATTCCAGGATGTCTGGCTCAAGGTAAGTGATACACTATTGTGGTTATGGGGGTCTTGAAGATATTTTTGTGTAGTTCTTCTGTGTATTGTTGCCACCCCTTCCTAATATCTTTAGCTTCTGTTAGGTCCATGCTATTTCTGTCCTTTATTGTGCCCATCTTAGCATGAAATATTCCTTTGGTATCTCTGATTTTCTTGAAGAGATCTCTAGTCTTTTCCATTCTATTGTTTTCCTCTATTTCTTCACATTGATCACTGAGGAAAGCTTTCTTATCTCTCCTTGCTATTCTTTGGAACTCTGCATTCAAATGGGTATATCTTGTATTTTCTCCTTTAGCTTCTGTTCTCAGCTATTTGTAAGGACTCCTCAGACAACCATTTTGCCTTTTTGAATTTCTTTTCCTTTGGGATGGTCTTGATCACTGCCTCCTGTACAATGTCAGGAACTTCTGTCCATAGTTCTTCAGGCACTCTGTCTATCAGATCTGTCTGCCCCTTCAGTCTGTTTGTCACTTCCACTGTATAATCATAAGGGATTTGAGTTAGGTCATACCTAAATCATCTTGTGGTTTTCCCTACTTTCTTCAATTTAAATCTGAATTTGGCAATAAGGAATTCATCATCTGATCCACAGTCAGCTCCTGGTCTTATTTTTGCTTACTGTATAGAACTCGACATGGAACAACAGACAGGTTCCAAACAGGAAAAGGAGTACGTCAAGGCTGTATATTGTCACCCTGCTTATTTAACTTTTATGCAGAGTACATCATGAGAAATGCTGGGCTGGAAGAAGCACAAGCTGGAATCAAGATTGCTGAGAGAAATATCAATAACCTCAGATATGCAGAGGACACCACCCTTATGGCAGAAAGTGAAGAGGAACTAAAAAGCCTCTTGATGAAAGTGAAAGAGGAGAGTGAAAAAGTTGGCTTAAAGCTCAACATTCATAAAACGAAGATCATGGCATCTGTTCCCATCACTTCATGGGAAATAGATGCGGAAACAGTGGAAACAGTGTCAGACTTTATCTTTTTTTGGCTGCAAAATCACTGCAGATGGTGATTACAGCCATGAAATTAAAAGATGCTTACTCCTTGGAAGGAAAGTTATGACCAACCTAGATAGCATATTCAAAAGCAGAGACATTACTTTGCCAACAAAGGTCCGTCTAGTCAAGGCTATGGTTTTTCCTGTGGTCATGTATGGATGTGAGAGTTGGACTCTGAAGAAGGCTGAGCACCGAAGAATTGATGGTTTTGAAGTGTGGTGTTGGAGAAGACTCTTGAGAGTCCCTTGGACTGCAGGGACATCCAACCAGTCCATTCTGAAGGAGATCAGTCGTGGGTGTTCTTTGGAAGGAATGATGCTAAAGCTGAAACTCCAGTTCTTTGGCCACCTCATGCAAAGAGTTGAATCATTGGGAAAATCTCTGATCCTTGGAGGAATTGGGGACAAGAGGAAAAGAGGATGACAGAGGATGAGATGGCTGGATGGCATCACTGACTCAATGGATGTGAGTTTGAATGAACTCTGGGAGTCAGTGATGGACAGGGAGGCCTGGCGTGCTGCAATTCATGGGGTCACAAAGAATCGGACACGACTGAGTGACTGAACTGAACTGACCTGAACTGATAGAGTTTCTCCATCTTTGGCTGCAAAGAATATAATCAATCTGATTTTGGTATTGACCATCTGGTTGTATCCATGTGTAGAGTCTTCTCGTGTTGTTGGAAGAAGGTGTTTGCTCTTACCAGTGAATTCTCTTGGCAAAACTCTATTAATCTTTGTCCTGCTTCATTCTGTATTCCAAGGCCAAATTTGCCTGTTACTCCAGGTATCTCTTGACTTCCTACTTTTGCATTCCAGTCCCCTATAATGTAAAGGACATCATTTTTGGGTGTTAGTTATACAACTTCTTGTAGGTCGTCATAGAACCATTCAACTTCAGCTTTTTCAGCATTACTCATTAGGACATATACTTGGATTACTTTGATATTGAATAGTTTGCCTTGGAAACGAACCTTGATCATTCTGTCATTTTTTGAGAATGTATCCAAGTACTGCATTTCAGACTCTTTGTTGACTATGAGGGATACTCCATTTTTTTTCTAAGGAATTCTTGGCCACAGTAGTAGATATAATAGTCATCTGAGTTAAATTCACCCAATCCAGTCCATTTTAGTTCACTGATACCTCAGATATGCATACGATACCACCCTTATGGCAGAAAGCAAAGAAAAACTAAAGAGCCTCTTGATGAAAGTGAAAGACGATAGTGAAAAAGTTGGCTCAATACTCAAAATTCAGAAAACTAAGATTATGACATCTGGTCCCATCATTTCATGGCAAATAGATGGGGAAAAACATGGAAACAGTGAGAGACTGTATTTTCTTGGGCTCCAAAATCCCTGCAGATGGTGACTGCAGCCATGAAATTAAAAGACACTTGCTCCTTGGAAGAAAAGCTATGACCAACCTAGACAGCATATTTAAAAGCATAGACATTACTTTGCCAACAAAAGTCCATCTCGTCAAAGCTATGGGTTTTTCAGTAGTCATGTATGAATGTGTGATTTGGACTATAAGGAAAGCTGTATGCTGAACAATTGATGCTTTTGAGCTGTAGGGTTGGAGAAGACTCTTGACTGCAAGAAGATCCAACCAGTCTATTCTAAAGGAAATCAGTTCTGAATATTCATTGGAAGGACTGATGCTGAAACTGAAACTCCAATACTTTGGTCACTTGATGTGAAGAGCTGACTCATTGGAAAAGACCCTGATACTGGGAAAGATCGAAGGTATGAGGAGAAGGGGATGCCAGAGTATGAGATGGTTGGATGGTATCACTGACTCTATGGCCATGAGTTTGGGTAAGCTCCAGGAGTTGGTGATGGACAGGGGAGCCTGGCTTGCTGCAGTCTACGGGGTCACAAAGAGTTGTGAGCGACTGAACTGACTAAATTATTAATGTGTTTTCATGAAATCTGACATATTCAAGAACTTCTGTCTAATTTATATAATGATACATCTTCAATATGTTTGAGCATAGCAAAACAAATGCATTTTTGTGTTACTAACTCTTAAAGATAAATAAAGCTGTGCTGATAGAAATTTTCTGAAAGGGTGTTCCTTTTGGTCTCTGATTTGTCTGGTATTTATTGATATCCATAAGTATGTCTGTTATTTGATTCTTTTTCTTTCTTAGCATTGAAAATTATACCATTAATTGCTTTCTTTTCCACATGAAAATTTATTGATGGTGATCATACTGTAAGAATAGAAAAAAGCGGTCTCCTGACGAATCTCACATTTTATATGGTTTGGAACTTACGCTTGAGCCTCCAGGCTTGATGTGACAGGTATACTTTGTAAGACTGAAGTTATCAGCAAAATGCCCTGGAGGATAATAAAACTCTGGGAGAGAGGATGGTGTGTACATGAGATGATGGATCTGTGACCTGCAAAGTAGACTCTATAAATTTCAACCATCAAAACCACAGAAGGAACAATTCTCCTTCCCTAATGAGCTTGGCACTCTCTTATGAAATAGCTGGTTCTGCAACCCCGTTAAGCAATATTGAGGCCCCTGGAAATGTAGTTTACACAGGTGGAAGCAACTTACTTACCCATGGGACTGAAAGATCTGCTGGGAAAGGATAAGAAGGACTCATTTGGCCCAAAATTTCAAACACCATAAAAGAAGGGGAAGAGGAGGCTGTAAGTGGGGACCATAGCAATGAGGCACAGAGGAATAACTAGGACTCCTCAAATTAAAGCAATGCTGTAAAGAAATTACCTGGAAACATAAGTATTAGGCACTGAATGAAATTATATCTTCCTTATAGGTCTTTGAATATATTCTGCCCGAGCCAGCTGCAACTCAGCCATCAGTGTTCCTTAACACCTGTACAGCAGGAAAAATATCAATTTGGTGCTCCTAGATAATCCCTGGAAAGAGAGAAAGACTTACACAAAAGGTAAGCCTTGGGCTAAGAACTGAAGAAAGCATAGGGATTTCTGTGGTGTTCAAAAGAGGAGGGACTGCTTGGTAAAGAAGCAGCTTATAAAGGTAGAAGAGACTAAAAGTGGAAGCGAAAGAAGTTTACTAAGAGTGTTGAAGTATGAGAATGACCAAGTAAGCAAAAGCCAAATTTTGAAGTACCTTGTTTGTCATGCATAAAAACGTGAGCTATTAAAGAAGTTTGCATGTGGATATGAATACTCATATATGCATTTGAGAAAGTTTACCCTGATTAACATGGGCTTCCCATGTGGTACTAGTGGTAAAGAACCCAAATGCCAATGCAGGAAATGTGAGTAAGAGATATGGGTTCTGTCCCTGGGTTGGAAAGATCTCCTTGAGAAGAGCATGGCAACCTACTCGTTTTCTTGCCTGGAGAATGCCTTGGGCAGAGGAGCCTGGTGAGCTACAGTCCACAGGATCTCAGAGTCTGACATGACTGAAGGAATAGCATGCACGGGTAGAAAATGGGTCTCCTGTATTGCAGGTGGATTCTTTACGATCTGAGCCACCAGGGAAGCCCAAAGGGTAGTATGGTAGACAGAATAATGGGCAAAGATGTCCACATCCTAGTCCCCTGAACCTGTGAGAATGTTACCTTACATGGCACAAGCAATTTCGCAGCTATTCTTACATTAAGGACTTTGTATTGGGGGAATTATTCTGGACTATCCAGGTTGGAAAAGAGGATATAAAAGTGACATGATATGAAAATAATTCGGCTTATTGTTGCTGGAGTTAAAGAAGGAACCAGAGAGCCATGAGCCAAGGAATGTACATCCCCTCTAGACTGATGAAATGGTAAGGATATAATCTCTTTCCTAGAGGCCCCAGAAAGGAAGCAGCCTTTTGAAACCTTGAATTAAGCTCAGTGAGACCCAGGGTGGACTTTAACATAAAGAACTGTAAGGAAATATTTGTGTTTTTTAAGCCCTGCTGCTGCTACTGCTAAGTCGCTTCAGTCGTGTCCGACTCTGTGCGACCCCAGAGATGGCAGCCCACCAGGCTCCCCCGTCCTCGGGATTCTCCAGGCAAGAACACTGGAGTGGGTTGCCGTTTCCTTCTCCAATGCATGAAAGTGAAAAGTGAAAGTGAAGTCGCTCAGTCGTGTCCGACTTTAAGCGACCCCATGGACTGCAGCCCACCAGGCTCCTCCGTCCATGGGATTTTCCAGGCAAGAGCACTGGAGTGGGGTGCCACTGCCTTCTCCTTTTAAGCCCTAGTTTGTGGTAATTTGTTACAGCAACCACAGACAGGTAATACTGATGATGAAACTGCTGGCAGAGAGATAAATGAGGAAGCTACTATAATCCATATTGAAGTAAATATTTCATTGAAATTGGTCATTCATTTTGACAAATGTAAGGTTTCCTCAGAAAGAGTAAATACAGGCAGAATTTGCCCTAATGATTAAATTTTCCAGAAGGACATGAAACATAATTTGTTTGAACAAAGATGAATTACTCATTTGCGGTCAATATCCTTCAATGTAGAGCGATGCTCTTTTAGACCCAGAATGAATGGGGCAACAGGAAAAAAATGACAAGCTGTCTATATCTATGAGGTCTAGAAGAAAATGCATTTTAATCAAATTAGTGGGCAATTTACCTGATCTTTTAAAGATATAATTCCTTTAATCAGCTATTAAGCAAAGACATGTTGTTATTGGTTAATAATCAGTCTGTGAAGTATAATATTTTCCATTTGCTTGACTTCAAAGGAATTTCCATATATTTTCTGTCAGAAACCTTAGTTTAAAAACTAGCAATTTAATTCTGCCAAAAATTACTTTGTAGATTCAATTTACAGATTTTAAGGAATGAATTATAATAAAATTTAGAAATTCTGACAACCTGAATTCAAATTCTGACTTTACTAAGTAGTCGCTTATACATTATAGCTGAACCTTCTCAGGCTGTGATCTCATTTGTAGGATAAGAATAGTGATATCTTCTAATATGTGGGATTGTTGGAAGGGTTAAATAAGATGGTTGCTTAACATATTGGATGTGATGTCAAGTATGTACAATACATATTCAATAAAATTTAATTATTATCACCATAATGTTTAGTACTTACATGCCCAAGCACAAGATAGGGAGGGAGTGGCACAAAACATTGATGGGAGATTTGCGAAGCACATATGACTTTCTGAGTGTTGTGTTATATGTGACATTGCTGCCCTCCTGTGCTAATTTTGTGTTCCTAGGCACCCCACTCCAGTACTCTTGGCTGGAAGATCCCATGGACAGAGGAGCCTGGTGGGCTGCAGTCCATGGGGTCGCTTAAAGTTGGACATGACTGAGCGACTTCACTTTCACTTTTCACTTCCATGCATTGGAGAAGGAAATGGCAACCCACTCCAGTGTTCTTGCCTGGAGAATCCCAGGGACGGGGGAGCCTGGTGGGCTGCCGTCTATGGGGTCGCACAGAGTTGGACACGACTGAAGCAACTTAGCAGCAGCAGCAGGCAGTAGACAGAGGCTACATGATACCAAATGGTTTTCTAGATAGCCCAGAAAGATAAAGTTCTTGCTATGTTTGTACAAAATTTTAGGTAAAGGAAGAAGAACTTCCAGGGGGTCTATACTTAGAACTTTAGTTTGAAAGACAGTAACCAGGAGATGGTGAAGGACAGGGAAGCCTGGCGTGCTGCAGTTCATGGGGTCCCAAAGAGCTGGACACGACTGAGAGACTAAACAGCAATAAGAGCAAACATTTCAGAGACCGAAGGGAGTATTCAAGATAAAGAAAATAATTTGGGAAGAAAAATTAAAATGTTTTTAAAGGTGGGGATAGAATTTACTTTGAACAAAATGTAGAAAGTTCTTATGATGGTGAGTGATGAGACCTCAAACTGATAGTTTTCAGAAGGCACTGAATCTTTTTTTAAGGACTTTTTAATCTTAAAACTAGAAGTTTGTAACTTTTGAGTACTTTTGCACATTTTGCCCATTTCCTGCCCCTGCTTCTGGAAACTACATGTCTGTTCTCTAAACATTTGCTGATTTGTTTAGAGTCCACATATGAGATCTTATGGTGCTTATCTTTTTCTTTCTGGCTAATTTCACCTAGCATAATGTCCTCAAGGCCTACCCATGTTCTTGCAAATGCTAGTATTTATTGCTTTTTTTTTTTTTCTTGGCTGAGTAATATTTATGTACATTCACGTTTTCTTTAACCGTTCATCTATCACTGGACACTTTGGTTCTATGTCTTCTCTATAGTGAATAATACTGCAATAAACATGGGGGTGCAGATAGCCTCTTGGGATAGTGACTTCATTCCCTTTCATTCCCTGGGTATTTATAAATACCCAGAAGTGAACTACTGGACCACGTGGTACCACTATTGTTTAAATTTTTTAGGAACCTCCATAGTGTTTTCCATGGTCGATGTACCATTCCCACCAACAGTGCAGCAATATTCCCTTTTCTCCACATCCTTGCCAACACTTATTATTTCAAGCCATTTTGAGAAATGTTTGTTTAGGTCTTCTGCCCATTTTTTTTGATTCTAAGAAGTGTGGGGTAATACCTCGTGTTTTCATTTGCATTTCCCTAATAACCAGTGGTGTTGAGCACCTTTTTTTTTTTCCCATGGAAAAGTATTTTATTTTAAATATAGCAGTGTATACATTTCAATCCCAAACTCCCACCCCCCAGCCTGCACACTCCCCACTTTGGTAGCTGTAAGTTCATATTCTAAGTCTGTGAGTCTGTTTGTAAATAAATGTATTTGTATTATTTTTTTACATTCCATGTATAAGTGATATCATGCTATTTGTCCCTGTCTGACTTACTTCACTTACTGTGATAATCTCAGGTCCATCTGTGTTATTGCAGATAGCACTGTTTCATTCTTTTTAATGGTTGAGTAATACTCCATTGTATATATGTATTACATTTTTCATTCATCTATCAGTGGACGTTTAGGTTAGTTCCATGTCTTGGCTATTGTAAATAGTGCTGCAGTGAACACTGGGGTGCATGTATCCTTTCAAACTATGTTTTTCTCCAGATATATGTCTGTGAGTATGATTGCTGGATCATATGGTAGTTCTACTTTTAGTTTTTCTTTTAAGGAAGCTCCATACTGTTCTCCATAGTAATTGTACCAAGTTACATTCCCACCAACAACTTAGGAGGATTCCCTTTTCTCCATACCCTCTCCAGCATTTATTTTTTGCAAAATTTTTGAAGATTGCCATTCTTATTGGTGTGAGGTGATACCTCAATGTTGTTTTGATGTGCATTTCTCTCATAATGAGCGATGTTGAGCATCTTTTCAGGTGACTCTTGTCAGTTTGTCTCCTTGGAGAAATGTCTCTCTAGGTCTTCCACCCATTTTTGATTTGGTTGTTCGGTTTTTTTGATATTGAGCTGCATGAGCTCCTTGTATATTTTTTAGACTAATCCTCTATCAGTTGCATCATTTACAAACACTTTCTCTCATTCTATGTATTGTTCTTTCATTTTGTTTATTATTTACTTTGCTGTCCTCACGGTTCTGAGGTTAATTAGATCCCATTTTTTGTTTGTTTGTTTCTGTATCCATTACTCTGGGAGATAAGTCAGAAAAGATACTATTATGATTTATGTCCGACAGTATTCTGTCTATGTTTTCCAGTAAAACACAGTATCATAGTTTTATAGTGTCTGGTCATATACTTAGGTCTTTAATCCATTTTGAATTTACTTTTGTGTATAGTGTTAAAGAACATTCTAATTTAATTTTTTTTACATATAGCTGTCCAGTTTGCTCAGCACCATTTATTAAAGAGACTGTCTTTCCTCAATTTCATAGTTCTGCCTCCTTTGTCAGATTAATTGCACTTGTTGGTCACTTACATATCTTCTTTGGAATAACACATATTCAGATCCTCTGCCCATTTTTAATTGGATCACTGGTTTGCTTATTTGTTTTTGCATTAAGCGGTGTGAGTTTAGAAGGCACTGAATCTTTCACTATGGGTGTGCACTTCCATTAGTGATGACTGAGGGGTCCTTGATTAGCCTGGAGCGCTACACAATGCTCTCACTAGCTATAAGCAGGTGAGATTTCAGAGGTCAGTAGATCAGCAGGAAAAATTCTAGTCCATACACACGAGGTAATCTGCTCTTAAAATAATGCTGGTCTGAACTAGGAGCTGAACATAGATTAAATCTGGAGACATTAAAATGTGTAAAAGAAAAAAAATCCATCAATAAGGGTCTTGTAAAATTCATGTGGTTATTATAAAAAGAAACACTAGTCAGTCATTAAAAATAGCAAGAGAATTCCATCTATATTCATCATTTACTATTAAGAGAAGAAAAGCAATGTGCAAAATAGTATGTATCACATGAAACCATTAGGATAAAGACCATTATATAAACATTTTAAAAATTACTTATGGGAATAGAGATAAGGAAAGAGCTATTATTTTTAATTTTATAATGATGTACTACTCAATTTTTTTATAGAAAACATTATTTTAACCATAACATTTAAATGTTAAATAATAATAAGGTTTATAAATTAGATCATCAGTTAGAATATAAATATCCAACTACCCTAGAAGGCTAAGTAATTTGCATATGGCATGATCTCAATAATTACTTGTTTGACTGAATAAATGACTAAAATAAGAGGCAATACATCCATATAATTCTGAAATAATGGATCAAATTTTTAAATTACTCTGAATCTGGGAACTGAGAATTGATCTTCTATGATTCCCCATAAATTATGAAAACAGATTGTAGTCATTACCTCATTTTTCTTTCCACCTGTAAAGTGGCACTTGCTATTCTGCTGAACACATGTTAGAGAAAAATGCTATTTCTTTGATAAAATGATATTGAAGGTTTGCCTACTCTAAAGTTGTCATGTATAGTTGTTTAAGTATAAGATTTGAGAACTGGTATTCTGTTATTCAATCTGCTATTTAATGGTGTGATTTAAGTCATAAACCAAGAGCTGCCATAGTAAATGTACTGCTCTGAGGCCTCATACCCAGGCATGGACTTGTTACACTGCAGTAAACCCATGTCCCTCTGGGGTACCAATGAAGAAAATCTGCAAAACAGGTGCCTTTTGTTTTTTACAGATTGGTGGTGTTACAGCAGGAGAACAGAATTGTAATTCTTTCAGTATATTTTGCTTTACTGAATACCAGTGTCTCTGAAGCTACAGCTATAAAAAATTACATAATTAAAGATGAAATTTTTATGAATTCTATTACATATATCTGAACGTGAGGACAGGTATCCTTATTGTAAGTTCTGCAGACATACTCCTGGCACCAAGGCTGTAGTGATGTACACCATGCCTGTTGCCAAGAGTCCCTCAAATATATTCTTGAAAATTAATCCTTTGACCACCACCCATCACATTTACTAAAAATCATTTTCTTTTTGTCAGTATTCAGAATGATAGGTCTTCCCAAACCTTATCAGTCAACCTTCTTAAAATGTCTGGAGGGAAATTCTAGTGTACCAAAATCCAAGTTTAAAAATCCTTGAAGAGAGCACCAGATTGAATCTATCACAGCATTATAAAAGAAAACCATTTTTTCCCTCAAGAAAAAAGAAAGAAAGAAATCAGAAGCAGCCAGCTAAATTAAGTGCATTGTTTTCCCCATCTGTCCCCTGCCTGCAGGAGAAAGTGAAATGGACTCTTGGAGAAAGTGGCTTGCTTTCTTATCTGCTGTAATACATACAAGCAGTTGTGAGTTAATGCAGTCCATTCATTTGTCAGTAAGCACAGAATGAATAACTAAGAAAAGACCTTGTACTCTTGAAGTTTACTGTCAGGCAGCCAGGAGAGCCATCGATACACATAAGTAAGACAGAGTTGTCAGTGAGAACTCTTCTACAAATTTAAGAGAAAAGACTCTTTATCCTTTTCCTTATTGCCATCATCGCCACCAGTCATTCTCATCATCACGTCATTATCCTCCTCTTCATCTTCCCCATCACTGTTACCATCATTTTGTCATCTTTACTACTTTTGTTACTATTATTCCCTCCTCTTTGTCTTCAGTAACCCCTTTTGTTTGGGGTTTTAAAGACACGGTCTTTGAAATCTCAACAAAGTAGGTATTATTGTTATCACTTTAAAGATAAAATAATAAAACTGAAGCAGAGCAGGTTGAATAATTTGTCTAAGTCCACACAGAAAATCAAGTACCAGAGCCAGGCCTTCTGACAGCAAAATAGTATTATATCTTGAGCTATTCAAAATCCCTTTGAGAAAACTCCTAATTGGAGTTGATGCTTCAGAACCAGAACTGTACATCAGCGTGTCTTTTGGCAAGATAGAGGAAAAGACGCCACTTTGAAAAATCTCTCTAAATGGGTGTCTTTTTCCTTCCTTCTGATCTGCTGCCCACCTCCACAACTTTTATGTGGAAATCAAATCTTGATCCATACCTTGTGGCACAGCCTGCAATTCCAATTGTCCTGTCTACTCAACCACCGGCTGCAGTTCAGAGAGACTTATTTAGGAGTTTTTCACCTAACTGCCTTTAGTTCTGCAACTAGAGTCCAGAACTTCTGGGATTATAGTTCAGCTCTGCCATGAAATCTGTGAAAGGTATAATGTCCTTTATTGGAGCTTCAAATTCTCTCTCTGTAATTGATGTGTATGTATTGATATATAATTGATGTGTATGTATGTGTGTGTGTGTGTGTGTGTGTGTACACATACATAATTAGGCCAGTATTATCATTTTAAATTATTTTTCAGAGTTCAGATTATAAATACTACCAAATTAAAAAAAAACACTTTACATGATAAAAGTAGATTTACTTCACAAGTGAATTAACTGCTCAAGAAACATTTAAGTTCTCCCCCACCGTTAATTATAACACTAAAATGGAAAGACATCAGCCATGGTACCATCTTCTAAAAGCAACTATTGCTAAGATTTTATAGATCTTTTTTCTTCTCTGTATAAATTTTTATGTAATACTGGATATGCTATATATACAATTTTACAGTTTTTTTCACTTGATGGAACAGTATAAACCATTACTGTGATTTTACCATCTCTGTAGCATCCTAGATCACTGGTAGCATAATAATAATTTCATGTAAATTGAGGAGCCTTTTTTTAATGTAAGTGATCACTAGATACAGTTATTTAGGCCATTTTCAGTTTTTCATTGAAGTCCTGCAGTGAACATCTTAATATGTAGGTGCTGTTGGAAATATTTTATGATCCAAAGTGTAGAAAGTCTTTCAAAGCTTTTCCAAAACACATTCACATTTCACTGGATCATTTAAGTAACAGTTACCAGGAATGTGACTGTGGTTGACTCTGTCTGTGAAAAATATAAGGCCAAGATCTCAGAGCTAATTAATAGCAGAACCTGGCAGTCAAACCTGGGCTTTCTGAGAAAGTCATACTGATGATGTTCTTGCTTTCTGCTCTCCCTGAGGACCCGCATTCCCTTCACTGGTAACAGTAAAATCAGTGACTCTAGGTTCCTGCCATCTCTGGAGTTCTACCTCCAGATTTCTAACTGCCTAGAAGATATTTTTTCTATAGATGAATTGCAAATTCTGTCCTTCTGCAACTGAACTATCTTCTATTTCTCTTTTGGTTTTCCCTGTGCCATTATTCCTAGCCCCAAATAGATCTTTCTCACAATAAATCAGCTTAAACCCAGAAGATTAATTTCCTGAATACTTTCTTAAAAATATGGTCTTCTATTCTCAATGCTAGGATTCAGGCTGGCATCTTTTCCCGGCTAGATGACTAAAACAACTTTCACTTATTACCCTGTTTCATTTTTTTTCCTTCTTTAATCTACACTTCACATTTTATCTGAAGTGTATCTGAAACTAATTAAAAAAAATAATGTCTAGACAAAAACTTTGATAATCTGCTACCTCCTAATACTATTCATTACATATATGCATGCATGCATAGCTCTTCATAATCCATCCCCAAACTAATATCTTGGTTTCATCTATACCCATTCCTGGCTTCATTAATCACACTGAATTACAGTTGAGAACCCCAAACTTTATAAACATGCAAGTCTCCAGGCTTTTTTTTTTTTCTCCCAGACCTCTTACTAACCCTATGGTTATTTTTCTTCCTCAGTGAAATGTTCACTCTTCTTTCAGTTATCAGCTATTATTTCATGAAATCTTAAATTTCCTATGTAAAGTCGAAATGTCTTCCTGTAAGTTTATGTCAGTCTGTGCACCTGTATACTAAATCATAAATTATACTCTCACCTATTCATTTACTCTGTCTCTCCATCTATCCTCAGCTTTCCTCAATGGCAAGGCATGATTCATTCATTTGTGTGACAATAGCAGGTAGCGTTTTCCCCAGAACATGGAAGTTAATGATTGTAGCTAGTGCTTCTCTATGCTACCACTTTGTCAAAAATGTAAAGTTTGCTTCAATCATCCAAAAACGAATCCATTATAAAGCGGATCCCTTGGCTTATGGCAGACATTGTGTTACCCACAATGGCATATTATACAGTCACATTGAAAAGGCAAACTACGTGTGGCTTGAAACACAGAGAGTTAAAGGTGTCAAAAAGGACCGATTGAAATGGTATCAATAAGTGACACAAACCTTTTTTTAGCACTCTTTGTTTTGAAGGAACTCAAGCCCTAGATTATTCCTGATAATTAAGCTATTTTGGATGTGAGCAGTAGGCATAATTTGAGCTATAAAGAAAATGAGAACAGACTCCAATGCCTGTTAAACCATCAAAACGAGCAGCTTTTTGTAGGTTTTTATAACTTATTTAATCATTTCTCTCTGAAGGCAATGTCAAATATATTGTGTCTGCTTGTTCTCTTTTTTGCAGGAGGTTTGTCTTATACTCCTGAATATATATAAATGAATTTTTCTAAGCAGCATCTACTATAAAACAAGGAGGCTTCAGAGAATTGATAGTTTAATGTTTTCTTTAAAGATATCAATTTGTTCTGTAATTTCTAGGTTTCAATATCTCTCTTCATTTAAAGACTAGAAGGGGACAATGAGAGAGTGTGGGTTAATTTTACGCTTACATAAGGTTTTTTAATTGGATAAAATCCTGGATAGTACAGCTTCTGAATCATCTATGACAGTAATGATTGCTTCCCAAGAGAGCAGAACTATTTGGGGTAATTTTTGTTGTTATTGGAATTTCAAAGGTGAAGGGAATTCTGGAAGTTACTTATCTAGTACTATCTTCTTAAACCAACTTTGATTAGGAAACATTAGACCAATAAGGATCATGCATTCTGGCATATTTGTACTTGTGAAAAAGCTTTCTAGACCATGACACTTTTTTTTTTTAGTAGGGGAAACAAAGGTTGAAAGTTACAAGTGCAAACTTCATCCCTAAGACCTACTCAAATGTAAACAAGTCACAAAACACATATGCAATTCACATTTTACTCTGGAATTATAATCATAAAGGAACTGTCTATTAATTAAATTTATAATATGTGGGTGAAAATGCAACCTAGTTTCTGGAAAATCAGGAAGGGTCATTGAAATTTGAGTTGACTATAAGTATAGAGTAACAAAATTAATAACTAGATGAAAATTTGGTAAACAAAAAAAGACATTTCAGTCTTCATTTTATACCAATACCCATATAATATAAAGGAGGGTTAAAATCAGTTCTAATGAGGTGGATGAAACTGGAACCTATTATACAGAGTGAAGTAAGCCAGAAAGAAAAACACCAATACAGTATACTAACGCATATATATGGAATTTAGAAAGATGGTAACAATAACCCTGTATACGAGACAGCAAAAGAGACGCTGATGTATAGAACAGTCTTTTGGACTCTGTGGGAGAGGGAGAGGTTGGGATGATTTGGGAGAATGGCATTGAAATACGTATAATATCATATATGAAACGAGTCGCCAGTCCAGGTTCAATGCACGATACTGGATACTTGGGGCTGGTGCACTGGGACGACCCAGAGGGATGGTATGGGGAGGGAGGAGGGTTCAGGATGGGGAACACATGTATACCTGTGGCGGATTCATTTCGATATTTGGCAAAACCAATACAATATTGTAAAGTTTAAAAATAAAATTAAAAAAAAATAATCAGTAAGCTATAAAAAAATTAATTTTAAACATCAATAAAATATAAAGTGGGATATTTATCAAAGTTACAAAGAGATAAAAATATTTAACACAAAGGAAAAAAATCTCAAAGAGAAAGTATGACAGATTATAACATATAACATTAAAAAACCTCTTTAGATAAAAACCAATAAACCAAAGCAAAACAAGGACCATGACAGTTTAAAAATTATATTCTTATTAAACTTGGAAAATGTGATTGTTTACAGCCTACAAAAATGTCCGTATTTGATAGGAAGAAATCAAGATAGAAATAAATTAATGTGTAATAATTATAGTCAAACCATATGAGGAGAAATATAGACAGTTGATGGAGAAGGCAATGGCACCCCACTCCAGTACTCTTGCCTGGAAAACCCCATGGACAGAGGAGCCTAGTAGGCTGCAGTCCATGGGGTCACTAAGTTGGACACAACTGAGCGACTTCACTTTCACTTTTCACTTTCATGCATTGGAGAAGGAAATGGCAACCCACTCCAGTGTTTTTGCCTGGAGAATCTCAGGGACGGGGGAGCCTGGTGGGCTGCTGTCTATGGGGTCACTCAGAGTTGGACACTACTGAAGTGACTTAGCATCAGCATAGACAATTGATACACACATAGGATGATGCCTTGATGGTTCTGCCACATCATGTTCAGTTCAGTTCAGTTCAGTTCAGTCACTCAGTCATGTCCGACTCTGCGACCCCATGAATCGCAGCACGCCAGGCCTCCCTGTCCATCACCAACTCCTGGAGTTCACCCAGACTCAGATCCATTGAGTCAGTGATGCCATCCAGCCATCTCATCCTCTGTCGTCCTCTTCTCCTCCTGCCCCCAATCCCTCCCAGCATCAGAGTCTTTTCCAATAAGTCAACTCTTCGCATGAGGTGGCCAAAGTACTGGAGTTTCAGCTTTAGCATCATGTTCACAATCATATAAATACGTAGTATAGATAATATAGAGTGGTCTAAAAATGCTTTCACCAAAGTTATGATAATGGTTGCAATGGGAATAAATATGAGAATTAAATTGGAAAAAAAGAACTTAGTTTAAATTTAACTTAATATCATTATAGTCACAGTAGCCATTGTTTATTATTATACATTAGGCATCTTTCTAAATGCTTCTCCATAGCATTCCATTTGATTTTCATAGTAACCCTGTTAGAGAATTATTAAAACTATCTTCATATTATGTATGAGAGAATCAAGGGGCAGGGAAGTTAATTGCCCAAGGCTACAAACAGATGGTGAATATTCAAGCCATGATTTAATCACATTTATTAATGTCATTATTAAATTTTATTAAATTTTATGTATTCATATTTCTTTTAAAATTATTTCATTTAAATTTATACAAATAGAATTGGCAAGAGTAATTCATGCTATTTCAGATTTTTAGATTACTTATGCTTATTGGATATTAAAATGTATATATTTATAATAATATTTTCTAATCTAAAATCATTTGAAATATTGATTACATAGTATATAGTTAATATATTTTGTTACAAGTACTGTATTGTAAAGAAACTATGATAAATAGTAAATAACAGCAAATTGTACATACTGTATAATGTTATTTTTATACATTTATGATCATGGTAAAGAGTTTCATAGATACTGAATTTTTAACAAGAGTGTTTAAAATTGTTCTATGACTACAGAACAATAAAATAAACCTTAACACAACCATTATAATTTACAACTTCAGAATAATAGAAATATTTAATGCTTTATTTCAGTTCTTCTAATCTTGAGATTATGATACTTGGTGAATCCAGAATTCTGAGAATCTTTAAATTTTCATGCATTTAAATATATATCTTCAAAGTATCAGGTAATATGTTAATACTTACTCAAATATGGGAACTGAACTAAGCCAAAAGTTTGTCTCATAAATCCTCTTTTTATTATATAAATTTCAAATGTATTGTTCTTCACTCACTAAGTCCTGTCCAACTCTATGCAGCCCCATGGACTAAAGCTTGCCAGGCTCCCCTGGCAAGGTATCCCCTCCAAACTATCTGTTGGAGTTTGCTCAAATTCATGTCCATTGAGTCAGTGATGCTATCTAACCATTTCATCCTCTGCCACCCACTCCTGCTTTGGCCTTCAGTCTTCCCAGTGTCAGGGACTTTTTCCATGAGATGGCTCATCACATCAGGTGGCCAAAGTATAGGAGCTTCAACTTCAGCATTGGTTCTCTCAAGAGTTCCTTGCATCTTGGACTCTCAAACACCAACTAAATATTTTTTACACAATCAACCACATCAATATTATAATAGCTTTTCCAGCACCACAATTGAAAAGCATCAATTCTTTGGCCCTCAGCCTTCTTTGGATCATCAAAAAAGCAAGAGAGTTCCAGAAAAACATCTATTTCTGCTTTATTGACTATGCCAAAGCCTTTGACTATGTGGATCACAATCAACTGTGGAAAATTCTGAAAGAGATGGGAATACCAGACCACTTGACCTGCCTCTTGAGAAACCTATATGCAAGTCAGGAAGCAACAGTTAGAACTGGACATGGAACAACAGACTGGTTCCAAATAGGAAAAGGAGTACGTCAAGGCTGTATATTGTCACCCTGCTTATTTAACTTGTATGCAGAGTACATCATGAGAAACGCTGGGCTGGAGGAAGCACAAGCTGGAATCAAGATTACGGGGAGAAATATCAATAACCTCAGATATGCAGATGACACCACCCTTATGGCAGAAAGTGAAGAGGAACTAAGAAGCCTCTTGATGAAAGTGAAAAAGGAGAGTGAAAAAGTTGGCTTAAAGCTCAATATTCAGAAAACGAAGATCATGGCATCCATCCTATCAGTTCATGGCAAATAGACGGGGAAGCAGTGAAAACAGTGGCTGACTACTTTTTTGGGTCCCGAAATCACGGCAGATGGTGACTGCAGCCATGAAATTAAAAGACACTTACTCCTTGGAAGGAAAGTTATGATCAACCTAGATAGCATATTCAAAAGCAGAGACATTACTTTGCCAACAAAGGTCTGTCTAGTCAAGGCTATGGTTTTTCCAGTAGTCATGTATGGATGTGAGAGTTGGACTATAAAGAAAGCTGAGTGCCAAAGAATTGATGCTTTTGAACTGTGGTGTTTGGAGAAGACTCTTGAGAGTCCCTTGGACTGCAAGGAGATCCAGCCAGTCCATTCTAAAGATCAGTCCTGGGTGTTCACTGAAAGGACTGATGTTGAGGCTGAAATTCCAGTACTTTGGCCACCTGATGCAAAGAGCTGACTCATTTGAAAAGACCCTGATGCTAGGAAAGATTGAGAGCAGGAGGAGAGGGGGGCGACAGAGGATGAGATGGTTGGATGGCATCACTGACTCAATGGACTTGCGTCTGGATAGGCTCCGGGAATTGGTGATGGACAGGGAGGCCTGGCGTGCTGTGGTTCATGGGGTTGCAAAGAGTCGGAAACGAGTGAGCAACTGAACTGAACTGAACTGAACAGCCTTCTCTATGATCCAACTCTCACATCCATACATGACCAGTGGAAAAACCATAGCTTTGACTATATGGGCATTTGTCAGTGAAGTGATAGTTCTTCTTTTTAGTATGCTGTCTAGGTTTGTCATAGCTTTCCCTCCAAGTGTCTTTTAATTTCATGGCTGTAGTCAGTGTGCCCAGTGACTTTGGAACCCAAGAAAATAAAAGCTGTCACTGCTTCCACAAAACTATCTAATCATATCTTATGCCTAGTTTTAACCAGTTTTTTCCTTAATTGGTTGTATGAGTTCTTTATATATTTTGAATGTTTTACACACACACACACACACACACACATATAATCCCTTTACTGGATATTTTCGAATATCCTCTTGTATTCAGTTGGCTTCCCTTTCACTTTGGTGATAGGTTCTCTCATATGCAGAAGCTTTTTAGTGTAATGTCTAATCTGTTTATTTCTGAATTTGTTTCCTTGCCTTTGGAGTCAAATTAAAAAAAAATAATCATTGAGGCAATGTTCAGGATGTTATCTCCTAAGTATTCTTCTAGGGATTGTATAATTTCAGATCTTATATTCAAATCTTCAATTCCCTTTGAGTTCATTTGTTTGTAGATATAAATTAGTAGTCTAGTTTTATTCTTTTGCATATAGTTGAATAATTTTCCTAATACCATGTATTGAAAATACTGTCCTTTCTCCACTGTATGTTCTTAGCCATTTTGTTACTGATAGATAAGGATTATAACTTTGGTCCCCTGAACCTACACTCTCTACTTTAATATTGTGACAATATGTCCACCTTCTGTTTATACCTGTGGTCAGAGAAATCAGACTATATGTAAATATATAAATGAATTTATACCCTCTGGAGAACTTTCACATTAATCTTCTCCACCACTTTTAAATGGTGCATTAGATCATATGCCTTCATCCATTATATGTAATGACCAAAATCATGTCTTTCTCAGAAGTTCTACAATTGCACAATTATTTATCTCTATCTCTTAAAGAGCAAATAATTCTTTCTCCTTTAAATTTCCTTTGCAATCAAATTACAATGGTCCCATTCTTGTTTATAAATAATCCATGAATGAACTTCACATGAAATCTGACCCGTGACCCTCTCTGTAATTCCATGCTCATTGTGGAAGAAATGCTTGGCTAGTAACTTCCACTATTAATTTTCTTGTTTTACCTCTTTGCATAGAAAATATCCTGACCAATTTTAACCTTTTGAATAGAAGTAATTATCTCTGACTATATTCTTGGTTAAAGACTGGGAGAAATTTGATAATAGACATGGTAAAAACTTGTGCTATATTTCTTTTTTCATTAAAACAAAATATATTTCCATTTGGTGTAAGAATGTTGGATTTCACTCTCCAAAACAAATAACAAAAAGAAGTTGAATAGTTTTTCATTTTAATTTATTTGTAAAAATTGGCATAAATGAAGTTATAGTAAAAAGATAGAAAATGTTCTCAGGAGTTCTATTGCTGTACTGAAGTGTCTACTACTTGTTGTTCTTATACCAGCTCATCACTTCCTGTCAAAGGTTAAAAAATAATTGTTTGGGCACTGAATAAACCAATAAGAAACACAAGTAAAGGAGAAAGAAACAATATTGAAATGTCTAAATCCTATGTTATTTCTAAAGGTTAGGAAAGAATTCATATTTTCTTTTTAAATGTCAGTTTAATCTGAATGGCAGTGAACCTCAAATAACATTTGAATTTAATGTAGAACTTTCGAAAATGAAGCAATTGCCTAGATAACTGCCTCTTTTGCTTTTGGGTGAGCATCACATTTGGCTTTCGGCTGATGAGTAGCTCAAGTATCATTTACATTTGGAAGTATAAACATAATAGTTGGCAGTTATTAAAAGAGAAGAAAGAAGCTTTATTGTTGACCAGTGATCATTCTGGGATTTCTGAGGCTCAAAGGGCTGGGTAATGAATGGAGTTATGCAGTTCATCTGTTGTTGTTCAGTCGCTAAGTCATGTCCGACTCTTTGTGACTCCATGGGCTGCAGCACACCAGGGTTCCCTGTCCTTCACTATCTCCCAGAGTTTGCTCAAAGTTATGTCCATTGAGTCAATGATGCCATCCAACCATCTCATTCTTTGTCACCTACATCTCCTGCTCAGTCTTTCCCAGCATCAGAGTCTTCTCCAGTGAGTCAGCTCTTTGAGTTAAGTGATCAAAGTATTGGAGCTTCAGCTTCAGCATCAGTACTTCCAATGAATATTCAGGACTGATTTCCTTTAGGATTGATAGGTTTGATCTCTTTGCTGTCCAAGGGACTCTCAAGAATCTTTTCCAGCACCACAGGTGGAAAGCATTGATTCTTTGGCGCTCAGCCTTCTTTATGGTCATATCCACATATGACTACTGGAAAAACCATAGCTTTGACTATATAGACCTCAGTTGTTCTAGACATTTTGAGTGCTAACATTCTGGAAAGAGAATTGTACAGTATACATATATTAAAAATTCTAAAATTTGAAAGACCATAGACTTCAAAAATGCATACACTGCCAGACAAGCAGTCTTTCTAACATATTTTAAAACAAAAAGTGTAAATGAAATTAAATTATTTGAACTTGGAATTAATAAAAATCTCTTGCCTAAATGAATCAGCAGCTCTTTGTATATATCAAAAAATAGTCCTTCAAAACAGTTCCTTTAACTGCCTTTGCTCTAAGTTTCAAATAGAATGTCCATAGTTTATATATCTGGCATTTGATAAAAAGTGGAAAAAGAGTTATAAAGAAAAAAAAAACTATAAAGTACATTGCTATTAAACTTATCCTCAAGATTTTGATTATCTTTCAGTCTGATTTCCTTACTCAGATATGCAGATGACACCACCCTTATGGCAGAAAGTGAAGAGGAACTCAAAAGCCTTTTGATGAAAGTGAAAGTGGAGAGTGAAAAAGTTGGCTTAAAGCTCAACATTCAGAAAACAAAGATCATGGCATCCGGTCCCACCACTTCATGGGAAATAGATGGGGAAACAGTGGAAACAGTGTCAGACTTTATTTTTCTGGGCTCCAAAATCACTACAGATGGTGACTGCAGCCATGAAATTAAAAGATGCTTACTCCTTGGAAGGAAAGTTATGACCAACCTAGATAGCATATTCAAAAGCAGAGACATTAAGGTTCGTCTAGTCAAGGCTATGGTTTTTCCTGTGGTCATGTATGGATGTGAGAGTTGGACTGTGAAGAAGGCTGAGCGCCGAAAAATTGATGGTTTTGAACTGTGCTGTTTGGAGAAGACTTTTGAGAGTCCCTTGGACTACAAAGAGATCCAACCAGTCCATTCTGAAGGAGATTAGCCCTGGGATTTCTTTGGAAGGAATGATGCTAACGCTGAAACTCCAGTACTTTGGCCACCTCGTGCAAAGAGTTGACTCATTGGAAAAGATGCTGGGAGAGATTGGGGTCAGGAGGAGAAGGGGACGGTGGAGGATGAGATGGCTGGATGGCATCACTGACTTGATGGACTTGAGTCTGAGTGAACTCCGGGAGTTGGTGATGGACAGGGAAGCCTGGCGTGCTCGGATTCATGGGGTCGCAAACAGTCAGACACGACTGAGCCACTGATCTGATCTGAAGTTATCAAGATGACTTTCACACTTTATTAGATATTTATAAATGATAAATATGCATTGCTGATAGATTCTTAAATGGAGCCAACACATCTTTCATTCTTATATCTTTTGATATTATCCTATCTAATCAATGGCCTGACTTCTCTGGGTACTAATGCATTAATAACATACCGATATGATTATATTGTACGGTTTTCTTTTCTTCCTGTGACTATTCCAAATTCCAAATCCTACTTTCTGCCCTATTCCACAAGAAGAAAAATACACTGAGGCTTGTCTTAGTCTGGTCTGCTCTTTGGAATATTTGAGTTTTCCTAGCATGCTTGCAATAGGAACAGATCTATGAGTTTGGGTTGGAATTGATAGCCAAGTGGCTGTAACGTTTCTTCCTGAAATATCAATTGCCTGTCATCTAGTTTGCATGACTCTGCTTGTCATGGTTACTTTTCTAGCAAGCCTGCTATCAAGAAACTGTTTCTGGTCATCTGTCCTGAGTGAAGAAACCTAAGCTCAGAACAAAATTAGGATCATAATGGATCTCCACTGTCTGAATCTTTGTATAAACTGGTATTCGAATTACTTAGAGTTTAGATGTTTCACTTGAGCTAGTGCTGGCAGAAAGCCATCTATAGCCTGTTCCTCCTTTCTGGCTTTTGCCTGTCCATATAGATTTACTGGCCAATTCTATTCCAGCAGAATTCTCAGAAATAATTTGTAGCAAGTAATCTAGTACTTGTTTGCTCTGGAATACAACACTGTTTTGATTGCTTGTCCAGCTAGCAAAGTTTTTGTGGTGTTTAACAGTGTCATGACCTAGAATCTCACCAGCCTGTTCTTATGGCTCAGTCCCAGGTGAATGTAATTCCAATGATTTGAGAATTTTTCTTGGGGATATAGCTCTTAGTGAATTGATCTATCAGTCTTTAAAGATTAATAAGCTGTTTTAAATCCTTAAGCCTCTAAAGGTAATTGATATTTTTTTTAGCTTTGTACAAATCTACTGTCCATGTTACAATGTACTATTCAAACAAGAAGCTGATGTAATGAAAATAAAATGATTTCAATTAAAATATAAACCATCAGTCCTTTTAAGGCCATATAGGTAGACTGATACTGAGAAAAATCCTACACTGACAATTTCAAGAGATTTGAGTCTTATGGCTCTTCTGTCACCAATTACCCTTTAAAAAGGTCTTCAAAACAAGGAACAAAAGGCCCAAGGAATTAAACTTTCCCCCAAATCATGAAGTAGGTATTTTGGTAATACATAGAATTAACATGGTGACCTGGAAAGAATGCAGGTCTTAAAACTAATTGTAAGCATCTATCAACTTATGTTTTGTTAGGTCTGCTTGCCCTCAGAACGTGAGTAAATGGTCCCTGCTTCCTCTGCTTTGGACAATATCTTGTTCAAGCTAGATTAAGCTTCTTGGCAGCCAGTCCTTTTGTGGTTCCATCTTCTACTCAGTAACTTCAGTCTGTTCAGTCGGTCAGTCATGTCCGACTCTTTGCAATCCCTTGGACTGCAGCATGCCAGGCTTCTCTGTCCATCACCAACTCCCAGAGTTAACTCAAACTCATGTCCATCAAGTTAGTGATGCCATCCAACCATCTCATCCTCTGGCGTCCCCTTCTCCTGCCTTCAAATTTTCCCAGAATCCAGGTCTTTTCCAATGAGTCAGTTCTTCCCATCAGGTGGCCAAAGTATTGGAGCTTCAGCTTCAGCATCAGTCCTGCCAATGAATATTCAGGACTGATTTCCTTTAGGATTGATTGGTTTGATCTCCTTGCAGTCCAAGGGACTCTCAAGAATCTTCTCCAACACTACAGTTTAAAGGCATCAATTCTTTGGCACTCAGCTTTCTTTATGGTCCAACTCTCACATCCATACATGACTGCTGGAAAAACCATGACTTTGACCTCAGTAACTTAGGTAAACTCTATCTCCTTCCTTTATCCTTTTAGCCTGGGAGTGAGAGTGACTTCCTGTTACTGCCAGCCTCTAGGCTTCCTCACTGCCCTCTGACTAACCTTTTGTTATCTGTGTAATCCATTTCTTGTGTTAAAAATCATCCCCACCTCTGTTTTCCTAGTGGAACCATGCCTGATACACTAACTGCATGATTCTGAGCAAGTTACTAAAAGATGTTCTGATTCAATCTTTTTTTTTCCTTTCTTACTTTAGAAGTGTGATTAATAATAGTTGCTTATGGTACTACTGTGGAAATTTCTAAGAGAACTTTCTATGATAGATATTAGTAATTTGAACTTAATAATTTATGACTATTAGATGATTTTCATTATGATGCTATTAGTTTTTGTTAGTTATTAATATAAGCTGGTTTTAGAAAAGGCAGAGGAACCAGAGATCAAATTGCCAACATCAGCTGGATCATGGAAAAAGCAAGAGAGTTCCAGAAAAACACTTATTTCTGCTTTATTGACTATGCCAAAGCCTTTGACTGTATGGATCACCATAAACTGTGGAAAATTCTGAAAGAGATGGGATACCAGACCGCTTGACCTGCCTCTTGAGAAACCTATATGCAGGTCAGGAAGCAACAGTTAGAACTGGACATGGAACAACAGACTGGTTCCAAAAAGGAAAAGGAGTACGTCAAGGCTCTATATTGTCAGCCTGCTTATTTAACTTATATGCAGAGTACATCATGAGAAACGCTGGGCTGGAAGAAGCACAAGCTGGATCAAGATTGCCAGGAGAAATATCAATAACCTCAGATATGAAGATGACACCACCCTTATGGCAGAAAGTGAAGAGGAACCCAAAAGCCTCTTAATGAAAGTGAAGAGGAGAGTGAAAAAGTTGGCTTAAAGCTCAACATTCAGAAAACGAAGATCATGGCATCTAGTCCCATCACTTCATGGGAAATAGATGGGAAAACAGTGGAAACAGTGTCAGACTTTATTTTTCTGGGCTCCAAAATCACTGCAGATGGTGACTGCAGCCATGAAATTAAAAGACATTTACTCCCTGGAAGGAAAGTTATGACCAACCTAGATAGTATATTCAAAAGCAGAGACATTGCCATCAAAGGTTCATCTAGGCAAGGCTATGGTTTTTCCTGTGGTCATGTATGGATGTGAGAGTTGGACTGTGAAGAAAGCTGAGCACCGAAGAATTGATGCTTTTGAACTGTGGTGTTGGAGAAGACTCTTGAGAGTCCCTTGGACTGCAAGGAGTTCCAACCAGTCCATTCTAAAGGAGATCAGTCGTGGGTGTTCTTTGGAAGGAATAATGCTAAAGCTGAAACTCCAATACTTTGGCCACCTCATGTGAAGAGTTGACTCGTTGGAAAAGACTCTGATTCTGGGAGGGATTGGGGGCAGGAGGAGAAGTGGATGACAGAGGATGAGATGGCTGGAGGGCATCACTGACTCGACGTGAGTTTGAGTGAACTCTGGGACTTGGTGATGGACAGGGAGGCCTGGTGTGCTGCAATTCATGGGGTCGCAAAGAGTCGGACACAACTGAGTGACTGAACTGAACTGAATATATGCTACTATTGTCGCTAAGATGCAGAATAAGTTTCTGATTGATTTTTTTCTCCCCTGCCGCATCACTGTTGGGTCCAAAACAGCAAGACTGTTTTCCCAACCATTTTATTCTTTGAAAGCTCAGTAACAAATGATGCAAGCAGACTAGCATTTGTATGTTTTTTCAACCAATTAAGTCATCTGTGAACCTTAAATATTTGGGAATACTGCTTGTAGATAATTTAGGGTGCAGGAAAATTAATTAAGGACAATATATGTTATGCCTATTAAATCCCAGACACATCAGTTACCTACAGGGAAGTTGGACTTTTGTGAAAAGGGATAAACTTTATTTTCATTCTCAATTCAGTATTGATTATATTTCTAGAGAGCAATATATTGTTATATTTTCCAAATGAACTTTTCCCAGTCTGCTCTGTTTACCACGTGAAACACCAGGTTCTGAAGGATTTTAAGTTTGTAAATGTCAGTTTCAAAGGTGAATGTGAAACACAGGTCACACTGTGTAAATAACACCTGTTTTTAAGAATCTAAGATAGTGTAGCTCCATGAAACTCATTCACTGGATCACAGTCCTTCTTCAGTTGATACTAAAAGTATTTCCATTTCCCTAGTTAATTTGAATAGACTGGCAAATTTTTAACAAAGATGTTGAAATTAGGAAAGCTTCGATTCTAGGCTGTTATGCCGCTTTCTAGCTGCATGATTTGGGGCAGTTCCCCCATCTCTCTAAGCATCACATTTCTCATTTGTTAAAAAAAAAAAAAAGCACTAATAATAACCGCTATAGGAACAACAGGGTGACAGTGATGGTGTGTTCAAAAAATTGGATTTGGAAATAATCTTACTCTCTGAGAGCTAAGTAATGAAATCAACTCATAGTTATCTAAATATTAAGCAGTCAGGCTCTGAAGACACATACAGTTTGATTTTGCCCTGAATTCTCCACATAACATTTTGTCCTCTTGAGGAGGGATTTTAACATTCCTTAAGGAGATCCAACTAGTACATTCTGAGGGAGATCAGCCCTGGGATTTCTTTGGAGGGAATGATGCTGAAGCTGAAACTCCAGTACTTTGGCCACCTCATGCAGAGTTGACTCATTGGAAAAGACTCTGATTCTGGGAGGGATTGGGGGCAGGAGGAGAAGGGGACGACAGAGAATGAGATGGCTGGATGGCATCACTGACTCCATGGACGTGAGTCTGGGTGAACTCCGGGAGTTGGTGATGGACAGGGAGGCCTTGCGTGGTGCGATTCATGGGGTCGCAAAGAGTCAGACACGACTGAGCAACTGAACTAAACTGAACTGAACTGAAGATCAATTTCCTTATTTGTAAGACAGAGATTTTAAAAATATCTATTTCAAAGTTTGTAGTGAAATTTAAATTAAAACAGGAAATATTTGATATAACAGTTAGCTCATTAGCTCATGACTAGTAGTTCAGTTCAGTTCAGAGGCTCTGTCGTGTCCGACTCTTTGCGACCCCATGAATCGCAGCATGCCAGGCCTCCCTGTCCATCACCAACTCCCGGAGTTCACTCAAACTCACGTCCATCGAGTCGGTGATGCCATCCAGCCATCTCATCCTCTGTCGTCCCCTTCTCCTCTTGCCCCCAATCCCTCCCAGCATCAGAGTCTTTTCCAATGAGGCAACTCTTCGCAATACTGGAAGTCTCAGGTTTAGCATCAGTCCTTCCAATGAACACCCAGGACTGATCTCCTTTAGGATGGACTGGTTGGACCTCCTTGCAGTCCAAGGGACTCTCAAGAGTCTTCTCCAACACCACAGTTCAAAAGCATCAATTTTTTGGCACTCAGCTTTCTTTATAGTCCAACTCTCACATCCATACATGCCTACAGGAAAAACCTTAGCCTTGACTAGACAGACCTTTGTTGACAAAGTAATATCTCTGCTTTTTAATATTCTATCTATATTGGTCATAACTTTCCTTCCAAGAAGTAAGAGTCTTTTAATTTCATGGCTAGTAGTTAGCTTATGACTAATTAAATATCAACCCACTGTTGAGATGGTTTACAATAGAGATGTTTGAAATTGACCATCTTAAGAAAACTCCTTGTTGACTGCAGGCATAAAATTAAAAGATGCTTGCTCCTTGGAAGAAAAGCTATAACCAACCAAGACAGCATATTAAAAAGCAGAGACATTACTTTGTCAGTAAAGGTACATCTAGTCTAAGCTATGGTTTTTCTGCTAGTCATGTATTGATGTGAGAGTTGGACTATAAAGAAAGCTGAGTGCTGAAGAATTGATGCTTTTGAATTGTGGTGTTGGAGAAGACTCTTGACAGTCCCTTGGACTGCAAGGAGATCCAACCAGTCCATGCTAAAGGAATTTAGTTCTGAATGTTCATTGGAAGGACTGATGTTGAAGCTGAAACTCTAATACTTTGTCTACCTGATGCGAAGAATGGATTCTTTGGAAAATATCCTGATGCTGGGAAAGATTGAAGGCAGGAGAAGGGGACTACAGAGGATGAGATGGTTGGATGGCACCACCCGACTCGATGGACATGAGTTTGAGCAAGCTCTGGGAGTTGGTGATGGACAGGGAGGCCTGGTGTGCTGCAGTCCATGGGGTCACAGAGAGTCAGACATGACAGAGTGGCTGAACTGAACTGAAGGAAACTCCTGGGCACCAAAATGAGAAAGTAACCTGACTGAAAATATGAACATATCAAGAGAAAGACTGCAACAATTGTAAGGAGAAAGTTTTTCAATGAAGAAATAAAAATTGAAAAACTAAGTTACAGGCTAAAACATTGGCAATGAATATTCAAACTAGTCAGCAGGAGAAGATACCCTACCAGACTGAAGTTAATACCTGGGCTGTCTGGCAGCCCCATCAGAATTCAGTGCCATTAATTATACAGCAAGTCTGAGACTCTAATGAGACTATCAGTGGAGACAGCTGGATTTAAGATCAATTGGCATAAACCACGTAGGCTTGACATTTATTAACTATTGAATATTTGTCAGTTTAATAGAACTCAAATAATAGATTGTCATAAAAATTAAATGCTTCAAAACACACAAAATAATAGCACTAAATACATGCTATTTAATAAAGTTCAGTTCAGTTTAGTTGTTCAGTCGTGTCTGACTCTTTGCTACCCCATGAACCGCAGCACGCCAGGACTTCCTGTCCATCACCAACTCCTGGAATTCACTCAGACTCACGTCTGTTGAGTCAGTGATGCCATGCAGTCATCTCATCCTCTGTTGTCCCCTTCTCCTCCTGCCCTCAATCTTTCCCAGCATCAGGGTCTTTTCCAATGAGTCAGTTGTTCCCATCAGTTGGCCAAAGTATTGGAGTTTCAGCTTCAACATCAGTCCTTCCAATGAACACCCATGACTGATCTCCTTAGGATGGACTGGTTGGATCTCCTTGCTGTCCAAGAGACTCTCAAGAGTCTTCTACAACACCACAGTTCAAAAGCATCAATTCTTCGGCACTCAGCTTTCTTCACAGTCCAACTCACATCCATACATGACCACTGGAAAAACCATAGTCTTGACTAGACAGACCTTGATTGGCAAAGTAATGTCTCTGCTTTTTAATAGACTGTCTAGTTTGGTCATAACTTTCCTACCAAGGAGTAAGTGTCTTTTAATTTCATGGCTGCAATTACCATCTGCAGTGATTTTGGAGCCAAGAAAAATAAAGTCAGCCACTGTTTCTGCTGTTTCCTCATCTATTTGCCATGAAGTGATGGGAACAGATGCCATGATCTTAGTTTTCTGAATGTTGAGTTTAAGCCAACTTTTTCACTCTCTTCTTTCACTTTCATCAAGAGGATTTTTAGTTCCTCTTCACTTTCTGCCATAAGGGTAGTGTCATCTACATATCTGAAGTTATTGATATTTCTCCCCGTAATCTTGATTCCAGCTTGTGCTTCTTCCAGCCCAGCATTTCTCATGATGTACTTTGCATATAAGTTAAATAAGCAGGGTGACAGTATACAGCCTTGACATACTCCTTTTCCTATTTGGAACCAGTCTGTTGTTCCATGTCCAGTTCTAACTGTTGCTTTCTGACCTGGATATAGATTTCTCAAGAGGCAGGTCAGGTGATCTGGTATTCCCATCTCTTTCAGAATTTCCCACAGTTTATGGTGATCCATACAGTCAAAGGATTTGGCATAGTCAATAAAACAGAAATAGATGCTTTTCTGGAACTCTCTTGCTTTTTCGATGATACAGTGAATGTTGGCAATTTGATCTCTGGTTCCTCTGCCTTTTCTAAAACTAGCTTGAACATCTGGAAGTTCACGAGTCACATATTGCTGAAGCCTGGCTTGGCAAAATCTGACCACTACTTTACTAGTGTGTGAGATGAGTGCAATTGTGTGGTAGTTTGAGCATTCCTTGGCATTGCCTTTCTTTGGGATTGGAATGAAAACTGAACTTTTCCAGTCCTGTGGCCCCTGCTGATTTTTCCAAATTTGCTGGCATATTGAGTGCAGCATTTTCACGGCGTCATCTTTCAGGATTTGAAATAGCTCAACTGGTATTCCATAACCTCCACTAGCTTTGTTCAGAATGATGCTTCCTAAGGCCCACTTGACTTCACATTCCAGGATGTCTGGCTGTAGGTCAGTGATCACACCATCGTGATGATCTGAGTCATGAAGATCTTCTTTTTACAGTTCTTCTGTGTATTCTTACCATCTCTTCTTAATATCTTCTGCTTCTGTTAGGTCCCTACCATTTCTGGATGAACTCCTGAGGTCAGTAGGTGCCCAATATGCTACTAGAGATCAGTGGAGAAATATCTCCAGAAAGAATGAAGAGATGGAGCCAAAGCAAAAACAATACCCAGTTGTGGATGGGACTGGTGATAGAAGCAAGGTTCGATTCTGTAAAGAGCAATATTACATTGGAACCTGGATTGTTAGGTCCATGAATCAAGGCAAATTGGAAGTGGTCAAACAGGGGATGAGAAGAGTGAACATCGACATTCTAGGAATCAGTGAACTAAGATGGACTGGAATGGGTGAATTTAACTCAGATAACCATTATATCTACTACTATGGGCAGGAATCCATTAGAAGAAATGGAGTAACCATCATAGTCAACAAAAGAGTCTGAAATGCAGTACTGGATGCAGTCTCAAAAAACAACAGAATGATCTCTGTTCGTTTTTAAGGCAAACCATTCAATATCACGGTAATCCAAGTCTATGCCCCAACCAGTAATGCTGAAGAAGCTAAAGTTGAACAGTTCTATGAAGACCTACAAGGCCTTCTAGAACTAACACCCAAAAAAAGATGTCCTTTTCATTTTAGGGGACTGGAATGCAAAAGTAGGAAGTCAAGAAACACCTGGAGTAACAGGCAAATTTGGCCTTGGAGTACAGAATGAAGCAGGGCAAAAGCTAATAGAGTTTTGCCAAGAAAATGCACTGGTCATAGCAAACACCCTCTTCCAACAACACAAGAGAAGACTGTACACATGAACATCACCAGATGGTTGACACTGAAATCAGACTGATTATATTCTCTATACAGTCAGCAAAAACAAGACCAGGAGCTGACTGTGGCTCAGATCATGAACTCCTTATTGCCAAATTCAGACTGAAATTGAAGAAAGTGCAGAAAACCACTAGACCATTCAGGTATGACTTAAATCAAATCCCTTATGTCTATACAGTGGAAGTGAGAAATAGATTTAAGGGACTAGATCTGATAGGCAGAGTGCGTAATGAACTATGGATGGAGGTTCATACATTGTACAGGAGACAGGATCAAGACCATCCCCAAGAAAAAGAAATGCAAAAAAGCAAAATGGCTGTCTAAGGTGGCCTTACAAATAGCTGTGAAAAGAAAGGAAGCGAAAAGCAAAGGAGAAATGTAAAGATATACCCATTTGAATGCAGAGTTCCAGAGAATAGCCAGGAGAGATAAGAAAGCCTTCCTCAGTGATCAATTCAAAGAAATAGAGGAAAACAATAGCATGGGAAAGACTAGAGATCTATTCAAGAAAATTAGAGATACCAAGGGAACACTTAATTTAATAAAGTAACAACTACAAAATTGTGATGCAATGCTTGAACCATATAAAATAGAAGTACTCTGTGCTTGGAATGAGAGAGATGAAGGAAGACAGATATCTATTTTTTGATATTTAATTTTTCTGCTTGCTTTTTAAAAAAATTTTCAAAGGTTCTCTGCAGATAAGCAGAGAACTGCTTATGGTCACTGACAAAAGATTTTAAGCTTTTCTTCCTCAAATAAAAATGTAACGGTGTTTATTTTGTCATACTTTCCCTTAAAATCAACCTGTTACTAATAACCCAAATTCACTCTTTACTTATTATTTCAGTCAGCACATCACTAAGTATGTAACTTCGTCATTTATAACTCAAAGAATACATGTTGGATGAGAAGTATTATTAAAGGACACTGAGACTAAAAATAATGATACAATACTGCTTTTTGCCAATAAAGGTCCAACTGGTCAAAGCTGTGGTTTTTCCAGTAGTCATGTATAGATGTGAGAGTTGGACCATAAAGAAAACTGAGTGCCAAAGAATTGATGCTTTTGAACTGTGGTGTTTGAGAAGACTCTTGAGAGTCCCTTGGACTGCAAGGAGATTCAACCAGTCCATCCTAATGGAAATAAGTCCCAAATATTCATTGGAAAGACTGATGCTGAAGCTAAAACTCCAATCTTTGGCCACCTGGTGCGAAGAACTGACTCATTTGAATAAATGCTGGAGAGGGTGTGGAGAAAAGGGAACCCTCTTACACTATTGGTGGGAATGCAAACTAGTACAGCCACTATGGAGAACAGTGTGGAGATTCCTTAAAAAATTGGAAATAGAACTGCCTTATGATCCAGCAATCCCACTGCTGGGCATACACACTGAGGAAACCAGAAGGGAAAGAGACACGTGTACCCCAATGTTCATCGCAGCACTGTTTATAATAGCCAGGACATGGAAGCAACCTAGATGCCCATCAGCAGATGAATAGATAAGAAAGCGGTGGTACATATACACAATGGAGTATTACTCAGCCATTAAAAAGAATACATTTGAATCAGTTCTAATGAGGTGGATGAAACTGGAGCCTATTATACAGAGTGAAGTAAGCCAGAAAGAAAAACACCAATACAGTACACTAACGCATATATATGGAGTTTAGAAAGATGGTAACAATAACCCTGCGTACCAGACAGCAAAAGACACACTGATGTATAGAACAGTCTTATGGACTCTGTGGGAGAGGGAGAGGGTGGGATGATTTGGGAGAATGGCATTGAAACATGTATAACATCATGTATGAAACGAGTTTCCAGTCCAGGTTTGATGCACGATACTGGATGCTTGGGGCTAGTGCACTGGGACGACCCAGAGGGATGGTATGGGGAGGGAGGAGGGAGGAGGGTTCAGGATGGGGAACACGTGTATACCTGTGGCGGATTCATTTTGATATTTGGCAAAACTAATACAATTTTGTAAAGTTTAAAAATAAAATAAAATTTAAAAAAAAAAAAAAGAAAAAAAGACCCTGATGCTGTGAAATATTGAAGGTGGAAGGAGAAAGGGACAACATAGGATGAGATGGTTGGATGGCATCACTGACTCAATAGACATGAGCTTGAGTAAACTCTGGAGTTGGTGAGTTGGACAGGAAGGCCTGGCGTGCTGCAGTCTCTGGGGTCACAAAGAGTCGGACACTACTGAGAAACTAAACTGAACTGAACTGGTCTTTTAATAGTCAACCTAGTACGGAAGAAATATAGAATAAAATTCTTATAAGAGACAAATACTTTCTACAGAAAACTACAATACAATATGACAGATTCTGTAGTAGAAGAATATATTTTCTATTATGGGAAAAAAAGGGAATAATAAAAGGCAAGAACACAATGTAACATTTGAGCCAGATATTAAAACTGAGGAGAAGGAAATGGCAACCCACTCCAGTATTCTTGCCTGAAAAACCCCATGGATGGAGGAGCATAGTAGGCTACAATCCATGGGGTCACAAAGAGTTGGACACGACTGAGTGACTTCACTTCACTTCAGTGGAAGAATAGACGAATAGAATTCTTCACTTCATCCAAGAATAGAATGGATATTCCAAGGAAAAACACGTGACAAAAAGAAGTGGCATACACCTGCTTAGAGAGTTCTGTGAGGGCACCAAATGTTTGGGATCAGTCATAAATTTATGGTGCTGCATTAAGATTGCTGCATTTTCAGGCAAAAACTTCAGGTGAGGGTAGACAGATAGGCCAAGATAAGCTTTACATTGTCCTTTTCTATGCCATGCATGCTAACAAATTGAGCTTTATTCCCACAAATAGCTGTGTACCAGAAAAGTGTTTTTAAAATACAGCGTATAGCACATTATTTTTATTATGCATGTAGATATTATAGTTGGCTGTGCAAAGGCATATACAGGACAGGAAACAAAAATTTTGTTTTTGTTATATTTCTCTTTGTATTACCCAGATGGGAATCATATTTCTGAGTTTAATCTTACTATCACCATTCTTTAAACAAATTAGGCTAGGTAAAATTGTTTTAATGCAAGTATGGTAACATGATCATCATTTGTTGCTATCTTGGTATTTAATGTCAGCTAATTTTTTAATTTCCCATAAGATGGAGCAAATTGTGATGAAAGATTATAAAAATAGCCAGAAAAAGTCAATTGGATTTGTTATAGTCTATGCAATAGTGTCAGGGCAAAAGAAAGATTAGATATAAATTAATGAACCATTCAACTAATGGGAAAATAACACTAGACGTAATCTGTCTGGATAATTTATGTAATTTTAACATTTATACCCAAATTAGAAAGTTAAATAACCAAAATGCTTCTATGTTCATACTAGTCTATTAGAAAACATTGGATAACACAGAGAAGCTTCTCCAAGGATATCTCATCACCATCTTTTGCAAAAGCTATTCTCCCTTTGCCATCATTAATCTTGGCTTTCAACACCTCAGCACAAGAGACAAATAGACTATGTGAATTTGGAAGTGATGATTGATTAGACTAGTACTCTCGACAGGAAGACCTTGAATAGTAGCTGTGTATAGATCTTCTTTTCTCATATATAATTTCTAAATTATCCATATATATTGTTCCATCTGATTTTTCTTTTGCCACACAAAGTAAAAACCATTCACACATGAGATTTGGAAAACATCAGAAACAGCTAGGGAATTGCCTGTCACAGTGGCTGTTCTGATAATAACCACACTCAGGCAATGTGGGATTCAATTAAACAAAACAGTCCTCCAACTGAAATTTAAAAATGATATCCAGGCTTTGTAAAAGTTGTTTTGAGGAAATTATAAAACTAGAAATGGGACAAAATAGAAAATAAATTGCTGATTATTAACAGAAATGTAGAAAGGGAAATGTATGACTTATTCAAATGGTTTACATCTCTATATATGTCTCAATATGCATTCCAAAGGACTTAAAAAAAGAACTGAATAGTTATTTAAAAATGTGTAATATGAAGTGGAGTGTATGGTCATTAGTAAATTCTTTCATGTTTATAATCATAAAATTTACAGAGCCCAGGATCCCATACTAATACTACTTGGCATCTCATTTCACTAGGAGAGAAGGTAATTTCTTTTTTTCCTTGATGGCCTTGCTGAAAAATAGTTGCCCAAATGTCTGTGGGTTTATCTCTGGCTTCTCTATTCTCTTCAATTGATCTGTGTTTTTATGACAGTATCATGCTATTTGGGTTACTTATAGATTTTTAATATAGTTTGATATCAGGAAATATGATGCCTCCATCTTTACTCTTGCTCAGCATTGCATTGAATATCTGGAGACATTTGTGGTTTTCCATGAATTGTATCATTGTTTTATTTTTTTCCCATTTCTGTGAGAAATGTCATTGGAATTTTGATAGAAATTGATTGAATATGTAGATTGCTTGAGTATTTTTGACATTTTAACCATATTAATTATTCCAATACATGATCATGGGATATCTTTCCATTTATTTGTATCTTCTTCAGTTTCTTTCTTCAGAGTTTTACAGTTTCCAGAATAAAGATTTTTTACTTCCTTGTTGTTGTTGTTCAGTTGCAAAGTCATGTCCAACTCTCTACAACCCTGTGGACCTCAGCATGCCAGGCTTCCCTTTCCTTGACTATCTCTCTCAGAGTTTGCTCAAACTCTTGTCCATTGTGTTGATCATGCTATCCAACAATCTTACCCTTCTGTTTCTTCCTTCTTCTCCTTCCCTCAATCCTTCCCAGTATCAGGGTCTTTTCCAAAGAGTCAGGTCTTTGCATTGGGTGGCCAAAGTATTGGAGCTTCAGCATCAGTCCTTCCAATGAATATTCAGGGTTGATTTCCTTTAGGATTAACACTGACTGGTTTGATCTCCTTGCTGTCTAAGGGATTCTCAAGAGTCTTCTGTAGCACCACAATTTGAAAGCATCCCTCAGCCTTCTTTATGGTACAGCTCTCAGATCCATACATGACTACTGGAAAAACCATAGCTTTGACTATACGGACCTTTGTCAGCAAAGAGATGGATGTCTCTGCTTTTTAATACACTGTCTAGGTTGGTCATAGCTTTTCTTCCAAGGACCAAGTGTCTTTTAATTACATGGCTGCAGTCACCATCTGCAGTAATTTTGGAGTCCAAAAAGAGAAAATTCTATTTTCTCTTCTATTTTCCATGAAGTGATGGGACCTGATACCGTGATCTTAGTTTTTTGAATGTTGAGTTTCAAGCCACCTTTTTCACTATCCTCTTTCAGCCTCATCAAGAGGCCCTTTAGTTCCTCTTTGCTTTCTGCCATTAAAGTGGTATTATCTGCATATTTTGAGGTTATTGATATTTCACCTAGCAATCTTGATTCTAGCTTGTGATTCATCCGGCCCAGCATTTTGCGTGCTATACTCTGCATAGAAATTAAATAAGCAGGGTGACAATATATAGCCTTGACATACATCCAGTCCATTGTCCCATGTTCAGTTCTAACTGTTGCTTCTTGATCTCCATACAGCTTTCTTGTGTATCAGGTAAGGTGGTCTGGTATTCCCATCACTTGAAGAATTTTCCACAGTTTATTGTGATCCACACAGTCAAAGGCTTTAGCATAGTCAGTGAAGCAGAAGTAGACATATTTCTGGAATTTCCTTGCTTTTTTCTATGATCCAATAAATGTTGGAAATTTAATCTCTGGTTCCTCTGCCATTTTTAAATCCAGTTTGTACATCTGGAAGTTTTCAGTTCATGTACTGCTGAAGCCTAGCTTGAAGGAATTTGAGCATTATCTTGGTATTATGTGAGATGAGCACAATTGTACAGTAGTTTGAACATTCTTTGGCACTGCCCTTCTTTGGGATTGGAATGAAAACTCACCTTTTCTAGTCCTGTAGTCACTGCTGAATTATCCAAATTGCTGGTATATTGACTGCAGCACTTCAACAGCACTTCATCTTTTAGGATTTTAAATAGATCAGCTGTAATTCCATCACCTCCACTAGCTTTGTTTGTAGTAATACTTCTAAAGCCTATTTGCTTTTACCCTCTAGTATATCTAGCTCTAGGTGAGCGACCACACTATCGTGCTTATCTGGATCATTAAGGCTTTTTTGTATAGTTCTTCTGTGTATTCTTGACACCCTTTCTTGATCTGTTTTGTTTCTGTTAGGTCATTGCCTTTACTGTCCTTTATTGTGGCCATTCTTGCATGAAATGTTCCCTTGGTTTTGCCTCCTTAGTTATATTTATTCCTATATATTCATATTGGGTTTGCCTGGTGGCTCAGACAGTAAAGAATCTGCCTTCAATGTGGGAGACCAGGGTTCAGTTCCTGCATCAGGAAGATTCCCTGCAAAGGACATGGAAAACCACTGCAGTATTCTTGCCTGGAGAATTCCATGGACAGAGGAGCCTGGTGGGCTACAATCCACGGCATCACAGAGTCAGACACAACTGATTGAATAACACATATATTCATATTAGATCTATGTCCAAAAGAATTGTTTTCTTAATTTTTTAGAGAGTTTATTTGTATGTGTATATGAACACAACTGATTTTTGAATGTTGATTTCATATCCTTCTGTTTTACTGAATTCATTTGTTAGTTTAAGAGTTTTGGGGTGGAGTCTTTAGTGTTTTCTATATATAACATATTATCTGCCAACAGTGAACATTTTACTTCCCCTTTTCTGATTTGAATGCCCTGTATATGCTTTTCTTGTCTAATTGCTCTGGCTGGAATTTCTAGTATGCATTGAAGAGAAGTGGTGAGAATGGGCATCCTTGACTTATTGCTGATATTAGGGGGAAAAAAAAGCTAAAAGATTTTCATCATTGAATGTGATGTTAGTTGTGGACTTCTTATATATGACCTTTATAATATTGAGGTACATTTCTTCTATACTTAATTTAAGAGCTTTTATCAAGAAAACATGGTAAATTTTAAAAGTGCTTCTTTATCTATTGAAATGATCATACAACTTTTTAACCTTCATTTTGTTAATGTGATGTATCACATTTATTTGTATATATCAAATTATCCTTGCATCCCAGGGATAAATCCCACTTGGTCATAGTGTATGAGGGTATCTATGTCGTATTGAATTCAATTTGCTAGTATTTTACTAAGGATTTTCACCTATATTTAGTAGGATTATTGGCTTATAATTTTGTTTTCTTGTGGTATACTTTTCTGACTTTGTATCACAATAATGCTGGCCTCATAAAAGGAGTTTGTAAGTGGTTTCTCTTTTTAAGCTGAAGAGATAAATAGACAGAAATACAACAGTATGGACTTCAATACTCCACTTTCATCCCCATCTAGATGAAATTAATCTAACAGACATGTACAAAATATCCCATCATGAAGCAGTAAAATACAGATTCCTCTTAAGCACACAAGGAACATTTTTCAGAACAGATAAAATGTTAGGCCACAGAACAAATTTTAACAGATTAAGATTTATATTTTATTAAATCATATTTCTGACTATAAGAATATAAAAATAGAAGCCAATAACAGAAAGGTAATTGGAAAATTCAAAAATATTTAATAATAAACAATACACATAACTGATTCTCAAATGCATTACACTAAGTGAAAGATGTTGGACTTGAGTGTGAGCACAATATACAATTTTACATATATGACAGGAAAAGCAAAACTATAGGGATGCAAAACAGATTAGTCATTTTTAGGGTTGGAAGTTAAGTAGGAAATTAAGTATAGAAGGAAACAAGGAAACTTTTAGGGACAATAGGAGTATTTTATGTCTTGATGGTTATAAGGCTATTTGTCAGAATTAACTGAGTTGTAATATCAAAAGCATGAATTTTACAGTATGTAAGTTTTACCTTGGTAAATCTTACTTAAGTGCACACATAATTATACAGTTACTGGATACTCTACCCAGGATTTCTAATTTAGTAGATATGTGCTTAGTCACTCAGTCATGTCCGACTCTTTTTGACCCCATAGACTGTAGCCCTCCAGGCTCCTCTGTCCATGAAGTTCTCCACGAAAGAATACTGGAGTGAGTTGCCATACCCTCCTCCAGGGGATCTTTCCAACTCAGGAATTGAACCCAGGTCTCCCACATTGCAGGTGGATTCTTTACTATCTGAGCCACCAGGGAAGCCCTTTAGTGGATATGGGTGGAGCTCAAATTTTCCACTTCTACTAAGTGGCTTGATGATACTGATGCTCCTGGTCTGAGGTCACTCTTTGAGAACCATAACCTTAGACTAATGCTCCTGAGAATTAACTATATGCTGAATGATCAGAAGTACTCTTAAAATATGTACACTGATTTAGGGAGCCTGAAATTCTGTTTATCCAACAAGTTCTATTACTGTTGGCCCTTGTGCTGTTGGCAAATTATATATAAGGTCTTAGGTATTTTGTGCTTGTTATCCTAAATTCCTAATAGAAACTGAAGTACATACAATGCTAATAACAGCCACTGAGTGAGAAATCAAGGACTGACACCTAATTTTGTGACTGCTAGTGTAATGTGTTTGGCTGATGTAAAGGACAATTGCAAAGAATGTTAAAACTACCACACAATTGCACTCATCCCATATGCTAGCAAAGTAATGCTCAAAATTCTCCAAGGTACGTGAACTGAGAACTCCCAGATGTTCAGGCTGGATTTAGAAAAGGCAGAGGAGCCAGAGATCAAATTGCCAACAAGCATTGGATCATAGAAAAAGCGAGAGAATTCCAGAAAAACGTCTACTTCTGTTTCATTTACTACACTAAAGCTTTGACTGTGTGGATCAAAATAAACTTTGGAAAATTCTTCAAGAGATGGGGATACAAGACCATCTTATCTGCCTCGTTAGAAACCTGTATGCAGATCACGAAGCAACAGTTAGAACCAAGCATGGAACAATGGACTGGCTCAAAATTGGGAAAGGAGTATATCAAGGCTGTATACTGTCATCCTACTTATTTAACTTATATGTAGAGTACATCATGTGATACGCTGGGCTGGATGAAGCAAAAACTGGAATCAAGATTGCTGGGAGAAATATCAATAAAATCAGATATACAGATGATATCACCCTAAGGGCAGAAAGCAAAGAGGAACTGAAGAGTCTCTTGATGAAGGTGAAAGAAGAGAGTGAAAAAACTGGCTTAAAATTCAACATTCAAAAAGGTAAGATCATGGCATCTAGTTCCATCACTTCAAGGCAAGTGGATGAGAAAACAATGGAAACAGTGACAGACTTTATTTTATTGGGCTGTAAAATCACTTAAGATGGTGACCGCAGTCATGAAATTAAAAGACGCTTGTCCTTGGAAGAAAAGCTATGACCAATGTAGACAGTGTATTAAAAAGCAGAGACATAAAAAAAAATAAAAATAAAATAAAAAGCAGAGACATTACTTTGCTGACAAAGGTTCATATAGTCAAAGCTATAGTTTTTCCAGTCATGCATGAGTTGGACCATAAAGAAGGCTGAGCACTAAAGAATTGATGCTTTTGAACTGTGGTGTTGGAGAAAACTCTTGAGAGTCCCTTGGACTGCAAGGAGATCAAACCAGAGTTAATCCTAAAGGAAATCAACCCTGAATATTCATTGGAAGCACTGATGTTGAAACTGAAGCTCCAATACTTTGGCCACCTAGTGAGAAGAGCTGACTTATTGGGAAAAACCCTGATGTTGGGAAAGACTGAAGGCAGGGGGAGATGGGGATGACAGAGAATGAGATGGATGGATGGCATCAGCAACTCAATAGACATGAGTCTGAGCAAGTTCCGGAAGACAGTGAAGGACAGGGACGCCTGGTGTGCTGCAGTCCATGGGGTTGAAAAGAGTGAGACACAATTGAGAGACTGAACAGCAACAAAGGATAATTACAAATTTAAAACCAAAGTCTTAATTCTCCTTGTTGAAAGTGAGAGAACAGACTTTACCTCACTCTCTTTTCTTGAACTGGTGGTGTTAGTTGCCCAGTTGTGTGAAACTCTTTGCAGCCCTGTGGACTGGGGCTTGTTTAGCTCTTCTGTCCATGAGATTTTCCAGGGAAGAATAGTGGTATATTGCCATTTTCTTTTCGAGGGATCTTCAAGCTTGTTATGGAAAACTCTTTTCTGGTTGAAATATATTGTAAAATTTTTAAAAAAGCTAATTAATCCTCTCACCAGCTTTAGGATCCAGAAATGTCTTTTCAAGGACTTAAGAATAACATCTTTCAAATGTAACCATCAAAGAAGGTAGCACCCTTACTTCCCAGTTTCTATGTGATGAAAGGTGTAGTAGCCCACCTTTTGCAGGGCTGAAGTGTTTTTCCCAAACTACTTTCTGCCAGCAACATGCAAGAGAAAGCCATGCAGCTAATATAGATGGGATGGCCACCCTACCTACAAAGTGGGTCTAGGATAAACTATGAGTGTCACATAGTGCTGTCAAGTCCTCTTACTTGGGACTCATTATTGTTTATCTTGAGAGCATGTATGCAATGGGTTGTATCTGCTTGACTATATAAAAAGGTGAGTTTTTTCCCCTCCATCTTGCCAATCCCTGTATTAAATTGCCTGTAATGCACATCTGGCTTAATGTTTATTCAATATTATATATTATAAAACTAAAATATATATAGTTTTTTCTTTTGGAAACATCTTTGAGGAGAGTGGTTTTCTGAATTGAAAGGAGATATTATTTTTAATTAATATCTCTAATGCTGACTATTTCCTTCCTGTTTATCAATAAAAACCCTGCTGGTAGATAGACACTTCTCCATGAAAGTGGAGCCAACATACTAAGGGAGAAAGAAATAATTGAAAAAGGAGAAAGATATCAGAAAATATATCTTAGTCATTTTCACTAAGTAAGTAAAATAATTAACAAGTAAATAAGCAGAAAAATACATACACACATATATATACATACATACATATAAGCCAAAATTGGCATGGGCAGAGAAAACAAAATAGCCCTCACATTTTATAGAGCACAGTGAGCAAAACAGGTCTCTTTAAAGTGTGTGTGTTTCCCTTACCTTCATATCTTTAGTTCCCTACAGGAGATAAGAGAGAGGGAAATGGAGTGGGAGAATGACTCCCAGATTTATTATAGCAATCACTTGATGCTTCCCAATATGGCAGCCAAAATATAAGCACAGAATAATTTCAAAGACTCTTAATTTGGGAAAGCATGTATTTACTCTTTTAAAAATTCTCTAAAGGTATTAGATATTTTTTTCTTCCTTTCCTCCCTCAGGAACTGTCAAAAAGTTCTAATTAGTCCACTTCGTTCTATCATTGGACAGTGTAGACTTTGACTGATGTATACTGAAATATGGATTGGACTTTTCAAAGTGAAAATTCCAATAAGAAGCTAATACAGTTCCTGTGGATATTTTTTTGACAATGTCCCTTTAGAAACTCCTCGAAGAAGGCTGTTTCTGGACAAAAAGACATGGTGAATCATTCCAAACTGCAAAAACTTCAGCTTACAGAGAAATGTGGGCTAATAAGCTTATAATTCAATAAAAATACTATTTTTTTATTTCAATGACAGAAATATTAGATTACGTCTCCAAAAAGTTATCTAAAATGAATATTATTATCCATAATATCTTAGAATTTTACTAACTTCACACTAAAAGAGCAAAGATTTATAACAAAGCTGTAATCTTACAGAAATACAATAAAGTTAACACACAAATGAACAGTTTATTAAAGAAAGAATACCAAATTGTAGAAACATTTCAAACATAAAAAGTTAATTGAGAGACTTACCTAAGTCTCAACACTGCTCAACTCTTTCCCCAACATCAAACAATCTTGACCGCTGCTCTGCACAATTGCCTAGGAGTCCAGGCTACTTGGGGGTATTCACAAGTCCCTTTACAATCTGGCTCCCATCTTTCCATTTGGCCTTGTCTCCAAAACTTGCATGCTTTACCAGGGGTTCTCAAACTTCATCGTGGGTCTGAATTACCTGAACTGTTTGTTAAAACACAGATTCCTTCTTGATGGTACTCTTTCTGACAGGTGTGAGGTGATATCTCATTGTGGTTTTGATTCCATTTCCCCTGATGATTAACAATACTGAGCATCTTTTTATGTGTCTATTGGCCATGTGGATTTTCCCTTTGAAAAAATGTCTAGTTAAGTCTTCTGCCCATTTTTATTTCTTTTTATGTTGTAAGAGTTTGAAGTTTGTAGAGGTATACCTGCCAAATGTTTTAATGTTTACAAAGGAAAGAATCCAGGGTCTTGCTTGGCAGAACTAACTTCAGATGACTGATGAAACAGCAGAACACTCTAATATGCTAAAAATATGAATTCTCTTCAGCCACTTTTGTAAGTAAAATATCTGCATGACAGATAACACTGATTGGGGAAATGTGAAGTATGTCTGAGAACAAGCAAGCTTTCTAAGCTTTCTCCTCCCCTGACTTAGATCATTAGCCTCACACATCCCCCAATCTAGCGGTAGGACAGCCCACATGAGAAAATGTGAGTTCTCTAGAGAGGTTCTGAATCACTATACTTAAATGGTTGAGGGAGGAGAGCAAAGAAAAGAGACCAAATCTTCAGTGCTCGCTGCCTTATAAGAAAATTAGCTTTTCCTAATTGAGAAAAGTGTCCAAGTATTCACCCATAAGTGGGCAGCTTATAGGTGGAGAAGTAAGGTATTAATAAACCTGGAGTGCTAAGCCATATGTGTTGGTCTCTGGAAGTTCCTACACGTGAAAACAGTTTGGAGAATAACACCCTCCCAATGCTAGGTGATAATTATCCCTTGCGCCAGTTTCTAGCTTTGAAGCATATGTTTGGCTATCGATGTTGAGAGTAAAGTGGAAGTCACTTGCTCTCATTTATGTGACTGTAGCACTATGATTCTCATGCCGTGTTGATTAGTAATGTGCATTGATCTCGGGGACTAGGCTGAGCCTGGATCGCGTGGCATATGCAGAGCAGTGCATGACTGAGCTCATTCAGCAACAAATGGCCCTTGGAAACTCCCTTTATGTTTATTTTCATCATTTGGGTTCCACTTGATGTTTCTCTTTTTGTGCCCGTCTTTTCATCATTGTAGGCAACAAAACCCCAAGGGAGAATCTAAAGAGCTTCATAAGGAAAGGAAAGTTTTCTCGGAGTGTAGAAATGAGAGCTATACATCAGAAGTTGTGAGTTCTCTGAATTGACCTGCCAGTAAATGGAGGTATTCCATTTGTCATCAATGTGCATTTCATGCAGATACAGCATTCAAGGGGAAACAGAATCGTTTGGCAGAGCTCTTGGATTTGTTTACTGACTTTATATCTTCATTTTCTTTCTCTCTCCTACCCCTTCTGGGGAAATCTGTTTACAAGCTCTCTGCTTCCAAGAACTAAAGTTAGGTCCAAGTGTATAAGAGCTAAAATTGTTTGCTTTCATTTATTTTTATTTAAATCAATATGTAAACTAAGTAACAGCAGTGTTTGCTATTTCAATACAACTATTTCATTCCACTGGCCATTGCCAAGTTTATTTTTCCCCCAGTGTCAAAGATGATATTGGTTAGTAGGGTGGTTTACGTTATGAAGTCTACCCCCAACCCAGTGAAGTTTCTTTCTTCCCAAGAGTGAAATCTAGAATTTTGTGGTTTACCCCTGAATTTTTAGAAGACCAAGAGCTGTAGTAAAAAACAAACAAAAAAATAAACCAAGGCTTTACTGGCAATAGGAGGAAAACATCTAATTTTAGTGACATCTTGGCAACTTGGCAGGTATGGTATTTTTGGTAACATCTGGCATCTCATGAAAAATTCCAAATTTTTGGCAAGGAATTCATTGCTCTTTATAACTAGGTTTATCCCTTCTTTTCATCCTTATTCATCTTTTTTTATCCGGCTTTTCTTTGTGGATATACTTGCCACTCCCCAAACACAGCAGGTCATTTGACTTCCCAGTGTATTGATGTATATACTGCTCTCAAAAAAATCTGAATCCCTTCTCTCTGTCTCATGTCCACTTGGCACACTTCAATGCAATCTTTCAGTGCCCAGTTCAGTGTTAATTACTGTTTTCTTTCCTGTATAAAATTTCCCATTCTCTCTTATCTTCAGGTAAACTTGATTTTCAATTTAGTTAGCTTTCCTAGAATTATCATTTATCTTTATAATAACTTTGCTTGTGTGATAGAAGGTGCACATCTCTGATTCAGTAGATTATGAGCTCTGCAAGAACAGGTACATTGTCTTCTTAATCTCTTCTCCCCGCAGGAATGCACATTTCCTGACACACAGCATATATTCAATATAGGTTTGTTGGATTAAATAAAACACAAAACAGTGTCATATAAAATGGTGCATGGACAGATGAATAATCACTGCTGAGATACACAGATTTTTAAGTTGCAAGAGGGTCAATCACTTTACAGAGGCTATTTAGCAAAGTACTATATCAATCAGGGACCTATTTTCGATTGGATGGTGACAGGTTTACTTTTTGGCTATAAGAATATGAAATATGTTGTATGTATAATTTATTGTTTCATAAAAACTGAAGCCCAAATTCGCTGATACATTTGCAGAGCATCGAATGGACTAATATGAAGGATGCTTACAGTGAAATACTTCAATGCAGATAATGCTATTGGGAAACTTTTATCAATTGAAAAATTCCAAAACTAACATAAATATACTTTTAGATTTTTCCCAACTTTTAGAGGAGAGAAAATGTGTTGCAGTTTAGGCTGAACAGAGAATTACAATTATACTCTACACAAAGGAGATAGTATTCAAGTTTTCCTATGAAGATCCACAAATTATCAAAATTCCCATATCATCCAGAAGGGGAATATAGTACTGTTTTAATCTCAAAGGATATAGTGAAAGAACTTAGTGAATAACTTTATATGTTGTACATCCTACATGGCTTTCCATCTTCCCAGTGAAATTTCTGCCCCTTGCTCCTGCTCCATATATCAATCCTTCCTCTCCTAAAAGAGGGGAAAATACTTAAAATTTTGCCTCAGGATCTGCTTTGGAGAATTTCTTCCTTTAAGTGTTTGTTTGTTTTTATACCTTGTTAAATCCTTTACTTGAATCTATTCTCAACCTGTTAAAGGAGATGTTTTCAACTTTTTAAAAATCAAAACTCCCACCAAGGTCTTACCTAAGGGTGCACTTATTCAGGGCTGTGTTCATCACTGAGATAAAACTGGCAGGTGTGCCCTTTCTTTCCTGAGATTGGACCCTATTCAGGCCTCCCTATGATGCTGAGTTAACTCTTGTACTTAGATTAGATTCTAGATGAGTTATAGGAAACTTCAGTTTTGATGAGAAATTGTTATCCACATGAGGTTTGCTGGCTCAGTCTATAAAGAATCTGCCTGCAATGCAGCAGACCAGGTTTGACCCCTGGGTCAGGAAGATCCCCTGGAGAAGGAAATGGCAACCCATTCCAATATTCTTGCCTAGAAAAATCCCATGGACAGAGGAGACTGGCAAGCTATATAGTCCATGGGGTCACAAGAGTTAGACCCAACTTAATAACTAAACCACCACCACTATGAGGTCTTCCTGGTTACTGCAACATCAAAAATGTTTTGTATTGGATGATCCTTAGGACAGTTTGTTAGAATCTATACCTTAGGATTCTTCTATTTGAAAGAAATATATAAGGCATCGCGTATATTTCCTTTGTTCTTGGTGGGACTGTGTTAAAGCACTGTAGATAGCTTTAGTTCAAGGTGAAATAGATCTCCAAATGTGACAACTGTCATCTTTCTTATTAAATTGTGTTTACAGTTCAGTTCAGTTGCTCAGTTGTGTCTGACTCTTTGCAACCCCATGAACCGCAGCACACCAGGCCTTCCTGTCTGTCACCAACTCCCGGAGTTTACCCAAACTCATGTCCATTGAATCAGGTGATACTATCCAACAATCTCATCCTCTGTCGTCCCCTTCTCCTGCTGTCCTCAATCTTTCCCAGCATCAGGGTCTTTTCAAGTGAGTCAGCTCTTCATATTAGGCAGCCAAAGTATTGGAGTTTCAGCTTCAACATCAGTCCTTCCAATGAACACCTAGGACTGATCTCCTTAAGAATGGACTGGTTGGATCTCCTTGCAGTCCAAGGGACTCTCAAGAGTCTTCTCCAACACCACAGTTCAAAAGCATCAATTCTTCAGCGCTCAGCTTTCTTTATAGTCCAGCTCTTTCACCCATACATAACTACTGGAGAAACCATAGCCTTGACTAGATGGACCTTTGTTGACAAAGTAACATCTCTGCTTTCTAATATGCTGTATAGGTTGGTCATAACTTTCCTTCCAAAGAGTAAGCATCTGTTAATTTCATGGCTGCAATCACCATCTGCAGTGATTTTGGAGCCCCCAAATATGAAGTCAGCCACTGTTTCCACTGTTTCCCCATCTATTTGCCATGAAGTGATGGGATCGGATGCCATGATCTTAGTTTTCTGAATGTTGAGCTTTAAGCCAACTTTTTCAGCTCCTCTTTCACTTTCATCAAGAGGCTCTTTAGTTCTTCTTCACTTTCTGCCATAAGGGTGGTATCATCTGTGTATCTGAGGTTATTGATACAGAAGCTCATTTATTTGAAATGTTAATTTATATAGAAATAGAAATATTCAATTTAGCAGCACTTTGACACTTTGTTTTTGTTCTTAATGACCTCTGTAGTAAAAAGAGCAACAACAAAAACAACAAGTGTCCTAAGGGTGGGGAAAGGGCAGGTACTCTCCTCTCCTCAACTAAGAACCCCATTTCCTTTTCCTCAAGGGAACTGAGATAAGACATTATGTTTTAAAGGCTGAGCTCTTCCTAATCCTGAAAAGAGAGGAAAAAAAATCAATCACTAATGATTCAGGTGTTGGTTCAAATGGGAAAATATTGAGAGAGTAGAAAAGAATGGGTCTTTTGAGAAGGGATAAATTTGTATAATAGGGAACACTTAAGCAAATGGGAGGAAAAAATTTTCAGCAATTTAACTTTTTAGTTGGAAGTAGGGGTTATATGGGAGAAGGCAATGGCACCCCACTCCAGTACTCTTGCCTGGAAAATCCCATGGACAGAGGAGCCTGGTAGGCTGCAGTCCATGGGGTTGCCAAGAGTTGGACAGGACTGAGCGAATTCCCTTTCACTTTTCACTTTCATGCATTGGAGAAGGAAATGGTAGCCCACTCCAGTGTTCTTGGCTGGAGAATCCCAGGGATGGGGGAGCCTGGTGGGCTGCTGTCTATGGGGTTGCACAGAGTCGGACACGACTGAAGCGACTTAGCGGCAGCAGCAGCGGGGGTTATATGGGACTGAAATAGGTTGACTGGGAACTTTCAAGGGTGAGGTTACAGAGTGTTATTTCATTTTAAATTCCTGCCAGCAGTGAATGAGAGTTTCTATTGGTACACACCATAGCCAGTGCTTGGTATTTGAATTCTTTTTAATTTTAGACAGTATAATTGACTTGCAATTGTATCTCATGGTTGCAGTTTATATTTCTCTAATGATTACCAATGCTGAATATTTTTTCATGTGCTTCTTTGGTGCCCAAATATCTTATTTGGTGAAGTATCTATTCAAATAATTTGCACATGTTTTCACTGGGTTGTCTTCTTATTTTCTAGTCTAAGACTCCTTCCTTTATATACATACATATATATATATATATACATATATATAGTTGATATATATATATTTTACATTTATATATGTAAAATATATATATATGTTGGAAATAACTCCTTTGTCAGATATGTTTTATATTTTTTTTGCTTGCTCTTTCAATTCTTTAATGGTGTTTTTATTATTATATTTGTGAAGAAAAACATGTAAAAGTATGGTTAGGAACTGTGAAATATGATGTTTAAAGCAGGATGATATTAACTCTAAGTAGACTTTAATAAGTTAAAAATGCATATTGTTAGCCCTGGGGCAATCACATACACAAAAAGAAAGGAATTATAGCTAAAATTCCAATAAAGGAAATAAAATGAAACATTCTAAAATGTTTGACTATCACCTTCAAAACTCAGAAAATAAGAAACCAATAAGAGGTGGCATTAAAGAAAATAATAAAATGTCAACTGAAACTTAACCATGTCAATAATTATATTAAATGTTGATTTAAGAAAGATTATAATCTCAAGGTGAAGATTATTGAACTTGGTAAAAGTAAAAAAGTAAGACCAAAAAACAGATGTCTTTCTAAGAGATACATTTTAAATAGAAAGATACAGACAGGTTGTAATAATGAGAAATATATACCTGTTCTCAGTAAGTGCACAAAGTATATATCAATATCAGACAAAGTAAACTTCAGGATAAAAATATTACTAATAATAGGAAATATTGTTTCTCTAATGATAAAAGAATGAGAAATCTGGATGATATAAGATTTTAATTGTATTTACATCTAATAACAGATCCTCAAAGTAGAAACTAACAGAAACTAAATGGAGAAAATAATGAGCAATTTTAACCCTTATCTCTCAGTAATTAATAGAATAACTTGAAAAATATCAGTAGGAAATAGAGGAATTCTGAGTCATATTATCAACCAATTTTACCCAATTGATATTTACAGAACAATATACCCAACAAATGTAGACTACATAGTTCATTTTGGTGTACCTGGAACATTAACCAATATAGTCCATATAATGAATCATAAAACAAACCTTAAAAATTGAAATACTACAAGGTATGATCTCCATCTAAAACTTCACAAAGCTAGAGACCAGTAATATACAAGAGATATGTACACATGTGCAGAAAGAAAAAAATATAGTTCTAAAGAATAAATCAATGGTTTATATTTTCTCCATAGAAAGCATGAAAATAAGCGAGCAAATTAAGACCAAGATAAGTAGAATACAAGAAATAATAAAGACAATCATAAATCAATAAAATGAAAAAGGTCAAGAGTAAAAAGATTCAAGACATTATTATTTGAAACTATTACTAAATAAAATTGACATTCAGAATTCTCAATGAAAAGAAAACCCAAGGATCATTAAGAAAACCCTAGGAATCACTGTGAGACAAATCCGGCCAAGTCAGCCTGGATCTTTTCTGGTGTGTTATTTTTTAAAGTGCTATGACTGTTGTGTGCTAACATAAGTCCCATTTCATCCTCAGTTCTCTTTGCTAGGAGTCTGTGAGGATGAAATGTTGATCACTTGTAGCATCCACTATAATTGTAGCCAAATCAAATGCATTAGGATTTATGTAAGTTTGGGCAAGACTGACCAGAAACCTCCTTAATATTTTAGACTGCATTTAGTCCTTTATGTGGGCAGTAGGCCATTTTGTAGGATTCAAAAAACTGTGATCATTGTTTCAAGTGTAATGCCAACCCCTTAATCTAGTCAGCTGGTTATTGTGTTAGTTGCAGCCCGTGGATTTATAGACTTTTAAAGCTCTTCTCATCTCCTAGGCAGCAGCATCTCCTACTCTAGTTCTAGTTTGCTAGAGCTAGGTTTAATGAGAGATCTAAAGGAAATGAGGTTCACTGGTAAGCTTTCTTTTTTTATTTATTTTTTTTTAATTTTATTTTATTTTTAAACTTTACAATATTGTATTAGTTTTGCCAAATATCAAAATGAATCCGCCACAGGTATACCTGTGTTCCCCATCCTGAACCCTCCTCCGTCCTCCCTCCCCATACCCTCCCTCTGGGTCGTCCCAGTGTACCAGCCCCAAGCATCCAATATCGTGCATCGAACCTGGACTGGCGACTCGTTTCATACATGATATTATACATGTTTCAATGCCATTCTCCCAAATCTCCCCACCCTCTCCCTCTCCCACAGAGTCCATAAGACTGATCTATACATCAGTGTCTCTTTTGCTGTCTCGTACACAGGGTTATTGTTACCATCTTTCTAAATTCCATATATATGCGTTAGTATACTGTATTGGTGTTTTTCTTTCTGGCTTACTTCACTCTGTATAATAGGTTCCAGTTTCATCCACCTCATTAGAACTGATTCATATGTATTCTTTTTAATGGCTGAGTAATACTCCATTGTGTATATGTACCACCGCTTTCTTATCCATTCATCTGCTGATGGGCATCTAGGTTGCTTCCATGTCCTGGCTATTATAAACAGTGCTGTGATGAACATTGGGGTACACATGTCTCTTTCCCTCCTGGTTTCCTCAGTGTGTATGCCCAGCAGTGGGATTGCTGGATCATAAGTCAGTTCTATTTACAGTTTTTTAAGGAATCTCCACACTGTTCTCCATAGTGGCTGTACTAGTTTGCATTCCCACCAACAGTGTAAGAGAGTTCCCTTTTCTCCACACCCTCTCCAGCATTTATTGCTTGTAGACTTTTGGATCGCAGCCTCATTGTGTTGTATACCAGCTTACACACACAGTTGCAACAGGTTCCTTTTTCATTTCCAGGAAAGCTGTTGTCTTATAAACTGCCGGGTTTCAACAGTTGCATTTTCCTCTACATATGAGTCAATTTTCATAATGCCTTTGAATATATATAAGAAAATCTGATCAAGCTCTCAGATTTCTGTGATGGTCTGTGTTCATAGGTACACTGAAGTTTCCATGAATACTCAATTTATTCCTGACAGGAGATTTATTCAGTGTCATCAACTAAAATCGAACATATTTTGCCAGCCTTACCCAGTTACATCAGTAATACTCCACTCCATGCACTGAACAAATCTATTTTCTGATTTTGCAGAAAGGCATATGTCACTTGGAGACAAAAATTCATAAAACTCTCAACTTTCTGAATCCAATTCAGTGTCTCTCTAAATTGCATTTGGGGCAGTCTCATGGGGAATGCGTAAGTGTAGAAGCAGACTTTGGAAATAGGAAGGGATTTTTATGAGTCTTTCTATTGTTATGTTCTGTCTGTAATTATTTTCTTAGAGTTGTTTTTTTTTTTTTTTCTGTTCACCACATAAAGTCCCCTAATTTGGAATTCTGTGTGCATATGTGTATATAGTTGGTGACTCTCAGAAGTACAATCTTTAAAAGTAGACCAAGTTATAGATTGTTAGAGTTAGATGAGCCCCTGGAGGCTAGTTGACCAACTCTTGCCATTTCTGAGATGAGAAACAAAGGTCTGGAGAATTAGGAATTCATCTAACCAGTACTGCAAAGATAAAAGTAGAGTTGTTATAAAAATCAGAGGAGCACCCTAATAAAAAATAATGGTGCTGATGATCATAATATTTGCCAGGGATGGTGTAACTACATTAAGTATATAATTATTAAGTACTATAATGTAGTTTTATTATTCCTATTGTTATTTCATTTTAAATTTCACAATAATCCTATGAAAAAATACCATAAATGTGCCAAGCATATAGATGGAAAATAAAAACCTGGAGCTTAAAAGGGTTGTGGGATGTGCCCAAACCATATGGCTAAAGTGAACAGGGAGTAAACCTGAGGCTGCATTCTTCCCAAGTCTAAGTTCCTAATCACTCACTCTACCTATTTCCTTCTTCTCTGCTCTAATGTTTCTCCCTGTGTTTCCTCACCTAAGCCTTCTAATCACACCTAAGCAGAAGCAAGCCAAGATCAATTGTCCTCCCTATGTTGATTCCCTGTCTCGCTTGGCTCTCTTCCTGTGTTAAGTGAAGCTGCAAAATGCAGTACATTTTCTGAATGAATGGCAGTGTGGGTCAACACCATGCTGTGCTGTGCAGGGATGTCCTGCCTTTCTCTAGTGACTCGCAGTGGACCTCATTTCCTTATGAGTTAATACAGGCTTCATTCAAGGAGCCCCAGAAGTCCCTTAAAGCTCAGATCATACAATCCCAAGAAACATTTAGAGATGAAGCAAGACAAGGGGCCTGGTGGCATCATGGCAAACTCTCTTTTATGCCTGGAAAACAACAAGTAATGGGGAAGGAGTTACTATGAAAATAAATTTTCCTGATGGGAAGTGAGCTGAGCTTTTTCTTTCATATTTTGTTCAATTCCCAATTTTGAATTCATATTCCGCATGGACATATGGGGCACAGAGATGCTGAGAAGAATGTAACCTGATTCTATTGTTCCAGAAATTTGTCAGAGGGACCCTTCATCTGATTTACATTTTGCAGTAGTTCGCAGTGTGGAAGGTAGTCAAAGAGAAGCTAGGAATCATTGACTTTGCATATTTTATGAATAAAACCTGAACTGATTAAATTTCTCATATTAATGTAAAGAATACAAGTGGAAATAAAAGGCATATCTATCTCTATTTTACCAAAATATAAATACCTTTAAAATTTATGTATGAAGTGGAATGATAACTTTATTTTTCAAGATTTTTCCCCTGACGGCATGTAAGAAATATCCTTCCCCCTGACCCTTTCAAATTACAAGGGATATATTCTCTCTGCCAGTGTGAATCATGCAAAAGCTCTGTGCTGCTCTCACAGAATTAATTAATCTTTGACATTCTCTTTTCAAAATGCACAGTATTTCAGATTTAAGGTCCCTCATGGGTTTCTCCAGTAGGTTACATGTGTTTATGTTTGACACACAAAAATTCATCTGCCCAACAAATGTTAACTTCTTTATTATTGTGATGTTGCTGAATGTAGCAATTGTTGTTCCTGTGAGACTTTCAGTGCCATAATGCTGAATCAAATAGTTCATATTAGCTTCAGATAAAATATTCAAACATGTACCAACCTCCCCAAATACCCAAATTCTGCTCATCATTAGTTGCAAAGCACCTGTCACTTCTGATGAGTTCATTTAAATGTTAAATGCATTTGTTATCTTGACTGCTTCACCCAATGAAGTCAGAGGGGTGTTTTACTTCAAATATGCATGAAGACACTGTTTTCAATGAACATTATATGAACTATGAAGGAAGTAAAATATGCAGGACCCACAGACATGGTGTATTAATATTCTCTGTTTTTTTATTCATGTTAAGTGTTTCCTTGGGGGATTTTAGTTTTCTCTGCCTAATGTAGGAGATCCATCAGCTTCATTGTAAGCCATTTAAAACTACTGTGTAAAACTTCTTTTACGTCTCTTTAAATGACGCTTGATCCAAAAGCTAATACTAAAATCATTTTGATACTTAAAAATCGCTCACCAGCTAAAAGACACTGATTTTTCTCAATTTTCATGTAGTTGATCTAGACTGTAAGAGAAATGTGATTTTGTCACTACTGTCCTAATCATGATTGAATCGATCCCTTAGCTATCCATAAGGGTTGTTTTAGTACTTCTAAAAGTAAACAAAAAAAGTTCTGAAACCTAAATCATGATTACTGTAGAAACTATTAGCTGATATAAAACACCTCTCCTTTGTCTCTACCTACTAAAAGAGCACTTAAAATGAACCATCACAATTTAAATATGAATGTACAAGGGAAAAATGAAGATAAATTCTCTAAATGTGTTGTTTATAGTTTTCTTATAAAGGCCATTCAGACGCAGCAAGCCTCTCTCCTGTTTTCTGGATATGCTCCGTGTCTCTACTGTAGCTTTCTCAGCCCCCAGTGCATAACGGTTTCAGCCATCCTCACATCACATTGCAATATTTCATGCATTTGTCTGTCATCCCAACTACACCCCATGAGAAACCAGAGTTTACTTAACTCTGGATCTCCAGAGCCCAGTATAATATATATCAGGGCCTAAACTTGGTAAATATTGGAAGAAAAGTGCAAATGAAGAGGGGAAAAGAAGGTAGGGAGGGGAAAAAGAAAGGGGGTACAGAGAAAGAGAGGATATCAGTTGGCAATTTATATAGAGAACAGGAATTCCAAGTTTTAAGAAAATAAAAAATACTAAAACACATCACTGTAGTAAACTGATTTAATATATTAGTACATAGTTTCCTATTAGAAAATAAAACATTCAGGCTGATTCTAACATTCGCTGGTTTCCAGTGAATGCTGTCAGATTTGCTGACTTTAGGTCCAATTATTCATTTTAATACTGAATGAGATCAGTGGTGCTCATAAATTCGCAATAAAACCAAATATTTTAGTTTGAATTTGGTTAGTTTTAAATCAAGACAAAAATGTTACAAATGTGAACGGATATCAGCATAATGCTTTTGCTTGACTTATCTTTATTTCAGTGTATATTTATTTTTTAAAACTACACAATATTACATGTCAATGTAAGAAATGTAGAAAATGTGGTGAGCAAATATAAAAGAAAAAAATACCCGCCGGCTCACCACTGAAACAAAACCCTCAATATTTTGCTGAAAATCCCTCCAAATCTTTGTTTCTGTGTGTGTGTATGTTTAGAGATTTTAAAAGGCATTATATATGGAACACACTTTTGAAATATGATAAATAATATATTAATAATTAATAATTTATTGCCATTTATTAATTTAATTAATATATTGCCATCAAGAAATATATGTCTCTGATTCCTAGTAACAATGGAATAGCTTCACTAACCTTCCCACAGATAACATTTATATAATCTAGCAAAAAATGCACAGCACAGTACTTAAGGCTGAAACTGTAGTGAATACTACCTGTGTTAGTCTCCTCAGTCTGCCATTGCAAAATACCATAGACCAGATGGCTTAAACACTAGAAATTTATGGTGGGACAGGCATAGGATAGACATCCCCATTCTAAAAAAGAGAAGAAGAACGAAGGGTGGCGATATCAATAAGTCCAGACTTGACAGGGCAAATTGCATTAGATCTTAAGGGTCAAGAATAATCCTCTTTGGTTCATTGCTCTGCCCTGCGGGCTGCCTACCCCTTCAGTGCCATGGGGCACCATCTCTATGATAGGGCTCTGCCCATGTGACTGTGCCTCCTTTAGTACTAGCTGGCGGTGTTTCTGCTGATACAGTCACATCTATATTTCTTACTTCTGTTGGGATGGCTAATTAACTTCATGAATTATACCCATAATCTTTTTATCAAATGATAGTCCAGCCACACTTTTGATATCCTCTTCCTACCTAATAGCTTTCTCAGTTTTTTTTTTTTTTTTTTTGCAGAATGGACAGATTGATAATTTTCCAGATCATTAAGTTCTGATTCCTTTTTGCTTAACATTTTTTGTTTCAATTCATCTCTCTATTCTTGTGTTTTACTGTAAGCCATCAAGAGGAACCAAACCTCTCCAACTACTTTGCTCAAATTCTTCTCAGTTAAATACCCATTTTCATCACTCACAAGTTCTAGTTTGCATAACACATTCAATTCAGTTCAGTCGTGGCTGACTCTGTGACCCCAGGCTTCCCTGTCCATCACCAACTCCTGGAACTTGCTCAAACTCATGTCCATCAAGTCAGTGATGCCATCCAACCATCCCACCCTCTGCCATCCCCTTCTCCTGCCTTCACTCTATCGCAGCATCATGGTCTTTTCCAATGAGTCAGAAAACACACTAGAAGACAGTTTAACAAAGTTCTCTGTCATTTTATAAGGACTCTATTTTCTCCTGTTTCCAGTAATGTGTTCCTCATTTCCATCTGATCAGATCAGATCAGTCGCTCAGTCTTGTCTGACTCTTTGTGACCCCATGAATCGCACCACGCCAGGCCTCCCTGTCCATCACCAACTCCTGGACTTCACTCAGACTCACGTCCATCGAGTCAGTGATGCCATCTAGCAATCTCATCCTCTGTCGTCCCCTTCTCCTCTTGCCCCCAATACCTCCCAGAATCAGAGACTTTACCAATGAGTCAACTCTTCACATGAGGTGGCCAAAGTACTGGAGTTTCAGCTTCAGCATCATTCTCTCCAAAGAAATCCCAGGGCTGATCTCCTTCAGAATGGACTGGTTGGATCTCCTTGCAGTCCAAGGGACTCTCAAGAGTCTTCTCCAACACCACAGTTCAAAAGCATCAATTCTTCGGTGCTCAGCCTTCTTCAGAGTCCAACTCTCACATCCATACATGACCACAGAAAAAACCATAGCCTTCACTAGACGAAACTTTGCTGGCAAAGTAATGTCTCTGCTTTTGAATATGCTATCTAGGTTGGTCATAACTTTCCTTCCAAGGAGTAAGCGTCTTTTAATTTAATGGCTGCAGTCACCATCTGCAGTGATTTTGGAGCCCAGAAAAATAAAGTCTGACACTGTTTCCAGTTTCCCCATCTATTTCCCATGAAGTGATGGGACCAGATGCCATGATCTTAGTTTTCTGAATGTTGAGCTTTAAGCCAACTTTTTCACTCTCCACTTTCACCTTCATCAAGAGGCTTTTTAGTTCCTCTTCACTTTCTGCCATAAGGGTGGTGTCATCTGCATATCTGAGGTTATTGATATTTCTCCCGGCAATCTTGATTCCAGCTTGTGTTTCTTCCAGTCCAGAGTTTCTCATGATGTACTCTGCATATAAGTTAAATAAGCAAAGTGACAATATACAGCCTTGACGAACTCCTTTTCCTATTTGGAACCAGTCTGTTGTTCCATGTCCAGTTCTAACTGTTGCTTCCTGACCTGCATACAAATTTCTCAAGAGGCAGATCAGGTGGTCTGGTCTTCCCATCTCTTCCATCTGATATTATACCAGAATTGCCTTTAATGTCCATATTTCTAGCATTCACCTCAAGACTTTTCTAGACTCCACCCATAACTCAGTGTCAAAGTAGAATCTACATTTTTAGGTATTTGTTGCAAAAGTGTTACAAAACATTTAGGAGTTTCCAGGGTGACTCAGTGGTAAACGGGCTTTCCTGGTGGCTCAGACAGTAATCTGTCTGCAGTGCAGGAGACCTAGGTTTGATCCCTGGGTCTGGGAAGATCCCCTGGAGGAGGAAATGAAGTGAAGGCATGAGTGCTATTGCAAATCATACTTGTCACTGATCTGCTAGCTCACCTGCAGCGTGTGGCAGTCCACGGAATCACAGTTACTCCAGTTTCTACCAGACTTCTTCTTTACCTCTTCTGAATCCAAGAAGAGCTGTATATGCAACAGTGTGCTGAAAGGTCCAAGTTTATCTAGAGTTCATCATCATAAGACTGGGGAGGTGAGAAACACACACAGTCCTCCTAGATCCAGATTTATCCTCTGGCCTTTCCCACTCCATTTCCATTTCCCCTTCTTGACAGCAAGATTTCCTGACTTCAGCCTCAGAGAAGACAGACTTATATAGACTATTCAATCAACTCTCACAGTAGAGTTAGGTTCAAACTTTTAAATTCAATTTAATTGAGAAAATAGGGAAAAGGATATCTGTGCTGATTCTTAAGGTGGTTTAGAAATTGTTGTTCAGTCACTGAGTCATGTCCAACTCTGCACCCCATGGACTGCAGCACGCCAGGCTTCCCTGTTCTTCACCATCCCCCAGATCTTGCTCAACTCATGTCCACTGAGTCAGTGATGCCATCCAACCATCTCATCCTCTGTCACCCTCTTCTCCTCATTCCTTTCCTTCAATCTTTCCCAGCATCAGGGTCTTTTCTAATAAGTTGGCTTTTGGCATCAGGTTGTCAAAGTATTAGAGCTTCAGCTTCAACATCAGTCCTTCTAATGAATATTCAGAGCTGATTTACTTTAGGTAAGATTGACTGGTTTGATCTGCTTGCAGTCCAAGGGACTCTGAATAGTCTTCTCCAACACCACAGTTCAAAAGCATCAATTCTTTGGCACTCAGCCTTCTTTATGGTTCAACTCTCACACACATATGTGACTACTGGAAAAACCATAGCTTTGACTATACAGACATTTGTGGGCAAAGTGATGTCTCTGCTTTTTAATATACTAAGTTTGTTATAGATTTTCTTCCAAGGAGCAAGTGCCTTTTAATTTTGAGCAAGGTCCAGGAGTTGGTGATGGACAGAGATGCCTGGGGTCACAGAGTCAGCTACGACTGAACTGAACTGAATGGGTTATGCAAACTAGAACTTATGAGTGATGAAAAGAAAAGCTCTCTGTTTCCTCATAAAATAAAAGAAAAAAAAGATTTTATTTTCTTGTTTCCTCATCTATTTACCATGAAGTGATGGCACAGGATGATGTCATGATCTTTCTTAGTTTTCTGAATGTTGAGCTTTAAGCCAGCGTTTTCACTCTCCTCTTTCACTTTCATCAAGAGGCTCTTTAGTTCTTCGCTTTCTGTCATAAGGGTGGTGTCATCTGCATATCTAAGATTGGTTATATTTCTCTCAGCAACCTTGATTCCAGCTTGTATTTCATCCAGCCTTGCATTTCTCATGATGTACTCTGCATATAAGTTAAATAAGGTGGTTTTAGAAGTTAAATATCTTTAATTATACCAACTCCTTTTCCAAGCATATTTCAGATTACACTTTGCTGTACATCTTCCCACTGCAGTGGACTGTTCATCATTATTCCCTATGTACAGACCAGACTGTCCTTCTTCTATACCTTTGACATCCCAAGGTATGAGATATGGCATTCTGTTGAGGTTGGGAGACTTTAACATGGGACCTATCCATGTTTAAGGTCAAGCTCAAATACCAAAACATTTAGAGACATTTCCTTAAATGGTTCTTGGCCATATGCAATCTTTCTTTTCCTCTGACTCACACTTTTGCAGAAATAAAATTAAAGACTTCACATAATGCTAATCACCATAAGGATGCTGAATTGTACCTAATTTTGCTACTGGATTATGTGCTTAAGGAAGACAAGAACTTACTTTAATCCCTGTTTTTCCATGCACTGCCTAGACTATATCTTTAAATTCTGTGACACTCCAGAAGGGTTTCTTGATTTGTACTGGGTTTATTAGATTCCCATAAATATTTAGAATACATGAAAAAAACCATTAAGAACAAGATTTGATTTCTTTCATCTTATTATAATTTTGCCAATTATGCAGGAGTTAATATTATAGTGATTTTTTAAAAAAGATTCACAAAGTAAATACTATTTCAAATATAATTTGGGTCACCCAAATACCAATTTTTAACCATAAGATTAAAATCATGGATTATTTATATTACAATGAGGATATTCTATGGAAATGTTTAGGCAAAACACCACTTTTGATGTAGAATTTTACACAAACTTGAATTATTTTAATTCTGTTAGACAACTATCATTGTGGGAACATAAACTGTTACAACTGAATTCTTGACAACCTGATACGTTTCTGTATATTATGAAATGAATAGGTACTCTCACCTTGCTCAGGTTTTATTATCGCTGCCATCTGTTCAAACCCCAGAAACAGTTGTTCTATATTCCATCTCATTCATGTCAGCAGGGTCAGGACTTCAGGAGTGTGTGTATGTGAGTGTGTGTCTGTGTGTGTGAGTGTGTCTGTGTGTGTGTGTGTGTACACGCATGTGCAATATTAAGCTCTTATTACATCAGTCAATTTTTCTGTTAGGACTGCGATGTTGACAGGATTATTTTATATTCCTTGAGTATAAAAATAGTACAGTAAAACTTCTATTTTTGGCTCTTCCTTCTTACAAGGAAGTGTGTCTCATACTGTAATTTAGAAAACAATGATAGTGTTAAAATTTGAAGTAAAGGCATGGCTCCTCTCACACATTTATCTCAACCTAGGAATGCTCCTAATGCATTCAACAAAAATTTGAGGGTACTTAATTTGGGATCATAGCCTGTCCTATAAACCTGAACAAGTACACACTGTCTCTTGCTCTCTTTCTCCCCTTCTCCCTTCTTAATATGCCATCCCAATCTGTTGAAATAATTTATTTATTATACTTTTTAATGCACAAACATGAAATGCAATAAAGACAACCTTCTCAAATTCTAGAAGCCAAGCCTCTTCCATGCCCTTATGCTTTGGGGAGTATAATTGATGACAAGTTTAAGATAAGATATAACCTTTTTTCAGTTACTTGCCTAGGCTGAGTTCATGCCAACAGTGAGTTTAAATATTCTCAGTTTCTACTTAGATTCACCATGATACCATTATAACTGGAAAAATTACTTTGATTTGAGAAAAATCTTACAAAAGAGTAGTTCATCTTAGCATACAAGTACCCTTTCGACCCAGCCTTAACTGTACTATTAAGAGAGGCATGATTGTAGCCCTCCCAGGAGAGGATTCTTTTAGTGAGAGTGTGCATAATGGGTAGAGGACTGAGAAGCCTGCAAGCAAAAACAAAGCTTTGATTCAAATAGAACTGAGTAAACATTCTGTGGCCATGTAAACTAAAAGCAACTTAAAAGCTTTAACTGAATTTTACAAAAGCAAATTGAATAGTTAGAAAAATGGATATAATGTATAGGAAAAAATGTATGTTGGCACAGATGAATCAAGCTTGTCACATGTGGTTTCAATTTTTGATCTCTTGCTTAAAAATGAGACTTTATCCCCCAGTTCATTTTTGAGGAAGCAGGCCAGTACCTTGATTTTATTTGCTTAAATACTGTGGTTAGTAAAGGAAACAGGCATTTTTAAAATCCATCTGTATTATGAGAAGTGGTACAAAATATTGGAGAAGGACCCTTAGCATATGACTTCAAAATTTTAGTCCAAGTAGATATTTTAGCCATCAGTTCCAGCCCAGTCATCACATCAATATTCTTCCCAGTCAGGAGTACTGGAGCTGTCACTGCTTCAACTTTGATGATCAATCAAACCAACAAGAGACTAACTTTGACTAGACAGTGTATCTCTGAGTCAGATTGGAATGTGGAATTGGTAGGTCTCTTCATAAATGGCCAAGAAACTTCACCCATAAGCAATGTGTACATTTTATGTTTTATTCCTTTTAATTTTCTTCTCATAGTTTTGGAAATTTACTTGCTTACGATTTATGTATTCCCTGGTGGCTCAGATGGTAAAGAATCAACCTTCATAGAGTTGAATGCAGTACATATCCAGATTGATAATAATCTGGGATTCCCTGGCGGCTCAGATAGTAAAGAATCTGTTTGCAATGCAGGAGAACTGAGTTCAATCCCTGGCTCAGAAAGAAAGAACCACTACTCCAAGTCATACATTTACTGGGTGAAACAGGAGAAAGTATGTCCAAAATGGGCCAATGCAGGAAATGTAGTTTCAATCCCTAGGTTGGGAAGATCCCCTGGAAAAGAAAATGGCAACCCACTCCAGTATTCTTGCCTGGGAAATCCCATGAACAGGGGAGTTTGGCAGGCTACAGCTCATGGGGCCTCAAAGAGTCAGACATGACTGAGCGACTAACAGTTTCAGCTTCAGGATTTAAGTATAATTGGGTCTTAAAAAGTTATTTACCTCACATGTGTCATTTTGTTTATAAGACAGAGGGAAGACAGGAGGGAGATTTTTTAAATAATTTTGAAGATGATGTTATTGTTTAGTCACTAAGTCATGTCCAGCTCTTTTTGTAACACCATGGACTGTTGCCTGCCAGGCTGTTCTCCTGATTCACCCAGTAAGTGTATGAGTTGGAGTAGTGGTTATTTAAGTGCTAAGTATACACAAACCTTGAACTTCCAGATGTTCAAGCTGCCTTTAGAAAAGGCAGAGGAAGCAGAGATCAAATTGCCAACATTCGCTGGCTCTTTGAAAAAGCAAGAGAATTCCAGAAAAACATCTACTTCTGCTTTATTGACTATGCCAAAGCCTTTGACTGTGTGGATCACAATAAACTGTGGAAAATTCTGAAAAAGAAGAGAATACCAGACCACCTAACCTGCCTCTTGAGAAACCTGTATGCAGATCAGGAAGCAACAGTTAGAACTGGACATGGAATAACAGACTGGTTCCAAATAGGAAAAGGAGTACATCAAGGCTGTATATTGTCACCCTGCTTATTTAACTTCTATCCAGACCACATCATGAGAAATGCTGGGCTGGATGAAGCACAAGCTGGAATCAAGATTGCCAGAAGAAATATCAATCACCTCAGCTATGCAGATGACACCACCCTTATGGCAGAAAGTGAAGAGGAACTAAAGAGCCTCTTGATGAAAGTGAAAGAGGAGAGTGAAAAAGTTGGCTTAAAGCTCAACATTCAGAAAACTAAGATCATGGCATCTGGTCCCATCACTTCATGGGAAATACATGGGGAAACAGTGGAAACAGTGGCTGACTTCATTTTTCTGGGCTCAAAAATCACTGCAGATGGTGATTGCAGCCATGAAATTAAAAGACACTCCTTGAAGGGAAAGTTATGACCAACCTAGATTGCATATTAAATAGCAGAGACATTACTTTGCCAACAAAGGTCCATCTAGTCAAGGCTATGGTTTTTCCAGTGGTCATGTATGGATGTGAGAGTTGGACTATAAAGAAAGCTAAGTGCCTTTGAACTGTGGTTTTGAAGAAGACTCTTGAGAGTCCCTTGTATTGAAAGGAGATGCAACCAATCCATTCTGAAGGAGATCAGTCCTGGGTGTTCATTGGAAGGACTGATGTTGAAGCTGAAACTCCAATACTTTGGCCACCTGATGTGAAGAGCTGACTCATTTGAAAAGACCCTGATGCTGGGAAAGATTGAGGGCAGGAGGAGAAGGGGATGACAGAGGATGAGATGGTTGGATAGCATCACTGACTCAATGGACATGAGTTTGGGTAAACTCCGGGAGTTGGTGATGGACAGGGAGGCCTGGTGTGCTGCGGTTCATAGGGTCACAAAGAATTGGACAGGACTGAGTGACTGAACTGAACTGATACACATAATATCAACATTCACCTATGATATGTTAGAAATCAAATTCTCGAGACCCCTCCCTTTCACCCACCAAATCAGAGTTGATGTGTGTGATGGGGTCCACCAGGGGTGGGGCCCAACAATCTGGGCTTTAACTAGCCCTCCAGATGATGCTGATGCATGAAGGGTTTCAGAGTCACTGACCTGGAGTAAGCAGGTTATTGAGGATATCAATCTACTATTGCCTCAGTCTTGGTAGCCTTATTCTCTCGTGTGAGCTGTATGTGATTCTTCATTTGAAAACCTTTATATTTTCCAGGCAACATGGTTCTAAGCCAAACTATTTTGAGTAATATTTAAGCAATGTAACAACAGTGTTTCAAAATTTGGGTAAGAAAACAACTGTACGGTTTCTAATGAAAGGTACTGAACAGTTAAAATGATATCCAAGGGAACTTCTGACTATATGCAATTTTCACCTTAGAAACTGACTCTAAGGCTTACTGCTGTCATGCACAAAAATGGTAATTTCATGTAACTCCTCCCTATGTTTTCCTGGGTAAAATTCATGACAAGTTTGGAAAAGGAAAGACAAGTAGATCAATGAAAATATTTTTGACATTTTCATGCATGTGATATACTAGATAGTCATGATTTCATTTACTAGAACTCATTTAAGGCTCCCAACAAGCTTGCAAAGTTGTTACAGAAAAGAAAGCTGAGTTTTCAGAGAGCTTAAATACAGGTTTTAGATACCTTTAATAATCTTTTATTATGCTAAAAATCACATAGCACAAAAGTTAATATACTAACCATTTTAAATGTACAGTTCAATAGTGTTATTCATATTCACATTGTTGTAAAACAGAACTTTTTCATCTTATAAACCTGATAGTCTGTACTCATTAAACAATAGTTCCCTTCAGCTCCTAGTAATCACAATTAGGTTTCTGAGAATTTGACTATATTAGAGATGATGATTATTTAATCAGCCTGTGAATCTAAATCTTTCTGGTCCCAAAGTCTGTATTATTTTTCATGTATAACATATTACTTATTGAATTAAGTTAAAACAATATTCTCAATATTTAATTTTTATTATCAATCTGGATATGTACTATATTCAATTCTATCAAGGCTGATCTTTGGACAGTTTCTCATAAGCACAGCCTACTTTTCCCCCATGTATCTCTTTTTGTTATTGTTTAGTCACCAAGTCATGTCTGACCCTTTGTGACCCCATGGACTGCAGGGTCCCAGGCCTGCCTGTCCCTCACCATCTCTTGGAGTTTGCCTAGGTTCATGTCATTGAATCGGTGATGTCATCCAACCATCTCATCTTCTGTCACCCTCTTCTTCTGCCTTCAATTTTCCTAGCATCAGGGTCTTTTCCAATGAATCAGCTGTTCACACCAGCTGGTCTTTAAAGTGGACTCAGTGTTCCTTTTTATCTATGGAAACTCTAACCTCCATTTACATTCCAGTTCTCCTAATCTCTCCACAGTGGTGTCTCCATTTCTTTGTCCTGAATTCCCAATAGAAATCATTGCTTCACTACACATATTGTCAATCAAAATATTGTACTCTGTTTGTACAAACTATTGTACAAAATATTGATTCTCTGTACTTGTAAGGACCTTAAATCTAAACTTAATCAATTCACCCAGTGTATCAATAATGCACAATAATGTTTAGACTTGTTCACCTCCAGAAATGTCTGGAGCCCCTTCTATTTTTGCACATCTCTTTTAGAAATCGTGTCTTCATTTGGAGTTAACCTTTGTGCTCTTATCACTTTCACCCATTTGCAAAGGGCCAACTCATTGGAAAAGACCCTGATGCTGAGAAAGATTGAAAGCAGGAGGAGAAGGGGATGACAAAAGGTGAGATGGTTGGATGGCATCACTGATTCAATGAACGTGAGTTTGAGCATGGGGAAGGACAGGGCTCGCAAAGAGTAAGACATGACTGAGTGACTGAACAACACATTCTCCTTTTGATTCTCTCCCTTGGTGCTATATGGGATAAACCTAAAACACTTTCCTAATGATATCTCATAAAATATTAATACTATCATGAATCTTTTTTTTCCAATTTAAAATTTTCCAATTCTAATCAATAATTTCAAGGGTCTTCTTTGCTCCAGCTACAAGCTTAAAAATATGACCAATTGCTTTCTCTAACTAAACCAGTTCTATGTGTTCTACTCAGTAAAGGTGGGGAAAAAAACATTTTCTCATATTTCCATTTTAATAAAAGTTAGATAGTATTATCATTGTCGTTATTATTGGCACTCACTCTTTTCTGATGTCTATCAGTTCACTGTTTCTATAAACTCATTTCTGATAGAAACTCTTAACTCTGTGTCGAACATGCCACTAAGACAGGTGAGGACTATCCTGATTCTATTCCCTTTTGACTACTTTCTCTACATTTTACATGGGTATGTCTTTCATATATGCGTTCCTAATGAAATCAGTGTGTTCTTGCCTCATATAGAAGTTATAAACACAAGTGTTGTAACTCACACAGGAGAACAAGGTTGAACAAACTCAGTAAGCATATGTGGGGGAAACTATACACACGTTTTGTTATTCTATTCTTTTCATTACCCTGTTTATTACAAAGTTCCTGTCCTACAAAATTGACGTAAAGCTCCAAAACATTTTATCAAAACATGTCCAACTTTGGAAATTTCCATCATTAAAACCAGGTATGTTTTAAAATCTTCCCTAGTCAACAGTTCCAGAAACTCTTATCATTAAATGTATTTATAAGCAGAAAGCTCTTTCTCATGATATGAACCAGGATGAGAAAAGATGAAGCCTTGGTATCTATTTCTGGCTGTGTCACTGACTCACCCTTCATTGCAGCAAAAAGCCAATTAACCTCCTCCAGTTTCCCCATTTGTGACAATAAAAAAAAAAAAAATCACTTGTAGGTTGAGAAAGTGGAGGTTGTGGAAACTTTCAATATGTATAGATCAAAGGTGTTGTATTAAATGAAGTCTCTAATTTTTTAAATGATGGAAGTAGACGCAATTTGAGTAGGAATTATTGATAACCATCTAAGTCATTTTTAGCAGGCAGCACTTAATATTTGTTTGTACTTCCATTCAACATTTATACTGAAAATCCAACCATTTTGTGTTTACCTAATCATCACACTTCTTAACTCTCTTATGAAATGATGAAATAAGGTAAGATTTGTTATTTAGCATGCCCAGTAAATGCTTAAACAGCATAATGCCTAAAACCTGGTGAAATTCATTTAGAGGAGTGGCAAGTGAAATATTCCAGTCTCCTAAATTCAGAATCTAGAGAGTTCTGACAATGAAATGGCAATTCAAATCTAGCAGCCTAAGTGAGGAGAATATAATGACTAAAATGTCATTAGGAGGAATGGATAGAGTTGTTTGTATGGCAGAACATGGTTTAAAAAGTCTGTCCTTTATTGTGTTCTTACTAAACAGTCACTTTTTAAGTTGGCTGAAAAATCTTGGCCATGTAGTTTCTTTGATATCATCTCATTTGATTAGTTATTTTCATGATCTGTGAGATTTAATATCTAGATTTAACAATATGTAAATAACTACTGATGGGTCCTTATCAAAATAATTTCATTTCCGAATGTGTCTTCATCCTTTCAGAAATAAGCAAAACTATCACTGTACTGTATGTTGGAATGATTCTTCAAAAGAATGTATCCCTTTAAAATACAACCTTAATATACCTAAAAGCCAGATAAATTTCATTTACCACTAAGTTGAAATTTTTATGAAATTAAAATCTATGAGTAGATAAAATGAAAATGATAAAACTAGAAGATTCATTCAAGGCCATTAATATGGTATTTTTTATATTGGTTCATTTCAGTTCTAGAGTATTTGTATGATATCACATAAAAACTCTGGTAATTTGACTGTTATGATTAACCAGTGTCTAAAGGGGAACTGCTGGAAAATTATGAGAGCTCCCTCACATATTGAAATCAAATTTCTTTAAAAACAAACAACGCATATATATGGAATTTAGAAAGATGGTAACAATAACCCAGTGTACGAGACAGCAAAAGAGACACTGATGTATAGAACAGTCTTATGGACTCTGTGGGAGAGGGAGAGGGTGGGAAGATTTGGGAGAGTGGCATTGAAACATGTAAAATATCATGTAGGAAACGAGTTGCCAGTCCAGGTTCGATGCATGATGCTGGAGGCTTGGGGCTGGTGCACTGGGACGGCCCAGGGGGATGGTATGGGGAGGGAGGAGGGAGGAGGGTTCGGGATGGGGAACACATGTATACCTGTGGCGGATTCATTTTGATATTTGGCAAAACTAATACAATTATGTAAAATTTAAAAATAAAATAAAATTAGAAAAAAAAATTAAAAAAAAAAAAAGAAAAACAAACAGATGCAACCAACAGCATATGATTAAATACATTTGCCTTGGATGAGCATACCTCTCTCCCCCTCTCACTCTTCTCCCCACCCTCTCTCTCTCTCTCTCTCACACACACACAGCTCTAAGCAGAAAGATCTACAATCCCTAAATGTAAGATCATAGCACACATTAAATCCAAGGCAATAGTTAATTAGAAATACACACCATTTAATCCTTTGTCCTTAGTAAGCTGAGTTAAGAATAGTTCAGATTATATAGATCCAAATGGACCAGAAAAGCTTCCAGTTGAGGAAACCCTACTTCCACCTTATCTCTCTGAAAGTTTACATGAAAACATACCAATTCCTGAAAAATTTTCTTGATGTGAACATTGAGTAGTCATGGTTTCTGAACAATTACACAATTGTATTTATATATCCTTCAGGAATATTTAGATTTTGCTTTATATATATATGATAGAAACTATATTAATACATGTTTCTTGTCATACCCATTTAAACTTCAATTTTAACTTTTGTGAGAGTCACTCATATTAAGCTCTGCATAGTTGACTACTGTTAAGGCAGATAAATGTCAGTGAGTATCTTTTGGGGAGCTCTGAGGAAAACATGAGTGATAGAATGATTAGGTGAAAAAGGAGTTGAAAGTTAGTTGGAGTCATCACTAGTCAGGACTCAGTATAGAATTAATTGAAGCCTGGATTGAGATACTGGAATGAGAAATTGAGAAAAATGGAGAAGGATGGTCTAAATTAAAAGAAAGGGGGAAGGTGAAGGTTTTGAAGGCTGGGAGAGAGTTAAATATCCTAAATTTTGATGAGCCTGTTATAAACTCAGAACCCTTCTCCATAGCATACTCCAGGAAACCACTGCTGATTTATATGTGTGCATTTGAGATGAAAAACTGTTTGGTTTATATTTTTGGAGTTAGATACTTAGGTGGCTAAATACTCTGCTTTTGATGGCAATATCTTGAATGAATCATTTCTCTACAGTGATGTCAAGTAATGGCTTTTATGAACTTGAGTGATTATATCTGCATCAACTGGCTCATATGAGAGAAAACAATACTACAGTGAGATCACTGAAATCAAGACTGTGCATTTAGCGAGCAGCAGGAACATACTGCCTTGTGACACATTTCATTTCACTGACAAGAACATGCTGGATCATGTGTCTTAGATAGTGGTACCCCAGAATCTAGCTTCTTGAAGGAAAAAACATTTCTTTGGGATGATGATCAAAGGTGACACCCATGTTATTGGATCCTACCTCAGATGTGTCAGCTAATTAGACGTGATTTGCTAGAACACAGCATGGGTCACCATCAACCCCACCAACTACAAAGAAGATGACAATGTTAATTACAAATAGGTGCTCGTATCATTATATCCAGAGTCTTTTATTTGCATGGGCTGGCAGGCATACTCATTTTTGGACATCCCTCAAAGTGCACCTCCAAAATTACAGTCTTCAATTTAGAGTGATGGGGTATGTACTGGGGCAATATTTAGATGTCTTCCTTCAACAAAGACTTATTATTTACCAAATCAGTAGCAGAGTTGGTACCAATAGAAGATAAAAATACAAAGTATATAAAGCCCTTGTCTGCATAAATTCAGTTTACCAGGGAGAATACTTGTATTCATTCATTCTTCTTATCTCAACACAAATGTGATTTGAGATCAGATTTTTCATTAGTTCTTATGCACTTATGTTTCACAGAACTTGAAATTGTAATGTCTTTCTCCCATTGACTTGTGAAATTTAAGTGGTCATACTCTGAGTTAGTTTCACCATTTGTAAATCTAGTATAGTCTGAAACATAGCAGATGCTCAATAAATAATGTTTCAATAAACAGATAAAATCAATATTGAAAGGATAAACCAAAACTTGTGTTATGTTGGCACAAATTCAATGTGCCATTGAAGTTTGGGGGAGAACGGAGTTGCCTCTGACAAGATATATCAGGAAAATTAGCATGAAGCATTTTATTTATTTATTTGTTTGTTTTAAATATTTACATTATGTTGCTATATAATCAATTTGCAATGTTGTGATAGTTTCAGATGTACAGTAAAGTGATTCAGTTATACATATACCGACATCTATTCTTTTTCAGATTCTTTTCCCATGTAGATTATTACAGAGTATTGGTTAGAGTTCCCTATACAGTACTATACTGTGCAGTGCTTAGTCGCTCAGTTGTGTCCAACTCTTTGAGACTCCATGGACTGTAGCCTCCAGGCTCCTCTGTCCATGGAAGTTTCTAGGCAAGAATACTGGGGTGGGTTGTCATTCCTTCCTTTAGGGGATCTTCCCATCCCAGGGATTGAACCCAGGTGTCCACATTGCAGAAGGATCCTTTACCATCGGAGCCACCAGGGAAGCCCTCTGCACAGTGCTGTACAGTAGGTCCTTACTGAATATGTATTTTATATACATTAGAATATATATGTTAATCTCAACCTCCTGATTTATCCCCACCACTACCACCTTTCTCGTTTGGTATCCACAAGTTTGTTTTCTGAGTCTCTTTCTTAATGATACAATAAGTTCATTTGTATCATTTTTTAGATTCCAAAGTGATATCATAAGATATTTGTCTTTTTCTGTCTGACTTACTTCACTTAGTATGATAATCTCTAGGCCATCCCATGTTGCTGCAAATGGCATTATTTCATTCTTTTTTAAGGCTAAGTAATATTCCATTGGATATATGTACAATATCTTCATATAGTCATCTGTAGATGGACATTTAGATTGCTTCCATGTCTTAGCTATTGTAATAATGCTACAAGGAACATTGGGGTGCATGTATCTCTTCGAATTATGACCTTCTTCAGATATATGCCCAGAAGTGACATTGCTAGATCACCTGGTAGCTCTATTTTTAGTTATTTAAGGAACATCTATAGTGTTCTCCATGGTGCCTGCAACAACTTAGATTCCCATCAACAATGTAGAAGACTTCCTTTTTCTCCACACCCTGTCCAGCATGTATTGTTTGTAGACTGTACGGTGGTCACTATGACTGGCATGAGGTGATAACTCATTTAGTTTTGGTTTGCATTTCTCTAATAATTTGCAGTGCTGAGCATCTTTTCATGTGCCTGTTGGCCATCCATATGTCTTCTTTGGAGATTTAGGTCTTCTGCTCATTTTTTGATTGCATTTTTTTTAAACATAGAACTGCCTTGTATATTTTGGAGATTAATCCTTTGTTAGTTGCTTTGTTTGCAAGTATTTTCCATTCTGAGGGTTATCTTTCATATTGTTTATGGTTCTTTTGTCTTGAAAAAGCTTTTAAGTTTAATTAGGTCCCATTAGTTTATTTTTGTATTCATTTTCATTACTCTAGGAGATGGGTCACAAATATCTAGTTATTATTTATGACAAAGAGTGTTCTGATATTTTCCTCTATGATTTTTATAGTGTCTGCTCTTACATTTATATCTTTAATACATTTTGAGTTCATTTTTGTGTATGGTATAGGGAGTGTTCTAGTTTCATTCTTTCACATATAGCTGTCCAGTTTTCCCAGCACTACTTATTGAAGAGATGGTCTTTTCTCCATTATATATTTTGGTCTCCTTTGTCATGGATTAGGTGACTATAGGTCAGAATATTCATTTCTGTGGGAGAACTTCTATGATATAATTATTTTCCAATTTGTGGATTGCCCACCTGGAATGTGTGGGATTTGATTGTGTGTTGAATGTGCCCCTCCTCCTCTCTTGTTGTGGCTTCTTCTTTGCTTTGGACATAAAATGTCTTTTTTTTTTGTTTATGCTATTCTTTTTTGTCAATGATTGTTTAGCAGTTCGTTGCGATTTTGGGTGTTTTCAGGAAAGGAGGTGAGTTCAGGTCCTTCTACTCTGCCATCTTATCAAATGACCTTATGAAGCATTTTAAATGAACTTTGAAAAGTAGAGTTCCTTTAGATTTATAGTGATAAGATGTGATAACAGGAAGTGGTGAAAATTGGGTAAAAAATCAAAAAGAAGAATAAAGGAATCATTTTATCTATTTATTATCTAGTCATCCAAATAGAAACATGGAAGTGAGTGTTAGGTTCAGGTCATAGAGGAATGGTGATCAAAGAAACAATTGAGCCTCTGGAAAGGTATGACTAGTGTTATGTTTCACTTTTATTAAGTCATCAGTGACATATAAATGGTAAACAGACTGAAGACAGTGAGATCAGGTAGAATGCTATCATAATATAGATAATAGGATCTGACAATGGATATAGGCAGAAAGCCCCAGTTCAAAAGATGTGAAAATACTTTGAATCCCTTGAAAATTAATTGAATGTGGATATGGGAATGCAAGGAGTAGAGAGGAGTTTATAAAGGTGTTGACTTATTCATTTTTTAATGATCATTTATATGTATAGATGATAGAGATTTTAAGCTAGAGGGATAATGAATATGGTGGGACACGTTTTATTGAAATATAATTGATGCATAGTATTGTACAAGTTTGTTTTATTATTGGTTAAGTTTAATTTGTACAATATAATGATTTTATGTACATATACTATAAAATGATTGCCATAATCAATGTAGTTTACATTCATCATCTCATATAGATACACAAAGAAAAAAAATTACCTTGTGGTGGGGACCCTTAGGATATACTCTCTTAACTTTCATGTATACCATATTGTATTGTTAACTATAGCAATCATGTTGTACATTACATCCTTGGTATTTTTTAATCCTATAACTAGAGGTGTGTACATTTTAACCCCTTTCCCTTCTCCCCACCTCTAGCAATGGTAACCATAAATTGAATCCCTTCTTCTGAATTTTTAAAAACAATTTCCATGTGATTAAGATCATATAGTATTTGTCTTTGTCAGACTAATTTTGCTTGGCATAATGCCATCATAAGTTCCACTCATGTTTTCATGAATGGTAGGATTTCCTCCTTTTTATAGCTAAATAATATTCACCTGTGTACAGATTCCACCTCCTCTTTATCCATTCATCCATCACGGTACACTTAGATTGTTTCTGTGTCTTGGCTGTTGTAAATAATGATGCGATAAAACATGAGGGTGCATATTTCTCATCGACATAGTGTTTCATTTCCTTTAGATATATTTTCAGAAGTAGATTGTGTTTTTGTTCTATTTTTAATTTTTTGAGGAATCTCCATGCTAGTTTCCTTAGTGGATGTGCTGTTATACAATCACATTAACAGTATACAAGGTTTTCTCCACATCCTTTCCAGTATTTATTATCTCTTGTCATTTACTGCTAGACATTCTAATGAAGTGTACAGTGATACCTCATTGTGGTATAATTTGCATTTCCCTAATGATAGTGATGTTTCATCTTTTCATGGATCTTTTGGCCATTTGTTTATCTTTATTGGGTGGGGATATCTATTCTAGTTTGTTGCCCACTTTTTTCATTGAATCATTTTATTCTTTTTCTTCTAATGAGTTGTAAGAATTATTTATATATTTTGGATGCTAACTGATGATCAGAGATAGGGTTTACAACATTTCTTTTGCTATGCAAAAGCTTTTAAATTTGATGTATTCCCACTTGTTTATATTTTATTTTGTTACCTTCACTTTAGGTACCACATCCAAAAACAATCCTTGCCAAGACTCATGTCAAAGAGATTTTTCCTATGTTTCACCGAGCAGCTTATGGCTTTTGTTCAGGCCTTTAATCCATTTCAAGTTAACTTTTCTGAACAAGATAGAAGTCTAGTTTTATTCTTTTTACACGTGAAAAAATTTCCCCATATAATTTATTGAGAAAACTGTCATTTTTCTCCATTGACTATTCTTGGCTCGCTTGTCAAATATTAGTTGACATTATATACTTGGATTTATTTCTGGGCTCTTGATTGTGTCCCATTGTTCTATTTGTCTGTTTTGATGCCAGCAGTGCTGGTGGTTTAGCCACTAATTTTAGACCCCATGGACTATAGCCCTCCAGGCTCCTCTGTCCATGGGATTTCCTGGACAGGAATACTGGAGTGGGTTGTCAATTCCTTCTCCAAGTGATCTACCTGACCCAAGGATCAAACTAGCATCTCCTGTATTGTCTCTTGCATGGCAGGCAGATTTTTGACTGCTTAGTCACCAGGGAAGCCCTTTTATGCCAGAACCATTCTGTTTGATTACTATTACTTTATAATTAAACAATATCAATAACAATGACACCTCTCATTTTGTAGTCCTTTCTCAAGATTGCTTTACCTGTTCAGGTTTTTTGTAGTTCCATATAAATTTTAGGATTGCTTTCTTCTAGTTTGCATTCCCACCAACAGTGTAAGAGGGTTCCCTTTTCTCCACACCCTCTCCAGCATTTATTATTTGTAGACTTTTGGATCGCAGCCATTCTGACTGGTGTGAAATGGTACCTCATAGTGGTTTTGATTTGCATTTCTCTGATAATGAGTGATGTTGAGCATCTTTTCATGTGTTTGTTAGCCATCTGTATGTCTTCTTTGGAGAAATGTCTATTTAGATCTTTGGCCCATTTTTTGATTGGGTCATTTATTTTTCTGGAGTTGAGCTGGAGGAGCTGCTTTTTTCTATTATATAAACATGCCATTAAAATTTTGATAGAAATTACAGATTATATATATATCAGATCAGATCAGTTGCTCACTTGTGTCCGACTCTTTGCGACCCCATGAATCGAAGCACACCAGGCCTCCCTGTCCATCACCAACTCCCAGAGTTCACTGAGACTCATGTCCATCGAGTCAGTGATGCCATCCAGCCATCTCATCCTCTGTCATCCCCTTCTCCTCCTGCCCCCAAACCGTCCCAGCATCAGAGTCTTTTCCAATGAGTCAACTCTTCACATGAGGTGGCGAAAGTACTGGAGTTTCAGCTTTAGCATCATTCCTTCCAAAGAAATCCCAGGGCCGATCTCCTTCAGAATGGACTGGTTGGATCTCCTTGCAGTCCAAGGGACTCTCAAGAGTCTTCTCAACACCACAGTTCAAAAGCATCAATTCTTGGTGCTCAGCCTTCTTCACGGTCCAACTCTCACATCCATACATGACCACAGGAAAACCATAGCCTTGACTAGACAGACCTTTGTTGGCAAAGTAATGTCTCTGCTTTTCAATATGCTATCTAGGTTGGTCATAACTTTCCTTCCAAGGAGTAAGCGTCTTTTAATTTCATGGCTGCAGTCACCATCTGTGGTGATTTTGGAGCCCAGAAAAAGAAAGTCTGACATTGTTTCCACTGTTTCCCCATCTATTTCCCATGAAGTGGTGGGACCGGATGCCATGATCTTTGTTTTCTGAATGTTGAGCTTTAAGCCAACTTTTTCACTCTCCACTTTCACTTTCATCAAAAGGCTTTTGAGTTCCTCTTCACTTTCTGCCATAAGGGTGGTGTCATCTGCATATCTGAGGTTATTGGTATTTCTCCCAGCAATCTTGATTCCAGCTTGTGTTTCTTCCAGTCCAGCGTTTCTCATGATGTACCCTGCATATAAGTTAAATAAACAGGGTGACAATATACAGCCTTGACAAACTCCTTTTCCTATTTGGAACCAGTCTGTTGTTCCATGTCCAGTTCTAACTGTTGCTTCCTATTTTGGTAAAATGGACATTGTAACAATCTTCATTCTTCCAATCCATGAACACAGAGCACCTTTAATTTCTTTGATCAGTGTCTTATAGTTTTCACTATAGAGAACTTTCACCTTAGTTAAATTTATGTAAAAGTATTTTATTGTTTTAGATGCTGTAGTAAATGGAGTCATAGTCTTTATTTTCTCAGATAATGTACTGTTAGTATATAAGACTACTACTGATTTTTGCATGTTAATTTTGTATCTTGCAACTTTACTGAATTCATTGATTTGATTTTTTTTTTTTTTTTGTGGGAGGCTTTAAGAATTTTTAATATATAGGAATCATGTAATTTACACAAATAGAGACATTTTGCTTACCAATTTTCATTATTTATTTATTTTTGCTTAATTGATCTTAATATTTCAAGTACTATGTTGAATACTAGTGATGAGAGTGGGCACCTTTGTCTTCCTAATCTTAGAGGAAAAGCATTATACGTTAGCACCACTGAATATGATGGAATCTGTGGGTTTGTCATATGTGGACTTTATTGTGTTGAGGTATGTTTCCTCTATGCCAGATTTGTTAAGAATTTTATCATTAATCAATGTTAAATTCTGTCAAATGATGTTTCTGCTTTTATTGAGATACTCATGTTTTTATTTTTTTCTTTCATGCTATTAATGTGATTCATCACATTGTCTTGGATATATTGAATCATTCTCAGTTCCCAGGCATTCATTCCACTTGGTCATGATGAATGATATTTTTATGTGATGCTGTATTCCATTTGCTAGTATTTTATTGAGAATCTTTGCATTTATATTTATCAGGAATGCTGTTGCTGCTGCTGCTAAGTTGCTTCAGTTGTGTCCGACTCTGCGACCCCATAGACAGCAGCCCACCAGGCTCCTCCGTCCTTGGGATTCTTCAGGCAAGAACACTGGAGTGGATTGCCGTTTCCTTATCGAATGCATGAAAGTGAAAAGTGAAAGTGAAGTCACTCAGGCGTGTCTGACTCTTAGCGACCCCATGGACTGCAGCCCACCAGGCTCCTCCGTACATGGGGTTTTCCAGGCAAGAGTACTGGAGTGGGGTGCCATTGCCTTCTCCTTTTATCAGGCATATTAGCCTATAATTTGGAGGAGGGGATTTTATTTGTTTGTTTGTTTTCTGGCAGTGTCCTTTTCTGGCTATGGTATCAAGATAATGCTGATCTTGTAAAATGAGTCTGGAAGTGTTTCCTCCTCTTCAAGTTTTTTTGAAGTAGTTTGAGCTAAATTCTTTAAATGTTGGGCAAAGCTCACCTGTGAAGCCACCTGATTGGTCCTGGGCTTTTCTTTGTTAGTATATTTTTGATAGTTGATCTATTCAAATATTTTATTTCATCTTGACTCGGTCTTCTTTGGTTGTATGTTTCCAGTAATTTTTCCATTTCTTTTAGCTTGTCCAGTTTGTTGGCCTATAGTTATTCATGCTGCTGCTGCTAAGTTGCTTCAGTCATGTCTGACTCTGTGCAACCCCATAGACAGCAGCCCACCAGGCTCCCCCGTCCCTGGGATTCTCCAGGCAAGAACACTGGAGTGGGTTGCCATTTCCTTCTCCAATGCATGAAAGTGAAAAGTGAAAGCAAAGTCGCTCAGTCGTGTCCGACTCTTCATGACCCCATGGACTGCAGTCAACCACACTCCTCCGTCCATGAGATTTTCCAGGCAAGAGTACTGGAGTGGAGTACCATTGCCTTCTCCATAGTTATTCACAGTAGCCTCTTAAGTTCCTTTGCATTTTTATGGTATCAACTCTAATGTCGCCTTTTCACTTATAATTTTGTTGATTTGGGTGCCCATTTTTCCTTGATTTGCCTAGCAAGATTTTTGAATTTATCTTTTTAAAGAACCAAGTCAGTTTTCTTAACCTTTTAAAACTTGGTGGGTTTTTTTTTTCTTTATCACTTATTTCTGCCCTGTTATTTATTATTCCCTTTATTTTACTAACTTTGGGCTCTGTTTTTTCTCTAGTTCAAGGCATAGAGTTAGGATGTTTGAAGTCTTTCCTGGTAATGTAAGCATTTATTGCTATAAACTTTCCTCTTAAAACTGCTTTTTACTACATCCCGTAAGTTTTGGTATATTGTGTTTCTATTTTCACTTCTTTCAAGGTACAATTTTATTTCACCATTAACTTATTTGATTAGTTGTTTGTTGAGGGAGGTATTGTTTCATTTTCATGTATTTACAATTTTTCTAAATTTCCTTTAGAAATTGTTGATTGTTGTTGATTTCCAGTCTCATACTCTTGTGGTCAGAGAAGATACTTGGTAAGATTTCAGCCTTGAATTTGCTAAGACTTGTTTTGTGACCTAACATATGGTATACCTAAAAATGTCCCATATACACCAGAGAAATATATGTATTCTGCTGTTACAGAATAGAATATTCTGTTTATATGTCTCAGGTTGACTTTTTCCATAGTGTTTTTCAAATATGTTCTTTTCTTACTGATTTCTGCCTGTGTGATCTACTTATTACTAGGGCAAGGTATTAAAATCTCCAACTTTTATTATATTGCTGAGTATTTCTCCTCTTACCTCCTGTTTTTGCTTTATCTATATTGGAGTGTTCTGATATTGGATGCATATTTACAATTGTTTTATCTTCTTGAAGGACTGACCCCTTTTCTCAATATATAATAAGCTTCATTGTCTCTTTTTACCATTTAGCTTAAAGTGTAATTTGTATCAAGTATAGCTACCCCTCCTTTTTGGGTGTCATGTGCTTAAAATACCTTTTCCCATCCTTTCACTCTATGTGCGTCTTTAAGGTTAAACTGACTTTTGGAGGCCACGTTTTTGGATCTTGTTGCTGGGCTTTTATTTTAATCTACTCAGAGATTCTATAGCTTTTGATTGGATAATTTAATCTATTTACATTAAAATAACTATTGACAACTATGAACTTACTATTACCATTTTATTTTCTGGATGTTTTTTAGACCCTTTGCTTACTGTTTTCTATACTATTGTTTCTTAATACTATCTTTTTGTGTATTTTGATGTCCTTTGGTATAATTACTACCAGTTTCTTCCTTATGGTTACCATGAGGATTACATGAAGTATCTTAAAATTATAACACACTATTTTTAACTGATAATAACTTCAACAGTATCCCTAAACTTTACACTTTTACATTTCCTTGCTCTCACATTTCAGATTATTAATGTTTACTATTTATATTACGTTACAAAACAGACTATTAGTAAATTTCACTACATTTAATTTTTAACCTAGAGTTGAATGAATTCCACATCACCATTACCATATTATAGAATCAAATTTTGACTATACATAATATTCACCATTGAGTGAGATTTATGCTACTTTCTTATTTTTTTTAATGTTAATTAGCATCTTTTTATTTCCCGTGAAAGAATTCACTTCAGCACTTCTTGTAAGACTGTTGTAGTGGTGATTAACTCCCTCAGCTTTTGTTTGTTTGGGACAGTATTTATTTCACCTTCATTTCTGAAGGACTGTTTTGCTGGGTATGGGATTCTTGAGCAGCAATTTTATCTTTCAATATTTTAAATGTATCCCCTCATTCTTTTAACATGAAATGGTTCTGTTGAGAAATCTATTGATAATCTCATAGTGGTTCCCTTGTATGCAACTTCCCTTGCTGCTTTCAAATTCTTTCTTTTGTAATTTTGACAATTTAATTATAATCTTTTTCAGTGTAGCCTTTTGGCTCCTTTGGACCTCATGGATTTGGATGTTCATTTCTCTCCCCTGTATTTAGGAAGTGTTTAGGCACTGTTACTAAATATACATTTCCCCCTTTTTCTCTCTCTTCTGGAATTCCCATTGCATGCATATCATTTCTTTGATTATGTCCCATAAGTCCCATATATTTTCTTCATTCTTTTTTTTATTTTTATTCCTCTGACTAGATAATTTGAAGTGCCCTCTCTTCTCGGTCACTAATTCTTTTTTCTTCATGGTTGAGTCTGCTTTTGAAAATATCCATTGAATTCTTCCACGGAGTGATCATATTTTTCAGCTCTAGGATTTTTGTGTGGTTTCTGTTGTCTGTTGATGGTATCAGTTTTTTGGAGAACTTCTTGTTTTGTTCATGCATTTTCATAATCTCATTTAGTTGGCTCTGCATTTCCGTAGTTCACTAAACTTCTTTAGGAAGAGAATTATTCTGAATTATTTGACAGTTCATTGATCTCCATTTTTTTTAGAGTTGTTTATTGAAGCTTAATTAGTTTTTTTGTTTGTTTGTTTTTGGTGATGTCATGTTTACCAGATTTTTTTGAGATCCTTAATTTCTTTTTTTTTTCTTTTCTTTTCTTTTTTTTTTAATTTTATTTTATTTTTAAACTTTACAAATTGTATTAGTTTTGCCAAATATCCTTAATTTCTTATATCAGTATTGGAACATTTAAGTAAGTGGTTTCCTTTTTCAGACTTACAGACTTGCTTTGTCAAAAGCAGTTCTTCACCAGTCAGCTCAGCTTAGTTTTTCTAGATATGCCTGTTGATAATGCCTTGGGCAGATAGAGTTTTTTATCAGGGTCTATTTGGGGGTGAGGCCACTTCCCAAGCTCTGAAGTGGAAGGATGTCCCTGGTTGAAAACAATTGGACAAGACTGCTGAGTTGGTTTCCTACTCTGGAAACAGTTAGACAGTTAGTTTAACTGTTAAACAGTTAACTGGAAACAGTTAGACAGTCACCTGGATTGTCTATCTAGGCTTAATTAGATAGTCAGGAAGGATTGTGTACTATACTCAGCAGTAGGTGGGGCTATGAATTACCTTTTCTGTCCTTGAAGGGTAGCAGGAAGTGCCCTGGGTCTGCATAGCTTGTTTGGGGAAACCTAATTCAGTCAAATTCCGCACTCCTTCTTTTCTGAAAAAGAACAAAAAAAAGGAGAAAGTTGAAGCCTAAATAGAGGCTTTTTATTTATTTATTTATTTATTTTCATCTCCAGTGTGTATTTATTTTATTTTATTTTTAATTTTATTTTATTTTTAAACTTTACGTAATTGTATTAGTTTTGCCAAACATCAAAATGAATCCATCACAGGTATACATGTGCTCCTCCTCCTGAACCCTCCCTCCTCCTCCCTCCCCATACCATCCCTCCAGGTCGTCCCAGTGCACCAGCCCCAAGCATCCAGTATTGTGCATTGAACCTGGACTGGCATCTCGTTTCATACATGATATTTTACATGTTTCAATGCCATTCTCCCAAATCTTCCCACCCTCTCCCTCTCCCACAGAGTCCATAAGACTGTTCCATATATCAGCGTCACTTTTGCTGTCTCGTACACAGGGTTATTGTTATCATCTTTCTAAATTCCATATATATGCGTTACTATACTGTATTGGTGTTTTTCTTTCTGGCTTACTTCACTCTGTATAATAGGCTCCAGTTTCATCCACCTCATTAGAACTGATTCAAATGTATTATTTTTAATGAGTAAATACTCCATTGTGTATATGTACCACAGCTTTCTTATCCATTCATCTGCTGATGGACATCTAGGTTGCTTCCATGTCCTGGCTATTATAAACAGTGCTGCGATGAACATTGGGGTACACATGTCTCTTTCCCTTCTGGTTTCCTCAGTGTGTATGCCCAGCAGTGGGATTGCTGGATCATAAGGCAGTTCTATTTCCAGTTTTTAAGGAATCTCCACACTGTTCTCCATAGTGGCTGTACTAGTTTGCATTCCCACCAACAGTGTAAGAGGGTTCCCTTTCCTCCACACCCTCTCCAACATTTATTATTTGTAGACTTTTGGATCGCAGCCATTCTGACTGGTGTGAAATGGTACTTCATAGTGGTTTTGATTTGCATTTCTCTGATAATGAGTGATGTTGAGCATCTTTTCATGTGTTAGCCATCTGTATGTCTTCTTTGGAGAAATGTCTATTTAGTTCTTTGGCCCATTTTTTGATTGGGTCATTTATTTTTCTGGAGTTGAGCTGGAGGAGTTGCTTGTATATTTTTGAGATTAGTTGTTTGTCAGTTGCTTCATTTGCTATTATTTTCTCCCATTCTGAAGGCTGTCTTTTCACCTTGCTGATAGTTTCCTTTGATGTGCAGAAGCTTTTAAGGTTAATTAGGTCCCATTTGTTTATTTTTGCTTTTATTTCCAATATTCTGGGAGGTGGGTCATAGAAGATCCTGCTGTTATGTATGTCAGAGAGTGTTTTGCCTATGTTCTCCTCTAGGAGTTTTATAGTTTCTGGTCTTACGTTTAGATCTTTAATCCATTTTGAGTTTATTTTTGTGTATGGTGTTAGAAAGTGTTCTAGTTTCATTCTTTTACAAGTGGTTGACCAGTTTTCCCAGTACCACTTGTTAAAGAGATTGTCTTTAATCCATTGTATATTCTTGCCTCCTTTGTCAAAGATAAGGTGTCCATATGTGCATGGATTTATCTCTGGGCTTTCTATTTTGTTCTATTGATCTATATTTCTGTCTTTGTGCCAGTACCATACAGTCTTGATAACTGTGGCTTTGTAGTAGAGCCTGAAGTCAGGTAGGTTGATTCCTCCAGTTCCATTCTTTTTTCTCAAGATCGTTTTGGCTATTCGAGGTTTTTTGTATTTCCATACAAATTGTGAAATTATTTGTTCTAGCTCTGTGAAGAATACTGTTGGTAGCTTGATAGGGATTGCATTGAATCTATAGATTGCTTTGGGTAGTATACTCATTTTCACTATATTGATTCTTCCAATCCATGAGCATGGTATATTTCTCCATCTATTAGTGTCCTCTTTGATTTCTTTCACCAGTGTTTTATAGTTTTCTATATATAGGTCTTTAGTTTCTTTAGGTAGATATATTCCTAAGTATTTTATTCTTTCTGTTGCAGTGGTGAATGGAATTGTTTCCTTAATTTCTCTTTCTGTTTTCTCATTATTAGTGTATAGGAATGCAAGGGACTTCTGTGTGTTGATTTTATATCCTGCAACTTTACTATAGTCATTGATTAGTTCTAGTAATTTTCTGGTGGAGTCTTTAGGGTTTTCTATGTAGAGGATCATGTCATAGAGCTAACACCTATCCTGCTCAAACTCTTCCAGAAAATTGCAGAGGAAGGTAAACTTCCAAACTCATTCTCTGAGGCCACCATCACCCTAATACCAAAACCTGACAAAGATCCCACAAAAAAAGAAAACTACAGGCCAATATCACTGATGAACATAGATGCAAAAATCCTTAACAAAATTCTAGCAACCGGAATCCAACAACACATTAAAAAGATCATACACCATGACCAAGTGGGCTTTATCCCAGGCATGCAAGGATTCTTCAATATCCGCAAATCAATCAATGTTATACACCACATTAACAAATTGAAAAACAAAAACCATATGATTATCTCAATAGATGCAGAGAAAGCCTTTGACAAAATTCAACACCCGTTTATGATAAAAACTCTCCAGAAAGCAGGAATAGAAGGAACATACCTCAACATAATAAAAGCTATATATGACAAACCCACAGCAAACATTATCCTCAATGGTGAAAAATTGAAAGCATTTCCTCTAAAGTCAGGAACAAGACAAGGGTGCCCACTTTCACCATTACTATTCAACATAGTTTTGGAAGTTTTGGCCACTGCAATCAGAGCAGAAAAAGAAATAAAAGGAATCCAAATTGGAAAAGAAGAAGTAAAACTCTCACTAAATAGAGTCTTTTTATAATTGTTACTACAATGTGACGTTGCACATTTAAAAACCACATATAAGTTGATCATTAATATGCAGTGGTAGATCAGATTGGGGGTCTGTAGCAAACTGGACTTTTAAGAACTGGAAAGAGTTTTACTAAAAGAAAAACATATTATGAAAACACTTTCAAAGTCATCTCTCATTTTCTATGTCCAAAAAAGGTTTTGAATTTTTAAACAATTGCTAGTTTTGATTAGCTTTGCCCACTTTCATGCATTGGAGAAGGAAATGGCAACCCACTTCAGTGTTCTTGCCTTGAGAATCCCAGGGACGGGGGAGCCTGGTGGGCTGCTGTCTATGGGGTCGCACAGAGTTGGACACGACTGAAGCGACTCAGCAGCAGCAGCAGCAGCAATTCAGTCAAAATTGTGTACTGATGCCTTGGCCAGATAGAACCACTGATTTTGCTTTGCAGACAGGGAGAGGCAATGGACTTCCCAGGTGATTCAGTGGTAAAGAATCTGCCTGCCAATGCAGGAGCCATAGGAGACGTGGTTCAATCCCCAGGTTAGGAAGATCCCCTGGAGGAGGAAATTGCAATCCACTCCAGTATTGTTGCTTGGAGAATCCCATGGACAGAGGAGCCTGGTGGGCTCTAGTCCATGGGGTCTCAAAGAGTAGGACACAATTGAGGGACTAAGCACCCCACCAAGTAGAGGCATGGGGTATTTTCTCTGTTTAAATGCCACTGTAAGAAAGGTATTGGATGGGCTATGGAGCTTCCTATGTGCTCCTAAGTTCCCTGGTTGGGCAGGCTAAGGATGTATTCAGCAATGGACAGGTTTACAAATCAGTTTCCCTCTCCAATGCCAGTAGGAGAACAAGCTCAAGGGTAGTAAGGTTCTGTGTTTGTGGTTTAAAGCCAACCCAAGTAGGCAGATTTGTACCCTGCTGAGTTCCCTGGTCAGACCATGCCACTGACCTGGTTCTGCAAATGAGCAAAGCTGTTGGCCAGGATTTATCCTTAGTCATTACAGATAGGAAATATCTGCTGAGATTTGAATGTTGATTGTTGCAAGCTCTTCTCCTTTTCTCAGTCATATGAGATTCCTAGTCAGGGAATCCCCTGCAGTTCCTGTGGGGTTTTGAATGGGGGTGATTTTGATAAGCTACATTTATTTAGGGAAAACAGAGCAAGTGTTTACATTTTAATGCGGATGTAAACCAGTCACAACAGAGTAAGGAAGGGGAGAGAGACAGAGATAAAAGGATCTTCAGAAAGTCTGAAGGGTAGTAGTGATAGAAATATTTGGGAACCCACTTTTACTATCTTCTTCCCTAACACTGGGGAGGAAAAAAAAAATAGTCAACCCCAGAGTTTTTCATCCAAGCCCTCGGCTTTGTTCATTAGGAACAATGTCATCTTTTAGGACAAGAGAGTCTTGAGGAAATAGGTCTAGATTCAATTTATCATATAAAATGTATGATAATGCAATGGTTCAGAACATGAACATCTCAATAGGTAAAGACAAAAAGAGATTCTCTAAACCCTGGCACTGCTTATTTGTTGGGTAATACTGAGCAATTTACTTCCAAAACCCAAGCAATCTCTTCTGCAAAACAGGGATAATAATACTGTTATGTGGTAGATGTGAGAATTAAATAATTGCTAACATTCATTGAATTTTTAATGTTTCAAGTTGTGTGCCAATATGTTAAAATATAGAAAAATAAATAGAAGTACATTTTAACTTACTAATTTGATTTTAAGCATCCACAAATGTAGGCATTGTAACTTACATTTCTTTGTAGGCTTTACTGAGCTTAGCACGGGCCATTGTACAGAATGAGAGAATTAAATATATTCAATTCACAATTTTGGTAGCACATCTTTTGGTCAGTCTAGTCTCTTTACTTCTAAAGAGTTTTTTTTTTTTTTTTGGCTGGGGAACAGTTATACCAGGAATTTTTATTGGAAGAGACCAGTTACCAATAGCATATACTATGAAATTATGTAATTTTGCTGCTAAGTCACTTCAGTCATGTCTGACTCTGTGTGACCCCATAGACTGCAGCCCACCAGGCTCTGCTAACCCTGGGATACTCCAGGCAAGAACACTGGAGTGGGTTGCCATTTCCTTCTCCAATGCATCAAAGTGAAAAGTGAAAGTGAAGTCGCTCAGTCATGTCCGACTCTTAGCGACCCCATGGACTGCAGCCTACTAGGCTCCTCTGTCCATGGGATTTTCCAGGCAAGAGTACTGGAGTGGGGTGCCATTGCCTTCTCCGTATGTAATTTTAGAGTATGTCAAAAACATCAACTATTGTCTAAGTCCAAGCTATTCATTACCAACTGAGCCACAAGGGAAGCCATAAATTATTCATAAGCTTAAGACACATCTATACTTTTTCAAAGCTTAAAGACATTTACTTCTTAAGTTTCTACCATTTGTATTAGGTACATTTTTATTTTATTTGCCCCAAACTTAAGTTCTTCATGTCTATCATTTGTGTTAGTGCTTTCCTAAATTTTATGGATTCTAACTCTGCTTATTTAATTTATATGCAGAGTACATCATGAGAAACGCTGGGCTGGATGAAGCACAAGCTGGAATCAAGATTGCTGGAAGAAATATCAATAACCTCAGATATGCAGATGACACCACCGTTATGGCAGAAAGTGAAGAAGAACTAAAGAGCCTCTTGATGAAAGTGAAAGAGGAGAGTGAAAAGTTGGCTTAATGTTCAACATTCATAAAACTAAGATCATGGCATCTGGTCCCATCACTTCATGGGAAATAGATGGGCAAACAGTGGAAACAGTGTCAGACTTTATTTTTCTGGGCTCCAAAATCACTGCAGATGGTGCCTGTGGCCATGAAATTAAAAGATGCTTGCTCCTTGGAAGAAAAGCTATGAACAACCTAGATAGCATATTAAAAAACAGAGACATTACTTTGCCAACAAATGTCCATCGCGACAAGGCTATGTTTTTTCCAGTGGTCATGTATGGATGTGAGAGTTGGACTATAAAGACAGCTGAGCACCGAAGAATTGATGCTTTTGAACTGTGGTGTTGGAGAAGACTCTTGAGAGTCCATTGGACAGCAAGGAGATCCAACCAGTCCATCCTAAGGGAGGTCAGTACTGAGTGTTCATTGGAAGAACTGATGCTGAAGCTGAAACTCCAATCCTTTGGCCACCTGATGTGAAGAGCTGACTCATTGGAAAAGACCATGATGCTGGGAAAGATTGAAGACAGGAGGAGAAGGGGACAACAGAGGATAAGATGGTTAGATGGCATCTCCGACTCAAAGGACATGAGTTTGGGTAAACTCCAGGAGTTGGAGATAGATAGGGAGGCCTGATGTGCTGCAGTCCATGGGGTCACAAAGAGTCAGACATGAATGAGTGACTGAATCAAACTGAACTGAATCTTATCTATATCTACATCTATCAAGTATACCTATAAAGTATATATATATATATATATTTAGCTCGTGTGTATCTATCTGTATCTCAAGTATGTATGTATATAAGCATATTATATGTGTACATGTATATGCATCTACATTTGATACATATATTAGTTGTAGATACAGATCATTTGTGTGCGTGTGTGTGTGTGTGTGTGTGCAATATATATAGTTGTTTTGTTGCTCAGTTGTGTTTGACTCTTTTGTGACCCCATGGACAGCAGCTCACAAGATTCCTCTGTCTTTGGGATTTCCCAGGCATGAATATCAGAATGGGTTGTCATTTCTTTCTTCAGGGGACATTCCCAACCCAGGGATAAAAACTGTGCCCCCTGAATTGTAGGTGCATATCTCAAGTGTGTGGATATCTGCTTTACTCTAGGTATGGAGCTCATTTTATACATCAATCACAATTATAAGAGTATGAATTGCTTTTACTCAAAATCTACTCACATGTATAAGTTTCTAAAATATAACTGGAAACTCACATCCAAATGACATGCAATACTGTTGTACTGGTTCCTGGGATAATTAGACTAAGGTAAGGCTTTGGGTTTTATGAGCAATACATATTTTGTTTCTTTTCTAATTTATAAAATATGATTAAATTATAGTCCATTAAGCATAAGTAGATGGAAAATAGGAACATTTAGCACTGATTTTCTTATTTGAATAGTATATCAAATGAAACATGGAATCTCAATTCAAATTAAACTTTCCTCTGTTATAAATGGAGGATATAGCTCTTCTTTTTCAGTTTTTCCCTTACTCATATTCCCATGGGGAACCCTAGATATTTGTGCAAAATTTCAGATCTGAAGAACATACAGATCTTCATTGAGTTACATTATGGTAAGTCACTGTAAGTTGAAAATTTTGTAGGCCAAAAACACATGTAAAAAATATAACTTACTGAGCATCATAGCCTCGCCTACATTAAACATGCTCAGAACATTTACATGAGCCTATAGTTGGGCAAAATCATTTGACAAAGTGTTAAATATCTCATGCAGTTTCTTGAATACTGTACTTAAAAGTAAAAAAGCAGATTGGTTGTATGGGTACAGTAATGATTTTAAGTGTATCAGTTATTTTCCTTTATGATCACCTGGCTGACTAGGAACTACAGCTTGTTGTCACTGCTCACAGAGGGAGAATATCTCAGTAGCCTGGGAAAATACATTTGAAATATGATTTCTACTGAATGTGTATTGCTGTCCATCATCATAGGTTGGAGACCATCTGTACTTAGAAATCCAATACTCTTTTCTAACCTTTTAAATTTTATAGATGGCTTAATAGGCACAACAATGAGAACTGATTTTTAATATGCTACTTATTGAGCAAGTTGGACTGAAATCCAGGTAGCTTGGCATTTAAACCAGTGTCTATTCTATCAAATTAGAGTGATTCATTGCCTGAATCACCCTCAGTAACCTATTTTTGTTTAAGAAGTGGTCTTATGAACCAATTTAGGATTGTTAGGAAGGAAGAAGTAGGAGTCCTGGATGGGTATTGGGTAGACATTGAAGAGTGTCTGTAATGAAAAACCCAGAACCCAAAGTAAGTCACTCTTGTCTTAACTTAGTATACACAGCTTTTATAGTTTTTCCAGTATTTTCAGACTTTCTTCATTGAACATATGCTCAAAAAACCCAATTGTCCAATTGTGGTCAATGTAAACTAAGCAAAAATTCTATGCATAAAATTCCTAAGAAAATATTTTACTCCTGATTACAAAGTATACGTGCAGTTCGCATTGATCTTTTATCCCATCCTCCTTACTCAAACATATGACTATAAGGCAAAATGGCATTTCTTCAAGCATAGTAGAGTGGAATGAGAGAGACGTCTTGGGCTTTGACACTATTAACTGACAGAGGTAAGTAAATAATTCTATTTAACTGTGATAATCCAAGTTTTAATTGTTGTTGCTATTGTTACTTGGGGCCTAATAAATTTCTAACTGACATGTAACGTACATTCTACTGAGTTTTCATTTCTCTAAAGGGAAACTGTACCTTGAGAAGGTATTCTTCAGTTATCAATACCTCTAATACTGGCAAGTTCTGTGTAAGAAAAAGTCATGTGTGATACATATGCCTCCTTGTATTTTGAACTGAAACTTCATATATCCTATTCAAAAACTTATTCAACTTTAACAACAACTTTTTAAAAGCATCTCTTGTTGTTGGTCAGTCACTCAGTCATGGCTGACTCTGCAGCCCCATGGACTGCAGCACGCCAGGCTTCCCTGTCCTTCACTGTCTCCCAGAGATTGCTCAAACTCATGTCCATAGAATTGGTGATGCCATTGAATCATTATAAATGTTTTATTCTGGATGTCTTTGTATATCTCACTATCCCTCTCTACACTGTACCCCAAGCATATATGATGGACTTTGGGTCAAAGAAAGTATTTTAAAATATTATAGTGAATATATAAGTGAAAACTCCAAAAAAAATGAAGACTCCAAACAAGAAAAGCATTTATATATTCACTATAATATTTTAAAATACTTTCTGCAATCCAAAGTCCATCACATATGCTTGGGGTACAGTGTAGAGAGAAAAAAAAAAGGATATATAAAGATATCCAGAATAAAATATATTTGTATATTAACTATGATACTTGGGAAAAAAAAAAACTTTACCAATAATTTTTCAAGAAAAAAAACTATAAATGCCATATATAGAAAACATATATGCATATATATATACAGTACCAAGTACCTCGGTATTTTCATTGGTGAATTAGTACCAACAAGTCTTCACTGTCTTTGCCCATACATGGACCTTCCTAATTATATCTACATGGATTATATTTAAGCTTTGCATATAGACTATGTAATACATTTCACTGATCAGGTTTTGTTTTTTTTTTTTCAACCTGTTACAGATATATCTACAGTGGAAGTCAGGAAGCTTCTTGGCCAAGTCTTTGATATTATAAACCCTTAAAATTCTAACATTTAGACATATCCTTCTTCTATTGTTTTTAGGAAATCTGTTAATATATTTTCCCCTAAAAAGCATTCCTCAAACACATTTCAATTAAGAAAAATTCCAGCACTTACAAAGCCAACTCTATTTTCTGCCTACATTAATCCATGGTTAATAAATAACAAGCAAACCATTTTATTTGTTCAAGCACTAATTTTGATGTGGATGGCTCCCCATAATCTACACACCTTTGCTAGTAGAGACTTCAAACAGAAATAATTTAGCAATTATGAAGATTAACTGTAAGTAATTGTCCTGAAACTGACTGAATAAGGCTAAAGGAAGGAAAATGATTCATTTTTAACTTATTTATCTCATACTGACTTTCCGTTCTAAATAATTATGCTCTGGCATATTGTTATGAATATTCAAAAGGTTTTTTAATGGCTTAATAATTTTTCTTCCTTTGTTTCTAGGAACAGAAATCATAACACATGTTGAAATAGAGGCTCACTTGTCAGAAGCAGATGAAGTAAGGTATCATTTGATGATCTCTCTATTTTCCATAGCTCCAACAAAGGCAGCCCAGCCATCAAAGGGGAAAACACGCTCCCATCTGGGTTTTAATAGAAATTAACATAGAGCTGGCCTAGCCTGGACTTTCTTGATTAGAGTTAAAAATATACAAAGTAAAAGTTTGCTTACCAGGAATCATCATAATCCAGAATATGTCATTTGGAAACAGATAATACGTGAGCTCCAGATTTTCCCAGCATGCTATGTGTGCTCACTTCTTTCCCTTAAGGACAAAGAAAATGGCAGTTGGCAAAATTCCCCAGAGGAAAGAAGCAAAATCGTATTTTTTGATTCACGTCTAATGAGGTTATGCTTTTGTTGTTTATGCTCCCTCTTCCTCTCAGACCCACCTCTGCCCTTCTTTGTCTGCCTTATGTCCTGGGATACTGACCACTGTGGACTATGTCACATGGGCTTCGTTCCAAATCTCTTACTTTCCGTTGAGTTTGCCAATGAGAAGAACTGAAAGACACACTCTGGGATGTTTACTTCCTCTACTCCTTTACTCATTGGATGCACTCCATATTTACACATCCTGTGGAATGATATGCTTTTGAACTGTGGTGTTGGAGAAGACTCTTGAGAGTCCCTTGAACTGCAAGGAGATCCAAGCTGTCCTTCCTAAAGGAGGTCAGTCCTGGGTGTTCTTGAAAGGTCTGATGTTGAAGCTGAAACTCCAATACTTTGGCCACCTGATGTGAAGAACTGACTCATTGGAAAAGACTGTGATGCTGGGAAAGATTGAGGGCAGGAGGAAAAGGGGACAACAGAGGATGAGCTGGTTGGATGGCATCACCAACTCAATGGACGTGAGTTTGTGTGGGCTCTAGGAGTTGGTGTTGGACAGGAAGGCCTGGCGTGCTGCAGCCCATGGGGTCACAAAGAGTCAGACACAACTGAGCAACTGAACTGAACTGAACTGATGGGATGATATCTCTTTCATGGCTAAACCTTTTCTAATGGTTCCAGTTGTATAGTTCCTTCATTTCCCTCCACTGGGCTGAAGGGTGGTAATGGCTTGCCTTTCTTGCTGGTCCCTAGGTGCCTTACCATTTTGTTGTTGTTGTTGTTATTTAATTAACCTCATCCTTAAAATCCATAAAAGTTATCTTAACTTTAGAACAAGTATATCAGTAAGTAGCCCAGAAAGAAACAAATAGCAAATTTGAAGGGTTTACCCAAACAGCCCCCCCAAAACATTAAAGCTTCCTGATGCTTGTTTATGTTTAAGGTGCTGTGTATAGTTTATCAAGAAAGGAAGATTACAGAGGTTTAGTCACTAAACTATTACTCTTCCCATTGCATTCTCAGGAGGCAAAAGTACAATTTACAGGCAAGTATATCACAACTTTTTTTTTTCATTTTATGACACACGCTGCATAATATTCACATGATTAATTCAGAACTATGTACAAGGTAAGGCTAATATTTGTTTGAGGGAAAAATCTATTCCTGCTGATCCTGCTTAAGAAAGCATATCAAAAAACTTGCCTATGAGAATAAGGTTGTTATAAGTAAACCTTGAAACTATGATCTTTAAAGAAAATTATTTTCAAGCTTTATTAATAGTAACTTACTAATAATAATTTGCAACATACCAGATTCTCTTGCAGGTCATCTATGCCACAGTCAAAACAGCTTTTCATGAGACCTGGATGGAAAGATACCTTTCTTTCAGAATCTTCTATTAGAAGGTCAGTGACAAATTGTCCTACTTCGTCTATCAGTTATACTAGTCCAGCCTTTTATCTAAGTCAAACAACTGTGAATCGAGTAGCACTGATACAAAAGCAAATGTAGTAGATGTTTCAACATGCTTTAACTATGTTGAGATGATTTAGTTATCTGGGATAAAATGAAACTTCAGAAACTATGCATATCATTAATGTTTAAGAAGATTTTTTAAAGTGAGAAAAATGTCTAGATTCCTTTCTTTAGACATTGATAGCTATTATAACATTGTTTAATTGCGTACTTTTCCTTGCCCATCACCAAAGCCTACTTAAGAGAGAAATATGCATTGTAGTGAGATGAGCAACAAGAATTAATACCTACACAGAAAGAGAATGACAGCAAATAATCCTCAGTCTCACTAACAAAGGTAATGCGAACAGATTTTGATTCTTCTTAACCAAGAACCAGAAACCGTAGAGAATTGAGTCAATTCATAAATATTTTGTAAGTTCCATATTTCAACCTCTTATTTTTTACTTTACTTGAACTCACAGCACCCTAACATATTCAGAAATAGAACTGTGCTTACATATTTATGTTCTTAAAAGGTTCATATATAGCTCCAGGTAACCATACAGATTTATATACATTCTTTCCCTAAAATTTTAAATTATACCATCTGTTAACCATATTATGACTAATTAGCAAGATCACTGCATACTATATCTCCAACAACAACAGGAGATATCTAGAGCTATTATATAGGACTGGCTCTTTAATAAATGTACTCCCTTTTACAATAAATAATAAATAACTTTGTGAGTACTCATAATTTTAGAATTTCTGTTCCTTGCTTCCACAAAGTTTTTAAGGAAAAATGAGTTCAACTGAACATTCGCTTATCCCTGTTTTCCTCACTGTGACACATACAAGGTCTCAAAATGTTCCAGCACCAGTAATGTCATGAACCAACTACTGTAAGTGAAAGGTAGTCTTACTAACCCTAATTTTCAGATGACACAGCTGAGATTTGGAAAGTTTTGGTATCTTGTTTGTGTACTTATTGAGGTCATAAGTGATGGGGTCAAGACTTGTTACATCAGGTTCAAATCCCAACTTACTTCTAATGTAGAATTATCCGGTCAGCATTATAGGGCAAAGGCATGGCAGACTGAGAGTACTGGAAAATGTTAAAATGATTTAATAACATCAACTTACATTCAAAATAAAAAGTGATAAAGTATGAATTTTCATTAGTTTCAGATAACTGTTTTACAAAGGTCAACCAGTAAAATTATTATGAAAGAAGAATGGAGGTTAAATGCAGGTTAAAATGCAAATTTCTTCATCCTAGCTCTGAGATTCTGGTTCAATGACTCTAGAATACAGTCTAGAAATCTGGGTGTTTGACAGTCACACTGGATGATAAGATACAGGGTTCAAAGGTGACACTTTAAGAAAAACATTGTCATAGAGAATAAAAACATATAATTTTGGATTTACTATTGGTCATCTAAACATAATAACAGTATTTCTAATGTCAAAAACATTAGATGGGCTCAGTTGCTAATCATTTATATTTATTAAATGATTCTAAAATTATTCAATTAAAAAGTCATATTTAAGAAAGACTGGGTATTAGTAAGAGATTTAATAACAGGTTCTTACAAATAAATACCATCAGCTAGCAACAGTTCTAATATTATTACCAATAAATACAGTCAGTGTGATAAGGCAGCACCAATTTCTGGCAGAATTCTCCAGAATCAGTGAAAGAACATTTTGTATCCAACAAATCAGACATACATATTCACAACATATCTCTCATTTAAGGAGAGGTACTTTCACTTTTCACTTTCATGCATTGGAGAAGGAAATGGCAACCCACTCCAGTGTTCTTGCCTGGAGAATCCCAGGGATGGGGGAGCCTGGTGGGCTGCTGTCTATGGGGTCGCACAGAGTCGGACACAACTGAAGCGACTTAGCAGCAGCAGCAGCAGATAAAGGAAGGGTTTCCCAGGAGGTGCTAGTGGTAAAGAACCTGTCTGCCAATGCAGGTAGATGTAAGAGATGCAGGTTCAATCCCTGGATTGGGACGATCCCTTGGAGGAAGGCATGGCAACCCACTCCAGTATTCTTGCCTGGAGAATCCCACAGACAGAGGAGCCTGGCGGGCTACATTCCACAGGGTCACAAAGAGTCAGACACAGCTGAAGAGACTTAGCGCAGATAAAGGAATCCCACAGAAGCTGAGAAAGGTTGTTTGGGTATCTCTTTATGCTACAGTTAAAAGTTTCAGTTAGTGCTGTTCCTAACCTTAGTGGCAACTCTAAAGAGAGAACAAAAATGACATGTCAAATATCCCCCTCCCCCCAAAAACCACAGAGCCTTCCCTATGTTACCTTATTAAGGGCAAAGTTCCTCCAGGCAGTCACTAATTGGCGATTGGGAAAAGTTGGAGAAGCCAATTTCATATATGTCACCTTTCACCTAGCAGTGTCTTGCAAGTACTAAAGAATCACTAACATAGTAGTTTCAGGTAGTTCTCTTGGTTTTAAGTGCAGGTCATGAAGTAGAGGTTATCATAGGATGTGTAAGATAAAGAATGAAACTAAATAATGATTTACAAAAAGGAAAGCTCCATAATAGAGATATGTATTTTGTGTATACATATTCTGAATATATATGTATGTATCATGTTCAAGAGAGACAGCATATACATATGCTGGTGCATATAACCGATTTTAGTATTCCCAAATAAAACTTGAGCTATTGGAAGACCATCAATGGGTAGGTTTGGTATGAAGAATATGAGCTTTGCGGATCAAGCAATAACAACAAGGTAAAATCTCAGATTCCAGAAATGGTGGTAGAATGAAGCTTTAAAATCTGTACAGTTACTCAGAGATCTTTGTATTTGAATCCAAACACAAAGATAACACTCATTCAGACGTTTCTGGAAGAGGATATTTACAACTGCATTTTCTCTTCTACTTCAAAGTTTCCAGTACTTATTATAATGATCAGATCATCTAGAAACGTTTAATGTATGCAGTTTGATATCATTTTTGCCTAAGGATTCTTTTTAATAAAAGCAAAAAGAAAATAATGGAACAAGTGTATTTCAAAGAGACCTTGAGATGTTGGTACTTTCCACTCACACTAAGCCAAGACAGAGCAGCCCCATATTACATGATTGCTTCCTCAAAACCACAGTAATAAAATTTAAGGCTATTTTTCTTTGAAAAAGGATCAAGCATAGGCTGTTCATTTCCCCTCCATAAAGAAGTTAAAGTAGGGATTTCACCTAAATTTGGCCTAAGAAAGTTAAAAGCCCTTTATTTAAAGGGAATTCTGGCAATGTTATAGCGACTGATGTTAATAAAAATTTTACCTTAGTGATCAGTCCTTTCATGATGCACATTTACCTACAGTTAATACTTACTGCTCAAAGATAAAACCCCACATGGAGGGTTAGCCCCAGATGTAAGGTGAAGATGCTCAGTCATATTCTGCAGTTTTGTAAAGCAAGTGAAATGCCTTTGCCTCTACACTGTCATAGTGCCATAAAATCCTATTTTCTTAAGCCTGAGCCATTTTCTCCAATTACAGGACACAGATGCAGATATGAAACATAACAATCCAGGAGCACCCAATACTCCCTACTGTGAGTAATCTGTTAGAATGGAATCCAACAGAGGTGAATTCTGAATGACAGGATATCAGGGGGAAGAATACTGAAAACAGTCATGGTCAGAGGCTGGAGGAGGGCAGGTGTGAATTCAACACCAGAGCAATATTTCTGTGGCAGGACAAACAATACCAGGCACTGATGATGAGGTCAGGGTTGTATGGAGAAAAGCTCCAAGAAAGAACAAAGTAAGAGATGGAGCCATAATTGAATACAAGTCTAATGAAGAATTTTTTAGGCAGCAAAATTATATCTAATAAGGTGGGCTTAAAGTACACAATCTGATCTCATATTTGTAAAAAGAACTGTGAAACAAACTACTTGGAGGACTCTGACCAACTAGAATAATAATTTTATTAGGTAAATGTATGCCTTTCTCTCTTGCATCTGAATTAGAAATAAAGAGAAATTTAAGCATGCAGTTTTTCTGAATATCTTTTCGGTTTTGATCCCATTATTTAGAGATTTACAAAAATGGACAGTTTCCTCTTGAAGAGACTGCTTTACTGCTGCAAAGACAGTGAAAGTACCAGCTCTCGAGAGCACTACCTGATTCTGAATAATAATCCAAATCCCAAGAGGTTTTCAGGCTCTTGGAAGCTTTCGATCTGTGTTTTTCCTGACACTGAAGAATGTTCTGTATTACTGCATGACCAGATGATTTGTGCTCAGGGTTTTTAACTTTACATAACCCTCAAATTCCTCTTAACCTCTCCTCCCATTTTTTTTTTATATTTCCCAAGTGAATATTCCATACATCAAAAATATTACATAGGTGTTGAGTTAATTACTAAGTTTTTCTCAGGTAGACATGTACATGATGTAGATACAGACATGCATATATATGTGATATATACACACATATATATGATAAACAGACATATACATGTCAGGTAAGTAATACCAAGTGCTGATAAGGATATGATGCAATGAGAGCTATTATAAAGAGAAATGCAAATTGATACAGAGACTTTGGATAATAATTTGACATTATTTTGTAAGGTTGAAAATGCACAATCTTGCTCATTATTATTATTATACTTCCACTTTTAGGCATTTATGCTTTGGAGAGAAACTCTAGCATCACTGCACCAAAAGACATAATAAACAAATGTAACAGCATGGCTTATGACAACATAATCTGAAAACAAACCAAATGTTCAGTGAAAAGGGGAATGTATAGTCAGTTGAGATATATTTTGATTCAGCTTTGGCAATGAATGGACTTGGGCTATTGCACTGATGAAAATAAATTGTATCAATAATGTTGCTTGCTAAAACAAAATCATAATAGAATACACAGAGTAACACTATTTATATAAAGTTTAAAATAAAAAACTAAAGATTATTTTATATGGGGATATTGTCTATATTTAATGAAAGGGATGATAAACACACGCTCAAAGTAGTGGTTATCCCTGTGGAGAAGGGAGGAGCGATGTGAAAAGGAAGGGGCACAGAGTTTCAACAGTGTTCTGTTTTATAATCTGTGTGGTGGGTATACATATGGCCGTTTGATTATCTTTTATACACTTTATATATTTTTCTATATATTTTGAAATTTTCAAAATAAACATGTTTAAGATATTATAGTCAAAAAGTTTTAAATTGCATCAATAATCTCAGTGCCCTAAACTGAAAATGTGACTACTAACACACATGGTATTTGACTATGAGAAGAATGGTACTATTAACAGAAAATACTGGATATTGCTTATATCTTCTGAAATTTCCTCTTCCTCTCCATCATCAAAATAAACATTTGGCTTTCAAGTAATAATCAAGAGGCACTAGAGCACAGTGACAAAGAATGTGAGTGTACCTGTTATTTAGAGAGTCTGGGTTTGAATCTTAACTCTGGGTCACTAGCTATATAACTTGTCAACTTTCTACTCTGTGCCTCAGTACTTTATTTTTAAAAGTAAGAAAATGATAATACTGATTAGTGTTATTTTTGGAGTTGATGAGAAAATCAGAAAAAAAATACCTAATGTTTATTTAATAATTCCCATGCATCAGGTACTATGTGGATGCCTTTGATTAAATCAATATAAATAAAAACCTGCAGCAGTATTAGTTTGTTGGATGATTCTACTCATGCTTCAATTTTTCTGTTGTTAATGAACTAAAGAGCTAACTATAGGAAAGCTAGAAGTTAGTACTTGTGTGTGCTAAGTCACTTCGGTCACGTCCAACTCTTTTTGACCCTATAGACTGCAGCCTCAGGCTCCTCTGTCCATGGGATTTCTCCAGGCAAGTCACAGGTTGCTGTGACTTCCTGCGGGGGATCTTCCTGACCTGGGGATTGAACCCGCATCTCTTATGTCTCCTGCTTTGTCAGGTAAGTTCTTTACCATAGTACCACCTGCAAAATCCCAATAGAATTTGTTAGTATCTATCAATAAAACCATCTGGCTTTGTCATTTATAACCTAGAATTGCTTTGTTTTTATTGAGAAAAAAAATCGAATCACTGTTCTAGTGGTTAAAAGTAAAAGCAGGGCTAGTGCACTGGGACGACCCAGAGGGATGGTATGGGCAGGGAGGAGGGAGGAGGGTTCAGGATGGGAACACATGTATACCTGTGGCGGATTCATTTTGATATTTGGCAAAATTAATACAATTATGTAAAGTTTAAAAATAAAATAAAATTTAAAAAAAAAGTAAAAACGAAGAAGATCTTAAAAGAACAAAGGTCACATGCATATTCCTAAAATTATACAATCAGATTAAATGCCAGGCCAAATTTCACTTGCAGTATTTTAGAACAAGGAAGATTGTTGTGAGGCTAGCTTGAGCTCTAAATACTCACTGTACCAGAAAATAGGAGTCTTCATCTCAGATAAAATCCATATATGTTTCTTTATAAAAAAGACATCATAACAAAGAGACCTAATGTCAAGTTCAAATAGGAATAGACATGCATAAAAATCTCCACGCAGTGTGGTTTTGTTTCCTCAAGTGAGTACACTACCAAATACCTTCTTTACTTAGGCTGTAACAAACATTTCAACGTGACTTTCTGGATGCTTCAGATGAAATAAACTAGACTTGAAAAAACACATTTTAATTTCATCTTAAAGTTTTCTTACTTTATGGGTTCAAATACATCTTGCCATATATTAAAAACAAAGAATCAAAGGAAAAGAACAAAGGCGGCGAGCTGACTTCACCTGAATTTCACAGTAATCGTCACAGTATGGTATCCGTGAAGCAATAGACAAATAGATCAATAGAACAGAATATAGAGTCCAGAAATATACTTCTATAAATATCACTAACTGACCTTTGACAAAGAAGCAAGAGTACTAAGATGGAGCAAAGATAGTCTCTTAAATAAATGATGCTAAAACAATTGCATGCCTTTCTGAAAGAAAAAAAAAAAAGAATTTAGACACAGACTATACATCTATCACAAAAGGTGACTCAATGTGAATCAGACTTAACTGTAAATTGAAAGACCATAAAATTCCTAGAAGGTAACATAGGAGAAAACCTGGATGCCTTGCAAATGATGATGCTTTTTAGATACAACAAAGACACAATCCATAAAAAAATAATTGGTAAGCTGGACTTCATTAAAATTAAAATTTTCTGCTCTATAAGAGACTCAAGAGGATTAGAAGACAAGCCATCACATAAACAGATGCAAAGAAGTTCCACATCATATGTCAGAGAAATATATATTAAAACATAAGAGAGAAGATTCAGTTCAGTCACTCAGTCGTGTCCGACTCTTTGTGACCCCATGAATCACAGCACGCCAGGCCTCCCTGTCCATCACCAACTCCTGGAGTTTATTCAAACTCATGTCCATCAAGTCGGTGATGCCATCCAGCTATCTCATCCTCTGTCGCCCCCTTCTCCTCCTGCCCCCAATCCCTCCCAGCATCAGAGTCTGTTCCAGTGAGTCAACTCTTCGCATGAGGTGGCCAAAGTATTGGAGTTTCAGCTTTAGCATCAGTCCTTCCAATGAACACCCAGGAGTGATCTCCTTTATTAATAGAATATCCCAAAACCAAAACACTGACTATACCAAAAAACTGGCAAGACTGCAGAACAACAGAAACACTCATACATTGGTGATGGAAATTCAAAATGATAGTCACTTTGAAAGACAGTTGGCAGTTTCTTACGAAACTAAATGCAATCTTACCATCTGATTCAGTAATTGTTCTTTGATATTTACATAAAAGAGTTGAAAACCATCAAGCTGACTAATATTCACATTGTAGAAGGTCGCAGAAGGAGAAGAGGAAAAAGGGCAGAAAGCTTATTCAAAGAAATAATGACTGATCAATTCCCTAAAGTGGAGAAAGAAACAGACATCCAGATGCAGGAATTCCAAAAGGCACCAAATAAGATAAAAATTCAAGGGACCCATCCCGAGACATTGCAATTTATTTGTCAAGTTAAAGACAAGGAGATAATTTAAAACAGCAAGAGAAACAACTTCTCACAAAGAAGATAACTTCCACAAGACTATCAGCAGATTTTTTTAGAAGAAACTTTACAGGCATAATATACTGTAAGATGTGACATAAAAGCCAGTACAAACTTCTCGGCCAACCAACATTTAGAAAACCCTAAAGGATCCATGCCCCTCCTCCCCCTCAAAAATGTAGGACTAATAAATTAATTCAGTAAAGTTGCAAGATACATAATAAATTTGCATTCCTATACACCATCAATGCATTTTGAGAAAGAGAATTTAACAATCTCATTTATTGGGTTTATTTCCTAAATAATATACTTAGGAAAATGAAAACTAAGGATATGAGACTTGTGCCTGAAAACTATGATACTGATGAAGGAAACTGAAAAGGACACAAATAGATGAAGAGATATTTCATAGCAAACAATTAGAAGCATTAATTTTGTTAAAATATACATATTACTTAAGCTATCTAGGTTTAATGCAACCCCTGTCAAAATTCCAATGGCATTTTTCACAGGAACAGGACAAACAATGCTAAAATATGTGTGGAACCAAAACAGAGCTGAAAGAGCCAAAGCAATGTGGAGAAATAAGAGCAAATCTGGAGGCATCAAATTATATAACAATGCTACAGTAATTGAAACAGAGTGCTATTGGCATAAGGACATATAAATCAATTAAACAGAAGGTGAAAAGTGAAAGTGAAAATCACTCAGTCATGTCCGACTCTTTGTGACCCCAAGGATTCTCCAGGCCAGAATACTGGAATAGGTAGCTGTTACCTTCTCCAGGGGATCTTCTGGACCCAAAGAACAAATCCAGGTCTCCTGCATTGCAGGCAGATTCTTTACTGTCTGAGCCACCAGGGAAACCCAAGGATACTGGAGTGGATACCCTATCCCTTCTCCAGTGGATCTTCTCAACCCAGAAATCAAACCGGGGTCTCCTGCATTGCAGGTGGATTCTTTACCAGATGAGCTGCCAGGGAAACAGAAGATAGAGGCCCAAATAAACCCACAGTTACACATTCAATAACTTAAAACAAAGGAGCCAAGACTCTCCATATTCAATGGAGAAAGGATAGCCTCCAGTAATGGTGACGGGAATTCTGGGTAGCCACATAGAAAAGAATAAACCAGCATCCCTATCTTGGACGATAAACAAAAATCAACTCAAAATGACTTAAAGACTTGAATGTAAACCTGAGACAATGAAACTCCTAAAAGAAACCATAGAAGAAACCACAAGAGAGAAGCTCCTTGATATTGATCTTGGCAGTAATTTTTTTGTATTCAACAGCAAAGGAAAGGCAGCAAAAGCAATATTAAACAAGTAGGACTACCTTAAACTGGAAAGCTTCTGCACAGAAAAGGAAATTATCAGTGAAATAAAAAGGGAACCAATGGAATGGGAGAAATATTAGCAAACCAAATATCCACTAATCAATATTCAAAATATAATAGAACTCATGTAACTCAATAGCATTATATATATATATATATATAAATGGCCAAAAGATCTGAATAGACATTTTTCCATAGTATACATACAAATGACCAACAAGTACATGTTAAGTACACTATGTGACTAATCGTTAGGGAAATGCAAATCAAAATCACAATGAGATATCACCACATACATTTTAGAATGTCTACTGTCAAAAAGAAGAGATAACAAATGCTGGGTAGGATATAAAGAAAAGTGAAATCCTGTTCACTGCTGTTGAGCTGATACAACTACTACAGAAAATTGTATGGAGGTTTCTAAAGAAATTAAAATACAACTACCATATGATCAAGTAAACCTACTTCTTCATATATGCCCCCCCAAAAAACAAAATTATTATCTCAAAGAGATATCTCTACTCTGATGTTTATTGTAGCATTATTCACAGTAGCCAAGGTTTGAAAACAACCCAAGTGTCTACTGATGAATGGAAGGATGAAGAGAATGGGATGTGTCCCATTCATTGTGACCCCAATGACTATACAGTCCATGGAATTCTCCAGGCCAGAATACTGCAGTGGGTAGCCTTTCCCTTCTCCAGGGGATCTTCCCAACCCAGGGATCAAACTCAGGTCTCTCGCATTTCAGGTGGATTCTTTACCATCTGAGCCATGGGGCAAGCCCAAGAATACTGGAGTGGGTAGCCTATCCCTTCTCCAACAGATCTTCCCGACTCAGGAATCAAACCAGGGTCTCCTGCACTGCAGGAAGATTCTTTACCAACTAAGCTATCAGGGAAGCTACATATACATAGTAAAGAACTTATAAAATATAATAATAAATAAATATAAATAAATAAGATATATGTCTTATTTACAAGAAGAACTAAAGATCCTCTTGATGAAAGTGAAAGAGGAGGATGAGAAAGCTGGCTTAAAACTCAACATTCACAAAACTTAGATAATGGCATCCTGTCCCATAACTTCAAGGCAAATATATGGAGAAACAATGAAAACAGTGAGACCATTTTCTTGGGCTCCAAAATCACTGCAGATGTTGACTGCAGTGAAAGACACTCCTTGGGAAAAAAAGCTATGGCAATCCTAGACAACACATTAACAAGCAGAGACATTATTGCCGACAAAGGTCCATCTAATCAAAGCTATGGTTTTTCCAGTAGTCATGTGTGGATGTGAGAGTTGGACTATAAAGAAAGCTGAGCACCAAAGAAGTAATCCTTCTGAACTGTGGTCTTAGAGGATACTCTTGAGAGTCCCTTGTACTGCAAGGAGATCCAACCAGTCAGTCCTAAAGGAATTCAGTCATGAATATTCATTGGAAGGACTGATGCTGAAGCTGAAACTCCAATCCTTTGGCCACCTGATGTGAAGAACTGACTCATTGGAAAAGACCCTGATGCTGGCCAAGATTGAAGGCAAGAGGAGAAGGAGATGACAGAGGATGAGATGGTTGGAGGGCATCACCAACTCCATGGGCATGAGTTTGAGCAAGCTCCAGGAATTGGTGATGAACAGGGAGGCCCGGTGTGCTGCAGTCCATGGGGTCGCAAAGAGTAGGACACAACTGAGCGATTAAACTGAACTGTTGCCAATGTTCATTGTAGCAAGTTCACAATACCCAAAATGTAAAAATAATACAAATATCCATCAATAAATGAATGAACAGTGGAGAAAGTATATGCATACAATATAATAATATTTATCCTTGAAAATGAATGAAATTCTGATAACATGCTACATAGATGAAGTCTGAAAACACATGCTAAGTCAAATAAGCAGACAGAAAATTAAGCACCAATTCTTGATACCTCCACTTATTTAAGGTCTCTAGAATGGGAACATTTATAGAGACAGAATGAAAGATAGCATAGCAACCCACTCCAATATTCTTGCCTGGAAAATCCCATGAACAGAGAAGGTTGGTGGGCTATAGTCCATAGGGTTGCAAGGAATTGGACACGAATGAAATGACTTAGCACTTATGCACGTAGAGACAGAAAGTAGATTTGAGGAGCTAGAAGTAGACAGGAAGAGGAATAAATACAGGTTATTGCTCAATGGTTACAAAGTTTCTGATTAAGGTTATGAAAAAGCAGAGGTCACAGAATACTGTGAATGTAGTTCAGTTCAGTCACTCAGTCGTGTGTAATTCTGTGACCCCATGGACTGCAACGCGCCAGGCCTCCCTGTTCATCACCAACTCTGAGTTTATTCAAACTCATGTCCATAGAGTCAGTGATGCTATCCAACCATCTCATCCTCTGCCGTCCCCTTCTCATGCCTTCAATCGTTCCTAGCATTAGGGTCTTTTCCAGTGAGTCAGTTCTTCACATCAGGTGGCCAAAGTATTGGAGTTTCAGCTTCAGCATCAACCCTTCCAATGAATATTCAGCACTGAATTCCTTTAGAATAGACCAGTTGGATCTCCTTGCAGTCTAAGGGACTCTCAAGAGTCTTCTCCAACACCATGGTTCAAAAGCATCAATTCTCAGGCACTCAGCTTTCTTTATAATCCAACTTTCTCTATAATCCGACAATGGGAAAAAATATAGCTTTGACTGGACAGAACTTTGTTGGCAAAGTAATGTCTCTGCTTTTTAAATTGCTGTCTAGGTTGATCACAGCTTTCCTTCCAAAGAGCAAATGTCTTTTAATTTCCTGTCTACAGTCACCATCTGCATGTGATTTTGGAGCCCCCAAAATAAAGTCTGTCCCTATTTGCATTATTTCCCCATCTATTTGCCATGAAGTGATGGGACAGGATGCCATGATCTAAGTTTTCTGGATGTTGATTTTTAAGCCAACTTTTTCACTCTTCTCTTTCACTTTCATCAACAGGCTCCTTAGTTCTTCTTCGCTTTCTGCCATAAGGGTAGTGTCATCTGCATATCTGAGGTTATTGTTATTTCTCCTGGCAATCTTGATTCTAGCTTGTGTTTTATCCAGCCCAGCATTTCTCATGATGTAGTCTGCATAGAAGTTAAATAAGCAGGGTGACAATATGCAGCTTTGAGGTACTCCTATCCCAATTTGGAACCAGTCTGTTGTTTCATGTCCAGTTCTAACTGTTACTTCTTGACCCACATACAGCTTTCTCAGGAGGCAGGTCAGGTGGTCTGCTATTACCATCCCTTTAAGAATTTTCCACAGTTTGTGATCCACACCGTCAAAGGCTTTGCATAGTCAATAAAGCAGAAGTACATGTTTTTCTAGAACCCCCTGGCTTTTTGATGAGCCAACGGATGTTGGTAATTTGATCTCTGGTTCCTCTGCCTTTTCTAACTCCAGCTTGAATATCTGGAAATTCATGGTTTACAAACTGTTGAAGCATGGCTCGGAGAATTTTGAGCATTACCATGCTAGGATGTGAGATGAGTGCAATTGTGCAGTAGGTTGTACATTCTTTGGCATTGTCTTTCTTTGGGACTGGATTGAAGACTGTCATTTTCCAGTCCAGTAGCCACTGCTCAGTTTTCCAAATTTGCTGGCATATTGAGTGCAGCACTTTCACAGCATCATCTTTTAGGATTTGAAATAACTCAACTGGAATTCCATAACCTCCACTAGCTTTGTTCATAGTGATGCTTCCTAAGGCCCACTTGACTTTGCATTCCAAGATGTCTGGGTCTAGGTGAGTGATCATAGCATTTTGGTTATCTGGGTTGTGAAGATCTTTTTTGTATAGTTCTTCTGTGTATTCTTGCCACCTCTTTTAATATCTTCTGTCTGTTAGGTCCATACCACTTCTGTCCTTTATTATGTCTATCTTTGAATGGAATGTTCCTTTGGTATCTCTAATTTTCTTGAAAAGATCTCTAGTCTTTCCCATTCTATTGTTTTCCTCTATTTCATTGCATTAGTCACTGAGGAAGGCTTTCTTATCTCTCCTTGCTATTTTTTGGAACTCTGTATTCAAATGGTTATTTCTTCTTTGCCTTTAGCTTCTCTTCTTTTCTCAGCTATTTGTAAGGCCTCCTCAGACAACCATTTTGCTCTTTTATATTTCTTTTTCTTGGGGATGATCTTGATCACTGCTTCCTGTAAAATGTCACAAACCTCCGTCCATAGTTCTTCAGGCACTCTATCAGATCTAACCCCTTCAATCTATTTGTCACTTCCACTGTATCATAAGGGATTTGATTTAGGTCATACCTAAATGGTCTGGTAGTTTTCCCTACTTTCTCCAATTTAAGCCTGAGTTTTGCAATGAGGAGTTCATGATCTGTGCCATACTTGGCTCCTAGTCTTGTTTTTTGCTGACTGTATAGAGCTTCTCCATCTTCGACTGCAAATAATATAATCAATTTGATTTTGGTATGGACCATCTGGTGATGTCAATGTGTAGAGTCTTTCCTTGTGTTGTTGGAAGAGGGTGTTTGCTATGACCAGTGTGTTCTCTTGGTGAAATTCTGTTAGTTTCTGCCCTGGTTCATTTTGTACTCCAAGGCCAAATTTTCTTTTTACTCCAGGTATCTCTTGACTTCCTACTTTTGCATTCCAGTCCCCTCTAATGTAAAGGATATCTTTTTTGGGTGTTAGTCGTAGAAGTTCTTACAGGTCTTCATAGAACCTTTCAACCACAGCTGCTTCAGCATTACTCATCAGGGCATAGGCTTGGATTACTGTGATATTGACTTCTGTGGGCAGCAAAGCTTGCTGTCAGGCAAGGTGCAGATTTGCTGATCAAGGCTGTGTGAATGGAGAGGTGAAGCTTCTTCTGAAAACTCGCATGCATGGACGCTGGGCCTGGGTCTTCCAGTTTGGATCCTGGTGTCCCTTTGATCCCCACATCCTATAAGCTGACAGCCAGAAAGTCAAGATGACGGAGTAGAAGGATATGCGCTCATCTTCTCCTGCAAGAACTCCAAAATTACAACTCACTTTTCAACAACCGTCAACAAGAGAATGTTGGATCCCACCCAAAAAAGATACTCCATGTCCAAGGACAAAGGAGAGGCCCCAGCAAGATGGTATAAGGGGTGAAATTGGATTTTGAGTCAAACCCCATACCCGCCAGAGACGCTCAGATGGCTCAAACAAATTTTGTGTGCCCTAGGACCCAGAGATCCCACAAGGACTGAGCCAGAACTGTGAATGTAGTTAATACTACTAAATTTTACACTCAAAATGATTAAAATGAAAAAAAAAAAAAGACAATTTTCATTGCATCACTACTTACAATAGCTGGAACATAGAAGCAACCTAGATGTCCATCAACAGATGAATGGATAAAGAAGTGTGGTACATATATACAATGGAATATTACTCAGCCATAAAAAGGAACACATTTGAGTCAGTTCTAATGAGCTGGATGAACCAAAAGCCTATTATACAGAGTTAAGTAAATCAGAAAGAGAAAGGTAAATATCATATTCTAATGCATATATATGGAATCTAGAGAAATGGTACTGAAGAATTTATTTACAGGACAGCAATGGAGAAACAGACATAAATAATAGACTTATGGACACAGGGAGAGGGGAGGAGAGGGTGAGATATATGGAAAGAACAACAGAGTATCATGGAAACTTGCATTAAAATATGTAAAATAGATAGCCAAGGGGAATTTGCTGAATGACTCAGGAAACTCAAACAGGGGCTCTGTATCAACCTAGAGGGGTAGGATGGGGAGGCGATGGGAGGGAGTTTCAGAAGGGAGGGGATATTTGTATATCTATGGCTGTTTCATGTTGAAGTTTGACAGAAAACAACAAAAGTCTGAAAAGCAATAGTCCTTCAATTAAAATCAATAATTTAACATATCACAATACACAGCATAATTGAAGTATACACTGTAAATGGTTGAATTGTATGATATGTGAGTTACATCTCAATAAAACTGTTAGCAGAGGGGGATAAAAGGAAAGAAAAAAGAAAAATCAGCCCTGTGGACAAATGTTGATGACAGAAGAGATGGGAGATAGCTGGGAAAATATCCTTTTACCTCTCTTCACCAGATTCTTCAACACGTGGATATTGGTTTTATACACCCTGACTCAGGATACCCCATATGACTTGGAAGTCACTGCATTTAGTAGAACTGAGGCCATGTTCAATTCATTATTCCTAGGCTCTAGAACTATATGACCCTACCCCTTTCTTCCCTCCCCCTACCACACTGTTAATGCGTAAACTTTACTTCCAAGCTATTTTCAAAGGGCTTCCTTGGTGGCTCAGTAGTAAAAAAAAAAAAAAAAAATCTGCCTGCCAATGCAAGAGATATATGTTTGATCCCTGGAATATCCCCTGGAGAGGGAAATGGTAACCCACTCCAGTATTCTTGCCCTGGGAAATCCCATGGACAGAGGAGCCTGGCCAGGCTACAGTCCATGGGGGTCACAAAGAGTCAGACATGACTTAGCAGTATAAAACAATATTTTCAAAAGGACCCTGATTAAGACAGACTCTGATTCCTGTACATAGAAGATTAGTTTGTTTCCTGTATGATTTTGGTTTCAGCCCCAACTGTGGTAGAGTTGCACACATATAGAAAGTCTCCTGTTTATCTCTTTTTTCCCAGTATCAGGGCACTTCCTAAAAGGAAGGAGTTGGCTTAGTTCACATATTGTTGCAAAGCTCTAAAGTGCCTTAGTGTTAATACCCCCAAATGCAACTCTCAACTGGTGGAAGCTGCCATGCTTGTTGGGCATTTGACAGAGGCAAGCATTCTGTTCTCACAAGTGCCAGTGCAATCTGGCCCTGTTGCCCTCAGCAACAACTTAAATCTAATCCTTAATTTAAATTGGTCTTCTTTATCTTCTCCTATTCCATTGCCCTGAAATAATCACAGAATACCCTTTCAAATAGACTACCTGCACAAAGTCCTTTTATCAAGCTCTACATTTGGGAAAGCCTAAACACTTTTTTGTTGAGAACCGGTACTAGAAAATATATTCTTAGGATTGGCTTCTGGAACCGGATCTCTTACTGCTCAGATATCAGTTACTGCTGATAATAAACACGGCAATGATAAACTCTGATACGGGATGCAATATCACAATCACCAATAATATCACCTGTGATGTTCTGAAATGAGATACAATTAGGAGAGGAAATACTACTTATACAAGAGTTCTGACACTTGAATGGTGTGGGGCAGTGGTAATTATAAAGACTGGGAAGTGACTGGCTGTTGTTGCATTTCTTAAAAAAAAGTTAAAAGAGATAACAGTCTCAGTTCTTCCAACAAGCAGAACATGATATAAAAGCCTGAAGATCTTCTTGATGTAATTTAAAATGTGCCTCAAATGAAGCCAGGGCTATGCTAAAAGTTAGGCTGAGAGTTTGTTAGCAGAGCAGGAAAGAACAGCATGAACAGCCTTGATAGAAAGCCCAGGATAAAGTCTGAGACCTTATATGAGATCATAATATTTGTGATTAGAATGGAAATACCTGAGTAGATTTCTGGGAACCCTTCAAACTGACTGAAGCACACGTCAACCCCACCCCAGGTTTAGTGGTGACCAGCCTCCATAGACTCCAGTACTCTTGCCTGGAAACTCCCATGGATGGAGGAGCCTGGTAGGCTGCAGTCCATGGGGTCGCTAAGAGGCGAACACGACTGAGCGACTTCACTTTCACTTTTCACTTTCATGCACTGGAGAAGGAAATGGCAACCCACTCCAGTGTTCTTGCCTGGAGAATGCCAGGGACGGGGGAGCCCGGTGGGCTGCCGTCTATGGGGTCGCACAGAGTTGGACACGACTGAAGCGACTTAGCAGCAGCAGCAGCAGCCTCCATAGAATCTGGTCACTGGATCTCTTGCAGGAATCTGCCTGCAATGCAGGAGACCTGGGTTCAATCCCTGGGTCAAACTGAAGATCTTCCAGAGAAGGAAATGGCAACCCACTCCAGTATTCTAGCCTGGAAAATCCCACATACAGAGGAGCCTGTCAGGCTACAGTCCATGGGGTTGCAGAGTCAGACACAACTGAATGACTAAACCATCACCAGCCTCTCTAGGCCAAGATTGACATTAGGAGATGCTACTGTGGAACTGAGCTCCCTACTGTCAGTGGATATAGAAGAGGCCAGGTGGTAAAACTTAACCATCTAATGCAAGATGGACTTCTTTTAATGTAAAGACAGAGCAGCAACCAGGCTGCCTTTTGATTAGTGAGCTATAGCAGTAATTTTCTTCTTCATAAGGTAGTAAAGCAGCTGATAAGGGTAATGCTTTTCTTATATAAACAGAAAAATGAAAGAACTTGTAGGAAGGCTAATGTTAGAAATCTTAAAAGTATTTTCTTCCTGAGTTTTTGGACACAGTCCTCTAGAATTGAATGGGAGGCTACTTCCTATGTGGCTTGGAACCCTGAAATGTCACTGAAAGTTATTACAAAAATTATCCTGTCAATACATCTCCAAATAGGCCTTTACACAATTATCATACATACCATATATACTGGAAAGGTATTATAAGGGGTATTGATTGCAGAATCTATGCATTTTGACCTCTGATTTAATTGGAGGCTCATGTAGGACAAGAAACAAACAAGTCGTACCAAATTTGATCTCACAGTGGAAGAAATGAATGTCCAGATACACTCTCTGGTTATTTCTCCCATACTTGACTTCAAAATTAGATTTGAATTCAACATCGTGTTACAATAAAACACTCTCAATTAAGTGGGTATAAAGGGAGTTCTACATAATAAAGGCCATAATTTATAGCACATGGCTAATATAGTGAAAAGCTGAAAGCAGTTCCTCTAAGATCAGGAACCAGACAAAGATGCCCATTTCCCCACTTTTATTCAACATAGTTTTCAAAGTCCTAACCACAGTTGTTGAACAAGTAAAATACAAATAACACATCCAAATGGGAAGAAAGAAGTAAAACTTTTACTATTTATAGATGACATGGTATTATCTATAGAAAACCCCAAAGACTCCACCAAAAAAAAAAAAAAGAAAAGAAAACTGTAGGGCTAGTAAATTCAGTAAAGCTGCAGAATACAAATTTAATATATTGATATATAATTGAGTCAATTTTCTATACACAAGAAACTAACACAAATTCACCTTCACCAAAAATCAAATAAATATTAATCAAAATAACAATGAAGTTCTTTCCTATCTCATGTGTTTGAATATATAATTTTTATCTTAATGATTAATGTCTAGTAAAAAAAAATCATTAATCTTAATGATTAAAAAGTCTAGTAAAAAAAATTATTAATCTTAATGATTAATGTCTAGTAAAAAAAAAAAAAACACACTCAAAAAACCCAATGGATTTATGTTAGAAACAACCTTTTGGAGTTTCTCAGAATTTTGAACCATTAATTTCACTTCTTATTGTCTACAGCAAGAAAATAATCCCAAGTATAGAAAATATTTAATCCACAATATTTTCAGTGTGGTATTATATGTAATAGCTCAAAAAATCGACCCAAACCAAATATCCCATACATCAGTCCAGATAACTAACTCTAGGCTAAACTGTGAAAGTAAATAACACTTGGCATTTGCACACCAAAGTTTACCTCTCCCCGCTTGAAGATTCAGGTCAAGGGATATTACTTCATCTACTGATCAGGGATCCAGATTTACTTTATATTGTGATTCTGTCATATCAAATATATCATGGTACAATGGTGGAAGGCAAAGAGCAAATGATAAACATACTTTCATTGTTCCTAACCAGAAGTGAACCACATGGCTTTACTCACAGGCTAAATTATTCACATGTCCTTGATCTGAATAAAAAGAGGGTGGTAGAGTCACCTTTGTGGAACAGCCCTATAGACTGCCTATTAAAGGAGCTCATTGGGAGGGCAATACCATCAGTTGACCCAGGAGCTGGACTTGGCAATCAGAGACTCCCTTGACCCTACCCTATCCTTGGAATGTACGCCCTGCCCACTATCTCCATACTAACAGGTTCTTCAAGTAAGGTGTTGAGGAGACCATCTGGATTGCATGCATGATGCAGTTAAGGCCTCTATATAAAATTTAAGATATGGTGGATGAGTGCAGAGATCCACTCATCTTGTGACCACCTAGAACAATCCTCCGCTTAAGTTCCCTTGCTTGCTAAACCTGCAAGCAATCTGGAGTGGTCTGCCTCTTTCTTCATTCTCTCCTTGCCCTGCATGTATGAACCAGCACACTACAAGCTACAGAGAAGGATTGCTTTTTAAAATATTGTCAGCCATAGCTTGTGCTGTTACTGCTGCTGCTAAGTCGCTTCAGTCATGTCCAACTCTGTGCGACCCCATGGACTGCAGCCTACCAGGCTTCTCCGTCCATGGGATTCTCCAGGCAAGAACACGGGAGTGGGTGGCCATTTCCTTCTCCAATGCATGAAAGTGAAGAGTGAAAGTGAAGTTGCACAGTCGTGTCCGACTCTTAGCGACCCCATGGACTGCAGCCTACCAGGCTCCTCCATCCATGGGATTTTCCGGGCAACAGTACTGGAGTAGGGTGCCGTTGCCTTCTCCCAGCTTATGCTGTAGATATCCATAAAAACTTTATGTAGAAAATAAAAACAATGTTTTAAAAGAACTGGTAATAACATGGGAAAATGCTTTTGCTGTGATGTTTGAAAAAGTTACAAATGTACATATGCCACATATTAATTCTGTGATTACTCAATATTAATTTAATTGAGTAAATCACTCAGCATCTGTAAACCTTATTTTATTCATATGTAAAATACAGAGATGTCTCCTTCATCAGATTGCTATAAGAAGAAGACAGCTATTCATGTTGAACCCTTAGCTCAATGCTCAAACCTACAATATGGTCAATAAATAGTAGGAATTTTTAAACTTTACTGTTTGACTATGAAAGTGAAAGTCACTCAGTCACGTCCAGCTCTTTGTGATGCCATGGACTATAGCACTCTGGCCTCTTCTGTCCAGGCAAGTATACTGGAGTGGGTAGCCACTCCCTTCTCAGGGATCTTCCCAACCCAGGGATCAAACCCAGGTATCCTCCATTGTAGGCAGATTCTTTCACTGCCTTAGCTACCAGGGAGAGCCCTCATCATCTAACACATTATATATTCATTTTTAAAGATTATTTTCTGTCTCTTCTCTATGGGGCAGGTATTTTGCTTACTCAACAATGTACTCTTAGCGCTCAGGAAAAAAAATGAAGAGATATTTTATTAGTTTAGTGTACCTTTGTATTTTTTTTAGGGGATATGCTAGCTTTGCATACTTTCCTTAATACTGTCTAACTTAAATTAGTATATCCACATCTAGAATAATACAGGAAACTTTAAAAAGCTTAACCCTATGTAATCTCTCCTTTTTGTGTTTTTTCTCACATGGTTTCCTTCTACATGTTATAGAAAATAGTGGTTGTTTTATACAGCTAGTTTTCTATCATATTTTACTCCCATCTTTATCCTTTATTCTTTCATGTAGTTCAAAGCTTCCACTTGAAATTACTTTTCTTCAGCCTAAAAAAAAAAATATCCTTTAGAATTCATGTAGTGTGACTCTACTGGTAATAAATTCTCTCAGCTTTTGTTTGTCTGAGAAAGTCTTCATTTTGCATTCACTGTTGATGAACATTTTCATTAGGTATAGAATTCAAGACTGAAATTCTTTTTTTTTTTTTCCTGCGCTTTAAAAAAATGCCATGTTATTGTTTTCTGATTTCATAGGTTCTGTTGAAATACCAGGCATTGGCTTTACTGTTGCTTCTTTGAAGATAATGACCCTATTTTCTCTTGCTGCTCTAAGATTTTGTTCTTTAACTTTGATTTCAGCAATTTGACTATGAGGTGTCTTACATGCAATTTTCTTTGTGTTTTTCCAGTTTAGGTTTCACTGATCTTCCAAAATTTGTGGGTTGAGATCTTTTATCAGTCGAGTTACACACAGGTTAAAAGATGTGACGATGTCTTACGTGTCTTTTACAACACTGTTCTATTCTTTCCATTTTCTTCCTCTCTGTGCTTCAGTTTACATTCCAGCGATCTGTTATTCAATTCCCTAAACCTGGTTTCTACCGTTCCCACATTCTTTTTATATTTTTTCATTATATTTTAATTTTGTATTTTGTATTTTAAATTATAAAAGAGCTATTTTATACACCCTGGGCTTCCCTGGTAGCTTAGTCAGTAAAGAATGTGCCTGCAGTGCAGGAGACCCTGGTTCGATTCTTGGGTCAGGAAGATGCCATGGAGTAGGAAATGGCACTCCACTCCAGTATTCTTGCCTGGAGAATCCTGTGGACTGGAGAGCCTGGTGGTCTACATTCTATTGGGTTGCAAGAGTCAGACACAGAGACTAAACCACCACATAAGTACTACTTCTCTATTGGAATTCTGCATGTTTCTAGGAGACAGAAAAACAACAACAACAACAACAAACACACATGCAAACATAGATTAAAAGAATGTATGTGAAAATCTGTTTCTTTTTTTTTCTTTGTATGTCCTCTTTGAAGACTAATCATAAATAAAATTGTTAGGTATTTCCCCAAACTTCAGTCACTATCAAAATGCAAATTACATGCTGGTTAGAAAAGAGCTGTGTGCCTGTACATGCGTGTATGCATAACTTGTGTATGCTGGGGAAGGAAGTGAGGCATGACTTTCACTCATAATCTCCTCAGTCTATATAATCCCAAAGCAATCTGTTAAGAAAAATAATCAAACAAATTTGTGTCCAACTCAATAAATATGTCATAATACCCTAGTGCCTTTATTTTTACTTGTCAGACTTTATTAGAGTGTGTAGACAGGTCCTCTATCCTCCATTTTCATCCTCTATATAGCACTTATTTTCTTTGATGCTAAAGTTTCTTTGCACCTGACAAATCAATTTTCATCACAGGATGAACCCAGAAGATGTCTGGAAAATAAATCCCACCTCATGTGCAGAATTCCAGGATACACCATGGCTCTCTTTTGCAGAACTATAAAATTACCCTCAATACTTTCCTCCCTCTTTATAGGGGCTGAACTAACAACTTATTGAGCTGACTCAGAGTGCTGCAGCAATATCTATATGTGACTTGCTCAACCTTCTTTGATGGAAAAATAAACAATGTAAATATTAAAACTTGTTTGGAGGATAAAAAAAACCCATGAGGAAATTCCACTGTACTATACTGCTATACTCCTTAACTGAAGGTGCAAGTGTGAGCCCAGAAAAGATAGAAAACAATACCCAATAAGTGTTAACACACATATTTCACTACATAGAGGATCTTAATAGCCAAAACTGCAAAAAGAGTACAAGAAAAGTCCGGGTAATTATGATTAAATGCAAAATATTTTAAAACATAAACTGTACCCCAAGCATTGACAAAATTACATGGAAAACAATAGAGATATGATAAAAACCATTTACACTTATTTTAACCTTACTCTGTATGGTAAATACAGCATGAGTTTCTTTCTCCCCCCTTTTTTTAAATGGAGGAGTTTGCTACACAGAAAAGAAAAGGGCACTATTTGATTTGCAAATTTCTGCTACAATCATTTGTTTCCCCTTAATATTTTCTAGGGTGACTTGAAATTTGGAATATTTAAGCATTTCAAGTTGAAATACACTGCTCTTAATCATATGCACCTCAAAGAACAGTCAACAAGATCTTTTTAGTCCCTGCCTTAGAACTATAGTAATCAAAGGGGAAGAAAGCATTAGAAAACAATGGTTAGATTTCATAACTAAAGGCTCTTTTGTCTTTACCTATGAGCTATTTCCTTAGTATCCATTTATTTAAATAAAAAACAAATCTGACAAGTTACCTTTATACTTTTACTACAGAAGCTGGAATCTCTGAAGCAGAACAGAATACAAAGTACTGTAGACTATAAGCCTGGTATTTTCAGCAACAAGCTTTCCAAAAGGAACTAAAAAAAAAAAAAAGAGTGGGTGTTTGTTGAATCAATTTTATCAATGTGATAAACTATTTATTGTGTATTCCAATTCTAAGTGTTTGGCCATCAGAAAGAGCAGAGTATTTTTTTTTTTTTGAAATAGTGAAATAAATAAAATGGGAATTAATTGACAGTCATGAACAGTTAACGAAAGCAACATGCATCTATTTACTTTGAGGTTATCCATCAATCTTCTGGGCTGCTCTATAAAATATTGGGATTCCTTTAACTATTATGGGAACCTTCCATATACTCTGAGAAGCTGAGTAGCTTGAGTAAAGAACAAACTGCCTTTTAATTACATAGTAATTAAAAGCTCCCAGATAGAGCTCCCAGATAGAGCTCCCAGATAGACACTTGGTAAGTACATTGTAATTATTTATTCCTGCAGACAGAAATTGTCTGCTCTCTAATTTCATTCCACACTGTATGTTGGCTGGACAGCATGGAAGATATTGAATGACTTGTCAAAGTAAATGTTCATTTATTTACAGCCAGTGGTGAAATCTACTGATGTCTGTAATAATATAATCCAAAGCACAGATGTTTAAGGAGTTTTCCCTACACCCACTCTGATGTTTCAAAGGAGAAATTTCGCTCTTCTTGTGGGTGGTGGGAGGGAAAGAGCACTGCCATGTTTGGGGAAATAATCTGAGTTCTAGAGTTACTTCACCAATATCTTCTACATTTCCATTTAAAATAACAAGGATGGCTTTCACTTATGGATTTCTTTTTACCTGGAGATCTCAAAACACTTCACAGACACTGTCTCATTTTTGCAGCTTTGCCATCAGGTGTAAGGAAGCAGGCAGAGTGTCATCTATACTTGTCTTTATAAGACAGGCCACCTGGGGTATGACACAATAGTGCAGATCCTGAAAGGGGTGGGGCCTTTTCAATACTATGAAATCAACTAGGTGACACAGAATATTTTTAATGCTTATTCTAGTAACTTGATTCCAGTCAAGAAAAATAGAATAATAAAGCACCTATCCAAACTGAAATTTTTTTGTATGAGAGTCACAAAGTTCTCTGGTAGAACCAGAGAACACTCACAACCCTGAAGAAGTATTGAAATAGTTTTGAAAAGGTTCTTATTTCTCAAGGATTTTGAAAACAAAATATTAATAAAAGATAAAATTCACCCCATTGTGACAAAGAAAAACCATCTCTAGGAGGGCTTCTAAGTACGATAGCTTGGAACAAAAAAGTGAAACTTAAAGCAGTAAAAAAAAAAAATTTTCAGTGAGAGATAATGAGATCTTTTTAGAATGATAGTAATATGGTTTAAATAATTTGGTATACTTTTCAACCTGAGCATATAATTAGATGAAGCCAAGAATATCCCATTCCTCCTAGATGGAATAATCATATCTGGCACTTGAAAGTTAAAGATGCTAGAATATTACTGTATCTATTCTAAAGAAATTATAGTACCCAGTTTGCTCCTAGAACCTCATGCAAAACGAGTCACAGCAAAGAATATGAGTTATCTCCCATACTGCTTTGCTGTAAGGATTACCTCCTCTGAATGTAAATTAAGCAATGCAGATTAATATTAATTATGAAAACTGTGGAAAAATGAGCAAGAACTTGGATGTAAAGAATCATGAAAACAATAACAAAAACACTAGGGTCACTTAATGGGCAGGTAATTCTTTCATTAAATTAATTTAAAAATGTAGTTTCTCCCATCATGGTTCATCGGCCATTGGCTCAATTATACTGTATCAAGTAAAATTCTAGTCTGCTTTTATATTTCATACCATATAACTCATAGACTTTCTACTATTTCCACTAAAATACAAGATTTGTAGGTACCACGTTGATCAATGAGATAGTAAGCGAACTTATTAAGACTCTGCCCCTTGTTGGACCTAATCTTTCATCCTTATCTACTTATTTGCTCCATTATATATCTTCACTCCTAATTATCTAATTTCTAATTCAAAGTTTCTTCTCACAGATTAACAGTTTTATTTATCTATGCAGGTCATCCCTAGACAATTTTTCTAATCTTAATCCTTTAGTGTTTAAAATATGTACATCATAATGGAAACTGGGAAAATGTAGAATCATTTAACATGCACAAATAGAAAGATTTTTGTTAGGTCTTAGAGACCTGCTCTGGACATGTCTAAATGGAATAACTGGAATTTCCAATTACATGAATATTTGAGTCATTTAAAACTTTATGTAAAGCTTTTGGATATAAATTTGAAATGATATTCACCAGGCTTCCAGTATTACCTATTACGTAAATGAGTATGTGTGGCCATCTCATTGCCTTTTTTATTCATTCTCTTCAGACACAAATGCATCAGTTTGGATAAATTCAATCTAAACATTAAAAAGAGATGACAATGCACCTAGACACTCTGATGATTTTCCAAGGACTTAGAATCTACTGGCACCGGAATGAGCTCCAAGTATCAGTGGATGGTCCATAGCTCATGCCCCTCCTTGTTTCCTAGGCTATGACAACTCTCGGTGAAAAAGTCAGTTACAGTAAATGCCATTGGCCACTGGCCATTGTAATTGCTGATTTTAGAAACACTGCATAATGGTGAGATACCAACATTGGGTCTAACTGTCCAAAGACAGAAATATGAAAAATTAACATATATGAGGAGAGTCATATGGTAGCATTAAGCAAAAAAAAGTCCAAATACTTATGGACCCTGAGACATGGAGTCATGGAAAATGATGTGATGTTTCTAAGAGATCAAATACAGTGCTCATCCACATCTCAGTAAAATGTGATGGACAAAGGGTACATAGTCATTATCTTGTGATTAAAATAACAAGCAAAATTAGTGTTTCTTAAAAAAAATAAAATATTGGCAAATGAAAGATATTTGGAACACCAGCCTAGGCTGCCTCTAAAGGAGCTTCTTTTACATCTAGTAAGGTTGACTTCAAGTTCCCCTCTGCCAATTTTTACTTTATATCTTAGGTTCATTCTCCCTCTTATAATCTCACCTTTCAGAGAGAGAGTTTATAATCTCTTCTCAGTCTGCACTCACAAAAAGCGGGATACATCACAATACTGGAAAACACTACAACTGCTACCAAAAGTCTGTGGTTCAAGTCAAGAATGGAACTAGGTCTTACCCGGGAATTCATACAAGCACGGGATTCTTGGCCATTAGGACTGTTTCTGCCACTGCGGTTTCCACTGTTGATGTGTTTGCAGGCCCGTCCTAAATTCTCCCACCTTTCTTATTTTAGATTTTCATTGCAGTATAGTTGATTTACAATGCTGCATCAGTTTCTGCTGTATAGCAAAGCACATCAGTTATATATGAGAATGTATCTACTTTTTTAGATTCTCTTCTCATATAAGGCAACACGGAGTATTGAGTAGAGTTCCCTCTGCTATATAATAGGTCCTTACTAGTTATCTGTTTTATATATAGAAGTGTGTATATGTCAATCCAATCTCCTGATTTCTGAGACAGAGCCAGGGCTCCCAACCTGGGAAATAAAGACTCCTGCACTGACACTCAATCTCAGTAAGTGATAGCAACTTTCTTTCTGGGCTTCTAGATTGTCAGCTACAAAAACAAGGTTCATAGCATAGTAAAATACAACGCCATTGTGCCTTACAAAGCGGCAGCATTATTGACAGCATTTTGTTATCTCTGGTCAAGTCTGAAAGGACAGTAGTGTCTGCTCTGTCCAGTGCAACTCAGATTGTAAGAAAGTCAACTACGTGGTATTTTGGGAGAAGTCATATTTATGTCTCCCATAAGTCATGTCATATCACGGACATTTCAATTTCAAATGTGTTCTTAACACTCACACAATCTCAAAGAGTTATACCAGGGACAATTGTTGTGCTTCAAAACCCCTTTTTGTAATTACAACAACCTATGTATAAACAATGAGGAAGGAAATGGCAACCCACTCCAGTGTTCTTGCCTGGAGAATCCCAGGGATGGGGGAGCCTGGTGGGCTGCTGTCTGTGGGGTTGCAGAGTCCGACACGACTGAAGCGACTTAGCAGCAGCAGCAGCAGCAGCATGTATAAACAAATCTGATCCTGCAAAATAGATGTCCTCACTCTCCAGCTAGACTGTAAGCATCATGAAAATATTAATATCATTTTGTTTTTAATTTTCCCTCTATATCATTGCATCAAACAGATGTCTAAAGAACAAGAGTGATTGATTTCATCTTCTGTAAACTTTGTTTCTGTTAGTTTCATCCTTCTCAATATTTTATATGTTTTTCAAATCAAATCACTATTTTACATAAAAAGGTATTTCATATCAAGCTAAGTCTTACATTCTCTTTCAAGCAAGCTCATATTCCACCTTATCCCAGATATCTTTCCATCAGCTCTGACTCCTCTGTCCATGAGATTTTCCAGGCAAAGATACTGGAGTAGGTTGCCATTTCTTTCTCCAGGGTATCTTCCCGACCCAGGGATCAAACCCAGGTCTCCCACATTTCAGGCAGGCTCCATCTGAGCCACTGGGGAAACCCTTTTTCCATCAACTCCACTCAGACTTAATCTCCTACTCTCATAATACATGGATTGGAAATCAGCTCCCTTACCCCTCTCTGCCATCTAGAAATGCTATCTGTGTAGCTTTCTTTGTCATCCTTCACTGGATCATGAACACCCAGAGGCCAGGTCATTAATTCTTGGGTCCTGGAGTCTAACTAACAGCTAACACATAGTAGAGCTCAATAAACATTGGATTACAAGTTTATACCATTTTGTCATTTTAGGAAATAGTATTATATAACAAAGCAAGAGTTATGTGCTAGCTCAGAATTCCCTTGAGGTTAAGGACCATTTTTTAATGATTTTCACAAGACGATAGCATAGCGTTTTGCCAGTCGGTAGGTCTCAGTAAATGTATTAATTGTATAACTACAAATGCACTATAAATTCCATGATACTTAAATTACTGTATGACTAATCGGCATTCCTGTTCACTCTTTTAATGATATGGACATTATGTACTAAAGAAAAATAGCAGGGTTGAGGAGTCCTCACTAGAGAAGAACAATTGCAAGGCAGAAAGATGCCACCATTTTTTAAAATGCTTTTTCATTGTCTGCCTGGCAACACACAAAAAGAGCATCATAGATTTAAAAATTACCTTTGTGGCTTTCCTTTAATAATAAATCACACTACTGGCTGCATCTGCTGTTAGTCAACAATGCACACCCCACATTCATTGGGGAACTTGTAATTATTTGAGTAGTAGCCAGTTTAGGTAATACCAGAGGAGCCATAAATAATAATTAGAGGTTTCTATAAAAGCTTTTTAATTTGTTACCCCACAGCTCATTTACACTGTATGCTATATGTCACTGAAAATGCACCTTCTACAATGCAGAGACTAGAGAGAAAACATTATGCACATCATGGTGTATAAAAAGACACTTTTTTATCCTCTCTAAGGTTGCTGTAGAAAGCAGGAAGCAAAGGACTTTAAAGCCACAGTGCGTAATTCAAAACCGTGTGCAGCTGCTCTGGGACTCCATGGATTGCGTATGTGTGTTTTAGACAGTTGACAAGAGCACTGGTGTTAGTCTTTGGTGATTAATTGAAACAATTCTGTAGGCTTCAGGTGAACATGAAAAGTATGCTACTTTAGCTGAAAACATTTACTGCTTTCCCTTTCTTTCTCTCAACTCTAATGGGAATATAATTAGTTTTTACATACTTAAGATCGTGTCTTCTTTAAGGGACCACCCATATTCACAGTGGGAAAACACAACTTCCAGATAAAACAAAACAATCTCTTTAAAGTACCTGTGTAAATCACAGAAACTTTTTCTTAATAGTGGATCTATAGCTTCATGGGTGCTTTATTTTACAAACCCACAGAGGTAAAAAGTGGTTTTGAATTCTAAAATCAAAGAGCGTTTTTTTGGTTTGTTTGTTTTTGTTCTCTCTGTAAGGAAGATAGTTTTCAAATCCTCCAATGTTCAGATTCTTAAAAACCCCACACTGTTTACATAATCCTTCATTCAACATATATCAGTCTTAGAATGGTTTGACTCACTTACAATCTAGATTCATACTTTGTTCATCGGTCATTAATGATGCCAGTGCTTCCGTGGTTATATCCATTACCCCATTAATCATTAGCTTTTAATTAACATCTAAGCAGCTCCTAAAGAGGAGAAGGCAATGGCACCCCACTCCAGTACTCCTGCCTGGAAAATCCCAAGGACAGAGGAGGCTGGTGGGCTGCAGTCCATGGGGTCGCTAAGAGTCGGACACAACTGAGCAACTTCACTTTCACTTTTCGCTTTCATGCATTGGAGAAGGAAATGGCAACCCACTCCAGTGTTCTTGCCTGGAGAATCCCAGGGACTGGGGAGCCTGGTGGGCTGCTGTCTCTGGGGTCGCACAGAGTCGGACACGACTGAAGTGACTTAGCAGTAGCAGCTCCTAAAGAGGGGACTCAATTTCACAGCATATATAAAGTTCTTATTTCAGTTCCTCTGAAACAGGGCCTTGGCTGCATATCTCCAAAACTGAATGCTTGTTACTATTTGCTTAACACTTAAACCAGAATTTTGCAGGTGGCTAAGCATTGCTAGTAATAAACTGATTTACACATCTTTCCCTTTCTAATCTACAATGGCAACAGACTGATTCTTTGGTGAAAACCATATGACTCTGATGGTAAAGAATCTGCCTACACTACAGGGTCGATAAGATCCCCAGGAGGAAGAAATGGCTTACCCACTCCAGTGTTCTTGCCTGGAGAATTCCATGGACAGAATAGCCTGGCAGGCTATAGTCCATGGAGTAACAGAGTCAGACATGACTGAGTGACTGACACACACACATTAGGATACGGTGACAATTATATGCAAGTAATACTGACCAAAGTAGTAAAGGCTGCAATTGTACCCCATCGTTCAACTACCTTAGACTTTAAACGTATTTAGTCTTTTAAGACTTCAAAAATTACCTGAGAATTTGCATTTTGTTTAGAGACAATCTTTACTGTTTTAACAAAAGATTGACTGGACAAATGCCAGATTTATGGCTCAGTTTGCCCAAGACAATCACAGCAAAAAACCATTTAGATACTCTTTATTTCCTTTCAGTGCAGTGCTAAAAATTGGGGGTTCATATCTTGGAATTCCTTTCAGTTCAGTTGCTCAGATGTGTCTGACTATTAGTGACCCCATGGACTGCAGCATGTCAGGCTTCCCTGTCCTTCACCATCCCCCAGAGCTTGCTTAAACTCATGTCCACTGAGTCGGTGATGCCATCTAATCATCTCATCCTCTGTCATCCCCTTCTACTCCTGCCTTCAATCATTCCCAGAAGCAAGGTCTTTTCCAATAAGTAGGTTATTTGTATCAGATGGCCAAAGTATTGGAGTTTCAGCTTCAACATCAGTCCTTCCAATGAACATTCAGGGTTGTTTTCCTTAGGACTGACTGGTTTGATCTCCTTGCTGTCTAAGAGACTCTCAAGAGTCTTCTCCAACACCACAGTTCAAAAGCATCAATTCTCCAGTGCTCAGCTTTCTACATGGTCCAACTCTCACATCCATACATGTCTACTGGAAAAAACATAGTTTTGACTACATGGACTTTTGCTGGCAAAGTAATGTCTCTGCTTTTTAATATGCTAAGTTGGTCATAGCTTTTCTTCCAAGGACCAAGCATCTTTTAATTTCAAGGCTGCAATCACCATCTGCAGTGATTTTGGAGGCCAAGAAAATAAAGTCTGTCACTGTTTCCATTGTTTCCCCATCTATTTCCCATGAAGTGATGGGACCAGATGCCATGATCTTCTTCTTTTATTTTTTTTTTGAATGTTGAGTTTTAAGCCAACATTTTCACTCTCCTCTTTCACTTTCATCAAGAGGCTCTTTAGTTCTTCTTCACTTTCTGCCATAAGGGTGGTGTCATCTGCATATCGGAGAACATCTAAAAGCATATTGGCAACCCCTCCAGTACTCTTGCCTGGAAAATCCCATGGATGGAGGAGCCCTGTAGGCTGCAGTCCATGGGGTCACTAGGAGTCGGACAGGACTGAGCGACTTCACTTTCACTTTTCACTTTCATGCATTGGAGAAGGAAATGGCAACCCACTCAGTGTTCTTGCTTGGAGAATCGCAGGGGTGGGGGAGCCTGGTGGGCTGCCATCTATGGGGTCGCACAGAGTCAGACATGACTGAAGTGACTTAGCAGCAGCAGTAGCATCTGCATATCTGAGGTTATTGATATTTCTCCTGGCAATCTTGATTCCAACTTGTGCTTCATCCAGTCCAACATTTCACATGATGTACTCTGCATATCGTACTTCTTTCCCAATTTGGAACCAATCTGTTATTCCATGTCAGGTTCTAACTGTTGCTTCTTGACCTGCATACAGCTTTCTCAGGAAACAGGTGAGGTGGTCTGCTATTTCCGTCTCTTTAAGAATTTTCCAGTTTCTTGTGATCCACACAGTCAAAGGCTTTAGCATAGTCACTGAAGCCGAAGTAGGTGTTTTTCTCAAATTCTCTTGCTTTTTCTACAGTCCAGTGGATCTTGGCAATTTGATCTCTGTTTGCTTTGCCTTTTCTAAATCCAACTTGAACATCTGGAAGTTCTCAGTTTACATATTGTTGAAGCGTAGCTTAGAGAATTTTGAGCATTACTCTACTAGTGTGTGAGATCAATGAAATTGTGCATCACTGATCTCCAATTCATGTAAATAACACATTATTTTGTTTTAATAAAAATTCTTCTGTTTTAATTTAAAACCAAAAATTAAAAGGATGTTAGAAATGTTCATCTGTTTGTTTGTTTGTAATATGAACCAAACACCTTGAGTGAGGCTCCTGAAGCCATGGGTCTAGCAAACTTTGTGCTAAAAATTTGTCCACTTTTCTAGAAAAGATATCCTTATATTTTTCAATCATTGTGGTAGTGATCAGCAACAAAAGACTTGCAGGCCAAATCTGGCCCTCCAACTGTTTCTCTAATAAAGTTTTATTGGAACATGGCCATGCCCATTTGTTTACATTTATTCTTTGAATACTTTCACCCTATGTTGGCAGAGTTGCACAGTTGTAACATAAACCATATGGTGTACACAACCTAAAATATTTATATGCTATCTGGCCATTTCTAGAAAAAAACTATCACACCCTGGTTTAAGTAACTTCATTCAATGTAGCTGTATCTGCCACCAAGAGTCATAATCTTTTGAATATCTAAAAGCATTAGAAGTCTTCAGATAACATATCCTGAGGAATGGAAGACTTCCTCCTCCTCTTTTTATCATCTTTATCATACTTCTCAATACAGACAAAAAGGAAAGAACATGGGATCTCTGATGGAGTTGGAGGAGGAGAAGGAAGAAGAGAGAAATGATTTTTCCTTGGCTGTCTTATAACTAGACATTTCTTTTTATTTTTTCCCCTAGTCTAGCTTTGTAGATATATACTTTTCCAGAAGGGTTCTTAGCTTTCAGATGATAGCTTTCCTCTACAAATATTTCAGTGAACTTTTGTAGTAGTTCTTTGTTTTATATTGGCACTTACAATTGACCTCTGTCCTCAAAAGTTATAACAACAAGGTGTCTTCTAGAATCATAAGTCCATGGAGAGCTCTCTGCTTTACCCACTGGCCTTGCTAACCTCTAAAAAGGCAGACTTTGTCTTGGCTAGAATTCACTCTTGATTCAGAAGTATATGATTCTAGATATGTCAAAAGGTTTTCTTTTCAATCAGGCAATTATACAAAGCTTCTGCTTTTCAAATCCTTTAGTTTCTTGTTTCTAAGTTATTAATTGTGTGTAGAGAGAAAATTTTGACTTAGAGACCAACTCACTCACTTTCATGGAGGAACACAAAATGTAGGACACGACTTAGTGACTGAGCACGAAGGTATTTTGAGTTAACAAAATTCCTGTAGCCCACTACAGGACTGTAGCCCACCAGGCTCTTCTGCCCATGGGATCTTCCAGGCAAGAATACTGGAGTGGGTTGTCATTTTCTCCTCCAAGGGATCTTCCTAACCCAGGGACTGAACCCATGTTTCCTGCATCTTCTGCATTGGCAGATGAATTCTTTCCCACTGAGGCACCCAAAATACCTAACTTTAGTTGTAAAGATATCTGGCATTCTATGCATCATTATCTCATTACATAAGAGTGAATACATTTACAAATTTGGGGGACAAAATGAAATGGTTATGAGATAGATGTTTTCCCCTGATTCTACATGCTGACTGATTAAGTCATATTACCTGTATTATCTTTGACTTCATGCTTGATGCTATGGAGTCAGTTGTTAGCTCTTCATAAATAAAAATTACAGTCATTATTGTAGTGGTTTTAAATTGAAATGAATTCATAGAAAAGGGATATAGTAAATTTGAAATTTGCTCTTATTTCTTTCAACACTTACAGTTTAGACACATTTTTTTTGAATATCCTTATTTGCTATGCATGGTCCCTACATTAAACATGCAATATAAAAATGTAATAAAAATTAAAAATCCAGAGAGGCCTCCTTGGTAGGATAGTAAATAAAATGAAACCAAAGCTAAAGGAATAAAGGAGATTAAAGTAAATGGAAGAACATAACATTCAGTTTTCCACTAATATTTTCCTATAGAAGCTTGGCTAAAATTAGTTCTCCATGTTCTACAATATAGAAAGAAATTAAGAATAACTATTAAAAACAAAATTCTGTAAAGCAATTATCCTTCAATTAAAAAATAAAGTGATAAAAAAAGAATATAGTTTGAAGTGAAAAATGGAGCAGTGAGATGGGGGAGGGTAAAGGAACATATTTCAGTGGAAAATTGGGAGACATAAATTGAGATGTGTAAATGTATTATATTAGTTTTCATTTTGTCTCTTGATCTAGAACTCAAGGGGAGCGCATGACTCTTGCTTCAAATCTGAGAGTCATCAGAATACTGAGAGTATTTCCAGCTTCTAAACTATATGAGATACTTAGAAATATATATAGTATATCAAAATAAGAAGACTCAACTTCCCAGAATTCAAAACGAGCAACTGTGAAAGGACACTGAGAAGAAATCTGGGAGAACTAACTGATCCCACAATCCCAGATAGGCTTGCCATGGTGGGACAAGAGAAAGAACATGGTACATCCCACAGAGAACTATGTTAAATGCTGCTGCTGAGAGATGAAGCTAGGTTAAATAAAGAGAAATGGCCATTGGATTTGACCATGAGAAGAGCAATGTAGTAGGTGTGGGAAAAGCATGGAACAGACTAAAGAGTAGTAGGAAATAAAAAAGTTGGAACAGAAAGAATAGAGAGTTGGTAACTATTAGATCATTTTCACAGCACCAAGATTAATCCAGATCCCTCTTCCCATTAAGAACAAATTTATCAAGCAAAGAAAGATGCAACCCATATATGTTATAGCTGACTATTTAAATTCATGTCCTTAAGTTGTCTGGGTGGTGTCTGGAGTCACCAACACCCTCTTGATTGGTGTCTAAAGGGACAAGAATATGTCAGAATAGGACATGGTATGATAATACATGAACTTTCCCTTCTTGGAAGGATGAGATATATCATTGATAACTTGTGGAAGCAAGACAGTTTACCTTTATAAAGCAAAATTCCTTTCCTGGTACATAATCATACTCTACGACCAGGGCCACAGACTTGATGAGCATAAGGGTCAAAACAGGCAATTCTAGAAGGGGGTATAAATAAAGGCTGTAGGTATTGCATTAAAGTATTGAAGGGTAAAGGCAATTATAGGCAGAGACTGTAACATGAAATAATGTTACTGTAACATGTAAATATGTTACTCTACTGGATTCTACCAAGGGAAGTTCACATGTAAAATCAGCAAATAACCTGCAATTTAGGTAAAATGTTTAAGTATATTACCACTAAATCTGAATTTTAGAGAGAAGAATCAGTCTATTTATTCTAAAAAGTACTTAGAATGCAAAAAAAAAAAAAAAGCCAAAATAAAGCAGAAACTATATGATAAATGAACAGAATTTATGAACTTGTATAGCCATTTTTCATACATTAAATACAATGAATAAATTCTAAAATTTAGTAATATTTGTTATGAATTTATAGTTCCCCAGGGCTCTGATGGGGGTAAATCTGCTTTGTATCTGTTACTGAATTACGTGTGCACATATGCGAAGTCATTTCATTCGTGTCTGACTCTTTGAGACCCCATGAACCCATAGAGTAGCCCATCAGGCTCCTCTGTCCATGTGATTCTCCAGACAAGAATACTGAAGTGGGTTGCCATGTGCTCTTCCAGGGGATCTTACTGACCCAGGGATAGAACTTGCATCTCATGTCTCTTGCACTGGCAGTCTGGATCTTTAACACTAGTGCCGCCTGGGAAGCCCTGTTAATGAATTATGTCAACACATACATTTGCTTCTCACAAATCAGATAATCCATCCCATAAGTAAAATTCTTGACTTGGTGCTATACTTTGTGAAGCTGATTGAAACGAGGTAGAAAACTGAAGGGAGACTCTAGCAGGCAGGCTATCCCTGTGGTCAATAGAGAGAGCAGGGATGCTATTTCTTTGCTGATCAGAGCATATATTTAAAAGCACTATTTTATGCCTTTATTGATCATGAACATGATAGTTGGTGATGATGAAGTTTATGATGATGTTATTGAACTGCTACCCCTTTGAAAAAGGAAAGATAAATTCAAGAGTGATTTAAAATAATGTGTTCTTGCAGGAAATCTTGTGTGTGGCTTGCAAAACACTTAACTTTTACCGTATTGCTACATTTTTTTTTTTTTTCAGCAAGCCTTTAGCAGAAGTTTCCATAGGGAAACTAACCAATTTATTTGGAGAAAATTTCCTGAAAAAATAATAGTGGGAGGTGTCAGAACAACAGGTAACAATTACTGATTGTTTACTTGATTTTACCAAGTACATGCATAAAGATCTTTAATCTTTACAAAGATCCTATGAGATGTATACCTTTCTTACCCTTGATTTATAGATGAGGACATTGAGGTTTAAATAGATTGAACAATTTACTCAAGGTCACAAAACTAATACAGAGTAGAGACTGGAATCCGGGGTACTTTTACTCCAGAGCCTATACTTTTACATTCATTCATATACTGTACAGGGAACAATTAAATACTCACAGTCTGAACAAAGGCTATGTGTGTCTGAGTCCTAGGTTAGCCCCTTACTATCTCTGTCCTTGGACAAAGTAATTCATTACTTTCTTGTTATTTCAGTCTTCCTGTTGGTAGAAGACAGAAAAGAATAAAACATTCCTGTTAATTTCATAGAACTATAGTTATGATTGTGTAAAACAATACGTGTACAATATTTAGAATTATCCCTGGTACTTAGTAAACACTTAGTACACCATAGGTTTTAACCACAATAAGAACTCTGCTGCATAATTTGACATTTTTCCTCAATCACTGAAAAATGAATACCATTGGCAGAGAGAATCACAGAAAGACATTTTAAAATTTGGAAATTGGTCAATGATATGGATTATAAAGCTCAAATACGGGTTTTAGAAAACAAACAAACAAAAACCTTCCCTCAATTCTGTCAGTTGTTTAAAAAGGATAGATGAGTTTCCCAAATTCACTGTTGTCACTGTGGGCTTTCCTAACATAATTTCAGCTAAAAGCTTTCTAAAAGGTTTACACTTGTCAAAAGTAAAACACGCGAAGTGACAAGAGTTCATGCTCTGAATACATCTGAAGCGGACAGAACACTGGATTTTATGAGAGCAGACTTACCTACATTCAGAACTTAGCATTCAATTCAAGTTAGTCAATTTGTTTGATCATGAAATCAAATAAAATTTCAACCCCTTCCTTCTCTAAAATCACCATCCTCGACTCTGTAACCTTTAAAAATTTCTTTGTCAACAAATGTTGAAAGGGTGGAGAAAAATTCAGGTCACCTTTTCTCCTCTTATTCCCATCAAAAGTTTGAAGGCAACTTCTACCTGTCAAATTGATTTTGAGTCATAGGTACAGAATCAGTTCACATGGTGGAGCTATTCAGGAGTAGCAAGAGATGAGACATTCTTGATAAATGCCCTATCAACTCATTACTCACTTTGGACAATAGAAGAAGATTGGGATGGGGGCCAATTTAACAGGGTGGATTGCATTTTCAGGAGGTTGAAAAAAAAAAAAAGATTACTATCCTTAAAGGGCCATGTTAGACAAAGCACTAATGTTCTGAACTCTTTGTAAGTATCTAATAGAGACTGCTTAGGCTTTCATCTAGTGAAAAAAAAATATATATATATATATATATGCTAATCAGTCATGGTGAGGGGGGTTTGAAGGTAAAAAGAGATTATTTCCTTGAACAAAGAATGAAATATAATAAGATATAAGAGCCTACATTGTGAAACACTCTCTCAAAGAAATGCTTAGAGGGAAGCCATTAAAATTTAAAAATGAGCTCTATGGGCAAACAGTTGAATCTGGATATTACAAATCTCTCTTGAAGATTCATGATGCATGTTCACAAATAAAGTGCTTAGAACGAAGAACCCCAGTTGTTTTTTGCCCTGTTACCCAATGGTCCAGAAGTCATGAGCTTTTCTTATTCTGTTCTCCCATGCCCCTGATGGTACACAGTCATGGAAAAAGCAAGATAGGCAGAGTGTCTAAAGCTCCACATTTCAGGCCAGAGGAGAGAGAAGGTGGAATACTGGGGACCTGGAAAGTACAAGGAAAATTTTGGAGAGGGAGGAGTAAAGGAATGCAAGCCCATATAGTTGTTTGTGGACTATTTAGCTTTACATGGGAAATAGATGGGGAAACAGTGGAAACAGTGGCAGACTTTATTTTTCTGGGCTCCAATATCACTGCAGATGGTGACTGCAGCCATGAAATTAAAAGACGCTTACTCCTTGGAAGGAAAGTTATGACCAACCTAGATAGCATATTCAAAAGCAGAGACATTACTTTGCCAACAAAGGTCCATCTAGTCAAGGCTGTGGTTTTTCCTGTGGTCATATTGAGGACAGGAGGAGAAGGGGACGACAGAGGATGAGATGGCTGGATGGCATCACTGACTCAACGGACGTGAGTCTGAGTGAACTCCAGGAGTTGGTGATGGACAGGGAGGCCTGACGTGCTGCGATTCATGGGGTTGCAAAGAGTCGGACACGACAGAGCGACTGAACTGAACTGAATCTTAATACACTAACAGAAAGACAGATTGATGAAATGGGTTTTAAAAATCAACCTCACATCATGGTAGCTATAAGAAACTTATATCAGCTTAAAATTAAATGGATGGAAAAATATTTACCATGCAAGCACTAATCAAGAGAAAGCTGGGGCTGAGACGGGAAGGAAGGGGGCAGGGCACAACCATTGAAAGAATGACACAACCATTAAGAACAGGATACCAAAAATACCAGTTGGAACCTACTGAGATCAAAATGACTGGAGATTCGACTTCCAGTAGACCTTGAGCCTCATTATGTACTCATTATAATATATTAGCCTTCTAAGTGACACACCCACAGGTGCCATGACAGTTCCAAAGCTAACCATAAAGGTCCCAAAATGGGCAGTGGCCTAATTCCTGGCTTTCTCAAAATACTTGGAATAACACTCCTGCTCATTAGCCTATGAAGTTACCCAGCCAACAAGAACTAACCAATTCCATATGTCGGTGCTATTCTTGCCTTCTGAGATAGCCCACATCCTGTCTATGGAGTGCATATCTCTCTAAGTAAACCTGCTTTGACTTAACTATGGCTCACTCTTGAATTCTTCCCTGTGTGAAGCCAAAGATTCTCACTTGGCAGCCCTTCCCAGAGACTCATCCAGGACCTGAAACATGACCATCCTCTCACACCCCATTTTTCCTGTAACAGGGTGAATATATTAACACTAAAGTAGACTTCACAGCAAAGAAAGTTACCAGAAATTAAGAAAAACTACACTACAAAAAGACAAAAAAGTTAAATGTGCCAAGAAGCCATACATGGACATGGACATGGACATGAACTTAATAAGTAAAAACTGAAAGAAATGAATGAAGTGTAAAAATAAGTAAAAATGGAAAGTGAAAGTCACTCAGTTTTGTCTGACTCTTTGCAACCCCATGACTATAAACCCAGTGCATGGAGTTCTCCAGGCCAGAATATTGGAGTAAATAGCCTTTCTCTTCTCCAGAGGAGCTTCCCAACCCAGGGATTGAACCCAGGTCTCCTGTATTGCTGGATTCTTTACCAGTTGAACCACAATGGAAGCCCAAAAATACTGGAGTAAGCAGTCTATCTCTTCTCCAGCTGATCTTCCTGACCCAGGAACTGAAATCTCCTACATTGCAGGCAGATTCATGACCAACTGAGCTATCATGGAAGCCAATAAAAATAAAGTTCCCAATTATAGCAGTAGAATTTTTATTCACGATAAATGGAACTAGTAGACAAAATCAGCGAAGATACAAAAGAACTGAACATCATCAACTGATGAGTTCTAAGGAAAGTTATGACCAACCTAGACAGCATACTAAAAAGCAGAGACATTACTTTGCCAACAAAGGTCCATCTAGTTAAGGCTATGGTTTTTCCAGTAGTCATGTATGGATGTGAGAGTTGGACTATAAAGAAAGCTGAGCACATAAGAATTAATGCTTTTGAACTGTAGTGTTGGAGAAGATTTTTGAGAGTCCCTTGAACTGCAAGGAGATCCAACCAGTCCATCCTAAAGGAGATCAGTCCTGGGTGTTCATTGGTAGGACTGATGTTTAAGCTGAAACTCCAATACTTTGGCCACCTGATGCGAAGAGCTGACTCATTTGAAAAGACCCTGATGCTGGGAAAGATTGAGGGCAGGAGGAGAAGGGGACGACAGAGGATGAGATGGTTGGATGGCATCACTGACTCAGTGGACAGGGGTTTGGGTGAACTCCGGGAGGTGGTGATGAACAGGGAGGCCTGGCGTGCTGTGGTTCATGAGGTTGCAAAAAGTCGGACTAGACTGAGCGGCTGAACTGAACTGACATTTGTAGAATATCTACCCCCCTCCAAACAGCAAAATACACATCGTTTTTAAGTGTGTGTGCAACATTAACCAAGACAACTCTAACCTGGTTTATAAAACAAACCCTAACAATATAAAAGAATTGAAATCATACAAAGCATGTCCATTGACTATAATGGAATTAAAGTATAAATCAATAAATTAAAGATTAGAGATAAATCTCAAAAGAAATGTGAACTAAACAAGATATGCCTAAATAATCCATGGGCAAAGAGAAAAATCTCAAGGGAAATTAGTAAATATTTTCAACTGAGTGAAAATAAACATACAATGTATCAAAATTTATGGAATACTGCTAAATCAGCTTCCTGAGAAATGAACAGAACTAAATTCTTATTTCAAGAAAGAAACAAATTCTCAAATAAAATAGTACAGCCATTTTGGAAGAGTTTGTCAGTTTCTGATAAAGTTAAATAAGCACAATGTTGCCTAGCAATTTCACCACTAGATATTTACCTAAGAGAACTGAAACATTTCCATACAAAGATTATTTGAAAAAGCATATAGCAGCTATATTCATAGTAGTAAAAAATGAAACAAATCCAAATGCCCATCAACTGGTGAATATATAATCTAATTTTGCCATATTCATACAATAAACTAGCACTCACCAATAAAAGGAATGAATTATTGACGCCTAAAACAATGTCCATGAATCTCAAAAGTATTCTGCCAAATGAATGAAGCCAGTCAAAAATGGAGACACCCTGTCTTTTCCCCAAAGTCAAGGGACAGGGTTTAATAAATCATTTAGCTGTGCTGTTGTGCTGTGCTAAGTCACTTCAGTTGCGTCTGACTCTTTGCAGCCCTGTGGACTATAACCTGCCAGCCTCCTCTGTCCAGGAGATTCTCCAGGCAAGAATATTGGAGTTGTTATGCCCTCCTCCAGGGGATCTTCTGATCCAGGGATCCAACCCCCACCTCTTACGTCTCCTGCATTGGTAGTCAGGTGCTTTATCACTAACACCACCTGGGAAGCCCTATTTAGCTCTGAAGAATCCTAATATCTGATGCCTTTGTATTGAAACCTTATCAAATTAAGGAAGTTTTCAGCCATGTTGAAAAGGTTTACCATGTGTACTTGTTTAACTCTATTTATCTTTATTGTTGAGAAAAATATATTTTTAGTAATAAATTATCGATTACTAAATCAGTTTATCTTAACTGGACTAAACTCCTCTTGATGGTATCATATATGACAAGATTCAATATGCTAATATTCTGTTTAAATTTTTGAGTTCATGCTCTTGAGAGATAATTTTTTCTTTTCTCACTGTGTATTATTTTGGTGGTGTTATGATGAACTGCGACAGTTTATTAGATGAGAAAAACTTACTGTTTTCTCTTTTATCTGAAAGCACTTTTTCTTTCCCTAAGTATTTTGTTCCTCATAAAGATACTGGGGCTTGAAGTCTTTTTGTGAGATGTTTTTAAATTGTAAGTTTATTATTTTGAATACAAATAGGGCAATACATTTTTCTCAATTTTTTTCTCTTTAGCTTTCATTAAGTTTCATTTTTGCAAGACAAAATATCAACTTCATCAAAAGTATTAAACTTATGGACATGAATTTATTCATAAAAACCTTATAGTTCATTTAACATCTACAAGATCTGAAATGATGTCCCTAGTTTCCTTCACTGTCCAATATTAAGCACAAATCTCTTGGAAAGAATCAAGTCAACAGGCAGGAAAATAGCCCTGTATTTAGTTTATAGGTTCAATTCTGTGGGACAACTCATACACAGTCAAAAAATGCCTCAGCAGAATACTTTGCCCATCTAAGCCAAGATCTGACAACTGCCTTCAGCAGAAAGTGGTAAACTTCTCTCTTACATAGAAAAGGCTACCTTCCACTTTGATTTGGTCCTTTTAAATTTCTTTACATTCCTTGTTCTCTAATGGATTACAAACTAACAAAAGCACACCTGGCATCCAGATCTCGGTTTCAAATATAAGACTCTAAGAAATGGAAAAATGGCTTCTTGGAGAAATGTCTGATTCTTGCACTGGAGTGGGAAATAGATTAATAAAAGATGAGCTGGAGCACTTTATAGTACCAGAAAGTAAGCAAGTGCCAAAAAAAAAAAAAAAAAAGAGAGAGAGAGAGATCAAATCAGTCAATCCTAAAGGAAATGGACCCTGAATATTCATTAGAAGGACTTATGCTGAAACTCCAATATTTTGGCAACCTGATGCAAAGAGCCAAATCATTGGAAAAGACACTGATGCTGGGAAAGATTGATGGCAGGAGGAGAAGGAGACAACAGAGGATGAGATGGTTGGATAGCATTACCAACTCAGTGTACATGAGTTTGAGAAAATTCCAGGTGATAGTGAAGGACAGGGAAGCCTGGCATGCTGCAGTCCTTGGGGTTGAAAACAGCCAGACACAACTTAGCAACTGAACAACAACAAAAATTCAACTTCAATGGGGGTATGTCAAAGGGAGCCAAGAGCCAATTAAAAGAGTTTCCAATGAAAAAAACTAGAATAATTTTAACAACAAAATCCATAAAGTAGTATTGGATTACTAATCAAGGTATAAAATAAATACCCTTGAGTCCACCGTAATACCTATAAATGATTGAATAAATAAATGGTGAAAGACAGATTTCCCATGCAGGATAATTTTGCATGATTTATAAAGATTCTCAACCATAAAGGGGATGGAGAAAACTCTCCATTCTTCAAGCGTGAACTGTGCATACTGACACAGTTCCAAACAGTTTAGGAAAGGGGCAAAAATGAGCCACTTTACAGTGGAGAAATTCAAATAATACTACGTTATCCATGTTCTCAATATCACCATCAACAGTGATGTTGGTAGTGTGTATCCTTGATATAATGTTATGAAATGGCACATGCCTCTGAGGTTTTCATCAAAGAAGTGCCTATAATAACCACAGCCTAATTGTGATGAAAAATGTCAAATTCCAGCAGAGGACCATTGGCCAAAACACCTGAACAGTGCTTCTCAAAACTGTCAAAAGTAATTAAGCACGTGAAAAACCTGAGAAATGGTCTCAGGCAAGAGGTGGCAAAGGAGACACGACAACTATCCTAAAACAGAACAAGGTCATAAAATGAGGGAAATATAAATAATCTGTAAGTGTTAAATACTAATAATATAACAATATTAGTTGTATTGATATGGCCCATTAGTTGTATCAAGTGTATCATAGGAATATTAGTCATTAACAATAGGGAACAGCAATAATAACACAAGAGATGTCTCTACACATGGACATCACCAGATGGTCAATACCAAAATCAGATTGATTATACTCTCTGCAGCCAAAATTGGAGAAGCTCTATACAGTCAGCAAAAACAAAACCAGAGCTGACTGTGGCTCAGATCGTGAACTTCTTATTTCAAAATTCAGATTTATACTGAAGAAAGTAGGGAAAACTACTAGATCATTCAGGTACAGCCTAAATCAAATCCCTTACAATTATTCAGTAGAAGTGACAAATAGATTCAAGGGATTAGATTTCATAGACAGAGTGCCTGAAAAACTGTGGACAGAGGTTCATAACATTGTAGAGGAGGCTGTGATCAAAAACATGCCCAAGGGAAAAAAATGCAAAAAGGCAAAATGGTTGTCTGAGGAGACCTTACAAAGAGCTGAGAAAGGAAGAGAAGTGAAAGGCAAAGGAGAAAATGAAAGATACACCAATCTAGAGGCAGAGCTTGAAGAATAGCAAGGAGAGGTAAGAAAGCCTTCCTAAGTGATCAAAGTAACAAAATAGAAGAAAACAATAGAATGGGAAAGACTAGAGATCACTTCAAGAAAATTAGAGATACCAAGGGAACATTTCATGAAAAGATGGGCACAATAAAGGAAAGAAATGGTATGGCCCTAACAGAAGCAGACAGTATTAAGAAGAGGTGGCAAGAATACACAGAAGAACTACACAAAAGAGATTTAAATGACCCAGATAGCCACGATGATTTGATCACTTACCTAGAGCCGGACATCCTGGAATGTGAAGTCAAGTGGGTCTTAGGAAGCATCACTACAAACAAAGATAGTGGAGGTGATGGAATTCCAGTTGAGCTATTTCAAATCCTAAAAGATGATGCTGTGAAAGTGCTGTACTCAACATGACAGCAAATTTGGAAAACTCAGCAGTGGCCACAGGCCTGGCAAAGGTCAATTTTCATTCCAATCCCAAATAAAGGCAATGCCAAAGAATGTTCAAACTACTGCACAATTGCATTCATCTCACATGCTAGCAAAGTAACGCTCAAAATTCTCCAAGCCAGGCTTCAACAGTACATGAACCATGAAGTTCCAGATGTTCACGCTGGATTTAGAAAAGGCAGAGGAACCACAGATCAAATTTTCAACATCTGTAGGATCACAGAAAAAGCCAGAGGTTTCCAGAAAAACATCTACTTCTGCTTCATTGATGACACTAAAGCCTTTGGCTATGTCAATTCAGTTCAGTTGCTCAGTTGTGCCTGACTCTTTGTGACCCCATGGACTTAAGCACACCAGGCTTCCCTGTCCATCACCAACTCCTGGGGTATACTCAAACTCATGTCCATAGAGTCGATGATGCCATCTAACCATCTCATCCTCTGTTGTCCCCTTCTCCTCCTGCCTTCAATCCATCCTAGCATCAGGGTCTTTTCCAATGAGTCAGTTCTTCACATCAGGTGGCCAAAGTATTGGAGTTTCAGCTTCAACATCAGTCCTTCCAATGAATAGTCAGGACTGATCTCCTTTAGGATGGACTGGTTGGATCTCCTTGCAGTCCAAGGGACTCTCAAGAGTCTTCTCCAACACCACAGTTCAAAAGCATCAATTCTTTGGTGCTCAGCTTTCTTTATAGTCCAACTCTCATATCCATACATGACTACTGGAAAAACCATAGCCTTGACTAGATGGACCTTTGTTGGCAAAGTAATGTCTCTGCTTTTTAATATGTTGTCTAGGTTGGTCATAACTTTCCTTCCAAGGAGTAAGCATCTTTTAATTTCATGGCTGCAATAACCATTTGCAGTGATTTTGGAGCCCAAAAAAATATCATGTGAAATCCTGGGCTGGATGAAGCACAAGCTGGAATCAAGATTTCCAGGATAAATTAATAACCTCAGATATGCAGATGACAGCACCCTTATGGCAGAAACAGAAGAGGAACTAAAGTACCTCTTGATGAAATTGAAAGAGGAGAGAGAAAAAGTTGGCTTAAAACTCAACATTCAAAAAATGAAGATTATGGCATCTGGTCCCATCACTTCATGGCAAATAAATGGGGGAAAAGTGAAACTAGTGAGACTTTATTTCCTTGGGCTCTGAAATCATTGTTGATGGTGACTGCAATCACATAATTAAAAGGCACTTGTTCATGGAAAAAAAGCTATGACAAACCTAGACAACATATTAAAGTGAGACATCAGATCAGATCAGATCAGATCAGTTGCTCAGTCGTGTCCGACTCTTTGCGACCCCATGAATCGCAGCACGCTAGGCCTCCCTGTCCATCACCAACTCCCGGAGTTCACTCAGACTCGCGTTCATCAAGTCAGTGATGCCATCCACCCATCTCATCCTCTGTCATCCCCTTCTCCTCCTGCCCCCAATCCCTCCCAGCATCAGAGTCTTTTCCAATGAGTCAACTCTTCGCATGAGGTGGCCAAAGTACTGGAGTTTCAGCTTTAGCATCATTCCTTCCAAAGAAATCCCAGGGCTGATCTCCTTCAGAATGGACTGGTTGGATCTCCTTGCAGTCCAAGGGACTCTCAAGAGTCTTCTCCAACACCACAGTTCAAAAGCATCAGTTCTTCGGCGCTCAGCCTTCTTCACAGCCCAACTCTCACATCCATACATGACCACTGGAAAAACAATAGCCTTGACTAGATGGACCTTTGTTGGCAAAGTAATGTCTCTGCTTTTGAATATGCTATCTAGGTTGGTCATAATTTTCCTTCCAAGGAGTAAGCGTCTTTTAATTTCATGGCTGCAGTCACCATCTGCAGTGATTTTGGAGCCCAGAAAAATAAAGTCTGACACTGTTTCCCCATCTATTTCCCATGAAGTGGTGGGACCAGATGCCATGATCTTCGTTTTCTGAATGTTGAGCTTTAAGCCACCTTTTTCACTCTCCACTTTCACTTTCATCAAGAGGCTTTTGAGTTCCTCTTCACTTTCTGCCATAAGGGTGGTGTCATCTGCATATCTGAGGTTATTGATATTTCTCCTGGCAATCTTGATTCCAGTTTGTGTTCTTCCAGTCCAGCGTTTCTCATGATGTACTCTGCATATAAGTTAAATAAACAGGGTGACAATATACAACCTTGACGAACTCCTTTTCCTATTTGGAACCAGTCTGTTGTTCCATGTCCAGTTCTAACTGTTGCTTCCTGACCTGCATACAAATTTCTCAAGAGGCAGATCAGGTGGTCTGGTATTCCCATCTCTTTCAGAAGTTTTGCCTAAAAAAGTGCATGTAGTCAAAGCTATGGTTTTTCTAGTAGTCATGTACTGACATTAGTGTGGACCATAAGAAAAGCTCAGTGCTGAAGGACAGATGCGTTTGAATTGTGGTGTTGAAGAAGACTCCTGAGAGTTCCTTGGACAGCACGGAGATCAAACCAACCAATCCTAAAGGAAATGCACCCTGAATATTCATTGGAAAAACTGATGTAAAGAGCCGACACATTGAAAAAGAACCTGATGCTGGGAAAGATTGAGGGTAGGGGTGACAGTGGACTAGATGGTTGAATGGCATCATCTACTCAATGGACATGAGTTTGAGCAAACTTTGGGAGATAGTGAAGGACAGGGAAGCCGGGCGTGCTGCGGTCCATGGGACTGCAAAGAGTTGGACGTGACTGAGAGACTGACCAACAGCAATCTCTAATTTGGGGGCTTCCTTGGTGGTTCAGTGGGCTTCCCGTGTGGTGCTGCTGGTAAAGAACCCATCTGCCAAAGTAGGAAACGTGGGTTTGATCCCTGGGTGGGGAAGATCCCCTGGAGAAAGAAATGGCAAACCACTCCAGTATTCTTGCCTGGAGAATCCCACGGACAGAGGAACCTGGCGGGCTACAGCCCACAGGGTTGCAATGAGTTGGACATGGCTTAGCAACTGAGCACATGGTGATTCGGTGGTAAAGAATACATCTGCTAATGTAGGAGACACGGGTTCAATCCTTGGGTGGGGAAGATCACCTGGAGAAGGAAATGGCCAACCACTACAATATTCTTGCCTGAGAAATCTCTTGGACAGAGGAACCTGTGGGCTACAGTCCACAGGGTCACAAAAAGAGTAGGATATGACTTAGCAACTAAATAGCAACAGCATTTCTAATTTTAACTGTGTGTAGAATGAAGACAGAAGTTTATTCTTTTTTTCTCTGTTAGGGTGGTGATATACATGAGAATGAGGTATAAACTTGGGTGTTACAGGATTAAAGAAAAGGAGAAGAGTCTTTGCAACTCTACATCATCAACAAAATTAATTTACCCACCCTAGCTTGTTTTCCAAATTTTGCCACTTTTTTGCTAAGATAGGAAGCCATGCTTGATGGATGAGGTTTGTATAGGAAATCATTGAGGTTTAACCACTTGAATATGACCAGGTTTGCATTTTCTGCATCTTAAATCAGATCACAGGGGAAGACTGAACTTTTCAGTATGTAAAGTTGTAAATCAGGATGGAATTCTGAATTCTGATGATATGAAGATGTTATTAGCATCCCTTCACACAAAGTTCCCAAGAAATGTGTGTGTGACAGAGATGGGATTTTTTTCATGTTTCTGCATTCTACACAAATCCAGAGTTTTCCAGAGTGCCTTCGATTTAGATTAGGACATTTTTATGTTTTCCCAGTTATCATCTTTTCAGATGGCTCAAGAATATGAGGTGGGCTCTAACTAGACTTGGAGTAAAATTCTCATGGTTCCCTATAGATACTGTTTCCCAGAGGAATGAAGAAAATCCTGCCCTGGGGCATAAGAAACCTTATGGGATTTCCCTGGTGGTCCATTGGTTAAGACTCTGTGCTTCCAATGCAGGGAATGGGTTTGATCCCTCATCAGGCCATTAAAATCTTGCAAGCTGTGTGGCCAAACAAGCAAAAGCCTCACTTGCTATTACTATAGCTATAATGGTTCAGTTCCTATTCCTGCACGAGTGCTCTTTGCCAAAAGTGGCCCTTCTGATTTTGGTTATTTTTTTTTTATATGTCATCACCTAAAACCCAGCAGCTAGGAGAAAGCAATTGAGATAACACTAGTCTCACTCAAGTCAATATTTCTCAGCTTGCTGTTTTCCTGCGCTTTCACCTCTGTCGTGGACATGGGAATTCAGAGCAATGTTAGGCATATCTCTGAGCTCTAGAAGCAAAGGTGATTTGTAGAGATATCAAGCAGATAATAAAAGATTACCTGCCATCTTTTTTGTGGTATTTTTTTAAGACTAAACCCAGGAACTTGGTTTCTTGGTTTCCTATTAAAAATTGTACGAACAAATGGATGCCATGTGTGTTTCCATCCACCGTTTCAATGACTTCTATAACAAATGTATTAATAATAAAATGGGAGTGGAATGCTTGTGCCTCCTAATCAAAATCTTCACTGATTCTGATGAGTCCGCCTACAGGAATTTTAGAAAATCCTGAAGAAAAGATCAAGTTCAGTGAAGCAGCCTCTCTCTATAAAAGAAAACAGTGGTACTGGTACCAAGGCTCAGATCAAGGATGAGAAATCAATTTACCTTAAATTGCCTGATTATGTCATTGACATGATTCTGTCCTCTGCTGCTGCTGTTGCTGCTAAGTCGATTCAGTTGTGTCCGACTCCGTGCGACCCCATAGATGGCAGCCCACCAGGCTCCCCCGTCCCTGGGATTCCCCAGGCAAGAACACTTGAGTGGGTTGTCATTTCCTTCTCCAAAAACATGTTACTAGGATCCAGAGCAAAATTCAGGTCACCAAAGACCATAGCTTTCAACAAAGTACAATTACATATTTGTTTGATGACAGAAAGTTAACATCAAGATGAAATACAAACTGCGGACAATTTCTAAACAGGAAAAACAGAAATAGATTCAATTGGGTCTTTAAAATTAAAGTAGAAAATATATTATGATAGGGCAGAAAATCCAGACTAATCGGAGCCACAAAATGCCCTGAGGGCCCTCTTTAACTGATACATTCTCAATCATAGAACTGCTGCTGCTGCTGCTGCTGCTGCATTGCTCCAGTCGTGTCACACTCCATGCGACCCCATAGACGGCAGCCCACCAGGCTCCCCTGTCCCTGGGATTCTCCAGGCAAGAACATTGGAATGGGTTGCCATTTTCTTCTCCAATGCATGAAAGTGAAAAGTGAAAGTGAAGTCGCTCAGTTGTGTCAGACTCTTCGCGACCCCATGGACTGCAGCCCACCAGGCTCCTCCACCCATGGGATTTTCCAGGCAAGAGTACTGGAGTGGGTTGCCATTGTCTTCTCCAAACTAGGGATCTCCAAATCACTAGACTCTGCCAACACCCTCCTTAACTTCCTGTCTCTCATAAAACCATACACAAAGCTTAGGAAAACATGTTATACTTGTGAACCACAGGTTTCTGACAGCAAACATGTCCTGAACTCCCCAGGGAATGGATGCCCATTGACTGGTAGCACCAACTTGAGGTTCTAACAGCAACCAAAGAGAACAAGGGGTGGTTAAGGACATTAAAAGTGCTTACAGCTGGATTGGGAAGGAAAACTTTCTGTGGCATGTTGACTTTGTGACTTTATGGGTTGTAGCCCACCCGCATCCTCTGTCCCTGGGATTCTCCAGGCAAGAATACTAGAATGGGTTGCCTCGCCCTCCTCCAGGTAATCTTCCCACCTCAGGGATCAAACCCACATCTCCTGTGCTTCCTGCATTGGCAGGTGAATTTTTTACCACTAGTGCCACCTGGGAAGCATTGTTACCCTCAGATAATACAAATAAACAATGATGAACGTAAGCGAATATTAGATTGCTAAACACGCGCACACACACATGCTACAGAAAAAAATCTGCCTCTCTAGCCAATACAGTTCCAGAATACAACTCCAGGTTCATAATGTCAGAGTCCAAAATCTCAGTTTACAAGGAAATCCTTAAGGTCAGGTGTGCATGCTCAGTTGTGTCTGACTCTGTGTGACCCCATGGACTGCCAGGCTCTGCTGTCCATGGAATTTTCCAGGCAAGAATACTGGAATGGGTTGCCATTCCTTTGAAACAAATATTGTAACCTTTTCATAAATTTTGAACACTACACTTTTGTGAACTAAATTTCTTTTTATTCAAAACATGTCTTTGGACAAATGTCATAACCCTTAATAAAGCATCAGTACTATTTTCCAAATGGCTAATTCTTACAATAAAGTCCAATTTCTCCTCTGCTTATAAATGCCATGTTTTCTCACATACGTGGAATCAAGAGTCTCTTCCGTCCTATGGATTTTAAGGCAATTTTTGGAGGTGGTATTGGGTTATACTCATGCACTTGCTCCTGCTAATTTAATTTTTAGTATTGGGAAAGTAGTATTTTTGAATTTTGAACCTATAGCCTTAGTTACACACAAAAAATTCGCATGACCCCACATAAATCTAATATTTATGCAATAAATGTGTTTATTTAATCTAAGTGTCTGTATGAATAGCACAGGGAACAAGTTCTCTTACTTGGATGCATGAGTTGTCAGTCATAGAACTGGCGAAGTTGGCTCTGAGGATAAAGGATTTTCAGAACATTTTGCAGGGGTACTGAAAGAGTCTTAGTGCTTAAGTTGATAAATTTTAAAAGTTGTTTTCAGTGACTTCTGCACTAGGACATGAACTAGCTAAACTGCTGAAAGTACTTGATTTTACAGGTTTCAAATTTGGACAATGTTCAATCAGGACTGTAGAGAATATAACCAATTGAAATTTTGAAATCAGGTGAAAAGGTCATGCCCTAGGACATTGGGAAATCCAAAAGCACACAAATCATTTGCACACAGCGTTGATCAAATATTGCATAGAGATTGGTTACCACGTATTTATAAAACAATACGGCTTGGAGTTTTGTAGTCACCAACTTTAATTCGGAATGGTTCTTTGCTAAGAAACAGAGACTAGGTTTATTATCACTGAGATATTCTACAGTCACCACCTTTGAAAATATTAGTAGCCACACTATCTATCTATATCTTTTTTTTGCAAAGGTATTCTTCATTGCTTCACTCATGTTAACGTAACTTTGATCCTTATAATATGTAAAGATGCCTCTTCTTAAATCTGTAGTATTATTCATTAAAGAAAATATTAATAACTGAGTATATAAATGAATGCATGGGTGAGAAAAAAAAGAGAAGAAAAGAAAGAAGAAAGGAGCAGAGATGGAAGTGCTCATTGTGGCTAGGAAGGTAGAGAAAGTATCTTAAAAAGTAGCATGAGTAAAATCAGGTCTGGCAAAAGGAGCAGAAAAGGTAAGCCTCCTAGATTCCTTGAAAGAGAATGGTTCAGCCAGAGGAAAGAAATAAAAAACCCACAAAGATTTGCAGAAGCACACTTGACATGACTAAAGAACAAAAAAAAAATAATGTGTGTGGAATAGAATGAAAAAGAGGAGAGAAGCTGGACACAGGGGGCCTGAGAGGTTGGGCCCAGATCAACCAATGGCATTTAGACTCAATAAATACGTATTTTATTTAAAAAATACAGATAAATTGAAGTTAATCTTTTCCTTGGCACTCATGCTAGTAAGTAATAATAATTTGTTAGGTTTTATTTTTCCAGAAGTAAGTGGTTGTTAAATCACCCACTATCTCTAAAATTATTTATTCCCAATAGTCTTATTTGTCAAGATTAGAGACATGTAGCTATGAAGTAAATGAAAATTGAGAGACATGTAGCTGTGAAATAAATGAAAATTAACTGCAATTCTCAGTGTGATTTGGTATTAAATAGTAATAATCTTCATTAATTCATCCTTTAGATTAATATCCCTAAGCAATTTCTATGTGCTCATTTCTGGTCTAGGAACGATACTATAAACTCTGGGCGGATTAGGATATAATTGTTGAATAATGATCATTTTCAGAATTAGCAAAGCTTCTGGTATAAGGAACTAACCTGTAATACATGCTGAATAAATGCTGGGTTAGCCAAAAGTTTGTTTGGGTTTTCCTATAAAATTTTATAGGAAAATCCAAACTTTTTGGCCAATCCAATAAATTATTAATATGCATATTCAATGCTAAAGAGTATATACTTGGTGGCTAATTTTGTGGAACTTAGAGTCAAATGGAAGAGAATTTCTGGTTGTTGTTTAGTTGCTAAGTGGTATCCAGCTCTTTGCTACCCTGTGGACTACAGCCTGCCAGGCTCCTCTGTCCAGGGGATTTCCCAGACAGGAATACTAGAGCAAGTTGCCATTTCTTTTTCCAGGCTAAAATACATGATTATTTAGTCATAAGTGTGATGAACAACTGTTTTATAGTGATATTGATTAATCATTGTAGAAATTTATAATATGATGACTACTGTACAACAAAATAACAGTAACAGAAGTCATTGAAATAGTTATCAATATTCCTAAAGAAAATGGAAAAGGACTAAGAAATTTTAGGTATTTTTACTTGTTTAGAACATGATTAGGCCAAGTGCTGAAATGCACCTGAAAATGTTAACTCAGTTTTATAAATGGTGCCAGTCAGTTTATTAGATTTGTTTTGAAATTTCTCAAAAAAAAAAAAATAGTCTCAGATTCACCAATTAACTACAAAGCTAATTCTATGACTATATTCATGAAAAAAAAAATCATCTCAATATCTTAACTAAGAGTAAGAGTAGGCACAAAAACAAAAGAGTAATTTGAAAGTGGATATTGATTTCTCCTATATTCTTCCCATAGATAATTCATTCAGTTCAGTTCAGTCACTCAGTCATGTCCGACTCTTTGTGACCCTATGAATCACAACACACCAGGCCTCCCTGTCCATCACCATTCCTGGAGTTCACTCAAACTCACGTCCATCGAGCTGGTGATGCTATCCAGCCATCTCATCCTCTGCCGTCCCCTTCTCCAGTCCTGCCCTCAATCCCTTGCAGCATCAGAGTCTTTTCCATTGAGTCAATTCATCGCATGAGGTGGCCAAAGTACTGGAGTTTCAGCTTTAGCATCAGTTCTTCCAATGAATATTCAGACTAATTTCCTTTAGGATGGACTGGTTGGATTTCCTTGCAGTCCAAGGGATTCCCAAGAGTCTTCTCCAACACCACAGTTCAAAATCATCAATTCTTCGGTGCTCAGCTTTCTTCACAGTCCAACTCTCACATCCATACATGACCACTAGAAAAACCATAGCCTTGACTAGACGGACCTTTGTTGGCAAAGTAATGTCTCTGCTTTTGAATATGCTATCTAGGTTGGTCATAACTTTCCTTCCAAGGAGTAAGTGTCTTTTAATTTCATGGCTGCAGTCACCATCTGCAGTGATTTTGGAGCCCAAAAAGATAAAGTCTGACAAAGTTTCCACTGTTTCCCCATCTATTTCCCATGAAGTGATGGGACCAGATGCCATGATCTTCATTTTCTGAATGTTGAGCTTTAAGCCAACTTTTCCACTCTCCACTTTCACTTTCATCAAGAGGCTTTTGAGTTCCTCTTCACTTTCTGCCATAAGGGTGGTGTCATCTGCATATCTGAGGTTATTGATATTTCTCCCGGCAATCTTGATTCCAGCTTGTGCTTCTTCCCAGCATTTCTCATGATGTATTCTGCATATAAGTTAAGTAAACAGCATGACAATATACAGCCTTGACGTACTCCTTTTCGTATTTGCAACCAGTCTATTGTTCCATGTCCAGTTCTAACTGTTGCTTCCTGACCTGCATACAGGTTTAAGCTTGCAAATATCAATTTACAAATAAAAGACACATTTGTATCTTCAGGTTCCTACATGTAAAAGGAGACATGCATCCATGTTTATGTAGGATATGTCTGTCATTTCAACTTATGATTACTTGTCAGCTTTCAGGAAAAATGAATATTCAAGGACATAGGAAGAATCATCCATGCAATGAAAACATCAGTGATTGTTCTGGAAGGCATTGAGTAAGTTGTCTATTTATAAACCTTAGTCGGAATCTAAAGGTACCTAATGCTTTTCTTGTAGATCACAAAGAAAGAAAGAAACTCTAACCAGCAGCATCCTGATTATAAGAAGTAATGCTTATAGTTTCTAGAGCATGACTTGGCAAACTTTTTGGTAAAGGTTCTAACCAAGTTATTTCAGACTGTGCTGGCCAAACATTCTCTGTCTGAGCTACTCAACTCTATTCTAGTAATGTAAAAGCAGCCTGTGCAAACAACTAGTCTGGCTGATAAAACTTTATTTAAAAAAGCAAGCAAACAGCCAGATTTGGCTCAAGGGCATTCACTAACATTCACTAATTCTTGAATGCTATAATACCTCCAGTAATATCTAGTCTAGTGATTAAGTCTTGTCTACATGAATCAATTAAAAACCAAATGAAAAGTTCACCTGAACTTGCCTGCTTTTGATATATTTGGGGAGACTCAGGAAGGAATGTTTTAATGACAGCACTTAACCCATTAAAAATAGGTTTAAGTCAAAGGGATGGTGTATCTAGTGTTTTAAATCTTTTCCAGGAGAATCCCCTGAAACTTATGAAAGAAGAAAATAGACTAAACTAGAAGTCAACATGTTTGGATTCTATAACTGGCTTTACTACTAAGAGTTCATAAGACTTTAACTTCTTTGTGCAAAAAAAAAAAGAGGAAAAATACCTAAACTCAATGAACTTTGAAATTATTCCAAACTATAAAAGTTGTTGCTACTATTAACAAAAGGACTCTGTGATGGTATCACCAATAGTAGAAAATCAGTGTAGAAAGAGCCAATGGCAACTAAGTGGATACATATTCTATTGGGCAGATCTGCTGTTAGCATTGGAAGCTGACTTGCCAGGCACTTAATGAAAATTACATAACAATGATGGGATGCCTCATACACACATGCATACATTACAGGCAGACTATGTTCAGCACCCAAACAATGAAATAGACAAATATGGTACCAATAAGCTAAAATATTTCATTGCTTGCAAAACAGAAGCAAGTGTAGTGCACCTCAGAGCATATGGAGCATAGCCTCCTACCCTGATGTATTAGGGGGCATCCCTCATAGCTCAGTTGGTAAAGAATCGGCCTGCAATGCAGGAGACCCCAGTTCAATTCCTGGGTCAGGAAGATTCCCTGAAGAAGGGATAAGTTACCCACTCCAGTGTTCTTGGGCTTCCCTTGTGGCTCAGTGGGTAAAATATCTGCCTGCAATGCAGTAGACCTGGGTTCAATCTTCAGAGTTAGTTACCCAGTTGTGTCCAGCTCTTTGTGACCCCATGGACTGTAACTCGCCAGGCTCCTCTGTCCATGAAATTCTCCAGGTAAGAATACTGGAGTGGGTAGCCATTGCCTTCTCCAGGGGATATTCCCGACTCAGTGATCGAACCTGGGTCTCTGCATTGCAGGCAGATTCTTTACCTTCTGAGCCACCAATCCTTAAATGTCCTTAAAATATGTTAGTTTGTAGGTTATCATATTTGATTACTAAAGAGTGAGATACTGCTCTTAACTGTGAATCTAGAATAGTCTCAATACAAGTAGTTTTCAAGAAATGTAATCTCAAACTCCCAGAAACTCATCTCTTAAACTCAAAAGAGTGAAAGTATTGATAGAGGACTGCCTTAAGGATACGCTGCCTGTGGATAACATAGAAGTTTTTTTTTTAATTTTTTGAAGTATAATTGGTTTACAATATTGAATTATTTTCAGGTATACAACAGAGCGATTCAGTATTTTTGTAGTCTATAATCCAGTGAAAGTTATTACAAAATAACGGCCATATTCCCCTGTGCTGTAGAGTATATCTTTGTTGCTTATTTATTTTATACATAATGATTTGGACCTCTCAGTTCCCTGTGCTGCTCCTCCCCGCTTCTCTCTGCCGACTGGTAATGCCTAATTTGTTCTCTATATTTTGACAGCATTCTTTAAAATCTTCCTTTCTATTAACTCAGACCATCTGAGAAACAAACTTCTAAGGTGCATTACATTGTACATCCCACCCTCCCATCTCATCTGCTCACCATAGAATTGCTTTTACTGAATAAGACTTTGCTGTGATGCTATAAAGATAAGTTGATGATTCTTACATGCTATGTGGCCATGTTCTCTGGTTTGCCTGTGGTCCTAGCCCAATGACTAATACGTCCCCTCTAGGTACCCTTTTTTTTCCCCTAAATGAAGAAGACTTAAACAGTTAATGCCTTTTCAAAAAATCAGAGGGAAAATATAAAAAGCTTCAGTGCTCTCTCATTTTCCCCAAACCAGTTGGGGCAAGAGAGAAAGATCATTAACTAATAGACGTTCACCATTGTAGAAAGGGTGTGGCAAATATTGAAGGAAGACTGATGACATTCTGCTTCTTGGTCACAAAGGAAGTTGGATCTTGACCTGTGTGAGCACAAGAGGAACACCAGGGAGTGCTCAGCAGATGGACCGCGACTATCTACACCAGATAACAGCTTATCCCATTGACTCAGATCGCCCTGGAGAGATGACCAAAGGGCTCTCGGTTTTTGAGGATCAGCCCTTTTGTAAGTTGCCAAGGATTTAGAAGCTAGAATGTCTAAGCAAATATGAATCATCAATCCTTTTAGGATGCGTCATTCTAAAGCAATCCTATTGATAGCTACTTGAAGATACACAATCTTCAAGTTTTATCAGTCTGTTATATTTTGTAAATGTACAAATTTCAACTATAAGGGACACCAAGAAGATCAAGTGAATAAAGCAACATTTGTTTTGGAGAACCAGGTCCCCCAAAAATTATCATTTAAATCTCATTTTCTCCCTTAGTTTACATTTATTATTGCTTCTTGACTGGATTTTTATATCATTTTAAATCTTCATTGGAACAAGAAAGATGATAAATAAATGAACAGAGAAGTACAGATGAAGTTGTGACATTGTACAATATTTCTCAGGCTTCTTCTAATCATGCTGAGACTTTCCAAGGATAGGATGGTAGTAATTCATTTAACATTAGAGAAGACATCACCATATCAACCTTTCAATATTATAATGTATTTTTATTTTCTTCCTTTCTTTCTCAAATAATGGAATGCAGTTGTTCAACAAGCCCTTCTCTGCTACCCATCTTTTTGTGAGAATGAGTGCTAAGTTGCTTCAATCGTGTCCAACTTTTTACGACACTATGGACCATAACCCTCCAGGCTTCTCTGTCCATGGAATTCTCCAGGCAAGAATTTTGGAGTTGGTTGCTATGCCCTCCTCCAAGGGATCTTCCTAACCCAGGGACTGAAGCAGCATCTCTGACATCTCCTGCCTTGGCAGGCAGATTCTTTACCACTAGCACCACCTGGGAAGCCCCCTTTCTTTGAGCACAGTATATATTTTTCTCAATGAGACAGCTGAAGGAAATATGAGACAGTGGAAGATTTTGTCCTAACCACTAACTTATTTTAAATCTTTTGGCCTCTTTCACATCCTACATGATTTATAATACTTTGTCAAGAGAGGTGAAACCTAAACATAACTTCTTAGAGAATCATGGCTTAAAAGGAAAACGGAATGGTAGTGTTCTGTGCTGTGCTAAGTCACTTTAGTCATGTCTGACTCTTTGCGACCCTATAGACTATAGCCCTCCAGGCTTCTCTGTCCATGGGATTTTCCATGCAAGAATACTGGAATGAGTTGCCACTTCCTCCTCCGGGGGATCTTCCTGACCCAGGAATCAAACCCATGTCTCTTACATCTTCTGCTTTGGCAGGCAGGTTCTTTACCACTAGCGCCACCTGGGGAGCCCTGGTAGTTTTTTGGGTTGAATTATATTCCCCCAAAATGTAAGCTGAAACCCTGACCTCTAGTTCCTACAAAAGTGACCGTGTTTGGGGGATAGAGTCTTTGCAAATATGACTAGCTAAAATGAGATTGTACTTGATTAGGGTGAACCTTAAGTCTAATGCATGATGTCCTTATAAGAAGGCCATGTGAAGACACAGAGACAGAGGGAAGAAGGTCACATAACAACAGAAGCAGAGATTGCCCTGATGGAGATGCAGGCCAAACATGCCAACATCCTTATATCTGTCCACTGCTCTATTAAGTGTGTGTCCACATTCCTCAGCTAGAAAAGTCTTTCTTTACAGCTCATTCCACTTCTACACCATAGCTGATGAAATCATACTCATAGTTGGTTTGAACCTAATCCTAAACTGAGAACTGGTGACTACTTCATCAACATAATGGCTGTCATTAAATGAACATATTCTATGTATCTAGAAATGTTTACCTATATGGTCACATTAACAGAACCAGCCTGACCCATAGAAAATAATCATTAATGTTGAATCAAATGAATGAATAAACAAATTAATATCAACATGCCATCAAATTAAATTTAATAAAGGCATAAAATTAGAGGAAAATAAACATTTGAAAATTTCTATAACAAGAAAGGAAAGTAGACATTTCATACATGATAGTGACCATTGAAACACTGATGTTCTAAAAATATTAGGCTTCTGAAGAATTCTTTTACTTCATTATATTAATACATAGTTTTAACCAGAATATTAGAAATTCTACTCTTACCCTTTGTGCTATTTTATTGTTTTATTAAGTTCTCTGGCCTGTATTTCAGAGCTGCTCCTGCACTAACACCCAAGACTCTCCTCAGGTAGAGGTACTGCCCCAAGAACCAGGGGGACAAAGGTTCTTTGAAGCAGGTCTCACTGTTCACAATGAGTCTGTAGGAAATTGTCAGATTTTTTTCTCCCTCTGAATTTTGGGAAGAGCTGACTCATTGGAAAAGACCCTGATGCTGGAAAAGATTGACAGCAGGAGAAGGGGGCGGCAGAGGAGGAGACGGTTGGATAGCGCCGCCTAGTCAATGGACACAAGTCTGAGCAAACTCCTGGAGATGGTGAAGGACAGGGAAGTTTGGTGTGCTGCAGTCCATAGGGTCGCAAAGAGTCAGCAATGACTTAGCAACTGAACAATAACAACAAGAACTAGCAAAAAGGAAACACTCTTTCTCTATAGGTCAATGATTATGAACTTAGCCTCTGGATTTAGACTACCGAGACTTACTATTCACACCACTTAAAATCTGTGTGAACTTTGAAAATTTATGGAGACTCAATTTCTCTGAATGTATAGTACCTAATTCAAAGTTTTATTCTAATGGTTAAATTTGTAGTTGAAAGCTCAAAGCACAGTAACTGTAATGATTTAAGAACTGCTAGATAAAGAAGGGTGATAATCAAACTATATCCTAACTTTCTCTTTCTCCTTCCCTACCATATACCATGCCCCTACCCTTTCCCCATGATCACTTTACACAAATAAACTGTGAATATATGCTGGTGTTTGAGAATCTTGCCTTCCCATGGAAGGTGTGGCCATGGAAGATCCCCATGGTACCAAGACCTGTGTGCCGATGCAGTAGCCTGACATCTGTGTGTGACTATGCTTCTGCATCTTTGGCCCAGTGAATTCCTTGCAGTTAGACGATTCCTCTGTGTCTGATTAGAGGTGTTGGCAGTGATGATGCAAGAGCAGGGAGAATCATGGGTAGAGAGAGGCTCAGGATATAAAGACAGGACAGAAGATTAAAAATGGAAGACATTTTCTAGGTCAAGACATTTATTTAATAGCTGAAGTCAGTAAAGCTAGAAAAGTGACAAGTCTTTTTGTTGGGTTTGGCTTGTCTTTGGACTCCCTATTTCTGCCCTATTATCTACCCTCAAACCCCTAGAAACTTGGAGTCACACCGACCAGAAATTAGCAGAGAAGAGAATCAAAAATGGGGATCCACATTGGGAAACAGGATGATTCTGCATGATTAGCGGATTAAATGAGACAAAATCCAGTGTAGCATTGCCCTTTCTCTCTCACCCCTTGGAGGAAAATTTGTGGAAGAAAGAAAACTGGTACTATAAATATTATGCATTTCAATAGTCTAGTTTTACAGGCTATTTCAGTGTTTTTAAGTAAGAAGAAAAAGTATGAGTGTTTTAACTGAGGATCCAGTTTCCCTTTGTTATTTTAATTTCAACTTTTCATTAGCTATGCTATGTCATTGTTCTGGCTATATTAATTTGAATCCATCCAGCTCACAAAGGGTAACATATCAACAGCTTTCCATAGTATGGGGAAGGGATGATCTTAAGAGGAAAGGATTTCTTCATGCCTCCAGGTCTTCAGATGTATTTGCAAATAATCATCAAGTGAGATGACGGTGGAGTATTATGTATCATTAATCAAATGATAACAAAGGATCATTTTAAAAATGTGTATTGAATCTGTACTGTGTCAGATATCATATAGGTTACCAGGGATACGAATGTAAGACTTAGAGCTCATTCTCAGGAAACGTAGTCTAGTAGGAACCCCTAACATGTTAATTATTGAAATAACTGACGGTAAATGTAATGCTACAGATACAACCTATGTATCAGTCTTAGAAATGGTCCCTAAATCACACTGGAACTAAAAAGACAGACATCCCTGAGGAGCTGACTCTTGACGGACAAATTGATTGCAAAGGAAAAAGCCTTTGAATTAAAGAACAGGGATTTAAAAACTTTGATTGCAAGTTAGCAGATTACTGGCAAAATCTGGTTCATCCTCACCTCATGTTCCATTTTACAGTTTATGAAAACCAACTGGGGATGCTCATTAAAAACTTGAAAATTCTCCATAGAATCTTACATTAATCAAAGCCCAGATGCAGCCTTATGGCCAAATATGTAAACAACAATTGAGAAACACTGATTTTTCCTTACATCAATTGTCTGCCCCTGTCCCAGTAACAAGATTTATATTTATAACAGAAAGACAGGAACTCTGAGTGTGTTTATGGCTCTGAGCAGATCTTACTCAGGGTGCTGGCTTTCCTCTGATCTTCTGCCCAGGTCCTGATCTCAGTAATTAGCAAATTAAACAACCTCTATATGAATTTACCTTTCCATTTTATGGGTTTGTTAAAATAATAACCTAAGTACTTGACACTTAAACAACAGGATATTTGTTATTTTTAATGTAAAGGGCACTTGTTTCATTAGAAAGATCATACATCTTGACAAAGAGTTTGAGCTGTAATGGGTTTCACAAATAGTCATGGAGTCACAGAGCTCCTTGCTCTTGTCACTGCCTCACATTCACAGGAGGTTTAAATTTAATCTCCAGGGTTCAGTTAGGAAAGGGAACTTAGGGGCTAAGGCTCTGATTGGGAATCGATATTTGGAGTTTTAGCCTTTGATGACAGACCTTAGGTTTAGGTCACTCTGACAGATTCATGCAGTCATTCAACAACTATTTATTGAACATTTGCTCTATGTCAGGCACTGTTCTATGAGCTGAATATTCCAGTAAATAAAATAGCTAGAACTGCCTGCACACTGTGATTGTTTTTGCAGAACTGGAAAACTGTCCGTCAAAATGGGAACAGAGCACACTTGTCAGTCTGATTACTTGTCAGTGCTATTGCTCCTCCAAAGTTATAGTGAATTCAACTCCCATTTGGCCTTTGGGAAATAGGAAAAGTTTGAAATTGGCCATTTCCATTGCATCAAGGACTGGTGTAACAAATGGACATGGATGAGAGTGGAAGGAAGTTACGATAAGAAGAAGATGTAGTGTTAAAATACAGCACACTCTTGTTCATTGTGCCACCTGTTTAAAACCTGATTTTTAAAAATATAAAATACATACAATATGTGCACAGATCATAAGTGTACACTTTTAGATGATTAACACCTTATTTTATATTTTTAAAATTTTCTTATTTTAAATTAATATAAACTTGCAATAGTTGTAAGACTCAGTTGATATGCAACCCCAAACCTTATACTTAAACTTGATAAATATAAATTTAATGAAAATAATTTTCAAATTTGAAATACAAAAGGTGAATAGTAGGAAAATTTTAGGACAAGATACAAAGAGCAGTCTCTGAGAATGAACAATACTCACTTTCCTTTTTCATTAGTAGAGTTTACTTTTTGGAACAGTTTTAGGTTTATAAAAAAAGAGCAGAGAGCACTGAGATCTCCTGTATAGACTTCAACACACAGTTTCCTTCATCATTATTTTTATGTTGAAGTATAATTGATTTATTGGAGAAGGCAATGGCACCCCACTCCAGTACTCTTGCCTGGAAAATCCCATGGATGGAGGAGCCTGGTAGGCTGCAGTCCATGGGGTCGCTAGGAGTCAGACACGACTGAGTGACTTCACTTTCACTTTTCACTTTCATGCATTGGAGGAGGAAATGGCAACCCACTCCAGTGTTCTTGCCTGGAGAATCCCAGGGACGGGGAGCCTGGTGGGCTGCCGTCTATGGGGTCGCACAGAGTTGGACACGACTGAAGTGACTTAGCAGTAGCAGTAGCAGTATAATTGATTTATAATATTAAAGTTGTTTCAGGTGTACAACATTAGTGATCTCAATATGTTTAGAGATTATATTTCATTCCAAGATATTATAAAATAGTGGCTATATTCACTGTGTTATACAATGCATCCCGGTAGCTTATTTATCTTAGACATAATAGTTTGTACCTCTTAAATCCCAATCCCTTATTCCTCTATCCCCTTCCTTCTCCCCACTGGTAACCACAGTTTGTTTTCTTTAAGCCTGTTTCTTATACTCATTAAATTTCATATATAGTTTCCATGTACTCATTAAATTGTTTTTAGATTCTATATATAAGTGATAATATACAGCATTTGTCTGACTTATTTCATTATGAATAATACCCTCCAGTCCATCCATGTTGTAGCAAATGGCCAAATTTCATTATTTTTATGGCTGAGTAATATTTCATTTTATGTATCAATATGTATATCACTTATTTATCTATTCATTTTTAATGGACACTTAGGTTGCTTCCATATCTTGGCCATTGTAAATAATGCTGCTACAAACAATGGGGTGTGTGTATCTTTTCAAATTAGTATTTTTGTTTTCTTTGGCTATATACCTGGAAAAGGCATTGATGGATCGTATAGTAGTTGTCTTTTTAGTTTTTTGAGGAACCTCCATCCTGCTTTCCATACAGGTGTACCAATTTATATTTCCACCAACAGTGTACTGAAATAATTTACATTTCCTCCAACAGTGTACTGAAATTTCCTTTTCACCATGTCCTCATCAATATTTGTTATTTGTAGTGTTTATTTTTTTTGATAACCATTCTGACCTTTCTCTAGTGATTGGCAATGCTGAACATATACTTATGTGCCTATTGGCCATCTGTATGTCTTCTTTGTAAAACATGTTTATTCAGATCTTCTGCTCATTTTTAAATTGTTTTTTTTTTTTAGTATCAAGTTGTATGACATGTTTATTTATTTTGGATATTATCTACTTATCAATTATACATCTTCAAATATTTTTTTTTCCATTCAGTAGGCTTTCAATTAGTTTTGTCAATGGTTTCTTTTTCAATTTAAAAACCTTCGGTTTGATTAGGTCCCATTTGTTTATTTTTGCTCTTGTGTCCTTTGTGTTAGGAGACAGAGCCAAAAAAAATATGGCTACAATTTATGTCAAGAGTGTCCTGCCTAAGATATTTTCTAGGAATTTCCTGATTTTCAGTCTTACATTCGATCGGTAATCCATTTTTAATTTACTTTTCTATAGGAGATGAGTGAATATCTTAATTTTATTCCTTTACATGTAGCTATCTAATTTTCACAACACCACTTACTAAAGATATTATTCTTTCCCTGTTGTGAATTCTTGCCATGTTTGCCATAAATGAATTCATCATAAGTGCATGTATTGATTTCTAGGCTCTCTATTCTGTTCCATAGATCTATTAGTCTTTTTGTGGTAGTGTCATACTGTTTTGATTACTGTAGCTTTGTAGTATAGTCTAAAGTCAGGATGCATGCTACCTCCAGCTTTAGTTGGGGTTTACATCTCCTCCTCATTAATTCTTTACAGTGGTGCTGTAGCAGTCCAGTATAGGGTAGTGAGTAGTTATCAGTTCTATATATGACCCACAGCACTGTAGTTCTGTATTACTGATCTCAGAAGGCCAGAGAAAGGAAAAAGATAGCCTCCCTATCATACAAGTCAATCCTTTCCAGTAAAAAAAAAAAAAAAAGAGAGAGAATAAAAAATTGTTCTCATTTTTTATCTGTCCAGAGCATTGAATGTACAGCCAAACAAAGCATCATCCCTCTAAGTCCAGAATTGGAATCCAAATATACCACCACCTGATGTGAAGAGCTGACTCATTGGAAAATACCTTGATGCTGGGAAAGATTGAAGGCTAAAGGAGAAGAGGGTGGCAGAGGATGAGATGGTTGGATGGCATCACTGACTCAATGGACATGAGTTTGAACAAACTCTGGGAGACAGTGAAGTACAGGGAAGCCTAAGGTGCTTCTGTTCACAAAGAGTCACAAAGAGTTGGACATGACTTAGCCACTGAACAACAAAAACAACACTGTATGAATTAAAGGATGAGAGCTATTGTTGAAATACTTCCAGGCTTATTAAAAAATTTTCAAGCTCCTGGCTAAAAAAATCCAAATTTCACCAATTATACAGAAACTACTATAATTGAGCATGAATAAACTCCTACAGGAAAATGATTCCTACCAAGGATAATCTCAAGTCAAAAATTCTCAAACACATGAGGAAATAATCCTACCTGTTGGATAGTCTATTGGCAGAACACCAAAGAATGAGTATCAGAGAACTTGGTAATCTGAAACTGGGCAATCTGAAAAAGTTCTAAAATAAGTATGTTAAAATGAGACAAAGAAAGATTAAAATAAAATAAATCACAATTAAGAACAAGAGTTTATGAATAATCATCCTAGAGTTAAAAAAAAGTAGAATCCATATAAATAAAGATGAATCTTTGAGACTTAAAATATAGAGGATGAGTTAAATATCAAATCGGTACTGCTGAAGAGAGATTTGTAAACTGAAAGATAAATTTTAGGAAACCATCTGAAATTTAGCAAAGAGATGTAAAAAATAGAATGGCAGATCTTGAAATATAATCTAAGGATAAGAAGTATCCTTAGATTAAAAGCTTGTTAGATATGAAACTTTTGAACCCCACCCTACATTTATGGAATGTGAGATTCTGGGGGAGTGGATCACGCATCTATCTTTTAAGAAATTCTTCAGATGATTCTAATACTTGCTAAATTTGAGAATATCTGAACTAGAGATTATGAAAAAGTCATAAGAGCTATAGAGACATAGAAGTTGTTTAATATACTTCAAATATTCCAGAATAGAAAGGAATAGGATATTTTTAATGCAATACTATAAACCATAATGGCTGTGAATATCATTAATTTGGAAAAAAAAAAAACAAACAGAACTTGCAGATTGGAGTAAGAAAATGATCCACTGACTTTATAACTGAAAGCAAATCCAATTTGCACATCATGGTGAAACTGCTAATATCAAAGACAAAGTATTATCTCAAAGGCAATCAGTGAAGTTGGTGTTAAAAACGGCAGTGTGAGGAGCACAGTGGAGTCTTTCCCCAGTTAAGCAAACAAAATATTTAATTGAAATTGAAAATTTAGAGTCTATGGAAGTTCTCCTGAGGGTGTACAACAAACCTCTATTCAAACAAATTACTAAATATAGGTAAGAAAAACAAAAAATATATGATATTTAAGATATGATTCACCATCCTTTTTTTCACTTCCATTTCAGAGTAATGAAAGCTTTACTCAGGCATTTGAAACCACGAAGATGTGGGCACCCACATTCTGGTCCAGATCTGAAGGAGACTGGTCTCTTCCTTCATCCAATGGCAGAAGCTCTATTCTAAGTACAGTAGGGCAAGAAAACTGGAACCCAACACTCCTGCCTAGCTTGCTTATAGTATAGAAGTTCCATGTCAAATAGGAAAAGTCCAGAAGGTCAGGGGCAGCTTCCCTGTCCACAGTCCCACTTGCTGAGCAGGATGTCACTCTATGAAAGTGGACCATCTTCTCCACCCTCAACCCCAATGCAACGGCACAGAAGCTCAACAAAAGAGGAAACAAAAAACAGAGTTCCCAGCACTGCCTAATTAAGATTAACTTACTTTGGAAGAAATTGTGGGAAAGTTCATGTCTAAGAGCATTATTGAACACAATGAAGATCATCAAATGAACAATTAAGAAGAGACTGGCAGCTCTCTGACACTAATAACTGAAAGTAAAACTGTTAACAAAAGAGAAGTTTAACAGAAAGAGCCAGGAAAAGAATCAACTAAGGAGAGCTTTCAGGGAGTCAGAGCAGCCCCAAAGACTGGCAAGCCTTTGCCCAGGTAGAGGAGCCTTACTTTATTGGATCAGTCTGTGGAACAGTTTATGCCATAAGATATTGCTGCCAACAACACTGTTATTAGCTAACACTGGAGACTAACAATTGGGTGTGGTATTCATAGAGGTAGACTATTCTAAGTGTTCAGAGAGACTGTGCACACCCAAGGATGCATTCTGTGAGAAGAAACATAAAATACTTCACATACTGGAAAAGTCAAATTCACTAAACTAGGGCTTCCTTAGTGGCTCAGACAGTAAAGAAAGCTGCTGCAATGTGGGAGACCTGGGTTTGTTCCCTGGTTGGGAAGATCCCCTGGAGAAGGTACTGGCTACCCACTCCAGAATTCTTGCCTGGAGAATCCCATGGACAGAGGAGCCTAGCAGGCTACAGCCCATGAGATCACAAAGAGTTGGACATGACTGAGCAACTTTCACTTCAGCCCAGTCCAGTCTTTAAACAAATAAACATGCAAACAGCAACAGGATATTCCCCAAAGTATAAGGAATATGCATCCAAAGTTGTTACAATATATTACCTAAAATGTCTAGTTTTCAATAGAAAGTCATGATTCATGTGAACAAACATTAAAATGTGGCCCATAAACAGGAATAAAAGCAAGATTCAAAAAAATAAATGCATTCCAAAGCTCATTGCAACACTGTTTACAATAACCAAGACATGGAAGCAACCTAAATGCCCATCAACAGATGAATGGGTAAAGAAGAGTGGTAAGTGTATAAAATGGAGTATTACTTAGCCATTAAAAAGAATGAAATACTGCTATTTGCAGGAATGTGGAAGGACATAGAGATTATCATACTAAGTGAAATGAAAAGGACAAATGTCATATGATAATGCTTATATGTGGAATCAAAAAATATATATACAAGTGAAGTTATTTACAAGACAGAAATAAACTCACAGGCTTAGAAAACAAATGTGTGGTTACAAAAGAGGAAAAGAGGGAGGAGTTAAATTGGGAGTTTGGGATTGACATATACACATTATTTTATTTAAAATAGATACTGTACAGCACATGGAACTTTGCTCAAAATTCTGCAATAATCTAAATGGAAAAATAATTTGAAAAAGAATAAATATAAACATACGTAAACCTGAATCACTTTACAATTCAAAAAATAGAAAGCAAATGTGCAGAGCATCAGAGACTTGAGGAATACTATTAAGAACATTAACGTGTGTAATGAAGTACAGAAGAGAAAAAAGAGCAGAAAAATATATTTGAAGAAATAGTGACTCAAAAAATTAATGAAAAATTTATCTGAACACCCATGAAGCACAATAAATTCCAAGTAGAATTAATTCAAAGAAATTTCAGATTCCAGACACATTAGAATAAGAATAATGAAATCTAAAGACACAGTGAAAATTGTGAAAGCAGCAAAACAAAAATGACTTGTCATGTACAAAGGAACTCCCAAAAGATAGAGGGGGACCAAAAAAAAAAAAGACTTCTTATCAGAAACAACAGAGGTCAGGAAACAGTGGGTGACATATTCAAAGTACTGAAAGAAAAAAAAAGATTATTCAACTAAGATTTGTATATCTAACAACATTATCTTTAAAAAAATGAAGATGAAATAATTGTATTTTCAAATAACATAAAAACAGAATTCATTGTTAGCAGACACATGTTAAAAATAAAATACTAAGGGAATTTATTTTGGCTGAATGCAATGATCAGAGATGGTAATTCAAATCCACATAAAAGAATAATAAGCACCAATAAACATAATAATTTTTAATGAAAGTATAAGTACATAATTCTCCTTACTTATCTTAAGTAATTGAAAACATAATTATATAAAGTACATAATTATATTGGCTATGTTAAGCATATGGCACACAGAAATTTAATTTATTTGAGAAGAATAGCACAAAAGAAGCAGGTGAGGACAAAATTCTATTAAACTATAGAAATTTCACTGCAATTTGAATTCATAAGAAAAAGAGAAGCAGAAATAGTAAATAAGAAGGATAATATAAAACTCTGTAAATTTATACTTCTCTTTATTTCTGTGTTAAAAATAAACATTAAATTATTTAAAATAATGTATCATTGTGTTTATAACATGTTCAAATAGAATATGTATAACAATCATAGCACAAAGAAGGAGAGAGGGAATTAAGCTATACAGGAGCAATTTTTTATATCTCATTGTAAAAGTTACTATAAATCTGAAATAAATTCTAATGACATGTTTACATTAAGCTCCAGACTAGTGACTAATAAAATTAAAGCTTTTTAAATTACGTAACTAACATGTTATAACTAGAAATCTTAATGCAAAAGAAAATAATAAAGTAATACTAGGGAAGAAAAAAATGACATGGGACATATAAACACAAAAAGGAAAATGCAAGAGCTAGTGCCTCAGACAACAAAGAATCTGCCTGCAATGCAGGAAACCTGGGATCAATCCCTGGATTGGGAAGATCCCTGGAGAAGGGGATGGCTACCCACTCCATGGACAGAGGAACCTGGCAAGCTATGTGAGTTTCATATCACAAGATCAACTATATCAACAACAGCATTAAATGTAAATGGATTAAATAGTATAATCAAAAGGCATAGATCATTAGATTTGATAGTAATATAAAATGAGAATGGAAAATATACTGTTCTAACTACTTTAAAGTCAATACTTTAGTAAGAGAATGGAGAAAAACATGCCAGGAAAGAGAGCAACCAGAGAAGTGCTGAGGGCCTACAGACTTGCAAAACAAAATAGGGACAAAATAGACTTGCAAACAAAAGTGTCACAAGAGAGATATTATGTAATGGTAAAAGCATCAATTAAATTTGAAGATGTAACAATTATCAATGTACCTAAAAAAGAACTCTAAAATATAGAGTAGAAAGGTGACAGAATTAAAGAGCAAAATAAACAACTCAATAGTACAGTTAGACAACTTAATACCTCAATTTCATTAATGGATAGAACAGCTAGACAGAAGAATTACAAAGATATAGAGGCTTGAACAACAGTAAGCCAACTAGACCTAACAATATCCATACAGTGCTCCACACAACAAAGTGTAACTTCTTCTCTTGTGCATGTATATTTCCCAAGGTCAACCATCTGCTAGACCACAAAAAAAGTCTCAAAAAATTTAAACAAAATAATATGAAATAAATGTAGAGCCACAACAATATTAAATCTGAAGTTAACAGAGAAAAATTGTGATACTGACAAATATGTGGAAATTAAATGATACATCCTTAAAAAATCAAAGAGAAAAATAAAATCACAAAAGTGATTAGAAAATTATTTGAGATAAATGCGAGCAATAAACACAGCATACCCAAACTTATGAGATGTTTTTTTTGTTTTGTTTTGGTTTTTTTTTTTAATTTTATTTTATTTAACTTTACAATATTGTATTGGTTTTGCCATATATCAAAATGAATCTGCCACAGGTATACATGTGTTCCCCATCCTGAACCCTCCTCCTTCCTCCCTCCCCATACCATCCCTCTGGGTCGTCCCAGTGCACCAGCCCCAAGCATCCAGTATCGTGCATTGAACCTGGACTGGCGACTCATTTCATATATGATATTATACATATTTCAATGCCATTCTCTCAAATCATCCCACCCTCTCCCTCTCCCACAGAGTCTACAGGACTGTTCCATACATCAGCGTCTTTTTTGCTGTCTCATATACAGGGTTATTGTTACCATCTTTCTAAATTCCATATATATGCGTTAGTATACTGTATTGGTGTTTTTCATTCTGGCTTACTTCACTGTATAATAGGCTCCAGTTTCATCCACCTCATTAGAACTGATTCAAATGTATTCTTTTTAATGGCTGAGTAATACTCCGTTGTGTATCTGTACCACAGCTTTCTTATCCATTCATCTGCTGATGGACATCTAGGTTGCTTCCATGTCCTGGCTATTATAAACAGTGCTGCGATGAACATTGGGGTACATGTGTCTCTTTCAATTCTGGTTTCCTCAGTGTGTATGCCCAGCAGTGGGATTGCTGGATCATAAGGCAGTTCTATTTCCAGTTTTTTTAAGGAATCTCCACACTGTTCTCCATAATGGCTGTACTAGTTTGCATTCCCACCAACAGTGTAAGAGGGTTCCCTTTTCTCCACACCCTCTCGAGCATTTATTGCTTGTAGACTTTTGGATCGCAGCCATTCTGACTGGTGTGAAATGGTACCTCATAGTGGTTTTGATTTGCATTTCTCTGATAATGCATGATGTTGAGCATCTTTTCATGTGTTTGTTAGATGAAGTTAAAATAGTTCTAACAGAGAATTTATGCCTGGAAACATCTATATTTTAAAAAAGAAGTTATCAGATTGATAATCTACTACCTTAAGAAATAGAAAAGGAGAAAACTAAACCCCAAATAAGCATGAGGTAAAAACTAATCTAAATAAGTGGAAATTAATGAAATTAGCAATCAAGAGAATAAACAAAAACAAACACAGGCTTTTTAAAATATCACCTAATTGACAAAACTTTAACTAGAGTATTCAAAAATAAAAAAGAAACCGAAACGTTTAAATTCCTAACTCAGGAATGAATGGGAGAACATCACTACCAATCTCACAGAAATAAAAAGGATTATAAGAATATAACAACTATATAGCAATAATTAAATAACTTGGGAAATTTCTAGGAAGACACAGATTCTAAAACTGACTCAAGAAGAAATAGAAAAGAGGAGACAAAAGTTGCTAACTCCTTCTATAAGGCCAATATTACATTGATACAAAAACAAACAATGATATCACAGGGGAAAAAAGTAAATACATTAAAAAATACAAGCCAATACTGCTTATGAATATAAACATGAAAATCTTCAATGAAATATGAGTAAGCTAAATCCAGCAACACATAAAGATTTACACTATGATCAAGTGGGATTTATCCCAGGATTATAAGGCTGGCTTAATTTCCCAAATCAATTAATATATGACACCATATAATGAATAAAGGTCAAAAATATATCATCTCAACAGATGCACAAAAGATATTTAGATAAAAACCCAATATCATTTCATGATTAAAAAACATTCAGCAAGATAGGATTAAAAGAGAACTTCAACCTCATAAGGACATCTGTGAACACACATAGCATTATACTGAAGGGTGAAAGGCTGGATGATTTCCCTAAATATCAGAAGACAGACAAGTAAATCAACTAAAATTATAACACATAGAAACAAAGATATAGGCACTCAAAACATGATTGACTTTAGAAATACAAGAAAATTACTTTCAAAATTCATGACTATTAGGAGATCATGAAGAGCAAGAATATAAAGGCTACTTTTAGGTTTATGAATTCTTTACAGTCTTAACATGTTCACTACCCAATTTGATAAACTGTAAAACTTCACTGGGCTTCCCTGGTAGCTAACTAGCACATCTTTTGTTCTGTCACTCAGTCATGTCCAACTCTGCGACCCAATGGACTGCAGCCTGCCAGGCTCCTCTGTCCATGGGGATTCTCCAGGCAAGAATACTGGAGTGGGTTGCCATGCCCTTCTCCAGCGGATTTTCCCAATCCAGGGGATTGAACCCAGGTCTCCCACATTACAGGAGATTTCTTGACCTCTGAGCCACCAGGGAAGCTCAAGAATACTGGAGTAGGTAGCCTATCCCTTCTCCAGGGGATCTTCTGGACCTAAGAACTGAACCAGGTCTCCTGCATTGCAGGGCAGATTCTTTACCAGCTGTGCTACCAGGGATGCCCAGCACACATTAAACAAGCTCAATTAATGAAGGAAAAATGCCACTCATTGTACGAAAAAAATTCCCAAATGTGTATATTTAACAAAAATAATTAAAACTTTAATGGCTTTTAAAAAAGCATACCTTTGAGTTCACTTTTAAAAAAACTGAAATTCTGGAGATTTCTGAGATAGACTGTGGTGGGGGCAGGGGTGGTGGTTGTCTTACCTGATATTAACAATATTGTAAGGTTTACTACTAGAAAGGTGTGCCAGTAGAGTAAATTGATCTTCGTAGTGAGTAGAACCAATCTCTACACAGTACAGACTGAAGTTACTGATAAAAAATCAACTTGAATTCACAATTTTCCTTGGTTGTTGCAAAGTACTAGCTCTGCTTGTCTATAAAGTATGTAAGACAATATACACTTGGGGGATTAAGGTATACTTTGCCCACTTGTGCAAAGAGCTGACTCATTGGAAAGGATGCTAGGAAAGACTGAAGGCAGAAGGAGAATGGGGCAGCAAAGGATGAGATGATTAGACAGCATCACCAACTCAATGGACATGAATTTGAGCAAACTACGGGTCCTTAACTACTGTGGGGGATGATGCCACACCAGTATCTATGGAAGGGACATGCACAGAACTTGGTTCATCTTCTGTCCTTTGGACAGAACATCCCAAGGTTCTTTTCAACTCAGCTAGGGCAGAGTCAACCTGGTCAGTCTCATCATAGATATTCATAGACACTATAGGACTCCTGAACAAATAGCAGGAGGAGACTGTAATCTTGGGATGGATGGATTTCTATATCCCAGCTATTTCTATCAAGTTAGAAGAGTTGAGAATTTGTACTGTCACTTACTTATAAGAGAATGTCTAATTTTTTCATGAAAAAAATGGGAAGCATAACTCGATACATGCATTCTCAATCTCACATCATTTCTATACAGCTGTGACTGGTGCGCTAAGCGTGGCGGAGAGGAGCCACCCCATGTCGGAGGTCAGGGGCAGAAGGCGGGAGGACTCCATGCCCGAAGGGCAGCGGCCAAAAGGAGTTACCCCACGTCCGAGGTCAGGGGCAGCGGCGAGAGTACAAGACTGCGAAGGCTCAGGAACAGCGAGAGGAGCTACCCCGTGTCCGAGGTCAGGCAGGGTGGCCGAGAGGAGATACCCCACACCCCTTAGCCCGAGGCCAGGGGTGGTGGCCAGGAGGAGCAACCCCACGCCCAAGGCCAGGGGCGGTGGCCGGGAGGACCAACCCCACATCCAAGGAGCCCTGGCTGCGTGGGCGCAGGAGAGCCTAGAGGAGCTATCCCATGTTGAAGGTCAGGAAGGGTGGTGGTGAGGAGATACCCTTTGTCCAAGGTAAGGAGCAATGGCTGCGCTTTGCTGGAACAGCCGTGAAGAGATACCCCATGCCCAAGGTAAGAGAAACCCAAGTAAGACGGTAGGTGTTGCAAAAGGGCATCAGAGGGCAAATACACTGAAACCATACTCACGGAAAACTAGTCAATCTAATCACACTAGGACCACAGCCTTGTCTAACTCAATGAAACTAAGCCATGCCCGTGGGGCAACCCAAGATGGGTGGGTCATGGTGGAGAGATCTGACAGAATGTGGTCCACTGGAGAAGAGAAAGGCAAACCACTTCAGTATTCTTGCCTTGAGAACCCCAGGAACAGTATGAAAAGGCAAAATGATAGGATACTGAAAGAGGAACTCACCAGGTCAGTAGGTGCCCAATATGCTACTGGAGATCAGTGGAGAAATAACTCCAGAAAGAACGAAGGGATGGAGCCAAAGCAAAAACAATACCCAGCTGTGGATGTGACTGGTGATAGAAGCAAGGTCCGATGCTGTAAAGAGCAATATTGCATAGGAACCTGGAATGTCAGGTCCATGAATCAAGGCAAATTGGAAGTGGTCAAACAAGAGATGGCAAGAGTGAATGTCGACATTCTAGGAATCAGCGAACTGAAATGGACTGGAATGGGTGAATTGAACTCAGATGACCATTATATCTACTACTGCGGGCAAGAATCCCTCAGAAGAAATGGAGTAGCCATCATGGTCAACAAAAGAGTCCAAAATGCAGTACTTGGATGCAATCTCAAAAACAACAGAATGATCTCCGTTCATTTCCAAGGCAAACCAGTCAATATCACAGTAATCCAAGTCTATGCCCCAACCAGTAACGCTGAAGAAGCTGAAGTTGAACAGTCCTATGAAGACCTACAAGACCTTTTAGAACTAACACTCAAAAAAGATGTCCTTTTCATTATAGGGGACTGGAATGCAAAAGTAGGAAGTCAAGAAACACCTGGAGTAACAGGCAAATTTGGCCTTGGAATACGGAATGAAGCAGGGCAAAGACTAATAGAGTTTTGCCAAGAAAATGCACTGGTCATAACAAACACCCTCTTCCAACAACATGGACGTCACCAGATGGTCAACACCGAAATCAGATTGATTATATTCTTTGCAGCCAAAGATGGAGAAGCTCTATACAGTCAACAAAAACAAGACCAGGAGCTGCCTGTGGCTCAGACCATGAACTCCTTATTGCCAAATTCAGACTTAAATTGAAGAAAGTAGGGAAAACCACTAGACCATTCAGGCATGACCTAAAGAAAATCCCTTATGATTATACAGTGGAAGTGAGAAATAGATTTAAGGGCCTAGATCTGATAGAGTGCCTGATGAACTATGGAATGAGGTTCATGACGTTGTACAGGAGACAGGGATCAAGACCAACCTCATGGAAAAGAAATGCAAAAAAGCAAAATGGCTGTCTGGGGAGGCCTTACAAATAGCTGTGGAAAGAAGAGAAGAGAAAAGCAAAGGAGAAAAGGAAAGATATAAGCATCTGAATGCAGAGTTCCAAAGAATAGCAAGAAGAGATAAGAAAGCCTTCTTCAGCGATCAATGCAAAGAAATAGAGGAAAACAACAGAATGGAAAAGACTAGAGATCTCTTCAAGAAAATCAGAGATATCAAAGGAACATCTCATGCAAAGATGGGCTCGATAAAGGACAGAAATAGTATGGACCTAACAGAAGCAGAAGATATTAAGAAGAGATGGCAAGAATACACAGAAGAACTGTACAAAAAAGATCTTCACGACCCAGATAATCATGATGTGTGATCACTGACCTAGAGCCAGAAATCCTGGAATGTGAAGTCAAGTGGGCCTTAGAAAGCATCACTATGAACAAAGCTAGTGGAGGTGATAGAATTCCAGTTGAGCTATTCCAAATCCTGAAAGATGATGCTGTGAAAGTGCTGCACTCAATATGCCAGCAAATTTGGAAAACCCAGCAGGCCACAGGACTGGAAAAGGTCAGTTTTCATTCCAATCCCAAATAAAGGCAATGCCAAAGAATGCTCAAACTACTGCACAATTGCACTCATCTCACACGCTAGTAAAGTCATGCTCAAAATTGTCCAAGCCAGGCTTCAGCAATATGTGAACCATGAACTTCCTGATTTTCAAGCTGGTTTTAGAAAAGGCAGAGGAACCAGAGATCAAATTGCCAACATCTGCTGGATCATGGAAAAAGCAAGAGAGTTCCAGAAAAACATCTACTTCTGCTTCATCTGACTATGCCAAAGCCTTTGACTGTGTGGATCACAGTAAACTGTGGGAAATTCTGAAAGAGATAGGAATACCAGACCACCTGATCTGCCTCTTGAGAAATTTGTATGCAGGTCAGGAAGCAACAGTTAGAACTGGACATGGAACAACAGACTAGTTCCAAATAGGAAAAGGAGTACGTCAAGGCTGTATATTGCCACCCCGTTTGTTTAACTTATATGCAGAGTACATCATGAGAAACGCTGGACTGGAAGAAACACAAACTGGAATCAAGATTGCCGGGAGAAATATCAAAACCTCAGATATGCAGATGACACCACCCTTATGGCAGAAAGTACAGAGGAACTAAAAAGCCTCTTGATGAAAGTGAAAGTGGAGAGTGAAAAAGTTGGCTTAAAGCTCAACATTCAGAAAATAAAGATCATGGCATCCAGTCCCACCACTTCATGGGAAATAGATGGGGAAACAGTGGAAACAGTGTCTGACTTTATTTTTCTGGGCTCCAGAATCACTGCAGATGGTGACTGCAGCCATGAAATTAAAAGACGCTTACTCCTTGGAAGGAAAGTTATGACCAACCTAAACAGCATATTCAAAAGCAGAGACATTACTTTGTCAACAAATGTCCATCTAGTCAAGGCTATGGTTTTCCCAGTGGTCATGTATGGATGTGAGAGTTGGACTGTGAAGAAGGCTGAGCGCCGAAGAATTGATGCTTTTGAACTGTGGTGTTGGAGAAGACTCTTGAGAGTCCCTTGGACTGCAAGGAGATCCAACCAGTCCATTCTGAAGGAGATCAGCCCTGGGATTTCTTTGGAAGGAATGATGCTAAAGCTGAAACTCCAGTACTTTGGCCACCTCATGCGAAGAGTTGACTCATTGGAAAAGACTCTGATGCTAGGAGGGATTGGGGGCAAGAGCAGAAGGGGACGACAGAGGATGAGATGGCTGGATGGCATCACTGACTTGATGGACGTGAGTCTCAGTGAAGTCCGGGAGTTGCTGATGGACAGGGAGGCCTGGCATGCTGCGATTCATGCAGTCGTAAAGAGTCGGACATGACTGAGCAACTGATCTGATCTGATCTGAAGCTTTGTTAACTCTCTCTTTCTAACATATTGGTCAGTTTGCTCCTCCTCAGTTTTATACCTAATGCACACACATAAACACACACTTCTCATTTTAGAGAAAATCTATATTCAAATCAAACAAAGCCAATAAATATGCATTGCAATTCAGAATTTCTGAGATGCTCAGTGAAATTTCTCTTTCTCTCAGGTCTTCTATATAAAATTTCTCAAATGTTCTAGAAAACTCCTCTTCATTTCCACAATACTAAAGAAATTTTTAAAATATTCACAGTGTCTAGGGGATAAAAACTATTTTTTCCCTAGAGCTTTTGAATCATTATCTAGTTATTCAGCTCAACTCTGAACCTGATCCTCAACGATATCTTAGTGGGGTCTGTTTGACCCCATTCATTGATAAGGATCTGATTAGACCTTTCATTTTTGGACTGTTCTCACTGGTAAGAAGGACTTTTCTTTTTGTTTTGTTTTTGTGTTATGCTGAAATAAGTGCCTTCTCACTTTTCTACCTAGTTCTTAATGTGCTATCCCAGGCAATGCAGGATAAACAGAGCCTTTGTCTCCCAGGTTCTGTAGCACTTGTCCTTCATCTCAATCTTGCACATGTATGTGTACTGTGTTGTGGGACTTTGAATTTGCCCCTGAAATGTCTCTCCCATACTACAGATCCAGATTTGGTCATGCAGTTATGTGCTATCTGTGGCATCAAGTGACCGGGTGCAACTGGTGAAAAAATTTGGTTTTAGTATATATCCCTCACGGAATAGATACAGTCAATACGCAATTCAAGTTATTTCCCACTTCTTTAATTTTCCTGCCTAAGCTATGACAAATCGAGAGAGCATATAAAAAAGCAGAGGCATCACTTTGCCGACAAATGTCCGTGTAGTCAAACCTATGGTTTTTCCAGTAGTCAGGTATAGAAGTGAGAGTTGGACCGTGAAGAAGGCTGAGCACTGAAGAACTGATGAGTTTTAGAACTGTGGTCCTGGAGGAGACTTTTGAGTGTCCCTTGGGTAGCAAGGAGATCAAACCAGTTAATCCTAAAGGAAATCAACCCTGAATATTCATTGGAAGGACTGATGCTGAAGCCCCAATACTTTGGCCACCTGATATGAAGAGCCAGTTTATTGGAAAAGACACTCATGCTGGGAAAGATTGAGGGCAGAAGGACAAGGGGGTGGCAAAGGATGAGATGCTTGGATGGTATCATAGTCAGTGGACATGAATTTGAGCAAACTCCGGGAGTTAGTGAAGAACAGGGAAGCCTGGCTTACCACAGTCCATGGGGTCACAAAGGGTCAGACACGACTGAGCGACTGAACAACAAAATAGACATAACCAATATGTACTTCAAGTTCTTTCCCACTTATTCAGTTTTCTTGCCCTGTCTGTACTTTATCGACTACCATAAACTGAAATATTCATGACTTCTTACTCATGGAGCTACCATCTGATTTCTTGAAAATCAGGAAGGATCAGAGAACCATGGTGCCAGAAGTTTGAACATAGAGACTATTTTCTCAACCATCTCGCAACACGCTAAATTATTTCTGTGGTTTACTAATTCTCATTCTGTTTGTTTTTCTGTGTTTCAGTATGAGTTACTTACTGTGAGTCTTGGTTTCTGCAAGGTAGTGATATGTTTTCAACTGCTGGTTATTTTCCAGAAATGTCATTTCTTGTCGTGCATTCAATTAGTCAATTTTAAAAATACATTTATCGCTATAAAGCAAGGCTAGGTTAATGCTGACTTATTTCTTTCTCCTGAATTAGTGTATTTTTCCTCCTATTTGTGCCTCAGCACATGAACCCTGTGTTCCTTTGTTAAGAAAAAAATTTTTTTATTTAAAAAAATATGTTGGCCAACAACATTGAATTTTGCTCAATGCCATTTATTTCAAAGATTCTATCTATGCTCTGATCAACACTATTCATATCTGAAGTGGTCTTCATATTATTTAATAAGACTTCTCCTACTCCATTTGGGATCTCCTTGGTCTAAACACTGTCATGCATCAAAAGCTTGTTCCACTTATCAATTTATCTTGTGGTGAAACTCAGATTCAGAAATGCTATTCTCAAATAAATCATAGCTGATTGCCAAAAAGTCAAAGTTACTGCCTAAACTGTTTCAGAGCTTTAAGATGCTAAGAATAGGATGTCTGTTGCATTTTGGTAGACTTTAATGATTTCTCTGGAATCAATGTGTTTCTTTTCTCTTGAGAGGAATAAAATTGAATATTCTCATAGATAGTGGAGTAGTTCATGTGTAGTATGATTCTTTCACTAAAATAAACCTAATTGAGTCTATACTAACAATTCTGACTCCCTTTCACCTATGTACAGCATCTTAGAGATAACAGCTGTCTAAATGAACACCAAATCTTGCCCAGAGGAATGGGCATTGCTCTCCATACATTGCTCTCCCTGTATATATAGAAATTTCTGGCTTTTCTACTCATGCACATCTGCTGGGTGTCATGGCTAGTAAAGATGACAACAGCACTTACTGAACACAATGAAAATCAAAAGTAGCCTTGGGACATTTTCCATATAGAACCCTTGTTCTGGGCTAAAGACAAAGGAACAGAACCTTAAGAGATGCTCCTACCAAAGAAAATCAGATGCTAATAACAACCACTGACTTTTGTATGGCCCCTTATGTTTATATAGAGGATATTCACTGGTGCCATTTTATTTTAGCTTTACCACCAGGGGAGGTAAAACAGCAGGCAATTTTGGTTGCCTCTTTAGCATCTGCTTGGCTCTGTACCCTCCCCAACACCTCCTGTTTCTCTGGGGGAAATTACATGGGTCCCAAAACGTTGCCTCCTTTCTCTGCTCTAGGCTGAAACCAGTGAATCAATCTAAACTAGTCAGCATATATCATTTCTCTTGTCACAGTGACTGGTAACAGCATGAACACAAAAACTCATGCCAAAAGTTTCTAAGCATCACAGGAGGAAAATACTGCTTCTTTCATATCAAATGTAAACAGCAAAATATCTACTCTGGAGGCCACTGGAACCCATCTTGACACCATGAAGGAGATTAACCACAGAATGAAGCTGGTACACTGGAAGTCCAGGTGGAATGACAAAGAGAAGGCAGATGTTTGGAATATGATAATCGTGCAGGAATTAAGAGTCATGTGAAACTAAACCTTCCTCTGAAAGTTGTTCTTGTATAAATCAATAAAATCTTTTCATTGCTTCAGTTTTAATTTAGTGTTTGCTTACTCAACTGAAAGCAACTTAATAAGGAAGGTTGTTTTTGATGAACTTCCCTAAGAAAACATGCTTAAAACAAGGACTTGAGTATAGGTAGTCCATTTATTACAAAATTTTAAGTAAGATGATGAGAGGATAGTGGAGAGACAAAGTCAGGGAAGGATTTCCTGGGACCTGAGAGAAAATGAGTATTATTTGTGGAATGATAAATATAAATACAGATTTATAGTATTCAGTCTTTTAAGAATGTTTGAGTATCAAACTTGGGTCAGATACCATGTAGTCATTAAAATGGTGGTGGTTTAGTTGCTCAGTTATGTCCAACCCTTGCAACACCATGAACTGTAGCCTGCCAGTCTCCTCTGTCCATGGGATTTTCCAGGCAAGAATACTGGAGTGGGTGGCCATTTCCTTCTCCAGGGGATCTTCCCGACCCAGGAAATGAAGCCAGGTCTCCTGCACTGCAGATGGTCTCCTTCATCGCAGGCAGATTCTTTACAGACTGAGCCGCCAGGAAAACCCCAGTCATTAAAGTCTCTCTCTCTCTCTTTAGTCATTAAGTCGTGCCCAACTCTTGCGCCCCCACAGACTGTAGCCTGCCAGACTCTACTGTCCATGGCATTCTCCAGGCAGGAATACTGGAGTGGGTTGCCATTTCCTTCTCCAAGTCATTAAAATATCATCAAAAACAAATGGGGATAAAAAGATAGCCTCCAAAAAGAATTCTATGTTACTAAATAAAGTTTTGAAGTTTCTTCCTGCAATAGGACAAAGGTAATACAGGTAGAAGTCAGGAAAGAAAAATGAAAAATCCAATTCTAATTTTCATCTTAGGTTTTCCCAAATGTTAAATCTGGTTAGACATTTGTCTAAGAGATTTTTTAAAAATTACATGAATCTGTGCATATATACATATGTGCCTGAACATATACACACAACTATAATGTGAAAATGTCCTACCATAGCATCCTGTAAGGAAGCAGCATAACCTAGTGGAAAGAACAATGATTTGGGAGTGAGGTGGATCTGAGAGTGAACCTCACCAGAGCCTTTCTCTAACTGAGAGCCAACACCTCTCTAAACTGGAGTGTTCCCATCTTTTGAGAAATTTGTTATAAATGGAAACTTGTCAACTAGTATTGATGTATTTATGGTGTCTGATTGAGGTACTTAGTTAAGTTCAGTTCAGTCGCTCAGTCGTGTCCGACTCTTTGCGACCCCATGAACTGCAGCACACCAGGCCTCCCTGTCCATCAGCAACTCCTGGAGTTCACCCAAACTCAGGTCCATTGAGTCAGTGATGCCATCCAGCCATTTCATCCTCTGTCATCCCCTTCTCTTCCTGCCCTCAATCCCTCCCAGCATCAGAGTTTTTTTCCAATGAGTCAACTCTTTGCGTGAGGTGGCCAAAGTATTGGAGTTTCAGCTTTAGCATCAGTCCTTCCAAAGAACACCCAGGACTGATCTCCTTTAGAATGGACTGGTTGGATCTCCTTGCAGTCCAAGGGACTCTCAAGAGACTTTGCCAACACCACAGTTCAAAAGCATCAATTCTTCAGCGCTCAGTTTTCTTCACAGTCCAACTCTCACATCCATACATGACCACAGGAAAAACCATAGCCTTGACTAGACGGACCTTTGTTGGCAAACTAATGTCTCTGCTTTTTAATATGCTATCTAGTTGGTCATAACTTTCCTTCCAAGGAGTAAGCATCTTTTAATTTCATGGCTGAAGTCACCATCTGCAGTGATTTTTGAGCCCAAAAGAATGAAGTCTGACACTGTTTCCACTGTTTTCCTATCTATTTCCCATGAAGTGATGGGACCAGATTCCATGATCTTTGTTTTCTGAGTGTTGAGCTTTAAGCTAACTTTTTCACTCTCCACTTTCACTTTCATCAAAAGGCTTTTGAGTTCTTCTTCACTTTCTGCCATAAGGGTGGTGTATATCTGAGGTTACTGATATTTCTCCTGGCAATCTTGGTTCCAGCTTGTGCTCTTCCAGCCCAGCGTTTCTCATGATATACTCTGCATATAAGTTAAATAAGCAGGGTGACAATACAGAGCCTTGACGTACTCCTTTTCCTATTTGGAACCAGTCTGTTGTTCCATGTCCAGTTCTAACTGTTGCTTCCTGACCTGCATATAGTTTTCTCAAGAGGCAAGTCAGGTGGTCTGGCATTCCCATCTCTTTCAGAATTTTCCACAGTTTATTGTGATCCACACAAATGCTTTGGCATAGTCAATAAAGCAGAAATAGATGTTTTTCTTCAACTCTCTTGCTTTCTCCATGATCCAGCAGATGTTGGCAATTTGATCTCTGGTTCCTCTGCCTTTTCTAAAACCAGCTTGAACATCTGCAAGTTCACAGTTCACATATTGCTGAAGCCTGGCTTGGAGAATTTTGAGCATTATTTTACTAGCGTGTGAGATGAGTGCAATCGTGCAGTAGTTTGAGCATTCCTTGGCATTGCCTTTCTTTGGGATTGGAATGAAAACTGACCTTTTCCAGTCCTGTGGCCACTGCTGGGTTTTCCAAATTTGCTGGCATATTGAGTGCAGCACTTTTACAGCATCATCTTCCAGGATTTGAAATAGCTCAACTGAATTCCATTACTTCCACTAGCTTTGTTCGTAGTGATGCTTTCTAAGGCCCACTTGACTTCACATTCCAGGATGTCCAGCTCTAGGTGAGTGATCACACCATCATGATTATCTTGGTCATGAAGATCTTTTTTGTACAGTTCTTCTGTGTGTTCTGCCACCTCTTCTTAATATCTTCTGCTTCTGTTAGGTCCCTACCATTTCTGCCCTTTATTGAGTCCATCTTTGCATGAAATGTTCCCTTGGTATCTCTAATTTTCTTGAAGAGATCTCTAGTCTTTCCCATTCTGTTGTTTTCCTCTATTTCTTTGCATTGATCACTGAGGAAGGCTTTCTTATCTCTCCTTGCTATTCTTTGGAACTCTGTCTGCATTCAGATGCTTATATCTTTCCTTTTCTCCTTTGGTTTTCATTTCTCTTCTTTTCACAGCTATTTGTAATTTGTATTGAGGTACTTAAATACAGGAATAATAATTATTATTAAGTGGACTCCCTGGTGGCTCAGCAGGAAAGAATCCACCTTCTAATATGGGAGACCCTGGGTCAGGAAGATCCCTTGGAGAAGGAGATAGCAACCCATTCCAGTATTCTTGCCTCAGAAATCCCATGGACAGGAGAGACTGGAGGGCTACATTTCATGGAGTTGCAAAGAGTTGAACACAACTTAGTGGTTAAATAAGCAACAGCAACAATAAAAAATAGGTCCTTTAGAAATCATTTAAAATAAGAGTTTTGAAAAACCATTTCCTTGAGAAATATAACTTATTTTGTCCAAATCATAAAGTGAATTGTAGTTTTTTAAACATTATAAATTCTCAAATGAGTATACATAATTAATGACCACCAAAAAGATTTTTAAAATAATCTAATAAGTGATTCTCCCTGGGACCCAAAAATTAATTTAAAAAGTAACTGATACATAGACTAAATTCATTTAAGTGTAGGAATTGTTTTTGTATTTTAGCAGCCCTCACTTTGCTTTAATCAAATAAATGTTTAAAAGTAAAGGACTTAGAAAGCTTACTCTTCTGAGCTATAAAATAAAGCTGTTCTACTTTTTTAATCCTTGAAATCAAAGACTGAAGCTAACATTTTGCAAAATCATAGATACTGAAACAGAGACATCTATATATCTATCATTCTATTGATACCTCAAACTGCTAATTCTTAGAAATCAGATAGTTGTACAGGAAAAAACATTGTCTAAGAATGGATTTAAATGATCTAATTTTCCCCTTTGTGTTGGTGACACAGTCATGCGATGAGTCTCGCTGTAATTCTTCATGTATTATCATCTTGTGACATTTTTGTTGCATTATCTTTTCTTGTTAATGTTTGTGTTAAAATCTAGCTTTATGTGCTGACATCTTTTCTCTCCAGTAAGAGTACATGATTCTTGGAAACAAGGGCTGTGGCTTTACACTGTTCCTGTTTTAGCCCCTGAGGTCACGTAGCACATATTCTTTATGCACAGCAGGGGTGCAGTGTATAATTTATTTAGTGTTTGGCAGATTATTTCACTCGTCTCTACACTCATCTCTGTTTCTTCATGCTGATTTGTTTCTGCTCTGTAACCCCTGTTCTCAAATTTGACCTCTTCATCATGGTCTGTGTTTCATCAAATTCCCTCCTCATTTTAAATCAAATCTTCTGCTTACTTTCCACTTACACTACTGACTGCAAATGTCTATCAGGTGTACGTATACCTAGATTATTTATGCTGGAGCTGTAATGCATTTCACAATACCATATGCATCAAAGATGCTTCCCAGAGCAAAACTCTTTTTTATTACACCTACTCAATTTTGTAAGCCCATAACTCCTCCCAGTTGTCATTTCTGCAATAGTGCCAGGGAGGACACTGATTGTGTGAACATTTTACAGGATGCCTGTCTAGTCCATTTTTTTTAGTTAATCAGTTTATTTTTCTGCTAGTCCCTGGTAATCATCACTCACTCCACATTCTTCTGTATTTGAGAATTTATACAGGCTCTTCCTCTTTTAATTTAAATTCATTTCAGACATGAGTTTCTCTTCATGGACATTTTAATAAATTGCTCCATGTGCCATGGAAATGTTTTGAAACATAAGCAGAAAGCATCATTCACATTAATAGAATGTAGGAATGATTGCTAGTTTATCTGCACCTAAGTAGCGGGTATAGATTACAAAGGTAAACTGTAGCTAACCTGTTACAATTACTTTACCTGTTGGGTTATACTAACCTGTCATAGCGATAACTAGTAACAGTATAACTTTCAGTAAATCCCAGGTCCTCAATAGACCTTGGTTTCCCTGTATGTATGTAAGGGATGGGGGTACCTGACATTCTTATTAATAGGTACTACCTAAACAGTGTCAGTTGCATGATGTAAAACATATTTTGCTGGGTTTTTTTCCCCCCACTGACAAATTGTTTACAAAATGATTCAGTGGTGAGGGAAGAGACTCTAAAAAATTCTTGCTGGAAGAATCAGCAATGGGATAGTTTTTGGTGGGTGCTCTTTCTAATTTTTGAGAGCTTAATTTCAAAGGAAGTATCTCAAGCCAGGGGTTAGGACATATCTACTCCTGAGACAGCTGTAAGAGCAGTGGTAAAAGCTGATAGAGAGGGCTTGCTCCTAAGATTCAGGTGCCAAAGCCAAATCTTTGTACCCATGTACTCTGGCCCATGAACAGAATACCTCCCAGGCCAAATACTTAAAGAAGGGGCTGAACATCTGTTTTCATGCTATTGACAGGTGCCATGCATACTTGATTAAAAAGTAAGTCAAGATTGTCTTTAAACTATTTTCAAATCTAAAAATTGCAATGAATTCCAGAAATGTAGGTATGTTCATACATAAGGTATTTAAAATGATTTTTGTCCATAAAAATTGGGGATGTATGTTCATTCAATGAGTCCCATCTCCTTCCATAAACTCTACCTGCTGGAATATATTTATAGTCATCCTAAGAAGCTATCCTGAATAGAGGGGTTTAAGGACTAATCAGATTTGGTAGGCACTGTCTGCTTTCCTGTTCTTACCAGGAGCAGGGATAAAAATCAGACCTAAATGAACTGATTCTGAATTAAATACTTTATACCTTTATAATATAAACAATGACACCTTGCTAGTGACTTCTGTGACTTATTTAACCACGCTATTTCTCCAAAGTGCATTAGTGAATTCACCTGGCTTTGGGGGAATGCTGTTAACCAAAGAGGCTGGTTAGAGATTTCTATTTTGATGCATCTTTATTAAACAGGCTTGAATTTAGACGTATCTAGAGAGTGCCACCTTGTGGACCAAACTCAGTAGAGGTAGGTGGAGGAAAGCTCATTTATAGGACATGGAAATCCATACTATTTGTTTGGTTACTCTCATTATATGAGCCTTGACAATAAATATTCCTTCAGTCATATCCAGAAATCAAAATCTAAGAGAAAGTTATACAGACTGACCTAAAATTACAGATAAACCATTTCCCTCTAGTTTTAATATCATTATGTAGGAAAAAAAATACAGCATATTATGTAAAAGAAGAAACACATGTGTCTATATTTATATAAAATATCACTTTGGTGGCATTCATAAAATACAAAGAAACAAAATTAGCAAGTCTTATTTAAAGAGAAATATTAGATTTACCTTCTACCTTGACATTTTGGTCAGTCAGCCCACCAGTCCACCCTCAATCCCATGTAATTATTAATTCTTATGTACATGGATTCCAAAACTCGAACCTAGGTCTCCCGCATTGCAGGTGGGTTCTTTACTGTCTGAGTTACCAGGGAAGCCCAAGGATACTGGAGTGGATAGTCTATCCCTTCTCCAGGGGATCTTCCCAACCCAGGAATTGAACTGGGGTTTCCTGCATTGCAGGCAGATTCTTAACCAGCTGAGCTACCAGGTAAGACCCCTCCATGCCCTTAAATATCTATAAATCTTCACCACACAATTAAACCCTTAATTGTATAAAGTCATGTTTCATTCTCTAATTGTTTTACAAGTGTTCATCCTGATTCCTCACTATATGATGAGAAACTTGGGAATGAGGAAGATATATATATATATAAGTCTTGCACAGCATCCATCATGGGACTGAACACAGACGGCCCTCCATAAATATTTTAAAATAAAATGAATTTGCAGTGTGGCAGGGTGTTGGCCTTGTCCTATTTAATATGTGGGGAAATGACTTCAAAGACCTGAAGAAATGCTTTTCACAGATGTCTCTCAGTTAGGAACAAGAGCTCATAGTCCAGTGAGGGAGTCAGATATGGATTCAATTAAATTACCATGTACAGTCAAATATTAGAGAGATGAAGAAACATTGGGGAAAAACTTAGAAGAACTGCCTGCCTGGAATGTGTTCAGTAAATAGTTAGAGGGGATATTTGAGTTTGGAGAGATGAACAATTTGAACATAGGTGGCACACACAAAGCAACAGAACAGAGAATGATCCAGAATTATTTGAAGAATAGTATATTCAGAAGACAGAAACATAGGTTAAGTAGGTGGGTTTTGAAATATGCTACTGCAAGTGAGGGAAATTAAACATATTGTAAAGAACCTTATTCATGTTACAAAATAGCTAGAAATCAACCCCTGGGTTCTGTCAATTCTGTCTTTTTCTCCTTTCTATTTCTTACATCGCCACTTTATTAATGAAATTCCTCTTTCTGTCTTGAATGGAATAGTGAAGGACCACTTAATTAGTCTCTTCATCCCCAGATTTTTTTCTATAGAAATCAAGCCTCCACTCAATTGAATGATTTCAAGCCATTGTGGTTTTCTAGTTCCTACCGAATTGAGAATAATCTCTCTGGCAGTAAGTGTTCTCTGCAATAGGACAATGACCTAAGTATCTGCATCATCTACACTACACCTTATGAGACAGTCAAATCCAATTTCCCCTGGCTTCCGGAGATAGTTCCAATTTGGAAAATGAATCACGCTTTCCAGTTACTCAAGCTTTTCATTTTGCTTCAAGTGTCTTCCTATCTGCTTACCAAATTCGATCTCCTTCAAGTCCCACCTTGAGTGATAAATCCTACATGAATTATCCTCAGAAACCCACTAAATCATGACTTCTACCTCCTTTGAATCTCACAAGCCTTCATTTCTAAGTATGACATCCTGACAGACATCTTCAGTCCTGCATAATAGTTATTTGTGTTCTTGTCTTCACATGATCACCATATCTATCTCACCGTGTCCTTTCTTGAAGGAAAAGATGTGGATTGCAGTTGTCTTTGCCGACCAGAAAGCAGTTGGCAACGTACCTTGTTGACGCCAGTTTTTAGCACTGTACAATTTTGTTTGCTTGTTTTTGCTCTTGGTCATGGTGCAGTGTGTACTGTGCTGACACTAAGGATATATTACAGGATCTAACACTATATCCTCCACAGAGCCCACAGTCCAGAGAGAGCTTGTCATGTGTACACAGAAAAAAAAATAAGGTGAAAAAATGAACTGAGGACACTGGTGGAATTGCTCAGTGAGAGTTCATTATGGAAGTAGCAAGATTCTATCATCCAAATTGAAATAATGTGGGCTGGCATAGGCCCTGAACCTTATCTCACAGGTCCAGTCAGTGGATTACAATGATTTTCTAGGAAGTCACATGTGAAGGTATACATTTGACAAAGGGGATGAGGGCCACCTTATAAGTTCAGGGCTGGGTGGGTCCAGTGACAATACTTTCCAGCATCCATAGGCTGGAAAAAGGGTCAATGGAATCCCCTTTCACAAGACAGTAGTAACTGATTTTCTTTATGTTTATAAAGTACATACTTCTTGTAGAAAGTTTGGACAGCAGAGAAATGTATCAACACAGAATTTTAAATCATTGTAATTGTATTATTTGATATTGTACTACGTGATGTTATCTGAATCCTGTCTTTTCAGCTAATGATATGTTGGCAAGATTTCTCCATGTCATTAAACAGTCTTTTAAAATAACAGCTGTACTGACTGGTGTGACATGGTACCTCATTGTGGTTTTGATTTGCATTTCTCTGATAATGAGTGATGTTGAGCATCTTTTCATGTGTTTGTTAGCCATCTGTATGTCTTCTTTGGAGAAATGTCTATTTAGTTCATTGGCCCATTTTTTGATTGGGTCATTTATTTTTCTGGAATTGAGCTGTAGGAGTCGCTTGTATATTTTTGAGATTAGTTCTTTGTCAGTTGCTTCATTTGCTATTATTTTCTCCCATTCTGAAGGCTGTCTTTTCACCTTGCTTATAGTTTCTTTTGTTGTGCAGAAGCTTTTAATTTTAATTAGGTCCCATTTGTTTATTTTTGCTTTTATTTCCAATATTCCAGGAGATGGGTCATAGAGGATCCTGCTGTGATGTATGTTGGAGAGTGTTTCGCCTATGTTCTCCTCTAGGAGTTTTATAGTTTCTGGTCTTATGTTTAGATCTTTAATCCATTTTGAGTTTATTTTTGTGTATGGTGTTATAAAGTGCTCTAGTTTCATTCTTTTACAAGTGATTGACCAGTTTTCCCAGCACCACTTGTTAAAGAGATTGTCTTTAATCCATTGTATATTCTTGCCTCCTTTGTCAAAGATAAGGTGTCCATAGGTGCATGGGTTTATCTCTGGGCTTTCTCTTTTGTTCCATTGATCTATATTTCTGTCTTTGTGCCAGTACCATACTGTCTTGATGACTGTGGCTTTGTAGTAGAGCCTGAAGTCAGGCAGGTTTATTCCTCCAGTTCCATTCTTCTTTCTCAAGATTTCTTTGGCTATTTGAGGTTTTTTGTATTTCCATACAAATTGTGAAATTATTTGTTCTAGCTCTGTGAAGAATACCGTTGGTAGCTTGATAGGGATTGCATTGAATCTATAGATTGCTTTGGGTAGTATACTCATTTTCACTATATTGATTCTTCCAATCCATGAACATGGTATATTTCTCCATCTATTAGTGTCCTCTTTGATTTCTTTCACCAGTGTTTTATAGTTTTCTGTATATAGGTCTTTAGTTTCTTTAGGTAGATATATTCCTAAGTATTTTATTCTTTTCATTGCAATGGTGAATGGAATTGTTTCCTATGATCCAAAAGTCTACAAACAAAAAATGCTGGAGAGGATGTGGAGAAAAGGGAACCCTCTTACACTGTTGGTGGGAATGCAAACTAGTACAGCCACTATGGAGAACAGTGTGGAGGTTCCTTAAAAAACTGGAAATAGAATTGCCATATGACCCAGCAATCCCACTGCTGGGCATACACACTGAGGAAACCAGAATTGAAAGAGACACGTGTACCCCAATGTTCATCGCAGCACTGTTTATAATAGCCAGGACATGGAAGCAACCTAGATGTCCATCAGCAGATGAATGGATAAGAAAGCTGTGGTACATATACACAATGGAGTATTACTCAGCCATTAAAAAGAATACATTTGAATCAGTTCTAATGAGGTGGATGAAACTGGAGCCTATTATACAGAGTGAAGTAAGCCAGAAAGAAAAACACCAATACAGTATACTAATGCATATATATGGAATTTAGAAAGATGGTAATGACAACCCTGTATGCAAGACAGCAAAAGAGACACAGGTGTATAGAACAGTCTTTTGGACTCTGTGGGAGAGGGAGGGGGGGATGATTTGGGAGAATGGCATTAAAACATGTATAATATCATATAAGAAATGAATCACCAGTCCAGGTTCGATGCAGGAAGCTTGGGGCTGGTGCACTGGGATGACCCAGAGGGATGGTATAGGGAGGGAGGAGGGAGGGGGGTTCAGGATGGGGAACACATGTACACCCATGGCGGATGCATGTTGATGTATGGCAAAACCAATACAATATTGTAAAGTAAAAAAATAAAATAAAATAAAATAAAAAGAGACACACACAAAACAAACAAACAAAAAATAAAATAAAATAACAGCTGTATCGTACTATACTCTACGCACCATAACTTATTTAACCAATTGAGTGGGACCACTTTTGAATACTTCTGGGTGTGTAACAAGGGGTAAACAATCAGTTGCATTTTCTAAATTGTGTTAAATGGAAAGCAGTCATTAGGGGACCGTGGCTGCTTAGTCCCATTCCATATTCACCTCAAGATGACTTAGTATTAATGGAGAATATTGTACTTATTTTTTTATCTTGTATTCTGGAAACACCACCAAAGGAAGCATATAATGAGATGGGTTGATGTGGTGTGTAGTGAAATAACTGTGTTAGTTCCATTCTTCTTCTGTAGTGAAATAACTTTCACCTTCAAAGGCAAATAGGTAAAGCAGAGACTTCCTGGACAAGAGAGAGAAGACATGTTTCCATATTAATCACCAGGTGCTTTGCCAAGATGTACCAGAAATAGGAACACAAAGGAGCATTTGCCAAGGAAGCAACTGGAAAAGTGAAAATTTATCTTAATGACATTAACCTTCTTCCTCTAAGCTTCTATTTACCAGGAAAAAAATGCAAGAGGTATGACATGAGTTTTGAGTTACCCATCTGTTGGGTCTATGCCACAAGCATTTTCTTTTATCTCCATAAATGAGAATAATAACTCTTCTTATTTATAGAGTACAACGGCTAATATCCACTTTGAATAATCAGTGTGGGGCTTCTAAGCTAATGATAACAAAAACATTATCCTTAAAAATGATGAGGGATCCATAATAATATACTTTTACAGAAACTTCTAGGAGAAGATTTTTGGGAGGAATAAAATGTTAATTCTATTTGCCCTAAGAAGTCAAGGAAATATATTTTTAGGAGGAAGGGGGGCAAGAAAAGTTAAAATAGACGCAACCTCAAGTTTATCCTAATAATGGATTTTATGATTCCTTTAAAGTCCTAAGGTGTAATTCCATATGTCAAATAACTGTGTATAGACATAGATAAATTAATAGATATATCGCTATGACCATATGTACAGACATAAAATTAAGTACCTAACCACAGGGGGGGGGGGAAATGTATTAAGTGTTTGATATACATTATATCACTCAATTTAGTGACCCAAGGAATCTATTATATCTCTCATTCTCTGATTAAAAAAAAAAAGTCATCAATTAGCTACTGATCTTACACTCATTGTTACTAAAGATAAAGACCATATCATCCTCATAGTAATAGTGTTATTACTGCTACTTGATATAATATTTACCTATGTGAGGTATCATAATTTAATTCACATTTAGATCTACTTATTGTTTGCATTGGAGAAGGTAATGGCACCCGCTCCAGTACTCTTGCCTGGAAAAATCCCATGGATGGAGGAGCCTGGTAGGCTGCAGTCCATGGGGTCGCTAAGAGTCGGACATGACAGAGCGACTTCACTTTCACTTTTCTCTTTCATGCACTGGAGAAGGAAATGGCAACCCACTCCAGTATTCTTGCCTGGAGAATCCCAGGGACAGCGGAGCCTGGTGGGCTGCCGCCTATGGGGTCGCACAGAGTCGGACACGACTGAAGCGACTTAGCAGAGCATAGAATTGTTTGCATTATGCATTCAGCTCAGTTCAGTTGCTCAGTCGTGTCCAGTTCTTTGTGACCCATGGACTGCAGCACTCAAGGCTTCCCTGTCCATCACCAACTCCCAGAGTTTACTCAAACTCATGTCCATTGATTCAGTGATGCCATCCAACCATCTCATCTTCTGTCGTCCCCTTCTCCTCCTGGCCCCAATCTTTCCCAGCATCAGGGTCTTTTCAAATGAGTCAGCTCTTTCCATCATTAGCTTCAATATCAGTCCTTCCAATGAATATTCAGGACTGAATTCCTTTAGGATGGGCTGGTTGGATCTCCTTGCAGTCCAAAGGTTTCTCAAGAGTCTTCTCCAACACCACAGTTCAAAAGCATCAATTCTGTGGCACTCAGCTTTCTTTATACTCCAACTCTCACATTCATACATGACTACTGGAAAAACCATAGCCTTGACTAGATGGACATTTGTTGGCAAAGTAATGTCTCTGCTTTTTAATATGCTATCTAGGTTGGTCATAACTTTCCTTCCAAGGAGTAAGTGTCTTTTAATTTCATGGTTGCAGTCAGCATCTGCAGTGATTTTGGAGCCCAAAAAACACAGTCTGCCACTTTTTCCACTGTTTCCCCATCTATTTCCCATGAAGTGATGGGACCAGATGCCATGATCTTAGTATTCTGAATGTTGAGCTTTAAGCCAACTTTTTCACTCTCTTTCATCAAGAGGCTCTTTAATTCTTCTTCAATTTCTGCCATAAGGGTGGTGTCATCTGCATATCTGAGGTTTTGATATTTCTCTCAGCAATCTTGATTGCAGCCTGTGCTTCCTCCAGCCCAGAATTTCTCATGATGTACTCTGCATATAAGTTAAACAAGCAGGGTGACAATATACAGCCTTGACGTACTCCTTTTCCTATTTGGAACCAGTCTGTTGTTCCATGTCCAGTTCTAACTGTTGCTTCCTGACCTGCATACAGGTTTCTCCAGAGGCAGGTCAGGTGGTCTGGTATTCCCATCCCTGTAAGAAATTTCCAGTTTTTTGTGATCCACACAGTCAAAAGCTTTGGCATAGTCAATAGCAGAAATGGATGTTTTTCTGGAACCCTCTTGCTTTTTTGATGATCCAGAGGTTGTTGACAATTTAATCTCTGGTTCCTCTGCCTTTTCTAAAACCAGCTTGAATATCTGGAAGTTCACTGTTCACGTATTGCTGAAGCCTGGCTTGGAGACTTTTAAGCATCACTTTACTAGCATGTGAGATGAGTGCAATTGTGTGGTAGTTTGAGCATTCTTTCGAATTGGCTTTCTTTTGGAGAGGAATGAAAACTGATCTTTTCCAGTCCTGTGGCCACTGCTGATTCTTCCAAATTAGCTGACATACTGAGTGTAGCACTTTTACAGCATCATCTTTTAGGGTTTGAAATAGCTCAACTGGAATTCCATCACCTCCACTAGCTTTGTTCGTAGTGCTGCTTCCTAAGCCAACTTGACTTCACATTCCAGGATGTCTGGCTCTAGGTGAGTGTGAGGTCACACCATTGTGATTATCTGGGTCATGAAGATCTTTTTTGTACAGTTCTTCTGTGTATTCTTGCTACCTCTTCTTAATATATTCTGCTTCTGTTAGGTTCATACCATTTCTGTCCTTTTTTGAGTCCATCTTTGCATGAAATGTTGCCTTGATATCTCTGATTTTCTTGAAGAGATCTCTAGTCTTTCCCATTCTGTTGTTTTCCTCTATTTCTTTGCATTGTTCACTGAGGAACACTTTCTTATCTCTCCTTGCTATTCTTTGGAACTCTGCATTCAAATGGGTATATCTTTCCTTTTCTCCTTTGCTTATCGCTTCTCTTCTTTTCACAGCTATTTGTAAGGCCTCCTCAGACAGCCATTTTGCTTTTTTGCATTTCTTTTTCTTGGGGATGGTCTTGATTCCTATCTCCTGTACAATGTACCGCACCTCTGTCCATAGTTCATCCGTCACTCTGTCTATCAGATCTAGTCCTTTAAATCTATTTCTTACTTCCTCTGTATAATTGTTAGGGATTTGATATAGGTCATACCTGATGGTCTAGTGGTTTTCCCCACTTTCTTCAATTTAAGTCTGATTTTGGCAATAAGGAGTTCATGATCCAAACCACAGTCAGTTCCCAGTCTTATTTTGCTGACTGTATACAGCGTCTCCATCTTTGGCCGCAAAGAATATAATAAGTCTGATTTCAGTGTTGGCCATCTAGTGATGTCCATGTGTAGGGTCTTCTCTTGTGTTGTTGGAAGAGGGTGTTTGCTATGATCTGTGAGTTCTCTTGGCAGAACTCTATTAGTCTTTGCCCTATTTCATTCTGTACTCCAAGGCCAAATGTGCCTGTTACTCCAGGTGTTGCTTGACTACCACTTTGCATTCCAGTCCCCTATAATGAAAAGTACATCTTTTTTGGGTATTAGGTCTAGAAGGTTTTGTAGATCTTCATAGAACTGTTTAACTTCAGCTTCTTCAGCATTACTGGTAGGGCATAGACTTGGATTACCATGATATTGAATGGTTTGCTTTGGAAATGAACAGAGATCATTTTGCTGTTTTTGAGAATGCATCCAAGTACTGCATTTTGGACTTTTTTTGTTGACTATGATGGCTACTCTGTTTATTCTAATGGATTATTTCCCACAGTAATAGATATAATGGTCATCTGAGTTAAATTCACCCATTCCAGTCCATTTTAATTCATTCATTCCTAAAATGTCAACGTTCACTCTTGCCATCTCCTGTCTGACCACTTCCAATTTGCTTTGATTCATGGACCTAACATTCCAGGTTCCTATGCATAATTACTCTTTATAGCATTGACCTTGCTTCCATCATCAGTCACATCCACAACTGGGTTTTGTTTTTGCTTTGGCTCTGTCTCTTCATTCTTTCTGGAGTTATTTCTCCACTGATATCAAGTAGCATGATGGGCACCTATCGACCTGGGAGTTCATCTTTCAGTGTCCTATCTTTTTGCCTTTTCATACTATTCATGGGGTACTCAAGGCAGGAATACTGAAGTGTTTTGCCATTCCCTTCTCCAGTGGGCCACATTTTGTCCACTGGAAATGACGGGTCATTTCCACCATGACCCATCTGTCTTGGTTGGCCCTACATGGCATGGCTCATAGTTTCATTGAGTTAGACAAGGCTGTAGTCCATGTGATTAGATTGGTTAGTTTTCTATGATTGTGGCTTTCAGTCTGTCTGCCCTCTGATGGAGAAGGATAAAAGGCTTATGAAAACTTCCTGATGGGATAGACTGAGGGGGATACTGGGTCTTGTTCTGATGGGCGGGGTCATTCTCAGTAAATCTTTAATCCAATTTTCTGTTGATGGGTGGAGCTGTGTTCCCTCCCTGCTATTTTCCTGAGTGTTATGCATAAAGCTAAGCAACTGATATATGTTAGCTTTTTAAAGACTCTGTGTTGCCCCTAAGACTCAAGTCTAGTGGATATTTCTTATTGGGTTGTTTTTTGTTTGATTGTTTTTCTTTTGGGGGTTATATTGCTCTTCCCTATCTCATGAGGTTCTTGTGGGACTGATGATCAAAGCATGTGCTTCCCTTGATACAAGGACAGACAGGAGACCCAAACTAGCACACGGTTTTCTCTCTCCAAAATTTGAACAACATATACAGAAAAATGGAAGGCCAAGTCATCTGTTCAGAAATACCGAGCTCTGCTATAGTTCTTGCTTCAAGCCATCATAGTCAACAAGAGTCCGAAAAAATAAAATTATTTTTCAAACATAAGTTAGTCACTTGTATTCTGTTTCTTACATTCAAATTACTACCCTTCAATTCACTGATGAGGATACTGAGGTTCAGAGATAAAACCAGGATACCAAGATGTGGAGAGAAAAAACACAGAAACTCAACCAACTAGCAATTATGATTTAAACACACCCAGAGAGCCTCCCTGGAGATTTCTGCTTCTTGGACTGAACTTGCAGTGGGAAACAGTTTATTAAGGATCTGCAGAAACCCTCAGAGGCAAATTTTCCCTCCAAGCCTTTGTCTTGTAAATAGTGGTTTGCTTCCTGTTTGAAACTCCTTCCTTTCTGTGCTACACCGATGAAAGAGACTGTGTTTCCATATCTTTGCCTTTTATGTATGTATATTTTAAATACGAGGTCTGTCTAATGTCTTCATAGGGGGCTTGGCCCAGGCTGAAGCTCCCCAAGACTCATTAGGAGGCCTGTTCACAATGCACCATTCTTGCTTAAACAGAGAAGATGGGCTCACACTTTCTTTCCATCACTCATTTCTCTCTTGAAAATAGCAAATAGCTTATTCTTCCATGACGTCCCAGTATTCTATGTGATTTTCCTTCACACAATTATTAACTGGAGTCAAAAATGAAGGCAGATGAATTGGACCTGAGGGAATGTCATACAATGAGCTGTGCTCTCAGCCAACCTCATTACTTTAATTACCTACAAAAATATAAATAGTTAGGTAGAGTAGGGATTTCATACCTCAGGCCTACATGACAAGAGGGGCTGGGAAAGATGGTTTCAAACTTTCTTGATTATGGATTTTCCTAAAAGGTTTTTTGTTGTTGTTGTTTTGCTTTTTTTTTTCCCAGTTTGTTTCCTGGAAGTAGTCCCATAAACTTTTATAGAGTTAGCATAATATGTCCCTGAACGTGACTGAGAGGCTGGTTTTGGACACCCACAGAATTAGGGCAGGAAGTGGGACTGAATAGTACAGGTCCACTATGCACCACTCACGCTTCCATTCAGTGGACAATTATTCTGTAGCTACTTCATGGCAGGCACTATCCTAGGCATCAGGAACACAACAACAGAAAGACAGTCAAAGTTCCTGCTCTCACAATCCTTATGTTCTAGCTGGGGTTGGAGGAACAGGAGAAAATAATAAATACATACACACACTTTATCTAGATGGCTAAAAAGAGAGAATATGACGATCTGGGGAAAGACCATTCCAGGTAGATAAAACAGAGTATAAAAATGCCCCAAAGTTGGAGCCAGCTTGGCTTGTTCAAGACTGGTCAGTAATGTGGCCTCAGAAGATAAACTAGTGTCATATTTGACAACTTAACTCTACCACGTACTAGCTGTGTGAACACAGAAGAATCACTTCACATCTCTTACCTTCTATTTCTACACTGCTATCTGTGGTTAATAATGCTTTCCTTACAAGGTCTGTAAAATTAAATCATTGAACATATATTGACAATTTAATGCTCAGCAAGTACAAAGATCAAAATAAACAATATTAACTGTCTCTGACTTTGGTGTTATTAATTTGTAATATCTTCCTTTGTCTTCTATAGTGTAATATAATACAAAGTAAATCATTAGTCTCTAAATATACTATTTTATTTTGCTGAGTATTGTCCCTCTTTCTGAGGGCCATACCAAAACATTCCTACTATCATCCTGTCATCTTTTCTGCCAGCCTGCTCTAAATCTCCATCATTCTTGATATCTCTTAAATGACTCATCTGACCATGCCAATTAATGATATAAATGATAGATCCAACTAAAGATAGTACATGCTACAATTAAAAAAATAAAATAAAAAGATCCCGCATGCTGCAATGAAGATCCCATGTTCCATATCCAAGACCTAGTGAAACAACAACAACAAAAAATTACTTTGTCTTCACCAACATTTAGATACCTCAGAGTTGATCTCAAGGTTCATCAGGTGAATAACATCAATTTCATGTAAATATCAATATTCTAATAATAGAGAATGATAGTTACAAATATATGGGAAAAGCCAAAATACCAAACAGTAGGCAACTCAGAAATGAGCAAATGCAACAAGTCATCATCACCTTTAGGCTGTGGGGAAAAAGGGAGGAAATGGAATTGAAGGAGATGGGTGGGCTACAGTTCATGGGGTCACAAGAGTCGGACACAACAAAGCCACAAACCACCACCATCAAGGACTGGGATCTTGAGGGGACAGAAATGATGGGAGGTGGGGCCAAAGAGAGAAAAGATGTCCAGCAAGAGTGGGAGGCAGTCCTGCCAGGAATAGTGTCAATAAATACAGGGAGAGTGACAATTAATACAGTTTCTTCTTTTCTCTTCAGTCTAATATAATATCTTATGCTTGCCATTGGCTAAACCTAGCTGGAGGCCAGAGGGAAAGGGAGTCTGGAAAATACGATCTGCAGAGGTGAATTGTTTATAATACACAGTGGAGCGGGGTATGAGCAGGAAATGAACAGCATGGGAACAGACACCAAGGCTGCAGCATCACCACCTGATTACTCAGCTGTGGCATTTATTCAGCTCACATAAACATCCAGGGAGGTGAATAGGTACCTAGGAAACAATTTATCCTCAAAGCAGAGTCAGATACTCATTCTTGGCTGAAGAGAGGGATAATCTGTGAGGACTACCCACTGCTTCACTCATAGCTCAGTGGATAAAGAATCTGCCTGCAATGTAGGAGACCCAGGTACAATTCCTAGCCTGAGAAGACCCCCTGGAGAAGGAAATGGCAACCCACTCCAGAATTCTTGCCTGGAGAATCCCATGGGCCAAGGGGCCTAGCAAGCTACAGTAAATGGGGTTTCAAGAGTTGGACACAACTTAGAGACTAAACCATTACCACCACCCCTTGCTACTTACTCATCTTCCCCTTCCAGCCTGAGCTTAACCCCAGGATATAGTCTTGGGTCTTAAGAAGCAGGCAGTCTGCTATCCAAGCCTGAAAGAGTTGATTAATTAAAATCTGTAATGTATAAGGAGTCCCAAGCAGCATTCCTGTAAGTTACAATTCCACAGGATGACACAAAGGTACATTTGAGAGACTGTTAACATGTTAGCAGAAATGAAAGTGATTTTTGGCATAATAAGTACTAACCACTCTTAATAGTAAAAGAAATGGCAGTCTTCTATAGATCCCTTAATGCTCTAGACCTCAACTGCTAGATATCCCAGTGTGGGTATTATCAGCAACCAGAAGTTTTATTAGGTTCAAGCTGTAATGCCCTCATCATTACATGAACCAGAAAGTGAATGTCAGACTGCCACACTGAATTGAATTAAGGAGGAATAAAATGGTGGAAATATAAAGGGAACTAAAGGAAATCAAACCTGAACATTCATTTTCTTGGGCTCCAAAATCACTGCGGATGGTGACTGTAGCCATTAAATTAAAAGACGCTTATTCCTTAGAAAAGCTATGACAAACCTAGACAGAGTATTAAAATGCAGAGACATTACTTTGCCAACAAAGGTACATGTAGACAAAGCTATGGTTTTTCCAGTAGTCATGTATGAATGTGAGAGTTGGACTATAAAGAAAGCTGAGGGCTGAAGAATTGATGTTTTTGAACCATGTGTTGGAGAAGACACTTGAGAGTCCCTTGGACTCAAGGAGATCCAACCACTCCATTCTAAAGGAAATCAGTCCTGAATATTCATTGGAAGGACTGATGTTGGAGCTGAACCTCCTAAACTTTGGCCACCAGATACAAAGAGCCAACTCATTGGAAAAGACCCTGATGCCAGGAAATATTGAGAGCAGGAGGAGAAGAGGGCTATAGAGAATGAGATGGTTGGATGGCATCACTGAATCAATGGATATAAGTTTAAGCAAACTCCAGGAGATAATGAAGGACAGGGAAGCCTGGAGTGCTGCAGTCCATGGGGTTACAAAGAATCAGACATGACTGAGCAACTGAACAATAAATTAAGGGAGCTGATAAGACTACTCATGGTCTGTGATAATATATATTATTCATATATATGTTAATATTATATATGATTATATACAAATATGAATTTTATATAGATACCTTCATTTTATTTAGGACACTATAACTTCAAATTAACATCCTAATTTCAGAGATGCTAAAGTAGGAAAAAGAAGTGCATCTCAGAGTCATTGAAAAATAGTCCATATTATTATAGATATAATTAGAATAAATGACTATTGAGTTATTTTTTATCACAAACTATTCTATGTGTTCTTACCATTCAGCTTTATAACAAATTTGGGGAGACGGGGTATGTACTTTGTTCATTTTCATTATATAGATGACAAAATTGAGATTAAGGAACTTTCCTAAAGTTACAAAGCTATTAAGTCATGCATACAGGATTCAAACTCCACACTCATGTTCATATCCATGTGTTTATAATGCTTCTGTGTCACACAGTTCCTTGAGAACTTCCAAGAGCTGTTGGGCTGGGAGACACTTTAAGGAGAGGATAACATCCTCTGAAAATAGAAGGGAGGAGACATTGATCCTTGGGTTTTTGTTTCTACTTTTGTGAATCAATAGATATGTCTATCATGTATTAACACACGTATACACACACCACAAACACACAAAGTGATGTGCATAAGGAAAGTTGGATTACATGTAAACAATTCATCATGAAGAAAATCAACCCTAAGTATCAGAAGGACTAATGCTGAGGCTTTTGGCAATAAGGAGTTCATGATCTGAGCCACAGTCAGATCCCAGACTTGTTTTCTCTTGGCGGAACTCTATTAGCCTTTGCTTTGCTTCCTTCTGTACTCCAAGGCCAAATTTGCCTGTTACTCCAGGTATTTCTTGAATTCCTACTTTTTCATTCCAGTCCCCTACAATGAAAAGGACATCTGGTTTTGGGTGTTAGTTCTAGAAGGTCTTGTAGACCTTCTACAAGCATCTACAAAATAAAGCATCTATTTCTGTTTTACTGACTATGCCAAAGCCTTTGACTGTGTGGATCACAATAAACTGTGGAAAATTCTGAAAGAGATGGGAATAGCAGACCACCTGACCTGCCTCTTGAGAAACCTGTATGCAGGTCAGGAAGTAACAGTTAGAACTGGACATGGAACAACAGACTGGTTCCAAACAGGAAAAGGAGTACATCAAGGCTGTATACTGTCACCCTGCTTATTTAACTTCTATGCACAGTACATCATGAGAAACGCTGGCCTGGATGAAGCACAAGCTGCAATTAAGATTGCCGGGAGAAATATCAATAACCTCAGATATGCAGATGAAACCACCCTTATGGAAGAAAGTGAAGAAGAACTAAAGAGCCTCTTGATGAAAGTAAAAGAGGAGAGTGAAAAAGTTGTCTTAAAGCTTAACATTCAGAATACTAAGATCATGGCATCTGGTCCCATCACTTCATGGCAAATAGATGGGGAAACAGAGGAAACAGTGGCTGACTTTATTTTTCTGGGCTCCAAAATCACTGCAGATGGTGACTGCAACCATGAAATTAAAAGACTCTTACTCCTTGGAAGGAAAGTTGTGACCAATCTAGACAGCATATTGAAAAGCAGAGACATTACTTTGTCAACAAAGGTCCATCTAGTCAAGGCTATGGTTTTTCCATTGGTCAGGTATGGATGTGAGAGTTAGACTATAAAGAAAGCTGAGTGCAGAAGAATTGATGCTTTTGAACTGCGGTGTTGGCAAAGTCTCTTGAGAGTCCCTTGGACTGCAAGGAGATCCAACCAGTCCATCCTAAAGGAGATCAGTCCTGGGTGTTTATTGGTAGGACTGATGTTTAACCTGAAACTCCAGTACTTTGGCCACCTGATGTGAAGAGCTGACTCATTTGAAAAGACCCTGATGCTGGGAAAGATTGAGGGCAGGAGGAGAAGGGGACGACAGGGGATAAGATGGTTGGATGGTATCACCGACTCAATGGACATGGGTTTGGGTGGACTCCAGGAGTTGGTGATAGACAGGGAGGCCTGGCGTGCTGAGATTCATGGGGTCGCAAAGAGTTGGACACGACTGAGCGACTGAACTGAACTGAATGCTGAAACTTGATTACTTTAACCACTTGATATGAAGAGCTGACTCACTGGAAAAGACCCTGTTGCTGGGACAGATTGAAGGCAAAACAAGAAGGCGGCAGCAGAGAATAGATGTTTGGATGGCATCACTGCCTCCATGGACGTGAGTTTGAGCATATTCTGGGAGATAATGAAGGACAGGAAGCCTGGTACGCTGTAGTTCATGGAGTCACAAAGAGTTGGGCACGACTTAGTAATGCAACAACAACAGTTTCATCATGATGATGTGTGTATGTCACTCCTAGGCTTGGACTAAATATCTGTCATCTGCATATACCAAAAAAACACTTAACAGTAACCTGCATTTGAGTAACCAGTAGATGTTTTCTTACTGAGTAAATAAATTATTAAATAGCTGTGTGTGTGTGGTGGGAGGGCGGTGTAGGGGATGTTTTGGTGGGCAAAGAGACTCTTAAGAGACTGCTCCTAGCTGAATCAGAATCTAGCTAATCAACATAATACAGGCAAAAAAGGCAATGACAATTGGAGGATTAGATCTTTTTTTTTTAATTAAGCTGGGATACTTACAAAAAGGGGGCTGTCTCATACATTTTTCACTAGCTAAAATGATAAAATATTGATTCAGAATTCACAATTAACCCTTATAAGCAAACTGTGTTTTTAATAATTCAGTCACATCTCTCAGTGGTCTTGTTTGCTCCTTCCCCATGGCTGAGCAGAAACTGCTTGGTGAAAAGATGGGGACCGTTTTTACTCAGGAGCATCAACTCAAATTCCTATAATTACACATCATGGTAAATATTAACTCTAAGTGCTGAGCTTCATTCCCCAAATGCTTTCTAAGTAGAAATAGAGTCCATTCTTTTCCTTCTAAGCCCACTTGAAACCTGTTTTCTTTCATGTGTTCATTGGATGCAATCTTGTTTTGACTTCTAATTAGCTAGGAAGCTTTTTGACTCACAAAACACACTATAGCTCTGAGGATGGAGATACAAAATGACAGCTGGATAGTCTCTTAAAGTGCCACAAATCAGGTGAATGGAAACTTGAAGCCCTGTCTCTGTCATCAGTCTGCTTTGAGATTATATGGCTCCCTAGTTGGCCTCAGTTACCTTATTTGGATAATGTAAGAACCTTTCAAGGCCTCTTTTGACTTAAATAACTCACTTGAACTTATGTCCCATTTTCTTTGAGTTCAGGCACTAAGTTCAAATACATTCTGCAGAATGTGTAATAGAGACAACATCTTAATCAATAAAAAGGATTTCTGTGATTAGGGGTTTGGTCTGCCTCAAAAGTAAACAAATTCTTATTTAAGCTATGTGCTCAGTATAGTCTGATGATACAATCCTGTGATTTCAAACATATACATGTTAAATTTTTATTTTGTTTTTATACTCTTCATGTCTTAGTGAGCAATCCCCTTAAATTCATAGGGGGAAAAAAAGCACACAGATCATCGTATGATTTCTGATGTTTACAATCTGTATTCAAGTATGTCCATTTTACGCATACAACCTTGAAGATAAGGAGAAGTATAACTTTCAAATGAGGTTTTAAGATACAGGAGTTTCAAAAAATGGGAGAAGGCAATGGCAACCCACTCCAATACTCTTGCCTGGAGAATCCCAGGGACAGAGGAACCTGGTGGGCTGCCATCTATGGGGTTGCACAGAGTCGGACACAACTGAAGCGACTTAGCAGTAGCAGTAGCAGTTTCCAAAAATATTTTAGACTAAGCAGATAGGATCTTTTGACTTTGTCCCCTAATCCTCTCTAAATTTAGGCAATTCTTCTCTTCTTTATTCTAATAATATTATTTATTCCCATTTTTTGAGAGTAAGTTCTCATATGTTCTCATGATAATGATACACCCTAGTTCAACTCTTAACAAATTGTGTTCCCCTAGAGATAATACTCTGTAATACACTGATGATGTTTGAAACTATATCTCCTTCTTAGAGAGTTCTTATTAATACAAGAAAAATTTGCTTAAAATCATGTAACCCAGATTTTTCATGAATCCTATCCCACTCTTACCCAGAACCACCCCATAATTCCAGAACACCTAACATCCTGCAGAAATATTGCTGTGTTGAAAATATAGTCAGAGGAAGTAATATTAGTTCATTACCAGAGCACTGTAATAGCAGTAGTGTTTAGTCACTCAGTCTTGTCCAAATCTTTTACGACTCCATGGACTATAGCCCACAAGACTCCTTTGTTCATGGAATTCTCCAGGCAAGAATACTGGAGTGGGTTGTCATTTCCTTCTCCAGGGAATTTTCCTGACCCAGGGATAAAACCCAGGTTTCCTGTTTTGCAGGCAGATTCTTTACTGTCTGAGCCGCCCCTGTAGGATGTTAATTGTAGTCCTGACTGTTCTTCAGGTATTAACCTGCCTTCTGGTCCTGGGTTCAAAAGTTTTATTTGTTAGATACGAGCTTGATCAACTCATTCTGGTATATTTCTTAAGTTCTAAAAGCCTGCTGCTTCATTAATAAAAATAGGATAATAAAAATGTTTTGTGCTGGTTTCACGGAGAAGGAGATGGCACTCCACTCCAGTACTTCCATGGACGGAGGAGCCTGGTGGGCTGCAGTCCATGGGGTTGCTAAGGGTCGGACATGACTGAGCGACTTCACTTTCACTTTTCACTTTGGTGCCTTGGAGGAGGAAATGGCAACCCACTCCAGTGTTCTTGCCTGGAGAAGCCCAGGGACGGAGAAGCCTGGAAGGCTTCCATCTATGGGTTGCACAGAGTCGGACATGACTGAAGCGACTTAGCAGCAGCAATAGCTAGTTTCAAAATTTAAATGAAACAAAAACTGTATGTGGCCTGAGTAATAACTCAATTAGTAATTATTGTTCTTACTCTTGCTACTATATTTATCACTTTCATCTGCTGCTGGCCTCTGACATAAGGACATGCTCATGTAGGAATGTCTGCCCTCTACTGGAATTATTAGAGCCTGTTTTACCTCCTGTGACAAGCGAAGGTCATTGATCTATTCACAAAACCTCTCAAATTCTTGTCAGCCCTTTATCCAATACTGGCCCTCTCAGCAGCTGATACACTGAACTTGCAAATGGTAAAAGATGGATAATTAGCCATTCTCTTAAGACATCTTAAGACAGCCAGACCATCACACCAGTCACTTTAATGTGGGGTGATAAAACATAACAATTTTTATGAGGCTTACCCTGCAGATCCTAATGATGAAATCTACCAGAAATGCAGTGGATAACTGGAAGAAGTGCTACCTGAGTTTTAAAATATGGCCCTCACACACCAATCTCAATCCCACAAATGAGATTCATGCATCACAATCAAAGAGAATGGGGCACCAGCAAAATATCCATAGAAAAATATCTCCTTTTCCCTTCCTCTCTCTTATCCCTTCTTTAAGCAACCGGTTCAGTTGCTCAGTCATGTCCAATTCTTTTCGACCCCATGGACTGCAGCATGCCATCCACGCTGTCCATCACCAACTCCCGAAGCTTTCTCAAACTCATGTCCATAGAGTTGGTGATGCCATTCAACCATCTCATCCTCTGTCGTCCACTTCTCCTCCCACCTTCAATCTTTCCCAGCATCAGGATCTTTTTCAATGAGTCACTTCTTTGCATCAGGTGGCCAAAGTATCAGAGTTTATGCAATAAAACTCTCTTAAAGTACTCTTACACATATATGATCAACATACTACACTTCATATAGGGCAAAACAGAGTGTATGTCTAAGGAGTTAATTGTGAAAGTTGTTTTTCTTCTACTAATGGACAGAATACATCAGCTCAAACCATTGAGTGTGGGATAAAGCATAGCCTTAAGACCACTTACCTGAATTTTCCTGGTATTTTCACTTTTGCCATCACAGACCTTCTTTTTCTTCCCCAGAGTATACAGTTTTTTCATTTCTTTGCTCACAATTTGTCAACAATTTCCAGATTAATTTGTCCTGTTTCCTCTCCCCATATCATCTGGATATTTAAACTTGCCCTATTGATTCTCCATCATGCAAATCTTTCCTATAACTAATCTATTCATTCAGGACAGAGAAGCAGTTATTACCATGTAAAACACATTGGCAAACTTAAAGTAAATCCTGAAGATTAGTTAGAAAAAGAAGAGACTACTGTGTTATTCTAAATTATTTTCCATGGGTGGAAAAAAAATGTTTTCTTATCTTTTCTTCTGATAATAGCTGCGTGGGTGGCTGTGGAGGATTAACATGCTGGTGACATCCTTTTAGAACACATCGTGACTTTGAGCCTGGTAATAAAAGATTTTCATGATTTCAGATTTTTTTGAATTGACAAAACAAATGTCTTTACTTGAGTTTATTTTTCAACTATAAACAGTCTCTGAAACTGAGTGCTCTTTTGTGTGGGCTAACACAAAGAAGTTCAAGATAATTTCAGAAAATAAAAGGAGCTCAAGACATGTCCCTACAGATTTCCTTGGAGGTCCAGGGGTTAAGAATTCACTTTTCAATGCAGGGGACATGGATTCAATCCCTGCTCAGGGAACTAAGATCCCATATGCCACAGAACAACTAAGCCTGCACCACAACTGTTGAAGCCCCGTGCTCTAGAGACCATGCTCTGCAACAAGAGTGGCCCATGCGCCACAATACGAAGCCTTCATACTCCAATTAGAGAATGCCTATGTGCTGCAGGGAAGACACAGGGCAGCCAAAAAGAAACAAAAAAACATACAGACAAATTCTAAAAACATGGTGTCCCAAAGCCGAACCCAACCAAGTCACCTGCTAGCAAAGAGACAGTCTTTCTAAAAGAAAACCACTCTCTTGCTTTCGGGTTTGTTTTTAATTCCAAGATTTTGATTCCTTAAGATGATGATTCACAACCAAGTCTCCACATTAAGGACTCAAAATCCATGCCAATTTAGAGTTGACAGAAATGAAGCCAGATTGGAAAATGAAACTGTATCCCTGGTGACAGGGTTATGTGAACTTCTGGTTCTTAACCATTCCTGCAGCATGCCCTCTCTCATGTTCTTCCTTTATATAAACTAATGAGTTGCCTTATATATAAACTGGTTTTAGTTGGATTACACATTTTTGGAAACACAGAAAATCCTAGTGATAACACATTTCCTACATCCAATGGAAAAATTCAAGAGGATGATACCTCTGATGAGAGGTTGTGCAACCTATATCTTCAAACCTCCAGTGATCATAAATTCATCTACTTCAGTGACAATCCAATCCAGTTTATAAGATGACTATTAGAAATGCCCTTTTCTTATATTTTGTGACTCAAAACACTTGATTTCCTCTACCATGTAGGTAGTAACCTTGTAAATATTTGTAGGCATGTCTAATGTTCTCCACAAACCTTCCCTTCTTTAGATAAATGTTTAGATTTCTTTTGCATCTTAATATGACTTTGAGTGCCATCGCCATTCTAATTGCTTACTTCTAGATACTTGAAGCTTTAGCATTTTATCTTATTAACTGGTGCCTTACAAATGGACACTGTATTACATCTATGTTTTGACCCACGCAGAGAACACACTAAACATTCTCGTTCTCAGAATATGAAATTCAACTATGCATAGTAAAAGTCGCCTCTTCATGTTGCTGCCGAACAATATTTGTGAGGCAGTGATTCTCAAGAAAGAGAGGTTACCAAAATCCTTTGGAGAAACTTTTTGTACCCCAAATTTTATATAACTCTTTCACTCCTCACAGTTACCATTCTTTGACAGAAAACCAAAGAAGTTTCAATATGTTTTATAACCTAGATCTGACAGCATCATTTTCTGATCTAATTGTTACACTGATTCATTCATTTTATAATTACTTGAAAGCTTTGAGCATGATAATTTAAACTTCCCTTCTTTACTTATTCTTAGCTATTCTACTTTATCAAAGTTTACCTCCTGCATTTATAAAATGTGGAAAGCAATACCATTATATTCATTTCAGTTCAGTTCAGTCGCTCAGTTGTCTCCAACTCTTTTTGACCCCATGAATCCCAGCACGCCAGGCCTCCCTGTCCATCACCAACTCCCAGAGTACACTCAGACTCACGTCCATTGAGTCAATGATGCCATCCAGCCATCTCATCCTCTGTTTTCGCCTTCTCCTCCTGCCCCCAAATCCCTCCTAGCATCAGGGTCTTTTCCAATGAGTCAACTCTTCACATGAGGTGGCCAAAGTATTGGAGTTTCAGCTTTAGCATCAGTCTTTCCAATGAACACCCAGGACTGATCTCCTTTAGAATGGACTGGTTGGATCTCCTTGCAGTCCAAGGGACTCTCAAGAGTCTTCGCCAACACCACAGTTCAAAAGCATCAATTCTTTGGTGCTCAGTTTTCTTCACAGTCCAACTCTCACATCCATACATGACCACTGGAAAAACCATAGCCTTGACTAGATGGACCTTTGTAGTGAAAGTAATGTCTCAGCTTTTAAATACACTGTCTAGGTTGGTCATAACTTTCCTTCCAAGGAGTAAGCATCTTTTAATTTCATGGCTGCAATCACCATCTGCAGTGATTTTGGAGCCCAAAAAAGTAAAGTCTGACACTGTTTCCCCATCTATTTGCCATGAAGTGATGGGACCAGATGCCATGATCTTAGTTTTCTGAATGTTGAGCTTTAAGCCAACTTTTCCATTCTCCTCTTTCATTTTCATCAAGAGGCTTTTGAGTTCCTCTTCACTTTCTGCCATAAGGGTGGTGTCATCTGCATATCTGGGGTTACTGAGATTTCTCCCGACAGTCTTGATTCCAGCTTGTGCTTCTTCCAGCCCAGCGTGTCTCATGATGTATTCTGCATATAAGGTAAATAAGCAGGGTGACAATATACAGCCTTGATGTACTCCTTTTCCTATTTGGAACCATTCTGTTGTTCCATGTCAGTTCTAAATGTTGCTTCCTGACCTGCATATAGGTTTCTCAAGAGGCAGGTTATGGTCTGGTATTCCCATCTCTTTCAGAATTTTCCACAGTTTATTGTGATCCACACAGTCAAAGGCTTTGACATAGTCAATAAAGCAGAAATAGATGTTTCTCTGGAACTCTCTTGCTTTTTTGATGATCCAGCAGATGTTGGCAATTTGATCTCTGGTTCCTTTGCCTTTTCTAAAACCAGCTTGAACATCTGGAAGTTCACGTTTCACATATTGCTAAAGCCTGGCTGGAGAATTTTGAGCATTATTTTACTAGCATGTGAGATGAGTGCAATTATGTGGTAGTTTGAGCATTCTTTGGCATTGCCTTTCTTTGGGTTTTCCAAATTTGCTGGCATACTGAGTGCAGCACTTTCACAGCATCATCTTCCAGGATTTGAAATAGCTCAACTGGAATTCCATCACCTCCACTAGCTTTGTTCGGAGTGATGCTTTCTGAGGCCCACTTGACTTCACATTCCAGGATGTCTGGCTCTAGGTGAGTGATCACACCATCATGATTATCTGGGTCGTGAAGATCTTTTTTGTACAGTTCTTCTGTGTATTCTTGCCACCTCTTATTAATATCTTCTGCTTCTGTTAGATCCATACCATTTCTGTCCTTTATTGAGCCCATCTTTGCATGAAATATTCCCTTGGTATATCTAATTTTCTTGAAGAGATCTCTGGTCTTTCCCATTTTGTTGTTTTCCTCTATTTCTTTGCATTGATCGCTGAGGAAGGCTTTCTTATCTCTTCTTGCTATTCTTTGGAACTCTGCATTCAGATGCTTATATCTTTCCTTTTCTCCTTTGCTTATCGCTTCTCTTCTTTTCACAACTATTTGTAAGGCCTCCTCAGACAACCATTTTGCATTTCTTTTCCATGGGGATGGTCTTGATCCCTGTCTCCTGTACAATGTCACAAATCTCCATCCATAGTTCATCAGGCACTCTATCAGATCTAGTCCCTTAAATCTATTTCTCACTTCCACTATATAATCATAAGGGATTTGATTTAGGTCATGCCTGAATGGTCTAGTGGTTTTCCCTACTTTCTTCAATTTAAGTCTGAATTTGGCAGTAAGGAGTTCATGATCTGAGCCACAGTCAGCTTCCAGTCTTATTTTTGCTGACTATATAGAGCTTTTCCATCTTTGGCTGCAAAGAATATAATCAATCGATTTCGGTGTTGGCCATCTGGTGATGTCCATGTGTAGAGTCTTCTCTTGTGTTGTTGGAAAAGGGTGTTTGCTATGACCAGTGCATTATCTTGGCAAAACTCTATTAGCCTTTGCCCTGCTTCATTCTGTACTCCAAGACCAAATTTGCCTGTTAATCCAGGTGCTTCTTGACTTCCTACTTTTGCATTCCAGTCCCCTATGATGAAAAAGACATCTTTTTGGGGTGTTAGTTCTAAAAGGTCTGGTAGGTCTTCATAGAACCGTTCAACTTCAGCTTCTTCAGCATTACTGGTTGGGGCATAGACTTGGATTACTGTGATATTGAATGGTTTGTCTTGGAAACAAACAGAGATCATTCTGTCGTTTTTGAGATTGCATCCAAGTACTTCCTTTTGGACTCTTGTTAACCATTATGGCTACTCCATTTCTTCTAAGGGTTTCCTGCCCACAGAAGATATAATGGTCATCTGGGTTAAATTCACCCATTCCACTCCATTTTAGTTCACTGATTCCTAGAATGTCAACGTTCACTCTTGCCATCTCCTGTTTGACCATTTCCAATTTGCCTTGATTCTTGGACCTAACATTCCAGGTTCCTATGCAATATTGCTCTTTACAGCATTGGACCTTGCTTCTGTCCCCAGTCACATCCACAACTGGGTATAGGTTGCAAAAATTAAATGAGATGTATGCTTTTGAACTGTGGTGTTGGAGAAGACTCTTGAGAGTCCCTTGGACTGCAAGGAGATCCAACCAGTCCATCCTAAAGGAGATCAGTCCTGGGAAGGACTGATGCTAAAGCTGAAACTTCAATACTTTGGCCACCTCATGTGAAGAGTTGAATCATTGGAAAAGACTCTGATGCTGAGAGGGATTGGGGGCAGGAGGAGAAGGGGACGATAGAGGATGAGATGGCTGGATGGCATCACTGACTCAATGGACATGAGTCTGAGTGAACTCCAGGAGTTGGTGATGGACAGGGCGGCCTGGCGTGCTGTGATTCATGGGGTCACAAAGAGTCGGACATGACTGAGTGACTGATCTGATCTGATCTGATTGTGTATAATAAACACAGATACATTTCAGTGTCTCATGTATATTCAGTGCTCTGTGAATCTAAGCTGAAAAATCCTGGCATGCAGGGCTTCCATGAGCTTACTTAGATGCACCTTCCCAATTTCTTCTGCTTTGATCTCTTGTACCTTAAACCATTCTCAATAGCATATAATTTCCATAATGTGCAGATTTATTAAAAAATGTTGTACTGTCCAGCCAAATATGACTGCAAAGTCCTCTTTACATACATTTCTATTCTACAACACAACCCTGTTATGCACGCATGCTATAGGTTCTGAGGACCAAAAAGTAGTACCTTTACAATGGTCAAAATTCAATTTTACCTCATCAGATAAAGTCCACTGACTTCCACATTTAATTTTTTATCATTGTTTTTAATTTCTCCAAAATCTGTCATGTAATATATGAATTATACATTTCCTGCCATCACTCTTTAAGCCCGAAGTGGGCAGGACACTAATGGAATAAAATTTCTGATATTAAGGAGCTTACATTCTAACCATAGAAAGTACAGTTCTCTAAGTGCGACGTCAAAATAACACATTCTCAAGTTAGAAAATATATATGATAGAATATATGACAACAATTAGATACATGCTAGATGGAAATCTGAAAAAATGAATTATCAAAGTAGGAACATCTTGAACGATAACAGAAGGAAACTATTTGGGGGATGGAATTTAAAGTAACCTCTAAATAAGGACTGGTGAACACGAGAAAAGAGGAGGGAATTATTGTAAAGTGTATGAATATGGCCAGAGGCAGGGATGAGCAAGTCTTATATTGTGGAATGAAAGTTGATATAATCTTCCAATTGTTATTTTCATAAGGTAAGTAAATACCTCCATTTGGATTCTCTACCAGTGTTTGCTTAAAACTAACAGGGGTTCTAAGTCATAAGTGAACCCTTAACATATGCTAACTATTTTAGAGAACTCTAGCCTGGAATGATATGTGATTAGGCCACACTAGGAATTTGCATTACAAAGACAAATACTGCCAATGTGGAAAAATATTTTACCCAAATCTTTGGAGGTGGAGAAAGTTTAAATTATGATTAAAAAAGACATTTACATGTTTTGCTCTTTTGATTAATCATCTCTGTCTTGTATGAATACCCACAATATGCAATGTACCATCTGGAAAAATAAACACAGGAAAGCTGCAGGGCTAATGATTTATAAATCTCTTTATTCCAACAATCTCTGGTCTCCAAAGTGATATAAAATAGATACAGAATCAGCAGAACTTCTCTTTTCCAAATTTCTAACTTGTATTAACTAGTTTCTGTTTAAAACTTGGACTATATCTGCAATTCCCCAAAACATTGAGGTGGGAATATTTTAAGTCATTATTTAAATATGGAATAAAAATTATGGCAAATCATTTCATAGTCAATATTTTTGTTGTTGTTTAAAATTATACTGGTAACCAATTTGTGTGATACTCTACTAACATGTACACCATTATTAAAAACACATGACAGTGTTGGATAAGAGAGAAAAATTCCATTTCTAATAATTGTCACTAAGAAAATCATTAGAAAAGAGATGAAATTTGAACTGGGACTGGGTAGGAAAAATAGCATGGTTGAAGTTGGGAAGAACCTATCAGGCAGTAAAAATAGTGGTGAAAACATAGCTGTGAAAAACTTTCAAGGATTGCTCACAAATAAATTCAGCTAAGCTAGGAAGGCTCTCAAATATCAGTTGCTCCAAACTGCTAACAGACCAGCTATCCTTTGGTTTTATATTTAGAGGGTGAGTTTTGTTTGGCAGGGAACTTTGTTTTGAATGCCATTTATCCTAAAATAACAATGATTTGTGAGGTGTTTGTTTTGTCCAAAGAAACTACACCAATTGTGCTATAAAATTATATATAAATATCTAAAAAATAAATGCAAAATATATTATTACTTATAATAAGATCATGAAATCTTCACTTAAGAATAGAAAAAACAAGAAGAGAGATGATTAAATCTTAAAATTTCTGATAATTTGTGAAAGAGTTCAGACAATTTTTTCTGTTGCTACATAACTATTTTAGATTGGGACATTGGGTAGAGAAGATTCCCTGGAGAAGGAAATGCCAACACAAATGGCAACCCACTCCAGTATTTTTGCCTGGGAAATCCCATGGGCAGAGGAGCCTGGCAGGCTACAGACCATGGGGTTGCAAGAGTGGTAAATAACTTCACAACTGAACAACAGCAACTATATACTCCTAATTTAGAAAGTAATGCCTTGAGATAGAACTCAGGGAAAGAACAATTCCTAACTCAGATTTTTCATTCTGAATTAAACTTGGACAGATCTACTGCCAAACCTGACAATTAAGCTGTTAAAATAATTATATCAGTTAATGAAAGCATAAGTACACATCAAAGCTATGATTTTTCCAGTAGTCATGTTTGGATGTGAGAGTTGGACCATAAAGAAGGCTGAGCAGCAAAGAATTGATGCTTTCTGAACTGTGGTGCTGGAGAAGACTCTTGAGAGTCCCTTGGACAGTAAGGAGATCAAACCAGTCAATCCTAAAGGAAATCAGTCTTGAATGTTCATTGGAAGGGCTGATGCTGAAGCTGAAGCTCCAATACTTTGTGCATCTGATAAGCAGAGCTGACTCACTGGAAAAGACTCTTGCTGGGAAATACAGGAGGGGAAGGGAGTGACAGAGGATGAGATGGTTGGATGGCATCATTGACTTAATAGACGTGAATCTGAGAAAATTTCAGGAGATAGTGAAGGACAGGTAAGCCTGGCGTGCTGCAGTCCATAGCGTTGCAAAGAGTTGGATGTGATTTAGCAACTAAATAATAGTAAGTATACATTGATCAGAAGGCTGTAAATTGTTGTTGTTTAGTCACCCAATCATGTCTGACTCTTTACGACCCCATGGACTGCACTACACCAGGCCTCCCTGTCTCTTACCCTCTCCTAGATTTTACCCAAGTTCATGTTCATTGCATTGGTGATGCCATCCATCCTCTGACTCCCTCTTCTTCTGCCCTCAATCTTTCCCAGCATCACAGATTTTCCAGTGAGTCAGCTGTTGGCATCAGATGACCAAAGTACATACTGGAGCTTCAGCATTGGTACTACTACCAACAGTATTCAGGGTTGATTTCCCCTAAGACTGATTGGGTTTATCTCCTTGCTGTCCAAGGGACTCTCAGCAGTCTTCTTCAGCATCACAGTTTGAAGGCATCAGTTCTTCTGTGCTCCGCCTTCTTTATAGTCCAGCCCTCACAACTGTACATGACCACTGGGAAGACCATAGCCTTGACTATATGGGACTTTTGCTGGCAGAGTGATGTCTATGTTTTCAACACACTATCTAGGTTTGTCATTGCTTTCCTGCCAAGAAGCAAATGTCTTCTACTTTTATGGCTGAGTCACCATCACAGTGATTTTAGAGCCCAAGAAGAGGAAATCTGTCACTATTTCCACATTTCCCCCCTCTATTTGCCATGAAGTAATGGGACAGGATCTTAGTTTTTGTTTTTGTTTTTTTTTTTAAATATTTAGTTCTAAGCTGGCTCTTTCACTCTCCTCCTTCACCTGCATCAAGGGGCTCTTTAGTTCCTCTTCACATTCTGCCATTAGTTGTATCATCCACATAAGTGAGGTTGTTAATGTTTCTCCCATCAGTCTTGGTTCCAGCTTGTAACTCATTCAGCCTGGCATTTCTCATGATGTGCTCAGCATATAGATTAAACAAACAGGGTTACAGCAGACAGCCCTGTCATACTCCTTTTTCAATCCTGAACTGATCAGTTGTTCCATACAGGGTTCTAACTGTGGCTTCTTGACCTGCATACAGGTTTCTCAGGAGACAGGTAATATGGTCTCATATTCTCATCTCTTCAAGAGTTTTCCACAATTTATTATGATCCACACAGTCAAAGGCTTTGGCAAAGGTGATGAAACAGAAGTAGATGTTTTTTCTGGGACTCCCTACCTTTCTCTATGATCCAGTGAATGTTGACCATTTGATCTGTGGTTCCTCTTCCTTTTCTAAATCCAGCTAGGACATCTGGAAGTTCTTGGCTCACATAATGCTGAAGCCTGCTGCTGCTGCTAAGTCGCTTCAGTCATGTCTGACTCTGGGCGACCCCATAGACAGCAGACCACCAGGCTCCCCTCATCCCTGGGATTCTCCAGGCAGGAACACTGGAATGGGTTGCCATTTCCTTCTCCAAGGCACGAAACTGAAAAGTGAAAGTGAAGTCGTGTCCAACTGCTAGTGACCCCATGGACTGCAGCCATGGAATCCCATCCATGGGATTTTCCAGGCGAGAGTACTGGAGTGGGGTGCCATTGCCTTCTTCAATGCTGAAGTCTAGCATTCGAGATTTTAAGCATGAACTTACAAGCATGGGCTCTACTGTGCTGTAGTTAGTGCTCAGTCATGTCCAACTCTTTGTGACCCCATGGACTATAGCCCACCAGGCTCCTCTGTCCATGGGGATTCTCTAGGCAAGAATACTAGAGTGAGCTGACATGCCCTTCTCCGGGGGATCTTTGCAACCCATGGATTGAACTCAGGTCTCCTACATTGCAGGTGGATTCTTTACCATCTGAGCCACCAGGAATACTAGATGGGAGATGAGTACAATTGTCCTAAGGTTAACACATTATTTAGTACTACCCTTCTTGGGAATTGGGATGAGGACTGACCTTTTCTAGTCCTGTGGCCACTGCTGGGTCTTCCAGATTTGCTGACATATTGAATGCAACATCTTGATGGTAGCATCCTTTAGGGATTTGAATAGTTCTACTGGAATTAAATCACATCCACTAGCTTTGTTCATAGTGATGCTTCCTAAACCCCACTTGACTTCTCTCTCTGAATGTCTGGCTCTGGGTGGCTAACCACATCATCATAGTAATCTGGTTTACTTAGATCTTTTTTGTACAGTTCTTCCGTGTATTCTTTCCATCTCTTCTTGATCTTGTCAGTGTCTACTAGGTCTCTACCATTTACGTCCTTTCTTGTGCCCATCTCTGGGCAAAGTGTTCCCTTGATATCTCTACTGTTCCCGAAGAGATCGCTAGTCTTTCCCCTTCTGTTGGTTTCTTCTAGTTTTACGCACTGTTCATTGAAGGACTTCTTGTCTCTCCATGCTGTTCTTTGCAAATCTGCATTTTGTTGGATATGCCTTTCCCTTTCTCCCTTGTTTTTTGCTTCTCTTCTTTCTTTAATTATTTGTAAGGTCCCTTCATATAACATATTTGCCTTCTTGCTTTCCTTTTTCTTTGGGATGGTTTTGTTTGCTGCCTCCTGAACAAATTGCTAACTGACTTTAGTGCAGAATAGAAAGTGTGATAATAGGGCAGTGTTTTAGGAAGCTGGTTCTGCATGAGTGAGACTCCTCTCTTTTTGATTATTCAGGTATTTAGATAACACCCAGCATCTGGGATGGTCACAAAGAGCAGCTTTGTAAATGATGTTTTGTGTAGTTTGTCTACTATACAAATGCTTTTTTATTCTTTATTCTTATTTCAAAACATTTGCTTGTATAATGAATCAATTGTCATATTTTAATCTGTAAAACTGAAAAATCGCCTCTCTTCCCTCTTCACTCACAACATATTGACATAATTATTATTATTTAGTACCTATCCATCCACAATACTTTCTATAAACATAATGCTTTCTATAAACATATAAAAGCTTATGTGTGCTTCTCCCTTTTTATCTGTTTTTCAATAAAATAGGATTATAAATATATTATTCTGTATATTCTTTCCTTGTTAACAATATGGCCCTCTTGTAAGGTCAATACATGTAGACCTAACCCATTTTTATTAGAGTCATGCTGTTTTGTAAAATGAATGCCCATGACTTCTTCCAATATTTATCCCCTGTAGTAGACTTCCTCATGTATTTACAGTCAAAGTGCAGTAATAATCATCCTTGTGTATACATTCTTAGATACTGATAACTTTATTTCATTTTTAGGTGACTAATTATGGGATTGCAGAAGCAAAGCAAAGGCATATTTTGATTTTATGATTATAGATAAAGCCATTTTACTATCAAAGGAACTGTTTGCAGAAATTTACATTTATACCAATGATCTATTATGGTGTTTCTTTCCCTGTACTTTTTTTCATAACTGAATAAAGGCAATATTTTTCACTTTTTTCAATGAGAAAGAACAGTATATGATTGTTTTGTGGTTGCCCATCTACTAATGAACTTGAACAACTTTCATATATTTATTTGACATCCGCATTTAATTTCTTGTATATTCTCTGTTCAAATTTATTGTCCATTTTTCTGATTGATATCCTATTAATAAATCTTCAGGTCTTTGTAAATAATTAACGTTTTGTCAATTTTATGTGATATCAATATTTAAATTTTTAAAAATCTTCTATTTTTGATTAGTCATACACACCTCCTAATTATAATGTCATCTAATTTCTCAGGGTTTTTTATCTGCTTTGATTTTACTCTATGTTGTATCAACTTAGTGCTATTTTCTCCCCACAGAAATATGTAAAATTTTTCTTCAAATGTTTTATACTAGCATCTGGGATGGTCACAAAGAGCAGCTTTGTAAATGATGTTTTGTGTAGTTTGTCTACTATACAAGTGCTTTTTTCTTCTTTACTCTTATTTCAAAGTATTTGCTTGTATAATGAGTCAATTGTCATATTTTAATCTGTAAAACTGAAAAATCACCTCTCTTCCGTCTTTACTCACAACATATTGACATAATTATTATTATTTAGTACCTATCTAGCATAGTACTAAATACATTTAAATAGGACCTATTTAAATGCTATAACACATCTGATTGTATCTGTGTGTGTGTGTGTTTCTTGTGAAATGTGATGTGGCATATTTTTACACTCTTTGAATAACTATATCAATTAGGACTCTGGCATGAAAACGAAGACACAAACAGGGTAAAAGTTTTAGTAAAAGGACTATTTATAAGTATGAGGCAAGACTAAGGGAAGGTAAATAATCAAAGACTTTTTAAAATTTTCTTCTAATATTTGAAAGGACTGGAAGGGCCGAGAAGACAAGAGGAGAGAATGGTTACCAGAAGCCTACAGGAAGTAGGCACCTAAAAGAAATCACGTCCTTCAGGAGAGGGATGGCACCAACACGCAGTCCACAGGGAGATAGAGAGAGGAGTAAATACACTAATCTTACCTAACCTTACTGTCCTTTTACTCTAAGTCACGCTTTTTGATGCCTCTCTCTGGGTAAAATCTACAAGAAAGACATGACCGAGCAACTAATCAACCAAATGCAGTTCAAGGGTGGAAAGAGGATTCAACATGGCAGCCATTAGTCACATACTGCGGCTGAAATCTGAATTGAAATGTACTTCCAACGTAAAAGACATCAGGTCTTCCAGGTGGTGCTAGAGGTACAGAACTCGCCTGCTAATGCAGGAGACATACGAGAGACAGATTTGATCTCATGACAACCCACTCCAGTATTCTTGCCTGGAGAATCCCATGGGACAGAGGAGACTTGGTGGGCTACAGTCCTTAGGGTCACTAAGAATCTGACACGAAGTATACACACATAAAAGAGGTACTAATGTCAAAGAATGGATAGGAAAAACAAAAAGAATAAGAGATATCTAACAATTTGTGTTTATATTCATTGCACATTGAAATAGTATAATAATGTTGTTCAGTTGCTCAGTCATGTCTGACTATTTGTGACCCCATGGACTGCAGCATGACAAACTTCCCTATCCTTCACTATCTGCTGGAGTTTGCCCAAACTCACATCCATTGAATCAGTGATGCCATCCAACCATCTCATCCTCTATTGCCCACTTCTTCTCTTGCCCCCAATCTTTCCCAGCAACAGAGTCTTTTCTAATGAGTTAGCTCTTCACATCAGGTGCACAAAGTACTGGTGCTTAAACTTTAGCATAGATCCATCCAATGAATATTCATGGTTGATTTTCTTTAGGATTGAGTGGTTTGATCTCCTTGCAGTCCAAGGGAATCTCAAGAGTCTTCTCCAGCACCACAATTCAGAAAGCATCAATTCTTTGGTGCTCAGCCTTCTTTATTGTCCAAATCACATCTGTACATGACTAGAAAAATCTTAGCTTTGACTATACAGACCTTTGCTGGCAAAGTGATGATGTCTTTGCTTTTTAATATGCTGTCTAGGTTGTTTTTTCTGTATGTGTGTTTTTTTTTTTTTTTACACAATCAGCAAAAACAATGCAATACTACTGAGCTATAAAAAGAATGAAATCTTGCCATTTCAACATGAATAGACTTAAAGGGTACTATGCCAACTGATATGTCAGACAGAGAAAGACAAATGCCATGTGATTTCACTTGTATGTGAAATCTAAAAGACAAAACAAACAAATAACAGGACAAAAACAGACTCTTAGATACTGAAAACTGGCAGTAGCCAGAGAGAAGGGAGGTAGGGGGATTGGCCAAATAAGTGAACAGGATCAAAAGGTGGAAAAGAAAGTAATTTAGTCGTGTCCGACTCTTTGTGACCCCATGGACTGTATAGTCCTTGCAATTCTCCAGGTCAGAATACTGGAGTGGGTAGTCTTTCCCTTCTCCAGGAGATTTTCTCAACTCAGGGATCGAACCCAGGTCTTCCACATTGCAGGCAGATTCTTTACCAGCTGAGCCACCAGGGAAGCTCAAGAATACTGGAGTGGGTAGCCTATCCCTTCTTCAGTGGATCTTCCTGACCCAGGAATCGAACCAGGGTCTCCTGCATTTCAGGCAGATTCTTTACTGACTGGAGCTCTCAGGGAAGACCAAGAGGTAACAAACTTCCAGTTAAAATATAAATAAGTCACAGGGACATAATATATAGAATAGGGAAGATAACCAACAGTATTGTAATAACTGTTATGGTGAAAATTAGTAATCAGAATGATTGTGATCATTTCATAATGAATAAACATTGAATCACTAAGTTGTACACTTAAAACTAATATAATACTGTAAGTCAAATGTATTTCAAGGAAAGGAAATGGCAAAGTATATATGTATTTTTGGAAGGAAATATCATTTTTATAATGCTAATTGATGCCATCTAGTGAAATGATCTCCACGTATCAAAACCTTGCTTAATGCTCTTCCATAATATAGATTTCTTCATATTAGGTTTTATATCTTTCTTATTAAATTCACTTCTAGGTATTTTATAGTTTTTTGGCCATTATTATTTTTTTCATTTCCATTTTTGACTTATATCAATATTATTGTTTGAATAAAGAAACTATCTAAGTTTATAGATTTATTTTGCATTCATACATCAAAGTATTAATTTTCCTTGTATATTTTAAAAGCACAGGCATGTTTTCTGCATTCTAAGTTAATTTTCTTTCACTCATGTTATGATATACTTAAGTCATGTTAGATAAAACACCTAATGTATGAAAGGGCTGTACATGTGAAACTAATATTTTAAGTCAATTACGCTTATAATATTGATGAGTAATGCTGATTAGTGATGATGACAGTAATCATCCTTATTTTAATCCACAATTTAATGATAATAACTTTATAATTCACTCTTTAGGATGATATTTGCTATTGATGGTGGTTTAGTCACTAAGCTGTGTCCGACTCTTGTGACCTCACAGACTGTAGCCTTCCAGGCTCCTCTTCCCATGGGGTTCTCCAAGCAAGGATACTGGAGTGGGTTGCCATTCTCTTCTCCAGGGGATCTTTCTTACCTAGGGACTGAATCCAGGTCTCCTGCACTGCAGGAAGTTTCTTTACCAACTGAGTTACCAGGGAAGCCCACAAGGATATTTGCTATTATTTGAGGATAAATAAGTACAATCAGGTATAGGTAGTTTCCTGCAAGTTCTATTTTAGTTACAGTACTTTTTCACAATAAATTTTTATTCTTCTTTAACTTATGGATATATTCTTTACTGGAGAATAAAATGGCAACCCACTCTAGTATTCTTGCCTGGGAAATCCCATGGACAGAGGAGCCTGGTGAGCTACAGTCCATGGGGTCAGAAGAGTCAGTCACAACTTGGCAACTAAACCACCATGACTACCAAATTCTTTACTTAATAAGTTGTTAGGTGTTATTTTACTTTAAATATAGTCATTGTATGTTTTTATTAATTTATTTTTGGTTGAAGGATAATTGCTTTATAGAATTTTGCTGTTTTCTGTCAAACCTCAACATGAATCAGCCATAGGTATACATATATCCCCTCCCTTTTGAAAGATTATATAACATAGAACTATATTGGCATTCCTAGAATAATACCAACTTTTTTTGGTATCCTTTTATTTAAATGTATAATTTGTTGACATTTTATTTAGAATTTTCACATCTGTATTCATAAATAAATTTGGTCTACGTTTTTGTACCATGTTTTTCAGGTTTGAGTGAGACAATTCATGATAACCTGTCAAATTACCTGGGGAAATTTCCAGATTTTTCTTTGGTATAGGATTATTAGAATTATAAATCATCTTTCAAATCAATTCTTATGCAATCTGAAGGACCTATAGTTCTTAGCCTAAGTTTGGCACTTTTTCAGTTGTAATCAGTCATGAAACTCCAAGTGATACTAATTTTTGTTAAAAGTCATTTATATTTTCTATAGTTTAAATCTAAAGAGTTATTCACAACATTATATTGTAGCTTTCTAGAGTTATACATAAATTGAGCTAAAATGTTCATTCTTAATGTTGTTTTTGTTTATAGCTATTAATCATGTATAATCTTTCCACTTTCTTATTTCATTAATTTCTATTTTTTTTATTATATGTTCCTAGTTAGATGTTCTTTATTAAAGTGTTCCTAGTCCCTTTCAATTTGGGGAGCTTATTTTTATTTTACTAATTGCTTAGCAATAATAATTTGGTCACAAGTTTAATTTCTTTTTTAATTAAAACATATTTAAAGCTACAGAGACTCTTCTGAGTATAGCCCTGTTTGAGCTCCTACTAACTATTACCCAGTCCAGTGCTCTTGCCTGGAGAATCCCATGGACAGGGGAGCCTGGCAGGCTGCAGTCCACGGGGTCTTAAGGAGTTGGACACAACTGAGAGACTTTCATTTTCACCTTTAGTGTGTGGTCACTCGAGGCTCCCGTTTACAACTCAGTGTTCTGGTGCTTTGTTGCTCTTTGATGCCTTAATGTATATAAATTTTTAAAATGTATCTGCTTTTGCCCTTTGTTCTTATGGGAGTATCAGCCTGTATATCTGGTTCTCCCCTGGGTATCTACAGTCAGTCCTAGTTATTTTACAAGTTAGAGTGCCAAGTAGGTGACAGAAAGTGCAAATGAAAAACACTGATTTAACTGGCCATTTTCTCTGACTCCCCTCCATTTTATTACTAAATTTTTCCAAATACCAAATTATACTTTTTATTTCTGAATGTTTATGTTTGAAATTATGCAGACACATTTATATTTAATTCAACTCACAATTTTGACATTTTCCCAAGTTGAGTGAATGCTACTTAGAAAATCCTGGTAATAAAAACTTTCATTTTGCCACTAGCTCATATGGAGTGTTCTCATAGAGCTGTAAATGAACTCAATATTCATTATGCAAATGTAGAAACCCAGACAAAATTAAAAGGGGTTGGCTTTGTGGCATCATTTCAGGATCTAATTTTGAGGTTTCAGTCCTCTTGTCTAAGATAACTGTGGGTGTCACATTAAGTTGCTCTTAATAAATAAATAAAACATTTCAAACAGAAATTGCATTGAAAGGGTTATGGCCTAAAGCAAGGAAGGGTGACAACGGAGATGACACTAGGAACTGATGGTCACTTCATCTAACACAACTCCACGTCTCAAGGCAACTTTAACAGTCCATGTCATCTTATTTGGTTCTGTGATCAACTCTCAGCCCTCCATTTTTTTAAGGGCCAATCATCTGTTCTTACCAGCTTCTTCCTGATAAACTAGGAGTTATACATTCTTATCTATTTAAATTTTTGAGAGAGAGGTCAAACAAGGGAATTTTCCTAAAGTGTTTAGCACAAAACTAAATCTAGATACTATTTCTAGCTCTGCCGCTAAAAGAAGAGGTACATCTTCAAATAGTTAACTTCATCTTTCAGGATATTGACTTTATCCTTGATCAAATAGTAGTAATAGTAATAATAATGAGAGGGGAGATGGATGGACCAGATAATCTGATTGAAAACTAAAATCTTAGAAATTAAGATGGAAAGAATATTCAGTTCAGTTCAGTTCAGTCGCTCAGTCGTGTCCAACTCTTTGAGACCCCATGAATCACAGCACACCAGGCCTCCCTGTCCATCACCAACTCCTAGAGTTCACTCAAACTCACGTCCATCGAGTCGGTGATGCCATCCAGCCATCTCATCCTCTGTCCTCCCCTTCTCCTCCTGCCCCTAATCCCTCCCAGCATCAGAGTCTTTTCCAATGAGTCAACTCTTCGCATGAGGTGGCCAAAGTACTGGAGTTTCAGCTTTAGCATCATTCCTTCCAAAGAAATCCCGGGGCTGATCTCCTTCAGAATGGACTGGTTGGATCTCCTTGCAGTCCAAGGGACTCTCAAGAGTCTTCTCCAACACCACAGTTCAAAAGCATCAATTCTTCGGCGCTCAGCTTTCTAAAGAATATTAAAGACATTCTAATTCAGTTTTTATCTTCTGCTGGGTGAACTGACGCAAGGTAAAATAAAATAACATTTCACAGGAACTAGTTAGTGAATAGGTTCCAATTTTCAGGAATTCAATTTCTCACTTTTTTAATATGACATTTTCATTTCTGAGCACACTTATTTAAGCTCCAAAAATATATGCATGATTCCACATTCTTTTCTAGCAACATAAAAATGCCCAAAGCGATCCAAAGGAATCTGCAAGATAATTGGCAGCTATATTTGAAAATACACCTGAAGCTCTTTGTGAGCCAAATAAGTTAATCAAACAAAAAACATTTCTGGTTTATGGACAATATGTGGAGAATTCTATATTTTCTCTTTTTTTTTTTCATTTAATGGTGTTTAACTATTAAGAGAGACAGTAAGTTCTCAATGGAAAGAAATAAGTAAGTACACATTGTAACAAGATGACCCTGAATATAGTTTAACAAACCTAAAAGATTTTACAAATGAAGGTTAACCTCAGAAAAGGAAACATTAATTTTTACCAACTATTTTTATAATTTAAGAAATAAGTCAATGAACAAAGAATAACATTCAACTTTATACTTATAAAATTGCTTTATATATGTAATATTATTTGATTTTCTACCAATCTACCTATGAGAGGGTAGATATTGCTGTTGCCTTTGCCATTATTATTATTATTGTTGTCAGACATAAAATTTATCTGCATTTTTTCAATGGGAATTTTGCTTCTACCTTTGTAGTATCACCATGAAAATATGGGACCATCTAAAATTGGCTCACAACACCTAAGTAAGCCTAAATCTTTAGAGAGAGCTGCAATTACTTTGATGAGGTTGTCTATCTACCCATCCAGCCTGTCTTCACAGGATTAAACACAAAAGCAGTTATTTCCCTAATGCCTTCTGCTAATCTCAAGGCAGTGTTTTCAAATGAGAAGGAAAAGGTCATCATTTTTCTTACAAGCTGTTTTAAAAGTATTACCATAAAAATAATTGCAATTTCAATACAAAGATATGTTTGGTAGAACTAGCAAATGCCCAAGGCTGGCATTACATCAAGGTGCTCAGAGAATTTCGTATGCATCTCACAGTTTCTATCACTAGCTTTGCGTGCCTAATTCCCTCAAATCCAGCTGGGGAAAAAAAAAAAATCTCCTTTTTCTCTGTTGGGTATTGAGACCTTGAGATAAAACCAAAGTCAACTGCTGGCCTAAGCCATTGGCAGGTCCCTGAGGAAGTCTGAGTCTGCCAGGCAAAATTAGAGGGAACTTTTCCAGATCTCACTCCTGGGATTATTTTAACAAATAGCCATTTTCACTCTGCCATGCCTCATATGATACCTACAGCAACACTGAGGAGTGTTTGAACCCATGTGTCACAGCCATAAGAGAGCAGAATGGTTTTACTGACATATTTTCCCCCTAGCCTTAAAGACTGTTTTCAAGCATCTTTTATAAGGATCCTGGGCAGTTGTCTTGAAAATTAAATCAGATAAAATGAATTTACCATAAATCAGGGGAGATGTTGGTGAGACCTTAGGAAGAATGTCTTAGTTGCCTGTAATATAACAGAAGCGAGTGAGTGGTGAAGGCTGAAAATCTTCAGGAATGAAAGACACAGTATCCATTTCATGGTAAGCCTGAAGGTAGGGCTTGTATGAAATAGTGTTTTCAAGTTTTAATCTGAGAAGTCACAGTTCATTTCGGTTATTAACTCTCAGCCTGTGTGTGTTCAATCACTTAATCATGTCCAACTCTTTTGCGACCCCATGGACTGTAGCCCAGCAGGCTCCTCCGTCCACAGGATTTGCCAGAAGAGAATAATAGAGTGGGTTGCCGTTTCCTTCTCCAGGGGGAGCTTCCTGATCCAGGGATCAAACCAGCATCTCCTGAGTCTAATGCGTTGAAGAAGGATTCTTTACCAACTGAGCCACCGGGGAAGCTCTAATTCTCAGCAGACTGGCAAGGAAACAGGCTCAAAGAAAAGCCTATTCAGAGAATCGTTTATTTTGTATACTAGAAAGCAAATTTCTCTGTTTTTACAGAGTGGAGTTTATGATCTTGTTCTTAAATGCATCCCTCAAGTTCAGTCTATCCCAGATGTTCAAAACATATTAGTTGAAGAAAGTTATAAAGGAATTAAGCATTGTGCTCTGTTTTATGGTTGTTTTTGTTTAGTTCCTCTAGCCATGTCTGCCTCTTTGCTATTTTATGGTAGTGGTATCTCAGTTCGAAAAAGATGACTGTTTTGTCCAAGTTTATATGCAAACCTTGAAGCTGTCTCTGATGATGATAATGATGAAGAAAAAAAAGGAGGAGGAGAAGGAGGAAGTGGAAGAAGAAGATAGGAAGAGAGGAAGGAGGAAAGGGAAGGAGAGGGGAAAGACAAAGAGAAAGGAAGAGAAAGAAGAAAATAATAATCATGCTAAAGCAGACCAGTGCATGAAGGCCCACCAGAGAGTCTCCAAGTCAAACCTCCTATAACACAGGCCTGGGGCCTGAAGATAACTCTTCTATTCTTTGCTCAGTTTCTTTCTAACCTAGCCATGCAGCACAGCCTGGTATGGGAAATCATTCCTTCCTGAATCTTGCTTTATTGAGACCCAACATCTCATTAGCCCATTAAGTTGGTCACTTACCTTCACTGATATTTTCCCCCTTTTCCCCTAAAGAAATAATAACCAGCTCCTTATTTACACTTCTTGTAAAAAAAAAAAAACAGCTTATGCTTAGATACCACACCAGCTTGCTGTATGTGAAGTGTATGTATTTTTGACATACACTTGGATGTCAAAGTATATGATGCTTAATCATCACCCAATTATCCTCTTCAGCATTACTTGAGAACTTTGTTTTTCTTGTTTTCCATGCACCTGATGTATCATGAAGAACTGGTTTGTGTACAGGAATCAAGTATGCTGTTGACATACAGTTTTCAAGATAAAGATATTATCCAAACAGACCTAGGTAGAGGATACAAAACAAGCAGGTGCTTAAGAAATTAAGAAAATAAAGGAATCTTTGAACTGATTGAGTCAGCAAGTTTCAGGATGGAGAAAGACTCTAAAGATTGTTTTATCCCTCTGTAATTAATATCCCCAGTCACTTGATCACTCTATCCATGCTTGAAAACACCAATTGCCAGTCTCCACTATCCACTATAGGCTTCCCCCACTCTTGGTCAGCACTTTAACCATTCGTAGAGGTTTTCTGGTAGGATGACTCAGGCAATTATCCCTGATATGTCTGTACCTTTACTTGTTTTACTCTTTTAAAGTCAAAGTTTCTCAGATGTTCCTTCATTCTTTTGCTTGTATTACAATGCACCACAATAAGCCCCTAGATTCAAGACATTCCTTCTGTTACCTACTAGGTAGAATCAACCCTAACTCATCATAATAATCAGGATCTATTACTGCTATTAATACAGTAACTTTTCTAATGGTTATTCCTCTGGTATAAGAAGCCCAAAGCAACCAGAAAAGAAAAAAAGTTACAGCTTAAAATTCAATAGAACTGTTAGTGTTGCTAAGATTTATGATTACTGACTTGGCCAAGACTAATGTTAGGAACACTGCTGCTGCTAAGTCTCTTCAGTTGTGTCCGACTCTGTGCGACCCCACAGACGGCAGCCTACCAGGCTCCATCAACCCTGGGATTCTCCAGGCAAGAATACTGGAGTGGGTTGCCATTTCCTTCTCCAATGCATGAAAGTGAAAAGGGAAAGTGAAGTCACTCAGTCGTGTCTGGCTCTTAGCGACCCTATGGACTGCAGCCTACCAGGCTCCTCCATCCATGGGGTTTTCCAGGCAAGAGTACTGGAGTGGGGTGCCATTGCCTTCTCCAGTTAGGAACACAGAGAGCACTAATACACAAGCTCATTAAGAGTAGACTGAGAAGAGTAGATCCTACTTCCATGGCTTGGTTCCCATACCCATAGGTACTAGATTTATGGACACTTATTGGCCCATCAAAAAGATGACATTCTAGTGGTCAGTACCCCAATCCCCATGATACTATTCCCAAACTGTCTTGTTAGCAGTACCTTTAACAATACATTTTAATGCTTGGACTACATGACGGGTTTATGGTAAGATCAGTGTATCTACAATCCTGCAATCGTTGCTATAGTTCTGAAACAATGTTGTGCATGCTGCCATGACAGTGAATCAGGCATTGTGTAAGTTCTTATGTGGTGGTGCTTGATGAACTGCTGCTAGAGAAGGAAAACTCATATATGTAGTAGATAGTTCTTCCCCTTTCTGTGCAGAAGGAATTCAATTTAATTGACCTGCTACCTTGTGGCTAGCTTGCTTCTGGAGGAATTATGAATATGGAGGGATCATCCTGACAGTGGCTCTAATTTTCAATGCAGCCTTTGCTATGGCTTCAGGAGATGAAAATCTCCTTTATCAGGAGCCCTAGAGGCTCTCTGGCTTTGGTGTGCTTGGAAATACCAGTTGGCTGCCCTGAACCTATCATCTCCCGATTTAAAATCCTCCAATAAAGAATCAAGCAAATCCACCTTCTTTATAATTATCATTTTCCCCTCATCATTCAAGCTCTCAGCCACCAAATAGTGTCTCACCTTCTACCTACACTTCATTCTGATTATTCACAAGTGAAAGCACCCATGGTAATAACCATCCCCCTTACCACCAGCCACAGGATCCTTATTGCATCAGATCAGAGAGTGATCCAGCTCCAGATTCCCATCTCCTTTCCAGAGTCACCCCCAAAGCTGCTGTTTCAGTCTGCCTTCCTGCACAAGGCAGGGTATCATGTAAAGAGGTATAAATTACTCTTGATCAGGAGTGCTAGGACCAGATTGAGAGAAAGAAAATTGAAGTATGAAGCAAGTAAGAAACAATATAAGGTTGTATCACAGCTATAGAGTCTCATGAAGTGGATCTCATTCAATTGCTCCCCCACAAATCATATTAATTCTATATCTTGATAGACACACAGAAGTGGACAGAGGGGAAACTTTATGCACTGGGTTTTGTCCATCCCATTGTACGTGAATTCCCGCAATTTTCTGGGTTTCACGAATGCAATTACAAAGTGCAGCCAGTTGCATCCAAATGGCCCCCTTGTCACACGGAAGACCCAGCATGAGAGAAACAAACATGAGGCAGATCATTGTCAGCTCGATCCTGGGGGAAGCTGAGTCCATCCTGACAGTGGATGAGTATGCCACTGCAGCCTGTACTGGAGTAAGTCTTAGCTAGGACCAAGAAGTTCTGAAGCTGTGCACGAAGAAGACCTGATGCAGTCAATAAGACTGGGAATGGGTGAGGGCATCTATGACAGCTTGTGGCCTCTGACTCCCCTGAGGTCATTCATCTTAGATATTTACTCACCCTATTTTATAATGTGGTCCCTAATCAAAGGACTGAATTTTTCCCAAATTTCCTGGTAAATTAAAAGGGCCATGAACTCTGTGAAAGTCATTATGCCCTCATATAGTAGGTGGGGTTTCTTCTCTAATCTGATTTTTATATCTAGGGATCCCTCCTGTTTATTGCCCAAATAGAAATGCAAACACAGCAGAGGAACATAATGAACATCTTATTTTGATTATCCAAGCTGAGAGTAATGAAAAAGGCACACTGATAGAAATGAGGAAATATAAATCCTACTTACAAAACTCTGCCAGGATTAATAAAACAAGGTATAACGTCAGTTGCACGACCAAAAGACTGCTATTTTATTGTCATTTTTTACTGCACATGATTCTGACATTGACAATATTCTTTTAAATGTGCTCCTTATTGAATATTCTATTTAATGTTTAAGTTTAAAAAGTTATAGAAACAAAGATCACAGTACTCCAGGACCAGCAAACTAAGAGTCACTAAACTACCATTTTAGTTGTTGTTCAGTTGCCAAGTCATGTCTCACTCTTTGTAACATCATGTACTGTGGCACACGTTTCCCTGTCCTCAGTATCTCCCTTAGTTTGCTCAAATTCGTGTCTATTGAGTCAGTAATGCTGTTGAACCATCTCATCCTCTGCTGCTCCCTTTACATGCATATATAATATCACTATATACAGTGACATTATAAAACAGAATTTCAGAGGCCCAAGATTTACATCATACTGAAGATTATACATCCATCCTTCACACTTTATGATGCTTTCTGCATCCTGTACCTACCCTAGGAATACATCTTCCACACACTGCTGGAAAAAAAAAGGCCCAAGACAATTTTCCCATAGCCTCACTCCAGATAAAATAATTCAAGAAATGTGTGCAGTCTTAAATAGTCAATAGCTGTCACACACAGATTGATGGGGCTCTTATGTGCAAAGTTCTGTGTAATAATACAACACTATAAACAGACAAAAATTACCACCCACATGGGGATTACATTCTAGATGTGGAAATAGATACCAAGCATGTGAGTAAGCAAAATAGAGTGTATAGTATGCCAGTTAATGATAAATGTTTTAGATAAAATACAGCTGGGAATGTCAATAGGAATGCATGGGGAGAGTCACAATTTTAAAAATGGAGGTCAAAAAGCTACTAAAAAAGCAGCATTAAAAAAAAAAAGCACAGCCAACAAGAGCAAAAATTAACAAATGAGACTATATCAAACTAAGTTTCTTCACAGTGAAATAAATGATCAACAAACAGAAAATGAAAAGCTAACCCAATGAATGGAAGAATATTTGCAAACTATAAAGTTAATAAGAGGTTAATATTAAAAACACAAGGAATTCCTACAACTTAACAGCAAGAAAAAAAAGAAGACCAAAGAAAGAAAGAAAGAACCTGATTTTTAAATGGGCAAGGGCTTAAGTAGAAATTTTTACAAGGAAGACATACAAATGGCCAGCAGGTATGTGAAAAGTTGTTTAGCATCACCAGTCATCAAGGAAATGTAAATGAAAACCATGAGGTATCACCTCATATCTGTTAGGATGGCTATTATCAAAACAAAGATAATGAGTATTGGTAAGAATATGGAATGGGAAAGACTAGAGATCTCGTCAAGAAAATTAGAGATACCAAGGGAACATTTCTTGCAAAGATGGGCTCAATAAAGGACAGAAATGGTGTGGACCTAACAGAAGCAGAAGATATTAAGAAGAGGTGGCAAAAATACATACAAGGCCTGTACAAAAAAGATCTTCATGACCCAGATAATCACGATGGTGTGATCACTCACCTAGAGCCAGACATCCTGGAATGTGAAGTCAAGCGGGCCTAAGGAAGCATCACTACAAACAAAGCTAGTGCAGGTGATGGAATTCCAGTTGAGCTATTTCAAATCCTAAAAGATGAGGCTGTGAAAATGCTGCACTCAATATGCCAGCAAATTTGGAACACTCAGCAGTGGCCACAGGACTGGAAAAGGTCAGTTTTCATTCCAATCCCAAAGAAAGGCAATGCTAAAGAATGCTCAAACGACTGCACAATTGCACTCATCTCACACGCTAGTAAAGTAATGCTCAAAATTCTCCAAGCCAGGCTTCAGCAATATGTGAACCGTGAACTTCCAGATGTTCAAGCTAGTTTTAGAAAAGGCAGAGGAGCCAGAGATCAAATTGTCAACATCCGCTGGATCATTGAAAAAAGAAGAGTTCCATAAAAACATCTACTTTTTATTTATTGACTATGCCAAAGCCTTTGACTGTGTGGATCACAATAAACTGTGGGAAATTCTGAAAGAGATGGGAATACCAAACCACCTGACCTGCCTCTTGAGAAATCTGTATGCAGGTGAGGAAGCAACAGTTAGAACTGGACATGGAACAACAGACTGGTTCCAAATAGGAAAAGGAGTACATCAAGACTGTATATTGTCATCTGCTTATTTAACTTATATGCAGAGTACATCATGAGAAATGCTGGGCTGGAAGAAGCACAAGCTAGAATCAAGACTGCCAGGGGAAATATCAATAAACTCAGATATGCAGATGACAAGACCATTATGGCAGAAAGTGAAGAAGCACTAAAGAGCCTCTTGATGAAAGTGAAAGAGAAGAGTGAAAAAGTTGGCTTAAAGCTCAACATTCAGAAAACTAAGATCATAGCATCCTGGCCCATTACTTCACGGCCAATAGATGCGGAAATGGTAGAAACAGTAGGTGACTTCAATTTTGGGGCTCCAAAATCACTGCAGATGGTGACTGAAGCCATGAAATTAAAAGACGCTTACTCCTTGGAAGGAAAGCTATGACCAACCTAGACAGCATATTAAAAAGCAGAGACATTACTTTGCCAACAAAGGTCCATCTAGTCAAGGCTATGGTTTTTCCTGTGGTCATGTATGGATGCAAAAGTTGGACTGTGAAGAAAGCTGAGCACTGAAGAATTGATGCTTTTGAACTGTGGTGTTGTAGAACTCTTGCGAGTCCCTTGAACTGCAAGGAGATCCAACCAGTCTATCCTAAAGGAGATCAGTCCTGAGTGTTCATTGGAAGGACTGATGTTGAAGCTGAAATTCCAAAACTTTGGCCACATGATGCAAAGAGCTGACTCATTTGAAAAGACCCTGATGCTGGGAAAGATTGAAGGCAGGAGGAGAAGGGGACGACAGAGGTTGAGATGGTTGGATGGCATCACCGATTCCATGGACATGAGTTTGTGTAAACTTCAGGAGTTGGTGATGGACAGGGAGGCCTGGTGTGCTGCAGTCCATGGGGTCACAAAGAGTCAGACACAACTGAGTGACTGAACTGAACTGAACTGAAGAATATGGAGAAATTAGAACCCTTGCATGACGTTGCTAGGAATGCAAATGTGTTCAGTCACTATGGAAAATGGTATAGAGATTCCTCAAAAAACTAAAAGTGGAATTAACATATGAAGGAGCAATCCTACTCAGGGTATATATGCAAAAGAACTGAAACTGGGACCTTCAGTGCAGAATTACTCACAACAGTTAAGGTGACAACAATCTAAATGTCCATCAATTGATAAAGAAAATTTGATATACACACAGAAATGGAATATTATTCAGTCTTAAAACAGAACAAAATTTGTTACAACATGGGATAAACCTGAATGCTGTAAACCAGTCATAGAAGGATAATTCTGTGCATATTTCCACATAGATTAAGTATCTAGAAAGTCAAATGTATGGAAACAGAGTAGAATGATTGTGGGGGAGGATAGAGGACAAGGGAGTGGATTGCTTTTCAATGGGTATAACATTTTAGTTCTGTACAATGAATAAGTTTTAGGGATCTTCTGTACAGCAATATGAGTCAATAATGCTATACTGTAAATATCGAATTTGCTAAGTATTTTCACCACTAAATAAATGAATATTATAACTATGTGACATCTCAATTTATCTTGTTTAGGGTGATTCCTTTATAGTATATCGTTATTGTTGTTTAGTCTCTAAGTCATATCTGACTCTCTATTACCTGAAGGACTGCAGCACGTCAGGCTTCCCTGTCCTTCACTATCTCTCAGAGATTGCTCAGACTAATTTCCCTAATGCTGATGATGTCATCCAACCATCTCAACCTCTGTCACCCCTTCTCCTCCTGCCCTCAATCTTTCCCAGCATTAGGATCTTTTCCAATGAGTTGGCTCTTCCCATCAGGTGGCCAAAGTATTGGAGCTTCAGCTTCAGCATCAGTCCTTCCAATGAATATTCAGGGTTGATTTCCTTTAGGATTGAGTGGTTTGATCTCCTTGCTGTCCAAGAGACTCTCAAGAGTCTTCTCCAGCACCACATTCGAATGCATCAATTCTTCGGCACTCTGCCTTCTTTATGGTCAAACTCTCACATTGGTATATGACTCCTGGGAAAAAAAAGCATAGCTTTGACTATAGGAACTTTTGTTGGCAAAGTGATGTCTTTGATTTTTAATATGTTGTCTGGGTTTGTCAGAGCTTTCCTTTCAAGGAGCATGTGTCTTTTAATTTCATGACTACAGTCAACATCTGCAGTGATAGGAGCCCAGGAAAATAAAATCTGTCATTGTTTCTACTTTTTCCCCATCTATTTGTCATGAAGTGATGTGGCTGGATGACATGATCTTAGCTTTTTGAATGTTGAGTTTTAAACCAGTTTTTTCACTCTCTTTCACCTTCATCAAGAGGAGCTTTAGTTACTCTTGGCTTTGTGCCATTAGTGTGGTACCATCTGCACATCTGAGGTTGTTCATTTTCTCCAGGCAGTGTTGATTCCAGCTTGTGATTCATCCAGGATGGCATTTCACATGATGTACTCTGCATAGAATTTAAATAAGCAGGGTAACAATATACAGCTGTGACAAACTCCTTTTTCAATTCTGAACCAGTCCATTGTTCCATGTCCGTTTCTAACCGTTGCTTTCTTGGCTTGCATACAGGTTTCTCAGGAGACAGGGAAGATGGTCTAGTATTCCCATTTCTTTAAGAATTTTCCACAGTTTGTTGTGATCCATACAGTAAAAGGCTTCAGCACAGTCACCGAAGCAGAAGTAGATGCCTTTATAGGATATACATATATCAAAACATCTTAAATATATACTTTTTGTCAATCATATGTTGATAAAGCTGAAAAAGTAAATTTACAAAAATCTATTTGGAGTAGGAAGTTAGTGACAAGCAGATGGAAGACAGTTCCAAATAGAAGAAATAACAAGAGTAGAAGCCCTCCAGTAACATGTGGCTTGGTGTGCCTAGGGTGCAGTAGAAAAGGCAGCTGGAGGAGAGGTCATAGAAGAAACAAGGGCCTTGCCTGTTTTGCAGATCACAAAATGGCCTGTCACAAGAACATTGATGTTCATTCTAAGAGAAAGCCTTTGGAAGACTTCTAAGAAGAGGTATAAAATTTTGATCTAGTGTCACTGAAAAAAAGAGCAGATCAAGTTCAGCATGCATTGATCATTTAAATATACAAAGTAAAATGCTATGATCACAGTCATCCTGGGTTCTGAAGACTCAAGGTCACAAAACCACAGAGTATAAGGACCAGCTCACCAAAGAGATGATGGACTGATAGGTAGGAAGATGTCGTTGGCATTAAATAAAATAGAGATGATCTCAACTCTATCACCTATTTTTCTAGAAAAGTCTTTCTCTCTTCCCCTCTTTCATCTACAACAGTGTGTCAGGCACAGTCGGGCTTGTATAACATAACTCTGCCTCTTAACCATAGTTGTAGGATTCACATTTGAGCATTTCTTCAAAATCTTTTTTTCTCCATTTTACTACATGCATTTTAATAGAAAAAAAATAGTCTATTGTTAGAATTTGGCAGAGTCTCAGAATGCAATGAAAACAAAAGATGGAAAGAGAAAGAAATAATGCTTTCTTTCAACTGTCTCTTCCCTGATACCAAACTGTCTCTAAAGGCCAGGTGCTATGAGATAGGCAATTTATTGTCAATATATTATTTTATTTTATTGCTTACACTAGCTTTAATGAGACTCTGATGCAAGAGGGAAAACAGCCCTAAGCAACTCTTCACTGCTCATGGCTAAAGTTTATCTCCCAGAAAACTCCAGACCTTGGCCTCCTAATGGATATTGGTGAGTGAGGAGATGTGAAGAGTTAGGTGCTTACAACTATCTTATGAACCTTTTTCAGAAACAACTTATTTCCATCTTGCATAGTATGGGGCAGATTTTAAGTTGACCTCCATGTGCTCAACTTTTGTGAAATCTCACCTTGAGTGGGAGTGGGACCTGGAACTTGTTTCTAACCAATGGAATGTGGCAAAGATTAGGGTGATTATACAAGGATCTAATTCCTGTCTTGCTAGAACATCTAGCTCTGCCTTCTTGGCCTTGAAAAAGCAATCTGCCATGAAGATAGAGGGCCTGAGGTGAGGACCATATGGCAAAAAACTACCAGTGGCCTCATTCAGCTGAAATAAATACTCAACCAAAAGCCAGCATGAAGTTTTGGACATATGTCCATAAGCCACAAAGAAGCGGATTCTGCCAGCAACATGAGTAGGCTTGGAGGCAAGTTCTTCTCCAGACAAGAACACAGCTTGAGTACACCTTTTGATACAGCTTTGTGAGATCCTGAGCAGAGAACCTAGAGAAGTTATGTTTGTATCCCCAACTCACAGAACTGAGTTAATTGATATGTTGTAATAAGCTTCTAAGAATGTTTTAGTTTGTTGTATAGCAGTGGAAAACTAATACACATGAGGACTAGACAGACTCAGCATTTAGACCACAATATCAGAATATGACTGTGATCCAAGTTATTGCCCAGGGATGTGATAAAATGCACTAGGGTAGGAGCCTGACTTATGTTTCCCTGAGTCACTCCTTATGGTTAATTTTAGGTGTCATCTTTTCAAGGTAGAGATTCAGAGCAACAATGAATTTCCTGAAGAGGAAGAAATTTGTTCATCATAACCCTGAATATTTTTTCCTGTTTATTCCCTTGAACAAGAATGATATTAAAAATAAAACAAACAAACAAAAAGTTGTTCTGTCTAGAGTATAGGTCAATAACTAACTTGAAAACTAAATCACCAGGCCTGGTTAGATAGCTTGTAAATAACAGCAGTGAAGGACAGCCCAGGTAAGTGTCACTCACTCTATTCATTCCAATGGTGTCACTTTGATGTGTCAGAAGTGAAAGTTTTCCAGGAGATACATTTTAATCCTTTATGACTTAAACTGAGCACAATGAAAACAGCATTTGTTCTAGGGGACTTCATGGTACCAGAGATGAAATGATACAACCACAGAGTCTTTAGGCGCTTCCTACTAGAAGTGTTGCTGGAGTAACCTACATTGATGTAGGTTTCAATTTCAGCTTTATTGTTTATTAATGCTGGGAAACTGGGTGAGCCATATAGTTTCTTTAAACACTTAGCACACCTCTGTAATGGTTAACGATTTTTAAATCATGATCTGCAACAAAGCTTGACTGTAAGAATACACCATATCAGTTTGGACTCAGACTTTTCACATCAGACAATCCTGCCTTTGATTTCAGGCTCTGAAGTTTTTAGGTTTGTGCTCATGAATGACTGCATTAACCACTAGCCATGCTTAGCATTAACTTGTCATATATAATATATGTATTTTAATTCCAACCTGATAAAATGGTTATGAAGATTAAGTGGCAATGTATAGAAGCACTTGGTCTAGGGTCTTATATATACAGCTTCCCTGATACCTCAGTTGGTAAAGAATCTGACTGCAATGCAGGAGACTCTGGTTCAATTCTTGGGTCAGGAAGATCCACTGGAGAAGGGAAAGTCTACCCACTCCAGTATTCTTGGGCTTTCCTGGTGGCTCAGTTGGTAATGAGTCTGCCTGCAAAGCAGGAGACCTGGGTTCAGTCCCTGAGTTGGGAAGATCCCCTGGAGAAGGGAAAAACTATATGTAAGAAAGGTTCAATAAATATTATCCAGCATCCCTAGAGAATATACCGTCTAGCGTGTCATGCACTCAACACTTAGTTCCTCTCTCCATGTACTATTACTACCACCATTTCCTCTGTCTCACTCATACCTTAACATTCAGAAATAATTCATCCAGTAGGTCCTGGGATACTGTAAACTTGTAGGAGATTAAACAGAATATGAAATTCAATTGAACATTCTCTGAAAATGTAACCTACTAAAATGAAAAGAAAGTTGTATTTGAATCTTCAAGCTGTTTGGAAAAATGGAGTATAGTATCTTGATTTTTCCTTAGATTTTGTTTGGACACTATGCATAGCCACGTGCTCAGCCGTTTCAGTTGTGTCTGAGTTTTTGAAACCCTGTGGACTATAACCTGCCAAGCTCCTCTCTCTATGGGATTTTCCTGGCAAGAATACTGGAAAGGATTGCCATTCCCTCCTTCAGAGGATCTTCCCGACCCAGGGATTGAACCCACATCTCCAGCATTGCAGGCAGATTTTTTTTTTTTTTTATTTTAACCATTGAGCCACCAGGGAACCATATTATGGCTATACATAGTCCTAATAAGTGCCTATGATGTTTATGTCACTCTCCTAAGTACAACATATAAATTTTTTAAAGTTAAATGAAAAATTCTGCTTTCTGCCATTATTTTATTTACAATTTAAAGAAAATACTTTATTATCATCACAGGGGAATTTGAATGCCTAATAAAATTACAGGTGGAGAGAATAAATATTACATTTTAAGTTCTGTTAACTTTGTTTGCCTTAAAAATTTCAGAAATCTGGGGGGAAAAAACCTTGACAAACATAAATATGTGTTGATCTGGTATTATTTTTAGAGATCTGGGCAAAATGAGGGATAGAGAACAGTAAACCAATGTGATATTAATGTAGAAATAGAAAAATTAAAATAGAATTTTAAAGACTGATGGAGGGGATAGTGGAAATGTGCTTTATTGCAGTAACTGAGAATAGAATTAAATGCCAATATTCCAGATAGATAAGACAGTGAATTGTGAACCTTAGAGTGAGGAGTATATTACCACCAACCTCTTCTTAGCATTGAGAAGAAAAATAACATGAATCATATAGCAAAGACTGGTTTTGAATATCTCATAGAACAGCTGTGGCTAAGCATTTTTCATCAAAATGTAAGACAGACCAAAGTACCTTAAATAAGATTTTTAAATTAGAAAATATCAGAATGTTTTCAAATATTTGAAATTCATAGCATTTTAAATAAAATAGTAACTTAAATTAGAATATTATTTATTCCTTTGATAGTTGAAGAAGGAAAAAAAATAAAAGAAAAAGGCAAGCAAAGAATCTATCAAATAGGGAAGTAGCTGGCTGGCTTTATTGGACAATGACAACAGATCCTATCTCTCTTTAACTTGTCCAACATGTTCTCCTTCTCTTTTCATCTGGTAACTCATACAATATTTTTGATCACATTTATTGGCAGCTGAGCCATTTCTATATAATCATAGCACCTCATTTTCTTGGTGTGTCCTTAGTCAATCAGTCGTGTCTGACTCTTTGTGACCCCATAGACTGCAGCTCGTCAGGCTCCTCTGTCCTTGGGATTTTTCAGGCAAGAATACTGGAGTGGGTTGCCATTTCCTCCCCCAGGGGATGTTCCTGACCCAGGGATTGAACTGGCATCTCCTGCGTCTCCTGTATTGCAGGCAGATTCTTTACCTACTGAGCCACTGGGGAAGTCCATTTTCCTGGTAACAGTGATCATAATATGGGATAGTCGTTCAAATATAGGAGAATCTATCAGAGTTCATCCCCTGATTGATATATGAATCCTAAGGAAAATAAACTCATTTGGGGAAGTTACTAAACTGGAGCGGACAATGGTCATCCATACCATCATCTTAAGAAACTGTTTCTTTAAGTAAAAGGGGAATGACACCAACAAATAAAGGAACTGGGAAAAACAGAGATGAAATGTGGATGGAGTCAGAGAAACAGAGAAAGATCCCTCCTGGAATGGTGCCAGATTACAATCCTTTAGACCCTAATTCCTAAGCCTTCCTAACTTCTTGAGCCAATAAACTCTTTCTTCAGTAAGCTAATATGAGGGTTTCTGTTACTTGCAGCAGAAGTTTTGAATGCTGCAAAGGATACAGTTTACAAATGCATTCCAGTAAATTTTCTGCCAGAGAATAATTTCAATTTAGTTCAGTGTAATAATTTCAATCTAAAACAGTGGAAACCTGACCTAGATTTGATTTTCAGCATAGAAGTTAGAAATTTTGAAGCTCTTTCTGATAAATGTCTAGACTTTGGCACATGTCACCTCTTCATGTGTGCATGCTCAGTCACTCAGTCTTGGCCAACTCATTGTGACCCTAGGGACTGCACCTCACCAGGCTCCTCTGTCTGTGGGATTCTCCAAGCAAGAATACTGGCATGAGTTGCCATAACCTCCTCCAGGGGATCTTCCCAACCCAAGGATCAAACCAACCTCTCTTATGTCTCCTACTTGGTAGGAAGTTCTTTACCACCTGGGAAGCCCCATCACCTCTCCACCACTATATTATTTCTCAGAATATGTTCCCTACCCCCTCAGTCTTTCTAATCAAAAGAGTAGAAACCTCTATATAATTCTCTTTAGAAGTTGGGAAAAGATGGTTCAAAAGGCTAAGAATAGGACAGAAACATGTTTCTTAAAATAGTTATTGATTCAGAAAATGTACCTGTTCTATCCTTAAGAAAATTTCCTCAACTGGTAATTTACATCCTAAGCAAATGACAAGAATCATACTACTTCTGTGGCTGCTATGGTTCACAAATTAAAATTATTTGAAGAGGTACAAATGAGAGCCAAGGAAAGGGAAGCAAATCTCCAGAAAGAGAGCCATGTTCTGTGTCTTGGTTTCCATCCATGGAGCAATGAGAAAGCTATTCCTTGGCTACTACATTGAGTGGTTCAACAGTATAGTTTGTGGGGAAGGACTCTGGGTTCAAATCTTGACTGTCCTGTTCATGAGATGCATGACTCATATGTGAATCACATGTGAATCATATGTGAATCACAGGCCTCACTCATAAATCAAGGCTAATCTATCTAACAGATGTCCACATTGTACAGTCACTGGGAGGATCAACTCGGTTCTCCCCAGGATCACTTTGTGCTACATAATCTTCACTCACTCCACTCTTCTCCATTGACCTTGGTGCCTTAAGAGGTGGACCTTGGCATTCTGAAGTAGCTACCTTCCTCCCTTGACTTGCCATTAGTTTTGTAGAATAAAAGACACATCTGCAGGAAATAGAAGGGCACAGGTTCCCTGCCAGGCCCCAGATGGGTGATGCCACTGTCTTCTACCCAAACCCAAGCTGGACTGAGAGGGGCTCTTTCACAGCCACGGTTTTGCCAGGTTCTTGTACCCTTCCCCACATTTTGCTTTTTCTAATTTAGGAGGAGTAGCAGCTTCTCTCTGTTGTTAACTCTGGAGCCTTTCATCATCTTCTGTTTTTTTCCCTTAATCCTGCTCATATTTTTGTAAATAGTCAATTCATTAAACTCCCTAATAATTCCTTTGGAGTATAATTCTTTCCTACAGGGTCTCTGAATAACATACACTTAGAGGATGGTCGGTCATGCAGTAAATTTTAAATAGATGTTATTTATTAGAGGAATTGTAGAGGTGGAAGCGGTGCCTTTTCTGATAAGTACTCCAACTCATAAGAACAAACAGACATAAACTCTTCTGGAACAAGATTATAATTCAAAGACCAAAGAGGACCAGAATAACTACTTTGTTCTAGAAACAGTGCCCGGGAAGATTACTGCTTGTAAAAAGCAAGGCAAGCAACAAAGAATAAGACATGCAGTAAATGAGAATATTTGAGTGAAAAAAAAAAAAACTAGTACTATGTTATAGTTTTTAAATAAAATAAAGCTAAATATATGAGGAACGAAAAGCAGAATAAACCAAGAATTGTTTTGAAAAACAACATGCTAAATTATTTTGGAAATCAGGCACACTGGGGAAGGATCAGCTCTTTCAGCTTTTTTTTTATACGCTAACAAACATGCTATATAACTTTGCAGTAATCTTTGGGGAAATATATAAATATACAGTATGTTTGAAATCTGGTCTTACCACATGGTGATAATATTATGCCAGCTTATCTTACAGAACATATCAAGAGAAAGGATTATGGAAACAAGTGCAGAGATTTGCATCTTTCTTATTTAAGGACCAGGGGAAAGTAAGCACAATGAATAATAACTACACTGCCATTTGTAGAGGGAAAGAAACAAGTTATCATGAAAAATAAAAGTAATAAGTATCCATCTATTCATCTTATATTCCATATATTTCAATGAGTAAACCATACAATATGACTGTATAATATGGGGATTTTAACTTATTAGGATTTTTGTTTCCTTATAAGCAAATAAGATGCAAGACCTTTAAAAGTCATGCCATCTATTTAAAAAAGTCGCCAGTCCAGATTCGATGCACGATACTGGATGCTTGGGGCTGGTGCAATGGGACAACCCAGAGGGATGGTATGGGGAGGGAGGAGGGAGGAGGGTTCAGGATGGGGAACACATGTATACCTGTGGCAGATTCATTTCGATATATGGCAAAACCAATACAATATTGTAAAGTTAAAAAATAAAATAAATTAAAAAAAAAAGTTGGATTGACTATTACCAGTAACTTAGAGTTCCTTAAGTAGAAATTAATGCCAGACAAAACATTGCTGCTGGTTTGTTCCTATAAGCCTGCCAAAAGGATTACATATTTACAAATAAAATATATTCTATTTTTTTTTTTAGTAGTACTGCCAAACTGCAATGATTTTCCATTTATTAGGGGGAAAAAATTCTATTCCTAGAGAACTGTTTCTTCAGAGGAAAAGGAGAAGAAGGAAAAAAAGACTGTGCTCTTCGTAGAAGAAATTCCTGCTAGGGTAAAAAGTTAATATATTTCATCTTCTAGTCTATTACAATGTTAAGGGTTTTATTTTTTCCTGCTTCATACTTCTTTTTCCAGCTGCCCACTGTCTCACCAACTCTTTTGCATTGAACAGACATCACTGCCATTGTTCTCTCCTGTTAAAGGTGAGGGATGTTCTTAGTATATTTGCTTTGCTATTTGTGTTTGGGAACAGAAAACACAAGTAGCTTCTCCTTAATCAAATAAAACTTAATGTAAAATATGGACCAGGTTCTACATGCATAGGCAACTCAGGATAAGTGGAATGGAATAGACTTCAGGTAGCACTTAAACTTATAGAGACTGGTTTCATTAGAGCTGTTCAGTGAACTGATAAGTTATTTGTGTGCTAAGAATCCGATGAACTAAAGTAGCCTATTATGCACAAGTGGGGAAAAATAACTATATATTCAATGCCAACTCTATGAAACAACCTAATATAATCTTCCTCTACAAAGTCCTAGAATAACATATTGGGTGCTGATGGAAAAAATCTAGACCTATTATAAGTAAGTTATAATGCTATTTTAATAAAACGGCAAAGAGAAGCTGTCAGGAGGAAGAAGCTGTCAGCAGGATATTGCTTTGAGAAATCATGTTTGCACATAGGGACCTGGCTAATTCTTCTCCGTGACCAATCTCTATTCTATTAGAATCAAATCATCCTCTGTGTTTGATATTGAAACTGAGCTTAGGCTCAGGGTAATGAAGTAAAGGAAGAGATGAACTTCAAGTCCTCTTCCGTGAAAGTTGGATAGTATATTCTATGTAAACACTTGCAATGAAGAATGACAAATAACATCATGTTAGTATTAGAATCAGCAGGTTGTAGTTCACACAACTAGCAGGAACAGAGGGAGATAAAGGTTTGATAATAGACCAAAGGCATCTCAAAACAGAGCAAGTAGTGATTAGAAATTCTATTTGGCGCATTACTTCCCTGTCTTGTCAGCATGTGAAGCAGAGTAGCTGTGAATTACACCAGTGGTTGCTTAGTGGTCCATACCACTTGAGATTGAAGTTCAATGTCATGAGGGTGTGGAGCCTTCCCTAGATTTGAGACCACTTTATGCCAACATTCTCTCTCTCGTCTTTTCCAGCAAGACAGGACTGGCTTCTGTTGAAGCCTCAGTGTGATAAAAGACCTTCAAAATTAGTCAATGTCTCATCTCTTGGAAGGTCATGTTGTAAAAAGAAAAAAAAAAAAACCACCATTTTTCTTTTATAGATACTAATCCTTCCTTATATAGCTTGAAAACAGACAAAAACATGACAGGCCTTTAGATTGAGTAAAATAAAAATTGTTGATGGAGGTCTCAATTTGCCAAGCATTGGACTGGTCATGGAATTCCTCAATGTTTCTCCATTGGATTAAGCTTCCAACATAGAAAATCTAATGCTAGGGGAGACACAAGTGCCCTTGTAAAGAAAATTTCTTAATTTTGTAAGATTTTACTTCACTGGAGAAGATATTTAAAAACACGCAGCATGGAGCAGGCAGTGGGTGGAGAGTTGGAGAAAATATGGGAACAGGAAACAGACAAAAAGAGAAACATACATGCATTCAACATTCAGTATACACACATACTATGTTCAATGTGCAGTTCATATGTCAGACATGCAGATATCGAATGAACAGTCAACCAAATAGGCCCCTGCCCTAATGGAGTTTTCATTTTAGTGGGAAGAGATGAATAATACACAAACAGTATATAATAAGACAATGGTAGATAGTGATAAATGTTGAGAAGGAAATAAGAGAACATCACTGCAGAAACTCCTAGGAGTGGGGGATAAGGGGAGATATTCTGGATGGAATCATCAGACATAACTTCTCGGATGATGGGGCATTTGACCTGAGACTTGTACAAAGAGAAGGAACCAATCTTGAAAACAACCAAGGAAAGAGAGTTTCAGACAAACAAACTTCAAGTGTAGGGAACTTCATGACTACTTTTAATCCCTACAAAATTAGAATGTCAAAGGAATACAAGTCAGCATGGGTGGAATTAAAGGTTATTGATGGTGATCACAGGTTGAGGGACATTGGACTCGTTATATTATCACTCAATAACCCTAAATTAACCAACAGAATTTTTCCTCACAGTTTTGGATGCTGAAATTCCAAGACCAAGGTGTCAGCAAGACTGGTTTCTGGTGAGACCTCCCTTCCTTTTTAATGCTCCTCTTCTCATTGTGTTCACACATGGCCTTTCCTTTATGCGAACAAACTCCTAGTAGCTCTTCTTTTTATTTTTTTAACGTTTTATTTTATATTGGAATACAGTCGATTAACAATGTTGTGATAGTTTCAGGTGGACAGCAAATGGACTCAGTCACACACATACATGGATCTATTCTCCTCCAGACTCCCCTCCCTGTCCAGGCTGCCACTTAACATTGAGCAGAGTTTCCAGGGATAGTTAGGGAGTGTGGGATGGACATGTACACACTGATATATTCAAAATGGAGAACCAACAAGGATCTTTCTCCTCTTAAAAGGATATCAGTTTTATCAGATTAGGGCTCTCTACCCATATGACCTCATTTAACTTTAACTTTACCTCCTTAAAAGTCTTATCTTCAAATATAGTCATGTTGGGGATTAGGGTTTCAACATATGAATTTGGGGTCCGGGGGAGCACCATTAAGTCCATGACACAGGAGCTGGGTGATATCACCTTAAACCTGTAAAATATCCCTCTGTCTGCCATGTAGAGTTTGGATGAGGAAAAGGATCACAGAAATGTAGAGTGAAACAAAAGCTTCCTTTCCCTGTATTTAATGCTAATAACTCCCAAACTTCTCACATTGTTAGAAGAAGGTAAACAGCAGGTAAAGTACCACTGGAGAATTAAAAACTGTTTCGTGAAACTGGTCAATACTGGGATCTTAAGGAAATTTATTATGGTTACAGCTCTGAGGCAGGAAACCATACTAGAATCACACAGCCACATAACATAGAGAAAAGAACTGGGCCTCCCACCAAGAATCAAAGGCAGGAAAAGTAACCACAGAGTTGCAACTAATGCTCCCTTTCATGCCAGGGAGGGGCCAGTGCTCTACCAACCTTGATTACTGAGGTGCAAGAACAGAGTTTAGAGGCCACTGATCCACTACACTATAACAAGTCAGCCTGATCCTTTTGCAGCTGAAAATCTGCATAACCTGTAACAGTGATTCCTCTCTGTATCTGACCTCTGATCCCACCTAGATTCCTATACACTGCCCAGAACACAGTGGACAGCGTGCACTCACACATCTCTGTCTGCCTCTGAATGTGTTTCCCAACAAACACTATTCCAAATCCAGAGGGTGCGGGTCATATTCAAGCCTGTCAGGTCGTATTACCCTCAGTTTTCTCTTTACTACTCATTGCTTATCAGTAAGATACGTATAAAAATAATACAAATTTTGAGAATCCAAAGAAACTAAAAAAGAGAAATCTCAACTGACAGCATAAGAATACAAAAAAAAAAAAAGAGAGAGAGAGAGAGAATGCTATAAAGAATTATATGCCAATGAATTTAACAATCTGGAAGAAATAGACAACTTTTCTATAAACATGCTTGCTTAGTAAGTTGCTTCAGTTGTGTACAACTCTTTGTGATCCTGTGGACTACAGCCCACCAGGCTCCTCTGTCCATGGGTCTCCAGGCAAGAATACTGGCATGGGTTGCTATCCCGTCTCCCTGACCCAGGGGTTGAACTCCTGTCTCATGTCTCCAGAATTAGCAGGTGGGTTCTTTACCATGAGCACCACCTGGGAAGCCCATACAGCCTACCAAAATTGAATCAAGAAGAAATGGATAATTTGAACAGATTGAACACTAAAGTGAAATAAAATCTTTAATTGAAATAATACTTCCTACAAACAAAAGTCCAGGACCAGATGAGTTCACAGGTGAATTCTACCAAAGTTTCAAAGAAGAACTTATATTGATTTCTCTCAAACTCTTCCAAACATTGAAAAGGAAGGAACACTCCTGAAGACATTTCATGAAGCCACCATCATCCTGCTATCAAAGCTAGATAGAGAACTCACCAAAAAGGAAACTTACAGGCCAATATCTTTGTGAACATAGATGCAGAAATTCTCAACAAAATATTAGCAAACCAAATCCAACAACCCATAAAAAGGATGACATACCATGACCACGTGGGATTCATTCCAAGCTCACAGGGTTGCTTTCTTTGATATATGTGAATCAATGCAATACACCACATTAACAAAAGAAAAGTAAAAAACCACAAGATCATCTCAAAATATGTAGAAAAAGCGTTTGAAAAAATTCAAAATTCATTCATGATAAAAACTCTTACCAAAGAGGGTATACAGGTAACATATTTCAATATAATAAAAGCTATTTATTACACACCCACAGCCAATACAATAACAGTGAGAATCTGAAAGCCTTCTTGCTAAAATCTGAAATAAGAACAAAATGTCCACTGTCACCATTTCTCTTCAACACAGTATTAGAAGTCCTAGCCATAGCAATGAGACAAGAAAAAAAAAAAAAGGATCCAAATTGGAAGGGAAGAAGTAAATTGTCACTCTGTGCAGATGGCAAGAGAGTAAATATACAAAAACTTAAGGACTGCCCATATAAACTACTAAAACTAATAAATGAATTCACTGAAGTAGCTATATACTACGAGATTAGCATTCAGAAATTGGTTGTATTTCTTTACACTAACAGAAATATCAGAAAGGGAATGAAATATAATAATACCTTTAAAATTGTAATAAAAGATAAATAAAACACCTGGGAATAAATCTTACCACGGAGGTGAATGACTTACATACTGAGAACTATACAACATTAATAAAAGAATTTAAAGACGATTTATAGAAATGGAAAGCTATCCCATGCTCTTGGATTAGAAGAATTAATATTGTTAAAATGTCAATAGCACACAAAACAGTCTATAGATTTGATGAGATGATTCCCTGATGGCTCATTTGGTAAAGAACCCACCTGCAATGCGGGAGACCTAGGTTTGATCCCTGGGTCAGGAAGATCCCCTAGAGAAGGGAATGGCTACTCACCCTAGTATTCCTGCCTGGAAAGTTCTGTGTGCAGATAGGCCTGGTGGACTACAGTCCATGGGATCACAGACTGAGTGACTAACACTTTCACTATCAAATTACCCATGACATTTTTCACAGAACTAGAACAAATAATCCAAAAATTTATATGGAACAATAAAAGATCCAGCATTGCCAAAGCAATCCTGAGGAACAAAAACAAAGCAAGAGGTGTAACTATTCCAGTCTTCAGACAATACTACAAAGCAACAATTATGAAAATGTGTGGTATTGGTACAAAAACAGACATGTGGATCAATGGAATGGGATGGAATGAATCAATAGAATAGAGCCCAGAAATAAATCCACATATGTATGATCAATTAAACTTTTACCAAGGAGGCAAAAACAGAAAATGAGAAGATGACAGTCTCTTCAGCAAGTGGTGCTAAGAAAGTTGGACAGCTGCATGTAAATCAATAAAATTAGAACACACCCTCACGTCATGTACAAAAATAAACTCAAAATGGCTTAAAGACTTAAACATAAGACACACCACCATAAAACTCGAAGACAGTATAGGCAAAACATTCTCTGATATAAATAAGACCAATATTTTTGTAGGTCAGTCTCCCAAGACAACAGAAATAAAACCAATAATAAAGAAATGAGACCAAATCAAACTTACAAGCTTTTGCACAACAAAGGAAACCATAAAAAAAAAAAAAAAAAACAGCCTAAGGAAAGAGAGAATGTATTTGTAAGCGATGTGACTGACAAGGGATTCATCTCCAAAATATACAAACAGCTCACACAATTCAACAACAATAGAAAAAATCTAATAGAAAAATGGGCAGATCTTCATAGATATTTCTCTAGAGACATACAGACCATCAGTAGACACACGAAAGGTTGCTCAACATCACAAATCATTAGAGAAGTGCAAATCAAAATTACAATGAGATATCACCTCGTATCAATCAGAAAGGCTCTCATTAAAAACTCTACAAATAACATGCTAGAGAGAGTGTGGAGGAAAGGAAACCCTCCTACACTGTTGGTGGAATTTTAAGTTGTTACAGTCACTATGTAGAATAATATCAAGGTTCCTCAGAAAACTAAAAACATAATTACCATATGAATCAACTTTCCCACTCCTGGATGTATACCCAGACAACACTATAATTCAAACAGATACATGTATCCCCATGTTCATAGCAGCACTATGAGGTTTGGGGCTGGGAATCTGGGGTTGTTAGATGCAAACTATTACATTTAAAGCGGATAAACAAGCTCCTACTATATATCCAACCTCCTGGGATAAGCCATAATGAAATAGAATATTTTAAAAAATGTATATATGTGTAAAACTGAGTTATTATGCTATAAAGCAGATTGGCACAACATATTAAATCAATAAAACCTCAATTAAAAATACATGAATGTAAATTATTAGCAGAAATAATATAGTAAAATCTGGGAGATTAACATTAAGTAGCTTGGTTCATCTTTTTCCTATAATCAATTTCACTGGGGGATTTTTGCTTGCTGAATAAAGGCTTATAAAACAACAAAAAAATAACAGTTTTATGTATTTCTTTGGTATTAAACCAGACAATGCAGGGGGAGAATTTAGGTTCTTACTATTGATTCTTGTCTTTGTTTAATAACTTGATGCTTTTTCAAAATGGGATTTTTACATTGATTTTGATTTTTAAAACACTGCTTTGACTATTATTTACCTTGATTGCTGAGTGTTTTCAGTATCTTCTTAAAGTTTGCTTCTGAAGTGAGTTGGCAATGGCACCCCACTCCAGTACTCTTGCCTGGAAAATCCCATGGATGGAGGAGCCTTGAAGGCTGCAGTCCATGGGGTTGCTGAGGGTTGGACACGACTGAACGACTTCACTTTCACTTTTCACTTTCATGCATTGGAGAAGGAAATGGCAACCCACTCCAGTGTTCTTGCCTGGGGAATCCCAAGGACGGGGGAGCCTGGTGGGCTGCCGTCTAGGGGGTCGCACAGAGTCGGACACGACTGAAGCGACTTAGCAGCAGCAGCAGCAGCTGAGTGTTTTCGGTATCTTAAAGTTTGCTTCTGAAGTGAGTTGCACACTTGCCTCCCTCTAGTCTGAGTCCTGCCTTATCTGACATATATTGCATACTAAATAAATATTATGCATTATTTTTGGTTGCGGTTACCATTATTACATTACTAGGTTCTTTCTCCTCACTCCCTCACTTTCTCCTCACTCCCATTCTTTTGACCCATCTCTCTCTTTTTCTTTTCCCTCCTTCATATACACACATGTATAGGTACACATCCAAAAACCTACCACTGTAGCTACACAGTTGTTTGATATAGAGCTTAGTTTCTGAAGGAAAAAAACAAACCAAACAAACATAGAACATTCATCATAGATAGCCTTTCATTTTAAATTACTTCCTATCACAACACACAGCTCATGTAGCTTATAATGAACCCAGTGCTGGAATTGCTATATAATGAGACTTTATCTAACTGTCTCTAACATGTGCTGTTGCTATAAGCAACATTTCCATCCAATTTGGTCAACAATTCTGGGATCATGCCTCAGGAAACATGCACAGATTTAGAGCTCAGCATAACCACTCATAATGCCCAGCGTGAGAAAGTAGCCAAGAAAAGATTTCTCCATCTCAGCTGGCACTCTTGAAGGACACTGACAAGATTAGGGTGGATATATTTTAGGGAAAGAGCTATAAACAACATCCCTCTGCATTTAAAAAAAAAATGTACAGACAGCTAAACAAATTGCTATTTACTTAATGCCATAGATTTTTACTAATTTTTCCTATATGTTTTGAAAATATTAATAATTATTAGCATTAGCAATATATTATTTCAGCAGCTATGAGGTTTAACTTTTGTTCTCCATGACAACTACATGCTAATATTTTTGACATGTGTTGGGAAGATCCCCTGGAGAAGGGAATGGCTAACCCCTCCAGTATTCTTGCCTGGAAAACCCCATGGGCAGAGGAGCCTGGCAGGGTACAGTCCATGGAGTCACAAAAGGTCAAACACAACTGAGTGACTAACACTTTTATACCTAAGTTTTGACAAGTTATAGTCATTACAAAGACAACCAAGAGGGTGGGAACTGGGAGGAGAAAGCAAGAGGGGATGGATAGAGAGGAATAAAAGAAGCACATGGAGGCAGAAGGAGGTGTTTATAAATAACAAAGCATTTGAGAATCAATTTTGGTCTTACAGAGAACAAGTCTAAAATAAATCTGGAAGCATCAGAATCACAACTGAACTAAAATGAGATATGAAACCCACACTCCTGCCGGGGTCCAGCCCCGGCTGATCCAGGGTATTCGAAGGAGAGACGGCATAGGAGACCTATTTATTTAAATATTTTATCAAAGATATAAAGAGTAATAGGATGAGGATAGCTCAGTAGGAAATTCAGTGGAGAAAAGAAGCTGAGTAGCTTGGTTTACGCGGGAGACCAATAAAACCTCAAGAAGTTTGCACCACTTACGTAGGCCGCAGGCGTCCTTCCGTTCTCCCGAAGGAGAGGAGACACTGAGGCCTCCCCGGTCGGATCTTAGAAGCCCAAGCATAATTAGCAAGCATGACGGGTTCCGCGCTCCAGATGGAGACTCAGCCAGAATTTGAGAGAGAGAGAGCGACATGGGGAGACCAAGTTTCGGTGAACAAGGCCCGCACTTTATTTTTCAAAGTAGTTTTTATACCTTAAGTTGTGCATAGAGGATAATGGGGGAAGGGGTGGAGTCATGCAAGGACAGCAATTCCTGGTGCTAATCGAAGCCAGGCTTTCAAACTTATCATATGCAAAAGTTCAGGTGATTTACATCATCTTCTGGCCAGGAGGCCTGTTAACATTTTAAGAAACTTATCTTTCTCTAAAGGTGATTATTCCAAAGTCAGGCACCAGCCTCCAAAAAAGCACTGGACAAAGCTGCATTCCTATAGGGCAAAGGTGAGGTGGGCTCAATCAAGAAAAGAATTAACTCAAGGGTCCAAGGTTACAAACATTGAGGCTACTACTTACATTTCTATACACCCATTATATCAATCAATACACTGCCAAGGACACAGTAGGTAAGGAGTACGGAGACTTAGCAGCAAACATTGGCCCAATAAGTGAAAAACCCTTCACCAATACAATTTCTAATCAATCTTTTAACTACTCAAAGGAATCTGTGTTTAGACAGTTTAGAACATCTCCTGCCTCTCACAGTTGGGAGGCTCTGAACAATCACATGTGGCCGGAAAAACCTATTCAGGCAGGCTAGAGGATTTCCAAAGGAGTTTGTAGGTTGAAACACTGTCACACCCAGGAATTATTATGGAGCTGTAAGCTAACTCTTTTTTCAGAGAGAGGTAGTGGGGGACAGCCCCCCGTAAAGTCAGAGGTGTAGGTGAAAGCACAAAGCAGAAAGTAGGCAGACTCTGGTTTTGGGGGTAGATGCTCGAGAATTTCCAGGGGGACTCCTGAGGCTCGATCCTGCCTTTGCGTATGCCGAGCCTCCTCCCTCATGACCTTTGCCATGGGCGGAGCTCCTCACGCTGGCTCCCGGCAGTGATAGAATTCCAGTTGAGCTATTCCAGATCCTGAAAGATGATGCTGTGGAAAGTGCTGCACTCAATATGCAATATGCACTCAATATGCAATATGCTGGCTCCCGGCACTCCAATTCAGGTGATCATCCCTGGTTTTTCATGCTTCCAACCAACAAAAGGTTGTTCACTAATTGGTCATAGAATCTGAATCTCACTTGAGATCTGATTATTTTTAAAGTCGGGGAAGAATTAGGATTAAGGCAAACAAAACATTTGTGGAATCAATCTCAGTTAAATGAGCTTCTGCCAAGTAAAAATCAGGAACTGTGTATATGCTGGCAAAACACTCTAATGATCTTAAACTAGGTCTGTCTTGAAAGTGGATGGAATTTATGAAGCCCCTCACTGGATGCTATAAAGACATCTCTCCCTATTATCAGGTTCTACAGAATTGGAGAGTACCAGAGGGAAGCAGGTAGGGCCATGGGGTAGGGGGTTCATGAATGATTAAATAATCAAAGGAAATAAAATAAAGATGAACTGTCCTCAAACCCAGGAGGATCATATTATAGGCATAATAAAAGCGACTTGATATAAAATCCTTAGGACTAGTAGCATTTGGGTTTGCAGATAAGCAAGGGAAGAAATAATGCAATTCTTTTAGTAACTGGCTTTATCTAGATTTTGCATATGGGCAGTCTCTCAGGACCATTCTCTCTTCCTGTGTATGTAGTCAATTCAGAATGGAACTCTCTTGTTCATGGTACTCTGAGGCTTTCAAAAATGACTGAGATTTCAGATTTCACTGGTAAATGGAATATTTCCAGTTTCATTTTAAGGAAATCCTAAATGCTAGGCTGATTTTAAACCATAGGAAGAAGGCCAAAGGGAAATTTGTTGTTACTAAGAAGCTATGTTTTCATTTTATGTTTGCCATCCATGACCTGTATCTATCTTCCCTGACCTCAAAGTAACATACCTATTCTATTTACAGGCTAATCATGTATCCGTTACAAGCATCCTGTGTTCTCCTGTGTTCTAGCAGACATCACTCTGGGAGTTGGTGATGGACAGGGAGGCCCAGCCTGCTGCAGTCCATGGGTCTGCAAAGAGTCAGACAAGACTGAACAACTGAACAGAACTGAACTGTCTACAGATAGAATAAAATCTTAGATGCACATTTTAATAGAAAAATAATTTTAACAATTTAAGTTTTGGATAGTCTTAACATAGATAGCATTTTTAGATTGAATGTTATACTGAAATAAATCTAGGATAAGTTATTCTTTTAAATATTGAGAAGTATTATATTTGGCAGTAAATTAAACATTTTATATACACTACATTTTGGGGATATTTTGTCCCTAATGCTTATGAGATTTAAAACATCTCCAAATTTACCAGTAAATAATATAGAAGGAAACAGTCAAGCATATCCCACACTTGGTTGTTACTTAATAATAATAATTATTATTATGTGTAATAGACACATAATAGTGTCTATTATGTGTAAATAGACAGAGAACCATTAATGGCTCATATTGAGGTTCCCAATAAAATGGATCTAATTAGATAGTCACTGAATCTAGTGTCCAACTATCAGTAAGTAAGTGTCAGTACGTAAATATCACCTCTGTATTTATCATATGAGAAATAATAAACATTACTCTGTATGTTCATTTTTTCCCACTGGCTTTGAGTGAACTCATAGTGTCTTATTTAGAAATTTAGTAGAAAGTATAAGTTGATTCTTTCTAATATTTACCAAAAAAAGCAGTGTAGGGAACAGACAATACAGGCTTCAGAATTAGACACAAAATACTATGGGTCTAATATCAGGAAGTGATTCTGCAGTCTTTTGGAGAGGGAACAATTCTGAGACCTGTCGTAAACTTTACTATTCCTCGGCTTGTAGAGACTGATGCTAAATGTGCAACAACAGTTCTTCTTCATCTGGGTTCACAGACATGTTCTTGGGGATCAAAGGCATTGTTTTGGTTTTAAAAGGTATCCAAGACCCACTGGCATTTGGGTAGCATTGTGATGGAATAATTTCAGAAAGACACAAAAATGAAAAGCTGTTATTATTTGTTTTGCTGTATTCTCAGAGATCCTCAGATGAAAGTAAAAATGGATGGATAAAACAGTATCCCTATATTCACTCTTGTAGTCATTTGCTCTGATCCCCAGATGATTTTTCTGTACCAAAAGAGAGAGCCTTTGTTTTGCTGGAATGAGCTTGAGGGTAGAAAAGAAGGCAACATGCAATGAGTTTAGAGTGTTTTCTTACATCTATCTAAGAGGTTGTATCTGAGCTTCTCTGCTCCACAGACCCATGTGTATCAAGGTCATATGCAGCGAGCAAGGCAGAAACACAGGAAGCAATGTTTATCAGAGTTTACTTACATGTAGAGCTGCATGCCATGGCTTAACTCAAAGGAACGAAGAAGCCTGAAACTTTGTAAGACATATTTTGACACTGGTCTAACATATCTTAGAAGACGAGGGCTGCGGAGAGAACAAAAAATTGAACCAATAGGATTAGACTACAAAGGCCAACCTTGAAAATGAGCCAGGAAACATTTAAAATTTTCTTTCCCTAAATTTCAGGGTTTTTGGCATTGTCAACCAAGCACTGATAGTTTAAAAGTGATGGTAAATGAATCTTTACAAAGTGCAATTTGGAGTGTACCACTGCTTTACTCAGAAACCTTCAATGTTAGACACTATGCCATTTGGCTATTAGTCTAAAATACTTGGCCTGGCATTTAAAGCCTTGAACCAACTCTCCCAAACTACATTTCCACTCATTTTTATTCTCTTTACTACACTAAAATTTTCAGTCTTCCTATTCTTTTTACAGTCTTCAATTTTTCCCACATTTCTTTGTTTATATTGCCTTTTTGCCTATAATATTAAATTTTGCTCTTCCTTATCATATGTCCTAACCTGACCCAGCCTAAAAGCGACTTCCTCCACATAACTTTACAAAAATTCCCCCAGCAAGAAGTACTTTTTCCTTCTTTGCTGCTTCTCTACTCTTGGTGAGTTCTAAGAGAGTCCACGTGATGGAGGAGGACAAACACAGGCTGTAGAGTGAACTGGAGCGGAGCAGACTTCCCAGGGTACCAGGTGCATGACCTTTGACATTTTCATCTAGCTTCATTTCAGTTTCCTCATCTCTACAATTGGAACAAGAGGAAACTCCAAGCTTACAGAGTTATTGTGAGAACTGAAGGCAGTAACATGGTAGCCTGCCAGCCTAGTGCTTTCCGTGTATTTCATCTCTTTCCCCTTCCGCCATCAACTCTCCTTCTAGAAGGGGACTGATAACAATTTACCCTGGATTCTGCTTCTCTCTCTTAATTCTCTGCCTCCATCCCTCATTCCAACCCAGGATTCTCCATGTCTGGTCCAAAATCAGATCTATCACCCTTCCATTGCCTTCCTCCAAATCTGAATCATCTTACATCCTGTTTCCCAAGGTTGTGACAAAAATATAATCTCAGACTGTTAGTCAACTGACAAATAAGGCAGTTGAGGCCCGAGAGGAAAAGTAACCTGCTGAAGAACAGGCAGTGAGTGGAATCAAATGCTTCTGAATATCTACGCCTTGAAATCAAAGACCTCATTTTTCTTTTGAGGGCTGGATCTTGCAGAGCTGGCATGCTGCCCAGGACATTTCAGGTGTTCAATAAATGTTTCTAAATAAATGAATGAGGGAGGCTGGTAATTTGGTATAGTTTATATTGTATTATGCCCTTAGACTTCTCAATAGCTTTTCCTGATTATATTCGCTCAGCTTCTCTGGAGAGATGAGGGCAGAGGTTGGCACCATTCTTAAGGCCTCATTTCAGTCATGAAGTCTTCTCTCTGAGTGCCTCCTCACAATACCAGAGTTGTGATGTGCTTACATTCTTACTGGTTATTCATCAGTGGGTTTAATTAACTTCTTTTTTTTAGAAAAAGGCACTAAATTTTGCTTCCCCAGGACAGAGTATAGACATTGGTGGCCCACCACAAAATCAATGTCTGTGTCTAGATATTTTACAAAATATATAGCCCTTAACCTTGTCATTCAGTGAGTGATGCAAATAACTTCCTTTAGGTCTTTAATCATCTTAGGCTGATAGAAACTCTTAATGTAGCTATTGCTGAAACTCTCCTAACTAAAGAAACCGGTTAAGTTAAAAAAAAAAAAAAAAACTCCCCCATGGGAAGAGGCAAAATCTTATTTACATTAAAAAGGCAAAATGCAGTTGCTGTATATGAATGGCATACCAATTATTTAGTGGGAGATACATACCAAAAGTTTTGCTAGCAAATCTTCAAATTTATAATGCAAATATTTATTATCTTGATAGAACCTTTTGTTCCAAGCAAGGTAGGAAACCTCCCCAAAGTATTTCCTAGCCATATTTTGGGGTCTACTACGGATGCTTTCAATGTGCCTTTAAACTTTTCTGTTGTCCCCAGTCACCAAGAGGAATCTGCACTATTCTTTTTCTCTTCTTCAAACTTCTAATTGCTTATATGGCTGCTTGGAGAGGTCTCACAGCTGCTTCTAATCATGAGAAAACCAATGTATATGCCAAGACTGCTATATTGCCATGTCTGAGTTTGCAGTCCAGTGTTACTAGGTCAATATTGGTTCTCATAAATATGATGAAGGGACGAGAGAGACTAAGAATAGTAATAAGGAATAATTTTAACTAAGTTGATAAAGTGTCTTCTTAAATGCTTTGGAAGCAGAGTCATATAGTAGCATGAGCCCCGAACATGTAACCAAAAGACCAGAGTAGTAACCCAGCTCTAAGTCAAGGGTGTTTAAATCTGAACAAGCTAAAATTTCTTTAAACTTCAACATTTCCATTTGTAATTGAAAAGGGGGGGTCATATTCTTTCTCAGATTCCTTATTTCTCTGGTATTTTATGATCTTATAAGTAACAGAATCAGTAAAATACATAGATAGTGATAGCATACATACACATGCACGCGCGCACACACACACACACACACACACACACACACACATATCTTAACTACCTTAATCCACATTTCAAACTGCATCCTGCTTGGGGGAAACAGGTATTTTCTTGTAAAACTCCTATGCATTTGAAAGTCAGAATTTGATGCTTACAAACAGTTGGAAGAGGCACAGTGGTCCAAGCCAGGTAGTTACCTCTGGCTTGTTGAGTTTAAGAACATTCTGATGTCACAACCCTTAGTTTAGCAAGTTGTAGTTTCTGCTAAGTCTTACTAGGTCTTTTACAACCATGATTCTAAAAATTGAAAACACTAGAGCAAGAGGTCCAGCCACCACCAACAGTTCCAATAGTTTCCACAGAAGGATGATGACTTGTATCTGAATCACTCACACCTGAATTCTGGATTCGCAAGTGTTCTTCTAATTGAAGCACATGATTCATACTCAAAGCCACCTGTGAGGGAGTCTAGGAAACGTGGTTTCATATTTTCCAGCCTCTTCAAAAACAAAATAGGCAGAAAGGAGACAGAATGACCCACTTAAACTTCCCACCACTCATGGTAACTATGTTCAACAGTTATGGCATGATAATGAACATTGCGTGAACTAATATTTCTCTTGAGCATGCCATCAGTTTCCCCCAAAGAGAAGCTTTGTATTATCTATCTCTCCTTAAATTCAACAGTAAGCTTTACTTCTTGTGTAGCAGCAGACTGCTATACAGTGTTCTAATTTTGTACCTGCTGTATGTTTAGGGACATAGAATAGGAGAGTCCACAGGGAATTAAGAGCATGTCGTCCCAATGACTAGAGAGTGAAATGACAGGCTACACGGCCTCAATCTATGTTCACTATTACTATTATTTTCCTCAGACTGCATAGTTGCCTTTTCATGTGCTAAAATCTCAGAGTTCAATTCCACTGAATTAATTAAGCATATATTATTTATGTCTGGTAATATATTCATATTGTCAACATTACAGTTGTATAGCAAGCATGTATCATAAATTCATGATTAGAGAAATGCAAAACTACAATGAGGAATCACCTCAAACCAGTCAAAATGGCCATCATTAAAAAGTATGCATGTGTGCTAAGTCACTTCAGTCGTGTCTGACTCTTCACGATCCCATGGACTGTAGCCCACCAGGCTCCTCTGTCTGTGGGATTCTCCAAGCAAGAATACTGGAGTGGGTTGCCATTTCCTCCTCCAGGGCATCTTCCCAACCCAGGGATCGAATCTGTGTCTCTTATGTTTCCTGCGTTGGCAGGTGGGTTCCTTATCACTGAGCCACTGGGGAAGCCCCATTATATACAAACAATAAATGCTGGAGAGAATGTGGAGGAAGGGGAATCTTCCTACACTGTTGGTGGGAATGTAAATGGATGCAACCACTATGGTGAATAGTATGAAGTGTCCTTAAATAAATAAAAATGGAGCTACCATATGATCCAACAGTCTCATTACTGGTCATATATCCAGAGAAAACTAATTTGAAGAGATATAAGCATCCAAATTTTCATAGCAGCACGATTTGCCATAGCCAAGACATGGAAACAACCTAACTGTCCATCAACAGATAAATGGATAAAGAAGACGGTTACACATACACACAATGGAATACTACTCAGCCATAAAAAAGAATGAAATAATGCCATTGGCAGCAACATGGATAGATCTAGTGGTTATGATACGAGGTGAAGTAAGTCAGATAAAGACAAATATGATACCACTTATATGTGGAATCTAAAATGTAATACAAATGAACTTATTTACAAAAAAAATACAAACTCAGAGGTGTAGAATACAAACTTATGATTACTAAAGGCAAGGAAGTAAGGGATGAATTAGGACTTTGGGAGTAGCAGATGCAAATCACTATATATAAAACAGAAAGGCCCTACTATGTAGCACAGGGAACTATATTCAATATGTTTTAATAAACTATAATGAAAAAGAATATATATACACACATATATATGGATATATATAACTGAATCACTGTGCTATATACCAGAAACTAACATTGTAAACACATGGTTTACAACATTGTAAACCAATTGTAATTTAATAAAAACATAAATATCTTCAGCTTGCATATGGCTTGGAGGATGTATTGAGATTCACACACACGCTAGGAGGAGCTAAGTAAAAGAGATAACACATATTAGCATTTAGGGAGTTCACAGAATGAGGTAACAATTTTTGACTAGGAGAATTAGTGTCTAAGATGAATATGATGATAGATAGAAATAAAAACATATTTTATAAGGCTTTTCATCCTCTGGATTCAAATAATCAGACTTCTTTGACTGTAACAAAATAGAGCTGACTGTACCCTTACAAGTTAGTTGTAATATGTTTTCCTGGTATTTATTTGATCACACCTTTGGTCAACTGCAGTTTGCTTAGCTGCTGTAAGATACTTTTCAAGGTATCAGTTTGGGTTTATCTAGGATCTACTCTCCTTTCCTGTCTTCTGCCTGTCCTCCAGGCTACACGCATCTTAGTGTTTCCTTGTAGCTAGAATTTTACAGGGATAAACCAAAAGCTTCACCATGGGATGCTTCCTTCCATTCTTTAGTAAAACCTTATACTCAGGGAAGAGAGTATTCCTGGTGGGGTTGAGAGAAAGGATGAGAGTCTGTGCATTTGCAGGCTGAAAGGGGAGAAATGGAGAGATTTCCCCAGGCCAAGGAGGAGGTAGAGGTCTCTGGGTTTCACAGGCAACAAGAACTACATGGTTTCCAGTTCTGTACTTCACTCCAGTGTAACAAGAAAACATCTGGATGGTAGACTAGCAGATTTAAGGAGATGGTTATTGGACCCTTGGCTCCTGGTTCTTGCCAACATAATAAAGAATCACCTGCCAGAACTTGGCATGGAATCCTAGAGTCAGTATTCCTCCAGAAAGCATGTGGACTGGAACAACATGGCCAGAAACAACCACCATGACAGACAGAAGGGTAGAAGTTGCTGGATTTCCCCAGAGGCCCATGAACCTTCAACAAATGACTGGGAGAGGATTCCCTACCCATGTTCTCTTGCATACTTGAGTTTGGGAACCAAGTCGTATCCACCACATACATTTCTCCAATAAAAGTAAATATTGATTTGCAGTTTTGTAAAAGAAAAAAAATATGTGTGCAAAAAGAACTGTATGGACTTAGGGATAAGGAAAATAAAATTCTCCTGACAGATTCATCTCCAGCTGTTACCAAGCAGTATACCTTTGACGTGGCCACTTGAGTAAGCATCTCATTTTATCTCTGACCAGTTGTCAGACATCATTTCATTTCCACACACACACACACAAAAAGTGGTAAATTTTATCTGCTACCATAAAGTTTCCCTGAAGCCATTCTGTTTTCATCAGAACCACAGAATAGGAAGAGGTCAGGGATGACATGAATCTATGTAGTCCAGCAAGTCCAATGAACAGAGGCATGATGTGAAGTATCATGTGAAGTAACAATCCCATTTTGGAAGTGTGTACACAGTTCAAAATCACTGATATAAGAAGTTTTTTTTGTAAAAGTCTGTTGGATTTTTGACATTTTCCTTTAAAGTAAAATATTAGAAAAACATAGTATATGCCCTGTTTTCTCCCCAAGTTTAAAAAAAAAAAAGTCACCTTATGAATCTCATACTATGAAGTGGCTTCTGAATTCACTTTCTACATAAAAGGACTATTTGGGGAATATATATTAGATTGGAGAGACTTCAAACAATATTGGTTTTTATAACTATAAATTCTTGTGACAGAAACAATTTTAAAAGGAGACAAAGAAATTTAAGAGAAATTATTAATCATTATTTTCAATTGTGAGTGTTGAACTTTTTAAATGAATAAACCTGTTGACAACTCCCTTAAAAACAATATGGTAACTAGCTCTATCATTCAGTCAAACTTTTCAATTTAATTTCAGATGCACTAAAAAAATTGTCCTAACTTCTCATGATTTAGTACCATGTCTAGAATATAAATTTTAGGGGTCACCTCAATGATAAATTTAAAAGTAATTTTTGTTGTTCAGTCACTCAGTCATGTCCGACTCTTTGTGAGCCCATGGACTGCAGCATGCTGGGCTTCCCTGTCCTTCACCATCTCCCAAAGTTTGCTCAGACTTATGTCCATTGAGTGGATGATGCCATCCACCCATCTCATTCTCTGTCACACACTTCTCAAAGTAATTTAGAGAAAAAAATAATTTAGAGAAAATAGTTTACAGAAATAATAACTTATCTCAAATAATTTACAGAAAAATAATGATGGTATATGCCAGGTAACCATGGTGGAAGACATAAAAAGTAACTTCAATAATTATGGAAACAGGAATGCAAAACTGACTGAAAGAATTCAAATAATGCTGTTTTATGGAATTTGTTAAAAGGTAATTATGTTATTTTAAGCATGCATTGATAACTGAATTAATTAGTAAATAGACATCTCTTTTACGTACAACTTTAAGACTTTAATTATTAGTTAACTTTTGGTAAACAAAAGACTTCTTGAAGAATATGTTCCATTGTGGAAATCTTTTCATTTGATACTATTTTACACGTACAATTGTTGAATTTCTGATTCAAGGTAGGTGTTAAATCCTCATATGCTTGTTTAAGTGTATTTATTTCTGTTCAGAGTTTTATTTGCTGTTTTTCTTCTGCTTCCTGACTTTCATTTGGAGAATTATCTACAGTTGATGTGTTTGGAATTTTGTATTCTGAAGTTTCCCAATAGATCTGTAGGATTTGTTGGTTTTCCTTAAATGAATTTTTGTGGTACTGCATTTTATAAAATTCTCAGTTTAAAGATACTCTATTCTATCAGTGTAGACACTTGAGTAGATTTTATTGCTGTTCTGGTTGGGGGACCAGTTACAGGTTTTGAGAGTCTGTGGCTTGTAGATCCTCAATGTTGTCTTGAAACCCTGTATTTTGCCCTTTTGCTTCTTTTTCCCTTCATTCAATTGTCAAAAGGTGTTTATTGTCTCCCTTTCTGCCCTTTTCGTCCTTCAGAAACTATGTCTATCAAAGTGACCTTTAAATCACACATACTTATAGGTCTTTTCTTGTAGTCTATGCTCTGATCTACCAAGAAACATTTTTAGAATTTTCATACCATTAGTGGTGATTTTGCAGTAGGCTTAGACTTCATGGTTAACTGTGCCTTCTCTCCCGCAGTTATTCTCTATTTGTCACAAAGCTTTAACCAGGGCAGGAATAGAGTGGGAGGATTAGCAATTACAGCTAGGATCTGGCTATTTTTCCTGTACTTGACATATTGTGAAAATTGAACATTCTTAACTTTAAATTATGAAGAGGTGATGATGTGTTTATCATGATATATATACAAATGATACATCATGAGATATGTATGTACAGACACATACGCATATCTAAATCTACATCTGTTCTTAATGTTTTGTACTGTTTGGTAGGAAATACTGAAAGAGGGTAGGTAGGTAACTGCCTTTGTCTTCAGTATCTAACAGCTTTTTTTATTTTAAGTGTTCATTATCTTTCTTTTCCTTTACTTTCTTTCTAATCTTTGTCTCTTCCTTCTTCCTAGCTTTCTCCTTCAAAATATATTATGTAATTAAAATATAAACTTTAATATTTATGACAGAAGTATTTATGCTTGAATTCTTCCTTTCAAAACAGCTGAACAAAGCAACTGTGCTATGATAAAGAAAAGTAGTATTTCTAAGCCACGTGGCCTTCATTTCTTACTCTCAAGACAGAAGAGAATAGAAATCAGCCTGGTGTATGATTTAACTTTTTTTTTTTTTAATGAATACAGAACATCATGGCACAAATTTTTATTTAACTTTTTAAAATGTTGGACTTTGTGTTTAATTGCATACTTTGAATCATAGAACACAAGGTAACCAGCCATGCTGTATTTTTATGTGTTTTCACTTATTTAGACTATTCACATTATATAGCCAAAACATCAAGCCATTTAATGGAATTATTTTTCTCACTTCACTTCTACATGTGGTTCCTTTCTTTTAGAGTGTTTATAGCTCCTATACTTTTTTCAAAGTCTCTAGTCAGAAGTCAAAGAAACTATTTAGACGTTTTACAAATTATGAAGTTTGCATTTTCATTCTTTCTTCATCATATACAATCCTTGCAGGTGGTGTTTATTTTGTGGTTTATCTGAATATAAATATAAATATAAATCCAATTGTCAAATCAGGCTATGGTTGGAAACAATTCCTAAGCCACTATAACTAGCAGGGTGACACTGGCATTGAAGGACTCATGCACAGAAAGTGTAAGAAGCAGCCTCAGTAAAGAACTAATCAGAGTTCCTGTGTGATAAGGCTGGAATGTAGACGAATACAGCTAAGGAAGGGCAGAGAGCAAATCAGGAGATGGGAAAAGACAGATAGACCAGAGAGTTGGTTGGAAGCACGTGCCATCAGCAGTCCTCAAGGAGATCATAAATCCACATGGCCTCCAGTCCCGCCCAAAGTTTCTTTTGTTTCCAAAAGAACTCTATTTTTAGACAAAGTTGGCAAATATGTTTCAACTTTCACACTACCTCTAGTCCATTGACAATGAAGTATGGAACTTTCATGAGTGGAGAGATAATGCATTCCATTTTGCCTAGAATGTTCTCATTTCATACTTTTATTCAAGCATTTATTAATAGCTCTCTCTGAGACTCTCTGAAGAGCCCTACCTTCAACAATCAATTATGTTGTCACCTCACCCACAAGAAAGATCCTAAGTCCTCCTACAACTCTGTAAGAATGTTTTTGATTGATTTGTGATGTCTCCCCAGGGTTAAGAGTGGTTTAAAAAGCTGGGAGAGTTGGCAGCGCAGCATATGTACCTCGTGTTCACCATGTCCAAATTAATGGATGAGCCTGACACAAATACTTTGTTTAACCAGAAGAATAAGAAGAATAAAGGAAGTCAAAAAATGGGACTCTGCAACTTGACAACATACTCTATATTGGCAAATGTGAAAAATATAAAAGGAAATGGTGATCTTATTTAAGATGAACCAGTGAAGTTGCTCAGTCGTGTCCAACTCTTTGTGACCCCATAGACTGTAGCCTACCAGCTCCTCCATCCATGGAATTTTCCAGGCAAGAGTCCTGGAGTATATCGCCATTTTATTCTCCAGGGGATCTTTCCGACCCAGAGATAGAACCCAGGTCTCCCACATTACAGGCAGACTTTACCATCTGAGCCACCAGGGAAATGATTAATAAAATTTTAATATCATTTTCTGGTTCACATTGTATCATAGTTGAAATCAAGAAACATGTTATAATTGATGGACTATTGTCAGTTCATTACCAGCATGTATGTTCTTAGTGCTGTGTGAAATAGTAGTACATTGTACCTTCCCTGATTTACTTTTCTCTTACCCTTTTCTTAAGAGCTGTGTCCTAGGAGTTCAATTCTCTAAAATGGAGTGACCCATTAGGAATAACTCTGAAGTGAATTTAGGAATAACCCATAAGGAATAACTCTGAAGTGAACCCCTGAGTTTCTCTGGAGGACTTTTTCTGAAATCACATTCTTTCTTGGCTTTTTCCCTGTAGTGGGCAGAATGATGACCCCTCAAAATGTCCATATCCTAATACCCAGAATTATCTGTGAATATGTTACATCAGGTGAAGAAGGGAAATTAAGGTTGTAGATTGGATTAAGTGGATATACTGTTAATCAGATGATCTTAAATAGGGAGATTACAGTACATGATCTGGGTATGACTATTATAATCACAAACATCCTTGAATGTGGAAGAGGAAGGTAGATGAGGAAGTCAGGGTGATGAAATGTGAGAAGAAATCCAACTGCTATTGCTGGCATTGAACATGAGCCAAAGAATGGTGGTTGGAAAGCCAAGGAAATGCATTTTTCTCTATAGCCTCCAAAAAGGAGAACAGTCCTACCAATGTTGATTTCAAGCTAGTGAGACCTATGTTGTGATTCTGATCAAGAAAACTGTAAGACTTAAAAAAAAAAAAGGTTTGCTGCTTTAAGCTACTAACTTTGCAGTAATTTATTAGAACAGCAATAGGAATGAATACACTCTTCTTTCCTGTGCTCCTTAAAACTTTTCAATGCTCTATGGCACTTAGGAAAAATCTCGCATTCTCAGTTTGGCTTACAGGGTTTTGCACGACCTTCCCTCTGTCCATATGTGTCAACTTCCCTCAGATGCTCATGAAAAGCAATCTCCTTTCTTTCCATAGTTTTGCATCTGCCCTATCCTTTCCCTGAAACGCTCTTCCTTTCTTTGCTCTTGGCCCACTTCTACTCATCACTCATGTCTTAGTTTAATATTTCTTTTCCTTAGGGAAGACTATCATGTTTTCCAGACTTCTAAGGATTTCATGAAACCTGGTAAAAATTTACTAATCATTCTGTGTGATTTACCGTTTCAAGTCTCTCTCCCCTACTAAATAGTAAATTCCATGGGAGCACAAATACCTTCCTTATGTTCATCCTTATGAATGCAAGCCTATTACGAAAACTGGCACAAAAGTATTTCCTGATTAAATGATAACTTCTGTGAGGCAAACACAGATGAGACAAACTTGAAAATCAAAGAAGATAGTAACTTGCCCTAAGTTCGCATGTCTGGTAAGGGGCAAGCCTACGATTCAAATTAAGGAGGTTTGTTCTTGTTGTCAAAGTATGAGTGCTTATCAGAAAACACTCTATTATATTACCTTTCATAGACTTAAAAAACAACTTTTGAGTATAATAAATACATAGTCAAAAGTATATAAAATATAGGGTAGGGCCAGGTATCAAGAAGACATGTGAGCAGTAAATGCACAAAAAGATAGTTGGAAATCACATGTGCTAATAGAGAAAACATATGAGTAGACAATAGCACTACCATGAGAAAACGGTACTCTATCCTCATCAGAAATCCCTTTAATCAAGTAGAAGCAACTGCTGATTAAACTTCTGATGGTTTCTCTGATTTCAAGATGTCTTTTCGATATAAACAGTAACATCAACAGTGTGTTGACCTGATTTTGCAGGCCCCATGTCTACTGTGGTTTCACTAAATACTAGTGAAAAAGTTAATTTCCCTCAATAATTCAAATTCACTTCCAGTCCCTGAAAACAAAGTTATCCCTCCTAACCATTAATAAATTGGTCGAATGTTAAATAGCACTTTAATTTTGTTTCACTAATGTTCATTAAACAACCAAAAAGGGAAAGAAGTTGATTATGTCAAGCTCACAATTTTTAATTAAAATGAAAAAAAGTAGGCACTTCTAATTTGCAAACACAGAGAAAGCTTCAGACAGCAAACAGATAAAATTTACTGTGCATACTGCAGGAAGAAAAAAAAAATCGTGGTTAATTAAAACTTCAGTCATTTTAAATGTCTCTACCGCAAACACAAATTGCTACTTTGCATCTTCCAATAAGCCTCCAAACTCTATGAAATGTCTCATAAGAAGAATCTTGAATATTGATGGTCGATTTTGTTATTGTATTTTGAATCATGAGCAATTGAACACTTTATAGAGGAAACACTATAGTGAAAGAAGTACTGGCCGGGAATCAGAAAACTGTGGTTCTACTTCTCTTTGTCTTTTTTCTTATTCACACCGTGGTTGGGAGTATTATGTCACTACATCTCCCCGTGCCTCAGTTTCTAGTAAAATAATACTTACTCTTGGAAAAGCTGTATTTTTATTATTCTTCTTATTTGATTTGCATTTATTTTCTTATATATACATTTTGGCAATAGGAGCTTGGGGCTGCCTTAGAACTGGGTCCTCAATTCAAGCCAATTCAGTATCAGGTAAGAATATTCATCAACTAATTCACTTTGTCAGCCTGACACTTAAGAATTTGATTCGGATACAAGGTGGCAGCTGGTCAACTCAGTTTGTCTAAAAACCACAGACATTCTTTTATCTTACTTTCTGAACAGACAAAGGAAATAGGCAAACTTTTCAATCCTCTTTCCTCCAGTTAAGGAAAGATAGAAAAGTTATGAGTCCCTGCAAACAACCACTTTTCAGAGCACCACTAGTGAAAACACTGCTACAGAAGCGGTCATAGAAAAAAGGTATAAAATTTCAATCCTATTTTAAATGCATTTGGAGAACTTGCTATATAAGAAAGCCTTGCAAAGAACACAAAAAATAAAAGAAATTTGTACATATATCACATAATCGATTTTACTTTTATCTTTTAATTTTATCTGTACTTTAGGTGCACAGAGTTAAATTATATTATTCGTGCCCTCTGTTTCACTGTATTATTTTCCCTTCATTTCTCATCCCTACTGCTATTGCCCTGCTTCTGAAAGGTACTCACACTAGTGTTTTTAATATATATCTTTCCAATTTCCCTTCTGTGTACCTATTTAGATATATGTGTATCCTTGGAAAAATATATGGTGTTAACATGTGTTTTTAATTTGCATAAATGGAACTATAAATCTTATTCTTGCTCCCTTTTCTTATTAACATGTTTGTGAGATGTAGCCTAATTGCAATAAATCTAGCTCTTTGCTTCTGACTCTGCATCATATTTTATTTTGTGCATATACCATATTTTAATTAATCATTCCCCTGGGAATGGGTATATAGGTTGCTTCTAACTAGTGACAGCCATCATCACAAAAAGAAGGTTGATATGAAAAACCTGTGCATGTCTTTTTATAAATTTATGCAGGGTTTTTATTTATTTATTTATTTTTTGGATATAAACCTTGGAACAAAATTTCTTGATGTTAATGATATAAAAATACATCCTGTATCCTAGGCACTGATAATCTCTTCTTCACAATGAACCATTTAATCACCCACTAGCAATATACAAAAGTTTATTATAGTCTCATCAGTACATTAATACATGCCAATTTTGTAATTTTGCAATTTTTTAACTAAGAAAGATATCTTTTGTTCAAAATTGACCAGTTTTATTATAAAGTCACATAGAACATTATGTTTCTGCAAATTTTCAGCTATTTATGTGCATCTCTCCCCTATATTTCATTATTAACTAGAGTTATATTTTTCTAATGTTAAAACATAATTACATTTCTGTAATATACTATTGGTTCATGATGTATTTTTTTAATATTCCATTAAACAATGGTTTTATTTGCTTCTGTTAGGTTTATTTAACTCAAAAATGTTACATCTATATTTAAAAGTGAAACCGACCTATGCTTTCTGTTCTTATACTATCTTTAAATTGTTTGGGTATCAATAAAAATTAACTTTATTAAAGCAACTGAATAATTCCCTTCATTATTTCATTTTGCTTTATCTTTTATAACCTCTTATATAAGATTTGGGTTATCTGTTTTTTGAAAAATTAGCAGAACTCCCATTTAAAATAGGTGCAAAATTTTTGATGGAAATGGATTTAGATGTTTCATTACTAAATTAAATTTTTGTTACTATCATTGTTTCATTTTCAGTTAATTTTGGCATTTTATACTTCCCAAAATGTATCAAGTTAATCTAGATGTTCATGCTTATTGATATGTAAATTGCTAAAAGTAGTCTTTCATTTCCAAAACCTATAATATGTATAATCATTTAAGAACAAAAGAAATATGCAAATATAGTAGAAAAGAATGCAGGGAATAATGAGGAAATGTATGTTCCTTCTTTACTGATTATAAAGTTATACTGAGACAGGCTGGGACCTGGGACCTTTTCCTGCAGTGTTTGCACCTAGACAATATGCAAAGAAACTATGTGGGACTAAAAATAATGGGTGTATGTACAGTCACGCCAAATTATGGACAAGATACTAAAAGAATAAAAAAACTCAACTGCTGCTTCTGAAGAGCCAGGAGAAAGAGCCATATGTTAGCTCCAAAAGCAGGGTACTGTGCATCCCCCCTGCACTTAACAGCACCAAAGGGGTGGACAAACCACCTAAGTCACCCCTCAGACCTGACCTCAGGACCAATCTTAACATCAGCTCAGGTAAGGAACCAGCTGGTCTTTCTTGGGGAGCAGACAAGAAAACCTGTTACTTGTTTTGCTCCCTCCTGCTGCAGCAGAGGCCCCAGTAAAGCCTTCCTCAATTTTTTGTCTGGCCTTTATCAATTTCTATAGATTAAGGAAGGCTAAGTCCCTGGTCAATATCAATATCTAGCATGCATACAAATTCATCAAAATGTATTCATTAAATATATGCAAATTTATAAGTATACCTCAATAAATCAATAATAAGGCATTATAAAATGATCATATGACTGGATTTAAAGGCTACTTTGTGTGCTGTGCTGTGCTTAGTCGCTCAGTTGTGTCTAACTTTTTGCAACCCCATGGATGACAACCTGGTAGGCTACTCTGTCCATGGGGATTCTCCAGGCAAAAATACTGGAGTGGGTTGCTGTGCCCTCCTCCAGGGGATATTCCCGACCTAGGGTTCGAACCCAGGTCTCCTGCATTGCAGGCAGATTCTTTACTGTGTGAGTTACCAGGGAAGCCCAAGAATACTGGAATGGGTAACCTATCCATTCTCCAGGGGAACTTTTCAACCCGGGAATTGAACTGGGGTCTCCTGCATTGCAGGCAGATTCTTTACCAGCTGAGCTATGAGGAAAGCCCAAAGGCTAGTTTAGACATCAAAAAATTTAACAAAGATTACAGGTGATCAAAAATGAGTGTTCTCTATTTTCGGTTTTTAAAGACCCTCCAAACAAATGCAAAATGGAATTACCATATGACCTTGCAATCCCACTTCTGGAATATATCTGGAGAATATTTTAATTCAAAAAGACATCTACATCCCAATGCTCATAGCAGCACTAAAGATATGGAGGTAACCTAAATGTCTATGAGCAGATGAACAGATACATTATATGTGGTTTATATATATGTATATATACACTCAATAGAATATTAGTTCAGTCGCTCAGTCATGTCCAACTCTTTGCAACCCCTTGGACTGCAGCACACCAGGCTTCTTTGTCCATCACCAACTCCCAGACTTGCTGATACTCCAGGATATCCATCGAGTTGGTGATGATATCCAACCCTCTCATCTGCTGTAGCCCCATTATTCTCCTGCCTTCAATCTTTCCCAGCATCAGGGTCTTTTCCAGTGGCTCAATTCTCTGCATCAGGTGGTCAAAGTATTGGAGTTTCAGCTTCAGAATCAGTCCTTCCAATGAATATTCAGGATTGATTTCCTTTAAGATGGACTGGTTGGATCTCCTTGCAGTCCAAGGGGCTCTCAAGAGTCTTCTCCAACACCACAGTTCAAAAGCATCAATTCTTCAGTGCTGAGCTTTCTTTATAGTCCAACTTACATCCATACATGACTACTGGAAAAACCATAGCTCTGAATACAAGACCTTTGTCAGCAAAGTAATGTCTCTGCTTTTTAATATGTTGTTTTTAACATGTTTTAACATGTTTTTAACATATGTTTTAATATGTCTATATTGGTCATAGTTTTCCTTCCAAGGAGTAAGTATCTTTTAATTTCATGGCTGCAGTCACCATCTGCAGTGATTTTTGGAGCCCAAGAAAATAAAGTCTGTCACTGTTTCCATTTTTTCCCCATCTATTTGCCATGAAGCATTGGGACCAAATACCATGATCTTCACTTTTTGAACGTTGAGTTTTTAAGCCAGATTTTTCACTCTCCTCTTTCACTTTCATCAAGAGGCTCTTCAGTTCTTCTTCACTTTCTGCCATAAGGGTGGTGTCATCTGTGTATGCAAAGTTGTTAATATTTCTCTTAGCAATCTAGATTCTAGCTTGTGCTTCATCCAGCCCAGCATTTCTCATGATATACTCAGCATACAAGTTAAATAAGCAGGGTGATAATATACAGCCTTGATGTACTCCTTTCCCATTTTGGAGCCAGTCTGTTGTTCCATGTCTGGTTCTAACTGTTGCTTCTTGACCCATATACAGATCTCTCAGGAGGCAAGTAAGAAGGTCTGGTATTCCCATCTCTTTCAGAATTTTCCACAGTTTGTTGTGATCTACACAGTCAAAGGCTTTGGCATAATAAATAAAGCAGAAGTAGATGTTTTTCTGGAATTTTCTTGCCTTTTGATGATCCAGCAGATGTTGGCAATTTGATTTCTGGTTTCTCTGCCTTTTCTAAATCCAACTTGAACATATGGAAGTTCACAGTTCACGTACAGTTGAAGCCTAGCTTGGAGAATTATAAGCATTACTTTGCTAGTGTGTGAGATGAGTGCAATTGTGTGGTAGTTTGAACTTCTTTGGCATTGCCCTTCTTTGGGATTGGAATGAAAACTGACCTTTTCCAGTCCCATGGCCACTGCTGAGTTTCCAAATTTGCTGGCATGTTGAGTGCAACACTTTCACAGCCTCATCCATTAGGATTTGAAATAGCTCAACTGGAATTCCATCACCTCCACTAGCTTTGTTCATAGTGATGCTTCCTAAGGCCCACTTGACTTCTCTCATTCCAGGATGTTTGACTCTAGGTGAATGATCACACCTTTGTGGTTATTTGGGTCATGAAGATCTTTTTTGTATGGTTCTTCTCTGTAGAAGAATTATAGAATACTGCTAAGCCATTAAATAGTATATTAAATAGAATAAACAGAATATTGTTCAGCCATTAAAGAGAAAAAAAAGAAAGAATGCCAATTCCAGCACCATAGATGGACATAGCTTCCTCCATGGAAGAAAAGCTATGGCAAACCTAGACAGTATATTGAAAAGCAGAGACAATACTTTGCTGACAAATGCCCGTCTAGTCAAAGCTATGGTTTTTCCAGTAGTCACATATGGATGTGAGAGTTGAACCATAAAGTAAGCTGAGCACCGAAGAATTGATGCTTTTGAGCTGCGTTGCTGGAGAAGACTCTTGAGAGTCCCTTGGACTGCAAGGAGATTAAACCAGTCTTTTTTTTTTTTTAATTAATTTTATTTTATTTTTAAACTTTACATAATTGTATTAGTTTTGCCAAATATCAAAATGAATCCACCACAGGTATACATGTGTTCCCCATCCTGAACCCTCCTCCCTCCTCCCTCCCCATACCATCCCTCTGGGTCGTCCCAGTGCACCAGCCCCAAGCATCCAGTATCATGCATTGAACCTGGACTGGCATCTCGTTTCATACATGATATTTTACATGTTTCAAAACCAGTCAATCTTAAAGGAAATCAACTCTGAATATTCACTGGAAAATCTGATGCTGAAGCTCCAATACTTGGCCACCTGATGTGAAGAGTAAACTCATTGGAAAAGACACTGATGCTGGGAAAGATTGATGGTAGGAGGAAAAGGAGATGACAGAGGATGAGATGGTTGGATGGCATCACCAACTCAATGGACATGGGTTTGAGCATGCTCCGGGAGATGGTGAAAGGCATGGAAGCTGGTGTGCTGCAGTCTATGGGGTCACAAAGAGTCAGACATGACTGAGAAACTGAACTGAACTGAGATTATCACGTGAAGAGAAGGAAATTAAAGACAAATATTATATGATATCCTTTATATGTGGAATATAAAGAACGATACAAATGAACTTACTTATTTACAAAACAGACTCACAGACATAGAAAACAAACTTGTGACTACTAAAAGAGATAACAGGAAGGGGTAATGAATTAGGAGTTTGGGATTAACTTATACACATTGTAATATCTAAAATAGATAAATAGCAAGGACCTACACAGAACTATGTTCAATATTTGGTAACAACATATAATGGAAAAGAATCCTAAAAGGAATACACACACACACACACACACACACACACACACACATATATATAACTGAATCACTTTGCTCTACACTTGAAACATACATTTTAGTTTAATTATACTTCAATAAAGAAAGAGTAGTACAGCAAAAAAAAAGACATGTACATTTCATGGAACTTAGCACTTCATCAAAAGATAATATTAAAGATTATAAATTATGAGGCAATTTATAATGATATATATGTTTTAAAAATATCCTTTGGGTTAAGTTGACAGTAAAATACAGTTAAAAGAAAAAAAGAATATTGACCCTAAGGTTATGAGTCAAACTGTCTAGATTCCAGTAAAAAACAAAAACACCATGAGCTATTGACTTTTCTGGGTAGCTTGACTGACATTCTGGACCAAGTTCCCTCTGTGAAATAAGGGGTTTTAATGGCTCAGACAGGATTCCCTGGTGGCTCAGAGGATAAAGAATCTGCCTGCAATTCAGGAAACCTGGGTTTGATCTCTCGGTTGGGAAGACACCCTGGAGAAGGAAATGGCCACCCACTCCAGTGCTCTTGCCTGGAGAATCCCATGGACAGAGGAGCCTGGTGGGCTACAGTCCATGGGGTCGCAAAGAGGTGGACATGAGCGAGTGACTAACACTTTCACTTTCACGTCAATGGCTCAGACAGTAGAGTCTGCCCACAATACAGGAGATGCAGGTTTGATCCTTTGGTTGGGAAGATCCTCTGGAGAAGGAAATGGCAACCCATTTCAGTATCCTTGCCTGGAAAATACCACGGACAGAGGAGCCTGGCAGGCTACAGTCCATGGGATCACAAAAAGTTGGATTTGACTGAGCAACTAATACTTTGAATTAGATGATAATTCAAAGTAGTTTTCCTTTTACTACTAAAATTTATAAAATGAATGAACAAAGTTTGCAATTCCATGTTAAATCAAAATTGAGCACCCTTTCTTAACTCATTCTTCCTGTTGAGGTTTTGGCAAAAAAAAAAAAATAAGTAAAATGACCTTCACCTTTGAATAGCCCACCGGATGGGACCGCAAAGAAGGATTATTGCTCTCAACAAATGAGTCTCAAAGGTGGGATTCTGCCAGGGATAAAATCTAACCATATTTCAGTTGGTCTGTCAACCAACTCAATTATATGTTTAAAGTCAATAAACACAGATAAGCAGATATGGAAGAATTTATCATGTTCTCCCACTCCAGAGCCTTCTATTTAGACTTCCATTCAAATTTTGAATTGAACTTTGGGTTTCACAAGAGAAGATGGAGTGGTGAAAGGTACAACTGTAAATCAGGAGCTTTCACATCCACCTTATTTTTAATGCTTGGTGTTCAAAGGAAGTTACCTCTTTGTCTAGCTCCTGTATCCTCATACGGTGAAGAAAGTAAAAGCCATCATATTTATAAGAAAAGATAGGAAGATAGAATGAGAAATAAATACGAAAGGCTTTTTAAATTATTTTTAAAAGCTATAGACATTTCTGCACTAATGATGCTATTTTGAAACCCGGAGAGTGGCAGTTTATCCCAATCTGTGCTCTCTGGGTTAGATCAGGCTGGCGTGTGTGTCCATAGGGAAAGGCAACTGGAAAAAGAAGATAGAGATTGAATTCAGGCATGCACGTTATAGTCACCAAGCTGACAGAAAAAAAGGAATCACTATGATAGAATAATACAGGCATGAGATCATCAACTGAACGATTTAAAATTTTTCTAAGATATTATTTTCCTTTTTAGCCTTTAACCATTAAATATGATGCATGCTGTCCTATTATTTCTATAAAGTTATACTGTAATAGAGTGCCACTGCAAATGTAAAGAAAAGGATTCATGTTGCTATGCATTTCCAAACAACACTAACCAGATATATATATACATACACATATACCTGCTTGTATTTAGGGGCCTCAGAGTGGTGCTTGTGGTAAAGAACCCACCAGCCAATGCAGAAGACATGAGATGTTGGTTGTGGGTTTGATCCTTGAGTCAGGAAGATTCCCTGGAGGAGGGCATGGCAACCCACTCCAGTACTCTTTCCTGGCTGCTGCTGCTGCTAAGTCGCTTCAGTCGTGTCCGACTCTGTGCGACCCCATAGACAGCAGCCCACCAGGCTCCCCCGTTCCTAGGATTCTCCAGGTAAGCACACTGGAGTGGGTTGCCATTTCCTTCTCCAATGCATGAAAGTGAAAAGTGAAAGTGAAGTTGCTCAGTCGTGTCTGACTCTTAGTGACCTCATGGACTGCAGCCCACCAGGCTCCTCCATTCATGGGATTTTCCAGGCAAGAGTACTGGAGTGGGTTGCTACTGCCTTCTCCAACTCATTCCTGGAGGATCCCATGAACAAAGAAGCCTGGCAGGCTACAGTGCATGGGGTCCCACAGAGTCAGACACGACTGAAGTGACTTACGGTGCATGCAGGCATATTTGTATTTATATTTACATGCCATAAGGCACAGCATGTGCAATCAGTTGAATATAAAAGTGAGATTTTGACAACCAAGAAAAAAATCAGAGGTGTAGAACAGGAATGTGTTTGAAATACAAATGTGATGTGAGGTTTAGAGAATAAATCATTTATTATTATTGGGGAATCATTAAATCACTATGCCCAACTTGTTTTATACATTCTCATTTATATATTATATATGCCTTCTGTCAACATACACATCTTTATTTTTTAAATTTCTTTATTTTAATTGGAGGCTAATTACTGTACAATATTGTAGTGATTTTGCCATACATTGACATGAATCAGCCATGGGTGTACATGTATTCCCCATCCTGAACTCCCCCTCCCATCTCCCTCCCCATCCCATCCCTCTGGGTCATCCCAGTGCACCAGCCCTGAGCACCCTGTTGCATGCATCGAACCTGGACTGGCAATCTGTTGCATATATGATAATATACAAGTTTCAATGCTATTCTCTCGAATCATCCCACCCTCGCCTTCTCCCACAGAGTCCAAAAGACTGTTCTATACATCTGTGTCTCTTTTGCTGTCTCACATATAAGGTTATCATTCAGTTCAGTTCATTTCATATATATGCGTTAGTATACTGTATTGGTGTTTTTCTTTCTGGCTTACTTCACTTTGTATAATAGGCTCCAGTTTCATCCACCTCATTAGAACTGATTCAAATGCATTCTTTTTGATAGCTGAGTAATATTTCATTGTGTGTATCACAGCTTTCTTATCCATTCATCCGCTGATGGACATCTAGGTTGTTTCCATGTCCTGGCTATTATAAACAGTCCTGTGATGAACATTGGGGGTACACGTGTTTCTTTCAGTTCTGGTTTCCTCAGTGTGTATGCCCAGCAGTGGGATTGCTGGGTCATATGGCAGTTCTATTTCCAGTTTTTTAAGGAATCTCCACACTGTTCTCCATAGTGGCTGTACTAGTTTGCATTCCCACCAACAGTGTAGGAGGGTTCTTTTTTCTCCACACCCTCTCCAGCATTTATTGTTTGTAGACATTTGGATAGCAGCCGACCGGTGTGAGCTGATACCTCATTGCAAACACATCTTTATAGATGATGATTCTGAAACTTGCCTAAGGTCACAGTATCATTCTAGAAAATTCTAGTATCATTCTAGAAAATGATACTAGAACTAAGATTTTAACCTAGGATAACCCTGCTAAGCTGCATTCCAAAAGGTACATCAGGTATCTCCTGTTATTTACATTTGTGTGGACTCCATTTGCCTTTTGCCTTAACATCTCCAAGAAGAAGGACAGGATGTTGAAGAAGGGTTCTGTCTATTTCAGTTAATTACTTTTGCACACATTCTGATCTTCATTCACCGTGATGTTTATCATTACAGACAAGTGATTTCCCTATGTTTCTGCTTCTTGTCATCCTAAGTAGAAAATTTTTGTGAAGATTAGGATATTTAGCCGCTGAACTCCCATTTCCTACGAATTATACATGAATTAGTGTCAGACTGGATATGGACTCACAGCATACCCAGATGAATTGCACATATACCAAGGCTAAGCAACACTTCATTTTATTTTCAATTGATTGAACAATGAGGTTAACCATGTTCCATCAAGACTTACTAAGCTGAGAAATATACCAACTTAATGTGCTCTTAAAAAAAGCATTCTTACTTGCTCATGATTTCTGAAACAACATTTATACCTCAATCAAACTAGCAATAAGGGCATCCTCTCTTTTTTTTAAATATCAGACGTAATTCATGACATTATCTTTTGCTGCACTGGATATTTCATTGAAGGACTCTGTTCTGGTGACCTTGAATATAAAGACCAAGTGTCCTTTTTTTTAATTATATATCAGAGTCATTATGTGATGAATTCTTTCTGGAATTATGGAACTAATGAAAAAATATACTAAACTAAGTCATAAGACTTTTTTTTACAAAAGTAAAAAATAGCATAACTTTCAAAACATGTTATTCTTTCTCTTGTCTTCAATAAATTAACAAGTGCAATTAAAATAACTAATATTTCATTTACATATATACATTTTGAAAGTGAAAGTCATTCAGTCGTGTCTGACTCTTTGCAACCCCATGGACTGTAGTCTGCCAGGCTCCTCTGTCCCTGGGATTTTCCAGGCAAAAATACTGGAGTAAGGGTTTCCATTCCCTTCTCCAGGGGATCTTCCCAACCCAGAATTCCAACCCAGGTCTCTCACACTGCAGGTGGATTCTTTACCATGGAGCCACCAGGGAAATGCATTTTACATTTAATATAGGGGGTGATATTCATTTTACCCACTATATTAAATTATTCTAAAGAAATAGATACGTGATGAAAACGCATAAACAATTATGAGATTCCCTCAAAATTAAGACTCTACGTTGGGGATACATATTAGATATAGATTAAAGGGATTTTACTTGGAAGCAATAAGATGGGATTGACTTACATGAGAAAGAGAATTTTATAATGCAGATTTAAAGAAAAAAATGTTCCACTACTTCACCTGTCAAAACAGAATGGCAATCTGGGATAGCCACTTCACACATTTTCACATTTGGTGTGACAGCTGATTTTATGGACAGATGGTAACGCTTTCTTCATATTCAAAGTCAACAGCCACTTCAGCTAGAAGGAAGGCACCTGCCATCTTTTCTACTAGCATCTAACTTCTCCATATGCTACAGAAAATAATTCCACAGACTTTCTTCACGTGACCCAGTGACTCTCATGCCAGATGAGGGGAGGGAAGTTAAGCTGGTGAAGATGTTCCCACACAGAGTTGATAACATTCTGAGAGGTACTGGCACTGGAGCAGCATGGGGAACCAATGGAATCATAGCAGGCATCAGGTGATGAGAGTTATCTTTTTTATCCTATTCACTCTCCCTACATTAACATTTATCAAAATGAGCTATAAATTACAGTTCCAGAAGATAATTAAAGAAGGGTTCAATTAATATGTAGTTTGGAAAACACTCTAAAGTATGACTTCTCTGTACATTCGCATGACCCTCTAATTCATTAGTGGTATGAAGAATTCCAGTTTTGAAAAATCTAATGTTTTCTAGCATTTATTAAATGTATTTGAACACAGAACTTAAAAAACAATTCTTCTAAAGAATTATTTTATGCCAAAAATATTTTAAGAAATATTTCCCTATACAATCCAAGAATTGTAGTTTTTTCTGTATACAAACATCAGGTTATTCATGCAAAAAGACTTAATCCTCTCTTTCCTTTAATTAAAGAAACACTGTTCCAGAAAAGCTCCATGAGAAAAGGGATTTTTGTATTTTTTCCCCTCATAGTTTATCGCATCTCCAGTGCCTAGCTGAGTTGCCAACACATAGAAGGAACATCTCATATATATTGAGTGAGTGATAAGGCATTGGTTCCTCATGTCTTTTCATCTCTTATCTTCCACTCCAACATCCATAGCTCTGTTAGTCCATGTCAACTAGCCTGACTGTAAGCTCTCTCACTTTGCCCGAGTCTGGTTTTTGGATCTTCTTTGCAGTAAGTAATCTAACTTACTGCTTTCTGGCCCACTATTTCTCATGACCCTGAGTCTGCCTTACCTAACTTCTGTTCTACTCTGACCTCTGAACCTGGGTGATTTCTCCCCATTCTGCTTCTTATGTTCCCATTGTGACTTCTCACCTGATATCTAAATTCAGTTGTGAATACATAAAACAGCACAAGCATCAGTACAGGAATAAAGCTCATCCAAAGAATACAGGCCAGATGGACTCAGAAAAACATCTAGAAGTACTGTGAATCAGAAGTTTTTTGAACAATCTGAAGCCTGGAATCACCAGTTGGGGCACATAAAGGAGTGGGTCCAGCACCAGAAGCAAACTAATGCCCATGTGCAAGTTAAGGAAGCTGGCCAGAGGGTAAAATCAAATAGGAAACCAGCATAATGAGGAAAAGGATATCAATTCAAACAACAACTAGCTTTTATCTGTCATGTGCACAAGTATCAGGCAAGCCTCCGTGAGTAACAAAGGAGCACTGATACAGATATGCATTATGGCTTAAGACTGAAAGTGTCTGGAAAGCTTGATCCCCTCCAGAATAGAATAGTCTCATAATACAGAAGGGAAGGACATGCCATGAGGGTGGGACAGAGCGCTGTAAGCTTTTCTGTCCTTCTGTAATTCAGGCAAACTAGACAGTGAAATATAATCAGCTTCGTTTCTGTTCCCTTACAGAATCAAGCATCAATGAAATACAGAGAAGCAAGAATAGAAAGGGTGATTGGTACCCTGAGGTGGCATGAACATAATGAAATAATTTCCCCACAGCATTCTTATGACTAAACGTGCTGTGCCGAATGTGGTGAGTCTGAGAAAAAATTCGAGTCATTCGTTGTGTTTAAAATTAAGTAACTCCCATGTGAACAAATGCATATGTACAAGGATATTTATTGCTTCATTGGTTTAAAGTAACAAAGGATCATAGACAACCTAAATGCATGTCAATAGGAGATGGCCTTGATGTACAGTTATAGTACCTTAACTACATCAATTAGAGATATTAATATAATAAACAATGCTACATAAATGGAATACTCTGCAACATTAAAAATCACTGAGTGTATCTGTGATATACTGCTAGTGGGAGAAAAAAAGGAAGACATGGAAAAGTCTGCAAAATTTGCAAATATTGCATATGTGTGTATACTATATGTATATATTACATATGTATGAAACATATGTTTATGTATGTATAGTACATCTCCTGACAGATACAATAGGAATTGACCATAGTTGCAGCCTCTGAGGGATAGAACATTTTCACTATAAAACCTTTTGTACCATTAGTAGTTTTTACCACATGCTCATATTAAGAAATAAAACCCATCCTATTTAGACAATAATACCTATATTTTCTCTCAAAGAGAAGGAGGAGAAAAGAGATAGAGGCCACATGTCACACTTTCACTTCAGAATGTCTCATATATGCTATCATTATGATTAATTCATTTAATAATCGACATAGTAGGAGTTCTCAGTCTGGAGTCCAAACCCACAGAGGATACATGAAAATTGAATGAAAAATTTCTAGTATATCTGCTCATAACCATTATTTCTCAGGAGAGGGTTCATAGCCTTCATCACATTCTCAAAAGAAATTAAGAACTAAAAGCTGTTAAGAAACATTGTTTGGCTTGGGCAGATTTTATAAAAGTTTTTTGTCAGTTTTTTAAATTATATATGATATTATTTGATAAACTAGTCATGTGATATGTTTGCTTAGCAGGGTGATAAATGTTCATCTTTTTTTAGTGAATACTATGGTTTATAATATGAGCCCAAAGTTCTATGATATAAATTTATAACAATGATGTCTGACTCTGTGCTTTTTAAATGAGAAAACACAGACCCCTCCTTGGTACTTTTCAGGTGACTAGAGATTCCTCGAACTACAGAACAAACAGAACACATCTTTGGCAGCATCCATTCTAACCAGGAATTGCAAAATTTCATTTTGTAGTAAAACAAAGTTAGATTATGCAATATTCAAACTTATTTTTGAGATACCACTTGAAGTTAAAAGCATTCTGTGTTCCAGGAAAGCAAACAATTCTTGGCTATTGCGTCAACACTCCAAGAATTTTCATTCCTTCCCAGCTTAATCTATAGATTCAATGCATTCCCAAGTGATTTTGCACACACACAAAAAAAAACCAAAACGGAGTCCAAAGTTCACACAGAGGGACTTCCCTGGTCACTCAGTGGTGAAGAATCCACCTGCCAATGCAGGAAACAAGAGTCAATCCCTGGTTCGGGATGATTCCATAAGCCTTGGGAGAGCTGAACCTGTGCTCCAGAGCCCATGAGCCACAGCCACTGAGCCCAAGTGCTGCAACTACTTAAGCCTGAATGCTCTAGAGCCTATGCTCCACAACAAGAGAAGCTGCCACGAAGAGAAGCCATGGCAACTAGCTAGCAGCCCCTGTTTGTCACAACTACAGAAAACCCTTTACAGCAACAAAAGAACAGCAAAGCCAAATTAATAAATAAATAGCATTTTAAGAAAGCTCACACAGACCAAAGATCTAGAATAGCTACCTCAATATTGAAGAAGGACAAAATCCAAGGACTGACACTATTCAACTTCAAGACGTATTATAAAGCTACAGTAATCAAGACAGTGCAGATTTAGTGAAAGAATAGACAAATAGATCAACGTAACAGACTAGAGATCCCAGAAATACCCCCATGTATGTACAGTCAACTGATCTTTAATAAAGGAACAAAGGTAACACAATAGGAACAACCGAACATATGTTTGCAAGCAAAGTGAAAGTTGACTCATATCTTATGCCCTTAACTAAAAATGGATCATGGGCCTAAATAAAAAACTTATACTCTGTGAAAGACAATGCTAAGAGATTAAGAGAAATCATAGGTTAGTTGAAAATTATCAGCAAAGATAGAACTGATCAGGAATTATTATCCAAAGTTAACAAAGAATTCCTATAACTCAAAAATTTTAAAAAAACTACATACTTTTTAAAAATTAATAGACCTGAACAGATACCTCATCAAAGAAGATATATAGATACCAAATAAGCATATAAAAATATATTCAACATCATGTATCATTAGAGAATTGCAAATTAAAATAACAAGATACTACCACACACAGCGTATTAAAATACTAAAATGTATAACACTGAGAACCTCAAATACTGGCAAGGATATGGAGCAATAGGAATCCTCGTTCATTGCTTGTGGAAATAAAAATGGGATAGCCCTTTGGAAACAGTTTGGCTCTTAGAAAATTAAACATACTCATAATATGATAAAGCAATTTATAGCAGTTCTATTCATAACTGTTCAAAATTATGGAAGCAACCAAACTTTAAATACATGGATAATAAATGGATCCCTGCTGCTGCTGCTAAGTCGTTTCAGTCATGTCCGACTCTGTGCGACTCCATAGACAGCAGCCCACTAGGCTCCTTTGTCCCTGGGATTCTCCAGGCAAGAATACTGGAGTGGGTTGCCATTTCCTTCTCCAATGCATGAAAATGGATCCTAAACAGAATAAATAAATGGGTAGACATCCAGGCAATGGAATATTCAGTGCTAAAAGCCTTGAGAATAAAGAAAACTTAGAACGCTTATTACTAAGTGGAAGAAGTCAATCTGAAAATTACTGTAAGATTACAATTATGTGACATATTAGAAAATATAAGACTGTGGATACAGTAAAATAATGAGTGATTTCCAAGAGTTAGGGGAGAGAGAGGGATGAATAGACAGAGCAAAATATATTTTAAGTCAGTGAAACCATTCTATATGATCTACCATGGTGGATATATGACATTATACATTTGTCCAACCTCTAGTGATAAGAACCTGCCTGCCATTGTAGGAGACATAAGACATATGGGTTCGATCCCTAGGTTGGGAAAATCCCCTGGAGGAGGGCATGGCAATCCACTCCAGTATTCTTGCCTGGAGAATCCCATGGGCAGAGGAACCTGGTGGACTATAGTCCATGGGGTTGCAGAGAGTCAGACATGACTGAAGCGACTGAACACACACACACGCACACACAAAGTACACCACTGTGAGTGAACTCCAATTTAAACTATGTAGGGTGGTAATAAACATCAGTGTAGGATCACAGCTTATGGCACGTGTATAACAAAACTTTGATGTGGAAATGTTGACAGTAAGGGAAATTGTACTGTGTGGGAACAGGAGGTATATGACAATTTTATCATTTTTTTCTCAGTTTTGCTGTGGACCTAAAACTACTTTTAAAAACTTTATTCATTTTAAAAGGAAAAAATATGAAATTTGCTCTCAAGAAAGCCTCCAGCCAATTTTTACAAGGGTATGTCTGATTTTAACTCATGGTAAAATAAGCCCTTTCAAATGAAGAGTTTCTCATAGAACAAAAGAATTTGTTTAACCAACTTGGTGAAAAGAACATCTATTGGTATAAAGTTTTTTACTGCTTGCTATAAACACAAAGAATCTAGTTAATTATATGCAAATAAGCCTGACTAACACACACCTAAATAACTCAGCCTTGTCTTCATTAAGCTAGAAGATATAGTACATTTCTCAGGGAATTAGACAAGGAATATTAATCAAAGACACTTGTAAGGCCTAATGAGTTTATTGATTGTTGACCTTGATGCTACACTAGAAGCAGAAACCCAAATGACAAGAGTTATTTGAGTAAGCAAATGCTGATCTTCAAAATTTAGAATACAATTGCTCGTTCATTTTTGAGATACCCTGCCCAAACCATTTTTTTCTCTGTTTTTAATGTTGTCCCTATTGTCTGCTCTGTACCAAGATTCATGAGTGATTTCTATTTTGCAGCAATCTGGATATTTGTGACTGGGAGAGCTGGAAGTTACTGTGAGCTCAGGGTAAAGAGAAAGAGCAGGCAGCAAATAAAAAGGCAAAGAACTGAGAAACAAACTGAATTTGTTCATTACTAGCAGTTGACCTTGAAGATGATTTCTCCCCCTCCTCTCATATTCTCAGCACTCAATAGCTTCTTTTCACTTCCTCTTGGCTAAAGTGACTGAAGAGCATATCCCATCACTAATGGGCTTAATGTTAGCGAAGTGCTTTCAACACCATCAGCAACTCCTGCAACATAGTTTTCTTTCTGTACAATAGTTGCTTGGTTACTTTTCTTTAATAAAACACTCTCTGCTCTAAGGGATGATGACTGGATCGAAAGTTTTAAAGTGCAATTTAGCCCTTGTTATTTTCCATTTTAAACCTCTCCATTTGGGCCTTTATCCCATTCCTTGATATCATTGATTTATTTCAATTAAGATTCTCCATGTTCAAGCACCACAATTAGCCGCTGTCACGATTGATTCCCATCCCCAGGGATCTGTACGTGGTTTCAAAGTTGACCATTGACAGTTAAGCACTAGTCCATTAGGGGTGAATGAAAAGTGAATGTGGCAAGAATCTTCTAGCAAATAATTTTGTATAATATTGATAATAAAAGCAATTATAGATAAAGTGCTTACTATGTTTATTATATAAACTGTATACACACATATATGTGATCTGATCTGATAAAATAAGCTTCTTTATAAACATCTCTTGGCTCTACCATTCTGTAGTTCTCTATTGGTTCTAAGCTTTGACACTGAACTGACTGATAATGATTGCATGTCTAGCTAATAGGAGAAACAGAACCAGAACTCAGGTTCTTTGTGTGCTTTACTCAACGTTCTTCCTCTGTATCATTCTTACAGGGCATGTGGAAGAAGAACCCTTGTGATCAGTTCAGTTCAGTCACTCAGTCATGTCTGACTCTTTGCGACCCCATAGACTGCAGCATGACAGGCCTCCCTGTCCATCACCAACTCCTGGAGTTTACTCAAACTCATGTCCATTGAGTCAGTGATGCCATAAAACCATCTCATCCTTTGTCATCCCCTTCTCCTCCCACCTTCAATCTTTCCAAGCATCAGGGGCTTTTCAAATGAGCTGGTTCTTTGCATCAGGTGGCCAAAGTATTGGAGTTTCAGCTTCAGCATCAGTCCTTCCAATGAATATTCAGGACTGATTTCCTTTAGGATGGACTGGTTGGATATCCTTGCAGTCCAAGGGACTCTCAAGAGTCTTCTCCAACACCACAGTTCAAAAGCATCAATTCTTTGGCACTCAGCTTTCTTTATAGTCCAACTCTCACATCCATACATGACTACTGGAAAAACCATAGCTCTGATTAGACAGACTTTTGTTGGTAAAGTAATCTCTCTGCTTTTTAATATGCTGTCTATGTTGATCATAGCTTTCCTTCTAAGGAGTAAGCACCTTTTAATTTCATGGTTGCAGTCACCATCTGCAGGGATTTTGGATCCCCAAAATATAAAGTCTCTCACTGTTTCCATTGTTTCCCATCTATTTGCCATGAAGTAATGGGATTGGATGCTATGTTCTTCTTTTTTTGAATGTTGAGTTTTAAGCCAGCTTTTTCACTCTCCTCTTTCCTTTTCACCAAGAGGCTCTTTAGTTCTTCTTTGCTTTCTGCCATAAAGGTGGTGTCATCTACATATCTGAGGTTATTGATTTTCTCCCAGCAATCTTGATTCCAGCTTGTGCTTCATCCAGTCTGGCATTTTGCATGATGTACTCTGCATATGTTAAACAAGCACGGTGATAATATACAGCCTTGATGTACTCCTTTCCCAGTTTGTAACCAGTCTGTTGTCCCAGTTCCAATTCTTACTATCACTTCTTGACATGCATACAGATTTCTCAGGAGGCAGGTCAGGTGGTCTGGTATTCCCATCTCTTGAAGAGTTTTCCACAGTTTGTTTTGGTCCACACAGTCAAAGGCTTTGACGTAGTCAATAAAGCAAAAGTAGATGTTTTTCTTGAACTCTCTTGCTTTTTCGATGATCCAGTGGGTGTTGACAATTTGATCTCTGGTTCCTCTGACTTTTCTAAATCCAGCTCGAACATCTGAAATTTCATGGTTCACATACTGTTGAAGACTGGCTTGGAGAATTTTGAGCATTATTTTGCTAGTGTGAGAGATGAATGCAATTGTGCAGTAGTTTGAACATTCTTTGCCATTGCCTTTCTTTGGGATTGGAATAAAAATTGACCATTTCCAGTCTTGTGTATTTTTTTTTTTCTACCTCCATGCTTTCCATAAGCTCTTGTCACCCATAAGCTACCAACATTATACTTATTTTTGTATCAACACTGTACTCACCTTTTGAAGACTTAGTCAAGTTCCATTTGTTAAAGCTAAAAGGAAGCTATCTGCTTGAAGTTCTGTTAGTTGCTCACTCCTGTTCAACTCTTTGGGACCTCAGAAACTGTAGCCCACTAAACTCCTCTGTCCATGGAATTCTGCAGCAAGAATACTGGAGTGGGTTGTCATTCCCTTCTCCATGGGATCTTCCCTACCTTGGCTTGAAATCTGGGTCTCCTGCATTGAGGGAGGATTCTTTACCAGTGAGGCACCAGGGAAGCCCTGCTTAATGTTTTACTTGGAAATAATGACTCCTTCTTCTGAAACCCTTGCTTTCTATCCCTTTCTTAAGGCGCTTCCCGCATTGTTTACATCAGCAAGTTTCTGGAAAAGAGCAACTGTGCCATGTAGCTTACACATAGTTGGCAACAATACATAGCACAAGAGAGTGAGTAGATACATATCACCTCAATACAGTTTCAATTTCCTTTAAGAACACCTTTGCTATGGTTCTTTCTTTCTGAATTTCCCAAAGTTCTCATACTAGATTGATACGATAACAGTTGGATTCAGCCATGCTCACTATATCACAAAGAGAAACTCATGGTAATGGAATGTTCACATTAGAGATTAGGTCCCTAAACTAAATAACTGTTTTTAGTTTATACTTTACTAATTTTAGCTTTCATTTATTTTACATAATACCTACTTGCATTCTCTGAAATATCAGACTACATCTTTCCTTTTTGTCTGTATTTTAACCCTGCTTTCCAGAATGCTGTTTTTCTATCTGATCCTCTGAGTCAATTTCAGAACACAACTCCAACGTCTCTATGGTCTCTTCCCTGAAATCCACTCTGGGGCCAGCTGACATCTATAATCATGATTGTTTTCCCTTTATTTGTCCCTTCACTGAGACTGATATCACATGGCATTATAATGGCATTGTTCTAATGTCTTTCTTTCCCACAGACTATGAGTGTTTTAAGAGTAAAGGACAGATTCATTTCTTTGTCTCTAGAACCAACCCCCCAAAAGTTTTCTGCAAATACACATAATACTGAAATTTGTAATACTAAAGTGAGGACTGAAGTTCAAGATGGGGGATAAGTAAGACACTGACCAATCTTATCCTCAGAGCAAGTTCCTGAGCCAAGGAAAAAAGAAATGACAGGGGAGGGGGCTGTGATGTTAAAAAAAAAAAAAAAAATTACCTCAATTAAATGCTATCCAGACATGACAGGAAACCCATGGAACTGTCCAAAATTTGGAAAGGAATAGTTAACAAAACATAGCAAGGCAAAATGCTGGGAATACTATTGCTTCAAATTCGTACTTAACTTTGAATGTTTTTCATGTATTGACAATACTAAGTTTGTCAATGCTTTTCATATTTTGACCACTAAACTCCTGTGGTCAAACATGGCCAAACATTTACACATGGTTTCTGAGAAATATTAATAAGCTTAGTTTCTTAAATAACACAGTATAAGCCTATTTCCTAACTCGAAAACAATTGTGTACATCTTTCTTACGGCACAAACGCAATACTTTTCTGTCTTTCCTCATTCATACTTTAACTTGTGAATGAGGGCTAAAAATGTAATTGTTCCCTCAAAGTCTATGCTATGAATAAAATTTTGTAAAATCTCTTGGCATCAGTGTTACTAGGTAGATTTTATAAAACTCTACTTTTAAATCATGCTCAGTTTTTTCATGCTTTTCATCTCTGATAAAATGTTTGCAATAACCCCTAAAACTTTTAGTCTTCTGCTTGCAATATAAGTGTGGCTATCAAGAAGATTAAAAATATAGTGACATTTGAAACTGTTTTGTACAAAATCTTCTTTTAAAGGTATGAGCATGTTTTGCATTTCTTCTTTTTTTCTTTCTTTGTACTCCTTCACCATGTCCATTAAAAATAAAGAAAGATCTTTTAATTTACGTCAAAGGCTACTGTTAAGTGCATGCCTGAGAGAGAGCAGAAACAGTTGTATTCTGCCTCTTCAAACGAACGAATAACAAACGGCCTTACTATTCTCTTTTCCAGGTCATCATCCATCAAACAAGATACATAGAAACAAGGAACTGAAGGTTCAAATATGTCAGTTACCATCTCTTGGTCATAAATCTCAAGCTATGTTTATTATTCTTTAAACTAAGTGTTTAGAAGTTCAAAAACAGAGAAATTTTACTGCTTTGAACTTGGCTATAATTTTTCTGAATATCATAAATTACACATAGGATAGATTTAAGGGTTATAAACCTTAAAAACAAATATCAGGACTATATCTCCTGTTTTGGTAAATAGAGTATAATATAATGGTGAGAAGGACAGGCTCCTTCTAACCTAGGGTCAGACTGAACCTAGGTTCAAGTCCTCCTCATAAGCCTTAATTAGTTGAAAGACTTTGAGCAGAATGAAGCATCTATAAAAGGAGTATAATAACAGTATCTACCTTAAACTGGCCATACATTTTAAGTGGCAAAACCCATTTAAGGAACTTCACATACTGCCCAGTACAAACAAAGGATGAACAGATGCCAGCAACTGTTCTCTTTCTGACACAAGTTAGAGTGTGCCCATCAAGCCAAAAATGGTCCCACATTATTCTTAAAACCTCAAAGGAAGGAAAGAGTTTTCTTCATACCCCACCTTCCATTCTTGCCTGTTAATCTTCTCAACTCTATCTCCAAGTTCTCTTCAGTTACATAACAGCCAGCACTCACATGGCCTTGACATATTTGTGTGTGTGATTTACTTAACACTGATGGGTCATGCCCAGATTTACAGTAAGAACAGCCAAGTCTTACATGTTTGCTTTGCACAGCATTAACATTTTCATACATATAATTATATTCAGTCCTAAAAACAACACTTTTGGGGGAAGCAGTATTAATGTAATTTTCCAGATGAAGGCACTGATCTTTAGGTGCCTGCCTCAGGTCAAACAGCAAGCGAGTAGACTTCTAACCATTCTTGGGTCTAAAGGCATCAAACTCACCACTATCTTTGAGTTCTTACAATCTCCAGCTTCTTTAGAAATATTACTCAGGCTTTTGGAAGAAATTCTGATGTAATCCATGAATCAGTATATAAAATCAACAAACAAACAGAGTCACCTATTCTGAAGCCTTTAAAGAACAATTCAAGATCTAAATACAATGAAGGTAGCCTCTCTATTTTCAAGAAATTTATACTCTTTCATATCCATGATTCTATCATACATGTAATTTTAAAAGACAAATGATAAAAGACTATTATGTGTATACCTACATGCATATGTTTATAATATTGCAATTATTAAAAGCAGCCAAACTTTTGTGACACTCCCTATATATTACGTTCTTTCTAAACATTATGCTTTGCAATATTTCCATGTAACCTGTTTCACTGAGTGAACACTATTATCATCCCTCTCTATAATTAAAAAAAAAAATCCTGAGGGTTTATGTACGTTAAGAAATTTTCCCATGTTCCTACAGCTAACATGGGGCAAAGTCAAGATTCCAGGATGATAGCAGGTTTTTAATACGAACATATAACATTTAAGTGAAGTCCTTCTAGAATTTAAACCCCTCTTTAGGATTCAGGTCATCCTGTGCTTTTGTTTGTCTCCACATCTCCTAATAGAATGTAGTACGCAATAGATGTCTCACAAGTACCTGTTGGAAGAATGATGAGTAACTATAAACTGATCTCTGATGATTCCATGATGGATTCTGAGAAGACCATGGAAATATAAACCATGTATGTCACTGAAAATTAAGTTAAATGAAAACAAATTAAGGGATTCAATGTGCATTGAATGAATATAACATGGAAATAGTTTTCACATACATGGTTAACACTCACATCAACTAAGCTTTGTTAAGTTTACGTATTGGATGAGTTAGCCATAATCCTCAATCATCAATCCACGCTTCCTTTCTACAATAAAAATCTGCTCTATTTACCTAGAAACAACAGAACTCTACCATGTCAGAGGTAACTAGCTACCTACAGAAGATGCAGCAAAAGGAGCTGCCTGTGAGAGTTGCAATATCAAAGCCCCCCAACCCCTAACCTTTCTACAGCCTAACAATGCTTGACAGTGACAAGGAGTGAGTTGGTATCTCATGCCCACTTAGTGCTTGCAGTGTCATCGTGAAAAGTTTTGATAAGGAAAGGCTTAAATCATTTTACATGAAACAATCTGGGTTTTGTGTGTGTGTGTGTGTGTGTGTGTACACATCGATTTTGGGTAACTCAAGTAATTGAGCCTGACACAAGGTTGAACAAACTGTCACTGTTAGGAAAAGACAGCTATTTTATGATGAAATCCTTCTGTTTGGTATGCTGCTCTATTGATGAATCAGAGGAAGTATACAAAAACACTGAATTTCTGTATCAGGGTTGTGATATGGTGCCTTTTGCAGGTGGCACTTCAAAGACTGACTGTCAGCCCTCCTGTAACCTGGGGTGATGCAGGAGTCCTGGTGCACTCTGCTGGGAGTAGAGACTGCTGGTGAGGGAGTGACTTGTTCTGCAGGGTATGCAGGGATTTGTCATACAAGGCTCTGGTGTTAAAATGCTGAAGGTTTCCTACTGCTGTGACTTCAGTGATTTGCCTCTCTGTGGATGGGGAAGAGCAGGGGTGGATAATGTGGATCTTATTTGAAGACAGAGATCACTCTCCTGTATCCTCAGCCTGAAAAACAAGAGTCTAAGGGATCTGGATGTTTTCAATCTGCCTCCTTTCTGGGTGGGAATACAGACTCAGTCCTAATGCGGTTAACTCCTGCACAGTGGTTGTGAAATAAGATGCTGAGATATTTGACAAGCTAAGAGAGCCCAGGCTGGTGAGAGTCTTTGTATCAGCCATTAGGCACAAACACAGCAAGACAGGAGGCAAGGAGACCTGTGCTGAGACTAGTTGTCACCAAAGTTGTCTTCAGACTTTTGGTCTTAACATTATAAGAGGTTATATATGTAGCCGCTGAAAATTTTTAGAAAGTGGCAGTTTGTTAAATGAAAAAATTAATAATATCCCAATTTGCATTAACTTTTCTCATTTGATAATAACTTGATACTATAACTGGAAACTCAGAAATGGCATGGAAGTCTACCTTGATTTTTCTTGAGTCTGAGAGATGCTGATTGTGGGATTAGTAGAACATCTTTGGGAATTTGTTTCAGTTCTGTTTGTACGTTCTGTCAATGCTTTTCTGCATTGTTAGTAATTTTTGTTTTTCTAATGTCAAGACCTCAGTTTCTTTTCTAAAGAGAATAGGCTAAAAGACTCTCATGCCAACTCAGACTAGGAAGCAGCCATAATGCTGGTGAGAGGCAGAGCTGAAGACAACAAGGGCAGGCAGAGGTTAGACAGTGTGTGAAATCAGACAATATGATCAAGTGTGGGGACACTCCTAATAGCTTTTGCTGACTCAAATTTCGATTGCTTTACATCTCAGTATTCACAAGTAAGGCTACTACTGTACCGCACACTTCATCCTCCGAGGGTCCTGCTTGGACAAGGTTAAATCCAGCTGTTCCATTTAGCAGAGACATGACTGTATCCAAGTGAGCTCTAGCCAGGGTTTCATCCTGCTCTGTGCTTCTCTGGCTCTTTTGCAATTAGCTAACCTAAGAATCTCATTTACCTCATAGGCAAGCAGAAGAAATAGTTACTTTCTCTTTTCCTTCTGTTGGCTTGTCAAAGAACCATGACATGAGAAAACACCAAATCTGCATAATATTACACATATATTTTGGCACTTTCCAAGAAAGTTTGAAACTAACAATGGATTCCATTGCTAGCTCTGTTGCAAAAAGCTTTTCTTTCAGCGGATACCTAAAAGGTACATGTTCATCAAAATCTTAAGGATGTGAGCTGGGCATCAGTAAAGCCCTACTGTCTGCTTCTAGGGAGGCGTTTGTCACAGACAACACTACAGAAACAAAGCTTATGCGTGGATCCTGGACAAGCTGAGCATGGAGAAGCTCCCTATCTTCCTGTGTTGCACTGCAGAATAGCTTTCTGCCTTAGAGCACCAGGGCTCTGCTGCTGCAGGATAAAGCAGATCAGATGCTAATGCTGCTTGTCTGTGTACAGTGTCTCAGAACACGTTCTCAGAGAAGGGAGGCAGCTTTCAGCTCCAAGAAATCAGGCTTTATCGGCTGGGCTACAGAGTGTCATTTAATGAGTGTCCTTGCTGAGGGTACGAAGGAGGGAGGGAGATGAGGGGGCATAGAAAGAGAAGCAAAATGATGAGCAAAAACTGAGCTCTCAGACTCAGTACACAGCAACTGCTCATGGTCAGACAATGTTTTAAAAGTAGGTAGGATAACAGCTGCCCACTGGGATAAATTCCTTAGGAGGAAAGCTGTAGATGCCTTATTCATCTCGTCACACCCAAGCCATCAGTGACAGTTCAAAGCCCCTCAAACATATATTTGAAAGGATCTGGACTGAACTCTTGAGTGTCTGTGGAGGGATTGCAGGGATCGGTCTATTTGAAATGAATGCCCCTGAAGGACCATCTCCCCCAGGATCACATAGATCCCAATTCAGCTATACTAAATCAGAATCTCAGGAGGGAGTCCTTTAAGTAACCCCCTCACCCAAACCACCACATCCAGGTGAATATGATACATATTAAGGTTTGAGATCCATTGCCCCAGATTTTAAGGGGCAGCAGTAGATGGGATTTTTCCCATGGCAAACAATGGACTACCCCTCATCTGAATTTTCCCATTCATACCCTGCAGATTTTGTTTCCAATTCATTATCTTCTAGTAGTGTTTTCATGATTACTGTATCTTGAAATCGCTTGCTTGTATATATGGGGATGTTCTTTTTCTTGATATGTGTATTACCTTGTGATTCTGATTGTGTATCTAACTATAGAATTAGCTCAAGAGTTTCAGGTTTTTCCTCCCAATGCCCAGGCTATACTCCATAGGAGCTCCTAACAGGAACTTCTTTATAGCCTGCCTCAACTATGCACTTCTATTTCTTTAAGCCTAGAAGAGGTTTCAGTACTAAAGAGTACCTCTACCCCCATTACAAAGACATTCTCAAGAATAGTAAGCAATTTAACAGTGCTTATTAAACAAGATTTTTAATTGTCTTTACCTACCCAGTAAATAAACAGTGACATACATTAAAATAGATACATAGATAAAAGAGAACTAGATATTCACTACATCATTATTCATTCTATATTGGCAAAATCTTGGAAGCAACTTAAATGTCAGTTAAATAAATTTTTATATTTCAAGTGAAGGAATGCTATTAATATGAAAATGTCTTTGCCATGTAATATGAAGGACGATTTTTTAAGCAGTATTAAATCTGATCATTCAATTTGGACCTCATAGCTTTTATCCCTAAAGCTATCTGTGTCATTACAAAATATGGGTTAGAAAAAAAAGAAAGAAAAGAAAAAATGTAAAAGAAAGAGAACAAAAGAAGTTTAGAATGGGCTACAAGAGGAAAACAAGTGAATACTAAAAATAAACAAAGTTATTAAAAGGTAAAATTGGTAGAATATTATTCCAAAGGGTTCATTAAGTAAGTTGTAACACAGTCCTGGCCAACTGGGCCCATAATGTTCTCTACTGCTACTGCTAAGTCACTTCAGTCGTGTCCGACTCTGTGCAACCCCATAGATGGCAGTCCACCAGGCTCCCCCATCCCTGGGATTCTGCAGGCAAGAACACTGGAGTGGGTTGCCATTTCCTTCTCCAATGCATGAAAGTGAAAAGTGAAAGTGAAGTCGCTCAGTCTTGTCCGACTCTTCGCGACTCCATGGTCTGCAGCCTACCAGGCTCCTCTGCCCATGGGATTTTCCAGGCAAGAGTACTGGAGTGGGGTGCCATTGCCTTCTCACTTAGGTGCAATTCATCAAGGACTCGGTTAAGTTGCTGCTTAGCTGCTGGACATGGCAAGAGCTCTAGAACTGTATTGCCAAAGGCAGTGACATTTTGGAAGAGTAACTCCTTCAAATAAGTAAAAAAGATTTTTTAAAAAGCAGTGGGTTGATCCTCACCATGTGAAAGCAGCCTTTTCCCTGGCCAAGCTCTACTGTGATCATTGTTTACTAGGGAACAAAGTGGATGAATAACAGAGAAAACTCAAACTAGCAGAATGAATCTTAGACCACAAATTAAGAACTGCAAAAAATAGAACATCCCTTCAATTTTCTGTATTGCAACTAAATTTCTGTTTCAAGCCCCATTTCTTCCAAACTAGGAATACTCAATCTATTTCATTTTATCTGCCCTTCACAGCTTTTCTCTCTGGATTGACTCTGAATACCAAGTCATGAGGTCTCATCAAGCTGTTAGCTCACCTCGTCATTGTTAAGTCATCTTTTGTGTCTGTCCACAAAGCCCCTTTATATTAACCAGTTTTTCTATTAACGTTGTGCCATTTATAGGTACAAAGGGATCTTCCTGATACTTCTGGGCCCTGCTGAGGCCCTGGAAAAGTTTGCAAGGCTGCCTCAGGCCCCGTTTGTCTAGTACATGGTCATTTCCTTCCTTATGAGGTTTTACCACCTTTCCACAAATTCTTCCCTTTTCTGTATTCAATTTTCACTCGACTTTTCCTTTCAATCCCTTGACTCTGGCCTTGTAACTTAGTCAACATGCATGGAGCAAATGTGGTATAAGCAGAGATTCTAGACGTGCCTGTGCCTCAGGTCTTGTGTCTGTTACATTGGAAACTTGAAATTATCATGAGAACAATGTGAATAAACCTAAACTAGGCTTCTGGCTCAGCTGGTAAAGAATCTGCCTGCAATGCGGGAGAACTGGGTTCGATCCCTAGGTTGGGAAGATCCCCTGGAGAAGGGAAAGGCTACCCACTTCAGTATTCTGGCCTAGAGAATTCCATGGGCTGTATAGTCCATGGGGTCGCAAAGAGTCAGACACAACTGAGCAACTTACACTTTCACTTCTTCAGGCTTCTGGAGGGGTTTCCCTGTGACTCAGCAGTAAAGAATCCTCCTGTAACTCAGAATATGTGGGAGACGTGAGTTTGACCCCTGGAGGAGGAAATGGCAACCCCTCCAAGTATTCTCACTGGGAAAATCCCTGGACAGAGGAGCCTGGCAGGCTGCAGTTCAGGGGGGGTCTCAAAGAGTCAGATACAACTGAGCTTGCATGCATTCAGGCTTCAGGAAGTACATGTCCCTTTACTATTTATCCTGGGGACTGGTGGGGTCATAGTCTTCTCACTAGGCTTAAATTAAAGCAATAATCGTAAAACTAAACTATTTTATTATAGGTATCTGTATTAAGCCCATGATTTGGAAGATGCAATACCGTTAGAATATCACTTTTCCACAAACTGATTTCTGGTTGTTGCTGTTGTTCAGTTTCGTAGTTGTGTCCGACTCTTTGCTACCCCATGGACTGCAGCACACCAGGCCTCCCTGTCCTTCACCATCTCCCAGAGCTCCCTCAAACTCATGTCCTTTGAGCCAGTGATGCTGTCCAACCATCTTGTCCTCTGCAATCTCTGGAGTCAGAACATTTCTTACCAAAATGCCAGGAATGTTCTATTTAGAAATTTTAAAAATTAAAATATGTATGAAAATTCAAAGGATCTAGAAAGCTAGGATTTACAGTGCCTGATTTAAAAACTCATTATTTCAGAGAACATCAGCAAGATGGCAGAATAGGAGGTTTTGGCTCTCCTGTCCTTGAAATAAACACTGATTTTTTAACAACCACCATGGATGAGAATAACTTTATAGGAGGCCAGGACTATAGGTGAGAGATCCCAGTACCTCAGAAGGGCAAAATGTCCAAGAATAGCTGCACTGAAAAGAGTAAGAAGAACAGTTTCACTTCATCAATATCACCTCTTTCCTAAGGTGGCAGAGTTCAGGCCCTGAAGAGAACCTCTTGGCCCACAGCTTCTCCCAGAGGGGAAAGTAAAGACCAAGTGTTCTCCTAGCTTCCCCAGACCTGGAGGGAACTATCTGGGAGACCCTCTTCTGACTTTCTCCACCCAGAACACTGAGGTAATTGGCACAGCTGAATAATCTGGAAACAGGCAGGAACAGAGAAAAGAGATGAGGACCCATAGCTAACAGCACATGGACCGTGACATCAGCCTCAGGTACTACTCAGTGATCCACAGTCCTCACTAAAAGCCCTGCCCATGAACCCTAGACGACTCTTTAACGACCAAGCACCCCCAGCTATCTAACCTGTGCTCCTAGTACTGTACATACCCTGCATACTGCTGACCTATCACTCTCCACAGATGGTGTGAAAAGGAATCTCTACAGATGGTGTGTGCCAACCTTCCCAGATGGCATGTATGAAGTCCTGTGGAAAATATCAAATAAATATCAACAGACATCTCAGTTCTAGGGACTTGCCTGTAGCTCAGATGGTAAAGAATCTTCCTGCAACACAGGAGAAGCAGGGTCTGTCTCTGGGTTGGGAAGATTCTCTGGAGAAGGGAATGGCAACCCACTCCAGTATTCTTGCTGGATAATCCACGGACAGAGGAGCCTGGAGGGCTATAGTCCATGGGGTCACAAAGAGTCGGACATGACTGAACAACTAACACTACTGCTACTCTCAACTCTGCCCGATTGGGAGACTGTGTACAACCTTAAATACTTCAAGATACAACCTTAGGAAAAACAAACAGAATTTCTATATGCCAGCCAGTTCAGGCTAGCTTTGCAGGATCAAAGAAGGCAAACAATCCTAAAACTTCACCCTCAAGACAAAACAAGAAGAGTGGAGCAAGTACATCCATAGAAAAGTTCTGAGAGATCAGTATCTCTAGATGGACTAGCTAGTGAAGATCTGCCTCTCCCAAAGCAAGTCAGTAAGGGCTAGAGTCAGTAACGTGGAGACAAGAAAGCAAGGCTTCAAAGAAGATGAGAATGAAGGAACGAAACAGTGCTCCAGTGTTTGACACTGAAGGAAAAAGAAAAACCTACATTTGCCAAGCAATGAGTCCAAAGTAAAGATCTTAAAGAAGTTTAGTGAGTTACAAGAGAATACTAATAGACAACTAAGCAAAATCATAAAAATAATGCATGGACAAAATCAGAAGCTTACCAAAAAGAGTAGCCATTAAAAAAGAACCACAGAGAGCTTGCAGCTGTAGAATAAGACGACTAACAAATTAAAAAGAGGAATTTAACAGCAGACTTGATCGAGAAAGAATAATTTAATCCAAAACATAAACGTTATTCAAGAAAGCACAAAACAAGTTATCATAACCTTGGGTTCAGAATTTTTTAGCTATAACACCAAAAACATGGTCTATTTAAAAAAAAAAATAAGATACACTGGAGTTACTTACAATTTTTAAAATATGCTCTTTGAAAACAATTTAAAATGAGAAGATAAGCTATAGAGTAGGAGAACAGTTTTGCAGATCATATATTGACTCTTAGCCGTATATCTAGATTATATTTTTAAAAAACTGTATGATAAAATAAAAAACGCCATTTTAAAAATATTGATATAAGATTTAATTTCACCACATAAGATATTTTACCAAAGATGACATGCAAATGGTTAATAAGAACATGAAGAGAAGCTCAACATCATTAGTCATTAGGAAAATATAAATTAAACTTATAATGAGGTACTACTAGCCTGGTGGCTGCTTAATCTTAGCTCATTGTGGTTTCAATTTGCATTTCAAAGGGAATGACAGTACTGTCAGTGAGAGTATGGTGAAAGTAAAACTCTTAAACTGCAAGTGGAAATATACTGCTATTTTGGAAAACAGTTTGGCAGTTCTTGGGGGAAAAAAATAACATATACTTCTGACAACATATGACCCAGCAATTCTACTCTATATCCTTCTTTTCAAAGATATAACGAGATATGTTGGCATAAATGCTTATGGCACCATTATTCATAATTCCCAAAACCTTTAAAAAAGAAAATGTTTTTCAACTAAAGGGTAAGTAACTAAAATTTAATATAGCAATTCAATGGAAATAACAATGAAGAACTCTTTTTACAAGCAACTCGACTGTATCTTCAAAAATGGTATGTTAAGTGAAAGAAGCTAGACACAATAGACTATAAAGTGCACAATTCCACTTACATGAAGACTCTTTTTTTTTTAAAGGCATAATTATAGAAACATAAAATATATTAATTGTTTTGGGGTCTAGGAGTGGGTAGGGAGCTGACCGCTAGTAAGAAGGAACTCTTGTGATGAAAATGTTCAAAAACTAGATTGAAATGATAGCTGTACAATGATATAAATTTACCAAAAATAAACTATCTGTACACTTAAAATGTATAAATAATCAAGATGAGATGGACACACCTTTAGAAAGATTCAAACTACTAAAATGACCTCAAGGAAATAGAAAATTTGAACAGACCCTTAACAATTAAAGTGCTTGAGTTAGTAAACAAAACTTTTCTGTTCTGAAAAACCCAGATAGTGTCATTGGCAAACCCTACCAAATATTTATAAAATAATTAATGCCAATAATTCACAAACTCTTCCACAAAGCAAAACAGGGATCCTTCTTAACTTATTCTCTTAGGACAAGTATTACTCTGATGTAAATTCCAGGCAAAGATAGCACAAGGAAATAAAGCCGATCAATATCCCTATTATAATTAATTCCATGTGTCAACTTGGCTATGTTACCTAGATATTGGGCCAAATATTATCTCAGTGTTTTTGAGAAAGTACTTTTTAGATGAGATAAACCATTTAAATCTGTACTCTTTGAGTAAAGCAAATTGCACTCCATAATGTGGATGTCTATTTAAGCAGTTGAAATTCTCCCCTGAAAAGAGGAAATTCTGCCAGCAGACTGCCTTCAGACTGAAATATCAACTCTTCTCTGGGACTCCAGCCTGCTGGCCTACCCTGCAGTGTTCGGACTTGCCAACCTCCACAATCATGTGAGCCAAAGCCTTACATCAGTCTCTCTCTCTGTCTCATACATGCCCTATCACAATAGAATATAAGATACACATACACACATCCAATAGGATATATATAGATATAAAAATATAACAATTGGAGATACATTGTATGTATACACACTATAAACATAGGGGTATATATACATATTTATATGCATATATGTGTATATGTGTATATATATATAGAGAGAGAGAGAGAGAGAGATGGGGGTATATTCATATATCTGCATATATATTTATTCTCCAAATTTCTGGAGAACTTGGACTAACATAATCCCTTATGTAAATGGATGCAAAAACCTGCAACAAGTACTTGTAAAATAGATCCAGCTATACATAAAATGATAATATAGTATAATCAAGTAGGATTTATCCTGACAATGTAAGGTGTGTTCAATATATGGAGATAAATCAACGTAATATACCATGTTAATATAATATAGGAGAAAAGCTGATAGTCCTCTCAATAACAGAAAAAATCATTTCACAAAAGTCTACAATCTTACATTATAACTATATTCAATACATTAGAAATAGGAGAGAACTTCCTCAACATGATAAAGGACAGCTATGAAAAAATCCATAGCTGACATCATATTTAGTGGTAAAAGATTGACAGCTTTTCCTTTAAGACAAGAATGTCAGCGCTCACCATTTCTATTCAACATCATAGTGGGGCACTAGTGGAATATGGAAATAAAAGAAAGAACTAAAACTATCTCTATCCATAGCAGACATAATGTTTTATATAAAAAATGTTCCAGAATCCACACACAAAAGAAATTGTTTTGGCTAATAAGATTAGCAAGTTTACATGATATAAGTTAGATATAGAAATAAAATCAATACACTAGTAGATTAAAACTCTAAACATAAAACTAAGAAATTTCACTACTCTTTATCCTATTACAAGACAAGCATACCTCATTTAGTCTGCTTTGCATTACTGCAACTCACAAATACTGTGTTTGGGATTTTTTTTTGTTTGGGAAGATCAGTGGTAACCCTACATCCAGTAAGTCTATTGGCATCATGTTTCTTACAGCATTTATTCACTTTGTATATCTTTGTTACATTTTGCTAATTTTTACAATATTTCAGGCCTTTTAACTATTATATTTGTTATGATGATCTGTGATCAGTGATCATTGATGTTACTATTGTAATTGTTTTAAGGCACCACAAGCTGATCCCATATATGTTGGTGAACTTAATTGATAACTGTATGTATGTTCTGACTGTTGCATTGATTGGCAGGTCCTTCATCACTCTCCCTTTCCTTAGGAGTCCCTATTACCTGTAACACAAAAACATTGAAACTAGGCCAACTAATAACCCAACAACGGCCTCAAAGTTTTCAAGTGAAAGAAAGAGTCACAAGTCTCTCACTGTAAATCATACACTTGAAATCCCAAGTGGCACAGTGGTAAAGAACCCGTGTGCCAATGTAAGAGGCATGTGTTCAATCCCTGGGTCAGGAAGATCCCCTAGAGTAGGAAATGGCAACCCACTCCAGGATTATTGCCTGGAAAGTTCATGAACAGAGGAGCCTGGCAGGCCACAGTCCATGGGGTCTCAAAGAGTTGGACACAACAGAGTACACGTGCACAAAGTAACCCAACAATGGCCTCAGAGCATTCAAGGGAAAGGAAGAGGCACGAGTATCTCGCTATAAATCATAAACTAGAAATAATTAAGCCTAGTGAGGAAGGGGCATTGAAAGCAGACACAGGCTGAAATCTAGGCCTCTTGTGCCAGTTAGTCATACTGTAAATGCAAAAAAATATTCTTGAAGGAAATTAAAAGTGCCACTCCAGTGAACACACAAATCAAGTGAAACAGCCTTATTGCTAATATGAAGAAAGCTTCAGTGGTCTGGACAGAAGATCAAACCAGTCACAACATTCTCTTATGCCAAAGTCTAATCCAGAGCAAGGACTTGACTGTCTTCCATTCAGTGAAGGTTGAGAGAGGTGAGGAAACACAGAAAAGCAGTTTAAAGCTAACAGATATTGATTTGTGAGGTATTTTTTGTTTGTTTGTGGGCCACATCACCTTCAAGATCCTATTTCCCCAACCAAGGATCAAACCTGCACCCAACGCCCAACAACAGAATCATGCAGTCCCAACCACTGGATGGCCAGGGAATTCCCAGTTCATGAGATTGAAGAAAAAAAGTAATTTGCATACATAAAAGTGCACAGTGAGGCAGCAGGTGCTGATGTAGAAGCTACAGCAAGCCACCTGGAAGGCTAGCTAAGAGAATTAATGAAAGTGGCTACATTAGACAAGAGATTCCTAATGCAGATGAAACTGCCTTCTATTAGAAGATGCCATGTAGGACTTTCATAGCTAGAAAGAACAATGTCTACCTTCAGAGCTTCAAAGGACAGGCTGACTCAAGACGGTTAGGAACTAATATAGTTGGTGACTTGCAGTTGAGGCCAATGCTCATGTACCATTCTGAAAATCCTACAGCCCTTAAGAATCATGCTAAACTGACTTGCCCTGTAGTCTATACATGGAACAGCAAAGCCTGTACGACAGCATATTTGTTTATGACATGGCTTATTGAATGCTCTAAACCCATTGTTGAGAAGTGCTGCTCAGAAAAAAAAGATTTCTTTAAAAAACAATACTGCCCTTGGTTACCCAATGCACCTGGTCACCCAAGCACTCGGATGGAGCTGTATGACAAGATTAGTATGTTCTTTTTTTTTTTTTTTTCATATCTGCTAACACAACATCCATTCTGCAGCCCATGACCATGGTTTACAAACCTTATTCTTTATGAAACATTTTGTAGGGCTATAGCCACCATAGACAGTGTTTCCTCAGATGGATTTGGGAAAAGTCCATTGAAAACCTTCAAGAAATGATTCACCATTCTAGATGCAAGGTAGAAATGTGTGACTCACAGGATGAGGTCAAGATATTAACATTAACAAAAGTTTGAAAGAAATTGATTCCAACCTTCATGGATGACTTTGAGGGGTCTCAAAATAGCAGAGGAGGAAGCAGCTACACATGTGATGGAGATAGCAAGAGAACTGGTGTTATAAATGGAAACTGAATATGGGACTGAATTGCTACAATGTCATGATAAAAACCTTAAAGAATGAAGAGCTACTGCTGATGGATGGGCAAAAAAGAATGGTTTATTGAGATGGAATCTACTCCTGGTGAAGACGCTGTGAAATTGCTGAAATGACCACAAAAAACTACAGTACATAAACTTAGTTTGATAAAGCAGCATAAGGTTTTGAGGGGATTGACTCCAATTTAGAAAGACATTATACTCTTGGTAAAAATGCTATAGAATAGCATAGCACGCTACAGAGAAATTGTTCATGAAAGAAGACTCAATTGATGCAGCAAATGCCATCATTGTCTTATTTTAAGAAATGCTGCTGCTGCTGCTGCTAAGTCACTTCAGTCGTGTCCAACTCTGTGCGACCCCATAGACAGCAGCCCACCAGGCTCCCCCATCCCTAGGATTCTCCAGGCAAGAACACTGGAGTGGGTTGCCATTTCCTTCTCCAAAGCATGAAAGTGGAAAGTGAAAGTGAAGTTGCTCAGTCGTGTCCGACTCTTAGTGACCCCATGGACTGCAGCCTACCAGGCTCCTCTGTCCATGGGATTTTCCAGGCAAGAGTACTGGAGTGGGGTGCCATTGCCTTCTCTGATAAGAAATGCTACAGCCACCCTAACATTCAGTAACCACTACCATAATCAGTCAGCATCCATCAACATTGAGGAAAGACCTTTCACCAGCAAAAGGATTATAACTTGCTAAAGACTCAGATGATGGTTAGCAGTCTTTAGCAATAATGTATTTTTTATTAAGGTAGGAAATTTTTAGATGTTATTGCATATTTACTACACTATAGTATAGTGTAAATGCAACATTTTTTTTTATTCCCTGAGAATTTTATTTTTAATTATGTGACTCACTTTATTGCAATACATCATTGCACTTATCTGGACTTGGACCTGCAATATCTCTGAGACATGGCTGCAGCATTAAAAGTAAAATTCTTAGGAATGAATTCAACAAAAGAAGTAGAGGACATGTATTTGATCGCTACAAAATAGTAAAGGAAATTTAAAAGATCTAAGTTATACAGAAATATATCATTTTACAGATTGGAAGACTTAATATTGTTAAGGTGCCTATACTCCCCAAATTGAACTAGAATCAAAGACAATTCCTATCAAAATCAAAGTTACCTTTTTTTTTTAGAAATGGACAAGATGATCCTGAAATTCATGTAGAGAATAAGAAAATCCAAAATAGCAAAAACAATTGTGTAAAAGAACTAATTTGGTGGACTTATACTTTCCAACTGCAACTTATTTCAAGGCTACAGTAACCAAGACAGTATGATACTGGCATAAGGGCAGATACAATGATCAATTATATGGAAATAAGAGTCTATAAATTAACCCATATGTTGATGGTCAATTGATTTTCAACAAGAGCATCAAGGCCATTTAATAGGGAAAGAAGTGTCTTTTCAACAAATGATGCAGGGATAAGTGGCTATCCATTGGCAAAACAATAAACTTGGACTTCTACTTCATTCAAATTTAAAAATTAACTCTAAATGAATCAAAGCCCTAAACTTAAGTGAAAAGTTAAACAACTGCTAGGACAAAATACTGTTGTAAATCTTTATGATTTTGGTTTAAGCAACAGTTTCCTAGATACTACATATAAAGCAAAACAACAAAAGGGAAAACAGATAAATTAGACTTCATTAAAAAGAAAAAGACATTACTTTGCCGACAAAGGTCTGTCTAGTCTAGGCTATGGTTTTCCCAGTAGTCATGTATGGATGTGAGAGTTGGACTGTAAAGAAAGCTGAGCACCAAAGATTAATGCCTTTGAACTGTGGTGTTGGAGGAGATCTTGAGAGTCCCTTGGACTGCAAGGAGATCCAACCAGTCCATCCTAAAGGAGATCAGTCCTGGGTGTCCATTGGAAGGACTGATGTTGAAGCTGAAACTCCAATACTTTGGCCACCTGATACGAAGAGCTGACTCATTTGAAAAAACCCTGATGCTGAGAAAGATTGAAGGTGGGAGGAGAAGGGGATGACAGAGGATGAGATGGTTGGATGGCATCACCGACTCAATGGACATGAGTTTGGGTAAACTCCGAGAGTTGGTGATGGACAGGGAGGCTGGCATGCTGCAGTCCATTGGGTTGCAAAGAGTCGGACACGACTGAGTGACTGAACTGAACTGAACTAAAAAAGAAAAAAAAAATGTGTGTGCTTTCTAAGAACATTATTAAGTAATGAAAGGAATTTATAGATTTTTTTTCAAACAATGTACCTGAAAAGTATACAGTATCCAAATATATGATGTAGAATACAAGAATGAAAACCAAAATAAATATAACAATTCAACTTAAAAAACAACAGTATTTTAAAACTATCCCAATTAAAAAATGGTCAAAGTACTTGCATAGACCTTCTCCAAAGAAGATACACAAATGATCAATAAGGAAAAACATGAAAAAGTGTTCAACATCATTAGTTAAGGGAAATGCAAATCAAACTACAATAAGCTACCACTATGATGACTATAAACAAAAAGAAAAAATTCATCAAAATAACAAATACTGACAAAGATATATTTTTAAAATTGCAATTCTTATATTTTGCTGGTAGGAATGTAAAATGCTACTGTGGGAAACAGTTTGGCAATTCCTTAGAAGGGTAAATACAGAATTACCATGTGACCCATCAATTCCAATTCTACACATATATTCAAGAGAAATAAAAATATGTTCACACAAAAACTGGTACACAAACATTCATAGCAGCATTGTTCATAGAATGCTGTCTTGTTTTTTCTCCAATTGCAATTGTTTTCTCATTTCTTAAATCTACAATTCTTATGCCATTAAAGTCTTTTTTAAATGTGTGAATCAATGAGTTTAACCATAGTCAAAAGGTTGTGCAGTTATTATCACCATCTAAAAACAGAGAGCATGCTATATTGGAAGCTAAGTGATTGGGTGGGGGGAGGAATTTTATTAAGAGACAGTGATCATCTGCATAAAAATGCTGTTTTGAGATTGATTCCATTGTGAACTGAGAATTAACCACTGGATTCAGCAAGGATAGATTTGCTGATATGATAAGAATGTTTTCAATAAAGTAGTAGCAATGAAAATGAAGAGTTGAGGAGAGAGAGAATGGGAGACAGAGGTTGGAAATGATAAGCAAAATTCTCCCCCAATTTTTTGTTATAATGTTTCATGGAAATATGAGATTCCAATTGAAGGGACTTATCAAGTGTAGAGAGCTGATTTTCCTTATTTATTTACTTACTTATTTAGATTCCAAATTTCATGGCACAGTTGTATACTGATTCACAAAGCTCTGATAGACATGAAAGAAGTGACGATGCAAGAAAGAGGAGGCAGAGCAGCACACAGTCCTTAAGTAAACAAGAAACCATGAGACTCAGAGCTTGAGTGTAAGGTCTGGTAGTGTCAGAAGCAGAGGTGTGCCATACACAGCAATGTGGAAGAACGCTACAAGTGTGAGGGTAGTTGTACACACATTGGTAGATTTGTTGGTGGAAGATAACATTTCTCATTTTCCATGAATTCTTCACTGAGAGTGAGGTGATCTGGTAGAGGATATGAAGTTTGAAGGGAAAAAAAAAAAAACACATGAAATATTCTAGAAAAAGTGAAAGTGATACAACAAGGAAAACATAGAAGGGTATTGGGCACTTCTGAGAGGTTTTGACTCTTTAATTTTAAATTGTTATTGCAAATTTAAATTGAATCCTACCAATAAGATTGTGTGATTTCTTTAGACACTGCTTTAAGGGAGCAGGAATAGAGCAGGGAGAGAGCTGGGTTTAAGAACCATTGGACTTTTGTGAGATTGTTGGTGGGAATAGGTTCAATAGGAATTAAAAGCAAGGAACTAAAATAATGAACCATGGAACCTAAGCTGTGTAAGAGAGGAAGTGGTAGGGTAAATGGATTAGAATTCCAAAAGGAGTCAAGCTGTGGCCATGGATGGAATGTAATACATGAGCATAAAAAATAAGACACAGCAGTCAGAGGATTTAAAACAGATTTGGAAAAGATGACATAACTATAACTGATAATTACTAAGAAATGAATTTAGAACTGGATGGCTGAGGCAGAGTGGTAAAATCTGAGAGCCCAGGGCTCAAAAGAAAAACAGTGAGCTTGGTGCTTAAACTGGTAGGTTGGTAGATGAGCATAGTAAGAAGGGGTAGTAGGTAGTTAAATGTGATGTCAAGTCACAAAGGAACAGGGGTGTTTGAGGGAGAAAGGTCTGGAAATGACAATAATCCAGATGCTATCTTAGCCCCAGTCTAATTTCTGGAACTTGTGTAAGGACTGTGGGAGTAAAAAAGACAATGGTGACTTCATGAGCTGCAGGTGAAGCAATGGATTCAGGAGAGAAGCATCAACCTATCCACAAGAAGAAGAGACAGATCAATAACTGAAGAAATTAAAGAGATGGGGATTTTCATGATGACTGATTATTAGACTTGGTGTGTTTTGAGAGCTTGGGGGTGGGGGGAATGAAGACAAGCATGGAACTGAATAAAATTGGAGGATATATGTATTTACAATGAGAAAAAAATCTATGTAGGGATAAACAGAGAATTTTAAATCTCTAATGATGACAGAGACAAACAAGGATAGTAAAAAATGGTTATTTCCAAATGGTTCTAATGGAATCCTCTTCCTGAGACCAGCTGATAAATCATTGTCCATATGACAGTGCATAGATGGGTGATTTACCAAGAAAGAAAAGAGCTACAAAAACGTCACTACATGGTATATTACAGCCAAAAGAACATATGGAGTTCTAAAGATTCTGTTTAAATTCAGAATCTATTAATTTTTAATAAAGTACACTACATTGAACCTTCAGAAATGAGTCTGTAGCCATCATAATTATGAAACTGGTCTCAATTTTGCAGGACAGCTGAGTATTGATGATCTTGATCAGCAGTTCCTTCATTGGAAAAGACTAAGCTTTACTTCAACATTTTTTGATGAGTCTAAGCCCATTGCATTTGGGTACTGCAAAAGGAACCAACTGGGCATGTGCAAAGATTTCAGCAGTATCTCTGATGTGCTTAGGGTAGTCTATGAAATTTAAACAGGACCTAGGTAATTGGGCTGTGAAGTCCTAACATCTCCTCTACCTCTCCGACCCAACGCATTCATTTTCAAATGTCAATGTTAATACTTTTCCACCTGAACTTGCTAAAATGGTGCAGAAGGATTATAGCCTTATCAATAAAGTCAGAATGAAAGAAGGCACCGCAAGATTTAATTTTCAGATCCCATGAATTTCTATTGATTTGGGAGTACACAGCCAAGAGTAGTGAGAAAGTAATCTGCAATTTGTATCAAGGATGCCTATTTCAAAAGTCTTTGTATTCCAAAGCTGTTACACTGCAAAAAAATACGTAACCCTGTTGATGGGAAAACTCATGAGAATCTTCCTAGATATCATACTTTTTAAAGTCAGTTTTAAATGTGAGAATAAGAGGTAGTGATAACCCAGTAAAGTTGTGAATGTATATACTTTTTAAAAAAAAATTGTAAGTGAAGCTGTGAATAGGGGAAAAAGATCATATTCCAAAAGACCCTTACAACAAAATTTACATAAGAGAAGGAGGCTGTCTTATAATTTTATCTTAGAATGTACCCTCTGGGCTTTGAGAATAATAAGAACAAGAAAAAATAGAACTATTGAAAAACATGTTGACTACAGATATGGCATTGAATACTTCCACATGTGTCTGATTTTTCAACTTGAACTAGAATAAAAGTAGTTGAGTAAATTTAGAGAATCAAGCAAGTAACGATTAAACAGGCAGATGCTTCAAACATGATGTTGGCTTAGTTTCCTCTACAATATCTAATTTGAGCTCTTTTACTTCTAGATCAAGGGTAAGTGGAATGAAGAATGGGAGCAAATGAATAGCGATGCATTGTTATTCACCAGAGCTACCCAACAAGGAGAATACACAGGCAGCAAAAACATGGTCTCCACCAGCAGAGAACTTACTCTGTATTTACAGAGAAATGTATGTATGTATGTATATGTACACACACACACACACACGTACATAGAGAAACCTAAAACTTATCCATGCAAGCACTTGTAGCTCCACATTGCCCAAGGTGCACTGGCGGAAGCTGTGGAGTATCCCTTTCTGAATCCTGCAGTGTGGAAGGCTGTGTGGAGAGTCAAGTTGCATTGTCCCTCACATTTTACAGGGAAAAAAATCTGCAGATTTTTTAAAACTTTGATGTGGCTCTTCAGAAAATGAAGTGGAATGAGGTTTACTTACAGAGTCCTACAGAAGTAGACCACAGAGAGGGATAAAAGTGTTCCAATATTTTAAGTGGAGAATGAGTCATAATTGTCTCACACAGGGGAGGCATTACTCAGGATGAGAGAACTGAAGCCTAGAAGAAATATGAAGGCCCTGCAAAATGTTCCTGAAGAAGAGTCAGCTTTGGTCAACCCATGCCTAGAGGGTGCCAGGGCATCTGTATTTTCCATGTGAAATTTTACCCTTTTCCTACTAAACTCTTCTCCCAGAGGTTCAACCCTGGAAACTGAAGAATCAGAAGCCAGCTAATAGCAGAGGTGGTGAATAAAGAAAGGAAAGGAGCCAGCCAAGATCCCTGTTCCTACAGCAGTCTCCCAATTGTGAACCACACAGGAGCATAGCAAGAGAAAAAGTTTTAACTTTGAAAGATTTTAGAAGTGTTATGTTACATCATAAATGCTTGAACATGAACAAAGATCCTTTTTACTCTCTAAAATTGACTGAGAAAGCCAAGAGGCCTGACTGAGATTAATCCAGATACTGAAGAAGAGGGGATCTGTAGGCAAGACTAGTGGGAAAAGGAGAGGAAAAAAACATTGATTTTATAACTGCACCCTCCTAAGTTCAACTCTTTACAAAACCTAGATATGTTCAATTACTGGATCCAAAGGTATAGAATAAAGGAAGAGCCCTTAGAGAAAGCGTAACACCTAGCTGATGAGACAATTTTCTGAGTATCTGGCAGAAATTCCTAATTTAGATCATTCATAGCAATAATGGTATAGTTTATTTTGTTAGACTTGTAATCATTCAAACTTTAACCACTTACTAAGTACCAGGCACTGTTTTGAATTCTGGTAATGACACTAAAAAAGATACAAATATGTTTATTTTAATAACGTTTAAATTCTAGCAGATGGAGATAAATGGTAAGAAAACTAAAAATTAGGAATTTCAAATAGTGGTAAACGTTACAAAAATAAAACTGGGAAACGAGGGACTGCTGGTGTTTGTGTTGGGGGAGGGGATGTTTAATAGAGCTAATTATGGAAAATCTCTAGAAGGCAGTGCTATATGGGCTGAAATCTGAATATTAAGAAATCCAGACATAACAAATCTGGAGGACAGGTACTCTAGGAAGAAAGACGTCAGATGGAAAAGGCCCAGATTCAGGGGAAATGCAAGTATGTTCAAGGAGTGAAAAGAAACCAACATGGCTGGAGCAGAGGAAGTTGAAGGGACAGTGAAATAAGACTGGAAGAGGCAAAAATACATACGTTTTGGAGACCGTAACAATGCTGTGCTAGGTATTTTTGACTTTTCAGTGTTAGGGGTCATTATGCAAACTAGTTATAGATAATAACAGACATGACTACTTAAGTTCACAAGGTGGTACCATACACGTGGCAGCCTTTTGCATGCTCAGTTGCTTCAGTCGTGTTCAACTCTTTGCGACACTATGGACTTCAGCCTGCCAGGCTCCTCAGTCCATGGGATTGCCAGGCAAGAGTACTAGAATGGGTTGCCATGCTCTCCTCCAGGGGATCTTCCCAACCCAGGGATGGAACCAGGTCTCCTGCACTACAGGTGGATTCTTTACCACTGAGCTGCCAGGGAAACCTTTTAAATTAGAATAAAGCATGAAACTTGGCTTAGTAAATTTGTGTATAAGCACAATAACTGCTTGCTGCACTAGGCACTATATGACCCTTGAAATGTTGCCATGTTTAGGCAACAAAGATTGCTGAGTGCCCAAGAATTGATACTTTTGAACTGTGGTATTGGAAAAGACTCTTGAGAGTCCCTTGGACTGCAAGAAGATCAAAGCAGTCAATCCTAAAGGAAATCAACGCTGAATATTCATTGGGAGGACTGATGCTGAACCTGAAGCTCAAGTATTTTAGCCATGTGATGTGAAGAACCAACTCATTAGAAAAGACCCTGATGCTGGGATGGATTGAAGGCAGGAGGAGAAGCAAACAGCAGTGGATGAGATGGTTGGATGGCATCACCAATTCAATGGCCATGAGTCTGAGCAATCTCTGGGAGATGGTGTAGGATAGGGAACCCTGGCGTGCTGCAGTCCATGGGGTCTCAAAGAGTTAGACATGACTGAGTGACTAAACAACATTATATATTTATATTCATTTACAAATTTTCTTTCTTACATTGTTCCACCCATTTCTATATAAATATACAAAATATACTATATACTTCTTTTTGTTGTTGTTCTTGCACAATTACAATATTCTCTTACAAGTTCATTATGGGAGAGACTATCCGCCTTGCCATGTTCTGCTTTAGCAAGGATGAAATGCAAAGGATGACACGTGGGAGTATCTGTGATTGGAAACACACCTTTTAAGAGAGAAAGAGTGACACTTAAACTAACACCAAGAAGAATGGAAGATTCTCCCAAAGTCCAGGCTGATATCTCACAGGGTGAGAAGTTAGAAAAGCCTTTGGACTTATTCTACTGTTTTATTTCACATATAACTAACCTGCAGAGATCTAGAACTCTCTCTTGTAACTTCTGAGACTCCTTGAAAATGTTTTAAATGAATCCCCCTTCCTCACCAAAGGCCCAGTAAATCTCCCAGGGCTGTCAGCCAGAATTAAAAAAAAAAAAATCTAGAGTGCAGATTTCTTTAAAACCAGAAGCCCGCTTCCCAAACGTCTCAAATTCTACCTGTTGGTTCATAATAGTCCCAAGAATATATCAAACCTAATGCTATGAATTCCTCTGTGGCGGAAAGGTAAGTGATCATTTCAGGTTAACTGTAGTTGAAGTCTCTGAATTCATCAGGGTTGTTTGCTTTTAACATCCTGATTATTCTTTGATTTCTATCTGCTGCTACTGCTGCTGCTAAGTCACTTCAGTCGTGTCCAACTCTGTGCGACCCCATAGACGGCAGCCCACCAGGCCCCGCCGTCCCTGGGTTTCTCCAGGCAAGAACACTGGAGTGGGTTGCCATTTCCTTCTCCAATGCATGAACGTGAAAAGTGAAAGTGAAGTCGCTCAGTCGTGTCTGACTCTTGGTGACCCATGGACTGCAGCCTACCAGACTCCTCCGTCCATGGGATTTTCCAGGCAAGAGTACTGGAGTGGGTTGCCATTGCCTTCTCCTGATTTCTATCTGGCATTCACTAAAATCCCAAACAAGGCTGAGCACCGAAGAATTGGTGTTTTCAAATTGAGGTGCTGGAGAAGACTCTTAAGAGTCCCTTTGTCAGCAAGGAGATCAAACCAGTCAATCCTAAAGGAAATCAACCCTGAATATTCATTGGAAAAACTGGTGCTGAAGCTGAAACTGCAATACTTTGACTACCTGATGTGAAGAGCCGATTCATTGGAAAAGACCTGGATTCTGGGAAAGAGTGAGGGCAGGAGGAGAAGGGGTGACAGAGGATCAAATGGTTGGATGGCATCACCAACTCAATGGACATGAATGTGAGCAAACTCCAGGAGATAATGAAGGACACAGAAGCCTGGTGTGCTGCTGTCTACAAGGTCTTAAAGAGCTGGACACGGCTTAGCAACTGAATTGAACATCAACAACAAGATCTCATCAGTGCTAGAGACTGTGTGGATATTTGCATATCTATATGGTAGATAGTTGGTGCTTTTCAGTAGCCAGTGAACCTGTTCCTACTACTGTTTTTCAAGCAAGCTAACTTAACCCAGTATCCTCTCCTAGAGCGCATACTTCCTTAAAACCAGAGCCCCTCTCCCCAAACATCTCAAATTCTACCTCTTGGTTCATAATAGCCCCAGCAATGTACCAAACCTAATGCTAGCCTAGGACCAGGCTAATGCCTGAGTGTATTCTGACGCATGCTGGTTCTCTCAGGACCTTAGTTTCCAATCTTCAAAATGGTAATAGGTATAACTGGCTTTTCATATAACATAGAATATCAGATGAGACAACAGATGGAAGAATACTGTGTCTATGTGAGGGTTAATTCATTTATCCATGCACTATGGCTCTAGAACTCTGTTTCCTTGTTTTATTCTCCATAACCATTTTCACAAATGTAGTAATGAGTTACAATATTTAAAAATTAGAACCAAGAAACCAAATAATCAAAAAATGGGCAGAAGACGTGTAGAGATATTTTCTCAAAGAAGACATACAGATGTCCAACAGGTACATGAAACAATGCTCAATATCACTAATTTTTACAGAAGTACAAATCAAACAACAATGATATATGACCTCACACATGTCAGAATGGCTATCATCAAAAAGTCCCTAAACAACAAATGTTGGAGAAGGTATGATAACAAGTGAACTCTTCTACACTTTTGTGTGAATGTAAATTAGTCCAGCCACTATGGAAAACAGTGTGGAGGTTTCTCAAAAAACTAAAATGAGAACTACCATATAATCCAGCAATTTTACTCCCGGCTATATATACAGAAACAACAAAGACACTAATTCAAAAAGATACACACACTCAAATGTTCATAATAGCACTATTTATCATAGTTAAGACATGGAAGCAACTTAAGTAGCCATCAACAGACAAATGGATAATGAAAAAGCATATGGTATATTGCTTAGCCATAAAAAAAGAATGGAATTATGCCACTTGCAGAAAGTGGATGGACCTAGAAACTATTATGCTTAGTGAAATAATTTAGATAAAAAAGATAAATACTATATGATATCACTTATACATGAGTCTAAAATATAATACAAATGAATATATATGCAAAACAGAAACACACTCACAGACATAGAAAACAAATGAGTAGTTACCAAAGGAGAGATGGAAAGGGTAAAAGGAAAATAATGGTATGGAATTAAGAGATACAAACGATCATCTATAAAATAGACAAGTAACAAGGATATATTGTGTAGCATAGGGAATTATAGCAATTATTTTGTAATAAATTTTAATGGAGCATAATCTATAAAAATACTGAATTATGGCAGAAAGTGAAGAAGAACTAAAGAACTTCTTGATGAAAGTGAAGGAGGAAAGTGAAAAAGTTGGCTTAAAGCTCAACATTCAGAAAACTAAGATCATGGCATCTGGTCCCATCACTTCATGGCAAATAGAGAAACAGTGGAAACAGTGGCTGACTTTATTTTTCTGGGCTCCAAAATCACTGCAGATGGTGACTGCAGTCATGACATTAAAAGACGCTTACTCGTTGGAAGGAAAGCATATTAAAAAGCAGAGATATTACTTTGCCAACAAAGGTCCATCTAGTCAAGGCTATGGTTTTTCCAGTGGTCATGTATGGATGTGAGAGTTGGACTATGAAGAAGGCTGAGCGCCGAAGAATTGATGCTTTTGAACTGTGGTGTTGGAGAAGACTCTTGAGAGCCCCTTGGACTGCAAGGAGATCCAACCAGTCCATCCTAAAGGAGATCAGTCCTGGGTGTTCATTGGAGGGACTGATGCTGAAGCTGAAACTCCAGTACTTTGGCCACTCGATGCAAAGAGCTGACTCATTTGAAAAGACCCTGATGCTGGGAAAGATTGAGGGCAGAAGGAGAAGGGGACAACAGAGGATGAGATGGTTGGATGGCATCACCGACTCAATGGACATGGGTTTGGGTGGACTCTGGGAGTTGGTGATGGACAGGGAGGCCTGGCGTGCTGCGGTTCAAGGGATTGCAAAGAGTTAGACATGACTGAGCGACTGAACTAAACTGAACTGATACAAGAAACTAATGTAATATTATAAATCAACTATACTTTAACTTAAAAAATTAATGAAAAATATTAGAAAAGCTTTGGAGAAAATTATACAATTTGTCTTTCAGCTACCTACCAATTTTGTACTTTGTTAAAGTTATCACTTCATGGGAAATAGATGGGGAAACAGTGGAAACAGTGTCAGACTCTATTTTTTGGGGCTCCAAAATCACTGCAGATGGTGATTGCAGCCATGAAATTAAAAGACGCTTACTCCTTGGAAGGAAAGTTATGACCAACCTAGATAGCATATTGAAAAGCAGAGACATTACTTTGCCAACAAAGGTCCGTCTAGTCAAGGTTATGGTTTTTCCTGTGGTCATGTATGGATTTGAGAGTTGGACTATGAAGAAGGCTGAGTGCCGAAGAATTGATGCTTTTGAACTGTGGTGTTGGAGAAGACTCTTGAGAGTCCCTTGGACTGCAAGGAGATCCAACCAGTCCATTCTGAAGGAGATCAGCCCTGGGATTTCTTTGGAACGAATTATGCTAAAGCTGAAACTCCAGTACTTTGGCCACCTCATGCGAAGAGTTGACTCATTGGAAAAGACTCTGATGCTGGGAGGGATTGGGGGCAGGAGGAGAAGGGGACAACAGAGGATGAGGTGGTTGGATGGCATCACTGACTCGATGGACGTGAGTCTTGGTGAACTCCGGGAATTGGTGATGGACAGGGAGGCCTGGCGTTTTGCAATTCATGGGGTCGCAAAGAGTCAGACACGACTGAGCGAATGGACTGAACTGAACTGAAAGTTATCAGAATTCCTTAGATTGTCTCACAATTTTGGATAATATGAATGCTAAAAACTCCAGCAGCTGAGTTTTCCTTCCATGAATATCTTTTCAACCAAAACAACAAACTAATAATCATTACTGCTTTGTCTCTCCAGAATTTTGCATAGAGATTTTCTTCACTAAAAGAGTACTTGGTTTGCAAGGAAGACTAAACATGCTAATCCCTGCTGCAATATCATAATTTAAGAAACAAGGATCCTTTATGAAGCCAACTAGTTATCTTTGTTTTTAAAGAACAAATAAAAGCAAGCATTTGGGGCTGTAATAAGATCTATAAAACCCTGATGCAGCTTGACTTTGATGCGCTTGATGAAATTTGTATTAATGTTGAAGCTATTTCAAACAAGACTGAAAAAGGGTGATGGGGTGGATTCACTTGAAGAACAATCTCAATATAGAAATTAGAGTTACCTTTTAAAATAACCTCATGTGATTTTTTAGCATGACCAAAAGTCATATTAGCTAATAGTTTTTTCCTATTATATTTGACAACCTTCAGTTATAGATCCCGTGCTTATTGTTGGTGATTAATTTTATGTAGATGACCAGTCATGAAATCACATTCTATGGATCAACTAATGATGATGCAGAAATCATAGGAGAAAAATAAAAATAAGAAAATAAGCCTTCTACAATGTGAGTATATTTTATTTCCAGTAATAGCTTTTCCTATTTGCTTAGGTTTTGGCCACTCATCACAGTTAGGAACTAACTGCCTTTTTATCTTGTTTGGTCAACAGAAATTAATGCCCAACAATCTTTAACCTCTATGTTTCTCCTCCTCCAAACGATAACTCCTGTGTGGTAATGATAATTATGAAATATTCTCTGGAATCAGGGAAAAATTGGTCAAGTACCCATAGTAGAACAAAATTATTGTTTACTGGGAAAGAGTCCAGATTAGAGATTCTGTCTAGCCTTTAAAAGAAAGGACAACAAAATTGTCCTGGGAGTATTGAACCTAGCTCTGAAGATCTAAGGGCTGCTCTTCTACACAACCTTTACTTACTAAAGACAAAAGCTTCTTGCTCAGGCAAAGAGTCTTTATAAACTTCAATCACAAGATCGACCTTTGCTTGGTAGGTTTTGGAGCACTGGAGATGAGGGTTAGGCTCCCAAACTCAAAGAATCAAAATATGTAAAACCTTCAAAATCCTTTCTGACATTTCACAGAAGAGATGAGAAGAGGGGAAGAAAAAGAGAGAGAAACAAATTTCAAAGACATCCAAGATGGAGGTCCTTAAGATCTTGATTCTAGTCTTGACTCCCTTTGAGAACAATTTTACAACCTTGAACCAAAGGCATTTCTCCTGCAGTGGCCTAAGATTGTCATCTAGAGGAACACAGATTGTATTCTCACATTCTTTGAATTTTAAGTCTGTGATTCATGGTGCCAGACTGCAGTGAGTACCAGTAAATATGCAGACCACCGCATTCCACTGAGGTCTCTTTATGCTGTTGATATGCTACATAGCCAAATTAGGACAGCTCCTGGGAAGTGGACTATTCCTTCACATTTAGGCACAATTTAGGATGCCCCGTAGTCCATAATATTGCCAGGTGATTAAATTTTAATTTATATAATGGATAAAATTCCAGATCTCAGAATAATTGGACAAATATTTCAGAACTTAGTCCTCATTAATACTTTAGGGGAAGCACAGTTAAGGGGTCTGAAAGAGAGTGTTGAACTTAAACTTCTTCTTTGCAGATAACAATATCTCAATATTTTGAATAGCTCCAAAATGCAAGCAAAAAGAGTATTTTCATTTTCCATTACTATGTGTGAAACCAGACACCTCTTTAAATAGAAAAACTGCTTTGGAATTCCATTCGGGGCTGTAGCTGCTGATTAGCTCTCTGTGGAAGAATTTCTGTTTCAAGTATAAAGAAAAAAAAAAAATGCATGTAAGTTACTAAGGAGCACTCCCATATAGCAATGATAAAGATCTCTGTTACATTTGGTCCACAAGCTGCCCAGAGCTTGGGCAGTGTCCTCGGAAGTGTGAGTTTGAGATTCCAGGCTGAAGTCTGTGGTAATTTAGACAAAGCACTGGAAATGATCTCCAGTCTTGCAAAGACAAATCAGTTTAATTGAAACATTTGGTTATAGGGCAAAAGCAAATCAAATATTGTGAGATGTTTCAATTACAGCAATTGGTTCTCTTGAAAGAAACATTTCATGTGCAGCAATTTCATACAATGTTTCATTTGCTTCTCTGAGCTCTTAGGAAAGACAATTCAATGTCACGTTTTCTTGATATCATGAAAGGTAATTAAATCTTACTACAGTATAGATGACATGCACCATTTTACTGCAGCAAATGATTACCTGAGTTATACGTGGGGCTAAGGACTCCAATTGTATCTCTCTAGAAGTAGTCTTCAACCTGGGATAAAGGAAGAAAATACTAGAATTAATTTACTTGTATCTATTTTTATAAAAAAATTAAAAGGTACACTTTACTAATCTTTACTTTGCTAAATTTATTTGTATTTATTTTTATTAAAAATAAAAAGTAAGCTTTAGTGATCTTTACATTGCCGCTTTTTTTTAAATTCATTAATTTTTTATTGAAGAATAATTGCTTTATACAATTTTCTGTTTTCCGTCAAACCTCAACATGAATCAGCCATAGGTATATATATATATCCCCTCACTTTTGAACCTCCCTCCCTTCTTCCTCCCCATCCCAACTAGGTTGAGTTTCCTAAGCCATATAGCAAATTCCCATTGACTACCTATTTTACATATGGTAATATAAGTTTCCATGTTACTGTTTCCATACATCTCACCCTGTCCTCCCCTCTCTCCATGTTCATAAGTCTATTCTCTATGTCTGTTTCTCCACTGTTGCCCTGTAAATAAATTCTTCAGTACCATTTTTCTAGACTCCGTATATATGTGTTAGAATATGGTATTTATCTTTCTATTTCTGACTCACTTCCTTCTGTATAATACGTTCTAGATTCATTCACCTCATTAGAACTGACCCAAATGCGTTCCTACATTGCTGTTTTGATTATTGTTGTTGTGGATACTCATCATATGCAAAGAGAGATGTCCTGATAGAGAAGATGACTTTTAAAAGTCAACGGGTGCACTAGCCCCAAGCATCCAGTATCGTGCATCGAACCTGGACTGGCAACTCGTTTCATACATGATATTATACATGAGGCTGGTGCACTGGGATGACCCAGAGGGATGGTATGGGGAGGGAGGAGGGAGGAGGGTTCAGGATGGGGAACACATGTATACCTGTGGCGGATTCATTTTGATATTTGGCAAAACTAATACAATTTGTAAAGTTTAAAAACAAAATAAAATTTAAAAATAAATAAATAAATAAAAAGTCAATGGGTTTAATACAGGCACCTTAAAATCCTTTTTTATTTTCCATGTTTTGCAACTTAATGAATCTATGCTTGTCCAGTTAAGACAATTAATAAAAATTCAGCTAATTTTACTAATGACAAGGAAATGTCTATATGACTTTAAAAATCTGTAGAAAGATATCATAGATTGAAAAAGTAATTCGTGATATAAGCACAGACAAGAAAATGTCAAATTCTTATACTTAGTGTGAGTCCCTCCTTTTTGTCCTTGGATCCACACTCTGTAAACCTTCACCTTATTCTCTACTATTCCAAATCAAAATTTTCTTTGATGCCCACTTCAAGTGTGATCTGGTCTATGAGATCTGAACTTTAATTACAGACTTCCATGGATTGACATCACCTTAGCTAAAATGATTCTCATGCCTTTGGCATTTAAAATAGTATGTGTCTTCTGGCTTCCTAGGTGGCGCTAGTGGTAAAGAGCCTGCCTGCCAATGTAGGAGACCTAAGAGACGCAGGTTTGATCTCTGGGTCAGGAAGATCCCCCAGAGGAGAGCAAGGCAATCCACTTCAGTATTCTTGCCTGGAGGATCCCATGAATCCTGGTGAAGAGCCTGGTGGGCTACAGTCCATAGATAGGGTTGCAAAGAGTCTGAAGCAACTTGGCACATATTCACAGTATCTTTTCCTTCCAACTGTACTATGGAGGATATGAGTTTTATGTTCTTCAATAGAGTTTTCTGTCCATAGAACTTTCTGGACTGAGGAAATATTTCAAATCTGCACTTTCCTATATGATGCCCACCGGCCATTGGTGGCTTATTGAGCACTTGAAAAATCACTAGTGCAATTGAGCTTTTATTACACTTATTATTAAACAATTTAAAAGTAACTATTAATATTCAACCGGAGAAGGCAATAGCACCCCACTCCAGTATTCTTGCCTGGAAAATCCCATGGACAGAGGAGCCTGGTGGGCTGCAGTCCATGGGGTCGCTAGGAGTCGGACACGACTAAGCGACTTCACTTTCATGCATTGGAGAAGGAAATGGCAACCCACTCCAGTGTTCTTGCGTGGAGAATCCCAGGGACGGGGGAGCCTGGTGGGCTGCCATCTCTGGGGTAGCACAGAGTCAGAAACGACTGAAGCGACTTAGCAGCAGCAGCAGCAGCAGCATTAATATTCAACATGGTCTCCTGAAGATAGTAGATGTTCATTTTTCCTCTTTTGCTCCAAAGGCCCTGATTGAAAGTCTGCTATCACTCATTAGTGAATTCATTTCCTTACTTGAAAGCTGCTTGTGACCAAATCGCTGAGCAGTTTAGAGATAAGGAATCTAAATTTGTGTCATAAATATTCTACCACATTCAGCTCTAAATTTTTCACTTTATAGATGATCTAGGGGGAAATGTTTAATTCTAAACTCTCTTTCACTCTTAATCCTGACCTCCCTTTTTCATACGTTGAACTTGCAAAAATGTTTCAATATCTACTTCATTAGAAATGTTTAATTAGAAATAAAAAAATGAAACAGCTACATATACACACACACACACATTTAAACTCAGAATATGTATTTTTTTCTTATGAAAGCATGACTGAGTTCAGAAGAACTGTGCCTTTCTCAGGATAAGAATAATTGCTTCATTAGTATTCTCACACCAGTTGATTGTTATCAAAACAACAAGCTCATGTACCAGTGAAATTAGAAGATAGGAAGGACCCTAAACAAGAGAGGGTAAAAAGGAATTTGATATTTTAACAGTTTAATTTTTCAAAAGTAAAAATACAGATGCAGTAGTTTTATATAGAGGGTAGCATTTCTAGTATTTTAAAACATGCTCATGTATTTTAGGAGAAGGCAATGGCAACCCACTCCAGTACTCTTGCCTGGAAAATCCCATGGATGGAGGAGCCCGGTGGGCTGCAGTCCATGGGGTCGGTAAGAGTCGGATACAACGGACTGACTTCACTTTCACTTTTCACTTTCACGCATTGGAGAAGGAAATGGCAACCCACTCCAGTATTCTTACCTGGAGAATCCCAGGGATGGGGGAGCCTGGTGGGCTGCCGTCTAATGGGGTTGCACAGAGTCGGACACGACTGAAGTGACTTAGCAGCAGCAGCATGTATTTTAAGTGTACTAATTTATAAAAATTTAATACATTGTTCATGTATAATAAAACATAAAAATAATGCATTTATGCCTTACAATTTGATATTTTGACTACATATCAAAATACTATGAGTTTAGATCATCTGTTACTGTGCTTATGATTATTCTCTACTAATAATTAATAATTAGCCATGAAATTAAAAGATGCTTACTCCTTGGAAGGAAAGTTATGATCAACCTAGATAGCATATTGAAAAGCAGAGACATTACTTTGCCAACAAAGGTCCGTCTAGTCAAGGTTATGGTTTTTCCTGTGGTCATGTATGGATTTGAGAGTTGGACTATGAAGAAGGCTGAGTGCCGAAGAATTGATGCTTTTGAACTGTGGTGTTGGAGAAGACTCTTGAGAGTCCCTTGGACTGCAAGGAGATCCAACCAGTCCATTCTGAAGGAGATCAGCCCTGGGATTTCTTTGGAGGGAATGATGCTGAAGCTGAAACTCCAGTACTTTGACCACCTCATGCGAAGAGTTGACTCACTGGAAAAGACTCTGATGCTGGGAGGGATTGTGGGCAGGAGGAGAAGGGGACGACAGAGGATGAGATGGCTGGATGGCATCACCGACTCGATGGACGTGAGTTTGAGTGAATTCCGGGAGTTGGTGATGGACAGGGAGGCCTGGCATGCTGCGATTCATGGGGTGGCAAAGAGTCGGACATGACTGAGTGACTGAACTGAACTGAATAATAATTAATGTCTAATTCTAGACATTATTCCACTTATGATCTGATTTTAAATAATATCTTAGGCATGTGCCTCTGTAAAACTAAGTGAAGCTCACACACATGTTCACTACACATCTGAAGTTGGTCTTTAATCTGAGTGTATTTCTGAGGTATAAATGTCTATCATGGTTTTTCACATTATCATAGATTTACCATTTTCTTAACTCTTCACCCCAGTTTCAAGCCTAGCAAGTCTTCTAATTTTAATTCATTCCATTTGTCCTGAGAAGTTTTCCTACAATTGTGACTCACATTCAATCATTCCACCCAAAATTGTAAACTGTTTGACTTTCAATTGTCTGTCATCTTACCCTAATGACCATTCCCTTCATATGCAAGGGGGATTCAAAGGGGATCACAACCCAAGTGAAATTTTGTTGATGTGAGCTGGAACAGGGAAAAATAGAAGGACTTAGGGAGTCTGAGTACTGTTACCAGCCATGCCATTAACAAATTCATTCATCAGCTTATTTACTAGATGAACGTTTATAAAGTGCGTATTATGTACCAGGCGCAAGTAGGTATCTGTGGATGACGGTAAATGGAAAGACAGTTCCTGCTCTGTTGTTTGACACTGAGTAACATGTTTCACTTCTCTCAACTTTTGCTCTCTCATGTGTTACTTGAAAAGGGTGGGCGGTTCTCAAATGTCTTCTTTAGCGCTATATCACATGGATTACAGTTTCTCCTCTCCCCCTTAACTCAAAAACAGAAGACTATGCCTGTGCACCCACACCCTAAAACACATAACATTTTGAAGAGAAGAGAAGGTGAAGAGGAATGTGAACAACTGGGAAGTTTCCAGCACTGCTGTGCACCCTGCAAGAGTCCTCTGTCATCTCAAGAATACATGCAGCCATGGTAGTGACATTTCTCTTAATAACCTCATAAACATTTTTACTATCTTTTCTTGAAAACCTAGACATTATTAGGTCAAGTTAGAAAATAAGGAGAAGAGGAGAAAGAGGAGGAAAAGAAGAGGATGGCAGGAAAGCACCATATGCTGGGGAAATGGCCAGTGCTTTTTGGGAATAGGGCCACTTACCATGTATTGCTTTTCTGTAACCTTCCTGTGTATAATGTCTTCAAGTCCACACAGAAATAACTAAAACTACGCATCTTTTTTTTTTTTTTTAATCAGAGATACAACCTTCAATTTGTATTGTTGGAATATAAATGCGATTGAAAGTATAGGTTTCACAGAGGTCATTAAATGTATTTCTTCTTTGCTTAGGACACCACTAACAGACCAAGATTGCCTGTGCTGCAGTGTTAGGGATCACGGTCATAGACACATGTCTCAAGGGATCAAGTTCATGTTGTGAGATGTTAGGATATTGAGCAAGGTAGGTAATAAGGGCCAGAATTTCCCCGAAATAAGGGAAATATTGTGTAGCCATGTAGTCTACTTCCATTAAAAGGAAACTATAATAATTATACAATCATAAAACTTTAAAAAATGCAATGATAAAGATCTTTCCATGCCTAATTCATAATTGAAAGTGAAAGTGAAGTCACTTAGTCATGTCTGACTCTTTGCAACCCATGGACTGTAGCCTGCACGAGGCTTCTCCATCCATGGGATTTTCCAGGCAAGAGTACCAGAGTGGGATGCCATTTCCTTCTCCAACTGGTGCTATGTTCATGCAATGTTCAAAGTATTAATGGGCCTGCCATCTCCAAAGTGTGTGGTAAGTGAAGCCTGATGTGCAGATTGGGTCTTTAGTTAGCAGACTTGTGCCTTATAAGGCACTGTTTCATGATGGACATAATTTGGGGGAGGTAACTGAGTAGAGAGGGTTTTCAGCACACTTTGCTTTGGGCTGTGTTGTGCAGTTTCCCTTTGAAGTCGCCTTAAGAAAATCTTTGGTAAAGATGTACGTGATTTTTTCAAATATTTTAGAGTTGAAATGTGGCCATTTGTTTGTACCACTGTGCTGAGACCAAGGTATTTCCATGGTGAGAGCAAAAATGAGCCAGTTTTACTTCAATTACCCATTAACGTTGGTGAGGTGGAACTATGAGGTAGAAACTGCAGTACTGACTTTTAAGTCTAATACACAAAACCTACGAAATATCTTTCCTATTTCCCTCAGAACAGTAATGATTTCTGATCTGAAATTACATGCAACCAAATCGGAAGACTGATTTTATTATTACCATCTGTTCCTGGGATGTATTGGAGATTGCTTCTGTGCCCCAAATACAATGATTTCAAATCATTCCTGACCAGCTTACATCTTTTCTTTATCCCAGCCCATGGAGGGTTTGGGGGTATTAATTATTCTTTGGATATATGGAGTATTTCCTTTGTCTTGCTGTTAGTATTACTATTATTACTCATCTTAATAGCATGAAATAAAATAATATGAAAAGATAACAGTTACTAACACTTAATTTCAAAGGATAGCAAATCTGATTACATTTCAATTTCGGCAAAATAGCTTAAGTGTTTGATGTTATTCAACCTGTCAGAGGATCCCAAGCATACTTGACTTCTTTGCCATTTCAGACTCTCCTTCTCTGTTAAGGGCACCATTATTTTTGGCAGTGATATAGCTGGCTCACTGAAAATGGATTTTTGATTATTTTTGGAAGTGACTGGCTATATTGTCCTTTTCATCAAATGTCTTAACGGTCTGGAAAATTCTGACAGGCTCTTCATCAAAACTTCTGTATTAGGAAGACATGATACAGTCCATCCTAAAGGAAATCAGTCCTGGGTGTTCACTGGAAGGACTGATGTTGACGCTGAAACTCCAATATTTTGGCCACCTGATGTGAAGAGCTGCCTCATTTGAAAAGACCCTGATATTGGGAAAGATTGAAGGCAGGAGGAGAAGGGGACAACAGAGGATGAGACAGTTAGATGGCATCACCGACTCAATGGACATGAGTTTGGGTGAACTCCAGGAGTTGGTGATGGACAGGGAGGCCTAGCATGCTGCGGTTCATGGGGTCACAAAGAGTCAGACACAACTGAGTGACTGAACTGAACTGATACAGTGGAAAGTGACTTTTGGAATTGTGCAGACTTGAGTTCAAATTTTGATTTTAATTTAAAAATATCAGTCTAACTCTATCTTTTTAACTGTAAGAATCAAGGAATGTTGCTTAATTTCTGAGTCTTACTTTACTTGTCTACAAATACTACTATTTTAGAAGTATTAAGTAGATATACATGTCTAAATAGATATATCTCAAGAACACATGTACAATGCTTTTGTTCTAAGATCAAGTTTTAAAATTCCAAGTACTTCTTTCTGTTTACAGAAAATAAAATGCTGATTTAGTATTTATCTGATTTTTTCACAGTATCATTATAATGAAATTATCTCCTTTACAATGTGGATAGCATTTTTCTCTCAGTTAAGTAGACTTTGGCAGGATTCTTTTTCCTTTTGATAAAAAAATTAATTAAAAATTGTTATTTTCCCCAAAAAGAGATCACACCGATGTTTGATAATCCTATAATTTATGTCAGCCAATATCCTCTATCCTGAATTAGTGGTTGAACTACATTTTATTTTTATTTAACTAGAGTTGAAGTTGCCTACGGTTTTATGGGACTACTTTCCATAGCAAAATAAAAACATATATTCTCTAACTGTATGCATTGTACTTGAGACTCTGAGTATATGCTTAATCTTCCCATGGGACATTTATAATTGTGTTACTTATCTGATCCACAGCCTACATGTACTATGGTCAGTAAATGAGATGAGGTTACAAAGGTCTATTTCCCCTTTTTATGGGTTTTTAGTCCATACTAATCTGGGTCTGAATAACCAATCTCCCAATTTAGGATGAGTTAGGAAGAGCAAGCCAAGAGTTCAGCTATGAGGGTGAGAAAATGAAGACAGCTGATATGTTAAGATGGTAAGTAACTTCAGTGAAAAGCAAGGGCTGGAAGAAATAGCGAATTTAATAAATCCTCTGAGGCAAACAGTCTCATATTTACAATGGCTTTTATTTCATGCCTGCCTGCTAAGTCACTTCAGTCATATCCAACTCTTTGAGACCTTATGGAATGTAGCCCACCAGGCTCTTCTGTCTGTGGGATTCTCCAGGCAAGAATACTGGAGTGGGTTGCCCTGTCCTGCTCCAGGATATATTCCTGACCCAGGGGTTGAACCCGCATCCCTTATGTTTCCTGCATTGCAGGCAGATTCTTTACCATCAGAGCCACCAGGGAAGCCCCTTTTATTTCATAGATGTCTATAATTTTGGAGTGAGCCTTGTGGGAAAATTTAAAGAAATTTCACAGTTCACACAGATATTGAAACCAAGCAAGACCATGTGGGGCTTCTAGGCACAAAAGCCTTTCTGGACGCGTTTTCTTGTGAGCAGGAAACAGGCTTCCTTCAGCCTCCATACCATCCTTGAGTTCCAAGGGTCAGGTGATTCAAGCAGTTGCTAATTAGGGAAGAAAAGGGCAGCAAAGACAGGGAGGAATAGTCAAGAAACAATAGGGCAGGCTTGGGGCAGGGTCCTGGTTCCCTCACAAGGGATACACACAACAATATCTTTGAGTTGTTTTGCAGAAGCTAAAACCCCAACCAGGCATTAATGGTATGCTGCCCACAAGCATGTAGACCCAAGACTTGTTAAAATCAGAAGGTTGATAATGCTCACTCCCACTTACCTCACCATCAATCAAGCAGAAGCCCACAAGCTGATCATGCCCTCTTTGAACCATTACTGTAAAATTCCTCACTACTCACTCCAGGTCAGGACACACAGTTTTGAAGACATGAGCCCACCATGGCCCCTTTGCCTGGCAAGTAATATTGCTACTCTTTTCTACTTTGTCTCCGAGATCTAATTCACTATTAAGGCACAGAGGGGGCATTCGGCTTTAATATTATGGGAACTCTGCAAGAAAGTCCCTCCCAACTCTTCATGATATTTACCCAAGCCAGTGTTATTTTAGAGTATACTCAGTACACATAGCTACAGATCTCTGCTCTTAGAAAAGCCACTTGACCACCATTTCACCTACATATGAGGAGAAACCACTAACTGATTTGAAGGAGAAGCCACAACACAATCCACCCAAGATTATAGTGATGCCATCTCTCTTCAAAACACAAGGTACAAAAATGTAGCTCAGTGAGTGAGTCTTTTTTCACAGGAGTCAGCTAAAACAGGTTTCCTATACCTTTGGAGTAAAGATGACAATTGATGTAGCTCAGGTATAAGACAGGTAACCGGGGTGCCTCAGATCATTCTGGGGCATAATCTTAAAGTCCACAAAAGATATGTCAATCAGATCTTCAATTCTGGTTTACCTAGAAACAATGAATTCCTTATTTAGAATGCTGCTCAAGCTGCTTCCTCTCTTTTACAATAATCTATAATCAAATCTTTTACATGTTTATGCTTCTGAAACACTTTGTGTCTACATAGAGTCAAGTGTAGCAATTAGGTCTCTTGCTTTTCGAGGGCTTAAGGGAGACAGTTTTAAAAAGTGAAAAATCAAACATAAAAATACAGTTTTATGTCTGCTTTAAGAAGACAACAGTGTTCCTTTTGCAATTACAGAAATTAAAACTTAATGAAATCTGTGTCGCTATAGAGAGAGGCCGGAGAAGGCAATGGCACCCCACTCCAGTACTCTTGCCTGGAAAACCCCTTGGATGGAGGAGCCTGGTAGGCTGCAGTCCATGGGGTGGCTGAGGGTCGGACACAACTGAGTGACTCCACTTTCACTTTTCACTTTCATGCATTGGAGAAGGAAATGGCAACCCACTCCAGTGTTCTTGCCTGGAGAATCCCAGGGATGGAGGAGCCTGGTGGGCTGCCGTCTATGGGGTTGCACAGAGTTGGACATGACTGAAGTGACTTAGCAGCAGCAGAGAGAGAGGCAGAGTTTTCATTTCTCTCTAGTAGATGGTAGATGATCGTATCATAATCTGGAGGAAAGTAGAGTTATTCTGCGGTTTAGATAAATTGGAATAATAAAATAATCTTGTTAGAAGGTAAAGAGCAAGAGAAGAACGTTTGCTTGCAGTTTAATAATGCTATGATAAACCTGCAAGCCTCAAGAAAGCACAGATATTTGTCTTGTGAAGAAATAGACTCTGGGCTTCAAAATCACATTAACACCATACTCAGGGCATCACTTGTACTACCATTCTTGTGATGCTTTAATTTTTAATTGGTTGACAATTCTTTGCACCAAAAAATAAATTATTCCTATTAAGAAGCAAGACACAAAGGTAATTTTCCATCTGCCAAAGAGTAGTATTTAATTACCACAGACATTTAAAATTCCAAAAATTGACTGTATTGATATACTTGGGCTTGTTAGGATCAAAGACACTGATAGACCATATGTGCACTTTGGAGTCTCTATACCTGGCTCTGAATTATACCTCTCCCCTATTCCAGCCATTAATTAATGACTTCACCATGGAAACTGTGCTCTTATAGCCCAAAAATAGTTTAATTGATTCTAAGAATACCTATTGGAGAAGAAAATGGCAACCCACTCCAGTATTCTTGCTTGGGAAATCCCATGTACAGAAGAGCCTGGACTGTAGTCCATGAGGTCACAAAGAGTTGGAGATGACTGAGCACACATACATCCACATGAATATAGACTAGAGATACTTATAACTGAATATATAGGGAAAGTCTTTACCTGGGAAAACAATGATTACAGTTTTTAAATTTTTTTAAGCTCCCAGGAAAAAGAACAAAATGCAAGCTTTCTTGCTATTTTATACAAATGACAATAAATCCTGAAAAGATTCTATTTATGATAAGTTTTGGAGAAAGAGAATTCATTTGAGGAATGGCCAGGGAGCTGCAATAGAAACTAGAAGAAAGAAGAATAAGAGAAGCAGAAACTGAACAAATTCATTTTCAAAAAAGAGGTAAAGGGAGAAGAACAATAAGAGAATAACAATATTGGCAAAGCTAAAAAATAGTTTTTACAAACATTAAAAGATGATCTATGAGCTGCAACAATAACATATATTCATCTAAATTCCTGGGAGTTTTTCCAAGCTACTCTAAAATTCAGAATTTGTGAAATTTTGCTCATTAGTTTTTTTTGTTTGTTTTTCATACGTAATTAATAATGAAAACAATATATTATTGTTATTTTAAATCTCAAAATGAATGCAGAATTAGCTCTCCAAAAATAGATTTGATTGCCTCACATTAGACAAACTGGCAGTTATTATTTTGAAGAGCTACATATCTCCTTTTACTGACTGTTTTCTTATAGAAAAAATACTTAAATTTATGATATAATATTAATTTGGATTTTTTGCCACCAGGTGCTTCAAGTACAAAAAGAAAACCAGTGTCCAATGCTGCCTTGAGAATTACAGAATAAAAACATGCGATGTTAGTTTAAAAGGAATCTTGGCCACATATGTTTTATAGTTGAGGTTACAGAGGCCTAAAAGTGAAACTGTCTTCCAGTGTGGATGCTTAGGAAAAAAGAGAGTAGCAAAATAATTGCTAATCAAATTCAGGAAAACAAATTTGAATCAAAGACAAAGCTGAGAACAAAAGAAAACGTTGTCAGAATTATTAACACAATCAGCCTTTAGAAGAGAGAACCGTATCTATGCAAATACATGTTTGAGTAGGGTTGGTGGGCATTATAGACTGAGTGGAAACATTAGCTTCTCTGTGTGGCTCTGAGCAGAAATAAAAGACAGATTTTTCTCCATAAATGTAGAAAAGATTTGAATAATCTATGCTATTTTACCCCTATAGTCTTGCTTATTATTAAGCTTCCTGGCAAATCAAATTCTTTCATTTGTAGTAGCTATAATCATACGAAGTATTGGTTTCATTTAGACTCATCTCACCTCTCCCAGTGGGAAGTACCCTGTCATTTTCACTAGACAAAAGTAACATTTGCTAACATGAATGAGGAATCAAAGATGCTCAATTACTAAGCTGATCTTTGTCATCCAGGGTATCTGAGAATCCTATCTACCTTGTCCAGAATTTTGTCCTGATTTGGAAAAATATGCATTGTGAACATTTCCATAATGTCCTTTTAGGTAATCTGCACACTAATAGTTACTGAGACCTGTGATAACCTTCATTTTGTCTGTTATCAGAAGTTATACCTTCTCCTCCCCAGGCTATTAATCTTCATGAGAACTTAGAAATTCTGAATAGTATCCAAACTTGAAAACAGACTACTGATTTTAAAAGAAGTTTCATTTCCAGTTTATTTTGACATTTCCATTTCAATCCTGTTTTCTAAATGTCTCTATGGGAAGCTTAAGGAAAGCACTTTCAGAATCAAGCCAGAAAGTTTGGACAGACCCATACAGGTTTGAACCACATGTATAATAATGTTGTAAAGATAAAAAGGAAGGAGGGAAAAGAACATGTCTGGGTATAATATATCTCCAGGTGGGACTTGTTAACTCCATTTCAGTAGGTAAAGACCTGTTAAGTCATTTAAGTGACTTGTTTGCAACCTTATAAATTTGAACATGAACTAGACATCATACCCTCCAAAAAGCTATCCCAAATATTTTACCCTGCAAGTTTTAAACCTGACTGGGCAATTCTATTGTTACTTGCTTTTTTTAAATGATAATAATAATGGTAATAAAATAATTATAATAGAAAAGAAAGGAGTTCATCTTTCAGGACTTACTCTGTGATGAACTCTATAACGAAGACATTTTTATCCATCATTCTATTTCTTCCTCAAAACGCAGTACACAAGTTGGAGTTTTCAATCAATTTACACATGAGGAAGCTGGGGTGATGAGATGTTAAATAATATACCTGAGATTACAAAACTACTAACTGAATTTGGAATTCATACACCAACAATTCTAGTCCAGAGCACATCCTTTTATTTTGTCCTTCTGCTCACTGCATTACATACACTTCAAAAGCAGAACCTTCCTCCTTTTTACTTTGTATTATTCAGAACCTGCAAAATTACTGGTCTATCAGTTCAGTTCAGTACAGTAGCTAAGAAAGTAGATTAGATTGGAAAATAGATTAGAGGAGCTAGAAGTAGACAGGAAGAGGAATAAATGGAGTTATTGCTTAATGATTAGAAAGTGTCTGTTTAAGGTTATGAAAAGTAGAAATGGCCACAGAGTACTATGAATGCAGTTCTGTTTAGTTCAGTCACAGTCGTGTCCAACTCTTTGTGGCCCTGTGGACTACAGCATGCAAGGCTTCCCTGTCCACAACCAACTCCCGGAGCACACTCAAACTCATGTCCATTGTGTTGGTGATGCCATCCAACCATCTCATCCACTATTGTTCCCTTCTTCTCCTGCCTCCAGTCTTTCCCAGCATCAGGGACTTTTCAAATGAGTCAGTTCTTTGCATCAGGTGGCCAAAGTATTTGGAGTTTCAGCTTCAGCATCAGTCCTTCCAATGAATATTTGGGACTAATTTCCTTTAGGATGTACTGGTTGGATCTTCTTGCTGTTCAAGTGACTCTAAAGAGTCTTCTCCAACACCACAGTTCAAAAGCATCAATTCTTGGGCATTCAGCTTTCTTTATAGTCCAACTCTCACATCCATACATGACTGCTGGAAAAACCATAGCTTTGACTAGATGGATCTTTTTTGGCAAAGTAATGTCTCTGCTTTTTAATATGCTCTGTAGGTTGGTCATAACTTTTTTTTCCCAAGGAGCAAGCGTCTTTTAATTTCATGGCTGCAGTGATCATGGAGCCCAAAAAGATAAAATCTCTCACTGTTTCCATTGTTTTGCCATCTATTTGCCATGAAGTGATGGGACCAGATGCCATGATCTTAGCTTTCTGAATGTTGAGTTTTAAGCCAACTTTTTCCACTCTCCTCTTGCATTTTCATCAAGAGGCTCTTCAGTTCTTCACTTACTGCCATAAGGGTGGTGTCATCTGCATATCTGAGGTTATTGATATTTCTCCCATGAGCCTTGTATCCAGCCTGTGCTTCATCCAGTCCAGCATTTCTCCTGATGTACTCTGCATATAACTTAAATAAGCAGGATGACAATATACAGCCATGATGTACTCCTTTCCCAATTTGGAAACAATCTGTTGTTTCATGTCCAGTTCTAACTGTTGCTTCTTGAACTGCAAAGAGATTTCTCAGGAGGCAGGTCAGGTGGTCTGGTATTCCCATCACTTTTAGGAATTTTCCACAGTTTGTTATGATCCACACAGTCGAAGGCTTTGACATGGTCAATAAAGCAGAAGTAGATGTTTTTCTGGAACTTTCTCATTTTTTCAATGATACAGAGGATGTTGGAAACTGATGTCGATCTCTGGTTTCTCTGCCTTTTCTAAACCTAGCTTGAACTTCTGGAACTTCACGGTTCATATACTGTTGAAGCCTACCTTGGAGAATTTTGAGCATGACTTCGCTAGTGTGTGAGATGAGTGCAATTGTGCAGTACTTTGAGCATTCTTTGTCATTGCCTGTCTTTGGGATTGGAATGAGAACTGATCTTTCCAGCTTTGTGGCCACTGCTGAGTTTTCCAAATTTTCTGGTGTATTGGTAGAGCACTTTCACAGCATCATCTGTTAGCTCAACTGGAATCCAATCACCTCCACTAGCTTTGTTGGTAGTGATGCTTCCTAAGGCCCACTGGACTTTGGATTCCAGGATATCTGGCTCTAAGTGAGTGATCACACCATCATGATTATCTGAGTCATGAAGATCTTTTTTGTATAGTTCTTCTGTGTATTCTTGCCATCTCTTCTTAATATCTTCTGCTTCTGTTAGGCCCATACCATTTCTATCCTTTATTGTGCCCATCTTTGCATGAAATATTCCCTTGGTATCTCTAACTTTCTTGAAGAGATCTCTAGTCTTTCCCATTCTATTGTTTTCCTCTATTTCTTTCCATTAGTCACTGAGGAAGGCTTTCTTATCTCTCCTTGTTATTCCTTGGAATTCTCCATTCAAATGGGTATATCATTCCTTTTCTCCTTTGCCTTTTGCTTCTCTTCTTTTCACAGCTATTTGTAAGGCCTCCTCCAAAAAGACAACCATTTTGCCTTTTTGGATTTCTTTTTCTTGGGGATGGTCTTAATCCCTGTCTCCTGTACAATGCACGAACCTCTGTCAATAGTTCATCAGGCACTCTATCAGATCTAATCCCTTGAATCTATTTGTCACTTCCACTGTGTAATTGTAAGGGGTTTGATTTAGGTCATACCTGAACAATTTAATGGTTTTACGTACTTCTTTCAATTTAAGTCTGAATTTGGCAATAAGAAGTTTATGATCTGAACCACAGTCAGCTCCCCATCTTGTTTTTGCTGACTATAGAGCTTCTCCATCTTTGGGTGCAAAGAATATAATCAGCTGATTTTGGTGTTGACCATCTGGTGATGTCCATGTGTAGAGTCTTCTCCTGTGTTGTCGGAAGAGGGTGTTTGCTATGACCAGTGTGTTCTCTTGGCAAAACTCTATTAGCCTTTTCCCTGCTTCATTTTGTACTCCAAGGACAAATTTGCCTGTTTCTCCAGGTATTTCTTGACTTCCTACTTTTGCATTTCAGTCTCCTATAATGAAAAGGTCATCTTTTTTGGATGTTAATCCTAGAAGGGCTTGTAGGTCTTCATGGAACTGTTAAACTTCACCTTCTTCAGCATTACTTCTCAGGGCATAGACTTGGATTATTGTGATATTGAATGGTTTGCCTTGGAAACAAATAGAGATCATTCTGTCATTTTTGAGACTGCATCCAAATACTGCATTTCAGGCACTTTTGTTGACTATGATGGCTACATTTCTTCTAATGGATTCTTGCCCACGGTAGTAGACATAATGGTCATCTGAGTTAAATTTACCCATTCCAGTCCATTTTAGTTCACTGATTCTGAAAATGTCGATGTTCACTCTTCCCATCCCCTGTTTGACTACTTCCAATTTGCCTTGATTCATGGACCAGGTTCTTCATTTTAGGTTCCTATTCAATATTGCTCTTGAAAGTATCGGACTTTACTTTCATCACCAGTCACATCTACAACTGGGTATTGTTTTTGCTTTGGCTCCATCTCTTCATTTTTTCTGGAGTTATTTCTCCAGTGATATCCAGTATCATATGGGGCACTTACAGACCTGGGGATTTCATCTTTCAGTGTCCTATATTTTTGCCTTTTCATACTGTTCATGGGGTTCTCATGGCAAGAATACTGAAGTGGCTTACCATTCCCTTCTCCAGTGGACCACGTTTTGTCTGAACTTTCCACCATGACCCATCTTTACTGGGCTATTATCATATGCTTAATAAATGGTTGTTTTCCATATCATACATCTCCTAAAACACAAGTTTTAAAGTATAATTTCAAAAGGGTAAAGCTATATTTATGTATTTAAGTATAAGTAGTTGAAGCTAGAACACTTGGGAAAAGTGATACTTTTGTGTCTGCCTATATTTGAATCTTTTCCTTTCTGTGTCACATTAGGGAGTACTTTAAGAAACTGAATTTTAGATAATAATTAAAAGGACAGAAATCCAAGAATGATTGCTCCATATGCAGGAATTTAGATAGAAAGATTTAGAGAAGGATTGTGATGGAGGGGAAAGTATCATGGGGAAAAAATGACACTTTTAGAAAATATGAAGCAGGTGGCTTCTTTTCCTATTGCTTTTTATATGAAATATGTATGTTCTAAAATATGAAGTAACTCACAAAAGGTTTTAAATAGTCCAAGATATTAAACATTTAATGATAGAGAATTGCTAACCTAAGCAATAATCTAAAACCAAAGAGAATGGTTCTTTTCACCTCCAAGGATTTGGAATTAGGGAGATCTGAACCCTATAGGAAAGTAATGATGTTCACATTTTGTGCATATATTTTTATAGATATCCTTAAGGCATAAGAATTTATTTTTTTCACCAGAGGGAAAAAAAAGACCTAAACAGATATTTATCCAAAGAAGACATACAGATGGCTAACAAGTACATGAAAAAATCCTCAACATTACTCATTATTATAGAAATGCAAATCAAAACTACAATGAGATACCACTTCACACTGGTCAAAATGGCCATCATCAAAATGTCTACAAACAGTAAATGCTGGAGAGGGTGTGGAGAACAGGGAATGCTCTTGCACAGTTGGTGGGAATGTAAATTGATACAGCCACTATGGAGGACAGTATGGAGATTCCTTTAAAAAACTAGGAATAAAACCACCACATGACCAAGCAATCCCACTCCTAGGCATTCACCCTGAGGAAACCAAAATTGAAAAAGACACGTATCCCATTGTTCATTGCAGTACTATTTATAATAGCTATAACATGGGAGCAATCTAGATGTACATTGACAGATGAATGGATCAAGAAGTTCTGGTACATGTACACATTGGAGCATTGCTAAGTCACTTCAATCGTGTCCGACTCTGTGTGACCCCATAGACGGCAGCCCACCAGGATCCCCCATCCCAGGGATTCTCCGGGCAAGAACACTGGAGTGGGTTGCCATTTCCTTCTCCAATGCATGAAAGTGAAAAGTGAAAGTGAAGTCGCTCAGTCGTGTCTGACCCTCAGTGACCCCATGGACTGCAGCCTACCAGGTTCCTCCATCCATGGGATTTTCCAGGCAAGAGTACTGGAGTGGGGTGCCATTGCCTTCTCCAACATTGGAGTATTATTCAGCCATAAAAAAGGAATGCATTTGAGTCAGTTCTGATGAGGTGGATGAACCTAGAACCTATTATACAGGGTGAAGTGAGTCAGAAAGATAAATATCATATTCTAATACATATATACAGAATCTAGAAAAATGGTCCTGAAGAATTTATTTATAGGGCAGCAATGGAGAAATAGACATAGAGAATAGACTTATGGACATGGGGAGAGAGGAGGTGAGGGTGAGATGTATGGAATGAGTAACATGGAAACTTACAATACCATCTGTAAAATAGATAGCCAATGGGAATTTGCTGCGTGGCTCAGGAAACTCAAACAGTGGCTCTGTATCATTCTTAAGGAGTGGGACGGGACAGGAGATGGGAGGGAGGTTCAAAAGGGAGGGGATATATATACATATATACACACACAAACACACATACATACTTATGACTGATTCATATTGAGGTTTGACTGAAAACAAAATTCTGTAAAGCAATTATCCTTCAATAAAAAATAAATTATAAAGAAAGAAAGAACTTATTCTTTCACCAGAGACTGAAATTAATATTTTAAAGCTGAATTAGATCTTCTTACCAAAGACAGAAGACCCCAAGGAAAACACTGTCAGGAGAAGGGCATAAAAATACCAAGATACTGCCTAAAAATGTACCTTAAAAGAAGTATGGAAAGCTTCAAATAGGGGGAAAAAGATACTACCAACTTTTTCCTAAGAAAACATAATAGAAATTCCTGTCCATGTCCTTCTTCCTGAAGTGAATATTTAAAATCTAGATACAGTATATCCCTTTGGAGATAGACTATCAAACCACTTGGGAGTCTTTATAAAATCAAACAAACCAGAAGAATAATTTAAAAGGTGGTCTTCCCCTGCAACCTAAGTTAGTCTTCCCAGGTCTCTGACTAATTCTCTAGTCTACCAAAAACTCCTCTTCCCAAATCCACCCTGTAGATAGCTCCTGAATGGTGTTTTAATATTTAAGGACCATTTCAGAAATAGCTGCAGATAGAAAATCTGCATCTAAAAATATTTCTCTTGTTTAAAGTTGATAATACTGAAAGTAACATGACTCTTTTTTAAGCTCTTTTTATTGACATCTTTGTGTTTAGCTATCTGAGCTAGTGCTACATCTGTAAACAGTCGAACCAAATTATGACCCAAGGGTCCTATCTGACCTGATGCTGTGTGGTGCTTAGTCACTCAGTCATGTCGGAGTCTTTATAATCCCATGACTGCAGCCCTCCAGGCTCCTCTGTCCATGGGGATTCTCCAGGCAAGAATACTGGAGTTGGTTGCCATGCCCTTCTCCAAGGGATCTTCCCATCCCAGGGATCGAACCCAGCTTTCCCACATTTCAGGTGGATTCTTTACCATCTGAGCCACCAGGGAATCCCTGGTGACTACTTTTTCATGACCCATGAGCTAAGGATGGTTTTTACACTTTAAATAGTTGAAAAACATTCAAAAGAAGAATGGTATTTAACAACATGTAAACATGATGGAAAATTCAAGTGTCAGTGTACCTAAACAAAGTACTGCTGGAATACAGCCAGGCATATTCATATACATATCATCCATGGGTGCTCTCATCCCATTACAGCCAAGTAGCTGTAACAGAGAGTGTAAGGTTCAAGAAACCTAGAATGTTTACTTTCTGACCCATTACAGAAAAAGTTTGCAGCCCCTCTACAACAATTGTGTTTTTCTGAGACAGAGCTCATTTCTAATATTATCTTCTATTCTGAATATATGTCCTCATTGTTTGGCAAAACATGTGTTAACTATAAATCTCCATCGGAGTAGTATAAAATCACTTGCTTCTCAAAATAATTGAGTTCATGGTATTCAATGGGCACTTGGAATAGGAATTTCCTATTCATCAAGTCCTGGTTTCTCATTCAAAACCTAGTGAAGAATGCAATTGTGATCCACACTTACTTAACACTGTATGACCAGAGAATTTTTTTTATAGTAAATACCCTTTTTATTTATAGTAAAACACCCTTAAGGATGATGCATGAGTCTATTTCTTCAATAACTTTTTACCTGGTATGAATCAGCCAGCTACGCTTGGGAAGTTTTACAGGTTCTTCAAGTGTATCGCTTTGGTAATCCACAAAAGGATGAGATTCAATCCCCACTCTCAAAGCACGATCAACATACAGAATAACACCAACTAAGGTGGAAGTCACAGCATGTGTTTGGGGAATAGATTGGTTCTGGAGTATCCATATCAGTATGGGAATTCTTTACAGGTTGTTGATAAAATAAGGGAAGTAAGTACATAATTGTTAGTGTTTTATAAGTCAAGTTGATCAAAGTCAATTAGTTATTACAAATTTGTCATCTTTGATTTTTTTTTAGTTAAAAGTCTTTCTTTTATGAAATAATATTGACAAAATTATAGAAAATGGCATTCTTATATGCTTTCACTGTACATATTAATTTTGTTATAATATATAGTAATGGCATTTTCACAGCCTCAAATAATCAAAATCAGTCGATGCAGGCTCTCAGTCATGTCTGACTCTTTGTGACCCCATGGACCACAGCACTCCATGCTTCCCTGTCCATCACCAACTCCCGGAGCTTACTCAAACTCATGTCCATCACACTGGTGATGCCATCCAACCATATCATCCTCTGCCATCCCCTTCTCTTCTCACCTTCAATATTTCTCAGCATCAGGGTCTTTTCCAGTGAGTCAGCTCTTTGCATCAGGTGGCCAACGTATTGGAGTTTCAGCTTCAGCATCAGTCCTCCCAATGAACATCCAGTACTGATTTCCTTGAGGATGGACTGGTTGAATCTCCTTGCTGTCCAAAGGACTCTTAAGAGTCTTCTCCAACACCACAGTTTAAAAGCATCAATTCTTCCGCATTCAGCTTTCTTTATAGTCCAACTTTCACATCCATACATGACTATTGGAAAAACCATAGCTTTGACTAGACAGACCTTTGTTTGTCAAGTAATGTCTTTCCTTTCTAATAATAACAATGATAATATAAAAATCCATGAAATCCCCAAATCTGGAAACTACTGATCTGGATGGTAAAATATAGAGTTCATGTTTTGGACTCTGTGAGGTGAGGGTGGTATATTCAAATTATTCAGAATCATGACAGCCAATTGGACAACTTCAAATTTAATTTATGAGTCAAAAGGGGAGCCATTAACAATTTTTGAGCTAGAGAATGACATAATTAGAACTGTGCTCTAGGAAGATTAATTTGGCAGCAAGAAGGACTGACTGAGGAAGAGACTGGAAGCAGGGAGACTAGGAGAAGATTGCTATTGTCTAAATGAGATGTAATGATATTCTAAAACTGACAGTAACCATGGGAATAGAAAGGAAAGAACAGATGGAGGACACATGTGGAGTCAGACTTGACAGGACCGTGTGACTAACTGGATAGAAGAGATGAAGGAACAGAAAGTCAAAGAAGATATTATGGCTTAGTACTAGGAAGGGCTTCCCTTGTAGCTCAGCTGGTAAGGAATCTACCTGCTATGTGAGAGACCTGGGTTTGATCCCTGGGTTGGAAAGATCCCCTGGAGAAAGGAAAGGCTACCCACTCCAGTATTCTGGCCTGGAGAATTCCATTGACTGTATAGTCCATGGGGTTGCAAAGAGTCGGATACTAGGCAAGTGTATAGACTTGGGTGCCACCATCAGAAACAGCAAATGGTAAAGAAAAAACAGATTTGGGATGGTTGCAAATGCAATATTAATTCCATAATGAAGAACAACAGTTAATCTACATTAAAGAGTATGGCCACTGAAGATACGAATCTAACTCTGGAAATGTAGTACTGGTATGACCTCTTCATTACAATGCTTAGAGATATGCCTGCCTAGGACCTGTTGGAACAGCAGCCTATGGTACTGTGCTTTCAGAGGACCATAAGTTAAGGACATGGTATGCAATACAATTTTAAGTGAACCAGTACAACAACGGCTATCCTTTCTTCAATGACAAAGTACCTCGGGGAAATGTAGATCATAAAAGTCTAGCGTTCTTGCAGATTCCTTAGATTACAGACAGGAAAATGATTCCTCAAATTCCTGCAAGAAATCTGTATTTTCTATGTACATGCTGCCTGGATCCATTAGTCACTCATTTGACTCAGGTAAACAGCCAGCATGCTGCAATGTAAAATTATCACTCCAACTGCCTTAGTTCCCAGCAGCTAGGACCATGGATCATAAATAATTCCAACAATTCTAAACTTCAAGAATGTAATGAATTATGAGCTTTTCATCAGAAGACATGAGGATCAATAGAAGCAGAGGGTTTCTAGATAAGCACATTCCATAATTACTGCTTAGAACTGAATAAATCGATTTAATACCACACTTCAGAAAAGTTTTCAAAACGTATTTTCTCCCAGATTTATTAGAGTAATGGTGTGTTGGTTCATGGTTCCATCCCATCTCCTTCTTAATATAACCTTTTAAGGAAATTTAATTTCTACTTCAAAAGGAGTTACATAAAACATCAATTCTCTATAACTGGATTTGACACATTTATGTTTTATTTTTTCCTCCTGGAGGAGATGAATCAATCATTCAGTTACTTCACAATTTATCTTATTTTTTTCAGTTTGCCAGCAATCTAAATGTATCAGACTTTTCTTTAGCAATTAGATAAAAAATAGGTATTTAAATATTCTTTGCTTGAAATCTAATAATCCAGGTAATGAGGCTGAAATAGACTGCATGATGCATACCAAACTGGTCACTTCTTTCAAATTTAATAAACTTTTTGCAGAATAATTAAAAACGAACAGTTGATCTCTTTAACAGTCTACAAAACTGTAAATAATTGAGTACTTTAATGCTCAGTGACTAACTATAAAAAATTCATTTGGGTTATTATTTTTCTTATAAGAAGTACATTAAAGATTAACATGAGCCATAATACAAATGTATATATTTGTTTTGTGGTGTGTGTCTGTATTGTAATATAGATATATATATTTTAAAATTCACTGGTCTTCTAAAGAACTGTTTATAGCAATTAAAAGAGGATTGTTTTACAGCCAAACACTGCAAATGCTGCAAAAATGAAATAACTGATGATGTTTCTGAAAATGCAAAAACAATCTTGATAAAAACAAATGTCTTCTATATCTAAGGTTTTCTTACTGTTTTTGTCAAATAAGCATTGCATTAATGAGTTCTAAGTATCTATGAGTTCTGTTAAGCATTCCATAAGAAAATGAGAGATCTCTGAAAGGGAAAAATATCTAGGTAAATATCAGGAAACTTCTGCAGAAGGAAGTGTTCAGTCACTAACTCATGTCTGACTCTTTGCAACCTCATGGACTGCATCACGCCAGGCTTCCCTGTCCTTCACTATCTCCTGGAGTTTGCTCAAACTCATGTCCATTGTGTCAATGATGCCATCCAACCATCTAGTCCTCTGTCGTCCCTTTCTCCTCCTGCCTTCAATCTTTCCCAGAATCAAGGACTTCTCCAGAAGGAAGATAAGATGTTAAAACAAGTTATCAATAATGCCCATTGTAATTCTTTTGTTATCGAATTAGGAATTAATGACCTATAAGCCTAAGAAGATCCAGAACTGGGTGAAAGGGAAAATAATAGACTTTGGTGGTCATGCAAACTTCTTCTCACCCAAGGATTGAAAGGGAAGGGGAGGAAAGGTACAAAAGGAGAGAAAGGGTTAGGAAGTCTTTGCTTTCCCAATTAAAAAGGCCCCACAGTGGGCTGCAGTCCACAGGGTCGCAAAGAGTAGGACACGACTGAAGTGACTGAGCGCACACTCACAGTGGCACATCCTTCCTGACCTAAGATCCTAAAGACACATCATAATTCAAATCCAGGAAAAATCAACATAAATTCGAAAATTAATGGTAGATTTTTTTTGGGGGGGATAGTCAATAATAGTTATAGAAGCAACAGTTTTAGAATTCATTTTCAATTGGGCAAGGATAGTTTTATAATGAGATGTCAAAAAGAATGTAGAGATTGTTACAACCCTTTATGTCATGACATTTTTCATTCCTGGCATTGTGGAAACCAATTTCTTAAAAATTTTCAACTCTTTGAAAATTCTCAATTTCTTTAAAATTCTGACAAGCAATTATTTGAGACAATAATTTTATTCTTTAATTATTGAGGCTTTCAAAATTCTTATCTTTTGTTTAAATCATATGCTTAATAAAATAGGACCCTGAAAATGAAATGGTGATTCTTCATCCTTTATGAAATATTTCTAAGAAATGAAGTGAAGTAAAAGTCACTCAGTCATGTCCAAGTCTTTGCAACCTCATAGAGTGTAGCCCCCCAGACTCCTCAGTCTGTGGAATTCTCCAGACCAGAAACTGGAGTGGTTAGCTGTTCCCTGCTCCAGGGGATCTTCCCAATCCAGGGACTGAACCCAGGTCTCCTGCACTGCAGGAGGATTCTTTACCATCTGAGCCACCAGGGAAGCCCACTCTAATAAACAGAGAATGTGATGTCAAGAATAGGTCTTTGAACAAACAAAGATACAGAATGAGACTGTGGTATAAACTTTGGAACTATTAGCCAGCATTGTAAATTGTTGCTTGGTTTAAAAAGACAGGCTGGAGTTTTGTCCCTGAGGACCTGGCTGGCAGAAGGGACTGGAGAGCTGTGGTTATCTACCAGGGAGGTCGTGCTCCCCACAAGCAGTTGCAGGCATCCCTGACCATGTCCTTTTCCCTGGGGATCCTGAGCTTGGCAACTGGAAAGTTTTCAAAGCCTCAGCAGAGCCTTCAGCCTCAGAGAAGATCAGCAAAGACAGTGGAGTGTCCTTTGGTTGTCTAAATACCGCTTTGGGGTGGGAAAGTACTCACTGGAGGACAGAGTATAGAGATCTAGCAAAGTTAAGATATTTTTGACAAAACGCTCTCAGCCTCTTGTTGAGATCAAGCTTTGGGCCTTCAGAGTAGAAGCACTGACTCCAAGACCTTAGACTACCAGAGAACTAACCCTAGAGAAAATCAAATAGTGAGAACGCACACAAAGGAAACCACTTGAATTCAAGACCCAGCATCACCCAACCACTAGTAGCACCCTGTGCAGGAAGCCTCATCTAAACAACAAACAAAACAAAAATACAAACCCAATCATCAGCAGACAGGATTACCACCTCACTCAGACTTGGCCATCAGAGGAAAAACAAACAAACAAACAAAAACTCAGCAGAAATCTCATCCTATACAAGCTTACACAAACCACTGAATCAACCTTAGGAGAGCAGAAACCTAAAGGAAGAAAGAACTCAACCTTGAAGCCTGGGAAAAGGAGACCTCAAACACAATAACTTAAAAAAATATATAATGAAAAGGCAGAGAAATACTACACAAATGAAGGAACAAACTAGAAACACAGAAGTCCAAATAAATTAAAAGGAAATAGGCAAACTACCTGAAAAAGAATGCAGAATAATGATAGTAAAGATGATCAAAAGCCTTGAAAACAAAATGGAGAAAATTCAAGAATCAATTAATAAAGACCTAGAAGAATTAAAGAATAAACATACAGAGAAAAACAACACAATTACTGAAATTAAAAATACTCTAGAAGGAAACAATAGCAGAATATCTGAAGCAGAAGAACGACTCAGTGAGCAGGAAGATAAAATGGTGGAAATAACTTCTGAAGAGTAGAATAAAGTAAAAAGAATGACAAGAACTGAGGAAGTCTCAGAGACCTCTGGGACAATATCAGACTCACCAACATTTGAATTATAGGGGTCCCAGAAGAAGAACAGAGAAGGCAATGGCACTCCACTCCAGTACTCTTGCCTGGAAAATCCCATGGATGGAAGAGGCTGGTAGGCTGCAGTCCACGGGGTTGCTAAAAGTCAGACATGACTGAGCAACGTCATTTTTATGTTTCACTTTCATGCATTGGAGAAGGAAATGGCAACCCACTCCAGTATTCTTGCCTGGAGAATCCCAGGGATGGGGGAGCCTGGTGGGCTGCCATCTATGGGGTCACACAAAGTGGGACACAACTGAAGTGACTTAGCAGCAGCAAAAGAAGAAAAAAAGAAAGGGTATGAGAAAATTTTTGTAGAGATAATAGTTGAAAATTTCCCCAACACAGAAAAGGAAATAGTCAATCAAGTCCAAGAGGCACAAAGAATCCCATACAGGATAAACCCAAGGAGAAACATGCCAAGGTATATGCTAATCAAACTAACAAAGACTAAACACAAAGAAAGAATATTAAACGCAGCAAGGGAGAAGCAACAAGTAACATACAAGGGAAACCTCATATGCTTAACACCTGATTTTTCAGCAGAAACTCTGCAGGCCAGAAGGGAATGGCAGGATATATTTAAAGTGTTGAAAGGGAAAAATCTACAACCAAGATTACAGTACCAGGCAAGGATCTCATTCAAAATTGACGGAGAAATAAAAAGCTTTCAGACAAGCAAAAGTTAAGAGAATTCAGTACCACCAAAGCAGCTTTACAATAAATATTAAAGGGACTGTTTTAGTCAAGAAATACAAGAGAAGAAAAAAGATCTACAAAATCAACCCCCAAAAATTAAGAAAATGGCAATAGGAACATATACATCAATAATTACTTTAAATGTAAATGGATTAAATCCTTCAACCAAAAGACACAGACTGGTTGAATGGATACAAAAACAGTTCAGTTCAGTCGCTCAGTCATGTCCGACACTTTGCGACCCCCATGAATCGCAGCATGCCAGGCCTAACTGTCCATCAACAACTCCCGGAGTTCACCCAGACTCACGTCCATTGAGTCAGTGATGCCATCTAGACATCTCATCCTCTGTCGTCCCCTTCTCCTCCTGCCCCCAATCCCTCCCAGCATCAGAGTCTTTTCCAATGAGTCAACTCTTCACATGAGGTGGCCAAAGTACTGGAGTTTCAGCTTTAGCATCATTCCTTCCAAAGAAATCCCAGGGCTGATCTCCTTCAGAATGGACTGGTTGGATCTTCTTGCAGTCCAAGGGACTCTTAAGTGTCTTCTCCAACACCAAGTTCAAAGGCATCAATTCTTCAGTGCTCAGCTTTCTTCATAGTCCAACTCTCACATCCATACATGACCACAGGAAAAACCATAGCTTCGAGTAGATGGACCTTTGTTGGCAAAGTGATTTCTCGGCTTTTGAATATGCTATCTAGGTTGGTCATAACTTTCCTTCCAAGGAGTAAGTGTCTTTTAATTTCATGGCTGCAGTCACCATCTGCAGTGATTTTGGAGCCCCAAAAAATAAAGTCTGACACTGTTTCCACTGTTTCCCCATCTATTTCCCATGAAGTGATGGGACCAGATTCCATGATCTTAATTTTCTGAATGTTGAGCTTTAAGCCAACTTTTTCACTCTCCTCTTTCACTTTCATCAAGAGGCTTTTGAGTTCCTCTTCACTTTCTGCCATAAGGGTGGTGTCATCTGCATATCTGAGGTTATTGATATTTCTCTCAGCAATCTCAATTCCAGCTTGTGCTTCTTCCAGCCCAGCGTTTCTCATGATGTACTCTGCGTATAAGTTAAATAAGCAGGGTGACAATATACAGCCTTGATGTACTCCTTTTCCTATTTGGAACCGGTCTGTTGTTCCATGTCCAGTTCTAACTGTTGCTTCCTGACCTGCATACAAATTTCTCAAGAAGTAGATCAGGTGGTCTGGTATTCCCATCTCTTTCAGAATTTTCCACAGTTTATTGTGATCCACACAGTCAAAGGCTTTGGCATAGTCAATAAAGCAGAAATAGATGTTTTTCTGGAACTCTCTTGCTTTTTCCATGATCCAGCAGATGTTGGCAATTTGATCTCTGGTTCCTCTGTCTTTTGTAAAACCAGCTTGAATATCAGGAAGTTCATGGTTCACATATTGCTGAAGCCTGGCTTGGAGAATTTTGAGCATTACTTTACTAGCATGTGAGATGAGTGCAATTGTGTGGTAGTTTAAGCATTCTTTGGCATTGCCAAAAGAATACAAAAACAAGACCCATATATATGCTGTCTATAAGAAACCCACTTTAGACCTCAAGACACCTAAATACTAGAAGTGAGAGGATAGAAAAATATATTCCATGCAAATGGGAAACAAAAGAAAGCTGGAGTAGCAATCCTCATATCAGACAAAATAGACCTTAAAATAAAGAAGATTACAAGAGATAAGGAAGGATACTACATAATGGTCAAGGGATCAGTCCAAGAGGAAAACCTAACAATTGTAAATATCAATGCACCCAACTTAGGAGCACATTAATACACAAGACAAACACTAACAGACATAAAAGGAGAAATTGCCAGTAATACAATAATACTAGGAGACATTCACACCCCACTCACACCAATGGACAGATCATCAAATCAGAAAATTAATAAGGAAATACAGGTCTTAAGTGATATATTAGATAAGATGGATCTTATTGATTACTTCAGGGCATTCGATCCAAATGCAGAAGAGTACGCCTTCTTCTCAAGTGCACATGGAACATTCTCCAGGATAGACCACATCTTGGATCACAAATGAAACCTCAGTAAATCTAAGAAAAGTGAAATCATATCAAGCATCTTCTCCAACCACGATGCTATGAGACTAGATATCAATTACAAGAAAAAAACTGTAAGAAACACAAACACATGGAGATTAAACAATACATTTTAAATAATCAACAAGTTACTGAAGAAATCAAAAGAGAAATAAAAAAAACTTCTAGAAACAAATGACAATGAAAATACTACAACTCAAAACCTATGGGATGCAGCAAAAGCAGTCCTAAGAGGAAAGTTTATAGCAATACAATCCTATCTCAAGAAACAAGAAAAACACTGAAGACACAACCTAACTTTACACCTAAAACAACTGGAAAAAGAAGAACAAAAAGAATCCAAAATTAGTGGAAGGAAAGAAATCATAAAGATCTGAGCAGAAATAAATGAAAAAGAAATGAAAGAAACAGTAGTAAATATTAATAAAACTAAAAGCTGTTTCTTTGAGAAGATAAACAAAATTGACAAGCCTTTAGCCAGACTCATCAAGGAAAAAAGAGAAAAGAATCAAATCAATGAAATTAGAAATGAAAAAGGAGAGGTTACAACAGACAATGCAGAACTACAAAGGATTAAAAGAGACTATTATGAACAACTATATGGCAATAAAATGGATAATCTGGAAGAAATGGACAGATTCTTAAAAATGTTCAACCTTTCAAGACTGAATGAGGAAGAAATAGAAATTATGAACAACCCAATTACAAGCACTGAAATTGAAGCTGTGATCAAAAATCTCCCTAAAAACAAAAGCCCAGGACCAGATGGCTTTACAGGAGAATTCTATCAAACATTTAGAGAAGAGCTAAAGCCCATTCTTCTAAAACTCTTTCAAAAAAACTGCAGAGGAAGGAATATTTCCAAACTCATTTTATAAGGCCACAATCACCCTGATACCAAAACCAGACAAAAACAACACTAAAATATAAAACTACAGGCCAATATCACTGATGAACATCAATGCAAAAATCCTCAACAAAATTTTAGTGAACAGAATTCAGCAATGCATCAAAAAGCTCAAACAACATGATCAAATTGAGTTTATTCCAGGAATGCAAGGATTCTTCCATACATGCAAATCAACCAATGTAATATACCATACTAACAAACTGAAAGATAAAAACCATATGATCATATAAATATCTGCAGAAAAAGCCTTTGACAAAATTCAGCACCCATTTATGATTAAAACTCTTCGAACAATGGGCATAGACACAACCTACCTCAACATAGTAAAGGCCATATATGATAAGCCTACAGCAAACATTATTCTCAATGGTGAAAAACTAAAAGCATTCCCCCTAACATCAGGAACAAGGCAAGGGTGTCCACTTTCACCACTGTTATTCAACATAGTTCTGAAAGTCCTAGCCACAGCAATCAGAGAAGAAAAAGCAATAAAAAGAATCCAGACTGTAAAAGAAGTAGTGAAGCTCTCACTGTTTGCAGATGACTTGATACTGTACATCTAAAAACCCTAAAGATAGTATCAGAAAATTACTAGAGCTAATCAGTGAATTTAGCAAAGTTGCAAGATACAAAATCAATACATAGAAATCACTTGCATTTCCATATACTAACAATGAAAAATCAGAGAGAGAAATTAAGGAATCAATCCCATTCACCATTTCAATCAAAAGAATTAAATATCTAGGAATAAACATACCTTAGAAGACAAAAGAACTGTACATAGGAAGTTGTAAGACACTAATGAAGTAAATCAAAGCTGACATAAACAGATGGAGAGATACTCCATGTTAAGAATCAATATTATAAAAATGGCTATGCTAGCTATCAAATGAAGGAGAAGGCAATGGCAACCCACTCCAGTACTCTTGCCTGGAAAATCCCGTAGACGGAGGAGCCTGGTAGGCTGTAGTCCATGGGGTCGCTAAGAGTTGGACATGACTCAGTGACTTCACTTTCACTTTTCTCTTTCATGCATTGGAGAAGGAAATGGCAACCCACTCCAGTGTTCTTGCCTGGAGAATCCCAGGGACGGCAGAGCCTGGTGGGCTGCCGTCTATGGGGTCGCACAGTCGGACACGACTGAAGCAACTTAGCAGTAGCAGCTATCAAATGCAATCTACAGATTCAGTGCAATTCCTATCAAATTAACAAGGGCATTTTTCACAGAACTAGAACAAAAAATTTCACAATTCATATGGAAACACATATGACCCCAAATAGCCAAAGCAGTCTTGAGAAAGAAGAATGGAGCTGGAGGAATCAACTTTCATGACTTCAGATTATAGTACAAAGCCATAGTCATCAAGACAGTATGGTACTGGCGCAGAAACAGAAATATAGACCAATGGAACAAGATAGAAAACCCAGAAATTAACCCATGCACCTCTGGGTAACTTATTTTTGACAAAGGAAGCAAGAATATAAATGGAACAAAGACTGCCCCTTCAATAAATGGTGCTGGGAATACTGGACAGCTATATTTAAAAGAATGAAATTAGAACACTTCTTAACACCATACACAAAGATAAACTCAAAATACATTAAAGACCTAAATGTTAGACCAGAAACTATTAAACTCTTAGAGGAAAACATAGGCATAACACTGGATGACACAAATCAAAGCATATCCTCTATAACTCACCTCCTAGAGTAATGGAAATAAAAACAAAAATAAACAAGTGGGACCTAATTAAACTTAAATGATTTTTCACAGCAAAGGAAACTATAAGAAAGGTGAAAAGACAACCTTCAAAATGGGAGAAAATAATAGCAAATGAAACAACTGACAAAGGATTAATTTCCAAAATGTACAAGCAGCTCATACAACTCAATACCAGAAAAATAACCCAATCAAAAAGTGGGAAAAAAGCCTAAACAGACATTTTCCCAAAGAAGACATACAGATGGCTAACAAACACATGAAAAGATGCTCAACATAGCTCATTATTAGAAAAATGTATATCAAAGCTACAATGAGATATCACCTCACACCATTCAGAATGGCCATCATCAAAAAGTCTACAAACAATAAATGCTGGAGAGGATGTGGAGAAAAGGGAACACTTTTGCACTGTTGGAGGGAATGTAAATTGATACAGCCACTATGGAAGATGGTATGGAGATTCCTTAAAAAACTAGAAATAAAACCACCATATGACCCAGCAATCCCACTCCTAGGCATGTACCTTGAGGAAACCAAAATTGAAAAAGACACGTATCCCATTGTTCATTGCAGCACTATTTACAATACTAGAACAAGGAAGCAACGTAGATGTCCACTGGCAGATGAATGGATCAAGAAGTTGTGGTTTATATACACAATGGAATATCACTCAGCCATAAGAAGGAACACATCTGAGTCAGTTCTGATAAGGTGAATGAACCTAGAACCTATTATACAGAGTGAAGTGAGTCAGAAAGAGAAAGATAAATATCGTATTTTAACGCATATATACAGAATCTAGAAAAAATGGTTCTGAAGAATTTATTTACAGGGCAACAATGGAGAAACAGACATAATGAATAGACTTATGGACATGGGGAGGGGAGGAGAGGGTGAGATGTATGGAATGAGTAACATGGAAATTTACATTACCATATGTAAAATAGATAGCCAATGGGAATTTGCTGCATGGCTCAGGAAACTCAAACAGTTGCTTTGTATTGGACTAGAGGGGTAGGATGGGACAGGAGATGGGAGAGCGGTTCAAAAGGGAGGGCGTGTATGTATACGTATGGCTGATTCATGTTGAATTTGACGGAAAACAACAAAATTCTGTAAAGCAATTATCCCTCAATAAAAAAATAAATTAAAACAGGAAAAACATATAAAGTACATATATTTTGGAAACTCCAAAGATATAAAAAATAAAAAGAGAGGCTGGTCTCCTTGTAATTGGACTTTAGAAATTAAGAAAAACTATTAGTAAGTCATAGACAGCCTAATAACAAAGAAGCATATACATACATTTCAGTATTCATTCTGTCTCTGAATATTGAACACTGGAAGTGATGGTTCTATTAATTCCTTATAATGGCCCTTAATAAAACAACTGAAACCAATTAAATAAGAGAAAATCGTTCTGAGTTATCAATGTCCCAGTGATTCAGTTTGTAACTTGAGTTCACCACCAGTTCATATCTGGAAACACTAAAAGTATGTCCTTGCTTTGAAGATGCTTCTAAACATGAATTAAAACTGAAGGTATCCTTTTCAGACACTTGGTTGAAATATGTAGCTTCCCACCTCTTCTCTGAGCCCTTTTACCTATAGTGTAGTTATTTCAGAGTGATTTTTCTGCCAATGTTACAAGTGTAACTAATCCTACCAAAGGGAAGATTTTTGCTAAATCTTTACATTAAATCAAGTTTTTCATCCTAGAACATCTTTCTCAGCTACAGTAAACAATCATCCCGTGGAGAGGAAAAGAAGAGATAGATAGAAAGAGGAAAGTGTTAGTGGATGGTTCCTGCACTCCAGACACACTGATCCCTTCTTGCATGACTGCTTTTGGCAGTGCGCTTTATTTTAAGCCCTCTGAATGAGCCTGGGTGAGCCTCTAGCTCAGTACACAGCCAAGCCAGCTCAGTAAGTTAAAAGCTTTGCAATTAGTAAACATGAAAAGATTTGTATATAGCCAACATAGGAGACAAAGAAAGTACTTCAGTAACCAGGATGAATTTGCCTATGGTAGATTAAGAGTAGAATGGCACCCCTTTAGGGAACAGGGTTCATAACAAGAATAACCACCGTTTGGTAGGTAAACATCCAATAGCTCTAGTCATGAAGAATGGATGCATGGATGGAATGAAGGAAAGAAGAAAGAGAGGGGAGGTATTCAAAAGAAGGCACACTGGTCAAAAAAGTTGCAAATGATTAACAGAGAATATCTTTTTTTTCAAAGTAGACTTTGGGACACTCTCGATGAGAAATTCCATTCTGGCCATTAAAACTTCTACATATGGTTTAACTTGTGCTTAACATATAATTAAATCTTAAGTTCTGCAAAGAAATAAAAGTTAAAACGAGTCCAGTTGTCCTAAATTTATAGAAAAAAATCCTTATTTCTATGATATTTCATGGCATCCATAAGGGCAAATATATAGTAACATCCTATGTGTTCCTTTTCTACAGTCTTACCACTATTTTAATGAGGAAGGTGGTGGTGGTGTTTTAGTCACTAAGTCGTGTCTGACTCTTGCGACCCCATGGACTGCAGCCTGCCAGGCTCCTCTGTCCATGCAATTCTCCAGGCAAGAATACTGAAGTGGGTTGCCATTTCCTTCTCCAGGAGATCTTCCTGACCCAGGAATCAAACCCAGGTCTCCTGCATTGCAGGTAGATTCTTTCCTGACTGAGCTACGAGGGAAAAGTACAGTAACTAGAAGTACTGGTTTGAAGGTCAGAAGAGCATCAGCTATTTCTAGCCGTGTGACATTAGAAAGGCGATTTTACTTGTTTCTCAGTTTTCTCATTTGTAAAATAATGAGAACAATATTTATCTAAAAAAAAAGTTGTATTTAGTGAGATAATGTAGTTAATGTAGTATAGTAGATAATGAGATAATGTAGTTCCTAGAATGGATGTGTTCAATGCTACCTGGAATTCTTTATTTATAGTGTTGATACTAGGATCTTTATCACTGTTGCTGAAAATTATTTACATTACCACAAGAAACTGATCCTTCTCCATGGGGTATTTGTTGTTTAGTCGCTAGGTTGCATCCGACTTTTTTTTGGTGACTCCATGAACTGTAGCCCACCAAGTTCCCTCTGTCCGTGGGATTTCCCAGGCAAGAATTTTACTGGAGTGGGTTGCCATTCTCTTCTCCAGGTGATTTTCCCGACCCAGGTATTTAAACCTCATCTCCTACATAGGCAGGTGGATTCTTTACCACCGAGCCACCTGGGAAGCCATAGGGAAAAGTATGTGGGACTATTTAAAGAGAACAGAGCCATTCTTCGCTTCAGGCTCACATGCCACAACCACCTTAATATGTTTCCCTTACACCTTGGTGAGAAAAGAGAACATTTACTTTGAGGGAGAGAATTTCTATACTATGACTGCCTTTCCTTATCTGCATGAGAGCACTTTTAATTATCTCTTGCACTGAAATGGAAGAATAAAATGAGAAATATACTAATCAAATTCATTAGAGACAGGATTAGTGAAAAACACTCAGACCAAAGATATAGACTACAAACATGGGGGTGGAAACTTGACCTTCCCGAGACAGGGGACACAGATAAACATGAAAGGCTCTTACAGGGGAAATAAAAAGAAAAAAAAAAAAGTCTTTTAAGTAGTTTCTTTATAAACTTAGTGCATTATTGCTAGTACTCCAAAGAATATTTTATCCATAATGCAAAACACTGTAAAAATCAAAAGTCCTCAATCTTGAGGTCTTTGCCCAACCTTGAAAGGACATTCAGAATAAATCAATACCTCTATTTGCAAATTTATTTAAATTGCAGATTCAAATCTCTTTTCACTATTGCATTTTTCTTCTATTTGTTAATGTTTTCCTTGCTCTGGAAGGAGAATTCATGTGTCAAACACTCCGCCTGACAGGAAGACAGACCACCCCAGAGGTTATTTGTAACAGAGATAGTGCAGAATAAATCTGGAAATAATCCACTTATGGAACAGATTTGGAGAAACATCTAAAGATTTAGTGTTTCCATGTTCAACTTCAGACCATTTCCATTTCAACAGCTTCCCTTGATGCACAGTGTGGTAATCTCTAAATATTTTCATCTCAGGAAAGGATAAGTCACGATAAAGAATCCATCAAAGCAGCAGTTACCATTACTGCCTCAGAACTGGAGACCTGAGTCAGGTTCAAGCAGTAAATCCTAAGTGCTGTGGAAGAGATCCTTATACTACCACTCTCTAGATCAGCCAGTCAAGTCCACACTAAGAGGCAAAAGAATCTATAGCCCATCACAGACTCTGAGATCTTTAGTTTTTCACCAACTTAATTTGACAGAATAGGTAACAACAGAGAGAAATGGACCACAAAGGACTTAAGCAAGAGTAATTGAAATACAGTCATTCAGTCATTCCTTTAAACCACCTGACATTTATTGAAGACATGACACGTATGGCATCCAAAGAGTTTATAATCTACTAAAGGAAAGACTTGTATACATCTAATCATAATGTTAGATTATGCTGGCTTAAAAATCAACATTCAAAAAATGAAGATCATGGCATCCAGTCCCATCACTTCATGGCACAGAGATGGGGAAACAATGGAAACAGTGACAGATTTTTTTTTCCTTGGGCTCCAAAATCACTGCAGGTGGTGACTGCAGCCCACAAAATTAAAAGATGCTTGCTCCTTGGAAGAAAAGTTATGACAAACCTACACAGCATATTAGAAAGCAGAGACATTACTTTTCCCAGAAAGGTCCGTCTAGTCAAAGCTATGGTTTTTCCAGTGGTCATGTATGGATGTGACAGTTGGACCATAAAGAAGGCAGAGCACCAAAGAATTGATACTTTTGAATTATGGTGTTGGAGAAGATTATTGAGAGTCTCTTGGACTGCAAGGAGATCAAACCAGTCAATCCTAATGGAAACCAGTTCTGGATCTTCATTGGAGGGGTTGATGCTGAAACTGAAGCTCCGATACTTTGGCCACATGATGAGAAGAACTGACTCATTGGAAAAGACTGTGATGCTGGGAAAGATTGAGGGTAGGAGCAGACAGGGATCACAGAGAATGAGATGGTTGGATGGCATCATTGACATAATGGACATGAGTTTGAGCAAGCTCTGGGAGTTGGTGATGGACAGAGAAGCCTGGCGTGCTGTAGTCCATGGGGTCTCAGAGTCAGACACTACCGAGCAACTGAACTGAACTGAGTCATAATGTAATAAAGATTTTTAAAGTGTGGATATTAACTGCTAAGGCAATGGCACCCCACTCCAATACTCTTGCCTGGAAAATCCCATGGACGGAGGAGCCTGGTGGGCTGCAGTCCATGGGGTCCCAAAGAGTTGGACACGACTGAGCAACTTCACTTTCACTTTTCACTTTCATGCTTTGGAGAAGGAAATGGCAACCCACTCCAGTGTTCTTGCCTGGAGAATCCCAGGGACGGCGGATCCTGGTGGGCTGCTGTCTATAGGGTCGCAAAAAGTCGGACATGACTGAAGCGACTTAGCAGCAGCAGCAGCAGCAGGGCCATGCTATGGCTTTTGATTAAAGAAAGTCACATTTAAATTAGAACCAAACACAATAAAAAAGAAGGAACCCAGAAATAAACTAACAAAATATGCACAAGTCTTTATAGAGAAAATAGCAAAATGTTAAAGTTACCAATGATTTCCAAATTAAATTATTGAATCAAATCAATGCAAACTATATTAAAATCCAATCAGGGCATTTCATGGAATTTGATTAGTTTATCTATTTTGCTACTTATCTAATTATTTATCTGGCTTATCTAGCACCACAAAACCAAAAATAATAAGGTAACTTTGAAGAATCAGAGTGGAGGGAGGAAATTTGCCCTAATATATATCAAAACTCACCATATAATTGTAATCAAAATAAAACAGCTTTACATAGAAATAGACAGATTCACCAATAATTCAACTAGCAATCACAGAAAAAAAAAGACTACAAATATATTAAAACTTGATAATATTATTCAATAACAAATATTGCATTATTTATTATTTAGAGGCAGAATTATTTAATGAATAATATTGAAATAATTATTCATACTTATCCATAGTTTAAATAGTTCACAAAAATAATTTCCATATTATTTCCAGATATTAAACATCTAAGTGTAAAAAGTAAACTTTAAACAAAATTTTCAAAATAAAATATAAGATCACTATTATTTGATAACCAAAATATTGAGAATATATTACTATTAGAAAAAGTACAAACTGTAAGAGCAGAGTGATGCATTAAAGAAGACTATGTAAAATCAAACCTTTATATAAGTAAAAGGCCTAAAACCACATTAAAGATATGCTATTAGCAATGAACTAAAATGACAATGTTTGGATTTCAAAATATATACATCTCTCTGCCTTACACACATGAATCAATAAATAAATACAATGAACAAAGTTCTGATTAGACAATCCACAGAAGAAAAAAGACAAATAGCCAATGAAAAATTAACATATGCTCAATTTCACTAGAGGTCTGTGAAATAAAAATATAAACAATAAAATATAATACATCATGACCATAAGCTCTTTGACTTTTTCTTTAAGTCTAAGTGAGTTGGTGATGGACAAGGAGGCCTGGCGTGCTGCAATTCATGGGGTCGCAAAGAGTCGGACACGACTGAGTGACTAAACTGAACTGAACTGATGCCAAGTACTGGCAAAAATACAGAGGAACTGGAATTTTCACACCCTATTGAGGACAGTGCAATTTAGCCTATTATTTAAAAGTATTGTGGCAATATTGTGTACAGTAGAAGATATGTAACTTCCTTCTATTAAGTAATGCCTCTCTTAAGTACACACTCCTGAAAATTTATAAAGACTATTCAGGGAAACATAGAAAATAATACTTTATTATATCATTGTTTGCTATAGTGAAAAGATAGAAACAGCCCGAGCATCTATCATAGATGAAAGAATAAATATATTGTGGTAAAGCCATATAATGGACTACCATATGTGTCAATACAAATAACTTGGAGCTGTATCTATACCTACACGTATAGAGATATTGAGAGAACGTACAAAGGCAGAAGCAAGTATAACTGTGTAGAGAGAGCAAGAATAACAACAAAAGTTCAATTTAAATGTAAAAAGGCAAAACAAAAGATTTGTTATAATTACATGGTAGACATAGGTATCTGTAATATCCTGCATACTTTTCCTTTTATTTGAAGCAATTCACTAAAATTATATGAATACTCAAGTTATTAAGAAGGTCTAAACTAAAATATTTGAAATTTACCAGGTCCAGCCCCGGTTGGATCCAGGGATTCCCTCAGGAGGACAGCGTTGGTGATTAGAATAAAGAGATTTATTAGAGGCTCATTATAACTGGTTTACGCGGGAAATCAATAGAGCCCCAGCATGGGACTTGCACTGACCACGTAGGCCGCAGGCGCTCTCTCGAATCGCGGAAGGTGCCCCACCTTAGGCACCTTCTCCAGTGGGTCTTAGAAGCCCAGGCAAGTAAGTGGTCCTAGAGGATGCCCGCGCTCCAATGATTTTGGCCGAAGGAAGAGTAGAGACAAAAGGAGAGAACAGAAAGCAAGAAAGAATGACGCGGGGAGACCGAGCTTCAGTGAATAAGGCCCGCACTTTATTTTCCAAAGTAGTTTTTATACCTTAAGTTGTGCATAGAGGATAATGGGGGAAGGGGTAGAGTCACGCAAGGTCAACAGTCCTTAATCTTTATCGAAGCCAGGCTTTCTTTCTGCAAACTTATCATATGCAAAAGTTTTAGGTGATTTACATCATCTTCTGGCCAGTAGGCCTGTTAACATATTATGACCCTTTTCCTCAGAAAACTTTTTTTTTTCTAAAGGTGATAATTCTAAAGTCAGGCGTCACCCTCCAAAAGCATTAAAGTTGCATTCCTATAGGGCAAAAGTGTTGGGCTATAACAAGAAAAGAATTAACTCAAGGGTCCAAGGTTACAAACATTAAAGCTACTACTTACATTTCTATACACCAACTATATTAATCAATACACTCCCAGAGACACAGTAGGTAAGGGATATGGAAACTTGGCAGCAAGCATTAGCTCAACAAAGAAATCCTCTACTAGTTCTATTTAACAACTTTAACTCTCTGAGAAGCTCTGCATTGTTCGAATATCTTAAGCTTCCTGTGCCTCTGAACAAACCTGTCTGTGAATCTGAACAAACCTGTCAGGCAAGCTAGAAAGTCATCAGAGGGGTTTGAATAGAAACATTCCTATTATGCCCAGGAGACTTATTAATTAGAGTTTTAAGTCGATTTTCTTACAGAGAAAGGTGGTTGGGGATAGCCCCCCCGTTAATGTCAGAAGAGTTGGTGAAAGTCGTGAAATAGTAAAACAGACAAATTTTGGTTTCGGGGTAGACACTCAGGCAGGCCTAGAGGGGCACCCCTCGAGTTCTGGCTCGCCTTGCCCACCAGATCTCTCCCACATGATCTTGTCATGGGGTGGGCACTCCCGTGCTGGCTCCCGGCAGAAATTGAACCACTTAATGGGAAATTGCTGAAGATTTTTAAATCATTGACAAATAAAAGATCTCACTTTCTTCAGGTTAGCAGCAAGAAGGCTTCATCTGCCACAAATAAATATGACCATCCTGACCTATTTTTCAAATGCACATGTAGGGTTGATTTCTTTACATCTCCACTTAAATATTATACTCTTGGTGTACCAAACAGGATTCCTGAACTTCCATCTAAAGTGGGCTGCTCCTATAGTCTTTGCAAAGAATGGTAACTCCGTCCTTTGTCAGAATCATGCATGACAGTTTTGTTCACTTGCTCTGTCTTCAAATCCTACTGTGTCTACATCAAAGTGCAACCAGATTCTTAATATTTATCACTTCTATTACGTGTGTGTGTGTGCGCATGCATTCAGTCACTCAGTCCTGTACGATATTTTGGGATCCCATGGACTGAAGCCCTGCAGGCTCCTCAGTCCATGAAATGTTCCAGTAGTATATTCATCCAAACCATCACATCTCTTGCCTTGATTTCTGAAATAATCACTGAAGGTCTCTATTTCTATTCTTGATATCAACCCAGAAGGATGCTTCAGTTCAGTTCATTTGAGTCACTTGGTCGTGTCTGACTCTTTGCAACCCCACAGCTGCAGCATGCCAGGCTTCCCTTTCCTTCATCATTTCCCAGACCTTGCTCAAACTCATGTCCATTGAGTCAGTGGTGCCATCCAGCTATCTCATCCTCTGTCATTCCCTTATCCTCCTGATTTCAATATTTCCCAGCATCAGGGTGTTTTCCAATGAGTCAGGTCTTCTCATCAGATTGCCAAAGTATTGGAGCTTCAGTTTCAGCATCAGTCCTTCCAATGAATATTCAGGACTGATTTCCTTTACTATCAACTGGCTTGATCTCCTTGCAGTCCAAGGGACTTTCAAGAGTCTTCTCCAACACCACAGTTCAAAAGCATCAATTCTTTGGTGCTCAGTTTTCATTATAGTCCAACTCTCACGTCCATACATGATTACTGGAAAAATAGCTTTGACTAGATGGACCTTTGTTGGCAATGTCTCTGCTTTTTAATATGCTGTCTAGGTTTGTCATAGCTTTTCTTCCAAGGAACAAGTGTCTTTTAATTCCATGGCTGCAGTCACCTCCTGCATATTCTGGAGCCCAAGAGAATAAAGTCTGTCACTGTTTCCATTGTTTCCCCATCTTTGTGCCATGAAGTGATGGGACAGGATGCCATGATCTTAGTTTTTTGAATGTTGAGTTTTAAGCCAGATGATGCTTATGCAACAAGTAAGCTAATTTCAGCACTTGGCTTGAAAATCCCCTATACCTCACTGAGGTAAATGCTATTGGGTATCATTCAGAAGATCTACAGGAAAAGGGTGCTTATTTTCTCAGCTTCTGGGAATATGGGCTGCTAATATTGTACATGTGAGTCCTTTTGTAGCAATCACCCTTGGTCAAAGGATATGGCCTCCTGCTTGATTGGCCTCTCTTCCCAGAAGCAGCTCTCATCCAATGACTAGTTAATTCAGGAGTTCAAGGGTCCAGGCTCCTCATCTCAGTCTGGGCCAACTCTAAAGGATTAACTTAGTTCTGGAGCTCCTCTAGAACTTGCAGAATTTCTGCTGCAATTACATCCTGGCTTAACATTTCCCTTTGCTCAATTCTACTTCCCTCACTTCCTAACATTTTGTTACTGAGATTTCTCCAGGCAAGAATGCTGGAGTGGGTTGCCATTTCCCTCTCCTCCTCCCCAATCAACCTCCTGCAAATCTCTGCCTATATTCCCTGCACAGTTTGCTTTCCTTCTACCCATTTATATCTTTTACTCTCCCCTCACTCCCTCTGCTCCAGCCCACTGGGCTTCTGCCCATTCATGGGAGACATGAGGCATACTCCCAGCTCAGAGCATTCACTTCTAAACTGCCCAGGGATAGACTATTCTTTCTACACATTCCTCAGCTCTCCATGTCCAAAGTCTACTCTTTTCTAATTTAAAATTGTGACCCTCCTTCTAATGCCCCAGTCCCATATTCTGTGCCCTCTACTTTGCTCGATTTTTTTCTACACTGCATCATCACCTTCTTATGTATCTTATTTAACAACTATATCCTTCAACTATCACATGGACTGCAAGAGGGCATGGGATTTTTTTCAGCGCTATGTTCCCTGGGGTCTAGAACAAGAAACAATGAAAATGCATTTGAGACCAAATTAGAAAGGATGATTTGCATTTGAAAGAAACTTCCACAGGATTCTATTTTCTACACCCACAAATGTTTCCTTCTGTCCTCAAATAAGTGGCTCTCTGAAATAATATTTTTACTCCAAGTTGAACCACTAATACTCCTGAGAAGATAAGAACTGGCACTCACTGGACAAATGGAAGGAAAATTTCAATAATCATAGATCCCTAAATGTTTTTTTCCCTTTTAGTTAAGCTGGTTTTTATAATAAATAAGAATATTATACTCACCTCCCCAGATAGGTAGAGGGTGTGGGGGAGGAGGAGGGTTTATTTTAAGAGAGGTTCCAGATTACAGCTTCTAGGACAGAAGTTTCTAGGTTGTAAAAGTGTAAATAAAGCAAAGATCCAACCTTTGAACAGACTCTCAATACTAATGCATTGCTTATAGAGCACAAGGTCATCCAAACATACTGCTTGCTCAGCACTGATTTATATAAATTTCTTACAAGAAATACAGAAAGGTACCTTGCAGGGTCTCTTTGATGATGTAATATTAATATTCTGCATTTTGCATACATTTAATGCATGTCTAAATTGATTTCATAGACATTATCTCATGTGATAATGAGATACATAAAGCCACTAGTGAAATCAATATGACCAGCCTTGCTTCCATGTGGCAAGAAAGGACAGTCAAACACAAAAGCTTTATATAATGCACACGATCACACTAAATTCATCAAGGACTTTGGATCTTTCTATTAATATACTGCTCTTTACTGTTTCCTGTAAGAAACTGCTGTGCTGTGAAAAGGGGACAAAGAAAATTCCATAGATAATTATGAATCTGAGATCAAAAGGTGTTTTTAAGTTGGTTACAGAAAAGATCTGTTAAGAAAATGCAAACCATAAAAACATTAAAATACCACCTAGGAAAAAGCATGAGCTCCTGGTAGGAAGAAAGAAAAAGACTTTCTTGAAAGGAGATAATTTAGTATAAGGAAAATTGTAGTTTATTGTACACTGAAAAAAGCATTTTACCTTTGTTTCCCTTCTAAATTACAAGTGACATCAATCATTCAGGAGACAAGAAGCAGGGCAGAATATTTTACATATCATAAACTTAAATCCTGAATTGGTATAACTCAGAATACCCTCTCCTTAGATTTCTTAAAATATTATTTTATAATAGAAATTTAACCAATATGCAGTTCTGGTTGCTTATGTCCATGAACAAGTTACTAAGACTGTGCATGCGTGCTCATTCACTTCGGTCGTGTCCAACTTTTTGTGACGATATGGACTACAGCCTGCCAGGCTCCTCTGTCCATGGGGATTCTGCAGGCAAGAATACTGGAGTGGGTTGTCATGCCCTCCTCCAGGGGATCTTCCCGATTGAGGGATCAAAGCTGCATCTCCTGCATTGCAGGCAGATTCTTTCCACTGAGCCACCTGGGAAGCCAAGACTGTGCATACCGGATGCCGTAACCATTGCTTGATGAAGGGGGAATAGGCAAACTCAGTTCATGCGATAAAGCAGCAACAGGAGCTTGACTCAATTTCATTTTCAATGATTGCGTAGGTAGAGTTTAAGTCATTTCTCAATGATGTTCACTCACCTGCTTAAGATAGGGAAAGCTACCATTTCTTTGCCACAAATGTACAAGCAAGTTTAAGTTTGCAAATACACTATAGCATAAGACAGGTCAAAATTAAAACATACCCTGTATGTACTACCTCACCAAATAGTCTGCGATTATTACTATTATCATTATGATTGCATGCATGTACAGCAAACTCTTAAGTTTATGAATAAGTGAATTAATTTTAAAAATTAAGGAACGCTGCTTATAGTCTACCCTGGGTATACAGAGACATTGTAGATAACCACTGTAAAGAGAGAAGAGAAACCCATAGTGGACATGGAAAGGCTAGATTTTATCTGTGTTATTGCAGCTTTTAAACACAGACCATCACATTCTTAGCCAATCAGAAATCAGTATGCAAACAGGTCCCTAATTTCTATCTCAAGTCTAGACCAACAATCCTCAAAGCATTCATAGTAAAGAAACATTCCTTTTTTTTCCCTTTCAAATCCACTACAGTCAGTTATTTTTATAAAATACAGTAACGATGGATTTCTAGAAAAATTAAAATAAAAAATCATATATAACAAAAGCCCTTTTAATCATCAGATTCAACTGGCATAAAATTACTCTGGTAAATTGCTATAAAATTATTTAAATGCTTTTTCTCAATCTGGGTACTTATTTCATCATGGGCCAGTAATAGTTTTCAGACTAACACCCATCTGAGGAACACCTACCAAGCCCCACTAATATACTGCTCACTGGTCATGAGGAAGATATTAATGACAATGGTTAAGGGCTATGGAATACCCACTACATGTGAGGTATTGTGCTAAATTATTCTTATACATTATTTTGCTTAATTCCCACAACAGTCCTCTAAAGTCTTTATAAATTTTAGCCCCATTAAACAGGTGAAGAAACTAAGACCCCCTCTTAACAGGAATCCTGCTAAGTCAGTTTAGTGAGAGCCCCCTTACCTTTGATATCTGATACACTTGGTATACAATCAAGTTCTTCATCCTCAGCATCTAATGTTTAAGTTCTTGACCTGCCTTTAGCAAAATCCCATTGGGTCAGTTTAGCAAGAATTTCCCTGCCTTTGATGCCTCCTCTTGGTAATTTTCTATCCACCGATCTCTCCCCCTGTTCCTTGGTTATAAATCACTACTTGTCTTTGCTATAGTCAGAAGTGAGCCTGGTCTCTCTACCATACTGCAATGCCTCTATTTCAAAAGTCTTGAAGACTTCCTTACCATTTTGATAAGTGTTCCAAGAGTACCGTGATTCAGACAGGATCAGATTCATCAGTGGACCCATGGGTCTCTCATCCAGAACTCCAAGTGTGCATCTTTGAAACCTCTGTCTTTGATCATGTCTGATTAATCAGAAATTGACTGGTGACTCCAACTCCTTAGACAGTGCTCTGGATGACAGCCTGTTAAAGAACAAAAAAGTTAAATTTTAATTCTTAAGAATCTGACTATACTCTGAAGGCTGGGTTAGAGTGGGTCCCAAGCTCCTTTATTTGCAATATATAGTTACTTAAGAACATGCGAACTTCTTTTAGACTGAAACCACCATTTACACAGACCTCTGAGAATCCTATGCTCTGCCATTAAGGCACAAACTTCGCCTGCTTCCTTTTCTGTTGGAGTGATTTTACTAAGGATATCTTGAAACTTCAATGTGTTCCCCAAACTGGCTCCTCTAAGACCTCTCCTTATTCCTTGCTCTGCTCCTCCTTCCTCCTTTTATCACCTATGACCATCCCTCCAGCTGCCCTGAATCCTTCGATATGTCCACCTTCAAGCTTCTACCTTCTACACGCTTCCATCCACCCAGCCAGACCTTTTCCTTCATACTCCAGCCCTCAGCTCCCTACAGTAACTTGGATTTTAGGTGCCCGTCTCTACCAGGAGCTTTCAGGGGACTCAGGAATACCTAAAGTGACTACATATCAGGACAAGAGAAAATATTAAGGCCCCCTCCACAAATATTGATAAAAAGTTTTAACACTGAGCAGGTAACCTTGTTTCACCTGCCAGAAACAAAAGTTTGATAAAAATAGGAATTGGCACAAAGATGACAGCCAAGTTTTTATTGTATTGCATTGCTTTTTTTTAAATTATTTCACTAGTAAGTTTTATATTATTGTGTTTACCTGACTCATGGCTAAAATTTTACAATAGAAACTATTAGATCGCTATTTATATCTCTATGTATGTATGCATATATGCTGTGTATATGTGACATTTGTCTAACTTTGGATGGCAATACTATATTAATTCATAAAATCCTATAAAGGAGTTCTATCCTGATTGGCTTGGAGATAAATCAGCACTTATGTAGGTTGCTGCTGCTGCTGCTGCTAAGTCACTTCAGTCGTGTCCAACTCTACGCAACCCCATAGACGGCAGCCCACCAGGCTCCCCAGTCTCTGGGATTCTCCAGGCAAGAATGCTGGAGTGGGTTGCCATTTCCTTCTCCAATGCATAAAAGTGAAAAGTGAAAGTGAAGTCGCTCAGTCATGTCCGACTCTTCGCGACCCCATGGACTGCAGCCTACCAGGTTCCTCCATCCAAGGGATTTTCCAGGCAAGAGTACTGGAGTGGAGTGCCATCGCCTTGTCCTTTATGTAGGTTAAATATTACTAAAATCCCAAGAAATATAACAACCAACCAACACAAATGCTTTTTAAATTTATGTAATTTGAATAAATCTTTGGCAAATAAGACTAGTTTAATATTGTTTGTTCAATAAAACTATGACAGGTACTCAGGGTATAGGCTTCTAATGGAACACCTTCATAACTTTGAAACCATATAATTTAATAAGAATTATTATAACTCTAGTAGAGAAGTCAAATGGGTTCATAGCCCAAGATCATGCAGGAAAAAAAGAAAAACTGAATTATATGAGACCAAATCCCTGATGGCTTAAACAGTAAAGAATCTGCCTGCAATGCAGGAGACCCAGGTTTGATCCCTGGGTGGGGAAGATCCCCTGAAGAAGGAAATGGCAACCCAACCCACTCCAGCATTCTTGCCTGGAAAATCCCATGGACAGAGGAGCATGGTGGGTTACAGTCCATGGGGTTGCAAAGAGTCAGACACAACTGAGTGACTATCACTTTCACTCTTCAAACTGATAAAAATGGCTACAATTTACTCATGGCTTTTCTTTGGGACATTTCTGTTTTTTGTTCTATTTTCTCTATATAAGTAACCCCTTTCTCATTTCCCTTAACTATCGACAGTTTACAAGTAGATTATACTTTTGTCAAAATAAATGAAACTTCTTTTTCCTCCCTGACTGATTTCTCAGAATCCAGAAATTCCTACTGAGTGTTTTAATTTTATGGCAATATAACGATTTGTATAAGTTCAACAAGGGTATGTCCTCCTTGTAGCAGAACATAATTAGAAAAATTGGTTATTTAGCCAAGGCTTTGACTGGAATGTCATCTTAGAAATGGTGATGCATATACTCAAATATGACTAGCCAGTTTTAAGGAATTAAGGCTCGACTTTGTGGAGCCAGTGCTTACAAATATTCTTAGGAAACCTGGTTGAGAGACTGCCTTATTGGGTTCCTAACTTTACAAGTGAGCAAAGAAAATCTCTGCCTAATTAGACAAAGGAATCTTAGGATATTTTGGGGATCTTCAGAATAGGGAAATTCACCAAAATCCATAGCTACTGCAGGTGAATGAGTTTTGATTGTGTTTCCTAGACTCCAGACACTTTTAATTTTAATCTGAGATTCTTTATGAAAAGTTTCAACAAAGCAGGCAATGTGGTCAGTTACCATTCTTATGGCACTTACTTATCAATCCACATCTAATGAGGTCTGTATGATCAGACCACATCAAATATGATCAGATATCTTGTAAATAAAAATTATCTGAATCATCTTTATCTTTGGTCAAAAACGGGGTGTATATAAGGATATATTTCATGTTTCAATAGAAAACTATAGGGTATCTTTGCAGGTTATTAGTTTTTACTCTTGATAATTGTCTTTAAGCTATTTTTTACCACTTGGAAAACTACATTTTCTTCTTTTTATTGTTATCTACCTGTGAATGACTACTCTAAAGCCTTTGACTATGTGGATCACAACAAACTGTGAAAAATTCTTAAAGAGACAGGAATATCAGATCACCTCTCCTGTCTCCTGAGAAACCTGTATGCAGGCCAAGAAGCAATGGTTAGAACTGGAATGGAGCAACAAACTGGTTCCAAATTGGGAAAGGAGTACGTCAAGGCTGTATATTGTCACCCTGCTTATTTAACTTATATGCAGAGTACATCATGTGAAATACCAGACTGGATGAAGCACAAACTGAAATCAAGATTGCTGGGAAAAATATCAATAACCTCAGAAATGCAGATGAAACCACTCTTATGGCAGAAATGAAGAGGAACTAAAGAGTTTCTTGATGAAAGTGAAAGAGGAGTGTGAAGAGCCTGGCTTAAAACTCCACATTCAAAAAACAAAGATCATGACATCCAGTCCCATCACTTCATGGCAAACATATGGGGAAACAACGGAAACAGGGACAAACTTTATTTGCTTGGGCTTCAAAATCACTGCAGACGGTCACTACAGCCATGAAATTAAAGGATGCTAACTCCCTAGACAATGTAAGAAACATTACTTTGCCAAGAAAGGTCTGTATAGTCAAAGCTTTGGTTTTTCCAATAGTCATGTATAGATATGAGAGTTGAACCATAAAGAAGGCTGAGTGCCAAAGAACTGATGCTTTTGAACTGTGGTGTTGGAGAAGACTCTTGAGAGTCCCTTGGACTGCAAGGAAATCAAACCAATCAATCCTAAAGGAAATCTATCCTGAGTATTCAACTTTAAGGACTGATGCTGAAGGTGAAGCTCCAATACTTTGACCACCTGATGCAAAGAGCTGACTCATTAGAAAAGGCTGTGATGTTGGGAAAAAATTGAAGGCAGGAGGAGAAGGGAAAAACAGAGGACAAGATGGTTGGATGGCACCACTGACTGACTCAATGGAAATGAGTTTCAGCATGCTCTGGAGATGGTGAAGAATAGGGAAGCCTGGCATGCTGCAGTCCATGGGGTTGCAAAGAGTCAAACACAACTGAGTGACTGAACAAAAACAAATGTAAAGTCTCACTCAATCCCACACGGACTGGGTTAACAATTGAGTTAATGCAACTGGATTAGGATAAGACAGGAAAGAAATTTGGGGACAGGTATTCAATATCCTCGGAGAAGACACTGGCACCCCACTCCAGTATTCTTGCCTGGAAAATCCCATGGACAGAGGAGCCTGGTGGGCTGCAGTCCATGGGGTCGCTAGAGTCGGACACGACTGAGCGACTTCCCTTTCACTTGTCACTTTCATGCATTGGAGAAGGAAATGGCAACCCACTCCAGTGTTCTTGCCTGGAGAATCCCAGGGACGGGGGAGCCTGGTGGGCTGCCGTCTATAGGGTCACACAGAGTCGGACACGACTGAAGCGACTCAGCAGCAGCAGCAGCATTCAACATCCTATGCTTGATATAACTGCATGAAAGCAGCTTTGAAGATTCTTATGTTAACATGAAGTCCTCTAAAGCAGCTCAAAATATCTTCTTTTTCTTGTCATCCATGGAGATTACTAATGAGTTCTCAGGTGCTCTAAAGATCATCAATGATGTTTTATCTTGCTGGATCATTTTTTAGGGCTTACGTAAGGAAAGTGTATTTTAAAACAATATTTACTTTGGTATTTACTTTGAAACATAGACATTTTCCCTTTTTCAGTGAATATTCCTGTAAAGAAGACTGAGTTTCAGAAAAGAAATCTTGGTTCAAATCTTTATATTAAGGTGATGGTCCTTTAAACATTTCATAGTCCATTTTAGTTTTTGGTAACATTACTTAATTTTCTAATCAGAGGTTCAGTTTGCCAACTTCAAAATCCCTGTCAATTATTGGTGAGAGGAAAATATGCCACATGACTACCAGTATCTGTGAAATAACTTAGTTCACACAATAGGCATCTTCTATATATTTTTTTTCCTTGTTATTATAGAGTCACAGGAATAATAAAATTGTAAAGGTCAAGAATAAAATTGTTTCTACCCCCAAACTTCCTAGGATATTTTCTGAGATTCTACAATAGACTTCACCTATCCTGTTATGAGAAAAAAGAGGACATCAGGAAGTTTTCCAAGCTTCTGTGCAGCTGAATTCAAATGGATACATGACACATCCTAACACTTTGGTGGCCACAGATATCTCATGATGTCCATTTGGAAAAAGAAGTATTTAAACTATACTTGGTACCTTCTGTGAGCAGGAAGTGAAGTTCTATATTCCATGGCACCTGGGCTTTCTTTTGATTTCACTCTTTAGAATTCTCTATGCAACTAGTACCACAAGTTCATATAGGTAGCCTTATGCTTTCTGACTCATATACCAATATACATATAAAATTTTTCTATCTCTAGTTAAAAAAAAAAAAAAAACTGATCAGAGCAGTCTTTACTTTAGAATTAATTATGTCTTTGCTGTTTTCCAACCTGATATTAATCTCCTGAGTGGCAAAAAAACACCTTTATCTTTGTATCACCCACATTACCAAAACCTTCTTCTTTGTGCCCAGAGGAATTTAATACTTTTTTAATTTAGTTCATCATTGCTCATCTCTAAGACCAGAAATGGTGTGTTTATTTGGGGGAAAGGTGGATTTAATGATTTAAACTCTTTAAATGAAATGTAAGTTATTTCACCATTCTAATCATTATGGATCTGAGACTAGAGTTACACAGACATTACTTTAACATAATTAAAGGCAAGACATAATTGTTTCCTCAATCCAAAATACTAATATTTTGCAAGTTATGTTACAAAACTCACAATAGAAACATGTTTTTTTCCCCTAAGTCCAATTTAAAGGAGGAGGAATACTGTTTAGATTCTATAATGAAAATGGATAGAATTTGTCCTAAAAAGTCAAGCTGAAACTGTCTTTAAGGTTTGTATGACCATAATTACCCTGGGGCTGAATGTTTTAAGTGTACTCTAAGAAAACAAACAAACAAAAAGGAAATAAAATAACCCTCCTTCCTTAAAAGATTGTGTTTTCTGACTATGGAGGGAATGATGTTATTTTTAAAAGCATTTCTTTTTTGGATTATTAAGCAGAATAGCTCATTGAAAGAACTTCTCCTAAGAAGAAATCTGGCAATCTTCTGATGGCTTCCTGATTAAATAATGGAATTGAAAATAAATAGTTCGGTAGAGTTTTAAAATGTTAGAGCAGAATTGAAATATGTGGTTTCTAATGTGTTTTCTGTGGCATTTAAGATTTAACCCACATTCAAATGATTTGATTTGGCCAAAGTTTTATGCATATATATATAAATATATATATATGTACCATAAACATCAACAATAAAGTTTGTCTTTGTGCAATAATCAGACTATATGATGAAAAGTGCAGATTATTCTGAGTTAGCCATAGCCTACAGATCCCTAATCTTTGCTTTAAGAGGCCATTTTCAGGAGTCTAGGTTACCCTGGCACACTCAAAATTGGACTGGTTTCTGGTTATGCTATTGCAGCACACAAGTAAGCTATATCACAGATATCCAAGAAATAAAGAGGCCATTATCCTCTTCAATACAGAGATAAGAAACCACAGTCTATAATACTAGCAGTGGACTGGGTGAACCAGATCCTCTCCACCAAAGATCTTATAAATATCAGCACATGTTGGTAAGAGTCAGGGCAGAGTTATCGGCAGAGTAAGATAAAGGAAATAGATTCTGTTTTTTGTTGTTTTCTTTTAATTATATCTACCTGTATATGTAGCTTATAAGGTAATATTTGCCTTTACTACAAAACCTTGACTTCCTTGGCAATGAACTTGTCCCTTGAGCTAATCTTCACCAAGTCAGCAGTATACAAAGGGTTAAAGATACGCCATGCCAGTAGTAAAAGTTCTAAAATCTATTGTCCAAAGCAATTTAGCCAAAATGTGTAGCTCTTTCTGCTCATTTACTCCTCTAGAATCAGTTCAGTTCAGTCGCTCAGTCGTGTCCGACTCTTTGTGATCCCATGGACTGCAGCTCGCCAGGCCTCCCTGTCCATCAACAACTCCCGGAGTTTACTCAGACTCATGTCCATTGAGTCAGTGATGCCATCCAACCATCTCATTCTCTGCCGTCTCCTTCTCCTCCTGCCTTCATAACGTATCAAAATTCTTGCTACTCAATCCTCATTTTATAAATATTTACTGATTACCTACTCTATAGCAGACAATACATGAAGTACCGAGAATGAAATGGTGTGGATGATTCAACTTCAGAGGAACTATCCAGCATCATCACTGAATTTTATCCATCAGATTTCTAAATTATGCATTTTAAAGTACTTGCTTTGCTTTCGCCTTGAATCAAGCATTGTGTTAAGCCCTAGGAGCACAATTATGAATCAAATATACCTACTCCCTACCATCATGGCACTGAAAGTCTAGTGAGGGAGAAAGATAATGAGCAAGTGAACTAATAACCAAATAATTATGGCGTATAGTAGGAGTGATAAAATCAATAAAGAAGGTGTGTTAACAGAACAATGAAGAGGAAGTTAGTCCAGGGATGAAGATATGGCTCACTGAAGAAGCACTATTTAAGCAAATACCTGAAGTTTAAAAAGGAACTTGCCTGCTAAGACTTGAAAAATTCTTTCCAGGCTTGGGTAACTGTTGATGCAAAGGTTAGGAGATGAAAATTAATTTATTGCATCCAGAAAAAATAATAGTATCATAAGGAAGGAAGGGGCTCAGTGAAAAAGGGTTTTGCATGTGCCTACAAAGAGCATGGATTTTATTCAATGCACAAATAAAACATACCATACTCTCTTTCTCACAGCCAGCTTTTACCCACAGGGTACCCTCTGCCTGACCTATCCATCTGCCTTCTTCTCCTGGCTAACTGTCGGTTAGTCATTGATGTCAGAGACCAGGTCTGAATTCACTTTTACATTCTCAGGGATGGCCTATATTTATTAGACATTTGAGAATCAAAAAAAAAAAAAAAAAACAGAACAGAAATATGGAGATCATCCTTTTGTTTAATAAGACTTTTGGTCCCTTGTATAATTTTTTTTTTCTAAATTTCAATGAGAACATAGCAAATAACACTAGAATCTGATGCAACTGAAGATAATGAACTCAAGTTTGAGGAGGGAATCAACCTGTCTCCTTTAGAATTACTGAAGTTTCTTTACTATTTGCTCTTGGTATTTTAAAATCAATACTATTTTGGTCTTGCTTATCACATCACTTTTGCAAAATATCTTTTTTAGTTTCATAGTATGAAAAAATGACCAATTTTGCCTTAAGATATTGAAGGGCAATACTAATGAAGATAAAATTACGGTGAGCACTCAGATATGTCTCTCAGATATGAAGATGACTGCTCCTTTAATTATTAATGAGGTATATAGGGTGTAACATACCCTATATATATAGGGTGAAACATACAGGATACATGCAACCATCTAAGGTATACCATCGAAGTCATGGCACATATTAGCAATGGAAAATGGCTATTGCTACTGTCATTGTCAAGGATATGCTTAACACACTCCACAAGGAGTTTCTCAGCCACAGAGGACTTTTCACTGGACTAGTTTCCATTAATAATTGGTGAGCAGAAGCATCACGCTCTCTCAATACAGATAACTCCAGTTGTTCAAAGGAAAAAAGAGCCAGTTGCCATGAGTAATGACTAATTAGGAACATTTTGACAAGGGTATAATTTCAATTGGTGATTCTCAGCACTGAGATAATTTCATGCTTTGTGAAAATCATTTGGTGAAAAGTTAATTCAAATCTAAACTTTATTTTTGTAGGAAACCAGTAAAATTGATTTGACATTGGCTAATGGTTTTATAACAAGCAATCAAGACGAGAGGCCTTTATGGCAAATTTTTTAAATCCCTCTTTTTTGGTAAGTGATATCTAGGTATCATCAGAAAGACTTTACCAGGTATAAACATATATTAAAAGTATATACCTCAATCTCAGCTATGGGGTGGGTGTGTGAAAAAGAAGCCTGTAGATTTATTTAAACATTTTCAGTGTTCCACAAGCAATGCACCTATAAATATTTGATATAAAATTTGTATTTTAACCTTTTATTTCACCACATTTAAGACAGTCTTTGATATTCCTAAATGTGAGATAGATGAACCATGACAGAATTTCCAATCCAAAGTAGTATCAAAATTTATGCAATTCTCCACTTCTTGAGAGTCTTAAATGGAATTATACCTTTAAAATAGATCTGGTGAATGTAAGTCTTCTCTCCTTTGTAGAAACTATTACTCAATAGTAAACGGATCTTTTTAAATCCTTTAATGCAATGAGGATTTTGATGGATAATAAAGAAAATTCCCAATTCTACAATGTGATTCATTTTGCATGTTGTAAAATGTCCAGTGAAGAGTGTTATAATCAACTGAGTAAACAAATGTTATAAGATCAGTTCATGTACTAACGGAGCATGAATCAGAAAACATTTTTTGAAAAGGGTCAGACAGCAAATATTTTAGTCTCTGTGGGCCACATAGTCTCCATCATAACAAAGGGGTGTGTCTATGTTCCAATAAAAAGTAACCTACAAAAGCATGACATAAGTTGAATTTAGTCCACAGGCAATATTTTGCTTATTTCTACTATACAGGAATAAGAAGTGGTTTATGCCAAAATCACTGCAGATGGTCACAGCAGCCATGAAATTAAAAGATGCTTACTCCTTGGAAGAAAAGTTATGACCAACCTAGATAGCATATTGAAAAGCAGAGACATTACTTTGCCAACAAAGGCCCGTCTAGTCAAGGCTATGGTTTTTCCTGTGGTCATGTATGGATGTGAGAGTTGTACTGTGAAGAAAGCTGAGCACCGAAGAATTGATGCTTTTGAACTGTGGTGTTGGAGAAGACTCTTGAGAGTTCTTTGGACTGCAGGGAGATCCAACCAGTCCATTCTGAAGGAGATCAGTCCTGGGATTTCTTTGGAAAGAATGATGCTGAAGCTGAAACTCCAATACTTTGGCCACCTCATGTGAAGAGTTGACTCATTGGAAAAGACTCTGATGCTGGGAGGGATTGGGGGCAGGAGGAGAAGGGGATGACAGAGGATGAGATGGCTGGATGGCATCACCGACTTGATGGACGTGAGTTTGAGTGAACTCCGGGAGTTGGTGATGGACAGGGAGGCCTGGCATGCTGCGATTCATGGGGTCACAAAGAGTAGGACACGACTGAGCGACTGAACTGATGAACTGAACATGCTATTTATGTTTTAAATATAATTTTTATTATGTTGAAACCATCAGTTTTTATTCAAGCTTTAAGAAAGAGTCAGATTCCCTATATGTAAGATTTCATATATATATATATATAGAGAGAGAGAGAGAGAGAGAGAGAGAGAAAGAGAGAGAGAGAGCACGCGCAACAATAGAGTATGATTAGGGGAAAGATCGAGTAAAGGGTAGATAGTACAATGAACAGGGCTTACACTCCAGGGACCGGGTAGACTGGGACAGAAGTAAATATTGTGCAGGTATAATGATGTAACAGATAACAATCTCAAGAGATAACCTTTAAATATGCAAAGAACAGGGCTTTGTGGAGAGCAGCCGTAAGAGGTATATTCCCTCCAGCAGTCCTAAATCTTTACAGAATCACAAATCAGCATATTCTGACCCACAGACCTGTTCCAGGAGGCCCTGACACTTGATGCAATGAAAAAGGGGATGCAGCAGGCATCTTAAACACAAGCACAGGTGCCCATAGGAACCAAAAAAGCAACTAGAATGAGTGCAGTTGTGAAGGGCACATTGTATGTAGGGAAGGGGAAACCCATGGGGAGCTTTCTTTTTTTTTTATTTTATTGAAGTATAGTTGATTCACCATATTATATTAATTCCTGCTGTCCAGCAAAGTGATTCAGTTATGCATGTACTTACATTTTTTCATATTCTTTCCATCATGGTTTATCCCAGGGTATTGAATATAGTTCCCTGTGCTATTCTGTAAGACCTTATTTATCCATTCTATATATACTAGTTTTTGCATCTGCTAATGTGGGCAACTTTCTGTTTACAAATTTGACACCTAGTTCCACTTTTTGAAGAAAATGCCTGAGGCCAGTTGAGTTTCTCTAGTCATTGGTAGCTCAGCTGGTAAAGAATCAACCTGCAATGCAGGAGACCCTGGTTCAATTCCTGGGTCAGGAAGATCCCCTGGAGAAGAGATAGGGTACCCACTCCAGTATTCTTGGGCTTCCCTGGTGGCTTAGATGGTAAAGAATCTGCCTGCAATGTGAAAGACCTGGGTTTGATCCCCGGGTTCGGAAGATCCCCTGGAAGAGGGCATGGCAACCCACTTAAGTATTCTTGCCTGGAGAATTCCTATGGACAGAGGAGCCTGGCAGGCTACAGTCCATGGGGTCACAAAGAGTCAGACACAGCTGAGAGACTAAGCACATAGAGAAAGACGGAGAGAGAGAGATTTAATATGCATATGAAAGTAGGTGTCAAGGGAATTAGTAATATAGTGTAGCTATTTACACTATCACTCAGCAATAGTACTGCTTCCAAAGTATCCAAATTTGAGAAATTTAATACTTTATATTGCTCCTTATGCACAACTACCCAAATAGACATCCAAGTCCCATGCATTCTGCTTCTTTAGTCTTCATTTCTCTCCATCCCCACACCTGGGCGTACCACCAGGATCATCTCTTTTCTTGACCATGGCAACAAGCTTCCTCATGTGTATTTCTAAGTCAATCCTCCACCTTGTCCCCCAGGTCCCCATCTCAGTCTCCATTCGGTTGCCAGTGTAATAAGTGAACATCTAATCATATCTCCTTTTCTTTCACTTTTAAAGCTTCCAAAGCTTCTAGATATGTTGAGGATAAAATCTAAAGTTAAGGCAGCCTGCAAAGTCTTGGCTTGACTTTGCCTATTCACTTTGGCATGACTACTGTCCTCTCTTCCAAGTCATCACATTTCTTTTGCTTAAGGACATCTGCACATACTGTTCATTTTGCTTGGAATTCTGTGGTTAATAATTATTGCCCCACCAGGTTTGATGAAGGGAGGAGGCAATGGATATTTCAGCACTTAACCCAGGGTTGACATATAGTAAGAAGTGCTGAATAAATACATGTGAATTATTTAATTAAGTAATGAGATCTTACAAGGTATATTTAGACATGTGGTCATGAGAAGGAAACAAGGCAAAACCATTCATATTGCTTTTATCAAGAGTTCACTGTATGTATATTATTGCTTCGTAGTCTATAACTTTTTCTATAAAACCATCTATGACTCCCTCTCCCTCTTGGTGACCATGTAGTATTTCAATCAACTCTCATCACAATTGACTGGGCAATTTTTTTTCAGATCACTAATGCAATGGACATGAGTTTGAATAAGCTCTGAGAGTTGGTGATGGACAGGGAAGCCTGGCATGCTGCAGTCCATGGGGTCGCAAAGAGTCAGACATGACTGAGAGACTGAACTAAATTGAACTGAATACTAATTATGTGGTAGGAGCTTTTATTACCCTAATATCCTCTATCACTCCTAATCTAAGACTCTAGCAGGGACTTCAGAATAAAGATGAGCTGGAAATATTCCCAGGTCTTAGGTTCAATCTGCTGACAACTCATGGCTATAAACTATTCAGAGCAGCAAAGCTGTTAGATCAATTTGTCTTGCAGAAGTTCTAAGACAGTTTGCTCATCCACACTTTCTTTATGGAATGTTTGGCAGTCTGCAGCTCTTTTGCTGAGCTGATGAAAGACATGACTTTCCAGATGTTAAAACAGCTGTCATGTTCAGCCCTAAGGGATTATAGCAATTGCTAAAGTTTTCATTTGTTTCCTTCTGGATGAAATTTACAAAACGTTTGGAAACTCTGCCCTGTAAGAGCTGATCTTCAGAATTCAGAGTTGCTACAAAGCTTCCTATGTGTTTGTAAGTCATGTAAGTATAGGGCAACTGTGGAGCAAAGGTAGAAAAGTTATAAATGAATTGGGGATAGGATTGATAGAGGAAAGTGGTTTTTTTTTTTTTTTCCCTTCCCTCTAATCTATTTGTATCTTTAAAGTGTGCTTCCATTTTACACATAATTTAGAAGGTTATACTCCATCTACAGCCCCATCACTTCATGGGAATTAGATGAGGAAACAGTGGAAACAGTGTCAGGCTTTATTTTTTGCGGCTACAAAATCACTGCAGATGGTGATTGCAGCCATGAAATTAAAAGACGCCTACTCCTTGGAAGGAAAGTTATGACCAACCTAGATAGCATATTCAAAAGCAGAGATGTTACTTTGCCAACAAAGGTCCATCTAGTCAAGGCTATCATTTTTCCAGTAGTCACGTATGGATGTGAGAGTTGGACTGTGAAGAAAGCTGAGCACCAAAGAATTGATGTTTTTGAACTGTGGTGTTGGAGAAGACTCTTGAGAGTTCTTTGGACTGCAAGGAGATCCAAGCAGTCCATTCTAAAGGAGATCAGTCCTGGGTGTTCTTTGGAAGGAATGATGCTAAAGCTGAAACTCCAGTACTTTGGCTACCTCATGCGAAGAGTTGACTCATTGGAAAAGACTCTGATGTTGGGAGGATTGGGGGCAGGAGGAGAAGGGGATGACAGAGGATGAGATGGCTGGATGGCATCACCAAGTCGATGGACGTGAGTTTGAGTGAACTCCGGGAGTTGGTGATGGACAGGGAGGCCTGGCATGCTGCGATTCATGGGGTCACAAAGAGTCGGACATGGCTGAGTGACTGAACTGAACTGAACTCCATCCACAGTGATAAAATATTGGCTATATTCCCTGTTTGTATAATACATCCTTGTAACCTACTTTACATACCATAACATGCACCCCTCATTTCCCACTCCTTTATTGCCCCGCCAACTGGTAACAACTCTGTGTCTGTGAATCCACTTCCTTTTGGTTATGTTCACTAGTTTGCTGTATTTTTTAGATTCTACATATATGTGATATTATACAGTACTTGTCTGCTTCTGTCTGACTTATTTCACTTAGCATAATGCCCTCCAAGTCTATCCACACATCCATATTGCTGCAAACGGCAAAATTCTGTTCTTTTAAGGTTGAGTAATATTCTGTTGGGCTTGTATGTGTATGCATGCATTGTTGTTGTTCAGTCATCAAGTTGTGTCCGACTCTTCACGATCCCATGAATTGCAGCACACCAGGCATCCCTGTCCCTCACCATCTCCTGGAGTTTGCCCAAGTTCATGTCCATTGAACTGGTGATGCCATCCAATCATCTCGTCCTCTGTCACCCTCTTCTCCTTCTGCCTTCAATCTTTCCCAGCATCAGGGTCTTTTCCAAAGAGTCAGCTGTTTGCATCAGGTGGCCAAAGTGATTTTAGAGTCCAAGAAGAGGGAATCTGTCACTGCTTCCCCCTTTTCCCCTTCTATTTGGCATGGAGCGATAGGATCAGAAGCCATGATCTTTGTATTTTTAATACTGAGTTTTCAGCCAGCTTTTTCACTCTCCTCCTTCACCCTTATCAAGAGGCCCTTTAGTTCCTCTTCACTTTCTGCCATTAGAGTGATACCAACTGCATATTTGAGGTTGTTGATATTTCTCCCAGCAATCTTGATTCCAGCTTGTAACTCATCCAGCCTGGCATTTTACATGATGTGCTCTGCAAATAAGTTAAACAAACAGGTGACAATAAACACTTTTGTCATACTCCTTTCTCAATCCTGAACTAGTCAGTAGTTCCATACAGAGTTCTAACTGCTCCTTCTTGACCCACATACAGGTTTCTCAGGAGACAAGTAAGATGGTCTGGTATCCCCTTCTCTTGAAGAGTTTTCCACAGTTTGTTACAATCCACACAAAGACTTTAGCATAGTTAATTATACAGAGGTAAATGTTACCCTGGAACTCCCTTGCTTTCTCTATGATCCAGCAAATGTTGACAATTTTATCTCTGGTTCCTCTGCCTTTTCTAAACTCAGTTTGAATGTCTGGAGGTTCTCGTTCAAACAATGCTAATGCCTAGCTTGGAGGATTTTGAGCATAATCTTACTAGCATGGAAAATCAGTGCAATTGTCTAGTGGTTTGAACATTCTGCAGAACTGCCCTTCTTGGGAATTGGGATGAGGATTGACCTTTTCCAGTCCTGTTGCCACTGCTAGCTTTTCCATATTTGCTGACACATTGAGTTCAGCACTTTAACAGCATCCTCTTTTAGGATTTTAAATAGCTCTGCTGGAATTCCATCACCTCCACTAGCTTTACTGGCAGCAGTGCTTCCTAAGGCCCACTTGACTTCACACTCCAGAATGTCTGGCTCTGAGTGAGAGATACACCATCATGGTTACCCAGGCCATTAAGATCTTTTTTGTACAGTTCTTCTGTGTATTCTTTCTAACTCTTCTTGATCTCTTCTGCTTCTATTAGGTCTTTACTCTTTTGCCCTTTATTGTGCCCATTTTTGGATGAAATATTCCTTTGATATTTCCAATTTTCTTGAAGATATATCTAGTCTTACCCTTTCTGTTATTATTCTCTATTTCTTTACATCATTCCTTGAAGAAGGCCTTCTTGTCTCACCTTGCTATTTTCTGAAACTCTGCATTTAGTTGGGTGTACTGTTCCCTTTCTCCCTTGCTTTTTACTTCTCTCCTTTCCTTGGCTATTTGTAAAGCCTCCTCAGACAACCACTTTGCCTTCTTTTCTTTTCCTTGGGTTAGTTCTGTTCACTACCTCCTGCCAATAAATATTATAGATCTCTGTCCATAATTCTTCAGGCACTCTGTTTACTAGATCTAATCCCTTGAATCTGTTCATCACCTCTATTGTATATACATAGGGGATTTGATACATCTTTTCAAATTAGCATTTTGGAATTTTTTTGATATATACCTAGAAATAGAATTGCTAGGTCATGTGATAGGTCTACTTTTAGTTTTCTGAGGAACTTCCATACTGTTTTCCACTGTGGATGCACCAATTTACATTTCTTCCAATAGTGTAGGAGGGTTTCCCTGAAGATATTATTTCTTGATTAAGTGGACTGATGGTATCTTTAGTCCTAAACTCAATTAAAAGGCCCAATTTTAAAGATGGTCCTCTAGAAAGAAAGATGAAAGTACCAGAAGACACTAACATGTGTTGAGGCTGAATATATCCTCAAATCCCTATGCATGTCTAAATTTATATAATCATAAGTTAAATATTAATATTTTTATTAGCTAAGTGTTTTCACTAAATGTTAATCATTTCTCACAGCATTTGGTGAAGATGAGAGGGAGATCAACTCAAAGATAAAGACATATGTCTATATATATATAAAGATATATAGATATGTATCTTTACACATATATGTGTGTAAAATATTGTGTTTCTAAATTCTTGGAGGAAACAATATATTTCAAAATATTTAGCAGATAAGGAAACTTAAATCAAAACAAGAAGTGTTAAATAACTTTCCCAGTATCACAGAAAACAGTAGCTTAGTATAAACAAGCATCCAGATATACTGACTCATATTCAAAGATAATTTTCATTACATTTCAAATAATTGTATTTAAGAAAAAAAACTTCAATTCTATCATTTTACAAATAAATTTCCTAGGTTAATTAAGATGCATGATAATTTGTTTTAACATTCTTTAACATTTGCAACTCTAAATATCATGCAACTGAGAGTTTTCCTCTCTTGTATTAAGAAGCTGAATAAAATTCACACATCATCTTATGCTAATTAAGCACATTTGACATGAAAGGAATAGAAGTTTTCAAGAAATTAAAAAAAAAGACAATTCTACATGTTTAAAGAACATTCACATATTTTTTTTTCAAAATGTAAGATTTTTGTGCCAAGCCAGAATACACAAATTGCAAATAGATGCCCTGAGACTATTTGTTAATACTTTATCTTAAAGTACAGTTTTAGCCATCCCTGCTTCCTGTTCTCCTGAAATGAGTACAGGTATTTAGAATAAACCATCAAGGTAGTTCCTAAAGCCCAAATCTCTTTATTAACATGTATAAAGCAAGTAAACCACCCCCCCACCCTTGAATTTTGAACAAATAACATTTCTTTTACAGATACACAGAGACATAAATGTACATCAGCAAGTTTTGTCTACATAAAGGAGCAATTTTTTAATATAAGGGGAGGTGATTGATATAATCTCTACTGTTAGCAAATTGTGGTAATAATAACACTAGTACTACCGGCCATAATAGCTTCAATTTTTGCATTTTGCCCTAAATTGAAAGAAACTTCAATATAACCACTTGTTACATGACTCTTACACAATGAAGCAATTGAAGAGTTTCCTTAACTTAAAGGATGGAGTGTTTTATATTGTACTTGTGGCACAATCATGCAGTCACCTACCAGTTAAAATCCTGAGATAAAGGAAGTCACTAGAGATAAGACATTAACTTAAGAGATTTCCTGGGATAAGAACACAGCCCAAAAGGCATTCCACATTGCATGTTGAACATTTAACCCAACCTCATGAGATGCTACTTCTTAGGGTATTTGATGGCAAGATTGCACCTTGCACACAGCACGTATCACATGGTCCCTAATACAAAGTGCACACTAGCGAATGCAGCTAGCATTAGGTGTTGCTGTAGAAACAGTCTAGGCAGCGCAGAGACAAAGACAAGCCCAGCGATGAGAATGACACTGTTAGAATGCCCTTCAGACTATAGTAGGGGTATTCTGGGTAAGTATTATTTCTCAATAAGAAATCGTTGGTGAGTTCCTGGGGTAGCTTCCTGAGCATATCGCCTTATTTCTACTTCCCATAAGTCTCTATTCTCACCGCCTGAAAGAGTCTAACTCTATAGAACTGGCTACAAATGATTGTTGCTGTCAGTCGCTCAGTTATGTCTGACTCTCTACAACCCCATGGACTGTAGTCTGCCAGGCTCCTCTGCCCATGGGATTCTCCAGGCAAGGGCACTGGAGTGGAGTGCCATTTCCTTCTTCAGGGGATCTTCCAGACCCAGGATTTAACCAATGTCTCATGCATTGGCGGGCAGATTCTTTATCACTAAGCCACCAGGAAAGCCCGTAAGTCTCTATCCTCCTACCACGTGAAAGAGCTTAATTCATAGAACTGGCTACAAATTAGGCATCTTGAATATTTTCTCATATGTAATAAAAGATATTTGACAGTCTTGGCAGGGGAATAGTCCTACACTGTCTACTCTCTGTCCCTTAACCTTGTTTAGTGAGGATATTAATCACTTTAATAGAAGAGAAACAAACAGATATCTTTTCATCCTTTAAATACACAGTCTGCCTTATTTAAGGAGACTATATAACCTCATGCACCTGTCACTTTTCCAATGTGTCTGAATCACCAAGGAGTATTTTGAGAGAAAACTTAACCCTTATAAAAACTCAAAACTTAAGAATTGACAGGTCTCTTAAGGACGGACTTCATGATGACTGCCACATTGTTTCTCTTTCCTTTTGCTGTTTGTGGACAAAGCTGAAAGCAAAAACTTATTAAGACAATGCATCAGCATATGCCCACAGTTGTGGACAATGCTATCTGAAGGCAGTACTCTATTACAAAATGTGTCCAAACTGCAGAAGGTCATAAAAATATCAGATAAGGGCATCACATTACAATGCTGGCCTCTGATAACAGTGATGAAAACAATAGCAGAGCTGGTTTGTTTTTACCTTGAAAAAGGAAGAGTCAAACTAGAAAAGATCCAGGGAAGTAAAGCAATCCATAAATCTAGATCAGCACTTAAAATGAAGAGGCTTCAAATAGAAATTCTAAAGAGACAGAAGAGCTAGTACACACGTAATCAAGGGATTTACCCTTGTGAAGGGCAGATACCAAAATGATCTCTGTTTAAGTTCCCTCTCCCTCTGTCTCCATGATTCTACAAAAACATGAACTAAAAATTACTTTCTCAGATTAAAGGCCTAACAGGGAAGCTGAAGAGTTTTTGGAAGCGGTATGCATTTCAGAGTTGATTTTGGTAGGTGACCTTGGGGATAGAGTAGATATTCACTATTTCCTGATTTATAATGCTTAATTTCAGAACACTGAAGGGACTTTAGATAATTATCATTTATTGAACACATATGATGTGCCAGGCATTTTATTTAGATTATTTTTTTATCTTCACATCAACCCCCGAGTAGGGACTTTTATTATCTCTATTTTAAGGGCAAGATAAATGAGGCTTAGCGAGGTCACATGACTTACTCAAGGGAAGCCCTATCTCTGACTGGTGGAGTTGAACTCCACATTTAGGTTGGAAGGTCTGCATTTTTAACCTTTGTCTTTCAGGTATCACTTTTTCCAAATCCCATTCTTTTCACAAACAAAATAAAAGCTTTTCTTTTTTTTTTCCCTAAAACTAAGGATTTGAAAGATTAGGTAAATTGACTAAGGTCGCATGACAAGTTCATGAGATTTGAACCTGAAAATTAGCCTCAGTGCTGCTACTTCAGAGCACTGTCCTTCCTGCCGTTCTAGTCATGATTTATTTTTAGTTTAAAGGATATACTGGCCTGAAAATCAAGTTGCATAAGCCTATAGCTTGGTAGGAGTTTAAGTCATTCCATTTTTCTGTATTTCATTTACCTCATGTTTAGTATAAGAGGGCTTCCCCGGTGGCTCAGACGGTAAAGCGTCTGCCTGCAATGTGGGAGACCGGGTTCGATTCCTGGGTCGGAAAGATCCCCTGGAGAAGGAAATGGCAATCCACTCCAGCACTCTTGCCTGGAAAATCCCATGGATGGAGGAGCCTGATAGGCTACAGTCCATGGGTTTGCAAAGAGTCGGACATGACTGAGAGCGACTTCACTTAGTTTAAGAACATTACACTATCAACCAAGACTTTTTCCATTTCTAAATTGTGACATTTCTATGTTCTTGTGGCCTCTGATGCTATTGTCAGCCTATTTACCAAACACCTAAGCTACAATTCTACCTTTTGATCAAGAGGTTCAATATAGACTGATTTCCAGAACTGTCAGCATGGTCTAAAGAGTTGGGAAACCTAGATTTAAAACCCAGCATCATTTTGTAGTTATGAGAACATGAGGAATTTAATTAATAGTGCTGAATGTCAAATGTCCCATCTGTAAAATTAAATTTTATTTTACTTATTTTTTGTTTTATTTTTTTATTTTTTAATTTAATTTTATTTAACTTTACAATATTGTATTGGTTTTGCCATATATCAAAATGAATCTGCCACAGGTATACATTTTAAAAGTCTCCCTACAAGCTGTTGGTCAGTCGCTCAGTTGTGTCTGACTCTTTATGACCTCATGAACTGTGGCACACCAGGCTTCCCTGACCTTCACCATCTCCCGGAGTTTGCTCATACTCATGTCCATTGAGTCACCATATAAATGGTGAAGATGAAATGAGATGCCTTATATAAATTCAGAAGACTTGGCAAGGTGAAGCACTCAACAAGTGGCAGAGAGTGATGACCATGGTAGTGATCATGATTTGGGGTTATGTACCATGATTCTAAGACTTACAAGTCTGTTTCTGTGTTATTAAGTACAACATAAATTTATTCCCATTGTGTATATAACCTTTGTTATTGATGGATCACAAAAATTTAAATAGAATATATATATTCTATTGTATTATTAAATATATAGATATATTCTTTCCATATACTTTATAATGTGTATATATATATACATACCTATGTATTAAATAGAATATATAATCTTTATATACATAGACAGATGAAGATATCAGTTCAGTTCAGTTGCTCAGTCGTGTCTGACTCTGCGACCCCATTAATCGCAACACGCCAGGCCTCCCTGTCCATCACCAACTCCCAGAGTTCACTCAAACTCACGACCATTGAGTCAGTGATGCCATCCAGCCATTTCATCCTCTGTCGTCCCCTTCTCCTCCTGCCCCCAATCCCTCCCAGCATCAGAGTCTTTTCCAATGAGTCAACTCTTTGCATGAGGTGGCCAAAGTATTGGAGTTTCAGCCTCAGCATCAGTCCTTCCAATGAATGCCCAGGACTGGTCTCCCTTAGGATGGACTGGTTGAAGATATAGATGAAGATAAATGACTGAGTGATAATTAGGGCTAATAAAGCTAGAAGTCATATGATTAATATGATTAGGTTTGCTCTCTCTCTCTCCCCCCTACTCTGTTTCTCCTATATCTTCCCATCCTTTACCTTCCCTCCACATTCTCTTTTCTATATCCCTCCCTTCTTTTTTTTCTCTTAATAAATCTGATTTGAATGAATGACTTCTATAATAAGATAATACTAATGCATTTATAAAGATATAAAATTCTATACTAGGTATAATGTCAAATTGTTAGAAAATATATACTAATAATATATTTAAAGTATATGCTTATATATACATGAATGTATAAATCTATATAAATGAAAATCTATGCACACATATGAAAATTGCCCCAAATGTTAACATATCTGGATTGTGGGATTATTGGTGATTTCAACCTTTTCTTCATAAATTTATATCATTTAGAGATAAGTGTGTACTACTTCTAGGTTAAGAGGGAGACTTTTAAGTCAATAAAAGGCATAGCAAAAAGATTGTAAGGAATTATAGTCCTTCAGTAACTCAGCAATGGTTATTTTAGGTGGCGAATTAAAAACAGTGTTCATTTTGCTCTCTATCAGCTGCTGCTAAAGTCACTTCAGTCGTGTCGGACTCTGTGCCGACCCCATAGACTGCAGCCCACCAGGCTCCGCCATCCCTGGGATTCTCCAGGCAAGAACACTGGAGTGGGTTGCCATTTCCTTCTCCAATGCAGGAAAGTGAAAAGTGAAAGTGAAGTCGCTCAGTTGTGTCCGACTCTTAGCGACCCCATGGACTGCAGCCCACCAGGCTCCTCTGTCCACGAGATTTTCCAGGCAAGAGTACTGGAGTGGGGTGCCATTGCCTTTTCCGCTCTATCAGCTAGTGTTCTCCAAATTTTCTACTTGAGCATGCTTTCTTTTAAAATTACTTTTAAAATGTTTGAAACCACATATAAATACTCTTAAAAGAATATTGTAGAGAGATTTCCACCCACTATTCAGCCACTTGACGTATGGGCTTAAACAGCTCCCCCTGAGAGACAGCTGCATCCTCACACTTCAGAAGGTCTCAAACTGCTTGACAGTAAGCAAGTTACTTAACTTACACCTTACTTTCCCCTTCTGGATAATGTACGATAAATATTTCTCTTGTAAGTTTGTCATGAGGATTAAGTAGGAAAATGTACATGGGCTGTCTATAACAATGCTTGGCACTTAATCAACCCAAGTCACCATCACTCCCCCAAATACATTTTCCTTTCTCCCCACTAATGCCTGCAGAAGAAGGTGGCTTTCACGGAAAAAAAATTGCTGCAGAATTCAACCTTCCTTCAAGTTTCCAGCACATCTCTGCATCCCCATACCACTCTAATCTGTTAGGAATTCTGCAAAAGATCATAACCATTGGGATGACACCACATATGGAAACATTAATGCCAAAGACACAAAGCTGGTGTGTCTTCCAAAGGAATAGTGTATTGAATTATAATCCCAAAGCAAAGAATTATTTACCAGAGGGCTTGTTTTCAGGCTTAAGTGCAAGACAGTTTGTCTATACAGAATGGTCTGAAGGCACAGTTGACCTCATCAAGACTGGCACCCTTCTCCAAAGATGTGGCTTTAAATGGAATTGCTTTGGATTAAAAAATAATAATAATAAGAGAATACCACTTCCATTCACCATGCATTTAAATCTTCTGCTGTTCACTTGAGGTCTGCCACACAGATGCTACAACTCTTTGTTCACTGACAGACCAAAGGAGCAGGATAAAACTTGGAGGAATCATTTGGACCTAACTCCTCAATGAGGAAATCATGACATTCAGTACATGTTTCCTGTCTTATCATATAGGAAAATACGTTTCTGATCTGAGAAGATGCAAGCTGTATCACAGATTGCTTGCTAGAAAAGGTAGTGTTATTCAATCAGGGAAGGCAGTGATTATTTGGCTGGACCAAAAGCAAAGCAGGCTTTTTTGTCCCCAAGGCTGGCTATCTTGGGCTATATCAGGTTATAATGCATGTACATGCTTGCTAAGTTGCTTCAGTCTTGTCTGAGTCTTTGTAACCCTATGGACTGCAGCCTGCCAGGCTCCTCTGTCATGAAATTCTTCAGGCAATAATACTGGAGTGTGTTGCCATGCCCTCCTCCAGGGGATCTTCCCAATGCATGGATCGAACCTGAATCTTTTAAGTTTCCTGCATTGGCAGGCAGCTTCTTTACCACTAGTGCCACCCGGGAAGCCCCTCCAATACACAGTAGACATTTAATAAATGTTTGTTTTAGTTTATGGCAAATAAACAAATAACTGATATCAATTTTTCTTTGAACTTTTTTCTTAAATAGTATACATAAGTATTACCAACAGTCTGTTTTGCTGAACATCCAAGCTTGCTAATTTATTTATTTTCGTTGGCTCTTCCTCACAGGTTGTTCAGTGTTAGTTTTCTCACCAGAAATTGAAACTGAGTCCTCAGCACTGAGAGTGTGGAGTCCTAAATACTGGAGCACCAGGAAATCCCCCAAGCTTGCTGTTTTTAAACCCATCGTTTCTAAATGGGTGCCTATGAAGTCACCCATAGTTTCTATTTGGGGGCTATGAGACTTAAAGAGAATAAGGAACTTGACAAAGTTTCAGACCTGGAATTGGAACCTGGCTCATTTGAATCCAAAGCGCTAGTCATTCTGTCTCTAATCCAAATGGCTTTCAGAGAGATTCTTTGGGATCCCTTTCAACAATGAACAGAGAAAGCGGGGGTGGGGAGGAACATTGTGATCAACAGCTTACTTTGTAATTCAAGAGGGTTCAGTTTGTAAGGCGAAATATTTCTCTATAACCTTCTTTCATTATGCACATTTTCAGCAAACCCTTAAAGGAAGAAAAAAAAAAAAGGCAGTAATGGTATATCGCAGCCCAGTCATCCTGAATTATAACAAACTACAAGTTAATGAAGTCTGAACTCATCAAGTTTAATGCAGCAATGATTCAGCAGTCCCAGGGAGAGAAAGAACAAGTGTAATTTAGGCTCTGTTTTGCTTTGTAAGAAGAGACCGCAGCCTTCAAGGTACTTGCTAAGTGACTGTGAAATGTGCACAGCCAAACTCCTTTATCCAGTGTTTGTCAGGAATACAAATGTTTCATATTTGGCAAGACCTTCACTGATGAATTGCATAGTAGATAGCAGCTCCAATTAATATCAGGATACACTACTAGACTTGGGTGTTGTTTTAACTAACTTGAGAGATTCAGTCAAGAGGGCAAAATTATATTTTCAATCTCTGTTACTACTACATTATTCTGCTGTGGTCACATGAATGGCCATAGACAATATGTAAGCAAATAGACATGACTGTGTTTAGTAACACTTTCTCTCTAAACACGTTCAACCAGCTGGACTTGGCTCGTTAACTATAGTTTTATGACCCTGTCCAAACCTTTCATTTTACGAGAAAACTGAGGCCAAGAAAACAGTACAGTATACTTTCCCATGAGAACCTAAAAATAGTGGATGCCATGATCCAGATTTATTTTAAAAATCCAATAATTAAAAACACATTTACTTGATTTGAAAGTTTTCAACCATCCTCTGATTATCACCATCATCTATGGACATTTGCTGACTATCTCCCATGCAAACGTTCTATAAATTGCATTTGCCTTGCAAAGTATCTCTTTGGCTAGCTTACCTTCATTATACTGTTTTGTCTTTTTTTCTTGCCAAAGCTATTCAAGCTCTAATTTTTTCAGCTTTTAGTATCCAAGTTTGATTGTGTTTAATTTTCTTTTATTCAGTCTTCTAAATATTCCTTACATGCCTTTCTCTATCCTTTTTTATTAGGAGACCCAGACGACTAATGACTACAGCCCATTAATGATGGCATATCCCCTGGTTAGTGGCAGTGAAGATTTTTCTCCTGTTATCAAGCATCAAAAATCTCTGAGCATCTATCAGGTGGCAGGTAGGCACTGCCCATGGAACAATCATTTTTTTCTCTGAGCTACATCTGTTCTCCTGAGAATCAAGATCTGGAAATAATCACTTTCAGCTTCACTGAGATGCTCCTTTTAGATAAACCAGATAGACAGCATTGGAAATGAAGTGTGCATTTGCTCTTTAGTGATTCATTGTATCAAATAAGGAAACATTTCTATTCCAGCTAATTTGAGAAGAATAATAAAAACATAAAATAAGGGGGAACTTAGAATAGCCCATCTCTCCAATGACAGGATATACTGAATGTCTCAAAGACAGTTCTGGATTCATAGAGGAAGATTTTGTCTGTCTTTAAGACGTGATTGAATAAATAGCTGAATTGTATTATGCTGTCTCAGGGACCAAAGAGGACTTACATGTCAGCAGATTAATTGCTGATACTTCTTGTAACCTATTTATGCCCCATCTGCTGATGAAAGGAAAGGACCAAAAACTCTTTAGCATGGCACTGAATGCATGAAATGTGCTTACCTCAGTCTTCCTTTTTAGCCCTATTGTTTGGAATTTTCTTTTATCAAATTCACATTCATCATAAACTTTCCCCAAACAGTTTTCTGTGACTCACCCTCCAATGCCTCATTTTTCATGCCTTTATTCATCTTCCTTCTTGCCCAATACGTATAAACTTCTACCCCTTCCTTGAGGATCATCTAACTACCCATTCTATCATGGTCTGTGCTGATTCATCCAGCTAATGTGATGCATCCATTTAATTTGTCATATCTAACTCAGAAATCATTTATTTCTTCTTTTGTTATTACATTTAATACATACTATTTTGTATTATGGAGAAGGCGATGGCAACCCACTCCAGTACTCTTGCCTGGAGAATCCCAGGGACAGAGGAGCCTGTTGGGCTGCCGTCTATGGGGTCGCACAGAGTTGGACATGACTGACGCAACTTAGCAGCAGCAGCATTTTGTATTATAATTGTTTAAACATGATTTTCTTTTTATTTGTTTTACTCATCTCCACAACAAAAATTTTAAACATAAATATGTCTTCTGCCAAGTGAGGACATTTACTAATTGTTTAAGGCTGAGAGGACAGTTGGATGAAAACATTTTAAATTTTGTCTCAGTGATTCAAATTTGGCATCATTAAACTTTGTAATGACATTGAGAACACTTTAACAGAGCTTATATAGTATAGCATGCATTGGAAAGAGATGTGAAATTTAATTAAGATATAGTTCATTTGAGAGCAAAATGAGACCACCTCTCACAGAGAATGAGTTGTGTACTGAAGCACCTGCACAGCAGAAGAATTTATACAGATTCCAAAACCTCGTAACTTAATCCTAAGGTATATTTTCTGTTCTATAAAAATGTGCTCAGTCATGCCTAATGAGTAAAAAAAAAAAAATCATAGAAATTAAGTTTTGATGACGTTTATCTCTCTTCTTTCACGCAACATACCATCTCATTTATCCCTTTTCTTTTATACATGGTTCACTTTCAAACACCTAATTTCCTTAAGAAATTGGTTAATTTTTAATAATAAGTGATACTCTTTCACTATTTAGGAATAATGTTTTAAAGAGACAATACTTTAAACTTTGATCTAATAGCTCGAATAATCAACTTTTACTGAAGCTAAGCAAGCATTGTCCACACTGGCTAGGATCAGACTTCAGTGGCCATGTCACCACATATTTCCTCCTCGCTCTGGCTGAGGCTAAGCCCTTGTCCTTATCAGCTTAGGATGTTCTCAAATGGTAGAAGGAGTGTTAATTGTGCTACTCACAACGTTTAAGTTATTCTGACTCCATGTACGTCCACTGAGGAAGTTCAGAACAAGAGTTTGCTGCTGTTGGTTTATTACTACTAATCAAGAAAAAGTTAAATAAGAACATCAGAGAACAAATATAATAGGTCGATTAAGCTGAAGGCAACTGTAAAAATTTAAAAGCAAGAGGAGAAGACAAATGCAAGGAACCTTGGATTCAGAATTCTTGATAAAGACTCTTCCATTCTGGTTGTGTTTTCATCAACATTGGATATTAGCTGACTATTGGTAACTAAGCAGAGAATACTCTTTGTTTTGTTTATGGACAACTAGTAAACAGACCCGGAGAAGGCAATGGCACCCCACTCCAGTACTCTTGCCTGGAAAATCCCATGGATGGAGGAGCCTGGTAGGCCGCAGTCCATGGGGTCTCGAAGAGTCGGACACGACTGAGCGACTTCATTTTCACTTTTCACTTTCCTGCATTGGAGAAGGAAATGGCAACCCACTCCAGTGTTCTTGCCTGGAGAATCCCAGGGACTGGGGAGCCTGGTGGGCTGCTGTCTCTGGGGTCGCACAGAGTTGGACACGACTGAAGTGACTTAGCAGCAGCAGCAGCAGTAAACAGACCACTTCCTTGACTACCTGCCAGAGCCACAGCTCCCTTCTGTGAACATCATCTTAGCAACTGCCTGTTTTTTTGTTTTTGTTTTTTTCCCATAAAGGTCTGTGGAGACTCCATAATGTGGACTTATTCCTAAATGAAATTTGGAATTCTAGGACACTGATACCCCAAAATGATACTCTTGGGTGTGTCAGCAACAGTTGAGATATTAAAGTCTATAAGTGATGAGTTTTGTCAAATAGAGTCTCAGGAATTCAAGCCAAACACATACACAGACACCATACAAAATTAGGCCATTGGCAGGAGAATGGTCAAAGGATGCCTTGACCCAGAATGTGATCTATGACAGGTCCTGAATGTAAAAGCTATCAGTAAACTAAAATTATGAGAAAGAAGAAGCATATAGCAAAAGAAAGATCAATAGTAAAGAAGGGGAAACACATCAAAAAAGAAAAAAAAATAATTTCAGAGGCACTGGAGTTACTAGTCTCCCTTCCCTTCTTTCAGCCCAGCTCGTCACTCGTATCATACATTTACTCAGAATATAGATTCCACAGTGAGGGCATAAGACAAAAACTCACGATAGTCAAAATTCCCTTGGAAATCATTTTAGAGAGTACCAATATGGAGACTGAAATATCATTTTCTTTCTTCTAGGTTTGGAGCAAATCACAGTTTCTTTCATTGAGTACCAGATGAAGTACCTGTCTTGCTTTTGGAAGAAATTTTGTGTGAAAACAATATACTTCTTTAAACTCTGAATCCCCCAAGACTTTACGTGATGTTGTCACCATAAGAGAAAATGACCAAAGAAACAGAAAATGCCTATCTTCCAGTTTAGGCTCCCTCCTGGATACATGTTTATTAAATCTAATTGTGACAAGAATGCCCTACACATTTTAAGTGTTCCATTCCTCTCCTTGCTCAGAAAAGCCAGTGAAATGCAATTTGCATGAGTTAACTATACCTATCTGAAGATGTGTCCAGGATTATCATACATGTGTATGATAGGTTCTCTTAAATAACCACTGATGCTTTAAATAAGAAAGCCACAGTGCCTGGCAACCACAAGAACCTAAAAGAATGAGGAAATCATGTGTTTTATCATTTTATCTTCATACACAGAAACAGATAATCTAAAATTAGCCCAGTTCAAAAATTCTCAAAAAGAATAGTGTATGTCATCAACAAAAATATTCTACTTCAGCACCGAAAAATTAGTAAGCTAGCTCATGATTTTATTAAAAATAACCCTTTCTTTCCAAGACAGATTTGCCCATCACTGGGTAGTTCTGTCTCTTCTGTTTAGTTAGCATCCTTCACTGACTGCACACTCCATGTGCTTGCTCGCCAGTCATCATTCTTTTGGCCCACCTTGTGTTCCAAATATGGCTGCAAGAATTAGCTTCACCCATGCTATGCTATGCTATGCTAAGTCACTTCAGTCGTGTCTGACTCTGTGTGACCCCAGAGATGGCAGCCCACCAGGCTCCCCCGTGCCTAGGATTCTCCAGGCAAAAACACTGGAGTGGGTTGCCATTTCCTTCTCCAATGCATGAAAGTGAAAGGGAAGTCACTCAGTCATGTCCAACTCTTAGCGACCCCATGGACTGCAGCCTACCAGGCTCCTCCATCCATGGGATTTTCCAGGCAAGAGTACTGCAGTGGGGTGCCATTGCCTTCTCCGAATGTATACCTGCAAAGCCTCTCACCCCAGGGGCATCACTGCTCTGACTTTTTGCCCTTTTACCTCTGACTCTGTAACGATAGTATCTTGATAGCTGCTGGAAACCAGCACTTATAGGCATGCAAACCAGAAGTGAGCTGAGTTGACATTCTAGCTGGATGAGGTGAAGGAAAGTGACCCCAGATAAATTCTCCTGACTTTTCCTCTGGTGAGCAGTCCTGAGGCACATTCAATATGCTCCTCAGAGAACAGCTGGCCACTCTTGTGGAGCACGTCTTTACATGAGCATTTCCTCTTCAGACCCCAATTTTTGTCACCTGAGATCATTTCCTAAAATAAACTACCTGCATGTGGACTTTTGGATGAAGCTCCATTATGTAAGAGCACTCAAATTAAGACAAACTCCAGAGTACAGGAAAGGAGAGTGAAGGCAGCTAATATTTACCAAACATGTACAATATACCTGGTGTTTAGTGTGTATTATGTCATTTAACCTTCATCTCCATCATGTTAACTGGTTATTATGACCACTGTTCTATAAGAAATAACTGATATTCTTAAGGTAATGAAATTTTAAAGTGTTATATAGTTAATAAGAGATAAAATAAGGACTTCAAATACTGATCTCTGATTCCAAACTCACCTCCTTTTCACCATACAAAGTATCCCTGTTATATAAACAAGCCAGTGTCAGCCCCCATATGCTCCTAGGTTATTTGTTTCTTCATTGTAAGCTGTTCAAAATACAGCTGGCACTGGACTCAAATTTTAACCCATTCAGTCTTAAGCATAACCCAGATAAGCATATTTTTTAGTATAGCCTGCCTGTTTTGCATACCCCATGACAAGTTGCCCTGCATATGCTTACCAAAGATAAGATAAGCCCTGGGGCCATGCACATCCCAAGCTGATGCTGCCCTTTGGCACTTTCTGACCCAGAGACTTCCTACCACGTTGCTGAGCAACATCACCCAGACATTAAGCCTCCACTCTGCTCCATCTCTAAGTAGGAAACAGCAACCCACTCTAGTATTCCTGCTTCCCTGGTACTAAGATAGTAAAGAATCTGCCTGCAATTCAGGAGACCCAGGTTCAATCCTTGCAACGGGAAGATCCCCTGGAGAAGGGAATGGCAACCCATGCCAGTATTCCTGCCTGGAAAATTCCATGGACAGACCATGGAGTCACAAAGAGTTGGACACGACTGAACGACTTTCATTTCACGTCTAGTATTAAAATTTCACGGACAGAGTTGTCTGGCAGGCTACAGACCATGGGTGCACAAAAAGTCGGACACAACTGAGTGTCTGAGCACATATCATACTGCTCCATCTCTCCCTGGGCTTTCTTCACTCTCTTTGCCTTCTAGATGGCACCGTGGGTTCCCTATAACCTCTAGATGGTATCCTGCTGTGAGGGATTCAGAGGGTCTCCCACATAAAGCTTCTGTGTTACTGCCACCTAGTGGGCATTTCCTTTCCTTTGATGGGTCCCATCAACTACCTCTGGCCACCTGAGGCAAAGGGCCGACTCATTGGAAAAGACACTGATGCCGGGAAAGATTGAAGGCAGGAGGAGAAGGGGATGACAGAGGATGAGATGGTTGGATGGCATCACTGACTCAGTGGACATGTGCTTGAGCAAACTATGGGAGATGGTGAAGGATAGGTAAGCCTGGCATGCTGCAGTCCATGGGGTTGCAAAGATTTGGACACAACTGAACAACCAAATAACAATTATAATCTAATATAATCCTGCATAAATATTTATATGTATATATTCATGATATTATTTTACTGTTATTCCTAATTTTTCTTCATACTACATTCAGAGCTTTATATTGTTTTATGTTTATAAGTAGGTCATATTATTTATAAATATTATTTTGTTATAGTAAATGAGATATAAAAATACTTTTAAAAGGGTGCTATTAGATATGCTAGATGTGAAAACCACTTTTTAAACTCCATTATAAAACATTACCTTACCTTTTACTGGCCGTGTGGCTTCTAAGTATTATGTTTTATCTCTTACCCTTAGATAATTTCCGTGTGAAAATGGAAGCATAATACCTTCCTCTTAGGAACAGGTTTAGACTGAAATTAAATAATGAGTGTCAGAATGCCTGGCCCATATAGATCATCCTACCTACAATATAATTTCAAATAATACATTCAAAGCAGATGTTCACTCCAAAACAAGAACACAGCTCAGTTTTTAAATGAGCAAGAGATTTAAACATGCACCTTCCCAAAGCAGTTACGCAAATGGAAGATAAGTGTATGAGAAGATGCTCAACATCATTTGTCATTCAATTCAGTCGCTCAGTCATGTCCCACTCTTTGTGACCCCACAAACCACAGCACACCAGGCCTCCCTGTTCATCACCAACTGCCAGAGTCTACCCAAACCATGTCCATTGAGTCTGTGCTGCCATCCAACCACCTCATGCTCTGTCGTCCCCTTCTCCTCCTTCCCTCAAGCCTTCCTAGCATCAGGGTCTTTTCAAATGAGTCAGCTCTTCACATCAGGTGGCCACAGTATTGGAGTTTCAGCTTCAACATCAGTCCTTCCAATAAATACCCAGGACCGATCTCCCTTAGGATGGACTGGTTGGATCTCCTTGCAGTCCAAGGGACTCTCATTTGTCATTAGGGAAATAAAAATTAAAACAATGAGACATCACTGTATACCTATTAGTACAGCTCAAATCCAAAATATGACATCAGCTGCTAATGAGTGTGCAGAGTAACAAGATCTCTCATTAATTGATGAGAACACAAAACTGTACATCAGGTTTGGAGGACAGCTTGCCAGTTTCTTACAAAGCTAAACATAGTCTCACCATATAATCCAGAAATTGTACTTCTAGTTATTCACTAGCTAATTATTTTAGCTAATTTGAAAACTTGTGTCTACAAAAAACCCTGAACATGAAGGTATGCTGCTGCTACTGCTAAGTCGCTTCAGTTGTGTCCGACTCTGTGCAACCCCATAGACAGTAGCCCACCAGGCTCCCTCATCCCTGGGATTCTCCAGGCAAGAACACTGGAGCGGGTTGCCAGTTCCTTGAACATGAAGGTATACATTAGCTTTATTTAAAATTACCAAAAACTGGAGGCAAACAAAGTGACATTAGATAAATGGATAGACAAACTATGGTGCAATCCAGCCAAAGGAATATTATTCAGTGATAAAAAGGAACAAGCTCTCAAGCCACCAAATACATGAATGAATGCCGCATGCATATTGCTAAGTAGAAGAAGTTGGTCTGAAAGGATTACATGCTGTTTGATTCCATTTAGATGAGCTTTTGGAAATGGTAAAAATATAGAGATGATGAACAGATAAGTGGTGGGCAAAGGTTGGGGGAGAAAGTTTGAAAAGGTGAGTCACGGATTACTTTTCTTAGTGAAAATTTTCTGGATATAAAACAGTATGCTTTCAACAAGATCTATAGAACTCTACATCCCAAAGAATGAATCTTAGGTATGTATGCAAAATCTAAAAAATATATATTTATGAGGTTGGCACGTCTGAGTATGGAATGAGGAATATGAAGAAACAATCTTACTCTGTTAAAAATGACAAGAAACAGATTCATAGATACAGAGAACAAACTGGTGTTTGCCAGAGAGAAGGCAGGTTGGAGTTATGGGTGAAACAGATGAAGGAAATGAAGGGGAACAAACGTCCAGTCTGACTGGAGTTACGCTGCCACAAATTAATGAACACGAGATTTTTAGAAGCTGGGCAAGGAAGAATGTTCCCCTAGAGACTTTTGAGAGAGCATGGTCTTGTCAACACATGGATTTCAGACTTATAGCAACAACCACAACAAAAAGAAAGAAGTATTGAATAACCCAAACTGTAAAATAAATATCCGTAAGTAATACTGACATAAATAAGTAAATGGTAAAACAAATGGGAGAACACAAATTTCCATGCAGAAGAATTCTAAAAATGTATCTAGATATAATCATTCAAATATGGATAAATAATTTGTCCAAATAATGTATGAATTCTTAAAAACATGGAGCATAATCCCCCACTCCTTAAGTGTGGGCTGTCATAAAGATATTAAAGAAAGCATTAGGAAATCTGAAATAAAGTACGGTATTAATAATAATGCTTCAGTACTGGTTTGTTAAAAGTGACAAATGCAACATCCCAATGTAAGATTTTAAAAATAGGGAAATCTGGATGTGGGAATAAGGAAATCTATTATATATTATTGTGAAATAAAAACTACAGAAGAAATAAACCCAATGTCTAAGTCTTTCTGAGTTTGAACCCTATCCCATCCCTTCTTTATATGTGATTGGCAAGTGTTCAATTTCTTAACTTTATAATAGGGATTATTCTTGGTCTAGAAGAACCGCTGTGAGGATCAAATAATATAACATATATAAATGGTCTACATGCTAAATTCTAACATAATGTCTTAGAGATTCTGGAACTTACTAAATGTTGGTTTTATTCTGTCTTTATGAACACATTTTCAGATCTATGAAGGTCAAATAATTAAAAGCATAATACAAAAAAAAAAAAAAAAACAGTAATTATTTGAAAGCTTAACTTTCCAAACTGTATTTCAGCTTGATATGGACTTAACCAAATATAAGTTTCATATTGGTGAAAGTGAGAGATTGGTTGGAAGTTAAATTCTTGGATAAAATACAAAAACAAGTTGCCTCATACACTTTAACTACTGGCTACAGCTCCTCAAGATGTGTGGATTAAAATGATGATATCATGAGACCAATAGATAAAATGAAAATGCCTGCCCTGAGATTTCATTTGAATCACTTATGGGTAAAATAGAACTGTACCTTATTTCTGAAATTACTGAAGTGCCAGTACCAAGTAAAGTTCAGTTCAGTTCAGTCACTCAGTCGTGTCTGACTGTTTGCAGCCCCATGGACTGCAGCACGCCAGGCTTCCCTGTCCACCACCAACCCCTGGAGCCTTCTCAAACTCATGTCCATTGAGTCGGTGATGCCATCCAACCATCTCATCCTCTGTCGTCCCCTTCTCCTGCCTTCAAACTTTCCCAGCATCAGGATCTTTTCAAATGACACAGTTTGCATCAGGTGGCCAAAAGATTGAAGTTTCAGATTCAACATCAGTCCTTCCAATGAATATTCAGGACTAATTTCCTTTAGAATGGACTGGTTGGATTTCCTTGCAGTCCAAGGGACTCTCAAGAGGCTTCACCAACACCACAGTTCAAAAGCATCAATTCTTTGGCACTCCAGTTTCTTTATAGTCCAACTCTCACATCCATACATGACTACTGGAAAACCATAGCCTTGACTAGATGGACCTTTATTGGCAAAGTAATGTCTCTGCTTTTTAATATGCTGTCTAAGTTGGTCATAGCTTTTCTTCCCAGGAGCAAGCATCTTTTAATGTCATGGCTGCAGTCACCATTTGCAGTGATTTTGGAGCCTAAGAAAACAAAGTCTGCCACTGTTTCCACTGTTTCCCCATGTATTTGCCATGAAGTGATTGGACTGGTTGCCATGATCTTGGTTTTCTGAATGTTGAGCTTTAAGCCAACTTTTTTACTCTCCTCTTTCACTTTCATCAAGAGGCTCTTTAGTTCTTCTTCACTTTCTGCCATAAGGATCAGGTCATCTGCATATCTGAGGTTATTGATATTTCTCATAAATGACATCAATACAGTATAAGAGAGTCAGCTTTACTGTTTAAACCAACAATCCCATTTTGAAAGTTGGGCAGACAAGCATCAGTGAATATATGAGAAATCTTGTCCTTATTTACTTTCATTCATGCCTACTTACAGAGGTAATTAGAATAGCATTAACTCAGTTTGAAAGATTTATATAATATAAAAAACAAAAAAAAACATAAAGGCATTTAAAGGCCAAGCTCTAACATCTAACATTTTAAAACTTGGGAGTCTCCAAAATACTCATTAAAACCTTTAAACAGATAACAGTGATGTTGTAACTAAACAGAACTAGTAAGGGATGAATGCTACAAGATAGCTCTCTCTCTTTGCCCAGTAAGAATTTTTGCTTTACTCTCTCAATATCCTTGTCACTTCCCTAATTACTCACACTTCAAGAATTGAAGAAAAAAGAAAGACAGGAGATTCCTGGGAAGGGCTTTAGGAAACTATTGTTGCAATGTACACATTTTTCCTAGTGGTACTCCTAAATTCAGGAAAGAACTTGAGTCCATTCCATGCTATCCTGGGTTTCCATAACATTATATAGGAGGTAGTGATCAAAACCATCCCCAAGAAAAAGAAATGCAAAGAGGCAAAATGGTTGTCTGAAGAGGCCTTACAGATAGCTGAGAAAAGAAGAGAAGCTGAAGGCAAAGGAGAAAAGGAAAGATATATCCATCTGAATGCAGAGTTCCAAAGAATAGCAAGGAGAGATAAGAAAGCCTTCCTCAGTGAGCAATGCAAAGAAATAGAGGAAAACAATAGAGTGGGAAAGACTAGAGATCTCATCAAGAAAATTAGAGACACCAAGGAAATAGTTCATGAGAAGATGGGCACAATAAAAGATATAAACCGTATGGACCTAACAGAAGGAGAAGATATTGAGAGGGCAAGGATACACTGAAGAACTATTCAAAAGGATTTTAATGACACAGATAACCATGATAGTGTGATCACTCATCTAGAGCCAGACATCCTGGAGTACAAAATCAAGTGGGCATTAGGGAGCATCACTACAACAAAGCTAGTAGAGGCGATGGGATTCCAGCTGAGCTATTTCAAATCCTAAAAGATGATGTTGTGAAAGTGCTGCACTCAATATGCCTACAAATTTGGAAAACTCAGCAATGGCCACAGGACTGAAAAAAAGGTCAGTTTTCTTTACAATTCCAAAGAAAGACAATGTGAAAGAATGTTCAAACTACCACTCAATTGCACTCATCTCACACGCTAGCAAAGTAATGCTCAAAATTCTCCAAGCTAGGCTTCAACAGTACTTGAACCAAGAACTTCCAGGTTCAAGCTGGATTTAGAAAAGGCAGAGGAACCAGAGATCAAATTGCCAATATTCACTGGATCATAGAAAAAGCAAGAGAGTTCCAGAAAGACATCTACTTCTGCTTCATTGACTATGCTAAAGCCTTTGACTGTGTGGATCACAGCAAACTGGAAAATTCTTAGAGATGGGAATACCAGACCACTTAACTTGCCTTCTGAGAAATCTATATGTAGGCCAAGAAGCAACAGTTAGAACCAGACATGGAACAGTGGACTAGTTCCAATTTGGAAAAGGAGTACATCAAGGCTGTATATTTTCACCTTGCTTAGTTAACTTATATGCAGAATCCTCATGCTAAATACCCAACTGAATGAAGCACAAGCTGGAATCAAGATTGCCAGGAGAAATATCAATAACCTCAGATATGCAGATGACACCACCCTTATGGAAGAAAGTAAAGAAGAACTAAAGACCCTCTTGATGAAAGTGAAAGAGGAGAGTGAAAAAGTTGGCTTAAAACTCAGCATTCAAAAAACAAAGATCATGGCATCCGTTTCCATCACTTTATGCCAAATACATGGGAAACAGGGACAGACTTTATTTCTTGGGCTCCAAAATCACTGCAGATGGTGACTACAGCCTTGAAATTAAGACACTTGCTCCTTGGAAGAAAAGCTATGACAATCCTAGACAATATATATTAAAAAGCAGAGACATTACTTTGCCAACAAAGGTCCATCTAGTCAAAGCTATGGTTTTTCCAGTAGTCATGTATGGATGTGAGAGTTGGACCATAAACAAAGCTGAGTGCTGAAGAATTGATGCTTTTGAACTGCGGTGGTGGAGAAAATTCTTGAGAGTCCCTTGGACTGCACGGAGATCCAACCAGTCCATCCTAAAGGAAATCAGTCCTGAATATTCATTGGAAGGACTGATGCTGAAGAAGAAGCTCCAAAACTTTGGCCACCTGGTGCGAAGAACTGACTCTTTGGAAAAGACCCTGATGCTGGGAAAGGTTGAAGGCAAGAGGAGAAGGGGACGACAGAGGATGAGATGGTTGGATGGCATCACAGACTCCATCTACATGAGTCTGAGCAATCTCCGGGAGCTGGTGATGGACAGGGAGGCCTGGCGTGCTGCTGATGGACAGGGAGGCCTGGCGTGCTGCGGTCCATGTGGTCACAACGTGTTGTACACAACTCAGTGACTGAACTGATCTGAACCTGAATTTGGATCCCAACCCTCTGAGCCTTGGTTAAACTGCTTAATCTCTCATTGTTTCATTTCACATTTGTCATCTGTAAATTGGAGATAATAATAGTACACACTTAATAGGATTAGCAGTAAGGAATAAACTATATAAACTGTAGAAACTGAGACTAGATGGGTACATAGTAAGTACCTAATAAATGTCAGCCAAGGTTGCATTTTCCTTTGTATTACTTTTCCATAATTTTTGTAACTGTATTTATTAAAAGTTTTTACCTCTACAAAAATAAGAAATTTGCATTAAATAAAGATGTAAGTCTTTTGCGATTAATTTCTATTTATTGAGGCAGCTGCACCTTCAAAATTTGGTTAAGATGTTTAACCCACTAATTGTGTGATGATGTTCTTTCCTATTCTTGATTGGCTAGACAATGGATACATTTTGTATTCTGTAAATATAAAATCTAAAATAACCAATTTTCTAAGCACCACAATTCTAAAGAAACTTCTTAATTTAAATAAAGTGCTTTCCAATTCTCCTTGCTTTCATGAAATGATGATACCCGGTAAGCTGATCTTTTGTTCATGATGTGAAGTCCTTCCCCATGTGGGTTTGTCACTGACATAGAAAGAAAATCAGCCAAAATGATACCACAGATGGCTCACCCAGACAGTAAGGCTACTTTATGAGCTGAAATATCAGCCTGTATGGAAATCACACAACGACAATAAAAAGGTCTCCCATAATTCACATTTTCTTTTTCAGATTATTATTATTAACTTTAGAGGAGCAGTTGAACACATTTTGTACCCAGTTGCTGACATCTTTATTTATTTTTTCCTAACCATCTTGAGAATCCCTTCTCCCAATGATCTGCTTTTGCATCTTAATGCTTTTGGGAACCAGTGGACTAAAAACACTATTATTTATGTTAATTGTGCTGTGAACTGCATTAATAAAAGAGTTTTAAAAACATTTGAGATATTCCACATTTAAATTCTGTCTATAGCTTCACCCTTCAGTGACAGCAACATTTGCAAAGGATTGAAAATAAATTCATTTTTTGTGACAAGCTTGCAAATATGAAGTCGAATATTAATGGCAAGGCGTGAACAAATGGAACATACTGAATTTTCACAAAAGAGAATTTCCAGTGGTACTGCATCCAAGAACAGAGTTTAAGAGTAAGCAGGTAATTCATCCACACTAATTCCTCTAACATGAAACTGAAATAATACACCTGCTCTTGCTAAAATGAAGGGCCACAAATCACAGTGTTAATGTTACTGAAGACATTAACAACCAATCTCTTTTTAACTCAAAGAAAGAAAATCAAAAACAGTAAGTGATGAATCTATCCAAGTTGGATATATAATTAATGGTAGGTCACAGAGAATAAAGGAGAACTCATTAACACTATATTAATACTTCATTTTACAGTTGTCACTGGCTTTCATGTACTATATGTGAAAGGATTATACAAGCACAAACTTAATAATTATTTAATTAAATGATATCAATATAATCATACAAATTCTTATGTAAGTAGAGCAAATATTCTCTTTCTAGAGATGAGAAAACTAAGATCAGGAAAACTATGACTTGCACAAGTTAAAAGGCAGCTAGTCTTCTGCATTCATACAACCTATTTTAGGGGAACAAACTCAGAAATACACATATATTCCAAGTCAAGTTTCTCAGATTGAATTTAATCTTTCATGTATTTACTAATTGGTAATATTTTACCTGCCAAGTGGCAATCTTTTCTGCCACACACAGTACAGTTTTCCACATCTCTGTATTAGTGAGCCACTGCTGTGTGACACTATTACCACAAACTTAGCAGCTTAAAACAACATATATTATCTTACAGTGTCTGTGGGTTAAGAACCTAGAAATGGTTAAACTAGATCTCCTCAGGGTTTCACAAAGCTGTATTAAAGGCTAATTGAATTGGGGTTGAATCTCAGCTCTGGCTCAACCATGAAAGTTTTTACTTTCCAAGCCCACTCCTATTGTTGGCAGAATTGAGTCTTTTGCAGTCGCAGAACTGAGGGCTTCTGATTTTTTGCTGACTATTGACTGGAGGTCAGTATTAGCTCCTAGAGGTCACCCACAGTTCGTTGCCATGTAGGATTCCCCAACACAGCCACTTGTTTCCTCAAACCAAGCAAGGGAGGGAGAAACGCCAACAAGAGTACCACTATAATCCTATGTAATTGAATTATATAATCCCATACAAGTAATCATGCACATTCTATTATTTTTGCCATATTTTTTAGTTAAACGAACATCAGAGGTATATGCCCTGAGCCTCAGGGCTCAGGGATAACATAATAGCATGAATACCAGCAACCAGAGTTTTAGGGCTACCTTAAGAGTCTATTCTCCACAATCATTATCAATGTATGCAGTGATATAAATAATTAATTGTACTTTGTCTTTCTTATGAAAAATAATAAATAAATAAAATGAAAAAATAAATTAAATAAATAAAAATAAAAATAATAAAAATAAATATATAAAATAAAAAATAAGTGTGCTGATGTTACTGATAACAACTTTAGGTTTATCAATTCAATACAAAGCTAGAGATATTATTACATAAATATTAGGATCTGTCAAATGCTATTAAACATTAAAATGAAGTGAAGAAAAAATGAAATAAAATAACAAGTACAAAATTCCAAATATATTGGCAAAGACAGTATCTAAATGAAAATTAGGATATTTATAATTTGTTCTCTCTTCAAACTCTTCCTATAAACTGTAAGGGCACAGTTCAATTTTTGCACAAACAAATTTCAGACAATAACATACACATTTACTGAATATGAAATTAAGCCTTGTCTCTAATTAATAAATAGCCAAGAAATCAAAAGTAGAATCTGTAATACTTACTTGAGTTTTCATCTCAAAGTTTAACTGTCAAAGCTTCAATCTATTTTATGGTAATGTTTGCTTAAAACAGTTCCAAGACTTTGTGTGGCACAAGATCCTTAAGGAGTCCTACAAAACAGTATAATCCAATTTCTGCTCATCTTTCCTATCATCTCCCCACACCTTTATCTCAACCACTATTAACTTCTACAGACACTCCTTTGTACATAGTGTTCTGGGAACAACCAGTGCCCTTTCATCACTCTCTTCCTAATTTGCTTATCACTTACTAAGATCACAAGTATATTTTTCTCAGGAAAGCCAAGTTCTTTTGTTAGAGTGGTATTTCTTCACAGAATTTATCTCAGTTCATAATTACCTATTCATTTTTTAAAAATGCACTTTACTGATTGATGAATGTTTTCTAGTCTATTAGACCAAAAGTTGATAAAAGTAGGGACTGACCAAGTCTAATATGGGCATGAGTGTATCCTTAGTGCTTGGCTTCATGCTTAGGACATAGATACTCAATATATACATTCCAAGATGAATCAATCAACCAATTGACCAATCAATGGTTACCAATGTTTTCACACTGGAACTTCAACAACTCACCTCCTAATTCAATTCCTATGTTTTGCCCCATTTAATTTTTTAACTATTCAATGCACTTTTAGAAGCAAACTATAATCCATTTTAATAGAGTTAAATAGGATTTTTTTTTTTTTTTTTAATTTGGAGCATGTGAGTGAAGTCGCTCAGTCATGTCCGACTCTTTGTGACCCCATGGACTATAGCTTGCACCAGGCTCCTCTGTCCATGGAATTTTCCAGGCAAGAGTATACTGGAGTGGGTTGCCATTTGGAGGATAAAGGGACATAACTGTAACTGAGAATAAAAAATGTTAAAAAAGATTTTACTATATTTTTAATGAAGATAGTGCCATTATGCTTTGGGAAGGAATGAAGACTTTTAGTATCATTTTTATCATAGGCAAGTGGCACCCAAACCTCTGTAACTTTTAAGAAAAAGAACTGTTGGAGTCAGGGGATGGCTATTGTTAAAGTCTTTATATTCTTTTAAATGTTTTGGCTTGTAATGAAGTAATAAATTTTTTTAAGAAAAAAGAGAAATTTCCTGAAATTTAACTGTAAGAAGACATGAAAGTTACATAACCAAAGAGAATCCATTCTTACATTAAAAGAAATTAGAAAACTAAAATTTTTGTACTGTGGTCTCAAATTTAATCAACAATTACATTCAAAATTAGTGAGGGTAAAGAAATCCACAGTGATTCTGAGATGGGTCTGCCTGATTTATTTATTGTTATCTGTTGCTAGTCTAGACATTGAGTTAATCTCCAGGAATTCTGCTAGAATTAATAAGTGCTAGTTGTAAACAGATCTTGGGTGAGCTCTCCCTCCCTCCTACATTTGATAAAAAGTTCAGCAGAGAGGTTTTTCCATTTGCTGGCTCAATAAGTGAAAGGTCTCTGCAATTGCAAGTTGTTTTGTTGACCAGACTTAGGGCAGATGTGTATTAAAATCGAATGCAGATATCACAATAGGTCTTTTTGAATATCCTCTTTAACATCTAAGGAACTACTGCAGAGAAAACTTGGTTAAATTATCTCCATTAAGCCCAGGGTGGATGTTGCAATCATCATCACAAAGGGTAATCTACTATATAAGAGGAGACAGTGGTATCTGGAATCAGCCACCCTTTCTCCCACTTCTTTTGCACAGAAACCTAAAGCAAGACACCTTTTTCTCCAAAGCATTAATGGTACACTTAATCCAAAGTAAGAAAGCTCTTAAAACTTCAAGTCAAATTGATTATAACACTGTTTCATGTGCACATGGCATCTCCAATAATTTTTCCCCATTGTGACAAGACATTTGAGTCTCAAACCATTTCTTGTATAACTGCTCAAATCAAAGCAAATGTCTGAATTTTAATGGGAAATATTACAATTATGGCTGAGGTTTATATTATCTTTATGAATAGGTTGAACTTTATAGCAATCTAGATTCTTTTCCTAAGGAGACATGGGCTTTTCTTTCAGATATATCAACGGGGCAGAGACTTTAAGCTGCCTCTAGCCATAAAAAAGAAAGCAGCATGAGGCCGTTTATCTAGAGCATTCATTCCAGTGTGGGTCAACCAAGCCCCAAACACCTGTTTTCTTTATGAGTGCACACACTGCCTGAATTACCCTGATTATCGTCTCAATTCTTCCTTTTACCTTGCCTGTGGGGACAGTCTGCCAACATTTAGGGCTTCAACCAAGAATGACAAGAACCCATGGGAGGTTCCATTTGGCTCTTGCTAGCCAAGGAGAGAACTGGAGCAGAAAATGAGCTCCTGCGCAGACTCCCAGTTGATTTCGGCCTTTATCTGTTGTTCTAAAAATGCCTGTAGATATTTTTCATATGTGCATTATAAAAATCAACTTATATCATTCACTTCAATTACCCTATAAGGCTACTATTTTTAATTGCACCCGAATATCCAAGTAAACAAGGATTTGCTGAATCAAAGTTCCCATTTGTCAATAAGATGTTGTCAGTTTCAGGATGTAAAAGATCACCAAAGCTTTAATGAGACATGCATCATCTGATATGTTTTGCTAGATTCCAAAAAATAGTGAGTTAGTTTCCTGAGGAATATTGGCCTGAAAACTATGCTGTTTAACATCACCTTCATTTACATATTCAAGTAGCTAAGGAGTGCCCACACTATCTAAGGCAGAGTGAGGCACTGTTGGATTTAAGGACAGGCTATACAGACATAAATAACTTTATTTTTACCCTTGCCTCTCCTTCTGCCCTAGGAAAATATAATTTAATTAGAAAGGAAGGGCTCATATACAATTGCTAAGTAAAGGATTAAGTAAAAAGAAAACTTTAAAGGACAAAGAAAGTGGTTTATACATCAAAGGAAGAATAGGAAATATTTCTGCCTGTGTCAAGGGCCAAAGTAAGAAATCAGGAAGCTATCAAGGGAGTAAATATTCACATGAAGAATAAATTAAAAAGCAAAGGAAATGGGACAAATTATGAGCAAGGTCTTCAAAAATTTTGGAGTGTCATTGAACATGATGATCTCTGTTCAGTTATAGTAAATCAAATAAGTAAATTAAAAAAAGAAATGATTTTCTCAAGCAATACAGACTATTTGGCATTCCTAAATGACAACACCCAATGTAAGCAAAACAAGTGTCTGTGCACAAGAAGAGAGTGACTAACAGACCATAAAATCAGACAAGGGAAAACAAATGCCCGAACTCCAAAGAAATGGAGTACTAGTTTCTTTATACTGTATAAGAAGTTATTACAAATCTAGTAGCTTCAACCAACACACAATTTTCTCACAGTATCAGGATGCTGGGTTCAGTGTAAATGCATTATCTACTCAGGGCCTTACAAGGCTGCAGTCAAGATGCCAGCAAATCTGAGATCTTTTTTTGAAGTTGGAGGTCACCTTCCAACTTCTGTAGTTACTGAGAAAATTTATTTTCTTGCAGTTGTAAGAATGTGACCCTCAAAGGGCTTAGCCAGTTCCTTGCCATGTGATCCAGCCTACAGGCAATTGATAGCATAATAGCTTGCTTCTTCAAGACTGGAGATTCTCTCTCTTCAGCCTCCCAAATCTATTTTAAATAAACATTCTAGCATCTCAGCCATATAACATAACCAGTGATAACCATTCACCTTTGAAATATCCTATTCAGTTCAGTTCAGTTGCTCAGTCGCTCAGTCGTATCCGACTCTGCGACCCCATGAACCACAGTACGCCAGGTCCCTCTGTCCATCACCAACTCCTGGAGTCCACCCAAACCCATGTCCATTGTATCAGTGATGCCATCCAACCATCTCATCCTCTGCCGTCCCTTTTTCCTCCTGCCCTCAACATTTCCCAGCATCAGGGTCTTTTCAAATGAGTCAGCTCTCTGCATCAGGTGGCCAAAGTATTGGAGTTTCAGCTTCAACATCCCTCCAATGAACACCCAGGACTGATCTCCTTTAGGATGGACTGGTTGGATCTCATTGCAGTCCAAGGGACTCTCAAGAGTCTTCTCCAACACCACAGTTCAAAAGCATCAATTCTGCGCTCAGCTTTCCTTATAGTCCAACTCTTACATCCATACATGAAATATCCTACTGGGGAGAAATAAAGTACAGAATTCATCCATCTTCAAGGAGAGGAGATTTTACAAGGGTGTGGATCATTGTGGGTAATCTTAGGGTATCCACCCCTTCGATGGAAATAATGCAAATAGAATAATGGAACTAGCATATTGATCAACCAGCACCAACTGGGCACTTATCTTTGTCCAAGTATGAATTATGATAATTCATTTCCTTTTCCTAACATTTAAAAAGGAGTAAACTTTATATAGAGTACAACTTTAGACTTGGGCAAATGAGTCATTGTCCCAGGCCTTATGCTGTAGAGGTCCTTCCTCTACATGACACTTCTCTAGCTGCATACCTCCACATAGGAAAAGGGGTCTATGGGGTCAAAGGAATAGCCCAACTGGAGCCCATTATTTCCTTTTTCATGCCGTCCCCTGGATACTTAAGTCTGCGTAGCTCCGTACCCAAATAGTCCCAAGCCTGCTTCCTGTGGCATGTAGTCCCTTTCCTTCCATCTGTCTTCCTAAAGGCAAAGTGTTTCACTAATGTACATAACTTTAAGTCCTAGGAATTATTCAAGGGGTTGATCTTTTCAAGAAGCCATTGTCTGGGACAGAACTGGGACTTATGATCTGAGTGGCCTACAGATATTTTCTTGGCTTTCCACAGTACAGGTTGGAATCAGGAAAGAGAGTTGAAGAGGTAGAGATTAGATGGAATACTCTCCATTTGCTTTTTTTTCCCCCACCCCTTACAAATTTTAGAGGTAGGTCTGTCCAAATTTAGAAATCCCATTTTGAGTAGATAATTTCATTAATCACCATGGGATCATATGACAACCCACTCAAATATTTTTTTTCCTCTTTGCTGAGAGAAAAACTGTCTCTAAAGAAGTTGAAATAGAAAATGTTATCTCATCAATAAAAAGCAAATGAATAACACCACCTTACATCAATTCAGGGGAAATAAAATGGTTCTCCATAGGGTAAGTTTAATATAAGATACCCAAGACACTTCAATGTTTCAAACTGTACATTTTTGAAAGGACTGTGATATTCAGTTCAGACTCTCATCATATAAGGTATGAGAGATAAAATCATATGTTGAATGTAAAACTCAAAAAAGGCACTTGGGAAAGAGAAAAGGAAAAAAAATTCTCACAAAAGTACATTAATTGGAAATATTGTTCAGAGATTTTAAAAAAGATATCTATGACTTGTGGTTTTAGTGCTGAGCACAAGGACTTCAGAGCATCCTCTAATACTAGAAAACTGTAATAGAATCAGGTATTCATGCTACTCATTGGAGGCTGTCCTGGCTGTTTACAATATGGCATTGGCAAGGGTTTGGAACTCAATAGCTTTCTTCCAAGTTTTCATTTTCCAACTTCATGGCTATTCCTGATAAACACTGTGCATCACATTGTGTGCTGGGCACATTGGTACTGATCTGACCGCAAATGTCTTTTACTCCATCTGTTGCCTGCTTAGGTAACACTTGATTCACTTTTTTTTTTTTAAAGCATTTCAGTCAGCGACGGGCAGTTCCAGATATCAGTGTAGAAAGATCCTGAAAACACACAGCCTCCCATAAGCACAAGAAATCTACAGCTTCATATGGAACTCACTCTGAAAAAGACCTAAGAGTCTGCTGAACAGCTGCTCTACAGCAAAAGATAAAAGCACTACATGAAGTCAGGTAGGAGAGGCTGAGACAAGGTCTCACCAAATACCCTAATCCCAACAGGGTGACCCACAATTGGATGGAATCAAATGTAAGCATGGAAATTACCCCTGAGGAGCAAGAGGTTTGTGTCCCCATCAGGGACCCCAATTCTTATGACCAGGACCAGAGAGAAGCCCTCAGAACACCTGACTTTGAAAACCAATGGGGTTTATGACTATGAGAACTATAGCCAGGACATGGAAGCAACCAAGATGCCTGTCAGCAGATGAATGGATAAGAAAGCTGTGGTACATATACACAATGAAGTATTACTTAGCCATTAAAAAGAATACATTTGAATCAGTTCTAATGAGGTGGATGAAACTGGAGCCTATTATACAGAGTGAAGTAAGCCAGAAAGAAAAACACCAATACAGTATACTAATGCATATATATGGAATTTAGAAAGATGGTAACAATAACCCTGTGTACGAGACAGCAAAAGAGACACTGATGTATAGAACAGTCTTATGGACTCTGTTGGAGAGGGAGAGGGTGGGAAGATTTGGGAGAATGGCATTGAAACATGTATAATATCATGTATGAAACGAGTCGCCAGTCCAGGTTCGATGCACGATACTGGATGCTTGGTGCTGGTGCACTGGGACGACCCAGAGGGATGGTATGGGGAGGGAGGAGGGAGGAGGGTTCAGGATGGGGAACACATGTATACCTGTGGCAGATTCATTTTGATATTTGGCAAAACTAATACAACTTTTTAAAGTTTAAAAATAAAATAAAATTTAAAAAATACATAAAATAAAAATGTATATTATACAAGTTTTCTTTAAAAAAATATAATACATTCAAGCGTAACCTGATATCAATGTGTATGTATGTGTGCATTATATATGATTCTTATAGTAAACACAAAAACAAAAACCTATAGGAGACACACAGAAGATAATGCAAAAGAGATGTATGCATAACAATGTCAAAACTCACTAAGCCACAAAGAAAGAAAGCAAGAGAAAAAGAAAGGAGCAGAGAAGAACTACAAAATCACCAGAAAGCAATTAACATATTAACATACATATTAACAAATGTCAATAAGTATATACCTATTAATAATACTCTAAATGCAAATTTTCAAAGACAAGGAGTGACAATATGGATTTTAAAAATGACACTTGTATGTGCTGCCTGTAAGAGATTCACTTCAGATGAAAGGATGTAGCCATATTGAAAATGAAAGAGTAGAAACAGATGTTTCATGAAAACACAAATGAAAAGAAAGCTAGGGTAGCTATACTCAAACAAGATAAAATACTTTAAATAAAAGATGAATAAAGTATAAATATATGCCTTGCATAATGATAAAGGGCTCAATACAACAAAAAGCTATAACATTTGTAAATATTTGTGGACCCAACATAGGAGCACCTAAATACATGGGGCAAATACTCCATGTATCTTTTAAGACCTAAATGGAGAAACTGACTGCAGTATAACACAAGGGGACTTTTATAGTCCACTTACATCAAAAGATAGATCATACAGACAGAACCTCTGTAAGAAAACATTAGCTTTAAAGCAAACATTAGATCATATGAGCTTTAATGCAAATATTAGATCATATGTGTTAATAGATATATACAGAAGATTGTATCTTAAAGCAGCTGTGCATAAATTCTTCTAAGAGAAATGAAATATTTTATAGGGTATATCATATACTATACTACAAAAAAAAAATCATTAAATTTAAGGAGATTGATTACATCGAGAATTTTTCCACCAAAATTCTACAAGAGTAGGAATGTACTACAGGAAGGAAATTGGCAAAAACATAATTATGTATAAAATAAACATGTTACTGAATAACTGATAGGTCAATAAAGAAATCAAAGAAGAAATTAAGAAATACCTTGGAACAAGTGAAAACAAGTTCATACCATAATCTATGAGATACAGCAAAAGCAGTTCTAAGAGGGAAGTTTATAGTGATACAGCCCTACCTCACAAACAAGAAAAATCTCAAATGAAAAATTTAAATTTACTCCTAAAGAAACTAAAAAAAAAACAAAGTGCAAAGTTAGTTGAAGAAAGGAAATAATAAAGATTAGAGCAGAAATAAATGAAATAGAGATTAAAAAGTCAATGAAACTAAGAGTTGGCTCTTTGAAAATATAAACAAATTGAAAAACTTTAGCTAGACTCAATAATAAAAAAAGAGGAAGGAGGATCAAATAATAAAATCAGAAATGAAAGAGGAGGAATTAAAACCAATCCCAAAGAGATAAAAAGGAGTGTAAAAAAAATTACTATGAACAATTACACCTGAAACCTAAGGAGAAAAAAAAAGAATTTTTACAAATATTCAATCTTCCAAGAGTGAATTGTGAGGAAATAGAAAATCTGACTGGACCGATTATTAGAAAGGAGATTGAATAATCAAAAACAAAAGTCTAGGACCCAAAAGATTCCCTGGGTCCTTACGTTACCAAACATTCAAAGATTTAATACTTATCCTTCTCAAGCGTGGCTTTCCTGGTGGCTAAGACAGTAAAGAATCTGCCTGCAGTGCAGGAGACCCAGGTTCGAACCCTGGCTTGGGAAGATCCCTTGGAGAAGGAAATGCCCAACTACTCCAGAATTCTTGCCTAGAGAATTCCATGGACAGAGGAGTCTGGTGGGCTACAGTCCATGGGGTCACAAAGACTCAGGCATGACTGTGCAACTAACACTTCAACTTTCACTTCTCAATTCCTCAGAAATTTGAAGAGGAGGGAAAGCTTTCAAACTGATTTTCAAGGCCAGAATACCCTGATCCAAAATCAGACAAGGACTTCACTAAAAAAGGAAAATTACAGGCAATATCCATGATGAGCATAGATTTTAAAAATTTGACAAAATATTTGTAAACCAAATTTAACAATACATTAAAAGATTTACACACAATTATAAAGTAGGGTTTATTCTTGGGATTCAAGGATGGTTTAACATAGGCAAAATCAACAAGGTACATCACGTTAATAAACTGACACTCTCACCACTTTTATTTAACATGGTATTAGGAGTCCACAATAATTAGGTAGGAAACAGAGATAATAGGCATCCAAATTGAAAAGGAGTATATAAAACTGTCATTATTTTATATAGAGAAAACCCTAAAGACTCCACCAAAAAATAATCTTACATTATATACAAAAAGTAATTCAAAATAGACTAAAGATTTGAATGTAATACATGAAAGCATGGGTCTTAGAGATAATTTTATGGATCTGAATCCAAAGGCAAACCAACAAAAGCTTAAGCAAATAGGAGTGCACTAAACTAAAAAACTCTGTATAGGGAAGCAAACTATTAATGAAATTAAAAGATAACTTACGGAATGGAAGGAGATACTTGCAAACTATATATCTGATAGTGGTTCATATCCAAAATAGAAAGAACTCATATAACTCAATAGCAACAAAAAATTTCAAAATGGCCAGAGGATCTGAATAAACATTTTTCCAAAGAAGACAGACAGATGGTCAACAGGCACATGAATAGATGCTCTGTATCACTAATAATCAGGGAAATGCATTCCAAAATCGCAATGAGCTATCACCTCACACCTGTAACAATGGCTAGTCTCAAAAAGAAGACAATTAATGACTATTGGAGAGGATGTAGAAAAACAGGAATCCTCATGCACTTTTTGGTGGGAATGTAAATTGGAGCAGTACAGTGGTTCCTCAAAAAAAAAAAAAAAAAAAATAGAACTATTATATGATCCAGAAATTCCACTCTCAAGTATTTATTTAACTGAAGAAAATGGAAACACTAATTTGAAAAGATATATGCACCCTTCTATTTATTGCAGTATTATCTACAATACCCAAGGTACGGAAACAATATAAGTATCTGTCAATGCACGAATTGATAGAAGGAAGATGTGGTATATATACACCTTGGAATATTTTTCAGCCATAAAAAAGTATGAAACCTTGCTTTTGTGACAACATGGATGGATTCAGAGGATATGATGCTAAGTGATATTAAGTCAGAGAAAGACAAATACTACATGGTTTCATTTATATGTGGAATAGAAACAAAATGAGCAAAAAGAAACTTATAAACACAGAGAACAGATTAATGTTTGCCTGGATGGATGGACAAAATGGATGAAGGGAACCCATCAGGAGGTATAAACTTTCAATTATAAAATAAGTTATGGGAATATAATGCATAGCATGCACACTATAGTCAATAATACTGCATTGCATGTTTGATTGCTGCTGAGAATAAACATTAAAAGCTCATATCACAATAATGTTGTAACTTTGTACAGTGACAGACAGCCCACTAGATTTATTCTGGGGATTATTTCACAACATATACAAATATCAAATTACCATGTTGTACACCTTAAACTAACGTTATATGTCAGTTACGCTTCAATAAAGTTGTTTTTTAAGAAAAGCTGTTCAGTCAAGCCTCAACGTTCACCACATTTGAACCCAAAAAGAAACAAAAAATCTGGGCAAGAACTCATTTAATGTTAATAGCCTCAAAGTTCACAGAAACACTATTTACAATAGCCAAGACATGGAATCAGCTTAGATGTCAATGGACAGAGGTATGGATAAAGCAGATGAGTATTAGTCATAAAATAAGAATGAAATAATGTCATTATCATATTAAGTACAGCAAGTCAGAGAAAGACATACAGGACATTACTTACATGTGGAATAGTAAAATCAACTTACTTACAAAGCAGGAATAGACTCACAGACATAGAAAATAAGCTTATGGTTACCAAAGAGGATAGAAGTGGGGGGAGAGATAGATAAGGAGTTTGTAACTCATACACTGGAGAAGGACATGGCAACCCATTCCAGTATTCCTGCCCTGAGAATTCCATGGACAGAGGAGCCTGGAGAGTTATAGTCCATGAAGCAGCAAAGAGTCAGACGCAACTGAAAAAACAACAACATATACATACATACTACTACATATAAAATAGATGGAAATAAGGACAGGAAACTATATTCAATATCTTATAATAACATAATTGAAAAGAATCTAAAAAAGAAATGTAGAACTGAACCACTTTTCTGTACACTTGAAAAAACTTCTTCCTGATTGAGTTATCCTTCAAATGTTCCAAGTGCACAATTGATCAAAACCACACAAATAGGTAATGAATTCAGGTAAATAAGAAACATGTTAAAAGTGAAACTCAATTGAAAATATAATTCTAAATGAAATGAAGAAAACATAAATAACAAAATATATTTTGAACATTTTTCAAGTTATAATTTAAATATCTTAGGAGGTATACATGTCATAACTGGCCATGAGATTTGCTTAGTTTATGTATAGTCATGCCTGAAACAGTAGCAGAAAATATATTTGATAAAAGGCCAAGGTAGTGAGGCTGTGTTGGATGGTGTTACAGAGTTATTCACTCTCCTTGGCCTAGACACTTTTTTCCCCCCAGAATTATCTTATCATATGTCTGGGTCACATCTAAAGAAAATAGTCAAATGAGGCATAACTTTCCACTTTAGTCCCACCAACACTGACTTAACTTTCAATTCAGTTTTCCAAATAGTTTTTTTTTAATAATAGGATAAAAATTGACAGTAATTTTCCTCATGAGCCTCATGTTTTAAAAGACATGTCAATAAACTAAGTGGCATCCAATAATTCGTAATATGAGTATTGTTTATTGCAAAGGTATATGTAATTGCCAATCAACATGATTCATGTGCATGAAATCATGACTGGTTCCTGGAGTAAATTAATCTATGTCAAGGCAAAGCAAAAGCAAAAGAATTGGCTTTTCAGTTATCTGTATTTCAAGTTTTGAAATGCATACATGTCTATCAACACTTTTAATCTTGGACCAAATATTAGAAAGAGATTACTCCTGTAAGAGCTGGAGCTATTAACAGATCACTGTGACCCAAAGATAATTTTAAACAATGCATTGAGTTTTTAATTATATCAAGAGTATTATTTTAAATATTTTTATTGTGAGATTATGTTCTATTTTTGTTAACGTCATTTTTCCCTTTTGAAATTATATTGATAGCATGTCTTTTTAATTTCTTTTATCTTTTCCATCTTTTTCCCTTCTTTTTTCCTTCTCTCCCCCTTCCTCTCCTCCTTCTACCCCAGTACTGCTTGTCTCTGGTCTTTATTCTCAGTTCAAATTCTCAATAGATAATCTAATTAACCAACCTATGAATGGATGTCAATCCCAAGTCAGCTGTCCCTTCACATTCCAATCAACAGTGACCACTGAGAATAGGATAATCTATTGCAACCGTGTCTCCTGTTCAGTTGCTCAGTCGTGTCCAACTCTTTGTGACCCCATAAATTGCAGCACACCAGGCCTCCCTGTCCATCACCAACTCCTGGAGTCCACCCAAATCCATGTCCATTGAGTTGGTGATGCCATCCAACCATCTCATCCTCTGTTGTCCCCTTCTCCTCCTGTTCTCAATCTTTCCCAGTATCAGGGTCTTTTCAAATGAGTCAGCTCTTTGCATCAGGTGGCCAAAGTATTGGAGTTGCAGCTTCAGCATCAGTCCTTCCAATTAATATCCAGGACTGATCTTCTTCAGGATGGACTGGTTTGATCTCCTTGTAGTCCAAGGGACTCTCAAGAGTCTTCTCCAACACCACAGCATTCAAAAGCATCAATTCTTCAGCACTCAGCTTTCTTTATATTCCAACTCTCACATCCATACATGACTACTGGAAAAACCATAGCCTTGACTAGCCAGACTTTTGTGGACAAAGTAATGTCCTGTTTTTTAATATGCTGTCAAGTTGGTCTAACTTTCCTTCCAAGGAGTAAGCGTTTTTTAATTTCATGGTTGCATTTACTATCTGCAGTGATTTTGGAGCCTAGAAAAATAAAGTAAGCCACTGTTTCCATTGTTTCCCTATCTATTTGCCATGAAGTGATGGGACCAGATGCCATGATCTTAGTTTTCTGAATGTTGAGCTTTAAGCCAACTTTTTCACTCTCCTCTTTCACTTTCATCAAGAGGCTCTTTAGTTCTTCTTCACTGTCTGCCATAAGGGTGGTGTCATCAGCATATCTGAGGCTATTGATATTTCTCCCAGCAATCTTGATTTCAGCTTCTTCCAGCCCAGCATTTCTCATGATGTACTATGCATAGAAGTTAAATAAGCAGGGTGACAATATACAGCCTTGACATACTCCTTTTCCTATTTGGAACCAGTCTGTTGTTCCATGTCCAGTTCTAATTGTTGCTTCCTGACCTGCATACAGGCTTCTCAAGAGGCAGGTCAGGTGGTCTGGTATTCCAATCTCTTTCAGAATTTTCCACAGAATATCTCCTGTATGCAATGACTTTTGTTTATTTTAAAGAAAGTGACAAAGAAACACATGTTTAGAATGCAAATCAGTATGGGCATAATGATTATTGCTTTGTAAATAAATAAAATTGTAGAAATCATTAGGACAGAAAGAATCCTTAGCACCCCTTGCCCCCGGACTTCCACAAAAGGCAGGTAGCTTCATATCTCTTTAAACCTGTTTCCAGATGTATTATGCAGTTAGCAAGGAAAATACAAAGTGATTAACATTTGAAAATCTCATTACATTTGCAGACACTGCTTTTGCCATGTGGTATGATACAGTATCAGTCCTTCAGTATTCTGACACTGCTCATTTCTCATGGTTTCAGCCCTGCAGAATGTGTGTGATGAATGAATTAGCAGGAAAAATCAAGCATGAGCAGAGCCAAAGGACAGTATTTGTTGCCTAGGCAATTGGAAGGAAGAATTTATAAGATGATGTATAGAAGAAGAAATAGTTTTATGTTAATCCATCATTAGAGAATTTACCAATCATACATTCAGAAATAATTAAATATAAGATATAAATGTAAATAGGAACTATGTAACAAGTTATCTGGCACAAAAATTACACTATGTTTTCACTTGTGGGCAATATTGTGATCAAGAGGGTGAAGATTGGTTCCTGAGCATAATGCAAATGTAAGACTCACGATGTATTGTCGCCCTACAAAATGTTAGAATACATAATCAGACATAAAGTGCTGCTGCTAAGTCACTTCAGTCGTGTCTGACTCTGTATGACCCCATAGATGGCAGCCCACCAGGCTCCCCTGTCCCTGGGATTCTCCAGGCAAGAACATTGGAATGGGTTGCCATTTCCTTCTCCAATGCATGAAAGTGAGAAGGGAAAGTGAAGTCGCTCAGTCACGGCCTACTCTCAGGGACCCATGGATGGCAGCCTACCAGGCTCCCCCATCCATGGGATTTTCCAGGCAAGAGTACTGGAGTGGGGTGCCATTGCCTTCTCTAACATACAGTGAAGCTATGGTATTAAAATTTCATTCTGGGATGCTAATTAGGAAAATGTCTAAAAATGTTTCCTAAAAGGAAACATATATCAATTGTGGAGGTGGTGATGGTGATGACGGTTGTAAGAACTGGTAAAGCATTGTTGCACAATTAGATGAAGAGAAAGAGCATGTCAAATATTTTCTAAGTCAATGGAATATGCCAATTGTGAACAAACTTGTAGATGTTTTAGGACAAAATGTTGACGATAAAACATGTTTGGTTATTTACTATAGGAGAAGAGTAAAAGAAATAGAGAAGAGTTCCTCCAAAAAAAAAAAGGAAAGATTAGATATACAAGCCTTTTAGCAGGTCTCTACATGACTATTCCTTGTGTAATCAACTTAGAAGAAATTAGAGGATGTTTTTACATAGTGTTGGAATAAAATCAATGAAGACACCAAGAGTGCAATCACATGCAATCTTCCTAGAAAGTAATCCAAAATTGGCAAAATATATGAAAAAGGTTCAGACACAACCCTAAAACATATTCTAATTAAGACAGGAGAAGCAAAAGTGGAAGGTAGCCATGGATGAGACAGGAAACACATATGTAGAAGTGTGCTTAGTGTGACTGCTTACTAACTCTTACTCAAAAGAATCTTGTGGAAGTATGGAGGGCTACTGAGGTTGAATCAACTAAAAAATCAGCAGGGGTCTAAATGCATCCTGATCAAGGCAGGAGTCTAGTCTAGAAAATATGGTAAAATGGATGAAATAGTCATGGAATATGCAAATGGGCACCAGATATATTGAGTTTACCAAACCCAAGGTTTAGTATGGTCTCCTGATATGAGTGCCCACAACTCCAGCTTTCTCCTCTCCATCCACCTGTACCTCTAGACAATTGAGTAGTTAGTAAAACAAATTTGGACAATAAGATAACTCAAGGGGAAGAAGAAAAAAAACCTTGACTTTGTGCAAATTAAAGGAGCTCCTAAACCTCTACTCAAACTGATAAGTTATCACTAGGAAACATGCGATACAGTGTATGGAGCAATCTGCAACATAAAAAGAAAAAAAAGCAAACAAAAATAGAAAAGTGAGGCACTTAGATTCCAAAGGAAGAAATACTTTGAAATATGTATGTATCACAAGAATCAAAAAGCAATTAAGAAAAATATTAGAGTCAATGAGAATGCTTTAAGGTGATTCCTATATGATAATGGTTTTCATACCTCATTTTAGTTATTTGTTAAAAATGTATACATACACATTGGGAAAATGTCATTTACTAAAATACCTATGTAAAATAACTGAGAAGAAATTTTAAAAGTAAATGCACAGGGCCTATGAAATAGTATATTTATCAAGATAGTCTCAGAAGAATAGAGCTGGCCAGTCTGCACTCAGTGGAAAATGATGAGGACTCTGACTTCAAATGATTAATTGCAATTAGCATCAACTTTTTCCCTTTAAAAACTTTCACAGTTGAGCAGAATCTTTGGGACTGGTTCTTAGAAACAAGTCCATCTTCTACCCAGGTTGCCCTGTGAATAAAGAAACCTTCCCTTTTCTATCAACACCTGTATCTCAAGTATTGGCTTTTAAATGCGAGCTGCTGAACCCGAGTTCAGTGACAACAGGTTCTGCCCACATTCAAGCAAAAGGAATCATAAGATGGCCTGAACATCTACTAGTGAAGATCATGTGTCCACATTAATGTCTGTCTACTACACGAGGGCAGAGTACATATTTGTTGCATAAGGAGAACCAGCGGTTACCCAAAGAACTCTGACATTTCCAGTTAGTACTCAAATGCAAAATCAAAATGTGGTAGGAAGTGTCTTAGCCATTACATGCAAAGTTAGGAGAAGGGCAGAAGAATGAGAGATTAAAAACCATGTAACTGGACTTGGGTTTGATAGACTTTATAAAAAATTATTTTTCCTCATATATTTATCTGCATTGCTTATATTGTCTAAACCAAAGTAAAAATATAGAAAGTGAAAAGCCAAAAAACAGAGGTAGTTTTTAAGAATTTCTGAAGATCTACTTCAGTCCCAATTATTCCCATGCAGATCTGTCTTCCTGATTCCTTTCAGATGGGGTAGAAAGACTTCTGATATTTCCAATGCATCAGCCTAATCAACTCCCAATTCTTGACGATGATTTCAGAAAATGCATTACAGGCCTAAGGAAAGTCTTGAATGCCTAACATTCTAAGCCCAATAGACCTATTTACAAAAACCTAGAGGTGGGGAGTTTTAGATCAGGTGGCTTTACATTCCTCATAATGAAGGCAGGGGAATTGTCTTTACATGCTCTGGAGCAAATGAAATCATATATACATACACGTCTTTGAATGACACATTTTAGTTGCTGCTATTTGTAATGCCACACCCAAAATCGTCTGGGACAAAGGAGACATTTTGTGCATGAAACTTTCATTGTCCAGAAAATATGTACCAACGGTCTTCCTAGACTCCATGTCCCAGTAAGTAGACTTCAGATATTTAGGCTGAGAACTTCAAGTCCATTATAAGTGTGACTTTGAGGAAAACATCTTCACCCCTATAGGCCCCAATTTCACTCTGTGAAATGAGGGTGTATGTCTATCATTTCCACGGTCAACACTGATCTGAGCCTGGCTCTTTAGAAACAACTGTGGAGCTTTTTTGAAAATACTGATTTCCTGATTATTCTCCCTGTAGATTCTGAAATAGAGGTTGCACTGATCTGAGGATATGTATTTAACTTTTACCCCCAGGAGATTATGGTGCAGCTTTGAAAACTACTGGTCATGAAATATCCTTTGTATATCCAATGCTCTATGATTCTCCTATCAGCAGAGTGCCAGGTTGTATATGTCTTGGAAATGTTTAGCATGAGAGTTGCACCCCAGTTTAATGTAATTTGAAAAAGTAAATTGTTGGCTCTTACAAAAAGAGGCAGAATATGAGAGGATTTCTGCTTAGGGCAAATCTTGTTTCAATTTTAAACTTGTTACTTATCTGTGTTGGGATTGTTCTACTTTCTATACCCATGGTACAGACTGAATGTGTGTTCCAAAACTCATGTGTTAAAACCTAATCCCAATGTCATGTTATTTGGAGGTGTGGTCTTTGAGACATGCTAAGTTCAGCTCAGTTCAGTTCAATTGCTCAGTAGTGTCTGACACTTTGCAACCCCATGGACTGCAGCATCCCTGTCCATCAGCAACTCCCGGAGCCTACTCAAACTCATGTCCATTGTGTCAGTGATGCCATCCAACCATCTCATCCTCTGTCATCCCCTTCTCCTCCTGCTTTCAATCTTTCCCAGTATCAGGGTCTTTTCCAATGAGTCAGTTCTTCACATCAGGTGGGCAAAGTATTGGAGTTTCAGCTTCAACATCAATCCTTCCAGTGAATATTCAGGACTGATTTCCTTTAGGATTGACTTGTTTGATCTCCTTGCAGTCCTAGGGACTCTCAACAGTCTTCTCCAACACCACAGTTCAAAAGCATTAATTCTTTGGCACTCAGCTTTCTTTATAGTCCAACTGTCACATCCATACATAACTACTGGAAAAGCCATAGTTTTTACTAGACAGACCTTTGGTGGTAATGTCTCTGCTTTTTAATATGCTATCTAGGTTGGTCATAGCTTTTCTTCCAAGGAGCAAGCATCTTTTAATTTCATGGCTGCAATCACCATCTGCAGTGATTTTGGAGCCCCCCAAAATAAAGTCTCTCAGTTTCCATTGTTTCCCTATCTAAGGTCAGGAGGGTAGAAATCTTATGAATGGATTGTTGGTGGTGGTGTTGTTTAGTTGCTAAGTTGTGTCCAAGTCTCTTGTGACTCCATGGACTATAGCCTGCCAGACTCCTCTGTCCATGGGATTTCCCAGGCAAGAATACTGGAGTGGGTTGCCTTTTCCTTCTCTAGGGGATCTTCCTGACCCAGGGATCAAACCTGTGTCTCCTGCATTGGCAGGAGGATTCTTTGCCACTGAGCCACCAGGGAAGCCCATGAATGGATTAGATGAGTACATTTATAAAAGGAAAAGACCCCAGAGAGCCCTCTCACCACTTCCTCCATGTGAGGATACAGCATAAAAAATGAATGCTTACCAGACACCAACCTGCTGGTGCCTAGATCTTAGACTTCCCAGCCTTCAGAACTATGAGAAATACATTTCTGCTGTATTTTAAGTCACCCAGCTTGTGGTTTTCTGCTACAGCAGCCTGAATGGACTAATACAACCTATTTCACTGCTGTCAACTCTCATCAGTTATCATCATTTTTATGGTGGGGTGTTTCATCTGATCTTCTTGATAATCCCCATGGCTATAGATTCCTTGTGACTTAGAGTTAACAGTTTTGCTCCTGGCTGGATTTATTTCCCTTTTACCTTGATTCATAGCATATAAACAAAACAGATGCCAGAATTCCTATTGCATAATTTGACACTCATAGACTCCTGGTTGCATCGAAGTTGGCAGTCCAGGTGCCAAATGGTAGTCCCAGGTACTGAAGGGATCAAATGGATGACACAGAAATGTTAGAACAAAAGGAGAAACAGAAATGTTAGAACAAAAGGAGAAACAGAAATAAACCTGCAGTCTATGAAAGTCATGAAGACACACTTTGTGTATGATGAGCAGTTGAGTTTCTTTATGAAACTTGATCCCTACCTTCAATAGTTCCTCCTTCTCCACAGACCTAAGACAATCCCTTTGAGCAAATATTCAACACTCTCTGCATTTAACCAGTTTATCTGTTGTAGGTAGAATAATGCCTTTCCTACAAAGATGCCCTGATTACAGCCTAGAACCTATATGTGTATATGTATGTGTATATGTAAACACATATGCATAATTTTATATGGCAAAAAGGACTTTGTAGATATGATTTTGTTTAGAACCTTGGGATGGATTGTCCTCAATTATCTGGATATGTTCAATCTAATCACAAGGGTCCTTAAAATTGGAGTACTTTTGCTGATAACAGAGAATCAGAGAGATGGCAGCATAAGAAAGACATCACCTGCTGTTGTAGACTTTGAAAATGAAGCTAGAGGGTCATAAGTCAAGGGGTGACATTGGCCTCCAAAAGCTGGAAAAGGCAATGAAACAGATTTTCCCCTAAAGCTCCCAGGAGGAACTCAGACCTACCAATGGCTTGACTTAAACTCCATGAATACTTCTACCATATATAATTGACAAAAATCATAGATTTGCATTATTTTAAGCCTCTCAGTTTGTGGCAATTTGTCATAGCTGCTAAAGAAAATTAAAACACTACCCAATAAAATATATATTATTTTTCTTGAAATTTTTTCTCCAGCTACTGGTAAACAAACTATGCATACCTCCAACCAAATATTTTTCTTTCTGGAGTTTTGTGCTTTTGCTCATGGTTTTAGCATTTGTGACTTCCTGCTCTCTCTGCCTCTCCATTTGATCCTACATTTCCTTTAAGGTCCTAAGCCCTGATTTATTCATTAGCTGTGTTCATATCAGGCCAAAGAATATACGATATTCAAGTTTTCATATTTATCATTCATTTCACATTTACTTATAAGCTTATACTGTTAGTACTGTTTTTCAGTATATAACTCTTCAAAAAACCATATTTTAAAAGGCAAATACTATCTTATAACAATTTGAAATTCTAATTATGCCCTAAAGGGAGGTGGAATGGCTGTGTATTTAAATAATATGTACATTTGCTATAAAACCCATTCACCTGAGGGCAGTATAAAAATGACTTTCAAACTAGTCAAATTTAGTAGATCCACAATTGATTAAAATAGCATACCCAAGAGTAGCAACTAATGATTCAATTCCCTGCAGGGCTTGGTTCCCAGCCTATCCTAATCAATATTTTTGTCAGTGACTTTGCTAAGGTGTTAGAAGCCATATTTATCACATTGGCATTGACATCTCTCTGAGAGTGTCGTGAAAACAATACATAAAAGAATCAAGATCTTAAACTAGTTAGTATTATAGAGAAAGCATATTCACAGATCTATAATGTACTAAAGTTGGAGAAAATTTTAGTTGAAATCTTGATTTTTAGGCAAAGAAACTAGGGCAAGAAAGGTTAACTTTGTGTAGTTCATAAATGGATTTACAAGATAAATAGGAAGGGCTGATTCATCAAAAAAAAAAAAAAAAAAAGAAAGAAAAGAAACAGGGCTGGTTGTCTAAACCAATTATTTTAACTTGAATAAATTGTAGAACTAGTAAATATAGCAGAAATAAGGCAGATTATCAAAAATTAAAAAGACTTCCTGCCATTCCATCCTGCATGAATAAAGCTGCTGATGACAAAAAGGCAGCCAGTTCCAGATTTATTCCCCTTACTTGCAGTATATTTTAAAAGTATAATATAGCTACTCATAGACACGAAAAAGAGAAATCAGTTTCCCTCTACACTAAGGTTTTCGTTTCTGAAAAACGATCCCCATGGGACTGATACAAGCTACAAAGAATGCCTTTATAAGGTAAATAGCTAGGGTAAAAGAAAAAAGAAACTTTACCATTAGTGATGCTTATTATAAAAATAAAAATGCATGGAAGGTAATGTCAATAAACCTACACACTGGCATAAGAACTTGCTGTTATTACCAAGTAAATTCAGATCAGATGAGAGTGTAAATTTGAGTCAAACATGTGACATGCTGCTCTGGAATGCAGAAAAAAAAAAAAAAAAAAGCATGTTTTGTCATCATAACGACAAGAGAAAGTGTTAGTGACAGCCTGACACTAAAAGGAAGTGACTGACACTTTTATGGCTCATCCTTAGAATCTCAAACTAAAGGAAACAATCTATGAACTCATAAGGATTGGAGAAGAAAATTCCTATAACCAGCTCACAGGACTAGGATTGGAAGGAACTGAATACTAAAGACAACATGATTATATCTGCTAACATAATTAATATTTATTTCAATTTCATGGTTATAAGACTCAATGAAATTAAATTACTCATTTCTTTGTCTCCATCCTCATTCAACACATTTCAGTGCATGTTTCTCACATGTCAGGCACAGTGCTAAGTGCTAGAGATACAAAGATAAAGGAAACTCAGCCCTTACACCCAAGGATTTACATTCTTTCAGGAGACATATAAATCTCCAAAAGAGATTTCATTTTGCAATGAAGTATAAAACATCCTATCAGAATCAAATCTTTGAGATAAATGGTGATCTAATGGAGGGAGATTATAAACAGATTAAAGGAGTAAGGAAAGGGTATCCTAAAGGAAAGGCAGCACAAAGCCAGCCATTAATAATTTTAGGAACCTGTTCTCAAGTTTTATAGAAGAGTTTGCTTCGAACAAAAGAGCTAAGTTGACATTTGTCATTATATTGGGGTATTACTTGTTAATCTTATAACCATAAAATCTAGAAATACCAAAGTCCTGTCCAAACATACACCTCTACTCTCAACATTCTGAAAACAGCTATATACAAGAAGCCTCAGTGGTATCTTGTATGTTTATACAAGAAACAATGGTATCACAGAGTTGACTGGCGATGTATTATGACAACCACATTCCAAGTCTAGCTCCACCTCTGTGGAAGAGACCTCCATCCCCATTTGAGCTGCAGTGTGCATCTTAGGTATTACTGTGAGACAAAGGAATGATGGTTAGACCCACATTTGGGCTGGATCCTCTTAGCATTCAGGCCACATGGAATACAGAGCTTGAGAGACCCAACTACATCTATGCAGAATAATCACAGCCATGTAAAAATCAGACCAGCAACTCCTCCTTGTATAGTCCAGGAGAGCATGAGCACAGACATGAACCTATCGAGGTATTCCTGGAATCCCCTCCCTCAAGGAGAATGTTGACCAATGGAAGGATGACATTCCATCTAAGTTGTTCATGGAGAATGTGACTGGAAGCACATTCTACAAACCCTTTGTCGTACAATGTACTTATACATTTTAGTCTAAAGAGTGGAAATATGAAGAATTCCCCATTCATTTTTACATTTCTGTTAATCAAGAACAGCATCCTGTAAAACTGCAGCTTTTAATCCTTTGCCACTTATACAACACATCTTTTATTTTTTCCATTTGAATAGCACCCAAATGAAGCCATCTGCTTTTAAATAGTTTTAGGTAGGGACATTAATTAAAACAAAAAACAAACAAACAAAATAGCAACAATAACATCCCCTACCAAGTACCAACATGATAGGCCATAAAATAATGATTTTAAAACTAAACAAGTAAGAAATGGATCTCCTAAATTAAACAACACTGTTTTAAATTAATGATAATAGCATTAAGAAGAATTGACAACCTTCTCGCTTTGCTTACAGACAAGTGAAAGCAGCACCATAAACTTGTCATGGACCAGGGATGGGCATCTGGGGAAAGCTGCCCTATACACTTTAGACTTCCTACTCTTAATCATACCATCTAGAATGAGTGTCTTAAGAATTCTAGAAGTTGTAATGTCCCAACATCTTGGACACAGGAAACCTTAGCACTTCATTCTTACTTTGAAAGAGGGAATTATTTGTTAAATGTCACTCAAAATGTATATATTGGAAATAATTCTTAAATTGGTCGATTTACCTTTCTCTCTTCATACAAGTCTTCCAAATCTCTTCAAACCTTCTTGGGTCTCACTGTGGCTGACTTAGTGTCTGAGGAAACTTATAAGGGTATCCCTGACTTTGAAGTCCCTTAGAATCATTTCAGCCGTTAGGGATTATTTTGCTTGTGTTAATGTTGAAATGTCTTCCATGGTGAGAGAATGGTGAATATCACATTACAAAAGTAGGGAGTTTGCCTGGAATAATGAAACTCAAACAGTTTTAAAGTCAGAAAAAGGAAGTTTTATGTTATATGCATATGACAAAGAGCTGTCAAATTAAGACTGAATCCTGTTAAAAAAAAAAAAAAAGTTGTTTTAAGAAAGATTTATAGCAAATTTCATCATTCAAAACAAAGCTCTCAAGATCCAATGTTCCCAGTGAAAGTACTAGCTAATTTAGTGTTCTAGTCAGAGCAACAGTGGGGAACTCACTTCATCAGGATGACTCTATGTGTAACTAAAACAAAAGAACTTATGAGCACCACTTAAAGAAAGGGACAGACAGTCTTTCGCTACATTAAGGGCCTCTACCAGGAAGGAACTGCCTGTGTTCATTAGATCTTGATGTCATCGCAAGGCTGGCACTTATGCAACATTCTGTATATGGAGCAGATTTCATAAATATTCCTCTCTTACAAAATATAGGAGTATAGCAGTACCCCTGGAGAAGCCCTTGTCACATATCATTCTCTTCAAGCCAAGTTCCAAATATATTTACTATGTGCAAAAAGGGAATAAGAGCATTTTAGCCACTGAGCTGAACATTAGGGACCTAGTTACAAAACACTAACTTGGTTTTTAAAAAAAAAAAAAAAGAGTCAATGATTGGATTTAAAACTTGAAATTACTGTCCATCACTTGAAATTAAATAGGCTTGACTGATTTATACATTGCTGTCCCATCCTTTATGCTTAGTATGCTTGTGTCTATTCATAAGCCATTGCCGGGGACCAGCCCCGGCTGCTCCAGGGTACTCGAAGGAGAGACGGCGTCGGCGAGGGTCAGGATACGATAGTTTCAATTAGATATTAATTAGAGATATAAAGAGTAATAGAATAAGGATAGCTCAGTAGGAAAATTCAGTGGAGAATAGAGGCTGAGTAGCTTGGTTTACGCGGGGGACCAATAAAACTTCAAGACAAGAAGCTTGCACCACTTACGTAGGCCGCAGGCGTCCTTCCGTTCTCCCGAAGGAGAGGAGACACTGAGGCCTCCCCGGTCGGATCTTAGAAGCCCAGGCAAAATTAGTAAGCTTGGTGGGTTCCTCGGTCCAGATGGAGACTCAGCCAGAGGGAGAAAGAGACATGGGGAGACCAGTATTTTGAGAAACTGATCCCAATTCTTTATTTTCCAGAGTCTGTTTTTATACACTAAGATGTTATACAAAAGTCACGTGGGGACAGCAGTCCTGACTTTTATTAAAGTCAGGTGCTTCACACAAATGTATACAGAGGTCTTAGGGGTGTTACATCATCTTCTGGCCAGGGCGGCCTGCTGACAATTTACGACCCTCTCCTTGTGACAGCGGTCAGTCAATCAGGACACTTATTTCTCCAGGGCTGATTATTCTCAAAACAGACGCCACCCAAATAAAGTTACATTCCTACAGGGTGAGGGTGTAGTGGGTTTTAGTTAAGGAAAGAATTTACTTAGCCTAAGGTCTAACGTGATTAATATCAAAGGTTAATTCTATATATTCATTAATGTGTGTAAGGGCAGGGGATGTGGAGACGTAGCAACAAACATTGGCTCAACAAATGAAAAACCCTTCACCAATACAATTTCTAATCAGCCCATTATACTTAGACTAATAGTTTTCTAACTTTTCTAAGGAACCTGTTTTTAGAAGGTTTAAAGCATCTCGTGCCTCTCACAGTTGGGAGGCTGTGAGCAATCACATGTGGCCAGACAAGCCTGTCAGGCAGGCTAGAGAACCTTCAGAGGAGTTTGTAGGTTAAAACACTCTCATCACGCCCAGGAATTATTATTAACTGGAGCTCTAGGTTAACTCCTTCTCCGAAAGAGGTGGTAGGGGACAGCCCCCCGTAAAGTCAGAGATGTAGGTGAGAGCACAAAGTAGTAAAGTAGGCAGGCTCTGGTTATGGGGGTAGATGCTCGAGGAGTTCCAGGGGGACTCCTGAGGCTCGATCCCGCCTTTGCGTATGTCGAGCCTCCTTCCTCATGACCTTTGTCACGGGCAGAGTACCTCACTCTGGCCCCCAACAAGCCATCTTTGTAAATTCTATGTTTATTTAATAAGCCATCTTTCTTTATAAGTTCTATATCATTTGCCACATTTTTAATATACAGGTAGATTCTAGAATCTTTTAAGATCTAAACAGCTACTTTGCATGACTAGAAATTGTTATTCCAATTCTTCACTTTTTTTTTCCCTCAAAAGTCTTCCTCCTCTTGTTTCCTTCAAAAATCTCATTATTACTTCAAAATCCACTAAAGTCATTAACCAATCATCATTAACCCCACAGTCTGTACTCAAATCATTTAAAAACTTGTCCTCACCATAAAACAGAAAATTTCTCTGAACCTCCGATCTTGAAGAGTCCATACTTCTCTTCTGACAGTAAGATCTTCTGAAGCATGCACAGTGCCTCTACACTACTCCTTTCATACACACCCTATATTGTCTGGTAGAATGGGCTGTTTTTCACGCATCGTTCCAATCCATCTCTCTAAGAGACATCAGCATAGACTACTTTGAATGCCTGATGCAAGCCATACCATATCAGGCTTGAGGGAGTAATGAATAATATCAATTCTGCCAAGATATATCTATTTAATGCTGCTACACAAGTAGCAGCTGCTAGCTACAAGTAACAGTTAATGGCTAACTGCTAGGAAACTGGAAAGCAGAAACTCTGTTTTAGTTAGGATCCCAAACATGAAGTGACTCTTCCCTTGAAAGAATCGAGAAGAAAATTATCCCTTGGTAAGTATTGGCATCACTGGTAGGCCACACAGCAGCCATGCTCCCCGTTCAGTTCTATCAGAACTGAGACAGACACCTGGATATAATGAATTCAACTTGCATGAAAGAAGATGACACAAAAGCATATAGACTGTACAATCCTATGGATAAGTAGTTGAAAAATAAACCTATTGGTGGTGCCAGAAGTCAAGACGCTGGTTGCTCTTGGGGGGAAAGATAGAAAATGAGGATTGGCAGACAATCATAGAGTAATGATTATGAGCACCATCAATGCTCTGTCTCTTGATCTGTGTGCTGGTTATATGAATGTTTCCATTTCATGATAATTCATTGAGACTGTAATTTGTGAACTATTTTGTTCAGGTTAGGTTTCATGTAAAAGTTTTGGAAAATATACACAAGTGCCTAAGTCTACCAATAGGAATCTCTAAAACTGGCCCAAATATTGTGTGTGTGTGTGTGTTTTTTTAAGTGCTGACCATGTCTGTGTTGCTTCCCCACTCCCTGCCATTCTCTGCATTCTGGGAGACTGACAGCTAACTTCTGCATGCCCCCAGTTCCCTCATCCTGTGCCCTCCCACTGGACTGAGGCAGCAGGGGAAAGGGGAATACGCAAGAGAAAAAGGGAAGGAATGTTGGAGGGTTGGCTACCCCCTCATGTTCTCTCCCTGCCCCGCTGTGTTCTGAGGGTGGCAGTGCTTCCTCCTCCGGGGGCCATGGCAATGACTCTCACTGAGCTTAAACTGCATCGTTCTCTTTTGCTCGGAGTAGTAATGGCGCCTCAGGAATCTGGCTCCTGGTTAAAAATCTATGTGTGGTTTGCTAGGCCTGACTGTAGACAATTACAAAGGCTTACCAGGGAGCCCTGGTGGTGGCAAGCAGTCATCCCCACTCTGCATTGCGGTCTCTAAAGGGAGGTGCAGTCAAGGACTCAGGTTCCTCTGGTCAGTCTTGGTCATGGGTATTTGCATTCCTAGCCCTGGCACCTTCATCGCTAGGTCTCTCTTAACCTAAAGGCCCCAGGCAGAGGTCTTCTTCAGTTGTCTCTGCCAAGACCTATTTATAGGAGCAGGACAGGGAAACCTTGAAAACACTGTCTGCTCCATCTCAGTACTTTTTCCCCGCTAGCCCTTCCCCCTCATCACCCTGACTGAGATCCGTTAAGCTGCCAGAGTAGTTTGGGACTCTGTGAGCAGTGAACCTGCCCCCATACCTGTGCTTCTCCATCAGAGCCTGACCAGCTCACCATACCAGAGGGACAAATAAAACAGTGGCAGAACTACACTTTGAGAACTACTGGTTCAGAGGCATCATTTAGGTGGCAGTTAGGTGGCTGGAATAACACAGCAGAGCTGAGAATTATAATACTTTCATTGTTCTTATCAGTTCTAAAATTACAACTGATTCAATGAAAATGTTATTTGGCATCTGGCATCTTAAAAGCGCTTCTATCTTTCAATGATGTCCAAAACAAAACCAGGTCCCAAGCCCTAAGGCTTCATCTAATTTCCATGCAAATGGATAGATCTGTGGGTTGTTTTCTCAATATCAGAAATCATTTTCACACCCCTTTTAGAGTAGTACTTCATTGCTACCAGACTGATGAAATTTTCCATGGCATAACTCAAGCTGCAACATATTCCTTGAGGCTAAAGGGATTTATTATTACCCAGCATCAGCAAGGACCAAAAAGATGTAATCACATGCTGCTTGTTTGTATATGATGGATCAGTTTTGACACTAGGCATTCCCCTATGACCTCCCTAAGGTGAAGTAATTCCAACAGAGGAATTCATTTGGATGGCAACCTCCCTTGAACCTGAATAAGGTCACAGTGTTTGGTCAATCACTGAATGTATTTCTAGATTCAAAGTGTACCGGCTGTCAGGGAAAACAGGAGAGAATGTAAATGACAGAGACTCCGAACTCATATAGTATCAACTCTCAGTGGCATGACCTCAAGAGACTAAAGTCTAGGGTGTAATACTGGCCTAGAAATCTAGAGATCTGGGTTTCGGGAATGGTCTTGGCAATACTGGGATGAATTACCTTGGAAAATTATTTAGCTAATTGAAAAAAATAATAAATTTACTCAAATTCTACATTTGATTTTATCTCTTTGCTTTCTGCTCACAGAGATTATTTTTTATTTTTTTTATTTATGTATACTTGACTTACAACATTGTGTTTCTTTCAGGTATACAGTATGGCGATTCAGTTTGTATTATGCAAATTTTATTATATGTTATTAGAAGATATTGGATATAATTCGCTGTGAATCTATATATAAACAGACTCACAGTTGTAGGAAGTAAATATTATCAAAAGGGATAGGGAGCGCTGCTAAGTTACTTCAGTCATGTCCGACTCTGTGCGACCCCATAGACAGCAGCCTACCAGGCTCCTCTGTCCCTGGGATTCTCCAGGCAAGAACACTGGAGTGGGTTGCCATTTCCTTCTCCAATGCATGAAAGTGAAAAGTGAAAGTGAAGTTGCTCAGTCATGTCCGACTCTTTGCGACCCCATGGACCACAGCCTACTAGGCTCTTCCGTCCATGGGATTTTCCAGGTGAGAGTACTGAAGTGGAGTCCCAGTGCCTTCTCAGGGGATAGGGAGTGAGGAGGGACAAATTAGGAATACAGGATTAACAGGTATCAGTTCAGTTCCGTTCAGTCGCTCAGTCATGTCCGACTCTTTGCGACCCCATGAAACACAGCACACCAGGCCTCCCTGTCCATCACCAACTCCTGGAGTCCACCCAAACCCACGTCCATTGAGTCGGTAATGCCATCTAACCATCTCATCCTCTGTCATCCCCTTCTCCTCCTGCCCTCAATCTTTCCCAATACCAGGGTATCTCCATATGAGTCAACTCTTCACATCAGGTGGCCAAAGTATTGGAGTTTCAGCTTCAGCATCAGTCCTACCAATGAACACCCAGGACTGATCCCCTTTAGGATGAATTAGTTGGATCTCCTTGCTGTGCAAGAGACTCTCAAGAGTCTTCTCCAACACCACGGTTTAAAAGCATCAATTCTTTGGTGCTCAGCTTTCTTTATAGTCCAACTCTCATGTCCATACATGACCACTGGAAAAACCGTAGCCTTGACTAGACAGACCTTTCTGGACAAAGTAATATCTCTGCTTTTTAATATGCTGTCTAGGTTGGTCATAACTTTCCTTCCAAGGAGTAAGCATCTTTTAATTTTATGGCTGCAATCACCATCTGCAGTGATTTTGGAGCCCAGAAAAATAAAGTCAGCCACTGTTTCCACTGTTTCCCCAACTATTTGCCATGAAGTGATGGGACTGAATGCCATGATCTTAGTTTTCTGAATGTTGAGCTTTAAGCCGACTTTTTCACTCTCCTCTTAACAGGTATAAACTACTATAAATAAAAATAAATATGCTCGTGTATAGCTTTGATTCCAACTGAGGAGGTGATGGGTTGACTTGGAATTCCATTAGATAAAAGGCATCAGGGTAAGAGTTCAGAAAAAAAAAAAAAAAGCCAATTTGGATTCAGATATAACTGGCTATGAATCTGGGCTCTGCCACACAGTAACTGTACAACCCCAGATAGATTTACTAAATAACTTTGAGTTATAAATTCTTCATCAGTAAAACTGAAGTAAAAATTCTTACCTTGAGAGTTCCCACAAGGATTAGAGATAATATATGCAAAGCACCACGCATCAGTTCTCCATCAAGGGTGGTAGAAATCACTTCCTATCTTAAATAATTTCTAGAAGTAGAAGCATTTGAATGTGGAACAGGAACAGATGAAAATAAAACCTGAAAATAAAATCCAGCAGCATCAGGGCCCAGCCCATCAGAGCTTGGTCTCAGGATTGTTTCTTTGCTCCTGAGGAAATATCTGATGTATCCTGGGTTTTTATCCACATCGGCTTCCTAGTTTTGCCCTGAATTACTTTTTTCTCAGCTCTGGCTTGACCTTGGTTTTGTTCCTGCTTATCTGCTATGGCCATCTCCTGGCTTGGCTCTACTCTTTCCAGACTTCTTCAAATGAGCATTTTGATGCCTGCTTCTGGCATATGATGAGGTCAGTACATCCCTGAATTATGCCTCTGCTTTAATTTGAGTATGTTTATCCTGAAAAGGGCTTATGTAATCAGTGGTCCTAATAAAAATGAACTAAAAGGAAACATTGTGTTTGCAGCTTACTGATTGCCTCAGCACTGCTGTGAATGTAAAAGAGGAAAACTGCTGCTATGAAAGCAGTGACAGATAATGGAAATAATCAGAAAAATCACAGCAAGGCTGAAAGGGAGTTTTAAAGGCAAAGGCCATGGTATTGAGAATGGACAGCAACATGGGCAATTCTCCACTTCTAAATTTAATGATCAGAGAGAGACATAGATCTCAGGGCAAGATTAACTCTGACACTAAATAACAAGAGACTGGCATTCCCACACCCTGGTAACCAAGTAAAGGACAGATTCTACAAAATAACTTAAGCTGGTAAAACTTTGAACATCTGAATGTGGCAGTCACTCTAGAATCACCAAAACTAATGTTGCATTTCTGCTAGCTATAAACAAATTAGATTTATTCAGCAGGCAGTCCAAATGGCCGAGTCCCTCCTAAATTGGCTTAGAGGTAGGAGGATGATCCTAATGAGGTGTGACAGGACTTGCATTACAAAATAATTTCAATTACTGGACACGTTAAAAAGCCACTTCGCAGCTGTTAGAAAAATTTACAAATAGAGTTTAAATACATCTAATGAAAAACAGCCTTTAACCTTCCTGTTTCAACTCTAATTTTTCTCTAACCAGTGGAACCAACTAGGGAACAGATCCAGGGAGGCTCTGTGGGAAACTGGGATGAAATAATGCAAAGAAAGCCTTCTGCCAATCTGAAGAGAGTTCCTTATCAGAGTGGCATCATGGACTGAAAAGAAGATGCCCTATTATCACTCTTTTTTTTTTTTTTTCAAAGCAATTAAAAAGACAAGATTAGAAATACTTGTGTCTACATGGAGAAGACGGAAAAAAAAATTCTCTGGCTGAGCTAACAAAGCGAGTCGCAAAAAGAGCATGTTCAATATCATACCCATGTGAGACAGTTTAGAACTTGCAAATCATGTTGTGCATCACCCTGGATACAACTTCCTGTATGAGGCAAACATGGAGAAATAATGAGGTCAAAAATTCCCACAACCTAGGGAAAGGAAAAAATAGGGAGTTAGGGTTTTATGGGGACAGAGTTTCAGCTGGGGAAGATGAAAAAGTTCTGAAAGAATGGTGGAGATGATGGCTCAACGATGGGGCACTGAACCGGACATTTAAAATGGGTAAATGGTTTATTTTTTTTTTTTTTTTTTTTTTTTAATTTTTAAAAAATCACATGTTGTAGCGTTTAATTAGAGCAGAAATAAATGCAAAAGAAACAAAAGAGACCATAGCAAAAATCAACAAAGCCAAAAGCTGGTTCTTTGAAAGGATAAATAAAATTGACAAACCATTAGCCAGACTCATCAAGAAACAAAGGGAGAAAAAATCAAATCAATAAAATTAGAAATGACAGTGGAGAGATCACAACAGACAATATAGAAATACAAAGGATCATAAGAGACTATTATCAACAATTATATGCCAATAAAATGGACAACGAGGAAGAAATGGACAAATTCTTAGAAAAGTACAACTTTCCAAAACTCGACCAGGAAGAAATAGAAAACCTTAACAGACCCATCACAAGCATGGAAATTGAAACTGTAATCAAAAATCTTCCAGCAAACAAAAGCCCAGGTCCAGACGGCTTCACAGCTGAATTCTACCAAAAATTTAGAGAAGAGCTAACACCTATCCTGCTCAAACTCTTCCAGAAAATTGCAGAGGAAGATAAACTTCCAAACTCATTCTATGAGGCCACCATCACCCTAATACCAAAACCTGACAAAGATGCCACAAAAAAAAAAAAAAAAAACTATAGGCCAATATCACTGATGAACATAGATGCAAAAATCCTAAACAAAATTCTAGCAATCAGAATCCAACAACACATTAAAAAGATCATACACCATGACCAAGTGGGCTTTATCCCAGGGATGCAAGGATTCTTCAATATCCATAAATCAATCAATGTAATACACCACATTAACAAATTGAAAAACAAAAACCATATGATTATCTCAATAGATGCAGAGAAAGCCTTTGACAAAATTCAACACCCATTTATGATAAAAACTCTCCAGAAAGCAGGAATAGAAGGAACATACCTCAACATAATAAAAGCTATATATGACAAACCCACAGCAAACATTATCCTTAATGGTGAAAATTGAAAGCATTTCCTCTAAAGTCAGGAACAAAACAAGGGTGCCCACTTTCACCATTACTATTCAACATAGTTTTGGAAGTTTTGGCTACAGCAATCAGAGCAGAAAAAGAAATAAAAGGAATCAAAATGGAAAAGAAGAAGTAAAACTCTCACTATTTGCAGATGACATGATCCTCTACATAGAAAACCCTAAAGACTCCACCAGAAAATTACTAGAACTAATCAATGATTATAGTAAAGTTGCAGGATATAAAATCAACACACAGAAATCCCTTGCATTCCTATACACTAATAATGAGAAAACAGAAAGAGAAATTAAGGAAACAATTCCATTCACCATTGCAACGAAGAGAATAAAATACTTAGGAATATATCTACCTAAAGAAACTAAAGACCTATATATAGAAAACTATAAAACACTGGTGAAAGAAATCAAAGAGGACACTAATAGATGGAGAAATATACCATGTTCATGGATTGGAAGAATCAATATAGTGAAAATGAGTATACTACCCAAAGCAATTTATAGATTCAATGCAATCCCTATCAAGCTACCAACAGTATTCTTCACAGAGCTAGAACAAATAATTTCACAATTTGTATGGAAATACAAAAAACCTCAGAATAGCCAAAGCGATCTTGAGAAAGAAAAATGGAACTGGAGGAATCAACCTACCTGACTTCAGGCTCTACTACAAAGCCACAGTTATCAAGACAGTATGGTACTGGCACAAAGACAGAAATATAGATCAATGGAACAAAATAGAAAGCCCAGAGATAAATCCACGCACATATGGACACCTTATCTTTGACAAAGGAGGCAAGAATATACAGTGGATTAAAGACAATCTCTTTAACAAGTGGTGCTGGGAAATCTGGTCAACCACTTGTAAAAGAATGAAACTAGAACACTTTCTAACACCATATACAAAAATAAACTCAAAATGGATTAAAGATCTCAATATAAGACCAGAAACTATAAAACTCCTAGAGGAGAACATAGGCAAAACACTCTCTGACATACATCACAGCAGGATCCTCTATGACCCACCTCCCAGAATATTGAAATAAAAGCAAAAATAAACAAATGGGACCTAATTAAACTTAAAAGCTTCTGCACATCAAAGGAAACTATTAGCAAGGTGAAAAGACAGCCTTCAGAATGGGAGAAAATAACAGCAAATGAAGCAACCGACAAACAACTAATCTCAAAAAATATACAAGCAACTCCTACAGCTCAACTCCAGAAAAATAAATGACCCAATCAAAAAATGGGCCAAAGATCTAAATAGACATTTCTCAAAGAAGACATACAGATGGCTAACAAACACTTGAAAAGATGTTCAACATCACTCTTTATCAGAGAAATGCAAATCAAAACCACTATGAGGTACCATTTCACACCAGTCAGAATAATCCAAAAATCTACAAATAATAAATGCTGGAGAGGGTGTGGAGAAAAGGAACCCTCTTGCACTGTTGGTGGGAATGCAAATTAGTACAGCCACTATGGAGAACAGTGTGGAGATTCCTTAAAAAACTGGAAATAGAACTGCCTTATGATCCAGCAATCCCACTGCTGGGCATTAATAGTTCCAGTTTACATCCACTGGCTTACTTCACTCTGTATAATAGAACCACCTCATGAACTGATTCAAATGTATTCTTTTAATGGCTGAGTAATACTCCATTGTGTATATGTACCACAGCTTTATCCATTCATCTGCTGATGGACATCTAGGTTGCTTCCATGTCCTGGCTATTATAAACAGTGCTATGATGAACATTGGGGTACACGCGTTTCTTTCCTCTGGTTTCTCAGTGTGTATGCCCAGCAGTGGGATTGCTGGATCATAAGGCAGTTCTATTTCCAGTTTTTTAAGGAATCTCCACACTGTTCTCCATAGTGGCTGTACTAATTTGCATTCCCACCAACAGTGTAAGAGGGTTCCTTTTCTCCACACCCTCTCCAGCATTTATTATTTGTAGACTTTTGGATCGCAGCCATTCTGACTGGTGAAATGGTACTCATAGTGGTTTTGATTTGCATTTCTCTGATAAAGAGTGATGTTGAACATCTTTTCAAGTGTTTGTTAAAGAGTCTTCCAACACCACAGTTCAAAAGCATCAATTTTTTGGCACTCAGCTTTTTATAGTCCAACTCTCACATCCATACATGACCACTGGAAAACTATAGCCTTGACTAGACAGACCTTTGTGGCAAAGTAATGTCTCTGCTTTTTTAATATGCTGTCTAGGTTGGTCATAACTTTCCTTCCAAGGAGTAAGCATCTTTAATTTCATGGCTGCAATCACCATCTGCAGTGATTTTGGAGCCCAGAAAATAAAGTCAGCCACTGTTTCACATCTTAGTTTTCTGAATGTTGAGCTTTAAGCAAATTTTTCACTCTCCTCTTAACAGGTATAAACTACTATAAATAAAAATAAACTTGTTCTATAAGGGTTGATTCCAACTGAGGAGGTGATGGGTTGATGAAGATAAAAGGCATCAGGGCAAGAGTTCAGAAAAAAAAAAGCCAATTGGATTCAGATATAACTGAGCCTGAATCTACTCTGCCACAGCAACTGTACAAACCTTCCAGATAGATTTACTAAATAACTTTGAGTTATAAATTCTCAAGAGGCCAGTAAAACTGAAGTAAAAATTTACCTTGAGAGTTCCCACAAGGATTAGAGATAATATAATCAAAGCACCACGCATCAGTTCTCCATCAAGGGTAATAGAAATCACTTCCTATCTTAAATAATTTTTCTATGATCCAGGAATTTAGAATGTGGAACAGGAACAGATGAAAATAAAACCTGAAAATAAAATCCAGCATCAGGCCCAGCCCATCAGAGCTTGGTCTCAGGATTGTTTTTTGCTCTGAGGAAATATCTGATGTATCCTGGGTTTTTAACATTGCTTCCTAGTTTTGCCCTGAATTACTTTTTTTTTTCTCAGCCTCTGGCTTGACCTTGGTTTTGTTCCTGCTTATCTGCTATGGCCATCTCCTGGCTTGGCTTATCTTTCCAGACTTTTCAAATGAGCATTTTGATGGATATGATGAGGTCAGTACATCCCTGAATTATGCCCTCTGCTTTAAGATGTTTATCCTGAAAAGGGCATGCAGCTTGAACTAAAGGAAACATTGTGTTTGGAAAATTGCCTCAGCACTGCTGTGAATGTAAAAGAGGAAAACTGCCAGTCCATCAGAAAAATCACAGCAAGGCTGAAAGGGAGTTTTAAAGGCAAAGGCCATGGTATTGAGAATGGACAGCAACATGGGCAATTCTCACTTCTAAATTTAATGATGAGAGAGAGACATAGATCTCAGGCAAGATTAACTCTGACACTAAATAACAAGAGACTGGCATTCCCACACCCTGGTAACCAAGTAAAGGGGTGAGATTCTACAAAATAACTTAAGCTGGTAAAACTTTGGGACATCTAGAATGTGGCAGTCAAGGTCTTGCATTTCTGGATTTATTCAGCAGGCAGTCCAAATGGGGATCCCTCCCTAAATTGGTTATGAATTTGATCCTTGAAAAAAATAAAATAAAAAAAAGCCAAAATTAAAAAATTTACAAATAGAGTTTAAATACATCACTGAACCCTCCCCCTCCTAGGAACAGCTCCAAGGAATAAAATTAGAAATGACAGTGGAGAGATCACAACAGACAATATAGAAATACAAAGGATCATAAGAGACTATTATCAACAATTATATGCCAATAAAATGGACAACGAGGAAGAAATGGACAAATTCTTAGAAAAGTACAACTTTCCAAAACTCGACCAGGAAGAAATAGAAAACCTTAACAGACCCATCACAAGCATGGAAATTGAAACTGTAATCAAAAATCTTCCAGCAAACAAAAGCCCAGGTCCAGACGGCTTCACAGCTGAATTCTACCAAAATTTAGAGAAGAGCTAACACCTATCCTGCTCAAACTCTTCCAGAAATTGCAGAGGAAGGTAAACTTCCAAACTCATTCTATGAGGCCACCATCACCCTAATACCAAAACCTGACAAAGATGCCACAAAAAAAGAAAACTATAGGCCAATATCACTGATGAACATAGATGCAAAATCCTAAACAAAATTCTAGCAATCAGAATCCAACAACACATTAAAAAGATCATACACCATGACCAAGTGGGCTTTATCCCAGGGATGCAAGGATTCTTCAATATCCACAAATCAATCAATGTAATACACCACATTAACAAATTGAAAAACAAAAACCATATGATTATCTCAATAGATGCAGAGAAAGCCTTTGACAAAATTCAACACCCATTTATGATAAAACTCTCCAGAAAGCAGGAATAGAAGGAACATACCTCAACATAATAAAAGCTATATATGACAAACCCACAGCAAACATTATCCTCAATGGTGAAAATTGAAAGCATTTCCTCTAAAGTCAGGAACAAAACAAGGTGCCCACTTTCACCATTACTATTCAACATAGTTTTGGAAGTTTTGGCTACAGCAATCAGAGCAGAAAAAGAAATAAAAGGAATCCAAATTGGAAAAGAAGAAGTAAACTAAGGAAACTATTAGCAAGGTGAAAGACAGCCTTCAGAATGGGAGAAAATAATAGCAAATGAAGCAACTGACAAACAACTAATCTCAAAAATATACAAGCAACTCCTACAGCTCAACTCCAGAAAAATAAATGACCCAATCAAAAAATGGGCCAAAGATCTAAATAGACATTTCTCAAAGAAGACATACAGATGGCTAACAAACACATGAAAAGATGTTCAACATCACTCATTATCAGAGAAATGCAAATCAAAACCACTATGAGTACCATTTCACACCAGTCAGAATGGCTGCGATCCAAAAGTCTACAAATAATAAATGCTGGAGAGGTGTGGAGAAAAAAGGGAACCCTCTTACACTGTTGGTGGGAATGCAAACTAGTACAGCCACTATGGAGAACAGTGTGGAGATTCCTTAAAAAACTGGAAATAGAACTGCCTTATGATCCAGCAATCCCACTGCTGGGCATACACACTGAGGAAACCAGAAGGGAAGAGACACGTGTACCCCAATGTTCATCATAGCACTGTTTATAATAGCCAGGACATGGAAGCAACCTAGATGTCCATCAGCAGATGAATGGATAAGAAAGCTGTGGTACATATACACAATGGAGTATTACTCAGCCATTAAAAAGAATACATTTGAATCAGTTCTAATGAGGTGGATGAAACTGGAGCCTATTATACAGAGTGAAGTAAGCCAGAAGGAAAAAACATAAATACAGTATACTAACGCATATATATGGAATTTAGAAAGATGGTAACAATAACCCTGTATGCGAGACAGCAAAGAGACACTGATGTATAGAACAGTCTTATGGACTCTGTGGGAGAGGGGTGGGATTTTGGATCGCAGCCATTCTGACTGGTGTGAAATGGTACCTCATAGTGGTTTTGATTTGCATTTCTCTGATAAAGAGTGATGTTGAACATCTTTTCAAGTGTTTGTTAGCCATCTGTATGTCTTCTTTGGAGAAATGTCTATTTAGATCTTTGGCCCATTTTTTGATTGGGTCATTTATTTTTCTGGAGTTGAGCTGTAGGAGTTGCTTGTATATTTTTGAGATTAGTTGTTTGTCGGTTGCTTCATTTGCTGTTATTTTCTCCCATTCTGAAGGCTGTCTTTTCACCTTGCTAATAGTTTCCTTTGATGTGCAGAAGCTTTTAAGTTTAATTAGGTCCCATTTGTTTATTTTTGCTTTTATTTCCAATATTCTGGGAGGTGGGTCATAGAGGATCCTGCTGTGATGTATGTCAGAGAGTGTTTTGCCTATGTTCTCCTCTAGGAGTTTTATAGTTTCTGGTCTTATGTTGAGATCTTTAATCCATTTTGAGTTTATTTTTGTATATGGTGTTAGAAAGTGTTCTAGTTTCATTCTTTACAAGTGGTTGACCAGATTTCCAGCACCACTTGTTAAAGAGATTGTCTTTAATCCACTGTATATTCTTGCCTCCTTTGTCAAAGATAAGGTGTCCATATGTGCGTGGGATTTATCTCTGGGCTTTCTATTCTGTTCCACTGATCCATATTTCTGTCTTTGTGCCAGTACCATACTGTCTTGATAACTGTGGCTTTGTAGTAGAGCCTGAAGTCAGGTAGGTTGATTCCTCCAGTTCCATTTTTCTTTCTCAAGATCGCTTTTATATTCGAGGTTTTTTTTGTATTTCCATACAAATTGTGAAATTATTTGTTCTAGCTCTGTGAAGAATACTCTTCAATTCAGTTCAGTTGCTCAGTCGTGTCCGACTCTTTGCAACTCCATGAATCACAACATGCGAGGCCTCCCTGTCCATCACCAACTCCTGGAGTTCACTCAGACTCACGTCCATCAAGTCAGTGATGCCATCCAGCCATCTTATCCTCTGTCGTCCCCTTCTCCTCCTACCCCCAATCCCTCCCAGCATCAGGGTATTTTCCAATGAGTCAACTCTTCTCATGAGGTGGCCAAAGTATTGGAGGTTCAGCTTCAGCATCAGTCCTTCCAATGAATACCCAGGAGTGATCTCCTTTAGGATGGACTGGTTGGATCTCCTTGCAGTCCAAGGGACTCTCAAGAGTCTTCTCCAACACCACCATTCAAAAGCATCAACTCTTTGGCACTCAGCATTCTTCACAGTCCAACTCTTGCATCCATACATGACCACTGGAAAAACCATAGCCTTGACTAGACAGACTTTTGTTGCAAAAGTAATGTCTCGGCTTTTTAATATGCTATCTAGGTTGGTCATAACTTTCCTTCCAAGGAGTAAGCATCTTTTAATTTCATGGCTGAAATCACCATCTGCAGTGATTTTGGAGCCCAAAAAAATAAAGTCTGACACTGTTTCCCCATTTATTTCCCATGAAGTGATGGGACCAGATGCCATGATCTTCGTTTTCCGAATGTTGAGCTTTAAGCCAACTTTTTCACTCTCCTCTTTTACTTTCATCAAAAGGCTTTTGAGTTCCTCTTCACTTTCTGCCATAAGAGTGGTGTCATCTGCATAGCTGAGGTTATTGATATTTCTCTCAGCAATCTTGATTCCAGCTTGTGCTTCCTCCAGCCCAGCGTTTCTCATGATGTACTCTGCATATAAGTTAAATAAGCAGGGTGACAATATACAGCCTTGTCGTACTCCTTTTCCTATTTGGAACCAGTCTGTTGTTCCATGTCCAGTTCTAACTGTTGCTTCCTGACTGGCATACAGATTTCTCAAGAGGCAGGTCAGGTGGTCTGGTATTCTCATCTCTTTCAGAATTTTCCACAGTTTATTGTGATCCACACAGTCAAAGGCTTTGGCATAGTCAATAAAGCAAAAATAGATGTTTTTTTTCTGCAACTCTCTTGATTTTCCCATGATCCAGCAGATGTTGGCAACTTGATTTCTGGTTCCTCTGCCTTTTCTAAAACCAGCCTGAACATCTGGAAGTTCACGGTTCATGTATTGCTGAAGCTTGGCTTGGAGAATTTTTAGCATTGCTTTAATAGCGTGTGAGATGAGTGCAATTGTGTGGTAGTTTGAGTATTCTTTGGCATTGCCTTTCTTTGGGATTGGAATGAAAACTGACCTTTTCCAGTCCTGTGGTCACTGCTGAGTTTTCCAAATTTGCTGGCATATTGAGTGCAGCACTTTCACAGCATCATCTTTCAGAATTTAAAATAGTTCAACTGGAATTCCATCACCTCCACTAGCTTTGTTCATAGTGATGCTTCCTAAGGCCCATCTGACTTCACATTCCAGGATGTCTGGTTCTAGGTGGATGATTACACCATCGTGATTATCTGGGTCATGAAGATCTTTTTTGTACAGTTTTTCTGTGTATTCTTGCCACCTGTTCTTAATATCTTCTGCTTCTGTTAGGTCCCTACCATTTCTGTCCTTTATAGAGTCCACTCTTAGGTCATTTCAAATTGCACTAAAGTCCTGATTTGACTTGACAACCTCACCATATTAGCAAGTAGAGCATTCCTTAAAGACCCCCTGCCCCAAGAATTCTCACCAGGTTCCTCAGACTGGTATTGGTGTCTGAACTGGCTCCACTCTGCCTGTTCAGCCTTCAAGAGGAACACTCACTCTGCACTAAGACATGTCACATTGCTCTGCCACCTATAATATGGGCATGTTACAAAGCTGTACATGGATTAAATTTGTGGACCATAAACTGGAAATGAGGCCTTCAAATGTACATTTGTTTTGATATTTGACAAAACTGCCCTTTTCAAATGACTAACTTGGCACTTTCTGATGAGAATAGCTCAGATTTTTAAGAAGCACCCTCTCCTCCAATCACATTGACTTTCCAAAGGCACCAAGGTTTTGAGGTTGGTCCCTCACCAAAAAGCCTCTTCAACCTTCTCCAACTGTATATAGCCTACCGAAACTATCAAATCGAATTCAACTCTCCAATACTCCACAAATTCTTCTCTGCACACCCCAAACCCTATTCATCTGTCCTTTTCCGAACCACTGAAAGCAATGGTCCCTCTTATTTTGACAAGGAGATAAAGCTGTTTCCGCACTCAACTGCTTCATAGAAGCAATCCTATTTTCACAACCAGAAATGAAAGCTTAGGATGGCATGACTTGGTTTTAAAACTTTTTGTTATGCTCTTCAAAATCTAATGCTATTACTCCTCATTTTGTCCCAAATAAAACTTAACTTCCAACTCTCAAAAAAACAAAACAAGATCTAATGCCATAATATTGACAAATAATATAAAAAGAAAATTCATAATAATGCATCCATATTCAGGAAGCATTTTTTTTTCTCTGCTCACTATTCTCAAAAATATAGTGTGGCCACACTACCATAAACACAACTACAAATGCAACTTGGAAATCAATACAAGTTCGAGTGTTAATATATTGTGGCATCAAGATTAGTAGGACATTAAATGTTTTCCTTGAGTCCAATGTGCAAGGGAAGGCAGAGAGGATGACAACAAAAATATCAGGAAATAGGAAAAGGAATCGTCAACTGAGTGTTTCAAGAGAAGCACCTGTTAATACCAGATAACAAGAAACATGACTCAAGTGGAAATTTAGTATTTCCTGTAATGAACAAGGCCAGGAATGGGGCCAGCTGTATATCAAGACCTGATCTCATTTCACTAGGCCAGTTCAACTGCTCGCATACTCTTTTAAATATTAATGGCTATTTTGTTGTTTGTGTTTGGCCACTCAGCATGGTTTGCGGGATCTTTGTTTCCTGACAAGGGATTGAACCCGAGCCATGGCAGTGAAAGCTTTGCATCCTAACCACTGGACAACCAGGGAATTCCCCACACTAACACTTTTGTGTGGCAGATTCAGCTCCCATTCCTTCATGATAAAGGTGAGAAAAACAGAAATAGTGCTTTCTCAGCAATCCAAATAAAAAGTCCCATTTCGTTTGCCTCTGATTATCCGCCTAGCCTTGAACCTGCTACTACAGTCATGAATGTGTGATGTTCTAATTGGCCAGACTAGGAAATATGTTAGCTCTCTAGTTGGCAATTGAGCTGCCTCCACAGAAAACCTGTAATCTGAAAGTAGGGTAACGTGATTCCCCAGGAGAGAGCCAAAATTTTATTGGGAGGAAAGTGAAGAGTTTCTGGGGAATATTAAAAAAAGCCACGTCTCTGCTACAGGTGGAAAACAACTAGTTGGTTGATATTTAAAATGACAGAAATGGAAATAATCTAATTCTCCCACATTATCCCCATTTTTTCTTTAATTGCTGAAGCAAGCAGTCATGAGCACATTGTGTAAAAGAAAGAGCGATTCTTTGGAGAACCACAGTTCACTGTCTGAGTTTCCCATCTGGCCTGCAGACTTCCATAGAGCATTCAGCATTATGACTGGAACTCAACACCAACCTGCCTGTACTATTAGGGTCAGACATTAGACAAAAGAACAAAGTACCAATCTGGTTTCAATCTTTCCACAAAGAATATATCACAGAACATTGATCTTCCTTGTGGCTAAAGTGGTAAAGAATCTGCCTGCCAATGCAGGAGATGTGGGTTTGCCCCCTGGCTTGGGAAAATCCCCAGGAGAAGGAAATGGCAACCCACTCCAGTATTTTTGCCTGGGAAATCCTAAGGACAGAGAAGCCTGGCAAGCTACAATCCATGGAGTCACAAAAGAGTCAGACAGGACTTAGCAACTAAAAACAACAACAACAACAACAACAAAAATACTTCTAATATTTTTTTAAAAAGTTGTTTTAAACAAGATGTAAAAACAGAACTCTAAGAACTACGATCACAATGGGTTCTCATTCTCACCTCATTTTCTCAAAACCTGATTTATTCCACTTTGGTTAATTATAAGCTGCCTCTGAAAATATTCAATATAGGGCTGCTTTCTATATACTTTATTTTCAGCTGCACTTCTGTGTTCTGTCTTAATTACTATAATTCAAATAAAATTGGAGAGTACTCTTTATTTCTTAAAAAAAAAAAATCCATGGCCCACAAAATGTCAATAGTGCTGTACAAAAGAGCAACAAAAAATATTTAGTGAGTGCGTACCATAAAACTGATGCTGTTTTAGTATCAAAAGATAAGCAACCTGCAGGTGATGAAAATCGGGCAAATGTTAGACAGGGTTTGAATGGTCAAAAAAGGCTTTCTTAAGAAGACAATAGTAATGCAGAAATCTGCATAAGAGTCAGTAACCTAGAGTCAGACATCCCGGAATTCAAAGTCCAGTGGGCCTTCGGAAACATCACTACAAAAAAAATCTAGTGGGACACATGTACACCCATGGCTGATTCATGCCAATGTATGGCAAAATCCACTATAATATTGTAAACTAATTACCCTCCAATTAAAATAAATAAAATTTAAAAAATCTAGTGGAGGTGATGGAATTCCAGCTGAGCTGTTTGAAATCCTAAATGATGCTGCTGTGAAAGTGCTGCACTCAATATGCAAGCAAATTTGGAAAACTCAGCAGTGGCCACAGGACTGGAAAAGATCAGTATTTACTCTAATCCCAAAGAAAGGCAGTACTAAAGAATGTTCAAACTACCACAAAATTGCACTCAACTCACACACTAGAAAGGTAATGTGCAAAATTCTTCAAGCCAGGCTTCAACAGTATGTGAACCAAGAACTTCCAGATGTTCAACCTGGATTTAGAAAAGGCAGCAGAAGCAGAGATCATATTGCCCTCATCTGCTGGATCATAGAAAAAGCAAGAGAGTTCCAGAAAACATCTATTTTTGCTTCATTGACTATGCTAAAGCCTTTGACTGTGTGGATCACAATAAACTGTGGAAAATTCTGAAAGAGATAGGAATACCAAACCACCTGACCTGCCTCTTGAGAAACCTATATGCAGGTCAGGAAGCAACAGTTAGAACTGGACATGGAACAACAGACTGGTTCCAAATAGGAAAAGGAGTCCGTCAAGGCTGTATATTGTCACCCTGTTTAGTTAACTTATATGCAGAGTACATCATGGGAAACGCTGGGCTGGATGAAGCACAAGCTGGAATCGAGATTGCTGGGAGAATATCAATAACCTCAGATATGCAGATGACACCACCCTTATGGCAGAAAGTGAAGAGGAACAAAAGAGCGTCTTGATGAAAGTGAAATAGGATAGTGAAAAAGCTGGCTTAAAACTCAACATTCAAAAAACAAAGATCATGAGATCCGGTCCTTCCGTGTCATGGCAAATAGATGGGGAAACAGTGGAAACAGTGACAGACTTTATTTTCTCGGGCACCAAAATCACTGCAGATGATGACTGTAGCCATGAAATTAAAAGATGCTGCTCCTTGGAAGAAAAGCTATGACAAACCTAGACAGCAAATTAAAACGCACAGATATTATTTTGCCAACAAAGGTCCATCTAGTCAAAGCTATGGTTTTTCCAGTAGTTGTAAGAATGTGACAGTTGGATCACGAATAAAACTCAGCACCTAAGAATTGATGCTTTTGAACTGTAGTGTTGGAGAAGACTCTTGAGAGTCCCTTGCACTGCAAGGAAATCAAACCAGTCAATCCTAAAGGAAATCAACCCTGAATATTCACTGGAAGGACTGACACTGAAGCTTAAGCTCTAATACTTTGGCCACCTGATGCAAAGAACTGCCTCTCTGGAAAAGACCCTGGTGCTGGGAAAGTTTGAAGGCAGGAGGAGAAGGGGATGACAGAGGATGATATGGCTGGATGACATCACCAACTCTATGGACATGAGTTTGAGCAAGCTCCAGGAGTTGGTGATGGACAGGGAAGCCTGGCGAGCTGCAATCCATGGGGTCACAAAGAGTCGGACATGACTGAGTGAATGAACTAAACTGATTAGAAATCTCAGCAGTATGGTAACTAATAGTTACATGTATTGGTGTAGGCTAATGGGAAGAGGTCATGCTGTGAACAGTGAATGTGAAGGTGAGAGTCATAGTGATGGTTCATAGACAAGAAGTTCATGCAGGAAGAGTAAGTATTTAGGGAAGAAAAGGGGGCCCAGAATGAAGTCAGGGATCTATGCAACATTGAAAAGTTGAACAGAGGATTCTCAGTTAGCCAAGTAGGGCAGGAACAAGGTATCATCAAGTTAAAAGAAAAGACAGGGGTGTGTTCTGTCACAGAAGCCAAGAGAAGAATATTGGAATAACTGTGAAGTAAACAGCCAAGTTTAGTGCTTTTAAGAACTCAAGAACAAAGAAGTAATCACTGAACTAGCAACATGAATTCCCTCAATAACTGTGACAAAATGTTCTCAGCGGAGTGGCAGGGACAGAAGTGCAATTATGGCTTGATAAAAAATGCAAAGTAATACACGGGATAAGCAACTAAACATCACACTTTTAAGAATTTTGTAACAAAGGAAAATAGAAAAATAGGTGATTGGGGAGAGGAAGTTCAGTTCAGCAGAATCAAAAGAATACATTTTAAAATAGGAAAAATTTGGACAGATTTTTATTATCATAGGGGAATTATCCAACAGAGAGAGAGAAGCTTATGCTGGAGAGTGTGTATAAAGCAGGAGTGAGGCTTTGGAGCAGAAGAGGAGAGATCCAGGAGTCCAGATGGAAGTGTCAGCCTTGCTCAAGAGCAACATCACATCCAGCCCTTGTAAGGTAAGTCCAGTCAGAATGAGGAGAAATGCAGGTGGGTTGGTAAAGATGATGTTGGAAAGATGAAGAAGTACCAACCGATTATTTCTATTAACTCAATAAATTATGAGGGAAGCTATCAGATGAAAATAAGGGATTGCTGTAATGGAGAAGGCTTGAGGAGAGTCACCTAGGCTGTATATAGTCTCTGGAGAATGGGAAAACATATATAATGAATATGTGCCGTAAGACTGCTGGAAAGAGCTATGTCTACTTTTGAGATAGGGTATAAACATAAAGTAAACAACCTCATTGTGTTTTTTTTATTCTCCATCAGTCCTTGGCATTTGCCTGTAAGTGGAGAAAAAGCATTCATGTAAGCTAAGTCCATTATTTCTGTAACATACAAATATTAGACATGAACTGAAGAATGTTCAATAAAAGACACAAGAAGTGTAAATATTGACCATGTAAAACAAGAAGACACTGATAAGAGGACTCTGGATATTTAGAGCAGAAAGAAAGCTAGGAAGCAGGATTGTACATGTATTGCAAAGTCACTCCCCATAAGTACATAGCAGTGCAGTTCTCAGTATTAATATATTGTAGGACAGCAAGAATTCCTTGCAAACCTACTGATACTTTATTGGCAGGGACACCTTCTGCAGTGTGCACCTAGCCCCTAAATTCTTTCTAGTGAACTTTTCCTCTGTTCAACAAGAGCAATGGGCTGTAGGTCATTTGCCCTCATGGTCCTCATCTCATGGTCACTGCTGATTCATGTAGACATGTTATCTCATCCAAGTGGATCAATCTACTTTACCTTGCTTATTTAAAATTAGGATTGATTGCTGTTGATTTGTGTCTACAGGTCATTTGAGCTTAAATCGGTAAAATCAGGAGTTGAGGAATAAAAGAAAAATGTTGAAAAACACTGTGATGTATTTGTGTGTCTAGAAAGACAGACCTTTCTTTAAATCTGTGGTGATTCTTGAGAGCTTGACAGCCTCAGATATTAGACCTTCCTGAGACTTGATTCCACTTCCTAAACGGGGTTTTGGAAGAAAGCCCCACATCTTTATAGTAAAGTCGGTTTTATGGCCTAAGCATTTTCAGTGGATGTTTGTAGTTTGTGAAAAAAGACATCCTCAACTCTTAGAGTGAACTTTAAGTATACGATTAAGCAATGATAAGAATCTTCTGAAAATCATAAGATACTACGAGGAAGTAAATGCTCAGTGTGGACTGACATGTACTTTGTCATAAGCCGTGAGCAAGAAATAAAGTAGAATTTTAGGGTCTATCAAAACAGGGACTCTTTTCCACAGCTATCCTCAGCTAAGTACTAAATTTGGGGGAATAAAAAAAGCAGCATTCCTGCATATAACACACTGAGTATGTTAATGTATAACATTTAATCATGCTAATGTAAATTATGTAGCACAATGTACTTATTCATTAGTGTGGATTTATTGTCCCAATCTTTCTGCTGTTTTCATGAGGTTCTAAACCTCAGATCCCTTCCAGATAGTGTTAAAGATAGATAACTCAATAACACTGGTATACCCTACCTGGCTATTTTAGACATAGTTCTTGTCATCAGAGTGGGTAAAATCAGATAAGCAATACATCAGAAAACAAAGGTGTTAGTTGCTTAGTCATGTCCAACTCTTTGTGACCCCATGGACTCTAGCTCGCCAGGCTCCTCTGTCCATGGGATTCTCAAGGCAAGAATACTCGAGTGGATTGCCATTCCTTTCTCCAGTGGATCTTCCCAACCGAGGGATCAAACCCAGGTCTCCAGCATTGCAGGCAGATTCTTTACCATCTGAGTCACCAAGGAAGCCCCAGAAAGCAAAAATATTGCTTCAGCTACACCAATGTAGTAAGTATATTACAAACACATTCTAATAAAATATTATGATGAACCCTGGCACCCTGTAAGAGACATGGGGAGAAAAGCACTCAAGTAATAATGGCTGCCAAGATCTATTGTTAATTTAAACATGCCCCAGGAAGTCAGGGTGGACACCTCGAGGAATGCATAAGGACACACAGTATCCTCATCTGCTTCCCTCCATCATGCTACCTTTGCAGGAACAAGAGATAAGACAGAGTCATGGAAAACCTTCAAAACATATATAAAGGAAACATACCTTTTTATTTCAATATTGCCAATACTTTATCTTTTGGGGCATTAGTCCACTAAGAGTCTGTACATGTTAGGGGAAGCACACTGATTGAAACTGCCCACCCTGGCCAGGCACCACAGTAACCATTTGCATGAGTTGTCTTATGACAGGAGGTCCTGGTAAGGAACAGGGAACTAATAAGCCTCCACCAACCAGAAGAGTTCTGAAAAGGTCAAAAGGAGACACCACCTGTCCGACCACCTCCCAGAATCCTTCTGTCTGGCATCCATCTTGGCTGAACAAGGTGTGCACCACCAGGAGGGACTCTGAGTCAGAATGATTGGCTAAGGACAACCCCAAAACTAATCCCATTACCATAAAACCCGAGACTGCAAGCCATGTGACAGAGCAGTTCTCCTGGGTTCCCTTACCCTACTGCTCTCCACCCAGGTGCCCTTTCCCAATAAAATCTCTTGCTTTGTCAACACATGTTTCTCCTGGGACAATTCATCTTTGAGTGTTGGACAAGAGCCCAGTTTCAGGCCCTGGAAGGGGTCCCCCTTCCTGCAACATAAGGACTTTGGGAATTATGCTAGCTGTTTCTAGCTACGGTTTATTTATCTCTAAGTGGGTTTAGCTAATCTCTAGTATTCACTTGTACTTTTATAGCTTATGATATTAAAATCAATATAGAATTTCAATTTCCTTAACTCAAAATTGGCAATAAAGATATTTACTCAGTATCTACCTCCTCAGATCATAAATAATCTGCCTGCAAGGTAGGATACCCAGAGTCGATCCCTGGGTTGGGAAGATTCCTTGGAGAAAGGAATGGCTACCCACTCCAGTATTCTTGCCTGGAGAATCCCATGGACAGAGCAGCCTGGTGGGATATAGTCTATGAGGTCACAAAGAGTTAGATATGACTGGGACACTAACACACACACACACCCATCTACTTCAAAGGATTGCTACATATGTAAGTTAGCAGGATGAATCTTCCAAGCAAGGACTGGCATTAAACTGAAAGCTATGTTCCTTTGTTAAACTATTTTAACACTTTGTATGTACCTGCAAAGATGCACTATCTAATCTTTCAGTCAATTTAAAAATCAATATAAGCAAATGACTAATAAATGTGAAGGGCTCTCTATTGATTTCATTCAACCTTACTAACATTTATTGAGTAATTATCATATGCTGATCCCTGCAATAGGTACTGATTGGGACATGGCCCCAGATCTTGAAGTGTTTACAATCTTGAAGAGAGAGAGAGTTTTATAAGGAAAGTATACTGAATAATTCAAATAAGAAATTAGTATCTGAATATGTGTGGCTTTACATGGGTAAACATGTAAAATTTCAAGTGAAGATAAAAGAATGATAACATACAGATGGGTGATGAGCAAAAGAGGTGGCTATTCTAGCTGTTAGATTCCTGAGCAGGTAACATTGTAAAAAGGTATAAATGAAGGGAGGGGGTGAGCCATATGACAATGTAGTGGAATCCTGTTCTAGGCAGAAAAATAGCTGAGATGAAAACAGTCGGCTTGCTCAGGAAACCATGAAATAGCTGGAGGGCTGAAGCAATTTGACTGAGGAGCAGAGGAGATGTGGTCAAGGAGACAGTCCATGACCACTAAGAGTCTTATCCAGTCATGGTAACAATTTTATTCTGAATGTGATGGGAAACCAATGGAAAGTGGTGTTTGAAGTTTTACAGAAAGGGGAAGTTTGTAAAAAAAAACTGGTGAGATATGTTTGTCAGGATTGTATCAGCTCTGTTTGAGTTATGTTACTATCAAGATGGATATTAAACATTGAATAGCAGATGTCAAGTATGCAACTGCATTTTCACATATGGAGCTCAAGGGACAGGTCAGAGCTAGAAACTGACTTGGGAAGTCAGCAGTGTACAGATGGTATTTAAAGCCATGAGACTGAATGAATCACCTTGGGAATGAGTGTAGAATGAAAATTAACAAATAATGAGTAATGAAGATTAAATGACATATGTATAAAGCAGAACTAGTAAAAATCTCAGTCAAAGATGACTTTAGGAATGTTGGCATAGTCCAAGTTATGATCTATGAGGTTTAATAAGTTACAGAAGATACACACAAACCCTCAAAATTCCCTGTGACTTCACCAGTACAAAATAGTTAACACTGACTATTTTATATTTCCTTTTGTTCTTTGTTTACATGTTTTGTTTTGTTTTTTGCTATTTATAATGGAATTTTGTATTACTCAACTATGTATCATAAGCACCTTATCAGTTCAGTTCAGTTCAGTTTCTCAGTCGTGCCCGACTCTTCGCGACCCCTTGAACCACAGCACGCCAGGCCTCCCTGTCCATCACCAACTCCCGGAGTTCACCCAGACTCATGCCCATCAAGTCAGTGATGCCATCCCGCCATCTCATCCTCTGTCATCCCCTTCTCCTCCTGCCCCCAATCCCTCCCAGCATCAGAGTCTTTTCCAATGAGTCAACTCTTCGCATGAGGTGGCCAAAGGACTGGAGTTTCAGCTTTAGCATCATTCCTTCCAAAGAAATCCCAGGGCTGATCTCCTCCTTCAGAATGGACTGGTTGGATCTCCTTGCAGTCCAAGGGACTCTCAAGAGTCTTCTCCAACACCACAGTTCAAAAGCATCAATTCTTTGGCACTCAGCTTTCTTCACAGTCCAACTTTCACATCCATACATGACTACAGGAAAATCCAATAGCCTTGACTAGACGGATCTTTGTTGGCAAAGTAATGTCTCTGCTTTTGAATATGTTATCTAGGTTGGACATAACTTTCCTTCGAAGGAGTAAGCGTCTTTTAATTTCATAGCTGCAGTCACCATCTGCAGTGATTTTGGAGCCAAAAAAAAAAAAGTCTGACACTGTTTCCACTGTTTCCCCATCTATTTCCCATGAAGTGATGGGACCGGATGCCATGATTTTCGTTTTCTGAATGTTGAGCTTTAAGCCACCTTTTTCACTCTCCACTTTCACTTTCATCAAGAGGCTTTTGAGTTCCTCTTCACTTTCTGCCATAAGGGTGGTGTCATCTGCATATCTGAGGTTATTGATATTTCTCCCGGCAATCTTGATTCCAGCTTGTGCTTCTTCCAGCCCAACGTTTCTCATGATGTACTCTGCACATAAGTTAACTAAACAGGGTGACAATATACAGCCTTGACGGACTCCTTTTCCTATTTGGAACCAGTCTGTTGTTCCATGTCCAGTTCTAACTGTTGCTTCCTGACCTGCATATAGGTTTCTCAAGAGGCAGGTCAGGTGGTCTGGTATTCCCATCTCTTTCAGAATTTTCCACAGTTTATTGTGATCCACGCAGTCAAAGGCTTTGGCATAGTCAATAAAGCAGAAATAGATGTTTTTCTGGAACTCTCTTACTTTTTCCATGATCCAGCAGATGTTGGCAATTTGATCTCTGGTTCCTCTGCCTTTTCTAAAACCAGCTTAACATTAGGAAGTTCACTGTTCACATATTGCTGAAGCCTGGCTTGGAGAATTTTGAGCATTACTTTACTAGCATGTGAGATGAGTGCAATTGTGTGGTAGTTTGAGCATTCTTTGGCATTGCCTTTCTTTGGGATTGGAATGAAAACTGACCTTTTCCAGTCCTGTGGTCACTGCTGAGTTTTCCAAATTTGCTGGCATATTGAGTGCAGCACTTTCACAGCATCATCTTTCAGGATTTGAAATAGCTCAACTGGAATTCCATCACCTCCACTAGCTTTGTTCATAGTGATGATTTCTAAGGCCCACTTAACTTCACATTCCAGGATGTCTGGCTCTAGGTGAGTGATCACACCATCGTGATTATCTGGGTCATGAAGATCATGCAAAGATGGGCTTGATAAAGGACAGAAATGGTATGGACCTAACAGAAGCAGAAGATATCAAGAAAAGGTGGCAAGAATACACAGAAGAACTGTACAAAAAAAGTACCTTATAGGCATCTGTAAATGTATCCTAAACTGAGTGAAAAACACAGAAGGGAATCACCCAAGACTAAAATCTCCCCATTTGAGGAAAGAGATTACAGAGAGAAACTTACTAAATATTTGCTGAAACAGTGATTGAATAGATGAATCCCATGCCTAGTCTCCAAGTAAGAAATTATATCTATGGGTCACTAAGGCAAGAGAGATCAGAACTGCCTTTCTGCTTATTCAAGCTCCTCAAAAGTATTACTGGGATGGTATTTTCTCTTTCTTTGGGAAAATGTGTCACCAAGTCTTACAAGGGCAAGAAGGCTGTGCATTTTCCTACTGGGTTCTCATGACTCAGTTCATTTCAAAAATAGCACAGAACTATAATGCAACTTCAATGATATTTTAAGTCTTTGCATTTAATATTCAAAAATTGCTTCCAATGTCAACTAGCCACAAATGATGAGAATGTGCTGTCTCCATTTCATTGCTATTTCCTCTCCCAGAATCTATTACACAGAGTGAAGTGAGTCAGAATGAGAAAACCAAATATTGTATATTAACGTGTATATATGGAATCCATTAATAGAAAGATGGTGCTGATGAACCTATATGCAGGGCAGCAAAGGAAACACAGTCATAGTGAACAGACCTGTGGACCCAGTGCCAGAAGGAGAGGATAGGACATACTGGGAGAGTAGCACTGAGACAAAAACATTACCACATAGGTAGCCAGTGGGAATTTGAAGAATGACGCAGGAAGCTCAAATCTGGTGCCCTGTGACAACATACAGGAGTGGGATGGGGTGGGACGTGGGAAGGAGGTTCAAGAGGGACAGGACATATATATTCCTATGGCCAATTCATGTCGATGTATGACAGAAACCAACAATATTATAAAGCCAATATCCTCCAATTAAAAATAAATATAAAAAAATAATAAACTGGAAGGACTGAGAAGGAAAGATGTGGCTTTCTCATTCAGATTAATAGTAGTTCACCGCCAGCTAATTCGATTTTTCTTATTTCTGTGGAAACACTTCTTACTAGGGTTTTCCTTACTATAACTGGACAACTTCATAGAAAACCTCTTTAGTGCTAACAATAGAATAGTAGATACCATTTAACAAAGATATATGTACTAGGTTTATAGCAGACAACACAGCATTCATTTAAGCCTCACAACAATTCTTATTACAGGTTTATACGTAATATATATGTGTGCGTGTGTGTACACACACACACACACATACACCTGCACATGCACACTCAGTAATAAAAGTTAAAAGTGGCAGAACTGGCATTTGAACAAGTGAAAACAAAGCCCAGGTGTGGATGTGACTGGTAATGGAAGCAAAGTCCGATGCTGTAAAGAGCAATATTGCACAGGAACCTGGGATGTTAGGTCCATGAATCAAGACAAATTAAAATGGTCAAACAGAAGATGGCAAGAGTGAACATCAACATTCTAGGAATCAGCAAACTAAAATGGACTGGAATGGGTGAATTTAACTGACATGAACATTATATCTACTACTGTGGGTAAGAATCCCTTAGAAGAAATGGAGTAGTAGCCATCATAGTCAACAAAACAGTCTGAAATGCAGTACTTGGATGCCATTTCAAAAATGACAGAATGATCTCTTTTCGTTTTCAAGGCTGCTTCTGCTTCTAAGTCGCTTCATTCGTGTCCAACTCTGTGTGACCCCATGGACTGCAGCCTACCAGGCTTCTCCATCCATGGGATTCTCCAGGCAAGAACACTGGAGTGGGTTGCCATTTCCTTCAGTTTTCAAGGCAAACCATTCAAAATCACAGTAATCCAGGTCTATGCCCCAAACAGTAATGCTGAAGAAGCTGAAATTGGACAGTTCTATGAAGCCCTACAAGACCTTCTAGAACTAACACCCAAAAAATATGTCCTTTTCATTTTAGGGGACAGCAATGCAAAAGTAGGAAGTCAAGAGATACCTGGAGTAACAGGCAAGTTTGGCCTTGGAGTACAAAAATAAGCAGGGTCAAGGCTAACAGAGATTTGCCAAAGGTCATTGCAAACACCCTCTTCCAACAGCAGAGATGACTCTACACATGGACATCACCAGATGGTCAATACCGACTTCAGACTGATTATAGTCTTTGCAGCCAAAAATGGAGCTCTATACAGTCAGCAAAAACAAGACTGGGAGCTGACTGTGGCTCAGATCATAAACTCCTTATTGCCAAATTCAGACTTAAATTGAAGAAAGCATGGAAAACCACTAGACCATTCAGGTCTGACCTAATTCAAATCCCTTACAATTGTACACAATGGAAGTGACAAATAGATCCAAGGGATTAGATCTGAGAGAGAGAGTGCTAAAGAACTATGGATGGTGATTCAATACATTATACAGGAGGCAGTGAGCAAGACCATCCCCAAGAAAAACAAATGCAAAAGGCAAAATTGTTGTCTGATGAGACCTTACAAGAATCCGAGAAGAGAAGCTAATGGCAAAGAAGAAAAGGAAAGATATGTCGATCTGAATGCAGAGTTCCCAAGGAGAGATTAGAAAGCCTTTCTCAGTGATCAGTGCAAACAAATAGAGGAAAACAACACAATGGGAAAAACTAGAGAACTCTACAAGAAAATTAGAGATACTAAGGGAACATTTCATGTAAAGATGGGCACAATAAAGGACAGAAATGGTATGGCCTTAAGAAGCAGAAGACATTAAGAAGAGGTGGCAAGAATACACAAAAAAAACTGTACAAAAAAGATCTTCATGACCCAGATAACCACGATGGTATGCTCACCCATGTAGAGCCAGATATCCTGGAATGTGAAGTCAAGAGGGCCTTAGCAAGCATCGTTACAAACAAAGCTAGTGGAGATGACAGAATTCCAGTTGAGCTATTTCAAATCCTAAAAGATGATGATGTGAAAGTGTTGCACTCAATACAGCAGCAAATTTGGAAAACTCAGCAGTAGCCACAGGACTGGAAAAAATCAGTTGTCATCCCAGTCCCAAAGAAAAACAATGCCAAATAATGTTCAAATTACCACACAATCGCACTCATCTCACAAGCTAGCAAAGTAATGCTCAATATTCTCTAAGCCAGGCTTCAACAGTATGTGAACCGTGAACTTCCATATGTTCAAGCTAGATTTAGAAAAGGCAGAGGAACCAGAGATCAAATTCCCAACATCTGTTGGATCATTAAAAAAGCAAGAGAGTTCCAGAAAAACATCAATTTCTGCTTTATTGACCACGCCAAAGCCTTTGACTGTGTGGATCACAACAAACTGTGGAAAATTCTTTAAGATATGGCAAGAGACCAGACCATATTACCTGCCTTCTGAGAAATATGTATATAGGTCAAGAAGCAACAGTTATAACTGTACATGGAACAACAGACTGGTTCCAAATAGAGAAAGGAGTGCATCAATGCTGTATATTGTCACCTTGCTTATTTAACTTACATGCAGAGTACATCATGCAAAATGCCAGTCAGATGAAGCACAAGCTGGAGTAAATTTTCTGGGAGAAATATCGATAACCTCAGATATGCAGATGACACCACCCTTAGGGCAGAAAGCGAAGAAGAACTATAGTGTCTCGTGATGAAAGTGAAAGAGGAGAATGAAAAAGTTGGTTTAAAACTCAACATCCATAAAACTAAGATCATGGCATCCATTCCCATCACTTCATGGCAAATAGATAGGGAAACAATGGAAACAGTGACAGACTTTATTTTCTTAGGCTCCAAAGTCACTGCAGATGGTAACTGTAGCCATGAAATTAAAAGACACTGCTCCTTGGAAGAAAAGCTGTGACCAATCTAGACAGCATATTAAAAAGCAGGGACCTTACTTTGCCGACAAAGGTCGGTCTAGTCAAAGCTATGATTTTTCCAGTAGTAATGTATGGATGTGAAATTTGAACTATAAAGAAAGCTGACTGTGAAAGAATCAATGCTTTTGAACTATGGTATTAGAGAAGAGTTTTGGAGAGTCCCTTGGACTGCAAGGATATCCAACCAGTCCATCCTAAAGGAAACAAGTCCTGAATATTCATTGGAAGGACTGATGCTGAAGCTGAAACTCCTATACTTTGGCCACCTGATGCAAAGAACTGACTCATTGGAAAAGACCCTGATGCTGGGAAAGATGGAAGGTGGGAGGAGAAGGGGACGACAGAGGATGAGATGGTTGGATTGCATAACCAACTCGATGGACATGAGTTTGAGCAAGCTCTGGGAGTTGGTGATGGACAGGGAGACCTGGCGTGCTGCAGTCTACAGGGTCGCAAAGAGTTGGACACACCTGAGTGACTGAAATGAACTGAACTGAACTGCTTGATGCCAAAGTTGTAATCTGAAGCATTATGCTGCATAAAAGATATTAGAGGTTTCCCTCTGTGGCCCCTGGGAGAGGCAGGGAAATAATTTAAGATGGATGAACTGCAGAATCAAAAGGTTCTTCATCAAAATCTCAGATATTAAACTTTTCTCAGTCTCTCATTGCTCATGTGTAAAAACTGAGATAACAATTTGTTTTCTTTTCAAGGATTAAGTGAGAAAATTTATGCTTCATCACATAGTATTGTACTTGGTATTCAGTTCAGTTCAGTCACTCAGTCATGTCTGACTCTGCGACCCCATAGACTGCAGCACGCCAGGCTTCCCTGTCCACCACCAACTCCCAGAGCTTGCTCAAACTCATATCCGTCGAGTCAGTGATGCCATCCAACCATCTCATCCTCTGTCGTCCCCTTCTCCTCCAACCTTCAATCTTTTCCAGCATCAGGGTCTTTTCCAATGAGGCAGTCCTTTGCATCAGGTGGCCAAAGTACTGGAGCTTTAGCATCTGTCCTTCCAGTGAATATTCAAGGTTGATTTCCTTTAGGATTCACTGGTTTGATCTCCATGCAGTCAAGGGACTCTCAAGAGTCTTCTCCTACACCACAGTTCAAAAGCATCAATTCTTTGGTGCTCAACTTTCATTATGGTCCAACTCTTACATTTATACATAACTACTGGAAAAACCATAGCTTTGACTAGATGGACCTTTGTCGGCAAAGTAATATCTGTGCTTTTTAATACGGGTCTATGTTGGTCATAGCTTTTTTTCCAAGGAGCGAGTGTCTTTTAATTTCATGGCTGCAGTCACCATCTGCAGAGGTTTTAGAGCCCAAGAAAATAAAGTGCCACTGTTTCCATTGTTTCCTTGTTATTACTAGATGCCAATTCCCTTGAAAATGGTTTTACTGTTGTTTCAAGATTCTATCCCTATACCTATGAAAAAAGCTAAATGCAGGAATGCTGAATAAATTGCAGATAATAGGCAACCTACATAATTGCTGCCTCATTTGCCTTGGACATCAGCAAAGCAGTCCACAGACTCTCTTTACTTTGGCTAAAAGAGGGAATTAAGAAAAGTAAGAGAGTTCACTTCTTAAACTCTGGCAGGATACCCTTCTAATTCAGATACTTTGCTTTCAACCCATATCACTGAGTGCTTCCTGAGATTGCAAGTGTCCCAGCATAGTGGAGATCAGCCCATTTTAGGCTGAAGCACTTTCTAGGTAATAGATGAACATACTTGGCACACAGCCTCACTAATACTGCTTCCAGTAAGTTGCTTTTACTAGAGAAAATTAAATAAGACTCTTCTGGGAGCACTGTTTTAGACAAGGACATTCCCTGAGCCATGAGAACACTTAGAGAAATCCATGGTGCTGACTGATAGCATCCCATTTTGATAACAGATAATTTCCTCAGGCAACCCAGAGTAGAAAGACTGTGTATGTGTATATATATATATATATATGTGTGTGTGTGTGTGTGTGTGTGTGTAAAACAGCTAATACAAACAAAAAAAAATGAGAATCAAGTATAGTAATAACAATACCCAACTGCCTTCCCAGTTAGGTGGTACCTCAGAACTGGCAGCAAAATAGGGTCATGGTGAGCGTCAGTTCAGTTCAGTCGCTCAGTCGTGTCTGACTTTTTGCGACCCCATGAATCGCAGCATGCCAGGCCTCCCTGTTCATCACCAACTCCCGGAGTCCACCCAAACCCATGTCCATCGAGTTGGTGATGCCATCTAGCCATCTCATCCTCTGTCGTCCCCTTCTCCTCCTGCCCCCAATCCCTCCCAGCATCAGAGTCTTTTCCAATGAGGCAACTCTTCACATGAGGTGGCCAAAGTATTGGAGTTTCAACTTTAGCATCAGTCCTTCCAATGAACACCCAGGACTGATCTCCTTTAGAATGGATTGGTTGGATCTCCTTGCAGTCCAAGGGACTCTCAAGAGTCTTCTCCAACACCACTGTTCAAAAGCATCAATTCTTCAGTGCTCAGCTTTCTTCACATCTCTCACATCTCAGTCCAACTCTCACATCCATACATGACCACTGGAAAAACCATAGCAGACCTTTTGATAATGGTCCTTTGTTGGCAAAAGACATGACGGACCTATGTTGGCAAAGTAATGTCTCTGCTTTTTAATATGCTATCTGCTGCTGCTACTGCTAAGTTGCTTCAGTCATGTCCGACTCTGCAACCCAAGAGATGGCAGCCCACCAGGCTCCCCCATCCCTGGGATTCTCCAGGCAAGAACACTGGAATGGGTTGCCATTTCCTTCTCCAATGCATGAAAGGGAAAAGTGAAAGTGAAGTCTTTCAGTCATGTCTGACCCTCAGTGACCCCATGGACTGCAGCCTTCCAGGCTCCTCCATCCAGGGGATTTTCCAGGCAAGAGTACTGGAGTGGGGTGCCATTGCCTTCTCCAATATGCTATCTAGGTTGGTCATAACTTTCCTTCCAAGGAGTAAGCATCTTTTAATTTCATGGCTGCAATCACCATCTGCAGTGATTTTGAAGCCCAAAAATATAAAGTCTGACACTGTTTCCCCATCTATTTCCATGAAGCATAACCAAGTGCAAAAATGAATCAGGACAATAAGGAACATAATGAAAGAGACTACCAAACATGACATATATTAGGAGAGGTGCTATATATACAGAGGAGATAACACCAAAAAAAAAAAAAAAAAACAAAAGAGCAACTAGATAGAGGCCAAATTTTCAGCAGAGACCTAATTATTTAAATCTGGTGAATCAGACAAATTTGGATTTAAGCCCAGGTCTTTCATTTACTGGTTCAGTGTGACCTTGGGAAAGCAATTTCTAATCTAGGCTTTGGTTGCCTCACCTAGAAAGGGAAACACTAACAGTACCTAAGTTTGAGGTTTTTAGAAGGTTTACAGTGAAAATGTACTACAATGCCTGACATTAATTAAAAATCCAATCAATGTTGGTGGGAGTGGCTCTGGCAGTCACTGCTCAATAAATGTTCACTGTTGTCATTCTCTAAGAAAGGACTAACTACACAGAATCTGCCTAGTAAGCTAATGGAGTGAGTGCAATTATTTTTCTCCTACAACAAATTAAAAGACTGAAGTGTAGAAGACTAAGGATCTTGACTATGATATACAGGTGATTCATGGTACAGCTAAAACTGAAACCAAGGCAAGATGGCACAAATGTTGCAACTCTTAACAGCTGGGGTGGGGGGTATGGTAAGCGTAGTAGCAGGATTATAAAAGTGTAGTACGTTATTAAAAGGCACTGGCTTTACAAATAGCTGAGGAAATAAGAGAAGTGAAAGGCAAGGGAAAAAGGGAAAGATATACCCAACTGAATGCAGGGTTCCAGAGAATTACAAGGAGAGATGAAGCCTCCTTCAATGAACAATGCAAAGAAATAGAGGAAAATGATAGAATAGGGAAGACTAATGATATTTTTATAAAAACCGGAGATATCAAAGGAATATTTCACGCAAGAATGGGCATGATAAAGGACAGAATCAGTAAGGACATAACCGAAGCAGAAGTGATTAAGAAGAGGCAGCATGAATATATACACACAAAAAAAAACTATACAAAAAAAAGATCTTAATAACCTGGATAACCACAATTGTCTGGGTCACTCACCTAAAGCCAGGCATCCTGGAGTGTGACATCAAGAGGGCCTTAGGAAGTATTGCTACCAAAACAGCTAGGGGAGGCAATGGAATTCCAGATGCGCCATTTAAAACTCAAAAATGATGTTGTTAAAGTGCTGCACTCAGTATACCAGCAAATTTGGAAAACTCAGCAATGGCTCCAGGATTGGAAAGGTCAGTTTTCATTCCAATCCCAAAGAAGGGTAATGCCAAAGAATTATCAAACTACTGTACAATTGTGCTCATTTCACATGCTAGCAATGTTATGCTCAAAATCCTTCACGCTAGGCTTCGACAGTACATGAATCAAGAACTTCCAAATGTACAAATGGGTTTCAAAGAGGAACCAGAGATCAAACTGCAAACATGTGTTGGATAATGGAGAAAGCAAGGGAGTTTCAGAAAAATACCTACTTAGGCTTCATTGATTACACTAAATCCTCTGACTGTGTGGATCACAACAAACTGAGGAAAATTCTTAAAGAGATGAAAGTACCAGACCACCTTACCTGTCTAGAAACCTGTATGCAGGTCAAGAAGCAAGAGCTAGAACCAGACACAGAACAACTGATTGGATCCAAAGTGGGAAAGGAGTACAACAAGGCTGTATATTGTCACCCTGCTTATTTAACTTATATTCAGAGTACCTCATGCAAAATGCCAAACTGGATGAATCACAAATGGAAATGAAGATTGCTGGGAGAAATATCAACAACATAAGATACACAGATGATGCCACTCTAATGACAAAAAAGACAGTGAAGAGGAACTAAAGAGCCTCTTGATGGGGATGAAAGAGAAGAGTGAAAAAGCTGGTTTAAAACAACATTTAAAAAACTAAGATCATGGCACCTGATCCCATTACCTCATAGCAACAGAAAGGGAAAAAGTGGAAGCAGTGATAGATTTTGTTTTCTTGGGCTCCAAAATCTCCACAGATGGTGACTGCAGCCACAAAATGAAAAGACACTTGCTCCTTGGAAGGAAAGCTATGACAAACGTAGACAGTGTATTAAAATATCAGAGGCATCATTTTGCTGAAAAAGGTCCATATAGTCAAAGCTATGATTTTCCAGTAGTCATGTATGGATGTGAGAGTTGGATCATAAAGAAGGCTGAGCACTGAAAAACTGAAGCTTTCTAATTGTGATGGTGGGAGTGCTGAGAGTCCCTTGGACAGCAAGGAGTTCAACCCAGTCAATCCTAAAGGAAATCAAGTCTGAATATTCACTGGAATAAATTATGCTGAAGCTGAAGCTCCAATACTTTGGTAATCTGATGTGAAGAGCTGACTCATTGGAAAAAAAAACAGCAGAGGATGAGATGGTCAAATAGCATCACTGACTCAGTGGACATGAAAGTTTTGCAAACTCCAGGAGAGAAGGTGGGACAGGGGTGCTTGGCATGTTGCAATTCATGGGATCACAAAGAGCTGGACATATCAACTAAACAACAGCTACAAATGCCATACTTCTTTAATATGGCACTCGGCAATTCATTTATTTATTCGTAAAGTGAAATGAGTATTTGCTTCCTGTAGGATGCTCTGTAAGATTTAGGAAGCAGGGACTAGCTTCAGGGGAGCCTATAGAAATGCATACAAAACACACCCTCTGGGATTTGAATCCAAGCCCTGCCAGTGTTGGGTGGTGTGGAGACTGCTGCTTAACTCGCTCAGCTTCAATGTCCTCTAATGAAATTTTACTGGATTGCTATAAAGATTACATTAAAGAGATAACCTTATAATTCACCTTGCATCTCATAAAGCATTTGATAGAAAATAACTAAAATGGTCCTGACTTTTTCCTTTAAATTTCTTGGGTATATTTTTATTTATCTATGAAAAGTCAAACCCAAAATAAAAGTTCGGTGATACCTTAACACAGTGCATGCTATATCAAATTCCTTTCTTCCTTCCATCTTCTCCTTCTGTGCATCTTTCTTCCTTCCTTCCATCATGTACCATGTACTGTATATCTACTGCATGCCAGGCTATATGCATAGCACTAAGAATACAACAAAAACAAGATGATAAGTATATGATTAAGTGTCATCATTAGTGTTCCAGAGGGAGAGATCCCTCTTTATTGAAGTAACCAAGGACAGTCTTACACATAAGTTGAATTAGCCCTAAGTTAGCCCTTAGGGCAGAGAATCTAGAAAAGGAACAGTTATCTAGGCACAGGGAAAGGACAGAAGCAAAACACTAAGAATCCCTAATGTGTAGGATGTTTGTTCATCACTGACAGGTATCATTTGGCTAAATGAACTGTTCATGGATACAGTCATTATAATTAATGCTCCAACATCCTTTGGAAACTTTTCTTTAACAATAACCTTGCAATGGAACCCAGTGTATAAACCAAACAACACTGAAGTATTCTGACTGAAGCTGGGAAAAGAAGCCAAGAGATCTTTCCAGGAACATGCCTTGTGTTCCAGTTTATCTACAGAGATCCCATAGAACTTTTGAAATAAAATGTACAGCAAAGAAAAACAAAAGCTCCCTTAAAAATGTAGTAAAGGTTTAAACGTTCATCTGGGAACAGCCTAAGAACAGCCTATCCAAGAATGTTGGATAAAAGTCTGAGTAAACCTATATGTAAGAAAAACGGAAGAATTTGAAGGGGAAAATACAAGGAAAACCATGCTGGGGGGGAAAATCACCGGGATTAGATGAGTCTGATTTGGAGGATTAAAATGTCTGCAGGGTGATTAAATGGATATTAAATGGATAGTTTAGTTTGAATGTACTCCAAAGATTCTTGTAGAGAAATCAACATACTCTGAGTTGTAACGAGGATGTAACCACATATTTACATCTAGCTATAAGCATTTCTTTTAAAAGAGGAAGAAGTGGAACCTTACTACTTTTAGAAGCATGAACACTTTTGTGCATGAAATGAATAAAACCATTCTTCTATAGTGATTTCCTCAGATCCATGGCAACGTGAACCTACATCAGTACTTCACACTTTTATCTATAATCTGGGCAATCAGGGGCAAAATTGCAATCAGGGAAGCAGCATTTGATCTTATTCAAAACATATCTCATCGAACAAATTTAATATTATATTACTTTGGATTAATGGTGCTGGCTGACATACTTGTTCATTATTTAAATTAAAGACTCTATGATGTTTCCCTGACCTCTTTCTTTTCTTCATAGTAGGTAGAACAATGACCCTTCCCCAAGGTATCCCTGCTTTAATTCCTGGAACCTGTGAATATGTGACCTTACACAGAAACCTAAGTTGGCAGAAAGCAAATAGGAACTAAAGAGCTTCTTATGAGGATGAAAGAGGATAGTGAAAAAGCTGGTTTAAAACTCAACATTCAAAAAACTAAGATGACGGCATCTGGTCCCAACACTTCATGGCAAATAGATAACAGAAAGTAGAAACGACAGATTTTATTTTCTTGGGCTCCAAAATCACTGCAGACATGACTGCTACCATGAAATTAAAAGACACTTGCTACTTGGAAGGAAAGCTATGACAAACCTGGACATTAACAAGAAGAAACATCTCTTTGCCAACAAAGGTCCATGAAATCAACCCTGGAATATTCACTGGAAGGACTGAGGCTGAAGCTCCAATACTTTGGCCACCTGATATGAAGAGCTGACTTTGGAGAAGACCCTGATGCTGGGAAAGATTGAGGGCAGGAGGAGAAGGGGATGACAGAGAATGAAATGGTTGGATGGCCCATTGACTAAATGAGCGTGAGTTTGAGCAAACTCAGAGAATTAGTGAAGGGCAGGGAAGCCTGGAGTGCTACAGTTCATAGGGTCACAAAGAGTCAGACACAACTTAGTGACTGAACAACAAGTTCTTCAGTTGTTCTCTAGACAAAAGTCTTGATATAGGAGATTACTCTGGATTATCTAAGTGGACCCAGGGCAATCAAGAAGAGTTCTTATAACTTAGAGAGGGAGGAAGAGTCAAAGAAAGAGATGTGATGAAGGAAGCTAGAGTCAGAGCAATGCTCCCTAAGACTCAACTGTCTACTGCTATTTTTAAAGACAGAAAGGAGGTTATGAGTCAAAGAATGTGGGTGATTTCTAGAAGCTGGAGAAAAGAAGGCAACAGATTCTCTTCTAGAGTCTCCAATAGGAACACAGTCCTGGCCACACTTAAATTTTAGCCTAGTGAAACCCATTTTGTTCTTCTGACCTTCAGAACTGTAAGATAATAAAACTGTGCTGTTTTAAGTCACCAGGAGTAGTTTGTTACAGAAGCAATAGGAATCTACCACAGAACAGCCTCCATAACCTGAAAGAGAACTGTGCTGAGTATTCTGAAGGTTCTAGAGTTGATTCTTAGAACATCTCTTTATTGGCCACTTTTCTTCCCTAAAATTTCCTAGTGATTATCCAGGTTTTGGGTTTTCAAATCATCTTAAAAACAATACTCTAAATCACTTATCAGTGTATTCATGACATGTTAATAATACTCTTTATGTCTGTTTATCTATTTAAAACAAGAACAATGAAAACACCTAATCTTAATATTGGGTGGGGGGTGGGACTGAAAGTTAAGTAAGAATGGTTCAGTTCAGTTGCTCAGTCATGTTCAACTCTTCCCGACCCCATGAATCGCAGCACGCCAGGCCTCCCTGTCCATCACCAACTCCCAGAGTTCACCCAGACTCACATCCATCGAGTCAGTGATGCCATCCAGCCATCTCATCCTCTGTCCTCCCCTTCTCCTCCTGCCCCAATCCCTCCCAGCATCAGAGTCTTTTCCAGTGAGTCAGCTCTTCGCATGAGGTGGTCAAAGTACTGGAGTTTCAGCTTCAGCATCATTCCTTCCAAAGAAATCCCAGGGCTGATCTCCTTCAGAATGGACTGGTTGGATCTCCTTGCAGTCCAAGGGACTCTCAAGAGTCTTCTCCAACACCACAGTTCAAAAGCATTAATTCTTCGGTGCTCAGCTTTCTTCACAGTCCAACTCTTGCATCCATACATGACCACAGGAAAAATCATAGCCTTGACTAGATGGACCTTTGTTGGCAAAGTAATGTCTCTGCTTTTGAATACACTATCTAGGTTGGTCATAACTTTCCTTCCAAGGAGTAAGCATCTTTTGTTTGTTTGTTTGTTTTTGTCTTTTTTTAAATTTTATTTTATTTTTAAACTTTACAATATTGTATTGGTTCTGCCATATATCGAAATGAATCTGCCACAGGCATACATGTGTTCCCTATCCTGAACCCTCCTCCCTCCTCCCTCCCCATACTATCCCTCTGGGTCATCCCAGTGCACCAGCCCCAAGCATCCAGTATCATGCATTGAATCTGGACTGGTGACTCGTTTCATATATGATATTATACACATTTCAATGCCATTCTCCCAAATCATCCCACCCTCTCCCTCTCCCACAGAGTCCAAAAGACTGTTCTATACATCAGTGTCTCTTTTGCTGTCTCGTATACAGGGTTATCGTTACCATCTTTAATTTCATGGCTGCAGCCACCATCTGCAGTGATTTTGGAGCCCAAAAAAATAAAGTCTGACAGTGTTTCCACTGTTTCCCCATCTATTTCCCATGAAGTGATGAGACCAGATGCCATGGTAGAGCTTAATATATTCACTCATTTAAAATAATCTATTTACAGGAAGTATAACAACTCTGTACTAGGCGTTTTATTAAATTCTACAGTTTCTATCTTCAAGGAGCTGACATTCTTATACACGGCAGGTATATACAAATGTTGACTCTAACGTGCAATAAGTGCCCATAACAATGGCATTTAGTCATTTGTTACAATGTTGGCATACAGTAATCATCAGTTTGTCAGTATGTTTGTCTATAAAGACATAGTGGGGTCATTCAATACTTCAAACAGTGCAAAGTATCTCATACACATACAAGGGTGATATGTAAATATACAAATACTTTCTCATAACTGTATATCATTCTCACTGCATACTGGAAATTTGCTACAAGATGGCCTGTTCATGTGTCAGTGGATACATAATCATAGCATGGTAGTTATTCTGTGTTTAAATCTCTGGAAGAACTCCTTCATAGTTGTGGTATACCATGAACTGTCTTTTCTGGTCCATGATGCTATGGAAAGGTAGGAATGCATAATTGATTCACTAATACTCAAACTAATGAGCTAGAACAGTGTGTCCTATCTGTCAAACTGACACTGGACATTTAGCAAATTCAAGGAAGTTTCTGAGCAAAAGACTCATTTCTGAATATTTCCAGTGTCCCTGTCTCTCCAGCAATAGCAATATGCATTCCTTAGGAGCCATCAAATGAGAACAGAAATACAGATAAAGTGGTACATTGCCACTTAAGTAATTCACACCAGCCTGAAAGTCTGGGGAAGCTGGCAGACCAAGTTAGACTTTCTTGAAGACAAGATTAAAGTGCAACTCAGGGAAAAGTCATTGAAATGAATACTTCATATGCAAAGGCAACATATATTTACAGAGAATGAAATCTGGGTTAAAACATTTTTGAATCATGTCTAAGTGTTCACTGTAAACTAAAAAGATTTTGCTTGATTTATTTGCTTCAATTTCTAAGCTTTTCCCCTTTCTTTGCTAATGGCAAGCTATCAATCATGGAAGCTGTAATCAGATTTTGCAGAAAGCCACCAGCATCATTTTCAATCATTTAAATGTTGCAGCCTGCCTCCCTTTTTTGTGAATCACAGAGATTAATGTGAAAGGATTTTTAAATGCATTTTAGAAAAATTAGCAAATTATGATTGTTCTCTAATTCCCAGCTCACCACTTCACAAGGCATTATGCACAGGCTCCTATAGACTTCATTGCTCAGAGGAATAAAAACGGTGAAGGCATCCTATACTTAACACTAGGATGGCTCTTTGGACAGATAACGAATACTATATTCAGAGTGGAAAGCCTTAGATAAAAGTGCTTTCACGGTTATACCTTTTTCCTCCAAGTTATTTTCCTGAATAAGTTATCTCCTAGACTATAGTCAAACAGAAATTTTTTTTTATTACATAAATTTTGTTTTCAAGCTCATCACCTTTTGAAATTCTTCATAGCTCCCTCAAGTTGCAAGAGTTACACTTCAATTTAGACAAGAACATTTTTAGATTTTCAACCATGAAATTTTCTTTTGAAAACTTTTTCCAGTTCATTGAAATTAGACTTACTATGTTTTCCTGTTTATGTAAACATTGCATGCTCATTTTTAAATGAAAAGTGAAAGAATAGAGTACAGCAGATAAATTAAGAATGTAAAATCCCATCAGCCTGGTTGAAGTGTGTCAATAGGAGTGTGGTCCATAATGAAACTAAGAGAGGAGGTCTGAAAGAGATGATTCGGGTTCTTCTATGACACGCATGTGATCTGATACTACAGAACAACAGAACAACAAGTCATCAGCAAACCTAGTAGCTTAAAACAATAAATGTGTATTGTCTCCTACATTTTGTGGGGTAAGGAATCTCAGAGGGGATTAGCTTGGTGTTTCTGTCTCAAGGGCTCCCATAAAGCTACAGCTGAGCTCTCATCCACAGTTCAGGAATCAGGAAAATTGACTGGATTAGAGGATCCCCTCACAACATGTCTCAGCCATAATTGGAAAGTAGTACTGTTTATCGGCAGGATCCTTCCTTCCTACTGCATGAACATCTCCATGTAGCTGCTTGAAGGTCCTCAAGACATGACAGCTGGCTTCCTCCAGAGTAAGCAACTCAAGAGCTAATAACAAAATAAGGTAGAAGCCAGAACATATTTTACAACTTAACTTCAGAAGTCACATTCTATCATTTCCATGAAATCTTGTTAGTTACATAGGTCAACCCCATTTGAGGTGTGAAAACACTAAAAAAGAATGACGATCAGAAGATAATGCTAATCGCTCAGTCATGTTAGACTCTTTGGGACCCCACGGACTGTAGCCTGCCAGGCTTCTCCATCCATGGAGTTTTCCAGGCAAGAATACTGGAGTGAGAAGCCATTCCCTTCTTCAGGGGATCTTCATGATGCAGGGATCAAATCCCAGTCTTCTGCATTGCAGGCAGATTCTTTAACATCTGAGCCACCAGGGAAGCCCCAGAGGATGGGATAGTTAAAGAGCATCACTGACTCAATGGATGTGAATTTGAGCAAACTCCAGGAGATAGTGAAGGACAGGGAAGCCTGGCATGCTGCAGTCCATAGGATTGCAAAGAGTCGGACACAAATTAGTGATGGAACAACAGCATCAGGAGATAAGCTCAGGGTCAGTAAACACATCATTATGGATTTTTGTCTTTAAGAGTGAGTTGAAACTAAAGACTTTTGCTAGAGGACTATCATAATGAAACAAATTGTAAGATGATTTTGATTCCAGTGTGAAGAGAAAGACAGGAAGAGAGCAATAGTCAAAGCAGGACACTTATGGGAAAGCTTCTGCTGTGGTCCCAATCAGAGATAATGGTGCTTACATCAGTCTAAGGGCAGGACAGGTAGAAAGAAATAGGGAGGGCAATCTGGGTTTTCTGGGAGATCAAAGTTTTGTTTCTAAAAGTTCTGACGGGTTTAATTTACAAGAAAAAAAAAAAAAAACATTTATAGCTTCTCTCTTTTCCTTTTTTTTTTTGAAGGCCTGATCAGCGGTTTCATTAGTATAACCCTGGCTCCAGGAAACAGCCTCATAACGAAGATGTCAGCATTTCAGGATGATCCACCCATCCTCCATCCAGAAGGACAGATGCTTTAAACGATGGAGTAGAATTGATTTACTGAGCTACAGACAACAAATTGAAGTATTTCTTAAAACTAGGATTACTGAAAATTACGGAGAGTTGTGTAGTGGGAGAAAATGTGAAGCCACGTAGAGAAAAAGGGCCAGTGGATTAAAGGCTCGTATCAGTGCAAATGCCGTATGACTGAGTCTTGGTGAAATTTCAGGCATTATCCCCAGGTTGTATCATTTTCTCCAAATTGCTTGCTTGAACCTCCAAAAGGCTAGGTTTGAAATACAAATCTTTCCCCACAATCACATGCTAATTTCTTTTTTCAGTTGTCTGAGATTGAGACCTTAGTTCTACGCTACCTGGACTTGTCTTTTTTTTTTTTTTTTAATTGGAGCATAGTTGATTTGCAATGTTGTGTTAATTTCTGCTGTACAGCAACATAATTGTTATATATGTATATGTGTGTGTGTATTCTTCTTTAAATTCTTTACATTATGATTGATCACAGGATATTGAATATAGTTTGCTATACTAAACAGTAGGATCTTGGTGTTTATCCATTCTATATATAATGGTTTGCATCTGCTAAACCCAAACTCTCAATCCATCCCCCACACACACCCTTCCTTCATGGCAACCACAAGTCTGTTCTATATGTCTGAGTCTCTTTCATAGATAGGTTTTCATTTTGTGTTATATATATATATATAGTTGTGTTGTGAATATATATATATATTCATTTGTGAAAATATTATATATTTTGATTGTGTTTTATATATATATATATATAGAGAGAGAGAGAGTGTTATATATATGTTAGAATTGCCAATTTTGATCCTTTTCCTGAATCTTCCCCCTTGAGTTTTGTTTTTGCTTTTGATGGAGTAAACGATCAGGAAGTGTTTATTGACATAAATGGGGTTAAAGTTATTAGATGGTAAATATTCATTATGGGCTACCCTGGTGGCTCAGATGGTAAAGAATCTGCATTATACAAGTATTTATACATTACATATTTATATGTAAAGTATCTATCAAATGTCTCTGCGTGAAGCACTCTGTAGGACCATAGGACATAATGCTGAACTAAATGGATCTAGTTAGTCCCTGTCTTTATGCAGCTTAGTCAATCCTTGTCAAATTGGTAGTTACAATGCTACTTTTATCTGTTCTCTCCCCTTTCCTCTTTTCCAAACACTTCTCTGGTGTTTTTCTAGCAAAAATATTCTTTGGAGCTTTTTACACGTTTTAATTGTTATTGGTTTTAGGTTAATTATCTTTTATTTTTATGTACTGATTGACTGGCACAAGAAAGATAGAAAAAAACATACCATAATATTAATAGCTAATTTGGTGAAACTTTGCCAACTGGCTTTCAGTGTGAAACAGATTTGAAAGTTTTATCCATCTGGCACTACTTAATCTAGAAGTTCACCACTAATCACTATCAACAATCAAGTTTCTTTTCCTCCAATTCGACTTTTGGAAAATGTGTGTGTGTGTGTGTTCATGGGCAATTTGTTCATTTAGTCAAAATCAATGACTGTTATCTGATTAGTAATGTGGTGGGGAAAAAAGTAACAACCCCTGCCACTTTTTAAAAGACATCTTCATTTCAGAAAAACAGAGAGGGCTTTATCTCATAAATGAAAGCAAAAATACTTGCCTGGATAAGTCCTATGTATTGTCATAACTCTTATGCTTTAATGCTATGACCACCCCCTCCATTCCTTCTCTAGATGTATCTTGTATTTCCTAGTCCAGTTCACAACCCACCTATTTCAGGAAACTTTTCTCCACTATGATAATCTCATCAGCACCATATATTCAAATATCTAATTTTATTTCACCCATTTTGCTTTGTCTTCCCATTGGTTCTCCTGTTCTTTGAGGTTGGGGATCCCACGGCATGGTTCTCACAGGAAAACCATGCTATGTGCTGAGCACATAGCAAGAAACTAAAGGATACTTATTCTTGCCTGGAAAATTTCACAGACAGAGGAATCAGGAGAGCTACATTCCATGGGGCCACAAAGAGTCAGACATGACTGAGAGTGCACACACACACACACACACACACACACACACACAGAATACTGACTGAATTTTCATTCATTAATTGATTCAGAAAATAATAATTGAGTAGCTACTGTATCTTAGATTTACCAGGTATACAGTTGTCCACCATACTCTCATACGATGGCAGAAAAGGCAAACATTAAAAAATACTTGAAAAATTATATTTGCAATTATTACATGTGTTAGGAAGGAGAAATGAGACTGTAAGGATAGCTATGCCTGGAGAACCCATTCTAGTCTTCCCTGGTTAGTACTTAAGCTTCTAAGGGGCAGGGATACTGGAGTGTAGTATGTGAGGCAAGTAAGGAGACTCAGAGATCAAGAGTACTCTGCTCTTCGGGAATCTGGCACATGAGACCATTGCAACTGATTGTGGGAGGAGTCTGTTTCAGAGAATGCAACTATCCAGGGATCACAGCCTAAACAGAGCTGGTACCTATTTGAGATTCACAGCCTAACAGTTCCCTTGTATTAGTGACCCTACTACAGGCATTCCAGAAAAGGCTTTCCAGCATTCTTAGTTGCATCTCAGGTTTTAGGTATTTATCTCCTTTTGAGTGTTTATAACCAAGTCAGCACTTTTCATTTCATGGGCAGCATTATGGGCTCAAATATGCTCCTCCTCTCAAAACTTATCTGCTGATACCCTAGTACCTCAAAATGTGACTGCATTTGGAAATAGGGTCTTTAAAGACATTATTAAGTTAAAATTAGGCCATTACACTGGGGCCTAATCCAATATGACTGCTGTTCTCATAAGAAGAGGTCGAGATACCAGGAAGGCATATACACAGAGGACAATTCATGTGGAGACACAGCAGAAAGGTGGCCATCTGCAAGCCCAGGAGAGAGACCTTGAAAGAAACCAAACCTCCCCAAGCCTTGATCTTAGATTTGTCATCTCTAGAACTGTAAGAAAATAGATGTCTCTTGTTTAACCGTCACCAAGTCCACGGTACTTTGTTATGGTGTATCAGAGCAGGGCCCTATGGGACCTTCCTGGAGCAAACCCTCCCCCATGTTCCCTGCTTTAGCTCCTCTCTGAAGTACATAGATAATAGCATCTTATACACATTTCCTGAGCTATTTTACAGATGCTAAGTTCAGTTCAGTTCAGTTCAGTCGCTCAGTCGTGTCCGACTCTTTGCTGCCCCATGAATCGCAGCACGCCAGGCCTCCCTGTCCTTCACAAACTCCCGGAGTTCACCCAGGCTCACGTCCATCGAGTCAGTGATGCCATCCAGCCATCTCATCCTCTGTCCTCCCCTTCTCCTCTTGCCCCCAATCCCTCCCAGCATCAGAGTCTTTTCCAATGAGTCAACTCTTTGCATGAGGTGGCCAGAGTACTGGAGTTTCAGCTTTAGCATCATTCTAAATCAGATGCTAAAACCCCCACCAAATGGAAGAAGTTAACTACTTAGTAGCCTTGAGCACATAACCCTCAGATCTACTGGTACTAAGGAATAATACTGTTAAACCCTGTGGAACCGCCTTGTTACCCCACCATCAACCAGTCAGTATTGTACACGAGCTGATCAAAGATCTTGAGATGCCCCTCACCTTCATGCTTTGCTGAAATCCATCGGAGAGTTCTGGCTTTTTTAGCACTATCTGTCCTAGACTCAATGTCTGGTGTCTTACAATAAACCCTGCAATTCCCTTCATCACAGCCTGATGTCAGTAGCTTGGCTTTACTGCACGCAGGCGACTGAATGCCATGTTTCATTAGGTAACAATGGCAGCTTCAGCAAATACATCTGTAATACATACAAATACAGAATAGCCAAGTTTCTTTAAGTCCCCATCTTAACTAATCAAAGTTTCTGCCTTTGATGAGTATTTACCTCTTCTTCACAACACACCAAAGCATAACTTTTTCTTTAACATTAAGATGGTGTATAATTATGACCACAGAAGAACTTCAGGTCTAACTAAATGATCTTCATACTGAATATTATAAGTCCAGTATGGATGCTTTGCAGAGAAAGAAAAAAAATCATTCCTTACAACCAATGCCCTGCTCTCCTTCTTAATTTATTCTGCCATTCCCTAGTTGCCAGGATACAGAACTTCTTTCCTCAGTCAATACCTCTTCCAGAAAGTATTTTTATATGGAGAGGAAAATGCATAAGCCTCACTCATATTTTTTAAGCCAGCTCGATCCTGGTCTGTACCTACTTTTCTTGAATTATATCCTCCCTAGATTTGGAGAGCTCTCTTTTGAAATATTATTCCTTGAGTATCATGACTTGGCAAAACTTCTGCAGAGCAGCTAGATAAACTTTGTATACTTGAGGGTCATTGATTTATTATTTTTTCCAGTTTCAAGGGGCTTCTCAAAAGGGAATTTTTAATTGAGTATTAGAATTAAGGGGGCCTATGAAAAAGTCACTTTTATACACACACATATTTTTTGCCCTTGTTCTGAAGAAATATTGTATAAGCATAATATAATCCTCATTGAATTTTTTGGACAATATCAGTTCAGTTTAGTCGCTCAGTCATGTCCTACTCTTTGTGACCCTATGAACCATAGCACACCAGGCCTCCCTGTCCAATACCAACTCCTGGAATCCACCCAAACCCATGTCCATTGTGTTGGTGATACCATCCAACAATCTCATCCTCTGTCATCCCTTTGTCCTCCTGCCCTAAATCTCCCAGCATCATGGGTCTTTTCAAATGAGTCAGCTTTTCCCATCAGGTGGCCAAAGTATTGGAGTTTCAGCTTCAACATCAGTCCTTCCCATGAACACCCAGGACTGATCTTCTTTAGAATGGACTGGTTGGATCTCCTTGCAGTCCAAGGGACTCTCAAGAGTTTTCTCCAACACCACAGCTCAAAAGCATCAATTTTCTGCGCTCAGCTTTCTTCACAGTCCAACTCTCACATCCATACATGACCACAGGAAAAACCATAGCCCTAACTAGATAGACCTTTGTTGCCAAAGTAATGTCTCTGCTTTTTAATATGCTGTCTAGGTTGGTCATAACTTTCCTTCCAAGGAGTAAGCATCTTTTATTTTCATGGCTGCAATCACCATCTGCAGTGATTTTGGAGCCCCAAAACATAAGGTCTGACACTGTTTCCACTGTTTCCCCATCTATTTCCCATGAAGTGATGGGACCAGATGCCATGATCTTCGTTTGCTGAATGTTGAGCTTTAAGCCAACTTTTTCACTCTCCACTTTCACTTTCCTCAAGAGGCTTTTGAGTTCCTCTTCACTTTCTGCCATAAGGGTGGTGTCATCTGCATATCTGAGGTTATTGATATTTCTCCTGGCAATCTTGATTTCAGTTTGTGCTTCTTCCAGTTCAGCATTTCTCATGATGTACTCTGCATATAAGTTAAATAAGCAGGGTGACAATATACAGCCGTGACGCATTCCTTTTCCTATTTGGAACCAGTCTGTTGTTCCATGTCCAGTTCTAACTGTTGCTTCCTGACCTGCGTATAGGTTTCTCAAGAGGCAGGTCAGGTGGTCTGGTATTCCCATCTCTTTCAGAATTTCCCACAGTTTATTGTGATCCACACAGTCAAAGGCTTCAGCATAGTCAATAAAGCAGAAATAGATGTTTTTCTGGAACTCTCTTGCTTTTTCCATAATTAGACATGGAACACCACAAAACATTCCTGGGTATCTTTGATTTCAGAGGTACATTATGTGTTAAAGCTAATACTTTTAAGGCTCAGAAAAGTCATGGTCTAAATCATTTGGTGTTCAGAAAGTTGTTTAAACATTTCAGAAAAATCATAAATTGTAGGTAAAATGTAGTATAGAAGTTAGTATGCAGCGGCTTATCTAAGACATTGAAACTTTCCAAAGCTCATTTGTTTAAAAGATACATCTAATATATTACAAATTGAAATCCAATGCTTTTAACAGAGTAGATGCTGACAATCTAAAACTAAGTGGAACAAACCATCTTCAATAAATTCATCAGTCAACAGTCATTATTCTTTCATTTTATCATCATATTCCCAGAAATACAGTTGAATTTAATTCATGGAAGTTCAGGAATCTGTTATTAGCAGAACAAGAGCAGCAAGAAGCTGATCCTACAAGGTACATTATTCACTGTTAAAAAGTCATGAATTATTCAATACCCAAAGCTGAATTCTACCTCAAAACTAGGCACTTCCTGAAACTACTATGAAGATCCTCTGGGTCCAGTCAACGAACTGGGACTCTGAGGACTCGGGAGTAATAGTAAGTTTCAGGTAGCCTCATCCCTCACAGCATCATTTATTTATAAGACTTATAGCACAAATACTCTAGGGGGAAAGTATAAGTATAAATTTTTCAATATACTAAAGAATAGCTATCACTTCGTGGTAGTCAACATATTTTGGAAGGTATTGGCATGGGATCAAATCTACCGTATCAGGACATTTATATGTTCACAGACCTAAGCACCATTCTTGGAAAAATATGTACTCTACCATTATTCATTTTCATGCAATGTTTAATTATGCCAGAGGCAAAAGAAAATATAATATGACAGGAAAGAATCAGCCAGGCAGTGCTCTTGAGAGAATAAAACTTATGGAAGAGTTTTAATAACAATGAGATCGCATGAACATCCCTGCTTTATAAAAGCAACAGAGCTCTTTTCTCTTTGACCTCTCAGACTAAAGTAGAATTTATAATTTGTTCTTCCCTTTATCAATAAAAGGAGACTGTTGCCTAAATATTGAGTACAAAGCCACATTTGGAAATGCATAGACGTGGCCCTCACTTTAAATTAACAGAAATTTAGTTCAAAAACAGAGGTATCCCAAATAGATGCACTTTATTCTTCAATATTAAAGAACAGATATAGAGAACAAGATGGCGGAGGAGCAGGTGTATGTGGAGTACCTCTCTCTCCATGAATACATCAGGAATACACCTTCAGACACAGAAGTGCATGCAGAACACCAGCTGAGAGTGGAAAGGAAGACCTGACCAGTGGGAAAGAATATATGCTGCTAAGTTGCTTCAGTCATGTCCAACTCTGTGTGACTCCATAGATGGCAGCCCACCAGGCTCCCCCATCCTGGGATTCTCCAGGCAAGAACACTGGAGTGGGTTGCCATTTCCTTCTCCAATGCATGAAAGTGAAAAGTGAAAGTGAAGCCGCTCAGTCGCGTCCGACTCCTAGCGACCCATGGACTGCAGCCTACCAGGCTCCTCCATCCTTGGGATTTTCCAGGCAAGAGTACTGGAGTGGGTTGCCATTGCCTTCTCTGAAAGAATATATAGAACCATGCAAAATTCGGTCGGATTTAGGAACTACGGGGAAAAAAGGAGTATTAGTAGGACTGGACCTATCCTAGGCGGGTGGGGGAACTGAAGCAGGGGTCCGATCACACATCCGGGCAATTGTCAGAGGAGAAACATTTAAGGCTGAGAGTGAAACAGATGATTTGTGGCAGCCTAAACGGAATGAGAATCAGACAGTCCTTGCCACAGCCATACAAATGCGGGCAGGAACACAGGTCTCCTGGAAGGGACAGTGGCTGCAAACTGGAGTTTAGGGATTATGGAGAAATCTCAGTGCGAGGGTTGCTGTTGACTGCGGAGAGACAGATTGAGGGGATGTGAGAGTGGAAATCGTGGTGGGAAGTACCTATGGAGGAAAGCCAGGCAGCCATGGAAGCAAGGCGATACTGCTGAGTCACACATAGTGGGTGGAGCCATCACCATAGCCTCTCTCTCTCCAAATGCCAGCATCAGCAGCTGAACAATAGAGAGGCTGGCCCATCAAATACCTGATGCACTGAACTACAGAGTAGGACCCCACCCAGGGTGCCCCTTTAAGTTCCTGATGCACCCATCTACAGAGTAGGACCCCAGTCAGGGGGGTCCCTCTATTTGCCTGACATGCCAAACAATAGAGAAAGATCCCAGGCAAGGGATCCCTCTAAGTGCCTGAATGGGCAAAGCTATGGAGAAAGACTGGCCAAGGAGGCCTTCTGATCACCAGCTACAAGAGGCTCCAAAAAAAGACTCTGATAGCCATAACTCCTGCCATGGGAGAGAGTTTGTGTCCCTGAACACTTAGTGCTGCCAAGGTCCCTGCAAGCCAAGCAGCTGCACGACCTTCACGCTCAGGTCTCACTGGGGCAGAGTGGCCACAGGCAAAAAAAAACAAAGTCTTGTGTTTATGCATGCAGGGTCTCTTCAATCCTGTATGGCTCTTTGCGACCCTGTAGACTGTGGCCTGCCAGGCTTCTCTGTCAGAGAGGGGGTTCTCCAGGCAAGAATACTGGAGCGTATTGGCCAATATTGTTTGCCATACCCTTCTAGAGCACTATATTTTCTGCTGCCTTAGCCACCAACCCCCTGAGTACCTGGTGCTGCCAGAACCCCTGTGACCCAAGCAGATGCACCACTTCCACACCTGGCCCTCACAGGGGTGAACCCAAGCCTTCCAGGGCAGCCTCAGGAGCTAAACCCCAGTGGATGACCCATATGTAGAGGTGGAAATAAAACCACAATTGAAACCCAGGGGCAGTGTGGTTAAGGAAGAAGACCCCAAACCTTCCCACCAGCTGTAGAAGCTGCAGATTAAATCCACATGATGAACTAAGCAGACTCTGTGTCTATGGAATAAATAAAAGGATGTTGAGAGCTCCGACAAAAGAAAACACACTAGCTATGATAGCTGTGGACATTGGAGGCAAGAACACACAGCAGTAGGACCAGATTGGAATCTGAGCATCCTCCACAGCAGGTCCAGAGATCAATACAGTGTTGGAGGGCATCATAAGAAGGTAAGGTGGACTGTGACTCCAGCTTGGGAAAGGACTCTGACAGCAGTGACTCAAGAAAAACCTTTATTATTCTTACTTTTTGACTTGTTCTGTAGATTTTTTTGGATTTTTTCTCCCTTCCCCCCTCCGTTGTAGTTGTCAATTTTGTTGGCACTAAGAAATCCAATAGCACCCCACTCCAGTACTCTTGCCTGGAAAATCCCATGGATGGAGGAGCCTGGAAGGCTGCAGTCCATGGGGTCGCTAAGAGTCAGACATGACTGAGCGGCTTCACTTTCACGCATTGGAGAAGGAAATGGCAACCCACTCCAGTGTTCTTGCCTAGAGAATCCCAGGGACAGGGGAGCCTGGTGGGCTGCCGTCTTTGGGGTCACACAGAGTCGGACACGACTGAAGTGACTTAGCAGCAAGAAATCCAATTAAGCTTTTGAGCTTTTTTTTTTTCTTTTTTTCCTCAGCCACATTTTTTATTGTTGTCATAAATTTCTATCTCTACATTGGGCTTTTGCAGTTCTGTGGAGTTTTCCTGTTTTGGGTTTTTTTTTTTTAACTCTTTAAAAAAAAATTTTATAAACCATTATTTTTTCTACATTTATGTCTTTGTTTGCTTTTCCTATTGTTCTTTTACCCTTGTAGTTAATCTTTAATGTATATAATTCTTCCTTATCTACCACTATTTAACTTTGCATATCTATTCTTTCTTTCTTTTCTTTCTCTCCTTTCCTCTCAACATGTTTGTTAGTTTTATTTTCATTGCTTTATTCCCCAGTTGGCACCTTGCTTTAGTTTTGTTTTCCAGTTTGTGCTTTAATTAATTTTGTTTTGGTAGATATAATTTTTAGTTTCTTTTGTTCACCAGGTCTATTGTACTTAATTTTTGCTGGACTGTTTTGATTTTGCTTATGGGTGTATATGTATATATATATTCAGTCACACTTTCTATTGTTATAAACCTCTGCCTCTACATTGGGCTTTTGCAATTCTGTGGAGTTTTCCTCTTTTTTCCCTTTTTTCTTTCTTCCACTTTTTCTCTTTTTTATAATTTTAATTGTCAATGTTTTTAAACCTATTATATTTTTTTCTGCATTTATTCCTTCATTTGCCTTTCCTACTGTTTTTTTCCCCTTGCAGTTAATGTTTAATGTATATAAATCTTCTTCATCTACCTCAATTTAACTTTGCATATCTATTCTTTCTTTCTTTTCTTTCCTCTCAACATATTTCTTATTTTTTGTTTTCATTGCTTTATCTACCCACTTGGCACCTTGCTTTAGTTTAGTTTTCCAGTTTGTGCTTAAATTAGTTTTGTTCATAACTGGTAAATATAATTTTTGATTTCCTTTATTCACCAGATTAATATACTGTACTTTATTTTTGTTGGCCTGTTTTCACTTTGCCCATGGGTGTATATGTATATGGGTATATGCCACTATTTTAATTATTATTTGCCTGATTTTGTAACTGCAATTTGTCAGAGGTTCATCTATAGTTTCTCATTTTTGGATATTTGTTTTACTCTCCCTTAATGCTATAGCAAACCACTTGTGGAATCTTCATTCCTGACCAGAGATCAAACCCTGAGCCTTTGGAATGGGAGCACTGACTCCAGGGCCCTAGACTACCAGAGAACTAACCCTAGAGAAAATAAAATAGTGAGAACTCACACAAAGGAAACCGCTTGAATCCAAGGTCCAGCATCACCCAACCACCAGCAGCACCCTGTGCAGGACGCCTCATCTAAACAACAAGCAAAACAAAAATACAAACCCAATCAACAGCAGACAGGATCACCACCTCACTCAGCCTTGCCCAACAGAGGAAAACCAAACAAACAAACAAAAACTCAGCACAAATTTCACCCTATACAAAACTCACACAAATCCCTGGACCAACCTTAGGAGGGCAGAAATGAAAAGGAAGAAAAAATTCAATCTTCTTCAAGGAAAGAATTCAACTTTCCTTGAAGCCTGGGAAAAGGAGACCTCAAACACAATAACTTAAATTAAAAAAAAGAAAGAAAGAAAGAAAGAAAATCAGAGAAATACTGCACAAATGAAGGAACAAGCTAGAAACACAGAAGTCCAAATAAATGAAGAGGAAATAGGAAAATTATCTGAGAAAAAAATTAGAATAATGATAGTAAAGATGATCAAAAACCTTGAAAACAAAATGGACAAAATGCAAGAATCAATTAACAAAGACCTAGAAGAATTAAAGAATAAACATACAGAGACAGACAACACAATTACTGAAATTAAAAACATTCTAGAAGGAATCAATAGCAGAATATCTGAAGCAGAAGAACAAATCAGTGAGCTGGAAGATAAAATGGTGGAAATAACTTCTGAAGAGCAGAATAAAATAAAAGAATGAAAAGAGCTGAGGACAGTTTCAGAGACATCTGGGACCATATCAAATGCACCAACATTCTAATTACAGGGGTCCCAGAAGAAGAAGAGAAAAAGATAGGCTATGAGAGAAATTTTGAAGAGATTATAGCTGAAAATTTCACCAACATGGAAAAGGAAATAGCCAATCAAGTCCAAGAGGGACAAAGAGTCCCATACAGGATAAACCCAAGGAAAAATAAGCCAAGACACATACTAATCAAACTAAAAAAGACTAAACACAAAGAAAGAATATTAAAAGCAGTAAGGGAGGAGCAACAAGTAACATACAAGGAAACCCCATACACTTAACAGATGATCTTTCAGCAGAAACTCTGCAGGCCAGAAGGGAATGGCAGGATGTATTTTAAAGTACTGAAAGGGAAAAATCTACAGCCAAGATTACTGTACCCAGCAAGAATCTCTTTCAAAATTGATGGAGAAATAAAAAGTTTTTCAGACAAGCAAAAGTTAAGACAATTCAGTAGTGTCAAACCAGCTTTACAACAAATGTTAAATGGACTTCTATAGTGAAGAAATACAACAGAAGAAAAAAGATCTATAAAATCAACCCCAACCAATTATAAAATGGCAATTGGAACATACATATCAATAATTACTTTAAATGTAAATGGATTAAATGCTCCAACCAAAAGACACAGACTGGCTAAATGGATACAAAAACAAGGCTCATATATATGCTGTTTATAAGAAACCCACTTCAGACCTCAAGACACATATAGAGTGAAAGTGAGAGGATGGAAAAATATATTCCATGCAAATGGGAAGCAAAAGAAAGCTGGAGTAACAATCCTCATATCACACAAAATAGACCTTAAAATAAAGATTACAAGAGATAAGGAAGGACCCTACATAGCGATCAAAGGATCAATCCAAGAGGAAGACATAACAATTATAAGTATCTACGCATCCAACATAGGAGCACCTCAAAACATAAGACCCAACAGTAGCAGACATAAAAGGAGAAACTGACAGTAACACAATAATAGTAGGAGACTTTAACAGCCCACTCACACCAATGGATAGATCATCAAAACAGAAAATTAAGAAGGAAATGCAAGCCTTAAATGATACATTAGATGAGATGGATCTCATGGTTATCTTCAGGATATTCCATTCAAATACAGAAGAATACACTTTCTTCTCAAGTGCACATGGAACATTCTCCAGGATAGACCACATCTTGGGTCACAAATAAAATCTCAGTAAATTTAATAAAATTGAAATTTGATCAAGCATCTTCTCTGACCACAATGCTATGAGTCTAGATATCAATTACAAGAAAAAAACCTGTAAGAAACACAAATACATGGAGATTAAACAACACATTTCTAAATAACCAACAGACTACTGAAGAAATCAAAAGGGAAATAAAAAAAATTTCTAGAAATAAATGACAATGAAAACACAACAACTCAAAACCTATGGGATGCAGCAAAAGCAGTTCTAAGAGGGAAGTTTATAGTAATACTAATATAGTAATCCTAACTCAAGAAACAAGAAAAACATTGAAGATACAACCTAACTTTACACCTAGAGCAACTGGAAAAAGAAGGAAAAAAAAAAACCCGAAAATTAGTAGAAGGAAAGAAATAATAAAGATCCAAGCAGAAATAAATGAAAAGAAAGAAACAATAGTAAAGATTAATAAAACTAAAAGCTGGTTCTTTGATAAGATGAACAAAATTGACAAACTGTTAGCCAGATTAATCAAGAAAAAAGAGAAGAATCAAATCAACAAAATTTGATTTCCAGATCTCCAAAAGGAGAGACTACAACAGACAATGCAGAAATACAAAGGATTATAAGAGACTATTATGAGCAACTATATGGCAATAAAATAGATAACCTGGAAGAAATGGACAGATTCTTAGAAAAGTTCATTCTTCCACGACTGAACCAGGAAGAAGTAGAAATTATGAACAACCCATTTATAAGCACTGAAATTGAAACTGTGATAAAAAATCTCCCAAAAAACAAAATCCCAGGACCAGATGGTTTCACGGGAGAATTCTATCAAACATTTAGAGAAGAGCTAATGCCTATCCTTCTAAAACTCTTTCCAAAAATTGCAGAGGAAGGAACACTTCCAAACTCATTCTATAAGGCCACCATCACCCTGATACCACAACCAGACAAAGACAACGAACAAAAAAAGAAAACTACAGGCCAAAATCACTGATGAATATAGATGCAAAAATCCTCAAATTTTCCCAACAGAATTCAGCAACACATCAAAAAGCTCATACACCATGATCAAGTTGGATTTATTCCAAGGATGCAAGGATCCTTCAATATATAGAAATCAATCAATTTGATACACCATACTAACAAATTGAAAGAAAAAAACATATAAACATCAATAGATGCAGAAAAAAACCTTTGACAAAATTCAGCACCTATTCACAATTAAAACCCTTCAAAAAATGGGCATTGAAGGAACCTACCTCAACATAGTAAATGCTATATGAGATAAGCCTACAGCAAACATTATTCTCAATGGTGAAAAACTGAAAGCATTCCCCCTAAGGTCAGGAACAAGACAAGGGTGTCCACTTTCACTACTATTATTCAACATAGTTCTGGAAGTCCTGGCTACAGCAATCAGAGAAGAAAAAGCAATAGAAGGCATCCAGATTATAAAAGAAGAAGTAAAGCTCTCACTGTTTGCAGATGACATAATACTGTACTTAGAAAACCCTAAAGATAGTATCAGAAAATTACTAGAGCTAATCAGTGAATTTAGCAAAGTTTCAGGATACAAAATCAGAAGTCACTTGCATTTCTATACACTAACAATGAAAAATCAGAAAGAGCAATTAAGGAATCAATCCCATTCACGATTGCAACAAAAAGAATTAAATATCTAGGAATAAACTTACCTAAGGAGACAAAAAATCTGTACACAGAAAATTATAAGACACTAATGAAAGAAATCAAAGATGTCAGAAACAGATGGAGAGATAGTCCAAGTTCCTGCATAGGAAGAATCAATATTGGGAAATTACACTATACTACCAAATGAAATCTACAGATTTAATGCAATCCCTACCAAATTACCAATGGTATATACTTTAATAGAATTAGAACAAAAAATCTTCACAGTTCATATGGAAACACAAAAGACCCTGAATAGCCAAAGCAGTCTTAAGAAAGAAGAATGGAGCTGGAGGAATCAAGCTTCCTGACTTCATGTTATACTACAAAGCTACAGTCATCAGGACAGTATGGTACTGGCATAAAAGCAGAAATATAGACCAACGGAACAAGATAGAAAGCCCAGAAATAAACCCATGCACCTATGGGTATCCTATTTTTGACAAAGGAGGCAAGAATATAAAATGGGGCAAAAACAGCCTCTTTGATAAATAGTGCTGGGAAAACTGGACAGCTACATGTAAAAGAATGAAACTAGAACATTTCCTAACACCATACACAAAGACAAACTCAAAATGGATTAAAGACCTAAATGTAAGACCAGAAACTATAAATCTCTTAGAGGAAAACAGGCAGAGCACTTGATGACATAAATCAAATCAAGATCCTCTATGACCCACCTCCTAGAGTAATGGAAATAAAAACAAAAGTAAACAAGCGGGACCTGATTAAACTTAAAAGGTTTTGCACAGCAAAGAAACTATAAGAAAAGTGAAAAGACAACCCTCAGAATGGGAGAAAATAATAGCAAATGAAACAAGTGACAAAGGATTAATTTCCAAAATATACAAACATCTCATACTACTCAATACCAGAAAAACAGACAACCCAATCAAAAAGTGGGAAAAAGACCTAAACATATTTCTCCAAAGAATACATACAGATGGCTAACAAACACATGAAAACATGCTTCATATTGCTCATTATTAGAGAAATGATGAGATATCTCCTCACACCAGACAGAATGGCCATCATCAAAATGTCTGCAAACAATAAATGTTGGAAAGGGTGTGGAGAAAAGGGAACACTCCTGCACTGTTGGTGGGAATGTAAATTGATACAGCAACTATGGAAAATGATATGGAGATGCCTTAAAAAACTAGGAATAAAACCACCATATGACCCAACAATCCCACTCCTAGGCATATACCCTGAGGAAGCCAAAACGGAAAAAGACATATATCCCATTGTTCATTGCAGCACTATTTACAATAGCTAGAACATGGAAGCAGCATAGATGCCCATTGACAGATGAATGGATAAAGAAGTTGTGTTATATATACACAATGGAATATTACTCAGCCATAAAAAGGATCACATTTGAGTCAGTTCTAATGAGGTGGATGAATCTAGAACCTATTTTATAGAGTGAAGTGAATCAGAAAGAGAAAGATAAATACCATATTCTAACATCATGAGAAACACTGGACTGGAGGAAACACAAGCTGGAATCAAGATTGCGGGGAGAAATATCAATAACCTCAGATATGCAGATGACACCACCCTTATGGCAGAAAGTGAAGAGGAACTCAAAAGCCTCTTGATGAAAGTGAAAGTAGAGAGTGAAAAAGTTGGCTTAAAGCTCAACATTCAGAAAACGAAGATCATGGCATCCAGTCCCATCACTTCATGGGAAATAGATGGGGAGACAGTGGAAGCGGTGTCAGACTTTATTTTTCTGGGCTCCAAAATCACTGCAGATGGTGACTGCAGCCATGAAATTAAAAGACGCTTACTCCTTGAAAGAAAAGTTATGACCAACCTAGATAGCATATTCAAAAGCAGAGACATTACTTGGCCAACAAAGGTTCATCTAGTCAAGGCTACGGTTTTTCCTGTGGTCATGTATGGATGTGAGAGTTGGACTGTGAAGAAGGCTGAGTGCCAAAGAATCGATGCTTTTGAACTGTGGTGTTGGAGAAGACTCTTGAGAGTCCCTTGGACTGCAAGGAGATCCACCCAGTCCATTTTGAAGGAGATCAGCCCTGGGATTTCTTTGGAAGGAATGATGCTGAAGCTGAAACTCCAGTACTTTGGCCACCTCATGCGAAGAGTTGACTCATTGGAAAAGACTGATGCTGCGAGGGATTGGGGGCAAGAGGAGAAGGGGACGACAGAGGATGAGATGGCTGGATGGCATCACTGACTCGATGGATGTGAGTCTGAGTGAACTCTGGGAGATGGTGATGGACAAGGAGGCCTGGAGTGCTGCGATTCATGGGGTTGCAAAGAGTCGGACAAGACTGAGTGACTGAACTAAATTGAACTGAACACATATACATGGAATCTAGAAAAATGGTACTGAAGAGTTTATTCACAGGGCAACAGTGGAGAAACAGACATAGAGAATAAACTTATGGACATGGGGAGAGGGAAGGGGAAGGTGAGATGTATGGAAAGAGTAACATGGAAACTTACATTACCATATGTAAAATAGATAGCCAATGGGCATTTGCTGTATGGCTCAGGAAACTCAAACAGGGGCTCTGAATCAACCTAGAGGGATGGGATGGGTAGAGTTTCAAAAGGGAGGGGATATATGTATTCCTATGGCTGATTCATGTTGAGGTTTGACAGAAAACAGCAAAATTCTGTATAGCAATTATCCTTCAATAAAAATAAATTAATTTTAAAAAAAGAACAGACATATCCTCAGCAGTCTACTACAGCTCTGTTGGCTGTGACTGATTAATTCACTGAAATCAACAAACGTACACTGAGTCTCCAGCGTGCCCCAGGCATTGTTCTTCCCATATTCTAGTGGGGAAAAAAAATACTGAAACAAATACATCCTATCAGATGGTGGTACATAGAAGCAAAATGAAAGAGGAAATGGAGGTGGGGAGAAAGTCATGTTGTGGGTGCTATTTTATATAAAGTCATGGACCAATGACTTTCCCAAAAGTGGTATTTGAGTAGAGACTGGAAGGAAATGATGACACGAGTCATGCATATACCTAGATGAGATTTCTAGGAAAGAGAAAGGCAAGTGCAAAGGTCTTGAGGAGGGAGTGAACTTAGCATATTAGAAGGGCAAACAAAGGAAACCAGAGGAGCAGAAAAGGAATAATTGAGAGGGGAAGTGGTAGAGAATGACATAGAAAAGGTAGTGGAGAATAGTTTATACAGGACTTTGGCTTCTACTCTTTGTGAGACAGAAAAAATCTCACTGGTTTCAGAGAGTTTTGAGCAGAGAGTTAATAAGTATATACATGGAGAATGGACCATAAAAGAATAAAAGTAGAAACAGGGAAACCAGTCAGGAGTCTGCTCTAATGATCTACATGAGAAGCATGGCATCTCAGTTCATGTAATAGCCAATGAACATATGGTTTCTTCTTTCTCAGTTCCTGGGCATGTTCAATGTGCCTTCCCTAACCTAGTAGACCCTACCTGCTCAAGAAGCTTCCCTCTGCTGAATCTGCCATCAAGAATTTCTGCAGCTGCCAGATTCTCTTTCTACCCTCTGGCCTAGGCTGTCAGCCACCATTGTGAAGCATGTGGTGAATGAGTATCAGAGCAGATCTGACTCTAAAATCTGTATTCAGACATATGGAGGCTTAGGGAGGCTCATGAGTGCAGACTGTTAAATCCACTCTTCTAACTAAGCAATGCCCCTCCCACCTTAGCTCTGCTTCCATCTCACATTATTAGGTAGGGAAGCTATGCAGAAAAGTTTCTTCCAGAATGTGGAAGAAAGCACCTGTGCTACTATTTTTCCCTCCACTCAAACCTGGAGCAATAGACAGGATTCATCTATGAGCATCTCTCTTCCTATTGCTTTCTTCTCCCTCCCTTCATTTTAATCCCTTCTGGGATAAAAAGGATTAACTTTTATTTAATGCCTTTGTGGCATTTTATTCTAGTATTTAGCAACAAGAGTTTGCCTAGCTAGCATAGGTAAAGGGATATGTCTTTTCTAAGAGAAGAGAAATGTGAAAGCTGAGTCTGAATTTTGTTCTTTACAGATGAAAGCAAATGGAAATGTGTCTCTGGTTGCTTGATAAAGACGATTGTTTTGCCAAATACCTCCTTTCTCTTTATATGGGGAAAAAGACCTGATAGGCCTCTGAGATGCAAAGCTATAAGGAAACATGGTTGATGATTAAAATATACCAGTTTGTCATTTGCTAATTATCATCCCTGGAAAAGTCATAGTAAATGCCAAATATCAAGTCAGTAAGTGATGAATTATTCAATAAATAATGTGCATTAGTTTCCTCTTGCTTTTTTATATAAATTTATTTATTTTAATTGGAGGCTAATTACTTTACAATATTGTATTGGTTTTGCCATACATCAACATGAATCCGCCATGGGTATATTTAGTGGCTTAAAAGAACACAAATTTATTATCTTACAGTTCTGGAGGATAGAAGTCCACAATCAGTATCAGTAGGTTAAAATCATGTTCTCTAGAGGACAATGTGCTTTCTGAAGGCTCCAGGTATCCATTTCTTATTCTTTCCTGGCTCCTACATGGTTCCTGCATTACTTGGCTCATGACCCATGCTTCCATCTTCAAAGTGCATTTCTCCAACCTGTGTTTCTGACACTGTATTAACCATCTCTGACAACTTTGCTTCCCTTTTATCTGGTCTCTTGTGATTATGCTGGACCCATCCTTATAATCCAGGATAACACACCATGGCAAGATCCTTAACAACATCATATGTGAAGAATTATTTTTTCCATGTAAGATAACATATTCACTAGTTCAGGAGATAGGTATATAAGCATCATTGTATAAGCTAACTCGCTTCAGTCATGTCTGACTCTTTGCAACCCTATGGACTGAAGCCTGCCAGGCTCCTCCATCCATGGGATTCTCCAGGCAAGAATACTGGAATGGGTTGCCATGTTCTCCTCCAGGGGATCTTCCAAACCAGGGATCAAACCCAAGTCTCCTGCGGCTCCTGCACTGCAGGCAGATTCTTTATCACTGAGCCACCAGGGAAGCCCAACATGAACATCACTGGGTGGCATTTATTCTGTTTATCACATAATGCTAGAGGAATTGAAAGTGAAAGTCAAGTCGCTCAGTCGTGTCTGACTCTTCACCACCCCATGGACTGTAGCCTACCAGGCTCCTCCGTCCATGGGATTCTCCAGGCAAGAGTACTGGAGTGGGTTGCCATTTCCTTCTCCAGGGGATCTTCCCAACCCAGGGCTCAAACCCAGGTCTCCTGTATTGCAGGCAGACGCTTTAACCTCTGAGCCACCAGGAATTGCCTAACCACTAGAAATATAAAATGATATTTAAGCCTCACATTATCTACCTTAGTAAATTACACACAGATTAAAAATATAAATGTTAATCATGAGAGCAGCACTTATAAAATCTTTGTTCAAGGAAAAGGACCTTACTATACATGGCAGAAAATTCAGACACAATGCATCCATGTAGCTAAGTTTACTTGTCAACTTGGCTGGGCCATAGTTTCCAGATGAGTTGGTCAAACACTCTGGTTGTTTCTTGGAGGGTGTTTTTGGATGAAATTAACATTTAAATCAGTGGACTCTGAGTGAAACACATTATGCCCTTCATAACGTGGGTGAGTCTCATTCCAATAGCTGAAAAGTTTGAACAGAAAAAATGACTGACATCCCTTGAGTTACAGGGAATTCTGCCAGTAGATGGCCTTTGGACTTGAGTTTTAACACCAGGTATTCCAGCTGGCTAGCTCGCCCTGCAGATATTCCATAGTTACATGAGCCTGCATAGTCCCATCAGCCAATACCTTAAAATAAATATTTTATATGTATATATACCCTAGCCCTTACCCTTCTTTTGTTTTTTCTTTGTTACACACACACATGCAATTTTAATGGCCAAACTACAATATATGAAACAAAAAGGCTAAATATCCTAAATATATCAAAAGTTCTTCATATCAATGGAGAAAAAACACCCACTAGCCTAAACATAAAAATATTGGGAAGAAACAAACATTAAAATAAAAAAGTTCTGGGGCTCTAGCTTTTAAAGACAAGTTCTTTAAAACAGAATACAAAGACTGGCAAAGATCAAAGGTAATGCTAAGACTCAGTAACCTTCTGCTTAGAATGCAAATTGCTAAGTTACATCTTACAAATTTAGTTACATGTGTTAAAAGTCCAATAAAAATCACTGATCCATCAATACCAGCCTTGTGAAATTTTCATTATAAATAAATTATCAAATATGAAAATAAATATTTAGCTCATTTATATCATGATGCTAATGATAGGCATTAATATAAGCAGCTTAATATCCAATAGCTTGGATATAAATAAACCCAAATATTTATTACTTAAACCACAGTACAGGGTTAAATGATTAAGGGACAATCATTAAAAATGGAAGCATACATCCCATATGGAATATAATTTATATTTGAAACAGTAATAAGATATAATATATTCTGACAAATAATTCTACATGCATGTTAATATCTTTAACACATCTGCATGCATATTTATGTGGGAAAATGTGGAAATATATAACTAAGCTTTAGAAGTAATAATTTCTTGGTGGTAGAATCTAAGTTGGCTTTCACTTTTTCCCTTTACATATCTGTATCTTTTACTTTCTATCCATTGGTTATTTATTATTTGTGCACTTTAAATTTTCAAAAATAGGTTAACCTGCAAAAAAATGTTTAAAAAGCTCTTTTGCATAAGAAATGTAAAGTTGTTTGCTCGGTTGGTTGGTTAGGTTAACTAATTCATTAATAAATAAATAATAGAGAGGGATCACAGGAATAAAGGGAAAGTTACTTGTATGAGAAGTATAGGCAGAAAAGAACACTGATGATGCTCACCAAGATAAGACACCATTTGTAGCTAGTACTTCATCTTCCTCAGCATATAAATACAAGGAGAGCAATCTAAGATCCATTTTCAGCTAAAATCTCTTGGGTAGGTTGGTTTCTATCTTTCTAAGCTATTTAACCAAGTACTGAGTAGGAAGTCAAGACAGACCTGGAGTAACAGGCAAATTTGGTCTTGCAGTACAGAACAAAACAGGGCAAAGGCTAATAGAGTTTTGCCAAGAAAATGCACTGGTCATAGCAAACAGCCTCTTCCAACAACACAAGAGAAGACTCTACACATGGACATCACCAGATGGTTAACAACGAAATCAGACTGATTATATTCTTTGCAGCCAAAGATGGAAAAGCTCTATACAGTCAGAAAAAACAAGACCAGGAGCTGACTGTGGCTCAAATCATGAACTCCTTATTGCCAAATTCAGACTTCAATTGAAAAAAGTAGGGAAAACCACTAGACCATTCAGGTATGACCTAAATCAAATCCCTTATGATTATACAGTGGAAGTGAGAAATAGATTTAAGGGACTAGATCTGATAGACAGAGTGCCTAATGAACCATGGATCAGTTCAGTACTATGTGACATTGTACAGGAGACAGGGATCAAGACCATCCCCATAGAAAAGAAATGCAAAAAAGCAAAATGGCTGTCTGAGGCGGCCTTAAAAATAGCTGTGAATAGAAGAGAAGTGAAAAGCAAAGGAGAAAAGGAAAGATATAAGCATCTGAATGCAGACTTCCAAAGAATAGCAAGGAGAGATAAGAAGGCCTTCCTCAGCTATCACTGCAAAGAAATAGAGGAAAACAACAGAATGGGAAAGACTAGAGATCTCTTCAAGAAAATTAGAGATACTAAGGGAACACTTCATGCAAAGATGGGCTCGATAAAGGATAGAAATGGTATGGACCTAACAGAAGCAGAAGATATTAAGAAGAGGTGGCAAGAATACACAGAAGAACTGTACAAAAAAGATCTTCATGACCCAGATAATCACGATGGTGTGATCACCCACCTAGAACCAGACATCCTGGAATGTGAAGTCAAGTGGGCCTTAGAAAGCATCACTACAAACAAAGCTAGTGGAGGTGATGGAATTCCAGTTAAGCTATTTCAAATACTAAAAGATGATGCTGTGAAAGTGCTGCACTCAATAAGCCAGCAAATTTGGAAAACTCAGCAGTGGCCACAGGACTGGAAAAGGTCAGTTTTCATTCCCATCCGAAAGAAAGGCAATGCCAAAGAATGCTCTAACTACCGCACAATTGTACTCATCTCACACGCTAGTAAAGTAATGCTCAAAATTCTCCAAGCCAGGCTTCAGCAATATTTGAACCATGAACTTCCAGATGTTCAAGCTGGTTTTAGAAAAGGCAGAGGAACAAGAGATCAAATTGCCAACATCTGCTGGATCATTGAAAAAGCAAGAGAGTTCCAGAAAAACATGTATTTCTGCTTTATTGACTATGCCAAAGCCTTTGACAGAGTGGATCACAATGAACTGTGGAAAATTCTGAAAGAGATGGGAATACCAGACCACCTGACCTGCCTCTTGAGAAACCTATATGCAGGTCAGGAAGCAACAGTTAGAACTGGACATGGAACAACAGACTGGTTCCAAATAGGAAAAGGAGTACGTCAAGGCTGTATATTGTCACCCTGCTTATTTAACTTATATGCAGAGTACATCATGAGAAATGCTGGACTGGAAGAAACACAAGCTGGAATCAAGATTGCCAGGAGAAATATCAATAACCTCAGATATACAAATGACACCACCCTTATGGCAGAAAGTGAAGGAACTCAAAAGCCTCTTGAGGAAAGTGAAAGTGGAGAGTGAAAAAGTTGGCTTAAAGCTCAACATTCAGAAAACGAAGATCATGGCATCTGGTCCCATCACTTCATGGGAAATAGATGGGGAAACAGTGGAAACAGTGTCAGACTTTATTTTTTGGGGGTTCAAAATCACTGCAGATGGTGATGGCAGCCATGAAATTAAAAGACGCTTATTCCTTTTAAGGAAAGTTATGACCAACCTAGATAGCGTATTCAAAAGCAGAGACATTACTTTGCCAACAAAGATCCATCTAGTCAAGGCTATGGTTTTTCCAGTGGTCACGTATGGATGTGAGAGTTGGACTGTGAAGAAAGCTGAGCGCCGAAGAATTGATGCTTTTGGACAGAGAAGCCTGGCGTGCTGCAGTCCCTGGGGGTCACAAAGACTCGGACACAACTTATCGACTGAACAACAACAATATACCTACAGAAACCTCTCTAGCTCTGTCTCTGTGTCTCAGAATTATGAACTCAAGCATATACTATCATTATGTAATATATCTGTGAAAAAAATCATAAAAAGTTTGTGGAAACTTTAATTAAAATCTCCATTTAATGGTGCAGAAGTCAGTAAACTTATAGAGTGAGGACCAGATTCAAACCAAATTATCTCTTCCATAAAAGCCACAAGAACATTGGCAAAAACAGAATCAAAGCTTTTTTTAGGACTCTGGAAATGAACCAAGGGTTTGAAGCAATCTGGGGAATGCTTCTCTGGGAAAAACAGCTGATTATCAGTAAGGACTCCAGAACTTGTGGCAACTTAACTCGCACTATTCCCAGGTTCCCCGTCAGATCTGCAGTACCCTTGAAAACTGATAGTACACAGTCAGTTAAAAAACAAAACAAAACATTGAAGAAGCAGAACGGGATTATAGGGTTAGAGCGTCCTCAAAGCCCAGCTCCAGGGAATTCTCATTATCTGACCTGGTAGCTCCCTGAAAGACCACATTAGCAAGGCTGATGTTATTTAACTTGATTCAGCACACACAGTACAAAAAGCCTCTTTCCCAAGGCATTTACTGAAAACCAGAGATTGCTCAGCCCTGCGGGTGCCTGAAATGCTTTATAACAGGGCAAAAAAATTGGCTAACCAAAAACTTAATGAGAAAATCAGGGAATGAGATAGTCATTAGGTAGATCTAAAAAGTTCAAAAATATTTCTAGGAAAGCAGAAGGCCATGCATAGGGCAGTACATATGCTCAGAAAAGCCCTGAAAATGCCCTTAAGATCTCACTTCTGGCCCAACCTTGAGTCTGTGCAAGCAGAAACTAAAGTGCTAACACAGAGCTGTAAACTGTATGGCCAAGTGTTGAAAATATCAAATAAATGCGTGAAGCTCTCAACAAAGACAGAGACTCATAGGTTTCAGGGGTCAAAAGAAATACCCGTCCAATTCTTTCTTTCTTTTTTTTTCCGGTGAACAAAAAGGCATACTTTATTTTCCAAAGTAGTTTTATACCTTAAGTTGTGCATCGAGGATAATGGGGGAAGGGGTAGAGTCATGCAAAGACAGCAGTTCCTGATCCTAATTGAAGCCAGACTTTCAAACTTATCATATGCAAAAGTTCAGGTGATTTACATCATCTTCTGGCCAGGAGGCCTGTTAACATTTTGAGAAACTTATTTTTCTCTAAAGGTGATTATTCCAAAGTCAGGAGCCACCCTAAGAAATACCCGTCCAATTCTTAACTGATTGCTAAGCTAACTGAACGCAGCATTAGTGGCCACATATGGAAAAGAGTCCAGATTTTACATAATTCAGAAAATTCACTAAACAGTGACAAATAACACTGGAAAATGGGAAGAATCTTATTTCTACAGTTGTCACATTATGTTATTTAAAATGTCCATTTTTTAAAAATTGTAAGCCATCTACAGAAATAAGGTCCATAGAGGAAAAACAAAATAGAACAATCGATAGAAACTGAGCTTGCAGAAACCCAGAACTGCATTCACTAAACAACAACTTTAAATCAGGTACATCAAACGTGTTGAAAGCCCTAAATGAAACCATGTCTAAAGAACTAAAGCAAAACATGAAAATGATATCTAACCAAATACAGAATATCTAAAATAGTTAGAAATTCTTTTTAAAAGAACGAAATATGAGTTATGGAGTCAAAATATTAGTTGAATAAGATTAATCTACATGGCCAAACAGTTCAACAAATTCCAAGGAGGAAAACTCAAAGATATATACACACAGACATATCATAATTAAACTGTCAAAGAGAAAGAAATGATCTTCAAAGCAGCAAAAGAGAAGCATCTCCTGGTTTCCAAGGGCTTGTCAACAAGGTTAACAGTGGATTTAGTTTCAGAAATCATGAAGACTAGTGAGGTGATACAAAGTTCAAGAAAACTAAAAATTAAAAGGAAGATTGTTAACCAAGAATTCTATATTAACTATCTTCTAAATATGAAAGTCAAATTAAGATATTCTCAAATAAACTGATCTAAGATGACTTTCCCATAGCAAATCTGCCAAAACAAAATGTATTAGGGAGTTCTTAAGGCTGAAATGAATGAACATTAGATACTAAAACTCACATAAAAAATTAAAGTGCACCATTAAAAATTATTATATAAGTAAATACTAAAAAGCATATTTTTATTATAACAATTTCTTATATTTTATAAAAGATAGCTGCATAAAGCATTAATTATGAATCTGGATTGATACGAACATGCAGTGTAAAGATACATAATTTGTAAGGCAATAACAGCAGAAAGGAGGGAAGAGGGAATGAGGCTATGAAGGAATAAAGTTTTGACATATTATTGTAATTATGTTTTCATTAATAAAAGTAGGTTGATAAAATTGTGATGTTGATTATTAATCCTAGAACCAATAAATTAATTTTTAAAATGACATAGTAAAAGAAATAAAAGAGGAATTAAAATAGTACACAAGACCATACCTCTTTAATATAAAATAAGATATTAACTGAGAAATAGATTAATAAAATATATATGACAAATAGAAAACAAATAACCAATTAAAGATGCAAATCTTACATTATAGGTATTTATTAACATTACACTTAAATGGATTAAATATCAAAATTAAAATTAAAAGTTAAGTAGTAAACAGTTTAAGTGATTTAACTACATACTGATTCAAAGACACAAATAATTTGAAAGGATGAAAAAATATACATACCATGCGATATTAACAAAAATAAACCTGGAATGGGCATACTAATATAAAATAAATAAAGTTAAAGACAAAATTGTTTACCAGAGGCAAAGAACAGCATTTTATGATAAATCTAGCAACCTGTTAAGAAGATATAACAAATATAAATATATAAGCCTCTAAAAATAGAGTCCAAAATACATGAAGCAAAAAAAGGTAGAACTGAAAAAGTGAAAGCAGAGAAATGTGTGATTCAATAATAACGGTAAAAGATTTCAGTACTACAATACAATTATGTATTGAAAAATAATACTGAAGACTTGAATAATACGCCAATTAGACCTGATGGATATTTATAGAATAGTACCACTCAAAAGCAGTAGAATACAGATTATTCCCCTGTGTACACACAGCATTTTCCAGGACAGAGTAGATGCTGTCCATAAAGTAAGTCTCAATGTATTTCTTTTCTTTGCTTTTTTGGCTGTGCCATGCAGCTTGTGGGATATCTCAGTACCCCAACCAGGGAGTGAAGACAAGCCACGGTATTGAAAGTACCAAACACCAACCAGTAGACGACCAGGAAATAGCAATACACCTAAAGGATATGAGATCATACAAAGTATGTTCTCTGACAATGGAATGAAATAAAATGAATAACAAAAAGAAATTTGGAGTATATACAAAAAATATGGAAATTAAACAATACACTCATAAATAATAGTTAAAAACTGTCACCATGAAATTAGCAAATATTTGAGATGAAAGAAAATAAAACACAAAATACTAAAACTTATACATGCAGCAAAAGCAGTTTTCAAGGAAAGGGAACTAGCTAAAGAGGAACAGATTAGCTCCAAAGCAAACAGAAGTAGGAATTAATGAAGGGAAATAAATAATAGAAAGATGGGGTTGCTAAGAGTTGGACAGGACTGAGCAGCTTCACTTTCATGAACTGGAGAAGGAAATGGCAACCCACTCCAGTGTTCTTCCCTGGAGAATCCCAGGGACGGGGGAGCCTGGTAGGCTGCCATCTATGGGGTCACACAGAGTTGGACATGACTGAAGCGACTTAGCAGCAGCAGCAGCGGAGGAAAAAGCAAAACAAATAATTTTTATTGTTATCAACATAATTGAAAAATTCTTTGGATAGACTATACATGACAAAAAGACTCAAATTATTAAAACTGGGAATAAAAAGGAGATAGTACTCATCTTAGAGAAACAAAAAGATTTTATGGAATTACTATAAACAATTGCTATAAACATGTCAATAAATAACAAGATAAAATGAATAACTTTCTAGAAATATACAAAACTAAATCTGATTTTTTGAAATCAAAATTCTAGCTAGACATAAAAAGGATTGAGTTTGTAATTTAAATATATATAAATATATATATATTTATTTATTCTCAAAGGAAAAGTACAGTACCAGAGAGCTAAACTGGTGAATTCTATCATGCATTTTAAAATGAATTAACACAATTCTTTGCAAACTCTGTTAAAAATTAGACAAGGAGAAAATACTTCCCAGATCATTCTATAATGCCGGTACTATCTTTATAACAATACTAGGCAAAGCATTAAAAGGCAAGCAAAACCAGAGAACTAAAGATCAATATTGCTCATAAATACTGCCACACAATCCTCAACAAAACAGAAGATGATAATTCCAGAAGCATATGAAAAACATTATGCCCTACAACCATGCGAGATTTATGCAGGAATCCCAAGTTGATTCAACATATGAATATCAATATAATATATATAGAATAGGAAAAAGCCTATATATTTAATAAACACAAAAAGTAATCTCAATAGATACAGAAAAATCATTTGACAAAGTCCAACACACTTTCATGAGAAAAATCAACAATCTAAGAATAGAGCTTCCTCAAAATGATAAAGTTAGCTATAAAAGCATACAGTAACTTTTTATGAAATTAAAAGACGCTTGCTCCTTGGAAGAAGGCTGTGACAAACCTAGACAGCGTATTAAAAGGTAGAGACATTACTTTGCCAATTAAGGTCCATAGAGTCAAAGCTATGGTTTTTCCAGTAATCATGTATGGATGTGAGAGCTCGACCATAAAGAAGGCTGAGCACTGAAGAACTGATACTTTCAAATTGTAGTGCTGGAGAAAACTCCTGAGAGTCCCTTGGACAGCAAGGAGATAAAACCAGTCAATTCTTAAGGAAATCAACCTTGGAATAGTCATTGGAAGGACTGATGCTGAAGCTCCAATACTTTGGCCACCTGATGCAAAGAGCTGACTCATTGGAAAAGATCCTGATGCTGGGAAAGACTGAGGGCAAGAGGAGAAGCAGGTGAGGGAGACAGAATTAAGATGGTTGGATGGCATCACTAGTTCAATGGACATGAGTTTGGGCAAACTCCAGGAGATAGTGAAGGACAGGGAAGCCTGGTCTGCTGAAGCTCATGGAGTCACAAAGAGTTGGACATGACTGAGAAACTGAACAACTCTATCCTAAATGGTGATAGACTGAAATGCCTCCCTCTGTGATCAGAAACATGCCATATGCATCCATTCTGATCACTTCTGTTCAGAACTGCATTGCAGAACAGGAAATTATGGGAAGGAAAAAAGGAAAGAAAGGTATGCATTTTGGAAATAAAAATGGAAAATTATCTCTGTTTAAAAATGATCTGAACTTGTACACAAAAAATATCAAACAATCCACAAAATAAACTATTCAGTTCAGTTCAGTCACTCAGTCGTGTCCGACCCCTTGCGACCCCATGAATCTCAGCACGCCAGGCCTCCCTGTCCATCACCAACTCCCAGAGTTCACCCAGACTCACATCCATCAAGTCAGTGATGCCATCCAGCCATCTCATCCTCTGTCGTCCCCTTCTCCTCCTGCCCCCAATCCGTCCCAGCATCAGAGTCTTTTCCAATGAGTCAACTCATTGGAAAACTCATGAGGTGGCCAAAGTACTGGAGTTTAATATAAATAAATTTATAAATAAATATATAAAAATAAATTTATAAATAAATATTTATAAATAAATATATAAAAATAAATTTATAAATAAATATATATAAATAAATTTATAAATAAATATATTTATTATTATTTAATAATAAATAAACTATTAGAGCTGATAAATGAGTTTAGCAAGTTGACAGATAAAAGATCTACACACAAAATTCAACTGCATTTCTACACACTAGCAGTGAACAATCTGAAAATAAAATTAAGAAAGCACTTGCAATTAAAATAGTATCAGCAGTAATAAAACACTTAGGAATAACTTTATCAATTTAGTTGTGCAAGAGAAGAGAAGTGTAAGACTTATACACTGAAAAGTACAAAACATTGTTGAAAGAAAGGAACAAAAGCCTAGATAAACAGAAATATCCTGTATCCATGAACTGGAAAACTTGATCTTACAAAAATGATGTGAGCCCCAGCATACTAAGTCACTTCAGTCATATCCGACTGTGTGGCCCTATGGACTGCAGCCCGCCAGGCTCCTCTATCAATGGGATTCTCAAGCCCACTGGAGTGGATTGCCATGCCCTCCTCCAGGGGCTCTTCCCAACCCAGGGATTGAAACCACGACTTTTATGTCTCCTGCATTGGCAGGAGGCATCTTAACCACTAGAACCACCTGGGAAACCCACAAAAAGGACAATACTCCCCAAACTGTTTATCAAAAATCTCATCTGCTGTTTTCCTAGAAACTGACTCAGTTCAGTTCAGTCACTCAGTTGTGTCCAACTCTTTGTGACCCCATGACTCACAGCACGCTAGGCCTCCCTGTCCATCACCAACTCCCAGAATTTACTCAAACTCATGTCCATTGAGTTGGTGATGCCATCCAGCCATCTCATCCTCTGTCATCCCCTTCTCCTCCTGCCCCAATCCTTCCCAGCATCAGAGTCTTTTCCAATGAGTCAACTCTTCGCATGAGGTGACCAAAGTATTGGAATTTCAGCTTTAGCATCAGTCCCTTCACTGAACACCCAGGACTGATCTCCTTTAGGATAGACTGGTTGGACCTCCTTGCAGTCCAAGGGACTCTCAAGAGTCTTCTCCAACACCACAGTTCAAAACCGTCTATTCTTTTTTTTTTTTTAAATTAATTTTATTTTATTTTTAAACTTTACATAATTGTATTAGTTTTGCCAAATATCAAAATGAATCCACCATAGGTAAAACCGTCTATTCTTCAGTGCTCAGCTTTCTTCACAGTCCAACTCTCACATCCATACATGACCACTGGAAAAACCATAGCCTTGACTAGACGGACCTTTGTTGACAAAGTAATGTCTCTGCTTTTTAATACGCAATTGAGCCTAAAAGTCATTTAGAAGTGTACAGGGCCCAGAATAGACAAAAGTTTTTATTATAAAGAACAAAGTTGGAGAACTCTCTTCCTAATTTTAAGTTACATAAAGCTATAGTAATTTATATAGCATCAGCCTAAGGAGAGATGTATAGGGCAATAGTATAAAATTAGGAGTTTAGCTAGATGGATAGATACATAAATAGCTAGATACATAGTTGAATAGATATACACATACCTGTTATCTCACACATCCATTGATCGTATAGAGATCTATATCAATATCTATCTATATGCTAGTAATGAGTAGCACTGTAAATTTCTTATTTCAAAAAAAGGTTATTACTTTTGAAACACAGATTTAGGCTATGACTGAGGAACAATGGTCACCTCATGGAAGTATATCGAATTTCAGTATTAGTTATTTTATGTAAAAGAAAAATAGCCTTGCAAAAGGATATACTTTGCACTTTGTAAAAATCAGCAAAAATGCTGGACCAACTAGAATTACTTGTGAAATTCCATTTTCTCAGTCGTATTATCATCTGACAGTTTTAAATATGTTTTATTAACTTCTCTGCAGTTATATCACAGATTACTAAAAATGACTATATCACATTTTTAAGAGTGGAAAAACAAAAATTATGGTAGGACAGAGACAGTAACAGTTATGTCTTCCCAAATTTTGGGTTATCTATATCTATATGCAATAATGCAGACCTTTTTCTTTATCAATGTACCTAATTCTACATCATGTGGGCTACGACCTTCCTTCTAGACACTGATTGGAAATGTACTGTATCATTGTCCTACGTTAAAGATTGAGTCACCTGCCTTGAGCTGTAACAACTGAATAGCTACTAACAAGGTAAATAAATTTATCAAGCCCTAGAAGCTCCACTTCTGTTTAAAAAAATAAATAAATCCTTCATTACTTCCCAAAAGTGATCCTTGGGTAATGCCAAACAGGAATTAATACTTTCATTGATGAGAAATTAAGATTCTTCTTTTCCCTATGATGAAAATTTATAAAAATAGTGAAAAAAATTACATAATGCCAATGCATTATAGTAAGAACACATTAAAAACATGAAAGAAAAACTGTTTTCTACCAAAAGTTTGGTGTCTGGTAGAAATGAGGGGACGGAGAAGGCAATAGCACCCAACTCCAGTACTCTTGCCTGGAATATCCCATGGAAGGAGGAGTCTGGTAGGCTGCAGTCCATGGGGATGCTAAGAGTTGGACACGACTGAGTGACTTCACTTTCACTTTTCCCTTTCATGCACTGGAGAAGGAAATGGCAACCCACTCCAGTGTTCTTGCCTGGAGAATCCCAGGGACAGGGGAGCCTGGTGGGCTGCTGTCTCTGGGGTCGCACAGAGTCGGACACGACTGAAGCAACTTAGCAGCAGCAGCAGCAGAAATGAGGGGAAGTCCTCAATTTTAATAATGATCATGGCCAACTCAGAAAATAATGATGCTGCTGTGGAATTAAATTGTCATTTCTTAACTGCATGGTTCAGGTAAGTAAATGACAACTAGGATAATTTATTAGTTTAAAATCCTCCAGGAGAGTCACTTTGTTAGTCTTTGATTGTATGAACCAGTGAACCAGTGAAGTTGCTCAGTCGTGTCTGACTCTTTGAGACCCCATGGACTGTAGCCTACTAAGCTCCTCCATCCATGGAATTTTCCAGGCAAGAGTACTGGAGTGGATTGTCATTTCCTTCTCCAGGGGATCTTCCCAACCCAGGGATCGAACCCAGGTCTCCCACATTATAGGCAGACACTTTACCGTCTGAGCCACCAGGGAAGCTTAACTGTTGCATAAGTTACTACAAATGCAGTGGCTTCAAAGAAAACACATTACCTCTTTTTCACAGTTTATGAAAATTAGGAATCTGAACATGGTTTAGCTTAGTCCTCTGTTTGGGGTCTCACAAGGCTACAAACAACAGGTTCGATGGGCTGCATTCTCATCTGAAGGCTTGATTATTGAATAATCAGCTTCAAGCTTATTTAGGTTGTCAGAAAATCTATTTCCTTAGACTCATGGGTCTAAGGTTTTTGCTAATTGTCAGCTAGAAGCCACTCTCAAGTCCTAGAGGCCACTCATGATTCCTAAAGGCACCCTGAAGTTCTTTGCTGCATGGGCTTTTCCAACAGTGCCATTTACTTCACAAAATCCATGGTTCAATACGCTAAAATGAAATCTCACATAACAATGCAAAACGGGAGTAACATTCCATCATCTTTTCCGTAGGCTACTAGTGAGAAGAAAGACAGAGACTCTGCCTACTTTCATGGGGACGGGTCACACAAGGATGTGAACACAAGAGGGTAGGGATGGTTGGATGTGACACTAGGGTCTGTCCACCACAATTCTCTTTGACTACTTTCAAATCCAAAAATTCATTCCAAATCCCTAAAAGCTTAGAAATCTATATAATAAAGGAGATACAAAAGAAACCTCAAAATAAGGGAGATATTTTCTGGGACACATTTTGTGCTTCAAAAACTAATATGTATTGTTCGTTCAGGAATATCACTGTAATAACAATGAATTAATTGGTGTCAACATGCTGGAACTAATTTCCTCACCAGTATTCCATTGGTCATATTTGTGACCCTCATATCAAAAGCCCCTGCAACGGGAATACAAATGGAAAACCACCCCCCTCCCAGATAGAGGCCAATTTGAAAAAAGCAACCGCAAGTTTCATTGTCATCTCCCATAGGTGGAGGTTGTATGCATCCTTATGCTTTTGTATTCTGGGAATAGCATTCTTTTGCTTCTAAAACCGGTTGGCTCAGCTGCTGGAGCCTTGAGGACCTAATTAATCCAAGGCCAAGATAGAACATTCTCTCTCATTATTTTTTTTTTCAACTGCAATTATTTGAGGCTGAAAACATACGCCTCTGTGGTATACTAGGGATGAGTGGATCCATGCCTGTCAATTGTATATATCTGAAAGGAGGCAAAGGTCCAGAAATCCCCCACTTAAAAGTAGATATAATACTATATACTTTATTCTTTTTCATTTTGAAAGATGAAATTATGCATCACACTCGTGTCTCAAATTGATGGCAGAATGATTTAAAGGCAAATATTTGTTGCAGCTTTTGACCCAGCACTGAAACACTTCTGAAGCCAAATCTCAATTCTGGCAAAGTGATAAATTCCTAGGAAAGAGAGCAGGAAGATACCAAGTGGAAAGATAGCATTTGTAGATTGAGGGGGCAAGACATGTTTGGTTGCCAGGAAACAGGCAACATGACCCACAGGTATTTGTTTCCTGTTTTGATTCTCAAATCTACTTTTTGTGCTGACCTATTTGAAACACAACCAAAAATTTAGTTTTTACTACTACAGAGTTAGTTATCTTGAAAATATAAAGCATTTTTAAAATATTTTTTCATCTTCTTTGCTCATTATGAAGATAAATAAGGATGCTGCTGTAAAAATCTCACTATCCACTCCCTCCCCACACTGCCTGTCCCACCTCCACCATGCAGCCTTCAGAGGTAAACTCAATCTATTAGGCATTTTCATCGAGTACAAATTCTTAAAAACCAACTGGGAGAAAAATTACGCCAGCTAAAAAGAATCTGATGGTTTGAGTGGAAGGTGGAATGGGATAAGAGAAGAGAAAGAAAAAACATGGAAAATGACTTAAATAAGAGGGCAGAATGGCACACTTCAAGTGGTTTTAATGAATGGAATTTTAAAAGGATGTCCATTCAGCAGTTCCCAATTCTGGCTGCACATTAGAGCCACCTAAGGCGTCTCTGAAAATGCTAATACTAGGGCCTAATATAATTACCCTGACATCTCTAGAGGTGGGACCCCTACATGGGCTTAATTTGAAAGCATTCCAGGTGAATGTAATGTGCAGCTATGGTGGAAAACCTCTGCCTAAAGCCAGAAAATATCAATTTTATATGAACACAAATGCCTCCCTCAGTGCTAATCTTCTTGGGCCATACTTGTGAATTCTGGGACACATCCATAAATTGAAATCAAACCCTCCGGGGTGGTGGCTTGAGTATTTTACATTCTCAGAGTAATGATGATGCAACTCTCTTGACTGATCTATGATTCACTGGCTTTTAGAAACAACTGCTGTAGGCTGATGATCTTGCTTCTTTTTTCTTGTTAACCAAGAAACCATTTGGGGGTTAAGATGCAACATAGTGTCTTCAGGGGAAAATTTATATTGTTTACTAGACCCACAAACATTTATATCACATCTACTCTGAGCTTCCATATACAAAGACACAGACAGTGACTGCAGCTGTGAAATTAAGACACTGTTCCTTGGATAAAAAGCTATGATAAACCTAGATAGTATATTAAAAGGCAGAGGTATCACTTGGCTGACAAAGGTCCGTATAGGCAAAACTATAATTTTCCCAGGAGTCATGTACGGATGTGAGAGCTAGACTATAAAGAAGGCTGAGCGCTGAACAATTGATGCTTTTGAACTGTGGTCCTGGAGAAGACTCTTGAGTGTCCCTTGGACAGCAAGGAGATCAACTCAGTCAGTCCTAAAGGAAATCAACCCTGAACACTCACTGGAAGGACTGATGCTGAAGCTCTAATACTTTGGCCACCTGATGCAAAGAGCCAGCTCATTGGAAAAGACCCTGATGCTGGGCAAGATTGAGGGCAGGAAGAGAAGGAGGCAGCAGATACACATACATATGCACACACACACACACATAAATAAATATATTTAAGCATAGATGAATAAGAGAGAAAGTTAAAAGAACCCAACAAAATTGATGTCTGTTTTTCAAAAACTAATTTAAGGCTCATAAAACAAAAGCTTGTTTTACATTTATGTTCATGAACTTTTTCAATGGATTATGAGTCAGTTGCGATAGATGTTTAAGGTAAAAATGTTTTTAATGAAATGTTTCAAAACTAGTTAAATCAAACACTTCCAGAGACTAACCTTCCCTTTGACCTCAGAAATCATCCTAAACATGAGTATTATATTTCTTTCTAGATACCTAAAACCATTTAGGACATGAACTTCCACAACACGACAGTTAAGAAAGAAACTCAGACCACATTTGCACCACACTGCCTGAAATCCATGGCAGTGTCTTTTCAGGTTCTCTGAATTCTTCCTTTATTTTCTTTCATATATATGTTTCCTAAGCTTTAAAAAACATTTTTTTCCTTCTAAATCATGTAAAATATACATAGAAGTAAAAAGGATCGTGTAATAACTTCCCAAAATCCATCACATACTTTTAACAACAATTAACAAACACATGGTCAATCTTATTTTATGCAAACTTCCTATATCTTTCATCCTCTTTCCAAATTGGGTTATCATCATTTCTTCTGTGAAGACTTCTGTATAAAATTCTTAAAAGTGGAATTTGATTTTTACTAATAAAATTCAAAATAACTCTGAAATATCAAATATCTAGTCACTATTTAAATTTCTTTTTTTTTTTTTTTTTGTATAGTGAAAGTGAAATCGCTCAGTCATGTCCAACTCTTTGCAACCCCATGAACTATGAAGTCCATAGAATTCTCCAGGCCACAATACTGGAGTGGGTAGCTGTTCCCTTCTCCAGAGGATCTTCCAACCCAGGGATCAAACCTAGGTCTCCCACATTGCAGGCAGATTCTCTACCAGTTGAGTCACAAGGGAAGCCCTTCTGTATAGTAAGTTTCTTTAAATTACAATCTAAAGAAATACCACCATTTCAATATAAATACTTTGACTTCCTTTTAAAATTTTTTAGTAAACTTTATTTTGAATAGTTTTAGATTTATAGGAAATTTGAGAAAATAGTACAAATATTCACATATGTCACACCCATTTCCTCTATTAACATTCTGCATTTCTATGGTGGCGCGAGTGGAAAAGAACACATCTGCAAATGCAGCAAACATAAGAGATGATGGTTTGAACCCTGGGTTGGGCAGATCCCCTGGAGCAGGGCATGGCAACCCATTTCAGTATTCTTGACTGGAGATCCCCTTGGACAGAGGAGCCTGGAAGGCTTCAGTCCGCAGGGTCGCAAAGTGTAGGACATGACTGAAGTGTCTTAGCACGCATGCATTACTATCATCAGATCAGTCGCTCAGTCGTGTCCGACTCTTTGCGACCCCATGAATCGCAGCACGCCAGGCCTCCCTGTCCATCACCAACTCCCGGAGTTCACTGAGACTCACGTCCTTTGAGTCAGTGATGCCATCCAGCCATCTCATCCTCTGTCGTCCCCTTTTCCTTCTGCCCCCAATCTCTCCCAGCATCAGAGTCTTTTCCAATAAGTCAACTCTTCTCATGAGGTGGCCAAAGTACTGGAGTTTCAGCTTTAGCATCATTCCTTCCAAAGAAATCCCGGGGCTGATCTCCTTCAGAATGGACTGGTTGGATCTCCTTGCAGTCCAAGGGACTCTCAAGAGTCTTCTCCAACACCACAGTTCAAAAGCATCAATTCTTTGGCGCTCAGCCTTCTTCACAGTCCAACTCTCACATCCATACATGACCACAGGAAAAAGCATAGCCTTGACTAGACAAACCTTTGTTGGTAAAGTAATGTCTCTGCTTTTGAATATGCTATCTAGGTTGGTCATAACTTTCCTTCCAAGGAGTAAGCGTCTTTTAATTTCATGGCTGCAGTCACCATCTGCAGTGATTTTGGAGCCCAGAAAAATAAAGTCTGACACTCTTTCCACTGTTTCCCCATCTATTTCCCATGAAGTGATGGGACCAGATGCCATGATCTTCGTTCACTATAATTAATAAAGCAATACTGATATATTGGGCTTCCCTGTAGCTCAGACAGTAAAGAATCTGCCTGCAATGCAGGAGATCCAGGTTCGATGACTGGGTTTGGGAAGATTCCCGGGAGAAGGGAATGGGAATCCACTCCAGTATTCTTGCCTGGAGAATCCCATGGACAGAGGAGCCTGTCCATGGGGTTGCAAAGAGTTGGACACGACTGAGTGACTAACCATACAATAGAGTCCATACTTTACTTAGATTTCCTTAGATTTTTCCTAATGTCTTTTTCTGTCCCAGGACCCCAGGTAAAATACCTCATTACATTAGTCATCATGTCTCCTTTGACTCTTCTTGGCTGTGACAGGTCTTCCTTTTCCTTGTTATCGATGACCTTGACAGTTTTGAAGATTACTAGCCAAGCATTTTGTAGAATGTCCCTCTCCTTGACTTTGTCAGATAGTTTCTCAAGATTAAATTGAATTATGAATTTGGGGAGAAGACCACAGAGATAAGGCGCCATTTTCATCCATCATACCCAAAGCATGTACTATCTCCAAAGCCTGCCAATGTTAATGTTGATCTTGATCACCTTGCTGAAGTACTTTCTCCAATATGGGGTTATTCTCTTCTTGCCATCTAGCTTTTTCCATACTGTACTCTTTGAAAGGGAAGCACTTATATGCTGTCCATACTTAAGGACTGGGCAATTATTCTTTGCCTTCTTGAGGGCAGAATATTCACATAACTATTTGGAATCCTTTTGCATGGAGCAGTTTTCATTTCTCCTCTATTTATATATGGTTTTAGTTGTTTTTATCAGTATGAACTCATAAATATCTATTTTATCTTTTGGGTTATAAAACAACATATTTTGTTTTGTGCTTATAATTCAATATAACTTTTTCTTGCTCAAAGTTTTCTAGGTATAGCCCTTGGAGTCGCCTCTTCAATAGCCTTCTGTGTTTCTGTAACATGCCATTGATTTATTTTTAAGTACTTACTTTCAGGCAAAATAAATCTCTAGCCTTATCATGTATATTTCATACTGCAGTCAACCAATTTTCTAAGGATCTTGGCTCCATTTATTGGAGAATCATATTAGAAACCAAAATGTGGGTACTAGATGTGCTCATTGTTACTGGGGTATCATTTTCTAAGCATTCTCAGCTAACACAGCAAAGAAAGCATAGTTGTGTATATTACTCATGTACATTCACATATCTATTTATATTTCTATGTAACCATTTTTATGTATATTAAGTTAAATATAAGTTAACATTGATGTCTCCAACTCCAAGTTCAATGAGATTTGACAAATGCATACTTTCATGTACCCACATATGGTATCATACAAAACAAATGCTGCTGCTAAGTCACTTCAGTCGTGTCCGACTCTGTGAGACCCCGTAGACGGCAGCCCACCAGGCTTCCCCGTCCCTGGGATTCTCCAGGCAAAAACACAGGAGTGGGTTTCCATTTCCTTCTCCAATGCATGAAAGTGAAAGTGAAGTCACTCAGTCGTGTCCGACTCTAGCGACCCCATGAACTGCAGCCCACCAGGCTCCTCCGTCCATGGGATTTTCCAGGCAAAAGTACTAGAGTGGGGTGCCACTTCCTTCTCCAAACAAATAAACCAACCTAAAAAGTCCTCAGTGTTTTGCCTGTTCAATCTTCCTTTCTCCTTCCAAATTCCTGACAACCACTGATTTTTTTAAACTGTATTTACAGTTTTACCTTTACCAGGATGTCAGATAATTATAATCATATGTTATATAACTTTAGACTGCCCGTTTTCATTTAGAAATATGTACCTAATATTTATCCATGTCACATCTTCATGACTTAATAGCTCATTAATTTTTATCACTGAAAACTTCACTGTATGGATATACCACAGTTTGTTTACACATTCAATTACTGAAAGACATTTTAATTAAATTTAGTTTTTTGCAATTATAAAATAAAGCTGTTATTAACATTGCATGCTGTTTTAAGTACATAGGTATTTTCAAATGAGTTGGGTAAACACCCATTAGCACAATAGCTGCATCATATAGTAAGACTTTAGTTTTGTAAGAAAATGACAAGCTGTCTTCCAAATTGAAGTAACATTTTGAATTCCACCAGTAATTAATGAAGAGTTTCTGTTGCTTCACATTCTAAACAGAAATAAGTATTTTCCGTCTTGTCTTTTAATCACTGTTTCTCTTCCTGATTTTTATTTCCTTGCAAATAATATGTCACAGAAACTGGATTTTTGTTCTCTGCTATTTTATGGATTTTTAAAAATTTGTATCCCCATGTTCCTTCATTTCCTATATTGCTTGGAACCAAATGTTAAATCTAGAATCATGATCAGATTCAAATTTGATTTTTTTGGCAAGAACATTTCATAGGTTGTTAAGTATGTTACCTATTACATTTCAATCAGTGACATAATTTTTGGTTGACTTTCTTTTTGTGACTTTAAGCCTGACAAGTAGGCCTAGGTATAATCAATCTGAAACATCATTTATAATGGTACCTATAGGTTATCTTCTGATGAATTAATTAGCATCCACTGCTTTGATCCATTATTAACAGCCATCTCCCATTTTTAATCAGTGCCCCAATGGAAATTACTGGATTTGTATTTTCACACCTGTTCTTAAGGATTTCTCTAGCTTCTCTTGCTATTACAAAGTGAATGCTTTGCTCACAAGTATTACTTTTAATGGAAAATACCAAATATTTGTTTTAAAACTATGGCTTTCATTAGAATCAGATCTGACTCCACAGTGGAACTTTTTATGCTTCAATATCCTGTGATAATTCAATACCTTCCACCAACTTTACCTGCTCTGTACTCTTTAAAAAATTGTGACATTTTATGTTCTTACTTTATCTCTCTGACCACATTTATGCCTGGCAGAACTCTCTATAAACTCTGTCTCACGTCATAAATCAGGACCCGGAGCTCTTTAATCATTCTCCTCTTTTCTAAACTGTCTTTGATTTATTCATTTGGCATCTTTCAATCAATGTGCTATCCAAAACCCAAAGCCATATTTGCAAAGGGACAATTACAATTGACATCTACCACAAAAGATCATTTTACAGATTAACGGAAATAATCTACATATAGCTCTTATCACAAATACTTAAAAATTCCTTGCTCTTAACTCAAATTTTGTGTCCTATTACAAGGAAACTTCTTTTGTACATATAAAAGTATGTCTTCTCAGAAGGTTGATTAATGCTGTATTGCATTTTTATGGTGGAAAATTTGAAAAAGTCAGCACTCACAAAAAATAAAGATCATTAGTAATCCTAACACACAATAATAATAATGATCATAATTTTAAGTTGCCTCCTGTACTTTTATGCATACTGTTTATATAGCTAAGCACGTGCTATATAGAAAACTTTGCATTTTGATTTTTAATTAATTTATCATATCATTTTATATCTTTTAAAATACATAGTAAATATTACACAATGCTATTCTATCATTTATGCAATGCTTTTAACAAAATTTTCTCAATCTCAGTTTTTCAGGTCTATTTGAGCAAACTCTGGGAGATAGCAAAGGACAGAGGAGCCTGGTGTGCTGCAGTCCATGGGGCTGCCAAGAGTCGGAGACAACTTAGTAACTGAAGAACAACAATGACGCTATTACACCTTCTCTCTTATCCGAATCCTTAATATCATACCAGTATATATCATATCCTTTCAAACTTAAACACCTCTTTCCCCTTTATTGTATCAAACCATCCCTAGGGAAACTCTCTTAAGAATCGAACACCCTAAAACAAGAAAATATCCTTTAAAAATATCTATTTTCAAAAATGAAGGAAACAGAAAACCTCTTAGACTACAGCATTCAGAGCTGAATTGAAGCCCAAGTTCCAATAATTTGTCTCACTTTTAGTTGCTAGATCACTTTATTTTCAAATTCTATCACTTTCCTACTTTACATTTAAAAGAAAGAAAAATGGCCATTGAGTTCTAGTCTTATTGGCATGCATTAATGTGTTACATTTTTCACTCTCCTAAACTGATAAAAGTTTCTACCAACAAAATTATCTCTTTGAGATCTCAAATGACTTAATAAATTCAGCTTCATTTTAGACTCAAATGAATCAAAATATCCTACTTGCTCCCAAACTAGATACTTTGCTGTTGATTTTCTACTGTTTGAGACCTTAAGTAGCTTTCAACCCACAAGGCACTACTCATTTTCTGGAAAATTTGAACTGATGTAAAATTCACTAGAGACTATCACATATAATAAAATAAAAACATATTACCATCACTTCCTTTCCATAGTCTATTAATTTGGTAATCCTATCAAAAGCTATTACATCCCATCTGTCAATTTTTTCTTTATAAACCAATTCTATTTATTGTTCATGATTTTGTTACCTTTGAGAGGTTTTTTACAGGTTCTTCTTTTAATAGTTGTCCCATTATTGAGGGATATAAGTTACATTCACTGAGCCATAATTACCATGATAGTGGTTATTTCTATCCTAGAAAACTGATACAATGTCGACATTCAATTCTGTCATTTCCCAGTTCTCAGTAAATTTTCACAAATAACCATCAGCAGTGGTTCAGTAAGTTTTCCAACAAAATCCATTAACACCTCAGATGACAGATCATTCAGACCGTACATGCTTATTTTACCCAAGTGTACTCTTACCTGTTTTTAATCAACAGCTATTTTTGAAAGTATTATGTTACATTGAAATCCTATAGTGAAAATAATGATTTTGTATAACGTAATTTCTTTGCGTGAAATAAAATAGCCATATTCGCTCTGTACAATAAGAATGGCAATATTCTGAGGAGATACACATAGGAGTTCATAACACAGTGTGAAGTCTGTATTTACAGAGCATCTCTTTCCTACTCTGAATATTCCAACTTGTACCATCCCCCCTTGGTTCTATGGAAGATACACCGTTCCTGTCCTGTGACTTCTCTTATAGCTTCTGAATATGAAAATGAAACACCTAAATATAAATAACCAAATATGTAATCCACATTTTGTTGTTGTTTTTCAGTCACTAAGTTGTGTCCACCTCTTTGCAACCCCATGGACAGCAGCATGCCAGGCTTCACTATCCTTCACTGTCTCCGGAGTTTGCTCAAACTCATGTCCATTGAGTTGGTGATGCTATCCAACCATCTCATCCTCTTTTGCTCTCTTCTCCTTCTGCCCTCAATCTTTCCTAGCATCAGGGTCTTTTTTCGGTAATTCAGTTCTTTAGATCAGGTGGCCAAAGTATTGGAGCTTCAGCATCAGTCCTTCCAAAAAATATTCAGGGTTAATTTCTTTTAGTATTGACTGGTTTGATGCACATTAAATGGGTTGAATAGTGATTCCCCAAAAAGTTATGCCCATGTCCTAACCTCCAAAATCTATAAATATAATTTTGTTTGGAAAAATATCTTTGTAGATATTATTAAGTTAAGAATCCTGGGATGATTGAGGTGTTCTTATAAAAGAAAGGCAGAAGGAAAATTGAGAAACAGGGATATACTGAGGACAAGGTCACGTGCAGACGGAGGCAGAAGTTACATTACATCAGATCAGTTCAGATCAGTCACTCAGTCATGTCCGACTCTTTGCGACCCCATGAATCACAGCATGCCAGGCCTCCCTATCCATCACCAACTCCCGGAGTTCACCCAGACTCACGTCCATCAAGTCAGTGATGCCATCCAGCTATCTCATCCTCTGTCGTCCCCTTCTCCTCCTGCCCCCAATCCCTCCCAGCATCAGAGTCTTTTCCAATGAGTCAACTCTTCGCATGAGGTGGCCAAAGTGCTGGAGTTTCAGCCTTAGCATCATTCCTTCCAAAGAAATCCCAGGGCTGATCTCCTTCAGAATGGACTGGTTGGATCTCCTTGCAGTCCAAGGGACTCTCAAGAGTCTTCTCCAACACCACAGTTCAAAAGCATCAATTCTTTGGCGCTCAGCCTTCTTCACGGTCCAACTCTCATATCCACACATGACCACAGGATAAACCATAGCCTTGACTAGATGGACCTTTGTTGGCATTGCTACAACACAAAAACACCAAAGATTACTGGCCACCAACATAGGATACAGACATTGAATGGATACTGCGTTAGAAAGAACTGATCCTTCTAATACGTTGATCCTGTACTCAAAAACTTTGAGTTAAAGTTCTGTTGCTTTTAACCCCTCCAGTTTGTGGTAAATTCTTTACAGCAGCCATAGGAGACTAAAGCAGATTCTTTGAGGGGAAATGGTAAACTTGCGGTCAATAATACCTAAATACACAAATTCTCTTTTTTATCCATTTATGTCCAAGTAAAATAAAAGTATAAAATTATCTTTTAACTGGGATCTTTACAAATGTGGCATTGTTTGTGATGATAGGTTTTATTTTCTAATTTTTTTCAGAGTCACAGTCTTATATCTATATTCCAGTAGATTCATGTAGGAGGTGAGTTGGAAAGATGGCTCTTTCCCTAAAATAGTCTAATGTTATCGGTGCTCAGAGTCAGTTACTTTAACCTTTGGAAAGTTTGAAGGATATATGAGTTTATTTTTTCCCCTCACCAGATATTGGTATAATTCTGATCCCTAGCCCATAGACTTTAATAGGATTTGATTACAAATGAAGAAAACAGTTGTAAAACTTAAAAAGTGAGTTGATGCTGGGGAAGGCCTCAGTTGAATGTAATTGCCCCAGGAAGAGATTAAAATATTAATAGGTCACAAGTTGCATGTGTTTCACTGCAAAGTAATAAAGTAACTCATCCAAAACTATTCTTCTAGGTCTTCACAACATGGGGGATACAATCCCTTCTAAGCTGTGTCCTTGATATATCATAGTTCATTTGTAGCAACCTGTCAGGGAAAGTCATCTAACTGGCTTCAAAGTCAAGGCATTTCCACTGGGCAAATTTTCCTAGTCCTCCTTATGAGTGAGGAATCTTGGAAACAATGTTAAATAAACCAGAAATTATAAAGTCAATGATGACAAAGTCAAAGGCCAAGATATAGAATGGAAGAGATTAAAAGGGAACTGGCAGAGCTAAATGAGAGAACAAGTAATATATTTTAAATGATTTGTGATGAAGAGCTAATTGTAATGAACAAAATGTAATACCACCAATCATAAATAAGTGAAGGGAACAGAAGTAATTACAGATACCCTGTAAAAATTGCTGTCATAAATTTACAAAGTTATTAATGGTACTGACGCCTATCGCCATAAACCAAATACATTAAAAGACATAGAAAAACAACATAGTATAAGGAAATAATTGGAATTAGGTTCAGGAAAGTAACAAAAAGCCTAAAGTCTTTATAGTGAAAGTGAAAGTGAAATCGCTCAGTTGTGTCGGACTCAGCGACCCCATAGACTACAGCCCACCAGGCCCTCCGTCCATGGGATTTTCCAGGCAACAGTACTGCAGTGGGGTGCCTTTATACTTTAAGTTAAATAAAAGCCTCTATTATATATAAATATATATTAGTTTGTCAATCCAGGCCTGGTGAGTGACTTTGTTTGAAAAAGTTTTCAGGGACCTATATTTCCTCTGATGTTCTACTCCACTATCATAAAAGAATAACTTTAATTCTCACAATCCAAGAGGGGATTCCAGAAACCAAAGGGATATTTCAACTGTAGAATGAAAAACCTGAGGAAAACAGGTCAGCCATATCTGACATGGAACATACATTGTTTCCAAGTGCACATGAAACATTCACTAACATAGACCATATTCTGGGCCATAAAATAAACTGTGCAAGTCTGAAAAACTTGAACCCACAAAAAATATCTTTTCTGACTATAATGAAATTCATAAAAAAATCACCAAAAAATAAAGGAAAAGTGAAAATATTTGAAAATTAAGCAACATACATCTCAAAAAACCTTAGGTCAATGAGAAAAATTAAGGAATAAAATTAGAAAATATTTTATCTGAATGGGAAAGCACAACATATAAAATGTTGTGGGATGCTGCTAAAGCAATGCACGGGAGAAATTTATGTCAATAAAGTAAAGAGTTGAGGGAAATGGGGAGATTAAGCCAAGGCAGGCAAAGTTTCAGTTACACAAGATGAAGGAGCTCTAGGATACTAGTGTCCAGCATGCTGACTATGGTTAATAACGAATTGTAAAACTGAAATTTGACAAAAGAGTAAGTTTTAAGTGTTCAACACACACAAAATGCAACTATTTGAGGTTATGAGTATATTAACTAGGTTAATTATGATGATTATTTCACAATGTATACATATATTGAAGTATTAGATTATACAACTTAAATATATAAAATTTCTTTTTGCTGACTATATACCAATGAAGCTAGGGGAACAAAAAACTGTTTTGAAAGAAAAGTCTAAGATTCCACATTAAGAAATAAGGAAAACAAGAAAACAAAAACAAAATAAACCCAAAGCAAGCAGAAGAAAATAAACAATAAATAGTAGAAACTACTGAAATTGAAAATTGAAAAATAGAGATCCTTGAAGGGATCAATAAAATTGGTAAATCTCAAACAAGACAGACCCAGGGAAAATATCAAAACTAATTTTATAAGGTTTGAAAGTGTGGCTATTGCTACAAATCTTGTAATTATTAAAACCATAATGAGGGAATACTACAATAACTCTCTATACATAGTTGCCAATTTGGATCCAATGCCTTGAAAAAATCACAAATTGCCCTAACTCAAACAAGATAAATTAGATAACTGAAGAAAACTTAAATTACTAAATATACGGAATTCAGAGTTAGAATCTTTCTGAAATAGAAATATTCAGGCCCCGATTGTTTCACTGGTGAAGTCTACCATTCACTAAAGAAGAAATTACATCTATTCTATGTAAAGTCTTCCAGAAATCTGAAACAAGGAACCATTCCCTACTCATACAAAGAGGCTATAATTAATGATTTAAAAACAGACAAAACAGTATAGGAAAACTACAGGATAATGTATTTAATAAAAATATATGCCAAGTCCTTAATCAAACTTTTAAGTGAATCAAATTTAGCAACATATAAGAATAGTAATACATATCAACTAAAAAGGTTTTACCAAAAATGCAAGATTTGTTCAACATCTGAAAAAAAAATTCCATGTAATTCATCTTATTAATGATCTAAAAGAGAAAAACCACATGACTCTCAACTGATTTATAAAAAGCACTTAACAAAATTCAGTATCTGTTTGTGATAAAATTTTTCATCAAACTATAAATAAAATTCCTAAGAAAATGATAAAGGACATCTATGCAACAATTAAACCTACTGCTAATATACTTGATTCTTACTGATTTTTTAAAAATTATTATTATCAGCAACAAGGCAAGAACATCTCCTCTCACTATTCCTAACCAACTCTATATTAGAAATTCTATTAATGGCTTAATAAGTTAAGAAAAATAAAGCTATGCCTAATATTGTATCAATATTGTATTCTTTAAAGTAAATTAACAAAAAGTTCAGTTCAGTTCAGTCCAGTCACTCAGTCATGTCCAACTCTTTGCAAACTCATGAACTGCAGCACACCAGGCCTCCCTGTCCATCACCAACTGCCGGAGTCCACCCAAACCCATGTCCGTTGAGTCAGTGATGCTATCCAACCATCTCATTCTCTGTCGTCCCCTTCTCCTCCTGTCCTCAATCTTTCCCAGCATCAGAGTCTTTTCAAATGACTCAGTTCTTCCCATCAGGTGGCCAAAGTATTGGAGTTTCAGGTTCAACATCAGTTCTTCCAATGAACACCCAGGACTGATCTCCTTTAGGATGGACTGGTTGGATCTCCTTGCAGTTCAAGGGACTCTCAAAAGTCTTCTCCAACACCACAGTTCAAAAGCATCAATTCTTTGGTGCTCAGCCTTCTTAATAGTCCAACTCTCACATCCATACATGACCACTGGAAAAACCATAGCTTTGACTAGATGGACCTTTGTTTACAAAGTAATATCTCTGCTTTCCAATATGCTGTCTAGGTTGGTCATAACTTTCCTTCCAAAGAGTAAGCGTCTTTTAATTTCATGGCTGCAATCACCATCTGCAGTGATTTTGGAGCCCAGAAAAATAAAGTCAGCCACTGTTTCCACTGTTTCCCCATCTATTTGCCATGAACTGATGGGACGGGATGCCATGATCTTAGTTTTCTGAATGTTGAGCTTTAAGCCAACTTTTTCACTCTCTTTCACTTTCATCAAGGGGCTCTTTAGCTCTTCTTCACTTTCTGCCATAAAGGTGGTGTCATCTGCATATCTGAGGTTATTGATATTTCTCCCGGCAATCTTGATTCCAGCTTGTGCTTCTTCCAGCCCGGCATTTCTCATGATGTACTCTGCATATAAGTTAAACAAGCAGGGTGACAATATACAGCCTTGATGGACTCCCTTTCCTATTTGCAACCAGTCTGTTGTTCCAAGTCCAGTTCTAACTGTTGCTTCCTGACCTGCATATAGGTTTCTCAAGAGGCAGGTCAGGTGGTCTGGTATTCCCATCTCTTTCAGAATTTTCCACAGTTTCCTGTGATCCACACAGTCAAAGGCTTTGGCATAGTCAATAAAGCAGAAAGAGATGTTTTTCTGGAACTCTCTTGCTTTTTTGATGATCCAGTGGATGTTGGTCATCTGATCTCTGGTTCCTCTGCCTTTTCTAAAACCAGTACAAATTGGAAAGGAAGAATTGTGTCCCTATTTACAAATGACAGTTTTGCCTACCTAGAAAAATCCCAATAAATCTACCCAAAAGAAATTTTTTTATTAAGTGAGATTATCAAGGTCAAAAGTTACAAAGTCAACATACAAAATCAATCACATCTCTACATAATATCAATGCATGATTGTATATTTATATTTAATAAATAATACCAGTTCAAAAATTAATAGCTTTACAATAAAATATTTTGTTATAAATCTGGGATAATATGTACAATTTTAATCTAAAATCTACAAAACTCTGATAAAATAAGTCAAAGAAGATCAAAATAAAAGCATATACCGTGTTCACAGATTTGAAGATTCAACATAGTTAAAATCTTTAAATACTAGTTCTAGATATCTTATACTGTTTATCACGTTCTCCTTTCTGCTTTCAGTTCAATCTCGAGTCCTCATCCAAAGAAGGCAAGAGAAAACATAGTCAGCTGGAGTGAAATATTCTGAAACTGCATGTGACCACTGACAAATGTAAAATGGTTGCCCTTGGTTGGGGAAGGTCAAGTTAAGAGCTTTGAAAGCATTTGTGAAACAAGAAAATCAATAGTTTTGTGTATTTAATGTCTCCTCTGCAAGCAAAGTCACAGAAGAAAAACAATGCCACTTTGTGTGTAGTGTTCCACAGAAGATAAATACTTTCAAATGATCTGAGTTGGAGGTATACATTATCTGAGAATTGGCAATTTAGTGCAAGCTGATAAATCATTTCACTTGACCGAAAAACATGTAGAGAAGATGTGATGAAATGGCACCCAATGTACATTCTCTTGACATGCATATTTTACATAGATAACTGATGGCTTTTTTCACTCCTTCTCTGAAACATAAATTTAATGTACTATTTCAGATATGGGAAGCAATTTTTTTTTATTCACAATTCAACCACGTTGAAAATATTAAATGTCAACAAGTTTTGTTGTTTTATTTGTTAACAGTAACGTGTTTTTGGTCTTCCCAGGTGGGGCTAGTGGTAAAGAACTCACCTGCCTATGAAGGAGATTAAAGAGACAAGTGTTTGATCCTTGGGTTAGGAAGACCCCCAGGAGGAGGGCATAGCAACCCACTCCAGTATTGTTGCCTGGTGAATCCCATGGACAGAGAAGCCTGGTAGGCTACAGTCCATAGGCTCACAAAGAGTTGGATATGGCTGAATAAACTTAGCACTCAATGCATTTCTAATGTGGTCATTTTACATCCAAGTAAACTGTCCATGCACATCCATTCCAAGACTTAATTTAACATGCAAGTATAGATATAAATTATTTATGCAAATAAATATAATTTACAAATCTTATGTACAAATCCCAATGTAACTTACATTTATATTTCAACCCTCACTGCTGTAACTCAGGGCCTACATGCTCTTTTCTTACCCTAATACTAGCCCCTTAAGGCATATTTCTAATCTATTTTTCCCAGCTCCACGGCATTTATATACAATGCCAATGCCAAGCTGTTTTTTTTTTAATTTTTTTCCTTCATGAAACACTGTTCTCTAAATTGTCTTCTTTCTTAAAAATTAATTAATGATTCTCTATTTTTTTAATCCATCAACATTGACACCTAACTTTTAAATATCTCTGTAATCTGACCCGTGTCTATCCTATACATCATCAGATCAGATCAGATCAGTCGCTCAGTCATGTCCAACTCTTTGCGACCCCATGAATCGCAGCCTGCCAGGCCTCCCTGTCCAACACATATACCCTAAATCCAGCCACACTATTATTTCCTGAACATATCTGGCACATTTTCATAAATTACTACTTTATCTATAAAATTGTTTCCCTTCTAACTTAACCCATATCTACTTAGATTTCTCCATTTATCAAGGCAAATTCCAAATGCACACTTTACCTTGAAGCCTTTTCCTATCATTTTTGCTGCTAAAGGTGATCTTCCAGGTCTTAGTACTTCCATAATTCTTACCATTTAAGTTTTGTGATACCCACTGGGTAGATACAAAACAGAATCCATGTCTTGCCAATTTTCTCTATTTCTTAATAGTTACAAAGGGCACAGTTTCCTTTCTAGAATTATAGAGTGCGTGGTCCTTACCTGTACACAGAAATAAAACATGCTAAAAGATGGACTTAATTTTAAAAACTGTTAAATGACTGTGTAAGATCAGCAAGGTCTACCCCCAGATTAATAGTTCACATGGTTTCTTTCCTAACACCTAAAATAATTACATGTAATCTTTGTTTTGGATTTCCCCAGTGGATCAGACAGTAAAGAATCTGCCTAAAATGTGGGAGACCATGGTTCGATCCCTGGGTCAGGAAGATCCCAAACTTTGTTTTAACAAATTTCCTCACAGAAAACTCATTTCACAGTACAGATATCTCTGAGAGAAAGAAATTATTTTGGCTATTTTATACTTATCAGGCTGCTCCTTTTGATTAAAAAAAAAAATTGAGTGTTTCTTAGTAGGCAAGCTGTTAGAGGTGTAAGAATGGGACAAGAATGATACAAAGTGAAGGGCCATCCCTGAATGCCTCCTGTGTATGTGTGCTTAGTCACTCAGTTATGTCGGACTCTGCGATGCCATGGACTGTAGCCCGCCAGGCTCCTCTGTCCATGGGATTCTCCAGGCAAGAATACTAGAGTGGGTTGTATTGCCCTTCTCCAGGGGATCCTCCCAACCCAAAGATCCAACCTAGATCTCCTGCATTGCAGGCGGATTCTTTACTTTCTGAGCCACCAGGAAAGCCCGAAATCTCCTGATTTCAACACTAATGAGAGGTGTGGTGAACGATAATCAACAGACATTATGTAAACTGAGTGGGGAGAGTAAGAGAAGGATGGAATGTTAATCCATGAAGGAAGGTAACTGCAGAAGTATATCTTAAATTCTAAGAAAGGTCCATAAAGGGAGTATCATGCTAAAAATGACCATTGAGCCCTTGCAACAAATCCCTTCCCTAGTGATAGGAAAGGAAAATTTAAAAAGAGCTAATATTTACCAAGTTTCAGCCATATGCTATGCACTTCTACTCAATATTTTATTTAATTCCCATGGAAGATAGACATTATTACCCTCCTTGGATAGAGACAAGTAGTGATGCTTAGAGCACATGATGTTAGAATTTGTGCAACAAGATTTGAAGCCAGATCTATGGCTGGATGGCATCACTGACTCGATGGACATGAGTTTGAGTGAACTTTGGGAGTTGGTGATGGACAGGGAGGCCTGGCATGCTGTGATTCATGGGGTTGCAAAGAGTCGGATATGACTGAGCGACTGAACTGAACTGTCTGATACTATTCCTGTGCTCATTTTTATATATGTTACTGCACCAGCAGAGGCTATTTTTCCAGAACAGCTTACTTTAGACATGGGCAAATTTTGGCACATTACATAGGTACCCCCTCATAAACCTAGAATAGTTGATCACTGTACCCTTTGAGTCCAGGTTCCACACCAGCATCCATCTCAACACAGTGAGATGGATGATCTTACAGGCCACTAGAAATCAGATTTTCTTCATGTACGTTAAACTTTTTAGACATTCCTAACACTGGGAACTTTTCAAGTAGTAATGAGGTGAGCAGGATCATCTCTGAGATTCTTTTCGGCCTAGAGACTGTATCAACAGTAACAACAACCAGCTATCCAAACAAAACTTCAAACTCTTTTATTCCTAAATAATTTTTAATAGAGATACCTAGAGAAATATATTATTGGAGATAAAGTTTTTCTTACATACACACTTCAAAACTATCAAAACCCCAGCACACTCTAAATGCTGAGCCCTGTCTAGAATTTTAAAAAATATTGTCCTTAATGAAATTGAAAATGTGATTACAACATTTGCCAGTCTCTCATTTCTAGGTCACCAAACTTCATGTGATGTATCATTCTGACCAGAAAAGCATTTCCTCTCACTCCAGTTTGTCTCTTTGTTTTCTTCCAAATTTGAATAACTGTTTGAAGAAAAGGACCTTTCCCAAAGGAGAACAGTTCTTTGGTCAAAGGTATTGTTTTAATACATGCTCTCCACTGGAAATTCCAGTATAGATTCTTCATTTCTATTGTAAGAACTCAGACTAGCAGCCCCATGGCAGGCAGCCTGTATACCTCCTGGAAGCAACTATAACCCCATCTCAGCAAAGCTTTCTGGTAAGTCATCTGGTAAAAAGCTGTCAGCCTTGTCTAACTCAGTGAAACTATGAGCAATGTTGTATAGGCCCACCAAAGATGGGCGGGTCATCGTGGAGAGTTATGACAAATTTTGGTCATCTGGAGAAAGGAATGGCAAACTACTTAAGTATTCTTGCCTTGAGAACCCCATGAACAATATGAAAAGGCAAAAAGATAGGACACTGAAAGATGGACACCCCAGGTCAGTAGGTGACAAATATGCTACTGGAGATCAGTTGAGAAATAACTCCAGAAAGAATGAAGAGACAGAGCCAAAGCAAAAACAACACCCAGTTGTGGATGTGACTGGTGATGGAAGCAAGGTCTGATGCTGTAAAGAGCAATATTGCACAGGAACCTGGGATGTCAGGTCCATGAATCAAGGCAAATTGGAAGTGGTCAAACAGGAGATGGCAAGAGTGAAGGACGATGTTTCCAGAATCAGCAAACTAAAATGGACTGGAATGGGTGAATTTAACTCAGTTGACCATAATATCTGCTACAGTGGGCAAGAATCCCTTAGAAAGAATGGAGTAGCCATCATAGTCTAAAAGAGTCTGAAATGCAGTACTTGGATGCAATCTCAAAAACGGCAGGATGATCTCTGTTAGTTTCCAACGCAAACCATTCAATATCACAGTAATCCAAATCTATGCCCCTATCAATAATGCTGAAGAAGCTGAAACTGAATGGTTCTATGAAGACCTACAACACCTTCTAGAAATAACACCCCCAAAAGACATCCCTTTCATTACAGGGGACTGGAATGCAAAAGCAAGAAGTAAAGAAACACCTGGAGTAACAGGCAAATTTGGTCTCAAAGTACAGAATGAAGCAGGGCAAAAGCTAATAGAGTTCTGCCAAGAGAATGCACTGGTAATAGCAAACCCTCTTTCAAAAACACAAAAGACTTTACACATGGACATCACTAGATGGTCAACACCAAAATCAGACTGATTACATTCTTTGCATTCAAAGATGGACATGCTCTATACAGTCAGCAAAAACAAGGCCGGGAGCTGACTGTGGCTCAAATCATGAACTCCATATTGCCAAATTCAGATGTAAATTGAAGAAAACATGGAAAACCACTAGACCATCAGGTATGACCTAAATCAAATCCCTTACAATTATACAGTGGAAATGAGAAATAGATTTAAGGGATTAGATCAGATAGACAGAGTGACTGATGAACTATGGACAGAGGTTGATGACATTATACAGGAGACAGGGATCAAGACCATTCCCGGGAAAAAGGAATGCAAAAAAGCAAAATGGCTGTCTGAGGAGGCCTTACAAATATCTGTGAAAAGAAGAGAAGCTAAAGGCAAAGGAGAAAAGGAAAGATATACCTATTGGAAATGCAGAGTTCCAAAGAATAGCAAGGAGAGATAAGAAAGTCTTCCTCAGTGATCAGTGCAAACATATAGAGGAAAACAGTAGAATGGGAAAGACTAGAGATCTCTACAAGAAAATTAGAGATATCAAGGGAACATTTCATGCAAAAAATGGGCTCAGTAAAGGACAGAAATGGTAGGGACCTAAAAGAAGCAGAAGATATTAAGAAGATGTGGCAAGAATACACAGAACTATACAAAAAAATCCTCACGACCTAGATAATCATGATGGTGTGATCATTCACTGAGAGTCAGACATCCTGGAATGCGAAGTCAAGTGGGCCTTAGCAAGCATCATTACAAACAATGCTAGTGGAGACGACAGAATTCCAGTTGAGCTATTTCAAATACTAAAAGATGATGCTGTGAAAGTGCTGCACTCAATATGCCAGCAAATTTGGAAAATTCCATAGTGACCACAGGACTGGAAAAGGTTAGTTTTCATTCCAATCCCCAAGAAAGGCAATGCCAAAGAATGCTCAAACTACTACACAATTGCACTCATCTCACACGCTAGTAAAGTAATGCTCAAAATTCTCTAAGCCAGGCTACAGCAATATGTGAACTGTGAACTTCCAGATGTTCAAGCTGGATATAGAAAAGGCAGAGGAACCAGAGATCAAATTGTCAACATCTGTTGGATCATTGAAAAAGCAAGAGAGTTCCAGAAAAACAAGAGAGTTCCAGAAAAACATCTATTTCTGTTTTATTGACTATGCCAAAGCCTTTGACTGTGTGGATCACTATAAACTGTGGGAAATTCTGAAAGAGATGGGAATACCAGACCACCTTACCTTCCTCCTGAGATATCTATATGTAGGTCAGGAAGCAACAGTTAGAACTGGACATGGAACAACAGACTGGTTCCAAATCAGGAAAAGAGTATGTCAAGGCTGTATATTGTCACCCTGCTTATTTAACTTATATGCAGAGTACATCATGTGAAATCCCGAGCTGGATGAAGCACAAGCGGGAATCAAGATTGCCAGGAGAAATATCAATAACCTCAGATACAAAGATGACACCACCCTTATAGCAGAAAGCAAAGAACTAAAGAGCCTCTTGATGAAAGTGAAAGAGGAGAGTGAAAAAGTTGGCTTAAAGCTCAACATTCAGAAAATGAAGATCACGGCATCTGGTCCCATCACTTTGTGGCAAATAGACAGGGAAACAATGGAAACAGTGGCAGACGTTATTTTTCTGGGCTCCCAAACACTGCAGATGGTGACTGCAGCCATGAAATTAAAAGACACTTACTCTTTGGAAGAAAAGTTATGACCAACCTAGACAGCATATTAAAAAGCAGAGATATTTCTTTGCCAACAAAGATCCATCTAGTGAATGTTATCATTTTTCCAGTAGTCATGTATGGATGTGAGAGTTGGACTATAAAGAAAGCTTAGCACTGAAGAATTGATACTTTTGGACTGTGGTGTTGGAGAAAACCCTTGAGAGTCCCTTGGACTGCAAGGAGATCCAACCAGTCCATCCCAAAGGAAATCAGTCCTGAATATTCATTGGAAGGACTGATGTTGAAGCTGAAACCCCAAAACTTTGGCCACCTGATGTGAAGACCTGACTTATTTGGAAGACCCTGATGCTAGGAAAGATTGAAAGCGGAAGGAGATGGGGATGAGAGAGGATGAGATGGTTGGATGGCATCACCGACTCAATAGACATGAGTTTGAGCAAACTCTTGGAGTTTGTGATGGACAGGGAGGCCTGGCGTGCTGCAGTCCATGGGGTTGCAAAGAGTTGGACATGACTGAGTGACTGAACTGAACTGAAAGTTGCTTCCTTGGAAGAAAAGCTATGACGAATATACACAGCATATTAAAAATCACAGACATCAGTTTGCTGACAGAGGTCTGTATACTCAAAGCTCTGGTTTTTCAGTAATCATGTATGCATGTCAGAGTTGGACTATAAAGAAGTTTTAGCACTGAAGAATTGATGCTTTGAAACTGGTGCTGGAGAAGGCTCTTGAGATTTGTTTGGAGAACAAGGAGATCAAACCAGTCAATCCTAAAGGAAACCTGTTCTGAATATTCATTGGAAAGACTCATGCTGAAGCTCCAATACTTTGGCCACCTGATGCCTACAGCCAGCTCACTGGAAAAGATCCTGATGCTGGGAAAGGTTGAGCACAGGAGGGCATGGGGTGAAAGAGGATAAGATGGTAGGATGGCATCGTCAACTCAACGAACATCAGTTTGAGCAAACTCTGGGAGATAGTGACGGACAGGGAAACCTGGCATACTGTAGACCATGAGGTTGCAAGTCAGACTTAGAAACTGAACAACAAAGTCTTTCAAAGGCGTCCGGATTCTCTTGGACTTTCTGAAAGAATGCTTTTCTGGTCTAGTCTCAACCAACTCCTTTCTTATCTGCACCATTCTTCTATTGCTCACAGTGTCCTCATTTTATTATTAATATTCTGCCGCCATCCCTTTCTCTGTGTATCTTCCCTTCTTATTCTATTGGCCTACAATAAGCTTCTCATGGCTGACTTATTCTTCCCTTTTAGGTCTCAGGTCAAATGAGCACAGCCTTACCTGTCAATTACTCTCATCACCCTACTTAGCACCTTCAGAGACTGTGTCATAACATGTGTGTGTGTGTTTACTTGCTTATTGCATTTCTCACACTATCAACATATTGAGTTTCTCTCACAACAGAATTATCCTTCTTCCTTTCACTACATCATTAAATATTTAGTGAGCGCCACTTCATGTGTCAGGCACTATTCTGAGCGTTGGCTATATAAAAGTGAAAACAAAGTTCTTGTTCTCATAAATTTATGTTTTATTCTAGAAATAAAGAAATTGAAAAAATGCAATCAATTCTCATTGATTATTATCTCTCAATTCTTTTTTGCAGTAGAAATATTTTATAAAGTCACCACAAACACTGAGTTAGTGAATACTGAACCACTGATTCTAAGAGAAACAGGGATTAGGTACTTGCAAGCCTCTGGTCACAACATTTTCATCAAACAGATGATACATAACCTTGCTTTATGTATGTTTGTATTTTTAAAGATATCTTATTAAACATATATTGCAGATTCATTAACACTGAATTCAAGACCAGCAATACTTTAATTCATGCCTGAACAAAGCTTATCTAAAACAGGTATTTCTTCTGTAAGGCACATCACAGGTTTCTCATACTTCAGTTCAGTTCAGTCGCTCAGTCTTGTCTGACTCTTTGCAACCCCATGAACTGCAGCACGCCAGGCCTTCCTGTCTATCATCAATTCTCAGAGTCCACCCAAACCCATGTCCACTGTGTTGGTGATGCCATCCAGTCATCTTATCCTGTGTCATCCCCTTCTCCTCCTGCCCTCAATCTTTCCCAGCATCAGGGTCTTTTCAAATGAGTCAGCTCTTTGCATCAGGTGGCCAAAGTATTGGAGTTTCAGCTTCAACATCAGTTCCTCCAATGAACACCCAGGACTGATCTCCTTTAGGATGTACTTTAGGAACACTAACAGAGAAGGCAATGGCACCCCACTCCAATACTCTTGCCTGGAAAATCCCATGGATGGAGGACCCTGGTGGGCCGCAGTCCATGGGGTCTCTAAGAGTCGGACATGACTGAGCGACTTCACTTTCACTTTTCACTTTCATGCACTGGAGAAGGCAATGGCAACCCACTCCAGTGTTCTTGCCTGGAGAACCCCAGGGACGGGGGAGCCTGATGGGCTGCCGTCTATGAGGTCGCACAGAGTCGGACACGACTGAAGCGACTTAGTAGCAGCAGTAGGAACACTAAGACACACTTAAGCTGGCTTACACAGCAAAATCAATAACAAAAATTAAAAATGACAAAAATGTGCCTAACAGATAGCACCAAGGACACATGTATGTTGTGTAAGAGCTGAAGGAAGAGGGCAAAGCAGCACCTTGTTCAACCTCAGCAAGCAATGTCTGCCTTGGACTTTTTCACCACTTAGCACTTGTCTGTGAATAGCTAAGAAAGGGCTGCAATTATTGATTCTGGGGTCACAAACATGCTTTAGCAAGTACAAGAATTTATAAGTATGGAATCTTGGAATAATGGAGACTGTTATAATAATTACAGATTGTTAGAAGTATGAGAAATGGTAAAAAAATTTTTTTTAAAGCAGAGCATGGAGGGTGAATGCTCTGTTCTTCAGAATCAGGTCAGGGAAGGCCACTCTGACAAAGTGAAATTTAAAAGAGTTAAATAAAATTAAAGAAGTATTATGCAAGTGTTTGTGGGGGAAGAACATATGCATCAAATGAAGACCAAATGCAAAAAAAAAAAAAAAATCTGGGGGAGAAAATGTGCTTATGAGGGAAGGGTGTGGACAACAAGCAAAATGATATTACAGAGTTGGAGGGGGATGTGGGCAAGCCAAGTAGATTACAATTGTAGCTTTTTTAATTTAACCTAGAATAAAGTAGATAATCACTAAACGGTTTTCAGCAGGAAAGTATGAAGAACCCCCGTACACTGTTGGTGGGAATGCAAACTAGTACAGCCACTATGGAGAACAGTGTGGAGATTCCTTAAAAAACTGGAAATAGAACTGCCTTATGACCCAGCAATCCCACTGCTGGACATACACACTGAGGAAACCAGAAGGGAAAGAGACACGTGTACCCCAATGTTCATCACAGCACTGTTTATAATAGCCAGGACATGGAAGCAACCAAGATGTCCATCAGCAGATGAATGGATAAGAAAGCTGTGGTACAGATACACAATGGAGTATTACTCCACCATTATAAAGAATACATTTGAATCAGTTCTAATGAGGTGGATGAAACTGGAGCCTATTATACAGAGTGAAGTAAGCCAGAAAGAAAAATACCAATACAGTATACTAATGCATATATATGGAATTTAGAAAGATGGTAACAATAACCCTGTATACAAGACAGCAGAAGAGACATTGATGTATAGAACAGTCTTTTGGACTCTCTGGGAGAGGGAGAGGGTGGGATGATTTGGGAGAATGGCATTGAAACATGTATAATATCATATATGAAACGAGTCGCCAGTCCAGGTTTGATGCACGTTACTGGATGCTTGGGGCTGGTGCACTGGGATGACCCAGAGGGATGGTATGGGGAGGGAGGAGGGAGGAGGGTTCAGGATGGGGAACACGTGTATACCTATGGCGGATTCATGTTGATATATGGCAAAACCAATACAATATTATAAAGTTAAAAAATTAAAAAAAAAAGAATTAACATTTTCTAAATATCCCATCCGGTTGCTCTATGGAAAATATGTGATAATGCTTAACATTGGAAAGTGAGACCAACTGGTAGTGATTTCAATATTCCAGGTACGGAAATGTGGTCACTTAGCACAGTATAATGGGCTTCCCTGGTGGCTCAGCTGGTAAAGAACCCGCCTGCAATGTGCGAGACCTGGGTTCGATCCTGAGTTGGGAAGAACCCCTGGAGAAGGGAATGGCTACCCACCCAGTATTCTGGCCTGGAGAATTCCATGGACTGTGTAATAGTAGAAATAATATTTAGAAACCACGGAATCGGGAATATCAGTTCAGTTCAGTCACTAAGTCGTGTCTGACTCTTGGCGACCCCATGAACCGCAGCTCACCAGGCCTCCCTGTCCATCACCAACTCCCGGAATCCACCCAATCCCATGTCCATCGAGTTGGTGATGCCATCCAACCATCTCATCCTCTGTCGTCCCCTTCTCCTCCTGCCTTCAATCTTTCCCAGCATCAGTGTCTTTTCAAATGAGTCAGCTCTTCGCATCAGGTGGCCAAAGTACTGGAGTTTCAGCTTCAACATCAGTCCTTCCAATGAACACCCAGGACTGATCTCCTTTAGGATGGACTATAGTTCAGGTTTATCATTATAGAATATGTTTTAGATTGGGGATAAGTAAATTCATGAGAGAGAAAGGGTGAGAGAGAATATGAATAAATGGTCATAGATGACCATAGGCTTTTTAGCAAGATCAACCAGAAGAATGAAGTTAGCATTTTGTGGCTGAAGAAAAGAAGAGGAAAAATGGATTGACAGAGACATGGGTCATGAGAAAAGAATAAAAGTTCTTTTACAGAGTTAATTTGACATACCAAATCATTATCTCAATAAAGGTGTCGATCAGGGATTAGATGTATGAATCTGAAGTCCAAAAGACAGGTTCAGACTAAAGATATTTTGGGAGGCAGTATATACTTAATATTAAAGACTTGAGACTGATGAGATTGACTATGGAATAAACTAGAGGTTGGAAATGTGAAGAGATCTGAGGTCAATGGATATGTTTCAAGAGGGCAGGGGTCATATCTGTCTTACTGACTCTTGTAGACCTATTACTATTTTCAGTATCTACACAAATATATCCTCAGTAAAAAATGTTGACTTACTTTTGAGCATATATTAATATTTCATCCTGATGAATAGATGTACAATGTATATTTTGCTTTTTCAAATAACTTTTTAATGTTTTTAGTGTGCATTTATGAAGCCAAGAAGAATAATTTTACCGTAGCTAAATATTCTGAATTAGGTTTGCTTTCTATTTTAACAGAATTCATATTTTTGGACTTTGCTTAAGATTTTTTAGGAAGATTTTGTACTATAAATCTAGGGTAATAAAGAACTGCCTCCGAATTGTCAGTCAGAAAGAGGAAGTTCATTCTCCTGTTTGACTTTCCACACCCACTCTGAGACTAACAGCTTTCTGAAATACGATGATAATTACTGTTGTTGTTACCAATATTGTGAGCTGGTACAGAGGCAATATTTAAATGTTAATTCCTGTGTTGGCTCATCAGCATTCATCTTTCTTTTTCAAAGGTTATTGTATCCTCCTAATTGAGCAGCCTTCTCAGGAGAATGAGCCCATCTGATTCATCTTTGGAACGCAGTCTCAGAGACATCAAAGGAAAAATAAAAGAGACAAGCTGGCACATGGCTCTGTAGTAGGCTTTTCCCCTATTGCATTGTCCATATCAGAGATCTAAATTTTCAAATATAAAAGTGTATGTTGTCTTGAAGATTCTGAACCAAATCAAAACTACAAATCTTCCTGCCCTGGTCTCTGTGCTTGGTCGGACAGCTGGGGACTTTTCAGCACAATCCACACTTTCATATTCACTTCAGAACTGATATCACTGAATTACTTCTCTGGGCCCACTCACTTTGAAGAAACTTCCTCATTTTGTGCCTGAGACATAGCCTAAAGGTCTACTAGTTTATATGCAGCAGTAGAAATGCAGCTCTTTTTTTTTTTCAAATCAAGTGTGGTTTTGCTATATCATGTGGTTACTGCTACCTCATGTGAAGGTTCACTTATAAGCTCTTAGTGGACAACGTTTTACTCTTCTATCTCTAAATCTTATGGCACAGCACTCCTAAAATATTGTGGGATGAATGTATTTCCAAATTACTATTTCACTTTGACACTTGTGATTTCTCAAAGAGAGTAGCCTAGTTACCATTCCAATAAGCCCTAGTCAATCAATCATTTCTGAAGTGATCACACAAGATAATAACTTCAGGTAACTTCTTATTTCAAAGAGTTTATGAAATAGCACCTTGACAAAGTCACTTTTCCTGATGTCAAATAAAAGATCTGGGTTAAGAGATCACATTTGTCTTCCTAGATAACAGGATATCAGTGTTCTGAGACACAAGTGCCTCTGAATCATTCACAATGACTGTATTTCTTCCCTTATTCAACAAAATCAATTATGCAGTATGCGTTTGCTTGTGTTGATATATGTGCAAGGGGAATGTTAAAGGCGTCGCTTCACAGTGAAGGTCTCTCTAACCTGTAGCACTATCATTAGAAGTGATTACACAAAGGCCCCTCACTGTGTAGAGGGGATAGAGTGTCAGCTGATTCAAGTTATTAATACATTTTTATACTCAGCTAAGGAGGAGGGTGGTGGTGCTAGTGGTAAAGAATCCACCTGCCAAGGCAGAATATATAAGAGATATAGATTCAATCCCTGGGTTGGAAAGATCCCTGGAAGAAGGCATGGCAACCTACTCCAATATTCTTCCCTAGAGAACCCATGGATAGAGGAGACTGGAGGGCTACAGTCCATAGGGTTGCAAAGGGTCGGACACCACTGAAGTGATTTAGCACAGCACAGCACAAAGATGAGGGCATTCCTTTGAACAGGAAAAACAAAAGGAGCTGAAGGACTCCAGGTGGGCAATGAAGGTGAAAGTAAATAAATGTTTATGCTCAAATGAGTTAGAGGTACAATGAACAACTGACAGACTTTTAGGTTCAGGAAATAAGATGCGAGATGTCTCCCAGGGAAATTTACTCGAAGGGAAAGAAGTCCGACAATGGCCTTGTAAAGCTGTTCTAAATCTGAAGCCTAGATTGTCCTTACAGCAGCAGCAGGTCCTTTAGCTGCATAAGCTTAGCTAGTTGTATGTGTCTCTCTCTCTCTTTTTTTTTTTTTTCTAATACCTTTTCTGCTGTTGCTTGGTTTTCACAAAAATTCTTTTCAAAGTGCCAGCCTCTCGTGGTGTGTTAGTAAATGGACAGCAAAAGATATGGTGATGGGGATAAAAATTCAGGAGAGAGAAACTTGTACCTGCCTGGGTGGTTTGCTACAAATTCATATACCTGAGCCTCCCCCACACCTGCTAAATCAGAATTTATGGAGGAGAGAATCCAGAAATCATTACAGTGTCCCAAGGGATTCTTCAGGTCAATAAAAGTTAATCCTTATGCCCAAGGGGAAGTTAAAACTCAAGAGTATTTCTCTCATCTTTCCTTCCCAGTCGGAGTCTCATTACAGATTCTCCTCTATCAAGTACTCCAGGTTCATTGTTTTTTTTTTACATAAATAGATCTTTTTCTCTTATAAGTTTTTCCACTGTATTTTAATTTTACCATATCCTTGTAAGTAGCAAGAAGTAACTGAGCCTCAAAAACAGTAAATTTGAATTACTCTTTATGTAGGCAACATCCAGTTATCTTTTGCAACTCTATTCAGATATCAGTTTTCCCTGGAAATATTCACTTATTCCTCACCCCATCCCAGTCTAGATTAGGTGCCCCTCCTCTGCATTCCTAGAATATCTTTATTTACTATTTAGGCAATGTTCAGAATCATCTGTTTATTTGTCTGTCTCCTAAATCAAAGATTCTTCCTATCAGATTTTGCATTGTCATTCATATTTTTCCTTCCCGTTTCTCAGCTGACCCCTAGAACATGATATGTACTCACTAAATGTTGGTTAAAAACAAACATGCATGCAGGAATAAATACATGAAAATATGATTGTGAGAGGAGCATTGAGCTACAAGCCTGAAGCTACAATTTTAGAAGCTTGAATTTAACTTTCTAGTTGACACTTAAGGACATAGACAGACTTATCTGAGAAACAGTTCATATTATCTTATTTGTACAACCTTGAGAAAATAAAATCTAATAGTTATCTTGTGACAGCATCTACTTCCCAAAGCAACTAAAGTGAGAAACCAAACCCATTATTCTTTGCTCTGGTTCCAAGGTAACTAATGCCTTGAGTGTTTCACCAATAACAATTGATGGATGCTTTTACACTAAAATGGGTTTCCTATTTGCCATGCAATGTGAAGGCTGGAAAATACAATTAACCAACTAAAAACTAGAGCATAATGAAAGAAGAACCCAAGGCACCAAGGAAATAGAATTATTACTCCTCTATAGGCTGCTTGTGCTCTTAAGAGTATGCTGTCTTGTCAAGATGGAGAGAGATTTTCCCATCAAAGTGAAGTGGATGTCAAGGCCATACCCATAGCTACTGCAGCAGCACATTTAACTGTATATAGCACAGGTGTTTAATAAAAACAAAATATTTTTCCCAGTGTTGAGTTTTTGTTTGTTTTTGCAGGTCATCATGTTAGATGATATTATGAGAGCAAGTTTTCAATGGAGAGCAACTTTCTCAATTCATTTCCAATGAATGGCCTCAGAGTCACAAGCTCAGCCACTAACGGGCGGTAGCCTAGTTGTTTACCCACGAATCACCAATTAAAGGGAGCCTTGTGTTTAGCTAGGAATAGCAGAAGAAAACAAAACAGGTTTCCTATCACCTGTCTGCTAAAATTAAGTGGGATATAGATTGACTCACAGTTGCTCCTAGAATAAATCCACACATAAAGGGTATCTGCGAAGGAACAAGATGAGACCAGCCTAAGTTAGCTCCTGGCTAAAGATTGCCCTTTAAGACTCTAATTTTTCTGCTCAAATTTAACACTAGGAAAAAAAATAGAATTTTGTGCAGTGCATAAATTAAACACTTTCAAACTACCCTTAATGATTCTGGTTTTGCTAGACAGTTGCTAATGGCAATAACCAAGTCTTTAGGGAATCTGCCTTCTTTTGACATTCTAGTTTAGAGGACAAAAATTCACTTGTAAAGTCTTTGCTCCAAAGCATGCATTTCTCTTTTGGGACTTCTCCCTTATATTGAAAACTTTTACCCAAACATGAAATGAGATCTTAACTCCACACAGGAGACATTCAGTAAACCTTGGAGCCAAGAAACCTTCTGTTGGTGGAGAGTCTTAGGAGCACCCAGAGACCAAATTCTCTGAGCTCTTTCTAACCTGATTACATGAAAATGGGTACTCTGGCAGAACGGAATTCAACAAACCGTGGATCAAAAATATTCTTAAAAAAATTTTTCAGAAAGTTCCCCAGAACAAAACTTGAATTTACCACCTGCTGGCAACTATTTATATAGCATTTATATTGTATGAGGTATTTTCAGTGGTTTAGACATAATTTAAAGTATATGTGGTAATGTGTATACATTGCCTGCAAATATTATGCTATTTCACATAAGGGACTTGAGCATTCCTGAATATTGGTACCCACCGGAGGTCCTGGGACCAATCCTCTGGGGATACTCAAGAGCAACTGTGGTAATAATCATGATATTTTGGAGGGCTTTTTAATGGCCAGGCACAATGATAACATATGCCTATATCTTAGTCTTTCAACCTATCAGACAGAAGCTATTCTCATCATGTTGTTCTTTTTTAATTTCAATTTTAATTTAAAAATATATCCAAATGATAGTTTCAAATGGAATAAAGAGAAACACAGTAAAATGTGACTATTCGTATGGTCTATAGTATCCTAGATGCTTTCCACAGAGGAAACATTATAACCAATTTCTTCATCATTCTTCCAGAAATAAGCTATACATATATGGGACTTCCCAGGAAACTCAGTTGGTAAAGAATCTGCCTGCAATGCAGGAGACCTGGGTTTGATCCCTGGGTCTGAAAGATCCCCTGGAGAAGGGAATGACAACCCACTCCAGTATTCTTGCCTGGAGAATTCCATGGATAGAGGAGCCTGGAGGGCTACAGTCTAAGGGGTTGCAAAGAGTCAGACATGAATACGCAACTAACATAAGGTGATACATTCTGAGAGGGTTAAGTCTTCAATATACTTTTGGAGGGTGAGGCTAGGGGGCATAATTCAACACATTATAGTGTATAGCTTCATTTAATTCTCAATACTGTTGAGAAGTAGATTTATTATAATCCACATATTAAAAAGCAGAGACATTACTTTGCCAACAAAAGTCCATCTAGTCAAGGCTATAGTTTTTCCAGTAGTCATGAATAGATGTGAGAGTTGAACTATAAAGAAAGCTGAGCACCAAAGAATTGATGGTTTTGAACTGTGGTGTTGGAGAAGATTCTTGAGAGTCCCTTGGACTGCAAGGAGATCCAACCAGTCCATCCCAAAGGAGATCAGTCCTGGGTGTTCATTGGAAGGACTGATGTTGAAGCTGAAGCTCTAATACTTTGGCCACCTGATGCAAAGAGCTGACTCATTTGAAAAGACCCTGATGCTGGGAAAGATTGAGGGCAGGAGGAGAAGGGGACGACAGAGGATGAGATGGTTGGATGGCATCACCGACTCAATGGACATGCATTTGGGTAGACTCCAGCAGTTGGTGATGGATAGGGAAGCCTGGCATGCTGTGGTTCAGGGGGTCGCAAAGAATTGGACACGACTGAGCAACTGAACTGAACTGATAAGCACCTGAATCCACATTCTAACTCCCTAACCACCATCCTCTGCTGTCTTTATTTAGAAGAGGTTTCTTTTTTTTTTTTTTTAAACTTTACAATATTGTATTAGTTTTGCCAAATATCGAAATGAATCCACCACAGGTATACCTGTGTTCCCCATCCTGAACCCTCCTCCCTCCCCATACCCTCCTTCTGGGTCGTCCCAGTGCACCAGCCCCAAGCATCCAGTATCGTGCATTGAACCTGGACTGGCGACTCGTTTCATACATGATATTATACATGTTTCAATGCCATTCTCCCAAATCTCCCCACCCTCTCCCTCTCCCACAGAGTCCATAGACAGCAAAAGAGACACTGATGTATAGATCAGTCTTAGAATAGGTTTCTTTAACCTATAGACTGTGCTGTGCTGGTAGACATTCTGTATTGCAGCATCACTAGGATAAGCTATGATGTCTCTACATGAACTACATCAAGGTCTCTAGGTTCATTCATGTTGCTGCAAATGGCAGAATTTTACTTTTCATATGGCTGAGTAATATTTCATTGTATATATTATATACACAACATCTTATTAATTCAACCTTCTGTTCATGGTCACTCTATGGGTTGCTTCCTTGTCTTGACTATTGTAAATAGTGCTTTGAAAAGACATATGCACCTCAATGCCATTTCTTTTATAATTCCTGACCCTCCCCACATCCCTAAAGTTGGGCCATATATCCTCCCCAAGGCCTCCTGTATATGTCTCTCACAGTTTACTGATGAGTCTCAGGTATCTGTTAGCTTTTCTGTGCCTTTTATTTGACCAAGAGCATGTTGAGGCAGTTTCTACGTCCTGGACCTCAGGACCAGATACTCTATACTTGACAGAAGGTCACTACAAATTAAATGTTACAATGACTACGTTGTAGCCAGGCGTTCCGGGAAATGAACTCACTCAGAAGGACAATGCAGACAGTAGAGTGCAGTTTATTACACCAGCGGGCCCAAGGCAGAGTCTCCTCTTAGCCAAGGACCCTGACCAGTTTTTGTGAAAACCTTATATACCCTAAGTGTACGTGCTCAAACCCACCTCCCCAAATTCTCTGAAACTACTCTGAACAAAGGAAAAGAAAGATACAAACAAAGTTAACCCATGATTTGTATGCCTTAAACCCATGATTCATATGCCTTAAGCCTAGGTAATTAACAATGGACAATTATCAATAGGCCTGTGGCCATACGCCAATAAGCATAATAGAATTTATGATTCTATTCAGTTACACAGATAATTAGGGTGTTCTTTTAGGCATTGGAAAGTCTGTGTGCAAGCCCTGGGGCTCTTCCATCCGGAGTGGGGGTCTGGTTTTCCTGTTGGTATGTCATTTCTGTAGATACTGGGCATATAGCTCAAAGTCCACAATCTGGCCCAAGATGGAGTCCTGTTTTCAAGATGAAGCCTATTCTGTCTGCTTTTTCCTTCAACTAGACCAAAGTTTCTATTGACCTCAGCAACTCTAAATATCTAAGAATTTATTTTTAAATGGGTAAATAATATTGCCAGCAGTGAAAGATATGTTTATAGAAAATGATTTATTTATTGAAAACATTTATTAAAGAAATTGAAAGATACAAAATAAATGAAAAATAACCCTGTTCATGAACTGAAAAAAAGTTATTAAAATGTCCATACTACCTAAAGCAATCTACAGATTCAATGCAATCTCTATTGCAATGATATTTTTTCACAGAAATAGAAAAGACAATCCTAAAATTTATATGGAACCACAAAAGATCCCTAGTAGCTAAAGCACTCTTGAGCCAGAAGAATAAAACTGGAGGCAACACGCACATTTTCCTAATTTCAAACTATGCAACCAAAATGACAGTAATCAAAACAGTATGGTACTGGCATAATAACAGACACATGGGCTGATGGAATAGAATGGAGGGCCCAGAAATAGACCCACATATATACAGTCAACCAATCTTTGACAAATGTGTCAAAAATACGCAATTAGGAAAAAAGAGTCCCTTCAATAGATAGTGTGGGGAAAACTGGAAATCCATATGCAAAAGAATAAGATTTACAAAAATTTGAAATAATTTAAATACTTAAATGTAAGACTTGAAACTAAAACTAGAAGAAAACATAGGGAACACTGACTGGTATTGGTCTTAGAAACAATTTTTTTGGATATGACACAACATGAAAAAAAATTAAAATAAGTTGAGCTACAAACTAAAAAGATTCTTTACAACAAAGGAAATAATTAACAAAGTTAAATGCAACCTATGCAATGGGAGAAAGTATTTACAAACCAAATAAATATCTGGCAAATATTCAGAATATATAAAGAAACTCATATGACTCAAACAAAAACAAAACCACAAATAATAAATAGACCAAGGACTTAAATAGAAATTTTTCCAAATATGACATACAAATGACCAAGAGGTACATCAAAAGGTGTTCAATATGACTAACCTTCAGGAAAATGCAAAACTGCAGCATGGTATCATCTCTTTCTTGTTAAGATGGCATTTACTAAAAACAAAATATCTGGTAAAAACTGTTGATGAGGATGTGGAGAAAGGGAATCTTTGCATACCATTTGGTGCGAATGTAAATTGGTATGCCCTTTAGGGAAAACAGTATGGAGGTTCCTCAAAGAAATTAAAATTAATATGTGATCCAGTCATTTCAAAGGAATTGAAATCAGAATTTTGAAGTGATAGCTGCACTCTCCTGTTCACTGCAATATTATTCACCATAGCCAAGATATAGAAACAACCTAAGTGTCCAAGAGATGAACAAAGAATATGTGGTTTATATATTATAATGGAATATCATTCAGTAGGTAGAAAGAAACAAACCCTGGCACTTGTAACAACATGGATGAATCTGTAAGACACTATACTAAGTGAGATAAGCCAGACAGAGCGGTGCTGCATGATCTCACTAACATGTGGAATCTCAAAAGGAAGGGAAATGTCCAGCTTGTAGAAACAAAGGGCAGAATGTGGTTAGCAGGGACTAAGGAGTGGGAGAAATGGAGAGACGCTGATCAAAGAATACAAGTTTCAGTTTTAAAATGAACAATTTCTGGGGCACAAATGCACAGCGTGGTGGTTATAGTTAGCGCTATCCTGAATAATTTTTCTAAAAATGTGGGACTTAATTAAACATTCTCCACACACACACAAAAAGATAACTTTATGAGGTGATGAATGATTTAATTAACCTGATTGTGGTAATAATTTCACAATGTGTGTGTGTGTGTTATATGTGTTAGTCACTCAGTTGTGTCAGTTGTGTCCGACTCTTTACAACCTCACAGACTTGTAGCCTGCCAGGTTCCTCTGTCCATGGAATTCTCCAGGCAAGAATACTGGTTTCAAATCATTACTTTGTATACTTCGAATGTGTGTTCAGTTGCTAAGTCTTGTCCCAGTCTTTGTGACACCATGGACTGTAGCCCGCCAGGCTCCTCTGTCCATGTAATTCTCCAGGCAAGAATACTGGAGTGGGTTGTTGTTTCCTTCTCTAGGTGATGTTCCTGACCCAGGGATCAAACCCACGTCTCCTGCATTGGCAGGCGGATTCTTTACCACTGAGCCACAAGAGAAGCCCTGGTACACCTTAAATATACACACTTTTATCTCAGTAAAAGTTGGAGGATTAAAAAAAAAGAAATGGGAGGTGATTGCTCTAGTTGAGATTCAGTGAAGGCAAATTTAATAACAAAAAATCCGGGGGAAATGTTGGGGGAGAATACGTAGTGCCAATGCGTCTCAAATTTCATTGTGTATAAAATTTATATTCCTCATTTTGTAGCTCTTATTTGAGACAAAGAAACCTGCCATTTTAATCAGCATCAGTAATTCTTATGAAGACTAAAATTTGAGAATCGCTGTAGGTCTTACAATAGAATCAATAACATTTTTCAAAAAATGCTTTATAAATACAAGCCTTTTTTTAACCCTCTCTGTAAGGCTTAATGCTATCATTTGAAACAAGAGCAAGTTCATTAGTCATTCTATCTACATTATTTCCTCCTTGTCACACATCTTTTCTTTGTGCAAACTTTCTTAAGTCACTTCTCCCACCTAGAATTCAATATAAAACCTTTCCTAATAATGAGTTTCATTACTTAATTACATGTCATGAGGGCTCTGATTGAGAAGTGCAGACATTTAATTGTCTTCTTGAAATAAAGAAAGGCTGTAGCTAAAGACATGAAGTTTGTGAAAAATTAGGTCATTGATGTCAGCTAATACCTCCCATTTCTAAATAGCTGTATAAAAGTAACTTTCTTGAATATGGCCATAATCAGAATTGTTTTTATGTAAGTTTACTCCTAGCCTTGATACAAAGAATTAGAATCAAAGATGTAGGAGCAATTGTTCAAATAGTCCCACCTCAAGGGAAAAAACAAACAAACAAACAAAACTTGACCTTCTGTTAGTCAAACTATACAAGTTTTCATACGTCAAATACCCTACAAATTCTCTCTTTAAAAGATACTAAAATAATCTTATCTATTCCATGGATGAAAGATTCTGCCATCAAAAGAAAGTGCTATGAGAAATCAGTTTCAGAGGGGTACCCATCTCCTGTGGTTTACTATTTTTATCATGTTAACAAATCACTTAGTACTTATCCCAGGTCAGAGTTTTTACCTGAAAGGAATTTCCTATGCAGAGGACTGGAGAGAATTAGGAGCTATCGCAACCTCTCAAGCTGGTCGTCCAAAACAAAATGAGTAATCTTTCAAGAACTGAAAATGTCTTTAAAAATAAATATAACCCTGATGAAAGATGACAGCCTATCAAAGAACATGTGGGCTCCACACCTAAAGACTTCACAACTTCTTCAAAAACTTTTGCCAACTCTACTGCAGCAAGCTGGCTCTTCTCACTCTCAAAGAGGTGTATTTATCTCCTGATGTAGAATCCTGGAGAGCTCTCCAGAGTGGATTTGTAGACTCCTACCCACTTAAGATTGAAATGTCATCAAGATTGCTAAAACTTATGTCTTGATGATTTGAGTAGTTCTAAAGAAGTGAATGTCACCTATATATTAAAAAAAAAAAAATCAAAGAGAAAAATATGAGTTAGCTGAGTATGGCAAGGAAAGGGATTTCTTAGTAATGAACTAAATTAAAAGAGCTGTTTAATGATACTGAATATTTCTTATATTGCAGGGACTGTTCTTTGTATGTATTAACCCTTAGCTCTCAAAACTACTCTAGGAAGTTGCACTGTCACCAGTCTCCTTTTGCTCCAAGGTAGAGAGGGGTCATACTTCCAGTAGCAGAACTACTGGAATTCAACCTTGGGTAACCTGGCTTTAAAGCCCAAATGCTAATCACTGTATATATTGCCTCTACCTACCTCTGATGGGTAACCCTCTCCGCTTCATCTCCTTCACATTAAACGAAACAAAAAGCCTAATAATGAAAAAATAGGCTTTATAATGATAAGATTTTTGATAGAAGTCACAGACTCTAAGGGACTCTGAATGAATTGAGTTAGGAATAAAAAAAAAAAATTATACACACACACCTCCTGTGCCAAAGCCAATGCCAGTTATTTTGAGCTTTAAAATCATTTTCACTCTTGAAGCTTTCCCTTGCCTCCCATCTTCATAGCAGTGTTTGTAGTTCTGAGTTTTGACAAAAACCCAATGAGCCAAAATTATGTTGGAGCAGCTGTTCTCAAGGCATTTCCAGATTGACTCAATCCATGAGACACTGAATGTACCCTATACAAAAATGGTGTAAATGGAGGCTGTTTGTTGTTTAAAGTTAGTGACAATTTGTCAAAATGTACCACTGTGATACACGTGGATGACATTTTTCTAGCCTTTTAAATTTGTTTCCTTGAATTAAAATTCACTCAGAGGCCATCCCAAATACACATAGCAGCTAGTAAATTTTTTAATACAATATATTCAACACAAAAAAACAGTGAATATTTGTCATCATCATGATGTGAGCCAAAAGAGCGCTCATGCTCTGTTTTCCAGATCTTTACCAATGGCTGCATTTATTAAACCGCAGCCGTCTCCTTTGAAAATCTAGCATGGGCACTTTAACTATAGAGTTGAAAGGATTTTCTGGCCATTCTGTTAGTGGGTAAATGAAATCCTAGTTTTACTGATATCACAACAGTTTTTCAAATTATCATCTTAAATTATCTTAAATCTATGGGACTATTTTAGAATTATTTTAATGAATCCAATTAACTGTTTTTCATTATAATCCTTTTGTGAATTCCTTGTTCAATAATATTAGAAGTGCTATTAAATTCAAGTTTAGCCTACTCTTTGTACCAAACATTTCTTCCTTTATACCAGAATTTCTCAGAATTAAAAACTTCAGTATTGCATCTTGGTTTAGGTGTTCTGAGGGAGAGCCCAGACTGAAAGGCATATGAGCCTTCGGCTACTATATATGTGGGTAAAGGGCTGCAGGAAGATTCTTTACCAATTGAGCTACCAGGGAAGCCTGGAACCTGCCCTAGGACCACCCTATCTCCGCATTTCTGGTCCATTTTGAATTATGTCTTGTGATCATATCAAAAGCATGTTAATACTCTATGTAGACCTACACTTTTCATTATGGTAGCCATAACCCCTGGATTTGAATAAAATGTGCTGGCCAAAGCTGAAGACCTACTTTACCCTAAATGAAAGGAGCTTCACTTTTTCCTGATGTACAGCATGACCCAACACATACATGTATATGTACGTGTATACACACTATGCATTCGACCCCTTTACTTCTTGCCTTCAAGGGATTAAGTAAACTTCTGAATGGAAGCAGACTATCATCTGCATTCTAAACTTCAATATAAGGAGTGTCAAATTAACAAAGAATATATAAGTTGACCCCTTGTCTAACTCAATGAAACTATGAGCCATGCTGTGTAGGGCCACCCAAGATGGACGGGTCATAGTGGAGAGTTATGACAAAACATGGTCCATGGAGAAGGGAACAAAAAATCACTTCAGTATTCTTGCCTTGAGAACCCCAAGAACAGCATGAAAAGGCAAAAAAATAGGACACTGAAAGATGAACTCCCCAGGTCCATAGGTGACCAATATGCTATGGGAGATTAGTTGAGAAATAACTCCAGAAAGAATGAAGAGATGGAGCCAAAGCAAAAATAACACCCAGTTGTGGATGTGACTAGTGATGGAAATAAGTCCAATGCTGTAATGAGTAATATTGCATAGGAATCTGGAATGTTAGGTCCATGAATCAAGGCAAACTGGAAGTGGTCAAACAGGAGATGGCAAGAGTGAACATCAACATTTTAGGAATCAGTGAACTAAAATGGACTGGAATGGGTGAATTTAACTTAGATGACCATTATATCTACTATTGTGGGCAAGAATCCCTTAGAGGAAATGGAGTAGCCATCATAATCAACAAAAGAGTCTGAAATGCAGTACTTGGATGCAATCTCAAAAATGACAAGAATGAGTTCTGTTCATTTCCAAGGCAAGCCATTCAAAACCACAGTAATTCAACTCTAGGCCCTGACCAGTAATGCTAAAGAAGCTGATGTTGAATGGTTCTATGAAGCCCCACAAGATCCTCTAGAATTAACACCCCAAAATATGTCCTTTTCATTATAGGGGACTGGAATGCAAAAGTAGGAAGTCAAGAGATACCTGGAGTAACAAGCAAATTTGGCCTTGGAGTAGGAAGCAGGCAAAAGGCTAAGAGAGTTTTGCCAAGAGAACACACTGGTCATAGCAAACACCCTCTTCCAACAACACAAGAGAAGACTACACATGGACATCACCAGATGGTCAATACAGAAATCAGACTGATTATATTCTTTGCAGCCAAAGATGGAGAAGCTCTATATAGTCATCAAAAACAAGACCCGGAGCTGATTGTGGCTCAGATCATGAGTTCTTTATTGCCAAATTCAGACTTAAATTGAAGAAAGTAGGGAAAACCACTAGACAATTCAGGTATGACCTAAATCAAATATCTTATGATTATACAGTGGAAGTGACAAATAGATTCACAAGACTAGATCTGATAGACAGAGTGCCTGATCAACTATGGACAGAGGTTCATTGTATAAGAGGCAGTGATCAAGACCATCCCCAAGAGAAAGAAATGAAAAAAGGCAAAATGGTTATCTGAGGAGGCCTTACAAATAGCTGAGAAAAGAAGAGAAGCTAAAAGCAAAGGAGAAAAGGAAAGTTATACCCATCTGAATGCAGAGTTCCAAAGAATAGCAAGGAGAGATAAGAAAGCCTTCCTCAGTGATAAATGCAAAGAAATAGAGGGAAATAATACAATGGGAAAGACTAGAGATCTCTTCAAGAAAATTAGAGATACCAAGGGAACATTTCATGCAAAGAAGGGCTCAATGAAGGACAGAAATGGTATGGACCTAACAGAAGCAGACGGTATTAAGAAGAGGTGGCAAGAATACACAGAACTATACAAAAAAGATCTTCATGACTCAAATAACCACGCTGGTGTGATCACTCACCTAGAGCCATACAGCCTAGAACATGAAGTCCACCGGGCCTTAGGAAGCATCACTATAACAAAGCTAGTGGAGGTGATGGAGTCCCGGTTGAGAGCTCCTTCAAATCCTAATAGATGATGCTGTGAAAGTGCTGCACTCAATATGCCAGGAAATTGGGGAAACTCAGCAGTGGCCACGGGACTGGAAAAGGTCAGTTTTCATCCCAATCCCAAAGAAAGGTGATGCCAAAAAATGTTCAAACTACCCCACAGTTGTACTCATCTCACGTGCTAGTAAAGTAATGCTTAAAATTCTCCAAGCCAGGCTTCAACAGTACGTGAACCACAAACTTCCAAATGTTCAAGCTGGTTTTAGAAAAGGCAGAGGAACCAGAGATCAGATTGGCAACATCCGTTGGATTATCAAAAAAGCAAAAGAGTTCCAGAAAAACATCTACTTTTGCTTTATTGACTATACCAAAGACTTTGACTATATGGATCACTATAAACTGTGGAAAATTATTCAAGAGATGGGAATACCAGACCAACTGACATGCCTCCTGAGAAGTCTGTATTCAGGACAAGAAACAGTTAGAACTGGACATGGAACTGGACTTGGAAAAGACTGTTTCCAAATTGGGAAAGGAGTACGTCAAGGCTGTATATTGTCACCCTGATTATTTAACTTATATGCAGAATATATCATGCGAAATGTTGGGCTGGATGAAGCACAAGCTAAAATAAAGATTGCTGGGAGAAATATCAATAACCTCAGATATGCAGATGACACCACCCTTATGGCAGAAAGTGAAGAGGAACTGAAAAGCCTCTTGATGAATGTGAAAGAGGAGAGTGAAAAAGTTGGTTTAAAACTCAAAATTCAGAAAACTAAGATCTTGGCATCCAGTCCCATCACTTCATGGCAAATAGATAGGGAAGCAATGGAAACAATGAGAATTTATTTTTGGGGGCTCCCAAATCACTGCAGATGGTGAGTGCAGCCATGAAATTAAAACACGCTTGCTCCTTGGAAGAAAAGCTATGACCAAACTAGACAGCATATCAAAAAGCAGAGATATTACTTTGCCAACAACTGTCCATCTAGTCAAGGCTATGGTTTTTCCAGTAGTGATGTATAGCTATGAGAGTTGGACTATAAAGAAAGCCGAGTGCCAAAGAATTGATGCTTTTGAACTGTGGGGTTGCAGAAGACTCTTGAGAGTTTCTTGGACTGCAAGAAGATCCAACCAGTCCATCCTAGAGATCAGTCCGGGGTGTTCATTTGAAGGACTGATGTTGAAGCTGAAACTCCAATACCTTGGCCACCTGATGTGAAGAGCTGAATCATTTGAAAAGACTCTGACGCTGGGAAAGATTGAAGGCAGGAGGAGAAGGGGATGACAGAAGATAAGATCGTTGGATGGCATCACCAACTCAATGGACATGAGTTTGAGTAAACTCCGGGAGTTGGTGATGGACAGGGAGGCCTGGTGTGCTGTGGTTCATGGGGTTGCAGAGAGTCAGATACGACTGAGCTGAACTGAACTGCTGCTGGGAAAGATTGAAGGTGGGAGGAGAAGGGCTGACAGAGGATGAGATGGTTGTATGGCATCAATGACTCAATGGACATGAGTTTGAGTAAGCTCGGGGTTTTGGTGATGGACAGGGAAGCCTGGTGTGCTGCAGTCCATAGAGTTGCAAAGAGTCGGACATGACTGAGCAACTGAACTGAAAAATTATCCCAAACATGTTACTATGCTGATAAAAGGACTGGTTATTACTTCTCTAATGTGTGCCCTGAGATCAATGCTATACTATATTTTGTTTGTCCTTTCTTTTCCCTAGATTTCTAATATGTGGTGGTTTTGTGGTATTTTAAGATAAATCTTCAGGAAGCATATGCTTTTCATATGCATTCTCTGCTGACTTTATGTCCAAGAATACATAATCTCTTGACTCCTCAGTGAAGCCTTAGAAGTTTATTGTAAGTATAGTTGCTTTGTAATTATATTTTCAACAGTAATTATATCCAATCATCTGGATCAGCTTGCATCAAAAAATGGCACATATTTTTGTGACAATTTCTAATTTACACTCCTCATTCAGGTGAAAGCTATCTTCTGAAAGATTAATTAGGTCTCTAAGTGTGTGCTAAACTACATTTTACCTCAATTAAGCATGTGAGAAGCTCATGCTAAGATCTCTGGTTTCTGGTCAAAGTACAGTTCAATGAATTGGTTGAAATCACAGAACTGTAGGAAGTTTTATTATTCACTCTCTTGATTTTTACATACTCATTCTACTCTGGCCCTTTTGCTGAGAACTCCATACCCAGAACCTACTGCTTTGAAATGGTAAAACAATGAAGAGCTCGTTTGATTCCATTTCTGATATGGGATTTGAATAATATCAGTTACTGGTCCTACTGTGCTTATAGTTTTCAAATAGTTTTCCTCTATGTGTCTCCATTTTCAAATTGTACCTGAGAAGCTATTTAATGTTAATAAGATGCAAAAGGACTTTCTCCCCTCTGCTTTTAGTTCTCTGAAAATGCAGAATAGTATTCCCTGCACCAGTGTTGAAATGGTCCCAAGGCCTAGACTTTCAGATTTACTGCCCTTCTATCCTGCTGCTGCTGCTAAGTCGCTCAGTCGTGTCTGACTCTGTGCGACCCCAGAGACGGCAGCCCAGCAGGCTCCCCCGTCCCTGGGATTCTCCAGGTAAGAACACTGGAGTGGGTTGCCATTTCCTTCTCCAGTGCATGAAAGTGAAAAGTGAAAGGGAAGTCGATCAGTCGTGCCTGACTCTTAGCGACCCCATGGACTGCAGCCCACTAGACTTCTCCATCCATGGGATTTTCCAGGCAAGAGTACTGGAGTGGGGTGCCATTGCCTTCTCCCCCTTCTATCCTACTGACTCCTTAAGCACACCCTATGGTGTTCTTAGAGAGACGGGGAAAGCAGATGATCAGTTAACACATTTTTGAAAAGACATAAGTCAACTCAAAATGTCCTTAATATTAAGGAAAATCACTTCTAAGAAATTCCAGGTTAGAACAATTTCAAAATGGTTCATGCATCAGCTCAAGAATTTCAAGAACACATGTACCATTCTCCTTTTCCCCAGCCATTCTTCGCTTGCTGGTTTTGCCCTGAGAGTCAACATATGGCTTCCACAATTCTAGAGATAAGTTTCAGACATAAAAGTTTCCAGCAGAAAAGAGACCATTTCTTTCTTTTGTCTCTTATTACAAGTAGTTCAAGCTTTCCTAGAAGCATACCCAGAAGACTTTCCCTTGCCTGTCTTTAGTCAGAATTGTATCATACATCTATTCCCAAACCACTCAGAGGAAGAGAAGAGTGAGATTACTGGAACTGGCTTACTGAGACATATGGCCATGTTTAAGAGGGTGGATTACCCAAACAAAAGCACAGTTCTGTTAAAAATCTACTGCATAGGGAACTGGCCATGTCTGTATGTCTGCTACAGTCTGGGAGAGTAAAGTTGGGGACACAGTTTTTACTAAATAGCACAGAATTCATGTCTGATTGGGTTTCCCAGGCGGCTCAGTAGTAAAGAATCCGCCTGCAAATGCAGGAGATGCAGGTTCTACCCCTGGGTCAGGAAGATCCCTTGGAGAAAGAAATGGCAACCCACTCCAGCATTCTTGCCTGGGAAATCCCATGGACAGAGGAACTTGACAGGTTACAGTCCGTGGGGTTGCAAAGAGTTGGACACAGCCTAGTGACTGAACAACAACAACATGCTTGATTGCAAACTTCAATGGAAAACAAAAATAACACAAAATAACACCAGGTAGCCATGTAAACAATTCTACGATTTTACACACACACACACACACACACACACACACACACACACTATGTTCAAATTGGGGACAATTAAGAATCTGAATATTTCATATGACATTCACAGTTCCAAAATTTTCATTTAGAAGCACTTTGTGCAGGAACACTTTTGAGGGTGGATAGCTGGTACTTCAGAGCTTTGTACAGTTGGAAGAGGATTGACTGCTTTCCCATTGGCTAGTAGTAATCAAGAATCACTTTGTTTTTTCTTCTCTTTACATCAGAAATATCTGAAAAACATTAACCTGTAACATGTCAAAGGTATGACACTCCATTTTGAAAATGTTCTTTTCTGGAAAGGGTCACTAGTTCTCTGACAGCTGAAACAATGCTTTTTAGGAAAACCTCTGTCCCATAAAAATGCAAGGGAAAGGAGTCTAATTTCTATTTCCTCACCATTACCTGAATTACCTAGATACTTTTGAAACCAAAAGACATTTCCTTATCAGCAACTTAGAGGGCAGCTTTTAATAGTTTTCTGCAAATGAAGGGCACAATTAAAAACACAGCTACACGTGTTTTCAGGAATCTTGAAACCATAATGCACATGAGATCTTTATTCATCTGTTAGAACAAACTGGTTTCTGGTAATCTCCTAATGCCTGCCAGAGATAGGAATTAACTGATTTTTTCTGCAGTTTACATCACTATCCCTCACTTGCTTCCTGAAATTCTCTCATGTTTGATGGCACCAGAATTTCCTTACTTTTCCTCTATGATTCCCATGACAGCTTTCTCAGTGTCCTTCACTGTACCCTGTTCTTATTCCTACTCACAAGATATAGACATTCTTCAACCTTTTGTTCTCAAGGTCTGATTTTACTCCTTCCCTATCTCCTCATGAATCTCTTTTGTTGGTCTTGTAAGTGCCCCCAGGCTTCAGCATTCTTTTTTTTTTTTTTTTCAAACAACTGCCAAATCAGTATCTCTAGCCCAGATTACCATATTTCTAACTACCTGTTGGGAACACTAACCTTCTTCTCATGCATTTTATTCCCTATTTTCATTTATCAGTTCAGTTCAGTCTCTCAGTTGTGTCTGACTCTTTGCAACCCCATGAATTGCAGCACACCAGGCCTCCCTGTCCATTACCAACTCCTGGAGTTCACTCAAACTCATGTCCATCGAGTTGGTGATGCTATCCAGCCATCTCATCCTCTGTCATCCTCTTCTCCTCCTGCCCCCAATCCCTCCCAGCATCAGAGTCTTTTCCAGTGAGTCAACTCTTAGCATGAGGTGGCCAAAGTATTGGAGTTTCAGATTTAGCATCAGTCCTTCCAAAGAACACCCAGGACTGATCTTTAGAAATAGCATCACCTTATTTCTAATCACTGGTGCCTGAAATCAGAGTTATCCCTGACTCTTCCCTCCTCCTTTAATTTCCATTCTAATTACTCACGGGCCAAGGTCTTAGGTTTGACCCTGGTGGACTTTTACGTCTGTCTTATAATTACTACTAAAACCACAATGAGAGCTTACTAATATGTCCATGCACAACTATAGTAACCTATAAACTAGAATTACTCTTTGTGGCAACTTCCTCCAAACAAAATATACTGATGATGTCCTGTAATCACTTATTCTCATATATAATTCTGATTTCATGCATGCTCTGCACAAGAAACTTCAATTGCTCCCTATTGCCTTTGTCCTGGCATATAAAGATTCCAATTTCAAGCCCTGATTTCATGTCCAGGCTTATCTCCCTACACCCACTTACCTGTTTCCTTTGGCATAGTCAACTATGATTAAACTTCTTATGTATCTATGATGGTGGTAGAATTCTAAAGCAGTCCCCCTACTTCCCAAATTCAATTTCTATCCTCTGCTTATTAAATCAAACACTCATCTAGGTTCTGCTGTGAAAAGACTTTGAAGATGAAATCGAAATTACTACTCAACTGATTTTAAAATAGGGAGATTACTCCTGATTATCTGGATGGGTACCATGTAATCACACCAGCCCTTAAAAGCAGAATGGGAAACCAGAAGGATCTGAGGGAGATAATGGAAGAGGAAGGAGGAGAAATTAGAAAGCAGGACACAGACTCCAGCCACAGATCCAACCACTGCTGTAGACAGAGGCCACATGGAAAGCATGAGAGGAATGCAAGCAGCCATGAAAATCAGATCAGTCTCCGTCTGACAGCCAGCAAGGAAGTGGGAACCTCAGTCCTGTGACTCCAAGAAGTTGAATCTGGCCAACTTTGAATCTGTGCTCCTTTCAGCCTGAGTGAGCCTGAAAGGAGCACAGCTGTGCCAACACAGTATCTCGATGCTGGCTTGTGAGACTCTTAGCAGAGGAACTTCTGCCCTACACAACTTTGAGATGACAGATATCACTTCAAGTCACTAAATTTGCACTAATTTGTTATGGCAGCAATGAAACCGTGGGTAATCATCAGAGCCATTCAACTATAACTGGCTTAATACATAATAAGCTGTAACCTGTCTTCACTGATCAAGCTCTTTGTAACTGTTTCTACAATATTTGCATATCCTCCAAGCATAACATGGCCTAAAAAATAAGTTACGAGACCCTTTACCACCCCTGGAGATAGTATCTCTGACTTTAAGATGTTTGCCTGAGTTCTACAGAAATCTGGAGTCAGTTGCTGTTCCATTTCAGCTCCAGGCAGTTAAACTGGTTGGGACCACTGACCCTCCAACTGGGAATGAGAGTGTCCAATTGGTGACCTTTTGACATCACAGGACCAAAAACTCCACCCCCAGAATGTGCTAACTCCACCCTTTTCTGAACACGCAACCTTTGAAGAAGCATAGCTTAGTTGTACCTGCACAGGTCGCTAATTACCCAACATTCTTACTTCCAGTGACCTTTCCCCCTGCCGCTTCATCTCATGAAAATCCCGAAACTGTATCTTTATGGAGGCAGACTGAGATTTGTTCTCCTATCCTCTCTCTCGGCTGCCTTGTGGAGAAACCAATTCTCTGCTGCCAACCTCTAAGTCTTGGCACACACCTGTGCTTCAGTTTAGCACTCAGTTCATTTATGCAAGGGAACCTGGCTCGGTAACAGCAAAAGAAAATACCCTGCCGCATTTATACACCCCCTCCTGCTCCCAGCATTTTCCACCGTCTAAACAGGGATACTGTTTTGTGCCAGGATCTAGACTTAGCAACTAAACAACAGCAACAAACTTATCTTTACATAGTGATGCCATTGGCTAGAAAAACCCAGGGCCACTCACCTGGGCCCAGGCAAAAGAGGCTCCCACATTTTCCTTATTGGAGCCAGTGTTCTAGCTGACCAGGCGCGTGGTTCTTACTTTCATTGCAAGACATACTTCAGCAACAAAACCATCAGGGAACTTTGAAAAACAAAAGCACAAATGAGATTTATTACTCACCAGTCCTGGCGGGTACAGGGCATGCCTGGAACCACACAGCAAGGCCACAGGTAGAGAAAAGGAGTCCTCAGGCATGGGGCTCTGCCTTTATCAGGGTTCAGGGTAGGATTTCTAGGATGTCATAGCTTCATTCTTTCTTGGGAAGTAAAAGTGAGAAGGGAAAGACTAGCAAACAAAGGGTCAGATACTAAGTCAACCAGAGAGTTCTTAAGAGAGAAAAGAAAGGAGCTTCCTGGGTGGGACAGCCGGGCTCCTTCTATCTGGCAATGGGTAAATTGGAAACATTAGTCTTTGATGAGGAGGCCACAACAATCAAAGCTTAATATCAGGCACTTGGGTTACAATAAAAAAAAAAAAAAAAAAAAACTACATATGCTGACATTAAGGATCCCTGCTCCATCCTGCCTCTCCACAATCTGCTCACAACCTAACTTTCCTTTAAGGATATCACTGTTACTTTCAGACAGTCTTTGTTAACCTGAAGCCTCTTATCTGCTCTGTGCCCCCTGTTCCCTTGAATATTTTATACTTCTCTCAAGACACTTCTTCTAGTTACTGGAATATACTTAAACACAAACCATTATTTCCTCAGGTTAAACTTTATTGATATATGAGGTCAACCTTAGTTTCTTGATTAGCTTTTGCTGTATAGCAAAAGATTTCAATATCTTAGTGGCTTGTAACAAGAAGTATTTATTCTCCGGCGCTTATCTTCAGGTTAAAACCAAACTGGTGTATCTAACTGGATCTCTGCTGGTGTGCTGTTCTTCAGGACAGTGGGAGTCAGCTGTGCTCAGATACACTCTAGATACTGGTGGGCTTAGATTTGGCTCCATGCCTGTTCCTTTTCAGGTCGGGGCAAAAGGGAAAACACTTAAGTGACCAGCGTTACCAAGAAGATCAAAAGACACAAGAGAAATCTTAAGATCACACGTCAAGCTCCTGCTCCCATTGCATCCATTAAAATTCCTTTGCCAAGTCACAAGACCAACATAAATGGTAGGCCAAAGAGTGCGTTTGATTTTTTCTGTCACATCATATGTAAAAACCTGAACAAACTTTTTGGCCAAACTAATACATCCACCCACTGTGTAGCATCATACCAGTATAAATGTATCAGTTTACTATAGGTGAGTGAAAAATTGAAAAACTTTCATTCAAGTGACCTAGGTATTCCTTCTGATAAACTTATCCTTCCCCCATCCAACAGAAGCAAAATGGTTAACATTGAGCCTTCTGTGGTCAGGAGAGAATTGATTTAATCTCTCTTCTTGACCATACTTTTTTCCTCTAGGATAGCTGTTCCTTTCCCAATTACTCAAAATACATATTCCCTTTATCACACACACATACACACACTTGACTGTGCTTCATTTTAGCTTTCAGTTCATTCATGATTTTTAAAAACCATCTCCAGTATATATATTTTACATCCCTAGAGAAGTCATGAATTCCTAAAAGATACCTCTGCTTCATTTACTTGTTCCAAGTCTCCCACATCTTGTCTAGCCAAGGGCTGAATAAAGTGGATACCAATAAGTACCCAATGACTGCTATTTCCCATTAAAAATGATGGCTCTTCTTCTCTGGCAATTTTCTGAATGTGTTTCCTGTATTGCTATACAGAAAACATCAATGGGGCTCATCTCATTACAAGTCTGAGTGTCAGCTTTAGCTGTATTTTATTTAAAGATGAATAATGATACATAAAAGCTTTCACAGAGCCTTGAGAAATTGATGGGTGACATTTCCTGTCAATCTGAGCTTGTTCTGTCAGGGTAACTGACACTGTTCTTGAAATTCCTGCTGATAGAAAGCATACCTCTGCTGCTAGGGAATTAAAGGAATCCTTCCTTTCTTGTAACAAGCTATTGGTGATAATCTAGTGCTACTATTTGTTTGGTTATCGGACACTGATGTTGAGTTGTTGAGAGGATGCCAGGCAGCAGGGAAGTCTCATTCTATAGGGTGAAAGTGAGGGCAGGAAAAACTCTCCAACACACTCTTTCACATGCAAGGTAATATCTCCTCCTTGACTTCATTATTATTCATAGATATGCCTCTGACAGGTTAATAAACCATTGCAAAAGACTCTGGCATTGGAGTTCATGCTACTGAGAAGAACCATGACATTAGAAATTAGCCTGAACAAGTTTCATAAAGATCTCCATCTGGTTTCACCCCTTAGTAGATGACTGAGTCATGCTCTGGCTTCACCACCAGATCAAGTGATCCCAGAGGTACTGGAAAAAAATCATCAATTTGGAGCATATATGAAAATACATGCTTAATAAGCCAGAGGAGCAGAATAGGAAGGGTGCGATGCTCTTCAGCAATAAATCAGGATTTTGTGCTCAAACTGACTTAACTACACTGTTATATGGGCTTTCCTGATGGCTCAGTCCATAAAGAATACACCTGTAATGTGGGGGACCTGGGTTTGATCCCTGCGCTGGAAAGATGCCTTGTTGGAGGGCATGGCAACCCATTCCAGTATTCTTGCCTGGAGAATCCCCATGGACAGAGGAGCCTGGAGGGCTACAGTCTAAGCGGTCACTAAAAGTTGGACATGACTGAGCAGCTAAGCACTACTAAGCACATAATGTTATATAGTTACAATGGAATCAGAGAGAGAGAGAGAGATGTAATGAATGGGTTTCTGTTCACTAACTTAAAAGCTTCAACAAAGCAAACTCTACAAGCATCTTTATGTTTAGGGAGATTCTAGAAAACATGGTAGAAAGTAGACAGGACTTTCTAACACAAATGTTGCCTTTATGTCATACTTGGGCAAGTCAGTTAATCTCTCTGGGCCTCTACTCTCTCATCTATAAAATGAAAACAATCTCACGTGCCTCCTCCTTGCATTCTTATGTGGGTTACACAATGTCATATTTTGAAGGGATCCTGTAAACTAGAAATAATCACAGAGAGATCAATAGTTAAAATTACATTTTTACATTTTATACAAGGGGTTCAGAGAACCTGACTTTCCCAAAGCAAATAATTATTTTTATCTGTGGGTCCTTATGGAATAACAGTAATAATAACAGTAATAAAAAGTATCTAGCATTTAGTGAAAATTTACTATGTGACAGAAATTCTTAAGCATTCTACAACAATTTTAATTTCCTCAGAAAAAAACTATGAAGTAGCTACTGTTTTCCCTCTTCAATAAGCAAAACTCAGTGAATTTCAATAATTTGAGGAAACACAATTAGCAAATGGTAGAGCTAGTATTTAAACCAAGAAATCTAGTTTCATAGCATTAATAGCATTGCTTTTGCAGATATGCAAGATCTGCCTTAATCAATTTGAAAGAGTTTGTTGAATCTGTTACGAATGTTAGAGTTGTCCTTTCCACTTTCTAGAAGTATCATAGGTACCTGTGACTTTTTTCTAACCTAATTGCTCTTTCACCTCTAGATCTTCCCACAAAAATTTGAAGACAGTAGTAGTATATTATTATTTCATTTTGTTTTGTTTTCCTCATGGTTCTGTCTAAACTGAGGGACAGAGTATTATATCTGAGCCATGAATCCAGCCGATTCATGACCTCACTGCCTTCTATCAGCTGAATCTGAGTTGATTCATATGGTCTGTGAATCAGCCAAACTAAACCCTGACTTCTCCTGCCATAAGGAACCTTAGAAAAGGACACATATCTTGCTACTTTCATCTGAGTCCTGACATGAAATTAACTAGCAGGCTCATCTCAGTAACAGCTCTAGAAATTGCTCTCCATTACAAACATGTATGCAACTTCTGGGCTTCCCTGGTGGTGCCAGTGGTAAAGAACTCACCAATGCAAGAGACACAAAAAAAGTGGGTTTGATCCCTGGGTCTGGAAGATCCCCTGGAGGAGGAAATGGCAACCCATTCCAGTATTCTTGCCTGGAGCATCCTGTGGACAGAGAAGACTGACAGGCTATAGTCCGCAGGGTCACAAAGAGTCAGACACGACTGAAGCAACTTGGCATGCATGTATATGTGACTTCTGGGCTTCCTTGGTGACTCAGATGGTAAAGAATCTGCTTGCACTATGGGAGATCTGGGTTCAGTCTCTGGGTCAGGAAAATCCCCTGGAGAAGGGAATGGCTACCCACTCCAATATTCTTGCCTGGAGAATTCCATGGACAGAGGAGCCTGTTGGGCTACAGTTCATGGGGCCACAAAGAGTTGGACATGACTGAGCGACTAACACTTCCACACACAGGTGACTTCTAAGCAAATCTTAGTGACAATCTATCCCTGGTTTAAAAAAAAAAATCATTTTAGTCTTTTTAAAATGAAAAACTATCTCTTTTTCTCTCCTTCTTGCTCACAACTTTCAGATATACAGAAGAAATTTCTTGAAATGCCTTGCTTTTGACTAAAAGAACTAGGCTTCATCCTACAGACCGAAGTCTAGATTAGTTGAAATATATTTGAAATATAACATGCTTTTTGGTAGGGAAAAGGCTCTCATAATTTAGCCCATGCCTGTACATTGCTAAAATAAATGAGAAAAAATATAAGGCCAGAGAGAAATAGTTCTGTGCAGTTGCTTATAAAGCTGAAGATTGTCAGCAAATCTTTGAGGACACTATATCTCTCTTATGTAGACCTGTGGATTACACATTGGTTACAGAAAGTCAACTGCATAGCTATAACTTCCCCTGCTACTGTAGAATAGGCTGGGCTCCTGAGATATAAGTATACAGAAAGAATTATATAATTGTTCATATTTTATTTGTTTGACAAAGGATGGGGATGCATATATCAAAGTGACACCAATTTTCAGACAAGCCATGAGCTGTCTTGGCATAGTACTATGTGTAAGTGGTACCCACAACTGTAATCCCCTCATATACTGTAATTATGCTTTTGTGGAAAATCTAAATGTGCCAAGCTTCCCAGGTAAAAATCTTACCTGTAGTAAACTACCGCTGTCTTTGCCTAGCCAATAGTTTTCTTCTTTCTCGGATCAAGATCACAGCTTTTGGGGAATCACCCTTCCTCCATTGTATATGGTATCAGTGGGACTTCTGATCTGGGAGTCCTATGTGCCCACTGGTGATCAGAGTCAGGCAAGACTAACTCCCTGTCCCTGGAATTGGTCTCATCAAGGGCAAGGAATGTATAGAGGTGGTCTGTCCAAACTGTGGATATCTAAACCAACTCTCCTCCAAGTTTCATTATCTTCACTTAGACTTTGTCCCACTCTAAGACCCATTTATTCAGTTAACTGCCTCATGTCCTTGCATTGCTTCACATCTTCTTTTGACTTTATCTACTTTGTTTTTGTCAAACAAACAAACAAAATTCAGACTTTATTCAAAATGATTATTGCAAGGGATGAAGAGGCAGAGAGGGGATTATTACAATAAGGAGAGTGCTCAGATCTTAAGATATGCAAGTGTTCTCAAAGGTTGGATAGAGTTCTTCTGTATGGAGAGGAGTAGGCAAGTTCAGAAAAAACAAACAAACAAACAAAGCAGGTACAGAAAAATGGAGTGAATGGGTAGTTTAATGGATTGTATATCAGAGAATGTTTTACCCTGAGACCAGCCTATTCTCTGAGCACTGTTAAGTTGTTTGTAGGGTCAGGCTGAGGGTGAGTCAAAGCTGGGGGTCTGGGGGAAGGGAAAGATATGTAACCAAATATGATTAAAGAGCACATTATTGCAACTGATCAATGGAGACAAGCATTTGAGTGAATCATTTAGAAGGCAAAAAATTGGAATTTATAGATCTGTATCTGATCTCATGATAAGTAAACAAGAAAGGCATTCAGAAGTCTATGTAAGTCATATGGGGAGGGATCGTTCTTTGTAGTAAGCTGTTTTCCAGACCCATACAAGGGTTAGAGGATTTCTTAAATTTTGCTGTTTTCCAGAATCCCAAGGTTTCAACATTGTTAGTTTCTATTGCCTGAATCTGGTCCCATCACTTCATGGCAAATAGATGGGGAAACAGTGACTGACTTTATTTTTGGGGGCTCCAAAATCACTGCAGATGGTGATTGCAGCCATGAAATTAAAAGATGCTTACTCCTTGGAAGGAAAGTTATGACCAGCCTAAACAGCATATTAAAAAGCAGAGACATTACTTTGTCCACAAAGGTCCGTCTAGTCAAGGCTATGGTTTTTCCAGTAGTCATGTATGGATGTGAGAGTCGGACTATAAAGAAAGCTGAGCACTGAAGAATTGATGCTTTTGAACTGTGGTGTTGGAGAATACTCTTGAGAGTCCCTTGGACTGCAAGGAGATCCAACCAGTCCATCCTAAAGGAGATCAGTCCTGGGTGTTCATTGGAAGGACTGATGTTGAAGCTGAAACTCCAATACTTTGGCCACCTCATGCGAAGAGTTGATTCATTTGAAAAGATCCTGATGCTGGGAAAAATTGAGGGCAGGAGGAGAAGGGAAAAACAGAGGATGGGATGGTTGGATGGCATCGCCGACTCAGTGGACATGAGTTTGGGTAGACTCTGGGAGTTGGTGATGGACAAGGAGGCCTTGCGTGCTGCGGTTCATGGGGTCACAGAGTCAGACACAACTGAGCGACTAAACTGAACTGATTGCCTGCAGGAAAATAATTCAAAATAATGAACTACCTCATCTTCCAGATTATTTGATCTAAAGTGACTTTAATTTTTTATGTCATTTGATGCCTGATGCAGGCAGGAAGGAAGGAAGGGGAAAAAAAGAGATAGGGAGAGAGGAAGGAAGGACTGAAGGCAAGAAAGGAGGGAGGAATAGAAGGAGGAAGACAAGCATTCTTACTCTAACCACGTGATGACAGTTGGAGCAAATATGATGATTACACCTTGGACTCACACAAGAAAAGGGAATACAATGTATAAATATGCAAACCCTCAAAGGCAAGCACAGACCCAGCTTACTACTCTACATGTTTTAGCCAGCCTGTGAAATCTCTGGGGACCTTCTAACCATCTTATCAGTGCATCTGAGAGAGAGGTTTCAGAAGCCTGCCTTGCACAGTCATCCTGGTGCCAGAACTGCATACACATGATATAATGAGATTTCCCAAACTCCTTGTCCTCCAAAATAAGAACTGGAAGTACCTGAAGTGTGAACTACAATGATAGTACAAAGAGCTTCTCTCTTGACTTCCTTTCCTAGTTTCTGCTGCTAAACCTTGCACAGAGGCTACTGTAAAATTCCAGGTATCACCCAAATACAACTGTATGCTAAGATAACCCCAAAGAAAATCTGATGGACCCACTGCCAAATGATCCAGAATCACTCTAGGAACAAAATGAAGACCACTGAACACACTTCTTTCCTTGAAACAAAGTGTATCACAGTTCAATATCTTCACTGAAAAAGATAAGAATATATTAAAAAAAAAAACCCTCATCCTCTTTGCTTTGACCATCACCGTGGATATCTTTATTATAGAAATTATCAGTAAGAAAAACTGGAAAGACTACTCAAAGAAACACATAAAGTCAATATGTTTTTAAAGGAAAGGAAAATAATATTTGGTTTAGAATACCTATGAATTTCTCATTAAGATCTTGAAAGTACATTATAAATTCCCATTTTTCTCCTAGGACGTGACTCAGTTGTTACTGGCTTATAATAGTTCATCACCTCTTTGTGCTTATTTTAACTTCTTCATGCCTCTTTTATGGAGTCACATCATGGACAACTATCTACTTCTTTTAATAGCACCTTCTTTATAGAGCACATCATTTCCATTTACCTGCTCTTGGACTGTGTGTTAAATCCAACTAAATCGATTTTAACAAGCCCTTTTTTCAATTGTGAAGAAGCAATTAGCACTGAGTGATGTCACCCAAATTCCGGTAATTATGAAGCAAATGTCTTCCATCTTTCCTCACAGGTTTTAAAATTCTGACAACTTGGCATTGTTACTGATCCATTCGCAAATGGAATTTGTCTTTTAAAAAAGTCACATTTTTCCTAAGTTGTTTGAGTTATAAAAGAAAAAAAAAATTCCCTGACACTGAAAAATCTATGAAATATCTTGGCTCTTAGGACCTTCCTGCCTTAGAGGCATACTGTATTAAGGATGGGGGCCAATTCTAAGAGAATGTGGTGTCTGATTGATGGGAATTCTCTTTTTCCTTTCACATTCTACCCTGATCTGTCTTCTAGGTGGAGAATCTTTTCACTGCTCTCTGTTCAGCTTTCCAGTTCCTTACTTCTGGTCTCCTTACATTATGCTAATCCTCATCTTGCTGAATGTGCTGCCTGTTGGACCACATGCTGAAATAATCAAAACCCCTCAGTGTTTCAGTGTCACAGTCTTTTTATCTTCCTCTCCACTGAGTCCCTCCAGTGTCATTTCAGGCCACAGATCTTCCCTGTGACTAGAAGTCTCCCCTCTCACCCCAGCCTCTCCTGTATAAATGTCATCAGAATGACAGTGAGCTCCTTGAAAATGTGATGTCTTGTATTATTTAAAAGAAACCTGTTCACAAAGTTCCTATTATTATGAAGGGGAGATAAATTGGGTTTCAACTTGTGGATGGACAAGTTGAAAATTGTCTCAACTGCACATCTACAGAAAATAGCCCAAGTTTAAAAAGGCTCATTAGAGGCTTCCGTGTCATATCATAGATAAATGCAACCATGACTTTCTATTTTTAGGAAAAGAAAAAGAAAAATCATGCTTTCTTTACTTCAAAATAAATTAAAAAAAAAAACAAAAAACAAAAAAACATTTTTTTAATGTGATGACCCTTAGAAGGGAAATGGGAAAAATGCATTACTTTGAAGACTGTTGCATGTTGATTACTTATTGTCAGGGAGAGACTGGAAAATGGAGGGAAGGGTAAACGAACATAACGGTGACTTGAGAGCTCCACCTTCAATGGAAGTAATATCCCAGTAGGAGGGGGAAAAAAAAATGTTAGAAATCACACAGATATTATCTTAAAAATTATTAAAACTTGTTAAGAGATTCTTTGGATCAAGTAAAGAAGGCAAGGACAGCTAGCTTGTGGACAGTCTCCTGAGAAACATTGGTCTGCATGTTTTCTAGGAGTCCAAGCCTTAAAATATCTTCCCTCCTCACTTATCCTGAAACCATTCCATTAATTAAATATATTTGGATTAAACAGTTTTTGAAAAACAGAAGTTCCTTTGTAGCAGCACTATTTACAATAGCCACAAAGCAGAAACAACCTAAATGTCCATCAACAGATGGATAATGAAGATGTGGTGCATAGGTACACACACACACACACACATAGAGAAGCAATGGAATATTACTCAGCCATTAAAAAGAATGAAATAATGCCGTTTGCAGCAACACGAATGGACCTAAAGATTATCATGTTAAGTGAAGTAAGTCAGAAAGAGAAGGACAAATACCATAAATCACTTGCATATGGAATCAAAAATACAACACAAATGAACTTGTCTACAAAACAAAAACAGGCTCAGAAGTACAGAGAACAGAATCATTGCCAAGAGGAAGGGAGGGGTTTAGAAGGGAAGGATTGGGAAGTTAGGACTAGCAGATGCAAACAATTATATATAGGATGGAAAAACAACAAGGTCCTACTGCAAGGACAGAGAACCACATTCAATATCCTGTGATTAAACCACAATGGAAAATAATATGAAAAATAATATATATGTATTGGGTGGACCAAAAAGTTTGCTATAGGTTTTCTGTAACATGGTATAGAAAACACAAATAAAATTTTTGGTCAACCCAATATAATGGAGTTACTTTGCTGTATAGCAGAAATTAAACAGAGCATTGCAAATTAACTGTAATTCAATAAAATTTTAAAAAGGAAAAAAAAAGTGCCTTAGAAGAGCTCATTTTATCAATAGTCATGAATTTAACATCAGTTTATTTTTCTTTTTTAAATAGATTATACCAGAAGTATCATGGAACTGGAACATGGGAGAGCAGAAAATATATTGAGATCAAAGGGAGGCAAAGATGGGAGTTATGTGAAAGGTTTAAGGACATATAAAATCCTGGAGAGAGAAGTAGAAGGTGAGAGAGCTGTAGATAGGATATTACTGGGACAACCTTTCTTGTCCAGTTTGCCTGGGGTTGGCCATCTGCTCTGGAACAGTACTCTCAGATTTTAGATGATTTCTCTTTGTTTGTTTTACATCTTTCTTCTCCTTCACATGATCTCAACTTCTTCTCTTACTCTTTCTCTTCTTTCACTGCCTTGATTCAAAGACTAAACTATTGTTTAGTATGAAGTCAGTATTTTATGAAGTCAGCTGCATTAAAAGATTAATCAGTTCTGGGTTCTGATCTGAGAAAGGAGCTACCATTCTGAAGAAAACGTATTAAGAATGAGCAATTAACCAAGTCACAACCACATTGGGGAACAAAGAGTGCGTAAGTTGGGTCCGGAAACTTTTTGCACTCGAATGCATGGATTGTACATCTTCTGGTTATACTGATCCTAGGTGTGTATTTACCTCTAATGCCTGGCAGTCTGATGACTGGACTTTGCTACAGACAGACTCCATAAGTTGAACCAAAGTTCTATTAACTTATCAAATGAAAAGAAGAAAAAAAAATCCTCCTTTAGAGTTTCACCTCTGGAATGTTCTTACTTCGCTCCTACTCATGTAGGTCAGTTTAAATATCCCTTCCAAGACTAACTCAGATCTTCTCTACAATGAACTCTCAAAGCATCCTCTATGTTTCCATGGTACCCATAGCATTTATAATCAATTCAGTTCAGGTAACAGTGAAACGGGTTCAGAGATAAATGCTGTTAGACTGACTTTTGGAATTAGACAACTGCCTTCAGAGGTCCTTTGAGTCCCATTGGTGTGGCAGGCTGTCAACTGGTTCTGCATTTGAACATTCTGTGGCCATTATGAAGTTTTCCAAACATTCTGTAATGAGATTCCCAGCTATCACCTTTGACCGGCATGTGTCAGTGAAGACACTTGGGAAAGAATTTTATCCCAAAATAGAGTTAAATTCCAGGGTGGTCCAGATACACTAAAGGAATTCAGCGTGGAGGAGAGAAACAGAGGAAGTCTCCAGGTGAATCACTGTTGCAGAATCAAACAGACTGAATAAGAGGACCAGAAAGAGACAGTGATTCCAAACAGGGTGGGTCAGTATGTCCCACCATCTCCTGATCCAGGTTCTAGGTCAATCCTTCGTGGCCCACTGGACATAGATTTCTTGGTGAAGTGACTTATAACTTCCAAGGACTAAATTTCATTCATAACATATACCGTCTTGGCAGAAAGCAGTAAATATATTATCAGATCTGTCACAATGGCTTACCATTTTTGCTCTCTGTCTTCACATCTGATATCATCTCTTAAGTACCCATTTGATTAATTACCTGCTTTTGTTCCCATTTAAAAAAAAAATCTTACTGGCTATAAAATATTCATGCCAACCAGCCTATTCTTGACTTGAGGTTTATGGAAACTACATTATGAGGGAACAGGCCTTGATTCTTTTGGTTGTAGTTTTGGTTTTGTTGTCTGCATAGCTATCTCCTGACTGTGAAAGACTCATTTCTAGTCCTGATCCTCTCATTTCTTTCTTCTCAATTATTATTCCAAGGACTTAAATTCTCAGTCAAGTTTCTTAACTCCATATTTCTTTATGGATTAATTTTGTAGAATTATCACAGTGTTTTAGGAAGATTTTCTTCCAAATGATACATTTATTGAGCTTTTGGGCTTCTGTGGTTGCTCAGTTGGTAAAGAATCTGCCTACAGTGCAGGAGATCTGGGTTCAACCCCTGGTTCAGGAATATCCCCTGGAGAAGGAAATGGCAACCCACTCCAGTACTCTTGCCTGGAAAACCCTATGGACAGAGGAGCCTGGCAGGCTACAGTCCATGGGGTCACACGAATCAGACATGACTTAGCAAATAAACCAACATCACTGAGTTTTTACTATGGAAATAGGCATCATTTTAAGCACTCTATAAGTAGTCCCTCACTTGATCTTTATGGAAACTCTATGGTAAAAAGAATCTGCATATTTTATGAGGCACCCATGCAGCTAGCAAATGGTAGAATGGGATTCAAACCCAAACAGTCTAGTTTCATAGACAAACTCTTGGCTACATCATTTTAATAAAATGCAAATACTACTGATGGGGTTAAATATATCCCACTTCTATTGCAAGATACTTACAGCAGAATAACACTTCAAAGGAAGCTAAGATTCAAATATAAAGTTTGTGTTGAAATCATTCAATTAGCAATTTAAACTTCTGAAACATAAATTGGATGATAATAGATCTCAATGGGAGGTCTTGGTTTTATGAATCAGGGACAATAATTATAGTTACCCATGGAATGGCATCTATGAGAGAAAAAGCAGAGGCACAGATCTCTAGCCATGACTGATGTGAAATTACATCTGCATTTTGGGTCATGGATCTGGATTTATTTTTAGCTCCAACATTTACTACCTGTATGATCATTAGAAGTCAACTTTTCAAAAAAAGAAAAAAAAAGTCTACTTTTCTTAATATTCCATTTTCTCCTATTGCTGAAAATTAAGATTTTACTGAATATCTACTACCTACCAGGACCTCTGCTGGTACTATATGTATGTGCATGGAGCTGTTGGGTCTGTTGAGCCTTTAATATTCTCTGTATTACATAGGTTGGGAACCTGAAGTTCAATGATACTAAATAACTTGCCCCAAAGTATTAGCTATTCATCAGCATAGCTAGAAATTGAATCTAGTTTTGCTTGACTTTAAAATCTCTCTGATCTCAGCTATACCACATGACTTGTGGAGATGATAACACATGATGTTGCCTCATAGAATGTTGAGTCTTGAATAAATACATGAATTATAAAAAGGAGCTAATATATAACTGATAACTGGGAGGCATTCAATGTGAGCTCCACAGAGATATCAACGTGCCCTCACATGGGTCTCCAAATTTTGCATATTGGTTTATTAAACTAGACTTGGTACTGTAATCAAGTTAAACATACATATTAGTCACATAAACAGCTTTCAGGGTATCTCAATATCAGAATTATTGATATCTTACTTTACTTTAGGGTTTTAATGTCCACTATACAATTTACCCTAACAAAGCCTTCATGTCCAGCTGTAGACCAGCACTGTTGACCAGCACTGGTCTACACCAGACATATCACTTGATCCTTTTCTGCTCCAGTACACATGAGCTAGAATTCCAACTGCCAGTACATAAATCTCTTTACCATTCACCTTTTTCTGTGGCTCCAGAGCCTCTCTGACCATGTTTGCTGCAGGCCTGAGGTGTCAGTGAATTAATGCCCATCAAGAACAGCTCTTACTGAGGTTCCAATGAACTTTGGGATACATGTATAAATGTCTACCAACAGATGGATAGATAAAGAAAATATGGTGTATATGTGTGTGTGTAAATATATATATATATATATATATATGATGGAATACTACTTAGCTATTAAAAATAATGAAAAAACTCCATTTGTAGGAAAGCAACATGTAGATTATCATACCAAATGAAGTGAGTGAGACAAAGACAAATATCATATGATATCACTTATATGTGGAACTAAAAGAAAATGACACAAATGAGCTTATTTTTAAGATAGAAGCAGACTCACAGATATAGAAAACAAACTTAGGGTTTCCAAAGGGGAAAGGTGGTGGGATGGGATAAATTAGGAATTTAGGAGTAACATATACACACTACTATATATAAAAGAGATAAATAACAAGAACGTACTATATAGCACAAGGAATTATAATCAGTATTTTGTAATAACCTATATGGGAAAATAATCTGAAAAAGAATATATATATATGTATGTATATATTTATATATATACATATATATATATTTGCTGTATACCTGAAACTAACACAGCATTGCAAATCAACTGTATTTCAAAAAAAAAAAAAAAAACAGTTCCCAAATAATGACTTTTCCCAAATGATGACAGGAAGTGAAGTGAAAGTTGCTCAGCTGTGTCTGAATTTTTGTGACCCCATAGATTATACAGTCTGTGGAATTCTCCAGGCCAAAATACTGGAGTGGGTAGCCTTTCCCTTCTCCAGGGGATCTTCCCAACCCAGGGATCAAACCCAGGTCTCTTGCATTGCAGGTGGCTCCTTTACTAGCTGAGCCACAAGGGAAGCCCAAGAATACTGGACTGGGTAGCCTATCCCTTCTCCAGTGGATCTTCCTGACCAGGAATCAAACCTGGGTCTCCTGCATTGTAGGCAGATTCTTTACTAACTGAGCTATCAGGGAAGCCCTGATGACAGGAAGTTGGTGTATAAATAGTCCACTTTCCCCACCTCTAGGTTGGGGTAACTCTGAGGCCATAGTCTTCACTGTTTACAGAGTTCCCCAGAAGGAGAAAGCACCATCTTGGAAATGATTAATTCAGTTTAGTTCAGTTGCTCAGTTGTGTCCAATTCTTTGCAACCCCCTGGACTGCAGCATGCCAGGCCTAGCGAGGTTGATCATCCATCACCAACTCTTGAAGTTTACTCAAACTCATGTCTATTGAGTCGGTGATGCCATCTAACCATCTCATCCTCTGTCGTCCCCTTCTCCTCCCATCTTCAATCTTTCCCAGCATCAGGTCTTTTCAAATGAGCCAGTTCTTTGCATCAGGAGGCCAAAGAATTGGAGTTTCAGCTTCAGCATCAGTCCTTCCAATGAATATTCAGGACTGATTTCCTTTAGGATGGACTGGTTGGATCTCCTTGCTGTCCAAGGGACTCTCAAGACTCTTCTCCAACACCACAGTTCAAAAGCATCAATTCTTCAACACTCAGCTTTCTTTACAGTCCAGCTCTTACATCTATACATGACTACTGGAAAAAAAACATAGCTTTGACCAAACAGACCTTTGTTGGCAAAGTAATATCTCTGCTTTTTAATATGCTGTCTAGGTTAGTCATAGCTTTTCTTCCAAGGAGCAACTGTCTTTTAATATCATGGCTACAAGTCACCATCTGCAGTGATTTGGGAGCCCCAAAAAGTAAAGTCTCTCACTGTTGCCACTGTTTCTCCATTTATTTGCCATGAAGTGATGGGACCAGATGCCATGATCTTAGTTTTTTGAATGTCAAGTTTTAAGCCAACTTTTTCACTCTCCTCTTTCACTTTCATCAAGAGGCTCTTTAGTTTTTTTCACTTTCTGCCAGAAGGGTGGTGTCATCTGCATATCTGAGGTTATTGATATTTCTCCCAGAAATCTTGATTCCAGTTTGTGCTTCATCTAGTCCAGCATTCCTCATGATGTACTCTGCACATAAGTTAAATAATTGGGATGACAATATACAGCCTTGATGTATTCCTTTCCCAACTTGGTATTTTTTCCCTTTTCCTTCTCACTTAACCTTGTTTACTGACTAAACTGTTTGCTCTCTAATCTTTGTTTGAGCTTCTGCCTCTGTGAGACTACAGAATAAGGTAAGTCCTCAGTAAATTCCATTGGTGGGGTTTAAGGATATCACAGAAAATCTCCCCCGTTTCTGCCACCGTTCTGAACCAATTGCCATTAAAAGAGAGTTAATCATATGGAAAGAATAAATATTATATTATTTTTATTACTGATAAATCTGTTCACCATATGTGGGCAAGGGCCTCCTTTAGAATTTTTAAAATCTGCTTTTTCTTAATCACATAAAGAAAATCTATCTGTGCTAGAAAATGAGGAAATGAAGAAATGTCACCTATATTTATTTCAAACGGATTTGACTATTGGTAGCTCAGCTGGTAAAGAATTTGCCTGCAAGGCTGGCAACCTGGGTCCAGTTCCTGGGTTGGGAAGATCTGGAGGAGGGCATGGCAACCCACGCCAGTATTCTTGCCTGGAGAATCTCCATGCACAGAGGAGCCTGACAGGCTACAGTCCATGTGTTCACAGAGAGTCAGACGTGATTGAGCACTAAGCACAGCACAGCATTTTAATTTATATCACTATGTATTTATTTAGTTGAGGTCTTTTCAGCCATTTGAAACTTCATCTCAATATATATATATTTTTTCCCTTTGATTTCTTATGCTTCAGACTTTCCAATGTGCCACATATTAAACAAGCATTCATATAATGGCTCTGAAGAGTTACAGAAGATTAGATAAGATATGGCATTTTAATACAGTCCAATAGACATGATATAAAAACTCATAAAATGGCATTAAAATGACATTTAAAAAGTTATTAATTAAAATTTAATAGACAGGCATCTATAAAAACCAGGGTGCTTAAGAAAAACTTTATGGAGGAGATGACTTTGTTTCCCTTAATGATTGAATTAATACATTTTAGAAAATATCTTTATTTTAGAAAGTAAAGAGTAAAATTAAAAATCATCAGAATAGTGTTCTCAGAGGAAGAAAACCTGGACTTGTTGGAAAAAAAAGAAAGGGCAATGGTTGGAAAATATAAGAACCATTTATGAGTGTTTATTGAGACTACTGTGTGGGCACTGTTGAAGTTTATATAAGGCAAAAGCTCCTTTTTTTCTGCCTTCAAAACTCTTGCATTTAAATGGGAAAGAAAGATGCCTAAGGAAATAATAATGTCAATGATAATTATGTAATGATGTAAGAAAGGCTATGGTGGAAACACCTTTGAGTGCTTTGAAAATGCCAGGAGATGAGAGGGGTTCTTATCTGAGGAATGAAAGAGGCTTTCCTCACAAAGCAAGTCAAGGAAAACCACTACTTACAACATTTCTAAGACTGATGGAGTTTTGACAGTGTTTGTTTGTATGGGTTCGGAGTCTATTTTCCCATATACCAATAACTGCACCCTGATGTTCCAATAGAAAACCATCCTTCTTGGATTTTCATCCCATGTCTGACAATGACCCACGCCTTGTCAATTAGACACATTCAGTGTCATTCAGCTGGAGTAACTGATTCAGACATGGGCCTGACACCTGTCAATGAAATGCAAGTGTAGTAATGTCTGACAATGACCCACGCCTTGTCAATTAGACACATTCAGTGTCATTCAGCTGGAGTAACTGATTCAGACATGGGCCTGACACCTGTCAATGAAATGCAAGTGTAGTAATTACTGGCAATGCTCAACTGAGAAAATAAAATCTTGGAGCTGGTTGTGTGTACCATAGCAGAGTAGGAGCCTGCCCAAGGAAATAGGATAAGATGAGAACAGAACTTAGGTGTGGAGAGAAATAGACTAACCTCAACTGTTCTCTGAGGTTGTATATTTGGTCATGAATAAAGCAAACACCAATACTGAGCTTTTCAGTGACACAATTTTGAGAAAGGAAGGTATGCAAGAATTTTAGCTTAAGCGCCTTTGAGCTGAGTTGCATTTGATTAAGAGTAGGAAATGCTGTTTGTTATGAGGAATTAATGATGAGTGTGTTATTCTCGATGAGATAACATTAGCCTCAAGTGAACAAAGAAAAACATTTTCCAGGAGAGAACCTATATTTTTAACGAAATGTCACCAGCAACACCTGTCATGTGGCAGTATATTCTGTTTTTATAGCACACCTACCAAGAACAAGACCCTTTTCATTTCTAATTCTGTGAGTTATCATCGCTAAGCCGATATTGTTTATGCTGATAAAAAACCCTCTTAGGGACCCTGTATGCTCTGTTTGTTTTGTTTCAGACACAGAATTTTTTTTTTTTTTGGTCCTTGCAATTTCCCTTATTTTCTTTGATATACCAGTGGTATTACAGATGGATTGCTGTGATTCCATGTACTGGTAACTTCTAAATGAAAGCTGCCACATAATAATTACTGGTGAGAAGGTTTCTGGTTGTAACAAAAGAGAGATGGGTTTTACTTAATCTCCCTCTTCAAGTGGCTATTAGCTTCATCATAGAAGGTTTATTTTTAAAGGAACAGGATAAAGATATAGCTAAGAAAGGATTTGACATGTGTAAATGAAATGTAGGAATTTCCTTTTTTTTTAAGGAATAGGATAAAGATATAGTTAAGAAAGGATATGTACAACTGGAAATTGTTATTCAACCGGAAACCTACCAGACACTAAAAATACCGGTAAAAGAACAGGTGAAGATAATAGACAGTATTTGTTACTATTGAATAAAATGTTTGTTTTTCTCAACCTGATAATAAATCCTCCTGAAGAAGCATAAAAGTGCCTTGTCTATCACCACAATCTGATTATTTCAACTAAACAATTCTCTATCGTTAAGAGTAACTAGATCAACAGTCAGAGCTTCCCAGGTGGCACTCGTGGTAAAGAACCCACCTGCCAATGCAGGAGAAAGAGACTTGGATTTGAAACCTGGGTCCAGAAGAACCCCTGAAGGAGGGCATGGCAACCAATTCCAGTATTCTTGCCTGGAGAGCTCCAAGGACGGAGGAGCCTGGTGGGTTATAGTCCATAAGATTGCAAAGAGTTGCACACAACTGAAGCGACTTAGTGCACACAGATCAGCAGCCAATTTTAAAGATTCAATGGTATAAGCTGTGGTTGTAGTAGATTGTTGGGACAAAGATTGACATTATTCACTTGAAGGATGATTTTTCAAAAGTCCTAGAAAATAAAGAAAACTTGAGTATGATTGTAGAAAAAATAATTATACCAGAAACAAATTCATTATCATAATTCAGGAACATGGTCACTGTAAATAGGGCTGCAGAGTAAAATAGAAGTCAAAATTGCAAAGTAATAAGACAAGTTGCATTTATTTCAACTGATTACTAACTAGGTATATAAAACTGGTTTCATAGGAATTCATGAGTTCAATTGCTTGTGTGTGTGTATTTTCTCTGTTTTGGTGTAGGTATCTTTTTTGGAAGGGAAAGGTTATGGGGTTGTAGCCACAGACAACTGAGAATTTAGTCACTCTAAAAATAAAGGTCTTTGGGACCTGGTGGTCTATGGATTAAGACTCCAAGCTTCCAATGCAGGGAGCATGAGTTTGATCCCTGATCAAGGAACTAAAACCTCACATACCACAAGTGTGTGAAAGTTAGTTGCTGGAGTGAATTAGTCCTCATGCACAATTGAGCATTTGTGTCATCACCTGCCTTGCCCTGACCAAATATCGAGGCAACAGTAAAGGAAGAGGTATCAGGCATTCTCTTCTCTTCATTTTCAGAGTTGTCCCATTTATGGAATTGCAGAGTTCCTATTCGGTTTTGATTAATTCCCACATTCCCAACTGCCTGCAAGAAAGCTCTGTTCTGAATATGTCCAACAGAACATGATTAGATTGAATCCACCACAAAGCAAGCAAAATGTCACCACAGATCATCTCCTGCTTGAGACCTCCTTAGTGTTCTTCATGAAATTCCTATTTAGGAAACATTAATCAAGACTTCTTCCTTCATTCTTCCCGTTCAGTCATCCTCTACTTCTTAACCATCAAGTAGACTCAGCAAGACTCTTGAATCTGTGTTCTCCTTTACACTTCTGCTCCCACCAGCATAATTAAGATTCTCATAACATCATAGCTGGAAAGTTTAACTCTGTTTCCCTCCCTCTTTTTTCTGAGCCATTGAACATTCCACTGCTGCACTTCTAGCAGTGGAATGGGGTATTTGTATGTGCTCAGTTAGTCATGTCCAACTCTTTGCGACCCTTTGGATTGTAGCCAACCAAGCTCCTTGGCTCATGGCATTTTCCAGGCAAGAATACTGAGTGGGTCACCGTTTCCTCCTCCAGGGTATCTTTCCAACCCAGGGATCAAACCCATGTCTTCTGGGTTGCAGGTGGATGCTTTACCACTAAGCCATCTGAGAAGCCCAAAAAATCAGAATTAATGGATTGCTAACCCAAATCCTTAAGGTCAGACCAAATTTGGCTTGCTGCCTGTGGTTACTGCAAGGATTCTGGAACCCAATTACAAAGTGCATGTGTGTTGACGGGAGGTATCTGACCCAAGTAATTCTCTGTGACACCATTTGGGGGTACTACAATTTAATTCAATTATAACACTATTTACCTGGAGAGAGCATCTGATTCTACAGGTTAAAGGCTCAGTCCCAGAAGACTGTCCCTCATTCGCCCCGTATGCACATGCACACACACACACACACACACACACACACACACACGACAGCAGTCAAAATCCCAGGTGGTTTCCCATACTACTAACCAACTGGCTACAGATTGCAGGTTCCAAATATCTCCTCCTTGGGTTTGATTAATTTGCTAGAGCAGTTCATAGAACTCAGAGAAGCATTTTACTTATTCCTCAAGTGAAGTGGCTCAGTCGTGTCCGATTCTTTGCGACCCCATGGGCTGTAGCCTACCAGGCTCCTCGATCCATGGGATTTTCCAGGCAAGAGCACTGGAGTGGGTTGCCATTTCCTTCTCCAGGGGATCTTTCCAACCCAGGGATCGAACCCCGGTCTCCCGCATTGTAGGCAGACGCTTTACCGTCTGAGCTACCAACTTATTATGAAAGGCTAGAACTCAAGAACAGCCACATTGGAAGAGATGCATAGGATGAGGTGTGGGAAAAAGGAACCTAATTTCTGCACTCTCTCTTAGTGTGGAACTTTCCCCAAATCTCCATGTTTTCACCAATCCAGAAACTCTCCTAACCCTCTCCTTGTGGGTCTTTTTTAGAGAGGATGCTTCATGACATAGGAATGGTTGATTAAATCATAGGCCATCAGGATTGATTCACCCTCCATCCTTTCTCCTCAACCAGGGAAATCAGGAGGGTCAGGCTGAAAGTTCCTACCCTCTAATCCCATGGTTGTTTCTCCAGGAATCCATGGGTGTGGATCAAAAGTCGCTTCATTAACATAACAAAAGACACCTTTGAGTTCTGTCAGAGGATTCCAAAACTTTTCTTCGGAGCTGTCAGGACAGAGGAGCCTGGTAGGCTGCAGTCCATGGGGTCTCGAAGAGTCGGACGCGACTGAGCAACTTCACTTTCCCTTTCACTTTCATGCATTGGAGAAGGAAATGGCAACCCACTCCAGTGTTCTTGCCTGGAGAATCCCAGGGACTGGGGAGCATGGTGGGCTGCCATCTATAGGGTCGCACAGAGTCAGACACGACGGAAGCGACTTAGCAGCAGCAGCAGCAGGAATGAAACCAAGACCAAATATATATTTCTTATTATAAATCACAGCGTCATAGCTATAAATAGTTTTACTGAGATAGTGTGCTACTATCTGTTTACATATTGTTGACGGCTGCATTTATGACAGAGTTGTACACTTGTAAGAGGGTCGAGTAGTTGTGACACAGTCCACAGTGTTTTCCATCTGGCCCTCTACAGAAGAATATTGCTGACCTTTAGTCTCTGTCAGTGATTCCCAACTTTGGTGCATATTATAATCATATGCCATAGGATCCATCATCAAGAGTTCTTATCACATTGTTTCAGAATAGGAACTTGGGCATCTGTGGTTTTTAAAAACCTCGTAGGTGATTATAATATGCAGTCAGGTTTAAGAATCACTGGCTAAGTAATGCTTTTACAAACATTGTGTTGAGAATCAAAGCCACTGGATACAAAAGTAGAAAATATGACCAAGTCACAATTCAGAGTTTTATAATAGGCCTGGTTGGTAAAGATACAGGCATAATTTACTCGGTGATTGCATGAGGCTCACAGTGTATAAGCACTGATTTTCTGGCTCTGATGTCAGAGCCATGCAAAGAGGCTAAAGGAGACACATGGTAAAGGCTAGGATGATTCGAACACTTACTTGATTTCCCTAAACAAAACTAGATTTTATCCCAGAGTATCAAAGACGGTTAATTAGAAGATCGTTTGTGCCTTGATTAGAAACCTCATTTTATGGGAAATACAGAACGCCACTCACATTAAATACAATTGAAACAAATGGAACACAACTTGAGTGCACTTGTGCTGTCATTTATCTGCCTAATCGGCTTATAATTGTAGCTGCCGTTGTCATGCATATCTCAGAGTAAAGAATGATTCTTGAATAGCCCCGCTCCATGCATACACAATCTCCAGTCCACATTTATGGAGAAAGGTTTATAAATCATGCAACCACAAATTTTCGGCTGTGTGTTTGTGTGTGTGTGTATACACTATTGATGATACTATGTTTAAAACAGATAACTAAATGAGAACCTACTATAAATAGCACAAGGAGCTCTACTCAATGCTCTGTGGTGACCTAAATGGGAAGGAAATACAAAAAAGAGGAGATATATGTATAGGTTTAGCTGATTCACCTTGCTGTATGGTAGAAATTCACACAACATTGTAAAGCAACTATACACCAACAAAAATTTAAAAGAGATAGAGAGGGAGAAATTTTCCTGACCCAGCGATTGAACCTAGGTCTTCTGCATCTCAGGCAGATCCTATACCATCTGAGCCACCACAGAAGCCCATCTAAACATTATTAAGATTAAATTCTGTAGCCTGTATGCTTCTGACTGTGTAGCAATTTGATGCAGAATCTGTGTAAATTATATGTGAATTATGAACAGAAGTCCAAAGAGAGATTAACCTGTGAAGATGATTCTCTACTTTAATACTTACCCAGCTCATCAAAGATACTTTGTCTTAATTGCTATTCTTTATATAATTCTCAGCACAGACCCTTCATAATAACCCTGTAAAGTCACTGATATAATTATTTACTGTGAAGTCAATGATATAATTATTTATTTCAAACCTCTGTGGAAAGTTTCCGACAACTCCTTCTTATTGTGCTTATGTGTCCATTAAAGACTCTAAGCACAATTTATTTCTTTCCCTGTTCATCCTTCTACCATACCTCCACGAAATGTGTCTCTTTCAGAATGCACAGGAACTACCCCAAGCTCTGGTGTCCTGATTCCAACAAGCCCCATGAAGCAGTATGGCTACTTCTAAGAAGTTTCTAGTCCCTCCACTAAGCTTAAGGTGTCACAGGCTGCTGGTATGAGCACATCTAGATGTAGAGAGTTGGAAGAGGTGGCACTGCCAGTCTCATTCCAACATAAGTGAATTTTGTTGTACATCCTGGTAATGTGTCATACATGTGATAACATGCTGCTGCTGCTGCTGCTAAGTCACTTCAGTTGTGTCCGACTCTGTGCAACACCATAGACGGCAGCCCACCAGGCTCCCCCGTCCCTGGGATTCTCCAGGCAAGAACACTGGAGTGGGTTGCCATTTCCTTTTTCAATGCATGAAAGTGAAAAGTGAAAGTGAAGTCGCTCAGTCGTGTCTGACTCTTCGAGACCCCATGGACTGCAGCCCACCAGGCTCCTCAATCCATGGGATTTTCCAGGCAAGAGTACTAGAGTGGGGTGGTAACATGCTAGGCACTAGAAAAACAAAAGCAAATCACCAATGGGCTCTACTTGGCAGAGGTATCACAGTCCACTGGCTAAAGTTCAATGGTACACTCCCTTGACCAACAACTGATCTTGCACAAGCCCCATTTGTGTGCCCTCCCCCCAATATCTGGCACTGCCCAACCGTGGCACATGGGGTGCCATGGAGAGAAGGACATGCTCATAACAATACAGCTGCAGGAAAGAAATGCAAGAGCAAAAGCCATGTGGGCAACAAACATCAGAGGATCTCTTCTCATTCCTATTCTTCTTGGCCTTATTTTAAACAAGAACATGAAGTGGGTTTTGTGAAATCTCTTCCTCTTTTTTCCTAAACCACAGAATCAGAAAACTATCCATCATATTGAGCAAAGTAGCTCATTTGTCCTCATGGCAACTAATGACAAAAACAGAACAAATATATATAAAACTTCAAATAGGCATAGAGCAGTAGAAATAAACTTTTAAAAGCAAAAATTATGTCTGCATTTAACTGTCTTATGGAAGAATTACAAAAACTAGAGTATAAAGGATATGACAAGAAAGGATGAAGTAAATAGCCAGAATTATTTTAAAACACTCTTGAATATTCTTTGTTAAGGATGGCCCTGAAGCATCAAAGTCTCTAAAATGCAGCAATCATATAAACACACCTTGCACAACATTCTGCATTATTATCATTTCAGTAATGAGAAGTGCTTTTCAGAGATTGCTTCTATATTCACATACTGGGAGGCAAATGGTCATCATAATGTTAAGAACATCACAAGTTAATCTCGGCCATTGGCTTTCTTTAGAAGTTACAAACCACACAACTTTAAAATTTGCCAGTTTGAGTGCAAATTTTATCCTTTAAGGTTTTTTTTTTTTCCCCTCAAAGAAAACCCCACCTAACTTTTTTCTCAGATGAATTCATCAATTTCTTATGGTTTGGAGAGATAGCAGAGAATCTGTGAGATGTCTGCTCAGTTTCCATTTTACATAATTGCAAAGAATACTGCAATCTTTACCAACTTAGTTGTAATTACTGATGTGATTTTTGAAATGAACTAGAAGATAACCATCATATTATATAGGTTAACTTTCTGTTGGCACTTTAATGATATGTTATTACAAATTTTTATATTCTGTGTTGTTATTTCCTGTGCATAATTTTACTATGATACTCTTCTTAAACTTTTAAAAAATCAAGGTCTAAAATCACTGATGATCCTTCTCTAAGAGCAGGTGGAAAGGAAACAGTCCATTTGATATCCTAACCCTGCTATTTCTCAATTGAATGTCACTGAAAAAGTTACTTCTCTGAAGATTTTTCATCTATAAAGTACAGATGATAGTACTTACCTTAATGGTTATCAGAAAGGAGTAATGTAATTTTACAATATTTGTTTTTATCTCTTCAAGCAACCTACAGCAACAAAATCCTAGCAATGATTCATATATTCATTTTCCCAATTACTCTTCTCTGATATGTGTTTTAGTCTTTATATTAAAAAACTAATTTTGCCACAAGATATTTGGACCCTGAGGAAAATGCTAGAAACAAAACTTATCATGGTTCTTCCACTGAATTCAGGTTTTAGACTTGTGATATGAGTTTGGGCCCTGGTGTGGGAATGGTTAATAGCTGCCAAGAAACACTGCTAGCCTCTAAATTTACTATCATTTGCCTTTGTGAATTATCTCCTCGTGTTTGTTGAGAGAACACTGCTTACCTGAAATGCTGCAGTATCATAAAATCATTCCTCAATAATAAATTCTGAGTGAAGGGAGGCTATATCAGTCAGACAAGATTCTCGAGCCATGAGGTTTAAATAATCAAGTCAAGTAATCAATGGGTTTTATATAGCTCATAATGGATGAATTCATCTTTCACTTAAATAAACCTGAGTAGCTAAAAGCTTCTGGTAATTTTCTCATTATAAAAGTCAGTTGTTCAAAAACAAACTGTTTTCTAACATTGACCAAGCATATTCTTTAAATCACAGTTTTGGCACCTTGTTCTCACAGCCCTATATAAATACTTCCCTTTTTGAAGTAGATTTTGAATTCATAGAATATTCATTTATGTGCCTGGCCATTCCATCAAACAAAAAAGAATCCTGCATGATTAAACAGAATATATTATTCTGGCTCTGTATTTGTATAATAAATCAGGCCTACGCTGTGGGTCATTGAGTGCTAGTTATAGCTTCTAACAAGTTGTGCCTTCAACTTTATTCTCAATTTTCAAATTAAAACAATTTTAAAGGGATGCATGAAGTTTCACAATTCTGAAATTGCAAATATTCAAGAACGCTGCTGCTGCTGCTAAGTAGCTTCAGTCGTGTCTGACTCTGTGCGACCCCATAGACGGCAGCCCACCAGGCTCCACCGTCCCTGGGATTCTCCAGGCAAGAACACTGGAGTGGGTTGCCATTTCCTTCTCCATATTCAAGAATACATGGACTATTTTTACATGAACATTGCAGCAACATGATGTTGAAGCAAATAATTCCATCGGTCAGAGAATCTGGGACCTGACCAACTATGTGCCTGACGCTGATACACTTATTTTGAGATTGAATACTATATTACAATATTATAGATACAAACTTCTCTCACAGTCCAGACTCAAGCATCAGTAATGAAAGGTCTCTGATTATATCACTTTTTCACTCTATTCCTTGTTTAGGTAATCAGATATTGATTCTAGCATCCTCAATGGTGGTGTATACCAAGATACTTAGACTCAAGTCACAAAAACACTCACCATTAAATATTTAAATTACTAAAAATTAAAATTGAAAATAACACTGATCCAAATTTGATCTTCATTCTGTTTCAAATTAATCATTAAATTCAAAATATAGGAAAAAACATTACCCAGGGCCTCTATGACAATATTACAATTGACATTTATTCTACATATCAATTCTTATACACAGTGGAAAAACATTTTGAATGCAAAATATATAAACTAATAATAGTGTACCTAGATCAGTGGGTGCTTCCAAGTTGGAAGCTAAATTAAAATTTTTTTCAAGGTTTCAGATTTATCTGATCATGTCTGGAAATGAGTGAAGCAGGTCCTCCAGAAGCCTTTTGAGAAATAACTTATTTTAAGAGAAAAGAGAGTTAAGAGTTAAGAGAAAGGAGAACTAGGCTGGTCCAAGAAAAACAATGATATTGAAGAGGAAGAGAAATCTTGAGTAGTGAAGAGTATTGCCCAGTTTTCATAAATTTATATCTGACAGTTGAGTAGACTGGTTAGGATTCTTAAAATCAGCAAAAAATAAATAAATAAAAGAACCATGTTACTGAACTTTGTGAAAACATTGAGGAAATGAGGCAGTTTGACTTTGTAACCCTGGATAACAGAATAAGTCAAAAGTAGTGGGGTGAGGGACTTCCCTGGAGGTCCAGTGGTGAAGACTTTGCCTTCCAATGCAGGGGTAAGGGTTTGATCCCTGGTTGGGGAGCTATGAGCTCACATGTCTTGTGGCCAAAAAGCAAAAAGCATAAAATAGAAACAATAACAAATTCAATAAAAATTTAAAAAATGGTCCATATTTTTAAAAAAATCTTTAAAAACAAAAGTAGTGAGGTGAAGTATCATCTCTCTCTTAGTCTTATGCATTGGAGGATGTGGACTACGGAAGTTAGTGCAAGCAAAAATACGGACCAGAAAAAGGAGATGACATAGCATGTCAGCAAATGCCTGATGGCCTCAACAGAAGACAGTGAACTCTGAAAACTACTTTAAATTGTATTGGGTTGCTCCATTGGCTCAGACAGTAAAGAATACACCTGCAAGGTGGGAGACCTGGGTTCAATCCCTGGGTTGGGAAGATCCCATAGAGGAGGGCATGGCAACCCACTCCAGTATTCTTGCCTGGAGAATTCCATGGACAGAGGAACCTGATGAGATAGAGTCCATGGGGTTGCAAAGAGTCGGACATGACTGAGCAACTAACACTTGAATTGAATGACATTTTCATAACTTTTTTCCTGATTTTATAAATAACATATAAACTGTAGAGGAAAAAGTAGAAAAGGCACAAATTAAGGCAGACGTAATTTACTTGTGACCTTATCAAAATCAGGAAGAAATTAGAATAAAATGGAATTCTTATAGGTGAACACAACAAACAATAAGCATAGAAAAATTCTATCACTGTTATTATGATCCCTTGTTTACTCCTAACTGGGATAGTCTTGTTAATTTTATATGTTGATAATAGCATGCTATAAGTACCCTACGTTTTATGATTTATTCCTTAAATAGGTTTTCCTTTCATGTTTACATTTGCAAATCTAGGCAAGTATATCCCTAGAAACATGAAGTCACAAGGCCTCAGATGTATTTGTTCTTCCCCTGGTTGTATGCTAATGACTCTAGGCTTACTTTCTTTTTCTTTGAATTTCTTTAACGTACCGTATAGCAGTCTACTTCTTCCAGAAGAAATCAACACAATGATTAATACTGACCTTTGGGATATAATTTCATGTCATTAGCAGAGTGAAACCAACAGCAGTAGCAAAATGATACATATTTTAAGCTTCTCTGCCTAGCCCTATTTATGCAATTTTTAACATGCAATGACAACAGAAGTTTTGTCATTTTTCTCAGAAAATGGAAGGTGTAGGATGATACTGACTCCATTTATTATTGCTTTAGCAACAATGTTCAGATAGAACCCCACAAAACTGTGCCATAACAGTGTAACACAGCTGAGTTTGGTGCTGTGGTTGAAAGAATAATCAATTCTTGTAATCAATTATAGACATTATAAAAGGGAGTGTCCTCAATTCAAATATTTCATAGATAAAACTAGAGATCTGACTTGACCATTTTGATTCTGAGTGCTTCAGCTTCACATTCCTAATTAGTTTCTGAACATTTGAATCCCCACAAATTGTATATTCTCTGATACATGACAGAGGTTCAAGAAATGTATATTGAATACATGAATAGGTCTGCAAATATCTACTTTCATCAGACTTACTAGTTTTTGTAAGATGGACAGTGGATGATGGAGCCAGATTACAGGAAGTCATTATATGACTGCTCTGTTTTCGACATCAATCACATGGGATCTATCCAGTCAGTTTTCCTGTTCATTTTGTGCCTCTCTGTCCAACTCTCATGATCGGTCATTGTCCTTACCATCTCACCCTGCTGCTCAAAGCCCTTCATTCCCTACTTAAATATCTGTGAATTTCAAGTTTTTATCCTGACTTTCAAAGATTTCCATGATCTGTGGCCTGTGAACCGCATTGCCCACCGTTCTCTTCACCATGACTTTATCCTTTCCTTGCTTTGGTGCTCATGCCTTACTCATCCATCACCTTTCAACAATCATTGTTCTCTATCCATTCCATGGATGACATAAAGATGGATTTATGTCATCCATCTGTCCATGCTGCAGATATTCTTTGCTCCCTTCTGTCTATCCAAATACCATTCAGCCTTCAATACGTAGACTCTGGTAATTTTTGGAGTGTTTTCAAACTATTCATCTCATCCATTTCTCTTTCATTCACTGATAACTTACTCTGTGCAGAGATACAAAGTTGCCATCTGCCAGAGATGCAAATATTAGTAGAATGAAGGTCCAGCTTCTAAAATTCCTATATTCTAGTGGAAGGATCAACATGTAAACAAACAACTAACAATGTAGACAACCCAAATCTTTTGACTCAAAACTCTTAGAGCTTTTTTAGTACTGAGCAGACTGTAAACTCCCTGCTGTTCTGTTTTGCAACATATATGCATACATTAACAGAGAGCCATAGAATAAATATGTGTGGAAGAAATGGGTGAATGAGTGGAATAAACTAACAAAAACACTGCCATGTTTCTTCAGAATGCTAAGTATCATGTGTTTGTTCATTTAAATATGTTCTATTTTTAAATATATTCTAGTTTTTTTGACTCCCTTTTCAAACCCGTCCACAGAATTGAACACAATGCTAAATTTCAGTTTTTGATTGTAAAACAAATGGTTAAATCTTATGAGTTTAGTGGCCCCTCAGCTTTATGTGTCCCCTAACTGCAGATGTATTCTTTTTACCCAGTAGATGAATTCATGTTTCTAATCCATAGACTTCCAAGGACCTTAATGTTTATGAAAAATGCATAATTTTACTATCAGTATAAAATAATTAAAGAACTTGTTTTACAAAGAGATACTGCATTATAGAAGCTTGTACCCTAGAACAGGCTCACAGGTAGATGTAAGGAGAGAGCACACATTTCCTCTACTTACTTTCATTCAATATTGATTTCCCCTTGATTTTTGGTTTGACTAAGATAGTTGAGTTCATGATCTGAGCCACAGTCAGATCCTGGCCTTGTTTTAGTTGACTGTATAGAGCTTCTCCATCTTTGGCTGCAAAAATATAATCAATCTGATTTCAGTGTTGACCATCTGGTGATGTCCATGTGTAGAGTCTCCTCTTGTGTTGTTGGAAGAGGGTGTTTGCTATGACCAGTGCATTTTCTTGGGAAAACTCTATTAGTCTTTGCACTGCTTCATTCTGTATTCCAAGGCCAAATTTTCCTGTTACTCCAGGTATTTCTTGACTTCCTACTTTTGCATTCCAGTCCCCTATAATGAAAAGGACATCTTTTTTTGGGTGTTAGTTCTAAAAGGTCTTGTAGGTCTTCATAGAACTGTTCAACTTCACCTTCTTTAGCGTTACTGGTTGGGGCATAGACTTGGATTACTGTGATATTGAATGGTTTGCCTTGGAAATGAACAGAGATCATTCTGTTGTTTTTGAGATTGCATCCAAGTACTGCATTTCGAACTCTTGTTGACCATGATGGCTACTCCATTTCTTCTGAGGGATTCCTGCCCACAGTAGTAGATATAATGGTCATCTGAGTTAAATTCACCCAAGATTTCCAGGAGAAATGTCAATAACCTCAGATATGCAGATGACACCACTCTTATGGCAGAAAGTGAAGAGGAACTGAAAAGCCTCTTGATGAAGCTGAAAGATGAGAGTGAAAAAGTTGGCTTAAAACTCAATATTCAAAAAACAAAGATCATGGCATCTGGTCCCATCACTTCATGGGAAATAGATGGGGAAACAGTGGAAACAGTGTCAGACTTTATTTTTGGGGGCTCCAAAACCACTGCAGATGGTGACTGCAGCCATGAAATTAAAAGACGCTTACTCCTTGGAAGGAAAGTTATGATCAACCTAGATAGCATATTGAAAAGCAGAGACATTACTTTGCCAACAAAATCTGTCTAGTCAAGGCTATGGTTTTTCCAGTGGTCATGTATGGATGTGAGAGTTGAACTGTGAAGAAAGCTGAGTGCCAAAGAATTGATGCTTTTGAACTGTGGTGTTGGAGAAGACTCTTGAGAGTCCCTTGGACTGCAAGGAGATCCAACCAGTCCATTCTGAAGGAGATCAGCCCTGAGATTTCTTTGGAAGGAATGATGCTAAAGCTGAAACTCCAGCACTTTGGCCACCTCATGCGAAGAGTTGACTCATTGGAAAAGACTCTGATGCTGGGAGGGATTGAGGGCAGGAGGAGAAGGGGACCACAGAGGATGAGATGGCTGGATGGCATCACTGACTCGATGGACGTGAGTCTGAGTGAACTCTGGGAGTTGGTGATGGACAGGGAGGCCTGGCATGCTGCGATTCACGGGGTTGCAAAGAGTCAGACAAGACTGAGAGATAACTGAACTGAACTGAAGATGGTTGAGAACTGTGAATAGACCTCACTTCATTTGATTCCGATAATTCCATTACCATAATCTTGGGAAGTGGCCTTAACAAGTCATGTAATCATTCACAATCTCTAATTCTTCCCTTTGACTCATTATATCTATCTTATTGAATTTGATCAAAATCATATGTGATTTTTTTTAATGTGGTAATAAGTGCACAGTGCTTGGCAAATAGTAGTCATTTATTAAGAAAAAACCAATTTTTATTAACATATTATACTTGTTACATTTATAATCTTGTTTTTTAATTCTCTAGTAACTTAGTTTCTCTTGTTAATCATGTCTTCCTGAATCCTCTCTAAGAGCTCAGAGAATAAGAAAAAGAACAAATTATTTCTTTATTACTTTCGCTCTGCAGATTTCCAGTGACAGTTGCTGAGTCATGTCCAACTCTTTGTGACCCCATGGACTAAACAATCCATGATATTCCTTCAGGCCAGAATACTGGAGTTGGTAGCCTTTCCCTTCTCCAGGGAATCTTCCCCACCCATGGATTGAACTCAGGTCTCTTGCATTGCATGCAGATTCTTTACCAGCTGAGCCACCAGGGAAGCCCAAGAACACTAGAGCAGGTAGCCTATCTCTTCTCCAGTGGATCTTCCCAACCCAGGAATTGAACCAGAGAACCCTGTGTTGAAGGTGGATTCTTTACCAACTGAGCTATCAGGGAAGCCCAAATGCCCACTAATTAATACTAAATATATATTAAGCTTTTGACTATGTGAATCACAATAAACTGCAGAAAATTCTTCAAGAGATGGGAATACCAGACCATCTGACCTGTCTCTTGAGAAACTTGTATGCAGGTCAGGAAGCAACAGTTAGATCTCGACATGGAAAAACAGACTGGTTCTAAATAGGAAAAGGAGTACGTCAAGGCTGTATATTGTCACCCTGCTTATTTAACTTATATGCAGAGTACATCATGAGAAACGCTGGGCTGGAAGAAGCACAAGCTGGAATCAAGATTGCCAGGAGAAATATCAATAACCTCAGATATGCAGATGACACCACCCTTATGGCAGAAAGTGAAGAGGAACTAAAAAGCCTCTTGATGAAAGTGAAAGAGGAGAGTGAAAAAGTTGGCTTAAAGCTCAACATTCAGAAAATGAAGGTCATGGCATCGGGTCCCATCACTTCATGGGAAATAGATGGGGAAACAGTGTCAGACTTTTGGGGGGCTCCAAAATCACTGCAGATGGTGACTGCAGCCATGAAATTAAAAGACGCTTACTCCTTGGAAGGAAAGTTATGACCAACCTAGATAGCATATTTAAAAGCAGAGACATTCCTTTGCCAACAAAGGTCTGTCTAGTCAAGGCTATCATGTATGGATGTGAGAGTTGGATGGTGAAGAAAGCTGAGCACCTAAGAATTGATGCTTTTGAACTGTGGTGTTGGAGAAGACTCTTGAGAGTCTCTTGGACTGCAAGAAGATCCAACATGTCCATCCTAAAGGAGATCAGTCCTGAGTGTTCATTGGAGGGACTGATTTTGAAGCTGAAACTCCAATACTTTGGCCACCTCATGCGAAGAGTTGACTCATTGGAAATGACCCTGATGCTGGGAAGGATTGGGGGCAGGAGGAGGAAGGGACAACAGAGGATGAGATGGGTAGATGGCAACACCGACTTGATGGACATGGGTTTGGGTGGACTCCAGGAGTTGGTGATAGACAGGGAGGCCTGGTGTGCTGCAATTCATGGGGTCACAAGGAGTCGGACGCGACTGAGCGACTGAACTGAACTGATATATTAAGCTAATGAATATATTAATATGTATGATAATGTATACTTTTGTGTGTGTATATATGTGCACATATAGGTATATACACACAGAATTTGCTTTAAACTCTGCATAAAGAAATGAATCAGTGACACTGAACCTCAGAAATCATATGAGTTGGTGGTCCTAAAACAATACATTTTGACTTACTATTATTATGGTAACTTATATGGAAAGTCCCAAGAAAATAATTCATTTTTTTCATTAAAGGTAAAACAAGAATAAATAAGCAAAACAATATGAAGGGTTTACTCAATCTGTGAAGACTAAGTACTTCTTGAGGTAAGATTCAAGGAGTTTAGTCATTAAACCCCTCATGAAATACTGAATAGAAAACTATCAGATTTAGCCAAGGTATTTGAAATTAAGTCTGGTGTGGAAATAAGAGAAAGTAACTTTGTTAATTCTTCTCTCATTTTATGCTAGAAGAATAAAGAATATTTTTATCAAAAGTATCCTTTGATGTTGACATCAATTCAGTTGCCCTCCCAAAGCAGAAGTTCAGTTCACAGCCCAGAAGTTTTTCTTTCCCATTCAATTATCTCCAAGGAAGATATATGAAGTACATATTTGCATTAGTCTGAAGCCCCAGCCTAAGGGAAGGAAACTGAAGCCTGTCTACTTGTGAACAATGGGCTTCATTTCATGCTTTGTTCTAGGAGGCAATGGACTTCATTCAATCACTGAAGAATTGTAGCTAATTTTCCCATTCTAGTCCCCAGGGCACAATTGGTATTAAATGAAAACAGTAAGCTGTTATTTCAAAAGCATTCAGTAAATGGTGGATAATGCTTATCTAACCTTTGGATCAGGACTACTGAAGTAGACTTTATTATTCTCATTTTGCAGATAATAAAATGGAGGCTCAGATATATTATATAAATTTGGCATTCAACAAACCTGGATTTGAATCATGGCTTTGCCACTTTCTAACCCTGTATCCTTGGGCAAAGTCTGTCCTCTTTCCACTACACCATAATACATCCATTTTCCTCTCCAAGAGACAGTCACCTACAACGGAACTCATATTTTGTGGACCGCCCACATCCATCACCTGATGCTTACTTTGAAACGTACGGAATGGACACAGATCAGCACTGACTCTGCAGATTTACTGCTGTCACATCGGGATGCATGCTCTTGCTCTCACATGATTAGTGCCAAGGGAATTGAGAGCTTATTCTGCTTATGCAAAGCTTAAACTCATGAGCTAGGGAAGTATTCTAACTTTTTCATAAATGATTTGTCTTTTTGATAAAATTTCATCTGATAATTCATAAAAAATGAGAGAAAGCTATCACTCCAGGGCACCTTCAGTAGATCAGAGCCCAATATCACAGAAACTTTCCCCAGTTTTCTCAGATCATCAAGCTAAATAATGAATCTGAAGTTTCCTGATGTCTTTCCTGCCATGAAGCTTAAATTAGATGTGGTCTCCCCTGGGTACCATTCAAAAGAGTCTAATGACAGTGTAAAAATATTGAAAGGAGCTAAACGAGATTCTTTTATTTAAATATGTATAGCTATATATGTACTGACTTCACTTCATTGAAATGAAAAGGAAAGAGCTAACTTCAATGTTAATATCATTCTCCCATTGCTTGACTTTATAAATAAATGCCAATAATTCTGAGGCTTTGCAAGATGGATATTTATAATTACTGCAGATTTCATTAGCTAAAAAGCCAGCATTAGAAGGTAAAAATTAGGTTTTAATGAACAATTCTTTGGAAGGATGTCATGAATTGGTATCTGGAGGATATAATCATGACTTAAAAATCAAGCAGACTAAATGAGTCCAGGAAAGGGCTAGATAGAATCAGGACTAAAATAACTTTAAAGACAGGTCCTTCTTGAACCATTTCTCCCAACCCGCAGGGAAAATAACAAAGAAAATAAATAAGAATAAGAGATGTGTGTTTTAAAAATGTAATTTGTGTTGTAATCCTTTTTATTTGATGGGGACAATTTGGGTTGACAATTTTAACAGTTGTGACTTAACACAGCAAATTAAAGGCTTTGGCAGCAAATCAATAGATTCACAGTGATTGGTGCTAAAATTCAATGGCCTTCCATAGGGTATTGTCTAAACCCTGCCTTGTCAGACTTCATGAATCCAGCACCATCTTGGGAGGGGTTAATGACCAAGATAAATTTAGAGTGAGAGTTTTCCAATGCAGTCTGGAAGGAGATCTGCTGCAGCCGATGATAGAAATAATGACAGCAAGTAACACTGTTATCACTGACAAACGCACAGAGCAGTTTTATCTGCCATGCGCGGTGCTGAACACTATGTAAAAATAATACACATTAACTTGAAGGGCTGATTTAACAAGGAGATTTAAGAGCCAAAGTGAAAGAGAAACTTGCTTCACATTCTTAGTGTATTTTTCTAACTATCATGTATTGGGTCATAATAGCTTTACAACAGACTTGAAATTGCCTTTATATTTTAAAAATAATCATTTTTTAAATACAAGAAAAAGGAACAGAACTATTTCTATCTAGTAGTGGTAAATATTAAGCATGGATATTTTATTTGAGAAATTAATAATTATAAGAAGTTTTGAAGTTACTACAGCTACCTAACAACAGCACTGTGCTTGCAACAGAGTACAGCAAGCTTATGTCACTCTTGTGGTGGCTGGAGAATTCTAATTCCGTCTCAGGAGAGGTCCAGGAATTCTCAGCTCACACTCATGCCATTTATAATCTCCTTCCGTTTTGTTAAAATATATCTTTCCTTCAATGGTCTCATTCGAGAAGAGCTACCTCCTATGATTTGTATTTTGTAAATGAAGTAAGGACAGGAGATTATCTATGGCTCTGTCTCTGGTTGTTCATAATTCTGCTCTGGGGTACTAATAGTGAATCATTTACAAAACTGACACTGTGGATTTATTTGAGATATTCTGGCTTTTCTGAAAACTTCGTGTCAGTTTGTTGTTAATATTTTGTTCTGTGTGTGTGTGTGTGTGTGTAATGATTAGAGCATGAATTCATAGATGCAACAGGGACAAAACAACATGTCAGCAAGCATATCTTACCCCTCAGGTATCTGTCTACCTTCATCTTCCTCTATAAATCCCATTTATAGATCAACTGGGATATTCCTTCAGTTCAATGGTTCAGTCGTGTCTGACTCTTTGAGCCCCACAGACTGCAGCACTCCAGGCTTCCTTGTGCATCACCAACTCCTGGAGCTTGCTCAGATTCATGACCATCGAGTCGGTGATGCCATCCAACTATCTCATCCTCTGTCATCCCCTTCTCCTGTCTTCAATCTTTCCCAGCATCAGGGTCTTTTCCAAGGAGTCAGTTCTTTACATCAGGTGGCCAAAGTACTGGAGTTTCAGTTTCAGCATCAGTCCTTCCAATGACTATTAAAGACTTAAGGATGGACTGATTGGATCTCCTTGTAGTCCAAGGGACTCTTGAGAGTCTCCTCCAACACCATAGTTCAAAAGCATCAATTCTTTGGCTCTTTACTGCCACAAAACCTTTGCTTACACTGACCCCTAATATTTTCATCTGTCCATTGACATATAACCAGTTTTTTAGAATATAGGTAAAATGCCACCATTCATTAATTCTCGAGCCATTCATTAACTGCTAATCGAACCCCTTCCCCCATCTGTAACACCAAAAGTCTTCACAAACATCCCCTGAATTCCTTCTTATATCATGATACTTGGCTAGTCACACATTTCTTCTCATACAAACTAAAATTACTTTGAAGACAAGGTCTACAATTTATATATCTTTACCACAGTTCCATATTCAGGGTTCTGATTTTGAACATACTGAATCGACATTATCGCATGGTGGATGTCTAAAACGAAATTTAAGTACTACAGAATTTTATTCTTTAAGACCCCATTAAAAACAGTTCCTATAAATAAGAGGAATCTCTTACTTTACCCTATAAACCCTAGGGTCAAATGCAAAGTTTGCAGCCAGATTACACAGGCTCAGATCCGAATTCTATTGTAAATAACTGAGAGATCTTGGGGAAGTTTTCTTGTTTTTCTTGGTTTCTACACACTCATCTATAAAGTGTGCTTGATAAAAATAAAACATTATAAATACCGATTATACTGCACCATTGGAAGGCTTAAATATGCTAGTAGATGTAAAGAACTTAATAGTGAGTCCACTGAAGATACGGTTAAGTTCAGTTCAGTTCAGTTGCTCAGTCGTGTCCAACTCTTTGCGACCCCATAGACTGCAGCACGCCAGGCATTCCTGTAAATCAACAACTACCAGAGCTTGCTCAAATTCATGTCCGTCGACTTGGTGATGCCATCCAACTGTCTCATCCTCTGTCATCCCCTTCTCCTGTCTTCAATCTTTCCCAGCATCAGGGTCTTTTCAGTGAGTCAGTTGTTCGCATCAGGTGGCCAAAACATTGGAGCTTCAGCTTCAGCATCAGTCCTTCCAATGAATATTCAGGACTGATTTCCTTTAGGATTGACTGGTTTGATATCCTTGCTGTCCAAGGGATTCCCGAGTATTCTCCAACACCACAGTTTAAAAGCATCAATTCTTTGGCACTCAGCTTTCTATATAAGCCAACTCTCACACCCATACATGACTACTGGAAAAACCATAGCTTTGACTAGATGGACCTTTGTCGCAAAGTAATGCCTCTATTTCTTAATAACACTGTCTAGGTTGGTCATAGCTTTCCTTCCAAGGAGCAAGCACCTTTTAATTTCATGGGACCAGATGCCGTGATCTTAGTTTTCTGAATGTTGAGATTTAAGCCAACTTTTTTACCCTCCTCTTTTTTCAAGATGCTCTTTAGTTCTTCTTGACTTTCTGCCATAAGGGTGGTGTCATCTACATATCTGAAGTTACTGATATTTCTCCTAGCAATCTTGATTCCAGCTTGTGCTTTATCCTGTCCAGCGTTTCTCATGATGTACTCTGCATATAAGTTAAATAAGCAGGATGACAATATACAGCCTCAACATATTCCTTTCCCAATTTGTAAACAGTCTGTTGTTCCATGTCCAATCCTAACTGTTGCTTCTTGACCTGCATACAGATTTCTCAAGAGGCAGGTCAGGTGGTCTGGGATTCCCATCTCTTTCACAATTTTCCACAGTTGCGGTGATCCACAGTCAAAGGCTTTGGCATAGTCAATAATGGAGAAGTAAATGTTTTTCTGGAACTCTCTTGCTTTATCAATGATCCAATGGATGTTGGGAATTTGATCTCTGGTTCCTCTGCTTTTGCTAAATCCAGCTTGAACATCTGGAAGTTTATGGTTCACATACTGTTGATGCCTGGCTTGGAGAATTTTGAGCACTACTTTGCTAGTGTGCGAGATGAGTGCAATTCTGCAGTACTTTGAACATTCTTTGGCATTGCCTTTCTTTGGGATTGGAATGAAAACTGACCTTTTCCAGTCCTGTGGCCACTGCTGAGTTTCCCAGATTACTGGCATATTGAGTGCAGCACTTTCACAGCATCATCTTTTAGGATTTGAAATAGCTCAATTGTAATTCCACCACCTCCACTAGCTTTGTTCATAGTGATGCTTCCTAAAGCCCACTTGCCTTCACATTCCAGGATGTCTGGCTCTAGGTGAGTGATCACACCACCATGGTTATCTGGGTCATAAAGATCTTTTTTGTACAGTTCTTCTGTGTATTCTTGCCATGTCTTCGTAATATCTTCTGCTTCTGTTAGGTCCATACCATTTCTGTCCTTTATTGAGCCCATCTTTGCATGAAATGTTCCCTTGGCATCTCTAATTTTCTTGAAGAGATCTCTAGTCTTTCCCATTCTGTTGTTTTCCTCTATTTCTTTGCACTGATCACCGAGGAAGGCTTTCTTATCTCTCCTTTCTACTCTTTGGAACTCTGCATTCAAATGGATATATCTTTCATTTTCTCCTTTGCCTTTAGCTTCTCTTCTTTTCTCAGCTATTTGTAAAGCCTCCTCAGATAACCATTTTGCCTTTGTTCATTTCTTTTTCTTGGGGATGGTCTTGATAACTGCCTCCTGTATAATATCATGAACCTCCATCTATAGTTCTTCAGGGACTCTATCAGATCTAATCCCTTGAGGATATGGTACAGGCTCTATAAACATTAGCTGTATTGCTGTCTCTTGTCTAGATTTTAAACAGTATCCACAGGCTAACTTTGTCCTGCAATCATCATGTTTTGCTCAGCCTGACACTGTTGCTACACATAACACTTTTTAGTTTGTTGCCAACATTAAAAGGAGGATACTGTGCATTATTCAGATTTCTGAATTTTCCTGGAAAAAAAATAGAAAGCTTGGTTAACACTGAAACTTTTGTTTGCTGAAGGAGAAAAATCAGCTGGAAGCAAGCAGTGCCTGCCCACTCTAGACAGGGGATGTGTTCTCTGGTGCTTCAGGGGCCGCAGTTGCTTGCTGCCTCCCTGAGCACATGTCATCCCTCACATCACACCTGGTCTGAGATCCCCATCCAAACTATCTAGATAGAACATGGAGGCATTGGTTTTAAGCCTCTGATATTTTAAAATAATAATGATTCATGAATACATCACTGATGATCACCTATAGCAAAATAACATAGCCTGGATGTGAATGCTACTGTTGCAATAACTATAACCTTGATTGTCTCTAGCCAGTGATTATTGACTACACTATCTACCATGCACTGTCATAGAACTTGATATAAGTTAACCTTACTACTTATGAGAAACTTGCAAAGTAGGTATTTGTCATTGTTGTTGCGCAGTTGCTAAGCAGTGTCTGACACTTTGAGACCCCGTGGACTACAGCACTCCAGGCTTCCCTGTCCTTCACTACCTCCCGGAGTTTGCCAGATTCATGTCCAAAAGTAGATATTATTAATTCCTTATTTTACAAGTAAGAGAATGGAAGCTCAGTGAAATATAGCCACTCGCCCAAGGCCACTCAAGGTGTCAGCAAGACAACACAGGACTATCTGGCCCCAAACCCAGTGCTTTTCCACCACACTGACCTGTCTTCCCCTTGTCAATCTTTCTGGCTTCTCTTTTACAGTATTTATCCACATACCAAGGAAGACTGAAAGAAGGAGATTTTAGTTTTACTATGCATGATGAATTGAAGCATAGGCAGACCCCAAAGGAAAAAAAGTGACATAGATGAGTAAGCATAGTCCTGGGAGAAATGCAGAATTGTTTCTCTATTAGGAATACTATGAAAAATAATTCAGAAAAAGAAGTGCTAGAGTTTTTTCCAACTGAATCCTCTGAAGTGAGACAAAAGGCTTTAAAGATATAATTTTCCAGCTGCTGATGCTCAGTCATACTTTAGAATATATAGATTTATATATATAGATATGTAAAACATTTCTATTTTGAAAGCATAACAACCCTTTTCTAATGAAGCAGAGAAACAATGCATTTTCACTGACATTACAAACTGGGAAGAGTATTTCAAGCAAAAGAATATCCTATATTTGTGTACACATATCAGTTCAGTCACTCAGTTGTGTCCGACTCTTTGCAACCCCATGGACCACAGCGTGCCAAGCTTCCCTGTCCATCACCAACTCCTGGAGCTTACTCAAACTCATGTCCATACAGTCAGTGATGCCATCTAACCATCTCATCCTCTGTCATCCCCTTCTCCTCCTGCTTTCAATCTTTCCCAATATCAGGGTCTTTTCCAATGACTCAGTTCTTCACATCAGGTGGCCAAAGTATTGGAGTTTCAGCTTCAGCATCAGTCCTTCCAATGAATATTCAGGACTGATTTCCTTTAGGATTGATTGGTTGGATCTCCTTGTAGTCCAAGGGACTCTCAAGAGTCTTCTTCAACACCACAGTTCAAAAGCATCAATTCTTCGACACTCAGCTTTCTTTATAATCCAACTCTCACATCCATACATGACTACTGGAAAAGTCATAGCTTTGACTAGATGGACCTTTGTTGGCAAAGTAATGTCTCTGCTTTTTATATATAAGAAAGAAAGAGAATTAAGTACTCATTATTCATTTTCATTAGGCTACACAAACATTTTCATAATTTTACTAAGAATAATTTGCAGTTGCTTGTTAAATAGTTTATTGTTTCATTGATAAGGTTGGAGCTCACATGCTTATTGTTTTCCTGGATCACTTGTATTATTACTAGGAATTATGCTTTTTGATTTGTTGGAGTTTTTGCAAGCTTTTTTCTATATTCTGTGGGGGCTTCCTTGGTAGTTCAGCTGATAAAGAATCCACCTACAATGCAGGAGACCCCAGTTTGATTCCTGGGTCGGCAATATCTGCTGGAGAATGAAAGGCTACCCACTCCAGTATTCTTGGGCTTCCCTGGCGGCTCAGCTGGAAAAGAATCTGCCTGTAATGAAGGATACCTGGGTTTGAAGATCCCCTGGAGAAGGGAATGGTTACCCACTCCAGTATTCTGGCCTGGAGAATTCCATGGGCTGTATAGCCCATGGGGTCGAAAAGAGTCTGACACGACCCAGCGACTTTCACTCACTCTGATTCTCCAAGAAGCAAAGTACTCAATACAATGTTTCAGTTTCAGAATAAATTACTTAAAATGCCCTGAAAGTCTGTCTTTTCTCCTTCCTTCTCTGGAAAGCATAGGAAAGCAAGGTATAAATTGCCACAGTAATAGTCTGGCAGCTCTGGTATCCACTGCTTGATTATCAAATCGTATTTATACTGGGCTAATTAATAATATTTTTCAAATACAATAGGAAATGCAGGTGAGCTAAGAAATGCTTAGGAGAAAAGAAAGAAAGAAAATACCACTGAAATATTGCAGAGAAATCACTTACAGACCAATTCCTCCAAGCCCCCAAAATAATTAACTCCAGAGAGTTCATGAGTTCTCAAATATTGACAGGCATTCCACCATGGCAGTTACTAAATAGATTCACCAAAACTGTTAATAAACAAATGACCTGCTGCTTCAGAAAAGGGGTAAAGTATATCTCAAAATTGTTTGCATTTGTCTCAATTGCTATGCTTACTATGTTCCAAGCAAGAATAAATAGTGTGGACGGGAGGGGCAGGGGCACGAGGACGTGATCCTAATAAGTCACACAGAGGAAAAATCCCTAATCTCCATTTAAATTACAGTGACAGTTGACAGCCATAAGCACAACAAACAAATAACCAAGCTCTGGATTCTATTGGAGTTCACCTTAACCTTACTCAGATTTTGCCTACTCATTCTATAGTAATTGAAAATGCCACAAAAATAATGCCTTTCTTACTACAGTGTAGAATTAAGCAATTACTATAAATAAAGAATAATCAAGCTAAACTATTTTAATAGTAAACTGTCACTATGCTGTTTTTAATCTATATGTACAAATAATTTATCATGTATATAGCACCTACTCTCTTGACTATGTCAACACATTCATCTGGCTTTCTGTCTCCTGCAAGTTCTCAGTCATCTTTACACGAGCAAACAGTCACATTCTAAGAGAAGCAAATATCCTAATATATTCATGCTATTATTGTTCCTTGGAAAAGATCCAGAGCTTCAATAAGGCAGTGATTGGAAATGCACAAAGTATTTTAATATCCTAATTATTTTGATTTAACTTCCTCTAATAGTTTAAATTGATAGTGAATTTATTTAGACCCCATTAGAGTTTTGTTTTTTTTTAAACAGACTATAAACGCAGACTGAACTTAATCTCAAGACAAAATTAATTATTCATGCTTCAAATTGCTGATACACTTTTCCAAAAACCTGCCACCCTCTTCTACACTCAGCCTTTAATTTTAATTTCCTTTTCCATTTTAGGAAAGTAATTATTGGCAATGTATATGTCATTCTGAAGAGCAGTGAGGCCTTCTTCTCACTGATCAGAACACAAAACAGGCTCTCAGAGCTGCAAGGAGAGAAGTTGCTAAGTGTCATCAATTTGATATCACCATCATAGCCTCCCATCCCCTTGAAGCTGAGTTACTGCAGGGGGAGAAGACCACAAAGCTGTAAGAATCTCTCCTGTATTAATAATGGGAGAAAGTGAAAGTCACTCAATCGTGTCCAACTTTTTGCGATCCCATGGACTATACAGTCTATGGAATTCTCTAGGCCAGAACACTGGAGTAGGTAGACTTTCCCTTCTCCAGGGGATCTTCCTAACCCGGGGTTGAATTAATAATGGGAAAATCAATCATTAAATGACCTCATCCACACCACAGAAAACTCAAGAATGTTTTCAGTGAATGCAGCACACTTTTGTGTAAGTTAATGCTCATCTTTCATCCATTTTGCTGAATTCAAATGGCTGTTTTCAAGGGAAGTGGGCTTTTGACTCAATGGAAACATTAAATATTCAAACTTGTTAGTAACCAACTATGCAATGCAAGATTTTTGACTCTGGTTTTCTTAAACATGAGAAGGGTTCCATAATAATAATTAATTAAAAACCCAGTGATACTACAAATGATGTATCAACAGAAAATTTGATTAAAAATTACTGAGCATAGCCCCACCCATCAGAAAAAGACCCAGTTTCCCCCTCAGTCAGTCTCTCCCAAGCCTTTTATCCTTCTACATCAGAGGGCAGACAGAATGAAAAAAACAATTACCAGAAACTAACCATCTGATCACATGGGCCACAGTCTTGTCTAACTCAATGAAACCATGAACCATGCCGTGTAAGGCCACCCAAGACAGACAGGTCATGGTGGAGTGTTCTGACAAAATGTGGTCCACTGGAGAAGGGAATGGTAAAAGTCTTCAGTATTCTTGCCTTGAGAACCCCATGGACAGTATGAAAAGGCAAAAAAATAGGACACTGAAAGATGAACTACCCAGGTCCGTAGGTGACCAATATGCTATGGGAGATCAGTGGAGAAATAACTCCAAAAGGAATGAAGAGATGGAGCCAAAGCAAAAACAACACAAAGTTATGGATGTGACTGGTGATGGAAGTAAAGTCTGATCTGTGAAGAGCAATATTGCATTCAAATCTGGGATGTTAGGTCTATGAATAAAGGCAAACTGGAAGTGGTCAAACAGGAAACTGCAAGAGTGAATATCAACATTTTAGGAATCAGTGAACTAAAATGGACTGGAATGAGTGAATTTAAATCAGATGACCAATATATCTAATACTGTGGGCAAGATTCAACTAGAAGAAATGGAGTAGCCATAATAGTCAGCAAAAGAGTCGGAAATGCAGTACTAAGATGCAATCTCAAAAATGACAGAATGATCTCTGTTCCTTTCCAAGCAAGCCATGCAATATCACAGTAATCCAAGTCTATGCCCTGACCAGTAACGCTGAAGTTGAACGGTTCTATGAAGACCTACAAGACCTTCTAAAACTAACACCCAAAAGAGACGTCCTTTTCATTATAGGGGACTGGAATGCAAAAGTAGGAAGTCAAGAAATACCTGGAGTAACAGGCAAATTTAGCCTTGGAGTACAAAATGAAGCAGATCAAAGGCTAAGAGATTTGCCAAGACAACCCACTGGTCATAGCAAATATCCTCTTCCAGCAACACAAGAAAAGATCCTACACATGAACATCACCAGATGGTCAATACCAAAATCAGATTGATTATGTTCTTTGCAGCCAAAGATGGAGAAGCTGTATTATACAGTCAGCAAAAACAAGACTGGGAGCTGACTGTGGCACAGATCATGAACTCTGGAAGGCTAAATTCAAAAATAAATTGAAAAAATTAGGGGAAAACTTTAGACCATTCAGGTATGACCTAAATCAAATCCCTTATGATTATACAGTGGAAATGACAAATAGATTTAAGGGATTAGATCTGAGTGTCTGAGGTTTGTATGACATTATATCTGGAGGTTTGTGACATTGTACAGGAGGCAGTGATCAAGACCAACCCCAAGAAAAAGAAAGGCAAAATGGTTATCTGAGGAGGCCTTACAACTAGCTTAGAAAAGAAGAGAAGCTAAAGGCAAAGGAGAAAATGAAAAGTATACCCACTGAATGCAGAGTTCCAAAGAATAGCAAGGAGAGATAAGAAAGCCTTCCTAAGCAATCAATGCAAAGAAATAGAGGAAAACAATAGAATGGGAAAGACTAGAGGTCGATTCGAGAAAATGAGAGATATAAAGGGAACATTTCATGCAAAGATGGGCACAATAAAGGACAGAAATGGTATGGACCTAACAGAAGCAGAAGATATTAAGAAGACATGACAAGAATATGCAGAACTGTACAAAAAAGATCTTCATGACCCAGAAAATCACGGTGGTGTGATCACTCACCTAGAGCCAGACATCCTGGAATGTGAAGGCAAGTGGGCCTTAGGAAGCATCACTATGAACAAAGCTAGTGGAGGTGATGGAATTCCAGTTGAGCTATTTCTAACCCTAAAAGATGATGCTGTGAAAGTGCTGCACTCAATATGCCAGCAATCTGGGAAACTCAGCAGTGGCCACAGGACTGGAAAAGGTCAATTTTCATTTCAATCCTCAAGAAAGGCAGTGTCAAAGTATGTTTAAAGTACTGCACAATCGCACTCATTTCACACGCCAGCAAAGTAATGCTCAAAATTCTCCAAGCCAGACATCAACAGTACGTGAACCGTCAACTTCCACATGTTCAAGCTGGATTTAGAAAAGGCAGAGGAACCAGAGTTCAAATCCCCAACAATCAGTGAATCATTGATAAAGCAAGAGAGTTCCAGAAAAAATATCTACTTCTGCTTCATTGACTACGTCAAAGCCTTTGACTGTGTGGATAACAACAAACTGTGGACATTCTTCAAGAGATGGGAAAACCAGACCACCTGATCTGCCTCTTGAGAAATCTGTATGCAGGTCAAGAAGCAACAGTTAGAAGTGGACATGGAACAACAGACTTGTTCCAAATCAGGAAACTAATATGTCAAGGCTGTATATTGTCATCCTGCTTATTTAACTTATATGCAGAGCACATCATGTGAAATGCCAGGCTGGATGAAGCACAAGCTGGAATTAAGATTGCTAGGAGAAATATCAATAACCTCATACACGCAGATGACACCACCCTTATGGCAGAAAGTGAAGAAGAACTAAAGAGCCTCTTGATGAAAGTGAAAGAGGAGAGTGAAAAAGTTGGCTTAAAACTCAACATTCAGAAAATGAAGATCATGGCATCCAGTCCCATCACTTCATGGCAAATAGATGGGAAAACAATGGAACAGTGACAGACTTTACTTTCTTGGTCTCCCAAATCACTGCAGATGGTGACTGCAGCCATGAAATTAAAAGATGTTTGCTCCTTGGAAGAAAAGCTATGACCAACCTAGACAGCATATTAAAAAGCAGAGGCATTACTTTACCTACAAAGGTCCATCTAGTCAAAGCTATGCCTTTTCCAGTAGTCATGTATGGATGTGAGAGTTGGACTAGGAAGAAAGCTGAGCGCCAAAGAATTGATGCTTTTGAACTGTGGTGTTGGAGAAAACTCTTGGGAATCCCTTGGACTGCAAGGAGATCCAACCAGTCAATCCTAAAGGAAATCAGTCCTGAAAATTTATTGGAAGGACTGATGCTGAAGCTGAAGCTCCAATACTTTGGCCACCTTATGGGAAGAACTGACTCATTGAAAAAGACCCTTATGCTGGGAAAGATAGAAAGCAGGAGGAGAAGGGGACAACAGAGGATGAGATGGTTAGAATGTATCACTGACTCTATGGACATGAGTTTGAGTAATCTCTGGGAGTTGGTGATGGACAGGGAAGCCTGGCTTGTTGTGGTCCATGAGGTCATAAAGAATTGGACAGGACTGAGCGACTGAACTGACCTGCATAATGTAAAAGGAAGACAACATCAAGAACAAACACTATCTGGTTTGAATCCAGAAGACCTCTACTCCAGCTGACTTTTTTCACTTACATGTTCATTACTTTGGCAAAATCTTTGACTCTGTTGACTCAGATTACTCATCTTTGAAGATGGTCCTAGACTACTCGATCGAATAAGATTATCTTTATATCACTTAGAAAAAGAAGAGAACACTATTCAATTATAAGATCATATTATCTCTATTGTCATCTGGGGAACTCATTTCAATTCTGTCTTCCACTGTACAGTACAAGAATTGCTCTTAAAAAGCTACAACATTGACTTGTCTTGTGCTGCTTTTTGATGAAGAGTATGTTTTGGAAGACAGATCTAAGACAAACCATCCCCCCTCACCCTTTTCAGATTGATTTTCCTTAAGTATAGTGTGTCTGATCAGTGATATTACCCAGAGCCTAGCACAGAGGAATAAAAAAACAAACAGCATAACAATTCAACAGACATGTCTCTCTTTTGCTCTAGCTGAAGTAGCAATGAACAGTAACTCTATAAGTCATCTATCCTGATGTGGGACTCAATCCATTTCTGTGTATCCAGATCAAAGTATTCTGAACAACTAGCCTGTTGGGTCCTGCTGCGTGTACTATCAGCATGCTCAGTTCAGTTTAGTTCAGTCACTCATTCGTGTCTGACTCTTTGTGACACCATGGACTTCAGCAGGCCAGGCTTCCCTGTCCATCACCAACTCTTGGAGCTCACTCAAACTCATGTCCATACAGTCAGTGATGCAATCTAACCATCTCATCCTCTGTTGTCCCCTTCTCCTCCTGCTTTCAATCTTTCCCAATAACAGGGTCTTTTCCAATGAGTCAGTTCTTCTCATAAGGTGGCCAAAGTATTGGAGCTTCAGCTTCAGTATCAGTTCTTCCAATGAATATTTAGGACTGATTTCCTTTAGGATGGACTGGTTGGATCTCCTTGCAGTCCAAGGGACTCTCCAGAGTCTTCTCCAACACCACAGTTCAAAAGCATCAATTCTTCGGCACTTGGCTTTCTTCATAGTCCAATTCTTACATCCATACATGGCTAGTGGAAAAATCATAGCTTTGACTAGATGGACCTTTGTAGGTAAAGTAATGCCTCTGCTTTTTAATATGCTGTCTAGGTTGGTCATAACTTTTCTTCCAAGGAGCAAGCATCTTTTAATTTCATGGTGGCGGTCACCATCTGCAATGATTTGGGAGCCCAAGAAAGTAAAGTCTGTCACTGTTTCCATTGTTTCCCCATCTATTTGCCATGACGTGATGGGATGGATGCCACAATCTTAATTTTCTGAACGTTGAGTTTTAAGCCAACTTTTTCACTCTCCTCTTTCCCTTTCATCAAGAGGCTCTTTAGTTTTTTACTTTCTGCCATAAGGGTGGTGTCATCTAGGAGCCTGGTAGGCTGCAGTCCATGGGGTCACTAAGAGTTGAACATGACTGAGAGACTTCACTTTCACTTTTCACTTTCATGCATTGGAGAAGGAAATGGTAACTCACTCCAGTGTTCTTGCCTGGAGAATCCCAGGGACAGGGGAGCCTGGTAGGCTGCCATCTATGGGGTCGCACAGAGTTGGACATGACTGAAGTGACTTAGCAGCAGCAGCAGCATCTGCATATATGAGGTTATTGATATTTCTCTTAGCAATCTTGATTCCAGCTTGTGCTTCATCCAGTCTGGCATTTCACATGATGTGCTCTGCATATAAGTTAAATAAGCAGGGTGACAATATATAGCCTTTACATAGTCGTTTCCTGATTTAGAATCATTCTGTTGTTCCACGTCCAGTTCTAACTGTTGCTTCTAGACCTGCATACAGATTTCTCAGGAGGTGGGTCAGGTGGTCTGGTATTCCCATCTCTTGAAGAATGTCCCACAGTTTGTTGTTATCCACAGAGTCAAAGCCTTTGGTGTAGTCAATAAAGCATAAGTAGATGTTTTTCTGGAACTCTCTTGCTTTTTCAGTGATCCAACGGATGCTGGAGATTTGATCTCTGGTTCCTCTCCCTTTTTTAAATCCAGCTTGAACATTTGGAAGCTCACGGTTCACATATTGTTGAAGCCTGGCTTAGAGAATTTTTAGCATTACTTTACTATCATGTGAGATGAGTGCAACTGTGCAGTACTTTGAACATTCTTTGTCAATGCCTTTCTTTGGGATTGGAACCCATTTCTTTGGGATTGGAACTTATCAGCATGGTAGTTGTAGTTATAAGATCCCAAAGGGTGTGATCTGGGCATAATTAACAAGCTTCCTAAACCATGGGGTTTTCTGCCCCTGATTCATATTCCCTGCTAGCCATCTGCCCTTCTCTCTCATCCTTATCTACTTTCAATCTCAATCTTTGGTTCACTGTCTTGCCTTCCATGAACCCTTCCTTTGTCAGAGTTTGGCTGTTAGTTAAAGTCCCTAGAGTTAACTCTTGGATCCAATAATTCACAGCTGTGTGAGTTTGGGCTTGTTAGTTAAAACTTAGCAAGGTTTAGTATTCTTATCCTTACAAGGGGAAATATAGAGTCCACTGTTAGAATTTAAATAAGCACATATATGTGCTTGACGCATAATAAGTAAACAAGAAATGTCGATTAGTGTTGCAATTTGTCATAATAAACTCTTCACTATATGGAAATTATACAACAATTTTTTAAACCTAGGCCTCTCATTTGGTTCTTAGCATTAACTTTTTCTATTTGTCACAGCTCCTCTTCCAGAATTTTTTAGGTGAGGCTTTCTACTTCAATTTATGGGATAGGAGTATATAAGCAATTTATTTTTACATTCTCCATAGCATCTAGTAGAGTGCATTGATATAAAGGCGGCCAACATTACGTGTTGTGCAAATAAACGAATAAACAGGTGACTTAGGTGATTCCTGGGGGGTGGCCTCTGGCTAAGCTTCCTCTGAATACCTCACCTGTTAGGTCTTCTGCCCCCAGGAGAGCCTGATATTTGCATTATCTCTCAGCTTGTGGAAGGCTCCTTTTCTTTTTATAGTCTGCTGCATGCACCAGGCAGCTGGTATTCAGCCCTCACTCCACTGTGGCCCATTAAGAAAGGACGATCTCACACTGGCAATGCTGAAGGCAGTTAGACTCGGGGTACAGAAGCAGAACAGGAGTTTGGAAATGTGGTTGATTGACAAGAAAACACATTAAAATTTCAAGAGTAGCTTTCAAGCCAAGTGCACTCACCAAACATTCAAGATATTCGTTCTAGAGGGAAAAAAGCAAAGTCTTTTCTGGAATACAGACCCTCCCCCTGCTATATGAGACAGAGGTCTGTCATGGTAAATATCCTTACCTCAGAGGGAAAGCAGAAAGAATCAGAATTCCTACTAGTCAGGGCCTATGTGAACTTGGGGAAGCGACTTTTCTGTTCACCTCGGTTTCTCTTGTGCAAAGGTAAACCAATGCCCTCTCAGATTCTTTCAAAATGTAGTTATATGAATATAAAATGAATAATATAATACATATGATATTGCCAGACCTGGGTTCGATCCCTGGGTCAGAAAGACCCCCTGGAGAAGGAAATGGCAACCTACTTCTGTATTCTCACCTAGAGAATCCCATGGACAGAGGAACCTGGTGGGCTACAGTCCACGCGGTCGCTGAGTCAGACATGACTAACACTTTTAGAAAAACAAGACTCATTTCAAGGGTTCAATTTCACGCATTCCAGTCTAGATTTGACATTACAATCTGACTTGCTTTGGAGCCAAAATGTGGGGAACAGAGAAAAAGAAATGACACAAATCAACCTATCTCAGAGTAATGCTCAGTGTAAACAAAAGCAAAAGTTAACTTGTTTCTTGATTTTTTAAAAAGCTTAAAAAAAAACCCTCAGAAATGCTTTGTCATGCTGTTCTTAAGGGATTTTGGATACAGGAGGTTATGAAGATGGGCAGATTTTTAAAAAATCTTTTCTGTCCTAAGAAATGGGGATGCAAACATTAGGGATCTGAGTTTAAGCAGTTCCTATTGTTTAAAATCTGGGACCTTAAAATCCTTCATAGGACATATAGTCAGCCCAGGCCCTTTAGATGTCTACCAAGGTCTCCACCCGCTTCAGCCCACACACAGATCCAGGACCCATCTCTCCCAGAGGAGATGTTACAGAGGAGAGGGAAGAGAGGAGAGGAGGGTGGTGGAGGAAGCTGTTTGCCACTTGTAACTATTTCCCAACAACCTGCAAATGTTCCAAGTTCCTTGGCAGCACGCTACACACCAAATTAAATCTGAAGTGCTAATCTGGCACGATTTTTTATTCATAACATCAATTCTCAACATTAATTTTGACATATCCTTCTTTTTCTGTTAATATTTCCAAATGAAACCGAAACTTTACTTGGCAAAGGAGTATCTGCTGAGAAATAAAATGAGGCCCCCGCTTCTGGCTATAGTGGAGCCGAGTTCTCTGCCCACCCCAACCCCTTCAGGGAGGTGAGCACTGTTTTCTTATTAGGCCTTGGAGCCAGCTCTTCCTTCAGCTCTCTGCTGGTGACCCCAGAGAGCTGATAAATGGCACTTATTTCCTACTCATAACCTAGTTTGTAAGCTCATAAATCACCCCCAAACACCCTGAAACCCATTTCCTAAGCTCTTCTCTTGATAAACCACAGAGTTTGCTACCTGGGAGAGATCAGGAGATCAGTTCGGAGATCTGGGCTCCTCTCCTCGAGCCCATTAGGTTCAGGTGTAAGTTGTTTTAATCATTAAAATATCTGCCAGCTGGAAGGTTTACTACTGGAAGTGTATGTGTGCCTGTCTGTGGTCATGACCAATGCCTGAAGGTTGTGTTTGTTAGGAGCGGGGAGGACGGGCAGTGCAGAGAGTGGTTAAGTATTGGACTGTGCTGTGCTCAGTTGTATCTGACTCTTTGTGATCCCTTGGACTGTAGCCCGCCAGGCTCTTCTGTGCCATTTCCTCCCCCAGGGGATCTTCCCAAGCCAGGGATCGAACCCAAGTCTCTTGTGTCTCCTGCATTGGCAGGCAGATTTCCCACCACTGAGCCACCTGGGAAGCCTGGCTATATAATACAGCACCAAAAATCAGAGTGCTTCATTGTTGTTCAGTTGCTAAGTTGAGTCCAGCTCTTTGTGACCCCATGGACTTCAACGCATCAGACTTCCCTGTCCACTGTACATTTGAAACTAGTTTCTCCCACTCACAAAATCCAAGCATTTCCATACCACCTTGATGACTTTTGCCACATCTATGTTCTCCATATATTAATTAAAAATTTTACTTACATCTTTATTTTCCAACTCAGTTTCTATTTCAAGCCTAGTCTTTAAAAATATCTGTGAAACTATAGGATTTTGTGTTCTACTTATGTATTTTATAATGCCTACTAAAATAAACACAGAACAATGACATGTTTAAAAAGTGATCTATGTAACATCTAAAACTGTGCATTTATCATTGGTAAACTGTATACTGCACCAAGAAGGAAAACTGCTCTAGAAGATTCACCATCAGTGATATTAAAGGTCAGAGGACTAGTATGAAAAAGCTAAGTTCCTGATGAGAATGTTTTTGCCCATAATGTTTCTAAGAATGAATGAAGCACTGCTGGGGAAATGCTATAGAATTCAGACTTGCAAGGGGCCGCCAGTAACTTAAAATCCAGCTGTTAAGCACATTAATACAGGAGACAACTGCATCCAAGCAGGAGGACCCTGAGGCCTCCGCAGAACTGGCCCCCACCTGCTCCTTCTACCTGTCTTTTGTCTGTAGAAAAACTTTAGTCAAAGAATACATTTAATCAGAGAAGTGAGGAAATGCAGAAAGAAAAGAAAACTGTCAAGCAAGATAAACTAATAATAATTTAGCCATTAAACAAAATCAAGGACCTTTAGTTCTTCTTCAAGGCACAGACGGTAAAGAATCTGCCTGCAATGCGGGAGACTCAGGTTTGATACCTGGGTCAGGAAGATCCCCTGGAGGAGGAAATGGTAACCCACTCCAGTATTCTTGTCTCCAGTCCATGGGGTCACAAAAAGTCGGACACGACTGAGGCACGCATGCAAAGGCTATAGATAATATTCTGAGCCTTATCCTTTGAGCTATTTTGCAGATACTGAAACCCCCACCAGGTGGAAAAAGTTAACTGTATGCTCCTCACAAGCGTGTAGACCCCAGACGGGTTAGTTCCAGGAGGTTGATGATGCTGATTTCTAATTACCTCACTGCCAAGCAATTATAAGAATGTCCAGAAGCTGGCTGGTCACGCCCTGCTCCATCAACACTGTTAGATTCCTCAGTACCTGCTCCAGGGTGGGGACACGTAGTCTCGAGGGCATTAGCCTGCTGTGGTCCCCTTTGCCTGGCAAAGCAATAAAGCTATTTCTTTCTACTTCACCACAAAGTCTATCCCCCAGATTTAATCTGGCACCAATGTACAGAGGCTGAATTTTGGCAACACAACTAGTGTATATTAGTTAATTGGAAAGAAAGTGTTTTACAATTGAAAAGGCAATATACCAACACAGAGCAAAGTTATCAGTGAAAGGGTTTACAGTACTGTATTGAGAGAATTGAGCTCAATGGAAGTGAGAAACCTAAACTTATCAACCGTGTTGTAAATAAAGCTTGGGCCTAAACTGGGCTGTTATGGACTTTCTAAAGCACACAATATTGCCTTCATTTCATTAACTGTAGAAACTTAGATTTTTCATGGTGGAACAGGTTTGACCTACTGCCATAGACCTTGTTCAGAGTCAAATCTACAGTGGAAAGGATCAAGGCTTAACCTAATACTTAGATATCATGCATTGGGTACTCTGACTTTCTAGGTCTCTAAGAGCTCTTGAACTCTAGCCATTTGCCCTGCTATTGTTCTGACCTTGGAGGGAGATCAAAGTCCTAGGCAGCGTGGTAAGTAGCTTGACCAGGTTCCATCAGTCTGTATCATAACCAGCCCTAAGTATATGGGAGCTCTATGCCTCAAGCAGAGCAGAGAGGGAATGGATGGCTCAGTCCAACTCAGCTTTAATCCTGGGAAAAGTTGGTGCTATTGCTCTGGGGTCAGAGAGGATACAGAAAAACCTCATTTTTGAAAGTCCTAGAGGACCAGGTGCTAAGTTGCTTCACTCGTGTCTGACCCTTTGTGACTTCACAGACTGTAGTGCACCAGGCTCCTGTGTCCATGGGATTCTCCAGGCAAGAACACTGGAGTGGGTTGCCACGTAGGTCATATGATAATCTTACTTCAAATATAGTGTGTTAATATATTGTTCCCAATTTTACAATTGTTTATGGTGGTTCTTTACGCTGCATTATGGCCAGGAATAGAAGAAAGCCCCTTCAGCTACCACACTTTTTTTTTTTTTTTTTCTTGCTGCACAGTTTATGGAATCTTAGATCCCTGACCAAAGATCAACCCTGGGTCTTGGCAGTGAAAGCACCAAGTCCTAACCACTGGAATGCCATGGAATTCCCTGTAGTTTAAATTTTGGAAAGGAATACTATGCTTGACTATGTTTATGAGAGTTTGAATTTTCAACAGAGTATCTACATCTCATATAAAACATGGAATTTTGTATTTGTGTCATGTCAAATAGATAATGAACTATAGTTTTTATCTTTCCCAAAGCCACACAGAAATTTCATCCTTTTATCCTTTACCATCTTTCTATGGTGTCTGATGACCTTTAACAAAATTCTTTTGTTTTATTAACAGCTTACATTTGAATATCTGTAGTAGTGTGGAAGTCTGTCTTCCCCAAAGACTCTTATCCCCTAAGACAGTTCTGTTACCACAAGCCTCCTTATGTTGGCCTAAATTTTTTCTTCTTGTACTTTCCAAGAAAGAGCTGACTCTTATGCCAGCCACTGAAATAATCCAAAATTTATTTTTTTTAAGTCAATCGTATCCCACTGCTTCCAAATGAGATTTGAAGCAGTCTGTTCAGAAGACGTGCATGGCAAATATCTGATGCATAAGAGTAACTGTCAAGTTCCCTGCTGCTGCTGCTAAGTGGCTTTAGTTCCCTAAACACACCCTAGTCCAAATTAAGCATTCCTGGTCCCTCAATTACGTCTCATATGATTAGGGATTAGTTCCCTTATAAGAAAAGATACCAGAAAGTAAAATGGTGGTTTCCAGAGGCTGAAGGAAGGGAGAAGAGGGGTTGTTGTTTCATGGTTGTAGAATTTCAGTTTTGCAAGATGAAAATGTTCTCGAAAACTGTTATACTGCTCTGCTGCTGCCGCTGCTGCTAAGTCGCTTCAGTCGTGTCCGACTCTGTGCGACCCCATAGATGGCAGCCCACCAGGCTTCCCCGTCCCTGGGATTCTCCTGGCAAGAACACTGGAGTGGGTTGCCATTTCCTTCTCCAATGCATGAAAGTGAAAAGTGAAAGTGAAGTCGCTCAGTTGTGTCCGACTCTAGCGGCCCCATAGACTGCAGCCTACCAGGCTCCTCCGTCCATGGGATTTTCCAGGCAAGAGTACTGGAGTGGGGTGCCATTGCACATAAAAATAGTTGAGATGATAAATATTATATGCTTTTCACACACAAAAAAAGAACAATGGATACATGTAACAAAGACTGTTGAAACAGTAAGGAAAACTAGAGGTCTCTTTCTGATCTCATAACAATGTTTTCATTCTATTGGCTTCAATGCTAGATCTTCTCATCAATGAATATATCAAACAAAACCTTGTTTCAGAGCTCTGTTAAGTGGGAGACAGGGGGAGGGATTAGGACTAGGCAATGGCACCCCACTCCAGTACTCTTGCCTGGAAAATCACATGGATGGAGGAGCCTGATAGGCTGCAGTCCATGGGGCCAAGAGTCGGACACGACTGAGCAACTTCACTTTCACTTTTTACTTTCACGCACTGGAGAAGGAAACGGCAACCCACTCCAGTATTCTTGCCTGGAGAATCCCAGGGATGGGGCAGCCTGGTGGGCTGCCGTCTATGGGGTCACAGAGTCGGACACGACTGAGGTGACTTAGCAGCAGCAGCAGGGGGTCCAAAAATGAGGCAGTAATTTAGCCATCAGTCTGAGACAACTTGGCTTGCAGAACCTAAACTGCAAATTCTAATGTTGCTACTACAGTGGCCAGGGATTTGGAGATTTTTTTATGTTGGATTAAAATCAACACCTTGACTTGACCTTGAAAATGTAAAATCTGCAGTGCAGGCCAGCAGGCTGGAGATGTAGGAAGGCTGATGGTTCAGTTCCAATCTGAACGAGGGCAGCTTGGAGACCCAGGAAACCTGATGATATACTTTCTCTCCAAAAGCAGTCTGCTGGAGAAGTTTCTCTTGCTCAATTTTTTTCCCCCTTGTGTTTTATTTTTCCCCTAATGTTTTATACAATTTTTAAAGGTTACTTTACATTCATAGTTATTACAAAATATTGGGTAGATTCCTTGTATTGTACAGTACGTCCTTTAGCCTATCTTATATCCAAAATTTGTGTCTCCCACTCCTAACTTTATTGTTCCCCTGCAACTAGTAACCACTAATTTGTTCTCTGTATATGAGTCTGCTTCTTTTTCTTTTTATTCACTAGTTTGTTGCATTTTTTAGATTTCACATATAAGTGATATCATACAGTATTTTTATTTCTCTAACTTTTTACACCCAACATAATGCCTTCCAAGTCCATCCATATTGCTGAAATGGCAACATTTCATTCTTTTTTATGGCTGAGTCGTATTCCATTGTGTGTGTGTGTGTGTGTGTGTGTGTGTGTGTGTGTACACACATCATTTTTACTCATTTATCTCTTGATGGGCACTTAGGTTGTTACCATATCTTGGTAACTGCAAGTCATGTTGCTATGAACATTGGGGTATGTATCTTTTTGAACTAGTGTTTTTTCAAATAGTCACCCAGGAGTCGAACTGCTGGGTTATATGGTAATTTTAGTTTTGGTTGAGAGATTTTCATACCGTTTTCTACAGTGGCTGCACCAGCTCACCAATTCCCGCCAACAGTGTACAAAGGTTCCCCTTTCTTCGCCAACATTTTCGTTATCCATGTTCATTTTGCTGATGGACATTGTGACAGCTGTGCGGTGATATCTCATTGTGGTTTAATTTGCATTTCCCTGATGATTAGCCATGTTGAGTATCTTTTCATGTGTCTATTGGCTACCTCCCGGTCCTCTTTGGAAAAATATCTACTCAGCTCTTCTGCCCATTTTTTTAATTGGTTGCATGTTTCTTGATGTTGAGTTGTATACAGTCTCTGTATATGTTGGGTATTAGTTTATTATGGGTGCTATCATTAACAAATACCTCAGTAGGTTGTCTTTTCATCAATATTTTTATTCTATTCAGGCCTTTATCTTGTTGGAAGACATACACCTATATTATGGATGGCAGTCTGTTTACTAAAAATTCAGTGATTTAAACATTAATCTCCTCCCAAAACACCTTTCAAGCTAACACACAAAAGCAATAATCAAAGATATTTCCATGAGACAACAGGAAGTGCTAGCAGTAGTGACATGTTGAAATTTCAAGACTCCACTGAGATTTAAGTGAAAGGACAAGTCCTGTAGAAAACTAGGAAAAGCACATTCCAATAAGTGGCACCAGTGTGAGTACAGAGAGTTGTGTGTGTGTCAGTCTCTCAGTCGGTCCAACTCTTTGTGACGCCATGGACTCTGTCCATGTTCCTCTGTCTGTAGGATTCTCCTGGCAAGAATACTGGGGTGGGTTGCCATTCCCTTCTCCAGAGGATCTTCCCAACCCAGGGATCTCCTGCACTGCAAGCAGATTCTTTACCATCTGAGCCACCAGGGAAACCCACAAAGGCCTGTAGTGCGTGCTAAGTAGCTTCAGTCCACTCCAACTCTTTGTGACCCCGTGAACTGCAACCTGCCAGGCTCCTCTGTCCATGCAGATTCTCCAGGGAAACACTGGAGTGGGTTGCCATTTCTTCCCCCAGAGAGGACTATAGTAGGAGAGTATTTCTAAGGAATAGAGGAGGGATCAGGCTGGGGCAGCAAGAGCACAGGAGCTGAGGTCAAAGCAGCAATGGAAAGTCATATGCACATCATTGAAAGGACTGGGGGTTTTAGTCTGAAGGGTGGTAGCCATTCCACAGTAGGAGCAGAAAAATAACATGAACCTGTTTTATAATATTCTTTCATTGATGATATTTCAATTAAACAGGCCTAAATGGTGTAAAGGCAGGCACTGTTTCAGACACATCTCAGATGTCATTTGAAGTGGAGTCCAAAGCACTTAAGTGAATTATTGAAGGCCACAAAGCTGGCAAGCAACAGAGCCGGGTCTGATTCTCTTTTCCCTCACATGATATGCTGACATCCAGGTCATTCTGACCTTCCTATGACATATAGGATTTCCAGGTCACTGTTTGGTGAGTTACAGTCACGATTTGTTGTTGTTGTTTAGTTATTAAGTTGTGTCTGGTTCTTTGCAACCCCATGGACTGTAGACTCCTCTGTCCATGGGATTTCCTCGGCAAGAATCCTGGAGTGGGTTTCCACTTCCTTCTCCAGTGGATCTTCCCAACCCAAGGATTGAACCTGCATCTCCTGCTTGTCAGGTGGATTCTTAACCACTGAGCCACCAAGGAAGCCTGGAGTCATGATTACTGAAGCCATTAATTTAGCATTCTCAGACAGAGTCACAGTAGTCCAAAAGTAAAAAGATCCAACTGCTTTCTTCTTCATTGTGAGTGACTTTATTCCCACCTTCTAATATGCTCTTTTGCTTCAAAATGTCAGTCTATTCATTCTCCAAGATTTCAGTCTACTTAGTGATATAAAGAAACATGTTTTCTCCCCTTTCCTCCAGTCAGGAGGGTAAGATATTTCCCTGGATGATGCTATTATAATATTCAACAGCAGCTCCCTGGAGAGAAAGGATAATTCAAAATCTTAAACAAGATATTCAATTTGAGATTAGTTAAGTGGTTATTTGGCTGAAAGGGATTTGACAAACAAGAAGCACTTTTATATCTTCAGGTGAAGGAAATATTCAGTTGGATTTAATTAGCAGTGGGATTTTTCTGGCACCTCTCCATTATGAACCTTCAAGCATTGAAAGGATAATTAAAATTTCTGCAGGTTAATAATCACAATAAAGTTTCATTTAAAAAATGAGAATTCTTAGCTCAAATGCAAAATACTGGTGTAGGATTCCCAAGTGTATTTCCTCCAAGATCATAGTTAATATACAGACTGTAGTCATGCATTTTATTAACAGTTGTGGTCTTGATCAATTTGCTTTAAAATCACACAGCTTTCAAGTCTGATAATTTTAAGCTTGGAAGAACATACATCATGAGTAAATGTTGGCTCTGAGTTTCTTCAAAACTCTCCAGTAAACAGATTATCCTCTGGCACAGAAGAAGTGCTTACAGATTAGAAGAAAGACCCTGTCTTTGTTGGTTTTATTGGTGGAGGCATGGCGGCTCAGGATCGAGGTCACTGATCAAGGTCATTGTGATCATGATCAGGATGATAGTGAGAAACAGGAGGGCTCTGGCAGAGGGATAATGGGTAGCTACTCTTCCGCTCTGAAGTCTCCTTTTATATATTCTAAGTGTGGGAGGACATGATTCTCCTTCTTTTGTCCCTTTATTTCTCATTGTTCTTATCCCTGGTGGGGAAGATGGATTTAAGCATGACATGCCAAAATTCTACTGTGAGAGATGACAAGATGACAGATATTAGAAAATGAGAAGTTTGCTTATATTTTTAGATACTTTATCCAGGAAGAATTGAGTGTTTAAGGCAAAAGATTGGTCATGGGAAAATGTAGCTGCTCTGAGGTCCCCTAGAGGAACAGTAATGAAGAGGAAGGACAGGGAGACTAAGGGAAAGTGAACTCCAGATGGCCCTGTGCACCCCAGGTGCCCACGGAACACTCATAGAAAGGGGCACAAAGGGCAGAGCCAAGAGAGATTTCCTCTGGCCTCTGGATAATATGAGGATTTCCGGAAGCTTTCTGAGAGGATATCTTGGCTTTCCATGTTTGTAGAGCGTAAGTGTAAGTTACCAGGTCTGTTTCCAAAGATGTTTGAAAGAATGCCTATATGCCTACTCATCTTTCAGTCCTTCTGGTGAAGTACTGCAATCAGAGCATACAGGCTAATGAGAACTAACTGTTAAATTTTCGTGAATCTTGGGGGCAACTGTTAAATCATTGATAGCTTGTAAATGGCTATAATGAAAGTATTTACACCATGAAATTCAGCAATGCTTAAAAACAGACCCTACCCTAGAGAGCTAGTTCTTAAATCTTTTTTAGCACATGACTGAAGTTTTCTACTCACCACTCAATACTGTACCATCTGGGTTTTGCTTCACTTTCCATCTCGGTTATTACATTTAGAGGCCACAGATGGCATTCTTTCCAGACACAGTTATCCACACGATCCACACTCTTCCTGACCTCTCAGCATGGGACAGGGTCAGTTGAGTCCATCTTCCTTTTCCTCCTACAATATTGTTATCTCTTGGGTCCCGAGTGATTTCAAATTCTCTTCCTGGTCAGTTTCAACAGTTCTGTTTCTTTCTCCCTTCCCTCAAATGTATTTCCCCTGAGTGTGAACTGAACCTTCTTCCTTCTTTATCCTTCAACCAGCCCATTTATTGTCTGTTTTTTCTTACTGATCAAGTTCAAGTGATGGCCATGTCAGCCCATTCTCCCAGACTCACAGTTCAGTTTTCCAGGCTAATATTTCAACAGTCTGTTAGTGTTAGCACGTGATATGCCCCACAGTATCATAAACACAACTTTTCTGAAAATAAACTCATTATCTCCCCCATCTTTCCTCAGCTCTTGCCCTGACTTCCTTATTTGTGCCAAAGACATCATCATTAAACCACTTCTCTCTATCCTGGTCTGATTATCACAGGTAATTTACAATTTTTTTAATTAAATTTTTGGGGGCTGCAAAATCGTGGCAGATGGCAACCACCACCATGAACTTAAAAGACACTTACTCCTTGGAAGAAAAGCTATGGCCAACCTAGACAGCATATTAAAAAGCAGAGACATTAATTTGCCAACAAAGGTCTGTCTAGTCAAATCTATGGTTTTTCCAGTAGTCATGTATGGATGTAAGAGTTGGACTATAAAGAAAGCTGAATGCCGAAGAATTGATGCTTTTGAACTGTGGTGTTGGAGAAGACTCTTGAGAGTCCCTTAGACTGTGAGGAGATCCAACCAGTCAATCCTAAGGGAAATCAGTCCTGAATATTCATTGGAAGGACTGATGCTGAAGCTGAAACTCCAATACTTTGACCACATGATATGAAGAACTGACTCATATGAAAAGACCCTGATGCTGGGAAAAATTGAAGGCAGGAGAAGGGGATGACAGAGGATGAGATGGTTGGATGGCATTACTGACTCAATGGACATGAGTTTGAGTAACCTCCAGGAGTTGGTGATGGACATGGAAGCCTGGCGTGCTGTAGTCCACATGGTCACAAAGTGTCAGACACGACAAAGTGACTGAACTGAAATGAACTGAATTTACAAATAAGAAATTTAAAAATAATTTTTGTTTTCCTTCCTTATTTACATTTAATTTATAACATATCTTCCTAAAATATTTCTTCCTAATATATCTCATATATGTTGTCCCTGACATTCATTTTTTCATCACACTGCTTTAACTAAAATTTGCTTGTTTGCTCCTCTTCACCATTGCACTAGACTTCGATTAATACTTTGTTTCCTGCCCCAAATACCTGTTGAGATGGGAGGGATCAGGTGGCACAATGCAGATGCTAAGCTATCTATATTGGTTTTATTTAAATCCTTTTCTCTCTCTCCCTTCAAGAGGTGGAGTTCCTCTTGAATGTAGGTTGAATTTAGTTGATCAAATTCTAATAAATAGGAGTAGAAGTGACTGTGTGAGACTTCAGAGACTAGGTCATTAAAACCACCAGGCTTCCTCTCCTCTTCCTTGGCCTTGGATCATTCACTCCAGGGGAAGTCAGCCCCAATGCCATGAGAGTGTCAGGTAGCCCTGTAGAGAGGGTTGTATGGTAAGAATCTAAAGACTCCTAGGAGAGCCATGAGACTGAGCTACCTTTGTAGATCCTCCAGCCTACTGAAGTCCTCCTGTGATTACAGTCCTGGCCAACAGCTTGACTGCCACCTCCTGTGTTACCTTGAGTCAGAACCATCTTACTAATTCACTCCTGGATCCTTGCCCCTTGGAAACTGTGAGAACATAATTGTTTGTTGCTTTAAATTGGTACTTATTGAGGTCATGTCTTTAGCAGCAATAGACAACTAATCTATTAGCTATCTTTCATTTATCTTTCACCCTGCTCCAAGGTCAACTTTAAAGGGAGCATTCTAATGATACCATGTCAAAGCTAAAACTTTCCAAAGGCTTTGGAAATAGACTTCCCACTAGATAAAGTCCTGTCTTTTTAGTCTGGTATTCAAGGCACTCTACAATATATCACTCTACAATATATCTCTTCAGCCTTATATCCCAGAATACTCCCTATTACAGTGGATGTTCAGCCAATTGAGAATGTTATCCATTCTCTATGTAATACATTGTATTTCCTATACTATTCCTATTCCTGAAAAAGGAATGTAGTAGCTTTCTTATGGTGATCACAGAGACTTTTAGATTCACCATCTTTTCAAACCCTCTTCCTTAAATTCAGGCAAAAATGCTTCTCTTACATATAGTGGAAGGGGAGAATTTAGAAAGAACTTAGGATTATACTATACTTCAGGTCATCTGGTTTTTCTGCAGTTAGACTGTTTTGTTTGGTTAGGGGTGTGACTGCCCTCTTTTCTCTGCTCACAGGCTCTATTGCGCTTGGCTTGGGCCCAGTTCCTGCAGGGCCGCTGCTTTCTGGAAATCCCTCGCTGAATGTTTACCTTCTGTCTCCTGCTAGTTCACGACACTTGTTCCAATCTCCTTACTATTTGAAAATTATTCCCACCCTGACCATAGATGTGAATCTCCTTTGTTTTCTTCAATTAGCCATTTTTAATTCTATGGCTCCTGCACTTAGACCTGTAATTAAATTCACTTCAGTATCTTGGTTTCTTAGAAAGCAAAATACCCAACACATACCCCTTCCTTCTCAGAGGACTCCCAGCCATCTCTGCCCTGCCTGGAGGTCCACCGAAGCAGTAACAGGTGGCTTCTCCAGTCCTCTGAATGCTCCTCACCATACATGGAGCTATACCTCTGTGAAGTTGATGATAGGATGATTTCATGCATCATGTGCCTGGAAAAATTTCTCTCTACCTCTTTTCTTTCTTTCTTTTCTTCCTCTTCTTTCTTCTCATTTTCCTTCTTCTTAAAAAATTGAATTAAAAATTCATTTTTTAAAATATTTTCTATATTTTTTCTGTTTCTCTACTCTTTTCCATTTCTCTCCATGCTTTCACCTTGTGGATAATGTGCTTGTGTAAAAACAGTTAATGCTTTAAATTTTAGCCAAAAAAAAAAAAAAGCCAGTCGAGTCCCCCTTCCCAGCAGCTGTTGTAGGAAGGGTGGACTTTCAATTTCTCCTGCCTGATGCCTCTGAGTTCACAATGGGAACAGCTCAAGTCCTGATGCACACTGTCCATTTAAATTATCTTAACATATGTATATGGATCAATTAAAGCCTATTTTTGCTCAACTGTCCCATGAGAACAGAGTAGTCAGGCATGAGTCAGCCACCTGATATGCCCTTAAAGTGGACAGTGACTTGTAAATATTTCTCAGCTCCCTAGGTGCCACACTCCATTAGCTTATATCTGAAAGAACCAGAAAAAAGTCACATTTGCCTCTTTAAGACTATCACTTATTTGTTTGGTATGTCTTAGGCAATGACAATCTACCAATCCTTCTACATGGAGACAATCATATTGATCATCTAGAAAGGGATATGGAAAACTGGAAGGACAATATCTTCTACAGGATAAATCTAAGTCTCAGAGAAATAAGTAACTTGATCAGGATCTAAGAGAGAAAGAGGAATCAAAGGAACAGCTCAGTTAACCTAACTGCCAGACCAGTGCATATTTCAGGGAGTTATGCTGACGAGATGTGATAATTAGTGACTGTTCATTTGGCTACAGTGCCCAGTTGTTTGGTCAAATGTAGTCTCAAAGTCTCTGTGAAATATTTTTTAAATGTGATGAATATTAAATTGGTAGACTGAGGACAGCAGATCATGCTGCCATAATGTGGGTGGGCCTCATCCAATAAGTTGGAAAGCATTTAGAGAAAAGATTGAGCTTTCCAGAGGAGGAGGGAAATGTGTCTCCAGATTGTCTTATGAGTAAATAAATACTCATCAGAACTTCCAGTCTGCGGGTATGTTCCACAGATTTCAGACTTGCTAGCCACCATCATCTCATGAACCATTAAAAACAAATCTACGAATATATCCTATTTGTTCTGTTTCTCTGGGACCTTAGCTAATACATAATGATACTGAATGTAAGTCATACTTATCATCCAGATACAGGAACATTTGTACTATTGTATCGTGCTAGTCATTGGAAGGACTGATGCTAAAGCTGAAACTCCAGTACTTTGGCCACCTCATGTGACAAGTTGACTCATTGGAAAAGACTCTGATGCTGGGAGGGATTGGGGGCAGGAGGAGAAGGGGATGAAGGAGGATGAGATGGCTGTATGGCATCACCGACTCAATGGACATGAGTTTGAGTGAACTCTGGGAGTTGGTGATGGACAGGGAGGCCTGGCGTGCTGCGATTCATGGGGTCACAAAGAGTCGGACACGACTGAGCAACTGAACTGAACCGATTGTGCTAGTATTCCTTACTGCTCCTGGAATTCCTGACTAGCACCTACTGAGTTCTTAGTATACAGACTGCACTAAATATTTTCCATAGATCATGGTTTTAAACTATATAGTAACCATCCAAAGTTGCTGAATATTTTATTTTATGCAACTGGCTTTAAGGAGAAAAAGGATAAAGGAAAAGAAAACAGAAGAGAGGGAGGGCAAGGAATGAAAAGGAACACTTGCCCATGCCTACACAATCAGGAAGAGGAAAATCCAGGACTTTGATTAAACTCTAACTCCAAGAGTCACATTCATACCAGTACACTGATCTTAGGTAAAGGCAAATCCACTAGTAACCTGTGAATTGAGGCTCTGACATTAGGGACTCTAAGCTCATGAATAGCATTCAGTTTCATAATCCTGTTCACTAGCATTACTAGTTTCTAAGTAGCTGGCCCTAGTGAGAAATGGGTTAAACTTGAACTGAAGAACAAAGACTGATCAAACATTATCAAAAGATAATCTACAAATCAAACCTCCAGATTTGCTGGTTTCTTTAGAATAACTGAAATATGGAAGTTTCACACCCCATTTAGTTTATTTACATGCCATCACTGGGCATTAGGAGTATACATAGATGAGGTTTTCTTATTTTCACTTGAAAGTAAAAGAACCATACCTGCTTAAATGCCAAAGTCTTTTAAAATAATTGTTAACAAAATTTTCTAAAATACACTATATTTGCCACCACCTTCCCTCAAAACAGAGACTGAACATAACTCAAATGCATCTTTAAGACATACGATGACCATTACAACTACACCTCTTGTTCACAGAACACCTAATGATGCATGAAGAATTTTTTTTTTCCCCCTGCACTAAAGAGAATTGGATGTCTGGGATTTTATAGTTCTGTCTACTTCTTATAATGCTCAATTTCCTTGTATATCTCTAGTAGCTTTCCTGGTGGCTCAGTGGTTAAGAATCTGCTTGCCAATGCAAGACACACAGGTTTGATCCCTGGTCCAGAATGATCCCCTGGAGATGGAAACGGCAACCCACTCCAGTATTCTTGCCTGGAAAATCTTATGGATAGAGGAACCTGGTGGGCTATAGTCCATGGGGTCTCAAAAGAGTCAGATATGACTGAGCAACTAAAATAACAACAAAATCTGCTGGTACTCCTCTCCACTGGCTTCAATGTGTATTTACTGCCTCTTGTATGTGAGGTATCTAAACCTGAAATCATTTTTATCTTTGCCAAGACCCTCTTTTTTAAACAGTATTGTTATTCTCTATGCCCTAAATTTCATAATATTTAACTTCTTTTTATCTCTTGTTTCTCAAGTTGAACATATTGCCAAATTGGGTTGCATCTACTTTCTCCTATAGATTTTTGGGTGACTTATCTTGGAGAAAGTAATGGCACCCCACTCCAGTACTCTTGCCTGGAAAATCCCATGGACGGAGGAGCCTGGTAGGCTGCAGTCCAGGGGCTTGCTAAGAGTTGGACGTGACTGGGCGACTTCACTTTCACTTTTTACTTTCACACGTTGGAGCAGGAAATGGCAACCCACTCCAGTGTTCTGGCCTGGAGAATCCCAGGGACGGGGGAGCCTGGTGGGTTGCCGTCTATGGAGTCGCACAGAGTTGGACACGACTGAAGCAACTTAGCAGCAGCAGCAGCATTAACATATATAATTCTCCAGCAAGATTTATTCAAATGGGCTACAGTCCATGGTGTCACAAGAATCGAATATGCTCTGAGCAAGCAGCACAAAGAGCTGCAAACAGTTGTAAGAAAAATCAGGGCATGAAAAAGGTTTGAAAATTGTTGCTAAAGTTATGACTCACATGCCCAGTAATATGCCTTGAATCATGTAAATAAAGGTTAGAATTTTTTTTTTAATTATTAGTTGATGACTTAGACTGCTTCTTTAAAGTTACACACCTTAGAGACTGTCCTGTGCTTTAGTAGCTATTTCAGATACCATGTGTTGAAAAAAACGACAGAGCAAATGTTTAGACGCACTCTTTATTTTTCATGGATTGAGGGCCATTCTACACCCTCAGATCCTGGGTTTGTGGTAGTCATTTTTCTCACTTTTCCTGGATCCTTTTCTATTCATTTCAAGGATCTTGTCTGCGCTCTTCAAGGATGGGAGAGGAAAGGTATCATGGAAAGAAGAACAGAGGCTAAAAATGTGCTTCAGAAAAGAGGCTTTAATCTGGATGCAGGAGTCTGTGCTATGATCTAACTTGTTATATGTCCATGAGAAAACATCTCAGTCACAGGAGGTGACTAGCTAAGTCCACACTCTAGCATGAGACCCAGCACCTAGTCAGTGCTTAAGAAATACTCAGAATGATTTCTTATTCCCCCTCCAGATCTAGAATTCTGAGTCTCTAATTCTAGCCAAGCAGTTCCGGCAGACTTGATTCTTAATAAAGATATTCCCCGAGCACTGAAAATTTGGACTCCAGCTGCCGAGTTACTTTCTGCCTCTGCTTCCCAGGAGAGGATGCATGGCAGTCCCATTTGTAATGCCTATAAAATTATGCAGAGTGGACCACTGCAATATACCTAATAAACCATCTGGCATTGCTTTTGTTTTTCCCAGAAACTGCCTAGCACACATTATACCAAAAGGAGTGCATCTGCCTACACACAGAGCACACAGACTGGCTTGCTCACTGAAGTTTTCCCTACTGAAGAGTTCAAGGTGAGTCAGTTACCGTACACTGGATTTATTTGTTGTCTCCCAGAATTGTAAAGGGGCTGCCTAGGTGGCTCAGTAATAAAGGACCCTCCTGCCAATGCTGGAGATGTGATTAGATGACCTAACCCTGGGTCAGGAAGATCCCCCAGGGAAGGAAATGGCAACCCACTTGAGTATTCTTGCCTGGGAAATCCCCTGGACAGAGGAGCCTGGCGGGCTACAGTCCATGTGGTTGCAAAAGAGTCCGACATGATTTAGCAACTAAACAATAACAACAAAATTATACAGAGCTGGAACCCAGGTCAGTGCAGATGCTAAAGGAAGAGGAATAGTGTGGAGAAAGTGGAGAAGAAGAAAGTGTAGACAAGATCTGGTTGAGCTTGATAACTAATGGACAGTTACTCTCATCTGGCTCTTTCTTCCTGTCACTTTCTGAGAGACTGTCCAAGAAGCTCTGAGATTACTACATGATCCATTCCCAGAAGGTTTGGAGGAAGTGGAATCCACATTGTCTCAGAACCAATGCTACTAGGATTGAAGTATGTATTAGAGATCACAAGCTCAGTCTGGGAGAAGTTGGGATGCTTTAATTGTGGGTCCAGTGTGCTTGCTTTTTTGTTTTTTGCTTTCTTATCAAATGCTAGTTATTCTATCACATAGCTCAGACCTAGATATTTGGCCAAGTTTTTTGAATGGACTTTAGCCCCCTACTCTGTTCTGCTAAGAATCCACTTAAATTGAAGCCAGATACCTTGATTGGTTTCTGCTATCCCCTGTCCCTCAGGGTCAGACCTTACTGGCCTCCCAACTTTAGGACATGCAGTAGAGTCTTATTCATAAGAGACAGATACAGATAATTGAGGACACTTATATTACATCCACCAGCCTGACTTTTCATGTAATCAATGACCAGAATCTTTAGGTTGCATGTTTCACCAATGGAATTGGGCTAAACACAATCTAGATTTTTTATGCCTCTTTAGATAGTACACTGAGGTCAAGAAGTAGCCACTCACCTGTGTCAGTCCTGGCTCCTCAGTCCTTTCCAGGCTTGCTTTAGTCTTCCTTCCCACTTAAGTCTCATGATGCACCATGACTGAGTGGGACATCCCAAACCAATCAGTTTTTTTTTCCTATTTGTAATAATATTATGGACTCTCATCAGTTACAAATAAAAACATGCTTGGTCAAGTATGCTTGTATATAATAAAACCTCAAGGCTTCATTGGAAAAGGCAATGGCAACCCACTCCAGTGTTCTTGCCTGGAGAATCCCAGGGACGGGGGAGCCTGGTGGGCTGCCGTCTATGGGGTCGCAGAGTCGGACACAACTGAAGCGACTTAGCAGCAGCAAGGCTTCATTTTGGGTTATTACTTTTCACTCCAAAAGGATGGGCCAAAGTGAGGATGGAAGGTCTTGCCCTGCAGTGAGGGTACTGGGAAGACACCACATTCAGAGGTTTGAGAATCAGTAAGGAAGCCAGTCTCCAGTGCACCAACCAGGTCTGTATCTACGATTTACACGCAGCTCCCCTGGGTGGCGCATGAGCTGCTGGGTTTCGGGTTACTTCATGATGGAATTTGGAAAACACTTCCTCTATATCTAGTTGTTTACCAGAGTTAGTAGCAAATATCAGTTCTTTCCTCTGGGAGGGCTTAGGTGGCCTATCTTCCCTGTGTACCAGTCAAGTAAGGTCAAAAGGTCTAAGTCTGTTTGTGAAACTCAACTGCAAAGGCTGAGACAGGATTTGTAGTGAGCTTTCAAAAGAATGATAACTCTTTTCCTTGTGTAAACTTTCCCACCACTATATCTGGAGCAGGGAACTGTGTGAACACAAAATTTTTCTGTTTTAAACCATCTCCTATTTGTGGCTTACCTGGAGGAGGGCAAGAAGGAGGGTGCTAGAGTGGAAAAGGAGGGGGCATGCCTATTAGGAGTCCTGGGTTGGAATTCTGACTTTACTGTCCTACTGGCTATGTGACCCTGGACATGGCACTTAAGCTCTCCAGATCAGGGTTCCCGCATTAGTTAAATGAACACACTACTTTGAAGTATTTGCATGTTTTAAATCACTTATTCCTTATAACATAGCAGATGTACTATTCATCACCTCCTTTATCTCCTCTTCTTTTATAGGTCATTGTCTCCTACTTGGATTAAATCCTTCCCATCCTTCCCTCCCAAAGTCCCAGCATCCTTGCAACATGTTGTATAAAATTAAGAGGTTAAAAAGAAGAAAGGATATTTATAGAACATTTGGAAACACATCTAAAAATTGGGATGCTATACTGGGTAGACCAAATAACTTTGTGATTATTTCTCTGTCCTATTTAAAACAATAAAAAGAATTCAATAGTTACCTGTCCCTCTAGATTTCCTGAGAGTATTTTCAGATTATTTCTATGGGGAAAAATAAAACAAAAACTCATGTGAAAAAAAAAAAAACTCATGTTAATTATTTCCCTTGTTAATTATTTCTACATGCATGTGCACATATCTGAATAATGCACATATTTACATTATATTTATACTGTAACATTTTATTAATCATGTTCATTTGTGTGTATATACATGTATAATACATACATACATATATATATATACACACACACAGCATGTTATACAGTTTAAAAATTTTAAACATTTGAAATTTTCTGAATTAAACTGCAAGTACCATAACAGCAAAATGTTTTCATCTCAATATAAATTGACAAAAATGAAACAAAAAGTATTTTTTACCTAGAGAAGTTATTTTTAATTTACTAAAGATATTTATGTATATATTGCCAACAATTTTGAACTTTTCTATAAACTTTACATATTATATTATATATAGAACTAGTCATAATAATTACATAATTAGTATAATAAATATTTTAGATCTGTTCTATACTTCTTATGCATTTTATTTAAAATAGTATTTTTCTGACCATATAAGTAACATATGTTCATTTTAGAAAAAATAGCAAATATATATAGATGTAGGAGAATTTTTAAAAACCTGGCATTTTACAAGTTAGAAATAACCAGTGTTACTATATGTCAATCTGATGGTCTGCCCCTACTTATTTTTTGTAGAAGCTATTTTCATACTACACGAAGTCTTAAATTCTGCTTTCTCTTAACGTTGCCTGAGAATTTTCTCAGGCTATTAAATATTTTTTAGAAAAAACAATTTTACTGAAACATTTTATTATATAGGTATACATTATGATTATTGTTAAATAGTTTATTTAAAAATACTGTCTACTGAGTTCTTTTTAATGTTTACATGGGCAGAAAGCTTTCATCAGGACCTCTCCAGATGCATCTTTTGAAATATTATTGTTCACAGAGTGTGTTTATTATCTAGATAACTCAAGAATTGATGCTTTCGGACTGTGGTGTTGGAAAAAACTTTTGAGAGTCCCTTGGACTGCAAGGAGATCAAACCAGTCAATCCTAAAGGAAATCAACCCTGAATATTCACTGGAAGGACTGATACTGAAGCTGAAGCTCCAGTACTTTGGCCATCTGATGCAAAGAGCTGAGTCATTGGAAAAGACCCTGATGCTGGGAATGATTGAGGGCAAGAGGAGAAGGGGGCAACAGAGGATGAGTCAATGAGTCAACATCACTGAGTCAATGGACATGAGTTTGAGTAAACTCTAGGGCATGGTGAAAGACAGAGAAACCTGGCGTGCTGAAGTCCATGGGGTCACAAAGAGTTGGACATGACTGAAAGACTAAACAACAGCAACAATCATACTTTTTCATACTATCATCTTCTTTAACAAAGAGTTTTGACCACAACTAAACATTCTTGGGGCCAAAATCATATTTCTAAATATCGGTTGTGGCTGCTAGAAAGTGGGTGATGTTCTAAGGTCTGCAGGGTGAGGTGGCTGCCGGTCTCCACAGCAGAAGTCCTTAGGCTAATGCTGAGGGGGAGGAAAGGAGAACTGGTGTATTTCTTACCTTTCCCCTTTGCTGTCAAGTGAGACTTCTTCCTTTTATCAGTATATCCAAACTGCGTTTAACATATACACACCTACCCGCGGCCTCCATCTGCCTCTTGTGTTAAGAGCCGTGCCATCCATTTGGCAGCACAATCTTCTACTGGATTTCTGATCACTCCTTCTACACCTTTAAAATACCACAAGCTATCAGTACTCCAGTGACCACTTTCACAAGCAAATGTCAGGTCCTCTTTAAGATAAGTGTTATATTTGTGTATTTCTTAACCATTTAACGACCATTGTATATCTCTCTGAATGACTAGTTCCTTTTCAGCTTTCAGATCTCAGAGAAGCTGGGGACCAACTTCCTCCTCTCCCATCCACAGTCACTCTGCTCCCTGTTTATTTACTTATAAATCTCTCTAAATTATATAGAGGATAGCATCATACATGTTATATTAATTTTTCTTATTTCTCCCTGTTAGAATATATCCCCATGAAGGCAGACATATTATCAGCTTTGTTCACAGCTGTATTATAAGTACTTAAAAAGTCTGCACCACAATGGATTAATGATTATTTGTATTTTGTAAACCAAAGATCCTTTTTTGTGTGTTTAACATGAAAATTATAACAGCTATTTCCTTACATATGATCATCTGGAATTAATTTGGGATGCCTCCATTGTGAAAGAGGGAGCCTAACACTTTTCCAAAATACTATTAACCCCTAAGAAATAGAAAACAAATTACATAAGGGTTCAGAAACCAGACTTAGGCCTTTTTTTTTCATGCCACGTTCTAGGGAGGTGTTTTGTTTTGTTTTTTTTTCCCTAAACTGCAATTATTTCTCTTAAATACGTAAGGATAGCTCCCTGAATACAACAGCTTGAGTGGTATCAGAGACGAAGGGCAAGGATTGTTGATGCTTGACAAACACCAACTGAACGTGTAATTGGAGGTGCTATCTGGGTAGGGGAGTCTGACCCAGGAGGGCATCTCAGAGGTCTTTGCTACATGAAATGGACGTGCAACACCAAACTGAAAAATTCCAAGGCTGTTTCAGCAAACATTTATCTAGTGCCCCCTAATGGTGATGTGCAGTGCTGTCAGCTACAGGCTGAAGGGGTGAAGTGAGAAATAGAAGATTCTCCCCTAAATGAGCATAGAACTTGGTGAGAAAGGTATAAAAGGACATACATAAACATAATGCCACATTTTAAATATGTGTTGTTTAAAGGCTAATACGTGAAAGAACGGCACAGAGAAAGGAGCACTGACTATTTAGTAAGCACCTTTGGGTGGAAGGAGATTTGTTGAAGTGGGCAGAACTTGAAACAAGCGCTGTGCCAATTATCCATCTGTGTTTCTCAAGTCCACTTCCCACTCCTCCTTTTTCTACTTAGTAACTCAGAAATCTATTTTCCAGCCTCCACTGCCCACTGCCTTGTGTGTGGCTGGGTTGAGCTAGTGGGAAACACTGGCGGGAGACGGGAGGCCTAGGGCAAGCTCCCCCACTCCCTCCCCTCTGCTGGGGCCGCAGTGCTGACAAAGGCTGTGTCTCCTCCGTGGCTGCAGTTTCTTCCAGACACGTCCTCCATGACTTCAGCTTCCATCTGGTGGTCCTGGGTCCCGGGCTCTGAGGATCTCTTTGTTTTTCCAGCCCAGGGAAGATAGAGGCTTCCTGTTGATGTTTATCTTGGAGTTGCTTCACCTTCCCCTATTTGGCATCCTGGCTCTTCAGTTACACAAGCAACAAATTTCCTGTATTAAATCCTCTCTGTCTGAAATCTCCAGGGATGACTTTTGTTTGACTGGCTGTACCCTCAGTGACACACTATGAATTCTAGCTCAGCGGGTAAAGAATCTGCCTGCAATACGGGAGACCTGGGTTCAATCCCTGGGTTGAGAAGATCCCCTGGAGAAGGGAAAGGCTACCCACTCCAGTATTCTGGTCTGGAGAATTCCATGGACTGTCCATGGGGTCACAAAGAGTCGGACATGACTGAGCGACTTTCACTTTCACCCTCAGTGACACAGGAGCTAAGTTGCTGCTGATGGAGAAAAACAGTATAGGCCTGGAAAACAATGAGGGGTCAGAAGGAAAGTTTAGTCTGTGTTAAAGGAAAGATGAAAGCTAACCTGAAAAACAACAGAAATTCCCATACATGCTGAGACCGTTCTAATGAGGCAATGCCATCCTGAGCCTGGCAGGTCTTCGAAAAGGCTTTGGAGGGCTTTGTGTCTGCACAAATGTTTCAGCGAAACACAAGTACAAATCGTTGACAGAGAAAACACGCCACAGGGCCAAAAGGATTTGGATCCAGTCCACTTCTTTATTTTCCACCAAGTTTAAGTCAGCTATTTGGAACTCTTGGATAGGACTCGCCCACTCAGAATACAGTTCTGGGAGGTGTCCTTTTCCCTCAAATTATCCACATGAGGACACTAAAGCTCTGCTCAAGGTCACACAGCTGCTGGAGGTGGGAGGAAAACTCCATTGTCCTGATTCCTGTAGCAAAGCCATAATTACTGTAGCATTTGAGCCCTTCCCTCTCCCCACATTTCAGTCCATTCCATGCAGGTTTGGTCCTTCAGTAACTACAAGCTTCTGAACAAATTTGAATGAATTTGTTCCATGTCAATAATTGCTCATTTTAAAAGAACAAAAAGTAAGAATGGTACTCATTCCAATGTAACCAGCTTAGGGTGATTTTTACATAGAAGAAAGCAATAGTAAACCAACAGACATTATACAGTCAACTGAAATGCGGGTAGCATTCAGGCAGTAGACTACATATCCTACTTCAACAGCAAAATCCAAAGCCCCCCAAACGCAAAGCCCTCAAACCTGTGGTGCTTCCTAAACTCTCATGCATTTAGCCTTTATGAAACCCTATAGATTTAGCGCTTCTATATCTGGACTGAACACCGAGGTTTGGAATAAAAGAAATACCTTGAGGCATAGATTTTAGAGACATTATCCGTTTAATAAATATGATTGTAAAAGCAATAAACAAGAGCAATTATACATTACACTACATAGTATTTAACAAAAAATACATCAAAAAAGTCATTTTAAAATTAGAAGTAGTTCCAATACTATAAGAAAACTTTCTTTTTTTTTTTTTTTTTAATTGGCTTCCTATAAAAATAAGTTGGCAAATGAGGGAATTTCAATGCTCAGTTGGAATCCTGGAAAACACAGAACAGCTGCCAAGCACCCCATTGCTCTCAAAGTTGCTGTTTGGAACTTCTGAAAAAAAGCAAAGCAAACTCTGCATTTTGGAGAGTGAATCCAATTAAAAATAAGGCAAAGGAGGAAACCTGGGTTGGGCAGTTCAGAGTGGAGCATGCACAGTTTGCCCTCCGGGATTTTGGAAAATGTTTCAACATCAGATTCGCAGTTTGCCCTGAATCTTGCCTTTCCCATCCATCCCTCCCCACCCATTCCTCTGGCCTTGAGCCCACCAAACTCCTCAGTGTGTTTGTACCTGCTGTTAGTGAGTAGGTAGGCACTTGGGTCCCTCCCATTGGCAGGCTCTCATCACTACCTTCTCTTCGGGATTGAGCTGGTGTGGCCTCCCATCATGGTTCTCAAACTTTAGAGTATCTCAGAACCACTTGAAGAGCTTGTAAAAACAGTCTTCTGGGCCCCAACTCTGCAGTTTCTAATTCAGTAGGTCTGATGTTAAGGGGACATAAAATCTGGATTTCTAACAAGTCTGAGGTGATGCTGATACTGCTGGTCTCTGGGTACCACACTTTGAGAACCATGGAGCTAGATCATATGAACAATAAGATCCCCTCTGAGCAAAATACTTTGCCTCACCAGTCTCCTCTAGGTGGGAGGGAGCTCTAAGGAGAGGAACATGAGGACCTTGGAGATGCTGAATCTAGAACTGGCCATCTGTGATCACTTCCCAAAATGCCAGTCATCTCATCTCCACCTCTGTTTTAGATGAGGACTTGCAATCCCATTCTTCTCTATGTCTTCTCGTGTATTCATTTATTCTTCCAACACTAATTCTTCCAACATTAATTTTCTTAATACCTATTCTAAGCAAGGCACTGTGCTAGATTGAGTATTATTCCCTTTTTCAGTTTTCCAATTAAAATTAATTGAACTGCAACTCTGATGACTCCCTGTTCTGTTGTGAATGAGCCTCTTTTGGTTTCCAAACACTGTCTTCCAGATTAAATTTGGGAGGCTCCAATCGAAGAGGATCAGTGAAAATGTTTCCTATGGGATAGGAAGCCTGGCAGGTTGGGGATCAATTGAGTTCTACAAATAGATGGCGGCCTCAGGCACAATCTGTTTCCCAGATTCATACCAAGCATCTTCAACCATCAACACTTCTGCTTGATTAACTTCTGAATGAAGATTTGCTACTCCTCCCTACTTGAGCTACACAAAGGCAGGGGTCATCAGGATCTCTAGGACACTGCCATTGTCCTTTCTCTTATATTTTAGAGTGGGCTTTATCCAATCCATAATACTCCAAAGGCTGCTGGCCCTGGGAGAACGGGGATTTCTTCCTGCGTTGAGCCAATCTGGCTGAGTCTGCTGACTCCACCCCTTTACACTTATTAAATTGTCCTTTGCTGATACTATGAGACTCACAGAGCAAAGAGCACACATGTAGAAGTCTAGGGTCATCCGACATAATCACAATCCCATCCCAATATGGCAAGACCTCCATATATGCTTAGACTTTTTGACACTCTTAAACATTAAATCCATTAACTAGGTTCTTCTTCTGTTTAACATCGGTTTTATTTTACAAATAATTTCACTCTACTGTAAAAGAAGAAATACTGGGTAATAGCAACCATCACAGGAGGAAATTGCCCTGCCACACAGTAACACATGCAGAACATTTCTCACAAGAATCTTCTGGAATCTGACTGCAGGAGATATTTGTTAAGCTGTGAGGAAAAACCACCATTCATTCGAACACTTTCTTTTCTAAGATACATGGGCCAGGTTTGACTTGCTTTGCATCTCTCAACTCTTTCACACACATTATGTGTTTCCAGGTGGGGAAAGGCAAGGATACTTAGAAAAGGCAGGTTCTACAGGAGGAGACAAAAAAAACAAACAAACAAACCATGAAGCTGACCCTGCAGGGCAGGACGTATATGGAGGCTGCATGCGTGGACATGTGCAAAGCTGACACAGAGATCAGAAACTTTGGGTGGTGGAGGCAGGGTTGGCAGAGGCGAGGTCAGTTTTTAAGGAACATCAGGATGAAAGTCCAGAATCTAGCAACGTGTTTGGGAAGAAAAGGCAGGAGCTGTTGTAGGGTGAGTTGGGGACTGGAAGGAAGAGATACAAAGGCATCGACAGATCGTGACCACACGTGGAGAGAAGACAAACGGGAAGGACAGAATGCGGGTAAACTGGGATTCTGTTTCCTACACAGGGCAGGAGTAGGGAAAGCTAGAGGAGAGGTCGTCATGATTGGAAGGGGAAACGGGAAACCCAGGTCCACTTTTGACACACTTGCCCCCTGCCTGCCTTCCTTCCTTCCTTCCTTCCCTATTCTGCCTGCATCCATGGAGCCTGAAGTTGCTTCTTTGTCCCTATGGCCACTCAGAATGGAGAAGGCCACCTTGTGACCGCTGTCAGCCAACAGAGCTCCCCAAGATAACTTAGAAGGGGAAAATAGCAACAAGGAAAGTGGAACAGAGAAACAGCTCAGGGTTTTGAACTCCTGTGCATGTCTTTGTGTCTTGTGAAAAGAGCCGGGGTGGCTAATCCACCCATCAGCCTATAGTGCTAAAAGAGCTGTTAAATCTAGAGCCAAGAATATTTCCAAAAATACATGCAGATCTCCTTGGCCTATATATGTTAGGAATTTTCTACAAACACGACCGATCAGAAAAAAGAGAGAGAAGAAGAAAGGGGGAGGGGAGTGTTTTTTCCATTAAAATAGAGCACCTGTACACTGCCCCTCCAAGCATGTTCTCAAGGTACTGTCCACATGCACAGGCTTAAAGCTAAAAACCCTTGTTGTGTCTGAAGAATTAAAAAGTCCCGATGCAGTGAGTGTTTGTTTGTCTGTTTGGATTTTGACTGTTTTTATTTTATTTGTCTGTTTTTGTTTTTACTGGCGTCCTCCAGTCAAACATTTACATAGGTAGGGATTTCTTTTGTGCTTTGATTCTCAGCAACTATGGAAATACTTCCTGGCAAGATAGGAAACAGAACAACAAAGGGAAAAAAACAAAACAAAACACAAAGTTAGTGGTCATGGAGAAGGATGCACTTGACAAGAGCGAAATTCTTTCCTGATCAGCAGGTCGCCTGTAGCCTTTGGGGGTTTTCCTTAAATGGCAAATTGAGCCCCAGCCGATCCCCGCTTTGGCGTTGAAGGTGGAGTGGCGTGTCTTGCTCTTTGCAATCGGAGAGATGAGTCACCAGGTTGAGTAGAAGGGGAGGGAGGGGAGGGTAAAGCTACTCTCCTAAGAGAAAACGTGTAACACTTACTCATTTAATGACACTGGAAATGGAAAGGTGTCAGACACGTTGCAACGCGCTGGGAGCTCTTCCTGGTGAAGGAGGGGCTGCTACTTTAATAAAGCAAACACTGCCTATGCTTCACACCCGGTGGAAATGGGATTGAAAACCAAACGACCCACAAAAATGCACTTAGAAGTTTTAGAAATAAATAGGGTGAACTTCTCCGGACTTGAAGACCAAAAACCTTTTTCTTTTTAACCCAAAGCAATTACTCATTTATCACCTTGTCTCCTCAAATAAAAGGAAGCATGCTGTGAAAACTGGACACCAGATGTGGAGGCTGTTTTATCATTACCTCCCATACAAGCCAGGCAGCACATTTAAATTTCCCCTTAATATAGGCACAGAACTTTCCCAGACTAGTTTAAAGAGAGGATGCTGTTTCCCTCTAAGCACTTTTTTCTCTTTCTTTTCCAGGTTTCAGATTAACAGTCCTAGCTAAGGACCTTCTAGGTGGTTTGGCATTATCACATTGAAGTAAAGCATGAATGCTTATATAACAATGTATCCATCAGAGTCAGCAATGCAGGGTCTAAATGGGAACATTTACAGCTTCAACTCTATGGCCACCACACAGGAGGAGACTAGGAGAGAAATGGATCACAATGGTGGCTTCACGGATTTACCTAATTTCCTGGGAAATTTCCTCTACAATAAATAGTAGAATATAGCAATTACCCTGAGACTTTCTACACCTAGCTGTTGGATTCCCATGGTTTCTTTCCAGGCAGCATGAGCCCTACTGAATTATGTTGAAATCCACTTTAAGACTTCTGGTAGGGCACAGGTGAAAAGGAGGAAGAAATCTGCCAGCTGCTCTAGGACAATCTAACCCTCCAGTGCTCTCTCCAGGAAACTTCACTCCTGACATGTCCTGCCAACTTGATGGCTCTTGTCCTCAGAATTCTTAGGTTCCATGTTTCCTGGGGGACAATTTTAGATTAAAGCTAGATTAAAAAAAAAACAAAACAGGGTGATCAGTCTTTCTTCTACTTGTGTTCTGGAGCAGTCTGCCATCCTTGGAACTGTCTCCAGGTGGGGGTGCCATGGCTTGCTCTGGTCATTATAAACCCTGGCTCCCAAAACCTTCCCAGCCCTCTAGGATCAGCAGCTCTAGCCTCTGAGCTCTGTCCTTCTCATATACTGTTAGAGCACATACTCTGCTCTTTGCCCATGAACACTTGAAGCCCAGTGTTTCAGCAAGCGTTTTTGCAAAAAAGGAATAAACTCAGAAGAGAAAAAACTAGATAAGAGCGAGAAAACTTTTTTTTTTTCTCTCTCTCTCTCTTTTATAAAGGAAGGAAGCGGGGAAAGAGGCATCTTAGCTGTTTCTCTCAGGGATGTTAGAGCATAGAAAGTGGTTACGTCAAGCCAGAGAAGGGTTAGAGAGAGAGCCAGCCATTGACTACTCAGGCTGAAGAGCTGAGGGCTACCAGGAATCATTTACCTATGAGCTGGGACTCCACCTTCTCATCTATCAGCTGGCCAGGCCGCCTGAGTTCAGTCTGAGGGACATAGGGCCTGCTTTCAGGGTGACTGACTCGACTGACCATCTCTTGTTCTTTTTCATTCTGCATCTGGGCATAAACATTAATCCCCGGGATCTTCCTAAAACATTAACAGAAACCATCACTGCTGTGCACGGGACGTGTACATCACGGCCACAAAGGCTTCTGAACCTGTCGGGGAGAAGGAGGAGGGAAGGAGGGAGATTGTGGAGGGGGACACCCACCTTTTGAACTTGTAGATGACGAACACCGCCAGCCCCACAAACACCACGGACAGCAGCATCAGCATGGCAGAGCCACTGTGGGTTGGAGTGAGATCCACCAGCGGAGCTGGGGAGAAAAGCAAGGCACGGTCACCGGCGGGCGGGGGGGGGCGTGACTCTGTGACAGGCTTGGGGTGTTCACACGGAGGCACGGTGCATCCCGCAGTGCCGCGGGGGAGGTGCACGCACGATGTACCTCACATGGCCGGACACGTGGGTGCATCTGAGCCTGTCCCAGGCCCCAGAACGCTCCAACTGGCCTGTTCAAGAAGTACAGTGGAACGATTTTAAGCACAGACTGTGGAGCCGGCCTGCTTAGGTCCAAGGCCTGCCCTACCACAGGCTGGTTGTTAGTTGCTGGGCAAGTTACTTCACCTTCCCATGCCTGATTGGGGGAGCTGAAAATAAAAGTACATGTCTCATTGGGTTTTTGTGAGGATTAAATGAATTGATGTACATAGAGCATGGATAACATTGCTAGGCACATAGTAAGCCCTTTATGAGTCTTAGCTTTTATTGCTACTGCTATTATTGCTTTGAATCAATATTTACAATATGACTGTTAAATTTGTCTATATTCTGAATGCAAGCTTTTCCCCCCAAGTAATGCAGAAAACCAGAAACACTACCAGCAGGAATACATTCATGAATTATCCAACCCCTCTCACTCCTATCCCAGCAGTTGTCATGTGAGAGAACTGGTTGCTTATATTTTTTACACATAGGAAACTGATGGCTAAGTGAATATTTTACGAGGGCAGCTGCTCTGATGCGGGAGGAAAGATGTGAAATCCGGCATCGTCTCTGCAACTTGCCAAAGTCCAGACAGCTCGTGCCAGGAGGCGCCAGTCTCTCAGAGACAGTGAGTCCTTCTCTTGGACTAAACAGATGCCTTGGCATCCATGAAAGATTCTCCCTCCCTGACCTCACTCCTAGAGTGCGGCTCTGGGGAGCATCTCTCTCCACCTACAAACTCCCCTCCTCTAGCGCAGGGTCAGCCTGCTCTACTTTAATGACTTAGCAATTAATTTTCACCCTCTCGAACACTGACATTTTGCAAACATAGCATAGCTCCAGCATAAAAGGCAAACCACGCATACCCCTCAGAAGCCTGGACACTGACCTTTACCTTCCGTCAATTTAAGCAAAGCCCAATATCCAGGAATGCAGGTGACCTTTAAGCACCGTTTTCTGTGGCTCTTTTCTGTTGAGAGCCAAGAGCACAATGTTATGGTCACCCAGATACAAAACTTCAGGATAGGTGTCTGCAATGCTGATGGTTTCAAACAAGACCCAAGGCTGCTTCTGCTCCGTCTGGTGATTCAACGATTACATCCCAGGCATGCAGTAACTATGACTGGAAATTCCATATACCAGTTTTGGCGAAAAATACAAACCAAGCCCTCTTTCTCAGAAAACAGGTTTATTGTTTTAATAGAATTAGCTTTTAGGAAGGGCTAAAATGAAGCTACATCTCCGATTCTCCTCCCTAAGTCAAGCAGCATTTAAGCTGTGAAGTGTGTGTGTGAGGAGACAGGATGTGTTCACTGAACAGAACACCCAAGGCAAATGCGCTTTGGGCTCGAAACTGAAAAATAAAGGTCTCTTCCATTTACTTAGGCAAACGCAGTGCAAAGGGGTCCGGGAATACTTGAGCACTCACATCACGATGGGTAGAAGGTCAGTGGGTAAAGAACACCTTCCATCTGTCATAGACATTACCGCAACTGACTTTCGCTGTGGAGGGAAGGGTAGTGATCCCCACTGAACAGACAGAAACCGTGAGGGCCTCCCTGGTTAGTGTCGCTCCAAAGGACTCAGGACAAGTAAATGGAAGAACCAAGACTTAAAGTCCCTCTTCTCTCTGTCTCTCACAAACACACACACATGCACACTTTTCTATATACTTCAACCCTGGGCTAATTTCAGCAGGAGATATCTGGAATTTTAAAAGATATTTCTGAGAATGGGGCTAAAGGCTAAAAGTAAAGCACATGAAGCAAATTAACAAGTGACAAGGTCAAAGTATTCTTATGTTTTCAAAGGACCAATTAGAATCCTAGGTCATACACTCTTAAACTCTGATAACATGTATATGCACATACATAGGCATGTGTGTATTTATGGGTGGTGGGCTTCCCTGGTGGCTCAGTGTTAAAGAATCTGCCTGCCAGTGCAGGAGACATGGGTTCAGTCCCTGGGTCAGGAAGATACCCTGGAAAAGGAAATGGCAACCCACTCCAGCATTCTTGCCTGGGAAACTGCACAGACAGAGAGCCCGGCAGGGTTGTAAAAGAGTCAGATATACCCTAGCAACTAAACAACAATTTATCAGTGATAACTGTACATAGAGAATGAACCCTCATGCATCCATCACTCTTCAATAACCATCAACCCAAAGACAATGTTATTTTATTTCTACCCTGTCCAGTGCCCACAACCCCAACACTGGGTTATGTTGAAGCAAATCTCAGCTATTATATAATTTCATCTGTAACTCTAAAAGATAAAAGTTTCACTCTATTTCTCTCTGGACATTATCACAATACCATCCTAACACTTTTGGAAATAATACTGGAAAGCAATTAAAGGCAATCTTCTAATGCAAACCCCACATTTGACAGGGAATTAAGGGAGGCCAGGGAGAAGCTGTGGAATATAAGGATGAGTAAAGGCAAGTAGCTGTATTAGCTGAACCTCTGATTCCCAGCTGAATGCCCTTTCAGAACAAGCAGAACATCAGTGTTATGGAGAAACCAGGAAGAATACTAAGGCTGCTTGAAAGGGCTGGCATTTGAAATAAATGTAAAACTAAAGTGAAGAAATTGCTGCAGCCAGGTTCTCACTGACACAGAAAGCAAACACACAAATGGACTCTGTGTCCCTTCTCTCCCCTTCCTCCTCCTCTATCTCCCATCACAAGCTGAAATCTTTCAAATCTAAATGATTCCCACTCAAATCATCATTTACAAGTAGGCGGCATTAACAATGTTAAGAAATTCGCACATTATTTTGGGAAAATGAGCTTCTGTATCCCGAGGTCTAAAATGTATGCACTCCCCCGGCCATCTTTGCATCGCGAGTCACTGCTCAGCGGCAGGAAGCAGGCAGCAGCAGTGAGAGGTTGAGTACTGCTGCCCTCTGTGTTTCGTGGCGACTCCTGCTTGCCGATCTGTGTCTGAAGGTAAACAGGACTATTGCTACTCCACACAACCTCAGATGCGTGTCACAGTTTGCCCAACATTACTAGGTGGATTTGTATGTGTTTTGCTGAGGAATGAACACTCATGATAAATGAGCTTTAGCTTACTGTCTGCAATAAGCATAAATTAATCCCTCTCCAATTACAGCCTAAGCAAGGTAGAAGGGGCAAATGCTGAGTGGTTTATTTGCCACAGTTGACACACACCATAAAGCATGGACATAGCAATACAGCATGTGACTTGACAGTTCTAAGGCTGATGCTGGTACATGTCGTTTCTACAATCCTGCAGAAATGCACTGAATTATTACATTCTATTCATGAGGACCCGGACTGATTATGATAATAGTGATGCTTACAGGAATAACAAGAATTCTTGTGAAAAGTGATCCATACACAGTGAGTGGTAAGTAAGGTCACAGCTTGAGGCTTGAGTATATGAGAGGAGAATGAACTCAGAAACTTAAGTTTAGGGTGAAATAACTGATACGGTCCCTGTTTGAAATCAGATTCTTACTTGGCCACTTGCCGACACACTAAATGACTTAAACTTAACCTCAGTTTCCTCATCTGCAAAATGGAGATAAAACTAGTGCCTATTTTAGAAAGCTGTGAGAATAAAATAAGATGGAATTTATAAAGTACTAACATGGTGTCTGGCAGATGGTACATGCCCAATGACTTTAAAACCATTATATCATTGCTATTCTATTTCTTAAAAGTGTACTCTATAGAGGACAAGCCCTGAAAGATAACTAGAGTTCATGGCCAGATAATTTAGGGAAACTGTATATATGACATTCCCCATCTTGGAGATTCAGTATATGAAAGCTCGCAGCAGTCCTACAGGAAGGAAACTCACATGACTTCATCACAGGGGTTCATAAAGTCGTTGGGGCACATGCCCTTTGCCGAGCTGGGTCCACACAACAAGCTTCAGGGAATGCTTCATCCGGAGCATCACTAATCCCCTTGGCTGCAGCCTTGCCCCTTTAGGTTATTTTCCAGTTTCAAAGTCAACAACATGGCAGCATCACCCTGGAGAAGCTCCGCAAATATCCTTACTGTGGTCTGTCCTGATACTCATTCTACCAAAGGGACTTTCTGGGAAATCTACCTGCTCTATGATCCTGGAACTTTGAACTCATATTGCATTTCTGATCCAGAAGTTAGTGCTGTCAAGAAGTTACAAAAGCAAGTTCAAGTTCGCCAAACTTTGATTGATTTTTCCTCTCTTGCCTCTAAAGCAGACCTAAGCCAGCCTTTACTTACATGCCTTGAATATCACAAAATACATGTGGTCTGAAATCTCTTTTTCAGAAATTAAAGTTGTATGGGACTGGAACAGAGAAAGTTTATCTAGATCACAGGAAGGGTTTACGGAACCTTACGACAGAGCACCCTCATTTGTCTAACAGCCCTTCCTTCCAGTTCAAATCCAAACCTGGAAGTTCTCAGGTCACATACAGTTGAAGTCTAGCCTGGAGGATTTTGAGTATTACCTTGCTAGCATGTGAACTGAGTGCAATTGAGCGGTAGTTTAAACCAAGAACTTTCAGATGTACAAGGTGGATTTAGAAAAATCCAGAGATCAAATTACCAAGATCCACTGGATCACAGAAAAAGCCAGAGAATTCCAGAAAAACATCTATTTCTGCTTCATTGACTACACTAAAGCCTTTGACTGTGTGGATCACAACAAACTGGAAAATTCTTCAAGAGATGGGGATACCAGACCATCTTACCTGCCTCCTGAGAAACCTCTATGCAGGTCAAGAAGCAATAGTTAGGGCCAGATATGGAACAATGGACTGGTTGGAAATCGGGAAAGGAATATGTCAAGGCTGTATATTGTCACCCTGGATATTTAACTTCTTTGCATAGTACATCATGAGAAATGCCGGGCAGGATGAAGTACAAGCTGGAATTGACATTGACAGGGGAAATATCAATAACTTCATATATGCAAAGGACATCACCCTAATGGCAGAAAGTGAAGAGGAATTAAAGAGCCTCTTGATGAAGGTAAAAGAGGAGAATGAAAATGCTAACTTTAAACTCAACATTCAAAAAACTAAGATCATGGCATCCAGTCCCATCACTTCATGGCAAATAGATGGGGAAACAATGGAAACAGTGACAGACTTTATTTTCTTGGGCTCCAAAATCACTGCAGATGGTGACTTCAGCCATGAAATTGAAAGACTCTTACTCCTTGGAAGAAAAGCTATGACAAACCTAGATACAGTATTAAAAAGCAAAGACATTACTTTGCCAACAAAGATCCATCTAGTCAAAGCTATGGTTTTTCCAGTGGTCATGTACGGATGTGAGAGTTGGACCATAAAGAAGGCTGGGCACTGAAGAATTGATGCTTTTGAACTGTGGTGCTGGAGAAGACTCTTCAGAGTCCCTTGGACTACAAGGAGATCAAACCAGTCAATCCCAAAAGAAATCAATCCTGAATATTCATTGGAAGAACTGATGCTGAATCTGAAGCTCCAATACTTTGGCCACCTGATGCAAAGACCTGACTCATTTGAAAAGACCCTGAGGCTAAAAAAGATTGAAGGCGGGAGAAGGGGACAATGAGATAGTTGGATGGCATCACTGACTCAATGGACATAAGTTTGAACAAATTCCAGGATACTGAAGGATAGGGAAGCCTGGCATGCTGCAGTCCATGGGGTTGCAAAGAGTCAGACATGACTGAGTGACCTGAACACCAAAGTCAACAAATCCAAACCTAATCATAATAGTAGCTCTATCCTGTTATGACTCCAGGAGAATTTTAAATTAATTTTAGTTAAACTACCTAAAAGCATTTCAGATCTCCCTGAGGAGAGTGCTCAGCCTCATGTAGATTGATCGCACTACTGCATCAATTCTATACTTCTTTCTGTGCCCAAGCAGCAGGCTATTCGAATTCAAAGCTTCTCTTACCAAAAGGTGAAATTCATTTCCTCACCCCCTTGAATCTGGGCTGGCACTGGACTTGATTTGGCAATAGAATGCAACACAAGTGATGGTGTACCAGTGTGAGTTTCAAGGTCTCACACACTTTTGCTTTCTCTCTTGGAATCCTGTCACTGCCATGTTAGAGCAAGCCCAGGGAAGCCCACTGAGGTATGAGAAACCACGTGCAGCAGAGCTTAATTATCCCAACTGAGGCTATTCCAGGCCAGCCTACAGCCAGCTGACCCCCAACACGGGGCAGCCCAGTCAAGATCAGCAGAGCTCTCTACCCAATAATGCGCAGCTAACTGCATACACACAGTGAGTACAGACAAAGTCAGAAGAACCACCAAGCTGCCACACAGGCTCATATGCAATCATAAATGCTACTGCTGAGCCACTGAAGTTGGGGGTGGTTTGTTATACAGCAATAGCTTACTGACTTCTCTCTTCAAAACCCGTTTATTTCAATGGGTTGAACATCCAATTAGTAATTCTTACTGTTGGGCTCTACATTATCCAATTCTTGGTATGGACTTTTGTCCCTCCTGACAGGGTGCCTGGGTATAAATAAGATGACCATAAATGTTCTTTTCTAAACCAGGGCACTTTGAGAATGAAAGGGAATGCTACTAAATCTTATATAGACACAACAGATATGGCCTGACAACCTTGGTCCCTGCAAGTATGAGAAACTTAGTGCCTAAAAGGTAGCTCGTCCTAGGTTCTGGTATATTCTCTGTATTGTGTATGTGTTCTCCTATCTTCCTTGGTTGCGCCATTTTCTCTGGAAGGCATTCCCTGAAGGGAACTGCATCTCCTGCATCCTAACGGTGGCTTATTTCCAACCTGATATATGATTGTACTGTTGCCGAACTGTTCATCTGACCATTCTCTGCCCAGGAGATTCTGGGTACATCTTCAGGGCAGTTAACCTATAGTCATTCATGCCTTTCTATAGACCCAGGAAATCTTAGGGAAAAAAAAAAGCTTATGAATCTTCCGAAGCTAATGAACCACTTCATTGCTGGTCCCTGGCATATTTATGAAAGTATCACAGTCATTTAGTCACCTTTGGGAAAGGGATATATTTAATATCTCAGCACATGTTATTACTTATCATAATACCATAACAGCTTAATAACTGTCAAAAACCACTGGGTCCACATGTCTGTGAAACAACCTAATTATGTGTAGAGGAAAAAAAAATATTTGAGAGGAAAAACAGAAGAAAGCAAAAGTATTACAAGCATGACTTTACTCACCAAAGACTCGTAAATGATAACCGTGTAGATCATAAGGCAACCAGAGACTAAAGAGACAGATAAATTTATTGGTTGTGGAAGAATTCCACTAGTGTTAATTTCATCCCTAAATGGAAAATGTTATTGTAACCATCTAGTTCACTTTACAGTTCTGAGCTCCACAACTTCACAATTGGACATCTGCATGTATAACAATGTGGCTTATGTGATACTGTGTTTTCTAAAGCTTCTGAACTCATGCTAATTCTGCCTTCAAGTGAAAGGGTCTTCCTCAGTGTAAACTGTTAGGCAGAATTCATGATGTATCTTGACCTAGACTGAAATTCTGAGTACCTTATCCCCTCCCACATTGACTCATAACATATCCAGAGGTAGTAAGCGAAGCTGGGAAATATTAATTCTCTAACATCTCTGTGATAATATCTTTTTATTACACCTGAAAAGAAATTGAACCAGTCAGCAGCAACCATGGAGGCTAAGATAACACAAGATAACAGTTTTATTAAAAACCCACACATACCCTTGACAAAGGACAGGCTTCCTAAACATAATAGCTTAAACAAGGCGGCTGCTAGACAGATAGGAGGGGTTGAGAGCAGTTATGTGGTATTACATTTTAAAAAATTTCAGCCTGAGATTTGAGGCTTTGAGAAATATTAAGCTTTTACCTTTTTTTTTCCAATCAGTATCCAAAACCCCAGAAGAACAGTGACCCCCACCACAAAGCTAAGAGTGGAAAAGCACGCTGATTCTCTAATATGTGCAGAAATACAGAGAGGTGTGGATATATCATTTTCTATTCACACTAGCACATTAACAACACCGAGATAATATCACTTGTTTAACTTTCATAAAACCCATGGCTGTTCTGCCACGAACATTCTGGTTCACGCTTTAATCATTTTTCAACTGCTTCACAGCCACAGCTCTTGGCTGGCCTTTACCATCCATCTAGATTATGGATAGAGTCTATCCCACATTCAGAGGCAGGTTTCATTTTTTTCCCCTTACTCCCACTGTCGTCTACTCATTCGGCCAATTAAATTTGCTCCAAATACGTCAAGGAATTAGATTTTAATGTTTATTACTAATTTCTTCCTACACTTAATATCAAGGGCCTTTTTTCCTTTTTTTAAATGCATGCCTCTGTTTTGAGTGGATGCCTTGAGTTGTAAATCAGATTTATTGCTGGAGATAGACGAGCACCTTTCCTTGTTACGCAGATAGATTTCTGTCTGCAGAATGCTTGTAAGAGCAGCTGCTGAGACTGGTGAAAGGCCTGGCTGCATAAACATCTCTTGGGGAACCTGTTACAAAGGCAGATTCCCAAAGATCCCTGGGATTCTGATTCCAGGAACGCGCAGCGAGGCCTGAGGAAGCTCAACTTTGATGAAGCTTCCTCCGAAACTATGACGCACAGCCGAATAAAAGAACAACTGTTTAATAGCAGGGATTGCCTACCCTAAGCTAGAAGGAGATTTTCTAGCCACAGAACAGGCAGCTATTTATCCCAAATGTTTTGAGTGAACCAGTTAGCACCAGCTTTTCCAGTCCCACTGTACAGAAGTCTCATCTCTCAAGGTTTAGTTTATTTATCCAATAAATAACTCCTGTGAAATGCACGGAATCCCTAAGTGCTGTTGGTTGTCATTTAATATGAATTCATCTAGTGAAGGCTCTGTGTCCTCAAATAAAATGTAGTGTTTCCCTTTGCTTGCCGAGGCATTAACTTCTAGTCTCACTGCCCTCATCTCTTCTACCAAAAGAGAAACAATACGTTTTTTAAGCTGCTTTCTCCCCATCCCCTGCCCCCTGTCCCCACCCCCATTCCCAAATATAATTGCTGAATTAATTTATGACCATGGATCCTCACAGGAACAAAGTTACAGACTTTGGTGTAGCATGAGAGGTTTGTATCAGCAATTAAAACTTTAGTTTATTACCTGTCAGCAGATTCCCTTCACCTGGCAATCTACTAAAAGGTGATAAACTAAAGCTCACAGTTTAAAGCGAGGTCTGGTCCTGGCCTCTTCACCTGAGTGCCCACCTCCTAGTCCCAGCTTCCTATTATGGTTCTTTACTTGTCTGTTTCGGAGAAGGAAATGGCAATCCACTCTAGTATTCTTGCCTGGAGAATCCTGCGGACAGAGAAGCCGGGCAGGCTACAGTCCACGGGGTCACAAGACTTGGACATGACTTAGTGACTAAACCAGCAGCACCACCTCTTGTCTGTTTTATGACACTTGCTTCTCTGGTGTCATAAAGAATATGCCTGCAATGCAGAAGACCTGGGTTCAATCCTAAGGTTGGGAGAAAGATCCCCTGGAGAAAGGAATGGCAACCCACTCCAGTATTCTTGCCTGGGAAATTCCATGGACAGAGGAGCCAGGTGGGTTACAGTCCAGGGGGCCGCAAAGAGTCAGACATGACTAAGTGACTAACACTAGCACCAAACCAACATGACCGTGACAGTTATCTGCTTTGGCAACTATAAAAGAGATTCTAGGTTTCCAACTCTATCAAATAAATGACCAACTCTTGCTACTAGAGTTGAAAAATCCTTGTAAAGTGGGTAAATACTTTGTAAAATGAGAAAGGATTATTGGCTGTTGGCCTATGGTCTTAGAAAATCCATTTATCTGCCCCTTCTTTCCTTTATCATGTGTATCATACTTTGCGACAGTAAACTAAACATGTGTTGCTGAGAGTCTTCTCACATTATGCATGGATGATGAACAAAGTGTATAATATAAATGACACGTCAAATAATGACACATTTAATTCCCGTGAATTGTATCCCTCTCTCTTTCCTCTGCTCATAATTATATCTTCAGTTAATATCCAGTTAGGAATATTTGAGGGTATGTATCTAAATGCCACACACATGTCATACTATGGATCACTTTACACATAAACCTAACTTTGTTCTGCTTCTGCTCAGCATAGCCCCTCAATCTGGCAGGTTTATTTTCTCTGCTTTGACTGAACTCCTATTCAGCATGAAGGCTCATTTTTATTGAATCTTCCACATGCAATGCTTTTCATCCTCTTGATTTAAAATTAGGAAAGCTTCATGCAACTAGTATTTGGGCCCCAGATCAAGCCAGTGTACATTGAGCAAGAGTACTGGTTTATTTCATATCTCTGGAAAAACCATAGTTTTAAAGGAATCATTGCATAGTGAGGTACAGAGTCATGTGGAGAAGTAAGATGATAAACTGGAAATGAACTGTGTGCCCTTGAGTAAATCCCAAGTTACCAGAAGCAATGAGAAAACTATTGGTATTTTAGGGATATTTTGTTAACAGCCCAGGCTTGTTCTGCTGTAATTACCTACAGGCATCAAATATTCTGCAGCAGATCCCAAGACTTCCTGTGAGTCTTGTTGGAAAAACTCTCCCTAAACCATCCCTACATCACACATCATAGCTCTTAAAATACAGGAGAAAATCAGTCAGTCAATCAATCAATAAAAAGAAGGCCAGGGTAAAAACATGGATAAGAGAGAACTCAAGGGAGACGTTACAAAAGATGTGAAGAAGGTATGGTTTGTTTGATCAGGTAAGTGTAGTGTGATCTAAGGTTTGAGACCCCGAGCTCTGTCATGAAGGGAGACAGAGCTTGCTTTGCTCCTTATTTTACTATTCTGGTGAAATAATGGCCAATAAGTTAAATTTGCTTCTGTATCTTTCAGGAACATCTCTCTTGTCAGTCCCTCTCCCATTGTCTTTAGGTCTTCTCCTTTATAGAGCTCCAATTTTCCTTCAACTCACCCATTTTCTACAACATACATATCAACAACTATCAAACGTCTTAAAAAATATATCTGACATAAGGAAAGCACAGAGGTGGGTTTTCCTGGGAAGCTTACTATTTAAATGAAGGCAAGGCTCCCCCATTATTGGGTAAGAGGTATTAAAACAGGACTCCTGGAGAAAGGAATGGCAAACCACTCTAGTATTCTTGCCAGGAAAATTCCATGGACAGAGGAGCCTGGACAGCTATATTCCATGGGATCACAAAATCAGACATGACTGAGTGGCTAACACACACACACACATTATAACATGTCATGGAGACCGGTTCATAGACCAACACACTGAATCCAAAGGATAACCAAGAAGATGAGAGTTTTGAACCTCTCTCTACAGGTTATACAGCCTTGTTGCACTCCTTTTCTGATTTGGACCAGTCTGTTGTTCTATGTCCAGTTCTAACTGTTGCTTCTTGACATGCATACAGATTTCTCAGGAGGCAGGTAAGGTGATCTGATATTCTCATCTCTTGAAGAATTTTCCAGTTTGTTGTGATCCACCTAGTCAAAGGCTGTATCTTGTTACCCTGCTTATTTAACTTATATGCAGAGTACATCATGCGAAATGCCAGGCTGAATGAAGCACAAGCTGGAATCCAGATTGGCAGGAGAAATATCAATAATCTCATACATGTAGATGACACCACCCTTATGGCAGAAAGTGAAGAAGATCTAAAGAGCCTCTTGATGAAAGTGAAAGAGAAGAGAGAAAAAGCTGGCTTAAAACTCAGCATTCAGAAAACTAAGATCATGGCATCTGGTCCCATCACTTCATGGAAAATAGATGGGGAAACAATGGAAACAGTGACAGACTTTATTTTGGGGGGCTCCCAAATCACTGCAGATGGTGACTGCAGCCAGGAAATTAAAAGACGCTTATTCCTTGGAAGAAAAGTTATGACCAACCTAGACAGCATATTAAAAAGCAGAGACATTACTTTGCTAACAAAGGTCCATTTAGTCCAAGCTATGGTTTTTTCAGTAGTTGTGTATGGATATGAGAGTTGGACTATAAAGAAAGCTAAGTGCTGAAGAATTGATGCTTTTAAATTGTGGTGTTGGATAAGATTCTTGAGAGTCCCTTGGACTGCAAGGAGATCCAGCCAGTCCATCCTAAAGGAAATCAGTTCTGAATATTCACTGGAAGGACTGATGCTGAAGCTGAAGCTCCAATACTTCGGCTACCTGATGTGAAGAACTGACTCATTTGAAAAGACCTGATGCTGGGAAAGTTTGGAGGTGGGAGGAGAAAGGGATGACAGAGGATGAGATGGTTGGATGGCATTACTGACTCAATGGACATGAGTCTGAGCAAGCTCCGGGAGTTGGTAATGGACAGGGAAGCCTGGCGTGTTGCAGTTCATGGGGTTGCAAAGAGTCAGACATGACTGAGTGACTGAACTGAACTACAGTTTATAAATTAATTAAATCTCTAATTATTTGTAAAAGCAATATTTACTGAAGACATGATATATGCAATTTTCTGTGCTAGATACAATGATAGAGACACTACAAGGACATGGTGAACTGTATCCTCAGGAAATTAAATAGGAGAGAGGATGAGGATCAGACAGAGCTTAAAAAAACCCATGTGAGTTCTGACAAGGGATAGATGATATCCAGGTAAAGGGTTCCAGAAAAACAACATGTAAAGGTTAACATTGAGCTGAGCCTTAAAATAGAAAGACACTTAAACGATGTAGAAAATTAGAGAAAGGGAAGTAATGCTCCAATTGGGAATACCATGAGCAAAAGTACACTTCCATCAAAACACCAGTGCTTCCATCTAGCCCCCAGCTTGGCTGAGTCATACTCCCTCTGTCTGCTAAACATGACGCCAGCTGCCACGGGGTCCTAAGAGCCAAAGACAGCCACTCAAGGCATGGCCCTCTCTCAAACTTCTTGATAACAGCTCCTCATCCCTTCTTATTCTCACACAATCTGAAATCTTTACTTCAAGAGAGTTTCAGGAACGCCGCTATCACGAGCGGTGAGGACCCCAGGAGGAATTGTACAGAAACTGAGAAGCACGGGAAGAGCTAAAAACAAAACAAGGACTGCATTCAAAGTTTAGCTCACTTAGATACCAAATTTAATGAATTCCCAATCAGAACATGTGGGGGAAACAAACGAAATCCTGTCTCTAATGACATCCAGGTACCTGGAAACGCTTACCTTGTGTTCCCATAAAAGCAAACAGGGAACTGAATTTGAAAAACAAAGCAAGGCTAGTAAATTCCTGAATGGAGACAGTTCTTTTTCCTTGGAGACAAACCAAATTATGCATTGCCCCTCCCACCAGCAATATACTCTGGCTCAAATATTTTTAAAAGAAGGCTGTTGAACATCTGCTAAGCAATTAATGGTATGCAGCGGTGTGCTGGAATGGTCCCTGGGAAGGTATTAGCAATCCTGCTTATGAGACATGAAATGTTGCAAGCAGTGGTCCTTCTTCCCTTTTTTGAGATTGTATTTTATTTTTGTTTTCTCCTGCCTGTAAGGGGGATGAAAGGAAAGGGAAGGGAGCTTAGGTGAAAGTTCGGCATCAAATTCTCTTCCTCATCATGTCTTCTTTCCCCCAGGCAAGAAAGGGGATATTTTTCTGCTTTCTCTTCCTAGCCATCCCAATATGGATGTGTTAATGTCAACTTAAACAAATGGTGGCAACTCTCTCATCCAACTGATCACCTACCCAACATGCCAAATTTCCTATGTGTGAAAGGAGAATTCCCTCCACTGCCTTGATACCATAGTCTATCTACCCTCTGTTCAAACAGTTAAAAACAAAAAATCAGGTAGGTAGAGTTACCTTAGGAACAATCTCCAACATGAAACTGATCACTCCTATATTCTACTTTCTTGTCAGTCATTGAAGAGTGCCAGCCTTAACACAAGCCTTGCCTTTTGCATATGAAAGCCTGGCTGAAATCGACTTTGTACCTCTGTCCCTTGGAACTGCCAGTCCTAACGCTATTATGACAACATGGCTAAAATCAATACAGCGAAAATTTCCAAGACTCAATTCCTATGTCAGCCCTTGACAGTCTCTTCTTTTATTCTTCAAACGGGAGCTGATTACCCACATACACGTTCACTCTGGCCATCCTAGGAAGCACAAAAGGCCAGGTAATCAGGTTTCAAATTACACTGTCAAAGGTGTATGAGAGATACTTTCAGAAGAACCTGGGACAGCCTGGATGACTGGAAGCCAGATAATTTTCTCACTCTCTCCAAAATGGCCCAGTCTAAGTTCGGGCTTTTGCCTCAAACTCCAGTTTCCTTTTGTTCCCTTGGCAACCCTGCAGAATACACATCTATGTTGCAGAGGTCTGTCCTTCTAATCTCAGCATGCTTACCTAAGTTCCCAGTAATACACTCCCTTTTGCCAGCCCCTTCTCTGAGGGATCTGAGTACTGATCTCCAGCTACAGGATGAAGCATGAATATTAATTGGATAAATTTTCTACATCTTTCCAACTTTGCATTACTCTTTGCCAACTGGAACTTAGACCAGTGGAATTATTTTTTCCTGGTTATCAGGAATGACCTTTCTTTCCTCCATGGAACTACGGATCCATGGGTGCCTTTGCTACATCCATTTTCCAGGCCAAGTCGCTGGTCAAAGCAGTTTCAGATCATTAGCCACTTTCTGGATTTTTTTTTTTTTTTTTTTAAATTCTGGATCCCAGATGTCATCACAGAAAGGCATCCTTAACTAATATATAAAGTAAGATGCAACTTTAGGAAACTAATCAAACCATCTTTGGAGAATGATATGATAACAACTGTCAGTGGCTTGGCCACTGGGCTGATGACAAGGGATGGTTCTGGACTTTGTTTTCCAGTTTAACCAACTATGTGTAACTGCCATGTGCCACCACTGCTCACCAAAGATCAAAGGCCAATCTTCTTGGCAGGAAACGGCCAAGAAGATCATCAAACGCTCTGCGGTCAGTTTGTTCAGGCCGTAGGCTTACAAGCTGCCCTCATAGGTGCTCCATTGTTTTCTACTCTCTGTGCGAGTGCTCAGTCATGCCCAACTCTTTGCGCGCCCACGGACTGTAGCCTGTCAGACTCCTCTGTGCATGGGGATTCTCCAGGCAAGAACACTGGAGTGGGTTGCCATTTCCTACTTGAGGGGATCTTTCCGGCCTAGGGATCAAACCTGTGTCTCTTGCATGGCAGGCGGATACTTTACCATTGGGCCACTGGGGAAGTCCCTTTCTACTCTCTTATATTTTCTTATTTTCTTCAGTACCTTTCACCATCAGTATGATTTGTAAAGTGTCACTTTCAATGTGTTACCTGCCCAGCCTTCTCCACTGATGGAATCTTCATGAAGGCAGAGGCTCTATCTCATGCTGAGAACACTTCTTGGCTCAGAGTAGCCAGCAACTCAGTAAATGTCTGTTGATGGATGCAACTGACTATATCCATTTGCTGCAGCATAGCAAGCTGGCTCTACTCCATCCTTGCTCCTAAGAGTCACCTTTCTCGAGTGACTCTGAACCAGTCACATCTCTGCTCCTAGGTCTCCACGGCTTCCCAGAGTCCACCACAGGAAGAAGAAATAGCTCAGCCTGGCATATTTCCACCTTTCACCTCCGTGTCCCGTGCTTAGCACAGTGACTTTTACATGTTTGTTTTTTAAGTCAGCATTTTTTTCTTTTTTCTAAGGAAAAACATTTTATGAAATCCTAATAAAGTAAAAAGATGGAATCCAAGTAGAAAAGAGGCCAGTGGCCAACCTGCTTGGCCTTCTTCTAGACCTAAGCACACCTCCAGGAACCTCCAGGAAACCAGAGAATGGAATTGGAAAAACCTGCTCCTTGTCTCTACTTATTCAGGGCTTTCATGTTCCTTCCCTGATTATTCCAAGATTATGCTTGGAATAATCTCTTCAGTTCAATCCTATCCAATTTTCAAGGTCTGACCCAAAGACCACCTCCTCTATGAAGCTTTCCTGTGTCATTTTGACTGGCTGCAATTTACAACTGCTTTAAGTTTCTCATAAAACTTTGATTGTTAATAATAAAAAAGGATAAAAGGAAAAATAACACCTGACTCTGCACCAGGCATTACCCTATGTGTGTAACCTAAACTAACTTGACCCTCACACAATTGCATTGTTCCAGATGCTGTAGAGAAGTCTCCTCTCAGAGTCTATATACTAAGAAAGTGATGGAGCAAGACCGAAACCGATGGTCTGGCTGCAAAACTGCAAAGTCCAGGCACTCAGAAATGTGCTACTGCCTCTCTGTAAAGGCATTTATGCATTTCACTTGTTCAGAGATCCCCCCACTGCCCACTTCCCCCACCCCAAAGTACCACCACCACGGTCACCACCAAACTCTGAAACACCACAACTAGATTATACTTCTGAAGGCAAAGGCCACTGCCTGCTGGCCTTTATGCAACACCAGTATAGCACTCTGCAAAAATAAGGACCCAATACCTGGTGTTAATTTATTATTAATATAGCACAATAATATCTATTTCTATATACTTGGAACTACCTGAATTACTATTGAGACTTCTATATGGCCTTAGGAAGAATATTTTCCCCATCATCTTGTACAAGTGAAGAGACAGAAATTCAGTGACATTCATTCATTTGTAAGATACTGACAAGCCTGGGGTTCAGCTCCTGGCTATGGCCCTGGACAGCTTCTAAGTCCCAGCTATTTCTATTGTGCCTCTTTATCCCAAACTGAAAGAAAATTCTTCATAGCATGAATGATTTAAAAATAAAGTCTTACAGAAAGACCAGAAAAAAAAAATTATTTGTAAAGTTAACTTTATTTTCAAGATTTCTGTAAGATGAAATATGCTATTATTTGAGGGAATTTTAAGTGATTCACTGATGGTTTTTGCCATGAACCAGGCAGGAAAATCAACTTTTTCTCTCACCTTGCTGGTCCCCATTAAGGCAAAAAACAAAACAAAACAAAAACAAGACAAGCAAAAGAACCTCCAAAGAACGAAGCCCTATTTCTGATCAGCAGTGACACCAGTTAGTCTTGTTTTGCTGAAACAAATTGGGATCCCCTTCTGCCAGAGCCACTAGCCAGAACCCAGGGATGGGAACACTGACCTGCTGTTAAGTGGGCTGCATGGACAAGGACTTGGACCCCCGGCTTCAGCTCAAAGTGCACAGAGTTTTGGTTGAGCTTGTGAATCATCAGTTCTGATATCTGAAAGGAAAAGAGAGTGAGTGCCACTGAAGTTGTCACACCGACGATATACAAACATGCTGAGCAATATTTACCATGCTGATCAAGGCATCCTGATATTATACCTGGGAGTGATATAAGTGAGTTGTATATGATTTTAAGTTTTTAGTCCAAAATATGCAGATAGAATTATTTTCTAAACATGACTTGACTTTATATTCAAATTACTACAAAATAGGACAAACAATTAGGAAATCAGATCATTTCTACGGTTAAAAAATTACCATGGTATTAGTTTTAAAAAATCACCCTGGGTTTCTTTGAGAGTGCATTTGTTATACACAAGGACTTAAAAGAAGCAAATATGTAGAATTTATAAGTTCTGATGAGATTCAGACCCATTTATTTTACTTTTTGATAGTAAACTCCATCTTATTCCCTATTTTGCTTCCCTCCTCTTACCCAACTTTCCAAGAATAGGTAGTTCATGGGTATTTGTTGATGATAAATATTGTTCTACTAAAATAATAGCTTATGATGTTGTAGTGCAGTTGCTAAGTCGTGTCGGACTCTTTGAGAGCCCCCATGAACCGTAGCAGGCCAGGCTTCCCTGTATGTATTTATTTCAAATGTATAATAAATTATACATTTGAAACAAAGCATAACCACAACTTAACGTGTTGGCTGACTCTTGTTTCATACTATGAACCCAAAACCACTCCTCAGGCTGATGCATCTGTACTGGGCACACCCACAGAATTCTGGGCCGTGAAATATTTAACTCCAACAAATGACAAAGGACCTCATTTTAGGTAGTAACAGTATAAGGCAAGGTTTTCTAGACAAGGTAAAACTGTTCATGTGTTCAAAGTAAAAAACCAGATCAATCTGCTGTTTCACTCATCCTTCTGAGTAATTTGTGAAAAGCTATCAGAGAAAACCACACTCCTATTATCTGGTCTCCTTGCCTCATTTTTAATGTTCTAAGAACCAACGTAATGTTCTATTTCATATGCTATTTAAGTCTAGTTAGATGCTTTCTGAATATCATTCTGCTAGTTAAATTCTTAAATTAGTTTTCTTTTTATATTTATGGACTTTCACTCAGTCCACTGAGTTGCCAAAATGACACCTTTGATCCTTTTATCAATTAAGCAGGGCCTGACAGCTTTGTTTTCAAGCACAGAGTCTCTCGCAGAGGTCCCTGCTCAGTGATGGAACTGAACTGGAACTGAACTGCCCTGCACATGAACTTCTCTGCTGAACAGCAGGAACTTGGGATGACTGTCAGTGACCCGTGACCCATGTCACGCACCTGGGATCCAGTTCAAGCTCAGCCTCTCAAATATTTCCAGTTAGCAGACTGTGCAGGAAAACAAGGTTGTGATAAAATTATGTTGAAACAGCTTTATTCTTTCTATATAAGCTACTCTTTTCCCTGGGTAATGAGAAACTTCCAGAATGCTCAAGGTTTACAGGACGAGTAGATTTCTAACACAGATTGTGTAGAATGGTTTTCCTCTGTGTTCTGTAAAGTGGTACGGTGTGCAAGTTCCTATTCTATCTTATTCTTATCATTCAATCAGTAAGATCTTTCTAAGAATTTGATAGTGCATTTTTAGTAGAGGTTAAACAGAAAGGTTTGGCTCTTAAATAAACATACACACAGAGAAATGTATATATATATGTGTGAAATATATAATCATGTATAAAATTAATATGCTGATGCACATACACATGTACATACACATACATATGTGCACATACATTTGTAATTGTATTTGCAGAAAAAATACCTTAACTTGAATAAGAAAATATCGGAAGTAATTAAGAAATTGTCCTGTTTCTCAGAGTCCATCCCATGAACAAAATGGGACTGTATATATGCATGAGAAAGACTTCTCTCTTCCAACTTGCTGAAGTGATATGTATTTCTTCTTCTGACAATGTTTCTTCCTCAAGAAAGAGATATAGATGAGAAACTAGAAAAGTGTTCATCTGAACAACATACTTCTAATTTATAATCTCCAGGAGAGTCCCATGAAGAAAATAATTAACTTCCCAAATTTGTTCTGGTTTATAACATTGCTTCATCAGTTTTATCTGTATCATTTACAAAATTAAAAAGGCTATGCAAAAATGGTAGCAGAGAAAGTATATTTCATGGATTTCACTTGCATCAAAGAACACACAAAAAAGATAACAACATACTTTGTGGTGTGCAAAAGAACTTATGCACAGAAATAGAACTAAATAAAATTTACACTGCATACAAGAATGAACTCAATTAGAACCATGCATTTCTCTATGCAAGTAAATGAGTATGAAACTGTTGACAGATTTTGACAATATTTTAAATGTTTTCCATGCCACCTGCAGAAGCATTTATCCTGTATTGTTTTCATCATTTGTGAATTATTACATATATTTTCATATATACAATATATAATGTATAATATCTATGCATTGAAAACTTTCTGTTGGCAAAGTTACATATTTCTCACTATTTTTTCCCTAGGACAACACAGCTCCATTGAAAGCAACATGAAGCCTAAAGGACACTCTTACGTTTATCCTGTTAATATTTGAAGAATTGAGACTAGAATTTCATTCTGTTTGACTCCTCATCTTAGGGCATTTCCATAAAAAAACATTTTCCTCGAGCCAGCTGACAGAGACACAAAAAGTATATAGGAGGAGGTCCAGCTGAGCACATTTAGGAGATAAAAAATTGTAGTATATCATTAACTATGCTTCTATTTCTCATCTAACTGTGAAGCACATGATTTATAACGCCAGGCCTGTGTCATCTGACCAATCTGAGCTACAGGCAATTCCTAACCATAGCCTCAGGACTGCTACATCCTATTCAACAGTTAATATAATTTATAATGTTTGCGAGAGTCTTTGGCCATGAAAGGAATAGAATAAACTGGGACTATAGAACAGCGTGGTGACAGCCTAAATGAAAGAACACAAGCTTGCATGATAAAGACTCGAGTGAAATGGTGTGTAATTGCTGGGAGATCGGTCCTCCTGAAACAAGCTGAATCTGTTCATTTTTCCTTCTCTGTGCAGTGCAAGTGTTATCCTAGCAAATTTCATTTACCTTTGTACAGTCACCCCTCTTCTGCTGCTCTCCATTGTCTATTCTCCTTCAGCTAAGTAATCAGGAGCAAAGAAAAATCTATTATTCTTGGCGTCTGCCTATTTGATGGAATATGCCTATGATTCAAGTGCAACCCACACTTCATTTAAACCACCACTTAAATAGACAGTGGCAATTCAGTACAAATACTTGGAAAGATGCTATCAAAAGGGTGCTGTGGAAGGGACCAGGTACATGAAAAACACCAATTCTCCTTCTCAGCTTCTTCACAAGCATGAAATTTGAGTGGTAATCAGAACAGGGGTCAAGCTGAGGTAACGATGTTACAATTTGGAGGACTTGAAACAAAGGAAGTGTGCTTTCTGCTTAATGCTCCATGGGATCTGCTGCAGGTAGATGTGATGCTGTGCTCATTATAGTCACACAGGGACACTGGCTGGTAGATCAGCCCCCTCAGCTGTACACACCACCAGAGGAGGGGAAAGAAGAGTTCTCTGGGTTCTAGAGATAAAATTTGAATACTTCAGCTTGGAAGTGACGCATCACTTCTGCTCCCACTTCATTGGCCAGAATTAATCACCCGGCTCTGCTTACAGAAGAGCCTCATGGTATAATCCTACTGGTACCCAGAAATGGTGAGCTGGAGATGTTTGGTCAACAGAATAGATCACTACCACGTAAAGAACACATTCAATATCCAAACAGTGCTTAAAGAAACCAACAGAGGAAAATCGACTCTCAGATCATGAGAATGGAAATGTCAAATGCTGAAACATGAAGCTTAAGGACAGCAGAGAAGTAGTAATTTATGATACATGACACCCAGAGAAATGGTACAGAGTGAAACCATGAATACACACTGAAAATGGGCTTTAGCAGATTTATCGATGGCAAAGCTATATTGGGCCATACAACTAATGCTTATCTGAAGTTGCGAGGAGGGATGGAAACCCTACTGAACTTAAGGAACATTTTGGTGCCAAGTTTAGGAGACTTGCCTGGGATTACCTTGGAATGGACATAGTCAAGCCTGACCCTGTTAGGTTATTAAAGCCTCTTCAAAGAGTGATTGAATGATATTACTTTTGGAATTAACAGAGAAAGATCTTTCCCAATTATCATGATTTCTGGTTTAATACATGGAAGAAGCAGTGAAGCCAAACAGGACTTCTACTTATCAATTCTGTTCTTTGTTAGCACCAAAGCATCAGCTTGACTACAGTGTCTAAGAAGTTCTTCCTGGATGACATAATGAAGAAATAATGTGTCCCAGTTCACTTCCTTTCCCTAAATTCCCCATCACCAGCTCCAAACTTCTCTCCTTCTCCTTTTGCTGTATTCTTTCAGCACAACTCTTACCTATTCTTTTGATTATAACTTCCCATTTTAGTGACTTTCCTTGTGAACTTCAAAATATTTCTACAATTTCTCTCTTTGAAAAATCTGGACAGGGCAGACTGAGTATATCGAAAATGGTCTAAGATTATTTATTACACTTCACAATGAATCTTATTTCTAAAATTATTGCCAATAACCTGTTCCATTTTCAGAGGCACTTCCTCTTTCCCTGGATTTTGGTTTCTGCACCTGTCAAATGTATATGACAACACAAACAACTAAAGACAAAATTCGTTGTTGGTGGTTGACATTTCGTCCATAGTCATTCTGTTCATTTTAAATGTGTCCATGCCCTTTAAGGATTCAGCAAGACAACATGCAGGCTCCCTATCGCCCCAGCACAGCATCACAAACACAGCATGATGGCCCTTCCTCCTTCCAGGAAAGCCAGATACAAAGCTTTTCACCTCTGAGGACTCAGAGAGAAGCCAGCAAGTACAGTGGTGCAGGAGGTGGGATATGCTCCACACCTGAGCAGCTGGCCTCAGGTAGCAAGAGGGTCTAATCCCTGATGAGGCCAGCTAAGGGCAAGTGAGCCTTTTCTCACTCTCTGGAGATGTGAAGTCGAGAGTGGTGGAACCCTCCCAGACAGAGGTCACTTGATTAACCCAGCCCAACGTTATCCAGATAACAAGGTCAAGTGCTTCTCACTGTGAGGAATTTTCAATTTATTTCACAGACAAGATAACTTGATCTAAGCCAGCATCTGTCCTCTCTGGGGAATGCTGTTAGAGGAAGTAAGGGAGGAGAGCCAAGAGCCCTTTGCTTGGGCCCTGCCCGCCTAGTCATCAGGGTCCACCTGGCCAGGTCCCACTTTTTTCCCTGCTGGGAATTCTGTGCAGTAACTTTACAAGAAAGGGGCCAGAGTATTGAGAGAGAGAGAGCATAAAGCCAGCTCTTCCCAAGTTCCATCTAATTCAGAAAGCAGCCTTTAAAGGAGTGGGGTCCTGGTTGTTGTTTTCACTTTGCACTCAGTTGCAACTTCTATGTAATTTATGACAAAGGAAGTCAGTTGCTTTTGCCTGCCTCCAGTTCCTTCTCTCCCCCCCATATTTCTCTTTAAGGACCCATGTCCTTCTTTATTCTCAGCCCATTTGATTTAGGAGGGGCTCCCTTAACTCCTGATCTGGGGAGGGTATGACACATTGAGTTATCACTGACAGAGCCCTAGCCTCCTGACTACCAGGCTCGTTGAGACATCTCCACTTTACCAAAGTCGAGCCTGTGAGAATTATCACCCTAGGCTTTTGGGGTGCACTCAGGGGAGAGGCACTGTCTTTTGAATGGAATTGGTAAGATGACTAAATAAAAGACTGGGGCTTCCTGGGGCCATTCTCGTCTTCCTATATGCTGGCCTCATTCTTAGGCAGACTTCTCATGTGGTCACAACAGAAAGAGATAGAGAAAGCAGGAGAGACGAAGACAGGGGAGTAAGCTGATGATACTTCCTCTCTGAGTTATCCATGCCTGAGCTGGACTTCCCAACTAAATAAGCTCATAACTGCAAATTTCCAGTGAAATCTGTTTGAACAGAATATATGTTCATTTCATCAGGGGAAAAAACCCTACACAACTCAAAGCAAAGCATCTGTTGCTCATTTCCTGGGGCAGCCGCCTTGATATCTGGGGGCCTTGCAGAAGTCAAGTGGTACCCAAATCCACACAGGCAGCATGATGGAACAAGGGGACCCACTAGACTTGGGAGGCAACTCAACTTGCAGAAACAGAACTAGAATCTCCTTCTCCTTAAAGAGTTGCATCTCCTTAGGCAATTCACAGCTCTCGGTTGGGGTCTGACTTCATTAATTTCAAAGTGACTGCATCAGAGAGAAGAATTAAAGGACCTCTCTTAGGATCATAACTATAGGATTCCTGTGGGCAGCACCGGTATTGCTGGTTCTGGACACAAGGCTTAGTTTACATACTGATTTCATTAGGGTACTTATTAACTGGGTAATAACAGTTTCCATAAGACACTCATTTCTCATATGCTAGGTTTGGTCACTGAAATTAGTTTCATTCCTGGATAAGGCTGCTACATTGGCAATTCCCTTAACCAAAGTTACAATCTCCCTTGGTACTCTGCTGCTTTCCCTCAATGCCATCCATCTGCCTGATAACTTAAATGAGTCATCTTCCCTCTAGTTACTCATTCACGTGTTCTTCCTGTTTCCTGGTATCTTTGTTCTTTCCTGTAATTCCATTCATTAATCTTTTTCTCCTTATTTTCACCATTTTCTTTCTGCCAATGCATGCCGCGGACTATCCTAGTCTTTAATATGCCTATATATATTTTTTTGCATTTCTCATATACTCTCCTATCACAAAATATCCATAAATGTAACCATTATCTATTTACCATTTATTGAGTAACCTCTATAGGTCAAGGGCTTTGCTGTATCACTTCTTTAATGATCTATCAAACATCCTATGAGACAAGTATTATTGATTATGTGATTTTGGCTGGATTATTGATCTTTTCTGAATTTTCCTCATCTATAAGATATAAGCAATGGATATAGGAGCTGAAGCTAGAAACCTGGTCTATATTTCTCCAAACCTGTGGTCTTTCTAAAACATATCTGAACTCGCTATCTAAAACATATCTGAACTGAAGCCACTGAATGTTAAGTTCCACAGCTTTCGAGCAAGCCAAGCCAGCTGCCTTAGGGTCTCTGATTAATGGCTCATCAGTACATGATACTTGGCTGCCTCAGGGACACTCACTCAGGTCTCTGAGAATGTCTCTGGAGAAGACATTCAGATAAGATAAAGAGAAAGAAGAACTCTAGGGAAAACAGACAGCAAGATATACACTCACACAAGTAAACCAAGTTTCAGAGAACACATGCCTCTTCTTTCTACATTTTCTCTAAAATAAACATCTAGAAACTATATTTTAGAGAGAGAATGAGATGTGCAGATGATGTGGTACCTGGGAACTTAGCTGGCTCTAAATCTGGACTCTTCCATATTGAGAAGATGATATTCTGGATTTCATGGGCAAGCCATAAGATTTCCAGAGGAGGCACAAATATACATGTCTCAACCTAAATGCTCTGGATAGGGATCTACACCCTTCTAGGTCTCATCAGCAGTGTGGTGATAAGAAATACTCCATTCTTTCTCCCACTGAACTGCAGGTGCAGAGAATAATTTACAGAATATAACCAGAAGCAGAAAGCGAGGGCTGAGCAAAGTCAGACACAAAGTTGACGGGTTCCCTGCTGTCCGATGTTGAAGTGCAGTTCATTAGGAGACGGGGTTCACTGGGACTTTCCTTGACAGCTCTGTTATTTGTTGTTTGCACATGAAAAAAAAATATAGACGTGAGTCTTCTGCCAACTGGGAAAGCGACTGTTGAAAGGTGGGCATGTCCTAGGAGGTGGGCCAGGTTGTAATGTGAGGTTGTTGCTAACAAGGCTGTGATAGAGGTTTCTCGAGTTATCTTGGAGACTAGAGATCAAGGAACTAGATTATGGGTTAATTCTAAGTAAACTGAAAAGCTCCAAGTACTAAAAGGAGAAAAAGTTAATATTTACTTAGTGTCTGAGAGGAATCCTGTTTTTAATATATCTGTCAGAGAGCATTGAGAAACCAAAGTCATATAGTTTCCAACAGGGTGACCAGACCAAGACTGATCATTTTAACTGGGTGAAGAATAAGAACAACAATAATGACATCATCATAGTAATAATCCTCACTACGCGTGCGTGTTAAGTTGGTTTAGTCGTGTCTGACTCTCAGTGACCATGCAGATCATAGCCCACCAAAGCTCCTCTGTCCGCGGGATCCTGTAGCTAAGAATACTGGAGTGGGTTGCCCTCCTCTGAGGGATGTTCCCAACCCAGGGATCGAATCCGTGTCTCTTATATCTACTTGCACTGGCAGGCAGGTTCGTTACCACCAGTACCACTTGGGAAGCCCAATGCTCACTACAGAGATGGGTAATCTGAAGTTAAAAGGAAGAATGGGAGAAAAAACATCTAAGCAAGCAGAAGAGAGAGAATCTCTCTCACACACCCATACACACACACACACACACACACACATTCTAATACTCCAGAGGTGCTGGAGATGAGGAAAGCGAATCCCATAGCCAGGGGAGGTACTTGGAGTCAATATTACTCATTCATTATAAACTCAAATCATCGTAGACTGGTGGTGATAAAGAGGACTCATGATTTGTATAAAAGTTGTGCCTTTTTATAAAGATACGCCATTTGATTCTCAGGGATTCTGTGGTGGCTCAGAGGGTAAAGAGTCTGCCTGCAATGCGGGAGACCTGAGTTCGATCCCTGGGTCAGGAAGATCCCCTGGAGAAGAAAGTGGCACCCCACTCTAGTACTCTTGCCTGGAGAATCCCAGGGGCGGAGGAGCCTGGCGGGCTACAGCCCATAGGGTCGCAAAGAGCCAGACACGACTGAGTGACTTCACTCTGACTTTGATTCTCATGATGCAAGTTTGTGAAGCAACATAAATCGATTCGACTTCTACACATTGTTCAGCCTCTTGCATTTTTCCTGCCACCTAATACCTTGGACAGTTTGCCATGTCAGTACATAGATTTATCTTGTCTACTGTAAGCACTGTAGATGGATATACCCTCAGTGGTTTAGCCACTGCTGACAATACACACTCTTGCACGTGTTTTCTGGTGATGCTGTAGTTAAAGCTCCAGATTACGTTTCTTTAGGGAGGATGGGAAGGTGGAAGGGTCCCCAAGTGGGGACCCCCAGAGCTGCTGTCCTGGTCAGGCACTAGCAGGGTCGTGGCTCAGAGAGGGAGAGGCTGGCATGCTACCTGGGGACTCACCTGCTCCAGGTCCTCGGCTGGCCTTTTGTTTTCTCCTGTGGGGTCCTGATGGGGTAAGACAAAGAGCTCGGCAGCAGTGGGCAGGCCAGGCAGCACTGCCACCAAGATGTGCTGGCCCGGAACCCCAGTGGCCTGAGGGAGAGACGCAGAGGCACACATGAGTCCTGGGGGAAAGAAAGCTGATGAGAAGGAACCATGAGACCTGTGGGGTGGTGCAGTAGGAAGGCACACGGGTGTGGAGATGGGAGTGTGAAAGCAGGGTCCTGGGTGCACTTGTTGGGGAGGGATGCAAAGGCCAGAGATGGGTTCGAGCCAGACTCTGAAGTCTGGCCCCCTGCTCTATCCCCATGAGACCATAAACACTTTGCATCCCCTTAAATTAAAAAGTGGCATGATGGTAGTACCTGCTTTGTAAAAGTAAGTGGACCCTGTCAGTGAGAAGGCTGTCACTAAGCCTTATCTTCTGCCCCTGGAGCTATAACATTTTCTAACCTAGCTTCCTCCTTCCTCGAAGCACTAGCATTCCCTCCAAATCCACCTCTATCACCTAACCTAATAGCACACCCCAGACCACAGCCTCCAGGTGTCTGTTGAGTTCTCCAAAGCATCAGACCCTAATGATCAGCTAAGGAAGCTCTCTTAACCCTTCCCCCTGCTACGCTTCAACCTTCTATTAAAATCATGCACATCACTCAAAACTTCCTCTTTATTGAGCCTACTTTCTAGATGGTTCTAGAATTCAGTTGGCTACAATTTCAGCATTTCTCTGGAGCATTCAGTCAGAATGTCATTTGGTTGTTGTACAAGAACTCCTCACATTTACTCCAAAATCTTCATTCTGCATGTGGATGAATGGAGGCACTCTTTTCCCAGATACCCCAGTGGGAAGCCTTATCTCACTTATGACATGACACTCTCCTTTCCACATCCTATCTAAGCAGCCTATGAGATATTGACAAGTGATCCTATTGGTTCCTTTCTATTTAAATTCCTCCCACCCCCGCCTTGTTAATATCTCAATTCAGCCTCTATGTTCACTCCCCTCAATCTTTACAACAGCCTCCCCATCTCCAGGAAACAGACTACTATCAATGCTTAAAGATTTATCCCCTTACAGTCCAACTCAGATTATGTATCCCCATCCAAATTCATGCACAAATTACCACTGCCAAGTGGATTAGATTTACATTCAAAGCCTTCAGCAATATGGTCCCACCTTTCCTTCCTACACTAATTATCCACAGCTCACACAGTCATCTTAGGCTTAACTGAATAGACTCATCTACAATTTCTCAACAGCCAGTCTTTTCTTGCAAATGTTTCTGTGTATCTCCGCCAAATGTCTTTTCTATACATTTGCTGCTAGAACATCATGAAGTTCTAGAACATAAAGTCCACTCATTTCAGTATATTTTTTCATGATTTCCAGTTAGGTGATTGTTGGGTTCTGAAATCTACCTTTATATCTTTCTTGAAGTACTAAGAAATTCCATTTGCTGGATCTTTTCCATGTGTCTGGCATTGTCCTAAGGACTTCTTAATATAATGCAATGTAATCTCCCACAAGCACTCTTTGAAGCAAGTATTACTATACCTCTCTGTGCAGGTGAAGACACAGGTTGCGAGTCCCCAGTAAGCTGGCTCTGAGCTTAGCATGTAGGGTGTTTATTAGGGGACATTCTTAGAATCAACAGCTAGAGGACTGAAGGCAAGGAAGCAAGAATGGGTAGAGGGAGAAGCTGAGCTATGATAAAGGTCAGCTCAGAAGACCTTGCAGGGAATGAGATTTGCCTGAGAAATCTGAATGGCCCTTCAGATTTGCCTGAGGTTGAGCTGAGGCATCACTGGATACGAGCCACTCAAAAAAGGACACAACGTTGGGGGAAGGCAGCTGAAACCTCTGCCCACAGCTCTCCCAGCAGCTAAGGCAACTGTATCTCCCGTAAGGGGAATCTGGATGGTACATCCCTATTTCTGCTATGGGACAGACAGTAGACGGAGGAAAGCCCAACAGTGGCTCAATGCCATCTAAGTAACGAGTGGCGACACTCAGTTTGGAACCCTGGTCTGACCATGATGCTTCTGTCTTAACCAGGGCTCTCCTGCCTTCTTTCTCCTGGCACACAAAGCAGCTCCTGTCCCAGCTGGTATCATACAGTTTTATAGCCCTCCAGGATGCTAAGCTCAAATATTATGTCTAAACTCATCCTTATCATTGACAATGTTTACTGAAGGACTTTCAATGAAAGATCCCATTGCAAAATATCAATAGAAAAACCCCAGTTGATGAGGAAAAAGGCAATGATTTACATATTGAATTTCATTACAGAATGAATAGGAAGAAAACTACAATTAAGTTGACATCCAGTTGAGCTTCTTATAGAGCTTATTAGGGGACGCCTGGCAATAGGGTGTGTTCTTTAGGACTTAAGGAAGTGGCTGAGAATATTTACTATCTCAAAGCCAAGGTGGGGAGCTAGGAACAAGGGCTGGTTCAGCCACCTCTTAGGATTGAGTAACCACGGAGTCCTCAAAACTCCCTCCACTCCATCACCTCTTATCCTGAGGGATGTGAAGCCAACCTGTTTGTTCCGCATTTAGCTGATTGTGCTCTGCAGCGGCCTAGAAATATTAACGAGCAGTCACATCTAACCTAGTGGACAGCTGCTGGAAGGGTGGCATCCCGGAGCATCTGATCCCCTTCAAATTAATGTGAAGAGAAACCAGCCTGGAAAACATCACTGCTGAACTAATGCTTGGTTGATAAGCAACGGGGGGTGTTGGACAGCTGCCTAGGAGATCTACAGGGACAGAGATCTCTGAAGAAGGTGGGCTGTGGGTTCACTGAAGGCTATAAGTCATCTCTCTAGGACAGCAGAGAAGGGAAACCAGTTGTCACATTAGTGACAAGCAGCTCTAAGGATAAAGAGGCCTGTGGTTTGGTAGCTTCGCCCCCTGGTGGCCATAATGTTTAGCCACCGACAATGTCATAGATGCTCAGAGTCCTTAAGACAAAGGTGGGATGGCATTTACCCAGAGGTAGAGAAAATAACCCTTCTCCATCCCACTATTCCAATTACTCTTGTCTCTCCATTTAACAAGGCAAAGGACAGCAGCAGAGTGGAGTGGGAAGAAAACTACTTGATCAAGATTTAAACCTTGAGGTCTAACTCCAGAGCCTGACTTTAAACTGTACAACCCTGGGCAAGTTATTTGCCTCTATTCACCTGTAAAATGGGGATAATCATCCTATCTGTTTCTACATCATAAGCTAGGTTTCTTTTTTGTGATTAAATGTGTCTAAAAATGCAAAACACTGAGAAGAGTTTCTGGAATTTTTAAAGTGCTAAATGAATATTCACAAAGACAATGGTATGATTATGGGAACATCAGCTCTTTGCAAAAGGCTGAATGTGAGATCAGTTTTCTGAGCAGGGGTTATCTGAATGTCTTTAACTCTCCTCATCCCCTTGTGTCATGAGGCACCATGCGTCAGGTGCAGGAGAGAATATATAACCAATCCTAAATTGACTTTTCTCTTAGGCTAAGAGTAGACCTCATTTTCTTGGGTGCCAAAATCACTGCAGATGGTGATAACAGCCATGAAATTAAAAGACGCTTACGCCTTGGAAGAAAAGCTATGACAAACCTAGACAGCATATTAGAAAATAGAGACATCACTTTGCCGACAAAGGTCCAGCTAGTCAAAGCTATGGTTTTTCCAGAAGTCACATATGGATGTGAGAGTTGGACCATAAAGAAGGCTGATCATCAAAGAATTGATGCTTTCAATTAATGCTTTCAATCTGTGGTGCTGAAGAAAACTCCTGAGAGTTCCTTGGACACTAAGGAGATCAAATCAGTCAATTCTAAAGGAAATCAGTCCTGAATATTCATTGGAAGGACTGATGCTGAAGCTGAAGCTCTAATACTTTGGCCACCTGATACAAAGTGTTGACCTGATGAAAAGAGTCAACCAAAGAAAAGACCCCAATGCTGGGAAAGATTGAGGGCAGGAGGAGAAGGGAGCAACAGAGGATGAGATTGTTGGTTGGCATCATTGACTCAATGGACACGAGTTTGAGCAAACTCCAGGAGATAGTAAAGGACAGGGAAGCCAGGCATGCTTCAGTCCATGGGGTCAGAGAGAGTCAGACACGACTGAGCAACTGAAGAGTAGACCTTAGGGAAAAGTCATTTCTGGTTTTCTGGGTTTGTGCAATAAACCCAAGCAGCTATATGAGCAGATATTCCATTTCTCTGATTGTTTATGGAAGTGGAGTATGCAGGCGGAATGTGCCTAGAAGAAGATGTCTTGTCAAATTGTGGGTGACATTTGTTCAGAAGGGGATGAACCATACCACCTTGTTATCCTCCCAGAAACCAGATTGGGTTCAGATCCTTCACTTTAATTTTGTAGCTTTGTCACTTATTAGCTGTGAGGCTTTAGATGAGTTATTTAACTTCTCTGAACCCCAACTGCTTAATCAACAAATAAAGACAATAATATGTTGCTCTTGGGGCTGTTGTGGGAAGGGAATGCTGTTAAAAAGAACTAGGACATAGTAAGATGACTACCTTCCTGTGCTGGGTACTCACTGGCTGTTGTGCTGGTCATTCATGGGGCTGGAACTCAGGCTGCTCTTACTAACGGTATTCACTCTATGCCTTTCAGTACTATGCCCAGTAGCTATTTCACACGTACTGACAGCTAACTGTGAATTCTGCCATGACTGTCACATATTGCCATGGTCGTCTCTAAGCAGAACATAATGGGTAAGGACCCCGTGATTATTCAATTTCCTGTCTCCCGTGGCACCTGTGACATGTCTGCGCATGGGAGGCTCAGCTTTGCAGGTATCAGACTGATGACACCCGCTTCCCCTGGCCTCTGGCTCTTTCCTGCCATTTCTTAGTGCAAGGGTCCCCTCTCCATGAAGGACAAGGGAAGACAGGGAAAGGGCCTGGGCCAGAAGGAGCTGGCTACACTCACCTCCACCAAGGCCTTTTTGATGACTCGGCTGACGTCTCTCCTCCACTCAGGAATGTCCGGGTTGTAATCGTCCAGGTTTGGAGAAAAGGACAGGCGAAGAGATCGGAATTCCTCTGTGGACCGCCAGAGTAGAGGGGTTACTATAAGTCAGATCAGCCTCTCAGGAAGTCTGTTATACTTTCTATTTCATGCAAAGCCCTAATGCAGGGTCCTTGTCCTCCACACTCACCAGAGAGACCTTACTAGAAGGCAAGGTCAACATCCCATCCCTCTTACCTCCGAGCTCCTTTTCCAGGCCAAAGCTTTAGTCTGTGACCCATGCTTCACTCCACAGCTTTATGCACTGTCCCCAGTCTAGCCCTTGTGCTCCTGGAGCACTCTGACTGCATCACGGGTTTCTGCCCCTGGGCCTTTGAACACACGGCCCCTTTCCCAGAATGGTCCTCTCTTCCCACCTTCCACGCATGCAGCACTCAAGCTCTAGTTTGAGTCCTCACTGACTTAATACTCTGCCCACCACATTTTACTTTTCTTTTTTATGGCACAGCTGTGTTCTGCACATACTTTCCACACACACACATTACCATTATATAATAATCATATTATATGATTATATAATTATAAAATTCATCATAGTCACTCTATTGCTAAATTTTGTTTGCATGGGAATTTCATTGAAAGGAATTTCCAACTCTTTATTTCAAGGATTTTGCTAGTTGTCACAGTAGCCTCTGAGTTAATCTTGGTCCCCCAGAAAGTAGATGAAATTATAAAGGCGATGATTTTGTGAGGAGAATTGTCTTTAACAGAATATGGGGAGGAAACCAGAGGATCTTGGAGCACCATCAGACCATGCTGCATATATGACACAGTGCAAGAGAGGGAGGAAGGTTCAGCGACACTAATGGGAGATCTGTGAGCTGAAGTCAGCCAGAGGAGCCCTGTGTCCCAGGAATGGGTTCACCTTCGTATTCCTACTGCATTCTGTCATCACTGGCTGGATGGTGCAGCCTTGGTCCTAACATGGTGATGCGTTTCAGAGCACAGCCCTGAGGGGGTCTTATCACACAATCTACTCAGATCACACTGCTCCCCTGAAATCTGTGGGAGGTTCCACACTGCACTTAGAATAAATTCAGATTCATATCATGGCCTTCATAGTGCCACACAAACCAGCAACAACTGTCTCCTGCCACATGTCCTACGGGCTGCCCGGCACTCCATGACGCCATCCTTCCCCATGTTCCTCAGGCTGCTAAATTTCTTCCCACATTACCATGCCTCTACTTCCTCAGATGATAGCCTGCTCAGCTCCTTTTCAGCCTTCAGTCTCTCCTGGGAGGAGCCCTTCCCTCCAGCAACCTCAGATATCCTCCCTTTAACCAGTGCTAACACCTTTCATCCTGTGACCCTATTTGTCTCCGCCAAACTTCTTACTGTTCAAATTATTTTGTTTGGGGGGATAAGGGGAGAGGGACAAATTGGGAGATGGGAATTGACATACACACACTACTGTATATAAAACAGATAACTAATAATAACCTACTGTATAGCACAGGGACTCTACTCAGTACTCTGTAATGGCCTATATGGGAAAAGAACTGAAAAAAGAGTGGATTTATGCATATGTATGGGCTTCCCTGGTGGCTCAGACGGTAAAGGCGTCTGTCTACAATGCAGGAGACCCGAGTTTGATCCCTGGGTTGGGAATATCCCCTGGAGAAGGAAATAGCAACCCACTCCAGTACTCTTGCCTGGACAATCCCATGGACTGAGGAGCCTGGTGGGCTACAATCCATGGGGTTGCAAAGAGTCGGACTCGACTTCACTTTCGTGCATATGTATAATTGATTCACTTTGCTGTACACCTGAAACTGGGCTTCCCTGGTGGCTCAGAGGTTACAGCGTCTGCCTCCAATGCAGGAGACCCAGGTTCGATCCCTGGGTCGGGAAGATCCCCTGGAGAAGGAAATGGTAACCAACTCCAGTATTCTTGCCTGGAGAAATCCCATGGATGGAGACGCCTGGTAGGCTACAGTCCATGGGATCACAAAGAGTAAGACATGACTGAGCAACTTCACTTTCTTTCACTTTCACACCTGAAACTAACACAATACTGTAAATCAACTCCAAAAAAAGCTTTAAATAAATAAATGTTTTTGTTGTCTGTCTCCCACACAGGAATATTAGTTCAGTGAGGATGGGGGCACAGTGTTTCCGGCCCTTTGGGACAGTGCCCAGTCCATGGTAGGTTTTCAGTGGCCAGGAGTCACTTAATTAATACATTTTTGTTGAATAAATGAAGGCATGAACATCAGTGGCGGCTCTCTGTAGTTTATGCCTTTATTATTCAACAAACATTTCTTTCCTGTTTTAAGCATGTTCTTATATTTCAGGAGGGGCTCAGCAATACCGGCAACACCAAAGACACATTTAGGAAACTCAAAAACCCACATGTGCATTTCCTAACATTGCTAACGACTTCTCAGGAGCAGGCATTGAAGACCTGCACATGATCAGGACTGCATTTAAGGCAGTCAGCTTATTCCAAAGATGTATTTTTCAAAGTTTGAGTATTTTGAGTCACTGGTCACCAAGGTGAACATTCCCACTTCACTTCTGATGGAGAAGAAGGAAATGCATATTAATTAGCAGCATGGGAAATGGCAGTGCCAAGGAATGACCCGCTGGGTCCTAACATTTCCCTTTGAAGATGTACGTGTTTGTCATTTTCACTTTCCTCAAACCTCTTAACCAAACTGTGGAGACTTCGTCTCAAAAGAAGATATTTATCTTAATAAAGAGACACAGATGAGAAACATGTTGCAGCTCCCTCTGTAATTACTTCACATGCTAAACAGCAGGGCAGAGAAATGTTATCTTTAAGTTTATTCAACAAATAGGGGATGCATGTGGGAGGACTGAAAAGGGTAAACGTCAATAATATATGTATTTTTTGCAGCTGCTGAGAGAGATGAATTCTACACATTTACATTTTCTTTGTTGTATTTAAGGGCAAACTTGAGCCCTGAAGCAAAGGAAGGAAAACCATGCAAACTAAATTTTCTTTCCTACAGTCTACTGTATGTCTTTAGGTAGGCAATCTTTCCTCTGCCAGCTTCCCAAATATGACACCTCCTTCAGTCTGACCATAATGATCTTAAATTTCCCCAAAGCTTAATTATGCTTGAACAGGTTTCTTTCAGACTTCAGACTCTGACCTCCCCTTTCTTGGAGCATTTCTTTTAGAAACTTGCTATTATAAATTCTTTCTGTGAACTTTTGAGATGTAAATCTTCTGCAACCAGGAATGCCTTTCCCAAGGACCTAGGAACTATCTTTGAAATGGTATCATTAAGAAAGTGCCCCACCTCTGGGAGGGTAGGAACCAAGTTTCCTAAGTAAACCCTTGTGTTCTAATCACAGAGGTAATCCAATTCCCCTGAGTCCTCTAGCACTTTCTGCTAGCTTATCCTAGAGTTTAAAACTCTCCCTGCCTTTTGTTTCTGTCCAGTTCAGTCTTGCTTATTTAATTTCCTGTGATGCAATTTGCTTTTAATAGGTCACACACGCCATTAGAATTTTCTAGTTATACATGTGAAACCCTGGACAACCCATCTGACCAAAGATGATTAAGGATGCCGAAAAACTCAGGAATTTGGCTACAGGAAGCAGGGAGCACTTTCCCTGTTCAAGCTTTTAGTCAAGGGATCCCTTTTAATGAAAAGAACCCATTTGATGGTGAATGACCCACTCTGGAATGATGCTTTTCAAGGGATTTTTAGGAAGAGGAAGAACTAAGCATAGCAAGGGATAGAAGGTAGTCATCAAGAGAAATATTCTCTCTAGATTCAGAATTCTTATGCTCTGGCTATTATACTTATATTTTTTCACTGTAAAAGAGGGATAATCATATTTCTGATAAGCCTGCTCATAGGATTCAATAAAACAGATCATATATCCAATGCTTAGAATAAACACCAGTAAAAGATGCATCAATGTTAATTTCTATCACTACCAACCATCATCATTATTATTCAACCTGTTACTGAATAGGGGAATGACTTTAAGACAGTAACTTTCCATCTGGGTACCACAATTTCCTAACGCTGTACTAACGGGTTGGACCAGAGAAGTCCAAGTTCGGTCTGTGGTTCTAATGAGGAGGTAGCCTTTGGACTAATGGGTCAGTGCCCATTAGTGACATCCTGGAGGGAGGGAGGAAAGAAAGAAAGCATTGGATAGAAAAGAATGAGAGCCAGCCAACAGGGTAATTTCAGAGCACTGGGCCCTAGGTCTTGATGGTTGGAAGCCCAGCTCCGTCACTTACTAGCTGGATCAAGTTAATTACCTCTCTGAAAAAAATGAGGTAATCGTATCAGCTACCAACCAGATACATTCCTATAGCATAGAAAGGAGATGGAGAGGAAAGAGAAACACAAGCTCTCCTCTCTTTGGGCCACGCGGCTAAGAGGTCTCCTCACGGATGGGACCTTGGAGGCAAACCACAACCCTGGTTAACTTTCACTTAATACTGAGGCTGCTCAAACCTCTTCAGAGGCTGGGGGAGGGAGGAAACACTATGAAATCTAACACGCAGCCACGCGAGGAGAACAGTGTCCTCAGACGTGTTCAAAGTTGCTTACAAACTGCTTTCTGAATTTGAAGGTCAAGTTGGCAAAATGAGAAATGAAAACAGGACCTGCATTAGAATCAATCAGTTCTAGAACTGGGGCAATTGATGTTACTTGGACCATGAAACAGGACCTGCATTAGAATCAATCAATTCTAGAACTGGGGCAATTGATATTACTTGGACCATGAAACAGGACCTGCATTAGAATCAATCAATTCTAGAACTGGGGCAATTGATGTCACTTGGACCATGAAACAGGACCTGCATTAGAATCAATCAATTCTAGAACTGGGGCAATTGATGTCACTTGGACCATGAAACAGGACCTGCATTAGAATCAATCAATTCTAGAACTGGGGCAATTGATGTCACTTGGACCATGAAACAGGACCTGCATTAGAATCAATCAATTCTAGAACTGGGGCAATTGATGTCACTTGGACCATGAAACAGGACCTGCATTAGAATCAATCAATTCTAGAACTGGGGCAATTGATGTCACTTGGACCAGGAGCTCATGTGTCTCTGTCTCGGTCTCTTTATCTCTTTCAGTCTCTCATCTCCCTTTCCCTCCCTCCCTCGATCCTCCCTTTTGTTCTCTCTGCACAGCATTTATTTCCCTATTTCCTTTTAAATTCCTGCTCTTTAAATTTTGATTTTCTGGGATGCATTAGTACCGTTTTCATATTAACAATAAAAGTTCATATTTTTACCATCTACTAAAGCACTTAGTGCAGATCCATCTGACTATCTTTCTGTAGAAAAAAATAAAAATTACCAAAATGAAATCAATTTGTATAAACTGTTTTTTTTAAATATCATTTTCCATCAAGGATCCCACCTTTCCATTTTAGTAAATTTTCATTCCATGCGATACCCTGACCACATCAGTTTCCCCAACTGATGACAAGAGTGTTCTGTACAGCTGTTTGTTCAAACTAATATTCTGTCCATGATGATGCACTGCATGTGCTTGTTATGACCCCTCCCTTGCTTTTAAACCAGTAGAGTGATTTTTAAATGATACATATTTGTGGAAAAGATTTTCAGAGCATTTAGACATTGGCAGATTCTTCTTAATGATCAAGACTCTGAGTTTGAACTTAAAAAAATAAAGATTCAATATTAACCATTTTCTTTTATAACGGGTTTTAAATCTGTAAACATCACAAAAATATCAAATGGAGTGAATCAGCCTTCCACATAATGAAATTCACTCTTCTGTACCTAAGGTAGTTGAGTGCACAGTTACTCTATGGCACCAGAGCCAGTTCCAAAAAAAAAAAAAAGAAAACAAATCATCTTGGGGTTTTGTGATCCCTACTTTGCTGGTGAACCACACCTTCCTCAAAAGAGGAGATGAGACTTGACCCAGGTCTTTCTCAACCACTACCGTCTGTTCTCTGGGTAGATTCATAAGACAGCACGGCGTCTGGTGCCAAGGTACCAAACCATCTCATCTGAGTGACGGATGCAGACAGTGATGGATCAGCAGATGACCACTCACCGTATACCGCGATGGTCTTCGTGTCTTGCAGGATGGCATTCCCAGCTGAGACCTGCACTGTGATGGTGTTCATCCCTTCAGAAGTAAACTTGAATGCTATGCTTCCCTCCAAGGTGATCAGGGGCTAAAGCAAATGAGGACATAGAGTGAGGGGAGAGATTTTCAGTTACACCCAAGATAGGCACCAACTCTGAACCACCAACAAGCTCCTTAAATTAGCGGAGGCTCTTTCCGGGGCAGCCCCTGTGTGCCTGACTCCAGCTATGCCTCCCTATTACCTCGAGTCCGGTCCAGAAAGGGACTACCAGAGAAGAAACTCTACTCATTCCTGAATCTGACGCCTCTCTTCTGCTACAGTCCTGACTCAGGACTGGGGAGATCATTAGGCCTTGCCTGCTGGTGGGGTGTCTCTCTGTTGATAACCTACTCATCAAGCAGATCCCTTAATCCAAGGCAACATTAAAATCAGGCCAAAAGAAGGGGCTCATATGAATCCAGATTTAAGCCAGTCACTGAAAGTGTATAAGCTGCCAGTGCTTCTCTCCAGGGGGCGCTGCTTACATAAAATTACAATGGAACGCAGCGACCGTGGACACCAAAACTACACTAGGTAGACGGGTTTTGGCCTTGTGTGGCTTGGTTTGCTCTGAGAAGCCCCATCAGCAATTTCCTGGAAGGAGCTGCTATAGAAACAGGTACTAATTGGATCGTGGTTTGAGGATTCAAAAAAAAAGATTTGGACCCAGAGGGATGGTATGGGGAGGGAGGAGGGAGGAGGGTTCAGGATGGGGAGCACATGTATACCTGTGATGGGTTCATTTTGATATTTGGCAAAACTAATACAATTATGTAAAGTTTAAAAATAAAATAAAATAAATTAAAAAAAAAAAAAAAAAAAGATTTGGATCAGCTCCTGTAATGCAACTGGACACCAGGGTCCTGGGGAAAGGATTATTAGCCTCCTGACCTCCCTCCACTCACTCCCCACAAACAGTTCATTCCTGTCTTTTCTTTAATTAATTCAAAAATCAAAATTTATTTAACTCCCTGTGTAGCAGAAGGTAGAATAAAGCCCAGCATAAGAAGTCTGCTTAATAAAATCTGTTGAGAATTTAGTTTTCTGCTAAAAGCTTAAAAAAAGAAGCAGCAGCAAATAAGTTATTTAATAGTTTCACCTCCTAGTACTAGCATTCAAGCAAGTAACACAGATTTCTCTTCTCCTGCGGATAGTGGGCCCAATCTGGACCCAATTTGCATGTACAGTTTCAGAAGAAATAAAAAAGGGCTTCTTTTCAGCTAATTTATGTCAGCAGGAGAGGTGAGAGATTCCTTTGACTGTCAGCCACACAGCAGGTCTGGTGTCAGGAGAGGTTTCCTCCCTGGGCTTGTGTGAAATTATGGCTCCAGTTAAAGCCAACACTCAGCTCTGGGGTAGAAAGAGATTTGTATTCACACAAGATGCATTGAATTTGAAGAGCAAAGTTATAAGCAACGGCACCTCTGCTGGAAGAAGATGAAGCTCTCCATTCAGAGCCATTGGTCCGGGGTCCTCTAGGGAAGATGATGCCAGGCTTCAGTTCTACTGCCTTCACTGACATTTGCAAGCAAATTTTAATTTCTGAGGATGGAAGGAGTTCCAAACTGCATCAGAGCATGCAGCCTGGTGTGCGGGGAAGAAAAACCCAGGCAGGCATGAGAAAGGACATGGATCTGCATGAAGTAGCTGAGTGAGACTGGAAGAAGCCACTTCATCTGTCCTCACTTTTCTCATCGGTAAAACGAAGGACTCGGGGTACATGAGATCTAAGGTCTCCACTGATTTTGAACTTGCTGCTGACTTTAGATCACAGGGAGTGTTTGGAGGAAACATAAAGCAGGAAGCTGAGCTAAAGAAGGGGTCGTTTCTGATCCAGGCTGGGGAGTTATGGGGTGGAGGGGCCATAGGGCGGGGGGGCCATGTCTGATCAAGAATAGAGAACAAAGGGCGAGGGGCGGGCTGCACAGACATCTGTGGCTCTTGTCTGTCTGGTGTCCACTGTTCTCTTCTTTCGAGGGCCATTTCCTCCCTTCTCTTGGTCTAGACGGATCTAGGAAGGTTGATTTGAACAGCTCTGTTTCTGCCACGAGCACCATGATCAAGGCATGGCCGGTATTATTACTCTGTTCCAGGACTCCTGTTAGAATTTTGGGAAAGATGGCTCATTTGCTCCACTGAGCTGTGACAACAACATAAAGCTCAGGGTTGCTGCTGAGGGTCACTGCAGAGTAAAGCCCATGTGGAGAAGAACCCTGACTCACAGGAAGGCAGGGGTAAGAGGAAGGGGTGTAGACGTGAGAGAGACAGAGACATACTGAAGGGATGACTGGGGCACTCAGAGCCTGCCATTCCTGAGGTTGCCACAACTCCTGGACTCTTGAGTTAGGATAAGTCGTGTCTTTCCCTTTATTGCTTCAAGAGGAGCCACACAGACCCTGCATGGAAAGCCGACTCACCTCAGTGTTGTTCCCGTACCACCACACGTAAGTGAGGGTGCCCACTTGGCTGGGCCACAGCACGGCGGTGGCGTTGACCTCTTTGTTCTTCGTGGTGACAAAGGGAAGAGACAGGTGAACATGCTCCAGGGGACCTGAGGCACAAGAGGAGAGAGGAGGCATGGAGAGGGAAGAGCTCTCTCTGCTTTGCCTTCCCTGCTCTGAATTCACAATCCTTCCAGAAGCCTCCAAAACATCAGTCGTGTTCCTGGACGGACGTGCTCAGGCGCCACCCCTACTCTGGGGGAAAGGAATATATTGAGAACAATTGTGTCTCCATCCTTTCCATTTACAGATCTTTCTTCCAGGTCCAAATCCTGAGTTAGTTCTGTGTAAAAGCTTAAACTGTTACAAGTAACTGATGAAGTCCTTAAAGGAAAAGGAATAATATGAGATTTCACAGGGAGATGCAAAGTGTTTCCAAGAAACCTCCCAGAATCCATGTTGGGTGGGGGCTGGGGATGGCTATTATACAAATCCCCAAAACTTTCTACCTGTAATTGTTTTGTATCTTTATTGGATTTTAAAGATGTAAATGTGTATGTTTGTGAATAACTGTGTTTGTGTGAGTGTCTGTAGCCTCCTGGTTAGGTAAGCACAGGGCTGAGCTGAGCCTGTCCAGGACAAAGACAGGCATGAGGGGGCAGAGAGAGAGTTTTGTGGGCCTCAGGTTCTCAGAATGCACTCAGCTGAAAAGTAGGATGATTCTACCTATAGAGGCCCAGTGGACCAGAAACTTTAGTCAGATGTACAAACCCACAAAGATAACAGCATCTTTTTCTTGGAGAACCACTAGACCTACCCTGCTGCTGCTGCTGCTAAGTCACTTCAGTCGTGTCCAACTCTGTGTGACCCCATAGACGGCAGCCCACCAGGCTCCCCTGTCCCTGGGATTCTCCAGGCAAGAACACTGGAGTGGGTTGCCATTTCCTTCTCCAATGCATGAAAGTGAAAAGTGAAAGTGAAGTCACTCAGTCGTGTCCGACCCTCAGCGACCCCATGGACTACAGCCTTCAAGGCTCCTCCGTCCATGGGATTTTCCAGACAGGAGTACTGGAGTGGGGTGCCATTGCCTTTTCCGAGACCTACCCTAGGATCCCCTGAATTTCTCAAGTCACTGTTATCAGACAAAATGCATTCTCCTTTGGGGGGAACATGGCAAAAATCCACCACCACCACCTGTATTCATGAGATGGAGAAGAAAGTGGCACTCAGGCCTTTGCACCTGCTTTAATCACTGTCCCCTCTTCTAGTTGACCATATGATGATTTTCTAAAGTCCTTGACCTCTTTCTCCCTCTATATTCTTTTCTGCTGAGGGATACTATCCACACTCCAACCTTCAACTATGAACCACATGCTTAGGGCTCCAAAACCACCTTCTTGACTCCAGACTCAGTTGTTTATTTGTGCTCAGTCATGTCCGACTCTTTGAAGCCCTAAGGACTGTAAACTGCCAGGTTCCTCTGTCCATGGAATTTTCCAGGCAAGAATACTGTAGTGGGTTGCCATTTCCTCCTCCAGGGGATCTTCCTGACTCAGGGATTGAACTCACATCTCTTGCATCTCCTGCATTGGCAGGCAGGTTCTTTATCACTAGCACCACTTTGGAAGATCTCAGACTCAATTAACAGCCAGATATTCCTATGAAATACACTGCCTCCCCCTACCCCCCACCATTCTGTATACTCCAGTCTTGATGAATAACACCAGTGTTAATCCAGGGGAGCAACCCAGAAGGAGAAAGTCAGTCTTGATTCCTTATTTCTTTGCTGCCCACATCCATTTAGGAAACCACTGATTTGGTTTCATAAATTCTCTCTCAGAGCTCTTTGCATCCTGTCCTCGTTCATACACTATACACCCATCTCACCTGAAGGAGTAGAACTTTCTCATGGAGGGCCAGACATCATGGAATGAGAGTCAAGTGGGCCTTAGGAAGCATCACTATGAACAAAGCTAGTGGAGGTGATAGAATTCCAGTTGAGCTATTTCGAATCCTAAAAGATGATGCTGTGAAAGTGCTGCACTCAATATGCCAGCAAAATACTCATCAGTGGCCACAGGACTGGAAAAGGTCAGTTTTCATTCTAATCCCAAAGAAAGGCAATGTCAAAGAATGCTCAAACTACCGCAGAATTGCACTCATCTCACATGCTAGAAAAGTAATGCTCAAAATTCTCCAAGCCAGGCTTCAACAGTACATGAACTGTGAACTTCCAGATGTTCAAGATGGATTTAGAAAAGGCAGAGGAACCAGAGATCAAATTGCCAACATCTGCTGGCTCATCAAAAAAGCAAGAGAGTTTCAGAAAAACATCTACTTCTGCTTTATTGACCACGCCAAAACCTTTGACTGTGTGGATCACAATAAACTGTGGAAAATTCTCAAAGAGATGGGAATACCAGACCACCTGCCTGCCTTCTGAGAAATCTGTATGCAGGTCAGGAAGCAACAGTTAGAACTGGACATGGAACAACAGACTGGTTCCAAATCAGGAAAAGAGTATGTTGAGGCTGTATATTATCACCCTGCTTATTTAACTTATATGCAGAGTACATCATGAGAAATGCTGGGCTGGATAAAGCACAAGCTAGAATCAAGATTTCCAGGAGAAATACCAATAACTTCAGATATCCAGATGGCACAATCCTTATGGCAGAAAGTGAAGAACTAAAGAGCCTCTCGATGAAAGTAAAAGAGGAGAGTAAAAAAGTTGGCTTAAAACTCAACATTCAGAAAACTGAGATCATGGCATCTGGTCCCATCACTTCATGGTAAATAGATGGGGAAGCAATGGAAACAGTGACAGACTTTATATTTTGGAGTTCCTAAATCACTGCAGACGGTGACTGCAGCCATGAAATTAAAAGACGCTTGCTCCTTAGAAGAAAAGTTACAACCAACCTGGACAGCATATTAAAAAGCAGACATTACTTTGCCAACAAAGGTCTGTCTAGTCAAAGCTATGGTTTTTACAGTAGTCATACATTTCCTTATAGTTGGACTGTAAAGAAAGTTGAATGCCAAAGAATTGATACTTTTGAACTGTGGTGTTGGAGAAGACTCTTGAGAGTCCCTTGGACTGCAAGGAGATCCAGCCAGTCCATCCTACAGAAAATCAGTCTAAATATTCACTGGAAGGATTGATGCTGAAGCTGAAACTCCAATACTTTGGCCACCTGATGTGAAAAACAAACTCATTGGAAAAGACCCTGATGCTGGGGAAGATTGAAGGTAGGAGGAGAAGGGGATGACAAAGGATGAGATGCTTGGATGACATCACTGACTCAAAGGACATGAGTTTGAGTAAACTCCAGGAGTTGGTGATGGACAGGGAGGCCTGGCGTACTGCAATGCATAGGGTCACAAAGAGTCGGACACGACTGAGCAACTGAACTGAAGTGAACTTAACTAAACCTTTCCCCATTCTAATCCACCGTCCTGCTCTGTGTGTCAAAGCCTGCCTCCCTCAATAATACATAAACTGGGGACTTCCCTGGTGGGCCAGTGGCTAAGACTCCACACTCCCAGTGCAGGGTGCCAAGGTTTGATCCCTGGTTGGGGAACTAGCCCCATGTGCTACAACTAAAGATCCTATGTGCTACAACTAAAGATCCCATGTGCCACAACTAAATAAATAAAGATTTAAAAAGTAATACATAAGCTAGACCAAGTCCCAGATGGCCCCATCACTTAGAATAAAACATATGGTCCAGGGCAAGGGCGGAGCAAGTACAAAGACTCAGAGGAGGAGGGGGATCTCCATGTCGGAGGAATAGGGAGAAATGGAGAGATAAATGGAGGGAACGTGTAGAAGACAATGAGATCTCAGACATAATCAGGACATAGAGCACACTGGCCTTTAAGGCCCAGAAAGATGTATATGTGTGTTTGTGTAAGTTCTTTCTTGCATATGTATAAGTATACATTATACATTCATGCAATGTATAGCAATGACTATGTGCCTTCTCACCCTCCAACTTGTTGTGAGAGTGATATTTCTAGAAAGTGATGCTACTCACATGCTCAAAATGAAAATTTCCATTATATAATAATAAGATAGCTAACACATACAGATCTCAGGTTTGTGAGATAGAGAACACAGGCTGAAAACTTTTGGAGGGACAAGTCCTTTGTATTCATCTTTATATATATAGAAAATTGCATGGACAGAGGAGTCTACAGTCCATGGGGCTGCAAAGAGTTGGGCATGACTAAGTGACTGAGCATACACACAGAGATGTGTGCTGCGTGGACAGAAGAGTCTGGTGGGCTGTAGTCCATGGGGCTGCAAAGAGCTGGACATGACTAAGTGACTGAGCACACACACACAGATGTGTGCAGGTCCTGAGACATAGCAGGCGTTGCGGTATTGGCTGAGTCACTGAACAAAACAGGGTATCAAAGAGTTGGACACGACTTAGCAACTAAACAACAAAGTGAACAAAAACATAATTTCCTGTTTCTGCTTTCGTCTGTGTTTTCCTCTCTTTATAGATTAGAGGCTGGGAGACCAGGAGAACAGAACTAATTTTCTGGTGTACAAGCCATATGATAAGAAGTAGTTGATCATAAGTCAGAATTGTTCAATGAAATAATAAAAGGGTAACATTTACTGAGCGGTGGCTGTGTACCACATAGTCTGTGAACGACTTTGTGTTCTCATTTAATCTTCATAATAATCTTATGAAGTAGGCACTATTATCAGCTCCATGCAGAGATGAACTAACAGAGGCAGGTCACCTTCCTTCACTCCAGGGTGTGAACCAAAACAGTTCAAGTTCAGAGCCTGGGCCAGCTGACAAATGCTTGCTAAGACCCATGTTAACAAAAGAGCTATTAAGACCCACTACTTACTGATGACTCAGACATGCTGCAGACAGCGGGACATGCTTGTTACACAGGCTCTTGTTTATTGCACGGCTCCTGCCATCCCTCATCACGTGATGTGCTCCAGCAGGTGCCCTGTCCCACCTGAGGACCTTACTTACACACCTTGCTGATGGCAGCTGTCCCCTCGTCTGTGACACTCCTCCTGACTCCCCAATCAGGAGTTACATGAATCAGCTAGAATGTGAGAACTAGACAAGCTCAGGGAGACCAGCCATTTCCATCCTAAAAGGGTTCATCTTGATCTCTCCTGAGCATTCAATAATTTTTAAAGTCCCAAAGGTCAAAATAAGGATAATGTCTGTGTGTCCTCTTAATGACAAATTGAATCTTGCTCCCGAAATATGGTCGTCCCTTCACTCAGTAGTTTCTGTGTGCTGGGTGTCAGGCATTACTCCAGGTGCTGGGACACCTGGCCCTTGATGGTGCTTATGTGTTGTTGAGGGAGGCAGTGAATGCAAGGAGCAGGCCTAGTGAGGGCATGCTATTTTTGATGGGTGGTCAAGCAAAGTCTCTCAGAAGCAATGCCATTTGGCCAGTCACCTGAATAACATGTATGCGTGCACCATGTATCTCCTCGGGAAGCTTCAGGGTAAGGCTAGGGCAGAGACCTTGAGAAGGAGGTGGCCTGTCAGGTATGAGGATAGCAGGAAGCTCAGCAGGTACTTTAGGTGCTGAAGAATGTCCATGTGTGTTTGTATAACTTTCATCTTGTATATATAGACATACACACACATGCACGCACGCACACACACACACACACACACATCATCTGTTCATACAGATGTGTGGAATTTAGCTCTCAGGTAGCTAAGTCCTCTTGTTTTTTATCTGTTTAATATACCTGATTCCTGTTGCTTCAAAGCCGAGCTTTCAACTCTCATTTTTCTGCACAGAGGGATCTACCCTAACGGAACCTTGGAAGTGAAACTAACCCCTGGAAGCCTCCTGCTGGCTAGCCATACTCAGCTGAGAGCGAACAAGCTGACGGATACAGCTTCCTCGGACAGCTGCATGCAATACACAGCAAGGACAGCAGGTGGCGCTGTATTATTCCTTATGAATCTCAATGTAGCTGGGAGAACTGGGAAAATTGTGTAGGAGTGTTTCTCTTCTCTTGTTTGGTCTTCCTGTGCTACAGGGTGCAAGTGATTGTGTGTGTGTTTGTGTGTGTGTGTGTGTGTGTGCGCCTCCACGCGTGTGCACACATGCACACGTGCTGATCACTCTGAACTGCCTCTAGCATTTGTTCTGAAGACCTACATGTCATATTGCTGTTTGTCTGAAATGCTGGGCTTCCCTGGTGGCTCAGTGGGAAAGAAACTGCCTGCCAATGCAGGAGACACAGGTCCGATCCCTGGGTTGGGAAGATCCCCTGGAGAAAGCAATGGCTACCCATTCCAGTATTCTTGCCTGGGCAATCTCACGGACAGAGGAGCCTGGCGGGCTACAATCTGTGGGACAAGAGTGGGACACAACTTAGCAACTAAACCAAATCTGAAACATTAAAAAAAAAAAAAAAAACTAATAGAAAAAAGAAATCCAAATTGTGAAGATAAGATCCTATAACAGAGTATCTCAAACTTCACTGGGCTTGAGGCTCATACTCAGCTGTTGAAGGCAGAGTATGTCACTTTAGGCAGCTGTCACTTTAGGCCCTGAAGAATGTCCGTGTGTGTTCATTTAACTTCCTTCTTGCATATATATACATACATACTTACACACACACACACGCACACACACACACACACACATCATCTGTTCATACAAATGTGCAGGATTTAGCTCTCAGATTGACGCCATACTTCCAGAAATTCTAGTCCAGTAGGTCTAGGAAGGGGATCAGGGCACTACATTTTTATCATTTGATTACAGGGCAGGAGGCTCCTTAACCACATCTTACAAAGCCTCGGTCTGACATTCTCTGGCCAATAAAAGGACCGTGTGATAACAACAAAGCTACAAAGGTTTTCAAGAAACTGATCACTTTACCCTAAGCTGGGGACAGAAAGATATCTGTAAAGGACATCTCGGTAACAGGGTAGTTGAGGAGAGAGGGTCAGGAAGTATCAGAAACCCCCCCCCCACCTTTTTTCCACCTCCTATTCTGCAAGTTTGCAAAATCTTCAGTGATTTTTTCTTTTTTTTATGCAAGACTGGCTGAGAGAGGGCAGCTTTCTGAACAGAAATCTACATGTCCTCTAAATTCTCAATCCCCTGCAGCTGAAGGCAAACCTGGCTGCATCCCAGGTCTCATTAGTTCGCAAGCTAGCAGAGAACAGCGAATGCATTCCCCAGGCGATTCTCGGCTGTCAGGATACAGATTACCCGGCTGCCCCCAGAGAGCCGCCCAGCCCTACGTTACAGCAGGAACATCATCTCTACTTGCTTCTGATGACCTTTGCAAACCAGTACTAAAGAACCTCTGATTTAGAATCAAAGCATATTTCTGAACTGGAAAGAAGAGGTAGTGTGTGTATAAGAGAGGCTGTGCGGCTTTTAGGAAGAGCCCTAGGTACAGGGGAGGAGGACTGGGTGAGAGGGGTGGAGGGCAGGCTAGGGGAGCTGAACTGAGCTTTTGCTCAGAACCCACTAAGTACTGATGCACCTGCTGCATCATAGTGGAAAGTCAAGCTTGGCCAGTTGGCAGGGCACAGCATAAGATGCTTGATAGAACCTTCGGGAAATAAGACGAGCATTCCTTATGTGATGGAGGAGAAAAACTAGCTTCAAAGCAACGCATGACTTGGCCAGGAGTTCAGGCCAGCATCTCTGCTTAACAAGGGCCAGCTTGTGCAGCACCGGCTTCTGTTTTTCCTACAAAGCCATATATCCCTTCTGTCACTGTGGCACTCAAAACCGCCATGCTACCCTCCACATTTCAGATTTGGGGGAATGGAAGTCAATTATGATTTCACCATGACTTCCTCTTAGTATAAAATAGTGTCAAATCACAGTACTTCTCTAATCTTTGCTTTTACCATCTGAAAGAAAGGCCAAATGTTGCCCAAGATGGTAGATGTGTGAAGATAAACAAAGATGTTCATGTGTGAATGCTAAGTCGCTCTAAGTGTATAAAAATCTTTGCAGTCCTATGGACTATAGCCCACCAGGCTCCTCTGTCCATGGAATTCTCCAGGCAAGAATAGTGGAGTGGGTTGCCATGCCCTCCTCCAGGGGAATCTTCCCGCACAGGGATCATACCCATGTCTCTTATGTCTCCTGCATTGGCAGGCAGGTTCTTTACCTCCAGAGCCACCTGGGAAGCCCTAAAAAATGTTCATACATATGGTAAAACACAACGGATCCTTTAGGAGAGAAGCCCTAGCAAAGCTGTTAGAACCTGCTGGTACTGCTCATGTTGTGGTTTTTAAATATATGTGAGAAAATGGAAACTTAAAACATAATCCTGCTTTCATACAGTTAGTATAAAAGTTAATTTTTATCCCCAAGACCAGGCTTAGAAGGGGGTCCCCTGATATGAGTCCTGCTTATTCAATCACTCGACCCAAGATGAGTCTGATAAAATTAGGATCAGAACACAACACTTTCCATCACAGATCATCTGCTACTGAGGTTGAGGTCAAATCGCTCAAGCCATTCAATCAGCCTAATGAGACGAAAAGAAATTGCAAGTGAACAAAACAGCTCGTTTCTTTCAGAAATCTTGGCCTCCGCAACCCTTCATCTGGAGCAGAGGTGAACGTGCTCTTTTCCTTCCCGGGATTCAGTAAGCCCAGGAGAGAGTGGGAGAGGGAGGTTCCCTGGGTAGGGAAGATTCCCTGGAGAAGGGAATGGCTACCCACTCCAGTATTCTTGCCTGGAGAATTCCATGGACTGTATAGTCCATGGAGTTGCAAAGAGTCGGACATGACTGAGCGACTTTCACTTCACTTTTAAATATTTTAGGATTACTTCTAGCATATTATCACTTGTGCCCCCATAAATACTGAAATATAGAGAAGGATTACCTCTCAGTAAGCAGCAACTCCAGGAAGGCTGTCTAGGACAGCTCAGAAGCAGCAGTCAACAGGAAGGGAGCTTGAACCTGTGTAGTTGAACAGCTGGAGAAATGCCCTGCCTCTAACCTACATGTGCACATTCCTTCAGGATGATGTACAAGACATGGAGGGGAATAAGGGCTTACGGCTACCTCTGACCCCCAGCCTACGCTGGCACCTATAATAACCTAGTGACCACGGGCTAGGATTCCAGAGGCAGGGAGAACTGAGTCTGAAGCCTGGCCCTACAGACAGTAGGTCTGCAACCTGAATGGACAACTTAAGCTTTCTGAAGTGCACAGTTCTTTGTAACACAGTCTTCCTAGGAGTGCCTACTTGATAGGGTTTTTCTGAAAAGAAAGGTAAAACACATAAAGAGTAGGTTTAGCACAAACCCTGGCACATAGTAAGAGCCTAACAAACATTAGCTGAAAGGGGGAGGTGGCATTGGCATGGGCGGCATCTTGCAGAACTCCGCTTAAACTCAAAGAAGGATGGATGGGTTTCTTCAAAGCACTTGGGTCTTGAGTGTACAGGAGATGAGGATCACGAATGACTGAGAGAGCAGGGAACCTCATACCGAACAACCTCTTGGGGACCTCGAAATAGTCCTGTCCTCCTTCTGGACCACAGAAGCTTAACACAGGGAGTCTACTTGCTGCCTTGTGTAGCCAGTTTGCTTCAGTGGGCAAGGGCCAAGTAAGAGGCATGGAACACCACCCAGCCTTAATACTCCTGACCTAGAACTTGGAATTTGAACAAGACCATTCATATGGAGTCTAACTTTCATTTGAAAGTAAGCCATTTCTCCAGCAAACTAAGTAGATCCCCTATGCCTCTTCGGTTTTTCCAGTGGTCATGTATGGATGTGAGAGTTGGACTATAAAGAAAGCTGAGTGCAGAAGAATTGATGCTTTTGAACTGTGGTGTTGGAGAAGACTCTTGAGAGTCCCTTGGACTGCAAGGAGATTCAACCAGTCCATCCTAAAGGAGATCGGTCCTGGGTGTTCATTGGAAGGACTGATGGTGAAGCTGAAATTTCAATACTTTGGCCACCTGATGCGAAGAGCTGACTCATTTGAAAAGATCCTGATGCTAGGAAAGTTTGAAGGCAGGAGGAGAAGGGGACGACAGAGGATGAGATGATAGGATGGCATCACCGACTCAATGGACATGAGTTTGGGTAAACTCCGGGAGTTGGTGATGGACAGGGAGGCCTGGCGTGCTGCAGTCCATGGGGTCGCAAAGAGTCAGACGTGACTGAGCGACTGAACTGAACTGATGCTTCTTTGGAGACAACCATACACCCTAGCATAAGAGGCATTCACAGCAAACCTTTTTTACCAAACACAGCTTAGGAGTTACCTTTGTTTCATTAGGAACCCTCTGAATTCCTCAATGGGGAGAAAACTTTAATACGTTTTGAAACTACTTATTAATGCAGCGTCCTTTACATTGTCTATCCTCTTTTGCTCTACACCACTTTCTAAGACCAAATCATCACAGAGCAAATCTAGGAAACGTACTTAAAAAAAAAAGGAAAACAAAAGTCTAACATGTTATTATTAGTGAGATAAAACAAGGAAAGAGAAGAATAAGCAGATGGGGAGAAATCCCATTACTTGTGATAATTTGGATTGTTCTCAAACATCTCTGACCCAAAAAACCCTCAAAAACCCATATTAAATCAACCAGCTCAGCAGGTTGTTCAGGCTCGGCACAGACAAGCAGTATCATCTCTAAGAATCATCTAAAGAGGCAGAATCAGTGCAAGAGAACAGTGTGAAGCAAACCAGAGCCCAGGTCATTCAGTCATGCCCTGGTTTCTTCTTGCTGTCTCTGCACTTGGTTCTCTCAGTCTCCTTTCCTCACCTGCTAAAATAACTAAGGGGCTTCTTCTAGATACCTGATTTGGGGTTATATTTTTCAAAGGACACAATATGTAAGATATGTCATAAACCAACAACAGTAATAACATACAAGTTACATGTAAGTACAGGACGGCGCTGTCAGACCCCAGACTGTTGTCCACCTGCACGGTCACTCGGAAAATGCCCACATTATGATAGACGTGTTTGATCCCATCTTCCATGGAGCTGAGGTTGACATAAGACACTGCGATGCCATCCCCGAAGTCCACCTGGATGAGTGTCCTCTGGACGTCACCCTGAAAGACAACACCAGAGGAAGGGGGGTCAGTGCGTGGCTGTTGCTTCTCCAGGGCTGAGGCTTATCATAGCCCCAACTCAGGGATAAGGAAGCCTCCACTCTGTCCTGCAGCTGGGAGCCTGTGTCTGTGTAACGGGATCCCTGTGAAACTCCCTGGGAGACAGGAGTTTATGAAGATGGATACTCTCCAAACCTGAAAGGCAACAATTCCCAAAAGTTCTAAGGTTTGGAAAATTGTTTGATTATCAGCTCCAATTTGATATTCATTTCCTCTGAAGGCTTTGTTTACAGTCTGATCATCACATGAATAAAAGGTTTACATACAGTTTTAAAAATTTAGCCTACCTGACACTCTCAACGGTCACTTGCCATGTGTTCAGGATCCCCATATTTCTGTCTTTGTGTCTGGTTCCCTAACTGTGTTGGAAAAAGGACAGGGGACACCTTGCCTTACACTTTACATGACACCGGACTCAGCCCTATTATTATTGACATTTAAGATAATGATGGCTAATTCTTTTATACTTCAGTGTTTTCTACTATCAAAATGATCTCACTTTATACTTTATGGAATCTCAGTCTGGAGAAAAAAGCAGGCAATGTTTGTCCACTCTACAGATGAGGAAGCTGAAGTGAAAGAAGGTTTAACCATTTGTTCAAGGTTACTGCAGCAGTCTTGGGACTTGAACCCATCTCCTTGGACTTGCATTTCATTCACTATAGGTGGGTTAAGCATTGACAGCTCCTCTGGGCTCAAATCCTGTCATTTCATTAACCAGCTGGATGACTCATATATGTCAAGCAGTCTCCTTTGGTCTCAGTTATCTAACCTGTGAAATGGGCATATTAGTATCTTCCTATCTTAACTCAAAGAGTTATTATAGAAGACATGTGAGTCATCAGTAACCTGTACAATTTGATACCAAAATGAATGACTGTAAAACAATGCAGCTATGAATGATCTGCTATATCCCTTTGAAAGCTTGACTGAAGTCATATGATTCTAAATTTCCCACAAGTAGGCAGGAGAAGATAAACTCTGCTTTATAAAATCCCAGACCTGCTAAAAAAAAATAGCTTGTGAAATTAGTTGAGATTCTTAAAGAACAAAGTTTCTTAGAAAAACTGACAACACCCAGCATCCCTCACAGATAACTCATCCTTTAACAAGGGGTGTGTGTGTGTGTGTGTGCGTGCATCTGTTTTGTTAGCTTTCTCCATTTGGGGCAGAGTGGGGGAAGAAAATAAAAAACCTTTGAACTGGAAATGTATTTTCAATTAAGTAAGGTTCATACGGTATCATATTTTTTGAAAAGGGCAAGTTTAAAATGTCGACATTTAAAAGATTAATTCACAGGGAAAGGAAAAGCAGTTCAAATCCTCTGAATCTATGCGACCTACTCTTCTGATCTGTGCCCAGCCAAGCATTGTGTGAGGGTGTACACGGCAGCTAACCCTCTGTAAGTACATGGGCACAAATTCTCCCCTAGGGTGGGAAAAAAGAAACTCCATTCAAAATTCCAAAACAGATAACCACAAGCCCAGAGGTTGTAAAATTACCTGAATTCCCTTCGCTAATAAATACAAATGTCAGCCAAGCTTGCTGACTTGTCCTTCACTTGGACAACCAAACTGGACTGACCAGTTTCTCATTCTGCTTCTGGTCAGTTTCCTCCCATGTTTTCTGGGTTTTCAATAGAGCTGTTGCTAGCCAACCCTAGGATGGGCATGGAGGGAGAACCCACATTAAAATCTACTACATTTTGGCGGGGATAAGTGTCTCAGGGAAATACCAGAAGTAGCTAGGGTTAACCAGATTATCTATGGAATGACACTAGCAATATGGTTTCTGAGAAAGAAAGAGGTTGAGGGACAGAGAGGGAAAGAAAGCTGCAGGGCTCTTTCTAGAGATAAGAGTGGCCATAAGGTAGGGTTACCAATTGCAAGAAGACAGAAGGGAGATTCGTGTCTCCGCTGATTCCACTTCAGTATCTGCTGAGAGAGAGCAGCTACACACATGACTGGGGCAAGTACAGCTCTGTCTGTCTCAGATGGAGTCTACCTTGCCTTGGTCTCTCTGTCTGGTGTTCATCACTCGCCTGTGGATCTGGACTTAGACCTCTTGTCAGTTACTTGAAACTCCTCCCAAGTTCTGCCTGGATGTCTACTGTCTGACAGCCTGATAGCATTCCTGGTTCTCCACTGCTGACAATGCTCTCTATCTGGATCACAGGGGAAAGGTGGGAGCTACACAGCGTTTGGGTTAGTGTACCAATAGGGCTGCCTTTAGAGCAGAGGGGCCAGGCTTTGAGAGTATAAGGTCAGGTACGAGGATGGAAGGTCCATCTAGTCAAGGCTATGGTTTTTCCAGTGGTCATGTATGGATGTGAGAATTGGACTGTGAAGAAAGCTAAGCACCAAAGAATTGATGCTTTTGAACTGTGGTGTTGGAGAAGACTCTTGAGAGTCCCTTGGACTGCAAGGAGACCCAACCAGTCCATTCTAAAGGAGATCAGTCCTGGGTGTTCATTGGTAGGACTGATGTTGAAGCTGAAACTCCAATACTTTGGGCACTTGATGCGAAGAACTGACTCATTTGAAAAGACCCTGATGCTGGGAAAGATTGAGGGCAGGAGGAGAAGGGGACGACAGAGGATGAGATGGTTGGATGGCATCACCGACTCAATAGACATGAGTTTGGGTAAACTCCGGGAGTTGGTGATGGACAGGGAGGCCTGGCGTGCTGCGGTTCATGGAGTTGCAGAGAGTCAGACGTGACTGAGTGACTGAACTGAACTGAACTGAACTGAACAAGGATGGAGATACAGATATATAGATAAAAGTATACTAGGTTACCACACATCTGAGAGCCCCTGTGGATAAAGACATGGGATCCCCCAATCAAACATGAAGTCCCCAAGGCCTTTGATGTGGGTGGGTGCAGACCTCTAAGTACTCTGCAATACACGCCAAGAGAATCCAAGGGCCAAGTCTGACAGGCGATTCACCCCTGTTGCTGCTGTTTTGCCCACTTGGGTCAAGACACTGGATCTCGTGCTTTCAGGGGCTCTCAGGTGCTTGGGAAACCTAACACAGCTGCAGCTGCATCACTTTGGGGCTTACTGTCATCAACCTCTAACTTTCTTGGGCTGCTATTACCATCTCAGGCAGGGATACCAATTCCTTTTAGAGAACAAGAAACAGGGCAAAGAAAAGAATGCCTATGTCCTAGGTCACCATTTGATTAGCCATGCCTGCCTTGCTTTAATAGGCTTTCTGGTCATTCATTCATTCAGCCAGCTGACAGATACTTTCAAGTGTCTTTCTTGTGTCAGGCCCTAAATGGGGAAACTTATACCAAGAAATTATAATCAACCAAACAAAACAGATGTGGTCCCCACTTTCTTGAGCAAAGAGACTGCTAGTGAGATAAATAGACTTCAACAATTATGCAAATAAAAAGTTATTCTAGGGGATGATGTGAAAGAGAGATCCATGGTGCTGTAAGCTTGTATAGTAAGCTTGTTCAGTAGGGAGAGGTGGAGAGTTGAAAATTTGACCCAAATGAGAACTTCAAGAAAGGCTACCCAGAAGGAATGATATTTGAGCTGAGAAGGCCTGAAGAAAAGAAATTAACCTAACAAAGGACATGAGCAGGTGATATGGAGGTGAGGAGTCCAGGCAATGGGGGGCAGAGGGAACTGGATATGCAAGGGCCCTGTGGCAGAAGATGGTGGTACAGTTAAAGGAAGCTGATGATACAGACCCAGTAGGAACATGTGAAATTAGACTGGATGGGAGACAATGACATTCCAAGACTTGTGGGCCAAGTTTCTGACTTCAATATTTCTCTTAAGAGCAATGGTAAGAACTCAAAGTGATTGAAGTCAGAGTTTGAGGGAAGATGACAGGATAATATTTTTAATTCATAAAGATCACTCTGGCTACAATATGGAGAATGCATTGGAAGGAGGCCCGAGTATTCCAGGAAGCCAATTAGGGGATAGTTCAAGGTAGATGATAGGCAGATTGATATATGAGTTGCAACAGGAAATTGCATTCACCTTCCTGCCAAAATTAATTCCCATAGTTTACTGGTTTTGAAATCAGTGAATCTCAGTCTTTGATAATAACACCTCTTATAGAAATTAAAAGAAAAAAATCTGATACCCAGTTCATATCCAAGCCCACCTCCTGGTTTGGGGCCTTTGGGGAGGTTGCTCGGTCTTGCTGTGGCCTGAGAAGGTCCCCAGCTAATGCTGGGCTGCACCAAAGGTTGAGAAACACTGGTTCAGACTGTTGAACATTAGGTTTTCTTGTGACTGAATTCATCTGAAGATGAATGTAGTACAGCACAAGCTGATGCCATTCCTATCACACCTTGGCATCATAGTCAAAGTTTCCCAGTATGCTTTAGGATTCTGAGTGCTAAGGGTGAGCTAACAGAGTCAGGAATGGAAGAACTAAACTCACGGTTAGTGACTGATGCACAATCACAAAAGTCCCACAATACACTCAGTCAAGGCTTGTTCTCTGGGAAAACAAGTGGCTAGATAATATGAGGGTAGCTTGCATAAAGAGCTGAGATGTGTCCTTAAGGGCTGGCTGCAGTCTCAGGACCTAACACAGATGATTCTTTTCTGTTCAATAAATTTTGAAATTTTACAAAAGAGAAAAAAAAAAAAAACGTGAACATTGTACATTTCTAACTTGTTTGTTTGGCTGTTGGGACTCTGGGAGACAGCTAGGGCAGATGCTATTTCTATTTGTGACACCAGGAGACTGGAGCATGGACCAGTTAAATGAGATGCCAGAAGTCCCACAGCTGGTGAGAGGCTCAAAATAGGCCTAAGAAGACCTGTGGTTTAACTTATCTCTGCAAAACAGTCCTTCAGGAGTTTCTTTAATTGGAATTTATTTGTGATGCCTTTCAGAGAGAGAAAGGTGGTAACAAAGGCAAGCTTCACTTTCTTTTCTTGTTAGATTTGATTCCTAGCATTGACCATTTCCCTCTCTGACAATATTTTTGCTTATAAGTGGAAAGATGGGTTGTCGTGAACTCCATACACCATCCTTATGTCTTCCCTCTGATGAAGCTGTATCATGTTCAAACTGTAAAGAAGACAGATAACGTGGGAAACAATAGGCATTCATAAACCACAAGCACAAAAAACTAACCAAACTGATCACATGGATTACAGCCTTGTCCAGCTCAATGAAATTACGAGCCATGCCATGTAGGGTCACCCAAGACGGGTGGGTCATGGTGGAGAGTTCTGACAAAATATGGTCCACTGGAGAAGGGAATAGCAAATCACTTCAGTATTCTTGCCTTAAGAACCCCATGAATTATATAACAAGGAAAAAAAGATAGGACACTGAAAGATGAACTTCCCAGGTCAGTAGGTGCCCAATATGCTACTGGAGAAGAGTAGAGAAATAACTTCAGAAAGAATGAAGAGACAGAGCCAAAGCAAAAACAACACCCAGTTGTGGATGTGACTGGTGATGGAAGTAAAGTCCAATGATATAAAGAACAATATTGCATAGAAACCTGGAATGTTAGGTCCATGTAAAACTCGCTCATTCACATACAACTCTTTGGAACCCCATGGACTATACAGTCCATGGTATTTTCAGGCCAGAATACTGGAATGGGTAGCCTATCCCTTCTGCAGTGGATCTTCCCAGCCCAGGAACCAAACCGGGCTCTCCTACATTGCAGGTGGATTCTTGACCAACTGAGAGGGAAGCCCATAAATCAAGGTCCATGAATCCAGGTAGATTGGAAGTGGTCAAACAGGTGATGGTAAGAGTAAACATCAACATTTTAGGAATCAGTGAACTAAAATGGACTGGAATGGGTGAATTTAACTCAGATGACCATTATATCTACTACTACTGTGGGCAAGAATCCCTTAGAAGAAATGGAGTAGCCCTCATAGCCAACCAAAGAGTCAAAAATGCAGCATTTGGGTGTAATCTCAAAAATGTCAGAATGATCTGTTTGTGTCTAAGGCAAACCATTCAGTATCACAGTAATCCAAGTCTATGCCCCATCTGATAATGCCAAAGAAGTTGAAGTTGAATGGTTCTATAGGACCTACAAGATCTTCTAGAATTAATACCAAAACAAGATATCATTTTCATCATAAGGGACTGGAATGCAAAAGTAGGTAATTGAGAGATACCTGGAGTAACAGGCAGGTTTGCCCTTGGAGTACAAAATGAAGCAGGGCAAAGGCTAACAGAGTTTTGCCAAGAGAACACACTGGTCATAGCAAACACCCTCTTCCAATAACACAAGAGACGACTCTATACACGGATGTCACCAAATGGTCAATACTGAAATCAGATTGATTACATTCTTTGCAGCTGAAGATGGAGAAGCTCTATACAGTCAGCAAAAACAAGACAGGGAGCTGACTGTGGTGCAGATCATGAACTCCTTATTGCAAAATTAGGATTTAAACTGAATAAAGTAGGGAAAACCACTAGATCATTAAAGTATGATCTAAATCAAATCCCTTATGATTATACAGTGGAAGTGACAAATAGATTCACAAGACTAGATCTGATAGACTGAGTGACTGAAAAACTATGGATGGAGGTTCATGACATTGTACAGGAGGCAGTGATCAAAACCATCCCCAAGAAAAAGAAATGCAAAAAGACAAAAATGGTTGTCTGAGGAGGCCTTACAAATAACTGAGAAAAGAAGAGAAGTGAAAGGCAAAGAAGAAAAGGAAGGATATATCCATCTGAATGCAGAGTTCCAAAGAACTGCAAGGAGGGATAAGAAAGCCTTCCTAAGTGATAAGTGCAAAGAAAGAGAGGAAAACAATAGAATGATGAAGACTAGAAAATTAGAGATACCAGGTCAACATTTCATGAAAAGATGGACAAATAAAGGACAGAAAACATATGGACCTTATATAAGCAGAAGATATTAAGAAGAGGTGGCAAGAATACACAGAAGAACTTTATACGAAAAGGATCTTCCTGACCCAGATAACTATGATGGTATGATCACTCATCTGGAGCCAGATATCCTGGATTGTGAAGTGAAGTGGGCCTTAGGCAGCATCACTATGAACAAAGCTAGTGGAGGTAATGGAATTCCAGTTGAGCTATTTCAGATCCTAAAAGATGATGCTGTGAAAGTGCTGCAGTCAATATGTCAGAAAATTGGGAACACTCAGCAGTGGCCACAGGACTGGAAAGGTCAGTTTTCATTCCAATCCCAAAGAAAGGCAATGCCAAAAAATGTTCAAACTATGTACAATTGCACTCATTTCACACACTAGGAAAGTAATGCTCAAAATTCTTCAAGCAAGGCTTCAACAGGACATGAACCATGAACTTCCAGATGTTCAAGCTAGATTTAGAAAAGGCAGAGAAACCAGACAGCAAATTGCCAACATACATTCAGTTCAGTTCAGTCAATCAGTTGTGTGAGACTCTTTGCAACCCTATGGACTGCAGTTCACTGGCCTCCCTGCCCATCACCAACTCCTAGAGTTTACTCAAACTCATGCCCATTGTACCAGTGATGCCATCCAACTATTTAATCCTCTGTTGTCCCCTTCTTCTCCCACCTTCAATCTTTCCCAGCAACATGGTCTTTTCCAATGAGTTAGCTCTTCACATCAGGTGGCCAAAGTATTGGAGTTTCAGCTTAAACATCAGTCCTTCTAATGAATATTCAGAATTGATTTCCTTTAGGATAGACTGGTTGGATCTCCTTGCTGTCCAAGGGACTCTCAAGAGTGTTTTCCAGCACCACAGTTCAAAAGCATCAATTCCTCGGTGCTCAGCTTTCTTTATAGTCCAACTCTCACATCCATACATGACTATTGGAAAAACTATAGCTTTGACTAGACGGACCTTTGTTGGCAAAGTGATGTCTCTGCTTTTTAACATGCTGTCTAGGTTGGTCATAACTTTTCTTCCAAGGAATAAGCGTCTTTTAATTTCATGGCTGCAGTCACCATCTGCAGTGATTTGGAGCCCCCAAAATAAAGCCTGCCACTGTTTCCACTGTTTTCCATCTATTTGCCATGAAGTGATGGGACCGGATGCCATGATCTTAGTTTTCTGAATGTTGAACATACATTGGATCATAGAAAAAAGAAAGAGAATTCCAGAAAATTATCTACTTCTGCTTCATTGACTATACCAAAGCCTTTGACTGTGTGGATCCCAACAAACTCTGGGACATTCTTAAAGAGATAGGAATACCACAGCACCTTACCTGACTCGTGATAAATCTGTATGCAGTCAAGAAGCAACAGTTAGAATTGGACATGGAACAATGGACTGGTTTCAAATTGAGAAAGGAGTACATCAGGGCTGTATATTGCCACTCTGCTTATTTAACTTATATGCAGAGTACATCATGTGAAATGCCAGACTGGATGATGCACAAGCTGGAATCAAGTTTGCAGAGAATAATATCAGTAATCTCAGATATGCAGATTGCACCACCTTTATGGCAGAAAGCAAAGAGGAACTAAAGATCTTCTTGATGAATGTGAAGAGGAGAGTGAAAAAGCTGTCTTAAAACTCAACATTCAAAAAATGAAGATCATGGCATCCGGTCCCATCACTTCATGGCTAATAGATGGGGAAACAATGGAAACAGTGAGAGATTTTATTTTCTTGGGCTCCAAAATCACTGCATATGGTGACTGCAGTTATGAAATTAAAAGATGCTTGCTCCTTTGAAGAAAAGCTATGACCAACCTAGACAGCATATTAAAAAGCAGAGACATTACTTTTCTGACAAACATCCATCTAGTCAAAGCTATGGTTTTTCCAGTAGTCATGTATGGATGTGAGAGTTGGACCATAAAGAAAACTGAGCTCCAGAGAATTGAATCTTTTGAACTGTGATGTTGGAGAAGACTCTTGAGAGTCCCTTGGACAGCAAGGAGGTCCAACCAGTCAATCCTAAAGGAAATCAGTCCTGAATATTCATTGGAAGGACTGATGCTGAAGCTGAAGCTCCAATACTTTGGCTGCCTGATATGAAGAACTGACTCATTAGAAAAGACCCTTATGCTGGGAAAGATTGAAGGTAGGAGGAGAAGGGAACAACAGAGGATGAGATGGTTGGATGGCATCACCGACTCGATAAACGTAAGTTTGAGCAAGCTCCGGGAGTTGGTGATGGACAGGGAAGCCTGGCATGCTGCAGTCCATGTGGTTGCATAGATTTGGCCACAACTGGGAGACTGAATTGAACTTGAGTTACTGATCAGGAAAATCTTGTGTATCACTGAGAGATACTTATTAGGTATTCGATCTCATAAATGACAAGTCAACATTCCTGAAATACAACTTAGGCTGGAAAATATCTACACTGTCAAATAAATTTCTTTAGACATAATGCATTTGGTCCTGTGCCCTAATATAGACATATAACTGAGAATACTAGGCCAAAAGAAGTTCCCAAGAAAGGACCAAAAGCCACATGAAATCCATATGGGGATTCTCCAAGGGCAGCACTGACTTCTGTAATAGAAAAGCAAATAGATCAAGTGGCTGCAATGAGGCCAAGATTAACCTGAGGAATGAAAGGTGTGTGAACTTATCAGTTCCTGTAACAGGACTTTAGAGAAAAATGGGAAAACAAATGCTACAGTAACTCAACACTGACAGCCTTGGTGCAGAAATGAGACTCTAAGAGCTCCAGAAGTCATTAGGGAGCCACTGCAGATAGAAACTGGACTCGTTTGTCAGAGGCTGGTCCTTGCAAAGCTCAAGGACAGGCCTGACAAAGGCTTTACTGAAATTCAGTCTTGGAAGGGGCCTTAAAGTTTATGCAGCAAAAACTGCATTGAAGTCAATCACCTATGGAATAACCTGTTTTTTCAGATGCATAAGACAACACATTATATGTCCTGTAAGTCTGTATGTCTGTATATGTTTGCATGAGCATAAATGTGGTCATTAAAATAGCCCAGTCTGTTAACACTGACTACCCCAGGGGTGAAATGACATGAGGGGCAGAGGAAGATCAGCAGGATTAAAAGAGAGGAGTAAAGGAGGGGAAAGAAATAGTTCACCAAATTTAAAAGGAGAGGTGGAGTAGGCCATGACACAAGAAGCAGCACAAAACACAACACCCTAACCGTACTGTTACTGTTAACATTTAAACATTGACTGAGTACAAGGAAATAACCCAGAGGTAACACAGGCACTGATGCTGGGATACAGCCAACTCTGGCCTTAGATTTCTGTTGTTATTTTAATGTTCTTTTGATCACAATATTTGAACAACATTATCACTAGGTAACATTAAATGCCAGAAGCAAAAAATCAGACATTTCAGCCTTTTCTTCTTATGACTAAAGGTATTTGGACAGGGTGGGAGGTGTGAACTAAAACTAATATACCTTTTGGGGATGGAAATTGGTGCAGCCACTATGGGAAAACAGTATAGTGGTTCTTCAAAAAACTAAGAATAGAATTACCATAAGATCCAGCAATCCCACTCCTAGGCATGTATCTGGATGAAGCTATAATTCTAAAAGATACATGCATCCCTACATTCAGAGCACCACTATTCCCAATAGCCAAGACATGGAAACACCCTAAATGTCCATCAACAGATGAAGGGATACAGAAGATGCGGTGCATACACAGGGCGGAATATCTATAAAAAGGAATAGAATAATGCCATTGGCAGCAACGTGGATGGAGCTAGAGATTATCATACTAAGGGAACGAGTTAGAGAGAGAAAGACAGATTCCATATGATACCATTTCTATGTGCAGTCTAAAATATGACACAAGCAAACTTATCCATGAAACAGAAAATAGACTCACAGACACAGAGAACAGACTTGTGTTGGCCAAGTGCATGGGGCAGGGGAGGCACGGATTGGGAGTTCGGGATTAGCAGATGCAAACTATTGTATATAGAATGCATAAACAATACGGTGCTTCTGTATAGCACAGGGAACTAGATTCAGTATCTTGTGATAAAGCCTTATGAAAAAGAATATACATATATAAGTAAATTCCTTTGCTGTACAGCAGAAATTAACCAACACTACAAATTAAGTATATTTCAATAAAATAAATTAGAAAATAAAAACTAATCTGCCTTTGCCTTGCATATCTTACTCCAGGGTATGAGACAGGTTCGCAACTTTAGATTCAGATTGGCAAGGTCTCAGCAGGAAACAAAAAGGAGAAAACTATGGTATAATGCTGCTCTGGTCTCCAAAGAAGAGATTTTGTCAGCTGGTGTAAAGGAGTTCATGGAGAGAAGTGCTATTCCCCTTGTGCTTATTCAATAAAAATGAACTCTGGCATGTGACTTCTTACATGAATTGTGCAAGTTAAGAGTGTTCTAGAATACCCCCTGATGGTCACTAAGGGAAAAGAGAGAGCACATTTCTCAAAAGTTTTCTGTTCTAGAAATAGTAACGACTGTTCTCTGTGTAGTTTCACATTGAATCTTCAACCCTATTAAGACTCAGGCCTGAAAGACTGTTACAATTTATCTAGAGTCACCAAGCTCTTCTTAACTCAAGAAGAAGTTAACTTAAGGAGTTCTGTGAACTTCTTTTTCACGCAAGATAGATACTCAGTGTGCTCATTGCCAGATGGACACTGAAGAACGCATTGACTGACAGGTAAGACCCAAGAGTGATTGTAGGCTTCAGTAATGAAAACTCTTTAGAGGGATGCCAGCACAGATCAAATTCTACATTAAAAAGGGATGTAAGTAGATACCAATGTAATACACTGGAATACCATGGAAACTACATTTGTAAAGACTCATGGTAATATGAGTGCTTGACAAAGAATGAGATGACTGTAAACAGGAATCAGGGGCTGAAACTGTGTGGGACCTGCCATTGTATAACAGTCAGCAGAGCCCTGGCACAGGACAATACCAGTCTATGATAAGAAGCAGTTTGCACATGCTCTATCTTCTGTTCCTAGTTCTTGGTCCTCTCTGGCAACTCTTCCAAGAGGTATTACTATTACTGAAAGCTGAGGCTGCCTCACCAGATGAGCTGGGACAGTGTTTTCTGGTGGTCTGGTTTGAAGCCTGCCCTATGGGCTTCTTTTTAATTTCAAAGCCAAGCTTTATACATAATTCCAAGATATCTAGGTATTGGCACAATTGCAAAATATAGAATTATCCTCCTCCCCTTGCCTATTCAGAGATGCTTTTCAATAATAGCACAGGCACCTCTCCAAATGTGCAGACCCTCGGGCTTCTCTGAGAGTAAAGGCAACAGTGAATTTGGATCCTTTGACCTTAAGGGAGAACATTCACAACAGTATGGAGGGTGGTCCATGGGGTTTTATGATTTCACCAGAAAAATTTGGGTCTGACAAGGCCAGTGATACCAGAGAGACAGGACTGTGGATCCACCAAATAATCTGACTGGATGAGCACTTCACCTTCTTTCTGACGAAATACAGATGGCTAGACCCTTCTTTGAGGACTATGATTCTCGGAGCTTGCCTAACTAAATATCCAGATACTCTGGATCTAATGCTCAGACTAAGAACTTTCTATTATAACATCACAAAATGGTTTACCTTCTCACTTACAAATAAACTGTAGCACCATGTGTCTAAATGAACAGCAAATTTCCAAATTTCCTTTTTACGTCTTCTGTGCTTGTCTGAATAGAACAGAACACTGGAAGCCAACATTCGGCTTGTATAAGCAGATGAATGACTATAAACAGAGGCCCCTACTCCACCCAGACATTGTGGTGTAGAGCCACCAGAACTTTGGGCCATCGTGCTTTTGAGCCTTTTTCAGGTGGTAAAGGGCACTGATACACTGTCTGCCGCCACTGCATTGTGGCCTCAGGAATCACTCCCGCTGGCTTTGGCAGGGAAACTCTGGGGCTGCTCAATAATGTACATTGTGTAAGTGGTTTTGAATGATTTAAAAAAAAATCACTCTAAAAGTAAACATTCGGGTATGTCATAAGAACAATTTCATTTTAAAAGAAAGAATAGTAGGAAGATTCCTTTAGGATAAACCTATATTTCTTCTCTAGTTTTAAAATATGGTAAAATATGTTAACCTTATTAGAAGAAAGAACAAAGAGAAAAGCCATGATGAATTCTTTGAGAAAACTGTGGAACGAGGATGAAATTTGGAAGAAGAAAGTTCAAATTGCTCATAATCATGCCACCCAGAGATTACATTTTTACACTGGTGAATACCATATTAACCAATGATATTGCACACACGCGTGCACACACACACACACACACACACACACAACAACCACCACCACCACAATGGCGGCACTGGAATTATTACACTGTTTTATGCTATGCTGTTAACATTTTTAAATAGCTTTCAGAACTTCTATATTTAGCTATCACTTGGTAGACTTGAGTCATGGGATCCTGCCTATAAAATGGATATATGATTTCTTGCCCCAGATGTCACTTCATCACTTTCCCAAGTTATTAGGTTGATGAGATTTCAGTGATTTTACAGAGGTCTACAGGTGTATTATATGTGGAAGAAGTGCCCTACAGAAGGCAGGTGGTGACCTGGAAGTTAGAAGACATAGTTAACTGTCCTCTGAAATGCATTTTACAATTGGACCTCAATTCCTTTACCTATAAATTAAAGATGAGCAGAATGGTGATGATTCTAGTTGTCATTTCTAGACTGGGTATCCTGCCATTGTAATAATACTATTCTTTCAGTTCACGTTATTGGACATCCACAATGTTCCAACATCTCTTCAGGCTGCTGAAATAATCTCCACTCTTAGGTGAAGACGCACAACTATCCAAGTGCTGTGATGGAGATTTTCCACTATAGGTGAATGGTGGATTACGCAGAGGAGTGGGCTGGTAAGACAGAGAGTCATGGAATAATGAATGACGGAGTGTAAAGCCAGAAATCTAAGGAAGTTATGCACTTGGGCAAGAATTGCGTGGCTTCAGCCCTGATTCAAGGGGTGGTGGGCCCCTGTGTGGAGGGCCTGAAGCAGACAGGTTGAAAGATTGAAAATCCAAACTGAAGACGATTTTATGACTCCGGCCCTTGGATGCTCACTGTACCGAAACTCTCAGTAATGAACCAAGTATCTCTCTTTGCTTGTCAAGGCAGACTGAAGTGCTTTGCAAACACCTATTCTCTGAAACCCTAAAGGATAGAAATACACCAATGCCTGTGGAACCGGTACTGAGGGAAGAGAAAAGCAGGACCTTAGAGCTGCTAACCTGAATTCAATCTGAACTTCAGGCATCAGGCCTCAGGCTAAAGACAATCTATATTGCCTGCCTCATTTCTTTCTTTCCTATTTAACCCAAAGCAACAAGGGAGAAGAAATGAAGTGGCTCAATTACCTTGCTTAGAGTCAAAGAGAATAAAGCTGCATGGAGTAAGGAATAATACATGAGAAAGCCTCTTAAATCTCCATGGCTCATGGAAATCAGCTTCCATTCCTTTGTGTGGAAGAAGAAAACAGCTGAATCTTCTGAGTCAGATCTGGGCTGGCCTAGAAAAATGATGCATACCTGCCTGGACTTAACACTTCCTGTGAACTCTTCATGCCAACTCTTTCTCCAAATGAAAAAGTAGGTCAGCTCCCTTTATCAATTCAACAGATGAGTTTCTCTCTCTCTCTCTCTCTTTCATACACACACACACACACACAATTATCAAAAGTCATCTTTTCTACCATCTGATGGTGGGCAGCATTCTGCAAAATTTATGAGGTGTTATTACACTGTGGTTACTTTTATGTGGCTGTAAGTCTTTCAATGTATGTGAAATTACAGCTCATTGAAATCCATTTAATGAGGACACAGCCTTCACATTTCCAAGTTAAATCTCACAGAGGAAGTTATAATCATGAATTTTCCTTATTAAGTTCCAGTCTTTGTATGTAAATTGAAGTATTAAAACAATGAGATACGGATCAAAGTTTTTAATTTTAGTCCCCTGCCTCAGATTTAATTTAAAAGTCTTAAATTATGCAGTGAATTGCATCTCTTTATTCTTACAGCTGTTTAAAACAGATTTAATTATCTCCCGTAACATGCAGACACTACTTCCGCCTAGCAGTCCTCTCAAATGACTGCCTTCCAAATCACTTTTGTTGAGTTCTTAAGACTGATTAGGGCCTTCACCATTCATCCTGTGCCTTCAGGTTGTCACATTGGATTTCCCTAGAAAGCCGGGTTATCACATTGAAAGTCCATAGACTCATTAGGTGCTCATTAGTGGTCCAGGGGATATCCATCTTAAGCAAGTCTCCAGACAGATGCTACCACTCATTGGATGCTGCTGGGGTCTCTCTGCAGAACACTTTTGATCAGCTTCCTAAAATTCAGGAGCCATTACAAAATGCAAAATGTTAAGCTTCTTAAACACAGCTTCATGGATTCTTCCTCTCCCCTCTTGGTTGTTCCTGGATCATTGTTCTTTGTCCTTAAGAAAACAATGATGCATAAATGCACATTGCAGTGTGAGTGTGGGTGTTCACACGTGTGTGTTCCTGGATCCTCCACAATGAGTAGGTCTGGGATGGAAGCAAGACTGCTCCTTCGCCTTGTTGCTTCCAATGAAGATTCCTTTATTCTCATATATTTGGAGAGAACCCTCACAGCAGCAGAGATGGGGTTCCTGACAAGGGGGCTTTTCATCAGCGTTACCAGAACTCTGTGGTTCTCTGAGTAACCAAGCTGTATGGTTTTGAAGGGTTTGTATATGGAGTCATTGTGTCACCTAGATGTATGTGTGTGTGTGGGAGGTGGGGGGGTAGCCTCACATACCATTTATGAAAAGCGATCACATTTCTTGCATTTCTCAAATTGGAAAAATTTTGGCTCAGGTCCCAACTATCGTACACGGAACTATAAGCATCAGTGTACCTTTGATTATCTACAGTCAATAAGAAGTTCTCTTTTTTGCTCTGGTTTTAGCAAGGTTTTCATTGATATTCTTATGTTAGAATTAGGACATGCACTAATACAGAATAAGGGAAGGGCTTTAGATTTCAGATAAAGACTAACATGTTTAGGGTTTTATTCGAATCTTAAGAGCCTTTTCAAGTTTAGGCTTTCTCTCTACTCTCCTGGAGGAAGTCTGTTCAAATCAACACACATTTATTGAGTTCCTACCAATATTGCAGACATGGTAAGCAGAGTTACAACCAGGCAGGACATGATTCATGTCTTAATAATATTGATCATTTATTTGGAGATGTCAGAAAAGAGAAGGGTGCTATTATGCATTAGTATATAGATATTTATAATGATCTAATACAGATTTTCGGAGAAGGCAATGGCAACCCACTCCAGTACTCTTGCCTGGAAAATCCCATAGACAGAGGAGCCTGGTAGGTTGCAGGCCATGGGGTCGCTAAGAGTTGGACACTTACTGTGCAACTTCACTTTCACTTTTCACTTTCATGCAAGGGAGAAGGAAATGGCAACCCACTCCAGTGTTCTTGCTTGGAGAATCCCAGGGATGGCGGACCCTGGTGGGCTGCCGTCTATGGTGTCGCACAGAGTTGGACACGACTGAAGTGACTTAGCAGCAGCAGTAGCAGTAGCAGCAATACAGATTTTATTATAATGTATCCAATAAATTAATTTTTGTTTTGAATAAATACAAACTACTTAGTACTTTCTATATTGTATGTTTAAATTTCTACTTAAAACTTGATACAGCAGAGATCCTAGTTAGCCCAAAACATGTAGTTCCACAAGCTGAAACATGTCTACTCATAAATGAAAAGTATTTGACGGGTTTGAGTTCCTACAAGGTTGGAACTCATAAAATGAAGAACAAATAAACACACGTACATTGTGTTGTACACAAAACGTACATTGTGCGGAACACAATGTTCCACTGGTGGGACAGTTGACTCCTCAGGTCTCTAGTACTTTAGTTAATACACAAAGGGGACATAGCTTATGTGTGTGTGTGTGTGGAGGGGGTTATATGTAAGTAACTAAGGACAAAGATAGGGTAGGTTTGATCCCTGGGTTGAGAAGATCCCCTAGAGGAGGGCATGGCAACCCACTCCTGTATTCTTGCCTGGAGAATCCCATGGACAGAGGAGCCTGGGGGGCTACAGTTCATGGGGTCACAAAGAGTCAGACACAACAGCGATTAAGCACACTCACACATATACAGCTGAGGACAAAGGTGGAGAGGGTAGCATCAGTCCTTAACCTAACCTAGCCCCACAGACATGAGACAAACTTGGAGAAGAAAGTTGAACCAGGAATAAACCATGAGACGCAGAAGCATGATCCTTGGTGTCCAAATGACAAAATATTATCCTGGCTTGGAAATCTTCTGCCCACATCTCAATAATCACAGTACAGTGTCATATCAACATGTAGCTGGGACCTCTTGTGGCACCTGGAGGACTTGTCGCTTTAGAGGCATCAGAGCATGGCATTAATATCCCCACTGTTATAAAGAACTGGTCCTAGATATAAGAGCATTTCAGACACTCTACTCAAAGTAAATTTAGGAACAAATTGAAATGAGAAGTGAATTCAGAAATTTTGACGAGGATGTAGAGAACACATGTATTACCAGTAGCATACATAAGGGTTTTTTTGTTTGTTTGTTTGTTTTAAATTTACTTAAGCAATATTACTCCTTGGAAGGAAAGTTATGACCAACCTAGATATCATATTCAAAAGCAGAGACATTACTTTGCCAACAAATGTCCGTCTAGGCAAGGCTATGGTTTTTCCTGTGGTCATGTATGGATGCGAGAGTTGGACTGTGAAGAAGGCTGAGCGCTGAAGAATTGATGCTTTTGAACTGTGGTGTTGGAGAAGACTCTTGAGAGTCCCTTGGATTGCAAGAAGATTCAACCAGTCCATTCTGAAGGAGATCAGCCCTGGGATTTCTTTGGAAGGAATGATGCTAAAGCTGAAACTCCAGTACTTTGGCCACCTCATGCAAAGAGTTGACTCATTGGGAAAGACTCTGATGCTGGGAGGGATTGGGGGCAGGAGGAGAAGGGGACGACAGAGGATGAGATGGCTGGATGGCATCACTGACTCGATGGACCTGAGTCTGAGTGAACTCCAGGAGTTGGTGATGGACAAGGAGGCGTGGCGTGCTGCGATTCATGGGGTCGCAAAGAGTCGGACACGACTGAGCGACTGAACTGAACTGAAGCAATATTATAGCCAAATTCATACTCAAGACTCTGGAGAAGTTTGGTATACATAGATGTTAAAGTCCTCAAATACTGCATTCATATTTTTGTTGGAAAAAATATGTTTTCCAACATTTTTTAGAGGGATAAAACAGTGCTAGAAATACTGTAGTCATTCAATAAAGGCATAGTTTTGCAAAGAGGAGGACACCCAAGAGAAGATTTGGCTTCTCTCATTGCTGAAATGGTTTCCAAGAAGCTGATCTCAAGAGCCATGGATATTCTCAGAAAATCCAGGAGGAAATCTTGGTTTACATACTGATGAGTGGGATGGGGGGACTGGGAGGAGGTTCAAAAGGGAGGGTAAATATGTATACCTATGGCTGATTCATTTTGAGGTTTGACAGAAAATAACAAAATTCTGTAAAGCAATTATCCCTCAATTAAAAAAAAAAGATGGGTGGAAAAAAAAAAAAAAAAGAGAGAATATAGCAGCAGCCATAGCCCAGCTTGGCTTGGACATAGATAATTAGGCCTATTCTTTCTACTGCTTGATCCTTGTTACTACCTGCCCCAGCCAAGCGTTTCTAGGAAGCCTTGGGAACCACAGTAAGTTCTTTGCCAGAAAAATGGTTGTTTCCACTACAGACAAGTGATAAAAGGCAGGATACCATAGGTCCTGGATTTGACTCCTGGCTGCATTACTATAGCTGGCTGTGTGATCTTAGGTGAGTTACTTTGCCTTTCTGTGCTTCCAGTGCACCATCTATAAAATGATAACAGTAATCCTTACTTACCCACTGCAGGATCTAGATGAGACAATCCATGCAAGCACTTACAAATGGGATCTTTTTTTCAAGTCTCAATGCTCCCCAGGTTCTATAAGACTTTCAGATCTTCTGTATTTCACATTGCTTATCACATGCCTGAGCTCTGCCTACATATATAATCCAGAGATTAAGAGAACTTGATGCTGTTTCTGTAAGGAGAGCTTGTGATTCATGAGCACAGAATCTCACAATCAAATGTGAGCTCTCTGGGGCCTCCTTATATGGGGACAGTCCTTAAGGCTTTGTGCTCTGCGATAGGAGACAAGAAAATCAAGGGGCCGATTCTGACAGCTGCAGGCAGTGGATTCATCCTTGCTCTTGCAGCTTTGCCCATTCAAGTGGAATGAACTGACTTGTTATTTTTTTTTCCCTTTTTTGTGGCCAGAAGGCAGACTTTACACATCTTAGAACCAGATTCCCCAATTTGTTCCCACATCACTCAGCCAAGTTTGAGGTGCCTGATCATCCTGGTTGCGTGGAAAATGACATCAAATAGATGAGAGCCTGGCCTCTGTCCCTGGAGGGTGCACACAGGTTGGAGCTGACCAGGACTGATTTCTTATTTCAGATTTTCCTTTACTGCATTCTTCAAAATGAAATAAAAATCTAAATTCTGAATCCTGCTCTGGCATTGATGTCTGTTGCTTCAAAAGATAATGTTCTTCTGAGTTGCATAATCAGGTTCCTTATGTCTTTGGGAAAGAGGCCTTCACCTTCACCACAGGGTATAGGATTAGTCTGGAAAATGAATACCTCCTTAACAGTTTTCTGTTTCCTTACTGCTTAAAGATCTAAATACAAAGTATTCTATTTTATTTGAATTTCTAAAATGATTTTTAAGTCAGCTTTTTGTTGAACATGCTATGCATAAAGAAACATATGCATACTATTAAATATACAACCTGAATTTTACAAAGTAGATGCATTCATTAATCATCAAAAAAATTTAAATTGTGACTAGCCCAGAAATTGTCCCTGCCACTCCCCCTCCAAAGGTAATACTTATTCTCATTCTCATCACCATAAATCAGTTTTGCTTTCAGTTTTTTTTTTTTTTTTTTTGCAGTTTAACTATGCTATGCTATGCTAAGTCGCTTCAGTCGTGTCCGACTCTGTGCAACCCCATAGACGGCAGCCCACCAGGCTCCTCCGTCCATGGGATTCTCCAGGCAAGAATACTGGAGTGGGTTGCCATTTCCTTCTCCAATGCAGGAAAGTGAAAAGTGAAAGTGAAGTCGCTCAGTCGTGTCTGACTCTTAGCGACCCCATGGACTGCAGCCTACCAGGCTCCTCCATCCATGGGATTTTCCAGGCAAGAGTACTGGAGTGGGGTGCCATTGCTAGGTAGACATATAATATGCATTTTTTTAGTCTGATTCCTTTAGCTTAATATTAGCTACACGATTCATTCAAGTTTCTGTATGTAGCAGTAGTTTGTTCTTTTTCATTGTATGGTGTTCCATTTTATATGTATATTGTCATTTATTTCTCTGTGCTAATATTGACGGATGTTTATTTTCAGTTTTTGAGCTCTTGGGAATTCCTCTGCTATATATATTATTTTACATACTTTCTTATGCACATTTGTATGCATTTCCCTTTGTTTTTAAATTTTATTGAAGCATAGTTGGATTTACAATGTTGAGTTAATTTATCCAGCACAACAAAGTGATTCAGTTATATACATGTATATATATTTACTTTTTAATATTCTTTTCCATGATGGCTTATCACAGAATACTGAATGTAGTTCCCTGTGCTATACAATAGGACCTTGTTGTTGTCTCATCCTATATATAATAGTTTGCACTGTATGCATTTCTGATGAATGTATCTTTGGAGTGGAAATGTGGCTCTTAGGTTGTGCACGTATTCAGGTATAGTATTTCATGTCGAGCTGGTCTCCAGGGTGCCAATCTACACTCCTAACAGTACTGGATGACTAACCAGTTGCCCTAACAGCACCACTTGATATTGTTAGTCTTTTAAAATACCAGTCTTCTGATGGGTACATAGCAATAATTTATTATAGTTTTAAATTGCATTCTCTGGATAAGCGGTGGTGTTGGTAATTTTTCATATGCTTATTGGCTATGTGGTTACCCTCTTTGAGATTTCTAAATCATTTGTACATTTTCTACTAGGTTGATGGAATTTTTCTTATTGATTTGTAGGATTTATTTATATTTTTCTGGGCATGAGTCCCTTATTGAAAGTGTGTACTGAAAATAACTTCTTCCCCTCTAGATTTCACCTTTACAGTTTTTAAAATAATGACTGTTGAAGAAAAGAAATTCTCAATTTTAATGTAATCTTAGTAAATCATATTTTTCTTTACATTATAAGGTTTTCTTTCCTGTTTAAAAAATATTTTCCTAATCCAAGGTCATGAAGATATCCTTGTGTGTTTTCCTTTAAGCACCGTAGTTTTCTCTTTCAAAATTAGACTGACAGTCAAGATTATTTTGGTGTGTTTTGAGAGGTCAAGATTCACGTGTTCCCTCATACTCAATGCTGCAGCACCATTTACTGAAAAGATAATACATTATCTACTGTACTGAAGTCTCATGTGACATAAAGTACATACTTATGTGCACATATATATGTATATTATTATGTCATAACTCAATTGACCATATAGAAATTCAGTGTGAAAATATTTATCTTTCAATGGTACTGGGTCAACTGGCTATATTTATGGAAAATATATATAAATTTTGGCCCTTGCCTGAAACAATTCTGTTCAAAATAGATCTTAGGCTTAAATATGAAAGCTAAAGAAAAAAAATGTGTGGTATGATATCTTCACAATCTTGGGCTAGACACATTTCTTAAGCAAGCCACAAAAATAATTAATTATTTATTTTATATAACTACTGAAATATCTGTGTTTGCATATGCCATTTTCAAATCTATTCAATTTGTCTCAATGATAGTATGTCTCCTCTTCTCTCTTTTCTACTTTATTTTGATTAATGAGACACTTAATATTCATCCAGTTCTCCTATCTGTAGTTTGATAGGTCAGCATTACCTTACCGTTTTTTACTTGTGACTAGATATTAAAGCCGGAGAAGGCAATGGCACCCCACTCTATTACTCTTGCCTGGAAAATCCCATGGATGGAGGAGCCTGGAAGGCTGCAGTCCATGGGGTTGCTAAAAGTTGGACACGACTGAGTGACTTCACTTTCACTTTTCACTTTCATGCATTGGAGAAGGAAATGGCAACCCACTCCAGTGTTCTTGCCTGGAGAATCCCAGGGACGGGGGAGCCTGGTGGGCTGCCGTCTATGGGGTTGCACAGAGTCGGACACGACTGAAGCGACTTAGCAGCAGCAGCAGCAGATATTAAAGCACACATTCTGAACATGCTGGTTCTAATATAAAAGAGTACTTTTATCAATACTTCTTCACAGACATTTCATGGAGCTTAAACCTCTTTAATTCCATTTAATTCTTTTCACATACTATATTATTGTTGTCATGTATTTTAATTCCACATGTATTTTAAGTCCCACAACGGATTAACATGATTGGTCTACAAAATTGCTATTAACTTCAGTTCACCGGCATATCCACCATCTTTCTTATTCTTCACTCTTTCCATTATTTCTGTGCTTTTGCCTGGGGTCATTTTCTTTATGCCTGGACAATTACCTTTAGTGATTCTTTTCACAGAAATCAGCTTATATGACTCATTCTAATTTTTGCTTGTCTGAAAAATGTTTTTGCTTTAGCTTCACTATTTTTTCCTCAGCACTTCAAACATGTCATTCCATTTTTGTCTGCGCTGCTTTAAAATTTCCTCTTGTTTTTAGATGATGTCAGTAGTTTGAATACAATATCTAAAATACCCTGCTTTGAGTCTTCAGATTCTCTTGAATCTCTGTGTTGATATGCTGATATCTTTTGTCAGTTTTTGGAAAATTCTCTGACATTATCTCTCCAAAAATAATTCTGGCTCCTTACTAGTTCCTCCCCTTCAGGATGACTGTGTTCACTCTTTCCGCCATGTCCTTTGGTCTCATTATTCTTTTCCCTATTTTCTACTCTTTTCCTCTTATGTTCCAAATGTTATATTCCCTACTGTCATTGCTTCTAATAAACTGATCCTTCACTCACCTGGGTTCCGTCTACTACAAACCCCTCTAAGTTCCTAATATCAGTACCTATACCTGTAGTTCTATGACTTCCATTTGATTACCGCCACCTACTGATGACTGCTGTGGGATTAAATTTTATATCTTGTCCCATATTCATAAACATATTAATCATATATCAGGAAATATACTCTTTTTTCTGTTTTTTTTTTTTTTCCTGTTCTTGGTCCTGATTCTTGATATATCTGTAGTTATTTAAATACCCTAAATTTTACATGAAAAAAAAAAAAGTAGTAAGGCTGCTGGTATACGTTATTTTCCTCTAAAGAGGATTTGTTACAGTTTCTGACATTTAAAATGGGGGAATCATTCTAATAATGATTAGACTGAAATAATTTCAGGTGGGATTTCAGGGTGTAGAGAATCTGGTCTAATTCCATTCTGTCCTTACTCCTATCATAGAGCAGTCTACAGGACCTAGTCTTGAATCATTCACCAGGGCTTTCCCCTTGATAGTCTCTAAATTCAATTTTTTTCTATCTCCTCAAAATGTAATACTTCTAAAAACTATGTTTGACTTCACATCCTAAGTGATTACTTGCTGTTTTATCTGCATCCCTCAGATATTGTCAAATAACTCAAGGAAACAAAAGTGAATGTGAAAAGTGTTAGTGGCTCAGTTGTGTCCAACTCTTTGCAACCACATGGATTGTAGTCTGCCAGGCTCCATGGAATTCTCCAGGCAACAATACTGGAGTGGGTTGCCATGCCCTCCTCCAGGGGATCTTCCCAACCCAGGGATTGAACCTGGATCTCCCGCCTTGCAGGCAGATTCTGTACCAATTAAGCCACCATGGAATCCCCCAAGGAAACAAAGCCATCATGGAATCCCCCAAGGAAACAAAGAACAGAGAATACTGTATAAATTCTCTATGCTTCTCTCCTCTCTGGGATTTGACATCATCAGTCCCAGCTGACTTGGTAACTCTGAAGTCCAATCTTTATCTTCCCAACCTCGAGTCTACCAACAGATGTTTAGCCAACACTTTTGGTCTGACCTTCTACTAGGAATCTGAAATCTGACCTCTTAAACAGTGTGACAGATGAACTGGCAAAGTTCTTGAGGGGAAATACAACATTAAATACAGCACAACTCATCACAATGAGTTGCCTCTCTCTCAAGAAAAGAATTGAAATTTCCTAAGTCCTCTTCCTCCTTCTCTGTGTGTGTCTCTCTTTCCCATTCTAACTCTTGCTCTAAATAATACATATTTATTTGCTTTGCAGCAAGCTAGTCTGTCATAGCCTCAGGCAGAAGCTCCCCCAAGATTTATTTCTGTGAAATGCAAGTAATTCCAACTAGCCTAAATTGGCCCATCTCTTTCTAGTTCCAACTGAAGAACACTGGGGAACCTTAGTGTTTAGAAAACTGGGTATGGTTAAAAGGCACTTACTAAGGAGACAGGAGAAAAGAGTATTAGGTTAGAGCAGTGCTTGTCTAAGTGGTCCTTGAACTGAAGGCAACAGCATCACTTGAGCCAGGAATTCCAACTCATTAGATGACAGCTTTTTCTATGGAAATTAAAATACTAAGTATTTTGAGCAAACCTGACAGTGTAATCCAAACTACATCTTTTCCCCTTCAAGGAGCCTCTTGGACCGGTCTGGGCCTCTTGATGTTGTCCTTGTTTCTTTCTTTCTTTTTTCTTGAAGCATAATGCATAACCTATGACCCTGTTAGAAAAGGATATTCCTGGGTCTTACCTCAACCTTCTGTATGAGAATCTTTGAAGACGCAGCCCAGAAAACTGTTTTAACATGCTCACCAGGTAATTTTTATCTATGTTAGAGATGGAGAGTCACTGAACTATCAGAAGACAAGGGGAGAAGAAAATGTTGTATATCTTTATCCTGATGTCATTGTGAACTTTTCAGATTCCTTTGCATTCACATGGCTGAAAGTGGTGTTGGCCATATTTTAGGTACATATAAAACATGGTTGAGGGTAGGACAGCCTGGTTTAGTAATTAAGATCATTTAATGAAGGTGTTTATCCTTTAGAGGCCAGCTGCCTCATTTACAAGATGACAAATGTGCCGTAAACATTCTAAAATATGTAATATAAATGTCATCTTATCCTACCATCTAATTACTCAGAAACTTCAGATAACTATAGTGTGGCAAACAATAATTGATGTTTATAATAATATTCCTGAGGCACTATTAATATTAAAACAATAAACCTCTCAAATGTCAAGGAAATTATATTTGATTAGTTTAGATTGGTCTTGATGCTATATGTATGACTGGTTAATGTTGTCTTTAGAAAGAAAAGCCATGACTTCAGATAAAGGAGGAAGACAGCATTAGCAGCTTTTAGGTTAGTTCAGTATGTATATGTGTTAACCTGTTCTAGGAATACTATTAATGTATTCTGAGAAAACATTTTGCTAAAAGTGCCAATAATAGAAGATTAAATCCAGACAGAATCCCTAAGTTACAGGTTCAGTAAGAATGAAGAACAGTCCAGGTTCGATGCATGATACTGGATGCTTAGGGCTGGTGCACTGGGACGACCCAGAGGGATGGTATGGGGAGGGAGGAAGGAGGAGGGTTCAGGATGGGGAACACACGTATACCTGTGGCGGATTCATTTTGATATATGGCAAAACCAATACAATATTGTAAAGTTAAATTAAGTAAAATTAAAAAAAAAAAAAAGGATGAAGAACAACTTGCAGTGAAATGAAAGTACTTGAAGAACTGTGTCAGAGAAGGCAAACTTATAACAAATACCAAGGAACTAAAAGGGGAATACAGATTTTAAATAAAATTTAAAATTAAAAAAATATATCTATGTAAACAAAGACAAAAAGACATGTGAACCAAATCATGATTTCTTGGGAGAAGTCACTGGCTCTAGAAGGTAGAGGGGAGGCGGGGCCCGGTCCTACCTCTTCCAGCTGCACCATAAGAGTAACGTTGTGCCCTTGCTCCGCCGTCAGCTTTCCATCAGCAGTGACGATCCGCAGCCCCCGTGGGGCCTTCCCTGGGCACTTCTGCGGCTTGGCTGTGTACTGTTCTCTCACTCCATCGGTGCAGTTATTGGAAACCACCTTTCTATACCTAAATGGGGAAAAGCTCACATTGTAATTCAGCCCATGATAATTTGGATCACTCCCAACTTTTCAAACCTTCTGCTCAGCCCTGAGGGTTAGCAATAACTACCTTTCATGGTGTCAGGAAGGTTACAGTTTGTGTATAGTAAGCACCCAACGGAGAGGCAAATCATCATAGGAACATACTGCATTATTATTAACATTTTAGTTTACGCATTTATTATCTTAGTCGACAGATATACAATTTCACTTTGGAGTTGTGGGAAATGCATAGCAGGAGAAGACGTGCTCTTTCCTTACCCTCAGTAGGTTTATAATCCAGGTGAAAAGATGTGTACTTAGCTGCTCAGTCATGTCCACCTTTTTGCAACCCCATGGGCTATAGGCCACCTGGCTCCTCTGTTCATGGGGATTCTCCAGGCAAGAATACTGGAGTGGGTTGCCATGCCCTCCTGCAGGGGATCTTCCCAACCCAGGGATTGAACCCAGATCTCCTGCATTGCAGGTGGATTTTTTTTTTTTTACCATCTATACATGGATAATCCAGAAAATACTTCAAAGGCTATATAATTAAAGGTCAGAATAAGTACTATATATATTGTAATATACACATGTATATATTACAAAGGAAGGTACAGTTCAAAGAAAGATTATTATGCATTATATGTCTCAACATTAGATACTGTACAGGCTGTTGCACTCATGGTACAGTACAGAAAGGTGGTTAAACTTGAGAGTTTCTACTCAATATTTTATGGGATATAATGCCTGAACTATTGAAATTTCACATTAAGGAAACTTTAGACTATAGATTGAGTAAATCCTCCCTCTATTTTGCTTTTTTCTTGTTTTAGCCTTAATAGGAAAAAAAAAAAAAAAGAATTATGCTACCAATTTGTCCTATACAATTTATCAGATTTATAGTATATTACAATCTATGGGTTTTCTTTAAGACTTTTGAGGTCCAATGTTACGCAGTCATCATTGTTTTTTTGTGTGTGTGGAGTCCACAGCAGCCACATTATGTATTCATATATTTGGTTTCTCCAATCTACCTGGGGAAGGTACTGGTAGATTTCAAAATGGAAGCAATCAAAAGTCCAAGGTCTTTCCATTCTTATAGACCATAAGTTGACAAACTTTTCACATAAAGTGCCAGGGAATAAATGTTTTAGCTTTGCAGGTTATATAGCTTTAGTCGTAAGTATCCAACTCTTGGGTTGTAACATTAAAGTGGACATAGAGAATGCATAAAAGAACAAATGAATCTGGGTTCTAATAAAACTTTATTTACAAAATCTGGCAGTGTGCAGGCTATTGCTTACCAACTACTTCAAATCTAGCCAAAGTCCTTTCTCTGTCCTTAAGTCTCAAGACTGACTACCTAAAAGCACGATTGAGAAAATAAAATTAAATACCATCTGGGAAAGCACTTTAAACACTATGACTGTAAGGCCAAATATTAATATTAAACTCACCACATAGGATTAACCATAAGGATGAAATGGATTACTGTACACAGAACACTTAAAACCACCCTGACAATTAGCAAGTGATTATGAAATGTTACCAGTTATTTTTGCTTAACATTATTATCTATCCTCCCTGTTCACAACCTTCACAAATTCCCATTTCCTTAAGATAAATCACAAATCCTCTAACTTGGGCCTGAAGGCCTCCATAAACTAACTTGGTTCTACTTTTCTGGACCCTTTCTCCCCAACCAGCTCATTCTGCTTTAGCCAAACTTCTCTTTTCAATCCTCTTGAAAGTGCTTCTTTTCTTTTGTTCTTTCTGCTTCCATGTCCACCTTTTTGCCTAATCAGCTGCCTAAAACTTATCCACACTTTAAGTGGCAGCTTATCTCCTCTCTTTTCCTGATTGTGAAAGTAAAATCATAAGTTCAAATTTAGAGAGTACTAATATGTTCAGGGCTTTCCTGGTGGTCAGATAGTAAAGAATCTGCCTGTAATGCAGGAGACCCAGGTTCATTCCCTGGGTTGGGAAGATCCCCTGGATAAGGGAATGGCTACCCACTCCAGGATTCTTGCCTGGAGAATTCCATGGACAGAGTAACCTGGTGGGCTACAGTCCAAGGATTGCAAAGAGCCGACACAGCTGAGCGACTAACCCTTTCACTAATATGTTCTAGACACTCTGCTAAGTTCTTAACATGATTTGCTTTCAAACTATCCCTAATAAAGAAGGTATCATTACTCCCAATAAATAGATGAAGAAATTAAGATTCATAGAACTTAACTAGTTTTCTCAAGATCACACAGCCAGCATCTAGACAATTTGGATCTAGGATATATGTATTTGTTACCACTGTACTGTACTACCTCTTTAAAATAGGTGAGATATGTGTCATCTCTTACAGGAATCCTTATGATTTACTTGATAGGAATCAGTAATGCCTTGTATGACTTTCTTCCTTCGTGTGACTGTGAACTTTAAGCTTCTCACTGAAGGCATACTTGTGCCGCAGACATGCAAGGCTGATAATCACTAGGTCCATACTGGGATGACTGTATAGAGTTTAAATGTTGAAATATCTGTCTAGAAACTGGCTATCATCACTGGCCCCAAACCCTGCAGGCACCACACCCACCAACCCAGCTATGTTAACCCCTATCCTTGGAGTCCTTGCTTTTCCTGGCAATCTGGAACTGAATGGGTTAACACCTAATACACCAAGGAGCTTCCTAAATCCTGCTCCTGTACTGAGAGAGCCTTACTCATTCTGACTGGTCACTGCCATGTCTGAACATCTTCAAATCATCCTATCTGATATTAAATATTTTGAAAAGTCCATGTAGGTGCTTATGACTGTATGCTGATTTGAAAGAAAATAAGGGAAGCTGGGGAAAAAAAAAAAATGCACACACTGGAAAATGGTGACATTCTGGTACCAGCAATGGTAGCAGAGAAGTGACCAGCAATGTCATACAGTAATTATGGCATCCCAGTGAGTTAAACTGCATCACAAACTCCCTGCGTGTTTCAGAAGTCAGGCACAATGCACATTAAAGGCAGGTTATAACTTTAATCGCTTAGCGTCCAAGCACACCTGTGACTATCTTGGCGAGGACCCCTGGAGGCATGGGCTCACTACCACTTGGCATCATCAGCTAGAGAACGTTTCTTTTGTGTGTCGCTGTTCTGACCAATCACCACCCTGGGCTTTCCTGAAGCCTGAAGCAACAGGAGTTCTGCTTAAACACAAAGCATGAATCCATTCCCCTGGGATTCTGCCACAGAAAAGACCGTTGGTAATTTTTTCAATGCTCATTAAAAACCATTCTGAGACCATTTTATTTCCTGGAAGAAAATGGCTTCACATTAGCCCTATCAGACCAGTCTCTGATATTTATAAGAAAATTGAGCAGAAATACAGAGTTCATTTACTCAAGTAAGCACACACCTGCTTTGTGCATTACAGAATGGTTCTATTTTCATCCCAGCAGCTGTCCCTGGGTCTGAGTCACATAAATGAATAATACATTTTATATGCTATTAAATGGGGCTGCTTACCTCCGCAATAACAAGGCAACTTATGATTATGTTGGACCTAAGCTCTGAATATTACTGGGATGCATTTAGTTGGTAAAACATTCTTCAATCTGCCAAGAAGAAAAGTACCTTGCAATGGCAAGGGAGTCTTAGCACAATTACTGAAAGGAAACATTCCACAAATATGCCTTTGATATTAACAACTGCTCATCAGTAGATGGTGTCTTATTACTTCAACGACCCCAATTTCAGCTATTCTCTTCCTTCTTTTCTTGATACTCCTGTCACCTTTTCCTTTTTACTCTATCCTCTTTGATTTTGCTTCTGTGCTGCCTGTCAGTCTTTAAAAAGATGAAGGTCGTAGCTTTTCTTTGTGAGAGTAAAATTGGAAAAAGCATCAAAAGTCTTCATATCCTGTGATTTGGCTGTTTAGCAGTTGTTTTTTTTTTTTTAACTTACAATTTTGGTACAGATGCTTGCAGTACAAATGTTGGCTATATGTTTGTGACTATTCTGTGTATGTTAAGGTGACAATATAGTCTGGCTTAGTCAGTCACCACTGTCTCTGTGATGTTAAGACTCTGCCCACAGAAATCAGTTTAAATGAGAATCCTGGGCATCAGTGTGTTTTTGTTTTTAATTTCCCCTGGTGATTCTAGTGTGCAGCCAGGATTAAAGATCACTGCCCTGGTGGTTAAAACTAGTGTTCTGGAACCAAACTGCCTGAGTTTAAATGCAGGCTATTACACATTATAGAAACTTGGGCAATTTACTCAGACTTTAACATTTGGGTTCTCTGCCTATAAAGTAGGTATAATTACAGAAACAGTTCCTAATGTTCTTGGGAGTATTAAATGATATAATGCATTCAAAAGGACATAGAAAAACTATGCCACATTGCAAGACCTTAATAAATATTAAACATCATAAGGTAGTAAAAAAAATAGCATTTAAAGTTTTAAATACTAATTCCCTGGTGGCTCAGATGGTAAAGAGTCTGCCTGCAAAGTGGGAGACCCAGATTCGATCACTGGATCGGTAAGTTTCCCTGGAGAAGGAAATGGCAACCCACTCCAAGTGTTCTTGCCTGGAGAATCCTATGGATGGAGGAGCCTGGCAGCCTACAGTCCATGGGGTTGGACATAAGTTGGACACAACTGAGTGACTTCCCTTACTTAACTTACTTACTTAAAGTTTTAAATACCGGCTTGCTCTTACAGCTGGTAAAAAATCCACCTGCCATGCAGGAGACTCTGGTTTGATTCCTCAGTTGAAAAGATCCCCTGGAGGAGGGCATGGCAATTCACTCCAGTATTCTTGCCTGAAGAATCCCATGGACAGAGGAGTCTGGTGGGCTACAGTCCATGGGGATGCAGAGTCAGACAGGACTGAGCAACTAAGCACAGCCTTTTACAAGTTCCCTGAAAGTAGAAGCCATGCTCTTACTGCCAAGATTATCTTCAGATCAAACTGGATCACATCAATTCCTTCCTTAATATTGTTCAAACTGCCCATGGTTTAGTCATAAAGAATAGGGTTTGGGTTTAAAAGATAGTTTCATGATCTGTGGTCCATGCATTTTTTAAGCTTTAGCTCTTTTCACTGCCCTGCATGCCTCCTAAGCTCAGGCCAGGCTAAAGGCTACTTGCCTTCTTCTGTTTGTGTTGTTCATCCTCCCTGGGATGATCTTTACTCTGTCAAGCTTCTATTCATTCATTAAAAATCAGTGCAGACATTATGTTTTCTTATTACATTATCTCTTCTCTTTTTTCACAGTAGTTATTACATGTTATGACCAAGAAAGAGGTGGAACTCTAGGTTTTCTTATAGCCAAGGTAGGACTTACTGTCACTGAGCTCTGGTGTCCCTCATGTGTGAGCACAGTGGAAAGAATATATTTGTTTAGTTTCTTGGATTATACTATGCGTCCTTGTTTTGAAGGAAAAACTTTCCGCTTACAATAACACGTGACTTGAAATGAGAAATGGGGCAAGCCCTGGAGACAGAGAAGGGAGTTGGTTCTGGGTACAGCACGTGGCTAATACTTCAAGTAGGTCTTTCTAGACTCAGTGTGCTCATATTTCAGCAAGAGTACTATGTAGCAGTCATACCCCTAACATTCAGAAATAACAGGGTTCCCTGGCGGCTTAAGCAGGTTCTCCAAGTTTCTCTTCTCAAGGCAATAGCTCTCAGAACTTTCCCCTTAAACAGAGTAAGCAGACCTTGGGCTTAGGGGAATGTCACTGGGCAGAAGATAGGTGAGGGGAAGAACACTTGTCTTCCACTAAGTAGGATGGAAGCACAAGTCATTTAACGTGAACACTAAACAGAATGCAACATCATTCTGAATGGCAGCATGCTGAAGTGGGACATATGGCCGAGTTAAACTAAATGACAGCATCAGGAGGATGGCTCATGGAATCCACTACAGTCAACTAGTTACATAACAAATTCATAAAAGGAAAATTTCCCTACTTTTAAACATCTGCAGTCCAAGGAATGCTAACACTGGGCACTTCAGATAGCTTATGGACATGTCAGAACCTGAAGGGGTCAAAGATCAACACAATCCCTCTGTTTTGCACATAAGGAAAAAAAAAAGAGAGAGAGATAAGAGTTTAGAGGGCTTCCCAGGGTCACACAGCGGGCAAGCAGTGGTCAGGGGCTCTGGACTGGGTTTGGAGCTCTCTTGCCATGATGCCATACCACCTGGATGAGGATTTTTATTCCCAATGCCACTGGGCAAGGACAGTGGTGTGAGAAACCTGATCTCCGTTCACCTTCTTCATTTCCAACCCTAATGCCATCCTGTAAACATGTGGGAACATGTATCTAAGAAACATATTCTGAAGGATCAATTCTGTAGCAGCTGAGAAGTCTAGACCGTCTGCTGTGAAACTGAATGGGTGCTTTCCAAAAAGAAAAAAAACAGCTACACGGGCCCCTGCAGTTTTGGGTCTGCAAACACTGCAAGTGATTTCCTTTCTGTGGACTTGAAACACATGGACCACTTTTAGGACCAATTATTCTCTATGATGTACACTGACATATGTTGCTGAATAAATCAGGCTGAACATCAAGAACCCTACCAGGATCAGAAACGAGATCACTTGGGAAAAGAACACAGCCCCCAAAGGCCCTAGAAATAGCAACCCCAGGGTGATGGCAGGATAGCCAGGCTCTAAGTGTTTTCATAGCTCATGTAGAGAGGATTATGTTTATAGAAAGCATTTTTAAAACATTCTAAATGTATGTGAGAGTATGGAGATAACTGTTTTGCTGTAATTTATGTGTATATATATATTTTCTTCCTGGACCCACTACTCTTATATAAATACTGAATTAATGCTATTTAAATCTTTTTTTAAATTCTTGATTAAATATTCCCACTGAATATTGAGAAACTAACACTGAGGAACAACAAGAACCATCACTGTACACTTACATTATTCCAGAAGAGATTAACGGCTCCTTTAAAGACACTTCACAGACAAAAATTTCTATACTTACTTTTTTAAAAACACATCTAGAAATATCTCTAGCTTAGAAGCAAAAAGAAATCTGTTCCTTGATAAGATTATCTTTGTTTCTTACAATATACCAGCCCAATGCCCACTTTATTTTATATTTTAGAATCTTTCATGGTTGGCATGAAATAAGCAATGCTCTAGTTAATTTAGCAACTGAACTCATATCAAGTTCCCTGGATCTGAAACAGTGTAAACAAGATTTAACCATATATAAGTATCAGTTAAGTCCAGTCTCTCAGTCATGTTCGACTCCTTGTGACCCCATGAACGGCAGCACACCAGACCTCCCTGTCCATCACCAACTCCCGGAGATTACCCAAACTCATGTCCATTGAGTCGGTGATGCCATCCAACCATCTCATCCTTTGTTGTTCCCTTCTCCTCCTGCCCTCAATCTTTCCCAGCATCAGGGTCTTTTCCAATGAGTTAGCTCTTCTCATCAGGTGGCCAAAGTATTGGGATTTCAGCTTCAACATCAGTCCTTCCAATGAACACGAGGACTGATCTCCTTTAGGATGGACTGGTTGGATCTCCTTGCAGTCCAAGGGACTCTCAAGAGTCTTCTCCAACACCACAGTTCAAAATCATCAATTCTTTGGCACTCAGCTTTCTTTATAGTCCAACTCTCACATCCATACATGATGACTGGATAAACAATAGCCTTGACTAGACAGACCTTTGTTGGCAAAGTAATATCTCTGCTTTTTAATATGCTGTCTAGGTTGGTCTGGAGAAGGCAACAGCACCCTACTCCAGTACTCTTGCCTGGAAAATCCCATGGATGGAGGAGCCTGGTAGGCTGCAGTCCATGGGGTCGTTAAGAGTCGGACACAACTGAGAGACTTCCCTTCCACTTTTCACTTTCATGCATTGGAGAAAGAAATGGCAACCCACTCCAGCGTTCTTGCCTGGAGAATCCCAGGGATGGGGGAGCCTGGTGGGCTGCCATCTATGGGGTCACACAGAGTTGGACACGACTGAAGCAACTTAGCAGCAGCAGCTAGGATGGTCACAACTTTCCTTCCAAGGAGTAAGTGTCTTTTAATTTCATGGCTGCAATCACCATCTGCAGTGATTTTGGAGCCCCCCAAAATAAAGTCTGCCCCTGTTTCCCCATCTATTAGCCATGAAGTGATGGGCCCAGATGCCATGATCTTCATTTTCTGAATGTTGAGCTTTAAGCCAACTTTTTCACTCTCCTCTTTCACTTTCATCAAAAGGCTCTTTAGTTCTTCTTTACTTTCTGCCATAAGGGTGGTGTTATCTGCATATCTGAGGTTATTGATATATTCCCAGCAATCTGGATTCCAGCTTGTGCTTCTTCCAGCCCAGTGTTTCTCATGATGTAATCTACATATAAGTTAAATAAGCAGGGTGACAATATACAGCCTTGATATACTCTTTTTCCTATTTGGAACCAGTCTGTTGTTCCATGTCCAGTTCTAACTGTTGCTTCCTGACCTGCACACAAGTTTCTCAGGAGGCAGGCCCAGTGGTCTGGTATTCCCATCTCTTTCAGAATTTTCCACAGTTTATTGTGATCCACACAGTCAAAGGCTTAGCATAGTCAATAAAGCAGAAATAGATGTTTTTCTGGAACTCTCTTGCTTTTTCGATGATCCAGCAGATGTTGGCAATTTGATCTCTAATTCCTCTGCCTTTTCTAAAACCAGCTTGAACATCTGGAAGTTCACGGTTCATGTATTGCTAAAGCCTGGCTTGGAGAATTTTGAGCATTACTTTACTAGAGTGTGAGATGAGTGCAATTGTGAGGTAGTTTGAACATTTTTGGCATTGCCTTTATTTGGAATTGGAATGAAAACTGACCTTTTCCAGTCCTGTGTCCACTGCTGAGTTTTCCAAATTTGCTGGCATATTGAGTGCAGCACTTTCACAGCATCATCTTTTAGGATTTGAAATAGCTATTGTTATTGTTCCGGAGAAGGCAATGGCACCCCGCTCCAGTACTCCTGCCTGGAAAATCTCATGGATAGAGGAGCCTGGAAGGCTGCCGTCCATGGGGTCGCTGAGGGTCAGACACGACTGAGCGACTTCACTTTCACTTTTCACTTTCCTCATTGGAGAAGGAAATGGCAGCCCACTACAGTGTTCTTGCTTGGAGAATCCCAGGGACGGGGGAGCCTGGTGGGCTGCCGTCTCTGGGGTTGCACAGAGTCGCACACGACTGAAGCAACTTAGCAGTATTGTTATTGTTCAGTTGCTAAGTTGTATCCAACTCTTTGTGACCCCATGGACTGCAGCAAGCCAGGCCTCCTTGTCCCTCACGTTCTCCCAGAGTTTGCCAAGTTCGTGCCCAAGAACATAGCATAAATGTGTAGTACATAGTATATATCAGTTCAGTTCAGTTCAGTCGCTCAGTTGCGACCCCATGAACCGCAGCATGCCAGGCCTCCCTGTGCATCACCAACTCCCAGAGTTCACTCGAACTCATGTCCATATAGTATGTATAGTATAACTATATAGGCTTGGGCTTTTGTATTTGCAAACTGAGATATTTATAGTTATCAATGGAGTAACAAAGAGAAAATGAATTTGGAGTTATTTCAGCACTAAATGCCAGATGACACACAGATGAATACTGATTTCATTTTATTTAAACAAAAGGAACTCATTTATTAATCAGGTAAATGCCTTATCTGCCTTGGGTCATCTTGGAGGCAGATATGCATTTTGGAGTACAGTGCTTCTAATTCTGTGAGTTTATGAGCCTATGCAAGGTATTATTTCAGTTTTACAGAAGACAAAACAGGTCCTGAGATTAAATGTGTCCTAGATCTCAGGACTGTCATGACTTATGTATCAAATGTCTGGACTATAGATACACAATAAAAGGAAATTTCCCCCCTCTTTTTACCTTCACTGTAGAGGAGCCCTTAGATGACAACTGTTGGTGATGTTTTACAATTTGAAAAGTGACTACTATCACTAGGTACTGTGCTGCCTGCTTCATAGAAAGCATCACATTTAATCAGCCCCCAACAGCAAATAGTCAAATTTCATAGTTTAGGAAACTAAGGCTCAGAAAGGAAGTGACTTGCTAAAGATGAAGGTAGAGATTGTTTCATTCTAAAATAACTCTGTTCTTTACCAAGCAACACCTCCTGCCTTAGAGTTCACTCTCTATCCACAGTAGACTGAAGGCCTAGTACCAGCCTCCTGGCTTTCCATGGAGTGGCTTGTGGGAGGCATGAAGGAACAGGTGAAAAGCGGCAGGGACAATGTGGCAGAACTGTGCTCACACGCTGTGTCGTGGTGTGGACACTGGACACCTTACATCACTGGGCTAAGAGCTAAGGACTGGTAGCTACAGCCACTGGAGGGATACTTTACACCCATTTCAGCTCTTATTCTAAGTCTTTCTGAGATCTTTCCAAGAGCTAAAAGGAAACTGCACACCCATTCATTTCTATACACGGAAACTGATAACAAATCCTCAAAAGAGCATTTCTATTGGGCATAATAACAACTGATGCCAGGATGTTTCCATCATGGTGAAGGGAGTGAACCTGAGAACAGGGCTATCTACACAGCGTAATAAACTGACTGTGAGAGCCGCCATAACCGTTTATAAAGTGAGGGCTTAACAAAAATAAAAGGGAAGTTTGCCTGGATGCCTTCAAGTACACTTGCAGAAAGGTGCTACTGGCAGATCTGCTTGTTAAGCTTTATTGACAAGGGATGGCTGTTTTGCAGACCAGTTCAACCCAAGTCTGATTACATGGCTGCAGCGTGTGCCCTGTTGTGAGGACTGGGTGAAGCAAGTCAGGCACATGACAAGTGAAATCTATCGGAGGCAAGAACTCTCAAGCCAGCCCTGCCCTGTGACTCCTCGGCACTTCATCTCAGCTTGAAGTTAATACTACATATTCTGGGCTGACAACCAGAGATGCCCATGGATGGGTTAAAATGGGCACTAGAGAGACTTAGGGGCACTATGGCTCCTTAATCCTAGAGACTTGAGGCTTTGTCCAATATCTCCCCCAATGCCTGGCTACTAATCTGACATCACAGCTTGTCCCTGAAAAACTAGCAGCCTGGCCCTTTCATCTGGCTCATCTCTTGTTCCTTTGCCTGTAGTAACTTGGCTCAAATCAGTTCAGTTGTTCAGTCGTGTCCAACTCTTTTTGACCCCATAGACTGCAGCACACCAGGCCTCCCTGTCCATCACCAATTCCCGGAGTTTACCCAAACTCATGTCCTCACACCTTCTTAATTTGGGAATCCTGCTTACCCTTCCTCCTAGTGTTCCCTTACAGAATCCACTGGCATTTGTATTTTAAAGAAGGACGGAAGTTAATATAACTGAATATCTCACGTATGGGATTCACAGGCAGCGTGTGGGCAGGAAGCTGGTGTTTCCACTCCTATGGGGGAGATATTTGGCAATGCCTAGATACTCAGGTCTAAGAAGGAATCAGCTGACTGGGTGGAATTTGCTTTAGTAGCTAGCAGAAAGACCTTCAGCTGCCAAAAGAGACTCAAATTATTGTTGCAGGGTTTTAATAACAAGTATTATAGTATGAGAAAGCTAACTGTAGCATTGTTTATAGCGGCAGAAAATAGGAAATGATCAAAACGTCCATGAAAGGGATTACTACATAACTCCTGGTGCCTGAATCCCAAGGGGTAAAAAGAAATTAGATGGAAAGAAGCCTCATAAACTCCGACATCAAAAGATGTCTAAGATGCGTTTTTGAATGAAAAAGGCACATAAAAGAATGATACGTCTAGTAGGAAACTGCATATAAAAGCAACCAAATTAATTTTGTGTATCTTTTCACTTAATTATTCCCTGACAAATGCAAAAGAAAGTGTTTAGAAACATGCATATCAAACAGATCATATCGTGTAGGAAAGGGGGCCAGGATTGGGATGATAACCTAAATTTGCTTTTTAAACACAGAAAACATACGTATATACTTTTTGTAATTAAATATCTCTAAGTGAAAAGCTAAATGTTTGATTGCAGCACGGTAGTGGCTACCACCTTATTGAGAATCTGTACTTATGAAATGCCACCAAATCAACATATAGCCAGGTGGCATCTGGGATCAGGGGCTGGAGTGGCATTAAGGCAGTCAGAAAGATTTGCAGCAACATGGACAGACCTAGAGATTTTCATACTTAGTGAAGCAGGGCAGAGGAGGAGAAATAGCATACGACATCCCTTATACGTGGACCCTAAAAAGAAATGATACAAAGGAAATTAATTACACGACAGAGACTCACAGACTTAGAGAAGGAATTTATGGTTGCTGTGTAGGGGGGAAGGAGGGGCAGAGGGATAGTTAGGGAATTGGGGATGAACATGTTCATACTCGGAGAAGGCAATGGCACCCCACTCCAGTACTCTTGCCTGGAAAATCCCATGGACGGAGGACCCTGGTGGGCTGCAGTCCACGGGGTTGCGAAGAGTCGGACACGACTGAGCGACTTCACTTTCACTTTTCACTTTCATGCACTGGAGGAGGAAATGGCAACCCACTCCAGTGTTTTTGCCTGGAGAATCCTAGGCACGGGGGAGCCTGGTGGGCTGCCATCTCTGGGGTCGCACAGAGTCAGACACGACTGAAGTGACTTAGCATAGCATAGCATAGCATGTTCATACCGCTGTATTTAAAATGGATAACCAACAAGGACCGACTGTATAGCACAGGGAACTCTGCTCAATGTTATGTGGCAGCCTGGATGGGAGGGAGTTCGGAGGAGACTGGATACACACACACACACACACACACACACACACACACATATATATGGCTAAGTCCTTTCGTGGTTCACCTGAAATTATCACAACATTGTTAATCAGCTACACCCCAATACAAAATAAAGTTAAAAAAAAAGAAAGGCAAAAAGTTCTTTTTCAATTTCATTTACATATTACCTCTTACTCACTCTTGAGTCGGCTACAGACCCTGAAAATGGAAATTTGATGGTACGGAGTCTTCTTTGAGGATGAGTTCAGGAGCCTGTCTCAGCTAAGGGTCTTCCTATTCCTGATGCAAACGTATAGGCCATATGTCAATCAGCGAGGTTATGATTGACACCCTTCCTCCCACCTTAGGCCACAGGGTGCTATGAGGGCGGTTACTCTTCCACCTGTGAGCCCCTACTTTCAAGAGCAGGGCCTTTGTCCTACTTGCTGATGGCTGGTATTTATATGTCCCCTTTACACAAACTAGCTCACTAATGCTGATGATTTTCTGCAATATGTTTGAATGGAATGGATGAAGCCAGCAGATGTAATAACAAAATTCCCTTAGGGTGAGATGCTCTCAGGTAATAGACACTGACAGGAACAACCCTCTGGGAGTGGAGGGGGAGCACTAGGAAGTGATGCTGTGATTAATAAACATAATTGCATTGACAAGCATTTATATATCTGGATACCTACTGCTGAGTCAAAGCTATGGTTTTTCAAGTAGTCATGTATGGATGTGAGAGTTGGACCATAAAGAAAGCTAAGTGCTGAAGAATTGATGCTTTTGAACTATGGTGTTGAAGAAGACTCTTGGAGAGCCCCTTGGACTACAAGGAGATCAAATCAGTCAATCCTAAAGGAAATCAGTCCTGAATATTCATTGGAAGGACTGATGCTGAAGCTGAAGTTCCAATACTTTGACCACCTGATGCAAAGAACTGACTCATTGGAAAAGACCCTGATGCTGGGAAAGATTGAAGGCAGGAGGAGAAGGGGATGACAGAGGATGAGATGGTTGGATGGCATCACCAACTCAATGGACAAGAGTTTGAGCAAACTCTAGGAGATGGTGAAAGATAGGGAAGCCTGGTGGGCTGCAGTCCATGGGGTCACAAAGAGTCAGACATGACTGAGTAACTAAACAACAACAAACCTACTGCTGAACCATTTATAATTGAAATTTTTATCTTTTAGAGCATAGATGAAAACTTCCATTGAATAGAATATATAAATTACTCATCTCTGATGTTTTATTTTATATGTGTTAGGATTTATTTGGGTTTCACATACTGAGTTCACCAAAGGAATGGTGAAATCTGTTTAGGAGTAGCTAAAAATATGTGTGTCTAAATATGCATGTAAATATTGATACATGTGCTGCTGCTAAGTCACTTCAGTCGTGTCCGACTCTGTGCGACCCCATAGATGGCAGCCCACCAGGCTCCCCCGTCCCCGGGATTCTCCAGGCAAGAACACTGGAGTGGGTTGCCATTTCCTTCTCCAATGCATGAAAATAAAAAGTGAAAGTGAAGTCGCTCAGTCGTGTCCGACTCTTAGCGACCCCATGGACTGCAGCCCACCAGGCTCCTCCGTCCATGGGATTTTCCAGGCAAGAGTACTGGAGTGGGGTGCCATTGATACATGTATATAATTATAAAATGAAAATATATATACATTCTTAATAAAGTGAAAAGTAAGGGTTCATAGACCTTCTTTTTCTGCCTTATTACAGTGGTTTCAGTAGCATTTAGTAAAATTTAGACCCCTCTGTACTTCAGCCTCTTCTCATTAATACCAAAGAGAGAATAGCATAACTCCCTTGACTAACTCTGTGGAAAAAAAAAAAAATCAATTCTGAAATCAGCTTCAGGGGCTCCCAGTGCTCTTTACAACGTCTAAACATGTTCATACATGCAGGTGATACAACTTCTTTCTCTGGCATTTCTTCACCATTAAGTTGAGTGATTTCAGCAGCCTTTTTCAATTTTTCACATGGTACTAGATGCTCAAGATCTCACTGACCACTTGCTGTAAAAACGTTACTTGCATTTTTCTCAAATTTTGTGTTACAGTGCAAATAAATCATAGCTTATTTATTTATTCAATCATAGATAAGAACATTTGATGTGCATGTCTATGTTTTCTTTCTCTCCTTCTGAAAAAAAGTTTGAATGGAATAGATGAAACCAGCAGATGTGATAACTCAACAAAAATCCCTTAGGGTGAGATGCTCTCAGGTAATATCCACCAAGTAGTATATACTATTCTGAGAGTAGTATATGTTATTTTGGTGATATTTTTTAAATTAAAAAAAGTAAACATTTAAAATACAAAAGTACCTAAACAAGAACATGAATGTCCTCTCCTCTGGATGGCAGCTCTCATGAGAAATGAGAAGGGCAGCTGTCAAGGAGTGCTGCCTACTGGTAAGTGCCTGCTTCCCCTCCCTCCCTCTCCCTCTCCTTTCAGCCCTTTCCTTCCTGACTGTCTTCAAACTGAACAATGGCTTCCTTCTTGCCTTCACACTTAGATGGAAACATCAGTTTTGGCCTTGCTGGTCTTCAGACAGGAACTATATTATTAGCTTCCCTGGTTCACCATCAGTGCTCAGACTGTGCCTAGAAACAAACCATCTAACTTGTTGGGTCTCCAGCTTGCCAACTCCCCCTACAGATATCAGGATTTGAACTTGCCCACCTCCACAGCTGGGTGCTCCCAGTCCTTTTAACAAATCTCTTTATATATACATATATATCTCCAATTGGCGATAGAAAAGCATATCTTTGGAAAATCCTGATGAATACCAGAACATAGTTCTGGTTTCCCAAATGGCTCAAAAATGTCCTTTGATAGATTGCTTGAATTAGATTCCAAATAAGTTCCACACAGTAGTTTCCTGAGTCTATAAATACCAGTTACAATTTTGGGAAAGTCACCACACGGTTTTCCTTTTTATGGTATTTCTTAAATAATATTGGATAAACCCCACAGCACGTATCATTCAACACAAAATTTTCAAATCTGATTCCAGATTTATAAAGATCAGAATGCATGTCTTCAATGTGTCAAGACTGGATAGAGAGAAAATGGAACACATTCCTGCTAACACCACCGTACTCTTGAAAAGCCAATGAGCTTCTTTTCTGCCTCTAGTTTCCACATCTATAGAGCAGGAAATGCACATGGGAAATATTTGTTTGACCTTCCACACAGGGATGCTGCAAGGTAAAAGGTAGTGTCATGTAATTAAATAGTTGTGAAATAGGGATCCAAAAATGAAGCAATCTGTATATTATCATCATTGCTATCTTCATCTAAGTAACTTGTTTTGTTTCTTTATTTGCAACTGGAATCTTATTCTCAGATGGAATTTGCACTATTAATGCAAATTTGTGCTGATTAAAATGAACAAAAGCGAATAGACTGGTGCTATAATGAAACAGACCTGGTCTTTGATCAGAAGTGATTCTGTAAGTTCATCTCATGCTGAAAAGCAGCAGCAGATGACCTCCTCAGGCCAACGCTTCAGGCACTCACCCAGTACTATTGAGGTAACTCTGCCCCAAGCTGCAGTCCTTCGACAGAGAGGATGGATTGAACCAAAAGGCTGGCAGGCACTGACCATTGCTGTGTCGTTCGTAACCATAGTCACTGTTGGGGAAAAAAATGAGAGAAACCTTTCAGTAGGTGGCAACGTTACTGAGAACAATTTAAGTCAGTCCACGGCCAACTTCTACCCTGGTCAATTAGTAAAAAGAAAACAGTCATTCACTAAATCAATGCCTTTCCAAAAACGGAATCTTTCTTTCTATCAATTACCCAAGAAAACATTCTACAGAATCCGTTTTGAGAAATGCTAACTTGGAAGCCACAGAGACACATGTATAGAGATGAAAGCTCAGTGCCCAGTAATTCCCATTATACACCTTTCAGCCAGGAGCATAGATACTGTTCTCATCAGGGGGAGACACAATAGTGATTGTGCTTGGGCCCTGAGAAAGCTAGAATGGTGGAAGCCCAGTCCCCCGTGTCAACTGCACTGAAAAACCTAAGGCATCCACACGTAGCACAATCCTCACTACTAGTGCTGTCTTTGGGGTGCTCTTCCAAGACATCTGGATCTACCAAGGAGAGCTGAGCCAGGTCTCTCTGTGCACAAGCCATCTGCTTCAAAGTCACAGCAGGAAAGGCAATGTACTTCGGGAGTATTGCGAGCATTTTCCCCAAAGGAAAACTCTGTCCTATTCAGTTAATGCCACCGATTGCTTTAAGTTTTCTCTAGTTTGAAAACAAAGAGTTTTCTCTCAGCCTCCTTGAATTCTTGCCTCCCGGAACCTTTGAGTCAACTCTCTTGGCTTCTGAAAGATAAAGCTGGGCACAGAGAATGGCAGCACATCACACCTCCTCACACACAGACAAATTGCAGGGAGCGATGGCAAGCACAGGTATGAACTGGCCCACCTGTGTGATGGAGGCGAGATGCTGGCACACAAAGGTTGGGAAAGAAGAACTAGGCTTGCTCAGGGCCCTGGCACCAGGCAGTTGGTTCTCAGAATTCTGCCCATACCAGCTGGGTTTGATTCTGGTGCAACACAGCATGGGTAGGAGGACTTCCGGGACTCTGCCTACAGGACATCCTGTGTTCATTTCAGGAAATTACAGTAACAGGCAAGGTCATCTAGCAGAGGGATGTCCGGGGGAGAGCCAAACTGAGAGAGAACATTCAGGGACAACCACCTTTGCCAAAAAATCACTGTTTGGGAAGGCCAAAGTCAAAGCTCTAAGATAAAAAGTTAACTCCCCGTATGGATCCTCCTTGAATACAGTGAATAAAGAAGCAGCCAGGGTTCCGAAAGAGGCACGTGATGAATGACAAATATTCCACACAAGTTCTCCCTGTGAATGTAGTTCAGGATGTCAATCCTGAAAGGCAGGACAGAGATGAAATATTTTTGTCATTGTAACAGTGTTGTGCTGACTAAAAGGAAAGTCAGGGCTGGGGAGGCCCCTGCAGAATTCCCTGTGAGTCCCAGTGTAACTGAAGCTCTGTCTGCCTCCAGCAGAGCCCAGAGAGAGACAGAACTGCCTCTTGGCTTGCCTTCTCTACCAACAAGACAGGAATAGCCTTGTGTTATAGGTCTGAGTACTGGCAGCCAATGTGCCAGGACTGGCCAGTACTATTTATTCAAAGAATGCTCCTAGAGGTCTACCATGAGAGATGCTTCTTTTTTCTAAGTAATGTTATGTGCATGTACACAGTATCTCAGCCCCATCACTGATATTCTGATGATCAGACATGTGACTGATGATTGCTACCCAGCTAATACTTTAAGTAGATGTCTTTGTTTCTTATGCTGGTTAAGTTCAATCATTAACACTGACATACACATTTAGCAATTGCTTTCTCTAAACCAAAAACATATAAATACATTTTAAAAAGGAGGAGGAAAAAAATGAGACCGAAAATGGGATGGACGTGATCAAGAGGGTTGGTTACCACCTATTCAGTTTCAATCATCTTTCAACCTCATCTGACAGTCAAAACTAGAACAAAGCAAGCACATCATTGGCCCCACAAGCTAGTTTTCTGCTTAAGTAAAGCTCCAAAAACATGTTGTGGCACTCTGAGAATATTTAACATCTAAATGTTGCACTCCTTTTCCAGTTTAAACTAGGTTAATACTGGTAAAAGGAGAAGGCTCTCCTACTGCTAGGTTCATAAAGCCATAGATGGCAATGCCAGTGACTCCATCCTTGCACTGAATTCAGAAAAATATTCCATGGCTTTCATAAGCAATTGTCAGCTAGCCACTAATTGAAAACCTCCAGGTATAGAAAATGCACTGCCCTAAATGACCATAATTTCACTACCAGGAACCCTAGATTCTAGAGAGATTTTTATCTTGAACACACATATATTTGCTCCCTGAAACATCCACTTATTGTTTAAGTGTTGCAGTCAAAAGAGACTCAGGGTGGATCTGGCTTCTCTTTTTGTCCTGAGACCTGTCAAATGTGTGAAGATAATTACTAGCTATCTCCTGAGTCCTCCTTAAGCCTAAAGAAATCCCTGTTTTTTTTTTTCTGTATATACACACACACATAACCAGTAAGCCATGATGTCCCCACGTGGTAATTCACACAAACATGAGGTTTATCACTTGGATCTATGCATGTAACTATTCAAATGTAAACTTTCGTTTAAGGCCCACACGGGTTTGAAATATGCAGTGACTACATGGGCTAACAGCACGAGCTCACCAGTCAAAATCAGCCTCTGTGCAGACGCAGGGCTCAGACTCCATGGCGCCTGCATATTTTCCCTGCATGCATTTCCGCTCGGATTTTCTCTTCTTATATATCCTCTTTGCTCCCATGATGCATGCTTCCCCCTGTAAGGAGACAAGAATCTCACACTGTTGACCCATAGGCATGACCTTCCCTACTCCACACTAGGACAGTCCAGGGAGATGGTCTCAAATCTTAGGGTGATCTGGACGTGGGCAGTCTGCTTTGTGCTAACAGCATTTTCTTTTCAATGTCTAGAGTCCTATTACAGAACATGACGACAAAGTTAATCCTAAGAAGCACCGAGAGAGTGTCAAAATGTCCTGAACTCTGTTTGCAGCAAATCCTCACTTGGCAAGGTGTTGAGTAGAAGGGTATGAGGGACACACAGGTAATTAAGACTCAGCTTGTAACAGTGTATTACCAACAAATCTATGGTAATTAAGTTGGCTTCTTCTGTAATAAAAGATTGGCACATGATCATTTATGTGCATATGAAAGAAGAATATTGCTAAGAAACATAAAGGTCCATTTTGCCTCGGTTTATTATGCCTCTGCTCACACAGTTTTACTGCACTGATTTTACATTCCTCTACAAGATAACCATTGGAGAAGGAAATGGCAACCCACTCCAGTGTTCTTGCCTGGAGAATCCCAGGGATGGGGGAGCCTGGTAGGTTGCCTTCTATGGGGTCGCACAGAGTCGGACACAATTGAAGCGACTTAGCAGCAGCAGCAGCACAAGATAACCAATAGCACTACATTCAGTGTTTCTCCACAAAATAAATGAACGCTTTGAATATTACAATGTCCATGCACTCCAAAGGGGAAAATATCAGCTATGTGAATGAGCAATCCTTTCATTATTGAGCCTCCAAGAAAAGTGGGTGATTCTAGCTGATGTAGCTCCCATTGTCAAACCCAGCTCTGTGTGTGTGTCCAAAGGACCAGAGAGACTTTTGTCTAAGCTACTCTACACTGTCTGTCTTGAGCAAGCTCACTTTAACCAGCTGCACTACACATCGACACATAAATATACAACTTAGTCTAGGTTTGGAGTATATGTTGTGTTGCTTTCTCAATATAGTGATGGCTTTGCAAGCAAGGGCCCCAGCTATGTCCTTTGAGAGGCTGGCAGAATGAGTTCTTGGGAAATCAAAAGAGAGATGTTTTATCCAAGCATTCTATCAACAATATGAGCAGAGTAGCAGAGGGGCCAGGATGAAGGAAATTTTCCTACTAATTCCACAACCTTATAACAAAAGAAGCTTGGAAGGAGGCATAAAGCAGTATCTAATCCCAGGGAATCACAGTGGTGGGGAGGAAGAATTTTACTGGCACTCCTCACCCAGCCCAATTTTGCTGTTTTATGTCTCTGTTTGCATTGCTAGATAAAACTGAAGAGCCTTTCCTCACCCTTGCCCCCACACCCTGCAACCAGATGACATGCTCAGATAAATTATGTTTGGATCTCTGTGCTGAGTTGCTGTTTTGTTTTGAGTTGTAAGTCTAAGCCAAGCGCATTTGAATTTTATCTCATTACACCCTAGTACAATAAAAACATGAATTACTTCACAACAGCAATAAATGTTGAGTTTGTTCACTGCCATGGCACCCAGGACACATAAGAAACCACCAGATGGACGTTTTTGCCCAGAGAACCCTGATTCCTACATTTGAATGACTATCTTCCCCCAGTACTCTCCATGCCTCCCACCCAGGACACTCGTCCCCCTACCTGGCTGTGCAGCTGCCAGGGTCTGTAGTCCTCCTCGGCACAACGCCTATCGAAAATGGACTTGTAGTCCACTTTGACCAGCTGCCATTCAGAGCGGTGACTGAAGTGTCCAAACACTCTGCAGATGATACAAATACTCACAATAATAGCAATGCTGACAGGTGCAACCGCAGTTAGCATTTGTTGAATATTTACTACGAGGTTAGCACAATGCTAAGCATCCTATATCGGTCGTATTATTTGATCCCCAAAACACATTTCTGAGGAGGGTTGTTATTATTGACTCCACTTTACCTGTGGGTAACCTGAGGCTGAAAAAGTTTTAACATGCAAAAACCAAAGACAAATCACCAAGAACTGGTAGAGTTAGAACCCAGGGGTGTTAGACTAAAAGCCTGCAGCTATATACTCCACAACAAGAACTGTTGACCAGAAAGAATAAATAAAAATGACAAAACAATCACAAATCCTGCCCCCTATGCAGTCCAAGATTACACTTCAGGTTCTCTTGCATTTAATCGACCTGGTCCTGTGGTTTCCATACTATTTTATCTTCCCACCATTCCCAAGAAGAAATAGGCAACAAGGCTGAAGAGCTGTAACTACTTCCTACCCTGTTCATTCTACTTTCCTGACTCAGAGAAGCTCAGCTACTTAATGAAGTGTTTGAATCACCTATTGCCAATGTGAATAAAAGCTACAAGGCAGCCTTTACAGTCAGCTTTTTTCATCTGTGTTTTGTAAATATAAAAACCGAATAAAGACAAATTATAGAATAAATTGCTAACCCACTGGGTAAAAGTGTAACTGTTACGCATATTAATTTTTGTTGCTCTTTTCTATTGTCAAAAAAAAAAGAAGTAAGGAGAAAAAAAAATCAGAAAATGTACCAACTGTTTACTTTGATTTAAAAATTTTCACTGTTGACAGGATCAGCTGCTTTAAAATCTTCCCTCTTCTCTGAATATTGGAAATAAAAGCAAAAATAAACAAATGGGACCTAATTAAAATTAAAAGCTTCTGCACAACAAAGGAAACTATAAGCAAGGTGAAAAGACAGCCTTCAGAATGGGAGAAAATAATAGCAAATGAAGAAACTGACAAACAACTAATCTCAAAAATATACAAGCAACTCCTGCAGCTCAATTCCAGAAAAATAAATGACCCAATCAAAAATTGGGCCAAAGAACTAAACAGACATTTCTCCCAAGAAGACATATAGATGGCTAACAAACACATGAAAAGATGCTCAACATCACTCATTATCAGAGAAATGCAAATCAAAACCACAATGAGGTACCATTTCACGCCAGTCAGAATGGCTGCGATCCAAAAGTCTACAAGCAATAAATGCTGGAGAGGGTGTGGAGAAAAGGGAACCCTCTTACACTGTTGGTGGGAATGCAAACTAGTACAGCCACTATGGAGAATAGTGTGGAAATTCCTTAAAAAACTGGAAATAGAACTGCCTTATGACACAGCAATCCCACTGCTGGGCATACACACTGAGGAAACCAGAATTGAAAGAGACATGTGTACCCCAATGTTCATCGCAGCACTGTTTGTAATAGCCAGGACATGGAAGCAACCTAGATGTCCATCAGCAGATGAATGGATAAGAAAGCTGTGGTACATATACACAATGGAGTATTACTCAGCCATTAAAAAGAATACATTTGAAGCAGTTCTAATGAGGTGGATGAAAGTGGAGCCGATTATACAGAGTGAAGAAAGCCAGGAAGAAAAATACCAATACAGTATACTAACGCATACATATGGAATTTAGAAAGATGGTAACGATAACCCTGTATGCGAGATAGCAAAAGAGACACAGATGTATAGAACAGTCTTTTGGACTCTGTGGGAGAGGGAGAGGGTGGGATGATTTGGGAGAATGCAGGATACAGGGTGCTCAGGGCTGGTGCACTGGGATGACCCAGAGGGATGGTATGGGGAGGGAGGTGGGAGGGGGGTTCAGGATGGGGAACACGTGTACACCTGTGGCGGATTCATGTTGATGTATGGCAAAACCAATACAATATTGTAAAGTAATTAGCCTCCAATTAAAATAAATAAATTTTAAAAAAAAGAATTAAATGAGATAAACTATATTTAAAAAAAAATCTTCCCTCTTTGTTTTCCACTTCTGATTTTCCAGAAGAAGGAAAAATCAGAGTTTCATATTTCAAATTCAAAGCTCATGTTTTGAAACCCACAGGCAGGCAAGCCATTAATCAAGCCTTTCACAAATTAATGATCATCACTTTCCAGACAGGAATGAGCGCAAATGTAATTTCACAAGAACAGACTGTTCTCATGGTTCCCCTAATATGCCTCACAATTGGGTTAGGTAAAGAGCCAGGGAAAAATAACATCCTTTGTGGGGTGTGATCAAGCTCTGTGTTCTGTCTTAAAGTGAAATCATTCTTATATGCCTGTGATTTTCTGTATATCAAGCCTGTTTATTATTAAAGTTTTAAATTGATAGCTTTATCTTCTATTGAAAAAAAAAAACACTTAATTTCCCTAAGCTCGTTCAGTATAGGAAGAAAGAGGCTGCACCACGTTGCTACCAGCCCACAGTACAGGTCTCCTAATAGCTAGCAGAGAGCCAAGAGAATGGATGCGTGCATTGTTCTTTCTTCTTTGCTAGGGAATCATGAAGTCAGATGCACTGCCTTTGCTAGCAACTTTAAAACTGAAAGCAGCAAGGCGAACAGGCTCAGCTAAAAACCACACGTTTCTGGATTTCTATGAAGACTAGAAGACAACACGGTTTTCCACTTACGTCATGATGAGAGTCTCTTCCCCAGGTTCACCCAGAACCCCATCCACAAAAAGGGGAATAGATGTGAAACTGTATTTGCTCCAAGATCTCCCTTCATCAAAACTCAACCTGATGACAGAAAAAAAAAAATTATAGTCATCGGATCTCAAAAGAAAATCCTTTCAAAGAAAAGATACTACCAACGAGGAGAGAATATATTTTGGAAGTACCTGGGGCATTGTCAAAGTGAGCCTTTGATATGAATAAGTGTTCTTAATTACATCAGAAGGTGGATATACAGCTAGCCAAGTGATTTGGGGCCCAGATGTATTATAACATCAATCAGTGGAGAGCTGAATGAAACTGGAATGATAAGTCGCTGATAGAACTTTTTTAAATTTGGATATCTTATTAGGTCTTAGATCTCAATGTGACCCTCTCTAAAACCTTGCTGTCATCTAGCAGGAGGCCCTGCAGGTGATTCTGAGAACAGTCACCTTCTGAGACCACTGCGATGGACTTAAATCAGCCAGCTCCACGTGATCAAACCCTTAGTGGTATCCTTCGTACATTGTTACAAATCCTGGTTGACCCCCTGAGTGACTGGGTGCAGAAGAACAGGCTCTTGAAAGTAAGCGAGGACTCTGCAACTCTGATGGTCATACAGGATGTTTGCTTTCCCCTGCCTTTCTCTGGGCTGCCTTCCCTCAGGCTGAGCCTCTGGTTCTGTTATTTCTGCAGCTTTCCCTTTGGTCCACCAAAGTAAGCAACACTGGAGGGAAAATCAAGCCTCTGACTGTGAACGAGCTCACCTGTGCAGAGAGCCACTTTCAAACACACAGATAAAGGAATCTATTGAAAACCCCTCTGGAAGTTAGGCCTTGCATGTTCATCTACAGAAGACCTATAGGGAGAGTTTCAGAAAACCACCCTTTCCCGCCCGCAAAAATGAGGCCAAATGCGATCAGAGCAGAAGTGACACGCACTGCTGATCTCTGTGCAGAATGAACAGAGTGAATGCAAATATTAAACTTCGGGAGACAATATTTGGGATAGGTGGCTGTGAGAAATTAAGCTATTCAGAGATTATCCTTGACAACCACTCTACCCATGACTGTACTGAAAGAGTGAGGCGCTGGAGGTACTGATGGGGGAGAGGGGGGCTGTCACATTCCAAAACCATGTATAATTGCTCTCTAAAGGACACATGCAAGCTCCCTTTCTCTTTCTCACTCTCTCTCTCTCTCCTTTCCTCTTGCTTCTTATAATAAAGCAAAGGTATAAGTTATGTTCCAGCAGACCATGACAATTTACTACAAGCACGGTTATAGTCTGTCAGCCTGACTTAGACTGGTCTTAGCTGTGTGCAACCAGTCCTGGGTACAGGATTTAGGGGCAACAGGTGCCTTTACCAGAGATGTCGAATTGGGAGAGATGTGTGCTTCATAGCAACCAGGACTCCACCTTGATCCAGATACAAAACACTGTGCTCTTCTTCAAAGATCTGGAAGAGGAAAAGCACATACACAGCACCACACCCCCACCCACACACACCCAGGGTTCAGAGAGTTAGTCTTCATTTGAGGCAAAATAATCTCTCCATGAGCCCCCATGATAGAACTGGGGTCCCCCAAATCTGTGGAGAGACACAGTTACGAACAGTGCTTCCCCACGTGGGTGACATGTGCCACTGGAGTTCCAGAAAATGATTTTAGGTGCTCCACAAGAGAAATTTAAATAATAACTAAGAGTCATGTGTTCATATTTCTATTCCTGTCATTTTGTGGTGAACTCTGTTGGGTTCCATTTATGATTATGTTGACATTTGTGCAACTGTTACATTGGGTCACACCTTTAGATCAGAGAAACCTTGGAGACACACTATTCCAATACTCTCATTTTCACAGATGAGAAAACTAAGGTTTAGAAAGAAGTGGTGACTTGCCTAGGACCAGGTAGACGATAATGGATGATGACAGGACGGAGCAAATGACAGTGTCCTTTCCACATGTAATTACTTCAAAGTTTCCAAGTGTTACAGGGGACAGATGTTCCTGTTCAACTCATGGATTCTCTAGCCAGTCATAGAGCAATTCTGATCAAAACGAAATCATACCTTTGGGTACATTGTCATTGGGTCTCTCTCTGTATGTAGAGAGAGGAATCTGAGGTCAAATGAAGACAGGCTGGAGACAATTCCTAAGTCCTCTCCATACAAGATGCTTCTTGTTTTCTCACAGTCACTCTGTTAGTATAGCCTTGTCTGTGATTACACTATAGACATAATTGTTTCCACTCTGTCTACTTCTTACATTCCAGATGTACCCAGGACTATAGGAGAGACTTATTTGCTTTGTTTGGGATGTTACAAGGAAAAAAATGTGACCCTGGCTCTCTAACTATTGTCCATAGGAAGCTTAATAATGCATGTTCCTATATATATCCATGGAGAAGGAAATGGCAACCCACTCGAGCATTCTTGTCCAGCAAATTCCATGGACAGAGGAGCCTGGAGGGCTACAGTCCATGGGATTGCGAAGAGTTGGCCACGACTGAGTGACTGAGCATATATATCTCCAAAATCAAAACCCCTGGAATTTCTTAAGCAAGTTTCTTTCTTGCTCCACTCTTCTCAAAACATGTAAATCACAGTGCAGATCTATGAAGCTAGGAGAGGGTAACTAGACCGTAACATGGACATCTTTGCCTAAAATTTAAAGCGCAGTGTTCTCACTGCTGTGTGATTACCTGTGCATTAGATTTCAATTTATGGTGCTAGTTATTGTATGATAATTAAATGTCAGTGGCTTATTAAAACATATTTATTGAAGTGTAACAACCAAGCATTAGGCACCTATTTTGTTAGGACTGCTAAACCTCATTAAGCGCCTGTTTTATAAGCTAGGAGTATCTAATTTTCATTCAGAAGAAAGAGGAAGCATTTAAGCTAAACACACTGGTTGAAAGTGATTCCATTCCTACTTTCCCTAACATATGCGCCCTGATGGTTATTACTCTGTCTTCTGCATATGAGCTTTAAACATCTCAGAGCACCACCTGGGTAATGGCTTTTTCTGAATCACTGCATTCTCCTCTATTCTGACTTCAAGGCAAGAGGAATTTACAGAGGCAACCCGGCATTAAATAGGTAATCTCCCTTCCAGGCTTCATGTTCCCTACATAATAAACTCTCTAGATTTCCCGCTTTCTTTTAAGGGGAAAATTCAGTCATATCTAATTTTGTTTCATTGTTACTTATAAACTTTCTTACATATAGGCTGTGATAAAGTGTCATTTTTTTAGGACTTTCCTGGTGGCTCAGATGGTAAAGAATCCTCCTACAGTGCAGGAGACCCAGGTTTGAACCCTTGGTTGGGAAGATCCCCTGGAAAAAGGCATGGCGACCCACTCTAGTGTTCTTGCCTAGAGTATCTCATGGACAGAGGAGCCTGGCAGACTACAGTCTATAGAGTTGCACAGAGTCGGACCTGATGAAAGTGACTGAGCAGGCACGCAAAGGCTCACTTATCACACAAAGAAATCAAATTTCATAAATATTTGCTGAACTCAGAACTTTTGTAAGCCATGAATAAAACAAATAAGGGAATAAACACATTGAGAAGCTTTAGGATTTATGTGTGACTGAGTAAGTTCCCAGAACTGAAACAATCTGGACAATTTTTAACACATTTAAACACCAGTAACTTAACCAGGATACTTTCTTACCTGTCTCCAAGTGTTTCCCGCATCCGAAGAAACAAACATGCTGATGTCACTGTCTGACAACTCAGAACCTATATTACCTGGAGAAAGCACATCACCATTAGTGAAGAGAACTTTCTGCAAAAGCTAACGACGGGCTGTGCTGGCAGTGTGCACTGCCTGAGGTGGATTTCGACTGCAAACACTCTATCTGAGCAGGGTTTCTCAGCATACTTGCTTCAGGGTTAGTGGCTTAGGTGCCTTTCAAAAATATTTTTAGCTTGCTCATTAAGTTCCAAGCACAGCTACTGGGCTTCTTAAAATAAATACAATTTATAGCAGTGAGCAGACCAGGCAAGCTGCTTACCTGAAGCCACTATGATGCTGGGGGCTGTGTCTCTGCTGGCGATGATCCCTGATGTGTAGGGATTCTCAGAGACCTTAAGGTGAAGGTGTAGGGAGCAATAGGGCTGAGAAGAGGAGAAATGAGGATCATGAAAGTACACCATCTAAATGGTCGTTTAAAACTCAGATTCAGAGCTCCTATCCATTCATTCAATCATCCCACCCATCCATCCACCCATCCATGAACCCATCCATCCGCCCGTATTTCATTCCACAGATATCTGGTGCCCACTAAGTATAAGACATCTGCCAAACTGTTGAAGGAGAGAGCACTTTCATTTCAAGTCTAGTCTACTGAAATAACTGCCGTTTGGCCATTCAACAAACATTTTAATACTTTATCTGCAAAACATGTGGTGTAGTTTTATGAAAGACTTAACACTGACTAAAATTTGGTCTCTGCCACTGAGGAGTATACAATTTAAGATCTTTCTATTGATTATCATAAAGGAATATATTTTAACAGCCATGAGATAAATACAGACAAAATATGAAATTCTAGGGGATAGGAGCCTACATTTAACTTCGGTTGAGGGGAAATTTCAAGGAGAAAATGGCGACGGAGGCAAAGGTGGGTAGGATTTGAATTGCAGATGAGATGCTCAGAGGGATAAAAGACATTTCGGGTCTGAGTAATATCAGTAACAAAGAAAAGGAGCAGAAGAGTGGAGCTGTAATACAACAGGTAGTTGGGTAAGACCAATGAGGAGAAATGGGGTTTGAGATTGGACAGAAAGTACAGCCAGGCTGGAGGTGCTCTGAAGAAGTCACTTGGCATCTCTTAGTCATATGAAGCCTTGGTCTCAGTTCTGTAGAAGAAGCTGTATGACATGTGGAACTGTCTTTACATCCGCCAGACAACTGACATAATGTCTGTGTAAGGGTATTATCAGATTCAGTGTAATTCAACATAGAAGTTCTTGTAGATGAAACACGCAAATGACAACAATTTAAACAAAAATTTAAGGGACTTGTTTGTGCATACAAAACTCTATCAAGTTTTCAGATGAAGACATCAACAGTTTTCAAAAAAAAAAAAACCAAACAGGATAGTAAATTTCACACAAATTTCATTTAAAATTGTCCTTGTACTGAATCATCAACAACGACAAGTTTGTGACTGAACCCACGTCACTTTTCATCTCTCAGGAAGATTATTTTCTAATCTTACCGACTTGAGTTTTTGAAATCACCAATGTACCTCTGTTATTACTTTCATTCTGCTCTGTAAGTCTCAGCCAGCAGATATTTAGAGAGCGACAGAGATGCAGTGATTACATTTAGATGGGATAGAGTAAATGACAAACTAAAAATGAAACTCAGAAGTAAAAGCAGCCAAAACCCTGGTGAAATGACACAATGGGTCACAATAGGGTATTTCCATCACTGCCAACAGAGGGAGTAAACTCCCAAGGAATGATGACCATAATAAATGGTTGGCTTTGCATGAAAATTTCATGTACAGCTTTCAAAAATGGAATTCTTACTCTGCAATGTTCCATAAGGGTAAAAAGACCACCCCTGTAAGAAGAAACAGTCAGATCCCAAAACTTGGCTGCCTTTTGTCCAAGAGGAAGATTAGCGAGGGTATGGTATGCTACAGAGGCCCCAAGGAAGTGCTGATCAACACTTAGGCAGATGCTGAGACAGGATAACCAGAGGTGTCAAACCATGTGTCCATGAAAATGTTCCTGACAACTGCAACCTATCAGATCTTGCTTTCTCTGATTTACCACAGCTTATTTACCACGCACAATCCTGGATCATGTCATCGAGTATGCAGAGTTTTATCGCCCTAAGAGATATACTTGACAAATAAAGAGAAAACATCAAGTACTGCTTTACATCTTCTGTAAAATCTCACATAGAATCTAAAAAAGACAATCAATAAACACTTGAAATATCAGGCAGCACTTTGAAGTTAGGGCATGAAAGATCTTACTTTACTGTTCTACTCAAAACAATGCCAGAAGTACATGGGCTTAGGTATTATTATAAACCACATTACCAGAGAAACGTGAGAATATCCATGGTATTCAAAGAAATGATTACTACTATACTTAGACACGGGGGCTTAGTGGATGGCCTTTTATACCAACAGAGCAGGATAGCCCTGGCCAAGAGAGCACCCAGGTGGCAATCTTCAGTCAGCCACTGGTCACATATGTTATAGCCCTGCAGTTCAGAAGACTGTGAGACTAACTTGCCACCTGACCCAGGGATTATTTATGAGAGGGCACTTGCCATTACATAAGAAAGAGGGCATTTTCAATTGGTCATTTCAGCACTGCTCTGTTGCTATGGCTTTCGGAGGCCTGAGAAAAATTAATTTGGGAAGAAAGGACACCAGTTCCTGCAGTAGCAGCAACATTACAAACGATCTTTCTCGTGTACTTTTTTTTTTCCCTCACTTGCACATTTGTAGTACTGGATTGCCCCCAACTGGTACAAGGAAAATATTCTATGGTTTTTTTCCCTTTCTTCCTTTTTTTCAAGAAAGTTACATAGTCCACATTGCAGAAAAACGATGTTAAGTGATTCATCTTCACTTCTTAAACTTAAACGTTTACAGTTGAACAGTTTGGGATATTTATTAAGGTGAGGTCACCACAGATTGATAGAGAGGTTGTTATAATGTCTCTCAAACCACTGCAAACTCCTGGAAAACATGAGACAAGGCATTCCAGTTCTTAGGCACATTTTGCCCAGGAAGGGGGCACTTTGTCCATTTCTGCCTTCCTGCCTTCTTTTCTCCCATTAGGGAACATATACTGGGTATCTTTCCAGTTCAGTTCAGTGGCTCAGTCATGTCCAACAATTTGCGACCCCATGGACTGCAGCATGAGTTATCTCTAATTTAGTATGAGTTAAAACACAGCTTATCCCAAAGACCTTTATCTATTTCTCTTCACTTCTCATATTAAAAATCTACAAAACTGTACACTGGAATCACCATGATCTAGGAGCTGATCTATAAGAACAGAGGGACAAACACATGTGTTTGGAAGCTGCCTGTGGTTCTGACTCACACATAGGCATAGGGAATGGAGTATCACCAGCTGGTCAATACCAGGAGCAACTAGATCCTTAGTCGTCAATCTTTCTGGGGTCAAGCACAGATTTTGAAATTCTGATGCAAACTGAAGACTCTTTCCCAAGGAAAGGGCACAAAGGAAGCACCCACAAAGGTTTGCATTCAAATCCCGGGAGCTCACATGCTCCTGAAGAATACCGCGGACCGCTCACATGCTCCTGAAGAATACCGTGGACCTCTAGACCCCAATCACCTTCCTTTGGCCTTATGCTTGTATTTCTTATTTTAACCAACAAAATCCTTTGGCCACTGCAAGTGTCCAGTGAATGCCTGTTGAAGTCAATTGATCTACAAATGAATTGCTGTCTTCCTGGCACTGTGGGTGAGCAGCAGAGAAGGGTTAAATGATCCAAGACATCCACACACACAAGACATCCTACACACACACTTGTACAGCTTCTGATCTTGAGTTGGAATGTGGGATCCACTGAAGTTTTTGTCAGGAGTCGGGGACAAAGAAGAGGGTGGCCCCAGCCAGCTGGCTGGGTGGAGGGCATTCAGCACTGCTGAATATGGAAAGTGGCAACCAGTGCAGAGGAGCAGGAAGCAGGGTCGAGTCTCCTGGGGCAGCTGCAGCTTAGCTCCAGTAGGAAGCTGCCAACTGAACCCATCGAGAAGGCATGGTTTCTCTCCATGAAACACTAGGCTGTCCCTTGGGGCCTAAGGATTTGTTCCAGGCTCAGCTCACATTTTGCCTCTAGGGAGCCCAATTCTGAGGTTCTGCAGTCAGGTGGACCATGACCTATAACACCCTATCTAACTGTACAATGTGGTCTTCAGGGGAAAGAAATCCCAGCTGAGCCCTCCAGGCAATCAATCTAAAAGTCCTAAAAATACAGCCCAGATTACCCTGGATGTCTTATTCCTATATAATGTATTTTACCAGGAACATTCCATTTGGGGCTGCAGTTCTGAACTTGTTCCACATTTGCAACAACCCTGCTGGGGGAAAAAAAAAAATCTCTTTTCTAATCACTAGGCTGTGTTTCCAGTGACACTGTCACTTTCCAAGTATTCACAATCTAAAATCTTTTTTTATCTCCTCTCTGCTACCAGCTCCCAAACCTAAGGAAGTTTTTAACAGTCTGGGTCTCCTAAAGCTCAAAGATCTTTCTTATTCTGTGCCTTGGCAGAGTTGTATAATATTTTTTTGTTGTTTCTTCTTCCTTTTTTCATTTTCTTCTCCTCATTCTACTGCCTGTTTTCTAAAGCTCAGATTTAAAGTACATTAAATAATAGGACTAAAGAGAGAGGAAGGCCAAAAGACTCTTGGGTACCGTATGTCTATATCTCCTTCATTGATTTTTCCTCAGTCTCAATGAGCCTAGTGATTCTGTTAACTGTGGGGTCAACTTGTACACATGAACTTCAGAAGGTGGCTATTATAACACATTTTTCAGTGTGACTATCAATAGCAAGGAAAGGCTTCCACTAAAGTCCAAATACGAAACTCAAACATCTGTCCATGGCATGTCCGCCTGAAACAAAGACAACACTCTCCACAACACAAATATTAAGCACCCACCATGTGTCAAGTATGGCTCTTGAGCTAACTCTTCGGTGACCAAAAAGAGCACCATGGTCCCTATGCTTGTGGAGCTCACAGTGAGTGGGAGGAGATATACTAGCAAGTCAACAGATGCATGTGCTGATTTCAGAGTGAGAAAGATCCTGAATAAAAAAGAAATTGGACCAAGTGCAGTTTCAGAGGATGCTCAAGAAAGCTCCTGAGATGGAAGGTTCTCAAACAAGGATCTGAATGCCAAGAAAAAGTCATACTAGAAGAAGGGCATTTTAAGAGATATAATATAATGGCAGATACAGAGCCTAAAACATAAAAGAGTGCAGTGAGCTAATGGTATGGAAAGGCATGATCTCTTCCCTCACCATGGCCAATGTGTAAGGAAAGAGAGAGTCTGGAGACCAGGCAGGAGAAGTGGACAGGGGCCAGACCATGCGGAATCTTGCAGGCAACAGTCAAGTATCTGAATTTCATTCCATCTGAATTAGAAAGTCATTAGAAGGTTAAGGAAAGGAGGGACATGGTCTGAATTTTTATAGTTTAAGTTGACACCTTTATGTAAAATTTGAGAAAAGAACAATCTAATCTCTAATGCTGCTGCTAAGTCACTTCAGTCGTGTCCGACTGTATGCCACCCCATAGACGGAAGCCCACCAGGCTCCCCCTGTCCCTGGGATTCTCCAGGCAAGAACACTGGAGTGGGTTGCCATTTCCTTCTCCAATGCATGAAAGTGAAAAGTGAAAGGGAAGTCGCTCAGTCGTGTCCGACTCTTAGCGACCCCATGGACTACAGCCTACCAGGCTCCTCCATCCATGGAACTGTCCAGGCAAGAGTACTGGAGTAGGGTGCCATTGCCTTCTCCACTAATCTCTCATGAAAGAAAGCAAATAAGAGGTTGTCTAGGGCCAAGGGTGTGGGTACTGACTGTGAAGAGGCATAGAGAAATTTTTTAGAGTGATTAAAATATTGTATCTTGACTGTGGTAGCTGTTACAACAGGAGTCTATACATTTGTCAAGATTTATCACTAAACTCTTAAAATGCTTTTATGTATGTATATTTCAACTCAATGAAGTTAGATTTAAGGGGGAAAGAAAGGTTGAATTGGCTGCTATGGTGAGATGAAATTGCCAGGTAGAGACAGGAGGAGCAGCTGTCACTGTAGGGACAGGGAAGAATGACGATGCTTGTATTAGGACGGTCTCAGTGGAGATGGGGATGTACGGATGTACGGTGATACGGCATTTATAATTCGGAGGCACAGCAATTAGACTTCGTAACTCTGGGCTGGGGGAGGAGCAAGGAATGTCTCACTAAGTGCTTTGTATAAGAGGCATTTCTAATGGTCCATTTATGATGCCAGAGCACCCAGGAAAGCCTCTTTAGGTGATACAGTTGGCTTTTTCTCATGGGCATTCAGTCATCAACATGCATGATGGGATGGAAGATAGCATTAAGCCACTGGGACATCTCCTGCATCTTTGTCTTCAACTTGGAACAGCTGAATGAGGAAGGTGGGCATGTTTTTAAAATGCTATTTGCCTTTTAAATAGCCAGTGGGAATTTGCTGTATGACTCAGGAAACTCAAACTGGTGCTCTGTAATTATCTAGAGGGGTGGGAATGGGGGGTGGGAATGGGTGGGAGGTGTGAGGAAAATTCAAGAGGGAGAGGACATAATGTACACCTATGGTTAATTCATGTCAATGCATGCCAGGAATCAAACCAATACTGTAAACCAATCATCAATCAATTAAAAATAAATAAATATTTTTAAGTGCTATATGCCTTGCATAGAGTAGGCATTCAATACATAACTGCTACATTCACTTACTCTGTAACTGGATTTGTGTACTGAGTAACAACTGGCTTTTTCCCCCTGTAAGTTGCCACTAATAGGGATATAAGCTGAGTGGGAGGCAGAATTTCAGACTGCTTCCCCTGATACATGGTGACAACTGTGATATCCTCTGCAGCTAATAAGGTCAAGCTATGGCTGTGGCATCTTCTCCATTGGGAGGGTGACTTGCCTACAGCTGTAGGAGACGAACCTGCAAAGTGACTGCTCAGACTTCATGGGACAGAAGGAAGCAGGCTCAGTGTGCATAACATTAAATAAAGCTGGGACTGTTTGGTGGGTGTGAATAACTGGTATATATCCAGTCCTTCTTACTAAAACTAAGAGGTCTCTTCTCTAGCTTTACAGACTGCTGTCTCCCTTTTATGAATTTAAATGAAACTTTGGATTTGTTTTCTAGAAATTAGCATTTAATGATATATTATTTTACAATTAATCCCTGCCTCCCCTCCTTCATTCACTCAGTATCAAATTCATGTGTCAAGTAAAGGGCAGGTATCATAAATACTAAGAAAAGTAGGATGTGACCTTATAATCATTCACTCATTAATCTATTCTCTCTCAAGTAGGCAGCAAACTCCTTGAAGACAAGACACATTTGTGATTCTTCTCTTGGACACCATCATATAATCAAATACAAAATAATTTGATCTAATCTATTTACTGCCCCAATGCTAGACAAGTTTTTACAAGCCATATTTCAAAGCAGAGGTCAAAAAATTTGTTTTTAAGGGTCAAATAATAAATATCTCATTGATGGACCACACAGTTTCTCATGCCTATTCAACTCTGCCACTGTAAAGCAAAAGTATCCATAGACAATATATAGGTGGATAAGCATGACTATGTTCCAATATAATTTTATTTAAAAAACAAGCAGTGGGCTAGATTTGCCCCACAGACCATAGTTTATCAATACTAGCTTTATATAACGACATAAATGAATGGAACATATTATAAAGAATACCGATTAAGGATTTAAATCAGTGGTCCTTACCTTTGTTTGAGGCGTAAATTTCTCTGAAAATATGAATAAGCATGTCCACTGGGAAATACACTTACACAATTCTGCATTCAGTCCACCAACTTTACAGCTGAATTTATGTGTCATTAGATCCTTAACAGGTTATTCATGGGAAAGTAAGGGTATCTTTTCCCACCACAACTGGAAACTATCATACTCTCCCTTAAACTACAATATGTGGTCCTTATCAGAAATTGGACAGCAACTGAACATCCTTGGAAACAAGCAAGAACCTTACTTGTGTTTTCTTATGGCTTTGGTCCATCACAAGCAGCAAAGCTGTGACTCTTTCCTATAACCGCCTTCACACCCTTCCCCATCCAGTCCTATTCCTCAGTTGAGCAAGAAGCCCTGGGCCCATGTACATCTGCTTGTTGACCTCCATCTCCAGCCCTCACTACGTGGGGCATTTCACCCCCATATGAAGACTCACCAGCACGCAGTGCACAGGGTCCCCTCTTAGGTCTGTGTCTGGAGCCTGCAGCAAACGCCAGTCTCTGCCTTTGTTGTATGTGATGAAAGTCTTCACTTGGTTGTCAATCTTCTTGTTAGCCAAGAACATTCCCTTTATCCCTGCTACCTGGGAAAAATGGACATGGCTGAAAAATACCTCAATTTGAGAAGAAATGTAATTATTGTACTTACAAAAGAAACCAGACTATCAAATGCAACTGTGATCACTTGTCTTGAAGGAATGAGAGTGAGGGTTGTGCTTACGTACGACTCCCCGGGCTGTGGGAGACAATGCAATAGCCCCATGCCCCCTGTGCTTGGGCGATCCCAGTGCAAGCTTGACAGTCTTCTTATCTCCTCTAAGGTAGGTTGACAGTAGCTTACAGCTGCCTAGAGATAAACTGATGCTGTTGGTTCTGTGCTTGGCAAATGATAAACAAATAGGGGGGTACAATACTTTGGCACCTGATACGAAGCACTGGCTCACTGGAAAAGACCCTGATTCTGGGAAAGACCGAAGGCAAAAGGAGAAGAGGGTGGCATCACCAACTCAGTGGACATGAATTTGAGCAAACTCCAGGAAATAGTGGAGAACAGAGGAGCCTGGCATGCTGTAGTCCATGGGGTCGCCAAGAGTCAGACAAGACTTAGCGACTTAACGACGACAACTTTTATTTTATTTTAGGCAAGCACTCATAGTCTTAAATACTTTATCTCCTTTAGTTATTGCAATAGTCCTTTTGGGTAAATATCACTTACTCTATTTCACAAGTGAGGAAACTGAAGCTCATTCAGGTAAAGTGAGTTGCCCAGGATCACAACACCTAATGTCATATAGATGGTAAGTGGTAGCCCAGGGATTTTAACCCAGAGCTCTGTGGTTTCACAGCCCCTGCCCTTAATGATGAAATCACTGCACTATTCACAGCCTTGGGCAATTAAAAGAGATCAGTGCAAACTCTGGATCTGATGACTATCACTATTTTTTTTTTTTCTGTAAAAGGTCTATTAAACTATCAAAATACATTAAGCAAAAGAGAACAGCTTTTAAACATAAAGAAGTACGTTTTCCTAAATTGTCAAACAATTCCTCCTCAATTTCTATAATACTATTAATCCTACCATAAACAGCCCTTATAATTTATTTGACTCTGCAAACATGATTACTTTTTCTCTTTTATATCTTAGGAAAGATGCAACAATAAAGAAGTTGCCAAAACTGTGCAGGAACAAATCATTAATTGTGTGCCATATTTTTCACATGTTTTAGAATTAAACATATTTATGCATAATTGACTCTACTTTAAATTATAACAATCCAGGAAAACTTGGTAGTGAGAAAAGTGTCTGAAATATGTTGACAGGTGCATTCTAACATTCTGCAAAGGTTATCTCATTTAATCCTCACAAAAGCCAAGGAGATACAGCCTCATCTGAGGATGAGGGAATAGAAACTTAGATTAAGTGGCTTTCTGGAGCACAGGCAGAGAGTAAGTGAATAAGCTAGAAAGAATACCTGAACCCATTTAACTTAACTCAGGTCCTTTATCTGACTTCCCTTGTATATTATAATATGAAAAATTTAAGCAGAAGGATGAAACCATGGTATCAGTCCTTGCCATGTACAAAACGCTAAACTCAGTCCTTTTTAGGTAAAACCTCCAATATTTGCTATAAACCTGCACAGCACCTATCATCCCAATTCTACAGATGAGGAAACAGGCATAAATGAAATCTAATTGCTGAGGATCACAAAGACTTGGGGTTCACACCCAAATCTGTTAGACTTCCGACATTCTTTCAGCAAATACGGCTCTGACTTTGTCAATTCAAAGAGGCTGGGCTTCTATCAATAGAACATGCACGTTTTGCCTTTGCTTTTGACACAGTCAAACCTCATTAGTTCGTACCTGCTGTTTTGGCATCTGGGATAATTTAGAATTGAGCCAACTTTGTACTCTTTTGCAACAACAAGTTTGTTAAGCAAATAAATGGTATAAATGAGTTGCTGGGGGGAATACTTTGAACTACTTAGGAAAACAAGCTTCATTTGGGGCCTGTAACAGTAGCCAGAATACTTTTTTACACACTGTGGATCCTCCACAAATGTGGAAGACGTAAATTTCAAGGAATACTCTACCTCTTAACAATGGTATATTAATTGCAAACAACGTTTATTTATTCACTACACCGGCTCCATAAGGATTACACACCAGGGAAGCCCATGTTGGTCTTGCATATGTTCGAGAGGCTGTTACATATTTAAATGACACTATACTGACAATTCTTTAAAGCTTTGATTTCATAAATCAGAATTTTCCCACAGTTGTACCTGTCTTCCCTCCATAGCAGTACCAAACATGGACAATGCAACACTCGAAGTTTATAGGACATAGAGAAGGAAAAAAAAAACATTACCTATTCCAGTTGTTCCCTTGCCGTTTCCCGCCCTGTTCCTCTTTTGGCCCAGGTGTCAGAGCAGGGCTACGCGTGTTTAGAAGCTGGTGCATTTGATTTGCAGAAGCGGGTGACTTTATTGGCCCCTGATTGTCTGGCTTTATCAAATGCCTCTAGAGCTTTGTAATTCATCTCTGGCAACCTGGCCTTCAGGTTTATCTTGAGGAGTACAAACTTAGCAAAGCCAGGGGGATGTATCACAATAAAGGATAGAGCTGAAGAAGGTCTGCTTATTTTCCTCCTGTGGCCAAGGCACTTAATCCGGGAAAATCCCATTTGGAGTGTATTTTTATTTTATTTATTTATCTGTTTATTTAGGCTTCTTGGGCTTGGTCTGCAAAGATGGTCAGCCTTGCCGGCTGTTAGGTTTTCGTGCCACTCATGGTTCCTTTTCCCTGAGCCTGGGAAGCCCGCCTGCCTGTCTCAGTGCATGCCTGTTATGAGGTCTCGTTATGTTTCTAGAACTTCTACCCTCTTACTGTGGACTCTGGATACAAAGGGAGCAGTATTAGTACCCAAAATGTGGAATATGTGTGTACATGTGTGTATGCGTGTGTACATATATGCACATATGTAGTAGTGTGTGTGTGTGTGTGTGTGTGTGTATGTGTCTAAGGTCTAGGTTTCTGCTGAGGATGAGGGTACACATTTTTGTTTCCAAACAACTCCCTCTGCATTCACATCATGAGCCCATTTGTGCACTGGGGTGGGCTGTGGTGGGATGACAGGGCAGGTTGTGGGGTGGAGGGTGGACTAGTATTCCCACTGAAGCATGCCTTCACGTAGACACAGAGGTCAAGAAGATGCACCTATGGAGATGGCACACCCCGCTGCTGGCAGTCTGCCTCCCTTCAGGGAAGAGCTGCTATTACCTCTTCTGCCTGTCTCAATTCTGCACAAAGACGCTGAGTATGTTGAGAAGCCACTTTTATTTCTTTGTCATATGGGGGAATATGATACCCAAAGTTTCAAAGTTATTTAGTCATTATTTCTTATTCTCTAACATCCTACAAGCCAAAAATACCACATTGACTGGATTTTTCAACATGAAGTGTCAGAGTTCAAACCTCAAGACAACACAAAGCCCTGCCCTCAGGATATCAGCCTCAAAGTGCCACCTTTACTTCTCTTCTCTTCCTTTTTTGATCATGAAGGCTACCCCCACTCCCTGGGACAGCATCCCAATGCTGATCTCTCCCTACCCATCCTTCAAGACCCAGCTCAGTAAGTCTTTACCAGAAACCAGAACCTCTCTTTTAATCCTGACTGTCCCCAACTCTTCTTCTCTGCCCTTCAATATGTCTCCCACACAGATGGTATCTATATCTTGGCTCTCAACAACCATGTAAGCTTCTCAAGGGCACTGGTCTTCCTGGAAATGTGTCTGGTACTCCTCAAACTTCTTACCACATGTGATTTCTTCCTAGCTTCTCCTGTCATCTCGCACATCATCATGTCTCACTTGGGTATAACTTCTGGATTATCATTCAGTCCACCATATTCTCTCATTGAAATTAATAATGGAAAGTCAGTTTATACAAGAAGTGCTACTTTTGTTTTTAGTAAAATAGTAAGAATTCTGCATTAGAAGAGAGAACGAATTCATAGTGCCCCAAATTGATGAAATACTTAAGAAATGTCAGACATGACATGAAAGGCTTTTTGCAAGCAAGTGCGCATCCATCCCTCCATGCAGGGTAAGTGGTACACTCATTGCATCCTCATCCTACACATGCAAGAACCAATCACTCTAAGGTCATTCCCCCAATAACTTTGGGGATGCACTCCACATCAGTGTGTCTGACTTGAGAACCCAAGAACCTAACCCTTTGGCAATACTAGTTCTTCAAACTCCTCCCTCATCCTGAGAGAAATGTTATATGTAGATATTACAGGAAATTGCTTTTCATTCATTCTTCAGTACATGTACTCAGTAGTTGCTCAATGAATATTTTTAATATCCATCACTTATGCATTCTAAGTACCAGGAAAATAGCACCTAGAATGTCTAAGGAAGTATACATTCACTCTGCAGGTTTTTTTTGAGAGTCAGAATATGCCAGGTCCTGGGACTTAGATTTCTTTAGTGATTTTAAGAAAGAATTCCAGATAACTCCTTTGTTTCTTAATATTCCTCCCTAGAAGGTGCTCTCCTACCCCAAATCTTTCATACATTCCACATGGTGGCCATGTTAGAAAGATTCCCACACAGGAAAGTTTGCTTATTTCCCTAATGCTGACTGGGAGCTGATTCTTCCCATCCTCTCTATCTCAGACTTTAATTATGAATCTGAAATATCAAACTTAGAAGAGAATTTAAAAAATGAATAAACGACAATGGCAGGAAAGAGAACATATTGCCACCATTATGTCTTTGGAGACAGGATATTTTTTGTTCTAAAGAGAGGATCCCAGCCAGGAGAGACACATACCCAGCAAGTGCCTTTGTCATCAGAGAACCCACTGCCAACAAAGACTAAGTATTTTTTCCTTCCCTGTTGTCTTGGTCAGGAAGCACTCACCTACCCAGGGAGAGAATCACCTTAAATAATTAGAGGGTATATTCTATGTCTTGCAATAACTATGTCCTAAATGGGAGAGGAATTTTCTTCCCTACCTCTTATGCTGGATTGTAAGAGGTAGTCTTTTCCCAAGAATCAAGGTGTAGCTACATCATCAGAATTGTGGAGCTTTCTCTTTTGGAGAGAGGTGCTCATAACATCAGAGAAGGCAATGGCACCCCACTCTAGTACTCTTGCCTGGAAAATCCCATGGACGGAGGAGCCTGGTAGGCTGCAGTCCATGGGGTCGCTAAGAGTTGGACACGACTGAGCGACTTCACTTTCACTTTTCACTTTCATGCATTGGAGAAGGAAATGGCAACCCACTCCAGTGTTCTTGCCTGGAGAATCCCAGGGATGGGGGCCTGGTGGGCTGCCATCTATGGGGTCGCACAGAGTCGGACATGACTGAAGTGACTTAGCAGCAGCAGCAGCAGCAGCTCATAACATACAGAAGACACTATGTGTGTAACAAAATGCACTGCTCACCAGTTACACCTGTCATACCGCCCACTGTGCCTCACTCATGCATGCATACATTCTGTGCATTCTGAATTCGCAGCCAGGTGGCTACATTCTCAACACAACCCCTTCTGCTTGTCTGGGATGAACTGTCATTGTCCATTAAACCAAAGGGCTCGCCATCATCATTAATTAATATCCCCTTCCCAGAGGAGGGAGGATATTGCCCAGAGCTGTCAGACTCCGTATCATCATCCACTCCAGACAGATATACCAGGAACCATGTGTCTCAGACACACTCATCGCAGCTCTTTTGCTCCGGCCACCATTAAGCCTGCTGTCTTCTGTGACCTGCTCCACGTGGTGCCACTGGAGAATTGTGCTCCTCAGGAATGACAGAATCTTAGGACACTTGTTTCTAGGATTCTCTTGCATGAACACATCCACCAGGCAAAAGTGGGAGTTTCGGGATAACATAGGGTGAATTTGCTTAAACTGCAGGCTCAGGACTTGGTGTAGTAAATGATGAACAGGTCCAAAGCCATCATCTGTTGATTCTGTTTATGCTGGCTTTTTCCCAGACCATTTTCTTCTTCCCGTCTGATCTCTTCTGTAGGTATAGTCTAATATGATTTATGCTGCTCTCTAATGGGCTTCTATCTTATGGTTACTACTTGGCCACAATCAAATAGAAGCCTGAATGCTGATCTTTCTAGAGACACACAATAGTTTCTAGTTAAAAGATTGCACACTCTAGAATGCAGATCCTAATCCTGACACTTATGAGCTTTGTAATCTTATAAAAAATGATTGCATTTTCTCTGCCTCCATTTACTTATAAACAAGAGTGATGATTACAGTCCCTGTGTCATAAAGTTAATATATAGATTGAATGAGATAATTTAAAAGCTTCTTTATAAAGCATCTAAATGGTATCCCAAATATTATCTATTTACTGTGATCTTTCTTCAACAAAAATCACTACCCAGCATTTTTGCTCTGAGGCCAACTTTCCTGACTCACATCTTGACTCTTCATGAATGGGGTCCATGGCAATGGTTACCTCACATTGAGGGGAATTTCTGGCATTTCAATAACTAAACCATGTAAGATAGGGCCCCAACACTTTGTCCCCAACATTTCCCTATCTCAACACATACATACACATGGTTCTGGTGTAGCTGCTGCTGCTAAGTCGCTTCAGTCGTGTCCGACTCCATAGACGGCAGCCCACCAGGCTTCCCCGTCCCTGGGATTCTCCAGGCAAGACCACTGAAGTGGGTTGCTATTTCCTTCTCCAATGCATGAAAGTGAAAAGTGAAAGTGAAGTCACTCAGTCGTGTCTGACTCTTTTCGACCTCATGGACTGCAGCCTACCAGGCTCCTCCGTCCATGGGATTTTCTAGGCAAAAATACTGGAGTGGGGTGCCATTGCCTTAGAGAACTGCATTTGTTGTAAGGTTCCAAGGAGAGAGTGAATAAAATGATTATTTTTTATGAGAACTGTGCCTCCCTCTGCATTTCCCACACTGACTTACCAATGATACATATGCCTGATACCCAGACTCATCACACAGTCATGTTACACAGTTCACCTCGGCTAACATAATTTAAACAGCACATGAGAACAGCAGGTGATCAGCATGTAGAAGCCAAGAATGCATGTCATCTTCCTCTGTCACCCCCAAAACGTGAGCAGATGTGCATTCTATATATTCTATCTCTGTCACCCCCACCTGGCGTGTTGCTCATCTCTCCTCCTTATTAATTCATTTATGGATTTTCTTGCTTCTCATTTATCTCTAACCACTCATCATTCATTGTCATTCTACTGGGAAATTCATGCTGGATGGCTTTCAGCTTCCTGCTAGGCAGAACAATCAGCTTTAAGGAACACTTGTGCCAGGGTCCGTGTCAGCCAATATTCTTTCTATCTAGGTAATCAGCCTATATGGCATTGCTGCTCTGATCACATCAATTTCAAATCAAGTTGCTGTGAACTGCCAGGTTAATAAAACAAAGCCTCTTCTTGCCCCGGCCCCAGGATGCAGAACACCTTTACAGAATGTAGTCCCACCACCGTTCAAAGTGAGGATAATAAGAGCCAGCAGCTTCCCTACAGACAGTCAACTGAAAGGAGAGATACAAAGGGAAAACACAAAGGTTACCAAAAAATGGCTGGCCGTGTTCAGAGCCACTCTGGTTCCTCTTCTCAGCCCCTGCCTGTTAGTAATTTTTGATTTCAGAAAACCATTCATGGAGACAGTTGCAAATAACAGGACATGACAAAGTCATTCTTGTTCAAATCTGACATCTTTTCCATCATCAAGGGACTAATTAAAATGTTTTCCATTTTGGCAGAAAATAAAATTAACCAGAGAAACCATTCCACATGGACTTAAAAAAAGGGAGAAGGTCAGCAGGAAGGAAAAACACCAGCTGAAAATCAGAAGATGTTTTCAAGAGAGCAGGGACAGATCCAAGGCCAGAGAAGCCAACTGGCTGATTAGTGTGGGACCGTTGAGTAGATTTCACACTCTCGAAGCAAGCTATTTCCACTGTAAATGCTGGATCAAAGCAAGAAAATGTGTGATATTTCAACAAAACACACTTAAAGTTTAAATGTTTATATGACATTTACAAAAGAGGACTGAAATGTGGTAATTTACATTTGTTTATAAGAAAAGGTTCAGATAGTAAAGAATCTGCCTGCAATGCAGGAGACCCGGGTTCAATCCCTGGTTGGGAAGATCCCCTGGAGAAGGAAATGGCAACCCACTCCGGTATTCTTTCCTGGGAAATCCCATGGACAGAGAAGCCTGGAGGACTATAGTCTATGGGGTCACACACTCTGAGAAGAGTCAGACATGACTGAGCATGCACGCACAGCATAAGAAGACAACTTTGGTGATAAAGGATGGCATGTGGCCTTGCTAACTGCAATACAGGAAGAAGTAGAGATCCTGAACAGTGGAAGTACATTGGGCATTTAAATAATATGGGTTGGTTTTAAGATTATAAGACTAGAACATTGTTTTCAGGCTTAAACTCATTGGAATGTAATATTGATTATACTATCTATAATCTGTTGAGTATTGCTATATTTCAGGCACTGTTCACAGTACTTTAAGAAGATTAGCTTATTTCATCCTCAAAGAAATCCTATCAAGTAGATATTACATTTATCCCCTTATTTTAAACAAGGAGACTAAGGCTCAAAATTTGTTGGATTTATCTCACAGAGATATATATGTGTCATGGCCAGGATTTAAATCCAGCCTGCTCGACTCCAAAATTTACACCCTAAATCACAATTTTATCCAACATGAATTTAAAAGTAAATCACTAGAATATGTAAATGTTTTCCAGAATACATGTTCTGTTTGAGGCTGAGATATATGATACTATATTTATCGGGAACATGGGCAGGAAATGAAGTGGAAGAAATTTGTGACTGCATAATAAGTTTGCAGGGTATTTTCCTAAATATATACACACAAACTATGTCGTATGCTGTCTACTGTAATTTCCATTACAAATACTTGAGCTCTGAGTTGTGCTTACAGTTCGCTAACATGCCTTTATGCATACAGAGAAGTTTAGATACTAGAAAAAAATTCCCCAAAATACCTAAAGATGAAGGAATATAGAGAGCATTAAAAGAATTCCAATGATAGGTTTACATTTCTTAAGTGAAATTGGCTTCTTTCTTTGACATAACTGGATATGATTCCCTTTCTACTCATCACACAAACAACTTATATTCTCTGAGCTTATCCTCAACCAAATGACAGTATCATTGTGACTGAACACATTTAAATCAGTTTTATAACTATTTTTCAATAGAATATAAGTAGATGTTTGCACTTCCCAAATTCCAAATATGTTTTGTAATGGCTCATTATAACCCACTATGAATCCTTCATAGCACAAGACTGACACATGGATAAAATCTGTCCCCAAATAGCAGCTTTCTTTTACCTGACTCTACTTTAGATAGCCAGTAAAGTGTTGGTGTTTGTCATGAAAGCTAACTGAGCCAACACATGACTTTATTTTGAACCTGGTCCTTCTGAGAAAACAAGGGTCAGAGTTCCCTTAAGGAAATCTGGTAAACTCTGCTTTTTGTTTCTCTTCCTTAGCCCTCTTTAGGAAAAGAAAGACACATGAATCTTATCTTATACATTGGACCCCTGAGAAGATGGCAATCAGCCTGTAGAGGTTATGTAGTCAGAAAGGTCTTCAAGTCCAAGTGAGTGTCTTTTTTCCCCCAATATTTAGCTACAATAATTTTCAAGTTTTAGTTTGTATTGGAGCATAGTTGATTAACAATGCTGTGTTAATTTCACATGTACAGCAACATGATTCAGTTACACATATATGAAGGATAGCTTGAGAGTTTGGGATTGACAAGTACACACTGCTATATTTAAAATAGGTAACAAACAAGGATCTACTATATAGCACAGGGAACTCTGCTCAATATTCTGCATGAACTAAATAGGTAAAGCATTTGTCAAGGGAGTGTGTTCTGATGCAATGCAAAGATGTTCTCTTCGTTCTTTCTTTTGAGATGTAAGAGAGCACTGCCGGTCACTTCTTTGCTCCACCCCTGACATCTATTAGTCCTTTAAGACTATTTTCAAACTTCATACTAGACCCACTCTTATTCAAACCTTTTAATTACCTGACTGCTTCCCCAGATACTTTCCAAGTCCTCTGGACTTGGTCAACAAAGAATTCCTCCCAGAGATGTCTTGTGAATTGCAAATTAACCAATATAAATGTTCTGCAATCCCTTCCCTCTCCCAAACAGACTGAGGCCATGTAAGGAACTAGTCATTAAAATGACTGAGGGAAGGGCCAACCCATGGCCTTCAACTGCCGGTCAAAGCACCGCAGTAGCTGAAGACCACACATGTCTTGTGACATACCTCATAGAGGTCGATCATGACGTTGCCCTCGGGGCCTCTGCTGCTCTGGACATTCTCTAAGGCCAGGGTGAAGTAGACTCCACGTGTGTCTGAGATGTAGAGGTTGTACGTGTCATTCTGGTTCCACTCCTGGACCGCTGCAAACACTTGGTTCTCATCCGTGCTGATGACGTGCATGTCCTAAGGAAAGACACAGGGAAGGGGAGAGGAAGAATATTTAATACATGCCCCTGGCATGTATCCACAGAATGTGAAGATGAGAAACACCAGGACAGGCACGTAGGTAGCATGAGGGAAGATAGAGATTTTCCTTTTGTGTATCTGTGAAATAACAATTAGTTGAGTGTTAGCCACATATTTCCTTTGTCACTTACAAGGTAAGGTCATCAGAAAATAAGACAGAGATGCCTGGTAGCTCAGTTACAATATAATTGCCTCATTAGATACTTTGAAGGATAATTTCTCAAAGATGTATGACTTTGGAGAATCAGGCAGCCTGATAAATTTGCAAAACACAGAGTACATGCTCAAAAGGCGTATATGAGACAGAACGAGGGACAGGGAGAAAACAGACAAGCTTTGCATCTCTCAATGTGGTCTATGGAACAGCAGCATGACCATCACCCGTAAGACTGTTAGACACATAGAACCTCAGGCCTCACCTGTCAAATAGAAACCTGTATTTTAATAATATCCATGGATGGGTAATATGCACATCCAAGTTTGAGAAGCACTCCCCTAAGGCTCAGCAAGCCCTAGATGTCCCAGAGGAAAAATGTTTACCTGAGACCCCAGAGTACTAACCTTCAGGTTAATGAGCACTCCAGGTCTTAGCTTATCTAAACATGTACCCTGAGAAGTTCAGCAGGAAACCTTAAATAAAAGAGGGAAAAAACACTCTGCATAATTGATGATGTTTTCAGCCTCTGGTTGTCCTGGAAGATAGAAACAAGGCAGAGGTAATGAGAGGCAGTGAGCAGAACCCCTGGGGTGGCGGTTCTGAATCCTTTCTCCCCGACTTCTGACCCCAGAGGAGTAGGTGTTCAGTGAGAGGCTGACACAGACCAGGGCTTGCTGTCTCAGACCAAGGCCTGCCATCTCCCTCAAGGATGCCAGCTCATTCCTCTCAGCAATCTTTCCCCCTTCACCTAAGGTGGTACATATCAGTATCACTTTAAAAACCCCAAATCAAAACAAAACAAAACAGAATTGCACATAAGCCTAAAGGTAGAAGAACAACCTGAAAAGATCCTTGGCCTTTGTGTAGCTCAGTGCTCAGACTCTCCAAGAGGAATCATCCATTCTACTTGAAAGGCTTCAGGACATCCATCAGTCTTCCTTGACAACAATTCCAATTCTACCTAACTTGTAAATTTCTCATTGTAATCTCTGCCCATATTCTCTCAATCAGTCAGTCAGCAGTTCAGCTTCAAGTCTGTTTTAGACACAGAGGAATGAGCCTCTCATTGTTGATCATAGTGAACTCAAGTGATTCTAGAAGGAAGACGTCCTTACTCAAAGGGTTTCATGTCCCTGACCCCTTTTCAGACCTTACTGCCATACTCTGGAGTCTGATTGCAATTTTATAGGAATAATCCAGAGTCAGGAGCCCACCAATGAATCCTGCCCATGGATCCAAGGTGGTCGATAACGCAAAGTGAGGTTTGGTATAAAAGCTGCCCAATGCATGACTTTACTTATGTACATTTTATTTTTCTTATGTACATTTCTTCTGGCAACGGTAGCTTGATGTTCTTTGACAAACATTCTCATCCCTCTCAGACAAATTTCCCTCTATGCTCAGTCTTTGCTACTTTCTCCCACCCTCAGCACCAGAAGTGATCTTGCAAGCCTAGCATTCAGGGAACGCTGATCGTTGGATTGGCAATGGACATTCCACCCAAGCAAACTTAAGACATGATTCTAGAATAACTGTGAATTACTACACAGAGAGAGAAACTATATTTTACTGTTAGTTTGCAAGCAGTCAAAATAAAAAATAAAATCTAGATCTGTTTGAGATATATCTTGCAGGTAGAGGATAAGCCAATCCAGAAAAAAAAAAAAAAAAAGGTTCAAAAGGTAAAGAGAGATGATTCAAATTCTGTGACACTCTTGGGAGTCTCTGAATGTGGATACCTAAGAAGTCTGGCCATGTGTGAACTTGTTAGAGAGGACAGTAAAGCAAATGATTGAAAGAATGGTCTTTAAATAAAGCTAAGTTCAAATCCTAGCTCTGAAATTTAGCTATGTGAACAGAACTTTGTGCCTCAGAATTTCTACCTGCAAACTAGAGATAATAGCATGTCCTTCATGGAGTTGAAAGGATTAAATCAGTTAGTAAGTATTAAGCATTTAACAAACAGTGCCTGGAACCATACATGCTAGCTATTTTTAGTTACACAAACCCTAAATCTCCTTTGTTGATTAAGCCAGGTTGATTTGGCCTTTCTGTTCATTGCAAATATTAGGGTATTGAAATATTATATTTACATATATTATATATACACTAATACACTTAATAAAAAAGTGGTTCATCCACATGTTTTGTTTTGTTTTTCCTAATGGAAGCAATTAACTGTGGAAATTAGCCCAAGGGTCATTCATCCATGGAGGGCCAATGGTTCCCCATTTCCTACAAGACAAATATCAACATCCTTACACTAGCATTTAGAACCCTTAGACAACTATTCCCAATTCATGTTTCCTTCCTTGTCAGCGGGGTGTAGCACCATCCCTGAGTTCAAGCTAAAATATTTCAGCACTAACCCGAACATCACATAACTAATTCCCACCTCTGTGTCTTTGGAGTGAATCAGTGCCCTCGTGAACCTTCGAGGTCTGGGCCACAAATAGACGATGCATTAAATAATCTTAGGTGCCAGAGTAAATCATCTGTATTATCCCAGCCCACTTAAACTTGTCCTTGGTAGATGTGGAAGAGAAAACATGGATGCTTTTAAGTGTTTAAGTCACTTAGAGAACTATTCACAGAACTATGGCTGATTCATGTTGATGTATGGCAGAAACCAACACGACACTGTAAAGCAATTATCCTTTAATTAAAAATCAATTAATTAAAAAACAACAGATTAAATGGTCAGCACCAGATGAGGGCCAAGGACAGATCTCTTTCTCTAAATACAATCTAATTTTATTGAATAGACTGTTTAAAAATGACAGATGACATTGGTCTTAAATATTTTAACTGAAACCGATGACATATTTAAATACCATCTTTCCTTTTCTTGTCTACATCTACTTATATCAGGAAAACATGCTATCTCACCCAAAATGGCACTTCATGTTGAAAGCTCATACTGAGACACAGAATTTTAGACCAAGAAGTGAACTCTGAGATCTTTTAGAGCATTTCCCAATGTCCATTCGATAGGACATCAATATTGTTGGATTTTAATAGTTTTTTTTTTAATGGATCCCTTTGTAAAATGTTTTGATGAATGCAAATTATACAGCTTTCTTGCTCACAGGACATCCTAGAATCTTTAAATACTGGTGAGCTTGTTAGTCTCCAGACAAAGAGCATGGAATGGAGTTTATTTCCTTTTTTAAACTTTCAATCATAAACCAAATTTTCATGAAGCATCTCTAAAGGCATTTTATTGAATAACACATTTGAGAAAATATTATTTTGAATCTAAGCTCTGTATGTAAAAAAAGAAGAAAAAAACGAAAACAGAGAAATTGATAAACCAGCCCAAGGTTCAGAGCAGGTGAGTGACAGATCTAGGTCTGGAATTAGGGTCTCTCGCTGTGAATCAAGCAGCCTTTTCATCACCCACACCCCAGTTCACATCGATCTTCTCCAACACAGACAACTAGATCCATACTAATAATAATATTACCTTGCTTTTATAGAGTATCTGTCCTCCAAAATGCTCAAAGCACTTTCATATGTATTGCCTCATTTATCTCACTTGAGTAGCTCAGAATGAGCTCCAAGTATGTTAAGGGAGGAAAATGGTCACTAGCTCTCCTTCTGCTGGGCCTCAGGCTCTTAACAGTAACAGCAATATTAAAATCTCCCCACCCCTGCTTTCCGATCATCTTTGCCACTGTATTATTATTATTTTTTAATACAGCTCAGGTTAACCTCAGTCTTTTCAGAGCTGATGCAATGGAAGGGGATGACTAAAGAAAATTTGAGCATGGAAGTGCTGGCTTTTGTCTCCCTTCTTTCAGTGAGCATGGAGCTTTGCTCCTTTCCTGCTGCGGCAGGAAAAGGTTTGATACAGGTCATGAAACATATGCATCTTTGCCATGGATCACTCCACCCAAGCTGAGGCTTCTCTCTGAAGGTGTAATGGGATTGTAATGAGGCATCTCTTTGCCTTAAATAATAAACACCTACTTGGACCAAATAATATATTAATTTGCTGTAGTGGCTCTGATTTTTCTGGAAACAAGCTAAATTAATCACCGCATTCTATCCTCAGACCTCAGATGAGGCTGAGTAATGGAAAACGCTCATCTGGGACAGTGGAGTGGGGGGGTGGGGGTGCAGATAGCCAATTTAGGCTCAAAGTAAAACTTCTCTTTCCAGATTGGCACGTTACCACTGGGTGCGATAATCCACAGTGATTGGTGTGATGGCTATGAAAAAGCAATGCAAAGTATGCATTTCCTAACACCAGCCAAGGGACCAAAGTGATTTCTTTGATTTTAAACTACCATTTCTGAGACAACTTAGGTCAATGGGACTTTTTTTTTGGACGCTACTCAGTGTATAAAAATCTGAGGGAGTGGGAGGTGCTGCTCCCTTTTAGTTATAGAATCTATTAATTTATTTTGAGAGTAGAAGAGTATAATACAAGGAATGCTGGTCTGGGAGTCCAGAGACTTATATTTTAGCCTTGATTCTGCAGCAAGTAGCATTTAGTTTAGCTGAAACTTATTCCACTCACAAAGTATATTCCCAAGAAAAAGTAAACAAGAGATGAGTGGCTCAGATATGCTGTTTCCTGATTTGGTCCCAATTCCCACATGCCTCTTGAACAGAAGCATCTCACTGCATTGAGTGTATTCTTGTTTTTAAAGGTGTAAATCTTGCAAGCCAACTACTTCATTTGTCAGTCAATCAAAGTCAGAAACTTATTTCAGTGCTCAAGGAAACAAAGCAAAAGAAATAAAACCACCAGCTCTGTGGAACTTACCAAGATAACACGATCATCTCCCTCATGGACCTCCCTAAAAGATTACCAAGGGAAATTTTAACACTGAATTTTTCTTTTGCTGACTTTACCCAATTCTCATCTAAGGCACAACTCCAATGTTGTGTTTGTCTTTTTGTAAAATGCTATGCATGCTATGCTAAGTCGCTTCAGTCGTGTCCGACTCTGTGTGACCCCACGGACAGATAGTTCAAGCTAAATCACGAGTGAGGAGCATTTAAACATATACAGGCACAGGCATACAGTTCTGGGCAATTACCACTGTTATTAATCTCTTAGCAGCTGAAAATAGTAACTACTCACATGGAAATAGTTTTTTGAAGTTAACAGCATAATTTAATGTGGGTTATTATCTCTAATGGGCTGAGGTTTACAGCTCACCTTTCACTACGCTAGGGTTAGGGGCAGAGTGATGGCCAAGAAGGAGAATTCTGCCTGGAGAAGCCACTGGCTCTCCTGGGAGAGAAGACCTGCAGTGCCCTCGTGCTAGATCTACCACAGGGTCCCTGGGCAGGAAGCTGGTATTGGTCCAAGACAGCGTATTACAAACTCAGCAATAAAAACACAAGACACAGAGTCATGAAGATACAATTGAAAAGAAGTTATCGATGCTCCTTGTTCAACCAAAGATTTCAAAGCTGAGCTGCATTTAAACCTACACTCTTCCCTTCTTATAACCACATACATCTCCCTTGTTTTACGATCCACACACCCACCTGTCAGAATGGCTATCCTCAAAAAGCTCCGAAGGGTTAGCAAGGATACAGAGAAAAGAGAACCCTAGTATACTGTTGGTGGGAATGCAAATTGGCACAGTCGCTGTGAAGAATAATATGGCGGTTCCTCAGAAAACTAAAAATAGAACTACCATATGATCCAGCAATTTCAATGCTGGGTATATAGTCAAAGAAAACAAAACACTAATTAAGAAAGATAAATGCACCCAAATATATATATATCAATCGGAGAAGGCGATGGCACCCCACTCCAGAAGCTAATATAATACTGCAAATAAACTATACTTCAATAAATTTTTTTTTTTAAATGAAGACGCATTTCAGTGGTTGTTGCTAGAAAAAAAGGCACGATGCATTAACAATTTACTGCCACTTAAAATACCACAGTGGCAACAAGATCGCAAATCCACAACTTTGAGCGCCTAAGTAAGTTTCACTTCCACTAGGTGGCGCTCCGTATTAACACAGTTCTTTAGTGTTTATGGAGAGACAGCCTGGGGATGTGAGCTGTTGGGAGTCTCTTGTTTGCCTCTATTTTCAAAACAGTACGTTTTGGGGAAAGTTTAAAAAATTAGCTGTGTCGCTGAACCCTAAAGACAACTAGTCTCATAAGTTCCACTGGGAGGGAAAGCAAAGGTCAGAAGCTGTATCACTGTATCTGTGATACAGTGACTGTATCACTTTATAAATAATAACAACAGGTCAGAATACACATGTATCATACCTGTTGCTCTGATATACTGTGTGTCCAAAGCATAGTTTCTGTTTTGCTAAAAACCAATACATACCACTTGACAAGCAAAAGCAAATCAGTTATCAGTGTACTCAGATGTCCCTGTAGTAAGAATTCCAAAGAATCAGAGAGAGAGAGAGGAGAAGAGGAGTACGAGAGGGAGGGGCCACTGACAGAGAAAGGAAGATAGTGAGATTGGCAAAAAAGAATATAAGTGAATTTGAGAAATGGAGATGGGGGATTTAAAAAAAAAATAACTACAAGAGACTGAAAGGGTCATTGGGAAAAAGAATAGGTGCTGAAATAGAGGAGCTGATTCAGGCCATACCTTGGGCAAAGCATATTTGGGGAGCTTCATCTGGGCAAACGCATTCCTTCGGTAGGACACGTAGTAATGTGGCCGTCCCCCTGATGTCAGCTGCAACGTAAGCACAAAGGTGGTAAAAGGAGTCACTACCAGTTACAGGTCACAGAAGAACAGTCCCTGCCCGGAAGGGGTAGGTGCCAGCACAACAGCGCGAGTGACTGCTGTGGGCAAGTGTAAAGCACTGGCACCCAGTTCCAAAACAACCCAGTGTATGTGAGCTGGTCAGAGGCCCAAACTGAGCCCCCTTGACAGAAATACAATTCTTCGACTTGCCCTGTGGCTCAGAAGTCAGGAAAGAATTTTGGTTATTTTTCTTTTAACTGACACAAGCCTGAGAGTATATTGGATCAGAGCCCCTCAGCAACCCAGCTCTCTCTAGCCCCAAGACTGTGACCACACAAACAGGTCCTTGTGCCACATCAAAAGGGAATGGACCAGGGCACACAGTGGCAGGACTGGTGCCCCCATCTCCGGGCACTGAATTCCAGTTTCGTGCAGTCGCACCACTGGCTGTGTGCATGTCCCACACACAGCAGTGCTGCTGACGTGATAGACGGAAAGCCAAGCCAGGATCATGGTTCTAAATCATTCTCGATCTCCCCCTCCCGGAAGAGAGTGGTGCGCTACTGCCCCAGGTCTGTCCAGGATGTACAGCCCAAAGAACCCGGTGGGTCTGAGGGAGGGGGAAGAGCAGGGTGGTCTCCATCTCAGTTGAGCACCATGAATGAGGTGTCAGGGCTGCACTGCCAAACTCTCCCTTAATCCACCTTTAATGAGATATTATTGACACATAACGTATGCAGTTTTAAAGTGTACAATATGATTTGATGCATACATATTATGAAATGTTTACCACATATAAGGTTAGCAATCACCTCCATCTTTTCATTTAATTAAGATTGTATGTGTGTGTGTCTGTGTGTATGTTGATAACATTTCAGACTTATTCTCTTAATAATTTTCAAGTATATAATATAGTACAGCCACCATGCCGTATACTATAGCCCCAGAACTTATAGCTAGACACGTATACCCTTGACCAGCATCTCCCCATTTCCCTAGCTTCTGAAAACCACCATTTGACTCTCAGTTTCTCTGGATTCCTGTTGCCACTCTTAACTCATATAAACACCTACAGTTTGAAGTCAGTTGGTTTGCATACTCAGAATGTCAACAAATGCTCTGGGTGAATTTTCATCAGACACATAAAAATGTGACTGGAAAGTTATCATATTCACCATGATGTGGCCAGCTCTCTCTTAGTCCTAGAGATGGGTTATATATTCATAGCGGCCTGGGTAAAAATACATATGAAACTCTAAATGCACACTTGATTCTTATTTGTAAGTCATATATGTGGATTATAAACTGTTAATAGAAAACAGGAAAGATCCCTGGAAGCACCACTGATGGAGAAATGAATTATATATAGAACCAATATGGGTAACCATTTTCCATTTTAGTGTCACTTGATAATTTGATGCTGAAGTTATCAGAGTGCTCATTACTCATTTTCCTGAAGAAAAAAGGAAGTGTGTGTGTGTGTGTAATTGTGAAATAGTTTAAAAGTACAAGGAATTTGAACATTTGCTTTTTGATATTTGGGATCAAATATTCTAAATTATAACTTCTTGCCCAAGTAAATATAGTAGTGTCTAGAATGTCTCAATCATAGTGAAATTGTATGTACGTAGTGTATTATATATAAACTATTTAGCAATAGTAACTTTGTCAATTTTAACATGAAAAGCAACAATTGAGTTTTTAAATGTTTTGTCCAAACAAGTTTAAAGTTTTATTAACTGCAAAAAGAAACAAAGGATACTTGTTCCTTCTCTCTTCTAATTGCTCCTGAACCCACAGTTTCTCAAATTGTTCTCTACTCTCTCTGGAAGTGAAAAACCCACCTGAATGTCTCATCTAAATTCTCTTGATCCTAATCACAGCAGTGTTTGACAATAATGGCTGATTACTGGCTCTGCCGCCCACCACCTCCAGCCACCCCACAGCTTGTTACCACCTGGCTCTCTATTTTTAAGGCAGGTTCAGAAGACGGGGCTTGTTGGCTGACTGCTCTAGGAAGAGACTGACATATCTGCTCAGTCCTATTGACGACTGAAGGGAGCCTCTTTGGAATGCAGAATGTGAGGAGGATGAATACAAGTGTGCATAGTTCTGGAGACAACCTGAGTATTCAGAGCAGTGTCCCCAGGACCCCGTTTTGACACATCCTCCAGACACTGCCCCAAGGAAGTGAAACAGGAGGGAAGAGGTCAGGGCAGAACCTTTAAAAGAATGACACGTCATAGGACATGGCAAAGACTGATTAGAACCGACTGGGTCCAAGAGGCGGGAAGATTCTGTTTCCAAGGCACCGTGAGCTGCATTATACACTCACTGCACTACTTTAGCATGCTAAAAGACATGTCAGCCAGTGCCATGGCAGTTCTGAGGGCAAGCATGAAAGGTCAAAAAGTCCTGGAAATGCCTGCCTCTTCCCCCCAGTAACTGGAATAATCCTCTCACTGATTAGCCTATGAAATTACCCAGGCTGTAAAAACTAACTGCCGTACTTCTAAGCTCTCACTTGCCCTCTGAGATGGCCCACACTCTGTGGACTGTGTTTCTCTCCAAATACATCCACTTCCTACCAATTACTTTATTTCTGAATTCTTTCACTAAGAAGCAATAACTTCAAGTTCACAGGCAATAGAAGGAATTACTATTCTGTTAGTATAGAAGCTTCAACTTGGTAATGTTCCTTTTGTTAAAAAAAGAATGCCTTTGCTTCTTTCTCTGTTGTTCTTCAGGGAGGGCAAGCAGGTGAAGGGGCTGCATTAGAAGCAGGGAAGGGAAATGTCTTTGAGACAATCAGCGGAAGCGGATCTTTCATACCTGAACAAACACATAATCGTCCTGGACAATCAGAGAGTCTGGGTCGATGTAGCCTCGGAAAGGTTTATTTCTGTTGGCTTCTGTGCAGTTCTGCATTCGGCATGTTAGGTATTGTGAATCTGAAAAAAGAAAAAAAGAAAAAAATGCGGGTGGGGTGATCTACACACAGTATATTAAGTCAGAGTAGACATTTTCTATTTCTCTTGCTATCTGCAATTCTTTCAACAAACCTCACATTCTCTGTTAACTACATTATTGTTGTTATTATCATTGTTTAAATTTTCATGATTATTTTACTCACTTGCTATCAACACCACCACCATTTCCCAGTGCCTCCACCAACTCTTGTTATCCTAGAATACTAAATTCTGTTAACTAATTTTTTTCCTTCCAAATCAAAATGAAAAAAAAAATTCAAAAGCTGGCAATAATACTTGTGCTTTTTTAGTTATTTTCCTTATTAATAGGATTCACTGCCATACTCTGATAAATAGGGAAACACACAAACATACATGCAATCATTGGTCATCTCATGCTAGAAGTACCCTGTTATAAACAATAAGGCCCTGTGTCAAGGTACAGGTTTTTCTGCCATTACTAATTGGAAATAAAACAGAATTGAGAAGAGCTTCCATACTCAAAACCATTGCTCTCATTTTATAGTTGAGTAAACTAAGAAGAAATGGCAACCCACTCCAGTGTTCTTGCCTGGAGAATCCCAGGGACAGAGGAGCCTAGTGGGCTGCCATCTATGGGGTCGCACAGAGTCGGACATGACTGAAGCGACTTAGCAGCAGGAGCAGCAGCAGCAGCAAACTAAGACCCTGCCTCTCACCTGAGACCAGAGCAGGTGATAAACATACCAGTAAAAATTACTTTTAACAGATTTGACCCCTGCTGCTGACAGTATTAATATATTGTACCAGGGAGGCTGTCTCTGTTTTTCAGCCACAACTGTTCTGCCCTCTCTATGAATCAGACGTCACTCAGAACTCCCTTTTGCAGAACTCCCGAATACATTCAAACCTTCCATCAGTGCTGCTTCAACCTCCCCTCATGCTAATCTCTTCTCTCCAAGTGATTCTTCTAATCTGACCTAAAATATGTTTAGAAGTTTGGCCACATTTTCTACCACTTAAGAGGCTTTACATTTGTATTCCCTCTGTTCTAAAGGCTTCCCCCCAGGTTGTTCTCTAAAAAGGTCTAGATTTCAGCTTACTGTTATTTCTGGGGGTCTCCTATGATTGCTTTTCAATAATACTCCATCCTGTTAATTCCCTTCATGGAACTCATCACAATCTAAAGTGAAAGTGAAGTTGCTCAGTCGTGTCTGACTCTTTGCGACCCCATGGGCTGTAGCCTACCAGGCTCCTCTGTCCATGGGATTTTCCAGGCAATAGCCCTGGAGTGGATTGCCATTTCCTTCTCAAATCAGCACATAGTACATAATAAATAAATATTCTTTGGAACATGGCACTTTACTGGAATATATCTTTTTGAACGAAAAAGGAAATTATTTTACCTTTTTTTTGATGTTTAACGAATGGGTGAGTTTGATTTTAGGACATACAAACATGTATGAAGAAATACACTCCTCCAAATGGAGAAATAAGGACATGATTACATGAAATGGGGGTAAGCAATCATATGCTGAGTTGGATATAAGGATTCACTAATGACTTCCCTGGAGAAAGCAATGACACCCCACTCCTGTACTCTTGCCTGGAAAATCCCATGGAAGGAGGAGCCTGGTAGGCTGCAGTCCATGGGGTCGCTAAGAGTCGGACACGACTGAGCGACCTCACTTTCACTTTTCACTTTCATGCATTGGAGAAGGAAATGGCAACCCACTCCAGTGTTCTTGCCTGGAGAATCCCAGGGACGAGGGAGCCTGGTGGGAGGCCGTCTATGGGGTCGCACAGAGTCAGACACAGAGTCGGAGATCCCTGAAGGAAATTTCTAGCGCTGCTGCTGCTGCTGCTAAGAAACTCTAGTCGTGTCGGCAGCCCACTACTTTTACTTAAAGCTCAGTTCAGTCGCTCAGTCATGTCTGAACCTGGGCAAACCTGTACTCTACAAGCAGTGCCACTAGGGGGCGACATGCACATTTGCTCCACCTGACCAATGGCTGACAGTTGCTGATAAGCTCTAAGGAGAGGAAAGGAAGAGAGCTTTATCCACAGTCTTCCTTTATCCTGCTGCCAGTGTGGGGATGGAAATAGCTCTCAAGTATATGTTTTAACCCATCTAGTCCTCCAAAGAATGACTAAAGAAAAGACTTCTACTCTCCCTTCCCCATTGACATTTTTAGACATTCTTATATTATTATATAAATTATAAATTATAATATATAAATTCATATAAATTATAAATATATATTATAATTATATATTAAATATATTATAATTGTATTTCTATTTTATAATTATTATAAAATTTTATATAAAATAATAATTATATAATACATAATATAAAATGTATATAATTTTAATTGTTACTTATATTAACTTTGATTAATAAAGTTTCATTTTAGGACATAATTCATGATCTTCATCTCTGAAGAGAATTTCTGGGACTCATCTCTTCCCAGATCACTTCTCTTCATGGGACACAAAATCTTCACCTCACCATTTCATACCCCATCAGACCCTTGCAGAGCTTTCAGTTGACTTCTGCCTTGCAGAAGGCAGCTCAGGATCCTAGAAATGGAGACGGGCATCTGTGAGACCTGGGTTTGAGTTCTGCCGTGGTCACTCCCTAGTTGCATCACTCAAAGAACACCGCTTCACCTCCCTGAGTCTCATCACTGTCATTTCTCAAATGAGGATGCCAGTGTCAACTATCTCATAGTTTGATTCTAAGAATTAACTGAAATAATATATATGCTAAATGTTTAAAAACTCAGAAGTTGTACAAAAACTATAATGTGTCTATTTTCTCTTCTGCAACCTTTCACAATGATTAGATCGTGTTGGGGCACATTGTAGGTCCTTTAAAAAACTGAATTTGAGTATTCCAGTTATATTTCACTATTGATTACTGTTGGTGACCGGTCCAATACTCATTCCTCCCTACATCTTTGCCAGAAAAGCCAATGTGGATCTGGTGGCTCAGCTTTCTCCCACGTCACTCAGAAGCTCTGATATGCAGGGAGTAATTCTCTTGGGTCTGTGTTTACTCCAAGTCCTCCTACTCTACCTACTAGCATGTGCTTTAGGAGAGGCCTTTTAAACCCAGTTCTAGTAAAGAAGAAGTTATAAGGGGCTACAGGGAGGCACAGCAGAAAACCTTCTTCCGCCCCCATACAACACTGTGTCAATATGTCTGGAAGTGCTCTAGCCTTTCTGTGCATGGAGGAGTCTTACAGTTGAGCTTCCACAATGAATATGACAAAGAGATGGAAAGGGCCCATTCCCTGATGGCATCACTGAGCGTCTGACTGTGCTGAACCCAGAGCCGCCCTTTCTCATGCTTCTTGTTACATGAGATAATGAATGAAAACAATCTGAATCAAAGGTTCTGACTGAGGAAGTCTCGGGCTTCCAATTACAAATACAACTTTCCAATTAGAATTCGTAAGACTGCCACCTCCTGATGATTTCTTGATGAGTACACTGTGCTTGTTTTATTTGTAGTGTTGTCTAATAATTTCTTTCTTAAGATTTCAACTTTCTCTTCAAAGGTCCCTGAACAAACATAAGATGGAAAATATAAAAATAAACTCTTTATTTTTATAACTTAACTATATGGAAATTATGAATCTGAGGGATTTGGGGAGAAATTAAAAGAATAGGGAAACTAATATTTGCTGTGCATTTATGTGCCAAGTACTTTAAAGCATGTTCACATTCATTTGGTACACTTAGTCGTCACAATACTATGGCATATAATTTATCAACTGATTTTGCAGGTAAAGAGAATGAAGCTCCTGAAGATTATAGAAAGGGCAGTATAGGTTTTCAAACTGGGTTGGCCAGACTCCAGGTCTGGTTTATTCCCACTACATTGCATGAAAAACCCCAGCAAGTTTGGGGCCAATTTTTGTTAAGTATGTTTTGGCTTCAAATTATCAATGGACAAACCTAAATACAAAAAAAAGGAGAAAGAAGAAAGAGCAACTGTATGTTTATGTTTTCATGAGGTAATTTGTCAATAAGGATCAACATTTATTAAAATCTCTTTTGACTGTGAGTTCATTTCTGAGAATTTGACTTGAAGAAATAATTAATGAACCATGCAAAGATTTAGTTACTTTGATATTCATCATAGTGTTGTTTATAATTTTAAAAGGTAAGAGAACACGTGTACACCCGTGGCGAATTCACGTTGATGTATGGCAAAACCAATACAATATTGTAAAGTAATTAGCCTCTAATTAAAATAAATAAATTTAAATTTAAAAAAAAAAAAAAAAAGGTAAGAGAAAACAAAATGGCCAACAGTTGAGGTACAGCTAAATATACTGTAGAAAGTACATAGCTTGTTATGAATCCTTATATGAGGATTTACAGAAATTCTTAATACATTTTATATAATAAATAGTTATCAACTAATAATGTTGTATAAATGTTAATTTATTAGCTTTGAAAAATAGATCATGGTTGTATAAGATGTTCGCATTAAGGGGTGCTGGGTAAAGCTGCACTATCTTGGTAACTTCTCTGTTTATCTAAAATTATTCCAAAATAAAAGTTTTTAAAAAGTAGGTTACCAAAATATGTGCATATGGACACGATTTTGTGCAAGTGGTATATATAGATATCTACATATGTATGTTTGCATGGGGAAAATGAATAATAGATATATACGAGACGTCAATGCTAGTACAGAGGCAGTGATATGAGAAAGGCAGACAACCAACCAGCATGCAAATCTCTGGTCAGCACTTCTTAGCCAGGGAAGGCGGCCCAAGGGTCATGGTGGGCTTGTGGGATTCCACTCATAAGAATTAGAGAATCGTCTCTAACTCCTTTGCTTGTTCCATCCCTCTCCACTCCTCATGCCACACAGTGAGGCAGACCTGTTCAATGAGCTGTTCTTGTGCTGAGAATTTTAAAATGTACAACCAAAGCACCTAAGAAAAGCTCCAGGAAGAGGTCTTGAAGCCATGTCTTGCTCGGAGTGGCTCAAAATGAAATCTACAAGCTGAAGGGGAACTGATCAATTCCAAACCGCCTGCCCATGGTAAAGTGCTCCTGGTTTGTTCTTGTTCCCGTCCTAATGGAAACAAAAAGAAATTGGCTGCACTTCATAATGAGGGACCAATCACTCTTATTCCCCTTGGGGCTTGCTGTAATAGCATTAAATGTGATGAACTCTTTCCATATTCAATTCTGGTGAGTGTATGATGCGATTCCATAGGAGGTGTCTTGTAATTTGGCATTAATTAACGTCAATTAATGTAGGCAACCGCTAGACTTTAGAATTAATTTCATTACTTTTCCCACACAGATGTTTTCCTTGCCGCAGGTAATTAGGACACTGTGCTGCTCTTTCTAAGCACCCTCACTCTCTGCAACAGCTGCTGCTTGGCATAATGCAATTTCCATGCCCCCAGATCTGTGCTGCTCTAAAGAAGGGAAGCTGCTTTTTAAAGGCCAGGCTTGAAGCAGAGGTATAGTGGCTTAAACGCAGGCTTAGCTTGGTAAACCTAAGCAAATCATTTTACCGCTCAAGTCTGTAAGATAGGTATACACAGGAGCCATCTTGCTAGTGGTTGTGAGGGCTTACACCACAGTCAGGAACAGCATTCAGTCCAGGGTCAGGCCGGACTGTGCTCACACAGTGGGAGCTGGGGTTGTGATCAAAGTCCCCCAACCCCAGCTTTCATCACCAGTATGCTGTGTCTCAAGGGAATGGACTGTAAAGTACTATAGACATTTCTACCTGAGAAAATGCTATGCTATGCTAAGTCACTTCAGTCGTGTCCGACTCTGTGCAACCCCATAGATGGCAGCCCACCAGGCTTTCCCGTCCCTGGGATTCTCCAGGCAAGAACACTGGAGTGGGTTGCCATTTCCTTCTCCAATGCGTGAAAGTGAAAAGTGAAAGTGAAGTCGCTCAGTCGTGTCCAACTCAGCGACCCCATGGATTGCAGCCCAACAGGCTCCTTCGTCCATGAGATTTTCCAAGCAAGAGTACTGGAGTGGGGTGCCATTGCCTTCTCCGACCTGAGACAATAGCTTTCTTTATATTCATGTTTTGATTTGGGTTAATTTATTTATGTAATATTTTAAAACACCATGAAGAAGCATTCTCCCAGTGTAACTAAATAAGTATTCTATGCAGGTGGTAGTCAGGCAGAACTGGAAGGTAACTCGGATATGAGATGACCCAGAAGTCATCCTGCCACCTGGCGTGCAGGGTGGCCTGCCTGCAGCAATGTTGCTGTGCAGGGTCTCCCTCCCCTTGGAGTGAAGGGCTAGGTCTGAGCTCTGTCTCTCTCTCTTTCACATGCTGTGTGACTCTGAGAAGGTCATTTACCAGATGAGGTTTCAGACTTTTTCTGTATGAGATGAAGGTTCTTAGAATTTTAGAATCAAAGGAGGATGGTAAAAATCAGACTACTGACTTTAAGATCTGAAGGTCTTTACCATCCTTTCCCCACTGGGACCTGTTTCCTTCTCACTCTTGCCCAAGCAATCAAAACTCTGTGATGCTGCTGGCAAGTCTGTGTCTCCGGGGTTTCTGCCTTTTCTAAACAGCATTTGCATTGCTGACTGACACTCCGTATTCATTCAGAGAGCTCCCTCCTGGGGCTTGAACTGCCTCTTCCTTTCCTGTGATATTCTCCTAACACTTCCTGGGCCACTTTCTGTGGAGCTTTTCCTGGGGCTCAGGCAGATCTCTCCTTCCAAGAATGGCTCCATTGATAGCAACAGCGGCATTAACCTCCAAAACCACCAGAGCCACCTCTCCTCTGGGTCAGGAACTGTGCTGAGTGCATCACGTGCTTTTTCTCTTTTAAGTTTGGAAATAATCCAGAGTAAGGTACCTTTTACAGGTAAAGAACTCAAAGCTTAGGGATAACAGTTTAATATTGCAAAACTTTAGTCTTAAATAAAACCATAAACCAAGCTGGTAAGCATAAATGCTTTAAAACTCTTTCCCATCCCCCATTAATTTTCAACTTACAAGAAATGAAATGAAAAGAAATGAAAGCATTTTTGCATATGGGGGAGAAAATGCACAGCATGGCTTCTCCAGAGTTTCTGGGGGATGGGTGTGTACTATTCATTACATGTGTTCACGTGTTATATGATGAAAGCCAGGACAGAGGGTAGGTTCAAGGAATGGCCTCTGATACATGTGGGTATATGCAATCCACCATTTCTATACTAACTTGCTACTTTCATCATACTTAATACTGAATATCATACTTGGAACATGATAAATGTTCAATAAAGATCAATAGAAAAACATCTATTTCTGTTTAATTGACTATGTTAAAGCCTTTGACTGTGTAGATCACAACAAACTGTGGAAAATTCTTCAGGAGATGGGAATACCAGATCACCTTAACCTGCCTCATGAGAAAGCTGTATGCAGGTCAAGAAGCAACAAAAAGAACCAGACATGGAACAACGGACTGGTTCCAAATTGAGAAAGGAGTATGTCAAGGCTGTATATTGTAACCTTGATGACTTAACTTGTAGGCAGAGTGCATCATGCAAAATGCCAGACTGGATGAAGCACAAGTTGGAATTAAGAATGCCGTGAGAAAAATCAATAACCTCAGATATGCACGTGACACCACCCTTATGGCAGAAAGCAAAGATGAACTAAAGAGCCTCTTGATGAAAGTGAAAGAGGAGGTTTAAAAAACTGGCTTAAAACTCAACATTCAAAAAAACTAAGACCATGGCATCCAGTCCCATCACTTCATGGCAAATAGATGAGGAAACAATGGAAACAGTGACAGATTTTATTTTCTTGGGCTCCAAAATCACTGCAGATGGTGACTGCAGCCATGAAATTAAAAGACACTTGCTTCTTGGAAGAAAAGCTATGACAAGCCTAGACAGTATTTTAAGAAGCAGATATTACTTTACCGACAAAAGGTCCATCTACTTAAAGCTATGGTTTTCCTCTATAGTCATGTATGGATGTGAGAGTTGGACCATAAAAAAGCTGAGTGCCAAAGACCTGATGATTTTGAACTGTGATGTTGGAGAGTCCCTTGGACTGCAAGGAGATCAAACCAATCAATCCTAAAGGAAAACAGCCCTGAATAGTCATTGGAAGGACTGATGCTGAAGCTTAAGTTCCAAAACTTTGGCTACTTGATGTGAAGAACTGACTCATTAAAAAAGACCCTGATGCTGGGAAAGACTGAAGGCAGGAGAAGGAGACGGCAGAGGATGAGACAGTTGGACGGCATCACTGACTTGATGGACGTAAGTTTGAGCAAGCTCCAGGAACTGGTGATGGGCAGGGAAGCCTGGTGTTCTGCAGTCCATAGGATCACAAAGAGTTGGACTCTACTGATCGACTGAACTGAACTGAAAGATCAATAGGTACAATCCCTGCCTTCTGCAGTGGAATAAATAGAAAGATATGACACATTTTATCTTTTCTGTATTCCAGCCACCCCGTCTCCCTGCTATTCCTGGATGTACATGGGCCAAACCCTTCACACATGCTGTTCCACTGTCTGCAATGCTCTTCCATGTGGCAGACCCACCTCTCTCCCTTACTTACATAAAGACTTAGCTGAAATACCAAATGCCACCTTATCAAAGATTCTTTCTTTGACAGCTCCCCCTCTCCAACCAGCCCCTCTTTATAGACTTTGCTTTTCGCTTCCTAGAACTTATCACCACCTAGCATTATGCATATGCTCATAACCTGTCTCCCCTAACTGGAAGGTAAGCTTAATGAGAGTGGGGCATTTGCAACATCCCTTATCACCCCTCATTCATGCCTAGAAGGGCACCTGGCATACCACGGATGTCCAACAATGCCTTTCAAATGAATAATAAACAGGTCTGGAATAAACCAGACCTGGCTTCAAATGTTGGCCCTGCAGCATTGGCAAAAATAATTAATCAAAAATATGTAATCACTGCAAACCTCATTTTCCTCATAGTTACAATGAGAAGAATAATTAAAGGAAAGAAAGAGAATAAGAATGAAAGTAGGAAAAAGGAGCGAGGGAAAGAAAGGAGGAAGGACCTATTTCCAACAGTTGTTGTAAGTAGTGTAGCTAAAAAGTATCTAGTGCAGCAGCAACAGAAAAAAGGAATATAATGCACAATCCTGGCATCCTGGCTACTTAAGAACATATGGGGCAAAGGAAGAGTGGTGGTATGAAAAAATGGCAAGACCTTTACAAGAAACACAAGAAATTTCTCAAACTCTTAGAAGTTGTATGTTTTAGGAACTGGTGTTGATGAGTCCTGGAGGAGCCTGAAGACCCAGTAGAAATCCAGTCCTTTGTCCTAGAGTTAAGATTTGGAGATCTAACAAGGTCATGATGAAGGTGAAAAGAGATGAGACATGCAAAGAAAGGAATTAAAAGGCATCAACCTAAATTCCTATTCACTATCATAGGAATGAATAACATAGGCAGAATCATCACACAGTGTAAAGAAATACAGCAGTGAAAAAGATTGCACTCGAGCTCCATTCAGCACCATGGACAGAGCACCAATCAAAGTACTGGGCAATAAGGTAGAAGGGTATACAAGCCATGATACCACTTCTATGAAGTGAGAAATATACAAATCAATATTACACATAAGATAACAGTATGTGAGTCTGGTGGGCCACAGTCATAGCGTCGCAAAGAGTTGGACACAACTGAGTGACTAATGTGGATGAGTTTCAGTATGGATATAGGAGTGATAGATACCCATTTAAGGAGGATGGCTAGTTGGGGTTATCAGAGGATGCATTTTGGGAAGAGGCACTTTGGGCTTTAACTGTGTTTGCAACAATGTAGTTCAGAGGCTGACACAACTCTGGTCCGTCCAAATACAGCTTGTCATCTGTTTTCATGTGACGCTTGAACCAAGGATGGCTTTCACATTTTTAAATGGTTGAAAAAATCCTAAGAAGGATAACATTTCACAACCTGTGAAAATGATGTGAAATTCACATTTCAGTGTCCATCAGTAACATTTTATTGAAACATACACACACACACACACACACCATCTGGAGATGACAAATTTCTCTCGTGTACCTCTGTGTTCTTCTCCTCAGGCTGGGAGTTGAGGGCACAGACCTCCTCACACATGGGTGGGCACCCAGGAGGCAGGGGAAGTGGCACATAATGGACCAATGTCACACAAAGGACCCAATTTGAAAGCTGCCCAGCTGAGCCTGCTACTGCAGTGTCACTGTCAGATTTTTCATCGCTGTGTGGGGAGGCCCGTGTTATCTTATTTCATGCTTTTCCGGTTGGTTTTCAGCGCTGTCCTTAGGCTGATAAATCAGAGAGGCCAAGTTGACATCAATAGTCTTTGAAATCAAGAGACTTTTGCAATACGAAAAATGGGGTCAAAGTGGTAGGTACCATTGGACTCGCTAAGCCTGGAAGCTTGATTTGACGATAGGGAAGGAGAGGTAAGAAAGCATTTGGTAAATATATTGGGAAGTGAGGAAACCAAGAAGGACCCTGTGGGGCTCCTGGGCACAAAAGTCTTCTATGTCCCTCATCTCTTGATGACAGGAAACAGGCTTCTTTCAGCCTCCAAGACCTCTGCTGAGTTCCAACAGGAGGTTCAAACTGTTGCTAATTAGGGAAGGGAGAGGGATGCTGAGACTGGAGATGAACAGTTTAGAAACAATAGCGCAGCCTCAGGGAAGGTTCCTGAGGGAAGGTTCCTCAAGTGATATACAAAACAATATCTTTTAGCTGTTTTGCAGATACTGAAACCCTCACCAGGTGGGAGAAACTAACTGTATGCTGCCCACAAGCACACAGACTCCAGACCCATTGGAACCAGATGGTTGATGATGCTGATTCCCACTTACCTGACCACCAAACCAATCAGAAGAATGCCCATGAGCTGATCATGGCCACACCCTCTTGGAAGCATTAGTATAAAACTTTTCACTACCCGCCTCCAGGTGAGGACATACAATTTTGAGGGCATTAGCTTGCTGTGGCCCCTTCTGCGTGCAAAGCAACACAGCTATCTATTCTTTTCTACTAGGCCCAAAACTCTTGTCTCTAAGATTTAATTCAGTGTCAGGGTATAGAGGCCGGATTCAGCTCCAGTGATGGAGAGGCATCAGTATATGAAGCTGACCATTAGAGGAAACTTCTAACCTACTCCCCAGCCCTACCCTAAAGCCTAAAAGTGATTAATACGTTAACTTTTTAAGACAAAGGTAAAAGAAGGCTATGACATGGGGTCTATTAATGCCAATTGGTGTACTAGTGTTGGGACTCTGGTAGCAAATTTGATATTTTTTAGATTTGAATAAAATGCAAAAATTTTGATCTTCTCTAGAACATTAAAAAGATCTGATACCTTGGGAAGGGTCATTGAAAAGGAAATGCAAATAAGCAAATACAATACCTCACTCTTAATCAAATAAGTGTAAACAGAAACAATAAGGATATGCCACATTTTTGCTCATCAGATGGGCTAAGTTTAAAACATCTTTCATAATACCCTGGACTACTGAGGGCTTGTAAACATAGGCATTCTCATAGTCAGAGAGTATGCAATGATGCAACCATTTCAGAGGGTATTGTGATAATGTCTATGAAAATTAAAAATGTATACACTCTTAGACCTAAGAATTTCCCTTCAGTAATTTTTCTTTGAGCAGTGCTTGCTCCCTACACTTGTCTGAATGCTTACCAACCAAGTAAGTAACGTGTGTACATGTATGTATCAACATTGTTTGAAATAGCCAAACATCTGTATGTCCATTAGAAATGTGGGGAAGTGTTAGTCACTCAGTCATGACTGACTCTTTGAGACCCCATGGACTGTAGCCTTCCAGGCTCCACTGTCCCTGGAATTATCCAGGCAAGAATACTGGAATTCCTAGCCGTTCCCTTCTGCATGGGATCTTCCTGACCCAGGGACGGAATCCAGGTCTCCTGCATTGCAGGCAGATTCCTAACCATCTGAGTCATCAGGGATAGTGATTAACAAAATTATAGTTGATTGTATAATGGAGTTCCTATGTAGTGATTAGTCATTAAGTGGCTCAGTCAGTTCAGTTCAGTTCAGCTCAGTTGCTCAGTGGTGTCCGACTCTTTGCAATCCCATGGACTGCAGCACGCCGGGCCTCCCTGTCCATCGCCAACTCCCAGAGTTTACTCAAACTCATGTCCATTGAGTCGGTGATGCCATCCAACCATCTCATCCTCTGTCGTCCGCTTCGCCTCCTGCCCTCAATCTTTCCCAGCATCAGGGTCTTTTCAAATGAGTCAGTTCTTCGCATCAGGGTCTTTTCAAATGAGTCAGTTCTTCGCATCAGGTGGCCAAAGTATTGGAGTTTCAGCTTCAGCATCCGTCCTTCGAGTGAATATTCAGGACTTCTAAACGTATATATATAGTATATGGAACGATTTTTAACTTGCTATTGAATTCACCCAGACCAAATTTGGCATAAGAGTTTTATAAAATGAATTTTTGTGAGTATGTATGTATGTATACATACACATTTATATGTATAAGTCAAAACAATTATGAAATCCAGATTTCAGAGCACAGTCAGCAAGAAACATCTATGTCGGTCACAGACTCTCATAGAGCAAAAGTTTTCCAGAGCTCATTTCCCCTCAAATATGGAGATTTCAATTACAACAGAAATTAATTAGAAAATGTAACCTAGGTAGATCCGAAATGAGACTAAAACTAAACTTCCAACAACAATTAGAAGACATATTTTTTAAAAAATACCAACTTTAGGGAATGGGGATGACGGTCAGAAAGTGGACCTGCTTTTCACTTGATACAGTGGAGCATTGCTTCTCCTTGTTGTTGTCAGTGTTGCTACTTCTGTTGGAATAAAAGTGATTGATGCTTACAGTATAACCTCAAACCACTTCATTGCTAATACACTGGGGACTGATGAGAACTGAGGTCTCTGTCACCTTCCCACAGTGTCTCAGCAGGGCTCCCTGATCCAGGTGCTGACATGCATGACGTTCACTATGGAAATTTGATTGGAGGGGTGGAAAACAAAAAAGTTGAAATGAGATGTCCAGTTCTCACCTACAGCCAGAATTAGTGGGATAGTGGTTTTACAAAGTTGTGAGTTTCCTTTGATTTTTATCTCAGCTTATAAGATACTGGTTTGAGTTTCATTTCAGAGTTTGGGGGCAGTCATTTTCACAGTTCGTTAAAGGGCCAAGGTTGTTTTTCCTCAGTGAAAGAGATTAGTCCTATGGCAAGCTGTTACAAGGTTAGTGACTCATGTAAATAGACAAGGAGACCAGTAATTGTCCCCCGTCCCCTGTCCCTGCTGGCACGGATCATCATGGGTACAGAAAACATTCAGGTCACTGGCCAGGTCTTTCATTTCAGAAATAAAATGGAGAAGCAATAAAGCTCAAACTTGGTATTGCAGTTTCTCTTACAAGATAATGTCTATAGACAAGCACAAATATAAAACTACAGACCCATGGATAATTATCATGCAAAGAATTCTGATAAAAGTTTTGCTCTTTTCCCCCAGATCATACATACATACAACATGGCACAGGATTTCAGGGAGTTGTGAGTTTCTCATGCTCATCTCATCCATTAGACCTATGGGACTAGACACCCTATGGTTACAGCCCCTTCTTTAAGAAGACCTGCCCATACAGTGACAAGGAGATATTCATTAAGTTGATATACATTAAATGTATCAGGCTCTGAGCTATGCTTTATACACAGAACCAAGATTAAATAAGATGTGACTTTTCAAGAAGATTTCAATCTAACAGTTTGGTCAACATTTTCTCACTATATACATTACATTTACATACACGCAATCTATATTAGGTAAATCAATAGAAGGTAGGTTTCCTTTTTACAATTTTCATGTACTGGGTAGCAGTTTTAATGTATTAGGTACATACCATACATGTGTGTGTGCACATTCTCTCTCTCTCCCCCTCACACACACAGTATTTAAACAGTAAAATCTTAGTTTCCAGGATGACAATATATCAATTTGTCTGCAGCTGAATGCAGGGGCCAATAACAAATGCCAAGTACAATAAATATGTTCAGAATTTTCCAATAATACAACCCATGATTGACTGTAATTGAGGTTGCTCTCTTCAGCTTGCCTCCCAAGGCAGAGAGGTAGTACAAGAAAGAATACCATCCTTGTCATGGTGTAAACTACAAAACATCCAGATTTCAGAGCACAGTCAGCAAGAAACGTCTATGTCGGTCACAGACCCTCATAGAGCAAAAGCTTTCCAGAGCTCATCTCCCCTCAAATATGGAGATTTCAATTGAAACAGAAATTAATTATAAAATGTAATCTAGGGAGATCTGAAATGAGACTAAAACTAAACTTCCAACAGCAAGCTCAGATAAGCATTTGCCATCCACCCCATGGTGATGAGCAAAATAAGGAGGGATTTTGTTGTGTGTCACATGTCTCAGTGAATTGCTGACAAAATTCCTAAACCCATTAAAATCATAAAAAAAAAAAAACTTGCTACAAACTTTTTAAAAATTGTATTACTTCAGCATATGCTCTACCAGATGCATGACCTAGAATACAAATTATGGGTTTCATATACTAAACAGTAAGAAAGGATGGAGAAACAAAAGAGGAAACCCAATCCCAGAATGTGGAGAGAGAGAGAACATAGATCCTGGATTTCTGGGAGCAACCAAGTAGCCTGGAGCCTGATTCTGATAAATATACGCTCAGTTATATTTGCTAACAATTTCCTACTTGGACCTCTCCATTTTCTCTCTTTCTTTCCTCCTCCTCTCTATTTCTTTGATCTGAAGCCATGGTTACTGACTCTCTTGTAGAGACACAGACAGACAGAGGGAATATGATACAAAAAAAAAAAAAATCTCTTTTTTACACTGAGTCAGGTCAGGTATTATGCTTATATCCTTTATTTCAATGGTAGGTTTTGTGTTTTTTCTCCTGTTTTGTTTTGATAGGGATAACGTTTCAAATTAAATCCCTATATTGAATTTTCACTCTTGGATAGTTTCTGAAGATGCTGCCTTTGCCAAAAAAAAAAAAGTAAAATAAATAAAATTAGAACTGATGTATTTCATGCCTTGTGAAAGCTGAGCCTGAGATGACAGTTTGGTATTATCAGCCTCCGTGCCTGCAAGGAGCACAGGAATGTTGCTGGGTGAGAGAAAACGTGCCCATCAGGGAAAGTGACGGTCTTGTTGCTTTCAGGATATGGGATGAGAGCATTAGATGCCACAAGCCAGAAAGCAGCTGAATCCCCCAAAGCTGGAAAATAGAAGCAAACTGGGATGCTACCAATTTCATCCAGAGCTTTCTAAACAAGGACTGTGGTCATGGGAGACAGAGCCTAAAGCTCTTTCATTAGCTTTTCGTTGTGAGACCTTGTTACTTTAAGCGTGTTCCACAGACCAGTGGCAGCAGCTTCACCTGCAGACTCTTGGGCCCCTACTGAATCAGAATCCACATTTTAACAAGATCCCTAGGTGGGCTGTATGCATGTTCAAGTTTGAGACACTCTAGATTTTTCATAAAACCTGTAAGTGAGTTTAGGTAGCCAGTAGACTGAAAATTGGTCAACTATGTATTCGTTCATTGAGTAAGCTCTCTCTACATGGAGCCACTGTGGAAGGTGCTGGAGACCCACTATCAAGCAAAGGTATACTTGACTCCTGCATTCACAGAACTTACTTATATTCAGGTGGACAGGAAAAGTTATGATCAAATAATCATGTAAATGGAATGTGTAATTTCAAGCTAAGATGAGCACCATAAAGATAAATAATGGAGTTGGATGAAACCAAACACAAAATAAACGAATTTAGATTAGAAGTTCAAGAAAGACTTCCTTAAGAAGTCTTAAGAAACCAGGGATGCTTTCTCTGGTTTGATATAATTCTGTAGTTACATTAGATGTTATCATTGGAGGAAGCTGGGTGGAAGATTTGAGGGAACTCTACTATTGTGTGTGTGTGTGCAACTTCTATGTGAGTCCAAGGGGCTTCCCTTGTGGCTCAGATGGTAAAGAATCTGCCTGCAATTCAGGAGACCTAGGTTGAATCCCTGGGTCAGGAAGATCCCCTGGAGAAGGGAAAGGCTCCGGCATTACCACTTCGGTATTCTTGCCTGGAGAATTCCATGGACAGAGGAGCCTGGAGGGCTACAGTCCATGGGGTTGCAAAGAGTCAGACATGACTAATGAACTTTCACTTCATGTGAGTTTAAAATTATTTCAGAATTAAAAGTTATAAAAAAAATGGATGTTTAACTGGATACCTGGATGATCCCCAATGATGAGTTATACTGAATTGGTCAGGGAAGAGGGAAGAAATGAATTCCAAGCAGAGGAAACACCAGGTATTGGAGCCTTATAGGGAGACAGACCTTGCAGGTCTAAGAATTAAAAGCAAACCCAAAGACCCCCAGGTTAGGAATGAGGAGGGCCCAGAGTGAAATGAGACTGAGAAAATGGACAGATGACATTGTAACTTCTGACCTCAGAAAAGACAGCTCTGGCTATTGTGTACTGAGAACTGAACCTTGGAATCCAAGGTAACATTGCCAGCTCTGGTCACCACCAGAGAGAGCCCACTTTAAAAGAGGAGAGGAAGCAGCTCTAAATTGCTGAGGTTACTCTGCGTCAGGTACAATCTGGGCACGTTGCATATCACAGCCCTTCCTGAGTTTATAAGGAGAAAGGAGATGGTCAGCTTGGACCCTGATCTGTCCCCCAACTGATTCAGCCAAAGGATATATATTCATCCCCTACACAGGGAAAGAAACCTCTGGAGATGAAATTATCTCCCTGTGAGTGCCCAGTGACGGAGGAGGTGTGGTTTCTGGAGAGTGTGGATGGTGCGGTGACCAGCTGCTTTCAGCTGTGAGCTGGTAAACCATGGGTATCATCTGCCTTTGCATCAAAAGCGTGCAGGACATGTAGACAGGCTCAGCGTCAGTGATGGTAAAGTCTGTGAACCGTGAGGGGTAGTTGTGAAGGAGGGAAGGTCTCCAAAATTGGACTATAGCCCTCTGCTCAGTGCTGGACAACCTCCACCAGCCTCCCGGCTCAGTGGTGACTGGAGAGACCATTCTCTTCCTCTTCTCTACACTGGAGACCTCTTCCTTTTCACTCGCCTTTTCTCTCTCGTCCTTTCTTCTTCTCTGTAGCCCCCTTTACTCTTTCACCTGCAGCATCCGTCTTGGGCCTAGTAGCACCCTGTGAAATGCTCAGCCCTTCTGGAGATCCTCAGGACCAAAGAAGGGGAGGAAATCCACGTCATTTAACCATATTACGTAAACTTTCTATGCCTCGATTGCTTCATCCATAAAATAGGAACCACCTACAAGTTGTGAAGATAGTTGTGATAAAGTATAGAAATCCCTTAGCATAATTCTTAGTACAGGGCAAGTGCTCAGTAAATATTAGCTACCGTAGGAATCACTGTTATTCACTTCTTCAATTTACAGTGAAGAAACAAGGGCATAAAGACTTTCAAGGTCACACAAGAGAGTGAACTTGTGAGCCATACAGACATGTATTTGGACTGTAAATCTTCAACTTCCTCCACATCGAGTGCTAAAGTCACAATGTCCACAGGAAACACAATCCTTCACTCAGCCAATCTCAGCTGGGGCGTTCAGAGCTACCAACTGACTTTTCCCTTCTGCTGCTTGCTTCTCTCCTACAAGCCTTTTCCAAGTATTCTGTGAATCTCCCAATAGACCATTGAGGTATTGCCTGGATGGTATCTGATAAAACAAGGAAACTGGTGAAAAAATCACATCAAAAGAGCAGCAGTAACAAAGGGACGATAGAGGATGAGATGGTTGGATGGCATCACTGACTCTATGGACATGAATTTGAGTAAGCTCCAGGAGTTGGTGATGAACAGGGAAGCCTGATGTGCTGCAGTCCATGGGGTTGCAAAGAGTTGGACACAACTGAGCGACTGAACTGAACTGAACTGAACACAATAATAATGTTTACTTTAGCAATAAGGGATTTTGGAATTTTTAATCACCTGCAAAGAAAACCCCCCTGATGGGATGAGAGTTATCCATCAAGACAACTCTAGATTACTAAGGACACACACACACACAAAAAGTCCTCAGGTCCAGATGACTTAGATTCGTGCCACTGTGATTTCCTTTAACACAGATATAATTCATGGCAGATCCAGAAAACAAATTATTACTATGAGCATCATGGAAAAGTGGTTTTACTTACGACCATCCACAGTTCTGGCCTCTAGATGCACAAGGTCCGGTTCCTTGTTCGACCCCATCACAGACCTAAATGATGGAACATATCAACATTAATGAAACCCCACATGCCCCAGAGAAACTCAGCTGAGCCCCACAAACTATTATACGAACATTCACAGGATTTTAAAGCCACGATCCTTGGGATACATCTACTGTATTTATTGATACAGCCTGACAGTAAAATTTCCACTTCAAATAAAGCTGATAATGAAACCTTTATTTGATGGAGGCCAGGCTTAACTCTGGCAAGGATATTGTGTGTTATTATCTCAGACTTGCAAATAAGTCCCACACATGTCATATGCAACAATCTCACTGACAGTGTATTAAACTTTCAAGACTTAGCGGGCAGATGCCAGGCAAGCTGCTTTAGCTGGATGACTTGAACAGTAATCTACATAGCAAACTGATCTAATTAACGTTTTTATTTGAAATGTGCAGAACTATCTACTACTCTCCTATGAACAGACCATGTGACCCAAAAAATGTAGTGGACAGAACAGCTCAGGGTGACCATTCTGTGCTTTTGAACCAGTTTGAAGGGGAAATGCAGTTGCATTCGCTTTCTGATGTGTGCTGGAAGCCACAAATGTAAGTAAAAGACGAGTCTATTTAAAAAGCCTTGGAGGCACATATTATTTAGTCTTATCTTGCAGTGAGCCATATTAAATAGAAAATAATTATCCTGTTACATAAGTAATATGGGCCATCGTACTGCATCTCGTAAGACTTTCATTCAACAAGATTAATTAAACTTGGGATTGTCTATAATTTTTTTTTTATCAGGACTTGCACAACTTTCATTTATTTATTTAATTTCCAAGCGGAAGGTGATAACATGCCTTAAAACTGGTCTCCTTTTGCCTCCTTGAGCCCCTCGGCTCCACCATCAAATCCATGTGAGAAAATGTAAATGGTGAGAACACGCAGGTCTCAGTGTGGTACCCAGGTGGCATCTCGCTTCCGCGGTCACCCTCCTGCTACAGGGGAAGACGCGCCACTCCTGAAAGTGTCTCTTGGCCTTCCTTAGCCTCTTCTAGCCTCTGTGTGCTTTTCTCTCCAGGATGAAGGGCTGTTTTCCAGGTTCCCCTTGTCTTCCTTTACTCTTATTCTAAGGCACATCTGAAAAGTCACTTCCTCCATTACCTAGTTCCCAGTTACACCAGGAAAATTTTTCTCTTCCTACCACAAACATTTCTTTTTTAAAATATAAAGCCTATAACAGTGTGCTAGAGTTATTTTTGTCTTTCCCTGTGTAAAAGCAGCCACCCCCCTACATCAAACTGAGAGCCATGGAGGAGTTTTGCTTTAAACACTTTATATTTATATGTATAAATGAATAAAATAATGCCTGAGCTTTAAGATAATAGATACTCAAACACTGAAAGAAGGAAGGGGGGAAAGGTAAGGGGGGAGGAAGGTAGGGGGAGTGTATGATGGTCTGTGAGCTCTTCAAAGTAAATTAATCACTATCCTATGGGCATCCCCAGAACACTTCTCTTTTGACCTTATCTTCCAACTCCAAGAGTCTGAGGCTTAGCCTGCTTAGTCTCTACTCATCTTAAGAAGTCTCCTAAGGCCCTATTATCACTGTCAGTAACTTTTCTTTGATTGACACATTGCCTAAAACTCAGAGCCTATGCCTGAAAAATTAAACTGCATATTTTTCTTCTCCCAGGAGGCCGAGCGGTCCCAGCAAGGGTTTTATAATTCCCCCACAAAGACACAGGGGACATGCACTTGGTCTTTTGGCCTGGTTAGAATCTGAAGGTGGGAAGATGGGACACTTTCACCATCGTTTCAGCCATCCACTGTGGTGACTGCTTGTCTGTGGTTGGTATCACTCCACTGCCCAAAGTGAAGCATTGATTGGGTTCAGTCAACTTCTACTGATGAGACCAGTCGTGAGCACTGAAAATAAAGACAAGCTCCCAACAACCCTCAAACCAGAAAGCTCAGCAGGTAACTGGTTTTTGCAAATTATTACTAGGTAGTAACATGTTGGTCACTTCCCTCCTTAATTGCTGCAAGTTTCTTCCTTGAAATGACCAACATCTATGACGCTGGCATCCCATAAACAGTGGTGCACTCCCCTGCAAACTAAATAACTTGCTTGGCTTGTGGTTAGTGTCAACAGGAGGCAAAATGATTATCCTGTATCTAGTTTCATCTTTTTATGTGCTCATACCTCAAATCAAAATCTCTTAAGATATTTTATTATCTCTAAAGGCAGGAGCTGTTGTTTCAAGTGACATGTTCCTCTTATTAACTAATGAAAAGAGACAGGGCCAAAACAGAGTCCTTTGTCTCTCCAAAATCTACCATGGCTACCAACTTCCTTACCCCGCCTAAGATTTTCCCAGGTACAGTAAAACTGCAGCAACAAAATAAAACTTTAAAGTCAGACCACAATTTTTATTTGCTGATGTGCTCGTCCTTTTTCCTGGAGGCCTAAGGGTGCCTCTTAGATCTGCAGTCACAGATTATAAAGAATTATTGTTTCTTTGTGGCACTGGTGAGTTCTCAAGAGCTGAAGCCAAACTATGTTAAATGCTCACAGAGGTGCTGGTTTTAACGGTGCTGTCGTTGACCAGACCCTTGTGGAAACACATCACTGCAGACGATCTGCAAAATATCACTTTCTAGCTCATTTATGCATTTTAGTTGGAGCTGTAGAATTGAATGGTTTTCTGTATGTTTTAAGACCAATTGTTGGGCTTAATGATGATGCTGATGACAATGAGGACAATAATGACAGGTGGTTTCCAGGGACTTTGGGGATGGAAGAATGGGGAGAAAATGATAAAAATGCACAACCTTTCAGTTAAAAGATGCATAAGGTCTGAGGACCTAATGTATAACATGGTGACTATAATGAAGAATACTGTATTATGCAATTGCAGTTTGCTAAGATAGTAGAATTTAAATATTCTTACACATCACACACACAAAAGATAAACATGTGAGGTAATTAATGTTAACTCAATTATGGAAATCCTTTCATAATGTATATATGTATCAAATCATCACATTGTACATGAAGCATATCACAAGTCTATTTGTCAATTAAACCTCAAAAAAAAAAAAAAAATAAAAAAATAAGAAGTCAGAGAAAACCAGCATAGACAGAAATTTTAATTCAAAATATTCTCTTGACGATCTCATATTTGAAGTGAGATCTCAAAAATGGCATTAAGAATCTCTGCCTAATCATGTTAGTAACTCTGATTTCAGGTATTAAGCACAAAGGTTTGGGCAGCTTTGCTTTATGCTTCCAGATTGCCCTGTACCATCCCCATCATGGTTCATAATGATTTGCTGGATCTCTTTGCATAACTGCTTCTCTTACTTCACTGAGCTCCCAAAAGGCAGGTGCTCTGTTTTTATCACTACATTCTCTGTGCTTACCAGAGCATAGAGAAGAATGTTTCTTCAACAAATATATAGACATGTTTACACTGGTCAATATTTACTATAATATCCAATATATTGGGTTGTTCAATTCTGGGACTCTGAAAGAATCTCTCTATAAAAATGAGATGAAAAATATTGGTGCAGGGTCCTTTAATTACATAAAAAGACAGTAGGTGGCTATATCTTGTATATTTTTATATTGTCTTTATGTCTAATTGAGAAAATGAATTCCCTTCTGGAACTGAATTTCAATGAAGTCAAGGAATATCTTCATGCATGCTTTGCACATACTGGCACCTCTGCCTGGAATAACCTCTTACCCTTCTTCTGCCTCCTTAACTCTTATGGTTTGTGGCTCTGCTGCACATGAATGAAGTTGAAAACTATCTCCCCAGTGGGGGTGCCACTTAAACTAAGTTGGTTATCCCTTCTGAGACATCCAGAACTTTGCACATTCTTTTGCATAGCACAGATTAGGCCATGTTTCAAGTGGTGACTCATTTGGTCTTATTGACAGACAAGCTCAAACTGTGCTAGGTTCCATGCATGCCATACATAGATATTCAATAAATGTTTACTGACTGCTTTTGAATAATGAAGTACACAGCAAGCCATATCAGCATTTATCAGTTTATCTGCATGTTTGCATTCAGTTACTTAACATCTCTATGCTTTTATTTTTTAAGGATAAAATGAGACTAAAATAAGTTTTCCTAGAATATACATCTAAAGCACTTAAGAGATTCCTGGCTCACAGCAAATATGTGTAGATAGATGGAGGATATTAATCCTCATGTGAAAATTAAAATTCATGTTGGTAATAAAAGCTTCTTAGGTTATCATGGGTACCTCATTAACAGAAATGATTTCTCATCATGAATCAACAGACAAAATGAAAGAGTCAGTAGCCCAGAGATCAACCATATGAATGAATGAATTCTCTTATTTGTTTAGTGAAATATTCCAATGTCCTCTTATGTGGTAAGAACAAGGCCTACAGATTCCCTAGCTTTACATACAGCTATGGGAGAGACAGTAACCCAGTTAAACAAGAGTTCTAATATTCGAGTTTGTATTTGAAGACAGGAGAAATGTCTGCAGGAGAATGTTCCATAAGCCTTTAGAGTAAAATAGATCGAATTTTCATGGATATGTAACAATATGATCAATGGCTAGAGGGAGTGGCAGAGCGTTCTCCTTAGAGATAAATATCAAGTAAAAAGGCCACAGGTCAGATAGAAGTTGATCCACAGAGGTGCCTACTAGTATGTAAACAGTAAACATGGCTAAGTTTTCACAGCAGATAAACAGAAGATAAAATGAAAATCTAGGCACTGTGTACATCATGTTAGGACTTCCTTGGTGGCTCACTGGTAAAGAACACACTGCTGATACAGGAGACATGGATTTGATCCCTGGGTGGGGAAGATCCCCTGGAGAAAGAAACGGCAATCCACTCCAGTATTCTTGCCTGGGAAATCCCATGGACAGAGGCGATTGGTGGGTTACAGTCAATGGGGTTGCAAAGAGTTGGACATGACTCTGCAACTAAACAGCAACAACATCATGTCAAGGTTTTGTATTTGATCCTAAAAGCCACAGGATGGCACAAAGAAAGTTATGCACATAAGTTTATAAATGGCTCCAAATAACTTGTGTTCCCATCTATCCATGTGTAGTCTCTCTGCCCAAGGAAGGTGAAAGCCCTCTGGACATGGTAGACTCAGCTGTATTGATACAAAAAAGATCAAGCCAGACTCCTGCATTTATGCTTCCAGTATCTTAAGCCAGTGCTCACATTTAGGAGCCGGTGTGGAATAAAACCTAAGGATTATCATAGTCAAGAATGCAAATAAAACACTCACTCTGATATAGTGCACTGTGAAGTTAGCAGTGAAACATCAGCCTTCTGAAATACAATCAGCTAAATGCAGCCTTTGTAGACATTTTCTACAGAGAAATCCAAAAATGTCACTAGTTTATCATTCTCCTGGCATTTTGTCTGAGTTTATACCAGCTTAATATACTACTCAATAAATGTTGTGGATCCACAAAATGTACTGATGGAGATAACCACGGAGCAAGTATTAAAAAATAAACACTATGATGGGATAGCACTTATTTATTCAGAGTCAGATTTGCAGCTAACGGCCAAGGGAGGAGTCGGGAGGGATCTGCAGAGAGACAGATGCTGAGAGTTAGAGACACCTGCCCTCCTCCTTTTTGTTTTAGAAGAAGCATTCATGTTCCCACAGGCTTCCCATAAACAAAGCAAGTGGCCCCATCTACTACTGGGAGCAGCAGCAAAGTGCTGGCCTGTATTGGCGGCTGGGCCCTCTGGTCTCCTCTTCTGTAGTCAAGGGTTTCCTCTTCACATAACACTACAGTTAGGCTCTCAGAGATAAACGCCATCAGGAAAGTCCTAGTTAAAGCTATAGTTTTCACTCCTAAACAAAGCAGCTGGGCCTGAGGTCTCATCTTATGGGAGAAATGAGCTAGAAAAAAATAAAAAGTATCTTAAAGGTGGCATTTTAACCTCTCCTGTAAGCCTGAGAAACATGCTTGTTTGCTTTTTTCTGATCTCCACATGGTTACACTGGTTTTCCAGAAACAATGGTCAGCCAGCCAGTTCAGTCGCTCAGTTGTGTCCGACTCTTCGCGACCCCATGAATCGCAGCATGCCAGGCCTCCCTGTCCATCACCAACTCCCAGAGTTACTGAAACAATGGTAGCTACTACAAATAACAAATAAATAGAGGCAGACAAATAAAAATGCTAGTTATTTTGTTAAATGCATAATGGCTACAAAGGATCAGCATGGCCAACACTCTTCAGCTCATTACAGTCTGCATTTTGTCATTCCTACTCCCCAGATCAGAAGTCTGACTGTTAGGTTATATGACATTTATAACAAAATGCAGGGGAGAGAGACAGACAGACAAAGGAGAGTAAAGTGAAGAATAGGATGTCTGACTCAGAATGAGGGAATACATAAAGCTCAGGAGGGTCGTGGGAGGTGAGGTTTTGTTATACAAAGTGCTCAGTAGAAAGAAAATGGAAAGTTGAAAGAGAAATGAAAGGGCTTAGAAGTAAGCACGGGTCTCTGCAGACATCAACCGTTCTTCTAAACTGGTTGGGCAAATCATTCTTCTACAGTTTCCCTCCTCTTTCCCACTTTCCCATCTTCTAATATAATGACTTTACTTCCTACTCCATTGGTTGAATTTACTCTCTCCTTCTTATTTCCCCACTTTTATGGTGCCTCCCCATCTTTGTCTTTATTGTTTCTGAATGCAAAGGAGAAAGTCTAGAGAGACACCAGGGAACATGACCAGATCACGAACCTGATCTTGAAACAGAAACGACAGTGCCAGTGAGATACAGAGGAAAATACTTGAAATTATCAAAGAATGTGGGACGGAGGTAAAAGAGGAGCACACAGCATTTTTAAGGCAGGTTTGTTCTTATCTTTTGAAACTATAGTGGTAGCATACCCTATGTATTTTTAGCAACTTGTTAATTTTACTCAACGATGTATCTTAGAGACTGTTCCATGCCAGAACACAAAATTAATGAGAGAGATCTCTATTTTATTGCAGTCTATTAAATGAAAATGCCCAATTTATCTGTCTCCTATCGACTACCTCAAAGTCAAAATGCATATAAAAGTAAAACAAATGCTACTGGAAATGTACATTCAAAATTCATAATGGAAGTCACCTCTGGAATTTTTAGAATCGTAGGGAAATAGTCAAAGGGATGATTATACTTATCAGTAGTTTATTTAACAATGACATGGAAGATGTATTTATGCATTATTATTAATAGTAATAAACCAATACTATTAATAAAAAACAAGAAAATTTCTACAGTCAGGAAAGGAAGAGTAAGGTGGATGTAATTAATGTGAGCAAATGACAAAGGGACATGGGGGAAATAAGTGGTATTTATTTGCATGAGCAGGATACATGGATCTTTCTCAAATTTCAGGACACTTACAACTTGTATGCCATCTTAAGAAAGAGTGCTTGGAAGGCTAAGGTTGTGATAAGAGGAAAAAATGCCAGGGATACTAGGAGGTGTGTATTTGTGCTGACTGTAAATTCAGAGTGAGAGGAGGAAGGTGTAAAAGTCCTGATTCGGACTGAAGGGACTGTATTAATGGGAAACAAGAAGAGGAGAGAACTTCAATTCTCCTGTATTTTCATATTTGTTACAGACAAAGAACTTCAGACCAGGAGGCAGAAAACGAGTGTAAAGGAATGGAAACCTGATTATTTTGCTGCTGGAGACAGTCTGACTCAGAGAAATTATGTTCCATAAGAGAATTCCAAGGGCAGAAATATCCAAATTTTTGTTTGAACACATGAAGCAAGAGAAAAGAAAAAAGAGCACATACCCAATATAGGAGTTACTAGTAATAAGTTGTGGAAATGCACGAGTTGTTGTTGTTATTCATTGGCTAAGTTGTGTTTGACTGCTTGCAATCACATGGACCGCAGCATGCCAGGCTTCCTTGTCTTTCAGTGTCTCCCAGAGTTTGCTCAGATTCATGCCCACGGAGTCGGTGTTGCTATCCAACTATCTCACCCTCTGCCACACTCTTCTCATTTTGCCTTCAACCCTTCCCAGCATCAGGGTTTTTTCTACTGAGTCAACTCTCCACATCAGGTGGCCAAGTATTAGAGCTTCAGCATCAGTCTTTCCAATGAAAATTTAGGGTTGATTTCCTTTAGGATTGACTAGTTTGATCCCCTTGCTGTCCAAGGGACTCTCAAGAGTCTTCTCTAGCACCAGAATTCAAAGGCATCAATTCTTTGGGACTTAGCCTTCTTTATTATCCAACTCTCACATTCATACATGACTGCTGGAGAAACCATAGCTTTGACTATACAGACTTTGTCAACAAAGTGATGTCTCTACTTTTGAATATGCTGTCTAGGTTTATCATAGCTTTCTTCCAAGGAGCAAGTGTCTTTTAATTTCATGGCTGCAGTCACCATCTGCAGTGATTTTGGAGCCCAAGAAAAAAAATTTGTCACTGTTTACACTTCTTCCCCTTCTATTTGCTATGAAGTGATGGGGCCATATCCCATGGTCTTAGTTTTTTGAATGTTGCATCCAAAGCAAGCTTTTTCATTCTCCTCTTTCACCTTCATCAAGAGGCTCTTTAGTTCCTCCTCACCTTCTGCCAAAAGAGTAGCATCATCTGTGTCTCTGAGGTTGTTGATATTTCTCCCAGCAATCTTGATTCCAGTCTGATTCATCCAGCCGGGCATTTCTCATGATGTATTTTGCATATAAGTTAAATAAATAAGGTGACAATATTCTGCCTTGTTGTGCTGCTTTCCCAATTTTGAACCAGTCTGTTGTTCCACATAAGCTTCTAACTGCTGCTTCTTGATCTGCAACCAGATTTCTCAGGAAATAAGTAAGGTGGTCTGGTATTCCCATCTCTTTAAAAATTTTCCAGTTTGTTGTGATTCACATAGTCAAAGACTGTAGTATAGTCAATGAAGCAGAAGTAAATTTTTTTTTCTGGAATTCCCTTGCTTTTTCTGTGATCCAATGGATGTTGGCAATTTGATTTTTTGGTTCCTCTGCCTTTTCTAAATCCAGCTTATACATCTGGGTGTACATACTGCTGAAGCCTAGCCTGAAAGGTTTTGAGCATTACCTTGCTAGCATGTGAAATGAGCACAATTGTACGGGAGCTTGAACATTCTTTGGCATTGCCCTTCTTTGGGATTGAAATGAAAACTGACATTTTCCAGTCCTGTGGCCACTGCTCAGTTTTCCAATTTTGCTGACATATTGAGTGCCACACTTTAACAGCATCATCTTTTAGGATTTGAGATAGCTCAGGTGGAATTGCAAATGCACTACGGTATTTACATATTCACTTTAGAAAATATACAGAAAATAGAAATCAAAATAGAAGAAAGCAAAAAGTCAGAAATTCTAATACTTTCTTCTCACATCCATGAATCATCTTGTCCATTACTGGGGTGGGGTCACAAGTAACTCACCATGGAGACCATTGCTATAGACTGAGGATTCCTGGGGCATCCTTAACATTTAAAATGTTAAATCTTTAACACTTTCCTCCACAGGCGGCCAGAGAGCAGATTCTTAATTAAATTTTTAATGAATGAATGAGTTCAACAAATATTTATTGAATGCCAATAATGTGCCAGGGGTAGTTCTAGGTGATGATGGTTAGCAACAAATAAAACAGAAGAAAATCCCTGCCCTTATGTTTAGATTTCAACATAGAAGAGAGAGAGTGAATAACTATAAATATATATCAGATATGCTGCTGCTGCTGCTAAGTTGCTTCAGCCATGTCCGACTCTGTGCGGCCCCATAGACGGCAGCCCACCAGGCTCCCCCGTCCCCCTGCAGGCAAGAACACTGGAGTGGGTTGCCATTTTCTTCTCCAATGCATGAAAGTGAAAAGTGAAAGTGAAGTTGCTGAGTCTTGTCCGACTCTTAGCGACCCCATGGACTGTGGCCCACCAGGCTCCTCCATCCATGGGATTTTCCAGGCAAGAGTACTGGAGTAGGGTGCCATTGCCTTCTCCAATATCAGGTATATATTATCAGGTATATATTATATATAATATACCATTTCTTAAAAGTTGTGTAGAAAAAAACATATGAACTATAAGGGGCTTTAACTACCTTAGGAAAAACAATCTCTTGTCTAATGCTGTTGATCAATGACTAGTGTCCATTTGTTAAGTGTAGGATGGATATCATATAGGGTTTGTAAGGCTGTGCCACTGCTGGTGTCCTGTTTGTCAACTGTCAACAACTTGGATAAGAATATACATTGTGTGCCTAGAAACTTCACATGCAACACAATTTCAGGAAAAATAATGGTGAGATAAGGAAAGGCTGTGTTAGCCCTGAAAGCTACTTGCCTGAGGTCATATGGCTAAAAAATGATACACAATCAGATTGGAACCTGATTTCTCTATAGTTCATGTACCATCTGTAGAAAGGTTGATAATAATACTACCTAATGATAAGACTGTTGTGAAGAGTAAAAGAAAGAGTATGTACAGCTAACATTGTTATCAACAGTAAACCTTTAGAGATGAAAAGACTGTTAGAGATGAACTAGTCCAAACACTGCATGTCACAATTATAGAAACCAAAGTTTCAAGAGAGGAAATCTCTCATCCAAGGTCACACCATTCAGACAGTGTCAGGCTGAAACTGTTAACCTGGGTCTTGACTCACTCCAGTGATCTTTCTCGTGAAAAAATATTCCTTTTCTTTTCATTCTTTGTCTTAGGAATTAAAATCACTCTTGAACAGCAGAGTCAGTACACTTTATTGAGGTTTGTTTTCTTTTTCGGGGAGCAGCAAGCCTGCATTTTTTTCCATAGCCAGGATAGAAGAGAGACAGGGAGAGGTAAGAGTGTGTGTGTAGGTGCATGTATGTGTGTGCACACTCATGTAGTACCCCCAAGTCACCCTCCTCAGGGTAAAGATGCTGTGGGATGCCCAAATGAACAGAGAGGAGAGATCAGAACTCCCAAGGGAGTCCCCACCTCCACAGTCAGTAAAGCAAATATGTCACTGGGGAAAAGCATTCGCCTCTGACTGCTTCATCCCAAGTCAGACTTTAAAACTCTCCTTTAAGAAGGACTTTATTAGGCAGAGAGATCTTGTCTTGCATCAGCAGGTGGCATCTTAATGCCTAACAGGGATTATTTGGCCACAGACTCAGAAACAGCGCACAGAGATTCTTGAGGTGAGGAAGGAATAAAAAACAATCCAGAATTGGGCTTATTAACTATCTTTTTTTTTGGTCAGTTCATTGGCTGAGCAATTACATAGTGCTATACATTAAATAAATTGTCAAATGGAACAACTGTTCCTGACAGATATGAACAATTCCCATTAGAATACCACAGTCGTAAATGCTGCAGGCAAGGTTGACGGATGCACCCTAACATTAGTGAGTAAAAAGCACAGCCTCAAAGTATCCCTCTCAAAAGACTTAATGATGATGGAAATTTTAACATATGTTCATCCAGCTTTTGATACTCCTTCTGCCAGGAGTTAGAGCTGGATTCTCCTTCACTGGAGTGGGAACTGGACTCAGGGACTTGCTGCTAAGAAAGAGATGTTGGAACAGAGAAAATAATAACTCAGCAATGGACAAACCTGGCAGATACCACCTCCATCAAGTGATCAAGGTTACCATCTTTGGTAATAAAACATACATTATTGATACTTGTATCACTCTTTGATGTGATGTCATGAGAAGCACACACCATTTCTGTGATATTCTTCCCAAGAATATATAAACCTATAATCATGAGAAAATATCAGACTAATCCAATTTGAGGAACATTCTACAAAACGCCTGATTAGCACACTTCAAAACTGTCCAGGTTATCAAAGACAAGGAAAGACAGGAGATTTGAGGAAACAGAAAAAGGAATGACATGTAAATGCAATGTTGGGGTATTATTTGGATTCTGGATGGGGAAACAATAGGGCATTGGTAGAAAACCTGGAAAGACCCAAATAAAGTCTCCGGTTTAGTTGATAGTATTAAATCAATGTTAATTTCCTAGTTATGAATATCACAACATGGTTATATGAGGTGTAAGCCATAGGGAAGGGTATATAAGAGCTCTTATTCTTTACAATTCTTCAATCCTAAAATTATTTCTAAATTAAAAAAAAAATTGGAGAAAACTACCCAAATCTCATAAGGATATACTCAGTTATAGTGAAACTATAAACAGGAACGTAATCTGTTTTAACTAAGTCATAGCCATCATGAGGAATGGATTGGTCCTGTCATTACGTGACCCTATAAAAAAAGGAAAACTACCATTTCATTGCCACTGTCAAGAGTCTGATTCATAGATTTCAACAATCACAAAAGATGAAGGTATATGATTTTTCAAAGACATGTTAAGATCAGAAAAAAATGGTTCTTATTACTGGGGTGTTTTTACTCTTCATTTGTTTAGAAGTAGAAAGCAATGAAGACAGCCAGAGTCTTTATTTATTGTATGACTGGCCAGATTACCATGGGAAGAGCCTAGTTTCAGCTGACAACAGAAGTGTGTTGGACCCAGAAGCTGTTGAAATTCAAGGTCAGATGTGATGTATGGTTGTAGGCTATGTCTGTTTTGGAGCCCTCTCTCTGAAGTGCCTTGTTTTCCTTGGCTACTGAATTACTCAGGAAGGCTAACTGCTCATAGGAGGCACATGGAAGAGCCAGCTTGTTCTCTGGATTGGTGGTGCAGAAGCTATCCCAGGCACATAAATATTCTAACAAGTTTCATCTTGTCACAATAGAGTCATAAAGTTGCTCTGTTCAGCACATGATAATGGTTTTGTAATTCAATTATTGGTGGTATTTGTCATCTGGGATTTATCTGCCTTAAACTTCAGCCCTCATGTAAAACCCTTTACCATAAATCTCATAAATGCTGCAGCAAGTTTTTCCCCCCACCCCAGGGCACATCTTGCTATGCCCCTGAAAACCTTGATAGCTTTCTCTAAATTATGGGCTCACTGTTTAGAGGTGTTGATGTTTTAAGTGCCAGAGCCAACAATAAAAAATGGTGGGACTAGTCTATTTCCTCTACTTATTGCTTTTAAAGAAAGATAGATCCTGATAGACAAAGTTCCATTCTCAATACAAAAGGCTGTTTTCAGCCACTTAACTTAAAATTTTATAGAAGGGATTCCTGCGAATCAGAAATAAGATGTTATGAGCCTTACGTTTTCGAAGAATCCTGAAATTCTGATGCATATACATATCAGGGCTAGTCATCTGCAAGGATTCACCAGTCTTACAGCTGCTTTTATGATCTTCCTCGGGTCATTCTGAGTTTCATTCCTACCTAGGCAAATGAGCCAGGTTTTGGGTCATTTGACTACCCTCCTGTCTAGAATTCATCATTTCACATCTCATTAATTTTCTATTTAGACAACCCTACCCACTCCAGTAATCTTGTGCTTCCTTTGTGGCTCAGCTGGTAAAGAATCCACCTGCAATGCAGGAGACCTGGGTTTGATCCCTGGGTTAGGAAGGTCCCCTGGAGAAGGGAAAAGCTACCCACTCCAGTATTCTGGGCTGGAGAATTCCATGGACTGTACAGTCCATGGGGCTGCAAAGAGTCGGACACGACTGAGAGACTTTCACTCACTCACTCATCTACACTTTGATTTGGAAAATAAATACCTGCGGTTATTCCATCTCCAACACCCATTCTTCATCTTTCACTCATTCAACAAATATTTACTGTTCATTCATTTCATCAATTCCAAAATGCTCATTTTTTTTAATTTTAACATCTCTTAAATCAGTAGGTATAATTATTGAAATGATAAAGTTTAATGAGAAGAATTATTTTGACAGATATACAAAATGAGGGTGCATCTTCATTCCATAAATTTTAGATTTGAAGTTACATGGATACACGAGGGACTGTTCTGGGTCCTTCACTATCCTAACTTTTCGGTAGGATTTCTACTGGAATTTCTCGTCACCATTGGTCTATTAACAGGTAAATTCCTTTCCTTAGGAACCATGCGCTACAGACCCACCCTCATCTAATTTAATGTGAATATCTTTGTGCATGTGTGTTTGTGAATCCTTCTCTTTTCTCTTTCCCATTTCTCTGTTTCAACATGAAATATATTATTAGTGGCTTACATTATATGTCAGTTTTTAACTACAGAATAAAGAATGGGGAACTATGGTTCACTAGAGAAGGAATATCACCCAAAGATAGACACTATGACATGGGCAATGGCTGTTTTACATTTTTAGGAAGATACTTATCATGTTTTAAGTTACATGAAGGGGAGTGTCTTCTCATGCTAGACAGAGGTGTAATGTTGCTCTTTTCATTTGGAAGTTACATATGGTTAATGATGTGAACAGGAGCCATGTTTTCAATGGGTATACTGTGGTGATTTTGCACTGGATCAACTTGGCAAAGCTGCAAGTATATTTTCCAGAGTCTCTGTATGGCTTCTAGTTAGAACTGACTGAAAGGAAACACGTGTGAGATTAGCAACGCAGGAGAGAAGCAGCGGCCACTTTACTCTGAAGGTCCTTTTGGCTAGAGTGATGGGAGGTAGTGCAGAAGGACTGGTAGGTTCTATCTTGCTTTCCCTCGCTCTTCCCTTTCCAGTTACATGCCAGCTTTTTTTTTTCAGACTGACAGCCTCGTGACCTTGGGTTCCAAGTCAGATGCTTGGCTGCCACTCACAGAGGGGCAGCTATGGAAGGGCAATATCCTTCCACAGACGTCTGTAGGGTCTTCCCTTCACAACCCCACCCCATCAGCTGCAGGCCCCCCGGGGGCAGGGGCTGTATCCTCTATCTTCACGGACAGGTGTTAGTTCTGAAAATGACTCAACTGATGTAAATTAAATGAACTGGATAAATAAGAGTTTTCAAATATTCGAGAAGCCACAAAATTATAAGCTGCTTTTCGATCCATTGTTCCAAATTCTGGCACAACAAAAGTGTAAAACACACACACACATTAAAAATGCCCATTGAAACCACAGAGGATTAAACTGAATATCAAAATGAGATGGCCACATTTCAGAAACTCATTAATACCCAACTTGTCTCTATTCCTCTTTTAAATAATAGTTAATATTTATTCATCATGCATCATGTGTTTAGACTTTAACATTGAATCTCATTTTAATCCTGACAACAAATATATGAGGAGGCCATTATTATGATAACCATTATACAGATGAGGATGACAAGGCTTAAAGAAGTTAAACAGCTCATCGTGACACCCTTGATAATAGGATTCTAACAAAAGCATCCTGACTCCAGAGCCCTTACTCTGAAAGACCAAACACCACTTCTCACTGACAAAAGAGAACATACAAAGGTGGACAGTGACTGAGCAATAGAAACTACATATGGAGACACTGGACACATCCAGAGGCTCTTGAACTTGAAGACTAAGTGAGGCCTAATCACCAGAGCTTAGTCAGTTTTTTTTTTTTTTTTAATTAGTCTAAATTAGGAAGTCATAATTATGAGGATTGTTACCCTTTCTTTTGGCCTTTCACTGCCATCTCTTGTACTCTGCCATCATAAGAGTTCTCAGAGGGAATCTAGAGAAATGACTGACTCTCAGCTGCTCGGTGATGGAGGAGCTGCAGTCCTTGGAGACAAGAAGTCATCAAGATAAGGAGGACAGGAATCAATGATGGCCATTAGTGAATGAAGGTCATGAGAAAAGTGATGGGCTCAGAGTGTAGCAGGGGAAATTTAACTTAATTTGTAGGGAAAACCTGCTAATCATAGGAAGAGATTAAGAAGTGGAGGAAGGTGCAAGTGGATAGGGAAATAGCACTGAAGTGGAGCTCATTAACAGGAAAAAAAAAAGATTAAACAGCAACCCTCTCAAGGATAATGAAAATCCTCTTATCCAGCATGCCTAGTACAGGTACCAGAAATGCCCCACTGCAGCTCCTGGTATGTGATCTTGGGCATGATTTTCTGCTGCTTCTCTCTGCTCTTACCCAAGCCACACACATGGTTCATCTCAGAGGCTCAGAACAGAAGAGACGGCCTGGGACGATGAGGAGTACAAAAGAAGAGAGAATTAAGTCCATACTTCAAAGAAAGAAGGGTTTCTTCGTCTGAATTCCATATTCTGAAATATGTAGAGGATCTCTCGACACTCTTTGGCAGAGCTCTCTGTGAGAGCAGTCTAGGAGGCAGCCATTTTGTTTTTGCTTAAATTCCTCTGCTAACATGGATCTCATGACTCCTTAAGACAGCCTGTTGAGTTAATAAATAACCTACTGCATAGAAAACTGGTCCTTTTACTAATCCAGAATTCCCCTTCTCCCTCCTTCAATATACACTTTGATGGCTTCACTGGCTTAGAAATCTAACCTTTTCAGACTGGAAGGAAAAACAGGTTATCTATTATGATTTCCTGATAAATAACGCCCATTCAAGATGTGTTTCAATCTAAAGGTTTATGTTTGTACATATACAGGTATATGTATAGTCGATGAATTTCACTACCTTGTGTGCCTTTGTGTGTGTGTGTGTGTGTGTGGTATGTATGTGTGTGTGCACACTAAGATCTATGATATCCATCTATTTTTGCACACAAGATAGAAATATGTTAAAGACAGTGTTGGTCCTTAAGGAACTTAGTTTTTAGCAGGAGAAACAAATGAAACAAAAAGATAGATACAAAGAATATACTAAGTGCTAAGTTACTTAAGAATAACATAATATGCTATCTTAGATTCTCAAAATAAGATATGGAAGAAGGAAAGTAAGCTCTGGCAGGTGAAGCAGTTTTTCAGGATCGCCCAGGTAGTAGATAGTGAAGCTCAGATTAGAAGCTGCATATGATGGCTGTAGGGCTTCCCTGTTGGTTCGGACGGTAAAGAACCCGCCTGCAATGCAGGAGATCCAGTTTCGATCCCTGGGTTGGGAAGATCCCCTGGAGAAGGGAGTAGATACCCACTCCAGCATTTTTGCCAGGAGAATTCCATGGTCAGAGAAGCCTAGTGAGCTACAGTCCATGGGGTTGCAAAAGAGTTGGACACAACTGAGTGACTATTACTACTGTGTTCTTTCTACGAATCCTACAAACAGACCTGTTATACGACCAACACTATGATGTGTTACATTTTATTTGTGACATGATCACATTTAAATTCAAAGGAAGAGATTCTTCCTGCCTAAAAAAGTAAGAAGCCAGAACCAAAGAAGGCTACATAGTAGAGGCAGTCATCAGTAAAAGGACATAACAGTCCAATAGTGTGATCCTAATAATGATAAAGACCCTCACATATTACCTTTATATTCAAAGAAAAAAATATCCTGACACATAGTAGGTATTAAAAATGAATCACTGCAAAAACAAACAAACAAAAGGACAGTTTATCCCCAGGTAGGAATATGTTTAAAACCATAGACATAAGAGGTATAGATTGGTACAGAGACTAACCAGTGCTTAGAATTACTTACTTAGCCTTTAAGATTTTGGCACACAGAATTGGGAGCATGGCAGAAGCACCAGAAAAATGTATATTTGAGCTCAGGTTTGTAAGAACCAGGTTACATTCTTATTCTTCTTAATGTTATGCTTTAAGCCATGAGAAATAAGACAAATACTTGACCAGGGAAATGCGTACATGGTTCCTGAGGCAGTAGTGTGATAGGAGGAGATGGATGGAGAGGCTTTTTTACTGTTCCTAGTGGGAGGGAAGGTGGTGCTGAGTCAGTATAATGTTAGGGAGAGTGGAAGAGCAGCTGGCAGGTAAAACTTCCTGGAGGTAGAACCTGTGGGACTTGGAAACCCAGAGATTTAAGAGGAGGTGAGTACAACGGCGGAGTTGAATATGACTCTAAGGTGCTAAGGCTAGGACACAGGGAATACAGAAATATGGAAGCCTATAGAAAAAGCTGATTTTGAATGGTGGGATGTCGCACTACTGGCCCACATAAAACAGAAAGCGAGTGATGGTGTTATTCTCTACAGAAAATGACTGGCTTCACAGATGTGAGTGGAGACTACAGCAGAGCATCTTTAAAAAATAGCCGTAACTCTATCTAATCTAATGTTATAAAAAATCATATTATATCTTCTAGTTATTTTGATAACATAGAGTTTCACTTCATATACATATATATGTGTATATATAAATGTGTGGGTTTTTTTTTTTTTTTTTTTGGTAACAGCATTAGATTTTACCCTATTTCCAATTTGCAAAACCTGGGAAAGGAAAAGTAGAGAGAGTTCTTTTATTATTGAATCCATTAAATCCATCTGAGGAAACACAAAAGAGTTAGTTATCTCATGCCTTATCCCGTTCAAGTCCCTTTTGTGAGAGTGGCTTAGAGGTCTTAGAGATGCTGGGTTGAATGCCAGCACATCTGAAGGAGGAAGAGGTAGGGTCATGGTGACATGGTAACCTGGTGAATATAAAACAAACTGTCAAACAAGGCAAAATAAAATGCTGAAATAGGCTTGGCAGCAATATTCAACAAAGACTAGATGATGAGTAGGAGTGATATGAGTCAGAATCAGAGAGGAAAACTATTTAAGTCCTGCAGTGTTTTCTGATGGTAGCCAGATATATTAATGAAAGTTTATGGACCCGCCTCTTATGCCTGAGGTTAGATGAAAGGACCCTGGGTAGGAGCTGATGACCTCATGTGTAACTGAATCACTTTGCCATACCTAAAACTTGCACAACACTGTAAACCAATCATATGCCAATAAAAATCGAATGCCTTTGGAAGCAAGCAAACAGAAAGAGAACACTGATGATTGCAATGAGCCCCCGCATCAGGTAGAGTCTAGAAAAAGTTAGACCTTACTTTTCAGATCCATGAGCCAATATTGCTTTTTTTCCCCCTTAAAACAGGTTTCCTTTTTCTATTACATATTTTGAAGAAGTTTTGATCAATAAATTACTTCACATCATTGTTCTGGGGATTGTTTAAAACAACATATGCAAAGCACTCAGCACAGAGGTTGGCATACAGTAAGTGCTCAAGAAATGAGACTTGTTGCCAAAGATGTGGGATGGGAAGTCATTGATACTGACTGACATTGAACCATAGGGACAAATGAGAATGTATAAACTTGCTCAAACACACTGAAAATGGAGCCAGAAATATTCCTGGATCCCTCTGCTACAATACAGCTGGCATACACCCCCTGAGGGACATCACTGAAACAAGGATGGCATTCTAGAATAACAGAAGGTTTACTGTCAAGCCGACTCTTAATTTTCATGTGTGAATTAGTTACAAAAAAATATGTAATCCGCCATTTAGCTGTCTCTGTTTCCGGCCAGCCCCCTGTATGTCAGAACAACATAATCAATATGTTGCTTGAATGAGGTGGTATGCTTGAGCCTATTTTAAATTAAGTGAAACAGCTCTAAGACTGCCTTGTCTTTTGCACAGATAATAGATTGCTATACTGGTTCAGGCACTCAGTTGTGTCTGACTCTTGTGATCCCATGGACTGTAGCCTGCCAGGCTCCTCTGTCTATGGGATTCTTCAGATAAGAACACTGGAGTGGGTTGTCATTTCCTTCTCCAGGGCATCTTCCTGACTTAGGAATCGAACCCAGATCTCCTGCATTGCAGGCAGATTCTTTACCAACTTATTAACAGGGAAGCCCAATAGATTGCTGAGTGGTTTATAATGAAAACTACCTTCCATTCCTTTATCCTAAATTTGAATCATATTCCAACAAACCATATTCATCAACTTCTTAAATAGTAAACTTGGTTTCTGACAGAAGCTTCACTTATGCAAGGCATGTGGGCACCACTGGTTCTCCTTTCCACAGTCTTCTTCAGTATTAAATGCAATACCTTGGTTTTTATCTATTAAACTGTTAGAAAGTGTGCGTTTGTGTGTTAGTCATTCAGTTGTGTCCGACTCTGGGACCCCATGGACTGTAGCCCTCCAGGCTCCTCTGTCCATGGGATTCACCAAGGAAGAATAATGGAGTGAGTAGCCATTTCCTTCTCCAGGGGATCTTCCCCACCCAGGGATCGAACCTGGGTTGTCTGTGTTACAGGCAGAGTCCTTACCATCTGAACCACCAGGGAAGTCCCATTGAACTGTTAAACTAACAGTTATTCTGGAGGGATACAAGGGGTTCACAAAGAATCAGACACAAATGAAATGACTGAGCACACACATAACTCTTGAATTTTGGGCTGATCTTTACTGTTGCAAGCAAGAGTCATGGATCTAGATAGACCAAGTTTCAAAACTTGGTATACTACATATTATGTTGCATAAACTATATCACTTTTCTATTTCATCAACAAGGGAATAAAAATCCCTACCGCACAATCTTGTGGTGAGGATCAAATGGTGTGACTTATCATGTGCCTTCAAGCTAGGCTACAGCAGTATGTGAACTGAGACCTTCCAGAGGCAAGACCTAGTACAACCAGTGCAAGTTCAATGCATGAAGCAGGGCTCCCAGGGCCGGTGCTCTGTGACACCAGGAGGTATGGGGTGGGGAGGGAAGGGGGCAGGGGGTTCAGGATTGGGGGGACACATGTATACCTATGGCTGATTCATGCTGTTGTATAGCAAAACCCATCACAATATTTGAAAGCAGCTATTCTCCAATTAAAATAAATAAACTAATTAAAAAAAGAAAAAGAAAGAAAAGACACAGGAACCAGAGATCAAATTAGCAGAGAAAGCAAGGGAATTCCAGAAAAACATCTACTTCTGCTTCACGGGGCTTCCCTTGTGGCTCAGCTGATAAAGCCTGTACTACGGGAAATCTGGGTTCGATCCCTCTGTTGGGAAGATCCCCTGGAGAAGGGAAAGGCTACCCACTCCAGTATTCTGGCCTGGAAAACTCCATGGACTGTACAGTCCATGGGGTCACAAAGAGTGGGACACGACTAAGCGACTTTCACTTTTTCATTAACTATGCTAACGCCTCTGACTATGTGGATCACAATGAACTGTGGAAAATTCTTAAAGAGATGGGAATACCAGACTACCTTACCTGTCTCCTGAGAAACCTGTTTGCAGGTCAAGAAGCAACGGTTAGAACCTTAAATGAAACAATGGACTGGGTCAAAATTGGGAAAGGAGTACGGCCCTGTATTGTGACCTTGTTTATTTAACTTATAAGGGAGTACATTATGTGAAATGTCTGCTGGATGAATCAAAAGCTGGAAAAAAGATTGCCAGGAGAAATATCAACAACCTCAGTGATACAGATGATACCACTCTAATGGCAGAAAATGAAAAGGAACTAAAGAGACTCTTGATGAGGGTGAAAGAGGAGAGTAAAAAAGCTGGCTTAAAACTCAACATTCAAAAAGCTAAGATCATGGCATCCAGTCCCATCACTTTATGGCAAATAGATGGGTAAAAGTGGAAGCAATGATAGATTTTATTTTCCTGGGCTCCAAAATTACTGCAGATGGTGACTACAGCCATGAAAATTAAAAGATGCTTGCTCCTTGAAATAGAGAGCGTATTAAAAGCAGAGACATCGATTTGCCAACAAAGGTCCATATAGTCAAAACTATGATTTTTCCAGCAGTCATGTATGGTTTTGAGAGTTGGACCATAAAAAAAAGCTGAGTGTAGAAGAACTGATGCCTTCAAATTGTGGTACTGCAGAAGACTCTTGGGAGTCCCTTGGACCGAAAGGAGATCAAACCACTCAATCCTAAAGGAAATCAACCACGAATATTCATTGGAAAGATTGATGCTGAAGCTCCAATACTCTGGTCACCTGATGCAAGGAGATGACTCATTGGGAAAGACCCTGATGCCGGGAAATACTGAAGACAAAAGAAGAGGGCAGCAGAGGAGGAAATGGTTAGATAGCATCACCAACTCAATGGACATGAATCAGAGCAAACTCTAGAAGATAGTGAAGGACAGGGAAGTTTGGCATGCTGCAGTCCATGGGGTTACAAAGAGTCGGACATGACTTAACAACTGAATAACAACAAAATCATGTACCTAGATGACTGCAGTTACTTAACAATTACATATCCCTATTCTGGAACATTATCTTACTGACACCTAGCTCTCCCATCTTATTTTCTCCCTAATGAAAATCTATCTTTTTATTTTATGATAACAGAATCTTTTTTTCTTCCTCTTTAGGAATCTTCTCTCCTCCATCCTTGAGCTATGTAGTTTGACTAAGACTCTATACCACCTCCTATTTCAATTCCCAGAAAAGATATGTGTCTGACCTACATTAGTAATGAACCATCTTATATAGCTCTGATCCAAGCCAGACTACTTGGATTCAATCCCTGGAAATGTGAGGAAAGAGGCAGACCAGTTTGATGGAGTTTCCAAACTGTCAGACTGTAAGACTAAATTTGATGATGTCCATCATTGCTATAATAAATGGTGAAATCTAACTTGAGAATGAAGCCAACTTGGGGGAAAAACAAAACTAAGAGATGTAAAAAATCAGTTAATATTACTGTAAGCCAGCAGGGACTCAATACAGTTCTTAGGTGTCAGGCATATAACCAATTCACAAGAAACATCTCATTTAACTAAGTAGGTATTAATTATCTTTTTACAGAGGGAAAAAAAAGGGGCATGCAGAATTAAACTTACTCATGACTCCTTACTGAGTAAATGGCAAAGCTAGAACTCATACCTCAGTATCTCTGAGCCCCTTAAATTCCCAGCTGTATAGCCTCCCAGTATAATTGATTTCTGATATAGTAAAGAACAAAACCGTTATAACAGTTAGTTGAATAAAAATATACCTATTCTATTTAAGGCAGTATTGTGCTAAGATACATTTTATAAGATGCCCTAAACATGCAAATCAATTTTGGAAGCAATTTAAACTCCTCGGGAGAAAGTTCATATGTATGTCAGTATGATGGTGCTACGAACAATCACCATAAACATAAGGATAAGTTCTTACATTCCAAAACTGCTTTGCAATTACCACTGACTACTTCCAGGGGTAGGAGTACTATTACCACCAAAAATAAAGATATGCCTTAAGTGCACTAGGTGACGAGGAAAAGATATGAATTCATCTTCATTTTTCTCCATGGGAAATGCTATGTTATTATCCAGTGTCACATGTAAGTTCAGCCCTATAAAAGTTCCCCTCAGTCCCCTCTACACTCCCACAGCCAGGCTTTAAGCAGAAATGATTAAAGAGAGCTTCTTTCAATTAAGCTTGCTGAATAATCCTAGATAGCCCAATAGTTCTCATATAATAAAAAAAAAAAAACTGATTTCCAAGAGTCTAACAAATATTGCTTCGACTGACACCTTTCTGCAAGCCATAGGAAGATCCTCAGAGTCAGAAAATACAGACCATGTAGCCAGAGACCAATATATTTCATCAACAGTCATGTGCACTGTGCAATTTACAAGGTCTCATGCTTTCTCTGGAAAGTCCAGAGGGCCCATTTTCCAAGCCCAGTTGGAGGGATACACACACAGGCATGGTGGCCAAAAGAGCCTTGGGTTTTCTACTCATCTGCCTAAAACAGGCCAGATTTCCAGAGTTCATAGCTCCAGCCCAGAAGAGTTCCAAGAAGTGGCAGAGCCCATTGATTCAGTAGCTTATGGGCTCTGAAGCCATTCTGCCCGAATCTTAATCCTGGCTTTGCTGCTTTCTGGCTGGGTGACCTTGGCTAAATTATTTAACCTCTCCATGCCAAAGATTCCTTTTCTGTTAGGGATGATAATGCAAGGCTTACTTCATAAAATTGCTCTGAGAATTACATTGCTTAAGTTTGAATAATGCCTATCACAATGTCAGAGCTTGAATGGAGAAGAGGTCTCTATTCCCAAAGGCAGAGGAGGGGTATCATTTATTTCACTCAGCAGACAGATTAATTAGAATTTATATATGTTTTTATAAAGATAATGATATGACATGTGGTTACAAGGACTTGGTATAATATTTGTATAATAAATAAAATTTGTATAACAATATTTATATAATAACATTTGGTCACCGATGGAAGATCCCCATTCCAAGAAGAAATAATGGGTTTTCAATTACTATCAGCCAAAGCAATGATGGAATTGTTTTTCATCCCCAAAATGTGTGTAAATTAGCCCTCAGTGAGCTGGAAAATACTGTGTACCATGTACCACTTGACATGGGAAATTCTCTCATCTTCTTACTTTTTTTTTTTTTTTTTTTGATCAGTGTTTTTCTTTGTTTCTGTCAGTTGGAACAAACTTCTCTCCAGACTTTCATGAAGTTTTTACCTTCCACTGCTTGGTCCATGTGCAAATGTTTTCAGTTACTTGGAAGCAGGACCTAAAGATCAGTCTCTCATGCTTTCTCACTGGTGAAGCATTGAGTCCATTTCCAGGTTAACTTAGGGGAACCACATTGATTTATTTTAGTCTTTATTTATTCCGTGCATATTATTATTTATTTATTCTATGAACATATAACACCCAGTATAAAGGAGGAAATGAAAATAAACAAAACCCATGGACCCTCTTTCCAAAAAAGTGACTTTATAATTTATAAGGAGATGCACATGGAGATGCAAAGTGTCTCGTGCATAAGAAACAAAATGAATAAGTGAGGAAAAGAAGAAATGCTAATCAGAAAAGGGAGATTCAGTGACAGTTAGAACTGTTTTCCCAGAGAAGGGAGAAGCCAATTTAGATGCCAAAAACAAAGCTTCAGTCATTCCTGAGTGGAAGCAGCAGTGAAGAGGTGGGTGACTTCTATGCAACAGAAACCCTATTTAGTTATCAACGTCTCTGTGATGGGAGAAAAGGTATCTTTCCGTATAGAAGTCTCTTTGTGTTATCTTTGAGCCAGTTTGTTTGCAAATGACTTGTCTTTCACTTTTTCAGGCAGTTTCACTAGTGTTAAGAGATTTATCTGTTCTCTGGCTTTCACCTCCCACAGGAGTCTTAGGGCTGTGTTTGAGAATGAGAAAAATAAAAACGCATTCCTCTTTGAAGTGAGAGAATTGGAGTGGTGAGGGAAGCTATTAGGTACATGGAAGTTGGAAGGCTGACGAAAGATAGTGTGATTTTAAGAGGAATAAAAGGGAGGCAACTTTCACTGTCCTGGTTGTAGGAAACTCACTAGCTTCTAAAAGGTCATTGCCCCAGTAATTCTCAATGACGTGAACAAAGGATATTTAAACTCTTGTTTGAGCTAGTTCCACAGACCACTGTTAATACCAGCAGAAATCTGGAAGTAACCTAGATGTCTATTCCATAGGCAGGTTAGATAAATTAGGGCAAGACAGAATCACATCTTTTATATGGTTTAGGCTGTAAATTCAAAAGGGATTGATAAGTAATATCAACATTAACTAGAATGTTTTGTATTTGCACATGCTTAGGTATTCATAGAATGTTTATGGAAGGAGAAGTGAGAAACTAGAAACATTGGTTGCGTACCATATGATGAAAAGAATACTTAAAAGAGTCGAAATCAGGAATTGGAAGATGATCCGCTTTTAGACTAATTAAGATCTAGTTATTTACACTGAAAGTCTTTAATTTGAACATGTATTATATATGTGTATAATGCTTTTAGTAATAAAAAATCACTATTAAAATGTTTTAAAGTGTCTGTCTTAAAGTTTCATCAAAATATAACAAAACAACATTTTCATCGCTTTTGCTGCCATTGATCTCATTTTTTAAAAGTAATTTATGATACTGCTTTAACAATCCCTTGCCGTGTTTACCACTCCAATGTCCCCTTCTGCCCTACAGAATGTGGGTATATCCCAATAAGAACAGACGTCATGTGAGAGCTCTGGGTGGGAAGATTCCAACGCTCATTTTCTCGGGTGATATCTCCATTTGCTAGTTAACAGAGTGAGACTTACCAGTAGAATCTGTTTGGAACAACCGCTTCCTGGATAAGCTGCCACCTTCTCCCAAATTCAGCAGAGCTGTATAACTGTAGAGAAGACAAAATATTCAGCACCAGGACGTCATGGTACACTGAATGCATAAAACATGATTCACTGGATTAATGATAATGATAATAATAATAACGTCTTCCATTTATTAATCACCCTTCCTATGCCAGATGAGTGCCCCATGTATCATTTCTATTCTCCATATAGATCCTGCAAGACATTGATATTTCCATTTCATAGTTGAGCAAACTGAAGCTCACAAAGATTAAGTGATTTGTTGGAAATCACATGCCCTCTAAATATTAAAATAAATTGGGATTCATACCCCATTCTGCCTGGTAAGCTGTATTACTTGCCCTGGAATATGCAGACTGTTGTCTGAAATACAAAGAAGTCCAAAATCTAGACCTGGCTCTCAGAAAGCCAATAATATAACCCAAATCTGACAAAAAATAATGAGCAATGCATGCAATCACCAGATGAAGGAATTCAAAGGAAGGGGATTCAGAAATCAATTAGGGATGCTTCTGAGATGTATGGTGATTCACCATGGATGTGAATGAATGGCAGAATTCAAACTGACAAAGAGAAGACAAGCAGGACTCACAAAGGGAATAACATGGATAAGAAGTGAGAAAATCAGGGATGGTATATGAATAAATGTGGCTTATCAAAGGCACATGTAGTCAAAGCTATGCTTTTTCCAGTAGTCACGTATGGATGTGAGAGTTGATCCATAAAGAAAGCTGAGCACCAAAGAACTGATGCTTTTGAACTGTGGTGTTAGAGAAGACTCTTGAGAGTCCCCTGGACTGCAAGGAGATCAAACCAGACCATCTTAAAGGGAATCAGTCTTGAATATTCATTGGAAGGACTGACGCTGAAGCTGAAGCTCCAGTACTTTGGAGACATGATGTGAAGAACTGACTCATTGGAAAAGACCCTGATGCTGGGGAAGATGGAAGTCAGGAGGAGAAGGGGACAACAGAGGATGAGATGGTTGGATGGCATCACTGACTCGATGGACATGAGCTTGAGCAAACTCTGAGAGTTGGTGATGGGCAGGGAAGTCTGGCGTGCTACAGTCCATGGGGTTGCAAAGAGTTGGACACAACTGAGCAACTGAACTGAACTGGCAACTTGAAAAGGCTTTGAATGACAAGTTAGGGAGAAGAAAATCCAGTCGTGCTGGCAGAAGGAGCCAGTTGATGTCTTTTTAAACAGAGAATAGAGGAACTTTAGGCTCTAACAGCAGCCCACATGGACTAAGCTTTTACTATAATTCAAGTGCTTCTCATGCATTCCTTCATTTAATCCACATACCATCCCTCCCAGTAATATATGCAGCTATTATGGCCATTTTGCCAATGCTTACACAGCCGGGGAGATTTCAAGTCCATTTGCTACAGTGCTGTCCAAGGGCAACCACAAAGAAACACTGCTCATGACCCAGGGTCTAACCCTCCGCATACTCCTTCCCCTCCAAGTGTCTTTCTTCTCTTATATCTTGTTCTTCATTGTTGGCTCACTCCTACTCCTGCTCCTCTCCAGTGGTCTCACAGCACCAGGATGGTTTTACAGGAACCTTTCTTTGTGTTTTTCCTTGTTTTTGTTGTTCTTGTTCTTTTGCTTCTAGAAGTGTCCTCTGATGGCAGCCCAGAGATTCCTATTGCTTGAGGCATTCCGGTTCCCACGGATGTTTGGCCGGATGATTTGAAAATATCATTTTGGAACATCTCCTTTCTGCTGTGTGCCTGGTCTGTAACCCACTCACATCCCAGTCATCCACCACTGCGCGTGCCAGATCCTACAGTGAATGGATGGTGAGTCACTGTGTACTGAGTACCATGACTGTCCGCCCTCTCCAGCCTCGGCGCTCAATGGAGGGTCAAATGACTCACCAAGTGACTCACCGCGGCTGCAGATGTACCAGGCATGTCCAAGAAGTAAGTCAGCTCAAGTGAGGATTTACTGACCCTTGGAAGAGCCTGCTATGACATTGTGTACACTGGATCAAAACACATCCTGAAGTCAAAAAAGAGGCTGAAGTATTTGGCTACCAAAGCGAGGCACTCACTTGGCCCCAGCTACACAGTATTTGGGCATTCAGCCAAGAAGAATCTGTGACTTTTCCTTTCAAGTCTTATTATTTTTCCTTGCCCTACAAAGCCTGGGTTGGGGGGAGGCTTCCTGGGTACATTTCATGCTTGATTCATTTTAAGAGTGCTGAGGAGAAAGGGGAGACAGTTCCCCTCATGGGATAACAGAAGACACAACAACATCTTCCCTCTTAATTCAGACGCCAAGCAGACAGAGGGTGCATGTCCTGCTTCCCACTATGTCCCGAACACTTGCATTTTAATATTCAAACTTGGATCAGAACAGTGATCATTTGATCCTGAGTGTCTGTGGCTTCCTCTGCTCTTGCACCATCTTTTTTTTTTTTTTAATTAAAACCCAGAGCTGCACTGCTTTCTATGAGTTCAAAGGGAACAGAAATCATGCCACTGTGTATGCCTATAGCTATTTATAAATGCATGTTAGTATCTATATTTATATACAAAGATTTATGCAAATATAAGAGAATCAGGGTGGTTTGAAATAATAATTCTGTGTGAAGGCTAGACTCATATATATTCTGAAAATCATATATAAATTCTGAGCTCTCCTACAGCTACACCAAGGGATTGCTACCTCTGTCTTCACATAGAATTCATCACAGTGAGGAACTGTTGGGTGCCAGCATCTATGTGTGTGTGTGTGTGTGTGTTTTCCTCTATGTCTTTTTAAATTGATCCCTCTAGGCTTGGATTCAGAACCTGTGGACCAGTCAGGTATGTCCCATGATATTTGTTTTTATCCTCTTCAAGGAGATGCTTTGTTATTTGTGAGCATCTAGAGGCCCCTCAAGCAGTGGGTACATCAAACAATCCAATAAACCAAGCCTCTCTTATTCAGCTCAGTGACATTTTTTATAGTTTCCTATCTCAGAAGGTCCCCTCTCGTGTCTTCTCCCTTTTCCATTCACACCTGGGCACATGCCCCCTGCCATGCCTTCCCTGGTGCTACCCACTCTGGCAGAGGTGGCTTCAAGGCTTGCCTACCACAATGCCAGTCTTCTTTTTAGGTCCAGACGAGAGGACATCTTTTCTATGAACCCTCTCCTACACACTGAGATTTTCTAGAGGCCTCATTTCCAAAGAACTATGGTACAAGAAATGCTATCAAACTATAGTCCATATATTTAACTTTCTTAGTAGCCTTTCAAGAGAGCCTTTTATAATGCAAGACAGAAATCCCTACCCATCTAAACTCACTCTAAAATAGCTGAGATCATCCCTTCCCTCTCTGATGAGATCACAAAGTTTTTATGTGTCTGGAATTCCATCTTTTTGTATCTATACATTGCCTTGTACATAGTAGAAGACCAAGGTGGGGAAATAAAGTATTGACTTTACATCATGAAAATTCCCTAGTGATGGATCTACCTAGTAAAACACTCAGGTTTCCCAAAGAACAGACAAAGGTAATTTAGCAGAGGACGATGTTTTACTTCCATGGATCCATAGCTAGAGGCCTGTACCTAAAACCAACAAACAAAACTATAAATATCAGCACATTTGAAATTCCCAAGGACTTGCAGCCAGGGTCTTATATATTCACCCCTAGAAAGAGCTGCTCTGTATATTCCACCTCCTACTTCAAACCTTTCCTCTCTAAGAATTTAATTGTCCAGCCTGATGTCACACCAAGAAAAGGAGAAAACAACTCACAGCAATCCAAGTTAATGTGTTCATTAAACCTGCAGAGTCTGACAGCAAAGTTTTCCTCCACAAAATAGAGAGTGCTACCCAAACCTTTTTTTTTTTTTTTTTTCCCACCCAGTGACTATCTCAGCCACCAGTGGAAGGCTTTCTGTGTAGAATGAGTCAATGTCCTTTAATACAATTCATAGTGGTGGCAGCACCTAAATAAGATTTATTTCCCTCCCTGTCTGTCTCCAGCTCCAAGGTTTCTTTTGACTGTCAGAACACAGAACTGAGATCTATCACTGCTACCTGTCACATCAGAAAAAGCATCCACAGCTTTCGCCAGCAGTGCCAAATCTAGAGAAAGAGAGAAGGAGAATGATCAGGGGGCAGAAAAGAATATCTGAACTAGTTTTAGGAGAGCAGTGCTTGTCTCTAATCCTCTGTCATGACCTCCCCAGATGCCTTCTTGGAAGGGTTTAGATCTGTTGTTTTGTTTTGTTCTTTTACTAATCCTGGTACAAAATATTAGCGAAAAAATGGAAGGAGTAGACATTTTAGAAAGGGAGAAGGGAAGGATTCTGGTTAACAAAAGAATGCAAGGCAGATGATTCTTCCAGTTTAGAATCACTCTAAACTGCCTGAGACCACCTCTCCATCTCAGTAAATGTAAGTTAATGAGCACAAACTCATTGCTCATCTAAGCTCAAGATGTATTAGCAGCTCAAGGTCCAACTCTCCACTCTGTTATTACCCTAGTGTGGGGGCTTTCAAAACTTCTTCCTGCCATGTTCCTCCCCTGAAGAGTTAGTCAGTCCTTCTTTCCTTTTTTTTTTTTTTTGATAACTTGATCATCATCACATTGGCTTGTTTTCTTGCAATCTGTCTTTGTCTGCCATATGAAGAGTGCAGATAAAAAAGCAATTAATTGCAAAGGATGCAATTTCAAGGGTTGGTTTTATTACCAGCTTTCAACCAAATGTACAATCCTCTCTGGTGCCATCCTGGAGAGCTGCAAGTTGGCTGAGAGGCAAAGGCTCCAATGGAGAATAAAGAGGAAGCCACAGGGGGACAAACAGCTTGGGGGTGGGCAAGAGTGAGATCCACCAACTGTGCTCAGGATTCTTAATCGACAGCAAAATAAGAAGGGCTGGAAGAAGGCGGATATGAGAGCAGCTCCTTCTAACTTTCATCTTCCATCTTCTTACCTTTCACATTTTGGCTGAATCGCGAGCAGAACAACGTCTTTTTTTTTTAATAGAAATTCAACTTCCTTGTGGTGATGCAAAAGCTTGCAAGCACTGTTGTCCCTGGAACGTCTTCTCAATTGTTCTAAATCAGATCAGTGCAGCCCCTCATTTTATAGCATTAAGACAGGGACCTATCGGGAATTTTCTTTTGCAGCTAGGAAATCAGTGCAAGGATATCATTTGGCAGAAGGTAAGGGTGATAGCATGTTTCAGTCTTTGAAAGTGAAAGCTGCTCAGTCAGGTCTGATTCTTTGTGCCCCATGGAGTGTAGCCTGCCAGGCTCCAGTGTCCATGGGAATTCTCCAGACAAGAATATTGGAGCGAGTTGCCATTTCCTTCTCCAGGGATCTTCTCATCCCAGGAACTGAACCCAGGTCTCCTGCATCGCAAGCAGATTCTTTACCATCTGAGCCACCAGGGAAGAGTTTCAGTCTTTGGCTGATGGGTTTGGATGCTTTCACCACAAAGGTTCCCATGGTGATTTTCTCATCAGGAGGCAGGTCCTGGGTCTCCTCCACATGGTCTCCTGCAGAGGCTTCCAGGTTGGAGGAACACTTCCTGCGGTTGGCTCTCTTTAAGGCTGCCTGGTCCCTCCCCTCTGTGGCTCTGCCCTTAATAGCTTCAGAGGCAGGAGGCTTGCAAATTGCCTTTCCTGAAAAGGCTGACAGAAAACCCTGCCAGTTCTATTTGATCTGCCTCATCCTAATACCACCCTGGGGATGGTCTGGGTACAAAGCACTCAGTCACCTCATGACTCTCCAGTTCTCACTGCTGTTACTGCATTCTTTTTAACAAGAAAAGAGATGGGGCCTTGAGGACTTTCAGTAAATTTATAGTGCCAGCCCTGGGGCATTGCAAATATCAAGCTCCTTCCTCTACTAGCCTCCACAGGAAGAAGAGGAGCAATCCAGAGAAATCCATAGTCTTCAGAGATGGGCTCTGATGCTCTGGTTGCACAGCAAAGGAGGCCAGAGTACACTCTTAGTGGGAAATCACATCATAAGGGACCTTAAGCTTCACCCAGTTCTGACACAAGTCTTCTCCTTGGCTAGTGGGGACAGGAATAGTTACAGAACCATGATGACCTTCCCAGACCAGCTCCCCCACCTCTAAGAGATGCAAGTTCCTCAAAGAAAAGGCTAACTTCTCAGCATCTGTCATACATGAGATGTAGTAATGTGTTATATTTTGTCCAGATTGCTGTGGTGGCTTATGTAAGACAGTAAAAGCAGGAAGTCTCCCCAAGTTCTCAAGGTGGGACTGGGAAAACAGTTAAAATCTCTCAGTATGACAATGTGAGGAAAGAGTGTTCCAGGAGAAGTGGGTCAATCTGAGCAAATAAACAGAGCAGAAAAAGTGAAAGTGAAGTCACTTAGTCGTGTCTGACTCTTTGCGACCCCATGGACTGTAGCCTACCAGGCTCCTCTGTCCATGGAATTTTCCAGGCAACAGAACTGGAGTGGGTTGCCAATTCCTTCTCCAGAGGATCTTCCTGACCTGGGGATTGAACCTGGGTCTCCTGAATTGCAGGCAGACGCTTTACCATCTGAGCCACCAGGGAAGCCTGAAAAAAAAGTTAGAGCGGTGTCTTTGTTCTTCTTTGTTCTGTCAACTATGGGAGACCCAGCTTGGCGGGGGTGGGTAAAGGAAAGTGAAGTGGGAGCAGAGGCTATAAACACAGCCTGGGAGCAGGTTGGGTGGAGGCAATCCAAGCAAACTCGTGGGGAGCTAATGGAGACGGGACTCAACGACAATGAGGTCAAAAAACAAGGGCCCCCAAAGCTTTGCTGATGGAGTGAGCAGGAATGATGACCAGTCACCAGCTCCATCAAATTCTCCCGAGGTTGGATTTATCAAACCTGTCACTGGCCATCCCCCAGCTGGCAATGAAGTCTGTCACATGCCCCACAGTCCTGTTTGGCAGGATTGGGGGATTAAACATACGGAACTTGGGTGGGCTGGGCAGCAAGGGTCAGTAGGTGACAGAGGACCAGGTCAACTTGTGGCCATTTCCTGTGCTCCCAGATCTGGGGGTACTTAGGGAAATTTTCAAAGGGAATCTTAGCCTTAAAGGTTCTATAATATAGATGTAGAAATAGAGAGTAGATAAAATAATTAGATGCTAAGCATCTATATCACAAATCCCCCATATCTAGACACTGACAGGAAAAAATGAATAGCTCTCAATAACCATGTAATTGTCCCATTATTCAAATGCATAGATGATGAAACTTAGCAAGTTTTGAGAGATAAAAATAAGCAGGAGGAAAAACTTGTTGCTTGGAACATATTGGAAGTGTGCTTACATAAGACAGATCCATCAGCCGTGTGGAGATGGGACAGAGGGGAGAGAGCAGTTAGCAAGTGGCTGAGCAGAGCAGGGAAGAGATGGGTGCCTGGATGAGCAAGGGCCCCTAGATGTGGGAAGGAGGCAAGGGAAGAAGAGCAACAACAATAATAACAATAAACAAAATTTTAAAAAGAAAAATTCTGACCAGGACTGAGCATAAGAGAGGGTCATTTCATTTAGGTATACTTATATATATACACACACATACACGGGGGTGTGTGTGTATTCTATTTCAGATTCTTTTCTATTATAGGGTATTTCAAGAAAATGACTATGACTCCCTGTGCTATACATACACAGGCAACTATAAATTTTGTCTTAAATTTGAATGATGGGCTTTAGAGACTTTTCTAGAATATCTAAATATTTCATCTAACAATTCCAAGGACTACTGATTTATTTTTATTTATTTCATTCCAGTTTTTAATTTTTCATTGAAGTATAATCGGTTTACAATGTTGTGCTAGCATTTGGTGTACAGCAAAGTGATTGTTTTATTCATAAATACGTTCTTTTTACATACTCTTTGCACTATAGGTTATAACAAGATTTTGAATATAGTTCCCTATAATATATAATAGAAGTTTATCAATTTTATATATAGTAGTGGATATCTGTTAATCTCAAACTCCTGTTTTATCTTTCCCCCACTCCCCTTTGATAACCATAAGTTTGCTTTTTTATATCTGTGAGCCTGTTTCTGTTTTGTAAATAAGTTTATCTGTGTCATTTTTTAAGATTCCACATATAAGTGATATACGATATCTGTCTGCCAGACTTACTCTACTTAATATGAGAATCTCTAGGTCCATCCGTGTTGCTGCAAATGGCATTATTTCATTCTTTTTTTATGGCTGAGTGATTGTATCTGTGCATGTGTGTTTGTGTGTGTGTGTACGTGTGTGTCACATACCTATCTATTCATTTGTCGATGGACATTTAGACTGCTTCCATGTCTTGACTGTTGCAAAAGGTGCTGCTATGAACATTGGGGTGTATGTATCTTCTTTAAAACAATTCTGTTTACTTTTGGCTGTGCTTGGTCTTCAGGCTGCATGGGCTACTCCCTAGTTGTGGTATATAAACTTCTCATTGTGGTGGCTTTTCTTGTTACAGAGCACAGGCTCTGGGGCATGTGGGCTTCAGTAGCTGCAGCACATGGCCTCAGTAGCCGTGGCTCCCAGGCTCTAGAGCACAGTTGAGGCATACAGGCTTAGCTGCTCTGTGGCATGTGGGATCTCCCCAGATCAGAGATTGAACCTGTGTCTCATGCACTGGCAGGCAGATTCTTTACCGCTCAGCCACCAGAGAAACCCCATGAAGTGTATGTATCTTTTTGAGAGTCTTTTCTGGATAAATGCCCAGGAGTGGGATTGCTGGATCATACGGTAGTTCTATTTTCAATTTTTAAAGGAATTCCATACTGTTTTCCACAGTGGCTGCACCAATTTACAGAAGGAGTCACTTCTGAAAGCTCTAGTCATTTTGCTGGGCAAGGGGAAATTTTACACATAGACCTCTGGGACCAGAGCTGGTGCAAGGTTGGAGGAGGTAAGCAGGGGTCACAGTGCTTGTGACACAAGCTGGCCTGCTGAGTCACGAGGGACTGTTGGCTGCCCGGGAATCAGCCAGGGACAATTCCCTTCTTGCTCTCCCTTCCTCTGTTGCCTGATCTTCAAACAGCAGTTTTCCCTCTGCTGTGAAACTCAGCTTTGAAATGCATACCACAGCATCTGTCAGAGGGAACAGGTCTCACAGTAGGTTGGACATGGGGAAGATGGTTAAAGAAAATTGAAAAAAAAAAAAAGGCAATTAAAGAAAAGAAAATATCACAATGGCTTTTCTAGGGAGGCAGTGTTTGGTGCAGTGAGGACAGAGTATGAAGAGAATCAAACCTGGATTAGACTCCTGGCTCTATCAACCACCCTGGGGAATTTTCTTAACCTTTTGGAGCCTCAGATTCCCCAAATATTAAATAGGCATAAAGATAAAGTCAACGTTTCATGTAAGAAAGAAGTTGAGGAGTCAATGCGAAAAGCCTGGCAGAGGGCTTACTACGGAGTGAAGGGTCAGTGCTAGTTCTCAGCCTTTCCTCTTCCTGCTGATCATTGCCTCCAGCCTGAACTGCCCACAGACCCTGAAAAAAAACAAGGAATGGCAAGGAGAAGCAGGTGTGACTGCTATTTTCTTCCTGACTTTCAGGAAGCAAGGAAGGATCCTAGACAACACTTCTGTGTCCCTTGCCTCTGAGGTTGGATACCGCTTAGCTTGGCTGCTCCTGGAGTAGCTGAGGCCGTCTGACTTTGGACCACAAGTCTTATTCTGGGACATTTTCTCATCATGCCTGCAGCGAGATCAGCAGGCAGGCACTGAAATTAAGCAAGTCAGGCGAGTGAGAGCCTTGCCGATTTGAATTTGTGACTTTTCATCTGATACTATTTTACAGTACAGGATCTGGTCATTTCAGGAGGCTGGTTTCTGACTTCTGGTTTCTCTTCCTCTTGCCAGCTATGAGATCCTGGCTGGGCCTCTGGGTCTCTTAGACCACTGAATGTGCCATTTATAATTTGTATTTATATCCTCTTATGCTGAAGAGAGGAAGTTGGACAAGGTAACATTGAATTTTTTTTAATATGAAATTCAGAGTAATAAATTCACAAAATGCGTCTATTTATAAGGCCAAGACTTCCTTCTCCCCAAACCACTCCCCTCGTGGCAACACTGTTGGTTACAAACACTCTTGAAAAGGAAGAATACAGGAAAATGTCAGTGTTATTGGATTTCTAAAGGACCACTCTGAGAGACAGGTTTAAGAAAGAGGTCCATGTCCTCTTAGGATGTCAAATGTCTTTAAAAGTTCCCCAGACGGATGCCTGGATTTAAGAGGCATCTTAATCCATTTAGACAATTGGTGGTTAGAACAGATCAAAAAAGCTAGCTACAAAATACACAAGCAAAAAGGTAATTTATTTGAAATAAAGTAAGCTCAAATAGCTACCAAAGAGCATAATTCTGTGTGTCCAAACCTTAGCCCTAATCACTCATTTTAAAATGTCTATTTCTCCTAATTCTCGCAGCCTGTTTTTTCAAAGTTGGGAATAGATAGATCAATCTGCTTTATGTAGCAACTGAAAAATAATGATACAACCTGGTTAAACAAGTTAGCTAAGGTGAACACAGGCCTTCTGTGTTTGCATAGGATGACATTTCAGCTTGAGAATTTGTTTTATAAACAAGCATTGGGGTTGACATTTAGCAAGCTCCCTGGTTTCCAGTCTAATTGCCAGTTTTGTACTTGGATACTTAAATTACTAACATATTCATGAGATTAGAAATCAGCTCTGACATTGGGAAATTTCAAGCACATGGAAATATTGCCAAAGCAGCATGGCATATAACACTGTACATATTTCTTATAAATAACTGAGTGCCTTTTTACTTAATGCAGTGCCTTAGGAAACGTGATGGCTTTAGGTAGGTATCAGTCTCCTAAGTGTTTGTGCTCCTGCAGAAATCATTTGACTATCCCCTGGGGGCTGAATTTGAAGGATCTATTTATATTTTATTTCAATCTTGCCCTTTTGACATGAAAGGGCTGCTAGGTCTATTCAAAAACAAATAGAGTTGCTGTGAAGGCAAATACTTTAATATTTAATGGCGTACTGCTATTATAATCAATATTTTCTTAGGACCAAATATCGGGTTCTTGCTTGCTCCATTCATTCTGGTTCAATGGTACCTTTTAGTGACTAAGAGTATAGTCAACGTTGACTAAAGTGTCTATAACTTCTCGTATGTGGGGAAGACAATCCTGGATTACTGCGAAGGCAGCCTTGTGTCTATATCTCGTTGGGCCACACCAGGTGGCTCTCTCTCCTAGGTCTTTGAATAACCATGTGCCAGGCTCTGTGTTGAGTGTTTTGCATACATTATCTCAGCATCTTCAAACAGTCCTGTGAGCCAGGTACTATTATTACTTCCATTTCACAGTTGGAGAAACTCTAAAAGTTAAGTGACTTGCTGAAGGTCACACAGCCATCCGCAGGGCCTGACAGAGGAGAGAGCTGATGTTCCTGCCTCACTTGCTGTGCTTTCTATCACTGGTGAGAAACTAATATTACAGAGTTTTGGAAACTGCTGACATCTCTTCTCTTGTTGAGCAGTCATTATTTCCCAGGGAATTTCTAGCATTCAAAGCAGTTGTGATTAGCAATGGCCTCCTGTTAGTGCCCAGTCAGGAAAAGTAGAAAGGATTAAAATAAATAAAAGAAAGTGTTGTTTTTGTTTGTTTTTTAAGAAATACATATAAAACTGTTTAAATAAAAGTTCTGGACTCATATAAAGAAAGAAAAGAGAAAACTAAAAGCAGTTCTTTTAAAAATGTACTATTATGCAAGTTACTAAAATTCTATTGTATGCCCTCAAACATACTTGCAGTATAATTTTCCTTTTCTATCAATATATGATTTTACTCAAATTCAGTCTTCATTTATATAGAGAATGTCTCTGTTAATATTCAGGGTTTCAATTCTTTGTGAAAAGGGTGTCCTTATCAAAACACGTTCTCCTCCTTAACAGCTGTGTCTTTTGTATATCCTACACATATTTACCAAAATCCTGAAGGTGAGGCCACTCTGCAAGCCTGAAGATTTCTCATTTAATTCATAAACTTTGATAGTTTGTAATATAAAGGAGAACAGAGATTCTGAAAGCTCCCACATGGTATTACTTGGACTGTTGACTCATAGGGCTTAGGAACAAGTGAGACCATACAAACTCATGAATATTCTAGAACTGCCACTAAATGAACAGTGACCCACCAAACTGTCCTAACGGTCTTGTCCTCCCTCCACAGAATTGATCACTTATTTGGATGCATTTTTTTTTTAATTCACAAAACAACCGAACACCTCCTGAAATAAAACTGACAGGAAGATCCACGAACACGAACAAGAGGAAAACAAAGATGATGAGAAAGATGGAGAAATAAGAAAAAAAAAGTGATTTAGGGACTAATACAAGGCAGCAGATGAGGTTCACTTGCTCTGCACAGTTCTCTGCTTTAAGTTTTTGAGTTCGTTACAAACAATTTACAAATATCACATTTCAAACAAAACAGAATTAATCCTCTCGAAAAACTCTGAAAAGTCTGATGACATCAGATGAGTCTTTCTTGGTGTCAAGAACAGTAGGCTGAAGCTGACCAAGACCCCCCACCTCGATCCACCCACCCTCCTGAATGCACACCTGCTCCCCAGTCTCCCACAGCCCAAACCCAGATGCTCCGTTCAGTCAGATTCCTGCTTGTCTGTGGAGGAACTGAGTTTGTGGCCTAGAAGGACATGGGCATCCACAGGGTGGGGAGAAGAAGCTGGCTGTAGAGGATGGGAGAAAAGTGATTCCTTCTGCTCATGGTCGGGGCAGCAGGTAGGTCTGCAAAGCTGCCCAAGGAAAGGGCCTTGCCAGTCTCAATAAGCCAAGCCAGAGGGTCTCTCCTCCCCAGCAACCAGGCAGTCTGAGCCCGGGGAGTGTTCACATTGATTTCACAACACTGCAGACCCTCCCCTGTACAAATCACTCCTCAGTGCAACCCCTAACAGACAGGCCTCGAGCCCAGCGCCCCAGGATGGTCAGCAGAACTGATTTAGATGCCTATTCTTACAAATTCCTATTTTTTCTTTCCTTTCAGTCACATCTGCGTCTTGTTTTCTCTCATTTCCAATGTTTCCCAACACATCATGTTTAGTGAGGTGTTTAAGACAGACTGAGAGATGCTGTTGGAAGCAATGTTTTATAGCAGAGTTTGTACACTAGTTTATTGCCAAATTAAAATAAAGATGTAATCTGGCAGACTCGGCCGGCTGCTAAGCCTTGCTTGGGTGGTTTCCTGCACTGAGGCAAGAGGAGGCAGGGAAACACGGAAGGAAGGGGAAGCTCTGTGTCCTTGTTTTCCTGGCTGCTCGGTTTCCAAATGCAAAGACACGAAAGCTATGAGCAGAATGTTTGGTCTGCCTACCACTTAATTACAGAAATAACAAATAAATAAAGGAGTGTGAGATGGTGGGTGCTTCTGGAATAAACACCTCAGAATTCTTCACGACATCCACAGTGATTCACTGCTGGTTTGTAAGAAGCTGAAAGGGTGTGACTGTACGTGACGGGCTTACCTTGGCCCATTTGGCACAAACTTTCCATGATGTCTATAACACTTATTTTTCTGAAAATCTCAGGGCTTTAGAAAGGCACAGCCTCATATTCAGAGGCCAGGGAATCTATCACCTGTGTCTAGACCACGGAAGTTCCCCAACAGGGCTTTTTAAGAAGGCAGGTTACTTCTTTTAGAGCTTCAATGGGTCTCAAGCCTTTTCTCTTCAATTATTCTAGTGGTGGCTGGAGACTCACGTGCTCATTCAAGAAAAGTTTTACCTCTTAGCAACCACCTAGATATTGAATATCACAGGTAGATTTCTTTATCTAAGAAAATATAAGAAAAAAGGCTAAAATATCAAAATATCCTGGTTTTATGGATTTCAAGGGCATTTGGCTATACACATTTCTCTCTGATTAAAAGCTTTTCTTTTTTTTTTTTAATCTGGCTTCCTATGGAATTGATGGCCAGTAAAACTCTATCTTGGGCCAGAAAGGACAATCTGTTCAACCAAACTCTTTCAAGTCCCTTAAAATGCTCACATCAAAAAACCTCCGCTGAGAGTCCAGACACTCAAGATGAGTTGCAGTCAGGGCAGAGCGCCGCGGCCCATATGGACTCTCTCCTGTGAGCCAGAGATCCAGACTGTGTCCTTGGGGCCCTCAAAGCCTCATTCACGGAAGGAGAAAGCAAGCCATGGCAGGAAAATAAGGGAAAAGTAAAGGTGGCTGCATCTTCAAAAGAGGAAGTATGCTTCAAAAGTCTGACAGCCAACGATGGGAGAGAGGTGAGGAGGTCTGTGCGCAGGGGAGCTCTAATGGAACTGCCACCTCTGTGCTTTCTAACCCAGTCTTTCACCACAGACTGATGGGAAATAGCACTCAGCAGAGTGAATCCCAGCACTTAAGCCACCATCTTTGCTGAGAGCTCTGCAGCAGCAGTGACTGTCAGACACAGTGATGAGCAATACTTACATGGAAGAATGAACGTTCCTGTTTCCAAAAGTCACTCACCTGCCAACACCGGCATGGGCCCCTCACTGGGGCCTACTGCTGCCTCTCATTGGAGCTAAAAGCTCTGCGATTTGTGGGTGACTGACAGCTGTTATTTCCATATCACTGGCCCACTGGAGTGGCCACACATCTTCTCCACTTGACTTTAGGCCAACTCCACCAGCTCATCGGATGACTGCACCCCAATCCCCTCATTGTTAATGGACCACTTCTCATTCTGTGATTCAAATCCTGGCATATGGAGCCCTTACCCAACCCCTACTTCTGTTAGTGGGTTTCTCATAATTCTTTGTTCCCAGGATCATCTCTCCTTCCTTCTCCTCTAGAAAAACAGAGCTTAGCAGATAGGCTGGCTTCCACCCCTTTGGTGATATCTCCAGACATCACCATCCATTCAGTAGAACTAAGTTTTATACTCAGATTCCAGTTGCCTAACTTAAACATGTGATACTAATGAGTGTTTTCCCCTTTGGGGAAAAATCTTCTCAGATTTCTGATTTGTCAGCTACATAGAGAACAAAGACTGTTAAGGCTTCCTCTACCTATAAAATGACAGAATTCATTCGATCTGGTCCAGACCAAGAATTCAATGATATCACCCTAACTGGTCTTGGTTTTGACCTCATATTGCCTCAGTTCATCGTAATTCTACTGCCAGGTTAATTTTTTGTAATCTATAGCTCTGAACACATAAATCCACTGACCAAAATGTTCAAAAGGCTCCTAATTGGAAAAACAAGAATTATTTTTCCTAACAGTCTAAACAGTTAAAAAAAAAAAAAAAAAAGATTGGGTCCAGGAGTACATGCATAATTAACTTTCCATAATTTCAGTTTCAGCCAAATCAACATATTCATGATCCTGTTAACATGAGTTTTCTAACTATACAAACTTACATTATTGTTTATGACATTCCTCTTGTGTAAAGTGTGCCTCTCCAAAAAAAGAAATATGACATATTCATTAAAGTCCAGGTGCAATCATTTTATAAGACCTCCATCTCCTAAACTTTGGGCTGCCAGTTTCACAGAATCCATCCAGCTAACTCTGATTGGGTTTCTACTATGTGTGAATGAAGGCTCTCTCTGTTAGTCTGTCTTAGACTACTGAACTCATGTGTGTTAATTTTCTTTCCCTAGGTTGACCAAATGCTTCTCGATATAGCTATTTTAGACCAACAATGCACCACACTGAGCACGTAAAACAGAGCCTAATCTTTTTTCAGTCTCAGTGGAAGTGCACCTGCAATTATAAGTACCCACACAAACACATTTTAAGGCAAAGAAGGCTGACCCCAAGTTCCATACATTGGCTGAGTAGGGCTCCCACACGCCCTAACTTCTCCGAGGTAATTCACTCTGCCACTGCGGTCATGGGGCCGCTGTCTGAAGTGCTGGCACATGAAGGGTTACATTTTTGGCCTTTTCTTCCAACACAACTGCAAAGATGCAGAGTTTTCACTCAGCCAGGTGAATCTGGCCCTCACTGTGCCTCTGGCATCAGGGGAAAATTAACCAACTGTCAAATACAATACAAAAGCCCAGTGGAATAAATGTCTAATACTCTGTGTTCCGAGCTGCTCAGCTTTGCCTCTGGTAACTGCACCATCCTGGACCAAATGCGTGGTGGCTTGACTCCAGGAATGAAATTGTACATTCTGCTGAAAGGGGAGCCAGGCTGCTCAAGAGGAAAAAATACTAATTGCAAATCTTTTCTATTTTTAGGCTAATGTGATTTTATTTGGCAGTAAGGGCAGCATGAATAAAGTTCCAATCCTAAGAATTTTAATTTGCCTCCTCAAAAAATGCTCATGTCGCTTAGAGACCTTGAAAAATTGCTAGTATCATTCCTCTCTCATCAGGAAGAACCCCCACATGTCTATACCAGTCCAGATGGATAAAATCCTCAAACACCCTCCTCACTCAGCTAAGTCCAGTATTTCTTTAAATATATGTCCTTTGTAACTTACAAGTCCTCTTAAGAGAATGTTCAGAATGACCTCACTGAACCATGCATTTCACAAAAAGCGTTCCAATATTTTATCTATGTTCTTTTTGACTTTTTTTTTTTAGGTTTTCTCTCACATTTGCCTCTGTATATTTTGTTTCTTCTAATTCTAATCTGATTGTATTTGCTCTTGTCAGCCTTATAGTCTACCTGAAAATGTACGTTCCTTAAAAGCAGGGGCTATATGTATTTTATAACTGTAGCCTGCTAGGCTTCTCTGTCCATGGAATTCTCAAGCAAGAATACTGGAGTGGGTAGCCATCCCTTCTCCAGGTGATCTTCCTGACTCAGGGATAGAACATGAGTCTCCTGCATTGCAGGTGAATTCTCTAACATTTGAGTCACTAAAGAAGCCCAACTGCAGTACAGAGTACATGATATATTTTACAGTATTTATCCCATAAAATACATATACATATTGCCATGCACTTGCATATACACATAAACATACAATAAATATAACATGCTTATAACATACAATTGCATAACATCGATCAATGCCTTCTTAAAAAATAGACTTATCCTTCAGCCTAACCACCAAGAGAAGGAAAGTCCTGGATTACCTGATTATGAATGTCATCTATATGTACATTTCTGTCACTATTTTAACAAGTCGCCAGCTATTGCTCTTAACTCTTTCAGAGCCATCCTGCCCTTTAAGGCTCTGAGAAAACCTATGGGGTCCTTTACAAACATGATTATATCTCACACACACAAAACTGTCTCAGATTTCATGGGGGTCTGGGGCTGTTGATGGACTGAAACTTCCAGGTAAGAACTGCTTCTCCACAACATCTTCCTGGTCTAGCTTTTCCTTTGCATGCTGTTTCAGACATTTGCACAGCTCAGACAAGCAGCCTGAGATCCACATTCCTGCTCCTTGCCCCACTGGCATAGGGGTCAAGCGCCTGCACATAACAAGCCTGACCACTGAGAAGAAATACAGAGATGACTAAGTGGTTGTTGTTCCCTAGGACAACCATGCACCACTGTCTCGAGCAAGGTGATCACACTCACCTTTTGGTCTTGGCTGTATGCCAGAATCCAGTCCTCTTGTTTGGGGTGGAAAAGTAAGCTCTGGATGTAAAAGTTCAGCCGGTATTTTTGATAGGTTGCCCCTTCATCCGAGCTGATCAGTAAACTGCTCTCAATCTCTGGGTCTGTGAGCAACATAATCTGTGGCAGATTATGGGAAAGAAAACAAGAGAAAAGTAAATTTACAAAGCTTAAAGATGAGCTAAATTTTTGACAAGAAAGGGAAAAGGAGCAGGTGAAGAACAATTGCCCAAACAATGACCTTGAATGTCAGGGTCACTCTCCTGCCTTGGACCAAGGTCATCAAAATGTTTTCACCAAGAAATGAAAGTGACAGGACAAGTTGAAAGCAGAGGTTGGAGTGGGTCGGGGGTGGTGGGTGAGAAGAAATGGAGGAGTGAGTTTTCTTTCCTCCCATAGGGCTCCTTGACCCCCCTCCCCAAATGTTATTTCCTTAATCTGAAATATTTTCTATTATTCTCCTGATCTCAACCCTCCTTCCTTCGAGCCCTGTCTAGTCTCCATTTGGGGGGATGAGAGAGCAAGACTTGTCACTGGTATTTGTGAGAAAGGTGGAAAGGAATACCAACAGGAATAGGATTGGAGTCCATTAGATCTTTCTCTTATTACAAGCCCTTCTTGATAGGGCCCACATGGGTTCTCACTGACAAGATGGCTCATTATGTTGACCTTGCAAACAAAGAATAAATCACAGTGATCCTTGAGACTGACCAAATTGCCCAAATGGCATCCTGTTACCTCACTGGTGCCTATCTTCTCAAAGCTGATAGACCACCAGATTCCAGACCTCTGGCTACGTGACCATTCCTTTAGAGAATTTTTCATTGGTGGGGACTCCGTCAGAAAGGAGGATGCTGGTTCTCCTTAAGGGCCAGTCACCCTCTCTTTTCCCTCTAATAAATTTTCCTTTTCTTGCCTGACTGCCCGGCTGGCTCTCTTTCTCTGCACTCGCCTTACACTTCTATTCATATTAACAATGTCCCACATCATCCTGCCTTTAGCCTGGTTTTCTGAATCTTGAGTCAAAGGCTGTGTATTCAAATGCCTTCTCTGAGTATTTATTTGTTGTCTATATACTTTCTTTAGAAAATAAACTCCATGAGAATAGTGATACTTGACATTTCTCTGTTTTTATCCCCGACAGGTACATTCCCAGCAGCTAGAATGAGGTCCAGCATATATTATATACTCAATAGATATTTACCAAATTAATGAACATGAGTTAAAGGGATTGGTGAAAAGAGTTTTCAGAGTAGTCACAAAGACTTAGAAAGATGCTCAGAGCAGTTTGAACAGATATAAATGGAAGTTCCATGGGAAAAAAAAGTCATTGAATGCCCTCTCCATCTTTAGCCTTTGACACCAGAATACACTAGACCCATGTAAAAAGTCACAGCTCCAGAGGCCTGGGATTTTCTCCTTTTGAGGGTTAACCTTGGCCACAGCAGTGTGAAGAATCCACAATGGGAGCAAGATGAGGAGCTGCCCTGTAAACTTCTTTTTATTCTCTCATTTTCTGCCTCTAGGAATGTGATAAGCACCTCATTCCAGACTCTGCAGGTTGCCCTTCACTCAAAGTGCACACCTAACGCCTCCAGACAGGTGGCCTTAATGATACCCATGGACTTCTTCCCCATCAACTTATTAATTGGCACTCTCCGAGTTTGGTTCAGAGAGGCATGAAAGATGTGCTTAATGTGTGGCCGTATGAAGAGAAACCTCAGCAGCCGAGGGTTTAAAGATTACCAGCTGAGGATGCTGCATTCCAGGGAAACCAGAGACAGAGAGAGAAAGAAAAAAAAAAAGAAAGAAAGAAAAAACTAGAGCCCTGCCATAAAAGAGCTGAGTGTCAGGCAAACACACAGGGCTTTCTCAGGCATTGGAGGCAATCATATTAAAACCTCAAGATAGTGTCATCTTCCAAAGACGTGTCCTGTCACGGCAAATGGTACATAAGGACCGCACACCAGACACACTCAGCTGGAATATGTTTATGTAATCAAGGATGGATTTCAGGTTCCTTGCTGTTTTTCTCCCTGCCCTTCTTGAAGAGGGGAACGGGATGTGGTGGAATGAGCGGAACGCCAAGGCTGTCAGCCCCTGTCTGGACAAGTTGGAGAGCGCACACAAAACTGGAGACTAATTGCCTCTCATCCTGTGTTCCAGTGAAGCCACTGTCCATCAAACAGAAATCCTGACAAAGTTATAGGTTTCTCTGTCTTGCAGTCACCAAGCAGACAGTGTTCCCCCTTTGGATGGCTGGTGTGGAACCAGCAGATAATCTGCTAAGTACAAACTCCTGTGGCATCATTAAAGTCTATTGTATGCATTAAGCAAGGAGGATCAGATGGTTCCTAAATTCACAAGAATATTTCCAGGTGATTTCCTATTTACTGACACATAAAAGCTGTCATTTTCTAAATAACAAATAAGTCATCAAATGATCATATTGCTTTGTGTCTCCAACCACAATTAACAATAATATATAACAGCCTTTTTGCACTACTGCCAGCAAGTAATTTCCATGATAATATGAAGAGGTTCAATTTTATAGAACATCTATTGTCTCAGGCAAGGTGATTTTCCCCCTCTGATTTTCTATTTCTCTGTAAAGCAGAATATGTTTTACTCTCTTCCCACGAGTGTGGATCCCACCACCTGCTTCTCTTGGCAGACTACTTCATCAAAATAAAAACCCTGGGCCTACAGAATATACTGATATCAAGTTGCTTTTTATTTATCATTTATTTAGAATATTTTGATACTCATTTATGCTCTGAGTCATCTGTATGAGATATTCTGTATCCAAGTAACTTGGGATGGGAGAGGTAAAATGATGCAAATATTTTCAAACATATGGATATTTAATATTAAATAAAACTGCTGGCTTCCGTGTTTTTCTTCTGGGTGTGAAAAATATGTAGGTCAAAATCTCATAATTTCTATACATTCTTACATAAAACCCTCTGTTTGGGAACTTGACACTTCAGATATTATAGAAGATGTCAGGAGATCCCTCTATAAGAATTTTAGATGTATCTGCACTACACAAACTTTCCAACGATTCCTCTTTCATATCTCTGCTTCAATTTACTCAAAACAAACAGGTCAGTCTAGATCCATTTTTATTTAGTCATTTTTATTGCAAAAACAATTTTGTAAGACTGCCAGTAGAATTCAAAATAAATGAAAAATGCATTGACCCTATCCCTTCAACAAGTTAAATTATGTTTGTGCCCCCTTCTACTACTTCTATATCCACAGCTACATATCATATCATGGATTGAATTTTTCATTGTTTTCCTTTTTTTCATTTAGTATTATTACCTATATTCATTTCTACCTGAACAATAAAATTACAAATGCATATACACGTTAATTAATACACACCACTGTATACAATGTATTTCAATTAGTTAATCACAACCTTCAACACAATTAGGTTACAACTGACTCAGTGGTTGAACCATAGAAAGAACCTGATGAATTATTAACTGGATTCAGTTCAGTTCAGTTCAGTCACTCAGTCGTGTCTGACTCTTTCTGACCCCATGCACTGCAGCACGCCAGGCCTCCCTGTCCATCACCAACTCCGGGAGCCTACTCAAACTCATGTCCATCACGTTGGTGATGCCATCCAACCACCTCATCCTCTGCTTCCCCTTCTCCTCCCACCTTCAATCTTTCCCAGAATCAGGATCTTTTTCAATGAGTCAGTTCTTTGCATCAGGTGGCCAAAGTATTGGAGTTTCAGCTTGAGTGCTTCCAATGAATATTCAGGACTGATTTCCTTTAGGATGGACTGGTTGGATCTCCTTGCAGTCCAAGGGACTCTCAAGTCTTCTCCAACGCCACAGTTCAAAAGCATCAATTCTTTGCCGCTCAGCTTTCTTTATAGTCCAACTCTCACATCCATACATGACTATTGGAAAAATCATAGCTTTGACTAGACGGACCTTTGTTGGCAAAGTAATGTCTCTGCTTTTAATATGCTGTCTAGATTGGTCATGTCTTTTCTTCCAAGGAGCAAGCGTCTTTTAATTTCATGGCTGCAGTCACCATCTGCAGTGATTTGGGAGCCTAAAAAAATAAAGTCTGTCATTGTTTCCATTGTTTCCCCATCTACTTGCCATGAAGTGATGGGACTGGATGCCATGATCTTAGTTTTCTGAATGTTGAGTTTTAAGCCAACTTTTTCATTAACAGGATTAGTGGAATCTTATTATTTCAGTCTTCAAATTAGGATCCTTCAGTAATTATATTTCCAACGAGTTCAGGTTTGTTCTGTCATTTTGTAGGTTATGAAAATTAAATATGTTAATAAGCAAACAAAGAATTTAAGTAAGATCTAAATAGAAAATGTCTAACCCATTTGAGAAAAAAGGATACAGTGTAAGTAATAAGTGTGATCCAATCGTTAGATGTAAATAATGCCATTTACAGATAAAGTCCTATCTTCTCAAGAAGGTATTCTACTAGGAAATATTATCAAAATAGTAACTTCAAATTAGTGACTATTCTTCAAAAAATAATCAATTATATTCCTTAAATGTGGTCAGTGATCCCTGTTTTTGTCAGTTTACATTGGTTCTTTACCTTCCTTTGGCTCTTCCTATTAGTTTGAATAATAATGTTTTGCTATGTTTAATCCTCTGCATATGATATGTAGAGTGATATGATCTGAGTGATAGAACTCTAAAAGACCTCTATAAAAGGCATGACTCCAAAGTCAGCAGGATTCCTGAAGTGAGCTCTCTAAAAGGAGGACTTATTTGCTTAGCATAAAGCTTGATCCATAGTAGGTCCATACATCTTTGTAAATGAACAATGAATGAGTCCTCTTTGTCCTTGGATCCCTGTGCCATTGAGAGTTTGAGTCTCTTAAACAAGTCCCTGCTTTCTACTTGGAAGCAAAGAGGGTAGAGACATCAGGAAGAGTCTGTCTTTAATAGGAAAGTAATTAGTCTGTTCAGATCAGCCCATTAGTGATTAGAACCAGTTCACTCATGCCTTGGAGGGCGCACTGCATGCATTACAACTATAGACGAACTACTTTCTACAGCAAGTCAATAATGGCGACAAGGGCTTACACCACCCAACGCTAAGCAATCATTCATCAGCCACTTCAGGGGGAAAGAAGAGACTTTGTGTGCTTTTCCCAGAGGTGACAAATGAACATGAAATGCAAGTTATAGATTTCAAATATGTCACTTCTCTCTTTTTTTTGATATTAGTCCCCCTGAAAGCTCAGTGTCATCAAAAACTAAATGTCTCTGTGACTTGCTCCAGATTCAACTTATGGCTACATGATGTACTTCTACAAAAGGTTGCCTCGCAGCTTTCTGATCCTTCCAGGCGTCTACTCAGGACATTCCTAAGGAACGTCCTCCTATTTCGCTCACCCGATTCTTTTCCTAGGTGTATGTTGTTCTTAGATTTGCATCATATACCTGTTAAGGCAGCATGGAGTTAATAAGAGGCAGCTGGAGAAGGAAATGGCTACTCACTCCCATATTCTTGCCTGGAGGATTCCACGGGCTACAGTCCATGGGGTCACAGAGTCAGCCATGACTGAGTGCCTAACAGACACTCACAACCACTAGGCATGTATGTTTCCCCACCATTTCCTTGGTCCTTAAGCAAAGAGTATTTATTTTATATGCTGTTCACTATTCATTTGCTTGTTTGTCACTCCCTTGCTGTTCATAGTAGAACCAAGAAGAGGGAGTGCACCAGTGTCATCTGTTTCTTTGCCCAAGGCTTACTCAGATCCAGATGCCCATGTCACAGGTGCACAATAAATAATTTCCATAGTGATAATGACAATGACCAAGAATAATAGCAATGGCAGCGATTGGGCACTCTAGTTATCTAGCCACTCTATTCAAACAAAAATCTATAAAATAGTGTAAGAGGCTATTTGCAAACCTCTGGCTCCAGTTTAAAAAACAAATTAAGTGAAATGTAATCAGAGCAAGTGAATAATAGGTTGGCCAATGTGGATGGATGAGTTGAGGGTGAGAGCAACAAGTGCTTAGCAACTGGCAGCTGTTTAGAGGACGGTATTAAAGAAAGTCATACAGGCTTCCAACATGATTCGTGAAACATAAATGACAGGAGCGTACACAACAGTGAGAAAAGGAGAGGAAAGTGATGAAAAAGAAAAAGGTTTAATCAAGTAAACACTGTCAGAAGTGAGTCTGTAGAAAGATGGACCCAGCAAGCAAATACTCGATATGAGTCCCACTCTCACCCTCTCCCATGAACTCAGTAAAGCTCAGCTCACGTTCCTTAACCCACCCATGTTCATTAACACAAGGGAGAGTCATCCAATACTAAGAGGCCAAGAGACCACTTGAGCAATAGATCAGCTTCCTGTGACCTGCAGTATGGATTCAATGAAATTGCAGAGAAACTTTTTCATTGTATTCTTTAAGTTTACTTTTAAGCTATTTTTTTCTTTAATGAAGTCTTTTTACTTTAATAAAGACTTTGATGTCTCAGGGGGAATAAAGGGGGTTTTCAAGAAGTGTATCCAACAAGTTCAGCCCTTCATACTTCTCTTAATCGAAGACCTACTACTTATCATGTAATGATAGCAATAATTCATTCAGCACTCATTTTGCCAAACCCCATGAGGTACACAGAAGAGTAAGATTCACCAGTAATAAAATATGTGTTATACTTCTTGGAAGACAATTCAAGAAAGAAAGTTTATAGAAGACTGCTTCTGATTCTCTTGGGACTACAGACAACAACCCTCTCTTCTGAGCTAACTCAGACAATCTCAAACTAAAATACACCATTTCACTGTGAGACTATGCTCCCACTGCTATGACCCTCTGCATGCACAGAGGAAGGTTGGTATGCAGGCCTGAAGGTGGGGAGCCTGAACCACACACTTGTTTTCCACAAGAAGCTCCACGACCAAATCCTAAACATGCCCCTTGTCAATGTTGCTGTGGATGTGTGCACTTCCTCAGAAAAGAGAAAGAAGGTGAGTTTAGTGAATCCCATTCATGCCATGAGAAGAAGAAAAAACAAACCATAATGTGACAAACCAATAATCACAATGTCTCATGACCCCTAACCGCAAAGGCAGATTTGAGTTTCATTTCTGCCATATTGGTTAAGCCATTTTTAAGAGCTCACTATTCAATCTCATTCTGAGCCTCCATTTCAGCATTGAGGGTAGGGATACTACACACAAGTTTACATTCACTGAACATGTGCTATGTACCACACCCTCCACTAAACTTTTAAAACACAGTACCAGTACCTCATTAGACTGTTAAAATACTTCAGACAGATATTATGTGCATGTGACAGATGAGGAAAGGAGGCTTTGAGGAATGAGGTGATTTGTGCAAGGGCACACAGCTAATCAGTGGTAAAACTGTTTATGGGGTCAAATAAGCCCATCTGTGTGAAAGCAAAGTTGAGTTTTGCACCAATGTTACCATTAGTACTTCACAAAGAATGTCACATTTAGTACTGAATGTTCAGATAAAATAAAATGGTCAAGTTCAAAAAAGAAAGAAAAAAACCTTGTATTACAAATATCTCATGACAATATTGTGTAGATGGGAAGAAGGATGGGACAATAAGGGACCAGGACTTAAATGCTGGAGTTTCAATAACAAGATGATTGGTAAGATATTCTTGAAAAAATATAGAGAATTTGGGGAGGGGCTTTAAATATAAATCTACTGAAGCAAAATGCCCAGTCCTGGCTCGCACTCAGATATTTTACAATGGTGCTGGCCTCCTTTATTCTTCAGCATCACTCCTCCATAGAAATGGATTTATGCTTTATTAGAATAATGGGTGAAAAAATAAATTATAGAAATGGTCAAAAAAGCCCTGATCGAATGACAGTACAGCTTGTTCTCAAAAAAGTTTACGCTAAAAGCCAATAAAAACCATTACAATGTAATGTAATTTTCTTCACAAACAGACCCTAAGTCTAATTGGCATTTTAAAAATAAACTATCTTTGCTGGAGGGAGAAATTGCTATTATCATGCTAAGGGTATAGTAGAGCATGAGAACTGTTCACTGATGCTAAGTATTGTGTCATCTACTTTTTTTAAAGGTATTTTAAAGGAAAAGAATGATGTAAAAATTTGAGAGACATTTTTATTTTTGCAGTCACTATGGAGGCTGATTAAATACCTTGAGAATATTTGCGTCAACTTAAAAAACCGCAGCATTATCCATAGCCTCAGCTCAAACTCAATCAGAATACACTTCCATGGTCATTACAAGTCCCAGAGTAACTTCTCTCTTAAATCCCCGAAGATCTATGAATGGCAAAAGGTCACATCATTTTAAAATGTTAGCTGCTATCAGAGGGAGCCGTGATGCTGGGAGAAATGGACATTCATCTTCTTTGCTCATGGGAAACTTTACAAGAAATGATGTTCATTTAATGATAAGAAATCTTTTTATTCCACTAGAAATGATAAAGGAGAAGGAGATGGAGAGAAAGAGCAAGAAGAGAAGCTATTAGTATATTTTAACATTGATTTAGGTGAGAGACACACCATTTGGGGTAAAATCTCTTAAACTGCATTTGATTTTAGAGTTTGAATAAATGTCAAGTTGAAAATCAGGAGAATGAGAGGAAGAGCCAATAGGAATGAATCCACTCTGAAAATCAGTGAACAGATTCTTCATCCTTTGCACACCAAGGGTCATCATCCTCAGGGGTATGGTTAATTTTATTTACTTGTGTTAATGTTTCATGGTAAGCAGACAAATATACCAGGGTGTATTGGGGAAGATTAATGAAGTCTCAGACACATGTTCAGTTCAGTTCAGTTCAGTCGTTCAGTCGTGTCCAACTCTTTGCACCCTATGAACCACAGCATGCCAGGCTTCCTTGTCCATCACCAACTCCCAGAGTTCACCCAAACCCATGTCCATTGAATCGGTGATGCCATCCAACTATCTCATCCTTTGTCATCCCCTTCTCTTACTGCCCTCAATCTTTCCCAGAATCAGGGTCTATTTCAAATCAGTCAGCTCTTCGCATCAGGTGTCCAAAGTATTGGAGTTTCAGCTTCAACATCAGTCCTACCAATGAACACCCAGGACTGATCTCCTTTAGGATGGACTGGTTGGACCTCCGTGAAGTCTAAGGGACTCTCAAGAGTCTTCTCCAACACCACAATTCTTCAGTGCTCAGCTTTCTTTACAGTCCAACTTTCACATCCATACCTGACCACTGGAAAAACCATAGCCTTGATTAGATGGACCTTTGTTGAACAAATAACCTCTGCTTTTCAATAAGTTGTCTAGGCTGGTTATAACTTTCCTTCTAAGGAGTAAGCGTCTTTTAATTTCATGGCTGCAATCACCATCTGCAGTGATTTTGGAGCCCAGAAAAATAAAGTCAGCCACTGTTTCCAATGTTTCCCCATCTATTTCCCATGAAGTGATGGGACCAGATGCCATGATCTTCATTTTCTGCATGTTGAGCTTTAAGCCAATTTTTTCACTCTCCTCTTTCACTTTCATCAAGAGGCTCTTTAGTTCCTCTTCATTTTCTGCCAGAAGGGTGATGTCATCTGCATATCTGAGGTTATTGATATTTCTCCTGGCAATTTATATTCCAGCTTGTGCTTCTTCCAGCCCAGCGTTTCTCATGATGTATTCTGCATATAAGTTAAATAAGCAGGGTGACAGTACACAGCCTTGACATACTCCTTTTCCTATTTGGAACCAGTCTGTTGTTCCATCTCCAGCTCTAACTGTTGCTTCTTGACCTGCATATAAGTTTCTCAAGAGGCAGGTCAGGTGGTCTGGGATTCCCATCTCCTTCAGAATTTTCCACAGTCTATCATGATCTACACAGTCAAAGGCTTTGGCATAATCATTAAAGCAGAAATAGATGTTTTTCTGGAACTCTCTTGCTTTTTTGATGATCCAGCGGATGTTGGTAATTTGATCTCTGGTTCCTCTGCCTTTTCTAAAACCAGCTTAAACATCTGGAAGTTCATGGTTCACGTATTGCTGAAGCCTGGCTTGAAGAATTTGAGCATTACTTTACTAGCATGTGAGATGAGTGCAACTGTGCAGTAGTTTGAGCATTCTTTGGCATTGCCTTTCTTTGGGATTGGAATGAAAACTGACCTTTTCCAGTCCTGTGGCCACTGCTGAGCTTTCCAAATGTGCTGGCATATTGAGTGCAGCCCTTTCACAGCATCATCTTTCAGGATTTGAAATAGCTCAACTGGAATTCCATCACCTCCCCTAGCTTTGTTCGTAGTGATGCTTCCTAAGGCCCACTTGACTTCACATTCTGGGATGTCTGGCTCTAGGTGAGTGTGAGTGATCACATCATCGTGATTATCTGGGTCATGAAGATCTTTTTTGTACAGTTGTTCTGTGAATTCTTGCCACCTCTTAATATCGTCTGCTTCAGTTAGGTCCATACCATTTCTGTCCTTCATCAAGCCCATCTTTGCATGAAATGTTCCCTTGGTATCTCTAATTTTCTTGAAGAGATCTCTAGTCTTTCCCATTCTATTCTTTTCCTCTATTTCTTTGCACTGATCGTTGAGGAAGGCTTTCTTATCTCTCCTTGCTATTCTTTGGAACTTTGCATTCAAATGAGTATACTTTTCCTTTTCTCCTTTGCTTTTCACTTCCCTTCCTTTCACAGCAATTTGTAAGGCCATCCATTTTATTTTTTTGCATTTCTTTTTCTTGGGGATCGTCTTGATTCCTGTTTGCTGTACAATGTCACGAACCTCCATCCATAGGGCATCAGTCACTCTATCAGATCTAGTCCCTTATATCTATTTCTCACATCCACTGTATAGCCATAAGGGATTTGATTTAGGTCATACCTGAATGGTCTAGTGGTTTTCTCCACTTTCTTCAATTTAAGTCTGAATTTGGCAATAAGGAGTTCATGATCTGAGCCACAGTCAGTTCCCGGTCTTGTTTTCGCTGACTGTATAGAGCTTCTCCATCTTTGGCTGCAAAGAATATAATCAATCTGATTTCACTGTCGACTATCTGGCGATGTCCATGTGTAGAGTCTTCTTTTGTGTTGTTGGAAGAGGATGTTTGCTATGACCAGTGACTTCTCTTGGCAAAACTCTATTAGCCTTTGCCCTGCTTCATTCTGTACTTCAAGGCCAAATTTGCCTGTTACTCCAGGTGTTTCTTGACTTCCTACTTTTGCATTGCAGTCCCCTATAATGAAAAGTCAGACACATGAGACCTTTCTAATGTATTTGGCTATGAAAGCTTTTCTGAGAAGACAGTGGCGACTACCAGGGGTTTCTCTTCAATGAGATTTGCAAATTGGTGGAGTGTGAATTGCCTCCTGGCTCTTCTGCAGAGCTCTCAGGAAGACCCTGCTGGAGGGCATCATCCAGAAGTTAACAAGGAAATCTATTTCATGTGATTTTTTTTTAGTTCCTTAATTATGTAATGATAGACACTGATCAAGTTGTTTCTGAGAGGCAGAACAGGGTGAATATGCTTCATCAAGCTGCCCCAGAGCATAATTACATTCTGCTGCCGCTGCTTCTCTTTTCTTCTTTCCCTTCCTTTAGAGCAAACAATATATAATAATGCAATGTTTTAGGTTGTTTTTTTTTTCCCCATGATTGCATGGCAGTTCTATACCTTGGGTTAATTCCATTTCAAAACATGTAACTCAGAAGCAGTAGAACTCATCGTGATAGAGAAAACGACCTCTGTTCACTTATTGACTGCTGTGCAACATACTATATCAGAAAAGGGCTTAAGACAACCATCTGTTTTTTTCTTGGTTTTATGGGTCAAGGATTCTGTAAATGCTCAGCTGGGTAGTGAGCCTCACATCCACTTGATGTCAACTGTGGTGGCTGGAACTGGAGGTTCCACGTTCTAAATGGTTTTTTCACTCAGGGTTGTATCTTAGCCTCTCTCTCTCTCTCTATGTTGAATCCCATCCTCCAGGCCCTTTCCATGTGGCTTGAACTTCACAGAATACTATACTTTCATGGTCGTTGGGCTTCGTAATTGGTGGCTGGCTTCTTCCAGTATGAGGGTCCCAAGAGTGAGTGTTTCAGGAAACTCCAGTGGAAGCTGCAAGGCTTCTTATGACCTACCCTCAGAAGTTCTACGTATCCATTTTGCCCTGTTCTATTGATAAAACACATCACTAATTCTGAGTCAGATTTAAAGGGAAGAAAAAAATTAACTCCAGCTCTCAAGATGGAAAAGGCATACGCACACACAGGATGGCAAAAATTGATGGCGGCCATGTATGGATGTGAGAGTTGGATCATAAAGAAGGCTGAGGGCTAAAGAACTGATGCTTTTCAATTGTGGTGCTGAAGAAGACTCTTTACAGTCCCTTGGACAGGAAGGAGATAAAACTAGTCAATCGTAAAGGAAATCAACCCTGAATATTCATTGGAAGGAATGACGCTGGACCTGAAGCTCCAATACTTTGGACACCTGATGCAAACAGTCAACTAATTTGAAAAGATCCTGATGCTGGGAAGATTGAGGGCAAGAGGAGAAGGGGGCAGCAGAGGAAGAGATGGCTGGATGTTATCAGTGACTCAGTGGACATGAGTTTGAATAAACTCCGGGAGAGAGTGAAGGATAGGGAACCCTGCAGTTCATCAGGTCGCAAAAAGTCTTCACATAATCATAATACATCTGGAATACAGATAATTTTGAGATTTTCAGACTTTTCATTGGATTTTGACTGTGAAATAGCTATTACCTTAAATTTTTGAAGGCTATAGATTCCCAATCTGGTATCAATTCAAGGTGCATATTTATTGAAGCCTAAATGAATTTATCATTAGTCTCAGAGACATCAAGAAACCCAAGGTCAAGAAACTCCAGTCTGTGGATTTTCAGGGTATATAAATTACCCAGATTAAATTATAGAAGAATAGATCTGTTCATTAAAATGTACATATATAACTCTTCAATATAACAGCCCTTACCTTGGCATTACAACCCTGTCATTTAATTAAGGATCTCATGCTATATATATAAAAAAAAAATGGGTTTCTTAAGAGCAAAAACAACTCTTGTCCTTTTATAGTCACAACAAAAGCACTGATACCAATTATGACACAATCTAGCAGTTGAAAACAGAATATTTATTGTTCTCTTAGGTCTTAAAATAAACTCAGTGACTTTTAGGTAGCCTTGGACCAACAAAAACAACAAAAGACCATTTGGGTCTGAAGGTGAATGGCTGAATGGTAAACATGTCCCAGAAACATACACCAAGTTCAATTTTCATCATACACAGGCTGGTATAAAACTGTCTACAATTTTTATTATATATTTTTTATTTTATATGCATCCTGCTGCGTAGCTCAATTCTTACTGCTACTACTCCAGCCCTATAAAACACTCATCTGCTCCATGTTACTACCAATGGGGAATCCACACTTTAAGAAAATACCCACAAAACCAGCCCTCTTGACTTCAGTGGTATTTTTCAGTCCACTGATTCAAAAGGAATAAAAGGGTTCCCCCAAAAAGAGTTCAAAAGAACAAAAATTTTGCCTTCATAAAATCTTTGCAAACATCTTTTATGTATGTTCTTCCTAAAACATCTTTTATGTATGTAGGAGCTTCCCTTGTGGCTCAGCTGGTAAAGAATCCACCTGCAATGTGGGAGACCTGGGTTCGATCCCTGGGTTGGGAAGATCCCTTGGAGAAGGAAAAGGCCACTCGAGTTTTCTGGCCACTTGAGAATTCCATGGACTGTATAGTCCATGGGGTCACAAAGAAGTGGACATGACTGAGCGACTTTCAATCTTTGCTTCTATGAATACATAGATATAAACATACATAAATAGGAGAGGAGACAGAGAAAGACAGACAGACAGACACACACACACACACACACACACACACACGGTGGAGGAGGAAAAAAGGGAGCAATTGATTTACATAGCAAGAGAGAGTACCAAGTGATACTTTCTGCTTTTTAACCTGCTTTAGCCACTTTAAAACTACATTACAAACATTTTTCCAGGCTATTGAATATTCTTCAGTATTATCATTTTTTATTGGCTACACAGACTTTGATTGTATAGATATACTACTATACAATTAATCCCTTATTAGAAGGCTCTTAAATTTCACTATGATAATGTTATGACCTAATGTAAATTAATACTTCTGTGAAGTGAAGTCTTAGTCATTTAGTCATGTCTGATTCTTTGCAACCTCGTGGACTGTAGCTTGCCAGGCTCCTCTGTCCATGGGATTCTCCAGGCAAGAATACTGGAGCGGGTATCCATTCTCTTCTGCAGGGGATCTTCTCAACCCAGGGATTGAACCTGAATCTCCTACACTGCTGACAGATTCTTTACTGTCTGAGCCATCAGATGATAAAGAAAACACCAATACTTCTGTACATCAACTATTATTTCTTCAAAGGACTGTTGTTGAAGCTGAAACTCCAATACTTTGGCCACCTGGTGCAAAGAGCTAACTCATTGGAAAAGACCCTGACGCTGGGAAAGATTGAAGGCAGGAGGAGAAGGGGACGACAGAGGATGAGATGGTTAGATGGCATCACCGACTCAATGGACATGAGTTTGAACAAACTCCAAGAGATAGTGAAGAACAGGGAGGCCTGGCATGCTGCAGTCTATGGTGTCGCAAAGAGTCAGACATGACTGAGTGACTGAACAACAACAACAATTTCCTCAGAGTACAGCTGAATTTATGGATCAAAGAATAGGAATTTTGTTACCCCTCTTGATAGATATTACCAAATGTCTTTCAGATAAAGAGAATGCTAATTCATGGTTCCCTCATCAGGGACATGGGAAGTACCTATCACCAATACCTTTCTTTATTCTTGCTTTCTTTTTATAATGCTCTCTAAGCTAACTTTGGAAATGGTGCATGTTGTGTCAAGACACATTACTAATGATAATGAATTTGTTTTTTCTCATTTCCTTCCTTTTGTCATGTGTTTTTAGTCATTTGAATATCCTCATCTGGTAGATTGCCAAGTTCATATTTTTCCCCATTTTAAATCATAATTGTTTCTCCTTTTCTAACTGATTTATATTAGAATGCCATTCCTACTTCATAGTTTATTTTTAACAGTCTATTTATGCACATTTTCAATCTTCATCTAAGTTTCTCGAAAAAAGTAATAAAGCATCATCTGCACATATTATACATCCACACACATAGGGGACCCAGGTGAGCATTTCAAGTTTGAAGACATTTATGAGATTAAAAACTGAACTGCATGGCACCTCAGTAATTGTGTTCCCTGAATGAAGCAGCCCCAGAAAAACATGATTTCTCCATTTTGACTAAATCATCAATTCACAGGTAAACTTTCCCTGTCATCCATTTATCATAAATTGTAAGATGTTAAAAAAGATTTCACTACATATACAAAAATTCCACAGATTTGTTAAGTTACTATTTAAGATTTTATACATACATGACATTTTCACTGAAGCAGTACACAGTGCTTTACAAATGTTAATTAAGATATTCCAACCGGAAATTGAAGCAAACCTCAAGGGAGTGAAATTAGGCAGGGAAGGACGTGATAATTTCTTTAAGACAATTTCAGAGCATTTCTGGCATTTGCATGGCTCACACCCAAGAACCTGGTCCCCAGGTCTGCCTTCTAAACATAAGCCCACAAAATAAGCAGGTCTTCTAACCAATGAGCATGAGCTTGGACTGGTTATTAACCAACATGTGTAAATTTGTCTAAAACACAAGAGAAAATGTCAACTAAACTGTATTTTCCTTCTCCAATACAATTTACAGTCAATTCATAATCAAGGCACTAAACAGAACATTATAAAGCCTGTCTTATCTACAGGATATTTTACCAAAAATACAGAAATGACCTCAACAATTAAAATTCTTAAATTCAGGCTTCAGGTATTTCAAGAGTGGATAGAAAAACAATTCGTTGCGAAAAAATTTTTTACTTTACCCCCATTTCTTTCTTCTCTCCCACCCTTCTAATTTATTTAAGTAAGTTTTAGGTACCAAGTGATAACTACTGTTTTTAAGACTGGGGACTAAATTACAAATGAGACACTAAATGCCTTACTGCAGTGTGAATCCTTTACAACTGGCTCTGACACAGAAACAGATAAAACTCAGCAGGAAAAGTGCAGTCATACAGGTACTAACACATACAAAACCTTGTGAGAAAACAAAGACGCACTTCTTTTCCTCATGTTGGAATGAGGGAAGGAGCCATAGGGCATTTGATGCTATAGTGGATTTTGAAGGATGTACAGGTACTTGACAGAAGGGGTGGGAAGGATCTCATGGCAGAGGAATCAACCTAAACAAGATCAGAGAAGTGTGAGCGCACACAGTATGCTCAGGTAATGGCAAGTTCCTCAGCATGGCAGAAGTTAGGTAACATGGTCTGAGGTCGGTCAGTTGTGTCCAACTATTTGTGACCCCATGGACTGTAGCCATGGGGCACAATGTAGGCTCTTCTGTCATGGAATTCTCCAGGCAAGAATACCGAAGTGGGTAGTCATTTTCTTCTTTAGGGGATCTTTCCAGCCCAGTGATGGGACTCGAGTCTACTGCATTGCAGGCAGATTCTTTGAAATTCTTTTGCAACTTCCCATTGCAGCACTGGTGCGCTACAACCTAAAAGCAATCTACAGTCAAAAGATCTTTACTAGCCACTTAAAGGGGTTTTGACTTAAATAGCAAGAGAGTCTATTTATTCTGAGCCATACACACAAATTCAAGGTTTTAAAGTAGGAAAAAAAGACTCCATTGTAGTCATGCAGAATGACCACTGTGGAGGTAATATAGAGGTTGGATTAAAGAGAAAAGAATTCGGAGGCAAGACACTCACTTAAAATGTTGTTCTATTGGTTCAGCTAAGAGAAGTATCAAGAACACACACAAATGATCTTAGACCAAATAAAGCTATCCTCAGAGTTGGGTGATTCAGCATTACCACAATGATTCCAATATACCAGAATGCCAATCATATTTATAGCTATTTCCAGCCAAATGTGAAAGTGTTGGAGATTCAGGAAAAAAGAAAAAAAAGATTCAGAAACATGCCCCTTGAAAAAGAAAGCCAAGTCTCACAACCAAAGCTCTTCAAGGATTTAACAGGAGGGGAGAATAAAGAAAACATATGTCTCCCCAGTTTAACACTTGCCAATGTAAATGAGCACAGTACCTTTTCAATGTTCAACAAATTCCTCAAGCCACACAATGTGGAATTGTCACAAAGAACACCATAAAGCTACAAAGAATCATTTCAGTGAGAGCCTTCCCCACCCCCTACTCCCTCTTGGCAAGTAGCACAGTGAAAATCAGAGGCTAAAACTCATGGTCTATAGGGTGACTCCGACCAGCCCCCAAGTTCTTTTTGATGTAAATAATGCTAACTCAAAGAGAACTGTTGATCAGCCGATTTTCCAGCAATGTCCAGAATGACTGGGACCATATTCCCATAAGGTCAGAATCGACAAAAGCTTTAGAGCTGCTGTCTCCTATAGAGAGAGGTCATACGTTCTCTGGTTTACTGCACTCCACATTATCCTCTGTTGCCTTTTCAGTACTAAAAGCTGAATCTATTGGTTTCTGTCATTAATAAGAGAGAGAGAGAGAGAGAAACAAAACAGTGTAAATTCAGAGCTTAAATAAAAGAGAAAAGTACTATGTTCCTGTTGCAATTAAAAATGGGACATCAACAACAGATTGAGAGACACAGATTACATTAGGCACTGGGGATATTCCTCATTTCCTCAATTCATATGCTATCTCATTTTTTTTTCTTTGAAATAAAAATCCTGTGTCCAGAGAATCCCTAGTCACATCTCAGTTACCTGTTCAAGCCAACAGGTGTTGGAACTGAGACTTCTGCAGGGGCTATGAACACAGACTTGACTTTGATTCTTAATTCTACTACTGATGAGACATTGACAAATCACTTATTATCTGATTCTTTATCTCCATGGCTATGAAATGCAGCTGAAAATGTCCATTTCACAGAATGTCTACTCCAATCACACGAAACCGAAGCACAGAGCTCAGCATTTTCTAAGCAAAATTCATAGTTACAATATCATAAAGATTTAATATTCATGTAAATTTGAGGAAGTCGAATAAAAAAAATAAGGTTTATTTGACTCACTAAAGTGTCTGAAAAGCACATTTGGAAGTAAAAAGGGAGATACTTTTTTAACATCTGCTGAATGTATTTGGGGACAAAATCTGTTTTTGTTCACAGAGCTCCTAGAGAACTAGGCCCCTGAGAAACAGACTTTAGGAACTACCAATTGATTGTCTTCATGCTGGCTCACAGAAGACATGGGAAAGTTGTTAGTTCACTCTTATAACTGGCTCTGGGCTTTCTGTGGCTTTAGATGAATCTCAAGATACAAAAGAATAAGGATGGGGATACTAAGGAACAGATGAGGCGATGCTATCCTGTTCCCAGTGTGAAAAGAAGCTTTGGCTCTTATGATCCTTCTTGTTGGGAAAGATGGCCAAAACCAAATCTATTCTGAATGATGGTCCTTTTTGTTATCCTTGGTGTTTATGGGGAACAAGATGCTTGGTCCATGTATTCAAGTTAGGGGAGTCCAGTGTTCCAAAAGGGAATAGCCTGTAAATGGTTGAACTACTTGATGGTCAAGGGGGAAGGAAGTGTACAGTGAAATGGGAAGTGTGGCCCACTCCTGCCACTGGCTGGTTCTGGGACATTAAAAAGTCACCTAAACCTCTCTGAGCCCAGGTGTCATTATCTTAAAATGCTGAGTTGGAAGATAAAGTTAGTTTCTAGTATCTCTTTCAGTTCACACAACATGCAACTATTTTGGGGTGAAAGATACATTCTAACGAGCTAGACAAATCAAATTTTAGTAAATCAAATTCCTAATACCTATAAATAATATTACCTAGTCCAAAAAATATCACTCTGCTCATCTTCAAATGATCTTTTCTTGGCACTATATCCTGGCATTTGAGTCTTAAGTTGTGCCCTTATTAGCATAATGTGCAAGGAACACCTGTTACTTAAAAGAAGTATGCCCTGTTTCTTTGTGCCGAGTGGATAATTTCTTAATTTACATATTGACAGCTCAGGTTTGCTGAAATCAAGTTAACCTATGGTAAGAAGAACAGCAGAAAGAAAGTTTTGTGCTAAATGGAAGTTTTAAATCACAGAAACTTTAGTATGCTTCTCAATCTAGAATTGCAAATTTTTAAGAAGATATAGATCTTCTTGACATAAGGCATTTCTCACCAGTTATCAAATTTGTTTTTTCCCTGAAGGTAAATTCTTCTAGTGCTGCATTATAAGCTTAAGTCCCACCCCATCCAGGCTCAGCTGTCAATGAAACCTATAAGATTATATTTACCTCTTTGAGCTAAAATGTAAAGGTCACTTTGTTTATTAAAGTTCAGCCTTGAGGCTAAGTATCTTTCTTCACTTTCCCTGAAGAAAAGGGTAGAGAGAAAGACAGAGAAGTCTGGGAAATAGAAACCATTACAGATTAATTGATCGGAAACTGAGATCTCTGGATCCTCACCAAATTTAATCTGGCTCATCCATAGCTGAACCAGAGTTTTCAATTCCAATCAAGAATAAATTTTACACAGAAGAGATAGGAATCTTTCTCTGATTAAATAACAACAGTTTTTTCTCACTCATCTATCATCTTTAAGAGATTTAGGAAGATTGTCTACTGGGGAAAATAGTGCCATTTTGCTCTGGCTCTTCTCGTCTGCATCTAGTCCATCAAACATTTCTGAGCCATTTTGGAAATCATAGGCAATAGGATCTAACCCAAATTTCCATGTTTCAAATATATTACTCAGTTAAAGGATGCTTTGCTTTAAGACTGATTGAAAATTGAACCACATGATGCTAACTTTTGGAAATCCTGACCTGAAAAACACCCCATCTTCTCAGTTCATGATACCTACACTTAGGTGATTTTCCTGAAAATTGCACAGACTTTCTTCTAAGCTCTGAATACAATCCTTTTCCAATTTAGTCTCTTGCTGAGGAGGGTTTTGGCTGTGCCAGAATATTTGAAAAACAGAGGATAGAAACAAACAGCCAGGTGCAGCCATGAATTTTTAAACCAGGTCTACTGAAAAAACACAGAAAACAAAACCCCTCTAACCACCTTTGGGGTAAAACATCAAACTGAATATTATCCAGAATCATCTCTGTTATGCATCTACACCAGCTCCAGACAGATGGTCAATTTGCTTTTACCACCTTTAAGCCTATGAGCCAGGGGCTCTGATGATAGAGCAGTCTGGACACTGAGGGAAGAGTACATCCCCAGAGTGGCATAAATGTGTAGAAAGTAAAGCTAATAAGCACACAACAGTCCATAAGAGCTATGTATGTATATAATTGAACAATAGGCAAAGACTGGCCAAGAAACAAAGCTGACACAAAAGTTTATTTGACCTTTCTTTGAAATATGAGGTACCATTTCTTAAAAGGGGAACTACCTTCTGTCACTTTATCCTTCAACTTCCTGCGAGGAAACCTAGGATTCTGAGAGCCAGGAAAAGATCTCCATGACTGAAGACAGAATTGCCACCTGTATTGCCGTAAGTGTAGTATTTGGTTAAAGGGATAAATCAAGCCCTAGTACAAGGAATCAAAAGTGTCTGCCTGCCCTATTTTGCTGCAATTTACACAGACTGGACTCCTGATTTTGATGCACCACTGCAACTGAATATGCGGTCTCATCTGTAATCGACTTGTAGTGATTGGTGTCTTCTAGCGCTTTGGCTCTAAGTTATGGCTGCAGTCTCTTAAGCAAGAAAAGGTGGTCTATTAATAAATAACTAGACACACAAGAAGGACTCATACACTGTTGAAGTTACCTCCATTAATAATCATGAAAATAATTAAGTATTCCCTAAACAATATTTATATAAAGTCAATATACAAATGCAAGACTTCCTAAAGGCTGATGTCATGTCTGCCAGAACACTTCTAGGACTGTAAACAAAACCATAGGGGCTGCTGTGTCCACATGTTGTGGTTTACAAGGGAACCACCAACACCAGAGACTGAGGGGTCAAAAAGTTGGCCCAACAGGTTATAGGGCCATCTTGGGAAGAAACAGCAAGCTGGTGAGGTGACTCTCCCCTATTCTTCAAAAGCACACTGGGTGCAACGCTATCTCCCCAAGCCAAGCACTCAATGCTGTTGTTGCTGTTGCTTGGTTTGTGTGTCTCCTCTACCAGACTGGAGTACGGATACCAGACATGGGATCTTTCATCTTCCTCTACTGTCTTCTACATAGTATATTGGTAATCGATATTTGGTGATAAAATGGACAGAAACATAATTTAATAAAACAAGCAAAAAAAAAACACTTTAGGATATTTTATTCATTAATTAACTCATTAAGTATTTAGATGAGTGCTGAATATTTGCATATTATTATATTACATATGCATCCCAGTTCAAATTTTAGGGAGAGCAGTTGGGACAAAGAAAGAAAAGGAGAGAAAAATAATAAAGGAGGGAGAGTAGGGAAGAAAGGAAAGAGAAGGAGGGAGAAAGTCTCTAAGTAGTACTGTTTGGGGCATTAAACTAAATTCATCTGTGTGCTTTATATATCTTTTATGTCTCCTACATGGGCAGGCAGATTCTTTACTACTAGCGCCACCAGGGAAGCCCATACACTTTATAACTGAACTATAATTTTCATATTTTTACTAATTCACATAGCATCACATTTAAGAGGCCTTACTAAGTGCTAGGACCCATTCTAAGGGTTTGGCATGTGTGCATGCTCAGTTGTGTCTGACTTTTTACAATCCCAGGAACTTTAGCCCACCAGGCTCCTCTGTCCATGGGATTCTCCAGGCAAGAATGCGAGAGTGGGTTGCCATGCCCTTCTCCAGGGATCTTCCCAACCCAGGGATAAAAACAACGTCTCTGCATCTTTTGCATTGGCAAGTGGATTCTTTACCACTGAACCACCTGGGAAGAGGTATCAGTCAGTTACTATTAATATTACCATTTTATGGATTACTATACAGAGACAGAGAAATTTAGTGACCAACCTAACATTATACAGATAATAAGTGGCCAAACCAGGATTCAGTGTAGGCAGTGTCAAAGTTTTTCAGCCTCATCTTGAATTTATAAGCATTTATTAAGGAGATTCAAAGATCTTCATAGAAGATCTTTCTATGAAGACTTCCTAGAACTAACACCTAAAAAAAATGTTCTATTCATCATTGGGAATTGGAATACAGAAGTAGGAAGTCAAGATATACATGGAGTAACAGGCAGGTTTGACCTTGGAGAACAAAATGAAGCAGAGTAAAGGTTAACTGAATTCTGCCAAGAGTACGCACTAGTCATAGAAAAGACCCCTTTTCAACAACACAAGAAATGACTTTACACAGGTACACCACCAAATGGTCAATACCAAAATAAAACTGATTACATTCTTTGTAGACAAAGATGGAGAAGCTGTACACAGCACAAGCAAGACCTGACTCAGATCATCAACTTCTCATAGTAAAATTCAGCTTAAACTAAAGAGAACACAGAAAAACAATAGGCCAGCTAGGTAAGACTTAAATCAAATCCCGTATAAATTCGCAGTAGAGGTAACAAATAGATTCAAGGGGCTAGATCTAGTTAGCATGCCTGAAGAACTATGGATAGAGATCTGTAATATTGTACAGGAGGGGTGAACAAAACCATCCCAAAGAAAAAGAAAAGTAAGAAGCCAAAATGGTTATCTGAGGAGGCTTTACAAAATATCGGAATAAAGAGAAACAAAAAGCAAAGGAGAGAGGAAGAGTATATCCAATTAAACTCAAGAGTTCCAAAAAATAGCTAGAAGAGATGAGAAGGCCTTCCTCAATGAACAATGCTTAAAAATAGAAGAAAACAACAAAAAGGGAAAGACTTGAGATCTCATCAGGAAAACTGGAAATACCAAGGGAGCATTCTGCCCAAAGATGGGCACAATAAAGGATAAAAATGGTAAAGCCCTAGTAGATGCTGAAGAGATCAAGAAGAAATGAAAAGAATACACAGAAGAACTGTATAAAAATAGATCCTAATGAACCAGATTACTATGATGGTGTGGTTAGTCACCCAGGGCCAGACATTCTGGAGTGCAAAGTCAAGTGGGCCTTAAGAAGCACCTCTGTTAATAAAGCTATGCTATGCTATGCTAAGTCACTTCAGTCGTGTCTGACTCTGTGTGACCCCATAGACGGCAGCCCACCAGGCTTCCCTGTCCCTGGGATTCTCCAGGCAAGAACACTGGAGTGGGTTGCCATCTCCTTCCCCAATGCATGAAAGTGAAAAGAGAAAGTGAAGTCGCTCAGTTGTGTCCGACTCTTAGCGACCCCATGGACTGCAGCCTACCAGGCTCCTCCGTCCATGGGATTTTCCAGGCAAGAGTACTGGAGTGGGGTGCCATTGCCTTCTCCAGTTAATAAAGCTAGTGGATGCAATAAAATTTCAGAAGAACTATTCAAATTCCTAATGGATGATGCCATCAAGGTTTTGCATTCATTATGTCAGCAAATCTGGAAGATCCAGCAGTGGCCACAGGACTGGAAAAGGGCCGTCATCCTCCCAATTCCCAAATCCCAATTCACACCAAAGAATGTGCTAACCATCAGACAATTGTACTCATGTCCCATGCTAGTAAGGTCATGCTTAAAATCTTGCATGCTAGCCTTCAGCATTATGCAAATCAAGAAATTCCAGATGTCCAAGCTGGGTTTAGAAAAGGAAGAGGAACTAGAGAGCAAATTGCCAACATTCGCTGGATTGTAGATAAAGCAAGGACATTTCAGGAAAACATCTATCTCTGTTTCATTGACGACGCTAAAGCCTTTGACTGTGTGGATCATGACAACTGTGGAAAGCTCTTAGAGAGATGGGAATACCAGACCATCTTACCTGCCTCTTGAGAAACCTGTATACAGGTCAAGAAGCAACGGTTAAAACCCTGTATGGAACAACTGACTGGTTCAAGATCGAGAAAGGATGACAAGAGGGCTGTCTGTTGTCACCCTGTTTGGTTTGGTTAACCTATATGCTGAGCACATCATGAGACATGCCAGCCTGGATGAATTACAAGCTGGAGTCAAAACAGGTGGGAGAAACATCAACAACCTCAGATAGGCAGATGATACCATTCTAATGGCAGAGAGCAGAGAGGAACTAAAGAGACCCTTGATGAGGGTGAAGGAGGAGAGTGAAAGAGCAGTCTTAAGACTAAATATTAACAAAACGAAGATCACGGCATCCAGCCCCATTACTGCATGGCAAATAGAAGGGGGAAAGTTGGAAATAATGACAGATTTCCTCTTCTTGGGCTCCAAAATCACTCTGGATGGTGACTGCAGCCATGAAATCAGAAGATGATTGCTTCTTGGCAGGAAGGTGATGAAAAACCCGGATAGTGTGTTGAAAAGCAGAGACATTACTCTGCCGGCAAAGGTCCATATAGTTAAGGCTATGGTCTTCCCAGTGATCGTGTATGATTGTGAGAACTGGACCATACAAAAGGCAGAATGCCAAAGAATTGATGCCTTTGAACTGTGGTGCTGGAGAAGACTCCTAAAAGTCCCTTCGACAGCAAAGAAATCAAACCAGTCAATCTTAAGGGAGATCAACCCTGCATATTCACTGGAAAGAATGCTGAAGCTGAAGATCCAGTATTTTGGTCACCTGGTGTGAACAGATGACTCATCAAAAAATTCACCGATGCTGGTAAAGATTGAGGGCAGAAGGAGGAGAGTGCATCAGAGGATGAGCTGGCTGGATGGCATCACTGATGCAATGAACATGAACTTGGGCAAACTCCAGGAGATGGTGAGGGACAGGGAGGCCTGGCATGCTGTAGTCCATAGGATTGCAAAGAGCTGGAATACGACTGGGCAAGTGAACAACAATGTGGAGGAGATTCAGTGTGCTAGTTACTCAGGCACGTGAGGGATGTATGGCTCTAAGCTACTGACCCGTGACACCTTATGTTGTCAGTTTCTTTACTGAAGTGTAGGTTATAACTTCTAAAATAGAAAGTAAGCATCCCAAGAATGAAGACAAAGTCCACACAGGGTATAGATGCTCTAGAAGAGAGGATTAGAAAATGTGCTGCCAAAGGGGCAGCACAGGGAGTATGAGGAGGTAAAGTAAGCTTGGTTTCAGGGGGGATTTGCCTCTAGAGAAAAGCAGGCAATGAAGTAGTGCTCATTGACTTTATACAATTAAAAACAAACAAACAAAAACCCTGCAGGACCTGCTGGTATAAATGCAGGTGACACAGGAAGAACGATCCTTCATTCAGGGATATCTTGTCCCTTCTGGTTAGTAGGACTGGGTTACCTCTCTTTACCTGATCACACGTGAGGGCCTCACTGTCTGTAAGATAAGTGGAAACCAAAATGAAGCACAGACCTTAGGCCCAGAGCTCTGTTCACCAAAGTGAAATCAACTTGCTTGCAAGAGTGAAAAGGAGACACTTAAACAATTTGCCAAGAGGTGAAAATCATGGGTTTAAAATAAGAGTTTTTGATGAAATAGATGATTTATGATGACAAAATCAATCCTGTAAACACCCATGCCTCTACAAACAAGTACATTTTATGTTGTAAAAGAAGCAGATAGTTATTTGGGAAATACTGTATAGTGAGGAAATATGCAAAGTTGGGGCACCTCTCTATACTTCTTAGTGCATTTATTATAACAGGCTTATAAGCATTCACCAACACACACACACACAGAAACACACACAATCTTGCTGCCAGACTTTCACTCTCACAATACTTTGTACCTTTGAATAATTAGATCCTGTCCTCTTGATAGCAATGGCTGAAGGTTGTTAGAATCCAAGCTGTTCTGGGTACTGGAAATGCTCAGTATCTCTTCCCTAACATCTATCAGCTCTTTAGGCCTCATTATCGCAATGACACATCTTGGCTTCTCTCCAGCTAGTATATTGTTTATTGATTGATGAGAATAAGGTAGGAAGAGTAGAACATTCTCTGCAAGTTATGAAGCACTGACAAAAAGAGGTTCAGAGTGCAGTATCTGTCGGAATTGTAACAGCCAAGGGATGCAACGAAATAGATTACTGTACATCTTCTCCCTGGTTCCCAATCTAGGCTTGCAGCAAAGAATTAGTGGAGAAAGTTTTTTATTATGGTTGATTTGTACAAGGACATTTTTCATATCAAAATCTCCAAACATCTACTGTATGGATGATTTCTGTGAGTGAAACTGACATGCAACCATTTACCAGTCAGCCTATCTTACAGGTTAAAATTGAGAAGGATACAGGGCCAATTTGTGGGAATAGTGTCAAAAAAGCAGAGCATTTAGAATCCCAATGTTTTGTTAGAGAAAGTTGGGCAAGGTGCAAGTTATTCAAACAAATTGATGTGTGAGAGACAGAGAGGAAAAGTACTTGTCATAATCACTGCATCAAAGAAAATCTCTTCTTATTCAAAAACGGAGACAGTGTGCCTGGGGACTAATTCGGCAAGTTGCCACATCAATCGCAGTTTGGATACATAATTAACAGCTGTGTGTATGGAAATAATTAATCTCATGCTCTGGGAGAAAATGTATAGTGAAATGTTTTTCAGAACAGACAAGGGAGGATTATGTTCTGAGATTTGGACATCTGGAAACAACGCTTGAGAAGAAGAAACTTCTAGGTCAGTGATGTCATGGATCCAGCCTGCATGTGCCTTGGATGTCACCCAGGACAAGAGATGAAGGAAAGTACACTAGCTGCACACCCAAACACCTTGTTTCAGGAAAGCAAAACATCTACAGATACCCCTGCAATCTTCCTGAACTCTAAGCTCAGGTAATACTACTCCCAGATTCAGAGAAATTTTGTGTTTAAATCACCAAAGCTAAATTCTTCCACAGAAGTCTCTGAGCAAATATTAAGTAAGTATAAAGAGTTTTTTATTAATAGCAGTGGAAACATAGCTTTCATCTCAGAATCTTGGAAAGGCAATGAAGGAATGAGGGAATTCTTAAAATTCTTCAGGGTGAAAACTCCTCCCACCTCTTAGCCTTTTGCACCAGCACTTTACAGATATATGATTGTGTTCATCTTCTGTCTAAAATTTACAATGTAATCCTATCCCTTTCAGCATAGCATTTAACATCCTCAGCATGGTATCCAAAACCTTTCATGATCTGACCCCTGGTTTGCATAACCCAGTTTCTCCAACCACAACTCTAAGTGACTCTCCGGACTGTCTGGCAGCCTTGACTGTTCTTTCTCACTGCTGTTTGCTCAGCCAGATGGATTTTCTTTCCTCCTGCACTAAGAATAAACTGAATCCTCTTTATTTTCCTAATTCCACTTATCACTCCCCTGGAATGCCTTAAAGTCGCTCAGTCGTGTCTGACTCTTTGCGACTCCTTGGACTATACAGTCCATGGAATTCTCCAGGACAGAATACTGGAGTAGGTAGCCTTTCCCTTCACCAGGGGATCTTTCCAACCCAGGGATCAGACCCAGTCTCCTACACTGCAGGTGGATTCTTTACTAACTGAGCTATCAGGGAAGCCCTTTTCCTAACCCTCTGCCTACCCTAAATCTGGGTCAGATTCTCCTCCCATGAGCTTTTATTTAAGGAAACCTGCATTCTACATATCAATTAGAAATTAAGTATTTCCGATATGGTATAACATACATCTTTTACTAGATTGCTAATATAGAGAAAATATACCCTGCTCACCTTATTCCATACCCAGACTATCACCTCACACATAGTAGATGGTCGATAAGTGATGGCTCAATCAATTAAAGAGGGCGGCTTTGTCTGTGACATGGCTGGGTGTTTGGCAGAGGACCATAAAACCTTGACAAACAGAGCTGAGTGGCCTGAAAGCAATTTGAAAACCCATGATCGCATGTGCTTCCCTTCAGATATATTTTACATTGCCCTTCGAAGCCCATTGTTAACATCCCCACCCCAGAGAAGGAAGCGCGTCATTCACTCAGCTGGGTGTCATTAGTTGAGCGTGTGGTGTGACTCTGGGTCATGCTCTTTTCTCAATGGAAGGCTCTTGGCCAACCTAGCAATGTCACAATGATGGAAATCTGGCCCGTTTCTTTGGGGTTCTGTCACCCATTCTGGAGGAAGGGAGGATGGAAGCAGGGGCAAGAAGATGCTTCCCGATTCTTTTTATTTTTCATCAGAAGGTACCCAGTTCTTCTCTGCTTTAGATTACTGGGTGACTCTACTCTGAAGATTCTGCAAGGAACTTCCAATATAGCTATCGTTCTAGCAAATCTGCATCCTAGAAGATTGGGAGAATCAAGCTAAAGTTTCACAGTGATGCATCAGTAATAAGCAAACACCAGCATCTGAAAGTATTACAGGATGCGAATAAGAAGCCAGGCAGGGAAAATTGATGGCATTTAGAAAGAATGGGCCTCTTTGTCAGAGGAATGCTACAGGTTAATACGAAAGGTGCAAGTTCAGAGGTTCACAGAAGTCCTTCGCTTTAATAAGCACCTAATCAAAATATAATTGTTTCAATTTAAGTCTTTACAAAACTTTCATTTTTTTTTCTATTTCATATTCGAAAATTCCTTTTAAAAGTAGCATAGTGAAACCTTAAGAATGTAGCTTTGAGAAAGCTATTTTTCCAAGGACAAGTTCTTCTGTATGATAAACAGAAGAGAAGCAGGTTACTGAAAAGGGAAAAAAACAATCAATAAAGGAGATAGATAACACTTACATACCACAGCCACTGGGAAGAATAATAATACATTTAAGCTTCATATAATGAGGAAATAATGAATATAGAATGCTTTGTTTAATAAGGAAGGTGAGGATATAATTTTGAAAACTTTTTAAGTAAAATAAAAGGAGGGAAGGCACTATCGCCTTCTAAAGATAAGCTTCAGTTATCTGAACATTCACCTAAATAGAGCACTAAAATCCCCTAGCATGTCACACCCACAAATGATATTCAAATATGTGGATCTCTTAATAAACATACTATATTGTAGCAACCCCACAACACAGAGATATACTCAGAGATAAAGTAGACATTCTGGGAAAGAATATCACTATTTCTAAAGATAGATAACCCATGATATGGGATATAAGTGCTCTATGAAAAGGGTACTTATTTATATATACTTTTTGCAAATAGTTCTTGGTTATTTCATATTTCCAGAATGACCTTTCACTCATGCCCAAAGATTATGTGAGAACTATAAATATGAGATATTGAACAGCAAAACCATTTGTATCAACCTTAGGATCCAATTGTCATAACCTTTAAAGCCTTCCTAAGAATTACAGATTTATCACTTCTGGGCCTTTCAAAGAACTTGAAAAGGCATTTTATTTCTCAATATACAGCATTTAAGTTTACTCACTGTAATCACTTGCTAATGGACATCATAGCTGCAAATTATATGAAAATGGTGTTTAGAGATAACAAATCAATTGGTTAGATTAAAGGATGTTATCAAACAAGTATCAGAAGGATAAGGATGATGAGATTTTAAAGGATTAACTTACTCCTTGAAGAGGTAAGTCTTGGAATCTATTACCTTCAGGGCCCCCCATGCAGAAAGCCAGCAGCTGCAAATTGCTACTTAGTTTACAAAGTATAAAGATCAGGTAAAGAGAATAGATTGCAGTAGGCATCAAAGAAACTACAGTATGTTAATTAGTAAGGACCCACAGCATTTACATGGGATCTTAAGGTTACTATCCGTTTAACTCCTTAAAAAAAAAAAAAAAATCCTACGATGTTGTTTTATTCCCACATGCCAGGAAGATTAGACAAGTTGCTCAAGGTCATTCAGCCTGTTGACTGGCTTGTCATGCAGAGTTCCCAACAGTCATGCCATCAGAAAACTGATTTATGTGCCCATGTGGCATTTGGGTATGGCATTTATTAGTTTTTATTTTATCTTATTAATATATCTTTTGCATATCACAATAATCTACAGGAAATAAAGAAAACAGTGTCTGATGGAGTCACCTCTACACTTGGGTATTCAGAACAATGCCGAAACTACAAATTATTCAGCAAGCAAAGTCCTGTGGGACGAGAGCCTATTTGATGGGAGAGGAAGCCTTTTAAATAAAGAAGGAAACTCCACCTTCCCTATTACCCTTGACAAATGCATAATTGCTTGGCTCTTTTCAACATCCTGTCCCACTCACTTAGTATCCTGCTATAAGTGGAGCTGAGACACTGTATTTTAATTTTCAGATCCCTGAATAGAATATCAATAAAGGCATGCGAGAAAAGCACATATGTTTACCATCCTTCTCTTGGAAATTAAGCACAATGAGATTAACTCAGGGGAACCTAACAAGCTTTCCCTTTCTTTCTCATCTTTCCCTTTAGATTACTTCTGTAGCTGCTTAGCTTGTAGTGTAATGTAGGTCAATGACACTACCAAAGTTTTTTTTTTTTTGCTAACATGGATCTGCTTAGGAAGAAAAGAAATAAATAAGGGAGACAGGGTTTCCATCACTTAGGAGGATGTAGTGTGCTGCTGTGTGCTGTGCTAAGTCACTTCAGTTGTGTCCAACTCTTTGTGAGCCCCATGGCCTGTAGCCCACCAGTCTCCTCTGTCCATGGGATTCTCCAGTCAAGTGCACTAGAGTGGGTTGCCATGCCCTCCTCCAGGGGATCTTCTTGACCCAGGGATTGAACCTGCATGTTTTACATCTCCTGAATTGGCAGGCCGATTCTTTATCGCTAGTGCCACCTGGCAGATTCTTTACCACCAGCTCCACATTAGAAGCCCACAGGAGGATCAGGGCTGGATATGTTTAAAAAACAACAACAACAACAACAACACTTTTCTCCTCCTGATGTTTGTGTCTGGCTAGAGACCAAACCACAACATTGAATACGAAGTTGTCCCTTTTGAAAATGTAAACTTCAGTTTAAATGGTCCGTAAGACATGATATAATAAACTGGTTCACTGACTAAGCACTGGGACTCTGGTTGCTACCTCCACCTCAAAAGCCCAAAGGCCCTATTGTCTGCCCCTCCCCTTTGGGCTCAGATGTTGAGTTTGCAGCTCTATACAAAAATAGTGACTTCTCTTGCCTGCTGATTTCTGGCTGTAGTTTTGCAGGCTTTTCACTGAGATGTAAAAGGAGGTCCTGACCACTCGGAGTCATTAAGGCTCCCTGGAAACATTCTGCAAGGGTTGTGATATTAATTCCAAGTAATTGGATTCCACTAGGCACTTTATGACAAAAGCCTATTCTCCTGCCATCTTCATGTGTTCTTCTGCCAATAAGATACCAGCTGCTGAGCTTCAACTGCCTTTGGGTTAAAATCGTGTTTCTGGAGTTAAGTCACTTGCAGAATATGTACAGTAGACCTCGTCACCATAGCCTCCTTCATCATCTACAATGATTCCTTCATTAGCTTACAATATCAAAGCATTCTTAAAGTCTTCCCATTGTCTGATTTCCAGCTCAAAAATTTTCTCTTTCAAACAGCCCTCCAAAAGCCTGTCCTGTAGGGATTAATCACACACTCTCTCAAGTTTCCTCATTATAGTATTAATGTAGTTTTAGAATATGTAGTTCAATTCAATAAATATGTGCCCCTCTGTGTTCGTGACTTCCTGGTCCTTGCCACCATATAATGAGCTAACAGGATACATGTATTATCCCTACTCACAGATGAAGAAATAGTGGTACCCAAACTGTGGCTTTGCACGTACATCAGAGAAGAGTATATTTAAGGCAAAGTGATGGATGATGACTTTTGTTAACAAGGGTGGTAATTAAAACCAGAAGATTCTGCTGCGTTCATGCTAGTTAGGTGTCTTTGTTTTCTTTCTAAAATTCCTTCTGCATTATAGGCGGTCGTTTCCTGTTATAATTTTGCAAAAAATGAGCCCCCCGCCTCTTTCCCAATGACCACAAAATGTAATCCTGCTTCCTTCTTCTTTTTACTTTCCCCATTCACATTGTCCATATCTCAACTTCCATATAAAACACATCCTCCTTCTCCATGGTCAAATTTTTCCCAAAAAATCATCTTGCAAATAACTATAAAATCATTGATTGTGTATATCTGAACCTTATTTTTCAACTATCAAAGTGTCTTTTGATATACAATTGCATTTTTCTCTTAATGATCCTGAGATGAAGGAGAATTAGTACTTTCTCCATATTCTAGATGGAATAAGATGTTCAGGGTTCTGAAATAAAACCACTTTATTTGCATCTCAAAAGAAATGGCTCAAACCCCTCTGGGCTTCACTTTCTCCAAGACTGGTCCAAGCACTCCTCATGATTGCCTAAAATAGGACCATCTGTCCCTTGTAGCAAAAGCTCCCTACATGATCTTCCATGGTGAGGAGGAAATCTACTTTTCAATTGCACTTTGAATTTGCCCACAAAGGGCACATCCGAATCGAAATGTCCACTGGATTTTGAGCTTACAGAAGGCAAAAAGCTAGTACCTTGAAAGAAGATGAGGGTCTAACATACAGTCTGTACTCAAGCGCAGTCACAGTTCAGCTTATTTGTGTCATTTCCTTTTTTATTTTTATTGAGGTATAGTTTATTTACAGTATTATATTAATACCAGGTATACAGAGTGTGTTGTTTCATTTCATATTCACACCCCTCATCCATGTGATCTCCCCCACTGCACGGAGGAGTATGTCCTCCAGCACACGTGCTAAAGCCACTGAAGCTGGGATTTGGGTGGAGGCTGGCTGCCTCCAGGAGCCACACTCTTAACCAGCCACTCTTCACCCGTCACCTAGAGCAGGGAGGACAGTTATCACATACCCTGATGCTTTGAGTCCCTTCCCTGCTGCCACATACAGCAGTCACAGTATTTCTTCCTGTTTTCCTACAAAACTTTAGAGTTAAACCAGAAGAGCAAATGGAAATAAAAAGGATACTGAACTTGTTCAGAGAGAAGTGGAGAGGTTTCAAAGCAGTTGTCCATTTTACGGCCAGTTGTAAAGAAAACAAGATGTGAGATTCCAGCTCGGTCATCAGACTCAGATTCCTTCTTTACATAATTTTCTCCTAGCCAAGCTACACTTTCTCTGTTTTTTTTTTTTTTTTTTAATTTTGTTTGTTTGCTTTGGAGGGAGGGGCTATGTAGATATGCAATTAAAAAAAAAATACATAAAAACAAAACAAAAGGGAAAAATCCTCCCAGACTAACAGCGTCTTCCAAGTTCCTGGACATCAGAAATGAAGTTTGACTTTGGCCTTGGCAAAGGGACAGAGGTGCCAGGGACGGAGGAACTCATTCTTCACTTGGCTGAGAGACTCGACAGTCAGGCTGCCCTTTTGAGAAGACAGCGGGATCCTATCTGTATTGGTCTCCCATGGAGCTCTCACATCTTGCCAGGATCCCCTTGCCAGGCCTGTTCAATTCCACTTGTCAAAAGGCAGGGACTGGAAAGACATGACAGCCAAACCACAAAGCAGAGATGAGTGGCAGCTTAGCTTTGGAGATGCTGGGGCAGAGGAAGGCTGAGCTGCTGAGTACAAAGAAAGGGGCTAGAAAAGGAGCATCTGGCAGTGTCCAATGCATTTATTCTTCCACTCATTCTACAGCCTTCACAAACTCTCCTTCACTGTGACCAAAATCTTGAGAATCTCTTTGGTAGGCTGGTCTGAGCACCCAGCCCTGGATGAAAGTGAGAGAACCCTCTCTGTGCATTCATGTCTATTTTCAAACAAGAGTCATCTTCTCCCCTTGTTAATGCTGTGTGTGTGTGTGTGTGTGTGTGTGTGTGTTTTAATACATTTTGCTTAACTAGTGTTATTGGGTGGGGAAGAAGAGATCTCGTAGACATGAAATAAAAAGCATCCATGTTTACTACCATTCTTCTTTCTTGGAAGCTGGAAAAGTTAGATAGAGTTCAGTGATAGATGAAAGTTCACATATCAATGCTTCCTTAAAATTACCCTTTTACTGGTCCAATCTCAAAGCAATGATAACCCCTCTTTTCACTCTTCCTGAAGGCCACGGCACGTGTTAGAATTTACTCCCAAACTCGTTTTTCAAAAAACACCTGCATTTTTTCATGTAGCTCTCTCATGGGATCTTTGAATAGCAGTTTGTATCTAATAAGCCTGTGTGGGCTGCCTGTGTTTCATACCAAGACAGAGTCACTTGCCGTGCAAAGGAATGGAATTAGAATTCTGGAATAATGGAGTGGAACTCTCAAAAAATAAAATTTCGAGAAGCTCCCCTCCCTGAGCTTATCACACATCTTAGAAAATACTATAAAAGCAGCCTCCCGCACCTCTGCAAAGTTACATTGCTAGTAAGCTGTTCTGTGAATGATTTATTCTAGCCCCTCCACTACATTCTCCGGTAGAAGAGTAGAAGGGCACCATGCCACCTGCGCCTTGAGCTTTCCTAATCCACTCCTGAGACTGGGTTTCATCACTTCCTTAAATCTCAGAGATGCCCCAAATACATCTGTGTGTTCAGGACCTTTATTCCATACAGTGGCCGAGTGCCGACCACTGCCGTCTTTCTGCTAGGGGCATAAGGAGCCCAGTCTTAATGTCAAAGGGACACATGGAGAGAAACAATCTAATTTCACATCAAATTTTCCACTGTCCAGTAGAGGGCAGCTGGTTCCAAATACATAACGTGTGTTTTATAGTCATGGACTTGGAGAAGGCGATGGCACCCCACTCCAGTACTCTTGCCTGGAAAATCCCATGGATGGAGGAGCCTGATGGGCTGCAGTCCATGGGGTCGATAGGAGTCGGACACGACTGAGTGACTTCACTTTCACTTTTCACTTTCATGCATTGGAGAAGGAAATGGCAATCCACTCTAGTGTTCTTGCCTGGAGAATCCCAGGGATGGGGAGCCTGGTGGGCTGCTGTATATTGGGTCGTACAGAGTCGGACACAACTGAAGCGACTTAGCAACACCAACATTAAGAATTTTACCTAATTATTTTTATAAAGAAAAACAAAACCAAGAGATTTCTTGAAAAAATGACATGTTACTGTCAGGACAGTTCATCTCTGTTCAGTAAAGCCTGACCCTAGGTCCATATGCAAAAGAATTATAGGCAGAGGGATGGCAGGGGGTGCCTGGCTGGAAAATGCAGATTCTCAGAGCTTCTGACCCAGAATTTCTGAAAGAGGCCCTCAGAGTCTACAATTTTAACAAATTCTCTAGATGATTCTCATATATGCTGAGATTTAGGTATCTCAGTACTAATTTCGGAGAAGGCAATGGCACCCCACTCCAGTACTCTTGCCTGGAAAATCCCATGGACGGAGGAATCTGGTAGGCTGCAGTCCATGGGGTCGCTAAGAGTCTGGCACGACTGAGCGACTTCACTTTCACTTTTCACTTTACTGCATTGGAGAAGGAAATGGCAACCCACTCCAGTGTTCTTGCCTGGAGAATCCCAGGGACGGGGGAGCCTGGTGGGCTGCCGTCCATGGGGTTGCACAGAGTTGGACACGACTGAAGCAACTTAGCAGCAGTACTAATTTAGCCACTACTTCCTATGAATCTCAGAAAGACAAGTGGACATATCTTCAAGTATTTTCATATATATGCATAGAGAAATCCAAAGACACTAGAACATTCAGGCCACAGTGTGGTGGATGAATGTGTGTTAGTTGTGAAGTCGTGTCTGACTCCTTGCGACCCCAAGGACTGTAGCCCACTAGGCTCCTCTGTCCATGGAATTCTCCAGGCAAGGATATTGGAGTGGGTAGCCATTCCCTTCTCCAGGGGATCTTCCTGACCCAGGGACTGAACCTGGGCTTCCTGCAATGCAGGCAGATTCTTCACCGTCTGAGCCACCAGGGAAATCACAGTAGTCTTTATAAATGGCCAAAAATAGAATTATTGTTACTGTTCTTGCTTCATTGAGCAGAAGGAAGTATCTCACATGCACAATTAGAGGAAATAACTGTGGCCCTAGGGAGATTATACTCTTTAGTTAATATTCAGGGAGGGTAAATGTTAAGCAAAAAGCTTAGGAAAATTTCCATGTTGTCAAGTCTTTGTGTAAGTATCAACTACACAATCTGGACAAGCCACTCTCTGAGCCTTAGTTTTCTCAGCATAAAATGTCACTAATGGCAGTTACCCTGGTTTGAAAGTTTTGTTTTGTTTCCTTTCTGCATCAACTATCATCACGCGTGGGAATGTTCTCAGCACATTTCACATGTGCATATCTTACAGCTTATAGTTTATTACAATCACCGACTTGAGAAGTATGCACTGTTGTTGTTCTACTATTTTTTTGAAAAGTGTGAGTCTGGGTTACTTCAAACACCACTTAATTTAAGAGGCTTAAGGGAAGTTTCCGGTTATAACTAGCTGTTATTCATCAATAAGTCATGGCTAACTCTTTGCAACCCCATGGATTGCAGCATGCCAGGCCTCCGTGTCCTTCACTATGTCCTGGAGTTTGCCTAAGTTCATGTCCATTGACTCAGTGATGCTATCCAATCATCTCTTCCTCTGCCACCCTCTTCTCCTTTTGCTCTCAACTTAGGTATAATTTAAAGAATGGCCTTTCTAATACTTCCTTTTATATTTCTCCCTCTCACAGTTTTAATCATGTATACTTGATATAGAATAAAAGAAAGAAAACATTGTGGCTGGGTGCAAGAGGTTTATTTATGAGGGTCCATGTGCCCAATCATAGAAGAGTAAATAATACTTTTTGTTTCTCACTGATGGTATAGAAGAAGTTGCCTGGGAAGAAGAGAGTCTCTTTTCTAAAAAAATGTGGCTCCTACAGAAGAAGTGGGTACCTAGAGATTCAGTGATGGTATAGTAGTTCAATGATTAAAGGCAATGATGGGGTCACGGGTCTAATCAGAACCCATGAATGAAGCTCTACGAGAAGAAGAATAAGTCCACGGCAGTGTATGCCTGCAGTGATGGAAGGACCATTGCTCAGTTGCGATTTCTCCGAAGAGCATCATTCAGGACAATGGAATCTACCTTTAAGCAGATCCTATGCCCCAAACTGGCTGGTTGCCTTATTCTTCATGTCACTGGTCATGGATATGGTCATGGGATGGGTGCGTTTCTGATCTGCATTCCTTCTGGTAGAAAATAACCACCCAGAATGATATAAATTGTAAGCACACAGAAGGCCTATTGGGCCTCCAGGGAAGCTCAGAGGCCAGGCGAGGGATAATGCCCATTACAGGAGTTGTATGACAGAGGAGGAAAGTACTGTAAGGGTCACCGCCCAGCCTCCTGCCATAGCAAATCTATCCTGATTATTGTTGGCACCTCTAACCTTAGAGATACTAAGGGAAAAAAAAATTCTTCAATTTCCTTTTACTTACTCATTCATTCATTCATTTATTGTTTGCTTAAGTTTTGTTGTTGTTGTTGTTTTGTTTTTTTTTAGCAGCAAATATTGACTGAGTTCTTCCTGGGAGCCATTACCAGAACCTGGGGTTAAAATAAGGACTCTCTATGTGGAATCTTTGTCAGATTTTTTAAGACATCAGGTTATCCTGTAAAGCTGTCAAGGCTGCTATCAAGAAATGATAAGCTGGAGGCTGGATGATTTTATACAAGCTGACTTAAAATATGACATATGGTTTTGCCTTTACATTTGCTCTGTGCTTTGCATTTTATCTGGGATTATACAATTCATATTTAATATATGAAATTCATTAAAGTTCTATAGAGGAATCAGCTCTTAGCCTTAGACTAGAAAACTGCAGCAATGTTTGGAAAATGTAAACTAAGAGAGAATAAATACAGACCCAAAATGCAAAGTCTAGTTAAAGACTCCTCAGTCGCTTCAGTTGTGTCCGACTCTGTGCAACCCCAGAGACAGCAGCCCCGTCCCTGGGATTCTCCAGGCAAAAACACTGGAGTGGGTTGCCATTGCCTTCTCCAATGCATGAAAGTGAAAAGTAAAAGTGAAGTCACTCAGTCGTGTCCAACTCCTAGCAACCCCATGGACTGCAGCCCACCAGGCTCCTCCGTCCATGGGATTTGCCAGGCAAGAGTACTGGAGTGGGGTGCCATTGCCTTTTCCGAGTTAAAGACTATCAGCTATTAACTAGGTGTCAGATGTAAAATAATGTAACTTTTCCTATCCCTACCTCACAAAGTTTTTGTAAAGATGAGATGATTACACACATACACATTTATCTAAACATTTTGAAAACCTATTCTGTTTTAAATATATAAAGTGTTCTCATTACTCCCTCTTTCATATAAATGAGCTTTGGGAGAGAAGGAAGGAAAGATGGGCACAAAGAAGGGAAGAAGAAAGGAGGGTGGGTGAGAAGAAGGGATGGAAATGAAAGGAGAAATGAACTAAGCAGTTGTAGACAGGTAATATCCAATTTCAACACTGTTCTCTCCTATGTATTTATTTCAGACTTCTTTGTAATTCCCCCAAGTTGGGTTTGTATAGGAAGAACATAATGAACCATGGGTGAAACTTTTTAATAAATGGAGCCAAATGGTTTGGACTGGATAATCTTCTGGGCTTTATCATATGAACTTAACCAGCTCCCATTGGTTGCTGGGAAATGGGATGCTCACATGGCCCTCCAGGGATCCAGATGATCCCCACTCAACGTGCTAGACTCTTGGGCTCTACCAAGACCTCTGAAGTGGGAAAAACAGTGTTGTAGCTCCTGGGAAATTTAAGCCCTCATACAAGTATAATCTTCACGAGTCTATAAAATTTCAACTAGTAAAGACAGGGGAAATGGGGGAGGATAATAAAACTGTGGGAACCGTTTTCCTTTCTGCAAATCAAATAATTAATTTCATTTTCTGTCTGGTTGTTTGCACTAGCAGTGCAGGGAGAAGGTGGGAGAAAGTGGCTATTTCTGTAAGAAGAGGATGGTGCTTTCTGTCCAACTTCAACTTGCTTAGATCTGGAATTTCAAACTGAACAATGAGAGGCAAATTTCAAGCTCCATTTACTTCTAGCAAATCAGGACTTCTTGTCTCAATGTGAGTACAGAGAGACTCCTTCCTGGGCCACTGTGTTTACAGATGGCCATTTCTACTAAAATAACTGGTTTGGTAGAATTTGGCTTCATACTTCATCAAAATGTCAGTAGCATCACACCTCCATCACAACAGAAGATGGAGGAAATAGAAGTCAAGAGTGGAAATGATTACAAAGGAGATGATAAACCTCTGAATACATTATCAAGTTTATTCCGTTAAATTAGCACATCTTAAAGCTATTGTCGACTAGAGATATCAATCTTCTCATGATGAACATCTGTGATCTGACAAACTACTCTGGCTCTAAATGCCCTGATCTCACATTCCATTAAAGAAAGAAAGAAATTTAAGATTACCTAAAAGGCTACCATCCTAGATATGCACTAGTAATACATATAATTTAATGTGCAGAGGGCTCTGTGCCTGACATCTGCACTCTGGGGCTTCAGTCCCTCTGACAGCCTGCCATGGAACAGGCCAACTATGCCTAAGGCAGAACGGCCCCGCAATTAGCAACAAATCACCATCTTGAAGTAATTGGTGAGCTCTGCTGACATGTGGGTCTAGAGTAAACCTGCAGGCAATGTCCCAATTTTTGCCTAATTATTTTATTTACTTAGGGTCCTCTTCTGTGTTGACACAAAAGGTGATTGAATTGAAAACTTGTTAACTCTGGGGGTCTGCTGCTTTTTCTTCCAGAGAAAACATACGTTTCCATTCACAAGTCAACGTCTTAGGGTTTGGGGAGGAAAAACAAGATTCTTCATCTAACAAGAAAGCATCCCACCAATTACACCAGGCATGGAGCCAGAATTACAGCAAGCACTGCAGGGGTAAGAAGCAATAGATTTTAATTGGTGCCTAGGGGTAAAGGTCAACTCTCTTGGAACAATGGGCCTCTATGGTGGTAATTGACTGAGTCCTCCATGGGAGTTTGTAAATGTCAGTAATGCACTTCCAAATAGGAGCAGGAAGGGCTTGGGCCCTGGAAACAGAGACAGCAGTAACCAGTTGAGAAAATACGTAAATCTGATGGTTAAATAACGCAGTCATAAACCATAAGAGGTGCGTACACACAAACACACCACAAAAGGTTTCAAAAGCAAACAGACTGCTTCTCGTATCGGACAAGTGTCTTCCTGAGGTCCAGTGTCTTTTTTCCCAGCAGATGTGCTTAGTCGCTCAATTGTGTGTGGCTCTGTGGGACCCCATGGACTGTAGCCTGCCAGGATCCTCTGTCCATGGGATTCTGCAGTCAAGTATACTGGAGTGGGTTGCCATGTCCTCCTCCAGGGGATCTTCCTGACCCAGGAATCGAACCCACATCTCCTGCACAGCAGGTGGATTCTTTACTGCCTGAGCCACCAGCGAAGTCCAGCAGAAGTTGGCTCTTTTCCTAGATGCCTCCGGAATTCAAACACGCTGATTATGTGAGTCAAGCTGGATGGGTGGTTTGGCTCCTAAAGCTACAATCATCCTTGTGAAATTGGGGTTACTGGAGAGGAAAGCATCAGCATTTATTATTGCTGCTTTTCCAAGAGACTTTTTGGCCCCTTTTTAAAAGTAGTGGCAAAAAAGATGAACAACTACTAATTGAAACACCAACATTCCCTGCAGATCCCCCAAATCAGAAGGACCTGACTGAGCCCCCTTGACTATTTAGACTGCTTCTCTTATGGCCATGTTTCACTCCATTCTTCTCATTTCACCATCATCCCCCAATATTCACCTACTCCCCTGATCTGGGTGCTCTCCTAAGTGTTTAATAAGTTTCCTATATTTTTAAAATCAACTATTAGGCTAACTGTGGAAAATTCTGAAAGAGATGGGAATACCAGACCACCTGACCTGCCTCTTGAGAAACCTGTATGCAGATTGGGAAGCAACAGTTAGAACTGGACATGGAACAACAGACTGGTTCCAAATAGGAAAAGCAGCACGTCAAGGCTGTATATTGTCACCCTGCTTATTTAACTTATATGCAGAGTACATCATGAGAAACATTGGGCTGGGAGAAGCACAAGCTGGAATCAAGATTGCTGGGAGAAATATCAATAAACTCAGATATGCAGATGACACCACCCTAATGGCAGAAAGTGAAGAGGAACTAAAAAACCTCTTGATGAAAGTGAAACAGGAGAGTGAAAAAGTTGGCTTAAAGCTCAACATTCAGAAAACTAAGATCATGGCATCCAGCCCTGTCACTTCCTGGCAAATAGATGGGGAAACAGTGGAAACAGTGGCTGACTTTTTATTTTCCTGGGCTCCAAAATCACTGCAGATGGTGATTGCAGCCATGAAATTAAAAGACGCTTACTCCTTGGAAGGAAAGTTGTGACCAACCTAGACAGCACATTAAAAACCAGAGACATTACTTTGTCAGCAAATGTCTGTCTAGTCAAGGCTATGGTTTTTCCAGTGGTCATGTATGGATGTGAGAGTTGGACTATAAAGAAGGCTGAGCACTGAAGAATTGATGCTTTTGAACTGTGGTGTTGGAGAAGACTCTTGAGAGTCCCTTGGATGACAAGGAGATCCAACCAGTCTATCCTAAAGGAGATCAGTCCTGGGTGTTCATTGGTAGGACTGATGTTGAAGCAGAAACTCCAATACTTTGGCCACCTGATGCAAAGAGCTGACTCATTTGAAAAGACCCTGATGCTGGGAAAGATTGAAGGCAGGAGGAGAAGGGGACAACAGAGGATGAGATGGTTGGATGGCATCACCGACTCAATGGACATGGGTTTGGGTGGACTCCGGGAGTTGGTGATGGACAGGGAGGCCTGGCGTGCTGTGGTTCATGGGGTCGCAAAGAGTCGGACATGGCTGAGTGACTGAACTGGACTGATTAGGATAAACAATGTGTCAAAGGAGCATTGTAAGGAGCACTTCTAAGATGCAAGAAGAATAAGGCATATAAAATATATTAATCAGATTGTTGAGATTTCAGAAAACCAAAGATACAGTGCCTAAACCAATGCCAGCCCCATACTCACCTCTACCTGCCTGTCTTTGCAGACAGGGCCCTGCTGTATGCATGTTTGTATTTCTACTGCCTGCCTGTGCCTGCATGCTAAGTCGCTAAGTCTCCTGTGTCTCCTGAATCGGCAGATGGATTTTTTTTTTTTTTTTAACAACTGAGCCACCACCTCTGTGGTTATCTACTGCCTAGCACTCAGTAATTGTTGGTACAAATAATTGTACTTTTTTTGTTGTGAATGCCATGACCCTCTGTAATACTGGTGTGCTTCACTGGTCAATCTAAGCCTTCTCCTGATGTTTTTCTAATCATCCCAGACTACAGTCCTCTCCAGATTCTTAGCGCCTTTGCCATCTGTACCACATAATCCATCTCTTCTATCCAGCACTGTTCGTTAAGTGCATCCTCACAAAGGGAATGCAAACTCCATAAGGGCAATGTGAAGTTCACACTGTGTTTTTTTTTTTTAATTCACCAATACATTTACACTTTTTCCAGTAGTCATGTATGGATGTGAGACTTGGACTATAAAGAAAGCTGAGCACCAAAGAACTGATGTTTTTGAACTGTGGTGTTGGAGAAGACTCTTGAGAGTGCCTTGGATAGCAAGGAGATCCAACCCGCCCATCCTAAAGGGAATCAGTCCTGAATATTCGGAGAAGGCAATGGCAACCCACTCTAGTACTCTTGCCTGGAAAATCCCACGGATGGAGGAGCCTGGTAGGCTGCAGTCCATGGGGTTTCGAAGAGTTGGACACGACTGAGTGACTTCACTTTCATTTTTCACTTTCATGCATTGGAGAAGGAAATGGCAACCCACTCCAGTGTTCTTGCCTGGAGAATCCCAGGGATGGCAGAGCCTGGTGGGCTGCTGTCTATGGGGTCGCATAGAGTCGGATATGACTGAAGAGACTTAGCAGCAGGAGCATTCATTGGAAGGAATGATGCTGAAACTCCAATACTTTGGCCACCTGATGTGAAGAGCCGACTTATTTGAAAAGACCCTGATGCTGGGAAAGATTGAAGGCGGGAGGATAAGGGGATGACAGAGGATGAGATGGTTGGATGGCATCACCAACTCAATGGACATGAGTTTGAGTAAACTCCAGGAGTTGGTGTTGGACAGGGAGGCCTGGCAAGCTGCAGTCCATGTGGTTGCAGAGTCAGACACGACTGAGTGACTGAACTGCTCCGAACACTTGCAAAGAACTGAGTACAAGCCAAGGTGTTCAATAAAATATGTCAATTGATTTCTTAAATGTGTACCTCCAAACCTCATCAATAGTTCTGTCTGATAAATAGTTGAGATAAATACTGAATATATCAAATTTATAAGGTAAATTTTAGTTTTATTAATTCAATTTTAATAATGTCATCCTTGCCTGTTTATTGATTTTATAAAGACAGGTGAAAATTTATAATAAATGTAAAAATTTTATTATTATGTTAGAATTCTAATTTAATTGGCTCATGAGGACTTTAATTTGGGTTTGATTAGTCAGTATAGTCATCTATATTTCCATTTATATATGTATAGAAAATAGGTACGGATAGTCAAAATAAGTACATACTTATCTATTTAATATCTGCAAATCAATCAATGCTGTGTATGCACTGTGATCTGTGAACACTGGTTTCTCACAACACATACACTGAAAGATACTCTTCATCTTCTTTTTCCCTTCCCCTTTGACAAATATTTGCTCCTCTGTGAAGCCTTTCTTGGGTCCCCAAAATAGAGTTCTATGTACATAACTCTTATGATTCATAACTTCTATGCTGTAGTTGACTGTTTATATACTCATCTCCTCTGCCAGACGGTACAATCCTTAAGAGCAAAGACAAAGTCTTCTATTTCTATTCTGCTTCCTGGTTCTTAAAAAAGATATGGCACAATATAGTCATTTAAAAAGATTGGCTGAGTTGACAGATGATAGCATCAGGCATGACCATATAATTTGAAGAGATAAAAATGATAACAATGAGACTAACTACTTGCTATGTGTCAGGCACTGCTGTTCTTCGCCTGATATAACTCTTCTCCTAACTATCAATAACTCTTGATATGGACACAATCATTTTGTTTTACAGATAAGGAAACAGTATTGCGGTGAGGTTAATAACAAACAAACCAACAAATGAAATCTTGTCTAAGGGTACGTACCTAGTATGTGGCCTAGCTGGAATTTAAAGTCAGTCAGACCAGCTTCAGGGTGTATTAGATTAACTATTACACATGATTAATGACTCTTCTAGGGCTTCTCATATGGCCTTAGTGGTAAAGAACCCGCCTGGGAGATGTAAGAGATGTAGGTTTGGTCCCTGGAGAAAGGGAAGATCCCCTGGAGAAAGGCAGGGCAATCCACTCCAGTATTCTTGCCTGGAGAATCCCATGAACAGAGAGGAACCTGTCGGTCTACAGTCCACGGGGTCGCAAAGAGTCGGACACAACTCTACTAAGCAAAAATTCACAATGACTGCCTTCAAATGACAAAGTGTAGCTCCATGGTAACTGAAGATAGATGCTGAGTTGAAGCACCTGACAAGTACAGAAACCAGCAGATGTCCACATACAGAGAAGAGCCCATTCCATAAAGGGATGGGGAGCAGCTAAGGGAGGCAGCATTAAAAGGACAAAAGTTCATTAAGCCCAGGCAGTGGCGATGATATTTGAATCTGCCACTGGGGAGCTGGGGAGCCTGGATCGAGGTCTGCTGCTCCTCCACACTTGAGTCTAAATTGTTTTTCCTTCCTGGAAAAACCAATTTCGGCCACAGCCATCAACATCTTTTCCCCCTTTGAAAGTACTCAGGAAGAGCAGAGAGATAAAGGTAAATTGTACTCCCTCTGAAAATCTTAATAAGTTCCTAGTGAATGAGCCAGTCCTCCTTTCTCATAGATCTCAAGACATTCTTAATATACTGCTGAGAATACATATGATTTTATTATTTCTTTTTCTTCAACCTTATGAGTTTGCTGTGCTTTTACTACCTTTCTATCATCAGCATTTTGTTTTCTAAATGTTTTGTACTAACCTCTGAGCTTAATGCCTGTGTCTTTCCTCCTATAACTTTTCTCTTATCTGTGAGAGACAGTGTATTGAGGCTGTTTTATTTTCCCCCATTCTATACTTTTTGGATTCATCTGCAATCGTCCTTTTCTCCACAACAGGTATGCTCATTTCCTGGTTGGGAGATGCTGTCAATCATGGAGACACTTAGTATTCCAGTGCCCAAACAAGCACACACAACCCCAAGCAGGTAAAGAAGAGACTGCTCTGGCCCAGGCATCAGACTGTATACGCTGTACTACAGGCCTTTTTGCCTGTGAAGATCGTAGTCCATCTTGTACCAACAAGTTATGGTATTTTGTCCTGTGAAACCTATTGTAAGTAGTTGACTTCGAGGGTTATAGAACGAGAAACATGTTAGCAGCTAAGGACCTGGCACAATGAGAAGTGGATTCCTAGAAGAACAGAGGGAAAAACCATCAAAAGAAGATTTGGTCAAGAGGAAGGTCAGGTCAGAGAAAGGAATTGTTTAAATGGAAGCAGTCCAGCTCCTGAGGCTAGAGGTATTCTCTTAATTTCTCCTGGGAAGGAAAAAAAAAAATAGTGATTTTATTAAAGATTCATCAACATCGACTCTGTTTTTCCTGACAGCACCAAAAGAAAGCTTGGAGTAGATCTGATATATTGGAGTGAAACATCCCCACCCTAGTAAATACGGCACATTTCCTGTAGCAGCGGGCATTCATCTCCATCCATCATGAGAGCAGCAAGGGCTGTTCACCAGAAACAAATGTTCTAGATACAGTGTGTCAAACACCAATTGATGGAAACCTCTGAGAAACCACAGGGAGTATGCAGGAAGCAAACAGACCAGAATGTTGAAAAGACCTCTGACCATTTTCCACAGCGCAGTATAGCTTGGAATCAACCTGAAATAATGCATCTGACCTTCATAAAAGGGTAATGGATGGGCATTTAACATTAGGCCAGTCAGACTTCAGAGAACAAGAATTCTAATAAGGACAGAAGATGAGTCAAAAATAAATAAATAAGGAGGTAGGTAACTAAATAAAAAAAGATCTGCTCCCCAAAGAAGGTTACACAGGTAGCCTATTTGGCATATTTGAAGGATGACCAGCCTCTGATACAGATTTTTTTCCATTTTTGAGAAAACTTCTGTCCACTGGCCCACAGAAAAAACTATCTTCTGAGACCCATTTGTTGGTATAAGAAGCATACAGTTTCCAGATCACTCTTACTTTATGATATTTCCAGATTAATTCAGGCTATCTCTACTCTCATTAAATACATTTGTTAAAAAGGAATAACACCAAAAGACAGAGTTCTATTTCCCCCTCTTTGGGAAAAAAATACCACCTAAAGTCAACTAGAAGGCATTACCTAAACTTAGAAATGGTTGACCTCTGGGTATCTATAGGGCTTCCTTGGTGGCTCAGATGGTAAAGAATCTACCTGTAATGCAGGAGACCTGGGTTCGATCCCTGGGTTGGGAAAATTCCCTGGAAAGGGGAACAGCTACCCACTCCAATATTCTTGCCTGGAGAATCCCATGGACAAAGGAGCCTGGCACACTACAGTCCATGGGGTCACAAAGAGCTGGACACAACAGAGCAACTTTCACTACACTCACTACAGGGTATTTATAACCATTCTACTTATTTGAAATCTAGATAGTTACTTTAATATGGCTAATAAAACTCTGAATTATAGCATCAACATTACAAACTCACCTTTATGCAGATATAAGTTAGTTGTTTCCTTTTAGATCAGTGATTCATAATTAATATTTACTGTATCAGACACTTATTATATGTGATAGACACAACATCTTACAAATGAGGAATAATAAATACATGATCTTACTTATGCAAGAAGCTTCTTTCTAAGAACAACAAAATGATATGCATTGCTACTTAAAGCTTCATGAAATAAAACAGTGAATTACTAGTTAACCTGGTAAGTTCTGGAAAACCAGGCACATTCTAAATCTGCCTTTCTTTTCTTTTCTTTTTAAATTAGTGTTAGAGATAAAAGTCAATAAAAATCAACTGTGTACTTACTCTGTACCACACTGTGTTAAAATAAAATAGACTGGTTTGATAAGATTTTTCAATCTATGAGTGTTATCATAAGTGCTTTGATTTATATAAAATAGTACAAAGTATATGGCTGTTTCAAGTGTAGTTCCCCATACAGAGGGAGAATGGCTTAGATCAGTGGTTTCATTTTTTTTCTTTTTTTCTTTCTGTTTTACCACTGTGTTCTGTGGATCCCAGGAGTTCCAGAGGGCTCCCCAGGGCCACCTTGGAGTGACAGGGAAGTTTGCAGGTGGGCACTACTCCTGGTGCTCTGCCCATTTCAAACAGAGCACTTTACACTTATTATTCTGTAGCTTATTTGAAACCCAGGGGTTTGGACGACTGTTGGAACATCACCCAGAGGAAAAAAAATGTAGATATGGCATGCTTTCTTGGATTTGATTTTTGAAGGCTCAAGAAAAGAACAGAACAATGTTTGATGGACTGAAACAGTATAAACACTCAGCTGTACCCAGGAAGGATCAAAGGATGTGATCTTTCCCTTACTCCCTTTAGCCATCATTGCCCAGGCTAAATGCAGGCAAGTTAGTATTTGTTTCCAAAAAAAAAAAAAAAAACCCACAGAAAAGTCACTTCTACTGAAGTTTGGAAAATACAACTTCCGTTCTGTTTCTGGATTCCTGCATTGTACTTCTTTATGAATGAAACATACATTATTTTTTAAAAGATTACAGGCAAATGCATGATCTTGTATACAAAGGGACAGATAAAAGACTTAGGGTAGAATGAGCAAGTGTTGTCTGTCTGCCAAGGGAAATGCCACGCACCCCCTTTGATGTATTATACAATACACTTGCTCCCCTCGGCCTCACCAGATAATGCCGAGTGAGTGCTATGCAAAGTCCTGGAATTTTAAATATTAATCATGCTCTTCTTGGCTAGAAAAGATAAAATTATATATATAATTATAAAAAAGATAAAACTATGACTTAGAAATTATTCAAACCTACAGGGATTTTTTTTTTTTTAACTGTCCTTATTTATTTACATAGAAAATTAATTTTATAATTAGAGAAAATCAATGAGTCAAAGCTAGTTTTACACTGTATTTTTCTTTTCAAGATCCAGCCTAGGAGTCCAAAACCCACCTAAGTTCAATTCAAATCCTCAGCCATGTGTTGGGTATGACTGGACCCCAAAACCTTGTGTTCTGATTGTTAGAGACAAGAAAGTGGATCAAGTCACAATATCCCATCTAGGACCCTGCGTTCTAAAGGGGTGATTACACAGGGTCAAGAACAATTATAATCAGGAGAGAGAAGTGCTAGAAACAGAAGCAGATGCCTGGGAGATCGGGGGAGTGAGAAAGTTTTGTTAGCAGAATTGATTCAGTTTTATGAAATAGGTGGCATTTGAGGATGACTTTAACTCAGACAGTAAAGAATCTACTTGCAATGCAGAAGACCTGGGTCAGATCCCTGGGTCGGGAAGATTCCTCTGGAGAAGGAATGGCAACCCACTCCAGTATTCTTGCCTGGAGAATCCCATGGACAGAGAAGCCTGGTGGGCTACAGTCCATGGGGTCTGCTAAGAATGGGACATGACTGAGCGACTACCACTTAAAGGTTTAATCATCTTTGTTCTTTATTTGCCAGCTGCATGCAGCCTCAGGCAAGATACTAAACTCTCAAGATTCAGTTACCCTATCTGTTAAATGCAAAAGCAGCATGTTAAAACGTCCAACATCTTTTAGGTCCTGATTCAACAATTTCATCATTCTTCCTAAGAGAAGATGAGGACACTGCCAAGCACACTTCTTTTCTGTCCCAAAAGGTCACATGCATGCTAAGTCACTTCAATCATATCCAACTCTTTGTGACCCTATGGACTGTAGCCCGCCAGGCTCCTCTGCCCATGGGATTCTCCAGGCAAGAACGCTGGAGTGGGCTGCCATTTCCTTCTCCAGGAAAAGGTTACATATATACATGATATAGACCACCCAAGCAAATGACAAGAGGAATTAAGCCCAGGATATAAAAGGAAGAGGCAACAAGTCAATAATCACATGCTTATTTAGAAAGTGCCACATACAGTATGGTAATTAAAACCTAAACATCTGGAGAAAATGCAAACAGTGTTTCATGTTGGCATGTATCAAGAGACCAGCAAGAATGATCAATGTGTTCTGGAGAGCCAGGATCCTATTTATAGGATGAAAGTCTTGGAAGGCTCTCTTAGCAGGAACGATATTAATTAAGTGGTGGTAACACAGAACGGAGAAGGAACTGGGATATGCAGGGGGCACAGGAAACATAAAGAACAAATAATCTCTAGGTCTTTTCTTTGCTGGGAACACACTATACAGAGAGTACAAGCATATAACAACTAAATGAATTGGCTGTTCTGAGTTTTTAAAAAAAGCAAAACAAAACACTGTTTTCTCTTCTCTCTCCCAATGGATTCCACTTAGGATTTTGTATTCTTTAATTCTTGAAGATGTTCTACAACACTGCAGGAAGGAGCATAGCCAAGGTTGGTTGGGAGTGATGGGTAAGGTTTTACGGACAGATGCACATGGAGTATAAGAAGTTTTCCTTTTTTAGGCAGAAAGGAAATAAACTCAGTGAGAATATAAGAGTAAGACTTAGATTTCAGTATTGATTTTTTTTTCTATGATACATTTGTATTACTTTTCCCCATCACCCTCTACATCCCAGATGTCCATTTCAGGTACAGGTTAAATCATCTTTCCTCAAAGAAGATTATATATAGGTAGCCAATAAACTACTTCTGAATCCAGCAAGCCTTGGGATTTATCATGAACTGGGTGGGTGGGGGAGTGCATTCCCTTGGAGGCATGGTGACAGATAGGTAGCCTGCCTCTCCTCTGGCACCTGTACCCACTCACTCCTATAACTTCTGAGCCTACCTCATATATCTGAGGCCAGGTGCTGAGTTCCTCTGACATAGAGGATGCTTGAGCTAGGATAATACCTGGGAGCCAGATTTCTATGTCTCTCAGTCAGTTCAGAATGCCTAGACTTACCTAAGATGAGATTACAGTTTTTACTGTAACAGACAAATCCAAGGAAAGCTGCTGTAATTTACAGCAGGCTTGCAGAGAAACAGCCAATGAATGATCATCAGTTTAAACAGAAAATATGGGCCTGTTTTGTTCTGGAGGCTGATCCCAGTAATGCCCCTAACAAGCTGCCTGGAAAGCCAGGGCATGATGCCCACTGCTGGAGACATGTTGATTGAAGAACTGTGCTTGTCCTGACAAGCTGCTAAAAATAACAAGAAGAACAGGAAGGCAAAACAGGTTCCTGGGAATGTAAGACAGTTACTCCGATGTCAGTTTTATTCCAATTGCTCTCACTGATATGAAGAGGAGAAAGAAGTATCTGGTACAAAAGATGTTAACTTCCTAGACAGCACCCTGGAGACTTAAAAGAATTAATACAACCCTTTAAAGGAGACTGCCATTTCACTGGAGGATGCAAAAGTCCTAGGAGAATCAGAGCAAAGCTGAATGCCTTTGTCCTGCATAATTAATAGAGCCTGGTATTTCTTTTCTTCTTCTTCTATATATTTTTTTAAAACATAAACTCTCATTGATTGGGGGAAATATATTCACACTGTAAAATGTTGGGCAGGTACTATCTCTTTGGTTCAAGTATGTCCCTTTGGGGGGGAAAGTCCATATTTCATGGTGATAAATTCACCTCATAAGTAGAAAAACTGAACACAAATATACTGCTATGTCAACTTTATTGATTTTTGCACCATTGTAAAGACCTTCATCGTCCTCCAATATTTCTTAAATCTATCAGCATCTCAGAAAGTGACCCTGAAAGCCTCATTTATCTGTAGAGGAAAAGATCCCTTCTCTTAGGTTCACCCATAAACACTGTGATTTAAACAGCTCAGGCCTGCCTCTGCTTCTGGAAGGGAACCTGTACTGAGAAAGCAGTTCTCAGAGGCATGGGCAACAGTTTCTTTTTCTCTGGAAAAAAGAATAGCTGGGTGTTAATTTCAGCTAAATGCCCATAGCCAAATGTCTTTTTGAAAGTCCTGTGAATATAGTTAACCATGCACTTTGATTGACATTGATACATTGACATCAATAGGTTTGATTGCAGGGCTCCTTTTTGTATTCAGTTCAGTTCAGTCGCTCAGTCGTGTCTGACTCTTTGCCACCCCATGAATCACAGCACACCAGGCCTCCCTGTCCATTACCATCTCCTGGAGTTCACTCAAACGTCCATCGAATCGGTGATGCCATCCAGCCATCTCATCTTCTGTCGTCCACTTTTCCTCCTGCCCCCAATCCCTCCCAGCATCAGAGTCTTTTCCAATGAGTCAAGTCTTCGCATGAGGTGGCCAAAGTACTGGAGTTTCAGCTTTAGCATCATTCCTTCCAAAGAACACCCAGGAACGATCTCCTTTAGGATGGACTGGTTGGATCTCCTTGCAGTCCAAGGGACTCTCAAGAGTCTTCTCCAACACCACAGTTCAAAAGCATCAGTTCTTCAGCGCTCAGCTTTCTTCACAGTCCAACTCTCACATCCATACATGACGACTGGAAAAACCATAGCCTTGACTAGATGGACCTTTGCTGGCAAAGTAATGTCTCTGCTTTTCAATATGCTATCTAGGTTGGTCATAACTTTCTTTCCAAGGAGTAAGCGTCTTTTAATTTCATGGCTGCAGTCACCATCTGCAGTGATTTTGGAGCCCAAAAAGATAAAGTATGACACTGTTTCCACTGTTTCCCCATCTATTTGCCATGAAGTGATGGGCCCAGATGCCATGATCTTTGTTTTCTGAATGTTGAGCTTTAAGCCAACTTTTTCACTCTCCTCTTTTACTTTCATCAAGAGGCTCTTTAGTTCTCTTCACTTTCTGCCAGAAGGGTGGTGTCATCTGCATATCTGAGGTTATTGATATTTCTCCCGGCAATCTTGATTCCAGCTTGTGCTTCTTCCAGCCCAGCATTTCTCATGATGTACTCTGCATAGAAGTTAAATAAGCAGGGTGACAATGTACAGCCTTGACGTACTGCTTTTCCTATTTGGAACCAGTCTGTTGTTCCATGTCCAGTTCTAACTATTGTTTCCTGACCTGCATACAGGTTTCTCAAGAGGCAGGTCAGGTGGTCTGGTATTCCCATCTCTTTCAGAATTTTCCACACTTTATTGTGATCCAAACAGTCAAAGGCTTTGGCGTAGTCAATAAAGCAGAAATAGATGTTTGTCTGGAACTCTTTTCCTTTTTTGATGATCCAGCGGATGTTGGCAATTTGATCTCTAGTCCCTCTGCCTTTTCTAAAACCAGCTTGAACATCTGGAAGTTCATGGTTCACATATTGCTGAAGCCTGGCTTGGAGAATTTTGAGCATTACTTTACTAGCATGTGAGATGAGTCCAACTGTGCAGTAGTTGGAGCATTCTTTGGCATTGCCTTTCTTTGGGATTGGAATGAAAACTGACCTTTTCCAGTCCTGTGGCCACTGCTGACTTTTCCAAATTTGCTGAGTGCAGCACTTTCACAGCATCATCTTTCAGGATGTGAAATAGCTCAACTGGAATTCCATCACATTCACTAGCTTTGTTCGTAGTGATGCTTTCTAAGGCCCACTTGACTTCATATTCCAGGATGTCTGGCTCTAGGTGAATGATAACACCATCATGATTATCTCAATCATGAAGATCTTTTTTGTACAGTTCTTCTGTGTATTCTTGCCACCTCTTCTTAATATCTTCTGCTTCTGTTAGGCCCATACCATTTCTGCCCTTTATCAAGCCCATCTTTGCATGAAATGTTCTCTTGGTATCTCTAATTTCCTTGAAGAGATCTCTAGTCTTTCCCATTCTGTTGTTTTCCTCTATTTCTTTGCATTGATCGCTGAGGAAGGCTTTCTTATCTCTTCTTGTTATTCTTTGGAACTCTGCATTCAGATGCTTATAGCTTTCCTTTTCTCCTTGCTTTTCGCTTCTCTTCTTTTCACAGCTATTTGTAAGGCCTCCCCAAACAGCCATTTTGCTTGTTTGCATATCTTTTCCATGGGGATGGTCTTGATCCCTGTCTCCTGTACAGTGTCATGAACCTCAGTCCATAGTTCATCAGGCACTCTATCAGATCTAGTCCCTTAAATCTATTTCTCACTTCCACTGTATAATCATAAGGGATTTGATTTAGGTCATACTTGAATGGTCTTGTTGTTTTCCCTATTTTCTTCAATTTAAGTCTTAATTTGGCAATAAGGAGCTCATGATCTGAGCCACAGTCAGCTCCCGGTCTTGTTTTTGCTGACTGTATAGAGCTTTTCCATTTTTGGCTGCAAAGAATATAATCAATCTGATTTCGGTGTTGACCATCTGGTGATGTCCATGTGTAGAGTCTTCTCTTGTGTTGTTGGTGAGGGTGTTTGCTATGACCAGTGCGTTCTCTTTGCAAAATTCTATTAGCCTTTGCCCTGCTTCATTCTGTATTCCAAGGCCAAATTTGCCTGTTACTCCAGGTGTTTCTTGACTTCCTACTTTTCCATTCCAGTCCCCTACAATGAACAGGACATCTTTTTTGAGTGTTAGTTCTAAAAAGCCTTGTAGGTCTTCATAGAACCATTCAACTTCAGCTTCTTCAGCATTACTGGTTGGGGCATAGACTTGGATTACTGTGATACTGAATGGTTTGCCTTGGAAAGGAACAGAGATCATTCTGTCGTTTTTGAGATTGCATCCAAGTACTGCATTTCAGACTCTTCTGTTGACCATGTTGGCTACTCCATTTCTTCTGAGGGATTCCTGCCCATAGTAGTAGATATAATGGTCATCTGAGTTAAATTCACCCATTCCAGTCCATTTGAGTTCGCTGATTCCTAGAATGTCGACATTTACTCTTGCCATCTCCTGTTTGACCACTTCCAATTTTCCTTGATTCCTGGACCTAATATTCCAGGTCCCATTGCATTATTGCTCTTTACAGCATCAGACCTTGCTTCTATCATGGGGTGGCGGCCAAGAGGTGCAACCCCACATCCAAGGAGCGGTGGCTGCACAGGCGCAGGAGGGCCGAGAGGAGCTACTCCACGTTCAAGGTCAGCGGTGAGAAGATACCCCTTGTCCAAGGTAAGGAGCAGTGGCTGCGCTTTGCTGGAGCAGCCGTGAAGAGATACCCCACGTCCAAGGTAAGATAAACCCAATAAGATGGTAGGTGTTACAAAAGGGCATCAGAGGGCAGACACACTGAAACCACAGTCACAGAAAACTAGTCAATCTAATCACACTAGGACAACAGCCTTGTCTAACTCAATGAAACTAAGCCATGCCGTGTGGGGCCACCCAAGACGGGCGGGCGTGGTGGAGAGGTCTGACACAATGTGGTCCACTGGAGAAGGGAATGGCAAACCACTTCAGTATTCTTGCTTTGAGAACCCCATGAACAGTATGAAAAGGCAAAATGATAGGATACTGAAAGAGGAACTCCCTAGGTCAGTAAGTGCCCAATATGCTACTGGAGATCAGTGGAGAAATAACTCCCTTCTGTATTACTTCTAAGCTTTCCTTCTAGTTTTAGGAGCTACGTTTGGACTTTAGATCTCATTCTTCAAGTCCTGTTCCTGCTAACCATCTTGTAGCTTTCAGTCACTACCACATACTCTGCTGCTACAGAAAAGCCTATGCTGACATTCAATATGTGACACTTGACTTTTAAAAACCATATTTCCTTCTAATGGCATTAATAAAACAGAGACTATCCCTAGATCAGAACAATTCTAAGGTGTCTTCTAGATGTAAATTCCTTTATTTTGACTATATCACTTTACAAATGTAAACGACTCACCCAAAGACACCTGCTAGGTGGAAGCAGAGTCAGAGACTTCTTAGTTACAAAAAAACTCACACTGCATTTACTACTAGAATATAGGATCTTTGAAGGTGGAGAGCTGGCTTATTTCTTTCTATATCTTATGGTGCCTACAATTGGTTGATTGTTAAATAAAATTTACTAAAAATGTGAACTAGAGGAAAAATCAATAGAGATTACAAGAATTGATTCAAAGCCAACAAACACAGCTAAATCTCATTATAAAAAATAAGGGATATAAGTTCAGCTCCTCAATTTAGGACCGTATACAACAGATCAAAATGGTTTAGATGTGATTGTTGATGCTGGACCAGTCATCAGCCAGGAAGGGCAAGATAGGAACATTCAGGGTAAATCTCGAAATTTGTGAGGCTGACATTATTTAACTGTGCTGCCCAATACTGTGGCCAAGAGCCACACGTGCCTATTTACATTCAAACTAACTAAAATGAAATTAAATGTAAAATCTGGCTCCACAGGCACACTAGCCATAATTTAAGTAATAGCCCCAAGTGCTTAGCGTCTATAGCACTGGACAGCTTAGAGGAACATTTCTATCATTGTAGAAAGTCTACTAAACACTGATATTTAGAGAGGACGGTCACTACTATTATTTCCAGTAATTATTTAATGGAGGAGGAGAATAAAGATGAGCAAAGGAGAATAAAGTGAAGAGAAAACATGATAAGGCCTTAGCTATTCTGTGCTAAACACTTGAAGTGCCTTAGTTAATGTAGTCCTTAAAACTTTCCTCCTGAGGTAGGTACTATAATTATCCTTATTTTCAATTTGATGACACTGTGCTAGGAGAGATTAAGGAAATCGCCTTAGTTATATACTTGTTAATTGGCTTAGTTGGGTTTTTAGTCAAGCCATCTGACTTCAGAGTCTATGCACAATGAGAAATTATGCTGCTCCAACTGAAAAACTTGAAATGTTTAGAGCCAGAAGAAACATTACACCCTATCTAGGTGGTTCTTAAACCCAGATATATATCAGAAGCACCTGAGGAATTGCACAAGATACAGTTCCCTGAGCCCTAAGCCAGAGCAACAGGGGTAGGGCAGAGGTTTGCACACCCTACCATGCCCACTGCTCTGCGTCTACAGCTAGAGTTGAGGATGACTATTTAGAGATGTCCTAATCTACCTTCCACGGGCCAGATGACAAAATGTAGTACCTACCTACTCAAAGTCAATGATAGTACCTATTGACAGATCTGAAATGAGAACATAGGTATCAGGGCTACCAACATAAGAGAATTTGGCTTGGGACAAATGAACAACCTTTGCAAATTTCTTGATAGATATTCTTATCTGTTCATATAACTTATATAATACTTAGAAATTATATGTCAGAATCATATAGTGCAAATTTTTTAAACCAGACAATGAATGTAACACCACTCTCCTCCTAAAACAAATAGGTTTTTCTCATTTAAAAGCAAATATTATTTTCTTCCTAAGAAAATAACATCCCTCTCTGAAGAATAAATAAACCCTATCTTCATGACAGCTCCCTGGTGCATCAGATGGTAAAGAATCTGCCTGCAAAGCAGGAGACTCTAGGTCAGGAAGATCCCCTGGAGAAGGGAATGGCTACCCACTCCTGTATCCTTGCCTGGAGAATTCCTAGGACAGAGGAGCCTAGACAGAGGAGAGTCCATGAGGTTGCTAAGAGCTGGACATGATTGAGCAATAACACTTTCACTGAAGAATAAATAACCTCTCATCATGACAGCAGTATAATGCAGTGGAAACAGGATGATCGCCAAGCAAGAAAGCTGGATTCTTGTCCCAACTGTGCCTATAACTCTGTGATGGAGGCAAGTGATTTCCTTTCTTTGAACTCTAGTTTCCTCATCTGTAAAATTAGTATGTCATATATGATGATGATCTTCAGGGTTTCTTCCCGCATTGCCTCCAACCTGACATTTGTATGCAATCTGAATAAACTTTAGAAAGGAAACTTCCAACCTGCTTAGGACAATGCATTCACTTCAATTCTAGTCAATCTATTTATTCCATGTCAAGGGAATAGAGGTGGACGTTCCATGAAAATGCTATCTTTTCTTTTGTTTTGTCAAGCTTTATTCTGATTCCTGCCACTTACTGGTCAGAGCTCTTGTAAGAGTCTGGAGCATCCAGACAACAGGACATTCCCTATAGCTGCCTTTTGGAAATGATAATGATATGCCTGCCTCTCTCTCTCCTACATTCACAGCTGCTGATCTGAAAATTATGATGTGTCAGACATTTTACCACCTTAACATCCATCAACTCATCTTTATATCTCTTGAAGCTTAACTGTAATGGATTTTTAGGTGGTTTAGAGAGATGAGCCAGCCAAGACAGAAGTCACATCATGAATAAACAGCATGCTGAATACACACTTCTTACCTTACGCTTGTTGGTAGGACACACGTAGAGATAGCTTAAAATCGTTTTCAACCCAACTTTATCATTCAGCTTCTCATAGGTTGTCCCATAATCGGTTGACCTATAATTCAAAAGGAGCATTAATGAGGACAGAAGTATACATCATTTGCCTGCTTGTCAATGTAATGCATGTTTTACCTAGTAGAATGGCTCTCCAGAGGTTTCTAAATGATTCATGTAGTATATAATGATGCTTAATTATGTACACAGTAGCATCATGTGAGTGGTTAACATTTGCATTTAAATTGAATTGGTAAAAATTAAAACTCCATCTCTCACTGCTCCTTAAGATTCGTGCATTGCGTAGAGAATGTGTTTAATTTTCAAAGATTAAGAATGAGGGTATCCCTTGAAACCAGACTAAGAAATAAAGACCTTTTACTTAGATCTGACATTTCCAAACTTCTGCTTTATCTTTGGCACAGTGGAAAAGTAGGTTCTCCTGATTTATCTACAAATTGTGTTTTCTTTCATGAGTCATAGGATATATGGTGGGCTAGTCCCTCCAAAGGTCATTCAGTCTTTTCTTATTATTTAAGAATAAGAAGATGTCTTAATAGTAAGTGAGATTTCACAGTTCTAATCGGTGGCCTTTTCCAGTGTTAAGCCACCTGGAGTTGGGAGGATATTACTTCTTGGCACTGACTCTGGTCATTTTTGGAGATTCTCTCATCTTTTCTTGACATTGGTCAATGACTTATTAATTTAGACTGAATAAACAGGCCTTAATTACCTTCTCTATATAAGTCTATTATATATTTCAGAATTGTACATCTTATTAGATCATCGTTGCAACCAAGTTCAGTAGGAAATATTATGTGTATTTGAAGAAAGTGGTTGAGAGAACATGAATGATCTTTTCAAAGTCAGTTAGAATTTGACTCTAGGTATTTTGACTCTAAGCTCTGTGTTACATTATACCACAGCTTTTTTTTTTTTTTAATTTAAAGGGAACAAATATAAAATCTGTCAGCTTCTTTACACATATAGGAGATTCCCAAGGAAAATGCAGTTCATCCATTCACATTTGTAGAGCCTCTAAAACGAACAGGCTCTGTGCTATGTTCCAGGATACAGCCCCTACTTTCAAGAATCCAATAGCTTTAAAAGGCAGAAAAATAAAGTGGTAATGTGTTATATGTAACAAAAGAGATGAAAATTAACAAGACTCGGAAAATAAAGTTGGTTTAGTCAGAAAAATCACAAAAATGCAATTATTTAAACTTATTTATATGATAGAAGTTTCATATTTCCATACACCATAAAGATGAAATAGAAGAGTTGTCTGTTATCAACCTCAATGTCATACATTAAGAGCCTACTCAGGATCAGGCACCAGAGCTAGAAAGCTATAAAACATATTAGCTAGGAATTAAAGAATTAAGAATTTACTACAGCTGGAGATACAGGGAGCTCTTTACCAAAAAAATATTTATAAGATAGATAAAAATTTTAGATTATATTAGACTATAATACATATTATATACATAAATTATAAGTAAGCAAATATAGACAACACTTTATAGAATTTAGATTACACTCCAAATCACTGAAGATTGGGGTATTATGAAAAGTTTCTTAGAAGGACTTTGGATCTTGAAAATGGAAAATGGGTAGGGTTTTAGAAAAGGAATGTAGAGTTGATAATTGAATAATAAGGGGGTTAGGGGTGCCAACAATTCCTGTAGTCAAAAATCAGCATACAACTTATCACTGGCCTTCTATATACACAGTTTCTCCACATCTGTGGTTCTGCATCCAAGGATTCAACCAAACACACATTGTAGAATCTACAGTATTTACTACTAAAAAAATGTGTATAAGTGGATACACATAGAGTTCAAATTTGTGTTGCTCAGGGGTCAGCTGTAGTCAGAGCATCCAAAAATAGAAGTCACCTCATATAATCCAAATATATAACTAGATTTCCTCAGGACCAGTCTGGGCTTTAGCTCAATCGAACAAATGCTTGCTTAATAACCAAGAATATTTGAAGAATATTCCTAATCTCTTTGCAGAAGAGCTTATCTATTAACCACGACAAACTTCTTTAAATTCTCCTTCCATATATTTTTTTTCTCATCAGACTTATCTGGACATGAAAATTCCTGTTACTTTCTAAGAAATATCTGAGGCTTCTTTCCTTACTCAGTCTAATCCTGGTGTTTGACCAGTCTTTCCCACTCTCACCGTGGTTATACTGAGTCAACTTTCTCTTCTTACTGCAACTCGCTTGTCTCCAAAATTTCAATAGTCTTTCTCTAGCTCCTTTTATTGGATAACTTTTTCTATTTGTATTCTTAATGATACAAGTTCAAGAACAAAAAACATAGATGCAAAACCTATGGAGGGGTGATGAGAAGAGGATTAAATGTACAAATACTTCCACATTTATAAATTTTGTGTAGGCAGAAATTAATAGAACTGTGTTGGGGATGCGAGAACAGTTTATGTTTTTCTAGTGCGATAAAAGAAAGGAGAAGCAGGGATCAGTTTATAAAAGCATGAAAAATAGTTTCCCGTAATTTCTATCAACTCAATCTCTGAGCTACTCAAAGAATATTTTTACATTCAAAACACAAACTACAACTACAAGGGAAAACTCGTGTGTGTGTGTGTGTGTGTGTGTGTGTGTGTGTGTGTGCGCACGCGCACACTTAACTGAAATCCAAGTGTGAAAGATGATAATGGAGTGACTAATTCAGATTTACGTGAACGACTTCCTTTTCAGATAACTTACAATGTAACTAGGAACTTTTCTCTTATTGTAACATCAGTAGCCCAGAAAGTTCAGGTATCTGCCATGACTTTTTGTGCCATTTTTGCCCCTTGATTTTTCAAAGCTCAAAAAGTGAATCAAAATTTGTTAATTGTCAATTCAAGCAAAATTAAATGTTTAAACATTGTGGTATTATAGTAACTAATAGAAAAAAACTGATGCATTTCCATATACCCCAAATGTCACAGACAAGCAATTGTCTGTGGCTGTCCCGCAGAACCAGAATTATATAGAGTGTTGACAAGTTTCATGGGTAAAACAACCAACCAGCTGGGATACACTGGTACAGTGATACAGGAGTGAAGACGCTTGACGATTGCGAACCAGTTGGCAAATAGTTTACTGCACCACATTCTCTGAGTAGCTACTTCTACCAGCCTCATCACCAGGGCCTCTCCTTGGAAAATGCCCAGATCGCCTTTCAGTCCCAGCAACCGAAAGATTGAGGGCTGAAATAGCAAAGTGTCACTGTGTGACCCAAGACACTTGCTCCAGCACCTGTTCTGAATGCCACTTCCTATGACAGTCAGCCTGAGCCCCAGCGGAGGAGACAGTGACCTTGGAGGAGGGACTGCACCCTGGAAGGCAATTCCTAGGGTCCATCTGCAAACCCAAACTCCCCTTCACAGCCAACAGATGCTTCCAGTCATGCCTGCACAGTCAAATGTGGGAAATTCAGTCTCCTAGGGATGTGGGCTAGGAAAGAACAGAGAAGAGACAGACAGTTGAGCAGCAGGCTGGCTGTGGAGCCAGTGCACTAGCTGTTAAATATTTTAAGTGTCATCTCTAAATACAGGGGAGAGGAGTATCATCTGAGATCAAAAAAATGTTAGGAAACACTTGATTAGGCAAAATTTAATGTTTCTTAACTTCAGAACTTAGAATTTTTATTATTCTTATATACATACATAAATTTTATTATTGTATTATACACTGCAAACCTCTTACATGCATATTTCATGAAGCATATTCAAAACATATTTGATTACAGGATCCATTCGTGAGAGATATCTAATGAGATTAGTCTTCTGAACAATATACTTTGGGAAACAATATGAAAGACCAAAAAAAAAAAAAAAAAGCCAAACAAAGATTATGGCTCTTGGTTTCATAAGAAAAGGAGAACAATAAAAATATTTAAAACAAATCAAATTTGCCAAGAGAAATGTCAGTTATGCTAACTATAAAGTGACTGTTGCTGTGAAGGCAAAAAGGAAGCAATCTTAAAAATAGGTACCATACACAGACATATTTAAGATGCAACATAAGCAGCCTTGAATCCTCCAATTGTACCATTTTTTAAAACATTCCAAAGCAAACATTTTTTCCAGTTGTGTTTATAAGTTGGCTTATTACAGATTAAAAACATAGCTTCTGTCAACACCTATACTGTGCTAGAAGATACAGAAAGCTTAAAAAATAAGAGTATCAGGAAAATAAATAGCAAATGATTAAATCAAGGACTGCAGGCTCTTGTGTTTGATCCTTAATCTTTACCCTTTTTGACAAATGCATCTTAAATAGTGACTTTTAGAACATTTGAAAGCATGTCTCTATTTAAGTATTTACTATATGCATAGACCTGAGAAGAGCTTCTCTGAGGGGTAGAGAAACCACATTCAAGGCATGGCCCCTGCTTTCCAAGAACTTATGATCTCTTTGAGATGACAGAGTTTCCAAGGGATGAACACCGGGCACAGCTAGTTTCCACAAGGAGTGGCAGAAATAAAATGTATGATTGGATTTCCTCTACTATAATCTTATAGTATCATCAAATTGGATATAAATAAGCACAGAATCATCTGTAAACTAAATTAATCCATAAAAAGTGCTGAGCACAATGGCTGATATGTAATAAACCATCTACAAATTATAGCTTTTGTTACTCCTTTTACCACTCATTCTTTTTCTTGATGATTTTTAGTATTCTTTGGCCAACATTCACTAAAACCCATCATGTGAATCCTCAAGGAAAATCTCAATCACTGAAAATGAGTTAGAGTTAGTTTGCTTAGAAGATAAGACTATCTCATGAAGCTATTACAATTTTAAAATGTAACCACATTTAGCCTATCATATTTTGAGGCATAAATGTTAGTAGTTTTGTGCGGAACTTGGATCAGAGAGGTAAGGTAAGCACTTGATAAAAGATTCTGTACTCTGCTTCTATAACAACTGTGTCAGGATTCTACTGCTGAATAGACTATTACATTTAAGAATCCTAACAGATATTATAAATGTACATTTATTGGGTGCTTACAATGTGATCTAAGCTCTTCGGCTCCTTCAGAATCCCATGAGAGGGACACTGGTATTAGTCACATGTTACCGATAAGGAAGGCCCACATGTATAACCAACCTACTTAAACTAAAGCCACAGAACTTGGAAGTGGAGCACTCACTAAGGGCTGTATCTTTAACCACATGCTGCATTTCCTCTCTCAAAAGCTACAAGAGGAAAAAGGAAATGTATGCACAAAACCTAATTCTACAAAAGGAATATGAACTGAAATTATTAGAAGTTCCCCATGGGGTAGGCCCAAGACTGGATTCTCTTCATACTTAGTAAAAATCCAGAGGACCTGCCAGAAGCCATATTAAGAGAAGTCTAACCAGAAACTCTCACAATGCTGCACAAAGAAAGTGTGCCTTGATGTGGCCCACTTAGGCTCCTGGGGAGGCTAGAAATACGGACAAGGTGAATGGGTCAACCTTTTAATGATGTGATGATGGCTCGTGAAGATTACCAAGATGTCACAGCTGAATGGCAAGAGCAATGACTTGAAGTCAAACAGAAGGGGACTTACGAGCTCACAAGCTGGGTCACCAGTCAGTGTCCTGTCTCCATACAAACTCCAGACTTGCTATAGACAAATAATATTGACTCTGTATCTAATAGGACTGCAGTATAATCCTGAGATTTCCATTCCTAGTACCTCTCCTTTTCCCCTCGCCCCTGATTCCTGCCCACTCCTGCCTTGTTATTCTTGTACTTGCAGAGCTCTTTATCTAGATACCCTGACAGATGGCCCCTCACTTCTTTCAGCGACCCCTCTCCTAGGACACTGCTCCTCCTTAGCCTCTTTTATTTTTTATTCATAGTATTTACCCACATCTGAAAGATTTTTACTTATTTTTTATTATAAAAATAAAATTCTCCCACCAGAATACAAGCTCCATGAGGGTAGGAAAGATGTCTTGTGGACTGCTGTCTTCCGAGCTCTCAGAAGAGCGCCCTACGCACTTGTGGAACCTGATTATTTTGGCTGAGTGACTGACTTCACAGATGTTTGCTCTTTTCATGTGGCCCACTGGATTTCCACGAAGTCAAAATTAAGAAGCTCAGCTATTCAGGCAAGAACCACTGAAGTCCTTGCTATGAGCAGATACAATGAGCTCTGCAGGCTGAAGTGGGACTAGGGTGGTCAGCATGCTCTATGCTCCTCTATTGTTTAATGGAGCAACCTCTGCCTGGCATTTATAACCTGGCCACTGGAAGCACCATAGGAAAGCACACATCTCTGTTCATGTCCAAGTCCCCAGTCCTCAGCACAATTCTGGTACATAGCAGGTGCCTTCTACAGACAGAGGGTGAATGAATGCATTAAGCCTGATGGACACCCTCTTTGAATTGAGGATAAGCTAGGCTTCTTCTTGAAAAAGGCTTTTAGAAAGTATCCACATAACTTGACAACTTCCTTCTCCACTTCCAGGCCCCAGAGACGGAATATACTCTCTCCCAGACACACCATGCCATAATGCCAAAGTCACGAAATGAAGACTGAAGCTGTAGAGAGAAGTCCGGGGACAAAAAATATCAAGGCATCACTCAAATCAGCTCAAATGAGATATCCTGAAGGAGGAACAGTGTTTAACTCTAAATCAAGTGTCTGCGGCTTCTGTGTTTTCTTTCCTAAAATCATTAAGAGCAGACACCTCCACTGTCCCTGGTGAATTTGGTGGCATAAAAATAGCTTCCAGAGGCAAGGGTGCACTGGCTACGTCCCAGACTCTGTTCCTGTAGAACTTAGGATGCATGAGGTTACAGCAGTGAGAATAATTTAGGGTTTGGAAAATGTTTGCGAGTGAGTCGACATTTAAATAACTTCATTATCATTCATTGACAGGTTTTTTTAACCTGTCAGTGCAATTGATATTTCTATTACCATGTTATAACAAACCCCTGCACATTTTAAATACAGTCACCAGATTCCATTAGTCTACCCACTGTCAAGAAAATATCTCCCAAACCATTTTTCATAATACCTCGAGAATATAATAGGCAATCTACATCAAACGATGACGTGGAGCTGAAGGAAATTGTCTCCTGCTTTCTAAGGATTCTGTCCTGAAATACATTTGCCTGTCAGCCTAAACATATAATTTAAAAGTGCTGCTGAGACATTATGGTGCATCCAGAGCTGAACAAGCTTCCCTCTGTTTTCTTGGATTCCTTGAGCTTTTCAGATTAACCTGCAGAATCAGAGGAAAGGGGGTTAAACAGCAGAATTGAGGGAGGCATGTCAATGTACTATACAGATACTTTCCACTTTGCCATATGACACAGTATTTGGAATGTCATTTAATTTTTAATAGAAAAGAAGTGTTTATTTTTTTAATGGAAGGGACAGTACTTATGTGTCATTAAACGATAAGCTGTGAAAGTCCCCTCTCATCTTCTTGGTCTTTCTTTGTCATCATTCTTCCCTTCCTTGTATCATCACACTGCATTCTTTTATTTTATTAAAGTATAGTTAATTTACAATGTTGTATTAATTTCTGCTGTATAAAAAAACTGATTCAATTACACACACACACACTCTTTTCCATTACAGTTTATCACAGGATATTGAATATAGTTCCCTGCATTGCACTGTATTCTTGATGTTTCTAGTCACACAGGATAGCTAAGAAACTGGAATATATCTGATTATAACTGCATGCATATTGCTCTGTGGGAAAGTGGTGATATAGAATAGAAGACATTGCCACCCACATACAGTTCTGCAGTAAGTAAAGATCTATGGTACTTAACATTAAAGAAAGGAGTTACCCTTACCTCTGAAATATCTCCCAGTTCATTTTGAGTGAGTATAAAAATAACCAAAACTGGTACTAATACCTAGAGTATTTTGCTTAAAAAAGGGAGTGCAAATTAACTTAGTCAGATGTTTTCTGTTCAGCTTTTTGGGGCATAGGTACAGGGAAGAGTAATTTTCTTAACAAGGTGATGTCCACGAGTTTCCTTCTGACAAACACACAGAGGATTGTCTAGCCTCACTGTCTCTTATCTGTACCCTCCACTTCAGCTCTCCTTCCATCCCTGGGGCAGAACATTGCCATCTTTGCACTGGCTAGATCTTGTTGCAATAGTCCAGGAGAAACTACTACTCACTCCTTCTCATAGAGGCAGCCTCACTTATCCCTCTCTGTCTTTGCAAATATAATACGCACTGCCCAAGAGACAGCAGTGGGGCGGGCAGAGGACACACACTCCTTATCATCTTTTCCTTTCCCTGGATGCCTCTCCTGACAACGCCAGCTGACTGGCAGCCTTTGCTGTTTCTTCTACAACATCCCATACCTGTCTATGCTGTCCTAAAATTGTCAATGCTCAAAGTGTTCAGTGCTAATAGACTACCTTCTCTGAAGGCAGGGCTAGTTTACATTTCTCTTTTCACCCTTTTTTCCCCCCATCAAAATTCACTCATATACTTTCTCCCTTCCTTTATTGAGCCTTCTCACGGCCCTCTGCTGAATGGGATGACTCTCCTTTATATCCCACATAACTCACTTGAATCCTCTCCTGTTACGTTCCATATTTGCCATACATTACCCTCATCTAGGTCTGCTCCCCTCTCATCTGATGGCCAGCGGCTGGACAACAAGCTGTATTAATGCTTACTCTCTGTCTCTCCCTCCACCATTGTAGCTTCTCCATGGTGTTCAAAAGATGCTCAAACAATGTTGCTGATTGAACACCCTGAGACCTTTTCCTCTATTACCAGAAGCTATCATTCAAGAAATTTCACATTATTCTCTTTTTATGCATTTCTTTTTGGAGGATGAGGGAGCAAGAAAATTTCAGGATTCCCTGCTGGGTTTGAGTCAGACAGGATTAATGCTGAGGCAGAAATATAAGAGAAATTAGGGGCTGACTTAGGAAGCACACATACAAATGTGTACGTAAAATGTATTATGCATTAATGTACTAAATATTATATACAAATAGAGCAATGCAAAACATAATATGCATTTATCAGTTACAAGGATACAGACAAATTTAGGAAAAGGGAAGTCTGCTTAGCTTTTTAAAGCGTTCTCTCTTTTGACATGACCCTAATCCCCAGGCATTTTTGATCCAATGCAAAGCTTCCATGACCACGCTGAGGTCACATCCCCACAAGCTGCAATACGCTACACTCATAACTGGCTGTGCCAAATATTTTATGAATAATAATAGTGGACATTCACCAAATGCTTAAAACATCCCACACCCTGGGCTGACAAGCACTTTGTAAGGATTAGCTCATTTAATCCTCATAGCACCCTATGAGTTAAGAACTGGGACGATCTACATTTTACAGATGTAGAGATTGAGACTTAAAGAGGATGAGCAACTTGCCAATACCACACAGCAATGATGAGCAGGGACTGGATTCAAACTTGGGCATTTAGTCTCCAAAGCCAGCTTCATACAGACACAATGTGGCTTGTCCATTTAAGCTTTATGCTCATTATAGGCGGAGAGGGTAATGGCAACCCACTCCAGTACTCTTGCCGGGAAAATCCCATAGACAGAGGAGCCTGGTGGGCTGCAGTCCATGGGGTCGCGAAGAGTCGGACATGACTGAGCGACTTCACTTTCACTTTTCACTTTCATGCATTGGAGAAGGAAATGGCAACCCACTCCAGTGTTCTTGCCTGGAGAATCCCAGAGACGGGGGAGCCTGGTGGGCTGCCGTCTATGGGGTTGCACAGAGTCGGACACGACTGAAGTGACTTAGCAGCAGCAGCTCGTTATAGGAAGATGGAATAGTTTGTCTGGAAAACAACAGCATTTTCTAAGAGAGCTCCCAGAATGTAGATCACCTTCTTCCCCAGTGAGGAACCACTACTGTTTATGACATTTGCCAATTATCATTCTAAAGTCAATTTTCTATTTGAATAAGGACCCTGAGCCCAAGCATCTAATAAACCAAGACTCTAAAGGCATTGATGGCTCTAGGGACTACTGCAGCTTGTGCCTTTGCTTGTGAAGACTGAACGGTACCAGACATGAAAGGACATCCACATGTATATTCCTTGCTTTAGAATCCTTATCAGAAAATGAATTTAACCTGCAACTGCTCATCAGCATTTGTTATTTCTGGCAGAGTGCTTCACTTCACTCTCACATGGTATGCTGGTTGACTAAAGGAGCACTATGATTATCTTGCCTGGAAATAGGCAAAAATAAGTAAAATATTTATCAAATGAAGCCAATGTAAATCAGTCCTCCTAGTCCTTCAATCAGAACATAGTGAAAACTATGGAAAAAAAATGCATTCTGGAAGCTAAGCAACTAGTCATTTAGTGGTGATAATAGGATTTATTTGATTCCCTGATATTTAAATGATTAATTATCCTAAATTATGGAAGTTGTTCTCTGGGAGTCATGATATAAGGGTATTTTATGAGTTTTTTGGTTTTTTTTTTTCTATACATGGTAGGAGCCTCAACCTCACATGATGACTAAAAATTAAGTGAATTGGAAATGAGTAAATTATTTCCCCACATGTAATTGGAGAGGACTGAACCACTGATCTCTAGTCATGACTGCAAAATTCAAGGATTTCTGTAGCAGGAGTGGTTTTGAGGAACTTGACATCCATAGTGAAGCCTGGAGTAAGGCTTAGAGAAAAACACCATCCCCAAATCACAGGAGACAACCAGGGGCTGGAGTTTCAAGAGGAGGGTATACCCTCTTTGCCTTTTACATGTTGTCTACTTTCTATTTAGCTTCTTTAAAGACGAAATGATTGAGCCTGGAGAGAAAACATGATTTGTTCATTACTGCATGAAAAGTGAAGTGAACGTTTTAGTCATTCAGTTGTGTCTGACTCTTTGTGACCCCATGGACTATAGCCTGCCAGATTCCTCTGTCCATGGTATTCTCCAGGCAAGAATACTGGAGTGGGTTGCCATTGCCTTCCCCATGGGATCTTCCTGACCCAGGGATCTAACCTGATTCTCCTGCATTGCAGGTAGATTCTTTACCATCTGAGCCACCTGGGAAGCCCTCATTACACCGTATAGTTTCTTAAATAATCACTATTTATGGGGGATCTCCATCTATTAACGTGAAGGAAGCTAAAGATTCTAAAATGGATCTTCAATAAAATCTTAGAGGTAATTTGATCTGTTTAGTGGTTTTTATTCTTATTTTTTATTAAAGTAGTGGGGTATTTAAAACATATTTCAAATTGTACAGTAGACACATAGGAGTTAAATTCATTGAACCCCCTGTTGTCCACTCTAGCCCATACCCAGATACCCTGGTTTGCCTCTTTTAGTAACCCTTTAACACTTTCACACAACCTCCAGAAATCAATATAGTACGGTTTCTACACAATTGAATAGGTCTGACCTTATGATTCTGCAGATAAAGAAGCTAAGACTCAGTGTAAAGTAAGCCAAGAATTCAGTTGAGACCAAGTCATGAAGAGAACACAGGTTTTCTGATTCATGTGCTAAGGCATTTTTCAGAATTTCAGGCTATAAAATATGCAAAGTACCATTATCTCATTAGAGAAAAATAATTATAAAGCTTAATCATCCTAGAATTAATACTGTAAGAAACACGATTCTACATATAAAAGTTAATTCTCCTCCAAAACTAAAAACAAATAAAACATAAAAATTTAAAATAATAATAAAAATAATTACAAAATAAACTAAATCAGAACCCTAGATATATACAAAACTATGTGTAACCACACTTTGGAATCATATCAAACTGAAAATAGTGGTTACATTCAGGAAAGGGACCAGGATGAGGGATGACAGTCAAAGAGGATATTAAAAATCACAAATATATATAGTGCTTACTGAGAATACATTTCAGAATCCCTCGTGGAATGAAATTTGAAAGGAAAGCCCAGAAACACTTTAGTCATTGATCTTTATCCCTGCCAGTCTTTATGCAGTGATATCGAACCCACTCACAGGCAATACTCTGCTCAGAAAATCTGATGGTCCAGCCAACTGGAGCTCTAACCTACACCATGACTCCAGGCCACACTGACACTTGTCCATAAATATCCAGGAAAACTGTCAGGTCCTACTTCCCTCAGCTTTGCCAATTTTATTCAAAAATCCAGGAAAAACTGGCAATCCTACCCACAATCTTACCACGGTCCCTTCATTGCATTATTAAATATGTCAAGATGACCACAATATAAATTAAAACACCCAGGTGTTTCTTGGCTTGAAACTTATCGTGGCATTGGTAGCACCAGAATACTTAGTAATAGGTGCTAAAAAATGCTCACCAGAAGTCCAAGACTCTGATTCTTCATAATCACACACAACGTGTAGTTAATCTACATATTAGAGTGCACTGATATAGTATAATGGCCCATTCATTAATTCAACAATTATTTGTACTGTGTCTCCTAGGTTCCAGGCCTTGTTTCTGACACTGGCAATAAAACAGAAAAACAAAAAACAAATACAACATCGCTGTTCCTTTGCTTACACTCTAGCAGAAAGAGACACATTAGAAACATATAAGTATTAGTCGCTCAGTCGTGTCCAACTCTTTGCAAACCCATGGTCTGTCCATGGATCCTCCAAGCAAGAATACTGGAGTGAGTAGCCTTTCCCTTCTCCAGGGGATCTTCCCAATCCAGGGATCGAACCCAGGTCTCCTGCATTGCAGGCGGGTTCTTTACCAGCTGAGCCACAAGAGAAGCCCAAGAATACTGGAGTGGCTAGCCTATCCCTTCTCGAGGGGATTTTCCTGACCCAGGAATCGAACCAGGGTCTCCGGAATTGCTGGTGAATTTTTTACCAACTGAGCTACTAGGGAAGCCCTGTAGTCAGAGAAGGCCTTACTAATAAGACATTTGAGGATAAATCTGAATGATATATGTGGGAAGGTACGCATGTTGAGAAAGACTGTTACAAGCAGAGGAAAAAGCAAGTGCAAGGGCATAGGGTCAGGTCCAAGTTCTGGATGTCTGATTTATGGCTGGACAGCATATTAAAAAGCAGAGACATCATTTAGTTGATAAAGGTCCATATACTCAAAGCTATGGTTTTCCCAGTAGTCATGCACAGATGTGGGAGTTGGATCATAAAGAAGGCTGAGCATCGAAGAATAGATGCTTTCAAATCGAATTGTGGTGTTGGAAAAGACCTCTTGAGAGTCCCTTGGACTACAAGAAGATCCAACCAGTCTATCCTAAAGGAAATCAACCCAGAATATTCACTGGAAGGACTGATGCTGAAACTAAAGCTCCAATACTTTGGCCACCTGGTACGAAGACCCTGGTGCTGGGAAAGATTGAGGGCAGGAGGAGAAGAGGACGACAGAGGAAGAGATGGTTGGATGGCATCAGTGAATCAATGGACATGAGTCTGAGCAAGCTCCAGGAGATGGTGAAGTACAGGAAAGCCTGGCGTGCTACAGTCCATGGGGTCACAAAGAGTTGGACATGACTGAGCGACTGAACAACAAATGGTTAGTCCACCAATTTAGAACTACATTTATTTTTTTTAGTATGTAGCTCCATTTATTCAAGAACTACTTATCTTAAATCCTAAAGGAAGGGAAGAACACCAAAATAATAATGGAACGTGAGATGCAGCATGATTTCTTAAAACTGAGATCATGTTCCTTGATACATATTCCTGCAGGAGATACAGTAGAGCAAGTTGATTACAAGTGGCACCTGCTGGGCTTCAAGGGCTGAAATACTATGTATTTGAAAACCAGATTTCACCCTCACAGAACATCACGAAACTCTGCTTGATGGAGGTGAGTTGGTGACACATTATTTTAGAGAACTAAACTTATTTCTGAACAGAACTTATTTCCAATACCCTGACCCAGACTCTTCTGAAAGGTTTTGCCCTATAACTTACTATTTTTCATCTCCCAAAGCCACCCAAATTGATTTTCTACATACATCTCTGCTTTTCACAGTCCTATTTTTCAAACTACATTTCTCTCATTCTCTCAAAAATAATATGTCCTCCAATTCACCTCCATTAAGCAGCATTTTCAATTTTCAATATCTGGCTCCAGTTTCTAATTGCACCAATAACTCCTTCAACTCAAGGCCTTCACATTTCTCTCACTTCAGAACATTTAGTGTTTATATGCCTACCTTACAAGAAAAGTGATTAGGGGTCACCCTTCCTGGAGGAATCAATGCCAGGACTTGTCACAGTAATGGGCTCTGAAGTTGCCTATGAGGCTTTGCCAATGACCTGCTGAGTGACCTTGGGCAAGTTGCCCAACCTCTCTGGGCTGTTCAGTAATAATGGTGATTGACCTCACAAGGTTGCTGAGAAGAAACACTAATCAACCTGATTGGGGAGCAGTCAATATAGAGAGCTTTATAAATATTTACTAATATACAAGGAGCTCACCGCATATGAGAGTAAAAAGATTTGCATAATCACAGAAAACCCTGTCTGGACCCCAGAATAACCATCAACATGGTGCCTGACATGGTTTCTTTCTCTTAAAATTTAAGGCTATCAGCATTCTGGGATGGTTTCCATTTTGAATCCTAAGAGAGGGGAAAGAATCAGATCAGTGAAGCCTTAGTCACCTACTAACCAAAGAAAGCAATGCCTCTAGATCACTAAAGTAGGAATAGTGCATGCAAGGAAAAATGTATGCACGCCACTTCTATAAAAAGTGTGTGTACCACCGAGCTTGTCACTCAACAACTAGGTAAACTGAGGATAATATATTACAGATACAGTTCTGGACAGGTGTGTTACTTGCTCAGTTGTGTCCGACTCTTTGCGACCCCATGGACTGTAGCTTGCCAGGCTCCTCTGTCCATGAAGTTCTCCAGGCAAGAATACTGGAGTGAGTTGTCCAGTTCTGGACATGAGGCAAAAAATATTCAATAAACCAAGCAAGGATCCTATTCTCAAGGAGGCTGCATTTTAGCATAAGATAATCAACCCCTTCAATAAAACTGTTTATATTTTCCTGTTTACATAAATACTCAGATGAAAACAAAAGAGGGTCCTGCTGTATACAGTGACAGTGTGGTGGCTACATAGATCGGATGGCTTTGGGAGACCTCGATGAGTAGATGATGCAAGCATGCACTGGAAGCAGAGGAAGCTACAAATGCAGAGGCCTTAAGGTGTATTCAAGAAACCATAAGAAACTTGTGTGCTCTTAGCTTAGAGGGGGATGAATACAGAGAAATACACAGGACCTAGATCATGTAAGGTCTTCCTTAAAGTACATGGTAAGAAGTTTAGATTTTCTCCCAGGTGAGACCATAAGGCATAGGAAAGGTGTGGTCAAAGCCAAGTCTGAAGTTGACTACATTTTATAAGGATCATTTTGGCTACTGTATGGAGAATAAACTAGAAAATACAAGAAGTAAAAAAGCAGAGTCCAAGTAAATGAGAAATACGGCCCAGACGAGGGACTCAGGCCAGGAGTCACTCCTGGGCTTGATTTTTCAGTGAGGAATACCTGCAGGCTACCAGAAAGTTATCAATTGTACCAAAACCTAGTAACCTATGACTATTTCTATGAACATTTCATAATAATTTCATATTCATTATGCATAATTTTTTCTAGGTATAATTTATATAATAATTTCTTCAACTCACACTCTTAGCACAGGCCTGATTCAATACTTGACAGTCCCTTTTTTCTTAGGACCATACAGTTCCTGAGACATTCTGCTTACAGAGACCCTAGAAGGAGTATGACTTCTTTGACATTGAGGGTGCAGTTTGTATAATCAAAATGAATAATTCAGCAGTGTATTAGTTATGCTTTATGATTATCGCTCACTTCAACTTGAGCTACAGTTTGAGAGTTATGGACTTTTTTTTTTTTTAATCACCAGAAGCTCATCCATCACTATGCATCCAAGGGATCTACCAGATTACAAAGTCTGCTATATAGCAACGATTGTGATTCAAAATATGAATCAGTATGCTGGTCCCCTGACACCTAACCTTAGGTGACGCACAGGATCTCCAGATGAATTTTTACAGGAAGTGAGATGAAAGCACATAGCTGGAGACTGATGCCAGGGCAAGGGCCAAGAGAACATGCTCTTTGGCTGCTTCCCAGATGAAAAATGGTCAGAAGTGCAGATTGTGTGTCACAGCTACCTGAGGGGTGACAGAGAAATGACAGGCAGGGTGCCCTGGCATTTTCACATCAGGGTGTATGAACCAAATTTTCTCAAAATGAAGAGTGATCACCCAAAATCCTGTTCAGAGTTTGCCTTAGGAAAGGAGTCTCCAGGACTCCTTGCTTAAGTCATTCAATGCTCAGCATCGTTTATGTAGTTAACTGGGAGCTAAACTTCCCTCCCATATTACCATGCAACGTCTTGTGTCTCTTGCAAATACCACCACCGTGAACACCTACCTGATCATTTTCCATCCCGGTACCTTAAGATGTAGGACTCCCCAGGTGACACTAGTGGTAAAGAATCTGCCTGCAGTGCAGGAGACACAGGAGATGCAGGTTTCCATCCCTGGGTTGGGAATATCCCCTGGAGTAGTGCAAGACAACCCACTCCAGTATTCTAGCCTGGAGAATCCCACAGGCAGAGAAGCCTGGAGGGCTACAGCCCATAGGGTCGCAAAGAATAGGACATGACTGAACCAACTTAGCATGCATGTACTGAAGATGTGATGTTTTCATATCTTTAAGAGGTTTTTTTTTTTTTTTTTCTAGAAGGAGCTTTCCTTGGATAGAGGCAGTTTCCTTTATACAGTGTCTAACATCAGGCCTTAAGTAATTAGCCATGTACCAAATATTTCTGACAGTGATGAGACTAATGAGACTCAGTTACTATTTTCATACTCCCAAAGGCATTTCAACCCTTGTTTGCTGTAAAATGTGTTTGAAGTTCCTGAGAAAGAACTATTCTTTTTGCCAAAGCTTGCTTTTTATACCAATTATTAGTAAGAACCAATCTTTTCTAAAATTCAAGGAACAAAATTGGGCTGTTTCATGGGCTTTAGGAGCAAAATCAAGCATTAATCTACTCTTTAAGAGGTGGAACTCTATTCAAGAGAGAGTCACAGTCCTCAGCAAAATTCTTGTGAACAGTGGAAAATAAAGTAACGGTTTGATATACGTATCATGATGGACTTCTGGGACCAGCCTGATTAGAATTCTGGAGAAGAACCTGGGAATTTGCAGATTCTGGAGGAGCATAGTCTGGGAAACCAATGTGCATGGCAACTATGCAGATTCAACAAGCATTGCCCACCAAAGATGGAGCAACTGCTATGTACAGAACCTTGCTCTGAAACAGTAGAGCAGAGAAAAGGGGCAATAGGAGGGCCATGACTGAAAAAAGCAAAGGCTTCTTCTACAACCCCTGGCAAGAAATTCGTACAGACAGACTTCTGTACTGTATAGACAGCGGGGGAAAAAAGGGCTCCAAAAGACATGAGACTGTGGCCACACTCACACAACTTCTTCACAGGCAGGACCCAGTTTCAAGTGTCAGTCCTGGCATCAAAGTCCATACTCACAACCTCTGTCTTAGATTATCTCCTCAACACTCTCATCCAAGAACGAACTGAAGATTTCAGGTCTCCCTCAACCCGTACCCCTTACCTACACACGGCCCTATGGTAGTCATGGCCAGGTCATATAAGACCTAGAGAATTTGTTTTGGGGAGTTACTAAAGTTTGTGAACAGCCCAAGAACAGAAAGAGCTTCTTTTAAAAATCCAGATACAACCAATCAATACTTCTGAGCTGAAAAAATCCCCTTCTCACTCTCCCAGTGCTTTTCAGCTGGGGTGCCACTCTCCCCTAGGAGATCCTCTGTAAAAGTGTCAGATGTACTAACATTGTCATAATGATTGAGGATGGGGGCCTGGTGATGCTAGGTGTCATCACATATAATTTTGAAATGTCCCACTAGGTTCTCTTTACATAGCTAGAAAAATATCTCTAACAGCAAACTTCATTTTATATATAAACATAATTTTCCAATTATTAAAATATACTACATTTTATAAACTCTGGCTCCAGTGTAACTAGGGGGAAGATTATATTCTATTTTTTTTTAAACTGAGAGGTTCACCATTTCTAAAAATTACATAACTGATGACCATGCTACTCAGGGAACTTAGGCTTCCAAACCTAATCACTTGTGTCTGTCTTCACTGTAGCTCTTCTTTCTGACAATTTTACTTCTAATAGTGTACTGTCTAAACACTGAAATATTAAAATACTTTTAAACAGTGGAAACAGTGACAGACTTTATTTTGGGGGCTCCAAAATCACTGAAAATGGTGACGGCAGCCATGAAATTAAAGGACACTTGCTCCTTGAAAGAAAAGTTATGACCAACCTAGACAGTATATTAAAAACCAGAGACATTACTTTGCCAACAAAGGTCCATCTAGTCAAAGCTATGGTTTTTCCAGTAGTCATATATGGATGTGAGAGTTGGATTATAAAGAAAGCTGAGTGCTTAAGAATTGATGTTTTTGAACTGTGGTGTTGGAGAAGACTCTTGAGAGTTCCTTGGACAGCAAGGAGATCCAACCAGTCCATACTAAAGGAAATCAGTCCTGATTGATTCTGAAGCTGAAACTTCAATATTTTGGCCACCTGATGCAAAGAACTGACTCATTTGAAAAGACCCTGATTCTGGGAAAGGTTGAGGGCAGGAGGAGGAGGGGACAACAGAGGATGAAATGGTTGGATGGCATCACTGACTCAATGGACATGAGTTTGAGTAAACTCCGGGAGTTGGTGTAGACAGGGAGGCCTGGCATGTTGCAGTTCATGGGGTCGCAAAGAGTCAGACATGACTGAGTGACTGAACTGAACTGAAACTGCATCATTATACTCTTTTATCCCTACATTACAGTTAAGAAATGTATTCTTATTTATTTTTAATGATGTGTGTAGGTGAGTGTGGTTGGCAGAATATTGCCTCCCCCTCCAAAGATGTCCTCTTCCTAGTGGATATGTTATATTACATGACAAAAAGGACTTTGTATTTATAATTGAGATTATGGATTGGTTAAATGGGGAGATTATCCCAAATTATCTGGGCAGACCCAATATCATGCATTCTTAAAGACAAATAAATAAACAGAAGAGTAAGTTGGAGAGTGAGCATGAGGAAGATTGACTCCAGGTGACATTGTTGGGCCGAAGATGGAGAGGCCATGTGAGAGCTGATGTGGGTGGTCTCCAGGAGCAGAGAACAGGACCAGATGACAGCCAGCAAAGAAAAAGTCACAGCCAATGACCTCAGACCTACAGCCTCAGAAGCATGGGAGAGAATGCTTCCCCCAAGCCTCCAGCTGGAAGTCCAGCCAGCCTCCAGCTGGAAGTCCAGCCAGTAGAGATTTTGATTTCAGCCTTGTGAAACCCTGAGCAGCACACCAGCAGGATTCACCTGAGCTTTTGATCTACACAACTGTGAGCACATGCCTTTCTGGCAGCTAAATTTATAGTACTTTGCTAGACAGCAAAACAAATATAACACAATTTCATGTGAGAGGTTAGTTCTGACAAGATTGATAATGACAGCACCAGGCACTTGGTAGCTAAGGTGGATGGAATGCAAAATGTAGTCCCTGCCCTTATTTGGAACCCAGGACAGATATTGATCAGACTCCAATGATAGTGCAAAATGAAGTCTTTGTGTACAAGGACTCCATTTCACTTGTTATACAAGCGTGCTTTGTTCTTCCTGACAGTGAGTCATAAAAAGAGTTATTGCATTTCAGCAATACTGTTGTTAAAAATATTATGAGCCGGAGACTAGCCTTGGAACTAAAGGACTAGAACAAAATCTTTTTTGTATTTAAAAAAAAAAGAAGAACACAAATCCTAAAAATATAATTAGGAAAAATATTTCTAAGTTGAGGAGTTCCAAAATCTTATGTCATGTCTTTGAAGGCATTAAAGAACAAACTCTCTAGGATAGTCTGCTTGATATTTATGATGTATGGGTAAGGAAAGGAGACTGTTAAACATTTAGATTCCTGGGTCTCTACCCCAGAGCTAATAATCCAATAGGTCCTAGAAGTGCCCAGGAATCTACAGCTTACTAAGCTTCCTAGAAGTGGAATGACCTATTTTGAGAAAAAGTCTCGAGTGTTTGAAACTATACGAAATGAACAAAGAGTAGGTTAACAAACAAAAACGTAGAAGAAAGTGGAAAAAATATTAGAATTTCTTTTTGTGCCAGAATCAGCTACTACCTTCAGAACTAAGCAGTAGTCTCACTGTCTAAAAGCAAAATAAATTCCTTTGAAAAGGACAGGCTGCAATGGTCCAATGGAAAGAACTAGGGCTTGGGAGAAGACAGCTAGACCCTCATTCACAAGGTGACTACAGGTAATTTTTCCATCTTCTCTAGGTTTGGGTTTCTTTCTCTACAAAAGAAGAACAATAGTTAACTACTGCTTAGGATTTTGATGAAGATTAAAAGAACTATTATGACTTTGGGATACTGTAACTGTTTAATAAATATCTATTCATCTGGTCCCTCTTAGAAACAAAAGTTTCAAGGGTGATAAATAGAGTCTAAGTTGACTAAATCCCGCCCCTGGTCTTTAACCTTTTCAGAGAGAAGAGCTGGCATCACATTATTTTTTAAAGGCCAGAAAACGAAATCCATTAACATCTCTAGTCATGTGTTCCAGTAACATGATTTATACTAACAATGCCTTCTTCAAATCCCACATAACAAAACTCAGGCCTATTATCTATCCCAAGGTGTACTTACGATGGAAAAAAAAAAAAAGAACAGTTGAGTTACTTAAAGATCAATAGGCTTAACGTCAAGAGCTGAGAAGATGAAACTTTGCTGCTGCTCTACTAGCTCACTATTCTAGGAACAGATTTCTCACCTGGTATCCTATTAATCCCCAGTGGATTAGAATGATTATGGCCCTTTGATATGCCTGTATTCACTCAACCAACATGTACTGAACATAATTGTATGCCACAGGCCCTAGGCATTCACTGAACACATAAATGAATATGAATTGGTCCATCTCCTCTGGGATCACTGAGGGCAAGTTCATCTAAAGTGAAATCTAAGTTACTATCTCTTTCAGATGGGCAATGAAGGCAATAAATGCCTAAATTCTCTGCCTCGGAATTTACTGTGAAATTGTATTGTGGTTGTACCTGGGATGTCTGTGCATAACTCTCATCTTTAACAAGATGCCTGGAGAATGGCTTGTAACTCAACCTGCTGTTACCAACCTGGGGAAACTATTGGGAATACAATCTCAGTCAGGGTCTGACAACTTTTTTTTTTTTCTTTCTGTAAGTAGCCAGACACCAAATATGAAGCAATAAATATGAAGCACTAAATAAAGGGTCTCTCTTGGAATTATTCAACTCTGTGGTTGTAGCTGAAAAGCAGTCATAGACAAGATGTAAACAGATGGGTGTGGCCATTTTCCAATAAATTTTAATTCATGAAAACACATGGTAGGTAGATTTTGGCCAAAGCTTGCTGACCCTGCTCTAGATTCTCTAGACCAGAATTCCTAGTTGCAGATCCTTTGCTTTTCACCCTGAGATTACAAACATACACAAAATCTAAATGGGGGGATGGGTAGCAAAACAAACAATAAACAAAAAAAGCAGTGGTCTTCCTGACAGAGGGTTTTCCTAAAGAATTTTAGTAAGAATAGGATAAATATCAAATTATATTGTCTAGAGATTACAGCCAGTACTAAGCTCTGTACTAAATGACTCCTTGATGATTGTTGAGGTTGAATGACTAAATTTAAACACAAAAACACAGAAAAACCACCACAGAGTCAAGTCTCATTCTGACTCTCTATTGAACAATTATCACCACATATACATTAGAGATTACATCACTCTGTCCACTAAAGCCAGATGATCTACAAAAATAATTGCTGAAAGACTCAGAAGAGATTTGGCATAAGGTGTCCCAAGCATACTTGGGAGCTATGCACCCAGCCAGCTCCCCTTGCCATTTGTAGAAAGTCATTGACATTTCAGAGTAAGCAGATGTCTTTCGATCTGATTTGATTTTAGAAGAGCCACTTGCCGACAATCTGAGATATGTGTCTGATCTCCATAAGCACATTATAAATCTTAAGAGTACCTCTGAATGAGAGGTGATGTTCACAAGTTTAGAATATATTATTAGCAATGTTAATAACACCTTCATATTTTTTTTTCCTTTTCCCTTTGAGTTTTCATGTCTCTTTCATCTTGCAGATGCCATGTCATGTTCAAAGATTAAATGGGCATAGGAGCTGATATGCATTCCTGTTGCCAGCACTACTCATATCTTTGACTTAAGCTTCTCTGACTCACCAGAGTAAAGAAAATTACAATGTTTCTGACCTTACACAGGTAAGTTGACCCCTTATACAGCGTCACAGCTGGAAGAAACTGGTTTGTTCACTGTTTTCAGAGGTTAGCATCTCTAATCAAGGTAGAAAGCATCACTCAAACTTCATAATACACCAGTAGCTGGAGTTCTGAGCCAACACATTGTTATTTTCCCTGCTGAGAACGTCAGTCATTTCTCAGATCACGTTTCTATATCGTTTCTTCCTCTCCTTAATTCTATAGTAAATTATCATCTAGGAAAGGATCAAAACTTGACTCCTTCCTCCATCACTCTTTTTTCCAGTGAAACTACTCTTAAAAAAAAAATCTGGAGTATAGTTGATTTAAAATGCTGTGTTAGTTTCTACTGTACAGCAAAGTGAACCAGTTATACAGATACACATATCCACTCTTTTCTAGATTCTTTTTCTATATTTATAGGTCAATATAGAGTATTGAGAAGAGCTCCTTGTTCTACAGTAGATAGGTCCTTATTAGGTATCTATTTTACATACAGTAGGGTTCATATGTCAGTCCGAATCTCTCAGCTGATTCCTGCTCCCTCTCCCTGCAGTGTAACCACCAGGGATTTTTTTCTACATCTTTTTTTTTTTTTTTCTTTTTTGCCAAGTCATGAGGCTTGTGGGATCTTAGTCCCCTCATTCTTTATCTTCCTTTCTTCCTTCTTTCTTTCATTCTAAACACCTGTATGGACTTCTGGCCATGTGCTGTGAGATGTGGAGTTCCTGGATTCCAGTGATGTGAAAATCTAACATTCCACCTCCTTTTACAAGACTCTGAAGTCTAGCCACAGCCTACTGTGGAACAAACAACTTTCTTTGTCTCAAACAGAGTTTCATGATAGCATAAGATTATCCAGCTGGTGAATGAGGCACCTTAGCCTTCACATTCTTCCCCTCCCCTTTAAATTTATGGTTACCGTTTAGGGAGATTTCAATTCCCATTAATAATATGTGTAATTGATCTACATTTAAGAGAATTTAATCATGTCTTAGTGACAAATTTAGCTTAAAGCAGAGCTTCACTTAGGACTTCCAAGTAAATTTCTGTTGAAAAGGTCAATTTCTAACATTTGCCAGTTAAAGCCCATACCAGACAAATTACATTTCATGCACTCATCTGGACACAAACACTTTCCATGCTGAATATCACCACTGGCTGTCAATTAGGAAAGCCACCCAAATAACAATGCAGACTGAGAATATTTTTTTTTTTAAGAAGACCTAAATAATTATTTATTCAAGAGTTAGGATTTGTTTTTCATATTAAAAGGTTATCTGAATATGGTAATGGAAACACAAAATAAAACATTATCTTACTGGATAATTAAAATCAGTTCAATACCACAGCACTTGAGCATGTAGTATTGAGAAAAGAAGTAGAGAGAGCTTTTAAGCACATACTGAAGTTTATGAATCCTCTCTGGGGATACAAAGCACCCATGAACAATTGGAAATTAACATGTAATCATCACTAAGGATAGCATTTGATAAAATCCCAGTCCCCATGTCATGCTGAAGACAATTTGTGTTTTGGTTGAAAAAAAAAAAAAAAATCTATGTTGTTTTGAATTTCTGGGGAAAGCTTTATGGAACAAAAAAAATATCTTAAATAATTTAGACAAATAGTGTTCACATTATGGATATTTTTCCTTTTGCTTCTCTATGTCTTCTGATTTTGTACATCATACATGAATTATTTTATTTAAAAATAATAAAATTAAGAGAGAGCAAACTTAGAGAAAAGAGAAATAAAAAGGATATTTTTCAATTTCCTCAGGTCAGTCTCAGATCAAACAGGACTGGATGTCCTTCTTTTTTGGCCTTCAATTATTAATTAGTTCATATTTTATTCCAAAGAAAAAGGCTCATGGCCAAATATTTAAAGATGATATTTGACCATAAGGTCAACCGCAAAGGACCAAGATTTAGAACATTTTACAAAAAGACTGCATTCATTGTCTAGCACATACGATCAACTAATATGGCTGCCCGAGCACTGCTAGGGGAAGAAGTGAAGGGAAGCCTCAGAGTAGGAGAAGCAGAGATGCTCACTGCCTCATTAACATGCTTATTTAATAAGGAAGGAGAGGAGGCCATGGGGGATTATTTTCTTAGAAATCATCAAAATTGAATACAACACACACACACACGACACACGCACACATACCCTCATCTTGGGTTGAGTGGCAACGCTAACTAAGCTGTCCCAAGATTATAGGGGAGGCTGTCTCTTCCAAGCACCCTGTGATTACTATTGATCTGCTCAGCTCATTGTAACTCAGCCTTACCAGGCTGGTCATGGAAGAAGGATGGATGTTATTAAAGATCCTGAGGAGCTCCTCTTCAGGTATCATTCATTAGAAGTAAACTAAATACACTGACTTCCAACTGTATAGAGAAATTATGTAGCAGATCCATTCAGTCGCCGGAATCTAGAAGCTCTAATGTGCAAAAGTACAGACAGGTTTAAGTGGAAGCACCTACTCTCAAAGTGGGATATGGAAGCTCAACTTTATTAGACAATGCAAATAACTGAGCAAAGTCAGGACTGGTGTGGTGGGCTTCAGTACTCTGCAGTTATTTATTAAGCTATCATGTGTCCAGAGATATGCCAGGCACCAAGCAGAGAATATATAGAAAGAGATAACCAGGGACATAGGAAAGGTCTATGACTCTGAAAACACAGTGGTACGCAAAGGGTCAAAGTCTCTTGAAATGAAGTATATCAGTTACCACAAGTCCTGCAAATAGATTACCAATGGACACACTCATCAATCACATAAGACAGCATGAATTAAATATATTAATGATAATAAACATCAATATCAACTAATAAGAACTGATCATGACTGAGGTATTTCAATAATTCAAGAAAATTAAATACATTGTTAAAACTACAGAATAATAAAAAATCAAATTAGAAGTAGGTTGATTTACACTATTTTGTAATAATATCACTATTTCATTTCAGCCATAATTCACATTCTGCCTTTACTGTATTTTGAGCTAAAAAGAATAGAGATTAATATGACAGTATTATACCAGACATACAGCAATCTTAGATGGATTAAAGGGTTATAGGAAAATGAAAAACGTTATTACTGTAGCACAGTTGTGAAACTCCAGATTAAAATATAACCTCCCAGTAAAGAAGCAGATACAACGTTCTTAGCACATAGTGGGCTTTCAATAAATGTCAATTAGTAGTAGTTGGACAAAGAATTAGTTTATAAAATAGTCTATGTGGCAGTTACAGAATCGCTCTTAAAGGACAAAGGATCTAGGGTTGAACACTTTAGAGATTTACTTTCTTAAACTGCACTCTGTAATGTTTAAATGACTATTATTTTCATTTGACTATTATTTTCATTACAAATTTATTTTTCCTAATGTGTTGGCAATTTACTGAATACCCAGTGTGTTTGTTATTTCTCTCACATACAGATACACTGTACCTAAAGAAGTGACTAGTAGAAAAAGACCCAAACTCTGTGTCACCAGGACTGGTTTCTAGATTTTCCTCTATTACTGACCTGGATGGCACGAAGCAAATCTCCAATTATCTGGGCTTTTGTTTCATCAACTACAAACGGGATCAGTGCCGTCTCCTTCCAGCTGTCCATGGTGTCATAAAGACAAATGAAATAGAAGTTGAGAATCATTTTGGTTTCTTAGAGGAAAATACATGGAACACAAGCATTTTTTCCATTCTTCAGAGCTGGCATAAATTAGTATATATTTATAGAGTGAATGCAGAGAATATAATATCAGTGGTCTAATAAAGTAAATCCTCCAGGCTTCTAACTTTCTAGACTTGTTGATAAGATCCAGCTGACCAAGGCCTGCTCAACATTTTGAAGGTATTTGAGAGGCTGGTTGCCTGTTTATTAAGGAGATTAGAGTCTTTTCTTATGGGAGAAACAGCACTGATAGTGTTGGGGGAAGCACACTGGTCCCTGGCCAGGCACCATAGTAACCATTTGCATGAGTTGTTTTATGACAGGAGATCCTGATAAGAAATACGGAACTAATAAGCCACCACCAACCAGAAGAGTTCCGGAAAGGTCTAAGGAGACACCGCGTGTCCGTCCACTTCCCAGAATCCCTCTCGCTAGCATCCATCTTGGCTGAGTGATGCATGCGCCACTGGGAAAGACTCTGAATTAGAATGATTGGCCAAAGACCACCCGGAAACTAATCCCATCACCATAAAACCCAAGACTGTGAGCCACAGGGCAGAGCAGTCTTCCTGGTTTCCCTAACCCTACTGCTCTCCACCCGGGTGCCCTTTCCCAATAAAGTCTCTGGCTTTGTCAGCACTTGTGTCTCCTCGGACAATTCATTTCTGAGTGTTAAACAAGAGCCCAGTTTCAGGCCCTGGAAGGGGTCTGCCTTCCTGCAACAATAGGAAATCAAAAGATGGAGGCCATGAGGAACACAGATATGGTGTGTATCCACAAACAGCAGATGACCAGTAAGTATTTCTTAAATGAAAATTTTGAATCCTAGTTTTAACCCTTGAGAAATCAATTAAATAAATTGGTGATATTAAATAAAATGAGGGTAAACAATATTTTGCTTTGTTGGCCTCACAGGTTTTTATTCTATGATGAATTAAGTGTCACTTCAATGACTATCTCAGATAGGTATAACCTACTCTCCACTTGACTGAATATGCTGTTGCTGCTGCTGCTGCTGCTAAGTCACTTCAGTCATGTCCGACTCTATGCGACCCCATAGACGGAAGCCCACCAGGCTCCCCTGTCCCTGGGATTCTCCAGGCAAGAACACTGGAGTGGGTTGCCATTTCCTTCTCCAATGCATGAAAGTGAAAAGTGAAAGTGAAGTCGTTCAGTCATGTCTGACTCTTAGCGACCCCATGGACTACAGCCTACCAGGCTCCTCCATCCATGGGATTTTTCAGGCAAGAGTACTGGAGTGGGGTGCCATTGCCTTCTCTGCAGACTGAATATGCTATTTGCATGTAAAAAAATAAAGCCAATGATACAAAGCAGGGAATGGTATCTTTCCTCCTTGATTAGACTGTAGGTTCATAAAGACAGAAGAATCCATTAAGTCCCAGACCTTATCCAAGCCCTGAATTAGGCACTCGCAGAATAAAACAGAACTCGTCTATAAGAAATTAATTACCACAGATATGAAAGCATCTGGGAAAATTCTAAGGTAGTTAAAATCCCAAGGTGCTGTCTTTAAAGAGGCCTATGTGCCACAAGAACTGCTGGAGAAAATTATTTGCAAAACATCAAGGTCATTGCAATAAAATTTCCTTTCAGTAGGAGATTGATTTTTTTTAAAAAAGGCCTGTCTTTGTGTTACGTATTCAGAAATTAGACATAATCCTTTTATAGTTTTAGAGAATGATGGAGAAAATCATGATGCTACTTTCTGAGACAACAGGCTGAGGCATTCAGGGATGAAGCCCCATTCTCTGGTTTCCCTGGCAGCCAACATTGGCAGGAAGCCCAACCTCCTTGCCTTATGACCATTAGTAGCTCTAATGGGCAGACATGACCACCACCCCTGCCAACTCTCCTTTTGGCACAGCGCTAAAGAACCACAAAAAAAAAAGAGACCACGGTTCAAGGACCCTGCCACCTCAAATGCTTTCCACTGCCCAGCAGTAATAGCACCACCACCTGCAAATCCGCAAGATATATAGTGATACCATACACACACCTGAGGAACAAGAGCCCCAGCTGACTTGTGCACACATTCACACAAAAGAAGCACTGCCCCAGGCCTCACTGTATATTTAAATACCCTACTTTTTCGAAAGCTGTGCACTAATGTTTCCTCTCAAAGCTCGCTGTGCAAAGAACAACCTTCTGGGGTGAATCATCTAAGATGTTCATAAAAAGACAGATTTCTGGGCTCTACCAAATACCTACATTGGTGTGGGAGCTGCAGTCTGAATTTTTAAATAATCCTACCAGGTGATTTTGATGCATACTCAGTTCTGAGGACCACTGCCTTATCCTTTGATGGAGGCTGGCTCTAAAGACCGTTGACTATGTCTTCCCTCCATTTCCCTCTCTCATTCAGAATGCAGACATTTCAGGTTGACTTTCTTTTTCCTTCTATTCATACAGATTGAAACTTTTTTTGTATCTCTAAATTATCTGGGGATTGTTTCCCTCTAATAAAATGGCTACACTACTGATTAAGGAAAGTGATAAACCTGCTGTCAATTACCTTAATTGATCTGACAACCTGATTAGGCCCAGAAAGGGGAAAATTTCCTCAGAGGAACCTTAATAAAAAAAAAAAAGAAAAGAAAGAAAACAAAACAAAGGCCCATGTAATTAAAACGTGATCACTGGTGATGAGTATGTAAAATCAGCCCTGAGAGGCATTAGTGATGGGAAAACTTTTCTAAATGACATCTTAGGAAGACAAAGGAACACAGGACAGTCACATAAATCAGTGGGCAACTAAGGGAGTATGCTGAACAGAAACCTAAAGGACTTTTCTCAGTTCTACATGCCAGAAACTTTGACATTAACAAAGTCCATTCTTGGTTTAAGGAGGGAAGAACACAGTTAACTGGCCCCCATTTTTGGTACTATAAACCCAAAAAGAATGCCCGTTATTGGCACTGTTTGTGATTGTATGAGTGAAATTTTTTTTTTTTTCTTTTCTGGACAACTATGGTTAAAATAGAATCTTGGGTCCATATCTCAAGGGGACTGAATAAGTTGTCCTATGGAACAGAGTTCAGAACATCAGTACCACATCCTAGCAACCACAAATGCTCCAGCAAAAGGCCAGCACTCAGCACGTGTTCCAGATTCAGGGATTATTTAGTATTATTTATGACCAATTTTCTTCTCCAACTCATTTTCAGTGAAGCACATCTTCTAAATTTATCCCACACTTGGGTAGCCCCCAGGCCTTCAAGACCAGAAATGTAATATGGTAACTACATCATTGTTTTACACAACAAAAATACCTCCGTTCCAAGAGTGCTGAGGGATAGAATATTATTAGCTAATTAGTGTGAACTGTCACACTGGAGTGTTTGATTAATCAAGCTGATGATTGGTCTGAAGGGGATAGGAAGCTGTTTTTACAGTGCACCTGGTAAATTGTGTTATTAACCAGTGATCCCTTTGAAATTTAAGGAAAAAATATTTTGGGATGAGAAATAAACAAGTGAGCAGAAAGTTGATAGAGGGATCAGAAATAACAATAATGCTTGTATGCAGCAGGTGCCAAATATATGACTAAGTGAACAGATTTGAGGTTGGAGTTTTCCTTTACCCATATCATTACACTGAAGTAGTCAGAAGTTTGAATTTGGATATCATGATTTCCTCTTCAACAATTATACAGAATAATAGATTAAAACAGATGAAAAAAGAAGCATCACCATAGACTTTGCCTTAATTTAGAGTTTTGACTAAACAAATCCATCCATCCGTTATTTTTCAAAGACATAAAAGAAGAATTAAAAGACCTCTAGCTTTATTCGACTATCTACTCCCATGCCTAACTTTTTTAAGAGATATATTCTTTCATTTCCTGTTGGGCAAGAGATCAACTATTCATCCCACTGCAGAGTTTCCAATTTGGTAAGCACTGATGTGGTCTTAATTCCAATCAATTCACTCCAAATCTAGCACGCTATGACAGAGGACATTTCCACGTGACCCTGAATATGCCTGATACAAAGCCTTCTCCATATCTTTGATTAAAGTTTCTTGGCAATTTATACTCTATATGAGTTTGCTACTAGGCTAATCTTCAGATGTAAAATTGAACAAAATGGACCAAGATTTCCCTTGCAGTCAAATCAACCAGGATACCTGTCAATGGGTCACCAACACTCCTTGGTGATGCTAGAATTAAACAACTGTTCAAATAAGATTGCAACTGCATGCTATTTCTCTGACTTGAAACAACTAAGTCATCTAGAATCTGACTTATTTTAGAAAGACGTGGCTGTTTCCCCATTTCAGATGGTCCCTAGACAGTCCCCTCAATCAATCACTGCATAGTATTAGCTGGGAAAGCTCAGGGACTCTACCATTCCTATGCTCGTATAGAATACCTAGCACATTCAACTACTCTGTGCTAGTTTACCAAAGTGCTATCAAGGTTCAAAGCCTTTACACTTGGATAAGAAAGGTTGTAGGCACATGTTTTGGGACTTTATCAAAGCCCCTGATTCATCCATCTATTTACTCATTCATTCATATGTATATTAATTCAAATTATTTCACAATCTTTCATAAAGCCACCTTCAGGCAAGATGTAAATACAAATAAGGATATGTCTTATCCTTGTAGAGTTATACTGTGTGGTATTAACATTCTAAAGGGCTTTAGATAAATTAAACTCCATATATAGGAACTCTGTTTTAAATGAATATTTTGGGGTCTTAAAAATAATATATTTTTTTTCAAAAACTCTCTCAATAGAATCACAAGGGAAAAAGGACTCATTTGAAAAGTTTATCAACTGCCATTCCCCTCCTCTCACCAAAGGATGGAGCTTTCTTTTTCCATTTCCTCAGAGCCTGGTTCAAAGGATAAAGTTTTTGCTGTCAGATACAAAATCTGGTTACATTTCAATAAGTACTTTAAAAAATTATAATGTATAAAATCAATAAAACAAATGAAAAACCCTTCTTTTGATCTAAAATACGTAGTTCAGCTCAGATTTTATAATGCTAAATTCATTTAAAGCTAGTTATCTATATTTTTTCCTCCTCCTTTTGCCTAAAAGCTCCCTGAGGGCAAGGGATATGTATACTCCTCATCATTAATTTACTATCTGCACCTAGCACGGTGCCTTAGCACATACTACACTTAATAATTATTTATGGAATGAATGAAATAAACTAAAGCAATTTCACAGTCAAAGATGCAAACACGCAAAAACAGCTTTAAAATTAAAAGATGCTATTGTCAACATGCTACATCTAATCCAGTGAAAAATAAATAGAAAATAATTGCAGATAATTTCAAAGGACCAGCAAAGGTAATTTCCTTTTTTTCTCCCCTAAAAGACTTACAGAGAAAAAGAGTGTGTGTGTGAAAGAGTGTGTGTGTGTGTATATATATATGTATATATATATGTGAGTGGAAAAGAGTGTGTGTATATATACATATATATATATATGTATATATATATATATGTGAGTGGAAAAGAATTAAAAAAAGGGGGAGCAAAGGGAGAGTTTAGCTCAAATGAAAAACCAAACATTTTTATTCAACACTTCATAGTCTTCAAAAATATATAATGATCTCCCCAGCTCTTCAGGACAGCAGCATGAGGTTGAAATACACCATCAGTTCTGATATAAAACATGAGTTTGCAAGTAAACAGGAAGTTTGTCTTATATAATAGAGCTTTTATTTACATAGAAGTTCTTCATTAATAACAGAGATGGACTCTTGACTACTTACTACAGCTGGAGCTCTTTCTCCCTGCATATGGAGCTTCTTTAAGGGCAGGGGGGAGTAAAGTCAGAGGAATTTCTCAGCAAATTCAATCCCTTTTATTTCCCAGAAGGGCAGGAGTGAAGCAGCAGGTGGCAAATTCATATTTATCTAGCAACATTTGATCATGTGACACATTTTATTTTCAGTTAATGTAACTTAATAAATAGAAAATTAGGAAAATCTGCCAGCATGTGGGGAGTTAGTGGGGATGTGTATGTATGCTGTGTGCATGTAGAGAGATTGAGAAGGCTTACATTCTAAAGGAGATCAGTCCTGGGTGTTCTTTGGAAGGACTGATGCTAAAGCTGAAATTCCAGTACTTTGGCCACCTCATGTGAAGAGTTGACTCATTGGAAAAGACTCTGATGCTGGGAGGGATTGGGGGCAGGAGGAGAAGGGGACGACAGAGGATGAGATGGCTGAAGGGCATCACCAACTCAATGGACATGAGTTTGGCTGAACTCCAGGAGTTGGTGATGGACAGGGAGGCCTGGCATGCTGCAATTCATGGGGTCGCAAAGAGTCAGACACTACTGAGCGACTGAACTGAACTGAACGTGGTGAAGGTGGGGGAAGAAGACGGCTGCTGTTCTATGCCCTGTGTAGGAGACTTTTCTTTTAAGTCACTAGTTCCAACCCATACTGAGAACATTCTAAGACCATTATATGATGGGCTGGAGAGACCATCTTTATTAAATGAGATGTGGTTATCTTTGGCCAGGTCCTTAACGAAACTGAGGGTTATTTCAAAAATAACCCTAGGACTGATAAACAAGGTCCTACTGTATAGCATAGGGAACTATATTCAATATCCTGTGATAAACCATAATGGAAAAGAACGCCAAAAAAGAGTTTATGTTTATATATAACTGAATCTTTCTGCTGTACAGAAGAAATTAACACATTGTAAATCAACTATGGTTCATTAAAAGAAAAGAAAAAAAAAAATGACTGATTGCAGCAACTCTGAAGAAAACTCCAAGATAAGATTACAAAGATTATATGGAACAAACCTGTGTAGCCTACAAAGGAAGAAGAGACTGAGGGAGCTGTCGACTGGACATTTTCCACCAAGAAAAGCAGTTGCTCTTCAGTTTCAAACATAGTTACACCTAGTTTTGATATTTATAATACCAGCAAGACAAAGCGTTCTAAACAGATAAGATGAGCAGTGACTTGTTATTCTCTCATGTTATGAAGAATCCCAAGCCCTGGAAGAAAAGCTGAGAGATCTGGCTGGATTCAGAAACAAAACACTCAGTGTAATTTTGGGTAAGCTGTCTTCCCACAAACCTCAGCTCTCTCAACCCATAAAACGGGGATAATCAGACTTTATGTTTCCTATGGCTACTAGCAGAGCTCCATGTACCTTTCTTTTGTAAGTATTCCAACATATTAGCTTTTTCCATAATAGATACTGTCTATTATGACAGCATACTATGACATATGAGAGCCTTCCTGACAGGGATACCCAGGTAAACTTGGTCTAGTCAAGCTTTTGGACTTCACTCACCTTACTTTACTTGTCATTTCAGTGTAGCTAAGACCCCAAAGTTAGATGATCACTTGCTTACCTTCCTTAAGTCCCTCATAGGCTTTTTCTGCCCTGTCTCTTCTCAGCAGGGGTTTTGAAACCTCTGGGGACTCCCAAGAAATGATGGAAAACAGCATTTTAGGGATCCCACCTACTCTAGATACTAATTCTTCCACAGTTAGAGGCGTTTTCCATAAAAGATAAAAATGAAGCTGACAAAGAGGTGAAGAAATTGCAAACCTTGTACACTACTGGTGGGTTATAAAATGGTACAACCACGATAGAAAACTGTATGGTGGTTACTCAAACAAATTGAAGATAGAATTACCACGAGTGGTCATGTATGGAAGTGAGAGTTGGACTATAAAGAAAGCTGAGTGCAGAAGAATTGATGCTTTTGAACTGTGGTGTTGGAGAAGAATCTTGAGCGTCCCTTGGGCTGCAAGGAGATCCAACCAGTCCATCCTAAAGGAAATCATTCCTGGGTGTTCATTGGAAGCACTGATGTTGAAGCTGAAACTCCAATATTTTGGTCACCTGATGTGAAGAGCTGACTCATTTGAAAAGACCCTGATGTTGGGAAAGATTGAAGGCAGGAGGAGAAGGGGACGACAGAGGATGAGATGGTTGGATGGCATCACCGACTCAATGGACATGAGTTTGGGTAGACTCTGGGAGTTGGTGATGGACAGGGAGGCCTGGCATGCTGCTGCAAAGAGTCAGACACGACTGAGCAACTGAACTGAACTGATATAGAACTGTCATGATTGATGACTACAATGATCCTGCTATTCTACTTCTGCATATAAAGTCAACATAAATGAAAGCAGATTCAGAAAATATTTTCACACTTGTGTCTGTAACAGCACTATTCACAACAGAGTTGGAAGCAATCCAAATGTCCATCAGTGGATAAATGTATGGACAAATGTGAGTTATATATTCAGTGGAAAAGAAAGGAAGTTCTGTCACATGCTACAACATGGATGAACCTTGAGGATATTAAGTGACATAAACTGTCACAAAAAGACAGATACTATATGATTCCTTTTATTTGAGGAATCTGATGTAGTCAAATTAATAGAAAGAGCAAGTAGAGTGGTGGTTACCAAAAGTTGTGGTGAGGAGTAAAGAGTGATCTTTGTCTAATGGGTGTAGAGCTTCATATATGCAGGAAGAAAAAGTTTTGGAGATCTGCTTTAGAGCAATGTGAATATATTTAACACAATGTAAATAGATTTAATAAACAAATTTGGAGAACTCAGCAGTAGCCATAGGACTGGAAAAGGTCAGTTTTCATTCCAATCCCAAAGAAAGGCAATGCCAAAGAATGCTCCAACTACTGCACAATTGCACTCATCTCACACTCTAGTAAAGTAATGCTCAAAATTCTCCAAGCCAGGCTTCAGCAATATGTGAACTGTGAACTTTCAGATGTTCAAACTGGCTTTAGAAAAGGCAGAGGAACCAGAGATCAAATTGCCAACATTTGCTGGATCATCCAAAAAGCAAGAGAGTTCCATAAAAACATCTATTTCTGCTTTATTGACTATGCCAAAGCCTTTGACTGTATGGATCACAATAAACTGTGGGAAATTCTTAAAGAGATGGCAATACTAGACACCTGATCTGCCTCTTGAGAAACCTGTATACAGGTCAGGAAGCAACTGTTAGAACTAGACATGGAACAACAGACTGGTTCCAAATAGGAAAAGGAGTACATCAAGGCTATATATTGTCACCCTGCTTATTTAACTTATATGCAGAGTACATCATGAGAAACGCTGGGCTGGAAGAAGCACAAGCTGGAATCAAGATTGCTGGGAGAAATATCAATAACCTCAGATATGCAGATGATACCACCCTTATGGCAGAAAGTAATGAAGAACTAAAGAGCCTCTTGATGAAAGTGAAAGAGTTGGCTTAAAGCTCAACATTCAGAAAACGAAGATCATGGCATCTGGTCCCATCACTTCATGGGAAATAGATGGGGAAACAGTGGAAACAGTGGCTGACTTTATTTTTCTGGGCTCCAAAATCACTGCAGATGATGATTGCAGCCATGAGATTAAAAGACGCTTGTTCCCTGGAAGCAAAGTTATGACCAACCTAGACAGCATATTAAAAAGCAGAGACATTACTTTGCCAACAAAGGTCCGTCAAGTCAAAGCTATGGTTTTTCCAGTGGTCATGTATGGATGTGAGAGTTGGACTATAAAGAAAGCTGAGTGCAGAAGAATTGATGCTTTTGAACTGTGGTGTTGGAGAGGGCTCATGAGGGTCCCTTGGACTGCAAGGAGATCCAACCAGTCCATCCTAAAGGAGATCAGCCCTGGATGTTCATCGGAGGGACTGATGTTGAAGCTGAAACTCCAGTACTTTTGCCACCTGATGCAGAGAGCTGACTCATCTGAAAAAACCCTGATGCTGAGAAAGATTGAGGGCAGGTGCAGAAGGGGACGACAGAGGATGAGATGGTTGGATGGCATCACCGACACAATGGACATGGGTTTGGGTGGACTCCAGGAGTTGGTGATGGACAGGGAGGCCTGGCGTGCTGCGGTTCATCAGGTCGCAAGGAGTCGAACACAGCTGAGAGACTGAACTGAACTGAACTGATGCACCTATAAATGGTTAAATTTTCTATTATGCATTTTTTTTTTACCACAAGGTTTAAAAAAAGATAAACTTTGTAGACATTTTAGATGCTCATTCTTGGGAAAGTTTTCCCACCTAAAGCACCCAAAACAGATGACGGAGCTGGACCTGTGTTGGAGTTTATGGAGAGAGGTGAAATATTCCGACACCCTTCCCAGTCTATTTCAAACGTTCATGCCCCAAATACTATTTTAATTTATGTTACTGAGCCCAGAAATGTCAGAAGGCGCTGAAGATATTTGATTGCCCATAAATAATCTGCTGTTGCTTTTCTCGACTTTCTTTCAGTTTACTCTTAATCTATGTCCCCCATAAAAAAGGATGGACCTTGTCTATTCATTAACCCCCTGGTCTGAAATCTTAATATTTGACAGTCCTATCATAAAACCGTAGATTTTTATGGTTACACTTTTCTACTATCTCCATACCACCTCCACACTGGATATTTGCCTTTGTGACTGTGTGCATGACTCAAAATCGACTTCTCCTTCCCAACATCCAAATTCCCTTATAGGGAATTAACTCTCCACCACTGAGGGGAATCTTGGTTTGGGTGCTTCAAACAGGTGTTTACTTCTCTCTATAGAATTCAATCCTGGGGAAGGCAAAGGCCACCCACTCCAGTATTCTGGCCTAGAGAATTCCACGGACTGCATAGTCCACGGGGTCGCAAAGAGTCAGACAGGACTGAGCAACTTTCAGGAAGAAGTAGAATTCAAAGGTGCTCAGAACCTTCTTCTCTCCATTCTGTAGAGCCAAAGAGGGAACCTAGCAGCCAAAGCTCAGACAATGGGACACACTAGCCCAGAATTTTGACTTTAAGAAAGAAACATAAGATTGGAAGAAACATTTGGAATTTGGTCATTTGCTATCAGTATCCTGACCTGACAGTCACCGAAGTTCCTGCTTCCAGTTCTCTGGTGCTGGCTTGGCCACCTCTATTCCTTAGCTGGGATTTCAACCCTATCGAAGTACTTGGCAATGTTTATTTGCATACTGTTAGGCTATACCCCACAGGCCTGAAGTCGATCTTTGCCCACCCAAGACCCAAGAAAGAGCCCGGAGGCAGCAACAGAGACATCAGAGGTTTCATGGATGGGGGATCTTGCATGTTGAAAGCAAGGTCCTGGAGCAACACCGCACCACCCCACCGAGTGCAGTGGACAGCGGACAGGACACAGCGACAGTCTTCACTCCTGGAGAGTGGGTGGGGGGAACTGCCAGTTATTTGGGAATTGATGTAAGCTTGGCTCATCAGTTACTATCTTTGATAAGAACATTCGATGGCTGGGGCCTGGGGCAAGTATGTTGGAAGGTCAGTCTTGTGAATAGGGTATAGGTGAAGCAGGTACTGGTCAGGCAGGGGATGTACAGAGAACAAGAGAATGGCAGTCCTGAGTGGCTTGACCATATATGCAGGTAACTTTAAGAGAGCAATGCCGTGGCCACCATCTCAAGAAGCTCCCAGAGCACTCTGAAAGCCTCTCACTGCCTCAGGTCTTTGATGGAAAAGTTCTGAAAAGGTCTCCATGTCTCTATTTCTACTCTTGTCTTGTTGCTCTTCAGATTTCTTTAAATCCATGCTGATCAGCTGCTGTTCTGCCCAACTATGTCCCAAACACTATTAAAATAAACCCACCTACAGCACCAAGCCTGCTAATCATCCTCCTACCTAATTAGATGTCTGACAGCTAATTTCTTCAGCAGGATTTCTGTCCTTCTGTTGGGCTTTCTATACAGGAATTTCACAGGTAGATTAGAAACTAGTTAATTGCCCACATCCACAATCTTCTGCCTCTGTTTATTCATGAGAGACCAACCATTCCAAAACCTCTTTGGCGCAGGAAGCTGCTGTCCCACTGTTAAACAAATGGCCATTATCACTGATTAGAAGATAAAGTTTTTTGCATGTGCGGGGGAGGGGGTTCTCAGGGTGCAGATCTAGGTTATACTGCTGAGAGGTAGGTGGTGTGGTGACAGGAGCCACAGCCAGACTTGTGGGGGAGTGAAAGATACATGAGGCTGCTAGCCTGATTATATCATTCTTCTTAATCTCTCTTTTCCCTTCCTTACTTTCTCCCTACAAAATGGCTCCTGAATTTATTAATATTTGTTATGCTCGTGGTTTCTTGCTCTCTTCTAAGCCACCCATTTCCACCTTTATTATTATTTTTTTTTCCCAAAAAACCTTAAAGCACAATTATTTGTGGTCTCTCCCTAGTTCATAAGCAAGGGACCCACTGTATGGTCTTGGCTCCTCTGATCTGGGCGATGCTGGCTTATTATTAATTTATTTGCCTTAATTTATGAATTACTTGCTTTTGTAATTGGACAGACCTTACAAGTTCATGTGTGTATGTGTTAGACGCTCAGTCGCGTCCAACTCTTTGCGACCCCATGGACTGTCGCCCACCTCTGTCCATGTGGTTTCTCCAAGCAAGAACACTGGAGTGGGTTGCCATGCCTTTCTCCAGGGGATCTTCCCAATCCAGGGATTGATCGCAGGTCTCCTACATTGCAGGCTACCAGGGAAGCTACCAGGGAAGTCAGACAGCTTTTTACTCCTTATGTCATTCAGTTCTCACAACCATCTTTCTGGGTAGTGTACTCCTACTTGTAGGTAGTGGTACTGCTGGGATGGAAATTCAGGACCAAATCATGTTTGTTTGTTTTTCTATAGTAGTTAAAAACCAACCCTATCCCAACCCACTCGCTCTTCCTTTCAGTTGACACCCAAGAGGCAGCCATGAAACTTCCTGTATCAATTACACACTGAGCCCCTGGTATTTAACAATATGGGTTTGGCAAGAAAAGTGAAATGTGTTCTATTGGGGCTGAGGATTCAACTAGGCACTAATGAGAAAAGAAGGAAGGAAGGAATGGTAGAGACCAAAGAAAGAAAAGTAAGTACCACCCTGTCCTATTAGTAAAGAACTAAAGAGCCTCTTGATGAAAGTGAAAGAGGAAAGTGAAAATGCTGGCTTAAAACTCAACATTCAGAAAACTAAGATCATGGCATCTGGTCCCATCACTTCATGGGAAATAGATGGGGAAACAGTGGAAACAATGACAGACTTGGTTTTTTGCAGCTCCAAAATCACTGCAGATGGTGACTGCAGCCATGAAATTAAAAGACGCTTGCTCCTTGGAAGAAAAGTTATGACTAACCTAGAGAGCCTATTAAAAAGCAGAGACATTACTTTGCCAACAAAAGTCTGTCTAGTCAAAGTTATAGTTTTTCCAGTAGTCATGCATGGATGTAAGAACTGGACTATAAAGAAAGCTGAGTGTTGAAGAATTGATGCTTTCAAACTGTGGTGTTGGAAAAGACTCTTGAGAGTCCCTTGGACTGCAAGGAGATCCAACCAGTCCATCCTAAAGGCAATCAGTCCTGAATATTCATTAGAAGGACTGATGCTGAAGGTGAAACTCCGATACTTTGGCCACCTCATGCGAAGAACTGACTCATTGGAAAAGACCTGAGGCTGGGAAAGATTGAAGGTGGAAGGAGAAGGGGACGACAGAGGATGAGATGGTTGGATGGCATCGTCGACTCAATGGACATGAGTTTGAGTAAGCTCTGTGAATTGCTGACTGACAGGGAAGCCTGGCATTCTGCAGTCCATGGTGTTGCAAAAAGTTGGACACAACTGAATGACTGAATTGAACTGACTGTCCTATTACATCTTTCAGTTCTCCCACCCCTAAACTGTCAATCTCTGTGTCCAACATATCCACAGGGTGAGTAGCATAGCCATGCAGTCAGTTCCCTAGTCTGAAATTTGAAAAATTATCCAGGGCTAATTCATTTCACTCATCTCACTGCCAACTCTCAAGGCCTAACTCACTTCCTTTGATTTTCTTTGTGTGTCAGTGGCTCAGTAGTGTCTGACTCTATGTGACCCCATGGGATTCTCCAGGCAAGAATACTGGAGTGGGTTGCCATGTCCTCCTCCAGGGCATCTTCCCTACCCGGGGATCGAACCCAGGTCTCCTGCATTGCAGGTGGATGCTTTACCATCTGATTGTCTTTACTGTGGAGAAGGCAATGGCACCCCACTCCAGTACTCTTGCCTGGAAAAATCCCATCGACGGAGGAGCCTGGTACTTAAATCCATTCTGCCTGGGTTGGGAAGATCCCCTGGAGGAGTGAAAAGCTACCCATTCCGTTATTCTGGCCTAAAGAATTCCATGGGGTCACAAAGAGTTGGACACAACTGAGCGACTTTCACTTTCACCAGGGCTTAATACCCTTTTTGCTAAAACTTCTACAGTTGCCCCTAAATTGGTCTCCTTGTTCCCAAAAATAACATCTCCACACTGAAAGTATTTACCGAAGAGCTCTCTGTGTAAAAATCTTTGCCCCACCTTCTCCCCCAACCCCCGAATTCCACAAGGTCCCCACAACTTCCTTCACAAGGTCTTTCATGACCTGGCACCAGTATGGCTCTCTAGACCCAAAAATTACTACTTGACTAAGTGAATCCTTCCTTCCAGGTATGCAGTACTACTTTAAATCCTAGGTTAAGCCATTCTCATTTACTATTCCCATCATATTATGTAGATTTTTCTCCCTAGGATGTCCATCCCTTCCCTCTTTGCAAAGCTATATCATCTACTCATATTCACAAAGAAGCTAAAAAATCATCTCTACCAGAACCACTCCCCACCTCCCCACAAACCACACAGTCAATAGTCATGGCTTTCCCTTAAGAGTTCTCACAGTTGTCTCGCCTATGAATTTTCATTGCACCTTTTCTTGAATTTGAAACAGCATGCATATATCATAGTTTTTGTTGACTTACTCCTTTGTTTCTAATAACCAGACTGTGAGCGATCTGAGTTCAGAAACTATATCTTAGTCATTATATTCCCAGTGGCTTTCACTGTGTCTGGCGACAGTGTCTGTTGAATACTAGAACTAAAATCACAAGTACTACTTGCTTTGAGCATGATGATCACAGCGATGTTCAGGTTATAAACTCTCCAGGGCTCTTTAATTTCTCTGGAATTGGAACAGTATCAAAGCTGCTGGGCCTCTCCCCACGTCTCCTTGGCCTCACCACTATAATGTACTAATGGCCCTACTTCCAACTGCCTGTGGCTTTGCTCTGGTGGCAGGAGTCCCCCTCCCCCACCAATGATCACAGAGGTAGGCAAAAGGTGTCAGAGGATGAACCCCTCCCACCCCAATGCAGCAGCCCTCAATCAATGACTTACAAGTCTTGGTATACAAATAATCTAATTCCCACACTCCTTATATAGGACACCTCAAGGGTGGCAGTTTTACACTGACTCCCAGGCTCCCCAATAAGATTAAGTTTCATTCACCCACAGTGTTGACTGGTTGGATAATGTATCTTTTGTTGGATGACTTTCTATACCTGACTCACTTCCCTGCCCTCCAAATTTTGTTTCCAGGAATCATCTGCAAATAAATTATGTACTAGAATCTTACTGTCAGAATCTGTTAAGACAGTATCTGATACTAATTTTTTTTAAGTTTAAAAACAGTTATATAACTCTATGAAGTAGAAATTGATATTGTCCTTATTATACATATGAGGAAACCAAGGAACAGACAGGTTAAACTTCCCTTAAGTTCAGAGCATCCCTTTGAAGGGACAGTCTATCTTAAGGGGTTGCCTGGGCTCTTTCCCCACCTGCTCAGTTCTTTTGCTCGTCCCTGGAACATGCCCCAGATTGTAAAGAACCCACCTGCAATGCAGGAGACCTGGGTTCCATCCTTGGGTGGGGAAGATGCCCTGGAGAAGAGAATGGTAACCCACTCCAGTATTCTTGCCTAGAGAATTCCATGGACAGAGGAGCCTGGTGGGCTACAATCGCAAAGAGTTGGATACAGCTGAGTGACTAACACTTGAGCATCTTTAATTAAAAAGTTCACACATCAGTTGCTGATGTTGCCCTCTGTCCAAAAGGGTGACCGTGGAGAGGTTACAGCCCAGCACCTAAAATGGCTGAGCAAGCAACGCATTAGAGTTGAAAGCTAAATTCTCTCCTTAAGAGAACAATAGGGCCAAACACAGGCATCAACCAAGAGAGTTGGCAGGAACAATCTTGCCATCACAGTGATCATCCAGGATCTGAGGGATTAATCCATAATAACTAGAGAGCAGTCCAATGTAACACTCAAGGCAGAATATATTTCTATAGATTGCTTAATGAAAACCAGTCAAAGGAGAAAGGCATGTAAGAGAGAGAAATATATCTACAACATGAAAGATGGGAAGGAGAACACATTAAAATGTTCAACTTCCTAAGCAAGCAAAGCTGTACCAAGTGCTCAAAAAAATAAGCCAAGATTAAAATAAGATAATGTGCAATGCTTGTGCAAATTTAGTAATATAGGCAATTGGCATAATGTTGGTGGGAGTATAAATTTGTAGAACATATTTGAAAATTAATTCAGCCTTTTATAATAGAAGTCTTAATATAGACCCTATAATTTGATGCAGTAATTTTTAAAATAGTCCCTAACCTTTAATCCAGTATCTTTCTTTCCTTACAGATTTACCTTAAGAATATATATAAAACACCCACATATACAAATAAAAATACATCCTGAAAATCACCACAGTGTTACTTATAATGGCCAATTAAGAAGAAATTACCTAAATGTCAACCAAAAAAAAAAGAAAAAAAAATACTAGTCAACCACACATTACAATACTTAGGGTAAACACTAAAATATGAGGTTTTGAAAACTAGGACTGACATGAAAAATAATATATAAAAATTAAAAAGATGTAGGTTTTATGGTTTTATATATGGTATGAACTTACTTTTTAATGATAGTAAACCTAGAAAAAAGACAGGAGGAAAATAGTGAGTGATTCATAAGTATTACAATTGGTAATGGGATTATAAGTTACATATTTTTATTATTTACATGTTTGAAATTTCAAAACTTTCTGTAATATACACGCATAATTTTTATGTTTATATGAAGTTATTTAAAAATATTGATTGGCTATGCCTGGGAAGTGAATCTATGGGTGGTTATTCCTGCCCTATGAGATCCCAAGCACTGAATCAAGAATAAATCTTAGTAAGTGAAATAAAAATACAAATTTATACGGTGCTCCTTTTGTCTAGTTAATCCTCCAGATCTGGCTGCTTCATGCCCCTTTCCTCTTCCATGTTTTCAGTCATAACACTCACCATTGGACAGTCTTGTGGCTATTGGGCATGTGCTAATTCTAAGTGTTCATGGACCCCTCTGCTGCTGCTGCTGCTAAGTCGCTTCAGTCGTGTCTGACTCTGTACGACCCCATAGACGGCAGCCCACCAGGCTCCCCCGTCCCTGGGATTCTCCAGGCAAGAACACTGGAGTGGGTTGCCATTTCCTTCTCCAATGCATGAAAGTGAAAAGTCAAAGTGAAGTCGTTCAGTCGCATCCGACTCTTAGCAACCCCATGGACTGCAGCCCACCAGGCTCCTCCGTCCATGGGATTCTCCAGGCAAGAGTACTGGAGTCGGCTGCCATTGCCTTCTCTGCATGGACCCCTCTAGAGGCCTTTATTTTTGCAATTTCAATTAGGGTGGCGACTGTCAGGAATAAGAAGCAGCAAAGCCAAGCCTATACAGCTGGTAATGAACTGCTTCCTTGCATTGAGAAAAATGAGGTTCACTGAGTCCTGGCTGCTCCTTGCCATCTCCAAGAGTTACAGCAGAATAACTGTTTAAAAAAATGTATACATATACTAACCAAGATAACCCTGTTGTGATCTGGCTCTGTGTTGACTTCCCACAGAATCACTTCTTAATAATTTTGCCTAAAATTTTCTAAATTAATGAACAGTATTTATTTTGTAAGATCAAACTGACTCAGCAGGACTTTGTCAGAGACAAGGAAGAGTAAAGATTTTGAAGGGAAAACAACTAAACCAAATGCATTTTTAATTACCTTTAAATTACATTAATAACAACATTCTCAGTGGGACAAAGAAATCAAATCCTACTTACTATGAGATTTCTCATTAGCTTGGGAAAAGGCTTCCTTTCTTCATTTGTTTGATTTTGTTTTAGAACTGGACTGGAGATATGTGCAATTCTAATAATTTATATCCATGGCTAAACACATAGGGATAGATAGTTTCATTTTCCTGTTTGCTACTGTGGCTTTGCATCATTGCTGTTATTTGCTATTTAATAATTAAGAAAAATCACGCTTCTTTCCCCAACCCTGACTCAAGAGTCTAGAAATCAAGACTCTCAGCTCTAAGAGAACAAAGAATCTTTTGGTTTAGAGAAAAGTTAATTGACATTGCCTAGTTCATGTATTTGCTACTAGAATCATGGATGTTATCCAACTTCTTCAAACTTCTCTGGAATAATTCCAACAGTTGACACCAGGGAAATTCTCCAGTCAGTAGAGATATAGCTCTGCCTAGTCCCACCTGTATCATAGGTAGTCACAAAATTTTTCAATCAAGATTTGCATCAATTTAAAATTTGAATTTGGTCTCCACATTCACTCTAATATTTTCTAATAACCCATGGTGGAAATAACCCGAAAAAAATACATATGTAACTGAATTACTTTGTTGCACACCTGAAATTAACATGATATTGTAAATCAAATATACTTCCATTTAAAAACAGTAACTTCTATTCGGTGCTTTTTGTGTGCATGGCATATATTTAGGTATGTGGAAAATTCTTAAAGAGATGGGAATACCAGACCACCATACCTGTCTCCTGAGAAACCTGTATGCATGTCAAGAAACAACAGTTAGATCTGGACATGGGACAACGGACTGGATCAAAATTGGGAAAGCCGTACATCAAGGCTGTACACTGTCACCTTGCTTATTTAACTTCTATAGAGTACATCATGGGAAATGCCTACTTAGGATCACAAGCTGGAATCAAGATTGTTGGGAGAAATATCAACAACCTCAGATATGCAGACACCACCACTTTAATGGCAGAAAGCAAAGAGGAACTAAAGAGCCAACTGATGAGAGTGAGAGTGGAAAAATTGGCTTAAAACTCAACATTCAATAAACTAAGATCATGGCATCTAGTCCCATCACTTGATGTCAAATATATGGGGAAAAAGTGGAAACTGACAGATTTTATTTTCTTGGGCTCCAAAATCACTGTGGATGGTGACTGCAGCCATGAAATTAAAAGACACTTGCTCCTGGGAAGAAAAACTATGCAAACTGAAACAGTGTATTAAAAAAGCAAAGACATCACTTTGCCAACAAAGGTCCATATTGTCAAAGCTGTTTCTTTTTATCAGCAATCATATACAGATGCGAGAGTTGGACCATAAAGAAGGCTAAGCACCAAAAAACTGATGCTTTCAAGTTGTGTTGCTGGAGAAGACTATTGAGAGTCCCTTGGACAGCAAGGAAATCAAACCAGTCAATCCTAAAGGAAATCAGTCCTGAATATTCATTGGAAGGGCTGATGCTGAAGCTTCAGTGCTTTGGCCACCTGATGCAAAGAGCTGACTCATTGGAAAATACTCATGCTGCGAAAGATTGAGAGCGGGAGGAGAAGGGGGAGACAGAGGATGAGATGGTTGGATGGCATCACTGACTCAATGGACATGAATTTGAGCAAACTGGAGGAGATGGTGAAGGTCAGAAAAGCTTGGCATGCTTAATATGGTCATAGAATTGCAAAGAGTCAGATATGACTTAGTAACTGAACAATAACAATATCAAGACATGTAAGAACCAGACAGCCTATAGAAGCTTAGAGGAAAGGGGATCCATATGTCAACAGGAAGATGAAAAGTACAAAGTCCTAAGAGAAGAATGCATCAAAAATACACATGGTTGAAAGTGAAAATGTTAGTCACTCAGTCGTGTCTCACTCTTTGTGACCCTGTGGACTATAGCCTACCAGGCTCCTCTGTCCATGGAATTCTCCAGGCAAGAATACTGGAGTGGGTTGCCATTTCCTTCTCCAGGGGGGTCTTCCCAACCCAGGGATTGAACTCGAGTCTCCTGCACTGCAGGCAGATTCTTTACTGTCTGAGCCACCAGGGAAGCTCAGGGCTAGTGGTGAGAAAAATTACATCCCTGAGCTGGTGAAGAGTGGAGGGCACATACCTTGGGTACTTACACTGAGACTTGAAATAGATTATTTACTGTTCTTGACATAACTTCAGGGTTCTAATGGCATCCAGATCTTCCTCCCCTTCCTTGGAAAAACCCATGAAATCAGAGAAAGATGAACAGCCTTAGAAGTAGGAAAGTAAAGTTACTGCTAAACCTGGCCAAGTTTGGAGAAATCCTACCCAAGTTTCCCATAAATGGGAGATGGGTCTATGTGATGGATCCCTGTAGGTCAACCTGTATTTAGATATCTGATCTAGAATAAGAAGGAAAGCCAGGATCCATGACTTTTTACTGAGCCACATTTTTTGTTAACTTCAAGAAGTAAAATTAGATTTAAAAAATTATTAAATAAAAGAAGTATTACAATAAGAAATCAGAAACACTTTCCAAAAAGAATTACTGAGTGAAAGAGCAAATAAAAACGTCAATTAGAAACTAATTAGAAAATAATGAAAATGCAAATACTACTATCAAAAGATGTGATATAACACAGCTTAACTAAGCAAATGTTTAAACTCAAAATGTTTTAATAATTGAAGTGAAAGTAAAAATGTATATTTATTAAATCTAATAAGGTAGAAAAATAACTACAATACTTAGAAAAGCAGGAAGAAGAAAATAATAAAAAATAAAGACAAAAGAAAGACTTAGGAAGAGAAAAAATAAAAAGATGAAAATTGTTCAATAAATTGTTCAGGAGTTGCTTCTTAGGGAAACATTAATGTGAGCTTTAATATATGAATCTGGTGATTTTATTATTAGAAAAATAAAATTAGAAAAGGAAAAAATACATAGTGTTTAAACAATATATAAAGCCCTCTATTCAATTTGACAGCAGAATATTTGAAAGCCTAGGACAAATACATTTCTAAAAAAAAAAAATATAATCAAAATATAATAAAGAAAAATCTTAACACCTTATCAGAAATGTGGGGCAAGATTATTAAAAGTTAACAAACTATTAGTCCTTCTTTCCTATCTCCTCTCTCCCTTAAAAGGTTATGGTTTAAGGATAATTTGCAAATTATTTAAAAATATGGTATTTTTGCTCCAAGTAATTTTATAATTGAAATGGTCAGTTATTAATAAAAATGGAAGAAAGAATAAATAAGCCTAGTATTTCAGGACTCTGGTTTTCTAACACTTCATTGTGTAACTCTGGTCAAATTACTTCACTTCTCTGATTCTCACTTTCTCCCTCTGTAATGTAAGTGTCAGAGCATGTACAGGTCGAAAGACTGAATTGTATCAAAAGTCAGCCAAGTCTTCATAAGTTCTGGAAATACTGAATTTTAGAGTCAGGAAGCTCTAGAATGCTTTAAAACAATCTCACTTTACTATTTTTACTATCGCTCCTTTCCATAGTCTGCACCATCTCTGATGTTGTCCCCAAGTCAATTTCTATCCTCTTAAAACCTCAGTCTCAACTATCTCATATCAACACTTTTCCCTTCTTCTGGGAAATAGTTAGGTTCAACAACCATAAGTTATAACAACAGGTGAGTCTAGTTTAAATACAAACCAGAAATTCAATGTTCTGCTTGAGCCCCGAAGTAACTTTGATTAACAGAGTGCAGTGTTCTGCTATAACTCGCTGGGGAAGGGGCTGAACCTAACAGAGGGATGTGCCAAGCAACCAACTTGCTGTAATACAAAAGAATCAGCCTCCAGACACTCTGAAGGTCATACCGACCCCAAATGCTACTTCTCCGTGCCCTATTCAAGCCAACAGACAGACAAGGACTGAAAAGAATGGTAGTAACTGTTTCTGTCAGGCGTACAGGGAAACAGTTACTCAGATAACTTTCTGTAGGTGTACATTCACTGCAACAGTTCCACAGAGCAATCATTCACACCATTTTGAGTGAAAATGTACAATATTTCCTCATTATTTCCCAGCAGTGAAATTGCCAGGTCAAAGGATGTTATCCTGATATGACACACAACAGTAACACATCAGAAGGAACCTAATGTCCAATGATGATGATGTTGGTGTAAGTATTGCTTGATATATCCATTAAATAAATATCACAGAATGTTAAAGTAATGAGGTAGATTGATTTTTCGTGACATGGAAATGTGATTAGTATATACTGATCTGAGAAAAAAATAAAGGATATAGATCAAATGTTTTATGATTAAACTCTGTGTCTACACACATAGAAATAAAGAACATATATACATAATAAAAGTACTTGTCTGAGGGTGCTGGGATTACAGTGGATTGCACATGTTTTCAATTTTCTAATATTTAAAAAGTAAATATTACTCTGATAATCTGAATAGTGATAAAAGTATACCCATTTGCTTAAAACAAAATAATGGTATTATGAATCAAGTCAAAAACCATTATGCTACATATATAAACTCTACCCACACTGTAAGGACAGTCCTGCTTCCAAGTCTCCCAGGAAAGCTGAATTAGACACAGATCATTACTGTTCCTCTGAAAGCCTGAATGTACCCATCATTTGACTCTCAGCATATGCTGCTTTGACTTCTTATGGAACCACTTTATCTAGCTGTAGGTCTCCCTTTTGCGGTCAGAAACCCATGATTTATATGTACGTTCTTATATGTCTCTTTGTGTATTTGTGCCTCTACCCTCCCACCTCCACACCCAACATGACAGTTTACACACACACACATACACACACACACATACACACAGTCACATTCAAGTATTTGCATTCTCCCCAGTATTGTCAGCTAAACAGTTCCGTGGGTTATGATCTGTGGTCATATGCCAGGGCCCCTTGTCCTAACTTCCCAATAGTCTTGGAAATGTCTAATAAATAGGATAGGTATTTTTAACCACTAAGGTGTACTAAGACATTTCACAGACACACAATTATGGAGCATTTAGCGGTTAAATCTGAAGCTAACGTAACTTATCTATCAATCCTGAGGGCTTCCAGGAGCCCTTAGCATGGATCCTCTTTTATTTCAATGACCAGTTTTGCCCCTTCTCTGGGCTGGTGTGGATACCATGGAGAGTGCATCCCTGCTTCAGCTGCACAGCTGATGAACTTACTGTGTGGGTGAGGGTCCCCTCCCAGGCCCCGCCACAGCACACCCAGAACACGGAAGGGAACTCACAACAACTGCTCCCCTTGCGGTAATGGAAGCCATCCTAAAGAGACAGGCTGCATGCGCTGCTTCCCAAGTCAGCTCCCACGTGGTTCACTGATGACCTCAGGAACCATCTAGGGATGCCTCTAAAGACTGCTCCGGGGATCTTCAGGCTCTACCACCCAAGCCTGTCCTGCCATCTTTCAACATTTCATTTTTTTTTAATTTTTTTAATCTTCATGGTTCTTGTAGCTTCCCTGACTTCCTTGCTCTTTCAGATGCTTTAAAAGAAAAGCATCTATCTTCTGGAGTCAGCTTTTCCTTGAGAGCACACCACAGCCAGCAAGCATCAGTAGCTTGCCCTCACCACCCTTCCTTCCCTGGGGGTAGGATCCTAGCCTCCTGGGTATTTGGGAAGAAGGCTCTGACACAGCCTTTTAAAAATTTGCAGAACCACATGGTTTTTGAGGATTGCATTCAATTTCATGCTGGCTGCCTTGCTACCTGGCTTGCCCTCAATCCACTGATCTCATGCTAAGGACTCTCACTGATTTCACTGGGGTGAAAAGAATGCATTTCCTTTTGTCAGAAGTCACCATCTTTTCCTCACAAAGTGGCTACAGGTATAAAGTAGCGGAATACATGATGGAGAAAAATTGATGAGAAGAGAGCGAGACAATATTCTCAGGAATAGAAAATCAGATAGAGAAATGCCGACTCACATGCACACAGTTAGAGAGGGATCCATTACCCGCAGACCACAGCATCATACACACTCTGAAACCCACATTCCCCACTTCACCTCTGCCAAGCAGCACAAGATGTGCCTTTTCTAGTTACTGTATGGGCAGTACTGTACAAGTAGGGGAGTGTGCTTATCTATCCCAGTTAACATCTTCCTCTCTTTATCCCACTTCCTTCTTGAGATTTTTATGCATTCTCATAATGTTTCATATTTAAAATTAATACAGCCCCAAGCTGGTTTCCCTGTCTCTCTTACTTATTACATCCAGTGGCTATTTCTTTGCTTCTAATCCATGAAATTCTGTCCCCTTCCCTTGACATCTCTGTATATATACACTCCCCCACACAGAGACCCAAAAATATCTACCAGCACAATATATCTGCAGGTATTGCTGTGATGCAGTCACTGATTCGTGGGGAAAGTTAAGTGTCCAGAGCTTGGCACAGTGGGAAGGAATTCATGCTTATATCACAGCAGGGAAAATGACTTTAAAAGTTCTCCAGCAATTTCCACTCACTCCCATCTACTTAGTGGGGATTTTTTTTTAGCCACACCATTTCACTTTAGCAAGGCAAAACAACTTTTCTAAATTGGTTATACTAAATAATTCTCTTTTCTGTAGCCCCTACTTCCAAGGTGAAATCTGATTTTGCTCTCCATTTGAAAAAGGCCTCCAGGGCCGGCAGCCAGGAAGAGCTATACCACACCGGAGGAGCGGTGGCTGCGTGGGCGCAGGAGGGCCGAGAGGAGCTACTCCACGTTCAAGGTCAGGAGGGGCGGTGGTGAGGAGATACCCATCGTCCAAGGTAAGGAGCAGCGGCTGCGCTTTGCTGGGGCAGCTGTGAGGAGATACCCCACGTCCAAGGTAAGAGAAACCCAAGTAAGTGGTAAGTGTTGCGAGAGGGCATCAGAGGGCAGACACACTGAAACCATAATCACAGAAAATTAGTCAATCTAATCACACTAGGGCCACAGCCTTGTCTAACTCAATGAAACTAAGCCATGCCATGTGGGGCCACCCAAGATGGGCGGGTCATGGTGGAGAGGTCTGACAGAATGTGGTCCACTGGAGAAGGGAATGGCAAACCACTTCAGTATTCTTGCCTTGAGAACCCCATGAACAGAATGAAAAGGCAAAATGATACGATACTGAAAGAGGAACTCCCCAGGTCGGTAAGTGCCCAATATGCTACTGGAAATCAGTGGAGAAATAACTCCAGAAAGAATGAAGGGATGGAGCCAAAGCAAAAACAATAGCCAGTTGTGCACGCGACTGGTGATAGAAGCAAGGTCCGATGCTGAAAAGAGCAATATTGCATAGGAACCTGGAATGTTAGGTCCATGAATCGAGGCAAATTGGAAGTGGTCAAACAGGAGATGGCAAGAGTGAACATCAGCATTCTAGGAATCAGCTAACTAAAATGGACTGGAATGGGTGAATTTAAATCAGATGACCATTATATCTACTACTATGGGCAGGAATTGCTTAGAAGAAATGGAGTAGCCACCATGGTCAACAAAAGAGTCCGAAATGCAGTACTTGGATGCAATCTCAGAAATGACAGAATGATCTCTGTTCGTTTCCAAGGCAAACCATTCAATATCACAGTAACCCAAGTCTATGCCCCAACCAGTAATGCTGAAGAAGCTGAAGTTGAACCGTTCTACGAAGACCTACAAGACCTTTTAGAACTAACACCCAAAAAAGATGTCCTGTTCATTATAGGGGACTGGAATGCAAAAGTAGGAAGTCAAGAAACACCTGGAGTAACAGGTAAATTTGGCCTTTAAATACAAAATGAAGCAGGGCAAGGCTACTAGAGTTTTGCGAAGAGAACACACTGGTCATAGCAAACACCCTCATCAACAACACAAGAGAAGACTCTACACATGGACATCACCAGATGGTCAACACCGAAATAAGACTGATTATATTCTTTGCAACCAAAGATGGAGAGGCTCTATACAGTCAGCAAAAACAAGACTGGGAGCTGACTGTGGCTCAGATCATGAACTCCTTATTGCCAAATTCAGACTGAAATTGAAGAAAGTAGGGAAAACCACTAGACCATTCAGGTATGACCTAAATCAAATCCCTTATGATTATACAGTGGAAGTGAGAAATAGATTTAAGGGCCTAGATCTGATAGATAGAGTGCCTGATGAACTATGGGCTGAGGTTCGTGACATTGTACAGGAAACAGGGATCAAGACCTTTCCCGTGGAAAAGAAATGCAAAAAACCAAAATGGCTGTCAAGGAGGCCTTACAAATAGCTGTGAAAAGAAAAGAAGCGAAAAGCAAAAGAGAAAAGGAAAGATATAAGCATCTGAATGCACAGTTCCAAAAATAGCAAGAAGAGATAAGAAAGCTTCCTCAGTGATCTGTGAAAAGAAATAGAGGAAAACAACAGAATGGGAAAGACTAGAGATCTTTTCAAGAAAATTAGAGATACCAAGGGAATATTTCATGCAAAGATGGGCTCGATAAAGGATAGAAATGGTATGGACCTAACAGAAGCAGAAGATATTAAGAAGAGCTGGCAAGAATACACAGAAGAACTGTACAGAAAAGATCTTCACGACCAAGATAATCACGATGGTGTGATCACTCACCTAAAGCCAGACATCCTGGAATGTGAAGTCAAGTGGACCTTAGAAAGCATCACTTCGAACAAAGCTAGTGGAGGTGATGGAATTCCAGTCGAGCTATTTCAAATCCTGAAGGATGATGTTGTGAAAGTGCTGTACTCAATATGCCAGCAAATTTGGAAAACTCAGCAGTGGTCACAGGACTGGAAAAGGTCAGTTTTCATTCCAATCCCAAAGAAAGGCAAGGCCAAAGAATTCTCAAACTACCGCACAATTGCACTCATCTCACACTCCAGTAAAGTAATGCTCAAAATTCTCCAAGCCAGACTTCAGCAATACGTGAACTGTGAACTTCCAGATGTTCAAGCTGGTTTTAGAAAAGGCAGAGGAACCAGAGATCAAATTGCCAACATCCACTGGATCATGGAAAAAGGAAGTGAGTTTCAGAAAATCATCTATTTCTGATTTATTGACTATGCCAAAGCCTTTGACTATATGGATCACAATAAACTGTGGAAAATTCTGAAAGAGATGGGAATACCAGACCACCTGACCTGCCTCTTGAGAAACCTGTATGCAGGTCAGGAAGCAACAGTTAGAACTGGACATGGAACAACAGACTGGTTCCAAATAGGAAAAGGAGTACATCAAGGCTGTATATTGTCACCCTGCTTATTTAACTTCTATGCAGAGTACATCATGAGAAACATTGGGCTGGAAGAAGCACAGGCTGCAATCAAGTTTGTCGGGAGAAATATCAATAACCTCAGATATGCAGATGACACCACCCTTATGGCAGAAAATGAAGAAGAACTAAAAAGCCTCTTGATGAAGGTGAAAGAGGAGACTGAAAAAGTTGGCTTAAAGCTCAACATTCAGAAAACTACGATCATGGCATCTGGTCCCATTACTTCATGGGAAATAGATGGGGAAACAGTGGAAACAGTGTCAGACTTTATTTTTGGGGCTCCAAAATCACTGCAGATGGTGACTGCAGCCATGAAATTAAAAGATGCTTACTCCTTGGATGGAAAGTTATGACCAACCTAGATAGCACATTCAAAAGCAGAGACATTACTTTGCCAACATAGGTCCATCTAGTCAAGGCTATGGTTTTTCCAGTAGTCATGTATGGATGTGAGAGTTGGACTGTGAAGAAAGCTGAGTGCCGAAGAATTGATGCTTTTGAACTGTGATGTTGGAGAAGACCCTTGAGAGTCTCTTGGACTGCAAGGAGATCCAACCAGTCCATTCTGAAGGAGATCGTTCCTGGGTGTTCTTTGGAAGGACTGATGCTAAAGCTGAAACTCCAGTACTCTGGCCACTTCATGGGAAGAGTTGACTCATTGGAAAAGACTCTGATGCTGGGAGGGATTGGGGGCAGGAGGAGAAGGGGACGACAGAGGATGAGATGGCTGGATGGCATCACTGACTCGATGGACGTGAGTCTGAGTGAACTCCGGGAGTTGGTGATGGACAGGGAGGCCTGGCGTGCTGCGATTCATGGGGTTGCAAAGAGTCAGACATGACTGAGCGACTGAACTGAACTGAACAGAACTGATGGTAGAAGTGGAGGAATATAGTTGAAAACTGGGGTCTTGAAATGAAGAGCTTTATTTTCTACCAGTGTGTCATTTGAGATAAGCTACTTCACAACTCCATGCCTTAGACTCTTTATACACAAAATTCAGCTGATGACAATATTGAGTGAAGTGTCTGTATGAGTCATAAATGAGATGATGCAGGAAACGTGATTGTCAGTTACCTGGCATAGGGTAAGCCCTCTTTAATGTTCACCTTAGAGAACCACACATGAGTTTATATCCCATCTTACCACTCTCTGTAAGAAGTATGCAGTATGTAGATAAATTATTATGAATAACATCAGCTAATACAAGTGTCTCCCCACAGAACGTAAACAAAGCTCAAGTAACCTGTATTTACACTGCACAGTTTTAACCTGTTAAACGACTATTATCTACTGCACATGTATACGCACCCAACGACAGCGTGCCTGGAGCAATATTGCTCCAGCTCCGGTCATTTGTGAGTCACTGCCAGGATTCCACCTGGTCTCTGGACCACAACACATGCTCCTATTTACTTTGCCTTTTTTTTTCCTTCTTTAAATCAACTGAAGTATTTTTCTTAGACCTGCTCTAAGATAATAACAAGAAAATTATAGATCTCATGGGATGTTAATCACTGCTTAGCATTCATAAAATAAGGGCTGGAAACAAACATTTTAAATGTGTTTATCCACGTTCCAACGATGATGACAGTTTCTGCATTCGGAAGAGGAAGCAGAAGACTTGAAATACTGCCCCCAAGCACCATCCAATATACTATTGTTGTCTGCCATTTTAGAGTCATCTAAACTCTCTAAGTTCCCTTTGTCTTGTTTGGAACTGTTCACTGATGTTTTGTAAAAGTCAAGGAAGAAAATGTACATGAAAGTGTTTTGTAAACTGTAAAGATCTGTGCCAGTGGATGGTGCTGATTTTCAGGAGATGTCCAAGAATTCTTCGGTGTTGTAGATTTAACTTCAACAACTAAACAGCTAGCTGGCTTTTCCAGAGAAAGAGAGTTTCCTTCACCCACCAGATCCCCGGATGATGCATTCCTAAGGACTCCATGGGGGAGAGTGGCCCAGCCAGTGCCACACTGGGATGCCCTGGGGTCTTGGTACAGAGTTCAGAAATGAGAACAAAACTGGCAAATGTCTTTTTTCCTTCTCTTGACATTTTATTTTTTTTCCTTTCAGTCACACAGCCTCAGCCCTATTCAATCAACAGATGAGCTTCATGCCATAGTATCAGAGGACCAGGATCCTAAACTCAGTACTGGGCAGTACAGACCCCGAGACCTGACCCCACTGGCACCGTCAGTGCTACAGAACTTAGCATTTCTGTGCCAGCCTGAGATATTCTCTGGCTTCGTGTCTTTCTTTAGGCCAATGGACTTCAATCCTGGCTGCACATTAGAATTCTATGAGGAATTTATTTTTTTAATACCAGTCTGAGCCTCATCCCAGAGCAGTTTACCTAGGATCACTCGTGGAGATAAACATCAGTTTACATCAAAGCTCCTCAGATACAAAGCCTTCTTGGGGAATCATCACTTATAGCAAACCATAGCCAGACTGTAAGATTGTCTCTACTGAACCTGGAGAGAAGTAGGAATAAAATTCACCTATGGGGTCACTCAGAGTCGGACACAACTGAAGCGACTTAGCAGCAGCAGCGGCATATACTTAATGTGATCAAATCCTCTAAGTCACAATAATTAAACAAGAAACCAAAGAAAATCAAGCAAAATACAATAGAAACCACTGACAGTCAGCCAGGACACTTTTTCTCATTAGATGATCTTTTTACTGCCTGCACAGATCTTGTTATAGATTCCAGTCCTCACCCTGACCCACAAGAATCAGAGAATCTCTGATTTGAATTTGCATTTCAACAGGCTCCCCAGAGCATCGAAGTCCACAAAAGCTTAGGACCATTGCTCTCCATGTGATTACATTAATTAAAGAGCTGTTGCATACTTTTTTTTGGGGGGGGGCAATGTAATCCTTTTTTTTTTTTTTTGCAGCGGGGGGTTGGGGGTGGGAAAGGGGTCTCTGCTCTGGTTGTACAAGAGGAACCCAACTATATGAGCTTTAAAAATACATACCTGGGTTCCAGCCAGGCATCCGGGTATAGGACCTGCATTAATGAATTTTTTCTAAAGCTTTATATAGGATTTTGATAGACTGTGAACCTCTGTTACGAAGGCAATGCTACTAAAAAAAAAAAAAATAAAGAAAAATACGCAGGAGCTGTATTTCAAAAGTATCTTTCCTTTGGTCAGGTGTCATTACCAAAACTAATTCCTCCATGCCAATTCTCTTTAGAATGAGAAAAAGAAAGACTTCCTGTCAATTTGCCTTCTGCACAGAAGGGAACACAGATTTACAAAGTATTTAAAGCAGTGGGCAGTCTGACCGTTCATTATTCAACACAGGAACCAAAGGCTCCCCAGGCATTATTAAACAAATTGATGAACAATGTGACTGGATTTAGAGGGAAGAAGAATGCTGCTGGAACTGAAACACAATGATTCTTCATCTGAATGTCTTGTGAGTAAAGACTCAGGAACTGACTTCATGGAGTTTCATATAGCTGGTGACAGCATTTACATCTCAAAAGCCCGCTTCTGCCTTCTCTGTGATGTCAGACACTGGAGATTTGGAAAAATGGGCACAGGGTGAAATGCAACTTAATTCTCTCCATCAAGGAGAGACAGGTTTCATAGCTCACCCTGTTGGGTGGTGTGTGTGGTGAGGCAGTCATTACGGCCTGGACAAATGGAAACCGAAGGTGATTACCACTTCCACCGCCTGGTTTGCTTTTGGACTTTGAGACATGGGAGATGGAGTGCCAGTCTGGCCTGAGTTCACGACTTAACACAGAAGGATAATTTTTCCTGTAAATCCTGAAGGCAGGGTGAAGCCCCCAGAGCAAGCCACACTATTACCACTCAACAGGGTGACTCCTGGAAGTGGATTTGAGGAACAAAAGCCTAAGAAATGTCCTTGTGGTAAACGCACATTCTTATAGGTGACGAAAGGGAAAAATAAGAGCCAGCTGTCACTCAAAGAGAAAAGGAAATACAGGTTGAGCCCTTGCACTGCTTCTAAGTTCCCTGACCAAACTAAACCAACCCCCACACACAGCCAATCACGAGGAAGGCAGTCATGATTTTCCATCTCTCCCAGTTCTGTGATTGGCTTCAAAACACTGTCATCAATCATCCTAACAAGCACTTAAACAGTAAATCAAGGGCTATTAAAACACTTCTGACATTGAGCTTGCTTCCTCCAGCAAATCATAAATGCCCAGAATTTACAACATTTGCTGAGGGTGGAGAGAAGTTGCGGGGTTTTAAAAACAAATTTATTAGCTTGTTTCTTGTCCTGGGTTTTCCCCTTCTCTTCCCCCTGAAATAGTGATAAACTAAAATTGTTGAATGTCCTAACAGACTGCTAAATTCATGGTTAGGGTTCATATCATCAACTGAAGTACTCTGGATTTCAGTGGGGTGATTTATAAGTGTGTGCTGGCAACAAGCCAAAAAACATGGTGTCCTTTACTAATGGGGCCCAGGACTGTTTGATCAACATCTATATTCAAAATTCAAGGTAGTGAAATAATGTTGCAGGTCACTCCCTTCACAGTCAAAATCCTGGGGGACAAAGCCAAATCTAACTGTGAAATAGACTGAGTTAGATGGTAGTCACACACATCACTAACAAGTGGGGCAAACCTGGATAAGTCATTTATCCCCTCCAGACTTCCATTTGCTCAACAGTAACAGGCATGTATGGATGTGAGAGTCGGACTGTGAAGAAAGCTGAGCACCGAAGAATTGATGCTTTTGAACTGTGGTGTTGGAGAAGACTCTTGAGAGTCCCTTGGACTGCAAAGAGATCCAACCAGTCCATTCTGAAGGAGATCAGCCCTGGGATTTCTTTGGAAGGACTGATGCTAAAGCTGAAACTCCAGTACTTTGGCCACCTCATGAGAAGAGTTGACTCATTGGAAAAGATCCTGATGCTGGGAGGGATTGGGGGCAGGAGGAAAAGGGAACGGCAGAGGATGAGATGGCTGGATGGCATCACTGACTCGATGGACATGAGTTTGAGTAAACTCCGGGAGCTGGTGATGGACAGGGAGGCCTGGAGTGCTGTAATTCATGGAGTCACAAAGAGTCGGACATGACTGAGCGACTGGACTGAACTGAACTGAACTGAACAGGCATGATTAATCTAGGTAACTCTGAAGATCCCTTTCCAAAATAAACGATTATTCAATCAGCTCATTAGACAGCAAAGTATTAATCAGCTACTTCAGGGCTTATATGAATGGCTAATGTGAGACTCCCCAGTGTCCCTCCCTCCAAATTATGTGCCCTGGAAGTGTCTTCCACTTTGCCCTGGCAAATCTGATTCCTTATCCTTCACTTTCTTTCTCCCCTCAACACATGCTCAACATTGATTTTTGATTTAAACTCCCTTGGCTCTCTGCTTAGTTTCAGGTTAGCAGCACTTTCTGCTGGCAGGGCTGGGATGCACCAATTTTTAAGTCTACAGATTAACAAAAATGGAACTGTGATGGGGGCAACGTGCCAGCTGCTACTGAACAGCATCACCTTTTAGTTAGGCAGGAGCATAGTTGTTGCTTATCAGCAGCAGAAACTCTGTATTTGATAATTCCCCTTGATGTCTCAAATACACGTCAAAATCAGCTTTTCTAAAATTGAGCTTGTGATCTTCCCCAAAATGGATCCTGTTTCAGAGATTCTTCTCTGGGTGAAAAGTACCCTCATCTACCCTGCTGTCAGGCAAGACATCTAGCCTTTATCCTCGACTCCCCCATCATTTTTATCCTTAACTCCCCTATTTATTTGTTTTTACTGGTTTATCCCAATCTGTACCACTTACTCCATGAGCATTTCTTGAATATGAACAAACTGATGCATTCCCATCAATATAAACTTAACCTATGCACTATCCCTCTCCTGATTTTCTGCACTATTTTCCTACATGACTTGACAGTATTTTCTCTTGGATCTTCCAAAGTGCATATTTGTCCCCTTCTCTGCACCATCCCCCGCCCTGCCCCCCACCCCCCCCTCCTCCGGATCCCAACTCTACTTGCCTTCCCTCCCTCCTCCTTCCTACTCTTGCCTACTGGTGTGGTCACATTTCACACCCTACTTCCCATGATCCCTCTCCCTCCCAGTAACACTGGAGTTCCTTCCCTTCTTTCTTGCATGGTTCCTCCCTCCACATGCCAATACCTCTGCAGAAGTCTTTGCACGCTTCCTTTTCACCCCACTTCACCTGGGCAATTTCTACTTGCCTCTTGCTCAACACTTTCTCTGAAAATCTGCCTTGTCACTACTATCCAGTGAGAATCCTCTAACGATAGGTTCAGCTCAATTCAGTCACTCAGTTGTGTCCCACTCTTTGTGACCCCATGAACCGTAGCATGCCAGGCCTCCCTGTCCATCACCAACTGCCAGAATCCACCCAAATCCATGTCCATTGAGTCAGCGATACTATCCAACCATCTCATCCTCTGTCGTCCCCTTCCCCTCCTGCCCTCAATCTTTCCCAGCATCAGGGTCTTTTCCAATGAGTCAGCTCTTCGTATCAGGTGGCCAAAGTACTGAAGTTTCAGCTTCAACATCAGTCCTTCCAATGAACACCCAGGACTGATCTCCTTTAGGATGGACTGGTTGGACCTCCTTGCTGTCCAAGGGACTCTCATGAGTCTTCTCCAACACCACAGTTCAAAAGCATCAATTCTTTGGTGCTCAGCTTTCTTTATAGTCTAACTCTCACATTCATACATGACCACTGGAAAAACCACAGCCTTGACTAGATGGACCGTTGTTGACAAAGTAATGTCTCTGCTTTTGAATATGCTGTTTAGGTTGGTCATAACTTTCCTTCCAAGGAGTAAGCATCTTTTAATATCATGGCTGCAATCATAGGTTCTTATAAGGACAAATATTCATTCCTCTCAGCACTTAACTCTACATGAATACTTATTTTTGTTTTTATTTCCGTGGTGGCTCTCCCACTAAACTGTAACCTTTCTGAAAGCTGAAACCATTTCTGATTTTGCCCACCAATATGCTCTCAGGGTCTAGTATATCAAAAGCACTCAAACGTATTTATTGAATGAATGAAGTGGATGGTTGATGATAGCAGTTAAATTTTATTTTTTTTTCCATAGCACCATTGGCCATTCCAGGTCCAAGTCTTTGCTTTTAGTATGTGATTTTTCCTTGCCTAGAGATCTTAACACCAAGTTGCCTACACCAACACCTTTAAAAAGAAGGACTTGCTTTTCAAAAAAATTCTTCTTCTTTTTTTTTTTTTTTGGTCACTCACATGCAGTGTCCCAATAGAAAAAGCCCACTTTAAAAGCATGCTGCTAAAAATCAACGTTTATGACTCCCTTGTCTTATTTCAGCCCAACTTGTTCAGATTTTTCTATTTCCCTTTAAAAAAAATGAGACCTACTTACGTCTCTCTCCAAATTGTTGCTGTGCAACCCCACCCCAGCCAACTTCCTATGCCCTCCTCCAGATACTCCTTGGTGACTTTTATCTCTATTCATTTCTCCCTTTTCCGAATTCTTACCAGGTTTATTAGCTTGGTTATACTGAATCTATACACACACACACAGGCACATACCTCCACACACACACACAAATCACTCAAAATCAAATGTATTTCCCCTCCCTCAGAGCCTGAGGCACATGCCTGCCTCTGTCTGCTTATCTTTCTCTTCCTTTGCTTTTTCAGCTTAAATAGCCTGTTCTCAGAGAGGTTTGCCCTGATCATCAAATTTAAAGAAATTCTTCCTGTCATTCTTTCTCAGGGCAAGAGTGATTTTTCCCTTCTAAATATGATTTCTCCCATTACACAGTGAATTTTGTGTGTCTTCTTCTTTTTAACAGGTGTCCTACTCCGTAAATTCTAAAGCTCTTGAAAAAAGGTCCTAGCACAGCTACAAACCATCTAAAATCTTGCAGAGTCCCTGGCACATTGCAAGTGCTCAGTAAATATTTCTGGATGTGGAATTATTTCAACTAATGGATGGGTGTATTGTTCCAGCCTCTGGATTAGGGCTCTAAATCACTCAAGGTCTGAAATCATGTGTCTCACTTGTTTTGTATCCCTCATAATTAGGTGAGGCCAGGCTTTGTCAGCTCTGGCACCAGAGACATTTGGGTCCAATAATTCTTTGTTGACCTAATAATCCTTTGTTGCATGTGGCTGCCCTGCATACTGTAGTGACATCCCTGGCCTCCACCCACCAGATGCTGGTAGCAAATACCCACCATCAGTCGTAACAACCAAAAATGAGCCCAGACATTGCCAAATATCCTTGAGAGCAAAAATCATCCCTAGAACCCTGCTGAGAATCACTGGATTAAATACTTAATTTGCTCAATATTGATTAACAGATGGCAAACTGGCTTCACCTCTGGGATCTACAGAATCCCTCAATATCTTGGTGGAATTACTTCAATATAGCCAAGGAACAGAACAAGTACCTATGAGCAGTGCACACTTCAAGTGCTAGAAACTGAAGCCAACTTGGCCAGGAGCCTATGTAACTTCTGCCTTAGTAATTGGTTTCTCAATAGCTGCAACTCATTGGAACATCCTTGGAACACTAGGTGAATTTATATCTTGTTTTCTATTCCCTGAACTCACCAATTAAGTTCTCATCATTGTAACTATTTTTTTTTTTATCTTCCAGTCTGCTACATCCTCCTGAGGGGTAAGAATATGTTTCATTGTGCTGCCTTCTGCAATACTCTAGAGGACCTGAGCAAAGTGGCTCCTTAATAAAGAATTTTTGGTGAACTTTGCCATTTGCTCTGTACATACATTTTTTTTTAATCAAACAGTGAAAGATACATACACAGAGAGAGAGAGAGAGAGAGAGAGAGAGAGAGAGAGATGGAAGATGAATTGAGTAGTGTATTGGTCTAAAATTGTGACAGGGCTGAAAAACAAGTAATTATCTCCTTACCATAAGTTTTGACATCTGGGCTCAGAGGCAGAGAGAGGAAGAGGCAAGACTGGAAAAAACTTCAATTCTTATTTTTAGTGGTAGTTGAGAAGAACCAGCAGGAACTTTCATAATGAATGGCTTGAAAGTTGTATAATACAGAATGCATTTTAATGTCCTCTATAATACTTATCACTTAAAACACCTCTTTACAAAGAGGGAATAAATGATGTCAATGTTGTTTTCATTGGAAAATTTAATGCTTGTTATATCTTACCCATTAGATGATACTACACTAATGGCAGAAAGTGGAAAGGAACTAAAGACCCTCTTGATGAAGGTGAAAGAGGAGAGTGAGAAAAAGCAGGGTTAAAACTCAACATTCAAAAAACGAAGATCATGGTACCCAGTCCCATCACTTCGTGGCAAATTTTATTTTCTTGAACTCCAAAATCACTGTAAATGGTGACTGCAGCCATGAAATTAAAAGACACTTGCTCCTTGGAAGAAAATCTATGACAAACCTAGACAGTGTACTAAAAATTAGAGATACCACTTTGCAGGCAAAAGTCTATATAGTTAAAGCTAGGGTTTTTCCAGTAGTCATGCATGGATGTGAGCCTTGGCCATGAAGAAGGCTTGGGGGCAAAGAATTGATGCTTTCAAATCGCGGTGCTGGAGAAGACTCTTGAGAGTCCCTTGGACAGCAAGGAGATCAAACCAGCCAATCCTAAAGGAAATCAACCCTGAATATTCACTGGAAGGACTGATGCTGAAGCTGAAGCTCCAATACTTTGGCCACCTGATGTAAAGAGCCAACTCACTGGAAAAGAGCCTGATGCTGGGAAAAATTGAGGGCAGGAAGAGAAGAAGGAGACACTCACTGGAAAAGAGCCTGTTGCTGGGAAAGATTGAGGGCAGGAAGAGAAGAAGGAGACAGAGGATGAGATAGTTGGATGGCATCACCGACTTAATGGACATGAGTTTGAGCAAACTCTGGGAGATGGTGAAGGACAGGGAAGCCTGGTGTGCTGCAGTCCGTGGGGTTACAACGAGTTGGACAGGACTTAGAAAATGAACAACAGTAAAGCACTAGGCAACTTACTTAAATTCCAGTCTTCTGATTTTAAATCTTACATACTTTCCACCCTGACCCCACTGTCTCTCATAGGGAACAAACCTAATAATCCTTCTGGCTCCCTATCTTTTCTTCTGCCAGTTGTGGTCATTTTACTTTCTTACTCTTGAGCACGGTCTGCCTTTGAAAAGAGTATCTGCTGAGACCTCAAACCAAGAGCATGTAGGGATTCCTAGGACATATACATCACTCCATAATCTGAAACCTCAATTGAAGTGCTTTGTCTGGATTATGACAGGGCTGTGTGTGACCCACAGTACCATCATCTGTGATGTGAATAAACAGGAAATTCCCCGAGCTACTTGCTTCAAGGGAGGCTTAATAGTGCTACATAGTAAATGGCACAAAGCTGCACAAAAGCTGGATAGGATTTTAGCTCTCACCTCTAGCAAAACAAAAACAACAAAATTAAAAAAAAAAAAAAAAACAACTTTTCCCCATAGATTAGGAGCAGCAGGATATGGGTGGACTGACCATATATGTCCTGGCTTGCTCAAGACAATCCCAATTATTCCTGTGGTTTCAACACGATTAGTTCTAGTGTCCCTTCTCTAAAGGGTTTCCATTTGGAAGCTAATGGCACCGTCATGCTAAATATAGTTTAGCACAATTTCACATTGCGCATGACAGGTTTAGTGTATCTTCAAGTTTAAGGTATAATCACATTGAAAATGGTCATGCTTCATTCCCAGAGGTTGTTCATGACATTAGATAGGGTTTTAGGGGGTAGGTGACAAATTCCTCCCCCCGTCTTTGAAGGCTACAATATCACTTCTCAAAAAAGGAGCTTTATACTCAGAGATTAAATTGCCAACATCTTTTGGATCACAGAAAAAGCTAGAGAATTCCAGAAAAAATATCTACTTCTGATTCATTGACTATGCTAAGGCCTTTGACTATGAGATCACAACAAACTGTGGAAAAATTCTTAAAGAGATGGGAATACCAGACCACCTTACCTGCCTCCTGATAAATCTGTATGCAAGTCAAGAAGGAACAGTTAGAACTGGACATGGAGCAAAGGACTGGTTCCAAATTGGGAAATGAGAACATCAAGGCTGTATACTGTCATCCTGCTTATTTAACTTATACCCAGAGTACATTATGCAAAATGCCGGGCTGGATGAAGCACAAGCTGGAATCAAGATTGCCTGGAGAAATATCAATGACCTCAGATATGCAGATGACACCACCCTAATGGGGTGCTGCAGTCCATGGGGTCACAAAGATTCAGAAACAACTGAGTGACTGAACAACAACAATACTCAAACCACTGTTACCCCCATCACCACAGGGTTCCAGGGAACAAGAGGCCACTGCAGAGAGAAAACCAGATGCTGAGCATGAGCTGCAGGGGGCGGCCCAGGACCAACATCCAGGTTCATACCTGTATCTGTAAGCAGGTGCTAAACAAACATGACCAGTGACTTAAAACACAGTTTTGTTTCTATCTTCTCTTAAATTTTATTCTTTGGGAGCAAACTTCCCATAGTCTTGAATGAAATGACTGACATATCCCTTTTATGTTTATTTATTTTATGTTTATTTTAACATAACAGATAGTGCCAAAGTTACTTTATAACATATGCATGGTCTTAATTCAATAAATAAAAAGTCAGCTGAAGACAGTAATCAAAAAGCTGCATTGGACTGTATTAAATCCTCTTCCTTTTCTCCCCCTCCAGCTCATACCTCCCACGTTGGGCTCCCTGACTCCTTTCAGGTTGATGCTTGTATTGTGGAACTCTCTGAGTCATCTAATCAAGCTTCTTCAAATCTCTCCCCACTGCCTTGTTCCAGGACAGCACCAGAGGGTGGAAGGACACGGAACAAGGGCCTTTCTTCCTTGTGCGTGGGATCTAGCACTCTGGGCATAGCAGATGGTGAAAATAACTCTTTCCTTGATGAGGTTTTCAGAGCCTTCAGCTGGCCCCCTATCCTGAATTCCCATGACCAGGAGGGTTACAGCTCTTGGAGCCCCTCTCCCCCAAGGATGGTTACCTAGAAGTCCAATTCCAAGGCATTCATTCCACTGTGAGGTCACCTTGTGCCTTCAGACAGGCTTGCTAAACATGACTTGAGAGGACCCCGGGCCCCTGTCTCCTTCACTGTCCTTTCTAAACACCCCTGCTTCCCCAGACTCAATGCACCACAGGACCAACACGCTATTTGACCCACCATCCAGCAGGTGGTCAGCTCCTGCCTCGCCCTCTAGACTTTATAGGCAAGAGTCAGATCCCAATTGTTATGCCACTTTAATTGTACCAGTCAAGGGTCCAGTGCCCATCTTTTGCATTGCCAAATTTGAGGTGGGGGTATGTCCATGCCTTCATCACAACATCACGGGGACAGGAAACAGCCCAGTACTCTGTCAACTCTTTCTCATGAAATCCTCTTCATCTATCTCCTCACACTGCAAGTCCCACTGAGTGTTTCTCCCTCCCTGATCTTTACCAGGTTCAACTGATGTGACCGTCATCGAACTTCTGAAATAGGGAAGATGGGATTCAGAGTATAACTTTCTCTAGATCTCTTTGTAAGGATATCAACCTTACACAATTCTCTCACCCTCCTGACCTGTTTGCATATTCTCTATTTGCTTGAAGAGTATGAATGCCCTAAAACAGTTTCCCACAGTCATTTCTGTAGTAAACTAGCAAACAGCTAGCAAGGGTTGAAGAGGGAGGGGAGTGGCTATCTCACCGTTACCCTTGGAACCTATTGCACAGGCACCTCAGTAGAAATTATATACACTCAGTAGAAGCTGTAAGTACCTATAGCCCTTTGTGAGTATTAATATCAAGTGTCTGGTGTCCAGGAAGGCAAAACCACCTAAGCAGGCTGACACCCTTCCTCTGTCCATTACAAATTCAATCTGAACAATGCTTATTTCTTTCTAAGTTGCCTGAATTTCCAGAAAGTCACTCTCTATGGCCTTACTTCCTACAATCCAAGCACCTCACTGCCACCAGGGAAATCTAAGAAATTGCTTTCCTGTGTGCTCTATCTTACACCAAGTTGAGAAATCCCCTTTGATCTGCTGAATTTTTGAAGTCCCAGAAGTAGAAAACACTAAGAAATATATTAAAAAGGTCAAGAATCTGAAAATGCCACTTGTAAGTGGACAGACTCAGTGAATAGCCAGGTCTCCTCAGGTGGTGAAGATTAAGGTTTGAAAAGGAATGAGAGGGATAAGCTACTTTGGGCTCTTTTGTTTTGTGCCAAGAACAAAGGTTTTATTACCTTGGGGCAGGTTTCATGGGTCATGTACTCAACATGCAACCATCACTGTGCAGTAATGTAGAACCTCAACAGAGAAAGAAATTACAGGGCTGGATTGTGAGTTAGCTTCACTTCAACATGAAGATCCCCAATCCCCCTTTGAAATGTTTATAAGTGTAAACATACAATACAAGCAGACAAAACTGCTGATCAGAAAGTCATTGAGACCATCAAATAATAGAATTGTTCGAAGGCTTTTTGGCAAAAAAAAAGCACATTTTCTTAGAGAAGGTTTAGATTCATCACAAAAATAAGTGGAAAGTCCAAAGAGTTCCTATATGTCCTTGGCCTCCAAACACCCCCAGTCCTCTTCATCATCAACGTCTGCACCAGAGTGGTAAATTGGTTATAAAGGAAGAACAAACACTGACACACCAACATCATTGTAAACCCATAGCTCACATTAGGGTCCACCCTTGGTGTTTATTATATGGTTTTTGGCAAATGTATATAATGACAGGTACCAACCATTGTCCAGAAGAAGGAAATGATAACCCACTCCTATATTCTTGCCTGGGAAATCCCATGGACAGAGGAACCTGGCAGGTTGCAGTCCATGGATCACAAAAGAGTTGGACACCACTTAGTGACTAAACAACTCATCATTGTAGTATCTTACAGAATAGTTTCAATGACCTAAATATACCCCCTATATTCCAACTATTTCTCTCCCAAGATCCTGGAAATGACTGATTCTTTTATAGCCTCCATAGTATTAATACCTTCCAGAATGCCATACAGTTGGAACCATGAAGCCTTTTCAGATAAGCTGCTTTCGCTATGCAACATGCATTTAAGGGCCCTCCACATCTTTTCATGGTATGATAGCTCATCTCTTTTCAGAAGTGACTGATAACTCATTGTCTGGATACACCACAGTTTATTTATCCATTCACCCACAAAGGAAATCTTGTTGCATCCAAGTTTCGGCAATTATATATGAAACTGCTATAAACATCCATGTGCAGGGTTTTTGTGCGGAAATAAATTTTCAAGTTATTTGGGCAAATATGAAGGAGCAAAATTACTGAATCATATGGCAAAATTATGTTTAGTTTTATAAAACAAAAAACTGTCAAACTGTCTCAAAAGTGGCTATGCCATTTTTTGTACTCGCAACAGCAACAAATGAGAGTTCCTGTTACCCTACATCCTCCAGAGCATTTGGTTTTGTCAATGTTGTGGATTTTAGCCATTCTAAAAATGTGTAGTGAAATACTGTTATTATAATTTTCAATTTCTTTATATCATATGATTATGGACATCTATTCACATGCTTATTTTCAATCTGCATACCTACTTCAGTTCATTCTTTACAGTTGAGTTTTAAGCATACTTTGTATATTTTGGATAACATCCCTATGTCAGATGCTTTTTGCAACTATTTTCTGTCAGTCTGTGGCTTCCCATTCTTTTGCAAAGCTTTCTTAATGATCATCTACTTTTCCATTAAAAATAATTTGTTTTAATAAGAAATGCATGCTGGTGGTGTCTGATAAACTGCTCAATGATTTAAAGGAATCTTTTAGTTGACTGGATATGATAAAACTGCCCAATCTGGTAAAAATATAAAACTAAGCCAAACAAAACCAAAACAAACAAAACTCTAACATTTGTTAATAATATAAAAATCCCACAAACCTCAATATCATATAGACATTATGCTTCATAAGGACCTTGTCGGACAAGTTGCCCATCATCCTCTATCTATTTCTGCAGATATTAATGCTGATGCTGAAGAACCCCTGAGAGACAGATTAAACAGAAATCCCCACTTATTTTAAAAATGTTTTACATTTAACTACATTTTGTTTTGTTTTAGTTTTTGCATTTTGGGTTAACACAATTATAGCATGAATTCACTTTTTTATTCTGAAACAACAGACAAGCAAAATGTACTATTTGTGTAAATTTCATAAATATCTAGGGTTATATTAATTGCTGTTCTGCTGTTAACAAATTTCAGATCTTCTGATTTCTGAAAAATGACAATTTGTTGGCTCACTTGCAAGACAGTTCAGTTCAGTTCAGTCGCTCAGTCGTGTCCCACTCTTCGCAACCCCATGAACCATAGCCACCAGGCCTCCCTGTCCATCACCAACTCCTGGAATACACCCAAACCCATGTCCATTGAGTTGGTGATGCCATCCAACCATCTCATCCTCTGTCATCCCCTTCTCCTCCTGCCCTCAATCTTTCCCAGCATCAGGGTCTTTTCAAATGAGTCAGCTCTTTGCATCAGGTGGCCAAAGTATTGGAGTTTCAGCTTCAATCAACATCAGTCCTTCCAATGAACACCCGGGATTGATCTTCTTTAGTGTGGACTGATTGGATCTCCTTGCAGTCCAAGTGACTCTTAAGAGTCTTCTCCAACACCACAGTTCAAAAGCATCAATTCTTCGGCACTCAGCTTTCTTTATAGTCCAAATCTCACATCCATACATGACCACTGGAAAAACCATAGCCTTGACTAGACGGACCTTTGTTGACAAAGTAATGTCTCTGCTTTTGAATATGCTGTTTAGGTTGGTCATAACTTTCCTTCCAAGGAGTAACTGTCTTTTAATTTCATGGCTGCAGTCACCATCTGCAGTGATTTTGGAGCCCATAAAAATAAAGTCAGCCACTGTTTCCACTGTTTTCCCCATCTATTTGCCATGAAGTGATGGGACCAGACGCCATGATCTTAGTTTTCTGAATGTTGAGCTCTAAGCCAACTTTTTCACTCTCCTCTTTCACTTTCATCAAGACGCAAGACATATTTAAAGAAACACACAGATAGTTTCTAAAACATCTACTTAAAATATTATTTTTTAATTATCCTTTTACTTGATCCTGTAGTATGCATCACAGAGTACACAGCAGAAATTCCATTCTGTAATCAGTGAGTCTTTGCAAACTAAAATACCGAAATTCTGGCAATAATGCCAATTTGGAGCAGGAAAAGCACCACAATCCTGGATAAATGACAATTCTTCTATGTTGTTTTCTGTTGTATAGCACAAAGACCTGGTCCCCTATTCTATCTTCCACGACAACCAGAGAGAGCAGCTTCAGACCCTGCCCTAGGTCCACTGCTGACCAGCCCCCACCCATGCCATCCTCTCTGGATGCCATGTTTCCACATGGAAGGGTATTCACTTCCTGCTTTCAGACTCCTGGATGGGACCCACCGCCACATTTAACTGGCTGTCCCTGAAGCAAAAGTTTAAAACCCAAATAACACCAGCTCCCTGCTTAGCATGAAATTGGCTTGAAATACACATGCTCTTAAACATCCCCTCTTGATGGTCTCAGGTTTTCTCATTGATGTGTAGCTGCTCAAAAGCCCCAGGACAAGTGCCAGAGTCTACCCAACCCTGAATACAATTCTTCCCCTCACTGTCCCCTCTTTTGAACAACTGCTTGAGAGAATTAATGTGCTGCAGCTCAGACAATTAGTTTTTCCTTTCATGTCTAAATAACCTGCAATTCGTTCATGCAGCATTTTGCATATAATTGCTTCAAGTCTATTTCTGTGTTTTTTTTTATGATGAAAGTGTTCCTTTCCACAAAACAACTCAACAGAGAACAATCGTCCTGAATCTTTAGGGGTAATACTAGAGCCCTGGGGAGAGTATATTTGGTGGAAAAATGAAGCTGATGATTTTGTTAACATTTCCTTGATGGAAAGGAGTTATTGCCTTGACAAGCATATCAGACTCTGAAAGAGTGGTGTTCCTAGAAATCTGTGCACAAAACCAACGTTTCATATAAACACATTACCAGGACTCTGCTATTAAGAAAAGATCATAAAATTAAATGAAAGTAGAACATGACATTAAAAAAAATAGTAACTTCATTATTGGTAAATCTTGAGGTTCATATGGGATATTATCCATCTAAAGAGAATACAGGAGTAAATCTGGAGACAGCGAATGCATTTAATTCCAGCTACAGCATACACTACCATATGTACTGGGAGTTATATTCATTGTAGCATCCTTTATAGTAATGAAAAAATAGAAACAACATAAATGTTAATCAAGAGACTATATTTTTAAGACAAAAAATACTAAAGTAGATCCATACAACAAACTATGCCACAGCCATTAAGAATGCTGCTGCTGCTGCTGCTAAGTCGCTTCAGTCATGTCCGACTCTGTGCAACCCCACAGACAGCATCCCACCAGGCTCCCCGATCCCTGGGATTTTCCAGGCAAGAACACTGGAGTGGGCTGCCATTTCCTTCTCCAATGCAGGAAAGTGAAAAGTGAAAGTGAAGTCGCTCAGTCAAGCCCAACCCTCAGCAACCCCATGGACTGCAGCCTTCCAATGTCCTCCCTCCATGGAATTTTCCAGGCAAGAGTACTGGAGTGGGGTGCCATTGCCTTCTCCATTAAGCATATGCATATTTAAAATAACGGGTGTGCCTTGGGGTAAAAAAAAAAAAAAAAAAAAAACCTCTAGAGCCAAAGAGAACTGCATTTTAATACTGATTTGCCTCCTTACCATTCATTTAATATTGGATTAGTCACTTTGTCTTTCTGAGACTCAATGTCTCATTTGAAAAGTGGAGAATAAAAAAAAAAAAAAAAATGGCCTGGCCCTTGAACAACACAGGTTAGAACTGTGCTGGTGCACTGATATGCAGATTTTTCTACAATATGATCCATGGTCAGTTAAATCTTTGGATGCTGAATCACAGATATAGAGAAAAAGCACACACACAGAAGAACTGTGTATACAGAAGGTTAGATGTAAGTTTTTACAGATTTTCAAGTGTGTGGAGGGTTACCCCTAATGCTCACATTGTTTAAGGGTCAACTGTGATTACCTGGGAGGATATTTCAGGGAACAAAATGAGATGATCTGTGTGAAGTCCTTAGCAAATGATAAAGTTAACTTTTATCAATATCATTACATTGAACTGCCACCCATATATAATTCAGGAAACAGGAAGATCTGTTTTCATCCATTTCTATTCTTGTTCCTAAACATCTGATGTTTGTCAAAGGTGTTTATCTGTTACATCTCAGAGGCAACCTGACAACCCACTGCCCTGAACCAGTTCCAGGCTAACTGCAAGGGATGGGCAGTGCAGAGGAAACCTACAAGTGTCAGAAAGTTGCCTTTGCTTTGTTACTATGCTAAGACCCCCCATCCAGGCTAACTGCAAGAGATGGGCAGTGCAGAGGAAACCTAAAGTGTCAGAAAGTTGCCTTTGCTTTGTTACTATGCTAAGACCCCCATCCAGGCTAACTGCAAGGGATGGGCAGTGCAGAGGAAACCTACAAGTGTCAGAAAGTTGCCTTTGCTTTGTTACTAAGCTAAGATCCCCACTCAAAGGAGGAGCTTGTACTTTGCTGGGCACAATTAGTACAATTTGCAAGAATGCCTGAGGGACCAGGCATGCCCTGCCTATTCCTGGAGATCTCCACCCTTTCCCCCAGTTTGAAGACCCAACTGCCTTATTACCCCTGAAAGTCTCCCACTTTCCTCCCTTTGGAGAGCAGGTATCTTTAGAGCATAAGCTGTCCTTTCTCCATTCTTCGATCAAGGAATAAAGTTTCTGCTCTGCTTTGCTGAGCATTGTGTTGAAGGCAATTGGCTCAAATGCCACTAGGCAAGGGAAGGACCCCGCTGGAGTCCACCTGATATGAGAGGGTTGGTGACAGAATCACCCTGTAGTTTATAGAGGGGAAAAGAGGGGGATAAATTAGGAGTATGAGATTAACAGAAACGAACTACAACGGTGGTGGTGGTTTAGTTGCTAAGTCATATCTAACTCTTGCGACCCCGTGGACTGTAGCCTGTACAGACTGTAGCCTGTAGCCTGCCATAGGATTTTCCAGGCAAGAATACTAGAGTTCGTGGCCATTTCCTTCTCCAGGGGATCTTACTGATCCAGGAATCAAACCTGTGTCTCCTGCTTGGTAAGCAGATTCTTTATCACTATGCCACCTGGGAAGCCCCCTTTACTGTATAGTACAGGGAGCTATATTCAATACCTTGTAAAACTATAATGAAAAAAAATCTGAAAAAGAATATGTATATATGTATAACTCAATCACTTTGCTGTACACCTAAAACTAACACAATATTGTAAGTCAACTATATATTTTTTTAAAAAAGGTTAAAATTGGGAATCTCAAATGGTTAAAACTAATATAATATTAAGAAAGAAGGTAAGATACAGAAGTAGATTCTGAAATCTTATCTAGAAGTATAAATAGGCACATATCTAACAGTTAAGTCTGATGTAAGAGAATTATTCAATTCTTTAGTAATATTTCCCTCATAGCTCAGTTGGTAAAGAATCCACCTACAAGGCCGGAGACGCCGGTTTGATTCCTGGGTTGGGAAGATCTGGTGGAGAAGGGACAGGCTACCCACTCCAGTATTCTTGGGCTTCCCTTGTGGCTCAGCTGATGAAGAATCCGTCTGCAATGCGGGAGACCTGGGTTTGATCCCTGGGTTGGGAAGATCCCCTGGAGAAGGGAAATCTTCCAGAACACTCCAGTATTCTGGCCTGGAGAATTCCATGGACTGTATAGTCCATGGGGTTGCAAAGATTCACACACGACTGAGCAACATCACTACTTCACTACTTCTTAGTAGTATTATGATGATATTAGGCCAAGCGTCTTACACAATAACCATTCTTCCCAAAATATTTCTAAGGGAGATATATATAGCCAAGAGACAATGACTAATGCTTAAGTATGTTATGATGGACTTTATCCAGTTACTAGGAGTAGAACATAAAAGAAAAATAATATATTTTATGGTTATAGCCAGGGTTCTTCTGAGCTAGGTACATGGATGGGAGGCAGAGGCCAGACAAGAGGAGTGTGCAGCATCCTGTCCTGGCCAGGTCCAGGTTCACTGAAGCAGTAATCCCACCTGAGTGTGTGATCTGGCATTTGGAGGGACTATGGGCAGAGCTGTTCCAATCGCCCAGGAGGAGGCGGAGAGCAGCAAGGATAAGCAAGTCTGCCCCACACAGAGGAGGACGGGGATGTCAGCTTCCACCCACCTACCTGCTAGGTCTACTTTTTCTCACTCTTGTCTTTTTTCTTAGCATATAAACTTTCCACAGTTTACATGTTTTTTTCTAAATTAGGTATGTGTATATACATAATTTTTTGGAAAAATTTGTTCTTGCAATTGCATCTAATTAAAGAATATTATTAAAGCACATCAATGACAAGACACATGACAACATTCATAGGAAAGACGTGACTCTCACAAGAGAGAAACTGATGGTTCCTTCTGTGTCATTCTTTCTCCCTGAATATGCTTCAATGGTTAGGAGCTGCTTCATGTTCAGGGATGGCTTAGCCTTAGAGGAGGGACTTAGAAGGGGATTACATTGAAGATCAGAAGAGAATGAAGTTTTCCAGAACAAAAGATTTCTAAAATCTTCTAAAATTGCTCATTCGTTTTCCATTTCCTTTCCACCGTGTATTACATGTAGGCCTCTCTGTAACAGTTAATAGAAAAATTCAAATTATATTTTAAAAATGAAGGGGGAAAGGTCTGAGATCTGAGAACAGAAAAAGATATGAATTGGCCCATTAGAGATAACTGAGTTCCACCGAAATATGGCTTGTGTTTACTTTCTGTCCATATTAAAATGGCTTTTTTATGAAAGAAAATGTGCTGGCTTTTTCTTCCCCTTTCTTTCTGTCTGCTAATGAAGCCACATCAAGACAGACAAGAGTTCTAATCAGTTTCTGGAAAAGCAGATCCCCAAGAAAGGCTGTTTTGCAGACTTTCTGGTTCATTTTGCCTCCATTGTTTTAGTGACCTGAATGTATGGAAAATCAGATTTTGTCACTTAAGCTGCTATTCTTGGCTGAATTTTAGAGTACTCAGCAAGGTTCTGTAACAAACAAATGACCCTACCCCCACCCCTCACCCCCACCTCCATGCAGCATATATCTGAATATGCATTTGTTTAGATTCTAGCCAGGAAGATGAAGATAAATGGTGCAGGGTCACTAAAATTCCCATACTAATCATTTTGAGTGTGGTGTAAAACGAATGATTGCTAAGAGAGAAGGGGTGATGGGGCTCCTTCTGCTTAAGAAAATTAATCAGTTAAAGGGTTAAGACTGATTGGTTAGAAAACCACCAGAAAGGTCACTCCTAACAGAGTCATTAAACTTAGAGTAAACGGCCATCAGCTTACCCTGCAAAGTGAGTGGCCTGGCTGCTGAATACAAATTATTTGCAGAACCCTCTGCTACCTTGCCTCATTTTGCCACTGGGGATATGCAGAAGCTGGAATCTGCAGCTTTATGCCTGGATGTATGCATTTATGCATCTCATTATACATTATTATCTTTGTATAGAAAAAGAACTCCACAGGCACAGCATCAATACAGGAGAGCTGTGCCTGGGTGGCAAGTGCTTGGATCAGGTGCATCTTGTTCTGCATTTTTTTTTTTTTTTTCTTAATAGAATCTGGGAAAGCATGGTTGTCTTCAAGAGTCAGGGCTCTTATTTTGTTTGCTTTAATCTCACAGTGAGATTAAATAATCTCAGATTTATCTGAGATTTATCTCAGATAAATTTCTATCAGAAGTCCAGGAAGCCTAGAGGTCTAATGTTCCCATGACCTCCACAAGTCATATCTGATCAAAAAAGCCTTAGCAAATCAAGGACAGATGTGAGGGAATCTGCCTTTCCAAGAGAGGACAGTCTCAGCAGATTTCAGTGGAGCTTTGCAGTCAGATTTCCGAGGGTCATTGCGGTAGAGCTGACTGTGAGATACATTTATGCAGACACAGTGGCTTTGGGATTCCCTCAAACGGCAAGTGTGTGATTCTGGAAGACGTGCCGTGTGGAGTAGAATCCTGGGAAAATACTGTCTTGATTTCGTTCCTAATTTTGAGAAGACTTGCAAATCCCTGTCTTGCCCTTCCCCTCCTGGCAGACTCTGAGGGGTCAGTGATACTTTGGAGAAGACTACACTTACACTCGATACCTAGAGAATTCCAGAAATATTCTTCTGGGTCTTTATTCATTCATTCAGTTATTCATTTAATGAATTTTAATGAGCCTACTTAATGTGTCAGGCACTCCGGTAGGTGAGGGACATACAAAGAAAGGCTGTCCTGTCAGCAAAGGCTGTACAATACAGGTGAGACAGAAAAGTAATGGAATACTTTCAATGGGGTGGGGCGGAAAGCAGCTGCAAGAGAAGGGTCTCAGAACTCCCTGGGGAGAGTGTGGAGGGGGTAGGGAAAATACTGGGTAAGAAGAGCAGAAAACTCGGTTTCACCATGCTTGACTCCAGTGTAAAGTTCTTTCTCTGAAAGTTGGCAACCTCCCCAAGTGCACAAATACAGATGTTTGCTTGTTTCTGACTCCTGAACTGGACAGCCACCAGCTCAGAGCCATCATCATGGGGCAGCCTCCTGCAGTTTTCATGGATGACACCTTACGAATAACAGGAATTTCAAGAATGATTTTGGTTTAAGACCAGGGATAAGACCTTCTTGTGGGGCTGGGTATGTCACCACTCTGCCCTGGTAAGCGATCTGCAGACAGCACAGTCTATCAAAATGAGCCCACTGCTGCTCCTTCTTTTCCTGCCTGCCATGTGGTTTATTAATTACCATCCATTATTTTTAAAGAATTTCTGGAACCAAAGGAAAGAGCAAAAAGAGAAAAGGGTGATCCAAGATGAACGCACTTCCAAATCTGGGTCACGTGTGCCAATGAAATAGGTAAAATGTCTAGGGGGAAATATGCAGATTCTTCCAGAACAGCAGGAATAGTCACAGACTTGCATGTTCCAGAAGATTGAAGGAATCACAGGACTTGGGAACACTGACAGTTACACTCTGGGGGTGTTCTTAATGGGGAGATGATGTGTTGAGCTGATTGGCTGTCCATTCCTTGCTTTTTGGAACAGTGACACAATGTGAATTTCACCCATCTCTACAGCAGCAGCAAGCAGTTACAGAAGAGATTCTCTCTCTCTATTTAGTCGCTAAGTCATGTCCGACTCTTGCAACCCCATGGACTGTAGCCTGCCAGGATCCTTTGTCCATGGGATTCTCCAGGCAACAATATTGGAGTAGATTGCCATTTCCTTCTCCAGGGGATCTTCCTGACCCAGGAATCGAAACTGGGTCTCCTGCATTGCAGACAGATTCTTTACTGACTAAGCTATGAGGGAAGCCCCATATTATGATATCAATATGCTTTATGTTATTTTTTTGAGAATTATATGACATTTTTTGAAATACCTGGAGATACCTCAGGGCTTTTAAAAAACAGAGTAGAAATCAGTGCCTTGAGTAAAAATAACTTCACATTTGGCTGCAGAGAGCTCCCCTGATACCATTAATTTGGCATCTAATCATCCTTCCTTGAAGCACCTCCCAGTACTCCTGTCACCCCGTGTTATAACTGGAGTCCTGAGTTGTTATTTAACTTTTCATGGGGTGACAAAGCAGAGGTATGTGTTGTTGCTTTAGAGTGATAGCTATCTCTTCTCCTAGCCCTCACCACACGGGTGTATGCCTGTCTATGAAATGACTTATGTTAGGTTCTTGGGCAAAAGACACTTTAGTGGGACCAGGAATGAAAAAAGAATGAACATGTTAACCATCCATGAAAAACAAAATAACATAATTATGATTAATCCAGACAGGTTTACTTCAATGACATCTTCAACAAACATGTAAATTGAGTCTGCTCTTTGAAGAATCAAAATACCTTTGACATAAGTACTCCCCCTAAAGGCAATGGCAATATTTAGCTGGTTTATACCAATAAAGTTGCAAATAAATGCTTAAAAAGGAATCAAGCTCTAATTTAAAACACCTCCTAGGCACTGCCTTATCTCATAATGTTATAGTGAGATTACCGATTATTTTATTCTGAAACCAGTCTGAGACCCAGGCCTCTGCAATTTACAGCATGTCAGTGATCTTAGTCAACATTAATTTTCTCCATCCTGATTGACATGTTTTCCTGCACACTACAAAAGGATCTAACTTTATGATTTACATGGACAGCATGACTGTGTTTCAGGACTAGAAGCAAAACAGATCACACTCTTAATGTGGATAATAAATTTGCACCATTGTTAATGTAGAAAATTCTTAGACATGACAAATGGCAAGATGGGAATACATGGTCACTGAAAGTTGCATGCCCAGAAGTTAAGTAATTGGCAATGCTAGCAAAAAACCCAGTCAAACAAACCCCAGGAAAACAATGGATCAAGTGTCATTGATTCTATGTGTCTCTCTCACATTAAAATCACTTGGGTAGCTTTTAAACTACTTATGGCCCAGGCTCAGTCCCAGAGATTCTGATTCAATTAGTCCTGGGTGAGCCCACATATATAATATTTTTAAAAGCTCCCCAGGAGATTCTAATGTACCCAGGATTAAGAGCCACTGAGTATGAAATGTACTCAGCATATTGGCAGGCCCATGATCAATAGGATAGAAACTAAAATAAATCAGTGATTCATTAATTCACAGAATCATTAAAGAAATACTTACTGAGGACTCATTATGTGGCAGGCATTGTTCTCTGCTTCAATGCTACAAGGCAAAAAAGTTGCAAACTAAATACTCTCCAGGAGTCCATTATCTAGTGAATTATAATGGTACTTGGACAGTTGCATCTGGGGTGCCCTCAGCCACAGTGTAGGAAATCACTGAATACAAGTTTTCCCCGCTCCTACTCCCAACTAGGGATAACAACATCCCTAACACCCTCAGAGCACTTTATAAAATTGCAGAGCCTGTGGGCTATCATGATACCTGGTCGTGTGTGTGCTTAGTCACTCAGTCATGTCTGCCTCTTTGGGACCCTATGGACTGTAGCCCAACAGGCTCCTCTGTCCATGGGGATTCTCCAGGCAAGAATACTGGAGTGGGATGGCATGCCCTCCTCCAGGAGATCTTCCTCCAGGGATCGAACCCAGGTCTCCTGCATTGCAGGCGGATTCTTTACCATCTGAGCCACCAAGGAAGCCCATGATATCTTGTATTTATAGTAACCTTAGATAAGGAAAGAATTTTTGGCATACCCATTTTACGGTGAGGATACTGAGGCTCTCACAGGCTTTTCAGGAAATGATCACTAATTCTTTTTCTTCTTTTCCTTTACAATCAAAAGACCTAGGTTTCAGCTATGTTTCTACCACTTAAAATATAACAGGCAAGTTCTTAAAAACATGTTTACTCTTTACAATAGCCTAATGGATAGAATCATTATCATCCCCTATATATAATATGCAAATTAAATTTCAAAGATATAAAACAATTTAGTAAAGGTCATTAATTCTCTGTTTTCTATCATTTTCACTTGGCATATAGATTCTCTAATATAATAACCATGAAATACGAGTCTTACTACCTGTAAAACCAGAGTTTACTGGCCTGTCTCCAATCAGCTAGTAATGAGCTGTGATGGACACATTTAAGGAAAAAAAAATACTTCAAGAAATGGGGGTACTAATCTCATTCACATTCCAAAATATACGAGGACATCAGCTTTAAACATGGCAAAATTTGGGGCAACAGTTCTTAGAGATATGAATGTTAAAGCTAGGTTAAATATTAGAGATCAGGTAGTACAAACTTTTCTTGTTATAAATGAGGAGTCCAAGACTCTATGAAACAAAACCATTTGCCTACGATCACACAATTAATGGCAGTGCTAAGATTAGAACACAAGACATGTTCCCACCAAATCTCAAACATGCCCAGGACATATTATTTACTTTTCATAGGATGGACCAAAGCAGTTCTCTCTCTAATAGATTTTCAATTTTGATTATATTCACAAAAGTTTGAGAAAAATTCAAGGAGATGAAGCATATTCAATTTTCATCTAGAATTTCTAACATTTCTAGAAAGTATTTTGACCCTTCAAAATTAAACTTAAGAACTGCCAGCCGATAGGCTCCATTCTTTTAAATACACACCCCTATTATCATCTGATTGGACACATCTGAATGTTAACTACCTCCTGAAAATCTGCCAAAGTGATCTTTGCCAGATGGTGCAGGAAGTCAACTATTCTTACATACTGATTCATTGCTGAAAATCTCAATTTCTGTTTATGTGTGCAGGTAGGAGGTCTGAGTGCTACCTGGGTAGATTATGGTGCTAGCTCTGCCACCTACTAGTCATTAAGCTTTTGGGCCTTGGTATCCATGATTATAGGAATTCTATTTTTTTTAGATTAAAGTATAGTTGATGTTCAATATTATATGTTAAAGGTGTACAACAAAGTGATTTGCAACTTGTTAAAGATTGTACTCCAGCTACAGTTATCCTTGTATATTCCCGTGTTGCAGCTTACTTATTATATACGTAATAGCCAGTCCCCTTCTTTTCTAAATTGTGACTTGGCCCCAGGCCATGAGTTGGGACACACGCACTTTAGTGAGCTTTTTCCTTCTTTTCACGTGGGACCTGACCAGTATCTTGTGGGCACTACTTGCATGACTTGAGCAAAACAAATAAATCACGTCCCCAGATCCAGCATCCACAAACAACACACATCTAAAAAGAAATGTACAGAAGAGACATTCAAATCTAAGCAGGAGCTTTAGTTTTGTTAGTGGATCTAACATCTGACTCTGTCTCAGACCCAGGACATCTTTCTGGTGGTCGATACTAATAACTGCAGGCACCACAGAAAGGAGAATGTATGGGAAAATGCTATTAATAAAGGACATTTACATGTAATGAGACCCTTCTATGCATCTGCAGCTTCAAATACATTTTTCCTCACAATATATCTACCTGACACGGAGGAGCAGGTGCTCCACACTGCACACTGTCCACAGTGTCCACACTGGTAAACTGGAAGCAGAGATAATGTTCAGGAATTTACTGAACTCTGATTTCCTCTGCCAGACAGATGTGGCCTTGATGATGACGGGTTTGACACAAGCCCCACAAGAAAATGGTATCTGCATTTCCTCAAGAGAAAGCGTCAAGTGCAAAGACTGTCCTTGAATATAATGAAAGGCTCAACTTTAAAAGCATTGTGGAAAATCAAACAGTAGGCCTGTCAGCCGTGCCAAGGCACAGTCCTACACAAAGTCGCTAGGAGCTCTTTGTAACCACCTTGTTTTTGGTAAAGTGCTGCCCTTGGTTAAATACAATGGAACACAATCAAATCTTCAAATAGTATATGTGTGTTCTCTTAAATCTGAAATGCTGAACTATTATCACTCCAACTGATCAGATGATGAAAAGGAGAACCAGAAATGGTAGCCTTGCCTGAGGCTTGAAGAGACTAAATAACCATCTCAGCTATCTTTCCTATAAACATAAAGAATCCATAAAGAAAGGAAGGGTAGCATTATTTCCAATGGCCATAGGGACTACTGGGTAGCAGAAAGTATCAAAGCAGTGACAAAAGCAGGCCTGGGAAGTAGAGGGAAGAGGAACCCAAGTCACAGTCTTGCTCTGCTTTAATCTACAAGGCCTATGTCAGGGGCTTACCCATCCATTTGATGTTTGCCTTTATAAACCAGAAGCTGGGCTTTCCTGGTAGTTCAGTTGGTGAAGAATCTGCCTGCACTGCAGGAGACCCCAGTTCAACTCCAGGGCTTCCCTGGTAGCTCAGCTGGTAAAGAATCTGCCTGCAATGCAGGAGACCCCAGTTTGACTCCTGGGTCAGAAAGTTCCCCTGGAGAAGGCATAGGCTATCCATTCCAGTATTCTTGGGCTTTCCCAGTGGCTGAGACAGTAAAGAACCAATCTGCAATGTGGGAGACCTAAGTTTGATCCCTGGGTTGGGAAGATCCCTTGGAGGAGGGCATGGCAACCCACTCCAGTATCCTTACCTGGAGAATCCCCATGGACAGAGGAACCTGGCAGGGTACAGTCCATGGGGTCATAAAGAATCGGACACGGCTGAGCAACTAAGCTCACACATGTTATAAACCAGAATGGTACCAGACCCTGACATTTGCCCTGCTACAGTGAATCTTTGGAATAAGAGAAGTGGCCCTGATTTTCATTTTGAATTTGTCTTTAAGAGTTATACCTAGAGAAGGTGAGAAACACAGGTGAATCAAAGGCTCTGAGTCGAGATAATAGTTGACTTCACCACCCGCAACTCCCTGATGTCACATGCTTCCTGGTGATTGGAGGAGTCATGAATCACGAGCTTATACTGCCCAGTGAGTAAGTAAGCAGGGTTTTTGTTTAAGAAGAGTTTTCCAGTTTCACAGGTACTATAAAAGTGACCTAAACAAAAATAGGGGTGGGTAAAGGCATAATACACAGATTCATGTATCATCTCAGCCCCAGAGCATCAGCCTCTGACCTCTGTAGAGCTGCCAAGAAGGGGAACTCACAGGCCAGGCCTCTATCAAGAGTGCAGCAGTAAGTACTTGGTGTCAGCAAAACTCTGCTTGCCAAGGCTACTGCAGACCAGCGCCCACTGCACCCTGGTACAAGTATAGTTTCCATGTGAAAACATCAGTTTGCTCAGTTCTGAAAACACAGGTCTTTGTGATTGTTTTCTGCGACCTCCAAAGAGGAAACATCCCATGCAATGTAGAAGAAAGAGGGTTTAAATGCTGACATGTCTGAGTCAGAAGTGATAGATTCCCACCCAGGAGAAAGGCAGCAACAGCCTGAGAAAGGGTGATCCAAGAAGCTGGATATATAGTCAATATAAGTCAGAAAACTGATATTTCAATAAATACTGATCAAATTCTAAGAGTTTTCAGACAAAAAAATTTCTTGCCTTACCAAAGAGAACGTATTCATCAACCAGTAGCTATTACTAATCTGAGTCCCCAGTTATTTCAAAGGGTATCTGTTTGGCATACTGTAATGAGTATACATTTCCCAATTAATTTGGGAAATTAATTGGAAAGTCAGGAAAGGGGGAAAGACTTTTGTGAAGTCATCTCATTTCTTTCAAACTCAAAGAGTTAAATCTAAGTTCACATTGGCTTGGCTCAGTGTTCTTATTTGAAAGAAGCAATGAAGCAGGACATTCAATGATAAATTCTTTTCAAAAAGCTCTTTTAAGTCGTGGTCCCCAGAAATGCTGGCAGAAATAAATATACATTTTTTAAAAGGGAGAAAAAAAAAAGTCCTGTGCCTTTCATGAATTGATTGCATCTCCTGCTTCTGCAAGCTAAGAAGTCATAATCCTCTGCAATCACAGATTGTTTGAAGCCAATAAACCAAAGGTGATGACCTTGCTAATACATCCCAGCAGGAGAAAGAAATAAAGCCGTGCTGAGGAATAACTCTTCAGCACACCATTTCCCTTTGGAAAGAAGAGAACAGAGCTGAAAATGCCCCAGCTTGATTTATGGATGAACAGTAGTTCAGAAACTTCACCTGAAATAAGAAAACGGGTTTCCTAAAACTCTCCAGTAGTGCTGTTTCATCCCTTGTGCCCTACGACACACAGGACGAAGTCCCCACCCCTAGGTGCCAGCTTCGTTGACACACAAGGCTTCCCCAGCTTTGGTTGGAGACCATATTGCTCTCTGATGGGGGGCCCCTATTTCCCGCAGGTGAAGTTTATTCTCTGGTGACAGCGCAGTGTTCAGGGCTCAGAATTAGGGATTCAAATGGGCTCAACATTACATTTGTTTTTAAACAACCCCCCAATGGTAGCTAAAGGAAAAGAAACTAGGAGATACTGAAAGGAAGTGAAAGTGAAAATTGCTCACCCTTTTTGACTCCATGTCCTACCCTTTTCAACTCCATGGACTAGTCCATGGAATTCTCCAGGCCAGAATTCTGGAGTTGGTAGCCTTTCCCTTCTCCAGGGGATCTTCCCAACCCAGGAATTAAACTAGGTCTCCTGCATTGTAGGCAGATTCTTTACCAGCTGATCCACAAGGGAAGCCCAAGAATACTGGAGTGGATAGCCTATCCCTTCTCCAGCAGATCTTCCCGACCCAGGAATTGAAATGGGGTCTCCTGCATTGCAGGTGGATTCTTTACCAACTGAGCTATCAGGGAAACCCCTAGGAGATACTAACAGGGATAAATTCATCTCCCCTTTACAACAATACCATCTTCCAACATACACTGAAGCATAATTACAGACAAGCCACATGGCAGTGTCAACCTACATGGCAGAATCAAATTAATATTTGTCACCTCCTTCATGTACAATGGCAATGAATGAGAGCAAGACCTGATATTTGATTAAACTACTCCTGTTACCCTTTGATTACTTGTGATATACAGTAAGCAGCAAGCTTTGCATCAATTAATTATATCCACAGATGACACAGTTCATTTGTTTCTTAAGTCTTCTCTCCCCAACTATGGCATTTGTTTTTTAAGTCGTCTCTCCTCAATCATGGCATCCACTCCCATCACTTCATGGCAAATACATGGGGAAACAATGGAAACAGTGACAGACTTTATTTTGGGGGGCTCCAAAATCATTGCAGATGGTGACTGCAGCCATGAAATTAAAAGACACTTGCTCCTTGGAAGAAAAGCTATGACCAACCTTGACAGCATATTAAAAAGCAGAGATATTACTTTGCCAATAAAGGTCCATCTAGTCAAGGCTATGGTTTTTCCAGTGGTCATGTATGGATGTGAGAGTTGGACTATAAAGAAAGTTGAGCACTGAAGAATTGATGCTTTTGAACTGTGATGTTGGAGAAGACTCTTGAGAGTCCCTTGGACTGCAAGGAGATCCAACCAGTCAATCCTAAAGGAAATCAGTCCTGAATATTCATTAGAAGGACTGATGTTGAAGCTGAAACTCCAATACTTTTGCCACCTGATGCGAAGAACTGACTCATTTGAAAAGACTCTGATGCCGGGAAAGATTGAAGGTGTGAGGAGAAGGGGACGACAGAGGATGAGGTGGTTGGATGGCATCACCGACTCGATGGACATGAGTTTGAGAAAGCTCTGGGAACTGGTAATGGACAGGGAAGCCTGGCATGCTGCAATCTCTGGAGTTGCAAAGAGTCAGACACGACTGAGCGACTGAACTGAACTAACTGAACTTCCCAATCTATTGTCCTGGTGCTCTTTTTACTGAACAACTACTATGGGCCAAGAACTATACCTGGTGCTATGGATACAAAGGTTAATAACGTAATAGGCAACCTTCAAGATGGTCCCTGTAAGGAGAATAAATATACAGAAAGTACTAACGACTCAAAGTAATACATCAAAAAAGGAAAATATGTACAACAGAAAGAGTACGTGAGCAGTGATTTATTCTGTGTGGAAGGTGCTGGTCAAGAAAGGGATCACACAAGAGATGGTCCCTCTGGGGTTCAAAGCCAGGCTCTGGAGCCAGACTGCTTGAATTCAGATCTCTTCTCTACTGCCTAGTATTCTTGTGACTCTGAGCAGTATCCTTATCTTGACCCAGAGGGATGGTATGGGGAGGGAGGAGGGAGAAGGGTTCAGGATGGGGAACACATGTATACCTGTGGCGGATTCATTTTGATATATGGCAAAACCAATACAATATTGTAAAGTTAAAAAATAAAATTAAAAAATATTTAAAAAATAAAAAAATAAAATGTGTATAATGATATAACCAAACTTGGATGGTACTGAGAAGATTCACTTATGGTTAATACATATAAAGTTCTTAGAGGAGTGTCTTTATTGTTGTTCTTGTCACTAGGTCGCGTCAGACTCTCTGCGACTCCATGGACTGTAGCCCACCAGGTTCCTTTGTCCATGGGATTTCCCAGGCAAGAATACTGGAGTGGGTTGCCATTTCCTTTCCCAGGGGATCTTCTCGACCCATATCTCTTGCATCTTCTGCACTGGCAGGCAGGTTCTTTACCAGCTGAGTCTAACACATAGTAAATCATCTGTATAAATGGCTACCATTATTATTTATTAGACAAATAGCCTAAAGGGAAAAGGCATTTCAGATGAAAAAGGAAAGACCATAGAAGTACAAGATCTAAGATTTTTATTGGTTTTAGATTATTTACTTTATTTACTGTGTGATTAGTAAGTGATGCACATTTTTTTAATATAAGTGTCACTGTAATTCTACTAGATAAATACTACTGCATCCCCTTTTATGATGAGAAAATGAAGCAGAGGTTAGAAAACTTCCCCATCATCTCAGAGCTAGTTAGTGGACAGAGCCTGGATTCATGTCTTGGCATCCGATGCTTGAGCCCAAGTGCTGACCTGTTTACGGACAGCCTTCCAAGGGCACATGTTGTTTGGCAGAACCCACACGTAGTTCACCATGTCTGGAACACATAATGAGCTTCCTTTATTGAGAATTCTACTAAATGGAGTGATCAAAGTCAAGGACCATAAATACCTAACAGGATAAAAACGAGAAGCCAAGGTCAACTGAGAGTCCAGAAAATTAAATTCTGAAAAGCAGACTTTAATATCAAAGAAGCACATTTTTGGCATGGGCTCCAGAGCAAATTGTGATAAGAAGAAAAAAGTAACCAGAAAGGAAACCAACATCACTTCAATGTGATATCTAGGCTGGCACTATTTTCTTAAAGGCATCACGGTGGCTACCAGACATGGTCCACAAGTCTTAGCCTTGGAGTCAGCAGCTCCCCAGAGAAAAATCTAATATAACTCAACCAGAGAAGGCTGCCCGGTGTTTCCCCACAATGTGCGTTTTCGCTCAGAATGTTGGGGGCCTGATAAACAGATCTAGCTGTTTCATATACACGTGGAGAAATAGCAGCTCCTTCTCCTACAGATCTGGGTGGATTTCTTAACAGTATCTTTTAAGAAAATATTTTTCTGATTAACACCATCTTCTCTTACCAGGTCCTTTTCACAGAGTCCCCTGGAAGCTAGATACAGTCTAAGTTTAATATTATAAAAAGTCTGGATATTATTTCTTCAGTGTTCTTTAGGCTTTTAGACATGCTTGGATTGGGAGGGGGAGGTCCTACTATTCACTCTTTGTCCTCTCCCAACTCCCAGCTTCACTTTCTTCTCTGTTTGGCACAGATCCCCTCATCTACCACTCACTGCCCCCAACCATCTTGCTGTCCTGTCCTCTAACACTGCTCCAGAAAAACACAACCAAGTGCCTTCTTGAGGATGACCCCTGCTCACTGGAGTGAAAACAGCCACACTGACCCCTAGGCCGTGGCCCCAGCTGGGCTCTCAGCATCACCCAGAGCTACCCCTGCTTTCCCTGAGTAGGCCTTCCTCATGGCTCCTTAGCAGCTGCTCCAAACCACCTGGCTTCCCTTCTTGCTAAAAGAGAAGCAATGCTCCTGCTCTGGTCTACTCCTCATCCACCTTGATCACCATAGCTGGATTACCCGCCCCCCAACCATAGAAGCTCCAAATCCATATACTCTCTGCCGCTCAATCCTGGACCAGTTTTACTCCCTCCTAAGTTCTACATTTTTAATCTCTTTCCATGGATTCAACCCCCATAAAACAGGGTTGTCCTCACTTACGGAAAGGAAGATATGCCTTTAGTCTATGACCTCTTTTATATTTTTATATGTCTTCCTTTATGTCCCTTCAAATCTTCTTCCTTGAAAGAGTTGCCTCCATATCCTTTTCTCCTTCACTAAGAGAAAGTGCTCAGGAGTTGTCAACAGAGCAGATGTATGTAGTAAATAACCTCGCCACCCACTGGACTATCCAAGACCAAGGCAAGAAAACCATGTCTCCCTTTCACCTTCTCCCTCATCCAAATGGCCCTATTCATTTTCACTTTAAAAGATTTATTGAAATCACCACCACTACCCACTTCCATACCTCATATTCCTTTCCTTCGTGGCCTAAAATAAGTCAATCCCTTCTCAGCTCCTCTGATACCACTGACTGCTATTCCCACGGTCACCAGTTTTGTTGTTTCCCAAGTGAAATTCTCAACAGGACACCATGATTCATTTATTTTCCTAAAATTCACACTTCATCAAGTTTCCCTCTTGCCCCAAACCAAAAAAATGATACTTCAATGGGGATAAATATCAGAATAATTAGCACAGAAAAATATGAATTACCCCACTTCTATTTTTCCAAAATCATCTCCAAACATCCTCTCCATACACAGAATATATTCCAATATTACACACATAGAGTATATTCCAATCTTGTACAGTTTCCTCAATATGCCAGACTATCATCACTTAAAGGTGCTTAGAATACAGTATATTCTCAGTAAATAAACAGCCCCATTTACTAGTGTGATTCTTACTTGTTCCTCAAGATTCAAATCAGATATCCTTTCCCTTCTTCAACCTGGGTCATATTACAATACCTCTATTATGACATTTGATGCACTAATTTCTCATTTATTTATCTCTCTCCCACTGTGAATTCCTTAAGAGCACAATCAAATCTTTTATGTATCTGGATTCACACAATTTACCATGATTCTAGGCATGTATTTACTTACACATTCAATGAATTGAGAAATCTCACTTGAATGTCTGTCTACGGGCCATGCACTTTCCTTGGCGTTTGAAATACAATTGAAATACTGGTGGCATCGGCCACTGAATAAATGATAACTAGAATCATTAGACATCAGGACACACAGTAAATGAAAGGAACAAAGAGCTATGGTAAAAAGAAACAAGAGTCTCCTTTTAATAAGTGGGCACCGATAAGTTTTTAAAAATAAGATGGTATTCAGGTTGAGACCTAAAAAATGATGACAAGCTAGTCATGTTGACTGAATAATGAGATTGTATGCTGGTGAAAGGTAAGAATTTAATTGTATCTTGGGTATCTTTTGACCTTCCTTGTACCCAGGGCAGAGCTCTAGACCCAAAGAACATCCACTGCCCCTGTTTACTTACTTATTAATGATAAGCTCAAGTTTTGACTTCAAAGGACAGAACAAAGCATCAAGTGAGGAAGAAATTCCTTTGAGAGGTTATGAGGATATGGAAGGATTGGGTTCCTATTGGAATTGGATGGTGGTGACCTCAATCTCAAGGGACAACATAGATGTTAGGATTCCATCATGTACTGTTCAATGGCAAGGTAGGAAAACCAAAACTGACATCCGAAACCACTTTCTGAGTTTATAACCAGACTTGATATTGGAATGCCAGTTGTTCTGCATTTGCTTTACTCTTTCCTAAGGTCACACTGATAAAATTACTACACCCTCAGGGCAATGATAGCTTTTGTGTGTATCTCATCTATTACTTACTAAAAGGAGAAGTGGAGAACTCAGCATAGCCAATCACCAAGGCAAATGAGAAGTGAAAACATGCGATCTGAGTCCAGACCCTCACAGACATCTCAGGAAAGCCAACAGCATCTTTGGGCAGAACTCAGCCAGATCCCTACAGAAATAGGAGGTATGCAGGAAGATTTTGACAACCTCCAATGTGCATGCCTAGTGTTCGATGGATATTAGTGGATTCCCTGACTTGAATCTGGACTCTTCACACTTGGTACTGCCTGTGTTCTTACTCTTTGAGTGCAATGCAGTGATATTTCACAAGGTCATGTAGCACATTATTGAAAACAGTATTTCCTATACGGAAGGCTTGAGTTTAAAAATTTAGGATTAAATAAGTACACAGCACAGATCTGACTTTCAGAGAAGACCCTGAACCAATACTCAACATACTATTTCTAAGCAAAAAAAACAAAAAAACAAAAAAAGATAATACATGTGAAGTTATATTTCAGGTGCCAAGTGAACAAAAATAAGTAAGAGACAGTCACAGTCTTTGAGTTTCCAGGCTAGTGTGGAAATAAATGAACATGGACAATAACGTGTGCATAACTTTGGCACTGCATTTGTCACACTTCTATGATCACCCAGTGAGTGTCTGCCGTTCACTAGTTTTGAATTTCTTTATGAAACAAGCAATCTGTTACTCCTAGTGTCTACCTAGCACAGTGCCTGGCATAAAAAAGGGGGCTGCTGCTGCTGCTGCTGCTAAGTCTCTTCGATCGTGTCCGGCTCTGTGAGACCCCATAGACAGCAGCCCACCAGGCTAGTAGATGTTTATTAAAACAAACCAAATAAATATACACCTGATAACCATTTATATAATACATTCAGGATTACTGAGGAAGAAGCAATTACCTTTGCTTAGAAAGAGAGGAGAGATGGAGACAGGGGTTCAAGAGTGTCACAGACCAATACACATATGAAAAGATACTCAGTGTCACTGGTAGTCACAGAAAATCCCTTTAAACACTGCAATCAAGACATCATTTTCACTAAACAGACAGCAAAATTTTAAGTATAAAAAATAGCCAGTTCTGGTGACATTATAGGGAAATGTACAGTCTCTTGTTGCCTGTGGGTATATGAATTATCCCATCCATCTTGGAAAGTAATCTCAGGTATCTGTTAACACTATAAATGCATTAGGTTTTGAAACAGCAATACAACCTTTAGGACTCTAGAGTAATTTACAGAGATAAAATTAGCAGAATGTAAGAACATGTTTACAAACATGCTGATTGAAGCACTATATGTAATAAATAGGGCTTCCCTGATGGCTCCGATGGTAAAGAATCTGCTTGCAATGTAGGAGACCTGGGTTTGATCCCTGGGTAGGGAAGATCCCCTGGAGAAGGGATTGGCTGCTCACTCCAATATTCTTGCCTGGAGAATCCATGAATAGAGGAGCCTGGTGGGCTACAGTTCATGGGGTCACAAAGAGTTGGACACAACTGAGGGGCTAACACACACATATGTAATAGTAATATTGTAGAAATTAGAATAAAAATCAAATAAAAAGGCATAGAGAAGCAGTGTAGCTTGGACTTAAGAGAGCACACCCAGGATCCAGCTCACACTCACCAACTGCATGACCATTGGGCCCAGTACTTAATTTTTCTAAGCCTCAGTTCTCCCATCTGTAAACCTGGGATACTAGTAATTTTCACTTTAAAGGGTTTTTATGAAGGTAAAAAAGCACTGAGAACACTTCTTGGCTCAAAAGAAGCACTACATAAGTTAATTAAGCATGCAGTAGTTAAATTCAGTATACAACATCCGTACTAATTGATGCTTATAAACCTGACCTATTTTTCTTAATGTATTCGTCTGGACGGACACTCATGACTCACTGGTAAGTGAAAATAACAGGTTGTCAGAGTCCTGTGAATAGTTACTCCTATTTGCTCAAACAAACAAAAAAAGTGGTCTTGATATGTGTATATATCTCCTGGTATTTTTGAGTCTGGTCACAATGATGCGGACAGAATCACCCAAAATGCTTAGCATCACTGACCTCAGGGAAGCTGAATCTGTGTGAGAAGGAAAAGACTAACAATTCTTCTGCCTCTAACTGTATGGTTTATTATAATGAGCACACATTCCTTTTGATTTCTTAAAAACAATAAGATTAAAAACTGAATTTGTAAGCCCAGGAACTACAAGTAGCTCTCTATGACACAAATACATTGGGTGGGAATAGGAGTTATTAAGTCAAAGGAGTCCAGACTCCCAAGGCACCTCCTGATCCGGCTGGGGAGCCTGACTCTCTCCTGGGGGCCATTAGGCAGGCACTAAACACTTGCAACACAGGGATGATTAACATCACTGGACTTGTGTGACATGAAGAGCCCTCTTACACAGAAATTTCACACTCTAGCTTTATTCGATTTTTCTTTTTCAGGATGTATAGGGCGTGTGTGTGTGTGTGCGCGCGCTTGCGCATTTGCGCACGCCCGCACTCTCAGTCATGTCCAACTCTCTGTGATCCCATGGATTGCAGCCCACCAGGCTCCTCTGTCCATGGAGTCCTGGAGTAGGCTGCCATTGGCAGCACTTGCATTGGCCAGGGGCTTCCCAGGTAGCTCAGTGCTAAAGAATCCACCTGCCAATGCAGGAGCCTCAAGAGACACAGGTTCAATCCCTAGGTTGGGAAGATCTCCTAGAGAAGGAAATGGCAATCCACTTCAGTATTCTTGCCTGGAAAACCCCATGGACAGAGGAGCCTGGTGGGCTACAGTCCATGAGGTCACAAAGAGTCTGATCTGACAGCACACCCACATATCCCTGTTCTAAATCTTTGTATCTGTAACTGACTGAAAGCTGAATTGTGTGGCAAAACATCCTTCCAAGCTGAGTCTAACAGCCTATTCATGTCACTCTCTGCTTTTCCCCTGGAGGAGGAGTGGGAAGGAAGAGACTTCCAGCTAGTGGGAATTATCCACAGGGTTGGCCGAAAGTCAGCATCTTCAGGTCAGCTTCTGTCAGCCTGAATCCCTGGAGTTCTCCAGGAAGTACTAGCTGCAGCCAACCCCACACAGAAGCTGCCTCAAAGCCCTCTGCAGCATTCTCTCCACAAAGATGTGATGGGGACGCTTCTCTTGACAGTCGCTGTAACACCCAACATGAAACAAAGCAACTCAGGTGACAAGGAAACAGGGCTGGCTCCCAGTGCTGAATCAAATGACCTGATCCATTTCCCCACTTTAACCTTCGTTCCACAAAAGCAGGAACTGCTGCTTGAGTCGTCCATAATAGTGGAGATCTTTTCATAAGCTTATGTTTCATGTGGATCGGAAAATAGGACAGCAGTGAATTTGAGCATCAGTCAGGCCGGGCAAGCTCTACAACAGGCCCTTGGTAGGCTGTGCGTCCCTTTAAGAGAGTACACCTTTAGGCCCTTCGCAACTGCCTGAGGCTTTCTCACCAGCTAAGCCTCTCAGCAGAGTGCTGATTACCCTGGCACAGGGATTAATACATTTCTTCTCAAGAGATACTGTATCTAGATTTTGACATTTTATTTATCTCAACCTTTAAGCTTATCTTGCTTCAATATGGTAAAACCACCAGCTCTACCAAGTCTCACAGCTTAATCCTCTGGAAAATGAAGAAGATCCTGAGGTGTAATTAATTGTTCTGGGGCAGATCATCCCCTTTGCCTCTCAGTTTGACTCCTGGAGTGAAGGACCACACAAAACAAAACAAAATCAACAACCAGCTCCAGGATTAAGGTGTAATCAATGACAAGACCAACTGGGAGCCGAACCTCATTAATTTGGAAGAGTGGCATCTTGCTCCGTCAGCCTAGGTTTGTTGATTAGCAAGGTTGAAAACCCTAGAACACCAGTGCAAGGTCAGCTGTTTTTCTGGCTTCTTTCCTACCCTAACACCCTGGAGGCATCTGCCACTTGCCCTTTTGGGACTACGCAGCTGGTAAAAGTCATAAAGAATACAGGCTCAATCAGAAAGTCCATGTATCTGTTTGCTGGACAAGAAACCATTTCCCTGTTGCGCAGTATTTTTCTGGAATAGGGAAAATGCTGTTCAAAATGTTATAATGCTTTGAAAACTCTGATTTTAAGATAAACAGATAGATAATAATCATATATGTATGTATGATTAAAATGTTGTTTGTTTAGGTACAGCAAGATCTACCCGAAGGCAGACAGGACTCTAGATGATCAATAAGCAGTGAAATGAATGAAGTTTATTAACTAATGTGCCTGTAAGTGTGTGGGCTATTATTTACAAATTGTGTGACCTTGGCATACTGTAAAAATGAACTAGGAGGATGCAATAATGCATGTCAAGCACTGAACTTAGAGCCTGATCAAAGTTAACTTTTATTATTGTTGTCATTATTTTCATTAGCAAAGTATCACTGCCATTACCATGAAACCAGAAAGGTGTTGGGTTTAAGGACATAAAGTCTAGTTGCAAAGAGAAAATACAAGCATGAGCAAAGTAAAGAAGCAACACTTATCTCATATCTTTATGCTAACACTTAATATTTGTATGACAGTTTGTCTATTTACATTAGATTAAACACATTCTGGGATCTGGCAGCTCCGGGTGCTGTGTAAGGACCTTATTCAATGTAATTACACAAGGCAGATTACAGACAAGTACAGTTCTCTCTCATTTTAACTGTCCATAGAGCTTAGCCTCTCTAAACAACGAAGTCCTAGAAGGCAAAGCCTATATGCTGTGGATCTGTGTATTTAATCACCCTCCCTTTCCCAGACAAGAACAATACAAGGCCTAGAGGAGTTAATCAATTCATCTGTGTTGAATAAATGAGTGAGAAACAGAGTTGTATGTTCGTGACCATGCAGTAGAGATAAAATTGTAGTACTTCCTAGCCTGTCCAAAACCAGATATTTATTGAGCATTATCTATGTGCTATGTCCTGAATCCAGTGCCGTGAGTGCCATGAGAATTTCTAAAATATGGTCTGTGCCCCTAGTAAACCCCCAACTGTAGGCATAGGCAGGTTTTCTGAGAAGAAAGTACAAGCTTGTGCAGGAGAAAATGAGCCAACGCCGAGCAGTCTAGTCTCCTTCAGTAGGACTGAATTAGAAGACACAGGGCCCTGAGGACCTCATTTCCTGGTCCCCATTCTTGACCCATCCAGGCCTGTCCCTGTCCTAAGTTAACACCCAGAAAAGGCTCCCTAAAGACTGAATATGGGTACCATAAGCCACTCAAAAAATGCAGCCCTGAAATGCAACTAGGAAGTTTTATAAATAATTTTTCTTTCTCCTTTCCTCTTCTCTAAATTATATTTTAACTCAAGCATGTAGTCTCCTATAAAGTATTAAAATGAGCAGTTGCAATAGAATAGAACACCCACAGTAATAATTTGCCACATATGACATGTAGAACATGACAAAACATGCAGAACATGATAAGACATGTAGAACATGGCATATGAGGCAAATGATTACTTTGGGTATGTTAGAAAAGCAAATATATATGCGTATATACACATACATATTATAGGTACACATGCATATATATGGGGCTTCCCTGGTGGCTCAGCTGGTAAGGAATCCGCCTGCAAAGAGGGAGACCTGGGTTCGATTCCTGGGTTGGAAAGATCCCCTGGAGAAGGGAAAGGCTACCCACTCCAGTATTTTGGCCTGGAGAATTCCATGGACTGTATAGTCCATGGAGTTGCAAACAGGCGGAGATGACTGATCTACTTTCACACATATGCATATAGGTTTCCTAGGAGGCTCAGATGGTAAAGAATCTGCCTGCAATGCAGGAGACCCGAGTTTAATTCCTGGGTCGGAACAATCCCCTGGAGGGGGGCATGGCAACACACTCCAGTATTCCTGCCAGGAGAATTCCATGGACAAAGGAGCCTGCAAAGAGTCAGACACAACTGTGCGACTAACACTTTACTTTTTCATGCATGTGTGTATATGTGTATGTATGTATATGTGTGTTTTTATGAATGTGTGTGTGTTTGTGTACATATACGTATATATTCTCCAGTGAAATTGGTTCTAAGATGGAAAAGTAAGCAGGTCACTCTTGCCACACTTTCCCAAGCTAAAGCCCACAGAGTTTGCTCCCTCAGAAGGGAGGTCTGATACCGCTAGAATGAGATATCATTTTTATTTCACTAACCTGATTCCTTAAGATCAGAAAAGAATAGTCCTCCTAGACTGGGGCATCAGTAATAGTGCCCCAACAGAGAGAGAGATGCGTGCTGGACGTGTGCTTCTGCAGTCCAGGACAAGCTGTTCCTCATATCCCTCCAGAGTGCCCTTCCTAGGACTATTCAGAGTGACAGTTATGGCTGCTCTGCCTCTATCCCACGGAAACAGAACTGCACATCTTTTAATTTTCTAATACACCAATAACACTTTAGATGGCAGATGCACCACAGAGTAAAAGCTGGCTTTTATTTTCATTTATGCACATACATTAGAGAAATTGATCAAGGAAGCATAAGCTTACTCAGAGATGCTGACAAACAGGTACTGAATTTAAACAATACAGCAGGAGTCAGGCCCTTAATGTATTAAAGAACTGTACTTTTAGAGGCTCCTACCAAACCTCCTACACTTGAATTCAGTTACATAAATTTCCTTGGGACAGAAACTCTGCATAATTGGCCTCTTCATCGGGAAAAGAGCTCACTAATTGAAATGCCTGACAACAAATAAAATAACAGAATCTAGCCTTTTCTTTAGTATAGTAGGGCTCTCCCAGAGCATAGGACAACTTATTTGGAGCTTCTTATACATGGTGTCAAGTCTAATAAAAAATAGACATCAAGTGAAAATGAAATTTAATGAACAATCTTCTTGTGGGGTCTGGTACATTCTTTTGGGGTGTCTATTCAATCCATGAGCCACCTCTTGTATGACCACCACATTCCCCAACAGAGGAAGGCCCTACAACCAAACTGCTACCATGAAAATCAGCTTTCCCTCCCCAGCCACTGTCGAGTGTACTGGGAGCAGGGGGAACAGCTGTCAAATAGGGTGACTGGAGTCTTTCTCCCTAGACCTCAGCATTGAGACTCAGAGCCAGCAGCCAGTCTCTCCTGGTCTTGAGAACTGAGTTAATGGAACCTCCCACTGATCTTATGTGGTCACTACTAAGTTTGGTCTGTCCAGACCACTCCTGCCTTTGTGTGTGTGCATGTATGTAAAAGAGTCCATGTGTCTATGTATGAATTTCATCTCTGAAGTCTGTCTCCATCCTTTCAGGCTCAGGGATCATCATGTGATCCAGACCTGGCCAATTAGAGAAGGCTCTCTCTGAGACTTCAGGGACTAGTTCGGGTTTGAGCACATGACCCAGGCTACTGGAGAAGAGCCAAAGAGGAATGAGATAAATCAAGCAGATTTTTTTAAGAAACAAAATGAAACAAGAGAATGTATAGTTTTCAAGAATAAAGGAGGACAGAATAACTGTCTGGGTATCCGAGGACTTGCTTTTGTGCCAAATCCAATGAGTTAGTCTACCCTCTTAAAGGATTTGTTCATCCATTTGAAAAATCACTCACTATACACTTTATATATATATATATATATATGGCCCAGTAGTGTGAATCCCACGCATGCATGTGTGTGTGCACACCTCTGTGCTGCAGAACCACAGAAAAGCAGCTGTGAAAGTGTTGCCCTGGGAGCCTGCCTGGGTTTTTCAGGCCTTGAGTTATACTGATCCCCTCTGCAAAGACATCCTTATTCTTTCATTTCCACCCCAATAAGCTCACGATTGGTGAGAACTATGGGAACCAACATCCATAAAGACAACCTAATGAACACCTTAGCAAAAAGACTTCTGACCAAAAGAAGAGGTCTATACAAAGAAAGGATCTGGCCCTTCTGGTAAAAACAACAACAAAAACCCTACCCATGGTTAGGAAAACAAAGAGCAGACAGAGAAGAAAGGGTACACATAACCAGAAACCTTCTCACTAGGAAACAGGGGTGAGGAGGGAGCAGCCTGGCCGAGGGCATCATGTTGAAATAAGACTGTAACTGTTAGCTCAATTTCCTTACCTCCAAAGCGAGCTCTCAGTGATGCTCCCCAGGTTATAGTCAAACAGCTTTGTCAAAATGAGAATCACCTGAAGGCAAAAGAAGACATCACGGTTAGTTTCAAACAATTACAATTTCATAGAACTGAAATGGCCCAAGGGAGGACTTAGAATTCCTTTAACTGGTGCTTAACATAATTGAATGAATTGTTGCAGCATCCACTTACACTGATTGGGGAAGGGTTTACCAGTGCCTGGGCTTTCCTTGTGGTTCAGCTGATAAAGAATCCGCCTGCAATGCAGGAGACCTCGGTTCAATCCCTGGGATGGGACGATCCCCTGGAGACGGGAAAGGCTACCCACTCCAGTATTCTGGCCTAGAGAATTCCATGGACTGCATAGTCCATGGGGTTGCAAAGAGTCGGACACAACTGAGCAACTTTCACTTCAGTTGTCAGTGCCTTCCCTTAAACAGCTAAAACTGGACCCTGGGTCCTAGAGCTTACAGAATTTAGGTATCTCTTTATAAGAAACAAAACACAAAGTCATGAGTTCCGATCTGCACAGCCTGGGAAAGGGTCTGTGTAATTAACACTGAAACTTAAGCTTTATTTGCTTCTCGGCAAATCTTCCTATAATTTTAACTTGTTGCTTTTCTTCAACCTCATTCAGAGGAACCCAAACAATTTAGCTCATTCTTTCAGAATTCAACACCTCTTAAGCATTTACTAGGAGCCCAGAATTTTGCCTGACACCAGAAAAGAACATAAATACAGATAAGGCCTGGTGGACTGGGACACACCAGAACTCACGCCCATCATGGCAGCATCAGAAAGCGGCTGCCTTTGTTGCCGGCAGCCCTGACCTAGCTCTGCCTGGTTAAGTGAAGCGTAGGAGTGCCACGACACTGGGGAAGATTCAACAGAGCAGCGTGTTTCTAACCATGGATGGTCTCAGCCCTTATTTGCTCTCCTTACATAATGAGAAGAGCCTAATAGCTCTGCCTTGTTTTCTGTTGAGGTTCGTATTTCTCTCTTGATAGTCATAACCTAGAACATTCGGCCCAGTCCTGTTGTTTCCAGCTTAGCATAAAAATGTTGACATTGATTTTTGGATTTCCTCTGAAGGCCAAGGGATCAGTTGTAGCCACAGTGAGCACAGAACGGTCTAACCTTGAATTCCAAGCCAGCAAGCTACCAAGGAGCTGCTGAATCCTTCATGGTTCTACTCTGCTAGCACAAGGCTTGCTTTACTGAAGACACAGGCACCAGTGAGAGGATTCTGATCACTTCTTTCACAGCAAGCGAACTGGAACTCCATGCCTTAGGTTTGTTCCAACTTCAAGGGGATGAAGGACCACGGTCACCCCAAAACAGGCACAAATCTGAGGACCTGAGCTCTAAGGCCACCCCTCTCTTTAACCACTGCACAGACTTCCTTCAAGGATCTGTTCAAAACTGACTTTCTTAGCAAAATGTGAGCATGTGCGAGGTGCTGGGTGCCCTATGGGCATGTCAGATGGCAGGCCTGCGGTGGGGGCATATGCTTAACAGATCCGTGTGCCAAATAAGTTGCTCTAAGTGCTAAATTTCAATCACCGCCATCCCAGGAACGCTGATCAGCGACAGCGGGGTGGCTGTTTGTTTGAAGACACAGAGATGTCGTTGCTCTACCTCGGTATGATTTTGCAGAACAGGCCTACAAATTCCCCACCAAGAAAACGGGGGTGTGGGCATAAAGCGTTTCTCGGTAGTTGCTCTCTTGATACAAGACGGCAGTAAACTAAATAATGAAGTTCAGCCGGCCACAAACTGCATTTCCCATCCATCTGATGAGGGAAGCCACTGGAGCCCCAGAGAAGGAACCTTTTTAACCCAGCATGTAACAGTGTGGAGCCGCTCACATGCACACGCAGAAGCTGTTTGAGCAATTCACAGGCAGGTGGGCAGGGAGGTAAAAATCCACTCCCTGATTCTTCTTGCTGGGCTAGTAAAATGAAAATGCCAGTGATACACTCAGGCAGCTTGTCAATACTGCACCAATACTTTATGGCATTTCAAAGCATATCTGCTTGAATCAATCTAATCTTTCGTTTTCAGAATGAAAGCAAGAAAGAAGGGAGAACTGCTAACCTTTAGTTATGCTTCAATCGATTATTTGAAGTTTCTTTTCCCCTCTGTTTTTCCCCTTTTCTATCTACATGGATTATTCACCACCTTACTCCTGAATGATGATATGTCACTATATAAGGTTGATTTGTTATTGTTTGTTTTTCTGTTATGGTTAATTATCAATACTGTTTTATAGAATTAGCATCTGTTAAAGGGCCACAGCCAAAACTACCACCATTAGATGAGTAAAAGAGGTTAACACAATTGTCCATCTATTCTAGTTTTATTGTCTATCATTTCTGTGTATTTTTCAAATAAAACAAAAAACACTGGAACCTATTAATCAAGTAAAACATATGTACTTAAAAATACATATAAATGGTCATTTACTTTTATTCATTTGGTAAATACTTTTAATGTACAGATTTAATTCCAAGTTCAAGTATATAGCATTTAAGTATAAATTCCAGTCAATGTGATCAAGGCTGATTTGATAAATATTGGGTTTGACCAAAAAGTTTGTTAGGGAAAAACCCAAACCCATGTCCACTGAGTCAGTGATGCCATCCAATCATCTCATCCTCTGTCGTCCCCTTCTCCTCTTGCCTTCAATCTTTCCCAGCATCAGGGTCTTTTCCAATGCATCAGCTATTCACATGAGGTGGCCAAAGTACTGGAGTTTCAGCTTCAACATCATTCCTTCCAAAGAACACCCAGGACTGATCTCCTTTAGGATGGACTGGTTGGATCTCCTTGCAGTCCAGGGGATTCTCAAGAGTCTTCTCCAACACCACAGTTCAAAAGCATCAATTCTTTGGCACTCAGCTTTCTTCACAGTCCAACTCTCACATCCATACATGACCACTGGAAAAACCATAGCCTTGACTAGACGGACCTTTGTTGGCAAAGTAATGTCTCTGCTTTTTAATATGCTGTCTAGGTTGGTCATAACTTTCTAAGGAGTAAGTGTCTTTTAATTTCATGGCTGAAGTCACCATCTGCAGTGATTTTGGAGCCCCCAAAAATAAAGTCAGTCACTGTTTCCACTGTTTCCCCATCTATTTGCCATGAAGTGATGAGACCAGATGCCATGGTCTTCGTTTTCTGAATGTTGAGCTTTAAGCCAACTTTTTCACTCTCCACTTTTACCTTCATCAAGAGGCTTTTTAGTTCCTCTTCACTTTCTGCCATAAGGGTGGTGTCATCTGCATATCTGAGGTTATTGATATTTCTCCCGGCAATCTTGATTCCAGCTTGTGCTTCTTCCAGCCCAGCATTTCTCATGATGTACTCTAAAGTTAAACAAGCAGGGTGACAATATACAGCCTTGACATACTCCTTTTCCTATTTGGAACCAGTCTGTTGTTCCATGTCCAGTTCTAACTGTTGCTTCCTGACCTGTATACAGGTTTCTCATGAGGCAGGTCAGGTGGTCTGGTATTCCCATCTCTTTCAGAATTTTCCACAGTTTATTGTGATCCACACAGTCAAAGGCTTTGGCATAGTCAATAAAGCAGAAATAGATCTTTCCGGAACTCTCTTGCGTGGCCTCTCCTAATTATTTTGCTCATGAGTAGCAACGCAGCGGGTAGCAGCAGTGGACTAAGACGCTTTCCTGAAGGAGTTTAGTAAGCTTTCTGTTCTTCTTAAACTATGAATTTAGGGTAGCTCTTAGGCTTCCCAGTTGGAGCTCATGGTAAAGAACCTGCCTGCCAATGCAGGAGACCCAGGTTCGATCCCTGGGTCAGGAATATGCCCTGGAGAAGGGTATGGCAACCCATCTCAGTATTTTTACCTGGAGAATCCCATGAACAGAGGAGTCTGGTAGGCTACAGTCCATGGCGTCACAAGAGTCACACATGACTGAAGTGACAGCATGCTGCTTGCTGGGAGAACCAGTGGACACTTAGGGAGATCTGAGTCCCTCTAGGACACCTGGCCTGGCCACTGACCTTCACCTCATCTCTCCCTCATCCCTGAGAAATCTTAGAATTTCTAAGTAGGACATGTCTCCTCATTTTTTCATTTTTCAGTTATGAATGCTTTTTAATCTTTTTTTTTTTCCTTGCTCTGTGTCCAACTGTGGAGGTAGAATCTAATCATAAGAGAAACAAAACTGTGCCCTGGGCTTCTTGATAGCGAGCACTTTGAATACGGGATTCTAAAGTCTTTTCATTCCTAAGGGTCTATAGTTCCAAATCCTGAATAATGAAGAGGGTAACAGGGGTCCTAGTCTATAAAACAAGACATTTTCTTGTGTAATGTTCTCAGTCATTAGTGATTCAGGGTTCTGCCTCTGTACAGCACAAGGAGACTCCATAAGAACTCAGGCTTGTCAGAGCTTATAACCCTGCTCTCCTGAAGGAGGCTTCATTCACTTCTGAATGAGCACTGGCAAAACCACACGGGTGATGTCAGCAGGCTGGTTCAGGGGCTGAAGCTGGTTACCTGCGTTCTTCCTTAACTGGCCTCATGTAGGCCCTGCTGTCCCCTCATCACCCAGTCGCACATGACCCTTTTCTGCTCCCTGCACCACCCTGCCAGAGACAATAGGTTGGATGTTTTTAAAGATGTGTATGGAAGTGAATATGGAGACAGGATAATCAGGGTCCCAAAGAGATGTGGAATAATCTTTCACGGGGATAGCACAGTGGGATAAAATGTAAGAGGAATATTCAACAGCCAGAAAGTTGTTTTGTTTTTGGTTGTTTCCCTTGTACTCCAATTTTAGGGAAAGCAAGAAAACTCACAACACTGGTTTTCCTAAAACATGCATGCTCTGGAGCGTGTGTTTGGCTCAGAAAGCCTTTACTCAACTTTCCAACTTAAACAGAGGTTCTCATTCTTTTAAGGAGCCATGAATTCTTTACGAATCTGATCTAATAAAAGCTATGAGCATAAAACAATGAATATACCATTAACGATTCCCCTGATCTCCTGAATCCTACGGGGATCATGAATCCAAGGATAAGAACTTTCTATAATTTCCAGAAAATGGGAGCTTTGTTCAGAAGAAAGAACTTTCAGCTGTAAAATTCTACATATTTAATTCAATAAACATTTATTATGCCTTCTTAAGAAGCAGGGATAAAAAATGTGTGCTATGAAGACTCAATGAGGGAATGAGACTCAGTACCAGTTTCTGGAAACTCACAGTCTAGTAGAGAGGCTGAGCTGTACAAAGATGTTTAAAAATAAGGAAGGAAAAGATATGCAGCAGGAGAAAAACGTGCATGTCTTTTAGAGGGCAAGAAAGAAAAGTATCATCAAGAACAGCATCTTATAAAGGAGGCATTCAGGCTAGATCCAGAAGGACATGTGTGATTCTAATGGAGTCAAGGGGCTACCTGGATGATATTCTAAGGGAAGGGAGCATGACGGCAGGGGACCAGAGAGGAGAAAGCTCACACTGCAAGAGAAAGAGAGCAGGTCCCCAGGCTTAGCTCAAGCTTAGACTATGGGCGGCTGCTGCTGCTGCTGCTAAGTCACTTCAGTCGTGTCCGACTCTGTGCGACCCCATAGACGGCAGCCCGCCAGGCTCCCCTGCCCCTGGGATTCTCCAGACAAGAACACTGGAGTGGGTTGCCATTGCCTTCTCCAATGCATGAAAGTGAAAAGTGAAAGGGAAGCTGCTCAGTCATGTACGACTCTTAGCGACCCCATGGACTGCAGCCTTCCAGGCTCCTCCATCCATGGGATCCCATTGCCTTCTCTGAGATTATGGGCAGGGACACATAAATATCAGAACAGGGAGATACATTTGGCTCTATTGCGATTGGCCTTAATATCAGGATGGCAGTGTGCTTTGCTGAAAAGAACAAAGGCCTAGGAATCAGAAGAAGACCAGATTTTGATTCTTGGTTTAGCCACCATATTCTGTTAGTATAACTTTAGTGTAAGAAGCAGAGTATTAAAAATGACTCAAATGATACGGATGTATTATCTCATGCAACAAGTGGTCCAGGGTTCATGGGGTTCCAAGACTAAGTTGGTCTAACAATGTCATCAAGGACTCAAGTGATACACATATTTCCTCTCTGACAGTGTCAGCACTGGGTGCTACCTGCCCTCGTGTTTGCAAGGAGGCTCTGACACTTCTCTGCATCTTGTGCAGACATAGTTACTTCCAGCAAAGAAAAAAGAGCCTCCAGTGTATATGCGCTTGTTTTGTTTTTACTTATAAAGGAAACACTTTCCCCAAAGCCCCAACAGCAAAATCTCTGCAGTTTCTGTGACCAGGATCCAGCCACATGCACACAGAGTACGTGCAATAAAAACAAAGAAAGCAAGGTGGGCTCTGCCAGCAAAGAAAATGTGGGGAGTGGCCACTACAACCAGTCCTATCTGCCACTGCTTGACCTTGAATAAAGCCCTTAAATGCTGAACTGACTTCTCTTATTTAAACAAACATCAGAAAAAAATAAGGACATAATGTTATCTTTTTTTTTTTTTTTTTGTAGTGTTAGGGGAAGTAAACAGTAGAAAGTGGGAAAACTGCAAATGTTAAAAGTCCTACGCAAATATAAGCAATTGCTATTATTAATAACATCTAGCATTTCTTGGTTTCCTACTTTTTGTGCCAGACAAATTCTATCATTAAGGGCATTTCAACTAATTATATGATTTGCTTTTTTCTGATGAGAAAATCGAGGCATGCAGAGGCTAAAAAACTTAAATTACTCAGCTAGTAAGTGGGGGAGAAGGCAATGGCACCCCACTCCAGGACTCTTGCCTGGAAAATCCCATGGACGGAGGAGCCTGGTAGGCTGCAGTCCATGGGGTCACTAAGAGTCGGACACGACTGAGGGACTTCACTTTCACTTTTCACTTTCATGCATTGGAGAAGGAAATGGCAACCCACTCCAGTGTTCTTGCCTGGAGAATCCCAGGGACGGGGGAGCCTGGTGGGCTGCCGTCTCTGGGGTCGCACAGAGTTGGACACGACTGAAGCAACGTAGCAGCAGCAGTAAGTGGGGGACAAGTTTAACTCACATTAGATTCTTAATCACTGTGCTTACCTCTCCCTATGGTATATTGCTTAATATGCATATGACTGATCATAGTGGCAAGACAGAACCACTGAAGTATCCTCACTTTACCTTCGATTCAATAGTACTGAAGTCCTGTTACCTATCAGATGTCATGGGGCTAAACACAAACTCCTCTCTTGTTCTGCCTTCTGCCAAAAATCCCTAGAATATTTTTTCCTTATAATGGACTAACATGAGTTTTACCTTTTTACTCACCTCAGATCAATGGCATTTTTTTCATTTTTAAATTTTTTAAAAAATTGTTGAACCCTGGAAATCCTTTGTTGAAGAGCTGATCCTTCCACTGACCTCACAATAGAATTTGGCTGTTCCCAGATTAGGTGTTCCTGACAGTGAATGTGCACATATCTCACTGCAATTTCAACAGACTGTTTTCTAATATCAACGTTTTCAGAAGATTTATGTAAATGTATACTTGTGTTCCATTTGAGCTATCAAAGGGCAAAGAAATCAATAACTGCTAATAACCTAGATTAAGAAGCCCCAGAGGGAAGTTCAAAGGTTGGTATGATGCCCACACACACTCACAACCACACATTGAAGTCATCAGACGGAAGTACGCTTGAAGTCATCATACAGAAGTAATCCAGTGCACACAAACATAATTTGAAATGAAAAACCAGTAGAAAGAGTGAGATGAATGTGGGGTGCAGGGCCAGCTAGAAAGCTGTTAGTAGATTTTTGCCCCTGGAAAGTTCTTAATCCCCAAGTGACCTTCCAGTTTTATAGAAGCCTGCACATCATTTAGTGTAATGTTTATTCATATGATATCCTCTACAGGGCACTAAAATGGTCTGAGTCAGTCACTGGATCCCTCCCCGGGGAACTTAAAAGATAAGACAGACAACAGAGATGTAGACACAAAGAGGGCATGCAGATAATCTAGTCAACACTAGACACAGGGCAAATTGTAGTACAGAAGGTTTCACGGAAAGTGGAACAATCTTTAGTAAAATTTGCTATGTGTCCTTCCTCTGAGTCTGTTTCCCAGTAGGGGTCATTTGCGGCTAATATGAAAGGCTGGTCTAGGAGCTGTGGGCCATTGTCTCAGTAGTTTGCATGTAGGAAAAACTGTAAATCTCATTGGAGGACTGATGCTGAAGCTGAAGATCCAATACTTTGGCCACCTGATAGGAAGAACCAACTCATTAGAAAAGACCTTGATGCTGGGAAACATTGAAGGCAGGAGGAGAAGGGGGCGGCTGAGGATGAGATGGTTGGGTCGCATCGCTGACTCAATGGACATGAGTTTGAGCAAACTCAGGGAGATAGTGGGGGACAGAGAAGCCTAAAATGCCGCAGTTCATGGGGTCACAAAGAGTCAGATAAGATTTGGCAACGAATAACATTGGAGGCAACTTGTATCTCTTGCCCCCTGTCTAGAGAAAGTCAAGGTTTCTCCTGTTAGTAATAAGCCTAGAGCCAGGTCATTATATTTCACAAACAAATCCAAGATCCTTAAACCCACCAGACCTAAGTTGCTTTTGAAAGAAAATCTTGAAAACAGAAACTTTGATCATCAACTTGCTTTTCTGTTTCCCAAAGTGGGGGATGCTATCAATTTGGAAAAAAAAAAAAAAAGCACTCCCTTCAAAATCTATTTATCTTAGAACGCCAAACCAAAACAGACTGACTGAGATATGTCATTCTTATACTTTTTTTTCTTTCCTTTTCCTTCTCTTCTTTGAATAAAAATAAAAAAGAAGATAATTTTCCAAACATAGATCCATATCTGGTAGATAATGTTGGCCATTCTATACTCTCCTTCCTTTATTTAAATTACTCTGCCCAAAATGATACTCCATTTTAATCGTCTGCATTATAGCAGAGGAAGTAGGGAGATGCTAAATTAAATGATGTATTTTTTCAAGAAGAGCCAGATGTCAGCATCAATGTCATCCTGGAAGAGTATTGAGATAAAATGATTGCACAAAATATGAGGAAATGCATATTCAAGCCAAAATCTCACTATATAGGGAAATAGAAAATATTAAAATGATAGTAAAATAGAAATAGTAAAAAGAAACAGAAACCTAAAGCCAAAGTCTCAAGACATGAAAGCAAATGAAGCTAGAGTATAGGTGGAGAGAAGCTGGCAGCCAAGTGGGTGGTCTGGAACTCTAGAACAAACAACCTACTGGAAATGTTGTCAGCAAGTCCACTGTTTCATAAAGAAACAAACTATATACCGCATTCTCCTCATTCTTCTCTTAGGGCTTAGAAAGGAATGGAGATGATATCCAAACCATTCTCCCCTGAGTTAGGCTCTATTCAAATTAGGTTGCCTGGTACTTTGCATAGAAACACGCATAATTCAGAGAACTGTTAATTCAGAATTTCAAAACAATAAAAAAAAATGTACACTATCTTCCCTCTGGAAATCCAGAAAATGAAAGAGACGTAACCTTCCATATACTGAAGTAAAAGGGGTACAAATCTGAGTCTGAGTAGGAGGGAAAGAGGGGGGATGTGAATAATGGAGATATTCCTTTTCAACTTCTCTGAGGTGCTGATCTGAGAAAGATAGATCTGCAAGCTCTCAAATCACTGTCTGAAGTAGAGATGCTATCCAAATATTAAGCCTCTTCCTATGTGAGAACGCACATGCAAGGTGAACGCACCATTAAACAGCAAACAGTGTGTTAACAATGAGGGGCCCTTCTGTTCATGTTTCCTTATATTTAGCTTTGAAAGAAAGAAACAAAGCAAGACTTTCCCTTTCTACTTCTCTATCTTTGGTTTTATACAGTTATTCCTGGGTCTGAAAAGGTGAACTCATTTCTTTTTTTTTTTTTTTTAATATCACTTTTCAAGGTTAAGACAACACACAGAAAGCTAATTAACAGATATGCATATTATGGTGATCCAAGCAACAGAATATGAATTTTAGTAAGTTAATAGAATGAAAATGAAAAGAAAAAGTAACCTCTCCTTTTTTTTTTTTTTAATTTTCTCATTTAATATGCACTGCAACTAACCAAGGCAACAAGAATAACACACTGGAACATGAGAGATAGTTCAAACAAGGTAAGTTCAAATGTTTTCCTTTACTATGGGAATGTCTTAAAGTGGACCAGAAATGAAGAGCGGTAAATAAACAATAACCACTGACATCTCTATGAGCAGGTTTTTTATCCGCCTTATCTGAGTGCTAATGTGTGGTGAGACACAATTTGCTTAAAAGGAAATTCAGAGCTTTAAAAAAGCTGACTTAAAAGTGAAATTCGAATAACATCTTGAAATCCCAAGCCAAATACCTTAATAAATAATCAAGGTTTCTGTTGGAGGAAAAATCCTATAGAAGTCAAGAGATCTTTATATGATCCTTGTCATTTACACATGGAATCAAAATGCTTCTACAAGATTCTAATTCTAATCCTCTACAAGGGCATCTAGATGGCCAGTGGGTGGTTATAAAAAAAAATAGCATTTTGCCACTCTTTGAAAAGAAACTTAGGACAAAATTGGAAGGAAGGGACTGGAAAGATCTAATTTTGACCACCTCATTTGACAAATGCAGTAGGTTACACTTTTAGAAGAACCAGTTTTTGAATAAGCAGTTTCTGAGAGTAAAGAAGAGTCTTAACAAACCATATGCTAATTTGGGGTGTGAAGCAGGGGCCCCTAAGTCCAGGAGGAAGGACTGGATTGGGACAGTTCTGAGCTGGGAGAGTTGGAAGGGCTAACAAATTGGTAGGACCAAGCATAGACCCAGGTCTTCTGAGGATGAAAGTCATGCAACTTGACGGGGCCTCATTTTAAAAGTAATACAGAATTGTTAATAAAGTGATATTTATCAATCAATATTTATTAGAATGACAAATTAGATGACAACAAATTACCAGTGTGTTAAAGATTTGCATATTTTTATTCTGAGATACCTTTAGGCAGTTTGGCAGAAAATGAGGAAATAGGAATGTCTTCTGATTTCAACCTAACTTCTCCTCTCCACCTGCGACAATCTACAACTCCCTCAAACTGCCAACACTCACAGGAGCCATGCCTATGAAGGCTGTGAATCTTAAGCTTCCTTAACTGCACTGTAAATCCACCTTTAAGTAGAATTCCATACTGTTAGTGGCTCAGTCATGTCCAACTCTTTGTGACACCATGGGCTGTAGCCCGCCAAGCTACTCTGTCCATGGAATTCTCCGGCCAAGAATACTGGCGTGGGTTACCATTTCCTTCTCCAAGGGATCCTCCTGACCCAGGGGTTGAACCCGTGTCTCCCGCCTTTTGGGGAGATTCCGCATCTGAACCACCAGGGAAGGCCTCTTAGATTCCACACTAGATGCTCATTAAATCTTTTCAATCGAGTTCTCCATTTCGGTAGTTCTGGGTATGAAACAGGAGACACAGACTAGAGTCTGATCTCTGCTGATAACATAATGTGACACTGAGGAAGCCAAGGTACCACTTTGGGCTTCAGTTTCCTCCACGGGCACACTAAAAGCATGTGAGGTCTGCTCCCATTATAATAACATCTAATGCCAGTTTTCATTCCAATCCCAAAGAAAGGCAATGCCAAAGAATGCCCAAACTATTGCACAACTGCACTCATCTCACACGCTAGTAAAGTAATGCTCAAAATTCTCCAAGCCAGGCTTCAGCAGTACATGAACCGTGAACTTCCACATGTTCAAGCTGGTTTTAGAAAAGGCGGAGGAGCCAGAGATCAAATTGCCAGCATCCACTGGATCATCGAAAAAGCAAGAGAGTTCCAGAAAAACATCTATTTCTGCTTTACTGACTATGCCAAAGCCTTTGACTATATGGATCACAATAAACTGTGGAAAATTCTGAAAGAGATGGGAATACCAGACCACCCGACCTGCCTCTTGAGAAACCTGTATGCAGGTCAGGAAGCAACAGTTAGAACTGGACATGGAACTACAGACTGGTTCCAAATAGGAAAAGGAGTACGTCAAGGCTGTATATTGTCACCCTGCTTATATAACTTCTATGCAGAGTACATCATGAGAAACATTGGGCTGGGAGAAGCACAAGCTGGAATCAAGATTGCCAGGAGAAATATCAATAACCTCAGATACGCAGATGACACCACCCTTATGGCAGAGAGTGAAGAGGAACTAAAAACCCTCTTGATGAAAATGAAAGAAGAGAGTGAAAAAGTTGGCTTAAAGCTCAACATTCAGAAAACGAAGATCATGGCATCTGGGCCCATCACTTCATGGAAAATAGATGGGGAAACAGTGGAAACAGTGTCAGACTTCATTTTGGGGGGCTCCAAAATCACTGAAGATGGTCATTGCAGCCATGAAATTAAAAGACGCTTACTACAACCAACCTAGATAGCATATTCAAAATCAGAGATATTACTTTGCCAACAAAGGTCTGTCTAGCCAAGGCTATGGTTTTTCCAGTAGTCATGTATGGATGTGAGAGTTGGACTATAGAGAAAACTGAGTACCGAAGAATTGATGCTTTTGAACTGTGGTATTGGAGAAGACTCTTGAGAGTCCCTTGGACTGCAAGGAGATCCAACAAGTCCATTCTAAAGGAGATCAGTCCCGGGTGTTCATTGGAAGAACTGATGCTAAAGCTGAAGCTCCAATACTTTAGTCACCTCATGTGAAGAGCTGACTCATTGGAAAAGACCCTGATGCTGGGAGGGATTGGGGGCAGGAGGAGAAGAGGACGACAGAGGATGAGATGATTGCATGGCATCACCGACTCGATGGACATGAGTTTGAGTGAACTCTGGGAGTTGGTCATGGACAGGGAGGCCTGGTGTGCTGTGATTCATGGGGTTACAAAGAGTCAGACACAAACTGAACTGAATGCCCATTCAGTGCTCAATCTTCAAGGTCACCAGGCTTATTAGCAAGTGCCACTGTCATTTCTAAAGCTTGAGTTCTGAGTCTTCCCTGATGCCATTCCTCTCTTTTCTCCCCAAATTGAAATCAATCACTAAGTTTCACAAACCTCTGCCCTCTAATCTCATTTGAGCCTGGTCTAGCCCAACGCAATGCCTGAGACATCTCTGCCAGGACCTCATCTTGTTTCCCTTTCAAGCCACCCTCTGTGCTGCTACCACTATAATCTCTATGAAAATAGCAATCTAGTTATCTTTTCCCACTCTTTAGAGCACTTCTATGGCCCCCCACTGATCTTAGAGTTTAAATTTCATATGACCTACAAGGCCAAGCATGACCTGCCTCTTAACACTCACATTCAAATCAACATCATGTTAATGCCTCCTTAGACACAGCAGTCTCCTGCTGACCTAAAGAACATCAATATTTGTTGATGGTCTGACTGACTGTAGTGATATCGGTGATGGACTTTTCCAGGCATAGAAAACATGTTCCAGTTACAGGAGCAATTATTGCAGCAAGCCTCTGGAACAGAGTAGGCTGAAAAAACCTGAGTAATTGCAACACAAGAGCACTGCTGTTTCATGAAATTCCAATTTTAGGAAAGACATTTCAAACACTTTGGATCCATTTAGAAGTCCAAGCTGATTAAAGGATTAAATGCTACAGATAACGCAATGCTGTGTATCTCTTTTGGGAGGGGTGAGTAGTTGTAAAACATGTCTATGATCGAATCAAAAGATTTATTGATTTTCCTGTCCTTTCATTCAAAAGTATTAGCTTTCATGCACAGACCTGTGAGATACCCGAAGGTTGGCCAGGACACTGCATAGGCCCAATTCCCATTCTGTGAATTTCTTCTGCCTAAGAAAGGACAGCCCTGGGTATGTGTAAATATGTCAGTGTTCAGATCTGAAATCAAAATCTGAATGCTAGGACTTTCAATAATTTCCTATGGGCCTCTCAAAGCTTCCTCTGTACAACAGGGACAAAGTCAAGTAAAGTCTGATTAGGTGGCAGGGTAGAGACACAAACTTAGGAGTTGAGAAGGACTGATTTTGGTTAAGGACCCAATTTTAATTCCTTTTATGACTTTAGTTAATTTTTAACTTTTGTTCTTATCCTTTTTCTTATTAAATAGGATTGATAAAATTAGAAGGCTGGTGTACTACAGTCCATGGGGTCACAAAGAGTTGTATATGACTGAGCAACTGAAAAACAACAAAATTAGAATTGTTTTTTCTAACTGAACCATTATCACCAGTTTACTATCTTATTGAGTACTTAAGAAGAAAAATCTGTCACTCTGCTAAGCATTTGGAATAACATACTACATATTCATTTTTAAATATCCTGTGAAGCCAATACGTCTTCCTTTCTTTTTATGGTCTCTTTTCAGAAAAAAGATTATAGAAACTTTAAGGAATTTGCCTAATATCAGGTAGTAACATAAGTAGGAAAGTTGGGATTTAAACTCAAATAAACTGAGACCAGAGCTCAGGTCCTTCACTATTAATACCATGCTACATAGCCTCTTTATTTGGCATAGTCAATAAATCATAAATAGATGTTTTTCTGGAACTCTCTTGCTTTTTCCATGATCCAGAGGGTATTGGAAATTTGATCTCTGGTTCCTCTGCCTTTTCTAAAACCAGCTTGAATATTTGGAAGTTCAAAGTTCATGTATTGCTGAAGCGTGGCTTGGAGAATTTTGAACATTACTTTACTAGCGTGTGAGATGAGTGCAAATTGTGCAGTAGTTGGAGCATTCTTTGGCATTGCCTTTCTTTGGGATTGGAATGAAAACTGACCTTTTCCAGTCCTGTGGCCACTGCTGAGTTTTCCAAATTTGCTGGCATATTGAGTGCAGCACTTTCACAGCATCATCTTGCAGGATTTGAAATAGCTCAACTGGAATTCCATCACCTCCTCTAGCTTTGTTCGTAGTGATGCTTCCTAAGGCCCACTTGACTCCACATTCCAGGATGTCTGGCTCTAGGTGAGTGATCACACCATCGTGATTATCTTGGTTGTGAAGATCTTTTTTGTACAGTTTTCTGTATTCTTGCCACCTCTTCTTAATATCTTCTGCTTCTGTTAGGTCCATACCATTTCTGTCTTTTATCGAGCCCATCTTAGCATGAAATGTTCCCTTGGTATCTCTAATTTTCTTGAAGAGATCTCTAGTCTTTCCCATTCTGTTGTTTTCCTCTATTTCTTTGCATTGATCACTAAGGAAGGCTTTCTTATCTCTCCTTGCTATTTTTTGGAACTCTGCATTCAGATGCTTATATCTTTCCTTTTCTCCTTTGCTTTTCACGTCTCTTCTTTTCACAGCTATTTGTAAGGCCTCCTTAGACAGCCATTTTGCTTTTTTGCATTTCTTTTCCATGAGGATGGTCTTGATCTCTGTCTCCTCTACAATGTCACGAACCTCTGTCCATAGTTCATCAGGCACTCTATCTATCAGATCTAGTCCCTTAAATCTATTTCTCACTTCCACTGTATAATCATAAAAGATTCGATTTAGGTCATACCTGAATTTTCTAGTGGTTTTCCCTACTTTCTTCAATTTATTGACTATACCAAAGCCTCTGACTGTGTGGATCACAATAAACTGTGGAAAATTCTGAAAGAGATGGGAATACTAGACCACCTGACCTGCCTCTTGAGAAACCTGTATGCAGGTCAGGAAGCAACAGTTAGAACTGGACAGAGAACAACAGACTGGTTCCAAATAGGAAAAGGAGTGCGTCAAGGCTGTATATTGTCACCCAGCTTATTTAACTTCTATGCAGAGTACATCATGAGAAATGCTGGGCTGGAAGAAGCACAAGCTGGAATCAAGATTGCTGGGAGAAATATCAATAACCTCAGATACGCAGATGACACCACCCTTATGGCAGAAAGTGAAGAGGAACTAAAAAGCCTCTTGATGAAAGTGAAAGAGGAGAGTGAAAAAGTTGGCTTAAACTTCAACATTCAGAAAATGAAGATCATGGCTTCTGGCCCCATCACTTCATGGCAAATAGATGGGGAAACAGTGGAAACAGTGTCAGACTTCATTTTTGGGGGGCTCCAAAATCACTGCAGATGGTGATTGCAGCCATGAAATTAAAAGACACTTACTCCTTGGAAGGAAAGTTATCACCAACCTAGATAGCATATTCAAAAGCAGAGACATTACTTTGCCAACAAAGGTCCATCTAGTCAAGGCTATGGTTTTTCCAGTAGTCATGTATGGATGTGAGAGTTGGACTGTGAAGAAAGCTGAGCACTGAAAAATTGATGCTTTTTAACTGTGGTGTTGGAGATGACTCTTGAGAGTCCCTTGGACTGCAAGGAGATCCAACCAGTCCATTCTGAAGGAGATTAGCCCTGGAATTTCTTTGGAAGGAGTGATGCTAAAGCTGAAACTCCAGTACTTTGCCACCTCATGGGAAGAGTTGACTGTATGGAAAAGACTCTGATGCTGGGAGGGATTGGGGGCAGGAGGAGAAGGGGACGATAGAGGATGAGATGGCTAGATGGCATCACCAACTCGATGGACATGAGTTTGAGTGAACTCCGGGAGTTGGTGTCTGACAGGAAGGCCTGGCGTGCTGTGATTCATGGGGTCTCAAAGAGTCAGACACAACTGAGCAACTGAACTGAACTGAACATAGCCTCTTTCTACTCACCTACTACTGTGGGCAAGAATTCCTTAGAAGAAATGGAGTAGCCATCATGGTCAACAAAGAGAGTCTGAAATGCAGTATTTGGATGAAGTCTCAAAAATGAGAATGATCTCTGTCAGTTTCCAAGGCAAATCATTCAGTATCACAATAATCCAAGTCTATGCCCTGACCAGTAATCCTGAAGGAGCTTAAGTTGAATGGTTCTATGAAGACCTACAAGACTTTCTAGAACTAACACCCAAAAAAGATGTCCTTTTCATTATAGGAGACTGGAATGCAAACGTAGGAAGTCAAGAAATACTTGGTGTAACAAGCAAATTTGGCCTTGGAGTACAGAATGAAGCAGGGCAAAGGTTAATAGAATTTTGCCAAGAGAACGCACTGGTCATAGCAAACACCCTCTTCCAACAACACAAGAGAAGACTCTATACATGGACATCACCAGATGATCAATACCAAAATCAGATTGATTATACTCTTTGCAACCAAAGACAGAGAAGCTCTATACAGTCAGCAAAAACAAGTCCGGGAGCTGACTGTCTCAGATCATGAACTCTTTATTACCAAAATCAGATGTAAATTGAAGAAAGTAGGGAAAATGACTTGATCATTCAGGTATGACTTAAATCAAATCCCTTAGGATTATACAGTGGAAGTGACAAATAGATTCAAGTGATTAGATATGATAGACAGAGTGCCTGAAGAAGTATGGACAGAGGTTCATGACACTGTACAGGAGACTGGGCTCAGACCGTCCCCAAGAAAAAGAAATGAAAAAAGGCAAAATGGTTGTCTGAGGGTGCCTTACAAATAGCTGTGAAAAGAAGAGAAGCAAAAGGCAAAGGAGAAAAAGAAAGATATGCCCATTTGAATGCAGAATTCCAAAGAACAGAAATGAGAGATAAGAAAGCCTTCCTCAGTGATCAATGCAAAGAAATAGAGGAAAACAATAGATTGCAAAAGACTAGAGATCTCTTCAAGAAAGTGTGAGATACCAAGGGAATATTTCATGCAAAGATGGGCTCAATAAAGGACAGAAATGGTATGGACCTAACAGAAGCAGAAGATATTAAGAAGAAGTGGCAAGAATACACAGAAGAACTATACAAAAAAGATCTTCATGACCCAGATAATCACGATGGTGTGATCACTCACCTAGAGCCAGACATCCTGGAATGTGAAGTCGAGTGGGCCTTAGAAAGCATCACTACGAACAAAGCTAGTGAAGGTGATGGAATTCCAGTTGAGCTATTTCAAATCCTGCAAGATGATGCTGTTAAAGTGCTGTACTCAATATGCCAGCAACTTTGGAAACTCAGCAAGTCCAAAGGACTGGAAAAGGTCAGTTTTCATTCCAATCCCAAAGAAAGTCAAAGACAAACAATGCTCCAACTACTGCACAATTGCACTCATCTTACATGCTAGCAAAATAATGCTCAAAATTCTCCAGGACAGGCTTCAGCAATATGTGAACCATGAACTTCCAGATGTTCAAGCTGGTTTTAGAAAAGGCAGAGGAACCAGAGATCAAATTCCAAACATCTGTCAGACCATCAAAAAAGCAAGAGAGTTACAGAAAACCACCTACTTCTGCTTTAATGACTATGCCAAAGCCTTTGACTGTGTGGAAAATTCTGAAAGAGATGGGAATACCAGACCACCTGACCTGCCTCCTGAAAATCTGTAGGCATGTCAAGAAGCAACAGTTAGAACTGGACAGAGAACAACAGATTGGTTCCAAATAGGGAAAAGAGTACGTCAAGGCTGTATTTTGTCATCCTGCTTATTTTACTTATATACGGAGTACATCATGTGAAATGTTGGGCTGGATGAAGCACAGGTTGGAATCAAGATTGCCGGGAGAAATATCAATAACCTCAGATATGCAGATGACACCACAGTTATGGGAGAAAGTGAAGAAGAACTAAAAAGCCCCTTGATGAAAGTGAAAGAAGGGAGTGAAAAAGTTGGCTTAAAGCTCAACATTCAGAAAACTAAGATCATGGCATCCAGTTCCTTCACTTCATGGCAAATATATGGGGAAAAAATGGAAACAGTGACAGACTTTACTTTTGGGGGATCCAAAATCACTGACTGAAGCCATGAAATTAAAAATGCTTGTTCCTTGGAAGAAAAGCTATGATCAACATAGACAGCATATTAAAAAGCAGAGACACTACCTTGCCAAAAAAGGTCCATCTAGTCAAAGCTATGGTTTTTCCAGTAGTCATGTATAGATGTGAAAGTTCGACTATAAAGAAAGCTGAGTGCCAAAGAATTGATGTTTTGAACTGTGGTGTTGGAGAAGTCCCTTGGACTGCAAGGAGACCCAACCAGTTCATCCTAAAGGAAATCAGTTCTGAATATTCATTGGAAGGACTGATGCTGAACCTGAAACTCCAATACTTTGGCTACCTGATGTGAATCGCTGACTCATTGGAAAAGACCCTGATTCTGGGAAAGATTGAAGGTGGGAGGAGAAGGGGAAAATAGGATGAGATGTTTGGATGGCATCACCAACTGGATGGACATGAGTTTGAGTAAGCTCTGGGAGTTGGTGATGGACAAGGAAGCCTGGCGTGCTGCAGTCCATGGGGTCACAAAGAGTTGGACACGACTGAGTGACTAAACTGAACTGAACATGGTGTCTTTAGCATGGAAAGAAGCAGCTTTAAAGTTTCAAAGATTATACTTCTTGCTTTTAATTAGTCTGAGACTAAGCTCTGTCTGTGTTTATGCATGTTGGTTCTATCTATGTATCCATCCATCCATGCATCCATCCATTCATTCAACTCTTTCTCTAGGCACTGACCACAATGTGTATTTCTTCTTCTAAGTGCTATCACAGATGCAAAAATAAGAAACAGGTACTTGCTCTCATTACACATTAAGGCCACAGGAGAGAGAGATATGCCAGGTTAGAATTGAATGCTTTGGGAACTAAGCACCATGGCAATAAAGAGAAAGGAACAGTCTCTAGCTAGATGTAAATGGGATCTTTCCAAGCTCTTACAAGCTGGGTGCTTCACACACTACACAAATTCACTATGCAACCCTAGGGTGATGGTTTTAGTTATTCTCACATAGGAGATGGGATGGGATGGGACTTGAGTCACACATATTTACGCCTTGATCTTCCTGGCTTTTGATCTAGAGCCAGGGGTCTTGATGGATGAGCTCTTTCAGCATCCTAAGCAGAGGGATCAATTTAGCATCTCACTCACTGAACCTCTCTGGATTTCACAGGCTGGAAAGACACAGTTCTTACCGATCAGCAGGGATAAAACATGGAGGTCTCATAGTCAGACAAGATGAAACAGACTCTCCCTAGATCTACAACAAGACCAGCCATCTGCTACTCTGATAATGAAGACTTCATAAACTGAGAGTCACTCAAATGTCCAACACAGGAAATGAGACTTCAGTAAAGAAGAATAAGTAAAGCCCGAAAAAATGGTATCTCTATTCCACAGGGGAAATCAGTTGCAAAAATGGAAAAGTATATCACTGCTGCTTCCCTTACTTTTCAATGCTTTAATCCTAATCAAGACAAACAGTGAGATTTAGGAACCCAGCACCCAGTGTTGGAAAAGAGCCTGATGTTGGGAAAGATTGAGGGTAGGAGGAGAAGGGGGCAACAGAAAATGAGATGGTTGGATGGCATCATCAACTCAACGGACATGAGTCTGGACAAACACCAGGAGATACTAAAGGACAGGGAAGCCTGACATGCTGCAGTCCATGGGGTCGCAAAGAGTTGGACATGACTGAGTGACTGAACAACACCACCACCCAACACCCAATGTACCAGAGGGAATGCAAATCTCCCAGGAAAGAACCAGGTTCCTGGCCTTGGGACAGGACTGGGCCATTGCAAATGACTGTCTGCAGAGAAAGGGAGCCAGGTGCTCCCCGCAGGATACAGGACTGTGAGGGCATCCCTGGCCTAATCAGCGGTTCAGCGAGAGACTCAGAGCCACAGGCGGAAGGAGGACATCTCAGCCAGCGCCCCTGCCTGGCCGCTGAACGAGGCAGTAGGAAACAGGAGATCTGTTTTCTTGAAAATGGAACTTCTTATTTAGACTCCCTCTTACTTTGCCCCCCTCTAAACTGTCCAAGATTAATGTGGCAAAAAATAAAATGCCCTACAGGCTGCTTATTTTGCCGCTTACTACAGCGCATAAAAGTGAAGAATTAGCATGGAATGAATAATTTATTTAGCGCTTTACTGTTGTTTTAAACAAATCACTTCCATGAAAGCAATGTGTATTCAAGCAATAAATCACTGTTTAGCACTCTGTCTCGAGGAAAAGATACCACTTGCCAGAATTATTGAATGGCAGTTGCTGGCAGGAGGCAGACCCAATAACGGTAAGCTGATACGCCTGCACAAAGGGATTCTCTGGATCTGGAGGAGGCGAGGTCTGAATGAGATTCAGTAACGATACCTTTTTCTTTACCCATAAGACTTAATTAAATGAGCACCTACTTGAGCTAATGCATCTGACATGGTGACAAACACGGTGTAACTGAGCTATTGTATCACAGCTATGATTATTTTATTATTGCAATGACTGTGGACCAAGCACAGCTAAGTGTCCTGGACACATTACTGAAACAAAACAGTGAGTTTTATGCCCTTGAGTTGATCACTATCCTATAGGCTTCAGACCACTTTATATGATATGACGGAGTATTATACAAAACGCTCTGATGACTTACTTGCCTAGTAGGAGGGCGGGAATCTGAAAAGTTTTCACAGAGGTGGTTTCCCTGTATTCAGACCTTGGTTTAGTCAAGGGGCTAGAAAAAGGAGAACAATCACTACAGAAGCATGCGAGGGACCAGAGGATGGCGAGTATGAAGCCCATGCGATATCTGAGTGGAGAGGTGTGTGTTGACATGGTGCAGATCCCAGGGGTGGAGAAAGAAACAAGAGGAAGGTGGCAGAAGAGGCTTCAGGGGATGCAAGTGCATCCCCGTGCCTCCTAGATGCTGTGCCGCCTAGGTAAGTTGGCCCTACGGACCAGAAATGTAGACCAGTTTCAGTCTGCAAGGCAAGGATGCTGGTGCTATTCTTCACCAGACTTGCTGATCACCAAATCTAACATAGCAAGAGAAACCAGTTTAGGTTGAAGACAGATTGCTACTTTTCTCATAGTCAAACTGGAGATGCAACTGCTCTGCCGCCCCAGCTTTATAAAGTTCTCAGAATAAAACCATAACCCTAGTTTTTGTTAGGGAACAAAACAAAAACAGTTTCCACAGGGCTAAATTATCTCAGATTACAAATTCTGAACTTTTTTTCCCTTTCTTAAAAGTCACCATCATAAGCATAACCTGAGGTCTGACGGTCTAAGCTGTGATGCTCAGAGACCTCCATTACTCCTGGTAGCTTGTGACAATTAGTGCAGGTTGATCGTTCCTGTCACAGTTCAAAAGGCTGAGGGCTTAGTGTTTAGGCAACTATAGGAAGAACAAAATCTTTCCATTCTATCAATAGCTTAAAAGGTTTCTGAATTATCTCATTTCCCTTTGGCTTAAATAATAGTTATTAAAAGCATGTCATCCTTAAAAGAGTTTAGAGAGCCAGTATTTCCCATCTCTACTTCAAAGTGGTTTAAGAAAGAATGAACTTGCAACTTATTTTGGATAGTTTCAACTTTGCCAAAAATCTGCTGAACACTGCAAACATTTCTGGTTACTAGAGTGAAGGTGACAGGCAGAGAAATGTCATGAATTTGATGCTTCTCATCACCTTAATGATATTTGCTGCTTAAAAAAAATAAAATAAAAACTAGGTGTCAGCATTTTATCAAACTCAGAGAAAATTCAAAATGTTGTTGGCTACCAGTCAGCCAGAAACACTTCTCTCTCAGGAAGAAATTAATCAATAGACGGCTCTATTGCAGGTTCACTATGTTCAAGGTAGAGCCGGTAGAACCCACGAGAGACAAAGAGACACATAAAATGTAATTTCTGCCACCCAGGAATCTACAATAAAGGTAAAATCTTATTGTCACACTCCTGCTCAGAAACTCTCAGGGTTTCCCTTGTCTCAACAGGATTAACTCCTTATTCTTCAACAAGACATCCAAGGTCCATTCTATATAGCACATGTCTCTTTTCTAGTTTTATCTGTTTGCCAATTCTTCATGCAATCTCCTACAACCCTGACCTCCTTGTTATTCTTTGAACCACCGTAAATATTCAGGTCTCTGGCTTTTTCAACTTCTGATACACAGCTCCAATGCCATTGCCTCCATGAAGCCACCACAGCCTCTCTGGATAGAGTTTGTTGCTTCGTCTGTCCTTCTTTAGTATTGTATGCTTCTACTACAGTTAACAGAGAAGGCAATGGCACCCCGCTCCAGTACTCTTGCCTGGAAAATCCGACGGATGGAGGAGCCTGGTGGGCTGCAGTCCACGGGGTCGCTAGGAGTCAGACACGACTGAGCGACTTCACTTTCACTTTTCACTTTCATGCATTGGAAAAGGAAATGGCAACCCACTCCAGTGTTCTTGCCTGGAGAATCCCAGGGACGGGGGAGCCTGGTGGGCTGCTGTCTCTGGGGTCGCATAGAGTCAGACACAACTGGAGTAACTTAGCAGCAACAGCAACTACGGTTAAGCACATCATTTTTATTACTGACATACCTGTCTCTTTCATTAGATTGTGATCTAGTTGCTATTTTTTTTTAATATAATTTCTTGTGCTAGGATAGAGTCTGACATAAAAGAACTCTCAGTTTATGATCAAAGAGTAAATACTTAATGTAGTAGTTTTTAGTTTTAAACACACAGATATGTGTGTTTAAAAACATATGTCAATCCAGGACAAAAGAAATTATTGTGCAAGACTATTGCCATCCTTAATATACAGTAGGTTCTCAGTAATAAATTATAATCATAAATACCCACTGAAATCATAGTCAAAGTATGATGGGCAAACTATTCTGCTCATTAGGTTGTAGCACATTCTCAAAAGTTCAGACATAGGGTGAGCATAGTGTGGTTCATAATTTAAACCAGCCTTATCAGAGATCATGGAGAAGGCAATGGCACCCCACTCCAGTCAAAGTGATGCATAACACGGACTAGGCTGTGACACAGCTGTAAACATAGACTAGGGTCATTTTAGACCCATCTCTAATACCAGGTTGTGAAGTCTTGAGTAGTCACTGTGTGTGTATGTGAAATAGGAACGCAAGTAAAGATTTTGAGCACAGAGGTAATACACAAGATACCGAGGATACAAAGTTAGATTTGACAGTGATGAATGGATTAGCAGGTATTATCAAGCTTTTTCTTAAAGAACACAGTGTCAAACATTTTAGGCTTGTGGGTGACAAAGCACTTGTTGCAACTACTCGTTCTGCAGTTGGATCATGAAAGCAGTCATAGAGGATGTGACTATAAATGGGAATGCCTGAGTTCCAAAATCCTTTATTTACAAAACAGGCCATGGGCCAAATCTGGCCGCCTCCCATGCTGTAGTTTGCCAACTCCTGGATTAGAGCAACAAGTGCCTGAAAGTTAAGACAACACTTAAGAGTCTATTTAAACATACTGATGTAAAATTTTGGAGGCTTGTACCAGGGTGGCAGAATAGAAATGGAAAGAAAAGAACAAAAGGAAGAGAGATTACACAGGAAAAAAGAAAGTGGGACTAACTGGATATTACAGAAAAAAAGGAGGAAGAATTTACGATAACTTTTTAAGGTTTTGAAAAAATGAGGCTAAGAAGAATAGAAGCATCACTAATAGGATAGATTCTTCTTTGTTAGCTGTAAAAACTTTCCTAAAAGGGCTGGAAGAAAGCAATTTGAAAACACTCACATATGGAAACTGGAAGCTTGAGCTATTCTAGAGAATTTTGGTGATGGAGGTACTTAAGAGATTATTTAGTCATTTTATAATACAGCAGGGTAGGTGGCATTTAAATCACAGATCAGTAGGTGATTGTCAAACCACAGCAGGCCCAAATCATGTTTTGCTTGTCCTATACAATATTGATTTTCAATGTGTTTTAAAAGCAAAGACAGTTGGTTGCCAGCATTTCAAAATAAGGAGTTTATACCAAGCTGGAATTCTTGCTTCTCTTGGAGAAAAAACTAAAGTGGCTAAAGTGACATTCCTACACAGCAAAATCAGCTTGAAGGATGAGGCAGTAGCTTTTGCTTATAGGATATGGGCTCTCCATTCTCCGGGGCAAACTCCATACCATTACTCTCTGACCACCCTTGTATGGTCCTGTGGACATCTGAGTTTGTGAGCCTTAACTTCAGTGTCTGGGCCTTGGAATCAGACTGCAAGGCTTGTGTCCTGGCTGTGATCATCCTGAGTGATCAGTTAACTTCCATAAGTTTCCTCATCAAGAGGTGTGGAATAATGTTAGCACCTACTTTATAGGATTATTATAAGGATTAACTGAAGTATTATATGTAAAGCACTGGCACACAGTAGTCCCTCAAAATGTTAGATACCATGATTTTTATCATTATGAGAAATTGCAGCCCAGACAAGTTACAAAAATTGCCCGAGTCGAAACTATTGAATGGTAGCAGATGAGTAGTAGAACTCATTTCTCATGACTCCAGAGGAATTTCAAACACTCTTGAGTGTATTCCAGCACAAACGCAATGGGGATGTTTGAAAAACCTAACAAAGGTATGCACTGAACCAAGAAGAAAAAGAAAAAAGAGTAAGTCAGATATAATGACGGGCCAATATGTTGGACCATATCTAGGTGTTATACCCACACATAGCATATTAGAGCAAACATAGGATAATTACATGTCTGCAACTTACTTTTCTGCCAAAGTCATATAAAGGAATTCTAAACATTTAATCTACCATTTGTGACACAGAGTAACAACCAAGCCCTATCTCAAATCAAAGTTTGGTGACTCGCTTCCTATTCTGGGGAACAGGTGTAGGTAGAAAGACTGGCAAAAATACCCTGGAGCGATTTTGTCCTGTTTATGAATTCTAAGTCCCTGCTTGTTTCAAAAGTGGAGGAGAGAAAGTGCTAAGTCAACCAACTTCAGCTAATTAGTTCTTTCTATTTGGTGACTGTAAGTCAATGACGGGCAAACTTCTAAGACGTTCACCCTGGCTGGGAAGTTTGCTGTCACTCAGCATCCATCACATCTGCTGTTAAGTGGCCTCACGGAGCTCTGTCCAAACAGCACCCAGTTCTCTGGTTATATGCCCCCCTCTTTTTCTCAGCCTATAAGAAAATATGCTGGCGGCAGCTGTTTGTAAGAAGCTGAAGACTTTGTGAAACCAATTGTAATGCAAAGGTCATATTTGCTAAGCTGTTTATAGATTGCAATTTGTAAGGTTATAATGTCACATACCATCAATAACTCAAGGTGGAGAACTACAAGTGTTAATAAGTCATCAATTCTTCACTCTTTTCTTTCAACATTCATTCCCCCAACAGCTTTAACTTATTTCACTGAAGTGTGATTCCTTGAACTTTGAACTAAAGGTTTCATATGTTTATGAGGAAGGGGGAAAAAAAAAAAAAAACAGAATGGTACATCATACCTAATTCTTTAACAAGTGTCAAGGCATTTGAACCAATTAAGACCATAGTTCAGATAGCAGTGGTAGCATAAAGGCTATTTTCCCAGGAACCCAAAGATCCAGAAAATGTGTTTACGTTATATACATGAGGCTTAACATCCATCCTTGCCGTCCCCTAAACAAGCAAACAAATGAATAAATAAATAGAGGAGTGAAAAGTTGCTGAAATGCACCACATACCAAAAGCTCAAGGAGGTTCAGCCTGTTTATAAGAATATATTTGCTGTAATTGTGCTCTGACAGGAGTTTGTCCAAATGCTTTATTTGGGAAGATAATTAAATTTAAAGTCTAGTGAGATTATGAGTACCAAACTTGTTGCACCTGGATTTGGGGGAGGTTATAAACTTGAAGTATCTGATGACAGCTATGGACACTGCATACACTACTTCTCATCTAACCCAGGTCTCCTGCACTGAAGGCAGATTCTTTACTGTCTGAGCCATTAGAAAAGCCCCTCATGAATGACAGATGTAAACAAAATTCTCAGGCAACCTTCAGAAGCTCATTCATTTAACTCTGGGTAAAGACCTTTGGTGATAGAGATGCAGTTGATCTTTTCATACAACCAATATGCCTTTAAAACAGAGGATAGATGGACATGAGGAAATCACCTTTCCTGGGTACTTACAGTCACAGGATTCAAAAGAATAATTGATTTTTCATCTTTGATAATATTGTTCCCTGTCTTCAGCTTCAGGTTGAGGCACATACAAAATGGCAGAGCTCAGAAAAATAGCCATTTATCCAAAGAGAGGGCAGGTAGGACAGGGCTTCTCATCACAGTACCAGGGGGCTTTTAACAGACTATTTGCTTTGTGTTTGTCTGTTCTTCCTGTCAACTCCTTCCCTGTAAATGTGTCCGTGACTATTGGATTCTTCAGTGTTCCTTAGGAGGGGAAACTCTCAGGGATCTCCTGTGAGAAGCTTAGACAAGCCTGCTGCTGCTACTGCTGCTAAGTCGATTCAGTCGTGTCAGACTCTGTGTGACCCCATAGACGGCAGCCCACCAGGCTCCCCTGTCCCTGGGATTCTTCAGGCAAGAACACTGGAGTGGGTTGCCATTTCCTCCTCCAATGCATGAAAGTGAAAAGTGAAAGTGAAGTCGCTCAGTCATGTCCGACCTTCAGCAACCCCATGGACTGCAGCCTTCCAGGCTCCTCCATCCATGGGATTTTCCAGGCAAGAGTACTGGAGTGGGGTGCCATTGCCTTCTCCGCCTATAAGCACCAAACATTCACTGAGCATTCCTGAGTTTCTGACTCCAAGACCCATTCAAATCTATGGGTTTCCATTTTTGTAAAATTCCAAATCCCAGGTCACCAAGAATCAGACATCAATATATTAGCCAAACCATAGTCATTATTTATGTAAGGATCTTGGTACCTAGAAGTAGTCTTAGTCTTGGATTAGATTGTGTGTAAGAGACTGATTGACTTTCACGCACTGCAGAAGAAAATGGCAACCCACTCCAATGTTCTTGCCTGGAGAATCCCAGGGACGGCAGAACCTGGTGGGCTGTCGTCTATGGGGTCGCACAGAGTCGGACACGACTTAAGTGACTTAGCAGCAGCAGCAGCAGCAGCAGCAAGAGACTGAATTGGATTCTTTAACAAGAAAAGCCATTACTGAAATCTGATCAAAGGAAATACAAATTTTAGACTCAATCACAACTTAATGCATATAACTCTCACTGTACTGACTAATTAGAATAATATGAATACTTATTAGTACATCTAAATATATATTAATCACATTAATCACAGGGGGAATATATGTAATGAGCCAAATAAATATTGATATGAAGGATTGTTAACAAAGTTGTGCTTCTGCTTTCCAGGGTAAGGATCATGCTTCTTCAATACACTGTCTATTCATTAACCAAGACAGCCAGGCTTTAACAGTATTAGTCCACAGAATGTGGAAACATAGAGAACCGTGCCCAGTTGCAAGGACAAGACAACTAATTTAGATTTTAAGGATGGGGAGGAAGGGTGCACTCCTCTTTTATCAAGCTATTACCATTTCCAGAAATCTATCTGAACTCAACAGTAAGAAAAACATCTTTTCAAGGTACTTGGCTCTTGAGACAAGATCTCTGTTGCCTTCTCTTTCTGCTTATTTTGCTCTCAGTTTCATAAAGGGATCAGTTTCACAGGTAAAAGATAAAACTAGAGCAGTTAAATACTCTAGAAAAGGCAAAGGTCTGGTTTGCTGGTTGTAAGCTTACCAGCATATTTTAATGCCTTTTAATGTTATTGGGGTATTATTTTAACCAGAACTTGGTTAAAACGCACCCAGTAATATGTTTTTATATTCATCTTACATCACTGGTGCTTAGCTTCCAGGCACAGGGGTATTTATAACTTTTGGCCAAATGAATTAAATACCAAAGGCGCTAAAAAAAGACATTCCAAATATCGCTAGCTTTTAAATATTTACCTTGGCAATAGTATACAATGCTTTGCCTTACCAACTCAGAATAATTATATATACCGTCACATTTTTATGTTAGTTTCTTATTTAATGTATCTTATGGGCAGGAGACAACCCCAAAATCTATAGTGGATAGACATGGCATATCTATTTACTTTAGAAAATCTATAGTAAAGTAAAATAAATAATTCATTCTTTGCTTTCCATAAGTCAACGGGGGGACCACCAAAAACAGCATTTTTTTTTTTTCTGTGATATAACAATTGAATATGGTCAACTATTCAAGTAAAAAGTGTGTCCTGCTTTCCAGGGATTTATTTGCCTTTTTATCACTACAAGAGTTTCCCTAAGTAACACTGCCCATGGTCCTTGAAACCAGATTGTGCCTATATCAGTAACCATTCTTATAAATAATAACTGCTGGTAAGGACTTATTTAAGCCTATACAGTATACACTGCCATCTCTGCCTTTCTCACAAAATTCTGAATTGAAGAACTTAATACAAAATAGCAGCAACAGCAAAGTCATCTAAACAGCAGGAATTGTGAGGGGTTTTCCAGTAGGGGAACCAATGGCATAATTCCTGCTATCTCCAACTTGTCCAGGGCCCTAATGGCAATTTGTAAAGGTCACATCTAACTTGGTGTTTATACATAGGGCAACAATTAATTTAAAAAATAAATAAAATTGACAAAAGGTTTTATAAAGACCAACTGTTCAGTTCAGTTCAGTTGCTCAGTTGTGTCCGACACTGGAGAAGGGCATGGCAAACCATTTCAGTATTCTTGCCTTGAGAACCCCATGAACAGTATGAAGAGACCAATTGTTAAGAAATTTTAATGCAGGATCTAGGTACTTTTACCAATTTCTGGGTAAATGGAACTTACCAATGCACCAGAGGAACTAGAGTGTAACAACAGACCGCATACGTAGACAGGCCTATATATTTTAATCAGTTTTAAGAGAGAATCATAAAGCAAAGAAGTGCCACTAAAGCATGATTTCAATAATCAAAAGTAAGATTTCAAGAGGATAGACTAATACACAGGTGAGAGAAATTAGTTTATTTTTAAACCAGTTTGGAAATATATTGCCAATGACACAAGCTTATTTACTAACATGTAAGTTGTCTAACCAATCTTAAGTATTTCTCAGATTTCCCTGCAAAGCTTTGTTGTTGTTCAGTCACTAAGTCACGTCCAACTCTTTGTGACCCCATGAACTACAGCATGCCAGGCTTGAGCTACAACTAAGCCAACTTAATTTTCCAGAAATGAAGCAGTAATAGTGATCTTCCTATTCTTAATAGGAAGAGTTACCATTCTGACCATTGTCCATGCAGTACTAGATGATACAGAAGTGACTTTTATCTTTACAAGCATATACTTATGAACATATTTCAGAGATGCTTAAAATCCTGAAACCTCACAGACACACAAAATACAATGACAACACTAGCAAGCATGAGCTACTTTCTCATTAAGTTGCTTAAAAATATGCAAATTTTCAGGGTTCTATGTTTTCCATGCATGTCCTCCAAAACCTTACAAGTAGAAACACACCTTGCAAGTGGAAATAAATATTTGAAAAATCAGGGATGAAATAACTAGGCATTTGATTTAGAAAGTGGATTTTTCTGTCTCATAAATATACCCCTATGTCTTTCAGGCTTCCTTGGTGGCTCAGTTGTAAAGAACTTGCCTGCAATGCAGGAGATCCTGGTTTAATCTCTGGGTCAAGAAGATCCCCTGGAGAAGGAAACGGCAACCCACTCCAGTATTCTTGCCTGAGAAAGATGTCTTTACCATATAAAATGTCTATATGTCTTTACCACATAAAATAACCAAAATCATTTATATTCACAGACACTTCAAATGCCTAGAAAAAAGAAAAGAAGGAAGGAAGTGAACATTTACAGGGCGTGTTTTATGTGGCATTCTGTTAAGTCTGTGCATATACTATAATCTCAGTCAATCTTGATCCCAGCTCTAGGGCCAGTTCTGCTTATCAATAATCTTAGAGATTATGAAATGTGATACAGAGGGCCCTTTTCTCCAAAGGTCAGTCATTCAGCATGAATGCCAGAATTCAAATCCTGATCTCTTTGCTCACAGATCAAGCAATCCTTCCACATCCTTAAGCTCTACCGGTGACTGTGATGGAACAATTACAAGTTTCTTAACCAACTCCATATTAAGTAACAGTCTTGTCTAAAATAAATTTTCAAACATGAATACTGTTTTTCAGCAACTTGACTTGGCTATGAGGTGGCTAAATGTGGCTTCTTTATATCTATCCAATTTGGTGTTTGCTGAGCTTCTTAGATACTTAATTTTTAAATCAAATCGGAGAGTTTTACATGTATGTTTTTGGAGGTGAAGTTTTTTTCTCTTTGTTCTTCAGATTGGATAATTTCTATCACCTCTCTTACAGTTCCTTATACTCTCTCTATTCTCCTCACCAATACATATTTTCATTTCATATAGTATTTTTCACTTCTAGAACTTCCATTTGGCTCTTTTTTGACAGTTGCCATTTCTCTTCTAAGATCTTCATCTATTCTCTCAGCATGACCATCTTCTTTAAGTTCTTGAACATATTTGCAATAGTTTGAAATCTTTGTTGTTAACTCTAACATCTGGACCATCCTCAGGTTGGTTTGTTTTGACTACTTTTCCCCTTGACCATAGATGGCACTTTCCCTTTTCTTTGCATGACTAGTAATCTTTTACTATCCATTGAATACTGTGGATGATGTGTGGTATGGAAAATAGACTGTGTTAGCTTTTCATGAAGTTTTTATTTTTTTAAATTCCTAATAGATAGCTAAAAAATAAAAATAATAATAAAATCACTGGCTGATCATCTGGAGCTTGTGAGAGTGAAAGTCACTCATCTGTGTCTGACTCTTTGCAAACCCATGGACTATATAGTCCATGGAATTCTCCAGACCAGAATACTGGAGTGGGTAGCCTTTCCCTTCTCCAGGGGATCTTCCCAACCCAGGGATCAAACCCAGGTTTCCCACATTGCAGACAGATTCTTTACCAGCTGAGCCACAAGGGAAGCCCTGGAGCTTGTAGGAGCTTTTTACACTTTACTGATGAGGCAGTTTGTATTTTCACTTCAGTTCAGTTCAGTCACTCAGTTGTGTCTGACTCTTTGTGACCCCATGAACCACAGCACGCCAGGCCTTCCTGTCCATCACCAACTCCCGGAGTCCACCCAGACCCATGTCTATTAAGTCGGTGATGCCATCCAACCATCTCATCCCCTGTTGTCCCCTTCTTCCCCTGCCCTCAATCTTTCCCAGCATCAGGGTCTTTTCAAATGAGTCAGCTCTTCACTTAGCTTCTGGAAAATTCCTTAACCTGGTACATAGTCTTTATACATAAGGTGTATCCCTTCTGTGTCTTAATGGTAGGCTCAAGGTATTTACTAAGCCTCTTAGTTGAGATTCAAGCTCTTATCTCTGTTTCCCCTGCAGTAAATAGCAGCTGAAACCCTTTTTCAGCCCTTTTAGTCTTTAAGCTGTTCCCATCTGCTGGCTCCTTGGAATTCAGGAATCAACAATTTGATACAGATTTTTGAGGCTCCCATGTCTGTGGCTTCTTCATTTCTTAGCTACCTCCACAATCACTAGCCTCTGAAAGTCCCAAATTCCATCCACTGACCCTCTGCTTGAGGTCTAACCACCCTGTGCCATACGGATGCGGGAAGACCCTCAGGGAAAAACTGTAAACACAGATCTCACCTAGTCCCTTTCCCTTTTCTCATGAGCTAAATCTCCTTCTGTTTCTGCTCTTCACTCCCTCTCCAATGAAGCAGTTTTTCTTTTCCTTCTAAGATTATAATTATTACCTACAGGAAGACTAGTCCAATACAAGCTATTCCTCTCTCACCCTAAAGGCTCCTTCTTAAAAGTAAACAAACAAAAGCTCTTATCTTTTACAAGTGCCAAATCCTCCTTTCAATTCTAATCAACCTTTGGAAGATTAGTGTTGCTGTTATTATTATTACAAAATAACTTTTTTTACTTATGTTCTAGAATACTTTTCATTCTTTTCTGCTTTTGTTCAAGGTGGATTCTGTCGCTGCCAAGTGTAACAAAAAGTGACAAAAACAGAAATATACTGACTCTATTAGAGTAAGGCCATTTCACCAGACTCATCCTCCTTTCCTTTCATTGTATTACAGAAGAATATGAGAAGCCATCCATCTGCCACTTCTTCCCATGCTTGGTGAATTTCCTGTAATGTGTCCAATTAAGTCATCAAAAGAAGTAATGGGAAAGGTAGATGTGAACTCTACCTCACATGTCAACTTTGAAGAGCACCTTTATTCTATAAAACGTGAGTTACACCATACCCACATTTACACAAGGCAAAGGGATCAATCTATTTACTTACTCCTAAGATCTAAAACACAGGCGGGTTTTAAATTATTGCTTTCTCAGAGAGGTACCAGCAAAAGGGCAGTATCCATATCTCAGCTGACAGGTGGTGGATGAAATATACATTCTCTCTGCTTGCTGCTGGCTAAGGTAAGGCTGCTCCGTAAAACCTGGAGCTAGAGGGCTGAGATTATGTCAGTTCATCAGCTGGATTTTTCAGTATCCAAGAAAATCTGTCTACTTCTAGAGAGAAATTCAACATTTCCAGGGGAGCCACTGGATTGAAAAATGGGTAGATAAACATTTATTTTTTTTTTTAGAATACTCTGCAAGAGAGTAGCCTCTTAAGAGTAAAGTAGGGCAGTTCCTAGGAAGTGTTTGACTGCTTTCCCAGAATTATACTCTAACCTGATGCTTGGGTATCAGTAGAGGGGGGAGAAAAAAAGGCATTAATATTTAGCACTCATACAGCAGTATAAACGCTTGCAATGTTCTACAATAAATAAAATCACGTCTCAAAATATGCCTTAACACAATTGTAACACAGAAATATCTTTAGACTTTGTAATAACCTCCAGGGGAATCAGCCAGAAGTCACATCATGTAAACTTATAGTATACCGAGCAACGAGGAGGAGGTTATTCTATAAAACACAATCTTGTGCTGATGAGACAAGGATCAAATGTCCTTAGGAGGGACTTTTTTGCTCTAATTTAAACGACATTAGAATACTCCAAGTGCCTTCCCTAAACCCCCTCTTCAGGCTGTCTATCCCCCTTGGCAGTGTCCTCATTCTGTCACGTTCACTAATAGTAAGCATTGACCTTGATGTATGGGTAGTTCACTCTCTCTTACTTCTTTTCACTACCACTCATCTCCATGCTGTCTCCATTCAGTAGTACAGTGCTGACACTTTAACTCAGACCCATAGTGCAGTTTCCCCAGCACAGCCTCTTCTCATTATCCACCATCACCATTCTCCCTCCCTCATCACACAGTACTTCCCAAGCTGAAGCAATTGGTCCTGGCTATGACCTCACTGCCATCGTCCATTCTGAAGCAGAATGTCTCTTTATGTGCACATATTGATAATGCAGCTCCATCCATGCTGCTGCTAATATTCAGTTCAGTTCAGTCGCTCAGTCATGTCCGACTCTTTGCAACCCCATGGACTGCAGCACACCAGGCCTCCCTGTCCATCACCAGCTCTCGGAGTTTACTCAAACTCACGTCCATTGAGTCAGTGATGCCATCCAACCATCTCATCCTCTGTTAGCCCCTTCTCCTCCTGCCTTCAATCTTTCCCAGCATTAGGGTCTTTTCAAATGAGTCAGTTCTTCACATCAGGTGGCCAAAGTATTGGAGTTTCAGCTTCAACATCAGTCCTTCCAATGAACACCCGGGACTGATTTCCTTTAGGATGGACTGGTTGGATCTCCTTGCAGTCCAAGTGACTCTTAAGAGTCTTCTCCAACACCACAGTTCAAAACCACCAATTCGTCGGTGCTCAGCTTTCTTTATAGTCCAACTCTCACATCCATACATGACTACTGGAAAAACCATAGCCTTGACTAGATGGACCTTTGTTGGCAAAGTACTGTCTCTGCTTTTTAATATTCTGTCTAGGATGGTCATAGCTTTTCTTCTAAGGAGTCTAAGTGTCTTTTAATTTCATGGCTGCAGTCACCATCTGCAGGCATAAGTCATCTGCAGTTGTTAATATTAAAGGTCATTTATTTACTGAACAGGTACAAAAAAAGGGTCACCTTGCAAAAAACACCCTTGTAATGAAGACATCTCTGAAATAGCATATAGCTTTTAAGATAATCCACTCAGAGGCAAAGAGATAGTCTCTTTAGGTCCCTTTAAACCAATACATCTTATCCAGTCCAGGACTGAAAGAACCAAACTTTCATTCTACTCTGAAAACTCAAATTCTTCTCACAGTCGACACAGCTTTGGGAGCCTCCTGCATGTTTTAAATGATTCTTTCACCAGAAAGAATGCTGCTACTGATGTCATAGTATATGACTGCATAGATGACAAAGGTAAATGGGGAGCACATAGTTGCAATTAAGAATAACAGGATTTAAGAAGACTGGAGAGCATTTAAGCCTTCATTTTCCACTTTCTATTTCTACCTATAATCCTCTTCATTTTGCACTCACACACACACTTAATGAAAAAGGTCTACTTTTAAGACACTGAGTAAATTGATTCCTAAAATAAAAGAGGCAAACATGACCAAAGAAAAATTCAAAAATGATTATAATTCCATTAAAACAGTTTATAATTTAGAAACATTATTAGACATTTCTTTTCATTGCGGTAGATTATCCTTTGTAAAATGAATGATGAACATTTGTGCTTTTCATAGTCTTTGCTTAGAGGAAGACAAAATAGGTTTTGCTTAGAGGAAGACTCATCCATAATCACATCCAGCAAGAGTCATCCAGCAAGGACAGCAAGGAGATCAAACCAGTCAATCTTAAAGGAAATAAACCCCAAATATTCATTGGAAGAACTGATGCTGAAGCTGAAGCTCCAATATTTTGGCCACCTGATACAAAGTGCCGACTCATTGGAAAAGACCCTGATGCTGGGAAAGACTGAAGGCAGGAGGCGAAGGGGACGCCAGAGGATGAGATGGTTGGATGGCATCACCAACTCAATGTTCATGAGTTTGAGCAAGCTCTGAGGGATGGTGAAGGACAGGGAAGCCTGGCGTGCTGCAGTCCATGGGGTCACAGAGTTGGACATGACTGAATGACTGAACTACCACAACATCCATAATCACTGATAGCTGGAGCACATCAGAGCACATATTCTACACCATGTTGAAATGAAAGCTGCTACCTTTTCAGCTGTTCAATATTCTGTAAGCCTAACTAATCTGACTTCTGCTTATGTTTAGCCATTTGTCAAATACAAGGTCAGCACAGAGTTTGATGTTCCATTGCCTTTGACTTCCATTTTATATTTGACATGTAAGGCCCTTGGGATACAAGAAAACTTTCTACCCAAGCTGATGCCTACTCAGCATGTGTTCTAGAGTGTTATTTTAGCTTGCCCGTGTTCTGGTTGCAGAAGTTAAATGGCTTAATAATTCTCTCCACAGTGATGTGTTAGACAAGCTGGATGGGAGTTGACACCCTTATCCTGGCCTTTCCATTCCTCAAATATAAGGGACCAGAACCTGAAACAAGAATAGATGTCTAGCCAGATTAATTAGTGAGCTTGGCTGAAATGCTTAAAAGTGCCAAATCTTAATTGTAGTGGGCAACTCTAACTTGAAAACTGATTTTCTCTGAACAGATCTTCTCTGTATGAGTCCTCAACTTATGCCCGCCAGCTATACTAAAAAAAAAGTAGTTATGCCTTTGGAACAAAGTCAAGAGAACCAAGAGAAGATGAATCCTTGATTTCCACCTTGAGCATCACAAATAATTACCAGCCTTTGACTAAAAGATCATTACCCTTGAAGCAGAGCTGGATTTTAACTCCAAGGTATGTTACAGAAAACACTAGAAGGTGGAAAAGGAAAGCCTATCCAGGGAGAAAGAGAACAGGAAGAAAAGAGGAGAGCTAAGAGGAAAAAGAAAAAGCAAGACATTGAGGGTATATAAAATCATTTTTCCATTTTCTTCTTGCAGCTTCATTTTGAAATTATGCAAACGTCTCATTAATTTCTACACTGAGAATCTGATTCTGATGGTAAAAGTAAATTACTCTTTACAGTCTTCTTATTTCCACTTCTACCAGTGACAGATCTGAAAGAGATGAAATAGTTTACCCAATTAAATAGCCCATGTTACACAATGTGACTCAGTATGAATACTGTTTCAATAACTTAAAGGGAAGAGAGATACAGGAAATAAAAGGTGAGGCCTGAGCAATCAACACAGGATCATAATAGCCAAGCTGTTGGATGCTTGTTTGTAATTTGCTTTGGGTACATCTCTTCAGAGCTAGAGTCTGCATGGGCTTAAAAGCACTGGCAATGACAAAGGAGCCCCTGGCTTTGTACAAGAGATGCTTCCCCAACATTCACAGTGCTCAGTCCTCCTCTCCTAGTCACGACAATGAGGAACTGGAGTGCTCTTCTGTATAGGCTCAAGCCAGGAAGATAGAGGCCTTAATAGCAAGGGATTATAATAGAGTGAAACATATCATGCATTTCCTATAGCTTTTTCTACAATGGGGAAACTGCACAGTGGTTTCATGATGTGTATTGCAGACCCCAATACTAGGCTTTCTTGTCAATTATAAGATCCAGCAAATTTCTCATAGGACTTTCAAGTTAAGTCTAGATACTATTTCCAGGGCCAAGGTTATGAATGCCTCTTCAGTTCCCCCGGTAGGGCTGGAAGCTCTTCCCATGCCTCTGTTTTCAGAAAGTCTTCATGACTGCACTCTGACAGCAGACTGATCACTTGCTTCAGTTTGTGACAACAATTTTACATGGAGCTGTACTGGTAGTTTGGGTTATATTTGAATGCAAACTGTATTCAGTATAACCCTCAAAGCATCCTGTTACTATTTATCATTGCTATTTCACAGAAAATATAAGGCCCAAAGAAATAAAAGATTTAATTATCAAAGACAGAGGGGACATGATACAGGCAGGGCTGTGAATTAGAACACTGGATTCTAGAGGATTGCCCAAGAATTCCTTTTTCAAACAAAAAAATTTTTAAAGCTGGAAAACTAGATAATTTTTTTTTTCATTCTGTAACAAACATCACCGTCAATCTGACATTGTGCCATAACCCCAATACTCACAGCTGAAACTACCAATGCTTTATTTGAATGTATATAGGAGGGAAAAAACCCTACCCTTTTGGAAATTAATAAGCAACCAAGTTGCCAGATGGCACTAATGGTAAAGGATCCCCCTGCCAATGCAGGGGACATAAGAGGAGTGATTCGATTCCTGCGTCAGGAAGATCCTTCTGGAAGAGGAAATGGCAACCTGCTCTGGAATTCTTGCCTGAAAAATTCCCTGGGCAGAGGAGCCTGTTGGGTTACAACCCCTGGGGCCACAGAGAGTTGGCCACAACTGAGTGACTAAGAATACAATCAACCAAGCAAATTTAATTCATCTAAGGATGTGGTAAGAAAAAGGAGAAATAAGATACATGAAAGGAAACATTCAAAATAAACATATTCCTAATTCATGATCCTGATAAGAAAGATAAAATTAATATAGGCTCATTCAAACTCTAATTAAATGTAGTCCCAAGGAGTTTCAAGCAATTTGTATGCTATTCAAATTCTCCTACCTACAGAATTGACCCTTTTGTGGTCAATTCTTTATGTAAAATGACCACAGCATGACAAAAATCCTTAGGAAATATGCTGAATGTCTTAAAAACAAGAGTCGGAGAAAAAGAACATAATCAGGCATCAATTTTTCTAACAGTAAGTCACTGCTTGGGCTTTCCTGGTAGCTCAGATGATAAAGAATCTGCCTGCAGTTCAGGAGACCCCAGTTCGATTCGTGGGTCAGGAAGATCCTGTGGAGAAGGGATAGGTTACCCACTCCAGTATTCTTGGGCTTCCCTGGTAGCTCAGATGGTAAAATATCTGCCTGCAATTCAAGAGACCTAGGTTTGGTTCCTAGGTTGGGAAGATCCACTGGAGGAGGGCATGGCAATCCACTCCAGTTTTCTTGCCTGAAGAATAATCATGGACAGAGCAGCCTGGTAGGCTACAGTCCATAGGGTCACAAAGAGCTGGACAGGATCGAGTGACTAAGCACAGAACAGCACGTGTTACTGCTCAGCATATAATTCAGTTGTAAGTAATCAGGAAATTAAAAAAATAGGGTATCACAAAAATATCAAAGATTACAGAGATACAATTATAGCAGTTGATCCATATTTAAGTCAACAGACACTTTGAGAAAATATTCTAAGCCATTTTTCTTAAAAATGCAATCAATTTAAGTGATGATTTCAATTTTAACAGCTGATTAAAACTATTTTGGACAGAAGTATATGCCACTGAACTGTTTTTGCCCTGCAGTAAAAGTAATCATTCTTAAACTTTGCTGGCAAAGGTGTTATGCAGCATTACTTGAATGTGAAAATACCAGTGACGGTTTAAGAACTCACGATATAACATTCTGAAATGGTGCTGAATATTTTTGAGGAGAAGGGAAAGATGAACAGGCAATAACTCATTGGCAACAATCTGGCTAAGCGTTGACAAACACCGCAGAGGCAGGCACCAAAATGCATTTTTGCTTCCTCTCTACCCTTTGGGCAAAGAAGGCGAAGTAAACCATACCAGTAAATCCCACAAAGATCAAACAGAAGCCTCGTCAATGGGAAGACTTAGTAGTAACGGAAAAGAGGTATAAAACACATGTGGGTACTAGGGGTTAAAAAATGAGAGTAGAATAACAGAAGGAAGAAAAAGGAACAGTTTTAGGAATGAATTAGAAATCTGAAACAAACCTGCTGAATCTTAGAGTTACACATCTGTCTGGGTAGGCAAGAAAACTAATGGGATCCATTCATCAAGTTGCTAAGTTCTGGTGGGGATTACTATAGACAAAGCGAACACCACGTTCTCCTATAAATTGGGAAGGGGCAGCAGGAAAGTACGTGTAGGAATGGGGAATTTCAGCTTCATTTTGCCAGGTGAGGTAGGTTAATACTAGTTACTAAAAGTTAAATAAAAGCTAATAAAGGTGCTGCTTTTCTGGAGCATTACATTGCTCTTTTTCTTCCAAAGTGAGGACTACATGGGAAGTTGAGCACTAAAATACTGTCCCCAAAATATCAGTCATGGTGGAAGCAGAAGTTGTAGCAACAGTAATAGTCAGAACAGTAGCAATGGTGATAAGAACACAGCTTTGAAAGGTAACTTTTCAAAAAATGGTAAAATCATATAGATATAAAAATAAATAACAATGGCATTTATTTGGCTTTTTTTTTTTTCCACCACCATTAGAATAATGTGTTCAACATACTTGGGCTTTAATTTGAATAGAAACACTAGAATTTTCACAACACAATTTACATATAAGGCCCAAGTGAGTCAATCAGTAACATACACAGATATATAACCATATACACTCATAAAGGGGGAACTTGGAAGATGTGTTAACCAATCAAAGGAGAAGTGCAACACAGTATCAACTTATCGTATATAGATTAACAGTGTGTTGAAATGAATATGCAAAAGGAGGCAAAACTACCTTCAGAGGCTTGAGAGAATTGGTAGAGTCTCTACAGGTCAAGAGCCTGGTAGGCTGCAGTCCATGGGGTCGCTAAGAGTCGGAAGACTGAGCAACTTCACTTTCACTTTTCACTTTCACACATTGGAGAAGGCAATGGCAACCCACTCCAGTGTTCTTGCCTGGAGAATCCCAGGGACGGGGGAGCCTGGTGGGCTGCCGTCTATGGGGTCGCACAGAGTTGGACACGACTGAAGTGACTTAGCAGCAGCAGCAGCTACAGGTCAGGATGTGATACGTTTTTCATAGACAAAATTGTGTTTCATTGTTATCATTTATCTACATACAATTTAAACACTTAAAAACTAGCTCTCACAAAATCGGAATCGGAGAACTACCAGAAGGGTGTGCTATGATGTATAATTTTCCACCAAGTCACAGATTTTCCCCTATAACAGGGAAACTAGAAACCTAGGATCCTTAGAAATCAGTTTGAGTTCCACATTAAAGTCACAGGCATAACTTCTCACAGCCACTACCCACCCTCCTCTACCTGTCTCTATCTGTACCAAGAAATCAGAAGCATACTGTTTTCAGAGCTACAATTATTCCATTTGCAAATGAGGGATCTTAATGATACAACAGCATCAGGCAATATGGTGATCATTCTGGATGATGTGACCAGAGTGTGTCACCTACATAATGTGATTAGTGAAAGTACTTTTGGGGGAAATGACAAAGTCCAGTTTATAAGGAACTTAAACTCCATGTCTCTACCACTCAGGGAAACTTGCCCAGTGCCCAGGGCAGTTAAAAAGGAATATCTATCATGTTTTCTAAAATGAAAGGAAATATGCTGAAAATTACAAAAGAAGCATATGGAACTCCATTCTCATTGCATTTTTTTGGATCTTCATTTAGGGAAAAGGAAAGAGGAGGAGGAATATATAAAATTATTTTTACATCCTTTTTTTTTCTTTACAAAACTGCACCAGAACAGTCGGTGCCTTTAAGTTGTCGGGTAGTGTTGTGACCACAAAGCTGGAATTACATAAAATAGTGCTCTGATATCCTCTTTCTCCGTAATGTTAACTACCCTGAGAGAAGAACTTCACATTATTTATCTTTATCCTCAGCACAATGTCTGGTATATAGTAGATGTGTTACAAGTGGTTGATGAACCCAGCCTTCACCTTGCTCTCAGTTTCTGGCCTGAGCTGCTTACAGTATGCCCAGTCCTGCTCATGAGGGCCACTGCTTCTGAATTTCTAACATATTTTCCCATGCCTGCAGCTTAGCCAGGCTCCTGGAACCTCACTGCTGGCACAAAATCACCGAATCTGACCCCCTGGTTCTCTCTGACCACAGCGAGCCTCTCCTGTTGCAGACATATTGCCACCGAATCATCTCCTAACTCAGCCTGCAAAAAAGTAACTCCTTCAACTCATATCATTTCCAAACACTTTATACTCATGCAAAATAGGGTACACGTTCCAAGTCATCTGAAGAAAAACTAAAACCAGGACAGAGAGATTTCCCTTTTTCAGGAAACCTCCCAAGGGGCATCAGAAGCCAGAGAAGTGTGCGCCGCTCTCTGAATGACTTTTCCTAAGTCTACACACACAATGTGGTTCAAAGTGGGAGAATATGATTTGACCATTTTTTCAGTAAAAATAAGCATCAGTAAATTCAAAAGCATGCTTTCGTTTGGTGAACGGCTTCTCCGCATCACACTAAACTGCCTCCCAAGTATCCCTGTCCCTGACACCCACCTTCCCTATTCACAGCTGCACAGGTAGGGAGAGGAGAAAGGATGGATGGACTCTGCTTTTAAGACCATTTATACTGGTTACTGCTCAGGGATTCAGCAGATACTTTCACTGTCTGCTTCTGCTTTAGGAAGCAATTCAATGCAACTTCTAGTTGTAATTCAATGCAACTTCTAATTGCAATTCAATGCAACTAGAAGGAAACAAAACAAAACAAAACAGAAGCCTAACCTGCAAAGCCTCCTGGGATTGATGATGTCAGGCTCACAAACTTCATAAGCATCTTCTAACAGACATAAATCACACATGGTCATATCCATTGCCTTTACATGACTTGTTAGGCTTTTATTAAAATGCTCCTGAGTCAAGGGGTATAGAACTTTCTGTACCAAGTAACAGCTACAGGATGAAGCTTAGCTTCTGAAAACTCAGCCTCTGAGGTGTCAGCCTAACAGCACAAATGAAGCTGCTGGGTCACCTTAATTGCTGGGGTCATTCACAACACCTTTCTTCTGATCAGGATTCCCAACCTCTGGCTGCTTTTTTCAGTTAAGAACACATTTTGATAACCAAGGAAGACTTACTGTAGAGTACAGAAAACTATGCTCAAAATTATGTAATAATCTGTAAGGGAAACAAATTCAAAAAAGATTATAAATATGTACACATTAAAAAAAAAGCAAAAGGAGAAGAGGGCAGCAGAGGATGAGATGGTTAGATAGCATCACTGACTCAATGCACATAAATCTGAGCAAACTCCAGGAGACAGTGGACGACATGGAAGCCTGGCGTGCTGCAGTCAATGGGGTCACAAACAGTCAGACACAGCTTAGCGACTGAATAACAACAAATATGTGTGTGTAACTGAGTCTCTGCGCTATACACCTGAAACATACACAATACTGTAAATCAATGACACTTAAAATTTTAAAGCTATACAGCAGAGATAAAACCAAAAGAAAGCAACACATTTTGCTTTCTGTAAGGAGGCCTGGGTATGGGTGAGGTAAAGGAACTATTGAGCACAATTTCATCTCTCTCTCCTTTTCTTTTTAAGAGTGTTCTTTAATATGACAGCCAATCTTAAACTACTTTTAAAGGCTGATGACTTGACCTGGAATTAAAATAAGCTATATTAGATACTTTCTGATACACCATTAAAGCGAAACAGCCATTATCTTTTTTACATTAAGAGAAGGGCAGAATGCCATACCCTTTCATTTCTCTAGTAAATCAAACTGAATTATTCATTAGCACTAAATATTTCCAAACTCTGTCCCGCTCCATACACACATAGCATTACCTCATTTTAAACAACGAATGGAATGGCTTTATCGCTTCTAAAAATAACCCCTCTGATACATTGAGCCTCTACAGTTTTGGACTTTGCAAAAATTAATTTCTGTGGCTAGTAAAGCTAACAGCCCCTAGAGTAGAATCAAATGGTAAAGATAATAAATGAGCAATTAAATAGCAGCCCCCCTGTGTTCTTTTTCAGTTCTCCCATTTGTCACTGACTATAGGACTTCAGTGCTGAATAATTCTTGAGATCTGAGGTTAGCCGAGAAGAGCTCAAATTAAAATCTTAAGAAACAACTAGCTGGGCACCTGAAACTATCACAGCATCATTAATTGACTATCAGATCAGATCAGATCAGTCGCTCAGTCATGTCCGACTCTTTGCGACCCCATGAATTGCAGCACAATCGGCTATACTTCAACATAAAACAAATCATTAAAACAATAAAAATTTAATTACTCAGGAAAAAAAGGAAGAACTAGCAACTAAACTTTTAAAGTTTACAGTTGGTCAAATGAAGGCAGGTCCTTAAATATCTACCTAAGAGCCAGAGTGAAGCCACAGCTATAGATTTATAGGAGTCAGGCTTAATGGAAACCCACACATAATGCCCAGCATCTCAGACCACTAAATATGCACTTAAACATACATCAAATACACATATCCCAGCATACGCACATATAGTACCAGACACACACACACACACACCCCATTTACCACCACTACCTAACACATACATGGATATACACCCACATCCCATCACACACACACACACACACACACATCATACACATACACAATGCCAGACACAATCCATATACACCCATATAGACAAAGATCATTTTTCTTCTCTGAAATCTGATCTCTCCAGACACTCGAGTCTGTTTTTCATATGGAATCCTATCTTCTATCTTCAACTCTGATCGTTTTCCATCTGCTGTGTCCTGTTTCATTAACAGGAGCTCATCAGAGTCACATCAAATAGTGAAGATGCATTGTTCCTATTACCATTTATAGCACCATTTGTTTCATTTAAGAAAACGGGCTTAGTCCCTGGCCTTAAATTACACAGCAGAAACAGGATTTCAGAGTTCAGAGTACATATTTATTCGCCCATCTTTTCACTTTGTCAGAAGAGAAATCACTTTCAGTTGACTTCTAAGACAAACTGTTTCCATTTGTACCAGCAGAAGCTCAGCTCTTTCGAACAATAACTTAGCTTCAGGGACTCCTGAACCATTCTTGTTTCCAGATCAGGCAGTAGCCTCAAGACTACACCTCCTTAATTTAGGCCTGACAAATTCAGCCAAGGGCTGAGTTTGGAATTTTACTTATGCATGATGAAGATGAATTTCTCAGTAACAAGAAAGGGAAAATTGTATTATCTTGACAAGTGACACCAGAATTCCTCCTAGGAGGAAATGTCTTTGGAAATAGACCTGGATTGTGGGTTTTTATCTTTTGTGTGTTTTATTTTCTTTGTTCCTATTTGTTTTCTCTTAGTGATTTTTTAAAAAGGTCTCAGCAGATGCCAGCTGGGCCATGGGAGACAAAGTTTGGAGTTTCTGGAACAAACTAGAAAGGAGCAGGTGAGGGGAAGAGAGGACTGGTAGAGAGGAAAGAAAGAAAAATCCAACAAGAGTCATGGTAGAAACCTATGCGCCTGTGTCACTAATTTCTCCCCATTTCCTGCCAAGTCCTCAATTAAACCTACAAGACTAACAAAGACCGGAAATAAGTGATTTTTCCCCCCCAAAGCTGTTACTATAGCAACCAGACAATGATTTGTATTTTATGGTGTCTGATGCACACCCAGGAACTGGATACCAAGTGGTCCTGAGAACATACTCTGCAACCACATCCTAAGAACTAACAGAAACCTTAACTACAATTTTACCTGAAACTTGAGTTTCAGTAAGCCTCACGCTAACATCTAGCTTACACAAAGTGAGTATTTAAATTAGATGGTACAGACAACACTGAACAATACAAATTAATAAGCTCTTTTTTTTCTTTTTTTTTATAAACTCATATTTTAACACATTATTCTCAGTACTTGCTTGCTTCAAAAGACCCATGAATGAATGGCACAATCCCTGTCCTCAAGGAAATTTACAGTCTAGTGGGTGAAATAAGATATAGACACAGTTATAACATGAAGCAAAATATGAAGTATGGGAATGTGGATTGTGGAGAAGGACCGATGCCAATTTCAAAGAGGGGAGAAGAGAAAGGTGTCAGTGATTCTTTTGAGAGAATACTACATGAAGACGTTACCGGTATGGAAACAAATAGTGGGAAGTGGGGGAAAGATCATCTTATTAGAGCTTCTTGTATAATTATCCCAACATTTCTCATATTAAAGGATAGTAATACTATCTTATGAACCTCTACATTGTCTTAAACATAGTAGTTCCTTACAATTAATATTTAATTGAATCCCAGGATGAGGATCGGCATAAACATAAGCAGAGAAGCAGAATGGGGCAAGGAATGGACAAGAAATGTCAAAAGTCTAGTTTGTCTAGAACTTAAAATGTAAAGTAGAAAACTGCATGGGATATGTGGTCAGGCTAGACTGGGGCCAGAGGTAGAAGCATCTAGACTCAAATTGTCCTCTTTTCTTTATGCACTGAGGGGGTGTGGTGGGAAGGTTCTTGGTCAAGGGAAGACAGCACAGGCACATTTCAGACCCATTATTCCAATGTCATATGAAGGATACACGGGGACAAATCTGTCCGTGGGAAGCCCAGTAGAGGAGAATTCAGTTAAAAACGAAGCCATAGACTTTCAAGCTGAGGTTGGGTTAACAGGAATGAAAAATAATGGGACACTGTTAGTGACAGACTTAGGCTGTTGAGAGGCAGGGGATTGCTTCAGGTCAGCTTAACAACTATTCACTGAGCATCTCCTGGGTGCTCTGTCCAAGGCAGTTAAACCTGGCACCACAAGGATTCATGCCAAGCTGTTATTAGTGGTTATACCTGAGATTTGAGTTGGAAGGGAAGAAATTTATTAACTCTTTTCCCTCACAGAATTAATTTTCCTTTGTCTTCTTACAGTGGTGATGTGTCACTTTTATGATTTTGGGGAAAAAAAAAACCAAGAATATGTAAATTAAACAAAAAAGTGTTACATAGTAAGTGAACACGGCAAACACCACTGGCTTTGTATGCCGAATCAGGGAAAGGAATGGCCTCGAGTGAATTAAAAATCATCTTTATCTCATCATTAAAGCAGGCCCACGAGCATCACCACAAAAGGTGTTAAGCTATTAGTTTGTGGTTTTGAATATCGCCTGAAGTAATAAAGCCGTGTTTCAATTTAAAACGTTACATTTTTCATGCTTCTCATTAAGCCAAACTAATATCTCTCTCAATAATTCTGAATTTGTAAGGTCAGACTATATGGAAACTAAAAAATAATTATGGATTGAGTGAATCTTCCCATTCTCCTTTAATTATTCTGTCAGACCCAGGCCCTGGGAAAGCTCCTACCCAAGGACGAATTTAGGAAGCTTCGGAAACAGTCACTTTTGGGGGCTGTTAGATGCCCTGTCTCTCTCGCTGTGTGCAACTTTTTCCAACCCACACAGCACATACTGAAGCAGAAACTGTAGCTAATGAGTCCTCATTTCTACAGCTGCAAAAACCTGGGAGAATTTAAGAAAACAGAGCATAACTTCCCTGAATATGCTATCTCACATGAATTGTATGTATGTTGCACTTGCCTACAAATGAACTAAGATAATCATGTCTAGCAAATCCAGGCTGCATTCAGCAGAGAATCTCACCTGTGTCTATGGAGAGCTCAACCATAAAATTATGTCACTTCATAATTTAGCTCTGAGTTTAAATCCTAGAAGAAATAACATGGGTACTTTTACACCAAAGTACAAAGGTGTCCCGTGTCTTTGTCCCACTATTTGCTGACACGTCTCAATGAGTGTGGGAGCTGTTACTGAGATCCCATGAGGGGACTGGTGTTCTGATGACAGTCAGCTGAGGGCTGTATCCCTCGGGCCCACTCCTTACAACAAGAAGTTATTCTATAAATCTAAGTGTCAGTCCCTCAGTTGTGTCTGTCTCTTTGCGACCCCATGGACTAAAGCCCACCAGGGTCCTCTGTCTATGGAATTTTCCAGGCAAGAATACTGGAGTGGGTGCCCATTCTTCTCTTCTCCAGGGGATCTTCCCAACCCAAGGGTCAAACCCAGGTCTCCCCTATTGCAGGCAGATTCTTGACTGTCTGAGCCACCAGGGAAGCCCCTTATAGAAAGTACTCATCTGCATAAAACTTTTTTCATTTTGCATTCTTCCAATGGAGCAACAATATAAGAACATGTATGTTTATATGTTTAGGTATAAAGTATATTTCTACATTTCTATTTGTATCTATGTCTATCCTGAGAAGTCACTTCCTGCTTTAGCTGTCCCATAAAACAAGGATATCAATCATTTAGATAAATGCCTGAGAAGGAATAATAGGTCTGATGTTTTCCTGGTATTTCTTTCAGATCTAAAATTCTAGGCATAAAAAATGTGCCAACTCTCCTGCACCACAACCCTCATGGTGATGACATTACCTGCAGGGTCTGTGTGATTCTGGAAGGAGTCTCTGGCCCGTGAGGACAGCAGTTGTAAGAGATGGAGACCATGTTCCAGGGAAGGTCTTGACTCCTGATCAGGACCACTCTGCCTCTCATTACATAATTAATACAGTTCTAAATATTTGGGAGCAAGGAAGGGGTAAAGGAAAGGAGAGACGGAGGAAGAGAAGGGAGAGGGAGGGAAATACTGTGACTATGGAATTTCACCATTAAAAAGTGATCCATGACTGTAATTAATAATTTGGTTTTGTACACTTAAAGTTACTGAGAGCAGATCTTACATATTCTCAGTACACACACACTTACACACAGAGTTAATTCTGTGAGGTAATGGATATGCTAATTATCTTGACTTTGGCCATCTTTTCATAACATATATGGATATCAAATCATCACATTTTACATCTTAAATACATACAATTATATTTGTCAAGAAATAAATGTGATTTAATTATGCCTTCGATTTTCTAATCTCTTTTACTGTATAATTTCCAGTAAATGTCCATTATAAATATACACAGAAATATTTCACCAGAATAATCCCCACAATGTGTTTTACTATATGAATAAACTTTAATGTCCTTATATACTCAAAAAAAGTGCCTTTGAATGACTTATCTGGTGACACCATCAAAAGTGCATTTTATAGAGCACTGTGCAAAAAGCAAAAGTTAATAATTTCTTAAACTTCCTCGCCCCAAAATTAACAAATAAAAAGCAACCCATGGCATATCCATTTTTAAAGCAGAGAATCCTATTGTCACTGTGTGTTCTAATTTCCCACACGAAAGTTTGGATTGTTAAACAGCCTTCTTTACACAACAATCCTTCAGGTCCCTTCTTTGGTTAATTCCCAGATATTCTTCCTGACTTTGTTCAAGTGTCTACTCCTCTGAGAAGTCCCTCTTGGACTTCTATAGGCCCACTCTTGGGCTTGTGAGCTGAATATCTGTAAAAGTGTAGATCATGTCGCCTCCATCATAGTAGAAATATTTATAAAAGAAAAAGATCAATCCTCATATGCACACCTGTGTGTGTGTGTGCATGCACGTGCACACGTATGTATGTAAAAGTAAGTTTCTAAAGACAGCCAAAGAACTAACCTAACAAAACAAAACAGCAAGTCATCTGGTCCTGAAGGAACTTTCTTCAGTTGCTGACCAATCAAATAGTTACCTACACAGATATTTTAATGCAAATATCTGAAAAAGAATATGTCTGCACAAAGAGTCCTAGAATATTCATGGCTGTTATCAAAAAGACAAATACAGCAAACAATTCAAAACAAATAATTGAAAGAAGGTCAAAGATATGTGCATAAGAAAGTTCATCACAGCATTATTTGTAATAGAAAAAGAAGCTGAATAATGTATAAACTTTAAAAACAGAGGTTGAGTAAATTACAGAAATTTTAAATAACAATAATATAGATAGTAAAATTATAGTTTTTAAAAAGTATTTCATAAAGGATATAGAATTTATCTGAAATACATAGACATATCTATATAAGTATCTCTATAGATGTATACAGATATATATATATATATATATATATGTTAACATAGTTATCTTGGAGGTTTATAGGCAATTTTACTTTCTTCTTGTACTTTTTTGTACTTTACAGTTTCTACAGTAAGAATATTTCACAATATGATTTCATATCATATACAATATGATTTCAGTGTAATCATAGGGAAATTTTCTTTTAACGAGGTGGGATCATAAAAATAATGATGAATAACAAAAATAGGCATAAGACTTTGAGATATCTTCTGGCATTACAATTAATGAAGCTATAGTTCTCCTTTTACCTATCTTTTGATGCCTAATGATAACCATCTTATGAAGATCTAGTAATTACTTGAGTCAATAAATACTCCACTTATATACTATTATGATTAAAAATTATATCAATTGTCTATTCTTGATTTTGTGATAATTTGCTTTGGCTAGGATGTATAATCTTGAGGCTCCTTATCATATGTCCATAACACCTTATATACCTATTATAATACATCATCACAGCAAGTTTTAATAACTGATTTACTTCTGTCTCTCCTATTAGGTGTTCAGTTTATGGAAGACTGGAAACTCTCATTCCCTCACTCAACACATACTAATTGACAACATATTATATAGGTCCTGCTGTAGAACCTGTGATAGAACAGTGAGGATAAAGAGATCGAAAACAACTTATGGCCTTGTGTCTCGGATTCCCAGCCAACCCTGTGATTAGCATGCAGTAGGTATCAATAGGGGCTTTCTTGGTGGCTCAGACAGTACAGAATTCATCTGCAATGCAGGAGACCCAGGTTTGATCCCTGGGTCAGGAAGATTCCCTAGAGAAGGGAATGGCAACCCACTCCAGTATTCTTGCCTGGAGAATCCCATGAACAGAGGAGCCTTGTGGGCTACAACATGGGGTCACAAAGAACTGGACACAATTGACTGACCCAGCACACATGCACACAAACACACACACAGAGGTATCAATAAACATGTGTTAAGTAAATTAGTAAATGATGATATGATATATTAAAACAAAACAAAAAAAGAACAGGTAGTACAGAAACACTCTGTAAAGTACAATGAAGAAATAAAAGAAACTCGGGAGGGGAACAAGGAGGAAACCCAAAACATGTATTTAAGGAAAGAAGAAGTGTTGGGTTTTGAAAGAAGAGTACATAAAAATAGTAAGTTTCAAATTATATTCCACATGGACGTGAGTCTCAGTGAACTCCGGGAGTTGATGATGGACAGGGAGGCCTGGCGTGCTGTGATTCATGGGGTCGCAAAGAGTCAGACACGACTGAGCGACTGATCTGATCTGATCTGAACCCTAGATTCTTCTAATATTCTCATTCCTTTTAAAACTATTTTTGATAAATTTTAATGGTTATAATTAAAAAAATTATGTTCTCAAATGTGTTCTATAGCAAACATTAACACTCCAGAGAGGGAGTGTTCATTTTTTTTTTTAGTTTAAGTTGTTTTCTGGTGTTAACCTCAGTTTACAACTTTAACTGCAATCCTGGTGTAATTATTTGAAATTCCTTGAGAAGAGTCATTGACTATCAAGGTGGTAACTCTATGTGGTGATTAAAGATGGTCGCAGATTCTCTGACACCACTTCTAAGAAGAACAAAGGAGCCTGGTGGGCTCTATAGGGTCGCAGAGTGAGGCACAACAGAAGCAACTTAAGATACACACACTAAGAAGAAAGAGGGTCTCTTGCCTCATCCTGGGAATCTGCACAGGCTCTTTCAATGCTTTGACAATATGATATAACATAAGTGAGACTGTACCAAATTCTAGACAAGGCCTTACCAGGTCAGCTTCCACTTCCTGTCTCTTTAAACAGTCTCTCTTGAAGCCCAGCTTCCATGCCATGAGGAAGCCCAAGTAACCCTATGGAGGCCCCGGGAGAGAAAGAAGACACCTGGCTGTCAGTCCTGGATGAGCTCACAGTTAACAGCCAGAACCATTCGATAGTCACATGAATGAGCACCTTGAACATACATCCTCCAGTCAGTCCTAGGTGAGTCTCACCAGCTGACACTGCATGGCAATGCCACTGCCAAGCCCTGCCCTAATTTCAGACCCATGATGAAGATAAATAAATGTTGAGGTTTTAGGTCATAATGTTTTAGAGTGGTTCATAACTCAGAAATAAATAAGTGGAATATTCTGCATGAATCTTTAAATAAGATTTGAAAAATCAGACCTGTGCTTGTCCATTGTGTATGAGCATACTGGCAGTAAACGTGCTCCTCCAGCACGCTGAGCCACACCCAGCTAAGGGCCATGCAAAGCTTAGGCCCTTGTCATGACCGTTTGAAAAATGTGTAGTAACAAATGAATGCAGAGCATATTACAGAATTTCAGTGCTTATTGAAGTTTTAGGTATTGTCATAATAATCATTATACAATTTTTTTCTGTCATCTAAATTTTGATATCATTTTATTTACTGCAGGTTAAGTAATTACATTAGAAATGTATCATTACATTTAGGGATTTTTTAAAAATTAGAATGACTGTGATGACATTGATCAGCTTCAAAATGACATAGCAATTCATACTATACTGACATCCTATGATTCTTCAACTGGTGCCAATGGCAATTTCAATAATACCTAAAATAGCAGGGTATCCAATATTTTCCATAAAGTCACTCATAAAAATACAGCACAATAAGCATTTCTCAGTCCTTTCACTGTTTAAGGTGATGTAAGTCCAAGTCAATGTAATTTATATAGTAAAATTTTACAAAATAGTGTTCTAGGCAAATCACAAGGTCATTGATACACAAAACACAAATACGTAACCCAGATTCTCTCAGGATCAATTAAACATACTAATATTACTTTAAAAAAATGTATACTAAGAAAATTCAAATATGTTGATGAATATTTTGTCATAATATTGTTCAGTATAAATTGCTTCATCACATAAAAGTGACATGTGCTCACAATAGAAAAAAAGTTTATGAATGCCTCTTCCGATATTGACACCTCAATAAGTAGTTTGATATATAGGTTATGGTATAATTTAAAACATTATTTGATAATGTAGTACAAGGATGGAGCTAAGAAAGTGAATTCTACGTTCTGGATGAATTTGCTTGAAGTCTGAGTTATATGAGATCATGAAAATGCAACTGTATATTAAAAGGGTTATTATGGCTTTCTCTCCATTTTACTTGTTTTGGTAAATTTTTGATCATATAAGGAGATATCAGGCTGATTTTTTAATTTGGTTACATTTGTCTGTATTTATACAATAGAAACACTTAAGAATATGGATCAGATTTTTTGTTTGTTAATTTTTTTAACACATGATCCAGTATGGCAAAAATGTACTCACATATGTTTTGGTGTTGGAAAAAAAAAAAAAAAGAGAAACTAAAATATCATGGCCCTTAAAAAGTTATTCCCCACATAGATTCAAGCAATCTTTGCATCTTTCCTGGACTAGCATCACTTTGTAAGATGCTCTCGTCTATCAGAACTGCATTGGATAATGCATTGTACACTGTTCACTAGATGAGGCATTTAGAATTATTTGGGCAGTGAGTTACAATTTCTATTTTTTCACTGAAGCCCTTCATTAATTCTGATCAAAACAGGGTGCAAGTGTGTATACTTCAAATAAGACAAGAAATCACTACATTTTGTTGGTTTCTCTCTAAAATAGAATATAACAAGATTCTTGTGAATTGTGAAGTTTTTAGTAAGCAGAGCCTGCACAGTCTGGTAATGCAGGACATAATGTTTACAACCATAGACAATGCTACTGAAAATTTACAGTTTGCACTTGGCAAACAAAACAAAATAAAATTTCACATTTTGAAATATTAATTGAGTCACTGAGAAATGTACTAAAATATACACATGTAAAAAACGACTGAAAAGTATTACTATCTCATAATATATACAAAAATATTTTCTAACCAAAATATTTTTAACGTGCTGAGGGATCTGCTTTTCAACTTTTTTAAATTGGGATTTTACTTATTGAAGAATGCAAATAATTATTAAATGATGGGAGTGATTCAATTTGCAAAGATCAATAGGAAAATTTGAGGCTGAGATTTCAGTTGTTGAAAAATTGTTACAATGTGTAACTACTTAACTATATGAACCAGTATAATCTTATTTCTGAAAAAAATAAAGTAGCATCAACAACAATGGTATCAATCATATGGTTAATATGAGCAATAGTCACCCATCACACCTGTTTCAAATTTGTGTTCATCAAAATAACCTCGTTTGAACTCAGAGGTTTACTAAGCACATGGAAATCTGAAGTTCAATGAAATGTTGTTTAAACCTTTTGGGGAGGGTGAAGTGAAGGAGATTTCACAAAAGGTTTCATTTATAATATGGGTTCTCAGCTAAGTAAGTTTGAAAACCCACTGAGCCATAAACATTTTCAAACAGTTGTTCTATAGGACAGAGTATGAAAGAAAACTTCAGCTGCACTTGATCATGCTCCACTGATCTGAGACCCAGTTTCTTGCTCACAAGGCAGAGGATTTTTTTTTTTTTTTCCAGTTTTCTCTGAATGACTCTTGAAAAGAAAACGCCATTCAGTTAAACATCCTGCATTGGGAGCAACATTCATCACTCAGCTCATCTCTCCTGCAGATGTGTTTATCCACAGCTCTGTAACGTCAAAGACTGTGGCATCAGCTTCCATTAGGAGCCTCCCTCCGCCACCAAAACCAAAACTTGGGAAATCAGCCCAGCTCAAGGAAGCTGAGTAGGAATGGTGGGAATAACAAAGTTCGCTTTAGCGCTGTGATCATTCGGGGAGGGCTCACTTGTGGCTCATCTGATAAAGAATCCACCTGCAATGTGAGAGACCTGGGTTCGATCCATGGGTTGGGAAGATCTCCTGGAGAATGGAAAGGCTACCCACTCCAATATTCTGGCCTGGAGAATTCCATGGACTGTATAGTCCATGGGGTCGCAAAGAGTTGGTCTCGACAGCAACTTTCACTTTTCACATCTTTGAATACATTGGCATCTCTTTTCTAAAGCAGAGCTCAAAGTTCTGATGGCTATGGCTATGGCAGTATCTACTGGCAGAGCTGCCCTGCACTGTCTGTCTGTTTTCCCCCACTATATCAAACACATCCTGCAGATCATTTTAGCTTCTCTCACATCGGCACTTTCAAATCACATATCTTCCCAACAGAGACAAGAACACAATGATTGTTCACATGCCTCACCAGAAAAATGTCTAAGTCAACTGGACCATCTGGAGGGAAGCCCTGTTATTCTGGAGACACTGTAAGAGCGGCCTACTATGACAGGTGCAATTCCCGTGTGCTCAGCTGAGCAGAACAACTTCAGGAGGAAAGAAAGGTGTGCTGCTGCCGTAATCACTGTGTCATGCCGATGGGTGCCCCATGAACAGCAGCTCCCTTGAGCAACCTCTCCACTTTTTGGCCATGGACAAAATGAAGTCCCCTTTGGGTTTGTTCCACTCTCACTTTCACAGAGCATCAGCCACAGTGAGAAAAACATGCCAGTTTATATTTCTCAAACCGCTTTCACTCTTTATTCAAATGCTGCCTTCTGCAGGAAGAATGTGCTAATTGGAAAGTCTGAGGGGAAATAACGAGGTTGAACTAACCAAGAGCAGGTTACAAGAAGAGACCTTCCGCCATATAAGAGAGAAAAGCATGTCCTGGTCTTCTTAACAGAAATCCATGCAAACTTCAAAGAGTTGCTCTCTCTCTCCTGCAAAAGCTGTGTCTTTGCTTCTGCCCTGCAAACCACCTGCTGATGGCTCCTTTACATGCTTCCTGGACCCCTGTTCATTCTTGGTGGCTAGAAGATTTACCCTGCATCTCTCCACAACCTAGGATGCTAGCTCCCTGGAGAGCCTGACAGGTACCCACTTCCTAAAAGCCTGACCCAAGGAGGTATGAGATTTTTTTAGACAGTACAGTAGAATACTACAGAGAACCTGAGAGAATGTACCCTCTTCTCCCTACACAACTTCTGCTTAGTTATTGTTGACTTCCCTGAACACTAAAAGTCATTGCCCGAACAAGGGGTTCTCTCTCCCCAAGCTCCTTCTGCGTGTGTCACAGTGAACCAGTTCATTTACTACACTTGGAGTATATTGGGTTAGAAGATACTGGACTGAGAAGGTGAATTTGTTAAAACTTTGAGATTTCACCACCTTTATAATCAGTGTCAGATCATAAGTTTCTAAAAGGTAAAACAAGTCATAAAAGATGATTATATTTCACCCTCTTGTGTGAAAAATTTTAACATCAGAAGCAACTGCCTGAGAATGACATGATCTGGCATGTGGATTTTTGTCCAGGCAACAGGCAGAGTGACACATGACTGCAATGGTCCTGGATCTCAGGTGTTCCTACGTTACTTCGTCTAAGGCTGAAACGGAGACAGTAGTTTGGCTTCAGTTTTACATCTGCCTCCCAATACCCAAGTTGTGGTTTGGCCTCAAGGAATAGCCTTGAGTTTCAAACTAGTTTCATTTCACACACTTCCTTCCTGATTTTTTTTTTTTTTGCGCTAGACTAATGAAGCATACCACAGAGATCTGTGGAACTGAAGTGTAATATAATGATTAAAAGCCAAAGTCCTGGAGTCAGACAGGTTTGTAAAAAAAAAAAATATTTTTAAAGCAGATACTTACAGCTTACAGGGCTATTGGGAGATGATGCATAAAAAATATTTAATAATAATAAAACCAAGTTCCCCTAAACCAAGTTCCTTTTCTGAGTTTATGATTAACCTCCCTATCTAAAACCGTATTCCCTTTCTAGTACCATCCCTATTACCCTCAAAATTGAGGAGTATCAAATCTTCAAGGGGAGGGTTAAAACTGAGCAGGAGATATGAGGCCCTCCTGGGTACTAAAGTTTCAGTCTTCCATCTTTCCCCTCCTCCCATTCATTTTATTGTAGAAAAAGGCTTTAGCCTCCTAGGCACATTCCCTGAGTTCCTAAGAGCAGATCCAAGCAGGCAGTAATTAGGGAAGTGAGGGAATGCAGAAACAAAGGCAGAACAGTGAAGAAAGAAAAGTAAAGATAGCTTAAATAGCTCAGTGGTAAAACAGAGCTCTAGTTCCTCCTCAAGTGATATGCATAGCAATCAGATGCATATCTTTGAGTTGTTCTAAGAAACTAACACTCCCACCCAGTGGAAGATGGACTACACGCTGAGCACAAGCAGGCAGAATTCACACTGGTTGGAACCAGAAGGCTGATGGGTAAGATTACCAAAACATCACCCTGTTATCTCACCACCAACCAATCAGAAGAAAGCCCACCAGGGGCAAGCCTCACTGCAAAATGTTGCCCTTAAAAACCCTTCCCTGAAAACCATAAGGGAGTTTGGGTATTCTTGAGCCCGAGCTGCCCATTCACCTTGCTTGGTGCCCTGCAGATAAACGTGGTGCTTTCCTGTAACCAGGAAGGGTGAATTTGCTAGATCTATATCTATGACTTTAACCTTTGTTTCTGTAATTTTTGTTATTATCAGTCAGTTCAGTTCAGTTGCTCAGTTGTGTCCAGCTCTTTGCAACCCCATGGACTGCAGTATGCCAGGCTTCCCTGTCCATCACCAACTCCCGGAGCTTACTTAAACTCATGTCCATAAAGTCGATGATGCCATCCAACCATCTGATCCTCTGGGTCCCCTTCTCCTCCTGCCTTCAGTCATTCCCAGCATTAGGGTCCTTTCAAATGAGTCAGTTCTTTGCATCAGGTGGCCAAAGTACTGGAGTTTCAGCTTTAGCATCAGTCCTTCCAATGAATATTCAGGACTGATCTCCTTTAGAATGGACTGGTTGTATCTCCTTGCAGTCCAAGCAACTCTCAAGATTCTTCTCCAACACCACAGTTCAAAAGGATCAATTCTTTGGCGCTCAGCTTTCTTTAAGTCCAACTCTCACATCCATACATGACTACTGGAAAAACCAAAGCTTTGACTACATGGACCTTTGTTGGCAAAGTAATGTCTCTGCTTTTTAATATGCTGTCTAGGTTGGTCATAACTTTTCTTCTTTGTTATTATAATCACACATAATGGCCTGTCTCAGAGAACCCTGTCTCCTCTGCCTGACCCTTGAACTAAAGTGCTTTTGTTTAGTTCACATGCAGATAATCTGACCCTGCCCACCTATGAATGACTATAAGGAAAAGAAACTAACACCTCCCCCTACCTGAGGCTTGCCATTCCAGAAGATATTTGCAAGAATTAAATGGTCTTTTCATGTTGTTTCCTCACCTCTCCCCATCGCTGATCCATAAAAGAAACTGGCATCCAGATTCCTATATGATGGTTATTTTGAGATATTAGTCTGCCATCTTTTCAATCATCTGGCTTTCCAAATGAAATTGTATACCCTGCCTCAACACCTTGTCCTTCAGATCCATGGCCTCTTCTGTAGTAAGCAGAGTGAGCTTGGACTCCATAACATTCCTTCACCACAACCCAGCATCAGTAGATTAGCTTTGCTGTGCATCAGGTGATCCGACCAACGTTTAGCTCAGTATCATTAATAAATAATAATAATGCCTAGTCGCTCAGTTGTGTCTGACTCTTTGTGACCCCATGGACTGTAGCCCACCAGGCTCCTCTGTCCATGGGATTCTCCAGGCAAGAATATTGGATTGGGTTGCCATTCCCTTCTCCAGGGTATCTTTCCAACCAAAGGATTAAACTCCTGTCTCCAGGATTGCAGGCAGATTCTTTAACATCTGAGTCACCCTAGGACTCATGTCCTTAAGAGTAATAATGTTATTAATGATAATAACTAATATTAATTGAGCATGGGCTTTATATAAAATTTCTGACAGTCCTCACAAAAAACTCTATTAGGGTAGAGTTATTATTAGGTTAGCCCATAATTATCACTACTTAAAAATAAGTAAACTGAGGAACTCAGACATTGCATAATTTGCCCAATGTTGTATAGTCAATAACTGATGGAAGTGAGATAATGTTAAGTAAAGTGAAAAGTGAAAGTGAAGTCGCTCAGTTGTGTCTGACTCTTAGCAACCCCATGGACTACAGCCTACCAGGCTCCTCCATCCATGGGATTTTCCAAGCAAGAGTACTGGAGTGGGGTGCCATCGCCTTCTCTGAAGGAAGGGATTAAGGTCACTAGTGCCAGTGAAGTTGCTCAGTTGTGTCCGACTCTTTGCAATCCCACGGACTGTAGCCTACCAGGCTCCTCTGTCCATTGGAATTTCCAGGCAATAGTACTGGAGTGGATTGCCATTTCCTTCTCCAGGGGATCTTCCCAACCCAGGGCTTGAACCTGGGTCTCCCACATTGCAGACAGATGCTTTATCATCTGAGCCACCAGGGAAGTAAGGTATATGCCAAAAGGGACAGTCACAAAATACTTTAATAGGGTAATTTTGGAATTCTCATATTTTGAGTGGTACTAACATTTATTTAGCTACTAACATTTATTTATAATAGCTCAGTTCACTTGCTCAGTCATGTCTGGCTCTTTGCAACCCCATGGACTGCAGCATGCCAGGCTTCCCTGTCCATCACCAACTCCTGGAGCCTACTCAACCTCATGTCCATCGCATCGGTGATGCCATCCAACCACCTCATCCTCTATTGGCCCCCTTCTTCTCCTGCCTTCAATCTTTCCCAGCACTGTCTGTCACTGTTTCCATTGTTTCCCCATCTATTTGCCATGAAGATATGGGGCCAGATTGCATGATCTTAGTTTTCTGAATGTTGAGTTTTAAGCCAACTTTTTCACTCTCCGCTTTCACTTTCATCAAGAGGCTCTTTAGTTCTTCTTCGCTTTCTGCCATAATTGTGGTATCACCTGCATATCTGAGGTTATTGATATTTTTCAAGGCAATCTTGATTCCAGCTTGTGCTTCAGCCAGTCTAGCATTTCTCATGATGTACTCTGCATATAAGTTAAATAAGCAGGGTGACAATATACAGCCTTGACATACTACTTTCCCAATGTGGAACCAGTCTGTTGTTCCATGTCCAGTTCTAACTGTTGATTCTTGACCTGCATACAGATTTCTCAGGAAGCAGGTCAGGTAGTCTGAAATTCCTATCTCTTGAAGAATTTTCAACAGTTTGCAGTGATCCACACAGTCAAAGGCTTTGGCATAGTCAATAAAGCAGAAGCAGATGTTTTTCTGGAACTCTCTCACTTTTTTGATGATCCAACAGATGTTTGCAATTTGATCTCTGGTTCCTCTGCCTTTTCTAAATCCAGCTTGAACATCTGGAAATTCATGGTTCACGTACTGTTGAAGTCTGGCTTGGAGAATTTGAGCATTACTTTGCTAGCCTGTGAGATGAGTGCAATTGTGCAGTAGTTTGAACATTCTTTGGCACTGCCTTTCTTTAGGATTGGAATGAAAACTGACTTTTTCCAGCCGTGTGGCCACTGCTGAGTTTTCCAGATTTGCTGGCGTATTGAGTGCAGCACTTTCACAGCATCATCTTTTAGGATTTGAAATAGCTCTGTTGTAGCCACGTGTTCCAGGAAACAAACTCACTCAGAAGGACAATACAGATAGTGGAGTGCAGTTTATTACACTGGTGGGCCCAAGGCAGAGTCTCCTCTTAGCCAAGGACCTGGACCAGTTTTTGTGAAAACCTTGTATACCCTAAGTGTATATGGTTCCCTGAAACCAGTCTGAACAAAGGCAAAAAAAAAAGATACAATCAAAGTTAACCTGTGATCATATGCCTTAAGCCTAGGTAGTTAACAGTGGACAGTTATCAATAGGCCTGTGGTCATACCCCAGTAAGCATAATAGAATGTATAATTCTATTTGGATACAGAGATAATGAGGGTATTCTTTTAGGCGATGGACAGCCCTGGGGTCTTCCTTCTGGGGGCCTGGTTTTCCAGTTGATATGTTGTTTCCATAGATACTGGGCATATAGCTCAAAGTCCACAGTCTGGCCCAAAATGGAGTCCTGCTTTCAAGATAGAGCCTCCACTAGCTTTGTTCACAGTGATGCTTCCTAAGGCCCACTTGACTTCACATTCCAGGATATCTAGCTGTAGGTAAGCATAATAGCTACTAACATTTGTTTATCTCCTACTATAGTCCATGAGGTTGCTAAGAGTTGGACACGACTGAGTGACTTCACTTTCACTTTTCACTTTCATGCATTGGAGAAGGAAATGGCAACCCACTCCAGTACTCTTGCCTGGAGAATCCCAGGGACGGGGGAGCCTGGTAGGCTGCCGTCTATGGGGTCGCACAGAGTTGGACACGACAAACGACTTAGCAGCAGCAGCAGTATGCTTAAGCACTTTCCATGCATCAACTTATTTTGCTTTCACAATAACTCTGTGAGAAAGTTAGTATCATTCTCCCTACTTTACATGCAATGACTAAGACTCAAGAGGGAAAGCAACCTGCACAGAGAAGTTACTTCTCCACGGCCACACAGCTAGCTGGTTGAAGAATTAGAATTTGAACTCAGGCAATCTGTTTTCAAAATCCATGTACTCTATCACTATTTTATACTATATTATACTGTGAAATGAAATATTTCTGTGAAATGAAATCTTTTCTGTTATACCAGTAAACAAGTCATGTCACAGCCATGAGGGATTCCAGCCTTCCAAATGCAGATGAAACAATACCAGCCATCCAGCAGCCATCAGCCACTTCCTCCCTGTTAAATGCTGAGGAGTTGGGGGTGGGGGAATGTGAGAAAGTATAGGAGGCAGCCATCTGCCACATCCGCCACCACTTATGGTAAATGAGGAATGAAGGATGAGAACAATCAAAAAGTAGGATTTGGCCTCAGATAGCTGAGATGCATATGAAAGAGCTGATTTCAGTAAGCCTGAATGCTTGCATCTTTCCATACATAGAAGAGCACTAAATTTCTTAATGCAAGAAATCTGGTTTTCTTTAATTAACAGTAATCTTTTAATATTCATATTACCTGCCCCTTGCAGTAAACTTCTACATAGCCTGGCTCCTCTCTGCACCTCCTCAGAAACACTTCTCTCTTGGTCACCTGAGCTGCTGTCTCCCAGGCTTGAAGTCCTCATGATTTCCACCAAATAACCTAACTCTCAACTTTTAGGCGACATGTATTTTTTCAGCCAATAATACTATAAAACTGAATGACTGTTAAAATGACTGTTAACTCATTGTGATCCTTTCTCCTCTGCCACCTTAACACTATAATTCCCCATAGATAACCACACGACTCACCATGTCCATGCTTTTATTTGTGACATTTTGTCTGTATTTGGCTTGCTCCTTTCTCATTTCCCCGACTAATTCCTACAGAATAGTAAAGAAGCATCACAAGGCGTGACCTCACTAAGAAGCTTGCCCCTGCCCCTTCTGGGCTGAGCTGCTTGTTGCTCTTCTATAATCCCTTAATGGCTGTTCACATCACTGCCTTGTCGATGTGTCCAATTTCCTCCCTTGACTGAGCTCCTAAAGAGCAGGAGAATAGCATTCACTTCTGTATCCCCAGGGGCTGACGGGAGCACCTGGTACACAGTAGATAGCTAATTAATGATGAATTGATAAACAAAACAAAGTTTAGTTACTGCTCCATAGCACCTGGTGGATTCCATTCACAAACTAAACTGCATCTGCCTTAAATAGGTTTGGAGAAGCGTGAGAAATCAAATATCTAGGAAAAGTTGGATAACTCCGATGGCATTTAACCCAGAGCCCAGGCCTCATTGAAATTCAACAAGAAGCCTGGCAGAAGTTAAAGTAAATGGCATGGAAAGGTTTCAGAGTTAGCCAAGAACTCCACAGAGCACTGAGATGGAACCTGACACCACAAGGAAGATAATTAGTTCTGAGGTAACCTCAAATCACAGGTAGCCAGCAGGAGACTCACTCATACTGTGGATGAGCTAATAGGAGGTCATTACCCACCTATACTGTATTCCGTGGCCATCCTCTCCCTTCCACACCTGCCCAATAACGGGCTGTCTGCATATTTACACACTGTAATTAAGCCTAAGCAAATAACTCTATAGGGGTATTTATTAGGATGTAGAGTCACCTCAGTCTGCAAACTATCTCTGGCCAGTGGTTGGAAGACAGGATGAAATAAAACATCGACTCTGCAATGACACTATAAATTCCCTCTAGGCCTCCTCCTGCCAGTGCGCCTGACCTCCTCATGCTGTAAGGATGCAGCCCCAGGTTACTGAAGATTTTGTTTCTAACAAGCTTATCAGGGCTCAAAGGTCTGTAAAATGTGTAACCACTGCAATTCTTGACTCCTGCTCATTCAGAATCTCTAGGTCCCCATGAACAGGTCTGCTCAGTTTTATCAGGTCATCTTTGGAGGTGTCTCAAACGTGCTCAGCAAAAAAAAAAAAAAGGAACAGAGGAGTGGAGGGAGCGGGGGCGGGAGGAAAGATCTTCCATCATGAGGCATCCACCACCTCCTTCTACCCTTTTTTCTGGCCTTTGTTTGGTGCTGCAGGGCACCAAGCACCACTGTCCTTCTCAGTGAGTACTTCAGAGCTCTTAAGATGCTTCAAAGTGTCAAAGTTTGGAAACTGGTCTATCGCAAAGTGGAAGACTGGAGCATACCAAGCCATTTTCTTTCCTCCCTAGGGTCACAACTTAAGGAGGTACTGAAACCAGCTCCTTTGCTCTCTGATACCTTACAGCAAGGGTTCTCAAATGTGGGGCCTGGATCAGCAGCATCTGCATAATCTAGGAATGAGGTAGAAATACAAATTATCTGGCCCCATGACAAAATTTTGAGAAATTAATAAATACTGGGGTTAGACTCTAACAGTACCAAATGATTCTGATGAATACTCAAGTTTGAGAACATCTTATTTTACAGAATTTCTATAGAAAAAAAAAATCATGTTTTATTTCCAAGGTTCATCTGGGATGTAGACATGAATTCCTAAAGGAAGGAACAGCTGATGTTACAGTGTGGCCAGAGTCATCCTTTCCCTAAAAACACTAAAACCACATCTTACTGGATTGAAATGCCACACTTAGGATTAAGATGTTCTTTCCAAAAAGCCCCGCAGATCCTCAGGCACACCAACTGACTTATCCAGGCAACATTCCATCACCAGACTGTCCCATATAATAACACAGAGAGACACAGCTTAAGAAGGAAACCTTTCATTCATTTAATTCATTCTGCAAATATTTGTTAAGCATGTGCTATATGCAGGATGCTTTTCTTCCCTTGGGATACAGTAGCTACAAAGCCAAGACATTTGCTATTGTGGAAAGATAGACACTAGATGGAACCTTATCAGGAAGTACATTAGATTGGGTCAGAAAGAGTTACTGTAACCACACACACAAAATAGAGCAGGCAAGGGGGTTAGAAGTTACCATTTCAACAAGAATTAGGCTTCATTGACAAGGTGATGTTTAAGCATGGTTTGGAGAAAGATGAGAGAGTGAGGCACACCAGTGCATGCATGCTAAGTTGCTCCAGTCATGTCTGACTCTTTGAGACCCTATGGACTGTAGACCCCCCCAAGCTCCTTTGTCCATGGAATTCTCCAGGGCTGCCATGCCCTCCTCTGGGGAATCTTCCCAACCCAGGGATCAAACCCTTGTCTCAAGCATCTCCTGCATTGGTAAGCAGGTTCTTTACCACTAGGACCAGCTGGGGAGCCCTTGTAGCTGAGGGAAAGGTGTTCTAGACCCAGGACACAGCCAGTGAAAAGGGTTGAATGTAGAAGCACCCTTGGCTTGGACAAAGACAGCTCTCCTAGAAACAAAATGTGGAGAATTGATGTATTACATCTGAAAATAATACAAGGGCTTTGAAATAAATTCAGAATAGTAACAGAAATAATGTAGTGACATTTAACCTGGGGCTCCCTGGCTTTCTGAATAAGCAATGTTCTTAAACAATAAAGATGTATGTTTAGCACGAAATCTTCCCTATTATATCCCTGTGAACACGTGCACAAATTAGGAGTGAGAATTTTATTTCTACCATTTCTAATTGAAGGCAGCAAATTGGTAAAAATCTCAAGGGAACAACTTTGAACTAAAAAATGCCTAAGTCAAAAATATACTATTAGCAGTTGATTATAAACAAATATGGATGGAAACAAAACAGCTAAGATCCAAGGGTGTCATAAATAGGAAGGGAAATTTAGAAGTCTTTCACTACCAGATATTAGGATTTTCTAGAAAGCTACAATTAATTAAGATGATATGAAAGGATAAATCCACTGGAAAGAACAGATAATTAAGAAAAAGGTTCATAGAGATATACATATGATTTATAACCAGGTTGTACAGCAGAACAGTGGGAGAAATATGGTCTTTTCAATAAATGGCACCAGGTCAACTGGATACATCTACAGGGTAAAAAGTAGTTCCTAACCTTTAACTTGTATCATACACAGAAATCAATTCTAGGTGAACTGTAGATGTAAACATGAAAGGCAACACAATAAAATTTCTGGATGATAATACAAAAGAATATTTTTTGTGACCTTGGAGTAAACAAGGGGACTTCTTAAACAGGACTCACAAACTTATTAACCAGCAAGGCAAGGAAAGGTAAATTGACTATTTCAAAATGAGAAGGCTCTACTCATGAAAGAAAACCACTAACAGAATGAAAAAAGAAGGTATCAAGTGGGGAAAAGATATTTGCAATACACATAAATGGTAAAGGACTCATGTCTAGAATATATCCAGAACACTTTGATCAAAATAAAAGATGAACACAAAAAAAGAGAGAGAGAGAGAGAGGACATGAACAAGGAGTTGACAAAAGAGGACAGGCAGGTAGCTAACAAATGATTGAAAAAAGGCTTAATTTCATTATTTGGGGAAATACAAATGAAAGCCCATAAGGATATAACTAGACATATCCACCAGAATAGTTAAAATTAGAAAGACATGACAAAACTATATTCATGAAATGTGGAGCCACTGGATTTCTCCTAAACTACTAGTGGGAATATGATCATTGATTTAATTACTTTGGAAAACTATTTGGCAGTGTTTATTCAAAATAAATAGTGCTGGGACTTCCCTGGGTGTCCAATGGTTAAGAACCAACCTGCCAATGCACGGGACACAGGTTTGAACCCTGGTCTGGGAAGACTCCGCACCTGGTGGACAACTAATCCCGCACCGTAAGCTCTACTGAGCCCAAGCTCTAGGCCCACAAGCCACAACTACCGAGCCCGTGTGCCGTAACTACTGAAGCCCGGGCACCATAGAGGCCATGCTCTGCCACAGGAGAAGTCACTGTAAGGAGAGGCCTGTGCGCCACAGCTAGAAAGCAGACACCACTCACAGCAGCTCGAGAAGGCCCACACACAGCAATGACGAACCTGTACACTTAAAAATAAAAATAATAAATAAATAGTGCTTTATATACAACCCAGAAATTCCACTTCTATATATAATCCAACAAAACTATATATGTTTGGGTGCCAAAGACAAGTGCAAGAATGTTTATTTCAGCATTATTTGTAGCAACCACAAACCATGCATATATCCATAAAGAGTGAACCTGATAAACAGTGGAATATTTATACAATGAAATGTTACAAAGCATTGAAATGAACAAACTACTGCTATATAAAAGGGCAAACGTAAATTTCAGTAACACAACTCTGGGCAGAAGAAACCAGACGTGAAATAATACAAAATGGATAGTTCTCTTTACACGAAGAAAAAAGAACAGGCAAAATCTAACACACTCAAGTCTACTGAGTTAGAAGTGGGAAGACTGGCTAGCCTTGGAGAGAAAGGCAGGGATACGGCAGGGGATCCTGGAATGCTGGGAATGTGCTATCTCTGTGACGGGTGAGGCTTTCTAGGCACATTCCCTTAGTGAGCATTCATTGTGCAGTGAATTCATGATTAGTACATTTTTATAGGCATATGCTATACTTTATAAGAAATATATTTTAAAAACAAAGAAAAATATAAATATAGGCTTGTGACAAGGCAGTTTGTTAGAGAGGACACCAAATGAAAAAATTGGGAGTCCCAGGTTCTAGTCCCAGCTCTGTTATAAATGGACTTCCCTGATGGCTCAGACAGTAGAAAATGTTGTCTGCAATGCAGGAGACCTGGCTTCACTCTCTGGGTTGGGAAGATTCCCTGGAGATGTAAATGGCTACCCGCTCCATGGAATTCTCCAGGCAATAGAAAATTTTTGCCTGGAGAATTCCATGGACAGAGGAGCCAGGTGGGCTACAGTCCATGGGGTTGTGAAAGTCGGACACCACTGAGCAACTAACACTCTCACTTTGTATAATTTTGGGTAACACACTTCACCCATCTGAACCTTAAGTTTTACATCTGTGAAGGGGATTCCTGCCCATCTCATAGGATACTGTAAATACTACATGAGATGATTAAAAACTATTTTGTAAATTCTTTATTAATTGGAGGAAAATTGCTTTATAATGTTGTGTTGTTTTCTGCTGTCCAATGATGAAAATCAGCCATAATTATACATATACCACCTCTTTCTTGAGCCTCTTAAGCAACGTATAAATATATGATGCTGACTAGTAGTAAATTGTACATTTAGGATGCAGAGTTAGATTGTAAAATTTCAATAAACAAACTTCTCAAAAATCAGGAGATTTGTCCTTATGAACAATGATTTCAGGTTATTCTTATTTTTTAAACTTTGTATTGCTATTTTTAACATTTGAAGATCATATCATGCTTGGCTCAAATTCCTGATGGTGACAACTATGTTTAGAAGTGTCTCCTCCTCTGTCAATGGAGTGTGTATTCTCAGGCTCACAGTCGCCTCCCCTATCCATTTTTATTACTAGACTGTCTATTATAGGAATAGGAGTTTGGGATCCACAAAAACATGTTATCATTAAGATTTTTTAAAAGTTTTCCAAATCAGAAAAGGCAATTGCATTGCAAAGTTCTAGACTGAACCAAAGAGGTGCCCATGCACTCTGCCATTCCTTTCCTTGTGCTACCTACTTCAGTCTCTGCAAGCTCCTTATAGAAGTTGTTCCTTTTAAAGTCCTAACAGCTCAAAAGGGAGAGTACCATTCAATCAAAATGTAGCACTGGAATTTCTCAAATGCCACGTACAGATGGGCTGTGCATTCCATTCTAGCAGCAGGTATCTGTCAGAATTGTGATGCCTGTGGTTCTCTGTGCTGAGCCCACTGGGACATGACTCTGCCCTGCAGCTCCAACATGGGAATCTGCTGGTCTGACAAGGAAAGTAAATGCCAGAACAAGAGTTGCAAACAGAGTGAGTGTTCTGGGATTCCAAGAAGAAGCAATCATTGAAAGTTACAGAAAGTCCGAGAAGGCTTTTTAGAAGCAATGAAGTCATTGAGAATAAAATTCAATGAGCCAAGGCCATTCTAGTTTCTCTTTCTATCAAGAGTCACCCTATGTCCCCTGTGATGATGACCACTGAACTGAAGTCAATTTGGGATGAGTGCTTTTACCTCAAATTATCCAAGTTACTCTGTCCAGACAAGAATGACTAAAAGGAGATACAAATAGGACAAATGACATTATCTCTTAGGCTAACCAAATACACAGTCTCTAATCTCAAGATTTCACTAATGGGTTTAAATAGCTCCTTTAGTTAGAATTACATGTAGTAAATGAAGTGTAGTATGAAATGAAAACAATCCCAAAATGGCTTGGGCCTGTAGGATTTTGTTCAAAAATAGAGAATTCTTGCCTGGAGAATTCCACAGACAGGAGCCTGGTATGCTACACTCCATGCGGTTGTGAAGATTTGGACACGACTAGGCAAGAGGAGAGTGAAAAAGGTGGCTTAAAGCTCAACATTCAGAAAACTAAGATCATGGCATCTGGTCTCATCACTTCATGGGAAATAGATGGGGAAACAGTGGAAACAGTGTCAGACTTCATTTTGAGGGGCTCCAAAATCACTGCAGATGGTGATTGCAGCCATGAGATTAAAAGACGCTTACTCCTTGGAAGGAAAGTTATCACCAACCTAGATAGCATATTCAAAAGCAGAGACATTACTTTGCCAACAAAGGTTCGTCTAGTCAAGGCTATGGTTTTTCCAGTGGTCATGTATGGATGTGAGAGTTGGACTGTGAAGAAAATTGAGCACTGAAGAATTGATGCTTTTGAACTGTGGTGTTGGAGAAGACTCTTGAGAGTCCCTTGGACTGCAAGGAGATCCAACCAGTCCATCCTAAAGGAGATCAGTCCTGGGTGTTCATTGGAAGGACTGATGCTAAAGCTGAAACTCCAATACTTTGGCCACCTGATGTGAAGAGTTGACTCATTGGAAAAGACTCTGATGCTGGGAGGGATTGAGGGCAGGAGGAGAAGCGGGCAACAGAGGATGAGATGGCTGGATGGCATCACCAACTCAATGGACATGAGTTTGGGTAAACTCCGGGAGTTGGTGATGGACAGGGAGGCCTGGTGTGCTGTGATTCATAGGGTCGCAAAGAGACACGACTGAGCAACTGAACTGAACTGAACTGAAGCAAATAACACTTTCACTTTGTAATTTGGGGTAACTCACTTCACCAATCTGATGTCCAGACATATTTTCTGGATTATCTATTCTCTACAATGCCTAGAGGAGAGAGAAGGGATGAGAGAGGGAAAATATCTGATACCTACATGTTTGAGGAATTAAACTTTTGCTCCTACAGATGTGAGTATATCAAAGACCCAAAGCACTTCTTCTGTGAGGAAATCTGTTTAAATCTGGCAATGCTAAATGTTTTTGTGATTAACATCAGCTATTTATTCTGATGGAATCAATATTCCTCAAAAGGCACTTTAAAGGAACTCTTATTAAAATAAGTTTTAGGGCTTATTTTTGTATCGAAACCGTCAGACAGTGTGGAAAAGAAATGCTTTCAATTTGTGCCAAGTTTCTCTTTCCTACACATTTAGAAATAGTCTTTTCTAATGGATTTTGGGAGCTATGCAAAATTTCACATTTTAGACTAGGTGGTTGATTTATAGAAAGTGATTTTTTGAAATTTTAGATAGCAGAAGGTAGTCATGCCTAAACTTACCAAACAAAAGATTCCTGCACTGCCCACCGCCACTCTCCCACCGCCCCACCACCTCCCACAGGGGAACTAAATTTTCAATCAAATCTGCCTTAACTCTGCCTAATTTAACTCTCTCTACACACACAGACTACATACATACATACATACATACATACTTACAAAATGTAGAAATTTCATTTGGGTTAACTAAGTTTTCTTCTGTCCCCATTAAAAAAAAAAAAAACTGAGCCAATTTTTAAAGAAAGTCCTAACACTTTTGAGTGTCTATTTTAGGCCTGATATTTTATATACAAAATCTCATAAATGTCACAATGATTAAAAAAAAAATGTAGAGCTAGGAAAACAGACCCAGAGGGCACGCCTAAAGTCAACAGAATTTCAGTCTACATGACGTGTGTGTATAATTCAACCAGTGAGAACAACATAGTGGTTATACAGGCTTAAGGGTGTCCAAACCTATCTGAATAATTTCATTAAATGTCCATTTCTAGTCCCCCCCATCCCTAACATTTTGATTTAGGTGATGGGGAGAGAGAAACAGGAACGAGGTGGTCCTCTCTTGAGTTCAACAGACCACACTTGAGATACTTTTCAGTAGAGTGAGACCCTACTACAGAAGGGCTTGGGTTCAGAGTCAGAGGTCTAGGTTTGCACCCTGACGTGGCCCAGATTCAAAGAGGTTAAAGGGTCTGTCTGGTTCAGAGGGAAACGTGCACTTGGGCAACCAGAAGTGATAATAACTACCTACAGTATTAGAAGGAGAGTCGTATGTGAATGATGATGTGTGTCAATTACTGAGTCTACAGCATGGCATATAATTCTAGACACCATCTACCGAATTGTATCATAAGCTGCAGCCACACAGCTCACTACTGCAGTCGGGGGGACCCCAGGTTTTCTGATTGCCAGCACAGGGCTCTGTCACCTCTATGCCACAGTTTCCAGGAAAGGTTGACCTTCTTACCTCAAACTGAAATGACCAGGGGCTCTCCCTCTCAGGCTAATAAGAACTTTTCTTTCATTTTCTGCCACTCCCTATCTCCAACTATCTTTCTAGAGTTTTTAATTGGTTGTACTCATTTTAGCATTTCAGTAGTTAGACAATATCTACTTTTTTCTCCCCATGAGTCAAATCAAACCCTACATAAAAATGTGCGGAGGATATAATGGTATAAAATACCTAAGGCAGAACTTGTGACATGAGATTTTTGCAGTCTCAGAAAATAATAAAACACACATTTAAACTAACAATTCAAGATAGTATCTGGTTATATATCAATATAATGTAGAGACCAGAAGGCCTAGTGAATCTTAAAACATAGAGAAATCAATTTGTTCTGAAAGTAGGGGAAAATACCTGAAGGAAGTCATGGAATCTGAGTTAGGTAAAGAAGGATGGAAGGAAATTGTGATTGTTTTGGAAAATGGTGAATACTTAGTAATGAAAAGAGAATATTATTACACTGTACTTCTCAGGGCTTTCAAAAGTATAGTCAGAGGATCAGTTACATCAGCATTACCTGGAGTTTTCTTAGAAATACAGTTGTCTCGTCCCATGGTATCCATGAGGGATGGGTGAGGATTGGTTCCAGGACCCCCCCCCCCGCTCCAGATACCCAAATCTGCAGATTCTCAAGTCCCTTACAAAACAGAGTCATATTTGCACACAAGCTATGCACTTACTTACATATACCTTAAATCATCTCTGCTGCTGCTGATGCTAAGTCACTTCAGTCGTGTCCGACTCTATACGACCTAGGCTACTTATAATATCTAACAGAAAGTAAATGCTATTAAATAATTGCCAGCACATGCCAAATTCAAGTTTAGCAATTTGGAATTTGCTAGATTTTTTTTTCAAATATGTTTGATCCTTGGTTAGTTGAATGTGAAGATGTGAAATCCAAATATGGAGTAGGGCCACCTACACAAGATTCCATGCCCAGCCCCAGATTTCCCTAATCAGAATCTGCATTTTAACAAGATCCTCAAGTGATTTGTATGCATTAAGTTTGAGAGATATTAGTACTATACAAGTGCTTATTAGCACACAGTACTATCAGCAAGTCTCAGCAATTACCAACTGTGAAAGGATTCCACTCTAATATGGAATCAGAGGTTTATGAAATGGAGACTCTCAGACATATACCCTGGGAGCAGTCCTTAAGAACTGAGAGAATGATTTCCGTAAATGTCTAACTTATAGAAGACCAAGACTTACCTCCTGACCAATGAACATCCACCAGGAATCCTCGCCATCCTCAAGCTAATGAGTTCGCTGCTTGGACTCCAGCTGAACTCCTACTTTTTGCACCACTGGCTTGAGTGCAGCCTCCCTCAACCCTCAGGGAACTTGCCTGTTGCTTGCTATAACGCGCAATTCCTGAACTGTAACTTCTCTGCTATTCCCAAATAAACTCAATTTCCAGTAATTGAACTTGTATCCCGTTGTCTCTTTATTTATGTTGAACAGTGCATAGTATATCATGTTTTCTTTGTACTTCTGCCCACATTCTCATCTGCATTTTGGATTAAAGGAAACCCACTGTGTCATAAATTTCATCTGTGCTTGTTTCAGAGAGTGCATCTTTAGAAGACATGGTCTCTTAGAAAGAAAAGTAACTGCAAGACATTTGCCACATTTGAAATATAATAATTCTTGAGTATCATTAAACATTCTGGAAGGATTCGAATAGGTAAGGAATGAGAAAGATATTCTATTTTAGAATAATCTGTGGAGATTTAACTAGCTTGCTTGGAGCTGAGGGTTAGTCTTCTCAGTATTGGAGAGCTGTGAAGCTGAACAATCCCCACAAAATTACCTGATGTAAAGCACAGTATGTTACTAATCATATTATGTCAAATGACTTATGTCAGATGCTATAAAAGGGGTCACAAAACTGCAACCTAAAAGGCGAGAGAAGCATTGTTATAAATGGCTTGCCAAGGGAGAAAAAGGAAGTCAAAATGCAAAATTTTTTTTTTTTTTAAACCCTCTGTGAATGGTTAGGTTATATAGAAAACTTAATGTAAAGCAAAACTGCTTGAAAATTCTAGTTAAAACCCAGATTTAGAACTACCATCATGACAAAGTCTGTCTCAAAAGAAGGGAACAAACCCAGGAAATGCCAGCATGGGTATAAATAGTGCTTAAGGTTCAAAGAGACTGCAGAGATGTGGCTAAGACTTGTGGGAAGACCTGTTAACTCAGGGGGCTCTCAAGGATAATCTCCTTCTACTGAATCAGGTGACTGAATTTATATTGGAAGCTTAAAGATGAAATAAACTATCAAAAGCTATTTGGGGGGTTAAGGTGTGGGAGAGAGGCATAATAGCATTAAGTTTTATAATGCTTAATATATTTGTATGTAGAGAAGATGGAGAGAATCAGATACCCTGGAAATTAGGCCCCAAACAAAACCAATTGATTACAGAGTATAACAAAATGGTCAATTTCTCAAGGGTATTCCAAGGGGAATCTAAAAACCATGGTGTGTTTCAGGAAGATAAATTCAGTCAGGGGCAGGTTAATTTCTGGAGGACCCTAGATGTCAGAATAGGAGATGGAACTTAATTCCACAGGCAGCAGGAAGCCATGAGAGTCTTTAATGGGATAAAACAGCCCCTCAGGAAGGTGCATCTGAAAACAGCAGTAAGTAAGAGCAAGAGCCTAGAAGTGGGAGGACCAGTGAAGGGATTGCAGAAATAATCCTGGCATGAAGAGATAAGCAGTGCATGGCTGGAGAGGGTCATCTGAATGTCAGCCTTGAGAGTGATATCAACCTCTCTCTGTGCAACATTAAAAGCTCTCCTCTCTCCCACCCAGGACCCGATCAGATCAGATCAGATCAGTCGCTCAGTCGTGTCTGACTCTTTGCGACCCCATGAATCACAGCATGCCAGGCCTCCCTGTCCATCACCAACTCCTGGAGTTCACTCAGACTCACGTCCATCGAGTCAGTGATGCCATCCAGCCATCTCATCCTCTGTCGTCCCCTTCTCCTCCTGCCCCCAATCCCTCCCAGCATCAGAGTCTTTTCCAATGAATCAGTTCTTCACATGAGGTGGCCAAAGTACTGGAGTTTCACCTTCAGCATCATTCCTTCCAAAGAAATCCCAGGGCTGATCTCCTTCAGAATGGACTGGTTGGATCTCTTTGCAGTCCAAGGGACTCTCAAGAGTCCTTTCCAACACCACAGTTCAAAAGCATCAATTCTTCAGTGCTCAGCCTTCTTCACAGTCCAACTCTCACATCCATACATGACCACAGGAAAAACCATAGCCTTGACTAGACGAACCTTTGTTGGCGAAGTAATGTCTCTGCTTTTGAATATGCTATCTAGGTTGGCAGGAGCCAACCTAAAAATCCACCATCCACAGGAATGTGATCTCTCACATTATAGGGAAATCTCAAGCATCGTGGTAAGGGATACATGATTCCAAATCTCTACAGACTTTCCAATGAGTCTGAGTTAAACTTCACTTACACACTGGAATGTTTCCAAGAAGTTTAACAAGTTGGAGAAAAATATTATTTACCTGAATGTCTTTAACAATATGAAAATCTTCAAGTGAACAGACTGATGGGTTTATTTGGAAGAACGACGGATTTATTTGGAAGGGGTGCCTTGATTAAAGCTTGAAGCAGAGGCTATCCTCAAAATATTTTCTTCCAGAGACAGAGAGACAGACTGGAAAGGAAAGAATGGGAAGGACCAGGGTAAAAAGAGAAAAGAGAAGCATAATGGGAGACAGCACCCAGCGTGATGTGACACCTCCCCGTGACCCTTCACATTGGCAGTGATGTTACCAAACATACAACATAACTGACACGGGTGAACATGCACATCTTGGCTCTAAACCAATTAATGAGCTGAGTGTCAGCAGACTTGAAATCTAGCTTATGTGAGCAATTAAATTTCTGTAAGTCAAGTGTGAGAGTATGTCTTAAAGGAATTCTCTAATGAGTCCTTTAACAGTATGAATAACTCATGCCCTAATTTATCTGGTTAGTAATTTAGGTGCTTGACGATCAGGCTTTCTTATACTGGGGTGGTCCCAGTATTCCTGGAGACCTGGCAAGCAAGAGAAAGCCAGATTACATGATTTGTAAAATATTAACTGTTTAAAATAGGGCTGGAGGGTCGGGGTTGGGGAAGAAGCCTTGGAAGCCTTCCAGGACCTGGCTGAGTGATAAGCCTCCTCTCACCTGGATAATGATGTTGTCAGGGGCCGCCTGAGGGATGAAAGGGGTGATGGTGGCTCTCTATTCCTCACTAATGTCCCCATCCAAGCATCCATTTTCTCATTTACGATCTCCTTGACACCGACTCTATTTACATGGCATCAGAATTAATCAGCCAGGAGTTTTTTAGCTGCAGGAATCAGGCAATCCGTGTAACTCAGCATGGCAGCGTGACATTATCACCAGCTAAGCAATATTCGTTCTGTATGATCACCATCTCCAGGGAAGTTGCTGTGTGATAGGACTTCAGGTGCTGAAGTCATAAACCATTACACTCATCCCTGAGCAGCTGTGTGACACCCTTCCTCAAGGACAGCCATGGAAAGCCACACTGGTGATCCAGCCTGATTTATTAGCAGAGTGGGCAAGGGCAGCACAGAAGTTTCAGTCACCCAAGTGCTGCAGGCAAAGGTACCCATCCTCAACTCTGCTGGCAGGTCCTTATATATAGAATTATCCAAGACCCAAACACAACCCGCTGGCTCGGTGGCAAAAGGATTTCTGTCAAGGTATCCATCTCCCTGCATCATGATTATGTGTTGGCCTGCCTGTCATGCCCCAGTGAGAATGTGAGCACTTTGATGGGAAAAACAGAGACCTATTCATTTGAATCCTCACTTCTCTATATGTGTTTGGTACAAAAGAAGTTCTCAAACTATGTTTGGTGAGTGAGCAAAAGAATGAATATCTGAGTTTCGGTGAATGAAATACCAGTTACTTTTATACAGACACTAGGGTTGTATTTGCTACTCTTTTTTATTCTATTCCTCGTAAACTGACTTAATTAAGCAATTCTTAATGGGGAGGGAGGTGCTGTCCAGAGCAACTGACTCCTGCCAGGTAGAACAGGGGTCACTGTATTTTCACCCGGTGAAACTACTCAGCTAGTTCAAAAGAAAGTTCAGGGTTTAGCCTAACATACAGTTCCCCCCTGGTATCTGTGGGTATTGGATTCAGGGCTCCCTGAGGATACCAAAAGCCCTGGATGCTCAAGTCCCTTATAGTATCCTTTGTATACAAGTATACAAGTCCCTTTGTATCCATGGGTTCCACCTCCACAGATTTGGGAGGGCAGACTTTACATATGAAGGCAGCAATAAATGTGCTCCACTGACCAGTCTTAAATGTTGAATCCCCCATCCTTTCTTCACTTGGGTTAGCAGACAGGGAACAGAAAATAGTTCCTATTCAGACAGATCTGTGTTAGACTCCCATCTGTACAACTTCCTTTTTATAATTTTGACTTTGGAACCTCAGTTTTCTTAAAACTCTTCTATCCTGCACGTGATTGCAGTGACTACTATAAGGGAAATACTGAGTGTAAAGGTTCTAACGTACTGCCTGGGGCTTGGCAGGTGCTCATTAAGTGGAAGCTAACACTGTTAATCCATTTTTTTTTTTTTTTTTTTTTGAGGGAGATTAGCAATACTTGGTTTGGGTGAGTGGTTGGCTATACTGGGTAAATCCTCAGAAAACCATTTACAACTCAACTAAGCATTATTATATTAAAAAAAAAAAATCAACCAATCAATCATGGGAAACAGGATTGTGATCCAGTTATCATGTGTACCCCCGAGTTTCTTACCTCTAAGCAATTCTCATTTTCTTTCACTCTCCGCTTCATTTCACTGTAGGGGCATTACAGATTACATCTGCTTACTTCTCAATCAAAGAAGCAGCCAAGTGACCTTTGCCAAGTTACTTTACCTCTCATGGCTTCTCTTGGCTCATCATTTAAATGAATCAGTTGGACTAGGCAATCTCTAAAGTCTTTCTGATTCAAAGATCTCTGATTCTGGGAAATGAACACTCATAGTTCCTAGATAACAAATCAAGAAGTCAGACCACGTTAAAATATTAAGTCAAATGAAGCCCTACAATGTTCTTAACATGGCTTATTGGGGAGATTAGTATATATATATTAAGCCCACAGGATATACAAATATTGTACTAAGTGCTCTCATACAGGATTTCCATTAGAAGCTAACCCTCAATAAAAGAAAATTCCCTAAGGCAAGCATGAGTTTATGCTTGCTTTTCTAAGAGGATGTTTGGGTCATTCCCTGGCCAATGGGCATCTTTCTGTAATACTGGGGGAGTACCATAAAGCATTTTCATTCTGGTTAATGTTCCGTTCCACTAGTCAAGAGCGTGGGTTTATCAGTTTCATTAGTCAGAAAACATCCCACGAAATCCACCTACTCATAGCCTCCTGCCCATGCACTACTTATTCAAACATTCTATTGCAAACATCAGTCTTCATGTCCCTCTTCCTACAATTCTTACAAACCACTGTATGCGGTAAACACACAGTAAATGTTACCTTGCTCATTCACAACACAAACCCAAGGTTGACAGGAAAGCCTCTATATGGTAAGCATACTACTTACATTCTCAATGGGACATTCAATTAACTCAATAAATAAGCACTGAACTCTTATCTTGTGTCAGGCCAGGACTAGGTATTCTGGATATGGGAAGAAATAAAGAAATGAGGCCCTTGACTTCACAGATGCTGCAGTTAAGGGTGTGGAATAGACATTAATCAAATACAAGCACACACAACAGAATGTTTAAACACACATACAAATTCATTCTGTCTCTATCTCACTCTTACACAAATTCTAGGTTGGTCAGTCAGTCAGTTCAGTCGCTCAGTTGTGTCCGACTCTTTGCGACCCCATGAACTGCAGCACGCCAGGCTTCCCTGTCCATCACCAACTCCCAGAGTTTACCCAAACTCACGTCCATCGAGTCAGTGATGCCATCCATCCATCTCATCCTGTTGTCCCCTTCTCTTCCTGCTCTCAATCTTTCCCAGCAACAGGGTCTCTTTGCATCAGGTGGCCAAAGTATTGGAGTTTCAGCTTCAACATCAGCCCTTCCAATGAATACCCAGGACTGATCTCCTTTAGGATGGACTGGTTGGATCTCCTTGCAGTCCAAGGGACTCTCAAGTTGGTAGGTAGGCTCTTAATTCTTGTTTCAGACTGTGCTAAAACATCAACTGCATTCAAGGCAGAGAGAATATCTCTGAGGCAGAAAGGCACATCATGGCAGTAAAGAGCTGAAGTAAATTATGTCTGGAGTGCAGCTAAAGGAAAACAGAGGTGTCAAAGGTGAGTTTTGGAGGGCTATGCAGGTCCTGAGGAAACTGCCATGACATATAAGAACTTACAGATTCTGAAATTATTTTAACCATCTTTCACTTGAAAAAATTAAAGACATCAAGAGTGGCCTACTCTCTGTTCTTTCTTTTAGTCACAAGATCATCTCTTTTGCTGGTCAAGTGCCAGTATCCACATTTAGTACTTGGTACCAGGTGATTTCAGACAAGTTTAATAATAATAATATTAATAATAATGGCAAACATTTATTGACACTGCTTAAAGTCCTGGGCTACGTACTCTACCAGCATCACAAAACAGGGCTTCATTCTCCTAACTACACCAGGAGATAGGCATTATATTGACGCCTACGTGAAAGATATAAAAACAGTTCAACATCGTGCTTGAGGTCATACAGCTTGAGGTCAATTACATACTGAGTAATCGAATCACATCAAAATCCAAAATTTGCACAATTCAAAACTCCTCTGTGCTTTTTATGTGCTACTTTATGTATCTAAGTTTTCCATACCCATAGCTATGCTCTGAAAGAGAAAATCACAAACATGATAGGTGTAGACATGTATTAATAAGACATATTTAAATCTAATTTCACAGAAGTAAAAGAACAAATTTAATTAGTGGGGTTTTGTTTGTTTGAAGGAATAATGAAAGGTTAGAGTAAGAGCTTATTTTACAGCTAAGTACCCAAGGAATACAATAATCATTTTAAGGGCAAAATTCATTTTTGCATCACACTGAGGTTAAAACTGAGAAGATATCAAAAATACAGAGAAAAAATGGACAGAAGGTGAAATATGTTACAAGAGAGGAGAAAGATCAGCTGGGAAAGAACTAGGGGAATTAGACACAAAATCACAAACAAAAAAGGAACAGGAGAGACATCAGGGTGAGAAGTGACACAAGATGGATACACAGTGGGTCCTGAGTCTTCTAAGAACATCTGTGCAATTCACCTGAACCTCAGAACCTCGTCCCTCTCATCTCTGTCCTTAGAGAAACAAAGGAACAAAGAACTAGGGTTCCAAACTGTTCTTTTCCCAGAAACTGGCATGTGTCCAAATGAGCCAAGTTAGCTCCCCTGGAGGACATTATTATCTAGGCTAAAGCAGATGTCTAAACAGATGAAATCACATCAAAGTCAGACATTTCTCACCCCTATGTGAAAATACTGATATCACCATCTTTTCTTTCCCTAACCCTTGCAATAATCAGAGATTGTGAAAACTATTAGGCATGTCAATAAGTCTCTTATTTCATTTATGGCTATGTTACCTCACTGGGTTCCATTAAAAAGTAACTTTGCAGTGATCCTTTACAACCTCTGCAAGATTTTTTTTTTTCCATTTCTAATACATTTTTTTTTTTCTAGCCAGAGCCCATAATACTCATCAAATTAGCGATCTGAAAGCAATTGATCATGTCCACAGTCATTTAAGGAATCAATACCGAGGGCTTGGAGACACAGAGTAATATCATTTGGCAAATTGCCCTGAAAGACTTTTGTTCCATTATTATTGAAAATGATTGACTTTGGGGGAAGGTTTCCATGATATTCACAGGAAAAAAAGAACTTTGCATTATAGCCTCAAAATGGGAAAGACTGTTTGACCATATTTTTAACTGCTCAGAGGCCATCCTCTCTGGGCCATCCTCTGACACTTGAAAGCATATTTGTGTTCCACACTAAACTCAGTACCTCTCTGCTGCTCCTTGGTTCCCTTTCCCAACTTTTCTGCACTAGGACCCTGTGTTTCTATTTTCCAGTATCAGAAATCTGGCCAAACTCTGCTATGCTGCTCTTCCCCATATGCTATTCTATCACGATCATCAGAACCTCAGACATATGCATAATCTGGTGGTGCCAACGACAGAAAGGAGAGCCCACTGGACTCAGCAGCAGTATCTGTGACCTTTTGACAATCAGACCCAAAAGCACAGCCTCACCTCTTCTCTGTGGACCTGTTCCCCAGGCCTCCTTTCAAGTTGCATAAATACGTGTAAGACACGTAGTTCTTACATGAGTTCAGTCGCTCAGTCATGTCTGACTCTGCAACCCCATGGACTGCAGCATAGACATACATATACAGTAAGGACTCTTGCCATTGCAACAATTAACAGACACTACCTGGAACTAGATTAAACAAGAAAGAGAAAATACAAGGGAAGGTACCATAGGCACAAAGGAGCCTGGTAAGGATTGAAAGCCTTGGCCTGAAATGAGACATGAAAATCATGACGATCCCAAGAGTACTCCTGGTCCTTTTTTCTTTTTTTTTTTTTTTCTTGATTTCTCTCTGTTTATCTGCATTTTATTTCCTCTCCTGCTTCTGAGTCCAAATGCTGGGTGGAAAATGGCCTCCTCAAAACAACCAGGGTTTCTAGCAGTTATAGACACAGTCAGTCTCCCTAAGTGCCAATTCCCTCCCTGGGATGGGAAATCTATTTGATTTCCATCAACTATAAGTTTGAAGTAAGTCACTTACTATAAACAAAGCTGCTGGGAACCTCTCCTCATTGCCCCAAATATGCGGAGATGTCTCCAGAAAAGAGGGTTCTTATGAATTGAGTGCCTCTCCACAGGGTCTGGGCTTCCCTGGTGGCTCAGTGGTACACTTTGCCTGCCGATGCTGGAGACCTGAGTTCAATCCCTGGGTCAGAAAGGCTGCCTGGAGAAGGACATGGCTACCCACTCCAGTATTCTTGCCTGGAAAATTGCATGGGCAGAGGAGCCTGGAGGGCTACATTCCATGGGGTGGCAAAAGAGTCAGACACAACTTAGTGACAAAACAACAGCCACAGGGTCCAATGCCGAAGAAAAATGACAACAGAGATGTTGTCACCTGAAGCTGTTCACTGGCTGAAGCAATCAGATGAGGCTGGAATAACACAAGCAAGGTCCCTTTGATCCCCTGCTCACAACACAGTTCAGATGGCATCACACCTTTCAACTCACTATGGCAGCCAGCAATCTAGAAGCAAAATCTGACCACTGGAAGGATTTCTTGCCACAGTAACTACCACACTTGATGATCCTACAACCTGACAGCAGAAAAAACTCATCATCTTCCTTTTGAAAGGAAGGTACAATTCCAACAACCAATATCAATGTCATGCGCTATCCCCTTTCAGATTCTCATTTCCCACTGGGCCTCAGTCTCACAGCTACAAAATGCAATGCTTTGATTCCAGACTGGAACATAGCACAGGCTATCTGAAGTGTGGTCTCTACAGCCAACAGGTGACAATCAAGACCTTGAGGAAAAGCACTGACAGCTAACAGTAAACAGTAAGGTCTAGGTGCCAAGAACTAGGCTAAACTCTTCCTTCCATCAGTAAAGGATTGCATAACAATTCAATAAGGTAGGGAATCCTTCATTTTACACACAGAAAAAAAAGTACAGATGAGAAAGATTAAATACTCCTATTAATAATATAAAGAAAGCTTCCGGAGTTTAGCTGGCTGCTTAACTTCTTTGAAGTTTGTTAAATTTTTCTCCTTTTCTTAAATCCTCAGCCCCATTCGCCTAGTTTCCAAGTTCTACTGTATACAGTACAAGCAGGTTTTCTGCTTCCAGAAGAACTCTTCAGACATGTGGAGTGAGGGGGCCTGGAGGCGCTGCGCCTCCTGGATAATGCAATACAGAGTTTGGGAAGGCAGCTGCATGTGGTCCATTAATCACTCCTGATGCTCTGGGAGACATGAGATACAATTATAAGCCAGTTACTCCCCTAGTTCACTGGTGGTGGGTTGGGGAAACCTAATCAGCGTCATAACCACATTCGGAAAGGGATTTCCACAGGACAGTTTGGAAAATACTGAGAGAGACAGACCAATCCAACAGGAGAATCACTTATTGGTCACATCTGTAAGCACCTTGATTCAGTCTTAATTAGATTGTGTAGTAAAGATCTCATAAACAGAAACGGAAGGGAGGGGTCTGGAGGGAGCTCAAGAATATTGAGTCAATACCAGTGGCCACGCTCCAAGTATCAGAAAAGAGCCAGGAGTGAGGAACCCAGAGGCTCCATGAGGTATTATGGGTGAGAGGCATCCATGAGCATGCTACCTGTCCTTCCTTCATCTGTGAACTTCAAACAACACTAACAATTCCAATGGAGAAAACGGAGGCTCTCTCCAACTCCATCTAAAAGCTAAACAATGGAAAAAACATCTCTGACAGGTGTGGGTTTCTAATACATTGCCTCTTATACTCTTTTCTACGAGAAATTCTTTCAAAATTTCCGTCCATAAACACCATACTTTATACACTTCTGTTTTTAAATAAATACCTGGTTCAGCTCAGTTCAGTCACTCAGTCATGTCCAACTCTTTATAACCCCATGGACTGCAGCATGCAAGTCTTTCCTGTCCGTTACCAACTCCAAGAGCCTACTCAAACTCATGTCCATCACGTTGATGATGCCATCCAACCATCTCATCCTCTGTGATCCCCTTTCCCTCCCACCTCCAATCCTTCCCACCATCAGGGTCTTTTCCAACGAGTCTGTTCTTCGCATCAAATGGCCAAAGTATTGGAGTTTCAGCTTTAGCATCAGTCATCCCAAAGAATTTCAGGACTGATTTCCTTTAGGATGGACTGGTTGGATCTCCTTGCAGTCCAAGGGACTCTCAAGAGTCTTCTCCAACACCACTGTTCAAAAGCATCAATTCTTTGGAGCTCAGTTTTCTTTATGGTCCAACTCTCACATCCATGTGTGACTACTGGAAAAACTATAGCTTTGACTGGATGGACCTTTCTTGGTAAAGTAATGTCTCAGCTTTTTAATATGCTGTCTAGGTTGGTCATAACTTTTCTTCCAAGGAGCAAATATCTTTTAATTTCATCCCTTCAGTCACCATCTGCAGTGATTTTGGAGCCCATAAAAATAAAATCTCTCACTGTTTCCCCATCTATTTGCTATGAAGTGATGGGACTGGATGCTATGGTCTTAGTTTTCTGAATGTTGAGTTTTAAGCCAACTTTTTCACTCTCCTCCTTCATTTTCAAGAGGCTCTTTAGTTCTTCTTCATTTTCTGGCATAAGGTTCGTGTCATCTGCATATCTGAGGTTATTGATATTTCTCCCGGCAATATCCAGCTTGTGCTTCATCCAGCCCAGCGTTTTGCATGATGTACTCTGCATATAAATTAAATAAGCAGAGTAACAATATACAGCCTTGATGTCCTCCTTTCCAGATTTGTAACCAGTCTGTTGTTCCATGTCCAGTGTAACTGTTGCTTCTTGACCTGCATATAGATTTCTCAGGAGGCTGGTCAGGTGATCTGGTATCCCCATCTCTTGAATAATTTTCCACAGATTGTTGTGATCCACACAAATGCTTTGGCATAGTCAATAAAGCAAAAGTAGATGTTTTTCTGGAGCTCTCCTGCTTTTTCGATGATCCAGTGGATGTTGGCAATTTGATCTCTGGTTCTTCTGCCTTTTCTACATCCAGCTTGAACATGTGGAAGTTCATGGTTCACATATTGTTGAAGCCTGGCTTGGAGATTTTTGAGCATTACTTTGCTAGCGTGTGAGATGAGTACAATTGTGTGGTAGTTTGGGCATTCTTTGGCATTGTCTTTCTTTGGGATTGGAATGAAAACTGACCTTTTCCAGTCCTGTGGCCACTGCTGGAGTTTTCCAAATTTGCTGGTATATTGAGTGCAGCACTTTCACAGCATCATCTTTAAGATTTGGAATAGGTCAACTGGAATTCCATCACCTCCACTAGCTTTGTTCGTAGTGATGCTTCCTAAGGCTCACTTGACTTCGCATTCCAGGATGTCTGGCTCTAGGTGAGTGATCATATCATCATGATTATGTGGGTCATGAAGATCTTTTTTGTGTAGTTCTCGTGTGTATTCTTGCCACCTTTTCTTAGTATCTTCTTTTTCTGTGAGTTCTTTACCATTTCTGTCCTTTAATGTGCTCATTTTTGCATGAGAAGTTCCCTTGGTATCTCTAATTTTCTTGAAGAAATCCCTAGTCTTTTGCATTCTATTGTTTTCCTCTATTTCTTTGCATTGATCGCTGAGGAAGGCTTTCTTATCTCTCCTTGCTATTCTTTGGAACTCTGCATTTAAATGGGTATATCTTTCCTTTTCTCCTTTGCCTTTAGCTCCTGTTCTTTCCTCAGCTATTTTTTAGGCCTTATCAGACAACCATTTTACCTTTTTGCATTTCTTTTTCTTAGGGATGGTCTTGATCACTGCCTCCTGTACAATGTCATGAACCTCTGTCCATAGTTCTTCAGGTACTCTGTCTATCAGATCTAATCCCTTGAATCTATTTGTCACTTCCACTGTATTATCAGAGAAGGCGATGGCACCCCACTCCAGTACTCTTGCCTGGAAAATTCATGGGCAGAGGAGCCTGGTAGGCTGCAGTCCCTGGGGTCGCTAAGAGTTGGACATGACTGAGCGACTTCACTTTCACTTTTCACTTTCATGCATTGGAGAAAGAAATGGCAACCCACTCCAGTGTTCTTGCCTGGAGAATCCCAGGGACGGGGGAGCCTGTTAGGCTGCCCTCTATGGGGTCACACAGAGTCGGACACGACTGAAGCGACTTAGTAGTAGTAGTAGCTATATAATCGTAAGGGATTTCATTTAGGTCATACCTGAATGGCCTAGTGGTTTTCTCTACTTTCTTCAATTTAAGTCTGAATTTGGCAATAAGGAGTTCATGTTCTGAGCCACAATCAGCTCCTGGTCTTGTTTTTGCTGACTGTATAGAGCTTCTTTATCTTTGGCTGCAAAGAATATAATCAATCTGGTTTTGGTATTGACTATCTGGTGATGGCCTTGTGTAGAGACTTCTCTTGTGTTGTTGGAAGAGGGTGTTTGCTAGGATACTTCACGTTAGTTGCAGATTAAAAGTTAATCAGGATGCTATTTATAGTATTTGATCATCTGGGGCTCAAGTGCCAATGAAAATTTCCAGAGATGAAGTTCAGGGTTCACTGATTGACTGCAAAGGCCACCTGTAATTTGGCCTTTTTTCTCTTTTTTGCTTTTTGTTTTGTCTGTCAATGGGAAATCTCATGTCAATTAAGTTATTTCACATCTGAAGATCATTAAACCTCCAAAGGGTTTTAGAACTGACTAATAGCTAAAGGAATAACACTTCTAAAATTCTGACACTCTTAAGTGCCACATGCGGATGGTTTCCTTTAATCCTCACAAACTGCCTATGAAATTGACATAATTACTATCCCCATTTTATAGTTCAGACTCGTATTTATTGTAAGTGGCAGAATCAGGCTTAGAACCCAGACAGTGTGATTCCTAAAGCTTCCATGTTTATATTATGCCTTGGTTATATCTGCTAGGGATAGCGTGACATTAATAGCTTGCCCTGGGTGCAAATTTTTTTTGTTTAATTTCGCGATTATGAAGGAGAAAGTGTTCTTGTAATTTTATGTTAAAAAATGCTAAATCTTCAGTCCTTTCATTTTAGATACCAATTACAGGGAGTATTTGAGAGGTAGAAATGAGGAACCATAGGCACTACACTTCATGCTCACACATACATACACATACACACTTACGCTGAGGAGGGAGTTCCTGATATTTACATATGTGAACTTAAAATTCTCTGGTCCCTCAAGCCTCTAGGTGACCTCATCAAGCTATTTAGGTTGCCTGGCCCAGACAGTCATTGTTTCTCTAGGAGCTGGTTCCACAGGAAACGTTCACAATGTTGATTTCAACCCAAGTGAGAACCACAGCTGTTAAGAACTGGTTAAAACTACAGCGTTAGCTCTGAGATTTTAGGGATCTCCTTAGAAAATGTTTTCTCCTTTTCCACATCTCCTGAATATCCCCTATTAAAATATCTAGACTCAGACTGCCCAACTCACTATGGTGAAAGAAACCTTGGTGAAAAAAATTTCAAGTTATAAAATATTTAAGTAGTACACTCATCATTGTCTTACTGTTCAGGGTTCCATTTATAAAGAAGGCTCCATTTTTTGCTAGTATTCTATCTGGTCACTTTTGTTTTCAATTAAAACTAAAGAAATGAAGCTGGCCTTCCAATAGACTCGGTTATTGTAATATGTTCCCATGGTGACTCAAGTTACAGAACTGTGGGGCATACACTGCATCCAAGCTCCTAGAGAGGGAGGAGAGGTCTACAGGTAGCCAGCCCTGATGGCATCTTAGTAAGAATTAAACACCCATAATCTGTTTGCATTTCTATCTGGCTTCTTATTCTGAAGAAGCTTGAATAAATATTGGCATATTTTATAAATGAGCTGTGGGAGTAAGGAAACCCAATGTTTTTCTCAAATAAAATTATTTCCAGGCAGAAGTCATGGGGAGACTTGGTGCAACCTCAAATTACTGAATATTATATTGTTATTCCTGCAAAACAACTCATCCAATTCTTACAGCATCCCTTTGAGAGAAACACCAGAAAAGGATTATTAGTCCCAATTGCTTCAGTTGAAGAGACTAAAAGGAGAAACGAACTTCCAAACAAAATTTTAAAAGAAGGAACTTCCTATGTTCTTTGTGTGGAGGACACTTTATTTGTTCACTTCTCCGCTTAGTGATTTCATGACCATGTGTCACCAAACAAAGCTATGGAGGGAAAAAGAACATTTGTGAAAGGTAGCAAATTGAGATTCCATAAGTTTTTCTAAATTGAAAACTAAAACAGAAAACAAACAAACAAGCAAAAAAACATAAGAAATTCCTCCTAAAGTTGTAGAACATGAGTAGGGGAAAAAAGGAAATGGCCGGGAAGGCAAAGCAAGCTCTCAGTAGTATAATGAATCCTGGAGTCAGATGGGGGAGATGTAGCTTTGAATTAGCTGCTTGATAACTATGGTTCCAGTTGAGCAGTTTAAATCTGGTTTGCTTTTAACTGGTAGAATGGGGATGAAGGTGAATTTAGAGCCTCCCTGATGGGGTGGCATGAATCAAATGAAATAAAACACATTTAAGATGGCCCAGTGCATGACACACATTCCAAGTGCAACAAAGGCTAAACGTGTTAGTACTTGTGTCAGAAATGGGACAGGAACTTGCACTGCATGGATACTAAAAGCTATAACTAAATATCCACCACCTATGGGAGGGGAGTTGGCCTCCTGTTGGCTGAATCAGTTAAGATCTTTATAATATTCAATATTATACTGCTCTTTCTAATCCTGCCAACAGGTCAGCATCAATTTGTTCTTCAACATAGCAGGAAAAAAAATACCATAGTCACAACATGATAGGCTTTAATTCTAGAATGCTAAAATATGCTAAAGAAATGTCACAAAAGTTTATAGCAAAATAAAGAGGACTAATTTACCAGAGCAAAACATAAGTAAATTATCAAACATGATTAAGCTTAAGCAATATGGAGATACTCCAAAGAGTTGCAATAAAGAGTATATCAAACCTCTTTATTAAATGCAATTTCTGGCCCCATATAACACTGCTTTCTTGTTTGTTCTATAGAAACTTCTAAAATTGGAATGTGCTAAGAATATTTTAAAACTCTCTAATGTGAATCAAAGTGTCTTAAGACACTTTGACTTAAATTTAAGACACTTTGATTGAATAATCTGGTTGATTATTTCCTGGTTCTCAGAATAATCTGGTCTGATTTCCTGGTTATCATAATAACTGAGCTCAGCTCATTTTTTCCAGAATCATTGGAAGTGGACTTCTTTTTCTCTCCAACTCTCCTCTGGGTTCAGTTGGGAGGCATGTGGGCACCTTTTCCACTCAGCAGTTACCAATTAACCACCTCCTAAGAGCTCAGCAGCTGATCTATATTTTAAAGAGACCAGACAATCTCCCACTACTGCAATCTTCATTAAATAGAACTAAACATTCTGAACACTATGACTGAAGGTTAAACAAACACATTTCCTCCAGGATTAAGTAAAGTAAGGCTTCTTAGTGCCAACTGAGTCCAGGTAGCCAACACCTGTAAGGATAACACTCCTTGTAAGGATTCTAAGCTACTGTCATCAGTATAGTAACCTTGTTACACAAACGCCAGTGATTCCACAGAGAAACGTATCCTACTCTAGGAAATGTGTATATTGCTCTAACTAATGGCCTGTTTTGTTTTGTTTTCCAGTTTTCTTCTTGCGATGTTAATTTTCTCTGGGTGGCTAATGTTTAGATCAGTGAGAAAGTTAGCAGAGATTTTGTTTTATTGACTTTATTTCATTTCACATTTAATTATGCCAGATAATAGCTGCAGGAATATTATATGGAATCCAAATCACATATACTGAACACAAGGGCGGAAAGTTTGTAGATTCTCTCCTTAATGTATTTGGCTCAAGACTCAGGGATAAATTTCTTCCCTGAGTACTTAGGATAGTCCAAGTAATATTCTCTCTAACTTTAGAATATAAAGTTCATCTTTAGTTCATCAAAACAAGACAAACACCTTTCTAAATTTAGGCCAGTAACTAAAATTCTCTAAGCCTCAATATGTGCTGTGCTGCGCTAAGTAGCTTCAAGTCATGTCTGACTCTTTGTAACTCTATGGACTATATAGCCCACCAGACTCTTCTCTCCATGGGATTCTCAAGGCAAGAATCCTGGAGTGGGTTGCAATTTCCTTCTCCAGGGGATCTTCCCAACCCAGGGATTGAACCCACATCTCTTATATCACTTGCACTGGCAGGCGGGTTCTTTACCACTAACGCCATCTGGGAAACCCAAGCCACAATACACTCTTCTGTAAAAGGATAATGATGATATTAGCATGTATCTCACAGGCTAATCCTATTAGGGCTGTTAAAGTTAGTGACTCAGTCATGTCCGATTCTTTGCGACCCCATGGACTGTAGCCCACCAGGCTCCTCTGTTCATGGGATTTTCCAGGCAAGAATACTGGAGTGGGTTGTCATTTCCTTCTTCAGGCTATTTTCCTGACCCAGGGATTGAACCTAGGTCTCCTGCATTGTAGGCAGATTCTTTACCATCTGGGCCACCTGTCTCATTAGGGATGTAGTAAGGATTAAATGAGAATACTTAGCATACTACCTGGTCAAGAGCGAGTATTCTGGAAGGATTTGCTACTAGCAGCAGCAGTGACAACCTGAAAAACATGAGACTGGTAAAATTGTTTTAAATGTTATAGCTTTTAATTCATCGTAACTATCTCCTGGTGTCTATCCTAGAGAAATAATCTCATATGCAGCCCAAGGGCTATGTAAAATGCTGTTAATGTATCATTTGCTATCACAAAGGTAACTGAAATTATTTACATGTTCATTATTGGTAAAATTATTAAATAATCAATATTACATTCTTTCAGTGTAATATCATACAACAGTTGAAAACACTGATCTCCATGTATTGACAGCTTAAAAAAAATCCCTAAAATGTGTTGTTAGTAGGAAGAAAAATCCAAGTTCAGAACAAATGTTTAATATGACGCAATTTGTATTTGGGGGGAAAAGCCACATGTGTAAAACATATATGTATTCCTCCATGGTGATTTATCCAGGAGAACACAAAGCCCTATTGAAAGCAATGAGGGGCAGCCATAGGACTCTGGTTAATGCCATTGGGAAGAGGCTCTTTCCTGCTGTGGGTGAAGCACTTCATGACTGTTGGCTATCTTGGACACGTTCTGAAAGATTCTGGCCAAGGATAAGACGAATTTAGAGAAGTATGGAGATGAAAGCCGGGCAGGGAGATCTCTGCTGAGTTAAGCCCTGGGATCCAAGGAGGCCACAAGCTAGGGCTATCCCTTGACATTGTAGTTCCAGGAGCGGTACCTTCCATCTGTGAAGGAGTCAGTTTGGGTCCCATTTGTGTTTTTCACTTGCAAATGAAATGTACTCAAAAACCCAGGTAATTTCTCCTTCCTCTCTACCAATGATTTTTTTAAAAATATCTTTAGCCCTATATTCAAATAGAATTACATATAAAGGTCCAGTGTGTAAATCCAGCTAGTAGTGAAAAGTGAAGAGGGGTGAGATCCCAGTCCTCTGAGCCAGCTGGGCTGAGCACTGTGTTTCAAATAGGACTTTCAGAGGGTGTATCTGTGTTCCCAAGACAAACCAATTAAACATTCACTGCCTCAATGTCTTTATCTCAAATGGGTATAATGATATGTTTCCTATCTATCTTTTAGGTTTTGTTAAGGAAAAAAAGAAGAGCTCTCAAGGCATTTGGGGAATATGTAAAACTTTTTTAAAATTTAAATCCCTGTTCCAGTATCAACTCTGAGTCTATAATAAAGATTCATTAACCTTAAAATGGGCTTTCCTGGTGACTCAGACAGTGAAGACTCTGCCTGCAATGCAGAAAATGCACCATCTCAAGCAAAGAGATGACACTATTCAAAACTGACAATAATCTCAACTTCAAAGTACAGCAAACTCTTCAGCATACCCTCTGTAATTAGGCTTGTAACCATGACACTAAATAAAAGGTGAGGAAAACTCGACAGCCACAAATCTTCCATTGTGATTTAGAATGCATACCTATAGATTTCACTTTGTCTTTGAGTCTGGTGTAATCAGTTCTGGCATTGTACTAAGAAAAATGGTCCGGTAAATCAACAAAAACAAGAACTACAAACAAGAATAATAATAATTAATAGCTCACATCTGGCAGGAAGGGGTCTGGTATCCACCAAATTCTAAAATGAAGACTTCAAGGAGACATGTATCATGTAGAATGATAAACAGCCATGGCAATCATCAAGAACTAGACTGGTAAGTAAGTTTTCTCTCTGATGCTAATTCAAATTTGTTTTTAGTGAATGTTTTTCGAGGTTGTGTGAATGTGTCACAAAAGACTAATGATATTTGCCTTGGCATGGAAAGGCAGAGATGGAGCTCTCACACTGTGCATGGGAAACCTCTGATTTAGCTCCAACTTTTATTTTGCCAGTGAGCAAGCAATGATTGACCACTAAATACTGATACAGCTCTGATGGGCATGAACACCATGTTAGAGACCCTTAGGCCATTTCAACATAAATCTATTTATTCAAGTTTTTGAGCTAGAGGATTCCATCTTAATAGTATTCTGAAGATTCCAGAAGATGAATTCCTTGTTATCTTCTGTCATCCTTCAAACAGAGAATTCAATTAAGCATAGAACTCTTTTCTAGGAGAAAACAAATTGCCAGAAAATATTTCCAAGGACCTGTTAAAAGACCTCTGGATCCTTGGTCATTCAAATCTAGACTAGGCAAAGAGCTAGAAAGAATCGAAGGAAAAGGAATAAACTTTTATTCACGTTCTCAAGGAGGAAGGCATAGTATTAGTAATGGGTAGTTTGACAGGTCTTTTCTGTCACAAGTTGTTATTCAACCTGAAGGATTCATGTTGAAAGATGTTGATTTGGCCATTCGAACAGTTCATGTTCTTCCTTGCCAGATGAAACAAGGGTCTTTTTATGAAGACACACAGGAAATATGATAGAGTTGCACTGAATTTATAGGAAGAATAACTCTACAGACACAAAGAGCAATAGCCTTTTTTATTTTCTTTAAAGCTATTGATGACTTAATGAATATTTCTTAGCTGGTGACGGGCATCTTCTCTTCCTCCCATGGCCCTAAAGCTAGATAGTGTCTTATTTTCTCCGCTTCCTTACAGGGCTTGTTATCGAGGCCTTCAAAGCCATTCTCCCCCTTGCTGCCAAAATCTGGTCCTATCTTATTTTTTCAGTCTCATGCTTCACCATCTTATCCCCTTGACCCCAGCCTTTCCATGGGAAATGACCTATAGGCTTACCAGAATTTGTGATTATAACTTTAATTATTTATTTATTCGGCCATGCTGCATGGCTTGTGGGACCTTGGTTCTGAAACCAGAGACTGAACATTAGGCAGTAGGCAGTAAAAGTGCAGAGTCCTAACCATTAGACAACCAGGGAATTCCCCATGATTATAATTTTCATTGTAGGATTTGATGCTTAATGTCGGTCTACCTACTAGAGCAAACATTCCATAAGAAAGATCTGTGTCTTTGTTTTGTTCAATAAATATCCAATGAATTGAACTACATCTCCCCCCCACCACCCCACCCCACAACTCTGCCTCTGTCTGTCCCTGGGTCTTTGATAATGTGTCTGCATTAGACTGTGAATTCCATAAAGGAGGGGTTGTGGAGCTTGTCCATTTTTATATTCTCTCAACTAGACACTCACACCTTTCCCACAGCAGCTTCCTGACCCATGCTCATATCAACCACAGATCACCTACAACACTCAGTGTTAATTCCTTTCTAGGTTTTTCTTCTTCCTTTTACAGAAAAAAATAAAAGACCTGTTACTAGAACTGTTTATGGTGAAGGCAATCTTTTCACTTTTGTTTGCAATATTTTTCTGATGATTTTCACCTTGCTTCTGAATCTCAATCTTATGTAACCCATTACATGACTGGCTATATTCTTATTAAAAATAAATAAATAAAAATAAAGAAAGAAATCAAGATATCTCACCCTGCATGCTTCTCATTAGCTAGATTCTGTGTTTAGCCTTAAAGATTAAGAATACAAATAGACAAGATACATAAACAAACAAATATACAGACACTTTCTTCTTGATTCCTGGGTCAGGAAGATCTGCTGGAGAAGGGATAGGCTACCCGCTCTAGTATTCTTGGGCTTCCCTTGTGGCTCAGCTGGTAAAGAATCCACCTGCAATGCGGGAGACCTGGGTTCTATCCCTGGGTTGGGAAGATCCCCGGGGAAAGGGAAAGGCTACCTTCTCCAGTATCCTGGCCTGGAGAATTTCATGGACTGTATAGTCCATGGGGCCTCAAAGAGTTGGACATGACTGACATTTTCACTTTCACAGACACGTTCACATAAACACAAAAAGCAAATATAGTTAAATAATAAAAGTATTCTGCCTATAAGAAACTAGTGCTGTAATTTGTAAAATGAACAAGTAAATGAGAAATAAGCCCTGCTTTCAACAAACATTCTAACTGGTAAAGTAAAAGTCATGCCATCTAAGGAATCCCGCTTGTCATCCAGTTCTCTAAGAAATGAGTCATTTGTCACTGCAATTGCTGACCTGCAGTATACCCTGAGAAGAATTCAGGGTGAAGAATTGAGAACAAGACACTCTGTGCTCTGGGAAAACTAGCAGAAAATGCCTTCAGACAGATATTTTTAGGAAAAATTTTTATGAATCCAGATTCTTGCATCGTCCCATACTTAGAAAAGCACTAAAACTATTAAATGAGGTATCAGTTCCTTGTGACTAAACTTCTACCGAGATTATGCTTGATTTGAATGTACCCCTTTGCCAAAATCCTATATATACTGGCCTCCCCCTCACCTCTTTGACACAGTTCCTCAGAGCTATCTGAGAGGCTGACTCCTGGGCTATAATCCTCAGTAAATCCCCAAATAAAACTCAACTCACAGCTCTCACACTGTGTGTGTGTGTGTGTGTTAATAGTCACAACTACAGAAATGCACTAATGTGCCATAGGTGGTATATCAGATATGCAGGCAGGGCACGAGGAAAGGAGGGGCCGATTTTATATTGGAGGGGCCAGTTTTATATTAAAGTGTCCAAAGGAGCTTTGGAAAGGGGATGGCATTCGTATGAGTTTTAGACAACATCACTAACTCAGTGGACATGAATCTGAGCAAACTCTGGGAGATAGTGAAGACCAGGGCAGCCTGGCATGCTGCAGTCCATGGGGACGCAGAGTCAGGTACAACTTAGCAACTGAACAATAACAACAATAATGACTCTTTAGGAATGAACATGAAACTGACAACCTGTGAAAGACAGATGTTTGGTAGGACAGTGGCTACAAGCTTAAGTGTACATAAGATTTGTATGCCTCTAACACTTGAGATTCTGATCCAAAATATCTGATTCCATTAAATGGGGCCTAGAAAACTGAAATTCCATTAAAAGGGACCTTGTTAACTGGCTCTGGTGGTTCTCACATAAGTACTGAGCCCCCTCACCTTTTTTTCCTCGATTCACTGCAAATAAAAGATTGCAGCTGCCACTACTGATGGGAAGTAAAAGGTCAGTAAAATGAATCTGACCTTTCCTCATGTTCCTAGTGTACAAGTTGGAGGTGTTTTCAAAGTATGCAATATCTAACCTGAAGTCTGTGTCTATAGTTTTAGGGGCTATGGATGACTTTGGGCTCAGCCATGCATACTGGTTTTCAATTCTACTTACCATCAATTCTCCATAAGTAGGAAAAAGGACCAACAGGCTCTTTAGTCACATCATGTAGAGTCCTGAGGCTCACAATAGTTTTAGGAGACCAGAGCAATGTTTTATTTTGACACAAAAGAGAAAATACATATATAAATTTTAGCTCAAAAAATGATTTAGTACATAACATTATACATTTGTTTTTATACCAATGCAGTCATGAAATATAATTGTAATATATTTTTATAGAGAAAGAGGTCCCAAAGGCAAAGTGCCTAGAACCCATAAAAGTCAGCATGCAGCCAAGAAAGAGGATGAAGAAATGCAAAAGGAATATAAACTCTTTACATTAGATACTGAACTGCTTCTCTTGTGTATCAGAAGGAAGACATTTATTATTCCAGCAAAGAATCTGAAAAAGATAAAGGACTTGGATTCCCAGGAAGAGATGATTTGGCTTTCTAAATCCATCTATTAATTGTTGGGATTTAAAATCCTCCCAGAATCTAAAAAGAAATGATACAGATGAACTTACTTATAAAACAGAGACTCACAGACTCAGAGAATGAACTTATGGTTGCCGGGAGGAAGGAGTACTTAGGGAGTTCGGGATGGACATGCACACACTGTTATATTTAAAATGGCATTAACCCCAAGGACCTACTGTATAGCACAGGGAACGCTGCTCAATGTTACGTGGAAGTCTGGTTGTGAGGGGGTTTGGGAGAGAATGGATACATGCATGGCTGAGTCCCTTCACTGTTCACCTGAAACTGTCACAACATCATTAATCGGCTGTACCCCAATACAAAATAAACATTTCAAAATAAAATGAAATCCTTCCAGAGTTCAGTCTTTAATTAGGATCAATATCCCTTGAGGATTCACAACGCTCTGGACAGCCATTCAAGGAGAAGGTGCAGGAAAGAGCAGTAAACAGAGAAAACCTGACGTCTCTCAAACAGTCCCTTAACCATGATAGTGGCTATGTATTTGAATTTCATAAGGTTTCTGGAAAAGGCCCATCTGGCATTCAATTTTATTTTAGACAGAACCCAGATGTCAGCAGAACACATAGTTAAAAACAAAACAAAACTACTGTGGGTGACGTCAATAAACTTACATGATTATTCTGCAACTCTTTTCAGTCTGAAATTGTCTATACACTACTGATCGGTTATTATTTTGTTACCATAGCTCTGATTAAGTCATGTGTTGGCCTGAAACTTTATTATTAGGAACTGACTACATTTTACATAATGAAAATCAATTACTCTGATAATCAGGAGACACGTTTCAAATACATATTTTATAAGTGGCTCTTGTATTCAAATTTTTCACTTTGGCATTTGAAGCCCTTTAAAATTTGGCACCAAGGGAACTTTATGCTGTTCTCTCGGTAGTATCCGGCTCTCTCCCTGCACTCAAGCCAAAGTGGACCATGTGTTACTTCGGTGCATTGCCAGAATTTTCCCAATGCCATGTCCTTGATCAAGTTGTTCCTGTGAATGGAGTCCCATCTTTACCTGGGCCCATGCTGACACCCCTCTTCTGAGAAGCCTTTACTGCCACTCAGGTGGGCCCTTTCACTTTTTCAATGCCCCTTGATACTGTTCTGTACCTCTCTTATCGGCTTGCTTATTTTCCATATTATGTTTTAGCTATTTTTGTGTATTTCCTATCTACATCATTAGACTGAAAGTTAAGTACAAAGAATGAGACATAGGTATTAGTCGCTCAGTCGTATCCAACTGTTTGCAAACTCATGGTCTGTCCATGGAATTCTCCAGGCAAGAATACTAGAGTGGGATGCATTCCTTTCACCAGGGGATCTTTCTGACTCCTGATTCAGGGATTGAATCCGGGCCTCCTGCAATGCAGGCAGATTCTTTACCATCTGAGCTACCCAGGAACCCCATAAATAAATGTATAAATAATTATTCAGGTGACAGTAAATACTATGAAAGTAAAGGAAACAGAGAGAGGAGGATGGAGTATGAGGATGGGGCCTGTTACATTATACAGCATAGTCAGAGAAGTGAAAGTCGCTCAGTCGTGTCCGACTCTGCGACCCCATGGACTACACAGCCCATGAAATTCTCCAGGCCAGAATACTGGAGTGGGTAGCCTTTCCCTTCTCCAGGGGATCTTCCTGAACCAGGAATCGAACCAGGGTCTCCTGCATTGCAGGTGGATTCTTTACCAATTGAGCTACCAGGGAAGTAATGCCCAGTAAGTTCCTTCGAAAAAACACAAATAACCTGAGAACAGCATCTCACTGTCTTTCTACTTACTCTGCCTTACTTTTCTTCACAGCACTTACCACCACTTGAAATAGCATAACCTACATTAATTTGTTAATTTGTCTTCCAATTAGGAATGTAAGATCCATGAAAGCAGGAACCTTCTCTTTTATTCACTGCTGTATCTCCAGTGATGAGGACCTTGCCTTGGATTAATATTTGCAAAGTAAATATGTTTGAGTGGATAAATAACTGTAAGCTGATGTTTAGTCTCTAAGTTACATCTGACTCTTTTGTGACCCCATGGATTGAGGCCCACTGGGCTCCTCTCTCCAGGGGATTTTCCAGGTAAGAATACAGGAGTGTAAGTTGTTGCTGTTGTTTAGTCGCTAGATCATATCTAACTCTTTGTGACCCCACAGGATGTAAACCATCAGGCTCCTCTGTCCGTGGGATATCTCACAGCTAAATATAAGTTAGTTATGTGCAACTTTTCATACTCATTCAGACTGCAGGTGAGATAACTTTTGGGATGGAATAGAAAAGCAGTCTGTATTAGGCCTAAATGAAAGGCCGCAAAAGGGACATAACTAGAGAATCAAAAGATGGTATTTATGGAGGGGGGTGTATTTTGACAAAGCCACGCAAGAGGGCCACATTTAATGCCAGTAACAGAGACTCTGTTTGAAAAACCAATGTAAAGCGCTCTTAAAAAGAGAGAAAAAGCAACACAAATCATAAACAGGTTATTATTTAACCCAATGAAGATCATACACTTTAGGCATTTTATAAGATTCTGGATATAAAATCTCTGTGAGTCACAGAGCAACATTCATACAGAGAAAAACAGAAAGACATTGCACCAACTTCTAGCCTTTGATAAGAGGGTAATGATCGCTTGGGAACCTGGTGGGCACAGCAAAAGGATCTCCATTTGTAAATTGAACAAACAACCCACTGAGCACCTTCTGGGATCAGGGATTTCAATGGGCACTGGGTACACAATAGGGAACGACAGATAAAGTTCATACAGAATTCGCCACCTAGACTCTCACTGAACTCCCCTCTCCTTGAGTCCTTCTTGGCACAGAATGCACTTGGTGTGAGACAAAAGCACTGACCGAAGTCAAGAAGGGGTACCGAGACAGGAGATATAAACACCCTGGGGCAGGTGGTAAGCTCTGCTGGTTGAACCCAAAACCATAGCTATCTAAGAAGACACTCTGTCTCTTTCACTTCCAGCTGAGGACCTCGGGTAGGTGCTAAAACTTACTCATTTTAATATTTCTATTCATAGGAAATTCCATCTTCTGTAACATAAGAAAACTTTCCCCTTTGTTTTTTTCCTAAGCATTGAAGTTTATCTTTAATGTATTATTCAGGTTGGGCAATGATTAATTAATCAGAACCCTTTTGTACTGGGAGAATAGAACCAGGCTCTTGGCTAAATAACACCAGATGTTCCAAGTTAGAGTCTTGTCAAGAGGATGACAGTGTCAAACACTATTGTTAATTATTCAGTAAAAACTACAAGAGTCTAGAAATGAATCTGGATTTTTAGGGGAAATCTTTTTTCCAGTATTTTTGGCATATACATGATACCACTAAAATGCCAGCTCTAGCTAATGGCTTGTATAAAGAGAGGATAATCAGTAAATGAATGCTATATCCCTCAGTTTCAAATTCTGACTTCAAGCCCATTTAATAAAGAGTATTAGTATATGAAATTGGATTTGTTGCTCCACAAGTACATAATTTTATCCCAAGAATTTCAAAGAACTGGTCCCACAAGCACAGGTTCCTATGGGAAGAGGTCTCACCAACCAAAAGACTTAACTCTTAAAAACTAGCCTAAGGGAGAGATTTAGCTAAACAGATATCAATACATTTGTTAATCTTTCCAAATCTTAGATACTGCTAGATTTGGCTCAATAACTGATGCTTACATATAAAGGTCAGATATTTTCTTTTATTCTGCAACGTAGTATCCAAGGCTCTCAGGCTTTCAGAGTAAATGGTCACTTTTAAACACTTGACAGGGTAAATCAGATGTGAGATATGAATCCATCAATAAGAATAGGAGTAAAGGTTTCAGCCAAAAAGGAAAAATTCATTTTCCACAATCAGAAGAGAATGACTCCTGTGAGGAGGAGAATTTAGGACATTGCTTTCTGATTTGAAGGGTGTATTTTGATTGTAGAACAGAAACCCCATGATAAAAATGCCACTCCATTTAGGCTGCATTCCTGGAAAATTCTAGTCCTGTTAAATGAAAGCAGACACACAATGCTTTTAGTGTATCTCTCCTCAAAACTGAATTCTGGATAGAATTCGATATGCCAGGAGTTCATCTTGTCAGCTGTTGAAACAAAGCACCTGTGTGTATCCAAGAAATGGATCAGTTCATCCTTACAACACAGAGAAAGTGTGACTGGATGGTTTCTTTTTAGAACCAAAGGCACCACCTAGAACTATCTATGAACTGGATAATGTAAAAGGTTTTATAGGCTAGAGAGTAAAAATCACTATTGTGTCAAAGAAAAATAGGGTGGATTTTTCCACTGCTCAGGTCTCACCCTTCCCATCACATCTTTAAAACAATCTCAGTGAATCTTGGGCTTCCCTTGTGGCTCAGCTGGTAAAAGAATCCACCTGCAATGTGGGAGAATTAGGTTCAATCTCTGGGTTGGGAAGATTCCCCTGGAGAAGGGAAAGGCTACCCACTCCAGTATTCTGGCCTGGAGAATTCCATGGACTGCATAGTTCATGGGGGTGAAGGGTCAGACACGAATGAGCAACTTTCACTTTCAGTGAGTCTTACTTATCATTCATATATCCTGTCAGTTCTTTAGTCATTAAACCATTTATATATAAACTGTATATACTATGTGACAGATACTATGTAATCTACAATCATTTCCTTCTTTCCTTCCTCCTTCCCTGGCACAAATAACCATTGAGGATCTATCATAGATCCATGAGCAAGAAAGTCAAGGACACTATTCTCAAGGGACTGGTGGTTTACTGGATGGCAGCACACAGGGGAACAGAAAAAATAAACAAGAACATGCCATATTTAGCTACTCTTGTCTTGTTAGGAAAACAAAGGAAGGCATAGTGATAGCAAGTGCCTGAAGATGGCTTAACAGTTTAGACCTTTCCAAACAGCTGAAGTTTTACCAGTCAAGAAAATATTAACATCTCGGGAATGGCACAGTAACAGCAACTGCCCAAGCCCTGAGCTCAGAGCCATTTTGGCATGTTGAGGGCACAGAAATTCAGTGTGTGGGCAGAACAGTGAAAAACAACAACAAGAACAACTTACAAGAAGCTCACAGAGCAGTTGCTGTTGTGGTCTGTCCAGCTCTTTGCAACACACCCGGCCTGTCCTTCACCACTTCCCGGAGTTTGCTCAAACTCATGACCACTGAGTTGATGATACCATCCAACCATCTCACCCTGTGTCATCCCCTTCTCCTCCTGCCCTCAATCCTTCCCAGCATCGGGGTCTTTTCCAATGAGTCGTCAATTCACATCAGACCAATATAGAGATTCTAAATGTGTTTCTCATTGACAACACCATTGAATGCATGATGAGAGTTACAGATACCCTCCCCAGAAAAACACCCAGCCATGCACTCACAGTGCTCACAGGCACACACCAAATACCAGGCAAACTATCTCAAGAGGGTCATGGATCCCGTGATGCCCAGCAGTAGATTTACTGTAGACTGAGGGACTCTTGAAATAGTGGAAGAAAGAATGACTTTTGGTGTTACGACGCTGCTCTTAAAATCTGAATTAACTAATTCGTACTGAGTTGTACATTCATCCCAAGCATTTTCAGATGCATCACTAATGTAATGTTTACATAGGAGCTGACAATCTCAGAGATGCAGAACTACTTCACAAAGTTAGCCTAAATGGACTTTTGTGTTCCAGCTCCTGCCTGGGCTTGGAGCCTTTTTTTCAATTCATGCTTCAGTTGTCACTTCCAACACCTACACAATTAAGTGTCATCTGCAGGTTTCATTAGCAAGCTGCTTATCAAGCTCTTCCAGGTCATTAATGGAGCTGTTAAATATCTCGGGTCCTCACCCACCTCTGAGGATGCCTGCTGGTTACACAGAGACTCATTTATCATTTCTCAGTGCTGGGAACCTAGGGACAACTTCAGACATGAGGATGATGTTTCAGCCCAAATCAAAGATCATTTTCAAATTTCAGGATTTGCCTAATCAATTGCACCTTAGGGAATCAAGCCCAAGAGGTTGGACATATTGCTTCTAAGGAAAGTGACCATATATATTATCAATTTACTAGGATGTTTTTGAGATGGGCACTGTAAATAATACCCCACAGTAACAGATATAAAATAAAAGCCATTCAAAACAAGCCGGGATGGTTGTCTTAGATTTTTGTACCTTCAGATTCTTGTAAGATTTACCAGGCACCAAGTATGTGGCAGGTATAAATGAATACACATACACACACACACATTATTGTCAATGCTTAGTTGCTAAGTTGTGCCTGATTTTTCAGGTAAGAATCCTGGAATGGATTGCCATTTCCTTCTCCAGAGCATCTTCCCGACCCAGGGATCGAATCCACATCTCCTGCATCTGCTGCACTGGCAGGGGAATCTTTACCACTGTGCCACCTGGGAAGCCCATAAATAATGTGTGTGTGTGTATGTTTGTGTGTATGTATGTGTGTGTATGTGTGTGTATATGTCTGTGTGTGTATATATATACACATGTATATACATATATATATATAAATGTATACACATATATATGTATACACACATGTGTGTGTATATGTGTGTATATATATATATATATAACACACATCCTTAAAAGATAATGCAAAGACATACATTGACTTCCGGTCTCCAAAGTCACAGAAGCACTCTTCAGAACAACAATATTACAGAAATCCCAAATCTGTTCCCTAGTTTCCCATGCATATGTCTTCTTTTCACTTGTCCCCTATGAATTCTTTTTTCTTTTTTTCTTTTTTTTTTTTTTTTGGCTACTTGGCAACTTCTATCCTACAATGGGAACTTTTTTCATCAAATTTTGTGGATTATATTCTAGCAGAATAGGTCCTTTTAGAATATTAGTGACAGGAAAAGTCTTGAGATCAATAGTTGCAGAAAATACTCCCCCCACCCCTCGCCCCATTGAACTCTAGAAACACATAACCAAAAAAGGAACTCTCCTCCCTCCTCTCTCTGCATTTTTACTGGAAGCCCTGTGGCTTATTATTACTTTAAGGACATAATCAGCACAAAGCAGGAATCAGCTACTTTTTAGGTGTGGCAAAATCATGAGGTAACAACATATCTCACTTGGGAATACATTCTCTATGTGTAAATTAAAAGCCTACAGGCAAAACCCATTGCTTTTCCCTCACTTAAAAGCCACTCAATCATTCCCTCAAATGCTTATGAAACCCTGTCTCAAGCCAAATTCTATTTAAAATCTTTAATTGTGATTTCTATGAGTCCCGATGCATTAGTCTCTCCAATGTGTGCCCCCCACTTAAGTTTTAAAATGCATACTTCCAGGGTTTATATATCTATGATTTATTATATTGAAATAAGAACAGCTTTTAGAAGACGTTTTAAAACATCACTCTAAGTATTTAAAGTCTATTGCTAAAAAAAATAAATAAAAGTAAAAATACAGGTCACATTTTGCTGTTGGTAAATGAAATCAGACAGGCCAAGGTTAAGTAGGTAGTCAAATATGAACTGCACAGTGTATCAAATACGAATATTTATTCTTTATCATTTGTGTACTTTTTTTTTTTGAATCAGAAAAACACAGTCAATTGAAAAAGTCACTCCAATTGGAAAGGAAGGTTAGTTTGCAACTTTGAAGAGCTAAATAGACTATTTGAAACATATATATATATAGACAGCTATACAAAAGTCCTCATGCCGAGTTTACTGAAAATGCTTACAAAAATCTGCCTAGGGCAAAAGAACAGGCAAATCAAATGATTCAGAAGTCAAAGAGATTTCATTAAAAACACAAGCAAGCAGAAACCCTTGTGTCTTACAAAAAGTTGGTTTCTTCCCATCACTCTGAGAAGTTTGCAAGAGTCCCTTCAATCATACAAGTTCACCTCCTGCTGAACTTCACTTGTCTGTATTTAGGAGATCCACATACCTGTGTGGCAAAGAGCATGTCTTTACAGAGCCCCTATCGTGCACAATTACTATTCAAATTAGTAGTTCTCACTTAAGAATCCTCTAAGGGAATAAAAAATGCCTATACAAGGAATGCAGTCCAAACAGATTCCAATGTAACTGAACAGGAGTGGGTGCAGCTATAACATTTTTAAGAGCTCTCTAGGTGACTTTAATAGTCATCAAGTGTTGAAGACCTCTGATTTGGGTGATGTGTATTTTGAAATGTCCCACAATAATTGGCTCAGATCAGATCAAATCAGATCAGTCGCTCAGTCGTGTCCGACTCTTTGTGACCCCATGAATCACAGCACGTCAGGCCTCCCTGTCCATCACCAACTCCCGGAGTTCACCCAGACTCATGTCCATCGAGTCAGTGATGCCATCCAGCTATCTCATCCTCTATCGTCCCCTTCTCCCCTTGCCTCCAATCCCTCCCAGCATCAGAGTCTTTTCCAATGAGTCAACTCTTCACATGAGGTGGCCAAAGTACTGGAGTTTCAGCTTTAGCATCATTCCTTCCAAAGAAATCCCAGGGCTGATCTCCTTCAGAATGGACTGGTTGGATCTCCTTGCAGTCCAAGAGACTCTCAAGAGTCTTCTCCAACACCACAGTTCAAAAGCATCAATTCTTTGGTGCTCAGCCTTCTTCACAGTCCAACTCTCACATCCATACATGACCACTGGAAAAACCATAGCCTTGACTAGACGAACCTTTGTTGGCAAAGTAATGTCTCTGCTTTTGAATATGCTATCTAGGTTGGTCATAACTTTCCTTCCAAGGAGTAAGCATCTTTTAATTTCATGGCTGCAGTCACCATCTGCAGTGATTTTGGAGCCCAGAAAAATAAAGTCTGACACTATTTCCACTGATTTCCCATCTATTTCCTATGAAGTGATGGGACTGGATGCCAATAATTGGCTAGAGAAAGATAAAGGTTGTGGTGCAAAAAAGGAGAAACAGGAAGCAGAAACCTTCACAACAGGTAAGACCCAAGTGGAAAGGTAACAGAGTCTTCAGTTCAGTTCAGTCGCTCAGTTCAGACTCTTTGCAACCCCATGGGCTGCAGCTCGCCAGGCCTCCCTGTCCATCACCAACTCCTGGAGTTCACTCAAACTCATGTCCATTGAGTTGGTGATGCCATTCAACCACCTCATCCTCTGTCGTCCCCTTCTCCTCCTGTCTTCAATCCTTCCCAGCATCAGGGTCTTTTCAAGTGAGTCAATTCTTCGAATCAGGTAGCCAAAGTATTGGAGTTTCAGCTTCAGCATCAGTCCTTCCATTGAATATTCAGGACTGATTTCCTTTAGGATGGACTGGTTGGATCTCCTTGCAGTCCAAGGGACTCTCAAGAGTCATCTCCAACACCACAGTTCAAAAGCATCAATTCTTCGGCGCTCAGCTTTCTTCACACTCCAACTCTCACATCTATACATGACCACTGGAAAAACCATAGCCTTGACTAGACGGACCTTTGTTAGCAAAGTAATGTCTCTGCTTTTTAATATGCTGTCTAGGTTGGTCATAACTTTTCTTTCAATGAGTAAGCGTCTTTTAATTTCATGGCTGCAGTCACCATCTGCAGTGATTTTGGAGCCCCCAAAAATAAAGTCTGCCACTGTTTCCACCGTTTCCCCATCTATTTGCCATGAAGTGATGGGACTGGATGCCATGATCTTCGTTTTCTGAATATTTTTAACTTCGATATTTTCACTGCGATAAGTTGTGGGGATCCAGTGATGAACAAAACCAGCCATGGGCCCTAAGACAACAAAGACTTCTAACTGTAACAACTTTAGTAAAAGAAAAGTTCTGTGACAACATGCAATTGGGTGTTTTTGTTGGCAAATTAAATGAGGAACTTTCAGTTGAGATCAGAAGGCAGATAAGAAATGAACCAGGTGAAGAGGGCAGGAGTGCCCACAGGGATCAGCACATGTTCGATGATAGAAGAAGGAAAGTTTGGCAGGGACTGAGCACAAAAAGGGGAGATTTTAACTGGGAGTCACAGGTGTCCAGGGGAATGTCACATTTAGAGCCTTGCTGAAAGACTAACACGACAGCCCGAGGCAGGGAGTGAAATGGCCGGGCTAAGTGTGGGCACTCTGCTCCCTTGGATATTCATTAATTGATAGCCAAGCAGAAACCACAGGGCAGCAGCTGTGCACAGACCACAGTGGGTTCTGGGTTGTCAACCTCAGTCTTGACACTAATTTCCTCTCCGACTTGAGCAAATCATTTAGCATTTCTTTATCTATAGAATACAAAGAATAGTGGACTCTGCTCCTAAGGCGTACTAGGTAAAGATTCATCGAGATCACATTTCTTGAACCCCTGTCACTAAGACATGCCTATTAAGTGTTAGTTATTCTTATTAGGACTCTCCAGAGTCTGCTTGAATCAGAGATCAGACATAACCACAGATACTTCAGATCCAACAAATGGAGAATGCAGTGAGGACCATTGGGGACCTGAAATAAAATCCAGTAAGAGCACAGAAGTAGAAAGGGACTGATTTTGAATCAAGGAACTGAAAAAGACTTCAGGGGGAGAGAAGATGCCTTAACAAAACCTTGAAGAGCAAACAATACCATCCTCCTGTTCTCCTCTGGTTTATTTTGCTGCCCACTCTTTCATCCCTGTTACTTTCTGTGTTGTAAACAACAGTCAAGTACAAGTCTCCTTTCACATCAAGCCAGAGAGCAGAAGAGCAGCAGAGATCTGGTATAAAGGAAAGACACCAACACAGAGTAGAGGTGCTGAGTTCAATTTCTACAGGCAGGTTTAATAAAGAAGAGTGCTTCCCAACCTAAATGTCCATCGGCAGAGGAATGGATCAAGAAGATGTGATACATATATACAATGGAATATTACTCAGCTATTAAAAAGAGTGAAATAATGCCATTTGCATCAACATAGATGGACTCAGAAAGTGTCATACTGAGTAGAGTAAGTCAGACAGAGAAGAAATATTGTATGGCACCTCTTATATGTGGATGGTAAAAGGAAATATACAAATGAACTTACAAAACAGAAAGAGACTCACAGACTTAGGAAATGAACTTACGGTTGCTAAGGAGGAAGGGATAGTTAGGGAGCTGAGGACAGACGTGTACACACTGCTATATTCAAAATGGAAAACCAACAGGGGCCTACTGTATAGCACAGGGAACTCCACTCCATGTTATGTGGCAGCCCAGAGAGGAGTGGGTTTGGGAGAGAATGAATGCGTGTATATGTATGGCTGAGTCCTTTAGCTGGTCATCTAAAACTATCACAATGTTATTCGGCTATACCCCAGTACAAAATAAAAAGTTCAAAATAAAAAAAAAAAGTGACAGAAAAAGAGATGAAGAGTACTTCATACTTACCCAAATATTTTGTCTGTTACTTGCAAAGAAGATGATTTAGACTGGTACATTTTTATAACTTGCAAGCAATATAAGGAAAACCCTTGTTCAAAGCAATATTCATTGTACAGTTTTTGTCGCTGTCAGCTTACACATTCCTGTTTTTTTTCTTTCATTATTGAAGTATAGCTAATTTACAATGCTGTGCTAGTTTCTAGGGCACAGAGTTCATCTTAGATTTTTACACTTCACCAGGGGGCAGGGACTATTCCTCTGAGCATAACAGCGTTGTATAAGGGCACTCTGCAGGGCCAGCCTGGTGACAGCACTGGATCAGTAGTATACTAAGTTCCTACCAGACGCCACAATGGCAGTGTGATTCAAAGGGAAGGGCAGCCCATCAGGGTGATGGGAGACAGGAAAAATAATACAGCCAGGCATTTCTAATTAACACCTAGAGCTGTCTCGTGGTTTCTTCAGCAATAGTGTAGATTATCAGGATATGGCCACGGAACCAGGTTGCTTCAGTGTGAGCTGTATCAGGGCAGAAATGAGGAGAAATATCCATTTGAAGGAGTTGCTATTGGAGCCAGTTGGTAACTACCTTCTCCTTCCTGAAGGCTAAAGTCACCCGTGAGGGATTACTTTGAGAGATTACCCTTCTTTACACACCCCCTTGGACATCCTGGGCTCTAAGCATGAGGAAACAAAGCTATTTAATTTTGGAAACCAGTAGTTTCTTTATGACATTTGGCAGAAAGTAATGCGAGAAGTTGTGGAACTAGCTCCTTGTACACATTGTCTGGTACAGAGTAACCCCGTCTGGGGGGCTTTAATCACAACACACATCCCATCAACCATTATATAAAAATGTGCTTAGGAAGAGGAAAGGAGATCATAAAAAGCCTCGATGAAGAGATGTATTTGTATGGTTCAGTGAGCTGAGCAATGGGCCAGGACTTGAGATGACAAACCGCCCCCATGTCCTAGAAGAACAAGTTACTTACCAGCCTCTGCTCAGTCTCTTTCTGCATGGGGAAAGCAGGGAACATGGCCACTGCCCCACTGTGCGGGGCAGGATGGGAGAGCTATGGGCCATCAGTCAGGGAGACACAGACATAATGTCTTCCTCAGCCACTGATCTTTTCTTTGAGTTTCAATTGTTCTCTGCCAATTATTGGGAAACAGAACAATGCACTATGCATCCTGGTGGCACAGAAACTGTAGTTTGCAAAATGAGATGGCTGATGAGTACAGGAGAAAACCATCTCTCATGTCATCAACACAGACCCATTTGTAGCTAATTCAAAGATTTATAGGAAGCAGAATAGTGTTTTCTTTTTCATTCAACACATTTATTAGTGGCAAAGGGCAAGAGGGCAAGAAATAAGGGAAATGAGTTGATTCAATTGGCTGATGCAAGGATGAAATTTATTCTTTGTTTGCCCAAACTTCTTTCAGGGCAGAGAGAGAAAGCTGGGGTTCTATCTCTGATCTTACTATAGTTTTCCAGTGAATATCCACAGCCCAGTCATACAGGGGAGGCTTATGTCACTAAGGCCACAGTTAACTGATATGCTCACAATGAAACATTTTTAGTTGAGTTTATTTTTATTTTCTGAATGTCTTTTCTGTCCATCCCTCTTTTACCATGCCCTGGTGGTTTTCTTGTCATCATATGCCCAGAAACTTTCCATATCAGCTCTAGCATACAACCTCCCTGGTCCTGAATTCTCAGCTTGATCACTGACCTCTCTCTGTATTCTAAATGTCTTCATTAAACTTCAAAGAATGTGACTGGATCACACAGAGAAGTAAAAAACACACCATCAGAGCTCAAAAGACAAGAAAAGGATACAATCAACATTGTTTATTCTCAAGTAATCAGGGCATAATCACTTTATGGAACAGACACTTCCCCCAGAAAAAAAAAGTTTGCTCATAAAATGAGTATCTTGAACACAAATATCAATTTCCAGTGATTATTATAAAGCTAGTAAATGTATTCTTTCTTATACACACAAAAACACAACCCCATAAACAAGTCTGTTAGAAAAAGGAATCAACTGGGATAAAGGTCTGTCCTATAAAACATTATCAGTCTCTGCCTCTTTGGAGTCACAGCCCCAAATCACAGGCTCACCTTTCCCAATTTTTACCTCCTCCAAGGACCCAAGTGCATCCAACCCCTGAACCTGAACAAGGTAATTCTTTCTCATGTTAAACTAGAGTCAGGTATAGAGTTTCTACACATTATCTGTGGCCGTGTCTCTTACTCTTTTCCTCCCTCTCTTCTTCCTTCCTTCTCCGATTCCAGTGTCTCACAATGTCCAATAGAACTGACCTTCACTATCTTATTTCACTCAAAGATTCCACCATTTAACAAAGGGCAATCATAGGAAAAATATTAAAGTTTAGACAAGACTTGTTTTCAACTTAGAGATTCCAAATGCTATAGTCAGTTCACTTGAAAATTACATTCTTAAATGACACATGGAAATAGAAGCATAGTGGAATCAATATATTAGTTCTTATTCTTCTGTTCGCTTCCTAGCTCTAGTGAGCTGTCTTCTGGACACCGTCAGAAGAGCAAGGAGCTCTCTGGAGCCTCTTTCATAAGGCAATTAACTCTATCCATGAGGGATCTACTCTCATGACCTAATCACCTCCCCCAAAGCCTCACCTGAAGACACCATCACCTTGGGGATTAGCTTTCAGCACACAGTTCTGGGAGGGGTGGGAGTGGGCACAGACATTCATTGTACAGCACTTTAAATGAAAAGAAACTCATTGATCTGCAGAACATTTTTGTTGTTATTGACAAAAGAAAGAGAACACAGACTCTTATAACACAGCTATTATAGAACAGGACTCACAGCCTTCCTATAAGAGAAATCTATCTATCAGCCCTATTTCGAAGATATTTGACACACCTAAAGTCAACTTTTACCCAGCATGACAGATAAACAGGTATTTCTGACTAATTAATATTCTAGCTAACAGAGGCTTTTTATTACATAGTCAGCAAAGACTGTCATTCAAAAAATATAGAAGGTGATAAATTATGAACAATAAAATTACCTTAACTCTAATTTTCTTTGGTGATTCAGATAGTGCTCCAGGCTGTATGCTGTACTGTCTCAGGAAGCAGAGACTCCCCACTCAGAATGTCCGAGCATGAATCCCAGCCCTCTTGCTCATCTGTTTGGTCTAATAAGTAAGCTGCTCACCATCTCCAGGCTTCAGGATCCTTATGGGTTAAAAATGGAAGTGACAATTCTACTGACCACACACAGTAATGAATCAGTATATGTAGAACTGTGTCTGGCACATGGGAACTAGAAAATAAAGGCTAGCAATCACAAACGCTGCAACTATTAAATATCATTAAAGTATCAGTTAACAGAATTATGGCTAATGATTCCAACTGTTTAAGATTTTATTTTCAAGTAGTACAACTGAAAGCACTGAAAATCTGAATCTGATATCCATTTTTCAACCTTTCAGAGAAAACTAGGGAAATGACTGACTATAAAAGCACATTGCTAATAGTAGTGCCGTTTTTTGCTTTTTTGTGTTTTTTTGTTTTTTTTTCATAGACTAAAACTCTTCCCTGTAATGTATCTTATGACAGGAAACCCATAAGCCATTATGTTTTCATTGATCTGAATATGCTTCCTATGACTAGTGTCTGTATGAAAATTCCTTCTCATAATCTAAATCATCTCTAACACAGAACATAAAACCTATCTTTGTTGTTTTCTCATTGGAGCCTAGGGTTACAGGAAGGCCAGCCAATAAGCTCAGAACAAGGGGCTTCACTCCATAGAGCTGGCTCCTACCATGAGGGCGAAAGCAAATCCCACGCACACATTATAAAGACACTCTTTCAGCAAAAGTGACAAATGCAAACAGTCTAGTTTCACTGAAACTGTGACATGAAGTGGCTATAGTTTCCCACACAATCTTATTTTTCAATGTTTTCTATGCCAGGATAAGGACCTTAAAACAAGAGCAATTACTTAGCGATGTTTCACACTGTTTAAAGGCATATTATCTCTGGTGGAGACAAAGGCTCTCTGCCGCCTGGGAACTGCTCAGATGACAGAAGAGATGCTCAAAATCCCAGTAAAACAAGAAGCCTGGATTTCATGCGAGGTCATAACTGACAACGAAAGAGAACATTGCAGAAATGCTGTGGATGTCAGATCCAAGGACCTGCAGTGCTGCTGTTGTAAAGAATTCAGGGGATGCTGTATAAAGGACGGGCCTGTTTAGAGCTTTGCCTATGAGCTTTATTATGAAAGGACCTTTGGAGCAACAGGAGATGAGACAATAATGAATTCTGTAAAATGAAAGGGACCTCAGAAGTCCATCTGGCCCATCCTTCCGCCATCAAGCCAGCTTATGCTCCACGAGCCCAGACAGAAGAAATTCTACTTTACATCATGTTTTGGGGATGTCAAAAAAACAGTAAATTAAAAAACCTCATAATCTACTCATAGACCCAGCAGTAGACAGTCTATCAAATGAAATAAAATTCAATTACAAAGTACATCAGAATGCCAAAGTGCATTGGATTTGATTATCATGAGGGTCAAAGACTGTTTCTGACAGATACAATGATCTTAATTTAGCACTTGTCCTCATACACAGATTCCTTATAGGTGACAGCACATGGCTGTACTTAGTTAACAAATCCCCTGCCACATCACACTGTACACACACATACACAGACACACAATCATGTATGTACACATGAAGACCCTGTGTTACAATGCAGAGGGTGGTGGAAATGACAGTGAGCACTCAGGAAGCCTGGGTTCTCCTGCTACCTTCAGGGCTTTTTATCTGTTTCTCAATAACTTATCATCTATCCAACCTTTTTTTTTTTTTTTTTTTTTTATCTTACCTGCAAAACTGAGATAAAAGGATTGAGGGAGGTTCTGAAGAGGTTAAAATTAATTAATTTTACACACGCAAGTGAATTTCTTGGCTATAATTTGTATTGCCCTGTACTTAGTTAGGGTCCCAAACATGCAAAAGGAGCCTGCCAGACCTACTCTGCCTTCTGCTCACACAGCATTGTTCTGTCCTTATTTCTCCAACAGGCCCTCAGCCCCTGAGAAGCCCATTTTGTTCAAAACCACTCCCTGTGATCATGAAAGTGTACTGTGTGCTAAGCTCAGCATGTCCGATCCTCTGCGGCCCCATGGACTTATAGCCCACCAGGCTTCTCTGTCCATGGAATTTCCCAGGCTGGAATGGGTTGCCATTTCCTACTCCAGGGGATCTTTTCAACCCAGGGATTGAACCCATGACTCGTGCATCTCCTGCACTGGCATGCAGATTCTTTACCACTATCGTCACCTGGAAAGTGATCATGAAAGGGAGCCACTCAATTCAATACCTTTGCCAACAACCCTTCCCTTTACCTTGTGGAGACTGTGACCACACACCCCCAGCTTACAAGTTCATTCTAAATTAAACAATATTTTTTACATGAGAAAAATAAAATATTGAATATAACTCATTTTTGCTTTCTCTTTACTGCCTCCTATCATATTTGGTTACCTCCCTTTCCTCCAGATTTTTCAAAGAGTTTTTAAAAATTCATATTTTTTAATTTTATTTCATCACCAGCACCTAAACCAATGACTTAAAAATTCTCAAGTACTCACAGTTCCAAATATACCTTCTGTTTTGAAGTTAATTCAAGAAAATGTATTTTCTATCTCTATTCCTCCCAGAAACAGTTATGAGTAAAAAATAATAGTAACCGTGCTGATAAATATCTGAAATGTACTAGTGATGAGTTTTGTCAAGAAAAGGAAAAACAACTTTTTTTGGGGGGGGAAGGAAAATTAGACATAAAAATGAACCAATTTAAAACTTATGGTTGAGGGGAATAGTCAGGGAACTTAGAAAAGTCAGTCTTCCAAGGTAAAAAATGCAAAGAAATAGAAGAAAACAACAGACAGGGAAAGACATCTTTGACAAAGGAGGCAAGAATATACCATGGAGAAAAGACAATCTCTTTAACAAGTGGTGCTGGGAAAACTGGTCAACCACTTGTAAAAGAATGAAACTAGAACACCTTCTAACACCGTACACAAAAATAAATTCAAAATGGATTAAAGATCTAAACGTAAGACCAGAAACTATTAAACTCCTAGAGGAAAACATAGGCAAAACACTCTCCGACATGAACCACAGCAGGATCCTCTATGACCCACCTCCCAGAATATTGGAAATAAAAGCAAAAATAAACAAATGGGACCTAATTAAAATTAAAAGCTTCTGCACAACAAAGGAAACTATTAGCAAGGTGAAAAGACAGCCTTCAGAATGGAAGAAAAGAATAGAAAATGAAGCAACTGACAAACAACTAATCTCAAAAATATACAAGCAACTCCTGCAGCTCAATTCCAGAAAAATAAAAGACCCAATCAAAAAATGGGCCAAAGAACTAAATAGACATTTCTCCAAAGAAGACATACAGATAGCTAACAAACACATGAAAAGATGCTCAACATTACTCATTATCAGAAAAATGCAAATCAAAATCACAATGAGGTACCATTTCACGCCAGTCAGAATGGCTGTGATCCAAAAGTCTACAAGCAATAAATGCTGGAGAGGGTGAAGAGAAAAGGGAACCCTCTTACACTGTTGGTGGGAATGCAAACGAGCACAGCCACTATGGAGAACAGTGTGGAGAGTCCTTAAAAAACTGGAAATAGAACTGCCTTATGACCCAGCAATCCCACTGCTGGGCATACACACCGAGGAAACCAGAATTGAAAGAGACACATGTACCCCGATGTTCATCACAGCACCGTTTATAATAGCCAGGACATGGAAGCAACCTAGATGTCCATCATCAGATGAATGGATAAGAAAGCTGTGGTACATATACACAATGGAATATTACTCAGCTACTAAAAAGAATACTTTTGAATAAGTTCTAATGAGGTGGATGAAACTGGAGCCTATTATACAGAGTGAAGCCAGAAAGAAAAACACCAATACAGTATACTAATGTATATATATGGAATTTAGAAAGAAGGTAACGATAACCCTGTATGAGAGACAGCAAAAGCGACACAGATGTATTGAACAGTTTTCTGGACTCTGTGGGAGAGGGCGAGGGTGGGATGATATGGGAGAATGGCATTCAAACATATATAATATCACATGTGAAACAAATCGCCAGTCCAGGTTTGATGCATGATACAGGGTGCTTGGGGCTGGTGCACTGGGATGATCCAGAGGGATGGGATGGGGAGGGAGGTGGGAGGGGGTTCAGGATGGGGAACACATGTACACCCATGGCAGATTCAAGTCAATGTATGGCAAAACCAATACAATATTGTAATGTAAAATAAACTAATTAATTAAATTAAAAAAAAAAAGAAAATCAGAGATACCAAAGGAACATTTCACGAAAGAATTGATACAATAAAGGACAGAAATGGTATGGACCTAACAGAAGCAAATGCTAAGAAGAGGTGGCAAGAATACACATGAGAACTATACAAAAGAGATCTTAACTCAGATAACTACGATGGTGTGATCACTCACCTAGAGCCAGACATCCTGGATTGTGAGCCAAGTGGGCCTTAGGAAGCATCACTATGAACACAGCTAGTGGAGTTGATAGAACTCCAGCTGAGCTATTTCAAATTCTAAAAGATGATGCTATTAAAGTGCTACACTCAATATGCCAGCAAATTTGGAAAACTCAGCAAAGTACACAGGACTGGAAAAGGTCAGTTTTTATCTCAATCCTAAAAAGAGTAATGCCAAAGAATGTTAAAACTACCACACAATTGCACTCATTTCACATGCTAGCTAGGCAAAATCCTCCAAGCTAGGCTTCAACACTACATGGACCAAGAACTTCCAGATGTGCAAGCTGGATTTAGAAAAGGCAGAAGAACCAAAGATCACATTGTCAACATTTGTTGGATCATAAAAAAAGCAAGAGAATTCCAGAAAAAAAAATTCTTCTTCTTCACTGATTATGCTAAAGAATTTGACTGTGTGGATCAAAACAAACTGTGGAAAATTCTTAAAGAGATGAGAATACCAGACCACCTGACTTCTCTTCTAAGAAACCTGTATGCAGGTCAAGAAGCAACAGTTAGAACTGGACATGAAACAATGGACTGGGAAAGGAGTATGTCAAGGCTGTATATTGTCACCCTGCTTATTTAACTTATATGCAAAGTACAAAATGTGAAATGCTAGGCTGGAAGAAGCATAAGTTAGAATCAAGATTGCCGGGAGAAATATCAATAACTTCATATATGCAGATGACACCACCCTCATGGCAGAAAGCAAGGAGAAACTAAAGAACCTCTTGATGAAGGTGAAAGAGGAGAGTGAAAAAGTTGACTTAAAGCTCAACATTCAGAAAACTAAGATCATGGCACCGGTTCCATCACTTCATAGCAAATAGATGGGTTAACAATGGAAACAGTGGCAAACTTTATTTTCTTGGGCTCCAAAATCACTGCAGATAGTGACCGCAGCCACAAAGTTAAAAGACACTTGCTCCGTGGAGGAAAAGCAATGACAAACATAGACAGCATATTAAAAAGCAGAGACATTACTTTGCCTACAAAGGTCCATATAGTAAGAACTATGGTTTTCCCAAGAGTCATGTACGAATATGAGAGTTGGACCATTTCTTTCAGGCTGAGAGCCAAAGAATTGATACTTTTGAACTATGGTTTTGGAGAAGAATCTTGAGAGTCCCTTGGACTGCAAGGAGATCCTAAAGGAGATTAACCCTGAATATTCACTGGAAGGACTGATGCTGAAGCTGAAGCTCCAATACTTTGGCCACCTGATGTGAAGAGCTGACTGACTGGAAAAGACCCTGATGCTAAGAAAAATTGAAGGCAGGAGGAGTAGGGGGTGATAGAGGATGAGATGGTTGGATGGTATCACCAACTCAATGGACATGAGTTTAAGCAAACTCAGGGAGATGGTGAACGACAGGAAAGCCTGATGTGCTGCAGTCCATGGGGTCATAAAATGTCAGACAGGACTGAATGACTGAACAACAGATGTACATGCTGCCATATTCAGAATGGATAACCAACAAAGACCTACTGTATAGAACACGGTGTGTGTGTGTATGTGTGTGTGTTATTTGCTTAGCGGTGTCCAACTCTTTGCGACCCCATATGGATTGTGGCCTGCTAGACTCTTCTGTCCATGGAACTCCAGCAAGAATACTGGAGTGGGTTGCCATTTCCTCCTCCAGGGGATCTTCCCAAGCCAGGGATTGAACTGGGGTCCCCTACATTGCAGGCAGATTCTTTACCATTTGAGCCACAGGAGAAGCCCCTCTACTCATTCCCCCCACAGCACATGGAACTCAGCGTTATGTGCCTGCCTGGATGGGAGGGTGGTTTGGGAGAGAATAGATTCATTTATATGTTTGGCTGAGTCCCATCACTGTTCTCCTGAAACTACCATCATATTGTTAATTGGCTATATCCCAATACAAAATAAAAGGTTTGAAACTTGAAAAAAAAGAAAGCAATTCAGTCTCTACCAAGGAATCTAATGGTACTCAACAAGAATTCCTATGAATCTCAATTCTTAGCAACTATAATCTATATTGTAAAAGAATGGATTCAGATAAATAATCAAAAATTAAAGAAAAAATAATGCGCTCACAAAAGCATCCATAATGGATGCTTAGCACAGGAGAAACAACTTGAGTAAAACAATTCCCAAGTAAACATCACTCGATATCATAGCAAAATTCTACATATCTAATCAAAAATCCGTATTTCCACCTTATAAAAATCAAAAGAACATGGTTTTAAGACCAGTCATGATCTTTTTCAGTAGAAAAATTGGTAACAAAGACACCTATTAGGTTTTTCAACATCCCTTACATAAAAGCCAATGCAATACATCCCATTTAGACTGCAATATAAGAGAAATAACTATGCTTAGAAAACCAACATATTTCTCTTCATAAGACAGTGAAAGTTCCATAATTCACTTTTTCCTTTTTGTCTTTGTGTGGGCAGTTCAGAGCAAAATTCAGGGTTCCAATATAATAGCTGTCCAAATCTAGGTTCTGATATAATTATTCTTTCATCCTTTTAATAATTCAGTTGTTTTATTTCACTCATATAACCTATGGCTTCATTTTATCTGTATCATATAATGTAAAATATCTAAAGTTATTTTGGAAATAAGTAGGGCATAACAAGTGCATGAATGAATCATTAAAAATTGCATACTGATTATATTAAACTAGAGAAACATTAACAGAATAAGGTTAAGTGAATAATAAGTGAGAAACAAATATTAAAAACTGATATGAATGGGTAATAAAATTAGTAGCTAAACATTATTACATTTTTCCTCTGTATGAAACATTGTTAAATGTATTTAACATTTTCTTATATCAGTGAATGAACACAGCAACCCTCTAAAATAGCATCAGTAGCCCCCACTTGCTCATCTATCAATGAGGACACTGAGGCCCAGAGAAGCTAAATAATCTCTCCGAAACCACACAGTTTTCAGGCTACATGTATATAATTTTAAATACAGTTTTATTTCCTTTAAGGAGTTTATATTCATAATAATAATATTCATAAAAGCAATGAATACTGAATTTAATTTCTCAAGCTGAAGGAAACAACCATTCCTTTCATCTTCACTATATTTTTATTAACATTAACATGTTCAAATTTATTAATATCTCCATAGTATCATTTTCTATTATTTCATCCATAGTATTACAGATGAGTTAGATAGTTGAAATTAATTTGGGGTGGGGCACATTTAGGTTCTAATTACAACTAACTGAAGGCACTTTTTTTTAATTCAAATACTCATGAAAACATAAGGAGATTTAAGATTAAAAAGTCATAGGGAGCTAAAACTATTGCTAACCTACCTGTCATAGCTCAGAAAAATACAGCCTCACTGAGACATGAGGTCTGAATTTCAGGGTCAAGAAAATAGACATTAGGTGTTCCAACACCCTAGAGAGACTGCCACCAAAGGAAACAAGACCACTCCATGGGTACATGGGAATGAATCTGCAAATCATCTGGATTCATGTCACGCTTTTATCACTTCCTCTCTCCTATGTTAATACCTCTTTTCTTTCCAGTTCCCATAAATTTAACAAGGTCAGAGATACAGCATCTTGAAATGTGAAGTCAGTGATAAGTATGGGTTTTGACATTAGAGTTTTACTGTGGTTCAGTGAAATGTTTTGTTTTTGATTTTTATTGTTTTTCTTTTTTTCAAAACAATTCTTTTTTGCAAAGGGAGAAATTCCACACTGCTTGTTTCAAACTATACAGGAATAAATATGCTTCCATAAAACCAAAAAATCAGATAGTTGAAGCAGATGATCTTTCCTTGAACCAAAGAAATAACTGCTAGACACTAGAACACTGGATAAAATATGTGTGTGTTCTCACATTTATGTACATATGAAAGTATGTATGCTTAGATTTTGATAAAGCCTAAACTTTCTCACACCACAGTGAAACACTTGAATGAATTTGCAACTGTCTTTTTTTTTTTTTTCAGTTCCCTCATTCCCAATTAAAAATGGAAACTCACTGGGTACTTGTCCAAGTTCATGATGTAACTCTTCAGTCACAATGAAATCAGGATGAATTTTTTTTTTAATTTTTTAAATTAATTTTATTTTATTTTTAAACTTTACATAATTGTATTAGTTTTGCCAAATATCAAAATGAATCCATTTTAAAATATTTCAAATAAGTGAAGAATAGGCAGAACAATAAAAAAAAAAAAGCTGAAAATGTACAGTAGTTCAATACTTGCTAAAACTCATTGAGTTGAATGACATTAAGCAACTGTTCACTAGCACCCCACTCCATCCTCACTCCCTCCACTAATTAGTAGTTTTTGTTCACAAATATTTAAAATTGTTTTAGGCAGCTACTTGCAGCTTTCTCAAGAAGTTCAACTCATTTCTATTTTAACATTTAAACAATTATCTTGGTTAAGAATAGAAAAGATTAAATAAGGTACCAGCAACTGGGCCCACCATCTTAGGATTCTAAACTCTGAACTGAAAAGTGAAAATTGCTCAGTCATGTCCGACTCTTTGCAACCCCACAGACTATACAGTCCATGGAATTCTCTAGGCCAGAATACTGGTGTGGGTAGCCATTCCCTTCTCCAGGGGATCTTTCCAACCCAGGGATCAAACCCAGGTCTCCTGCATTGCAGGTGGATTCTTTACCAGCTGAGCTATCAGGGAAGCCCTGAACTGAAAGGGATAAATTTATCTGTCCTTTCCTGTCTACCCAACCCCCAATCAACACATTTGGCTTGATTAATTCTATGTCTTCAATAGCTTGTTGTGCAAAATTATGAATTTTCTACCTGAAGGAGAGAAAGAGTGAGGAGCAGCAGATCCACTCTGGCTCATTTACCAGCTGTTTCCAAGGAAACAGAACTTAGGGCAAGAAGTCATAGCCAGTACAGTGACTCCTCTCTGAAGCTTTCCCTCTAGCCTACCTCATATTGAACTCCAGTTTATGTAAATAGCTTGCTGAACACTGATTTGCACTTTAAATGCTGGAATTTCATTCATACTGACTCTCTGTGAAGATGTGCTTATCAACAATATATCTAGAAGTGGGATCCACCTTTCTGCTCCTACCCATCTCTCAGCAGACACGCTTTCCTCTTGAGGTTGTTGACGTGCTGCTGTATTTTTGAGTAATTACATCATCTCTGGAAACTCGATCCACAGACTTTATTATAAACCCCTACTGGTACTGGTACAGATGAAAGGAAGTGGCATTTCTGTAGTGCTATTTTTGCAGATAGCTTCCATCCATCTCCATTCATCTTCAGGACAACCAGGAAATGTCATTCACTGTGATTCCCACTTAATAGGAGATAGTTTTGAGTCTCAGGTTTCTGGTATAAGGACACCTCCTAAACAGTGTCAAAGCAGAGTATGGAACTCAAAAAAAGGCAACACCACTTTCTTTTGAAATCTCAGAAATAACTGTATTTGAGTGAGCATTTTCTTCTCCTACCAAAACCACAAATCCTAAGGGGATTCAGCATACGTAACTAGTATGTTTTGACTCAGTCATGAGAATGTGGCAAAAGACAGTAATAAAACAGATCAGCATTAACATTTAGTGAGTGCTGCAGGCTTTTAATACCATACTGAATATTCTCATACATAATCTTATTTAATCGTGACAGAAACTCTAAATGTGAGTACTATTATTTCCCTCATTTCATAAATTTCCCTAAATTTTTAAGCTCCCAAGCCTAATAAATTGCAGAGATGGGATTCAAATCCAACTTGTTTGATGCTAGGACAACTTACCATCTTATTATAACAAAAACATATTTTTCAACCTTCAAAAAGGAAGTTATCAGTCCCTAGGGAAACACTTCTTTGAAGAAAAGTGGAAATTTTAATGGTTATTAATACTTTTTAATGATTTTTCTCCAAGTCTTAAGTTTGTATCAAATCAACCTAGATGACTCCTTTTCTCATTTTGTCTGAAACTGAGAGGGCATCTGTCCACCCTGGGGTTCCAAGCATCACAAGTATTTTCTGTTGTCATTTAGCCATAAAATAGCTCCTACATTTCACTGTGGAGTTGTTTTTGGACCCTGTGTTCCAAAGAACCTCAAATTCCTTCAGGCAGAAAACTACTCTGTGAGTTGCTACCATGTTCATTATCCTGCAGTCGTTTTACCAAATAAAAATGGTTTTGACTGAAATGAGAATGTGTTATGCAAACCATAAGGAGGCCTGTAAATATTACTTAGCATCTTCAGTCTTCCTTTTCAAAGATAATAGCTATCTGAAAGTGGAAAGTCAGCCATCTGCTACAAGGCTCCACAAATGAATCTATCGCCCTAGGCGCTGGAGACCCAAGGCTAGACAGAAATGAAGTTCAAGGATCAAAAGCCATTTAGTTAATGATGATTAAGCCTGGACTCCTACATCATATGATTCAAATGACTACTGTGTTATCATAATTTAATCATTTTGATTATTATTTTTTCAACACTGCTGAAATGTTTCTAAGAAGAAACCCAAAACAGGTCTCTGTTAAATACTGAGAGAGAAAAGAAGGGAGAATAAATAGTGTATTTCCAACCATACAAGTGAATGAAACAGAGAAATGACAGATGTTGATTTGTTACTACTGGGGTATGAAAAATCCTGTTACTGGCTATAAGTGGGCCGCCTATAACATAATCTTGCTTAATACTTCAAATGTGGGGTTAATACAGAAATGGTTGAACACTACATTAGATACACACTTCTCTGCTAGGTTGAGAAACTCAAACAATCTAAGAATGTTGAAATGGGTAAGGCATGTGGAATTATGGTAAAACTACACAGAGTTGATAGGGCAGCATGATTTCTTTGGGGCCAGGCTGAAACTGAAAATCATTCTGGAGAGGAGAACATGGCAGGGCTTTTAGCCGTGGGAGTCTGAAGTCATCCCCTGGTTCTGTCATTCATGAACTCATCTGTTCTCTAAATGTACCCTGCCTTGTCTCCTACTACCCAGTGGGTACAGATGCAAATCCTATGGAGAAAAGTGGATGGTTGATTCAAATTTTTTTCCCAGGCAACATGTTGGCTAGTCTCTGAATACCCATCCGGATTACCATCTTCTGATCCTTGCCCAGTAGTCTGGGAGAAGGTCATACTGGCCTCCTAGACTTGTCCCTTCTGCAAGGAACTGGTCATGAACACTTCCTTGGGAATGGGATATCAACTAGTTTAGTATTCCAAGACATCTTAGTATAATTTTTGTATTCATATTGTTATATTAATAAGATTTATGAAATGCTGTGTTTCAGGCATTCAGGCAGAGCAAGTGTGAAATTTGGTTCATAAAAACAATTGTCTTTTTTTTTTTTCTTTTTAAGGAAATACTAGATTCCTTCTTTTATACAAGATGTAACTTATCAATAAGAAAGGCATGTAACCTTAAAAGCAACTGGAATCCCATTCATTCAATCATTCACTGTGTTACCTTGGACAACTCACTCTAATTCTGTGATCCTCACTCATTTTCCTCATTAATAAAATAGAAATAATAAAGAGTATCTACTTCATATAGGTGTGAGAATTAAAGCAATATGTGTAATGTGCTTAGAACATATCTGGCACATTAAGAGCACTATCATAAGCATTGGCTGTGATAACGTGGATGATGACCTTGGTGGTTCTAAGTCCCTATTCCACAAAACTGTCAACAGAGAAAAAGGAAGGAAAAAAAAAAGAAAAGCAAACTCTCTGCTGTCTCCATGGCAAGCTTGGAATAGCCTGGCTTTGCCCTCTTAAGACCCCTTCTCTCTTTCCCTCTCAAAATCCTCGCCAGTATTGCAAAAACACTGCTGGGAACCAAGGCAAGGACTGCCTAGCTTTTGGTAACTGGAATCCTTCTCCCCTTCCTAGCTTGGAGAAATCGCTTTCTAAGATTAGGGAAGCTAATCTTAGGGAATCTCTTGTGGCTCAGACGATAAAGTGTCTGCCTACAATGCAAGAGACCTGGCTTCGATCCCTGGGTCAGGAAGTTCCCCTGGAGAAGGAAATGGCAACCCACTCCAGTATTCTTGCCTGGAAAATCCCATGGGTGGAGGAACCTGGTAGGCTACAGTCCATGGGGTCGCAAAGAGTTGGACACAACTGAGTGACTTGACTTCACTTCACTTCTTGACACTTATTGGCTGTTTCCATATTTTGGCTAATAGGAATAATGCTGTTATGAACATTCATGTACAATTGTTTGTGTGTGAATATATGTTTTAAATTCTTTTGGGTCTATACCTACAAATGGAATTGCTGGGTCATATGGTAAATAAGTTTAAATTTTGAGGAACTGCTGAACTATTCCACAGTGACTGCACCATTGTACAGTCTCACTCAACTGCCTCTTTCCTCACTCTGAGAGAATAAGAGTTAATGAAAAATAACAGAGCAGAATTGCAGAATTTAAAACCTCCGTTTTGAGCACTTATCCTCCATTTAAAGCATCTTTTACTAGGCTTCCTACTGTGTTCAGACCAGTAGCTGCAAAGTCAAAGTTCAAGAAAGACAAATAATTTAGTTTTCCCATTTTTAAAATGCCTTTTTCTTTCAATTACTCTACCAACTCTAATAGGGTATGAGTAATACAGAAAAATAATACCTGATTTGTATAACTGTATGGATTGTTGGAAAAGTCTCAAAACAAAAATGATCATTCTTAGTTATTTCATTATTATATAACTGAGTATTCAGTTCAGTTCAGTTGTTCAGTGGTGTCCGACTCTTTGCGACCCCATGAATCGCAGCACGCCAGGCCTCCCTGTCCAGCCTAATTCATATATATGTTTATATTTGAATATATGTTTATATTTTATTTAAAAATACATATTTATCCTCTGAATATATGTGCTATAAAAGAGAGTGATATAAATCTCCCAATGATCATTTCAAGAGAATATACCTAAAAAAAAAAAAAAAAAAGGTTCCATAAATGAAGCTTGCTATTGACCTGGAGTCAAGTGACAGGGAAGTTTTCACTCAGCATTTACTAAGCATTAACACCAAAAATGCAAAGAAGCAAAATATAAACACTTGCTTTGGCTCTATCCAGTTCGAGGTCAGGCACACTGGAATGACCAGTAAAAGTCAGAATCACAACCCATCAGGCTCAGAACCATGCTGCCAAAAGAGGCAGCATGGATCTTGGCAGGCAAGAGGAATTACTCGCCCTAACAGCAACCTCCAGGGCAGGACATATCCTGCTCTCAGGATTTCTACATACTTATTTTATATTCACTCCCAAAATAAGTTTTGAGTTTCTTTTTTTTTTTTGTCCTCATCTCAAATAACCCAACTGCAAGTGTCTCAAGTTTTTATGGCTGATGCATGCACTCTAAGTTGCTTCAGTTGTGCCCAAATCTTTGTGACCCTACAGACTATAGCCCACCCAGCTCCTCTATCCATGGGATTCTTCAGGCACAAATACGTGGGCGGGTTGCCATTTCCTTCTCTATTTTATGGGCCAAGGCTCCAAACTACTGAAAAGACAAACCTCTCCTTCAAAAAGTTTCCATGAACTCAACTTTTGCACACAAATGTAAGAGATTATACGGAAGTAACAATGAACTTACTCAGGGACACCTGCCTTAGGGCCAGTCATGTCACCTCTGTGGACCTTGCTGTGTGGAAGAGAACATCCTCTACAATTAAGGTTCACACAATACATGCGATAATTTTTTTAAGAAACATTAACTGACCCTGGTGGTTCAGCGGTAAGGAAGCTGCCTGCCAATGCAGGAGCAGCAGGTTCGATCCCTGGGTCAGGAAGATCCCCCAGAGAAGGAAATGGCTACCCATTCCAGTATTCTTGCCTAGAAATCCACTGGACAGAGGAGCCTGGCAGACTACAGTCCACGGGGCGGCAAAAAGTGAGACACAACTTGGCAACTAAACAACAACGCAAAGGGTACCATAAATAGCCCCAGAAAAATTGTTCCTCCAGATTAATCCTCTTCCTTGGATCTAAGAACTATACTTGGTAAGTCATTACCCAATTAGCATTTAGCCAACTAGAATTAACTTTGGCATTATTAACAGAGACGGGTCCTAACACACGTATCACTCAGGCCACTCACCAGGCAGAAACCACAGCATTTATGACAGAGGGAGTTTAAAATGAAGAACTGTTAGCTAGGCATAAAATTGCTAACTAGGAAACTGAAGGTGTCACAAGAGAACTAAAAGGTATCACGGAGGTAATAATCATGGAAAGCTGAGAGGAAGGTGAAAAGAGGTTGGAATTATCAAAGCTTAGAAACAGACCTGTTATGGGGAGGTGCTCTTGGCTCTTGTGGTATCACTGTTCAGTTAAGTTCAGTCATTCAGTCATGTCCGACTCTTTGCGACCCCATGAACCGCAACATGCCAGGCCTCCCTGTCCATCACCAACTCCCGGAGTCTACCCAAACCCATGTTCATCGAGTCAGTGATGCCATCCAACCAGCTCATCCTCTATCATCCCCTTCTCCTCCTGCCCCCAATCCCTCCCAGCATCAGGATCTTTTCCAATGAGTCAACTCTTCACATGAGGTGGCCAAAGTATTGGAGTGTCAGCTTCAGCATCAGCCCTTCCAATGAACACGCAGGACTGATCTCCTTTAGGATGGACTGGTTGGATCTCCTTGCAGTCCAAGGGACTCTCAAGAGTCTTCTCCAATACCACAGTTCAGAAGCATCAATTCTTTGGCACTCTGCTTTCTTTATAGTCCAACTCTCATAGCTATACATGACCACTGGAAAAACCATACTTGACGTGGCATCACTGAGGGGCATGAAGAACTTGATTCTCTGAGTTGGAAAGACTACAAACCAGATTCAACTGCCACTACAGGAAAGTGTTCCTGCTGCCCAGGTGATGAAGCTTTGCTCTTTAATTGGGTAATGTTCACAGAAACTGGAAGATAGGGGGCCCAAAGGAAGCAAGCAAAGAAGAGTCCTTACTTTCCCATCCAACCTAGTAGGTTTTCTCTAGCGTCCTTTATGGGCAGAGCCTAACACGGAACCCCGAGGAAGCAGGAAGGCTGTTAAGTAGGCCCAGCTGCAGCTTCTCAAAGCCAACTAACTACAGAGGAGTGAGTTTGGAGCCGTAATAACTGGCAAGCCAAATTCTCTCAGTGACGGTCCCTAGAATTGTTTTTTTTAATTTTCAAATCAGTAATTAAACAAGTTTTTACCCACCTAACCCATGCAGTTGCCTTAGAACATCTAACATACTAACAACATGCATTAAACACTTGCTACATGCTAGACAGTGTAGTGATTTAGTTAATTTAACCTGCACTATTTCATTTAATCTCTGTAACACAAACTTCCCTCCCTTTCCTTCTCTTGCTGTCACTCTTGCTGTCTCCCTCTGTGTATGGTGTGTATGTATGTACGTGTGTGTGTGTGTGTGTGTGGAGAAAGACACATATACATATGGATATTTACAGAGAGTGAGAAGTAAGACAATACTGCATAAAGAGAGAAAAATAAAAGTGCATGTGTTATTTGGATCAACTCTAGAGATCGAGTATAATACTCATTTCTAAACAAAATAAAACAAAACAAATAACAATAAAAAAGGAAGCTGGAAAGACTGGGGGAGTTTAAATAATTGCTCCAGTAGCCAATTGCAGATCTGACCCTCAACCCTGGTCTCTTAAATACTCTCTATCTACACTACTACTCAAAGCTAGCAAGGGACACACCAGGTCTCTGTCTAAAAGGTCACTTCCCCAGAAGGGCGCTCAGTGATGTTCGGGGACACTGACACAAAAGCTCATTGTTCCCCAACACTGCAGTTACTGGGGTTCAGCAGGCTGGGAAAGCACCCAGATACTCTGTCTAGATGATGCCTGCTGTGCTCCTGCTAAAATCCATTCACTGTAGGGTCTCAATTACTTTTAATTACAATGAGCTACAACTTCAATTACATGTAGCACAGATATTCTTATATAATTCTTCCCTAAGGATACCACTTTAAACAGACAGAAAGATTTGGAGAGATGGGATCAGCCAAGGTGGAAAGGATATGAATAAAAGGGTAAAGAGGTGCAACTAATTTTCTAAGGAATATTCAGCTGACATTTACAGTTCTTTAAAAATGCAATGAAAAATACAGCAAAACTGTGAGAAAATCTCCATAAGCATTCATTCAATGCATGTCTCAAATGGAAATATTTATCTGGTGCCTATAATTTGCCAGACAGAGGTGAATTAGGTTTGGCCCTAGTCCTTAAGGAGCTTATAATCCAGTTGAGGGTAAAGCTTTCCTTGAATTCAATAACAGCTACCATTTACTGAGTAGAAACACCTGCCAGTCACTCATCCAAATGTCTAACATATGGTTGCATGCATGCATGCTCAATCGTTCAGCCATGTCTGACTCTTTGCGACCCCATGGACTGCAGCCTGCCAGGCCCCTCTGTCCATCGGACTTCCCAGCGAGAATACTGGAGTGGGTTGCCATTTCCTCCTCTAGGGGATCTTCCTGACACAGGGATCAAACCCATGTCTCCTGCGGCTCCTATGTTGGCAGGTGGATTCTTTACCTCTGAACCACCTGGAAGCCTAACAGATGCTAACACACTGAATGTTCGCAATGGCATGTAAGAGATATTTTTAGTATGCATCTCCATTTTACAGACAAGGAAACTGAAGCATAGAAAATTTAAGCTATCAATACATTACCCAAGTCATATAGATAATAAATGGTGGAGGAACGTTTAATGCCAGGCATTCTGACTCCAAACCCTCTGTGCTTACCTAGACTACACTAGCTCTTATAAAAACAATAAAGAAATGCTAAATATCACTATTTATAAATGCTAAATATAGCACTATGTACACTTAAGATATGGAGAGATATTCTAAATCAGGAGACTAGAGAAGGTTACATGGAGAACATAACATTTAATGTGGGCTTGGATACTTTTTATTTTTTTATTTTTTTACATTGTTCTTTTTTTTTTCTAATTTTATTTTATTTTTAAACTTTACATAATTGTATTAGTTTTGCCAAATATCAAAATGAATCCGCCACAGGTATACATGTGTTCCCCATCCCGAACCCTCCTCCCTCCTCCCTCCCCATACCATCCCTCTGGGCCGTCCCAGTACACCAGCCCCAAGCATCCAGCATCATGCATCTAAATAAGATGCATTCTATAGCAGAATTTCTGTCACTACCTGTTACCATAGATAATGATAACTCATATTTGTTTTTTATTTTATTTTTGCCTGATATTTTATTTTTTTCAAAGTTACATGTAATTTTGTTTTTATTAAAGGATAATTGCTTTACAGAATGTTGTTGTTTTCTGTCAAACCTCAGCACGAATCAGCCATAGGTAGGCATACATCCCCTCCCTTTAGAACCTCCCTCCCATCTGCCTCCCATCCCACCCCTCTAGGTTGATACAGAGCCCCTGTTTGAGCTTCCTGAGCCATACAGCAAATTCCTGTTGGCTATCTATTTTACATAGGGTAATGTGAGTTTCCATACATCTCACCCTCTCCTCTCCTTTCCCCATGCCCCTAAGTCTATTCTCTATGTCTGTTTCTGATAATGGTAACTCACATTTATTGAATGTTCACTATTTGTTAGACAGTAGCTATTCAAGGCATAACTATCCAAAAATGGGGCAGTGGGCATCTATAAAAATCAGCCTTATTGAGTACAACCTGGAAGAAAATTAAAGATAATTACTGTGAGTTTCCTAAATCAGATAGTGAAGTTTTAGAACTAATCATATTATACTGGATTTTAGATATTAAAATAAAGGGCTTGAAATTCTGATACCACAAGTCAGAAATAGTGACTCTTCAGTTCAGTTCAGTTCAGTCATTCAGTCGTGTCCGACTCTTTGTGACCCATGAATCACAGCACGCCAAGCCTCCCTGTCCATGACCAACTCCCGGAGTGCACTCAAACTCATGTCCATCAAGTAGGCGATGCCATCCAGCCATCTCATCCTCTGTCGTCCCCTTTTCCTCCTGCCACCAATCCCTCCCAGCATCAGAGTCTTTTCTAATGAGTCAACTCTTCGCATGAGGTGGCCAAAGTATTGGAGTTTCAGCCTTAGCATCATTCCTTCCAAAGAACATCCAGGGCTGATCTCCTCTAGAATGGACTGGTTGGATCTCTTTGCAGTCCAAGGGACTCTCAAGAGTCTTCTCCAACACCACAGTTCAAAAGCATCAATTCTTTGGCACTCAGCTTTCTTCACAGTCCAACTCTCACATCCATACATGACCACTGGAAAAACCATAGCCTTGACTAGACGGACCTTTGTTGGCAAAGTAATGTCTCTGCTTTTGAATATGCTATCTAGGTTGGTCGTAACTTTTCTTCCAAGGAGTAAGCGTCTTTTAATTTCATGGCTGCAGTCACCATCTGCAGTGATTTTGGAGCTCAAAAAAATTAAGTCTGTCACTGTTTCCACTGTTTCCCCAATTATTTCCCATGAACGGATGGGACCAGATGCCTGACCTTGGTTTTCTGAATGTTGAGCTTTAAGCCAACTTTTTTACTCTCCACTTTCACGTTCATCAAGAGGCTCTTTAGTTCCTCTTCACTTTCTGCCAGAAGGGTGGTGTCATCTGCATATGTGAGGTTATTGATATTTCTCCCGGCAATCTTGATTCCAGCTCGTGCTTCATCCAGCCCAGCGTTTCTCATGATGTATTCTGAATATAAGTTAAATAAGCAGGGTGACAATATAGAGCCTTGACATACTCATTTTCCTACTTAGAACCAGTCTGTTGTTCCATGCCCAGTTCTAACTGTTGCTTCCTGACCTGCATACAGGTTTCTGAAGAGGCAGGTCAGGTGGTCTGGTATTCCCATGTCTTGAAGAATTTTCCACAGTTTATTGTGATCCACACAGTCAAAGGCTTTGGCATAGTAAATAAAGCAAAAACAGATGTTTTTCTCAAACTCTCTTGCTTTTTCAATGATCCAGAGGATGTTGGCAATTTGATCTCTGGTTCCTCTGCCTTTTCTAAAACCAGCTTGAACATCGGGAAGTTCACAGTTCACATGTTGCTGAAGCCTGGCTTGGAGAATTTTGAGCATTACTTTACTAGCGTGTGAGATGAGTGCAATTGTGCAGTAGTTTGAGCATTCTTTGGCATTGCCTTTCTTTGGGATTAGAATGAAAACTGACCTTTTCCAGTCCTGTGGCCACTGCTGAGTTTTCCAAATTTGCTGGCATATTGAGTGCAGCACTTTCACAGCATCATCTTTCAGGATTGAAATAGCTCAACTGGAATTCTATCAGCACCACTAGCTTTGTTCATAGTGATGTTTTCTAAGACCCACTTGGCTTCACATTCCAGGATGTCTGGCTCTAGGTGAGTGATCACACCATCGTGGTTATCTTGGTCATGAAGATCTTTTTTGTACAGTTCTTCTGTGTATTCTTGCCACCTCTTCTTAATATCTTCTGCTTCTGTTAGGTCCATACCATTTCTGTCCTTTATTGAGCCCATCTTTGCATGAAATGTTCCCTTGGTATCTCTAATTTTCTTGAAGAGATCTCTAGTCTTCCCCATTCTGTTGTTTTCCTCTATTTCTTTGCATTGATTGCTGAGGAAGGCTTTCTTATCTCTCCTTGCTATTCTTTGGAACTCTGCATTCAGATGCTTATATCTTTCCTTTTCTCCTTTGCTTTTCACTTCTCTTCTTTTCACAGCTATTTGTAAGGCCTCCCCAGACAGCCATTTTGCTTGTTTGCATTTCTTTTCCATGGGGATGGTCTTTATCCCTGTCTCCTGTTCAGTGTCATGAACCTCAGTCCATAGTTCATCAGGCACTCTATCTATCAGATCTAGGCCCTTAAATCTATTTCTCACTTCCACTGTATAATCATAAGGGATTTGATTTAGGTCACACCTGAATGGTCTAGTGGTCAGGGGTGGTGACGGAGAGGAGCAACCCCACGACCAAGGGCATTGGAACCCCATGCCCAAGGTCAGGAGCGGCTGCCGAGAGGAGCAACCCCACATCCAAGGAGCGGTGGCTGCATGGGAGCAGGAGGGCCTAGAGGAGCTATTCCATGTTCAAGGTCAGGAGGGGTGTCAGGAGGAGATACCCCTCATCCAAGGTAAGGAGCAGTGGCTGCACTTTTCTGGAGCAGCCATGAAGAGATACCCCACGTCCAAGGTAAGAGAAACCCAGGTAAGATGGTAGGTGTTGCAAGAGGGCCTCAGAGGGCAGACACACTGAAACCATAGTCACAGAAAACTAGTCAATCTAATCACACTAGGACCACAGCCTTGTCTAACTCAATGAAACTAAGCCATGCCCGTGGGGCCACCCAAGACGGGCGGGTCATGGTAGAGAGGGCTGTCAGAATGTGGTCCACTGGAGAAGGGAATGGCAAACCACTTCAGTATTCTTGCCTTGAGAACCCCATGAACAGTATGAAAAGGCAAAATGATAGGATACTGAAAGAGAAACTCCCCAGGTCAATAGGTGCCCAGTATGCTACTGGAGATCAGTGGAGAAATAACTCCAGAAAGAATGAAGGGATGGAGCCAAAGCAAAAACAATAGCCAGTTGTGGATGTGACTGGTGATAAAAGCAAGGCCCAATGCTGTAAAGAGCAATATTGCATAGGAACCTGGAATGTTAGGTCCATGAATCAAGGCAAATTGGAAGTGGTCAAACAGGAGATGGCAAGAGTGAAGGTCAACATTCTAGGAATCAGTGAACTGAAATGGACTGGAATGGTTGAATTTAACTCAGATGACTATTATATGTACTACTGTGGGCAGGAATCCCTTAGAAGAAATGGAGTAGCCATCATGGTCAACAAAAGAGTCCGAAATGCACTACTTGGATGCAATCTCAAAAATGACAGAATGATCTGTTCGTATCCAAGGCAAACCATTCAATATCACAGTAATCCAAGTCTATGCCCCAACCAGTAATGCTGAAGAAGCTGAAGTTGAACGGTTCTATGAAGACCTACAAGACCTTTTAGAACTAACACCCAAAAAAGATGTCCTTTTCATTATAGGGGACTGGAATGCAAAAGTAGGAAGTTAAGAAACACCTGGAGTAACAGGCAAATTTGGCCTTGGAATATGGAATGAAGCAGGGAAAAGGGTAACAGAGTTTTGCCAAGAGAACGCACTGGTCATAGCAAACACCCTCTTCCAACAACACAAGAGAAGACTCTACACATGGGCATCACCAGATGGTCAACACCGAAATCAGATTGATTATATTCTTTGCAGCCAAAGATGGAGAAGCTCTATACAGTCAGCAAAAACAAGACCGGGAGTTGACTATGGCTCAGATCATGAACTCCTCCTTGACAAATTCAGACTTAAATTGAAGAAAGTAGGGAAAACCACTAGACCATTCAGACTCTTCAGTTAATCCTAATTTAAGAAAGTTGCTTTCTCATTAAAAAGAAGTATAGTGCAGTCGAGAGAGTTTGGAGGTAGGCAGGCTTTGCTTTGAAACTCCAGTCCTGTATGATGAGGTTATCAAGTGTCTTGATCTCTCTGGACCTCAGTTTTCTTGGCTACAAAATGAAGCCAATGCCTTTTTTAGAGTAAATGTTCTTGGCACCAAAGATAGCACAGAGAACTGGGTAAACTTACCACCCAACAGAAGCTAGATTAATACCCTCAGTGGAAAAATCATGACAATCATCAGAAATTCACAAATACAGAACACTTCCTTCAGAGTCCTGAATTTCTCAATTCATGTTTCTAAAGCTGTCCACTTCTTATGCATAGTTTCATATACAAATGGTCTGTCTAAGTTTCAGTAAAGTTCTATTTGCTATATGAAGAGCAACTTTTGCACTAGCTGGAGCATTTAGTACAATCTGTTCTCGAATCACTCTTGTTTCTATACAAATCACATGGTGGACATGTTGCTGTTTAAAAAAAATCACAGCTGAATTCAATTTTTTATTCCTTAATATCTCTACAATTTCCATTTTCTAGCTAAAATTTTTCTTCTTATATCTTTTTTTTTCCCAATAAAGAAACAACGTTTTATTACTTGAAAATTGTGACACCACCTGGAAGGAAAATTGAGAAGGTGACAAATAGCTGGACTCACTAACAAACACAGAGAAGGCAGTGGCACCCCACTCCAGTACTCTTGCCTGGAAAATCCCATGGACGGAGGAGCCTGGTAGGCTGCAGTCCATGGGGTCATGAAGAGTCAAACGTGACTGAGTGACTTTACTTTCACTTTTCACTTTCATTCATTGGAGAAGGAAATGGCAACCCACTCCAGTGTTCTTGCCTGGAGAATCCCAGGGACAGGGGAGCCCGGTGGGCTGCCATCTATGGGGTCGCACAGAGTCGGACACGACTGAAGCGACTTAGCAGCAGTAGCAACATCAGCACTAACAAACAAACAAAGAAATATTCTATACAAGGGCTGAAACCTAGATGCTGACTACACATTATCTCAGATCATCAGCTTCTGAGGGCCGCTAAGCAGTTAATGACATTGTGAATATCAAAGTCTCCTGCTAGGCTTTTGACTGTGTTTAGCAAAACATAGTACTGTGAGATACTTTGAAAAGCTTGCCTATAGTGAAATAAGCTTAGCAATATAGACTTCTTGATGATTCACAGGGCACTCAGGCATATTAAATTCTCTGAAGTCCTACAGTCAAGAAATCTATTTAACACTGCATAAGTCAGAATATCCCAAACCTATCTGACTACAGAAGACTTTTAAAATATTTTTCTTAGCACATATCATCCCGTACCATGGATATTTCTTGTGGTATCTCATCTAAACAATAAACATATCACCCCCCAAAATCACAAAACTGTCTGTACCAGCATAACATGCAGCATTTGAACAAAGTTTAATTCCTTCTTCCAACAAATATTTACTAATAATCAACAGCGTGTAAAGAAATGTTGTGTATTCATGTGGTTCAGTCTAAGCATAATCTACTCTTTGTTCTCAGAATCAACACTTAATAAGTCCAGTGATGGAGCTTTGGGGAGAGCATCATACAAGTTTTTGTGAGGAAATAGATACATATGATTTTGATTCCCAGTGAGGTGAACTTCATGGTGAGCTGGTGAACATCATCCTAGGCGAACAGGGTGAACATCATCCTAGATATTCACTGGAGTTTATTTTTCTAACTATTCTAGTGGTAGGTGTTACTATCCCCAAAGCCATTTCTCACACACAATACTGGAGGTCTAGGACTTTAGAATGAATGAAACATTTTTTTCATCAGAATAGTTTGTTCAGTAAATCTTGAGAAGGACTTTCTACTGCATCACTCAGATGTGACATGCATCCTTTATCTGTTCTGCTTTTCAAGATGAAAGCAGCTCGTTGATTATCTGCATCTGTTACTTCTAATGACTCTACCTCGGAGGGATGTGTCCTATTTTTCATCGCCAGTCCTCTTCCTTCATACTTTCTGTCTCCACTGACTTAGACTTTCATGTGTTTTTTGTTTTTTTCATTTCCCCCCTCTGATGTTTTATTAGTTTCTATCCTGTGATGCATCTCTGAGGTCTTCTGCATAGTGTAGCCATGTTTCCAGTCTTGAATATACTTAAACATTTCATTCAGTAATCAGATTTCCAAAATTGAATACCATTTTTACAAACACTTACAGTTTGAATTAGGTGACATAATCAATGTTACCTGCTGTATGAATTCTAAACTCAATCTTAAAATGTTTAAAAAATACATACTATAAAATTATATCATTCTTTTAAGCTTACTACTTAGCCCACCACTAGTTATTGTCAAACATAAATTAACAGGTATCACTTTACTATGGTATTTTCTAGACGTTTACACAAAAAGAAATGCAAGATGGAGCTTAGGAAAACATAAAACAAAGATAACCATACAATAAAAATAGACTAGCTGTACCCAGGAGAAGGCAATGGAACCCCACTCCAGTACTCTTGCCTGGAAAATCCCATGGACGGAGGAGCCTGGTAGGCTGCAGTCCATGGGGTCGCTAAGAGTCGGACACGACTGAGTGACTTCACTTTCACTTTTCACTTTCATGCATTGGTGAAGGAAATGGCAACCCACTCCAGTGTTCTTGCCTGGAGAATCCCAGGAACCGGGGAGCCTGGTGGGATGCCGTCTATGGGGTCGCACAGAGCTGGACATGACTGAAGCGACTTAGCAGCAGCAGCAGCAGCTGTACCAAGCATAATATAAAGTTATTAATAACTGCCGACGTTTACTATTATAAAACAAGCCTCGTACTAAGCATTTGATACATCATATCTCATTTAATCCCCACAGCAATGTATTATGCAGGCACCAGTACTGTATGTTTTTACAGTTAAGAGAAATGAAACACAGAAGAGCTGAATAACTGGATCGAGGCCACACTGATGTGAAACACAGAGCCAGTTCTCAAACTCGATCTGACTCCAGAGCTTCCCCTCTTCTTGAACACAGTGCTTCCCTTTGCTGAGTCTAGCAAATGACAATCTACTCTACGCATGCTGTATGTATCAAGGGGGAAAGAAGAGATTTAGATGAGAATATGGCAACTAGGGGAGAAGAGAACATTTAGGAAAAGAGGTCAGAATTTAGGAAGAGAATTGGGTTGATAATTTGGGAAATCAGATAAGCCTTTTTCACAAATTTTTAAAATTCCAAACCAGCATTCAAGGCCTGGAAAACTCATGGTTCCCACCTGTTAAATGGAACTGCTATTTCTTCATCACTTATAATCAATATAAAGTGCTATGAGTATTAACAGAGATTCAAAAATTTAGAGGAAGCCCAGTATATTAACTTTGAAGTGTCTTTCCTATGTGATGCACAGCATTAAATACTGTCACAGAATTATTTGGGAAAATGATTCTCTTTTCTTTAATTCAGCAAGAAAACCTTCCATTGTAGAATGTTAACTTTTTGGAGAAAAAGGTCACAGTGTTAAATAGAAAAAAAAGGGGGGTTCCACCCTAGAACAGTACAAATGTTTGGGATAAAAAATACTAATTCAATTCACCAGCGTTCTAACTCAGCTTGCAGAGAATTCAAAACAAGATTAGAAAAGAGAAGGTAATTTGTCACTCAAGGGAGGGGAGACTGTCTTTGACATTGAATTATGGGGTACGGACTTTGCATGTGAAATCCTCCTGCATAACAGTCTTGGCCAGATCCCAGACTGAAGAGTTTTCTAGCGATGAAAACACTTCCAAAAATAATGAATGCCTTTGGTCTGGACACACCTCTCCTATTCAACCCAGTTCTCTAACCCTCCCTCAGCACCCAGTTTTCTCCCACAAGCTGCTCTTTGCATTTTTCTCCACCATCTGTGTTTAGGAAACTCCTCACACTTTGAATCACTTATACGTTTGTACTTGACCATTCTTCTAGGACCACCACTGTCTAACCACCATCCCTCTCTTCTGAAAGTCCAAAGCAACAACATCCTATATCTTATAATTTAGTACTGAACAATTATAAAGTCATTTATTGCTTCACTGTGGTTGTATTTATGTAAGGTCTCCTGAAACTAGCCTTAAATTCACTGAATCCACTTGCCACATTTTATGATACTGTATCTCTCATGAAATACATAATAGTCACTCAAGACTTTATTGATTAAAAATAGTGGTAGGATCATAAGGCAATGCTCTGAAGGTGTTAATATCTCTGACAAAATATAATCGTCACCATTCTTGGGAGGTGTTCCACAGGTATGCTAACAAAGATCCGATTAGTAACTGGGTCCCATGTTAAGTAAACGAGAGCTATGTATCTTTTAAATAACTGTACATCTTTTAAATATTTTAAATAGCCCCATTCTATAACGTTGGCTTGAGTGGAGGGTTGGCTTTGTGTGCTGCTTCAGTCGATCATAGCATTTATTCCTGCAGGAGACACCAAGGGAGTGAACAATCACCATTTGCTCCAATAACCACCATTACCAAAGACTTGCTGCTTTATCTTACAGAACAAGGGAAGAAAAGAAAAGAGAGAGTTTGCTGGATGCCAGGATGTCAGCTGATTAACCCTCTAAAAATATTTGACTCCCTAATTCTGGAACGTGGATAACAAAAATTTGAGGCAAGAGATTCTCCAGAAACAAACCAGGAAGATTCTGTGTAAGAAACTCATTGTCTCTGACTAGAATCCTTGGTGGAGTGACGACTCAGTGGAATTTAACACAGATGCCACGAAAACCTCACCAAAGGGAGAACTCTGAGCTGACACAAAACCCGGATTTACTGGCTAATAATGAAGGTCTTGGACAGACCCCAGCTCTTGCCTTTGGCGGGCGAACAATTTTCCTCATGAGCAGCTCCCATCTAAAAGATTAATAAAATAAAATGTATGATAAAAACAAAGAGAGATTTAGCTCTCAAATTGTAACATAATTATGCTCATGCAATCCAAATAATTCTCACCAGCCTGAAATTCTTCAGAGACCCAACTGAATATATTACAAACACTCTGATCATAAAGCCCGTGTTTCCCAGCAATAAAATTGCTGCAATAAACATTTGGATTCTTTTCCATTTTTAGAACTATTTTGAACAACCTGCCTCTAATGTATTTTATTAGCACCCTCCAAGTCTTCCAATGAATGACAAAACCCCCAGTGCTTTTTCTGAGTGGCTGCCACTAAACAATAATGTTGTTTTCAGTGTGTAGTCATCCCGCTGCCAAGAGAGGGCTTTCTGCTAAGTTCCCTGGCACTAAATCTCTCCCTGAGATACCCTCTGCAATCTGCAGGCAACCAGTGAAATGAAATGATCTCCCTTGAACTCGAGTCACTCTAGCATTAGCCAGGAGGGATTCTGAACATCAATCATGCCTCCAATTTAAAGGCAACTTACTTCCTTACATTACATTAAAAAAAAAAAATCATACACTCTTTGACAACCGTGATTCCATCTCCAAGTCCCTGTGTTGTCATTCGGTCACTAAGTTATGTCTGACTCTTTGCAGCCTCCATGGACTGCAGTATGCCAAGGCTTCCCTGCCCTTTAGTATCTCCCTGAGTGGTCTCGTAAAAACATACTTCTTGGTACGATCTGCTCCTTGGTAATCAACCAGGGCAACATTTTATAAAGAGCTCTGCATGTGAAGGACCTTCTCTAATCAAAACATGAAGAAGGTATCACACTTCCACCAGAAACACTTCAAACACAGAGACCTAAAAGTTGGCCCATTGTTATGAAAATTAGAAAAGCAAATTTTAACAAGTTTTACTCTTTATTCATCTTTAAAACTCAATTGTTAAAACAATAAAAGTAATATACAATATCCTAAATTAATTACAGTCTATCTGAATGCCTTAAACATTATATTTAAAGTAAGAGATTGTAGAAAATTCAAAAGACACCGTTGGTCCCTAGGGTGCTATTCTACATTAGAACCTTCTCTCTATTCCTCCATCTGTCTTTCCTGATCATAGCTGATATACTCCTTAAGAAACAGGGTGTTACATGCATTACACTTATCATCTTACTGATGAATTTTATAACTGAATCCACAGAGGTTCAGAGAGGTTGTCAACTTCATCACAAAGCTATGAAGTACTGTAGAGACAACTCAGTTTCAAGTCTGTCTTATTCCAGAACCTGCAGGCCTGTGCTGTGCTTAGTCACTCAGTTGTGTCCAACTCTATGACCCCATGGACTGTAGCCTTCCAGGTTTCTCTGTCCATGGGGATTCTCCTGGCAAGAATACTGGAGTGGGTTGCCATGCCCTCCTCCAGGGGGTCTTCCAAACCTATTGATCAAACCCAGGTCTCCTGCATTGTGGGTGGGTTCTTTACCATCTGAGCCACAAGGGAAGCCAAGAATACTGGAGAGGGTGGCCTATCCCTTTTCCAGGAAGACCCAGGAATCAAACCATGGTGTTCTGCATTGTAGATGGATTCTTTACCAGCTGAGATATCAGGGAAGCCACCCCTAAACTACCTCTTTAATCTTTTCCTTTCTGTTCTACAGGAGGCCAATCATTTTTTAATATTTTTATTGAAGTGCATTTGCATATGTATGTACATTCTTCTTTTTAATATTCTTCATTATGGTTTATCACAGGATATTGGATATAGTTCCCTGTACTGTACGGTAGGACCTTTTCTATACACAGCAGTTTGCCTTTGCTAATGCCAAAGTTCCAATTCATCCCCACTCCACCTTGGCAACAGTAAGTCTGTTCTCTATGTCTGGATCCCAAATATAGGTGATATCATATAGTGTTTGTCTTTCTCTTTCTGACTCACTTCACTTGGTATGATAATCTCTAGGTCCATGTTGCAGCAAATGGCAGCATTTCATTCTTTTTTATGACTAATATTCCAATGTATATAGGTACCACATATTCTTTATCCCTTCATCTGTTGGTGGACATTTAAGTTGCTTCCATGTTTTGGCTCTTGTGACCAGTGCCGCTATGAATATAAGAGGTATGTGTTTATTTGTGAATTATAGTTGTGTTGCAGGAAGTCAATCTCATCATAACTTGATTACTCAGTGGATCATGCTAAAGTAAGAAAACATCTCCTGAAACAAGTCTCAGGTCACCAAGTCACAGGCTGACCCAAGATAAGATGTCTAAGAAGAAATCGTTTCTAAGAAGTGCATTTCTTCACAGGGAATTTTGTATAATTCACTTAAATAAAGAGAACTGACTTGACTGCTTTTTATACATGATGTGAACGGAGTGTGAATGCTGGGACATGCTGACCACTGTAATGTACCACTCTATCACTTACCCACAAAATTTGCCATGTTGAGAATGGTTCTCAACTACTGCTCCCCAAGTCAGCCTCCTGTAGGTGAGAGACTTGAGTTCCTCTCAGCACTGTTTTCTCCTCTATGCATTTTATAACCACTGCATCCTCTCATATTCAGAAAAGCTAATCATATTTTATGTAGTTCCTGCTTAGGCTATCAGTCTATTTCTTGATGTAGCAGGTTTTTAGAACTCATAAATACATGAAGATGCATAAAGGAAAAAAAAGCAATGTATAATGGAGAGAAACAGAATAAAAAGGAGTAACATCAATGAGGAAAAAAACAAAAACAAAAACAAGAGCTACTCAGTAGTCACTGGTCCCATCTGTGGCGATGATAGAGAAGAATCCACAAAGCACACCATCGTAGTAAGCTACCTGGACCAATGGGAAAGTGCTAGAAAAATCCTCTCATCGTCTTTCAACTCACACAAATATAATATACCTGATAGTGTTTCTATGTCTGTGAAGAAAATAACCTGTTTAAAACTGATAAAAAGAGATCCCTCCAAAGAGACAGTTTGCCAAATGGATCAGTTTCCATTTGGCATGTTTGAAGCAGCAGAGTTACTTGTAATTGTATAATTTGTTGTGGAATTGCACAGTTTTCCTTCACATTCATTTCAGGGTTCATTTGCTTTTTAAGCACACCTACATGTCCACAAACCCTCGGAGCAAAGAGTTGCCTGTCGTCAGAGCATGATTTCCCAGCTCTCATAACAGGGCTGTCTCTGCCCTCAAGGGCTCTGAGGTGGAAATGAAATAGCCTTAAGTGTTTGTAACTTAACTTTCACATTTCTCTTAAAGATGAGCTTATTTTATTTCACATTTTAAACATTGTTAGCCAAGCTTTAATTGTTTTTTTTAATTTAGATCCTGTTTTGTTCAAAGGTGAATAGTTTACTTTTTTTACTACACAGATAAATACTTTTTATTATTATTATTACATAAGATCTTTAAAATCCAAGAGCTGGATTACCTGATGTGCGAAGGGATCCATGAAAGTTAGATGCTTCCATATTTGAAAAGGTTTGGTATTATTACAGGTAAGGCTCAGCCCCACATCATCGAGGGGAACTTGAAATTTTGGTGAGCATACGTGAAGAGAAGAATACCTAAGTCTAAAGCAACATCTTATCATGTAAAATTTCTGAGGACTATCAATCTTATAACTCATAAACTTCAAATATAAATCATTCAAAAGATACTGTGAAGTTATCTAAAAAGAATAATACAGTGTCCAAATTATTTGGAGCTCTACTCTATTCCATCTAAAAAAACAGCAGAATCATGATTCCTGAGGTCATGCAAATTTTCTAAAGCACAGCTTCTAAAATCATGCGCTCATCAGTTCAGTTCAGTTCAGTCGCTCAGTCGTGTCCGACTCTTTGCGACCCCATGAATCGCAGCACGACAGGCCTCCCTGTCCATCACCAACTCCCGGAATTCACTCAAACTCATGTCCATTGAGTCAGTGATGCCATCCAGCCATCTCATCCTCTGTCGTCCCCTTCTCCTCCTGCCCCCAATCCCTCCCAGCATCAGAGTCTTTTCCAATGAGTCAACTCTTCGCATGAGGTGGCCAAAGTACTGGAGTTATAGCTTTAGCATATCTCAATACAATATCAGGTCTTGGTGAAAGGTTAGAGAAGCATGATTGCCCCCAAAGCCTCTGTTTTACTGAAGAGACCTCAAGGTCCAAGTACATAAAATCTTAGGGACGCAAGAGGGAAGTCCTTTAACTTATGCACATTTGAAGAAAGGGAGAGAGAAAGAGAGACAGAGAAAGAAAGAGATGTCATTCCAGATGCCTTCTGACTAAGCTTTTCTAAACCATCATATCTCAAAAATTCTGAAAACTACATTGTGTGCTTTTCAGGAAAGCTGGATTTGTCCTCAGCTAATCCCATTTAAACTCAACCAGCTAAAGCTGGCTAGAACATCAACATATAACTGAATTGACTCAACATGGGTCCTCAGATGAGAGCGAATTCTTATGCAGAATTTAATGTTTCACCTTCTGCAAATAAACATACAGAAACATGATAAAGGCTCACTTTATAGATTGTCCTTTATGGATAACTCACACGGTGCTTTATTTTGATGAAACTCTTAAATAATGTATTTAGTATCAAGGAGTATCCTAATTTTTGGAGAAAGAAATGGCAACCCACTCCAGTGTTCTTGCCTGGAGAACCCCAGGGACGGGGGAGCCTGGTGGGCTGCCATCTACAGGGTCACACAGAGTCAGACAGGACTGAAGCGACTTAGCAGCAGCAGCAGTATCCTAATTATTGGAGAAGGAAATGGCAACCCACTCCAGTGTTCTTGCCTGGAGAATCCCAGCGACGGGGGAGCCTGGTGGGCTGCCATCTCTGGGGTCGCACAGGGTCGGACACGACAGAAGCGACTTAGCAGCATCGGCAGCAGCAGCAGTATCCTAATTAGAAACCACAATAAGGGAGGCACACCACAACTGTGGGGAAATGTGAGAGAAAAAAATTCCAGGGTCTCTTTTGAAGAGAAATAGGGCAAGTAAATCAGGTTCCCAAGAGCATCTGCTCCATTTTCCAGCTCAGAAAAGACAGAAGTTTGGTGACACCCAGATGTATGTTACACGTTGATGGTCCTACACATTTAAAGATACTACTCGGCTGAACACTGGAGAAGTATAAACAGAATCCTTTACAACAGCAGTACACTGTTTTTTTCTCAGGAGAAGTTGACAATAAGCATTTTGTATTATGCTGAGGCAATTGCATTACAGACACTAGCTCTACATTTTACAATCACTCACAAAGCAATTGGAATTTGACAATAAAAGAAACCAAGGCCTTTCCCCCATTACCAGACAAATTTCTAAGCCGTATTGTTCAAAAGGAGAATGTGACTGAATAAAGAACTCTAAAGCCTGGAAGTGACTTCGAGTTTAAAGCACTTCCACAGATGCTGTCAAAATACAGATTTTCAAAGCTTGCTTTCACAGTGTAGAGAATTCAGGGACTGGAGAAGCATCTGAGGACTCTCATATAAGCATGATACCTAGAGTGTTCATTGCTTTCTAGAGACATATCATTATTTAAGAGTCCTAATCCACTGTATAGTAAGGTAAAACTTAGCCAAGACCACAAAAAGTCCAAGTTGTGAATATACAGATGCAAAATTAATCCACTATCAAATCTCCAGTGTGAACAGATGATACACGGAGTCACACAGATGGATTATTTTGGTGGAGTGAGTGGGGATGTCTGAAGTCTAAGAGATTAGAGTTTTTAATAAACAAAAGAAGTTAATATTTAACAGCTTAAAATATTGAGATATTTTGAAACATCTATCCTAGGTCTTTTATCTCTTCAAACAATAAATTTATCAAGCTGTAAATAGTATGTCAGAGTGGAAACATCATGAATTAGGAGTGAGGTAGATCTAAATTAAACATTTTGACGGTGTCACACAGCAGTGTGATCGTGGGTAAACTAACCAAACTCTTGTTTGTTTGTTTTCCTTTCTCATGGTTAAAAGAAAATTAAAAAGCTATGGAAATAATATGTATATCATTGTTTTTGGGTAGACTAAATGATCTAAAGCGTGGCTTTGAAATAGAGAGCTCTATTACATGACACTATTTAATTCCAGCTAGAACTACTAGCAGTGATATAAAGAACACTAGACTAAGAGTTACAGAATCTAGATTTCATTTTTATTGCCCTGTGATTCCTGTCTTTTAACTTTGTGAGTCTCGGTCTCATTCTCGGTAAGGATACATACCTGTCCTGAATAAAATTCAAGAAACCCACTACATTTAACCTCCCACCATGTGGCTTGCTTGCCCCTCAAATTTAGAGCATTATCAGCAGATTACGGTGATTCATTTTTTTCTTTTTTTTTCTGGGAAACAAGAATTCCATAGTGGCACTAGCCAAGTCTGTTTTTATTAAGTAGCTTTATCTTTTGCCTACATGTTCAGTTTTCCTGGAGAAAAACGTTTTCATTCTGTAAGTAAAAGGCAATAGAGTATAATGGAAAGACCCCGAAAGAGTTCTGTAGATTAGTTTTATGACTTCCTAGCTGTTATATTAGGAAACAATTTAATCTATCTTAATAGACAAGAATCTTTCCCTATAAAAATCATCTCTTGAACTGTTTTAAAGATAGAATAAGTTATACACACACACACACACACATATAAAGTGGACTGGAATGAGTGAATTTAATTCAGATGACCATTATATCTACTACTGTGGGTGAGAATCCCTTAGAAGAAATGGAGTAGCCCTCACAGTCAACAAAAGAGTCTGAAATGCAGTACTTGGGTGCAGTCTCAAAAACGAGAATGACCTCTGTTCATCTCCAAGGCAAACCATTCAAAATCACAATAATCCACTATTATGCCCTAACCACTAACACCAAAGAAGCTGAGTTGAATGGTTCTATGAAGACCTACAAAATTTTCTAGAACTAACACCAAAAAAAGATGTCCTTTTCATCACAGGTGACTGGAATGCAACAGTAGGAAGTTAACAGATACCTGGAGTAACAGGCAAGTTTGACCTTGGAGTACAAAATGAAGCAGGGCAAAGGCTAACTGAGTTTTGCCAAGAGAACACACTGGTCATAGAAAATACCCTCTTCCAACAACACAGAAGACAACTCTACACATGGACAATAGCAAATGGTCAATACCGAAATCAGATTGATTATATTCTTTGTAGCAGAAGATGGAAAAGCTCTATACAGTCAGCAAAAACAAGACTGGGAACTGACTGTGGCTCAGATCATGAGCTCCTAATTGCCAAATTCAGACAAATTGAAGAAAACAGGGAAAACCACTAGACCATTCAGGTATGTACAGTGGACGTGAGAAATAGATTCACAGGATTAGATTTGATAGACAGATTGCCTGAAGAACTATGGATGGAACTTCGTGACATTGTACAGAAGGTGGTAATCAAGACCATCATCAAGAAAAAGAAAGTAAAAATGGTTGTCTGAGGAGGCCTTACAAATAGCTGGCCTTACAAATAGCTGAATTAATAGAAGTTCAGTGTAAAGTGTGTTAAAAAATAATAATACAAAATAAAGTTAAATTTTAATTAAGCTGTAAAAAGCCATAATTATAATAAAAATAAATGATAAAAGTAACTTTAAGGTTACTGACAGACAATAGCTAAGACCTATACTGGGATAATATACCTCACTATGCTTAGCCATAAACACAAATATACAATACACAGTATACAAAAAAAAGCTGGTATTTTTTTGACAATATACAAAAAAAAGCTGTATTTAAATTATATGCAGAGTACATCATGCAAAATGCCAGGCTGGATGAAGCACAAGCTGGAATCAAGATTTCTGGGGGAAATATCAATAAGCTCAGATATGCAGATGACACCACCCTTATGGCAGAAAGCGAAGAGGAACTAAAGGGCCTCTTGATGAAGGTGAAAGAGGAGAGTGAAAAAGCTGGCTTAAAACTCAACATTCAAAAAACAAAAATCATGGCATCCAGTCCCATCACCTCAAGGCAAATAGATGGGACAACAATGGAAACAGTGAAAAACTTTATTTTCTTGGGTTCCGAAATCACTGCAAATGGTGACTGCAGCCATGAAATTAAAAGATGCTTGCTCCTTGAAAGAAAAGCTATGACAAACCTAGACAGTGTATTACAAAGCAGAGACATTACTTTACCAACAAAGGTCTGTCTAGTCAAAGCTATGGTTTTTCCAGTAGTCATGTATGGATGTGAGAGGTGGGCCATAAAAAAGGCTAAATGCCGAAGAATTGATCCTTTTGAACTGTGGTGTTGGAGAAGACTTTTGAGAGTCCCTTGGACTGCAAGGAGATCAAACCAGTCAATCCTAAAGGAAACCAGTCCTGAATATTCATTGGAAGGACTGATGCTGAAGCTGAAGCTCCAATAGCAAAGAGCCAATTCATTAGAAAAGACCCTGATGCTGGGAAAGATTGAAGGCAGGAGGAGAAGGGGATGACAGAGGATGAGATGGTTGGATGGCATCACTGACTCAATGGACATGAGTTTGAGCAAGCTCCGGGGAGATGGTGAAAGACAGGGAAGCCTGGCGTGCTGCCATCCATGGGGTCACAAAGAGTTGGACATGACTGAGCAACTAAACAACAGTATATGTATATATATATATACATACATATGTAAAATATATATTTGTATACACATTACAGACTTACATAAACACATATGTAGATCTCACCAAGCCTAATAATTCCTTGTACCTGGTATATGCACAGTATTATGTAAGAGTGATGATGAAGGTGATGACAAGTAACAAGGAAACAAGGATTAATTGAAAGATTACAAGGACCTTATACAGGCAGAGCCACCAGGGAGTCAAACACTTGAGCAGTAAACATTGCATTCAACATAAAGACATAAAAATCTAGAATGAAGGGTAGACAAAAGATAAATACTAGCAAAGGACTAGTGTCTACAGAAAGCTTCCTTATAAGGCTCTGCCTGTTTTCCTTTCGGTTCCTTGAGTTTCTTAGTTGCTGTGGGTTAAGTGATTGTCTTACTGAAGTGATTTTTAATTTTTCAAATGGTTTGAATTATTTTGTTCCCACTCTTTTCCCCAAAGACTATATACATGTTGCACTGCTGCTGTGCTGCTAAGTCGCTTCAGTCGTGTCCAACTCCGTGCGACCCCATAGATGGCACGCACCAGGCTCCCCCGTCCCTGGGATTTTCCAGACAAGAGCACTGGAGCGGGTTGCCATTTCCTTCTCCAGTGCATGAATGTGAAAAGGGAAAGTGAAGTCGCTCAGTCGTGTCCAACTCTTAGCAACCCCATGGACTGTAGCCTACCAGCCTCCTCCATCCATGGGATTTTCCAGGCAAGAGTACTGGAGTGGGGTGCCATTGTTGCACTGCTGCTGCTGCTGCTAAGTAGCTTCAGTCATGTTCAACTCTGTGCGACTAGTGATAGGTACATTGACCATTTTGTCTAGAGATCTCCGTACTGCGTGACAAGGTCAAGTGAAAAATTAGGGAGGTGAGCACATCACCTAGGAACCTCAGTGACTAACAAGCAGGTTTTATAGCTACTCATCACACGGCATCTAGATACAGCCTCTGGATGAGACTCAGTTTTTTTCCTGGTTGGGTAGAGGATGACTGGCACTCTGCTTATCTTGTGTGATAGCTGAATTGGTAAGCTAGGGTACCTCTGACATATAAGAGAAGCTGTGTAAATAAGTAAGGCAGGCTCAAAGGTGTAATGAAGAAGGCATATTGTTCAACTGCCTGACTCATTTTTTATCAGAACATCAGCTCACAAAGCCACTATTTGGTGACCAGCAACTTTTTGCCCCTGTCTCTCTGGGCACAGCTCAAGGGGAATTGGACCAAACTGAAACTATTACAGTGTCTCTTCTGCTGCTGCTGCTGCTAAGTTGCTTCAGTCGTATCCAACTCTGTGTGACCCCATAGACAGCAGCCCACCAGGCTCCCCGGTCCCTGGGATTCTCCAGGCAAAAACACTGGAGTGGGTTGCCATTTCCTTCTTCAATGTATGAAACTGAAAAGTGAAAGTGAAGTCGCTCAGTCGTGTCCAACTCCTAGCAACCCCATGGACTGCAGCCCACCAGGCTCCTCCGTCCATGGGATTTTCCAGGCAAGAGTAGTGGAGTGGGGTGCCATTGCCTTCTCCAGTGTCTCTTCTAGTCATTTGTAATTTAGATGCAGAGTTTAAGTTACATCAATATCAGGGTCTGAGAATAAAAATTCATTAACAACTTATACTGTAGGCCCTCATGTTGTCCTCCTCCTTTCCTGAACCTTCCTCTTCAGCTTTTTCTTAGATTATAGGAAAGAGATCTGCACATTTCCCTCCTGCCTCTTTATCTAGGCTTTTTGAAAAATTACTATCAATGTTACTATAATTTATCACTACTACTAATTTTAATCACTGCTATTATCTAAACTCAAATTGCAGTAAGAATCTGACTTAGAATCTATGATGTACAAGTCACTCCTGAAAAACAGTCTGTACTAACCAATGGTTAACTTCTAAAATATCAGTAATCATCCCAAACTAAATCAATGAAAAATTGTCTTTTTTGAGCATTTTAATCGCTAATTTTATTTTGTTGGCATTTTTGCTGAAATAAAATAAAAGCTAAAACCAATGTTTTCATAGAATACACTAATAAATAGCAAAGCTGATGTACTTGACATGAACTAAGAATGCTTTTTTCGGAGTGAACAAACAGCCTAGATTTTTGAGCTTTTATGTGATTTTCATCCAATTCTGTTAATGCTGTCCATTGTCTACTCCTCTGTATTTTAGGAAAGACCAGTCTAAATTAAACCCAGGAATATGAAAATCTAAAATCCGAAGTGGGGTGGAATAAAAAGAACTGTAGACTTTTGAAAATCCTGAAAAACCTGCAGAAGCTAAAACATATTCCTGTGCTTTAATATCATCTAACACAGAATTTTAAGGAGTAATAAAGACTCCTCTATCTCTGAGGAGTAAGAAAAGGTGGGTCCTTCTCACCGCTATGCCCCCATCACTAAACACAGAACCAAGCCTTGAGCAGGCACTCAAACTGGTGAGTGTATAAATGATAAATGAAAGGACAAATGAACGAAGCAGAGGGTAAAATAATGCAATACAAAGACAACAAGATTCAAGGTAAATGCAGTAAAGCCAAGGCAAATCAGGTCTCCCAGGTGTAAAATGGATATGTTATCTGTCACCTCTATACCTTTCCAAGCCCCATCTTTATCCATCAATACACTGAACTCCGAAAAATGGCAGAAAGCCAGATTCAAGATACTCTAAGTTCTTACAGTCTTTTAAACCCACCAAAGTCTAGCAATACCTATTCATCCGTCTTTACAATTTTCAAAATGACTCTAAAACTGCCAAAGCTCTTTTCAGACTTAAAATTCTGAACAGAAAACTTTAAGGAAAAATGAATTATCTGTAGGCCCACCAAATCCCTTAAGTCTGTGTTTACTTCACTTCATAACTCAGCTGACAATGACAGGATGGCATCATAGAGTGAAAAGAGGTGGCGAGCCAGGGTGGCTCCCATACAGAGCGGCCCATGCCTCTCTCTGAGACGAGTAAGCCTTCTTGATCTCCTTTCCTCTTGCTCACAGTTCCTTGTAAGGAGATGAGGAATGAAGAGTACTTTTCTCACCAGTGGCCTGTCACAATCTACCCATCTTGGGAGAGAACCCTAGAGAAGTGTGAGTCTCATTGGGCTCTATGAGGGAGGGAGTAAATTGGGGGAAGAAAGTGGAATGGGAGGCAGTGGGCTCTAGTTAACATATAAGTTGGGGACAAATTAAGTGGTTTGTTGTGTGACTAATATCTCTCTCTTTTTGTTTTTTTTTTAGGAAGAGAGAGTGCTTTAGATTTGTAATTTGGACTGGATCACTGCTTTGCTTACCTTCCCTTTCTCATATGTAAAATGATGGTAGTAGTAATGATGATGATGACTAATAAGAATTATAGTTTATATCTTCCAATATTAAATGAGTGTATGAAATTACAACATTCAAAGCTATGTGTAGCCATTAGTTATTCTTTTCCAGCTGTGCTGGAGAGCAACACTAAACCTAGATGCTTATCTGGGGTTGGGAGACACTGGGCCTGGGAGAGATGCTAAATTTATAAATAATAACAGCCTCTTTGACCTCACACTTAATTTGGACCAAAGCCTTTATTGTGATGAAGCAGGGTTCCAGTGAGGTTGACTGGTAAAATGCTAATCTGGGATGCAAAACCCAAGTCTGCCTGGCACACGAGCCAGGCTTTTCACTCTGTGCTCTCCTGCCCTGGACCACACCATCTCACAGCTGACATGATGTGGAGAGACACGCTGGATCTAGGATTGGCGGAGCAAAACAACACAGCCAGAAATTTATTCTAATGTGTATACACACACACACACACACACACAATATGGTAAGTAAAATGATGAAAGGAGAGATCGCCAGCGAACTAAAAGAGAGCAATCGTATAGGGAAAAAATCTACCCCCTGCATGGGGTTTCTGGAGGAAAAAAAGAGAGAGACTCCAGCCCTGCATTATGGTGCAACTTGGAGAAAACACCAACAAAAGTAGTTAATAAAGCTGTCCTTAACCACATTTTATCAAAAATCTTGTCCTGCAGCTGTTACTGACAGTAACTCCTCTACTAATCCCTTACTGCCTGTGCAGTGGAGCTGGTGAGTAGCCCCATCTGAGCCTTCTCTGATAAATCCTTTAATCCTCACCACTTGTTTATGAGTCCCCAGCATCAATGATGACTGATGGCTTAGGATTCGAAGTAAACTCTGCTCCTTCTCCCTTTAAATGGAATCAGGATTCTGATTATGATAATCTATCGTTGCATCATTTAATGGGTTCATATAGACAGAGGGGTGTAGATTTAGAATGGGGTATTGATTTTCATTTCCGGGAGGATAAGTCTTATGACATTTCTCACCTGCATCTCTGGTCTTTGGGCAGTTCTGCAAACTCAGGAAAATGAATGGCGTGTTTCTTTTAAAGTCATCTTTAACAGTTTAAGCATGACTTTGAAATTCCAGAGACTGAGTTCATTTGTTGCTACATTAAGGTACCAGGTGGAAAACAAGTCAATCATATTCTGCAGTAATGCTTACTTCTGAGTTCCTAGCCTAAAAGCTTTCAAATGCTGAGGATATCATAACCTCTGGAGACCCCCATCTGTATCTAACAGCTGGAACCTGCTCCCTCACAGCCTAAATGGCCCATATGGCTTCAGTATTTTCTTCAGCTCACTCCACAGTGAAGATGGAGTGGTGAAATGCAACATCTTGTCTCCCAACAGCCACGTAGCTGCTGCATGTGTTCATGACCCATCACTCACTTTCTGATGATCCTGTCTTTGTGCATGAGTGAGCCCCCCAAGAACACCATCAGAGTGCAAAATAGTCTGTACCTCAGAGCATTTGGGAGCACCGATAGGACCAGAAGATGCAAGAAACTCCAAAAGAATTTTAAAAAGAGCTGCAAAAATGTTTTAACAGTATTGAAAGCTGGCTTATGAAGGAACATGAGAAGAACTCGCACTTAAACCAACTATGGAAATGTGGTTTTAAAGAGAGCACATGCATACACCTGAAGTTCAGACATGCTCCTATGTAGGAAGATTGGAAACCATTCTAAGTGCAACTGAAAAGTGTGAGCTCAGAAAAGGGAAAGCCTCACTATTATATGCATCCTCTGTTAGATTATAAGATGCCAAGGGCACATCAAGAGTGAATGCTGCCCAAGATTGAGTGAGCTATTCTGCAATGCGGAGAAGGCAATGGCACCCCACTCCAGTACTCTTGCTTGGAAAATCCCATGGATGGAGGAGCCTGGTAGGCTGCAGTCCATGGGGTTGCTAAGAGTCCGACATGACTGAGCGACTTCACTTTCACTTTTCACTTTCATGCATTGGAGAAGGAAATGGAAACCCACTCCAGTATTCTTGTCTGGAGAATCCCAGGGATGGGGGAGCCTGGTGGGCTGCCATCTATGGGGTGGCACAGAGTCGGACACGACTGAAGCGACTTAGCAGCAGCAGCATTCTGCAATGAAAAACCAAGATGTGAAATAAGAATTCTTCTAGAGATGGCTATTTACATCTCTGGAAACTGTAGTGCTGAGCCTCACTTATCTAGATAGTAGGAGTAATATCACCTGTATTACAGGATGAGAGTTCATGGACGTGGCCCAGGGCCTGGCACACACTCAGTGCTACCTGCATGGCAGCTATTGGTGTTGACTCTCATCATGCTCCCTGCTTGCGCATGATTAGGATGCAGTCCAATACACCTGCCAATCAAATGGCTCTTAAGAGCCTTTATTCTTCCTACAGAGTTCCCACTCAGGAACCAAATGTATACTATGCATCAGCAAAGAAATTATTTAACAACTTAGTAACCTGATATGAGAAATCTATCAAATTTTTACTTTTATGTATTATTTGATACTCAAGTGCATCTTTGCATGGCTTTCAAATTGAAAACCAAGTGCAGGGCTCAAGAAGCAGAAGGTCTGTATTTTACTTCTCAGCACCTATACCAGATAAATCTTGAAAGTACTGAAAGTTTTTTTTTGTTGCTGATTGTTTTTTCAAGGGGGAGGAGAACGTTAGGTACACGGACTGAAAGCAAATCATGGGGAGAAAAACAAAAACGAAAAACAAACCCTAAATGGTCACAACTTTGCTTTTTTCGAGTTCAACAATAAAAGAAACTGTGACATTAATGGTGCCAGATAATGGTTGGAATTTTATGAGCTAGGCACGATTTTTTTTTTTGCTTTTCATGTTATTTCTCATTTAATCCTCATTAAAGCCCCATGCGCCTTAGGCTGTAGTGGAATTCTCCAAGACTTCACAGTAAGTGCTTGAACTACAAGCAGCCTGACCACAGAGACCCTGTGTGTTTTAACCATTATGCAGGGTGGGTTCCCCAAATGTCTGGGTGATCTCCACACATATAACCAACACACCCACACTTTACATAACTCACAGCACTGCATCCCTGTTCTGAACGAGCTCTCTCACTTATTTCAGTTTCTAAAACAGCTTCCTGCATGGAATCTCTTCATTTTACCCTTTGCTCCAGTCTATTCCCAACTAGGGAAAGTCTGTTAAAAAGTGAGCCATTCATGCCATTTCTTGACTAAAAACTTCCATTGGATCTCCTTCTCCCTCAGAATCAAAGCCACATTCCCTCTGATGGTCTGCAAGGGTTTCCACGATCTGCCCATCACTTCTCTCCCTTCATGACCTCTGTACTTCATTCCTATCTTTTCCCTGCCTTACTCTGCTTCAGCTGCTGTTTTCTTGCTCTTGCTTGAACACAACAAGGTTATTCCTGCCTCAGAAACTTTCTACTTGCTATTCCTCTGTCTGAACCAACATCCATCTGCCATATGGCTTGCTCCCTCACCTCTTGAAGATTTTTCAGCTTTCATCACTTTATTTAAAACTTCAAAAGGCTTTGCTTCTTCCAGACTTTTTGCCATTCTTCCTCACTATATTGTCTCCATAACATTGATAACTATATAAAGTCCTTCATGTTTTGCTATCTATACATTTTCTATTTCTTTTTAGACTATCAACTCTATGAGTGCAACTTTTTTGTTTATTTTATTTTCTGCTATATCCCCAGCCCCCCAATAGTGATGCATGGTAAATACTTGCTACAGAAAGCTTAATACATAATCTTAACATGCTAAGGGACATCTCTCAATCAGGGAGAGAATCTTAACTCACTGGGAAATTAAGTATTTTTCCAAATTGGCATTAAAGCAGCTCCAATCTACTAGTAAAGTTGGCTAATATTTATAAATATTACCCAAATTATATTCTTTCTCTGCAGTTTTTTTTTTCCCCCATACAGTCCTTTTTTACTAAAAATAGACCAGGAGAGTGAGACAATATAAGTTCAAAAGAGGAAGCAGGAGATACAGCCTAGAGAAGTAAATTCCTCATTCAACTGCAACTTCCAAAGGTAGTTATTTTTTCAAAGACTCAGCCCACACAAGAGATTTAGAGCCCAAGACATTCTGGCTGGCAACAATTAGACAAGAAAGAGAGAAGTGCCTTTTGTTTTGATTGTCTTAAGCTTCCATATATCAGTGGTTGGTAGAATCAGAGAGCAGGATAAGCACTGAGTAGGGAATAAAACAGGAGCAGTTTGCCAGACCAAATAAAAAGAGAGAGAGAGAAAGGCATTTGACCTGGAGGGAGGAGCCCTAAGAATTCAAGGAACAACACAGATGTAAGCATGGCCCCTGACACAGCCAGTCTTGCACCATTTACAGAGGAAATCTTCAGTTGAGGGAACAACAGAAGTCTCACAGATAGGTTTGGTGATCTGTGGGAAGGACAGACTCATGGGATTTCTTTCTAGAATATGGGCAGAGGCAGTCTTTCAGAGTGCCTTACATTAACATAGGGCAGCTTCAATGTGTAAAGATGTGGAAATTCCACTTGGCCTAATGTAAGGCTCCAGTGTAAGACACAGATCTTTCCTAAAGGCAGCAGCTGGTCATTAATCAAGAGGTGGTAACTCCGAGAAGAAGTTAGGGTAGATGGTCCAAGCTAGGGATTAAATGGCAGCCAAGCTGATCTTGGCGGGGGAAAGTGCAAGTAAACATTAAGATGGGAGCTTAGTCTACCAGGAGATGGATCTCAAAGCATAACACAAAAGGAAAGAGTAGGTAACTGATCTCATCCACTGCACCAGTCAGTCAACATGGAAGAGCCAGGAGTGACACTCTTTGGTGGAAGTCCGCAAGAACCAAAGTCTGCAAGAACCTCAGGCCTCCTCTCCACTTCATCATGCTACATGTAACATTGAACTCACAGTCCCACCAGACCACAGTAAAAGGCAAAGAGAAGGGGCAAGGAAAAAACTCTGAAAGAGTAAACATCTTCTCTAGAGAGTTGGATTTAACCTAAAATCAAGAGACTTAGACTGGAAGTGGGTGAGATAAATTCAAGTGGCATAAGAGTATTCCTTCCTTAAGCAGAAATGGGTATTGGTGAGCAAGCAATATTCAGTTATGAAGGAATAAAGTTGTATTTCTACCTACCTGAGTCAGAGTGTATAAATTTTAAATCCACTCTATATGGAAGACCAATGATTTATCAGTGCTGCATTTTTCAGTAAAATAAAATTTTAGAAAGTTACCAAAAGGCTAAGTATAGGGCAGAAATCATGAGGAATTAAAAAAAAAGTTACCTCTTCTCCAAGGAGCACGGTAAAAATGATTCAGATAAAAATATTATAAAGCCAAATATGAAAAATAGTACATGCCCTGCTTACAATAAACCATATAACCCCAACACAGTTATTTTCAAATGGTGTGTGGGATTCAATTTGCATAAAAACCCAAGAATAAAGATACATTTCACAACTTGCCCAGGAATTTTCCTTTTGTATTTATGAAACCCTCACTGCCTAGTCCCTATTTTCATCCAACTAGAAACAATGACAAGCCTCCATTATAAAATATACTAAAATGGCACAATCACTCCTATTTGCTAATAGACAAATTATATCTTATCCAGTGTTTGCAATAACTCTAAAGGCAGATAATATACGACTAAGTTATTGCCATACTGCAGAAGAAATAGATGAAGTTATTTTTCATCCACGTTTAATGAGGAATATGATCTTAAAGCCTCTGTCTTTTGCTTCAATAGGTATTAAAAGGTTGAAGGAGCCTGCTATGAGGTAAGCTAGATGACTTGGGTCAAATCCTGATTACCATAAACTATTGGTATGAATTTCAACTTTTTTAATGCCTCCATTTTCTCACCTGTAAGTAGGTACACAGCTACCTATTGGGAACACAGATTATGTACATAAAGACAGAGGTTTTAGAACACAGCTTGCCATATCATGTACACTCAGTTAAAGGTTTGCTAAAATAATCAATATTTTTAAAGGCCAAATTCCTAACATAACCAATCAGAAACTCACATCACCTCCACCCCCAATTCCTGGTTAAATCTCCCATTTCCCTTCCCCCATTCAATTTTATATACTATCTCAACACTGATTTTCCTCAACCCCTCATTCTGTATTTAAAGAGAAAAACCTCCCTCAGTATTGAAATCTTCACTCCAACACAGAGAAACTCAGGCTCATTCTCAGCATACCTACTTGTGATGAATGTAAAATTCTGGGATATAGAACTGGACATAAAGAGGGTCATGTTAGGACACAGTCTTCAGTCGAGGAACTGAACAAGACCCTCGGTGCTCATGCGATGGAATCTAGGAACTTAGTCCAATCTGCACTTTATTTTTTTTTCTTTTTTTAAATTTTTTAACTTTACAATATTGTATTGGCTTTGCCATATATCAACATGAATCCACCACAGGCACACACGTGTTCCTCATCCTGAACCCTCCTCCCTCTTCCCTCCCCGTACCATCCCTCTGGGTTGTCCCAGTGCACCAGCCCCAAGCATCCAGTATCGTGCATTGAACCTGGCACTTTATTTTAAACAAGGGAAAGAGAAATGGAGAACTTAAGAAACAAACACTCTGGAATCAGAAATCTGTGGTCTGAGTTCTCTGTTGCATGGCATTAAGTAAATCATCTACTTATTCTGGATTGCATTTTCCCTTTTCATAAAATAAAGACCCAAAACTCGTTGGATAATATCCATTTGCTAGTCCAGATCCTTTCCTACCCTCCTTCCTCATACTGTGGACCAAAGGATGCTGACATTAGGAGCTGTATCAACAGGGCCCCCTTTTCCCTGTGGCTGCTGGCTGGGTCAATGGGAGGGACTGGCAAGAGTTCCAAGACTGGAGAGAGAGACCACATTTGTTCTACTTCACCCTTTAGCATCTGCCCCTCTACTGATTAGCAGTGGCCACACTCTTCTGTCTGTGCTGGCGTCTCTCCCACTTCCTGTTTCCCACACTGCTCTGGCTTCCTCTCCACTCTGTTCACCTTGCTCTCTCTCTGCCTCTTCAGGGTCAGAGGTAATGACTAGACACTGTTGCTAGGGCCTCTGTGCTTCCTCATTGCTTACTGGTTTCCTTTAACTCTAATAACAGCCCCTGAATAGTCCCTTCACTAAACTCTCCTTTATTTCCGCTTCTCTTTGCTACCAGGACCAACTCATACAAAAGTCTACATCATTGAGACTTTGTAAGAATGCTATCAGATAAAGTAAGTGAAAATTCCCCATTCTTTCCCTGTTACACAGCAGGATCATCGATGAATATCTGTTACATCCTCCATGTGAAAGAACATTTTATGCAAAGCACTATTGTGATGGGATTCTTTCCTGTGCAGGTCATGCCTTACTTTTATGCAATCATTAGATAAGCTACAAAATAGCCTCTTTTTATAATGCGTCTTTTTTTTTTTTTTTTCCTGGCATACTATCTAGGTTGTTCTTCATATTATGTTAGACAATGATTGGCAGACAACTACATTATTTCTCATTGGACCTTTCTTTGCCAACTTCTGTATATTTAGTGGTTTCATCTTGCCTCCCAAGTCAATCCATCCCAGCCTCTTAATCCTATGGCTCTTCTCTGAACACCCAGAAGGTCACACAGCAGAAAATGAGGGGCCCAGAATTAATCACTTTTCCAGGAGTTGCTAGCCATACTAAAAGCAAGTAGTTTTCCTGATGTAGTCTGATGAGCTGACTCCATGGTTCAGAGCAATACCTGTATGTTTTGGTTTTCTCGCCCATGAGGTATTTAGGCTATCTTCATCAATTGTAAAAATAAAGGACCTGGCATATGAGTGTGTATCATATGGCAGGGAGGTATGTCAAAATAGGAAATTTATTGTTCTCTGCTTGGGTTTCCCTAATACCTTGTTTTTGGAGATGACACAATTTTATAAGCAATGGGAGGAATTCTACTAATGCCTTGTGGCTTGGCTTCCAACACTTTCGGTATAACTTCTTCCTGGAACTGAAATAAGTTCCTTGGAGATTTCTATCTGAAGGCCATTCTGACAACAGTTAGATCTACTTTTAATGGTTGTTACAATGGTATGCTTTCTCCCATGTGATCCTCATCTGTTATCCTTGGGAAACATATATTAATATCTCTGTTTTAAAAATAAGAAAACTGAAACTTAGAAGTATTAAGTAAGTCACTAAGTAAATGGCAGAGACTCAGAACTGGTCTATAACCCACATTTGCTGACCCCAAACCTCATTCTTTTTCAGTTCAGTTCAGTTCAGTTGCTCAGTCGTGTCCAACTCTTTGCGACCCCATGAACCACAGCACGCCAGGCCTCCCTGTCCATCACCAACTCCTGGAGTCGACCCAAATCCATGTCCATTGGGTCGGTGATGCCATCCAACCATCTCATCCTCTGCCATCCCCTTCTCCTCCGGCCTTCAATTTTCCCAGCATCAGTGTCTTTTCCAATGAGTCAGCTCATCGCATCAGGTGGCCAAAGTATTGGAGTTTCAGTTT